>NC_063215.1:19384822-21784822 GCF_020740725.1 Corvus hawaiiensis | reverse complement strand
GATTTTATGTACCTGTCCCTATTATTTTTCCCTGTGCTGGCTGCTGGCTTATTTTCCTATGCGCAGTTGTTCAGGAAGTGGCACGAGGTTCAAATGATGCAGTGGTTGCCATGGAGAGAAGCTTGAGTTTGCACTGTATTTATTTTATTTATTTCTGAATGGCAGCATGCTGTAGTATGTAAAATCTGCCTGCCTTGCTAGCACACAGGATACCACAAACCAGGGCTGTGTTCAAATACTACCTGTCTTTGGAAAAGCACAGTAAAAAGCTGAGCCTCATTTGCAGATGATTTTATTTCTTATTTGGGATTGGATTTCCCTGGAGACTCATGTCTGAATTGTCCACTGAAGCAGAATTAACACCTACCTGAATTAAATTACTCTTTTTTTTTTACCTGATACAGGCACTTCATGCCAGTGCTGAAAAATATGCAAGACAAATATGTAAGACATTCAAGAATGAGTGTAACATGGTCTTTTGTTCCTTTTTATTTATATAGCAGCTAGAATCATGCAGAATCCTTCCTGCTTCCATAAAAAGGACTTAATTTGCAGAGTAATATTTACAATTAATTAGCCACTGAAATTTATCCTTCAGCATTACAGTAAATATTGCCATGCTAAAGTGACACAGAAGAAATGTGACGTTCTTTTTCGATTCACTATACTAGTGATGCCAAAGCAGGTGCAATCTGCTATTAGGTGCAAATTATGCCCTGGATAAATCATCTTTTTGTCTTTCATTCACTCCCTACCCTCAAGTTTTGAAGATTTTACAATAGTCATTGCTTGGAACTAAAAATTACAGGAAGATCCAGTCTGTATTTGTGCCACTGTCATTAAACAAAAATTGTAGAAAGATAAAGTAATTTTTTAAAAATTCTATTGATTTTGGGTGAGCTGAGGACATGGACATGGGAGGCAAGACTTGTTCTGCCTGGATAGTATAATTTTTACCTTATACAGAAAAAACCATAGCTTTTTTACATCTGTTCCCTCATAAAAGTAAGTTACATTATTTATAGAAATATAGTATACTGGGTGTAATTAGAGATCTTAAAATTCTGCTTCTGTCATTTGACAGACTCAAAGACTGCACCTTATCTGGTGTTCTGTGCATTCCCTGCTGCCTGGGAAAACAGACATGCCAACCAGCCATAGAGGCTCTGCAGGATGAGCACTATGTCTTTCTTCTTACCTCCCATTATATACTGCCAGTTGCTTTGACAGTGCTAGCTATCTTTTAATTGGTTTTGTAGGTATTATATAGTTAGTCATATGCATGGATGATCAATTAAGCCAGTTCATATCCACTTTTAAATTCAAATCTAAGGAGCAATATTAAATGTTGATCTGGACAAGATGAAATAGAGGGATAATCAAAGGATAAAATAAGGATAAATAGATAAAAAATAAGATTAAAACAAGGATGAAAAGATCTATAGTTATAAAGGGATGGAAATTAATAGATGGGCAACTCTGCACTGAGAGTTATTTAACGGTCCACACACTTGAACTGTATTACAGAACTAATTTCAAAGTAATATCTTTCATTAGCACAATGTATGTAATTTCGTTATGTCAAAGAAGTAAATCAAGCCTTCATTCTCACCTGTCATATGGCCTGTTGTCCTTGCATGGGAGAGCAGGCCAACAATTCAGCACTGGAAAAGCTAACACTGAACTTTCCAAAAATTTGCATGGGAATCTTACAGGACTGAAGTAAGCATGTATCAGAGAAAAGTCCCTGAAAGAGTTAGTCAACAAAATGTCAATTGTAACGATATTTGAGACTGCAAAGGGAAAGAAACCCACTTAATGCATATAAATTATTTGTCATACTGTGTGTCACTTAGTGTGACCTAGATTTTAGAAATCAGATATGGTATTCAGGCAACCTTAAATATAGACATTGGTAAAATCAGCTGCTAAGAGAGGTCGAGAATGCAGCTTCTTCTACTTTTCTGTGGTAGCTTCTCTGTTGGTCAGAAAATTCCCCTTATGGTAACATGGCAAGGTTTTGAAATGTTATTACTGCTAAACTAGGCTTCTGAATCCTTCCTGAGCTCTACCACCATCTAAAAATCATAGGCCAGGCAGCTGATTTCTGTTTGAATTTCCACAGGGGCTTGATCTTTCAGTGACACTGATGATAACACACATTGACAACATGGGGTGCAGTGCAAAGACCTTCCATGCCACTGGGCAGAATCCTATCTCTCAGCAGCTGGGAGCTGCATCACATGCACTTCTCATTCCCACTCTGAATTCCCCAACACATGCCTTCAGCTCCAGAGGCAGGCACAGAGAATGGGAAGGTGGCACCCACCAAGTGTGGAGCAGACTTGTGGATTTCCTGCCAGGGACTGGCATTTGAGAGCCTGTCCCTACACTTAGTGGCATGCAGGATATTGATGGTAAAAACCACCACCCCATGAAACAGCCCTGGCTTCAGTTTTCATTATTTACTTTAACCTTTCAGGAGCAGATCTTAACATTTGATTTCTCTCTGCTATGGCTACAGAGCCCAGCAGTATGTGTGACCAGCTGCAAAATGCAGTTAACTGGTTGAAATTGCAAACAGGAAATTTCTAGGCTTCCTCTGTACAAGTTGACATAGTAGGCGACATATCAGCTTAAAAAATCTTCATACACTTGAACAGATTTTATCCATGATACCAGAGTGGCATCCTCCTGGACCTTCAGAAATAGTTTTGCTGAAATCTTTGCTGTTACAGACCAGCTACTTGAAAAGGGTTAAATACATCAGCCATTCTATTCAAGAAATGAACAGGAGTGAAAAATGCAACTCCTTAGAGACCAGCCTATCCTCTGGGCAAAACACTCATATCAGTCACTAAGGAAAACAGGGTCTGCTTCTTAGAGCATGACAGAAGGGAAAAAATCCCAAACTCCAACTAATATATATTTGCCAAACAAACCCGAGTGAGTTTTTTGAAAGGGTGACCAAGGAAATAGATGATAGAAAGGTGATGAAAGCAATCTGTCTGTATCTCACCCAGGCATTTGATAAACTGTCAGATCAAAAACTGGTGGGGAAATGGTAAGACAGGAACAAGTACTACGTTGACATCAATTAAAAGCTGTCTGTCATCCCTAACCAGGGATGTTAAAATGTTAAGTTATTAAGCAACTATTTAAAAGGTGGAGAGGCAGAGGTCATGACACTGTCATGTCCCAATATCTGGGTTCATCCTGAGATTCTTTTACTATATTTTAGGTATGATTTCTTAGGATTTATTTCAAATTAATAAAATAAAATAGATGAAGGCGGAGGAGGACTTATTCCTCTTATGACTGCTACCGCAATTCAGAAAATATCTAGATTCCACATATGTGTTTATTTCTCCATGGATTTTAATTTAATAGCATTATACTTCCTTACAAAATGAATAGAAAAAGTCAGCAAAAAATAAAAACCAGGTTATTTAAAATTATTTTTATTACTTGAGATCAGGGCCATGCTGTATATGCCACACAAAATACTCAGAAGGCCAAACAATAAACTCTCTTTCACAGAAGTCAATTGCAAACCCACACATTGATCTTAATAAAACACACAGATCTTATTCTAGGTCCCTACTCAAAGGAATGCCAAACTAAAGCCTAGGTATTGAGGAACCTCTGGAACTTCCGGAGAAACAGCTGAAATTCAAGGTGCAACACAAAAAAAATAACAAAAATTGAGGACAAACTTGGGGTTTGTTCCAGCTTAAAACAGAAAGAAATTAAGTAAAGAAGAATGAGACTCTGTTGAGATTCTGACTAAAAGAGATGATTCTGCAAAATTTCTTTCACTTCTCTCTCTTTGTATATGATTCTCCATTTAACTCTGTGCAATTGCAACTTTTCAGTTTTAAGAGATGTTCATAATTCAGGATCAGATCTTGTATGACCTGTCAGTTTTTTAATAACATATCTTCAATTTACATTCAGACTTCAAGAAAATGGGAAATTTAAAAAGATTAAAGCATTTGTTATAGTCTAAAGCAAAGAATTGCACTGCCTAAACAAAATATTAATTTTTCTCTATCTTATTATTAATAATACATGTATAAAGAATATTAAGAACTACAAAACACAAATATGTCACACTTCTTTCTCTGCTGCAGTATTCAGTCACTGATAGCTCATGAATAACAACTTCAAAAGCTTGTGAGAGTACACTTCCCACTACCTCAGCAATACAAAGCTTTAATCTCAAGATGATAGGTTTACAGAGGTATTACTTAAACACAAAAGTTTAATGAATATCCTAAAAGACCCATGTACAATGTAATTTTTTAATATATCTCTTTATGACAGAAAAGACATTGGACATGAACTATTTCATGTTCATGATACAGAAATTTTCAAATTGGGCCTACTTCAATATACAGAAGTCATTAGACTAAGAAAAATGTGATTTTTTTCCCCCCTCCCTTACTTTTTCACCCATGGAATACGGAATGGTTCTCTACCAGTGTCATGTGGAGCTACTGCAATCTAAACATATTATCAGCAGCAACAGAAATGCTTTTTCTGTTAAAAAAAAAAAAAAAAAAGGAATAGCGGCAACAACTCTCCCATAGTAAAATTGGCAGCTGTGGGTAGGTAATAGTACCAGTTCTATTCCTTGGGTGTTCTGCACTACTGTGGTTCAGCATGCTTTTTCTGACTGGCGGCTGGGAGGAAGGATAGAGGCAGCTCCTTCTTATGGCCACAGAGTGCCCTCGTCATCAGCTCATGACAGTCCTCACGGTTAGACACTGCTGCACGTACATGATCCTAAATTCCCTCAACATCAAACAGCGCAGTTAAGAAATTACTCTTTTGACTTTTCACTTGGGTGCTTCACTTTCCTGTACAAAGAGTACTAGGAGTCTCACTAGAGTACTAGGAATCTCACTGCTAATGGAAAGATTTACAAAAGACAATGAAAAGTAAAAAAGTAAGAAAAAAAGCCCAAGCAAATATTAGACCTGATGAAAACTTCCAGGTGCTTTTATTTAAATAATGTGCATCTGTTTTACAAAAAGGTGGCTAAATCATTTTAGTACCAGGACTTTTTAAATATTTTAAATATGTGACTCAAAACTTCCAGAACCATCTCTAATCCTGTATTACTTGAAAAGCTTCAAATTTCTAGGTGAATGCATTCAAGAACACAATTTTTTTACAATGCAGGTAACAAGACTTTTAAAGATTCTTTATGAGACACCATCACAAAAGACTGAAATTTGCTGTGAGCAAGTTTCCAGTTTGATGGGAAAAGGAAAAAATCATTTCCCAAAACAGTTAATTAATCAGAGAATTGTTGTAGAATATTTTTCACCACACACCATTGTCGTGTGCATGAATTTATAATTCTTTCGTGTTTTGCACTATAATATCTCAATACTAATACAACATCTACTCTGTCTGCACTAAGAAAGTGCATGTTTCAGAATAAGGACCTAAATCTACTGTGATACTTTTTATAATGCATATTTTAAATATTCCATGTGCTTCCAAAATTCTTTTGAGGATCTTGCTTGGAATCCTGGCCTAAAACTTTACTGCCTCACTCCCATATGAACTCTCTGTGTGATGAGTAGTATCATAAACATTTGTAGTGGTCTCTTGTAAATTTAATAAAATGTTACAGGTTAAGGTTTAAACTACAGTTATTCATACTTACGATGCTTCCTTAACACTCTTTACTGGTGTTCTCACCAGTGCTACCATAATACAAGTGCCTTTGTTTAACATCAACTTGGGAGTTCACTGAGTCTCATATTAAACCTAGAAATATTGATGGGACTGTTTTCATTCATTTCAGCTTTCTTGGGATCAGACCTGTAGGAATATAGCTATATAATAATGCTGCTTCTAGAAAGAATCAAGAGAACTCAAGTGCAGAATAAGATAGTATCTGTATCTGAAATATTCAATTCCAAACATTCTTTGAACTGAAGTGGAAACAGCTGCATGGCCAGAAACATCCTAATGTACTGACTAAATACTAATCATGTACTGGAAGCATACTGTTTGCAGCAAGATAAACATGAATGCAATGCATTAATATTCATGATTATCACATGTATTATTAGTATAATTAATGTCCATTCATAAATCCATGGGCATGGGTTTCAATAGGTGGACTACCCATTCTCATGGTGAATGCAAAATCAGCTGGACAGCCGGGTTTGCAGTGTTGTGACCACTGATAAAAAGTTTGGACAGTGGCTGGATACTAGTGGCATCTCCACACCTTAAAACTGGGGTCAGTTATTCAACATCTTCATTACTTTCTGGAGGAGGTGACAGCCCCCTGTCAGCAGCATCAGTTTAGAGGAAAGGTCAGTATAATGCCTGTTATTACTGCTATTCACAAGAACCTGACAGAGAAACAGGCTGACAATAAACTTGTGGCGTGCAAAGATAAATGCCAAGTCCTGCATCTGGCGTGTAATAGCCTCTTGCCTCAGCTGAGGCTGCTGGTCAACTGAGGGCAGATTTGCAGAAAAGGACTTGGAATTCCTGGTGGATAGAGTTGAATATGACTTAATGGGGCACCCTTGAAGGCTTTCAAATATTGGACCAGGTTCTCTAGAAAGGCTGCAGATATCTCCATCTCTGGAGATGTTCAAGCTTGACTCTACAAGGTCCTGAGAAACTCCAGGTTGGCAACCTGGACCAAATGTTATGCTGAGCTCCCTTACGATTTGTATTATTTTGTGATTCTAGATTTTAACAACCTGCTCATAAAAATATGGAATACTATGCATTTACACTGATTGGAAAAGTATTAGCTCTGTTGCATACTACATCAACCTGTCTCCATCTTTTATGAGTGAATAGAATCATACTTGAGTATTCTTGTGTAGCATCATATCCTGTTCAATTTTCACTTCATAAAATTAAGACAGCATATTTGTCATCCTTAAAGCAAGAAATAATTTTGCAAGTCTGACACTGCAACAATGAAAGTACAGCATACTCATAAGGCAGATATTTTCTAGCTGAAAAGAAAGAATGCTAGCATCTGTTTTATATGATTTAGTGAGGACCTTCTGCATAGACATAGCACACCATTCATAGCATATGTTCTTTGCTCAGTATGTTTAATAAATAGATTGCCTTCTGTTCATTTGATAACACCAATTTACTTGCCTTAAAAATGACTTTGTATGCCCTAAGAAAATATAACCTCACAGAATTGGACTAAGCCTATAAAATGGCCTTTTTTGACATTACCATGCAATTAAGGGGCACATCCCTGAGTGCACACAGCTACTTGGAACACAGAAGTCTACTGTACTCCTTTCCACTGCTAATTGACCTCTTCTCCAGTGTACCTGTCCATGACAGTCTGCTTACCATGTTTTCCTTAAAGCCCCTTTTTATTATCCCATGGATTTTTATTACTTCCAGACTAAATGTGTTGCTATGCTTTAGTTAACCTGAAGCCGTTTAAGAGAAATTAAAAACTCTACTGTATTGTTTCTTGGAGGCAGTAAAGTTCTTTGCTATGAAGATGTAATGTGTGCTTGTGTTTGTGTCACAGCAGCTGTATAAATATCAAGCTTGTTCTCTGCTGAATGTTGAAATTTTCTCTCTCTGCATGGGCTTCCTCCTGTCTGTCACTATGTTCTGGGTATCATCTTCCCTGCACTTCCTGTGGTTTCCCTTTATTTTGCCTCCTTTTGTCTTTCTGACTTACAACAGAAAACAACAAACGAATGTAAGCTATTATATGACACAAAGAATGTGGCTTCATCTTGTCTTTGGTTTTATTGATATTGCTGTAGTTTTACCAGAACTCATTCTAATTGTCCCTCCTGCAATAAAATTATATTTATTTTAAAAAAGAGGGAGTGTCAGGAAGTGATGGCCTTTAAAATACCAGTATGTACTGATTCAGTACAGTAACACCACACAGCAATTGAATTTCAGGCATTACCTGTATCCAGATAAAAGAAGTAAAAATAAACACCAACTCTTCTTCTAAGTCATAGGATTGAAAACAGCCACTCTGAAGTGCTGCAGCTGAAGCTTTCTACTATTGAGCTGAACTTCTTCATTCTCTGAACACTCCTACTTTGGATGACAGTTTTTCTTTAGTAAAACTCTATATTAAAAAGTCAAATACTGTGAACTTCAATTCAGCTGCAGTGGTGCTTTTCCTTGATTCTGAGAAAATATAGTGTCTCCGCTGAGAAACAAAGTATCAACTGAGATTAACTTGCGCACAGTTATATTGATAACCATCCTTCAATGGACTTCATTACTTCAATTAAATTTCAAACGCACAACAGCAAGAAAGTGATGGTTCTGGACATTCCAAATAGGATATATTTCACTGTACAGATTTTGCAAGTTGATGGAACATTAGGGTTAGTTTATTTGCAATACAGAGTTCTGAATTTCTCTCTTTGCAGAGATTACTTTTGCCACACTAGTCATTCAAATGCATCTCATTCACCTGCTGATAGACCATAAGACAACACAATTTTATTGAGATCATAGCTTTTTCTTCTGAGCACATGTCCAAATTCTGAGGCACATAAATACTCCAAAGACAAAAAAACCACATTTGAACATTTAGTTTCCACGGAGACAAATAAAAGTAAAATGTCTAATGTCAGTTTATATTCAGCCTGATGCCTTACAGGTTAGAAGCACTTCATTAAGCCTTAGAGACAGATATTATTCCATAAATAAATATATAAAATAATAAAAGAGAACCACCCAAAATCCCAAATCCTGTGCTTCTAATACTTGTGTATTCTAGTTGTGTAAGGATTGCTGCTGGCAGCCAGCTCCTGTTTTCATATTCCCACCCTACATTAGAGCCTTATTGATAGACTCAAGAGATAGTTTGTGTCACTTTTAATAGAAAAATATTTTTGTTGAGACATGAGAAAACACAAAAGTCAGGACTTTGAGGCTTCTAGCCTTCACTCCAAGTGTTTAGAGAATAATAGCTACAGAGTTAACTGCTACAGATGCCTGATGCTGCTAGGTCAAAGTAATGAATGTTACATGTCTGACCTTTTAAGCCAGGATCAGCAAAAAAAAGCCTGAAAAGCACAGCATCATGATTAGAGCTGTAGAAGTACTTGTGAGGCTTCTTTCAGGCAGTGGGATACAGAGCCCACTTTTAAAAGTGCATTTTAAGTGGCACTCTAGTCAGTCTTAAAGATCATATTTGAAGAGATGTTGTTCACAATTATTGTGTGCTTTAATGGTGTTTTCTGAATCATGTGCTTCTGCAAGCCTTATTAGCTACTTAATGTCTCAGTCAGCTCTTCCTTCTCACAAGCTGCAGGTAAAATACAACATGAGATTATCAGTACTGAGGGTTTCTGTAAAGATTTTTGCCAGACTTTGATGATTATGACTGAGCCAACTTCCACGTGACAACCATGTAAGTTGTCATTAGCACAGCATTGGCCTTCAGCTCAGTTCCCAATAGGGCTTTTTTAGCTCCAAACTGTGTCACATTAAATATGGCTGCAAGGTATTTTAGCTTGAAACTTGCTCACAAATGACCAGCTCAGAGCCCGAGCAAAATGGCTATAAATAGAGACATCTAGAAGAACCATGAATTAAAGTGTGGTAGCCAGACTTGGCCACCTTAAGTTGACCTAACTTACTTGATTTTTATACTATTAAGCCTGTTTATCTAGCTGAGGATCTGCCAAATGTGTTGTGTTAAAAAGGACCAGCTAAAATTTATTGTGCGAAAAGATATAAAAAGCAAAGAACAGCAGCATAAAGCTGGGTTCAGTGGACAGAAGTTCTGCTGCCTGCTGAACTGACTAATCCCACTGCAGAGACAGGCGGGAGCACCATCGGGAGTGCTCCCACGTGGAGGCTGGCAGCCGCGAGGTCCCTGCCCCTGCCCCGGGCAGGGCTGTGTCCACTCAGCTCCTGCTCACCGGGCTGCCGGCACCTCGGAGCCACCACAGCTGCTCCCCCCGAGTCCCCTTTCAGTTGTGTCCCCCATGCCTGCTATCAACACCGCGTTCAGTCCAGCCTCCTCTACTGGCAATGAGTGCCCATAACAACACTTCAAACACTGGAATCTCACTTACTAAATCCTACATTTTTCCACCTGAAGGTTTGTTATGCTGCAGACCTACCAAGGAAGTTCTGTACAGACTTTACATGTTTAGCTGTCTACCCATGGCAATTAAAATAAATATTGATTTAGGGATGTCTCATCTCCATTTCCCACAGCATCATTAATATTAGTTGTCTGCAACTGCCATTTCACTGCACATTCTTTTTTATATATGTCTTTTTTGTACTTTTGGCATAGAATTTTAAGAAGACCTGACTTGTGCAATCAGGTTGTCCATTGGTTTGTCAGTCTGCAACTAACTCTGAACTCAAGGCCCAATTTAAAAGGGAATAAGAATTACTAGAGATAATTTGAGAAAATCAGAAAATGAGTAGGGAAATGCACAATAGTGACTTCACTTAGGCAGAAACCAGCCATGACACTAGAGCTGGCAGAAGCCAAGTGCCCAGATGGCACACGGGTATTAGCTGAGCAAGGCTCACACAGTTGCAGGGTAGCAACAATATTGCCACTGTATGGGCTGTTATGTGGGATGAAAAGTCAGACAGACAATGAACACAATTCATAGGGAATTGGATTCAGTATTTCCATTTGCCTAAGTGGGAACCCATTTTGTGTGTGTTATCATGTCCATCAGTTATCCTGATTAATTAAGTCTTGCCTGTGTACTTGATACCTTATCGATTCTTATGAAGAGTAGCTGATTGAACAAACATTTTACTTATCACTCGCTAAAACCCCAAAACGAGATTTATATTACTCAGCTAGAATTCTACCACAATACTTCCAAGTACTTTAGAACCCTGAACATATCGTGCGTGTTTATTTGGCTCAAAAGGAGCAAAACTCAACTGCCTAAATGAATCTTGGCAAACACTGTCAATGTGGAGATAAAGTGCTATTGGGTGACTAGGCTGCTATTCATCTAATCTTAAAACAGACATCTTAAATAGGTGATGAACAGATGAATCTTATCCGGAAAGTACTCGCTTCTCTCCATTTACTGTAGAGCCTGAGGTAACTAGCTTTAACAGAGATATCTAGAGTGTAAATGCTTAGAGTCAGGTGGAATGAATGTCCCCTCTGAAATTCAAATGTAGAGTCAGATACTTAAGGTACAAATAAATCATGTCAAGGATTCCACAGTGAATTTCCTTAAAAGGAAAAACAAAATGAACCAGGCAAGTCTCATTAAACCCTGGTGATTTTTTTTCCTCTTGAGTAAAACCCAAAGAATAAATAATTTCAAAAGTTCTTTTTCTGTATCTCCAATACAGAAAAACAGTTGGCCTCAACAGTTAGGCTAATATGAGAGACCGACACACTAGTGACTACTTGGAAGCAGAGGTCTTTCCTGCTGTCTCCTCTTCCAAACAAGCTTTTCTGTAAGGCCCAAATTTGGTAGCTGATGGCACAACCTCCTGCACTGGTCTGTGGCATACTGCAAAGAAATCCCCATAGTCCCTGCCATCCCCAGTTCTTTGCATTTCCTGCAACCGAATCTTGTCAGTTTTAACTATTTATTTTGCCCCAACTGAAGAAGATGAATAGCTGTCTAGGACAATTTAGCAAGACTTAAAATTATCTTTTAGGAAAAAAAGCAGTGAAACTGCAAAGCAAAACAAGTAAGACAACCAAATTCTAGAAGGTAGTTATTAACAGTATTCTTTACTACCTGTGTAGACTATTTCTTACCCCAAACGCTTCAGAAGATGACTCATACATGTAGGGACACTAACACACAGGGAAGCCTTATACCACAGTGCCTAATGAGTCTGTGAACCCAGCATTGATTGACCATCTGACACATGCCCCTGCACACCCCTGAGACCTGGCCCATGGCTCACCCAGAGCAGAAGGTGCTCAGTGTGGGCTGAGCTGCCCATATTGCTGAGGAACTGGAAGCGTGGAGGGCAGGGCACAAAAGGCGAAGGCCACTGCCCTCCCCTTTCTCACACCCACATGCATCCAGATTGCAGAGAGGCTCATGCCCAGAACTGCAAACTCAGAAGTGAGAGCTTCCAGCATCCACTATCCTGCTGCAGGCTGTACTTCTCTACTGCCTAACTTATGGAAATCAGCTTCCAGAGCTGACCTACTTGCTCTAAGGGAGGCCTGTGAAGTCAGGGCCCCAGCTATGGTCATACTTACTTTCATGCCAACGTCTGATAATGAAAACTCAGGCAAATCAGCAGTAAAGTTTTTAGGAATCTTGAACTTAGTATCAGGGTGTGAGAACAGTATGAGTTGCAATAACAATCCAGGAGAAAGGTGTACTAAATCTGGTCCAGAGTGTTTAGAGATTTATAACACTTTAATTTTTTATACTTTTTAGAAATATTAAGACTATAAAGGCTACTTTGAAAACAGTTTAAGACAGTGATAGTTTATACTTTTATCTTGTCTTAACATGGCTGAAACCTTATCTAGCATTCTCTGCATATCTAACACTGATGGGAAAATAGGTTAGACTTCAGCTGTGTAAGTATGAAAAATATTTCAAACACCCAAAACACCTCCATTTCAAGAAAAAATAATTTGCTATACTGTGCAAATTGAGTAAGATTTTATATCCATTTGAGAAAGATCTTGTTCACAAAATGTGCTTTTGTCTCCATAAATAAAAAAGATGTCTTCAAAGACACAAAAAGCTTGAAACATTCATATCATCATATCCCTAATTTTTATTGCAGACATGTCTCCTATTGCATAACAAATGTGTTGGAGAGGTTTGTAAAAGGTCATGCAAACTGTAGGCAATATTTTAAAGACTAAGCACTAAAATAGAGAGAAAGAGGTCAAGAAAACAGAAAGCTATGATCTTAAATAGCAAAATAAGAACACACTACATACTTTTTTGAGTTTATGAGGAGTGAATAGTATAACATTTATTCACACCATGAAGTTCACTAATATCATTAAAATGCGTGACCATCAACAAACAGCTATAATCCACCTTGATAGAAGTCAGTGCGCAAAGCAAATCCTGACTTGGGAGTCCTGTCACTTTCTTAATTGGAACAGTAACTGGGTTTGTTTGAAATGTGAAATGTATTCTTCATCTTAAATTATACCAACAGGTAACAGAAAAATCAGAGCAGAAAGATTGCAGAAATGACTGGAAAATAAATGCAGTTGAAGACAAGTTCCTGTTGACAAAACTTACTTAACTGAAAGGAATCAGATCATTCAAGGAAAGTTGTTTGTGAGACCAGGCAGGAAGGGCTGTAAAGCTTTTATTTTAAAAATATGTCAGAATATTTTGAGCTAGGACTTTAATATCTCTAGAAAGCTCCACAGATATTAGAGAGTTGGGGGTGAATAGGGTCACCGTCAAGGTGCACAGGGGAGGGAATTGGCAGAGCAGTGTACCCTTTTCTCACTCAATGTAAAGTGCCGTGGCTCAATTATCTTCAAAGGCATTACAATAATGCATACCAGGGGAGGAACTGTCCCCCAGTTCTGTGCAGGCCCTAACAGGGAAAACTTGGCTATCTGATGGCTACAGAAGATACAAGTGCAATAGTCAGACTGGGATAACACCTCTGCACCAGTGCAGACTGTTGCTCAGGATTATATCTGTATGGGCTATACTTACATGTTGTGATGGTTTCAGCAGAGGTAATTTTTTTCACAGCAACTGGTATGGGTCTGTGTTTTGCATTTGTGCTGTAAACAGAGCTGATAATACACGACCGTTTTCGTTACTGCTGAGCAGTGCTCACACAGCCAAGGCCTTTTCTGTTCCTCACCTCACCCCACCAGCAAAGAGAGTGTGAGTGCACAAGGGGTCTGGAGGGGACACAGCTGGGACAGCTCATCTCAAATGACCCAAGGGATATCCCACACCATATGGTGTCATGCTCAGCACATAAATCTGGAGGAAGAAGAAGGAAGGTGGGGTCATTCAGAGTGATGCCTTTTGTCTTCACAGGTCACCGTTACACAGGATGGAGACCTACTTTCTTGGGGACAGCTGAATGAAGTGGTGAATGAATTATTTGCTTTGCTTGAATGTGCAGCTTTTGCTTTACCTATTAACCCGTCTTTACCTCAACCCATGAGTTTTCTCACTTTTACCCTTTCGATTCTCTCCCCTTGGAGGGGAGTGAGCGAGCAGCTGTGCTAGCTGGGGTTAAACCATGACATTGTGCAAATGAAATGGGCCTGGGCCATCACACAGGCCTGGAGGCTAGCTGACATTGCACAGCTCTTGTTTGTACCACCGAAATCCTTCATCCCCTCTTCCGCTCCCACAGATAAGATGCCTACATCCAAACTGTTTTTTGGGAAAGATGCATTGCCAGCCTAAGTCCTTGAAACACATGCAGGCATACTCACAAGGAGTGCACTTCACTTAACTATGCAGATGGCCACATGCCAGCGAGGGAACTCAGACAGCAGCCCACATCAGTTTACTGCAGCAGATGCAGTCACAGGCACTGGCAGTATGTTTCACTGAATTGGTACAGCTGGGACTCAGACCAGATGTAAATAAAAAGGGATGACCTGCTCCTACAATAGATGAGGCTGGATAATTATAGACATGGAGTAAAGGAAGGTTTGACCAAAAAAAATCAAGAGGAAAAACAATTTTTATCACTACCTATATTTCCCTCTGTTACTGTGACAAAGATCCCAGCAATGACCCACCAGATGCTTGAAGGCACATTTTACCAATTTTGTGTTAGTTGATGCCTCACTTGCCCAAGGAATTTACTTGCTCTGAAGATACTACAGCACCTCCATATTCCTAAAGAATTGCTTTCATCTCATAATATTCAACTACCTTACTAGGATCCCATGCTTAACATCAATATAGTGGTCCAGGGAAAATATCTTTTGTTTGGCTTGTTTCTGGTCTCTTGCAGATAGATAGTTCTCTGTTTATTTAGCAATTATACAATTTTATAAAATAATAGGGAAAATATGAGTTTCAAATGCTGGTCTGTGATTTCAAGACAAATATAACACTTTTCTAATAAGTAAGAAAAAACAGTGACAGTGGGTGCATCTTAGATGATGTGGAAAGTGTTACAAGAATGCAAGTAATTCTCTGCAAGAAGAAAACAAATTTTTGGCTAGATTCAGTGAGAAAGTTTTATAAGATGTAACAGGAAATGAGGTTTTGGATAAAGCTCATGAGGGGTTGGGCTTCATTTCTGAAGCCTATCTTAATATTGATTTTTTTTTTGCTACATCTCAACTTAGAACAAAAACTGATACAAAGATGATACTGAAAGAACACAGGTAGAGTCTTAATTGCAACATGCAGAATAAACAATGTTTGTTTAGAATTATTTGCATTTTCCTGTAACTATACGTGTTTAAAGCACTGGCAATAGATATTTAAATCAGATTTAAAGGCTGATAACTTCCTGATTATGTTGCAATTCAAAAACTGCCCAGTTAATTATGATGAAATATATTTCTATGGAATGATGTGTTATTTCAGCATTTGCTCTTGGTGATTACTGCCCAATATTGCCATTAAAGTAAAGCAAAAACCTGATGGTGGATGCAGTATAAACATTGCTTTTTAGAGTAAGATGTCATAAGTATTGTAGCTCAAGCGCTTACATAAAAATTTGTGAGCTACCATTTCCATAGCAACAGGCAACATAATTTAGCTAAGATAGCTGCTTTCCATTCTAGCGACTTCATTGTCATTGCAGTTTACAAAATACAAAAGTATGTCTTCTAAGACTCTAATACAGTGAACAGACAAAATGTTGGAAATGCTGAGGAAGGCATAGGTTTTATTACAGACGCAACACAATAAAATGCTTCTTTGTCTTCTCACCTGTATTTCATGAGATTCTCTACCATCCTCGACTCAGCACATACCAATCTAGTTCTCCTTGTGGTGCAGGGGATCCAGTGAAAGGCATCTGAAGCTGGCCTGTCTCTTATGTTAGTCTGATTCTTTCTGGAATGTGCAAAAGCAGCTTCTTCACTGGCCAATTCCTTCTTTCTCTCCTTCCTCCTCTCAGCTACCAAAATAAAATTCACTTCAATGCAGAGAGTCAGCACAACATATCTGGAGCACCTGTTAAATCTCATATTGAGCCTACACACAGTTACTAATTTAACACACTGCTGACACACTCCCATAGTCGTCTTTTGCTTCCCCAGTGGTTCAGTGAATCTTGTTATTAATCTGAATCACTTTAAAGTGCTTTTTAAAAACATCTGGCTCCAAATTTTTAAATTAAAAAAAAAGTCTGTGAAAAAAATTTAAAATAGGAACTTTAAAAGACATCAGAACCACTATTCTCACCAAAGGTAGTGTGAAATTTCACACTTGAGTAGCTGTGGTCTAAATGGAAAGATCAGGGGGAGCGCCATCAATTTCTACCTACTGGAAGTAGAGGATTGCAGCCTTGCAAAGAATAATGTCTTATACTATTTTTTCAGTGAGGCTGGAAGAATTCCTTTTGAAGGAGAAATCTGATTGATGTCAGCAAGTGAATCACCACCTGTCCATGGGAAATGGATGCTTTTGAAAGCAAGCTGTATTGGACACTGCATTTGATAGACTCTATAATGAAGTGATGGCTCTGTCTCTGAAGTTCTCCTGAGCTGAGCCCCTGACAGGGACCCTAAGGCACTCATCTCCTCACAGATTTTCCTTACTATGAAGATATGCAGAAGGTAAAAACACTAAGTTTTGAACTTCACCACTGAGGATTAATGATATATGATATTAGGACACAGATAACTTATCTGACTTCTAAGTTATTTTCTCATTTTGGCAAGTTGAACAGTGCACCAAAGACAGACACTGGCACAGGTATCTGGAAAAGAAGCTGTGACGCTGGAGCACAATCACTTGTCTTGTGGGTACGTCACATGATTATTTGTCAGGAGCAATTCAGGGATCAAGATTGAGATGCAATTTATGCTACTCATGAACTTCACCTAAAAAGAGTATAAAATGTAAACATGGCAGTTAGCTTCTTTTTTCCAGCTACAGTGCAATGCATGACTCCTTACAGCAAAAGTTCCTGGCACAAAGGAATAATCCTCTACTTCTACATCCCTCCAAACAAATATGCACAACCTGACTGTCATTTCATTCATACAAACTAAGTACATATGAACTAGCACTTTGATGCAGGCTTAAGCGTTCAGCTGATATAAAAAGAAAAAAGTATTACACCTACCAGAGTATTATTACAAGGGTATTTTTATCCTGCAGTTGAACATACGCAATAAATGAGCATTAGATTATGTTACTGAAATAGTGCATGAGCCTTTATTATCCTACAGGACAAATTCTGTAATCCCCTCTGACAGACTCATAATCACAGCAATGACCTGTGAGGCAGGTTGAATATCTCTGCCAAACAAAATAGTAACTATTCTGTTTCTGAAAAATTGATTGTGTTTTAACCACCAGAACTGTAAAAAGCCATCTCCATATTAATTAATGGTGCCTAGTCTTGCATTTAAATCAAACACACATACACAAGTCACTGATCTTGAGAGCTAAGTCTTACACTACCACCTCCAAATTACAGGAATCACAGCCATATTTATTCAGAGGTAAAGACAACGAAGGAAAACACCAGCTCCTATCATCTCTGATCATTATGATCACTTCCTTGGCTGAAATCTGAATCAGGAAACAGTTTTAAAGCTATGTCAAAAATAAAATTTGAATTCTATCTTCAAGTTTACTTTGAAGTAGTAAAGACTGCTTATGGCATTTTAGTTTCAAGAGTGTCATTTAATATTTTCATAAGAATGTGTTTGTATAGCACTATGATTTATTCTTGTTAAAAATCTTGGAACAGCAAAGAAATACCTGACTCGTGATCGATGCCATACATAAAACTTCTAGGCAGAATCTGTTGGCCCACGTAAAATAATCTGGACATGTATTCTCCTTGGATAGTTTTTGTAATTCACAGCTCCAATTGCTCATTTCAAGAAAAGCAGAAGTTTTAAGTCTGAAATAAATATATATTTCAAAACTATAAATTAAAAAAATATTCTGAGGTGATATAATTTTAGGGAAAATAATATTTAATAAAGTAGTACCTACAAAAAATTAGAACTAAAATATAAACGCTTTTTAAAAAACCCTTCTTATTTGCATTCAGCAAACAACTAAAATTCATTAAAAAGTGCTTCTGGAGCACTTCATTGGCCATTGAGGATAATAATGTTCATGATTTATATTCTGTCCTGTAATATACATATATATATATATATATATATATATATATATATTAGAAGAATATGTAGTAATATGACCTACTTATTTTGTAAAATACTCCAAGTACAACCTTCAGCTGCTACAAGCTGGCCTAAACATGTAGCTAAGGAGTAACACTGCACTGTACATAACCACAGTAAATACAAACCTCATCAATGCAGTATATTTCATATTTGTCTATTTAAGAAGTGACTACCTTATGAATTAAAAGCTTTTTCTATATTTAGCTGTGAAAAAAATTTACATTTATTCCACACCACCAAAATGAGGAAATTAAAGGAGGCAGGTTTTAAATGAGGAGTCAAAGATTGCAAGAAGCTGACCTTTGACTGCCAACTTGGTTGTTCTCTTTTCAATTCAAAAATTAAATTATTCTCCTTAAGGATTTGCCTTTGGCTCTAATTCCAATTTGATCTCTTTCTTCATATGAAGTCTTGTGGACTATGGAATTAGTTTAAAACAGCTGAATATACTTCTTTTAGGAGACCTTAACATTTCAGAGTCTTCCTTTGACCTGTTTCTCTTAACATTATGAAGTGCTGAAACAATCTACTGCAGCATCACAGTCTAAACACAGAGACTAGGAATAGTTGAATGACAGTTTGAAAAAATTGCTGCCTTAATTGAACATTAGGGATAATTTGACAAACCCAGTAACATAAATACTGTAGCCCTTTCTGCTCTCAAATAATTATATTTCAGATATTTCTAAAAAGACATGCTTAATTAAAGAAGAATCAAGCCAAGACTTCATGCATTTGCAAATCAGAGATACATCATGTAGCTCTGCAGTATCTAGTAGAGTCCAAATAATTTTTTATTTATTTTAGTGCCTTTAAATTCTGTTTGGTGGTAATGAATGAGGTATATAATTACTCTGATTCATCCTGTATCCTTAACATGAAATACCCCAGAGCACTTAAAAACAATAATTAATAAAACATCAAGAAATAATTAATTAACTTCACATTAAACAAGATCAAGAATTGTGCAAAACTCATTAAGACTTTGTATAACTCATGCTATATAAATGGCTAAGAAATTACTAGTAGTACCTGCTGTACCTCTAGATCAATACCTCTTTATACAGTTCTTGTTAAACAACTATGAATCATAGCAAAGAACCAAAGAAATGAGACCAAGTAATCCTAAAGAGTAAAATAAACTCATGTGGCAAAGCATCAGTACCAAATGTCTCTGTGAGACTCCTAATTTCGAAGAAGGAGCATATAGTTCCTTCACTTCTGAAATTGCCATGTTTTCAAGAAAAGTGTATGTCCCTTTCATTTTTCCTTTTTGCACATATTTAGGTGGAAACTAAACAGGTGAAATTGAGGATACAGAAATAAACATTTGAATACCAGAATGAATCACACAACTTTCAAGTTCCTGCATGATTAGGCATTTTGTTTTCCCATCTTTGTAACTCCATGACTGAATTGCACTCTAGAGCAAGGACACACCACCATGCTGTGCATGCCCCAGCTCAGCTTCCCCAAAATCCATCTCTATCCCCATCCCAGGAAAGGTTTGCTCAGTGATGGGCAATCCTCATTGCTCAATCACCCAGAAGAGGCAGGCTCCAGAGCAACTCAGATTGTAAACATATGTGCTATGTTGGACCAGGAGCCTGAAGAAGCTCAGAAAAAAAAACAAATTAAAAAAAATCCAATCAATTCGAAATAATTTTTTAATATCCCTCCCCAAGCGCAAACTCCCAGAGCAGACTTTTCATGTTGGTACATAATCCTCGTTTTTCTACCTGCAGGTTCATCTGGAAAACTGATATTTTGAACAGCAGGACTATGCAGTTACATCCCAATCAAGACTCTAAAGGCAAGATAGGGTACACACAAACTTTCTCCTCATGGTTTTTACTTGAGACAAAAAAGACGAGGGAAAACACAGAACTGGAAGAAACTAACAGAACTAAAAAGTTTATGAATTTGGATAAAATCTATACTAGATAAATACTAGATGAGTACAGTTAATGAAATATAACTTATTTTTAGTTTGTGATTCTGTCAGTTCAATTTTACAGAAGCTCAAAAGGAGTTTGGCTGTGAGTGACCTTTTAGTTTTGTTTTGTTTACTAGCTCATCATACTCCACCCTCTTACGATTTGATGACTTTCATTTTATGCTTTGTTTTACTTTATTTTTTTTAAATCAAGCTTGTCTGCAACCTAAGCTGACAGATCTTACTTTTTTTGAACATTAAAAATAATGTTACTGAAATTCAATAGAAAGGTAAAAAAAACCCTCCAACTCTTAGCCAGACTCAATTCACTAGGCAAGCATTTCCCCAGATAAAATCAAGATGATAGTTAGCCAAAACCAGCTGGGAATTAGTATTTTGTCCAAATTTGTTCTTTAAAAATGTGTCAGCTCTAATCAAATAACACTGAACTTTGATATTCTGTTGTTGATACTCTTGAGCTAAATTCCACTCGATGTTATTTGTCCTAAGACATTCAATCTTCATTAATATTCTACCCAACCTTACACATGCTTTGGGCAAAGGCTGAGAAAAAGGATAAAGACGAGACTGTGCTTCTGACTCAATGCTACAGTAACTGCAAATAACACGGCTGAGCAGACACTCACAGATAAACATTTATTTCAACCACAATACCCAGTACTGGTGTACAGATCAAAATGCCCATTTCAGTTTTTGACCTAGCAGATCTGTGAATATGAAAGTGCACAGTTCAACAGGCCATTAACAAACTCATGAAATGATGCTCATTATATGGACAAAGTGTTATTTCTTTTGGAAAATGAGCAGCTATCTGACCAACTACCTTGATCAGATACACCCAGGAATTAGAATGGATATTTTGAGTTCATATTTGATTAGCATTTGAAATGCTCTTTCTCTAAACACTTCCCACAGGACTCCACATGCCAAATTCCTATCATTATTCAAAAACCTGAGAACGCTCATTCCACTTAGCACTATCTTAGTTTTACTGACAGTGCTGGAGACAACAGTCTTTTCCCTAGACTATTAAGTGACTTTCAGAAATTAAAAAAAAAAAAAAAAAATGAAGTCGAAATCTAGCATTAAATTGCCAACAGTAAAGAAGTCTGAAAAAATAATAGCTTTGTCCCTGAGGTATTTCAGAAAACCTCAAGCTTATTTAGATGAATTGCAACAAAACAGCATTCATCATTAACACAACGAAAAACAAAGTCTGTGGATCTTACTGATGAGTTGGGTGCTTTGGGGTGGTAGTAGGGAGAAGAGAAAACACTACACACTAAAGCGGAATTTAAAGAAAAATTAACAGAGATGCAGATGGTGCATTTGGATTACCTACTATAGATTCCTAACTCAGGTGGCACCTAACTAATTTTTATGTGATCCAGAACAGGAATTCATAGGTGTGCTTCACAGCCCGTGGAAATCAAAGCAGACAACTGCTATTAACTACCTTCACCATGGAGCTCCTCTGTGTTAAAGCTATATTCTAAATCTAAGTGAGTACAACAAGAGTTATGAATGATAACAAGATATTAGTTATAGGGATGCAGTCTGAGGAACACATTTGAATGGGGCTTTAAAGTCTCTAACCTTTGTTTCATCCCACTCCTTAGAGACACATCCTGGCTAATTCTCATTCTTCTTTGGACTAATGCTCACCCAAAACTCAGTGCCCACCCAAGTTTCACCAGATTGAAACAGCTAGATTTCATGTGCTGTCATAAGAGCATTCCCTTCCACCTCAAATCTCATGTTAGCCACATCAAACCAGGGAAAGAATGCTTATTCCTATTCTATCAGTTACCTTTTGGGATTGCCACTTGGTTTGCTTGACACAGACAAAGAGACACACCACTGTAACCTGAACTGTAGGTAAATCCTTAAAAAGGGAGAATGAAGAAGGAAGTGTTATGTACAAATAAGAAAGTAGTTTACTTCTATATACAGCATTTACAAAATTCTGCATGAATATATTATAGTTTTTGAAAATCAGGGGCAAGAGTTCCTAGGACAGCTGTCAGAAAACCAGTCTTACAGTGTGAGCCTTAAAAAGTACAACATATCAAATTTACCAGAACAAAAGTTGTAAGGTACCTTGACTGCTGCACACAAATTTTTAGTAGTCATAGGGGTGATAAAATTGTGAGAGTCTATGAAAGAGGCCAGGTTTGCAGATCAAGGCAATAAGTTCATCAGGCCAGGTGGCACAGCTTCTGTGTACAGAGACCTTTCAACAGGTCACTGCAGTTTATCATAGACACTTGTTCAGAAAACATACCTGAAAAAGGGGTAATTTTCAGTGTTGCTGACAAAGGCATAGCAAAAGGAAGACTGGCAGCTGAGATTAGACAAATTCAACCTTTCCACAACATTCCAATTTCCTAGCACTAAGGGTAATTAAATATTGGAACAGCTTACCAGGGGAGCTGGTGGACTCGCCATTGCTTGGAGCTTTAGGACGAGATTAGATATCATTGTAAAAGAGATGCTTTAATCCAGCTTCTGGAAGTTCTCAACATGCCCATAACACTTGCAGCTCTGCATTAAGACAATGACTATAATCAAATCTCATATTTTAGGGTTTCAGCTGATCAACTGCAAGGGTTATAAAGAATTTCTTTTTCCCTTTACATAAACACCAGACAGATACTTTTATGTGGTTTATATTCTGATCTGTCTCTGAAGTAGAAGAGATTGCCCAAATCTACAGAAAACATGGGTCAGCTGATGCAGCTGCCAGTGGTGATAGGGAAAGTATTTTCTCTTAGCCTGAAATTCACAAAACAGTTGTATCCAAACGGGAACTCACACGATTTTGAAGTCATCTAGATGGATGCAAACTGTGTGATTAGGTCAGTGCAGAAGCAGGTTTGATCTGTCTGCCCTGCTGAGGGTCTGGCAGTAGCATCCACTCAGCATTTTACTGACTCTGCTACTACTTAAGGAAAGGAGTAATTTCATGCTCTGCTCCTGCAGAGCACTGGCCAAGGGTCAAGTGAAAAACTATTGGATCACCATACCCTTAGAGGCCTTGTTAATGATTCTCGCTGGATTAGCTCAAAGGGTGTGCTTTTTCCCAAGGTGAGCTAAATAGAAATCTCAAATCTGTTTGGTTTGTGTTTGCTCAGTGTGAGATACAAATCACCTGTTAACACACTAAGATCATTTGGACATATCTCATCTAATTAACTAATTGTTATTGAAGAGGCATAAGTAGCACCTTGATCTCTTCTGTCTGCTTTAAGTTAATATACTTCAGCCTAACTAGAGTAATCGTGTTAACACACAGGTGTCAGGATTTATTGTTCTGTGTTTTCCAGCATAACTAGATACATAAGCATCCCTTTTAGTTTTTATTTTAGCTACATCTGTAACTATACAGTCTGCACTATTTTAGCAGAATACTATAGTGACTTGATTATTAAATGTAAGTAAAGATGAAGGCAAGACAGAACATTCTGCTACTTTTACCCTTTTATGTGAAAGGAGTATGTCTTACCTGTCAAATAAAGCATAAAATGAGAAATGGTTCTCCTAGTGACTTCTTTGAGCTGCACAGTAGCTTGTTCATATTGTGAGTCTCAAAACAAATAACTATTTAAGTGAAGTCCACACCAGGCTTTTATGCTTATTGGCTACCTATACTGTTCCTACATCCCTTTGACAGTTTGTTAGATTCAAAGACATTTCTGTCTGTGCTAAATAATGGCCATTTGATGGATTTGTGCACAGCTATACCTGGAATGTAATGCAATGCAGGTGTGTAAATAACCTGTCCTGCAATTCAGGATATTTTCCATGCAGAATAGGGATGATTTCTCTTTGCCATAATTCTGAAGCATACATATCAATATAAGGCTCTGTTGTCAGTATTGGTCATTATGATTATGTTGTCATATTACAAAGTAAGAATGGGACACACCATGACAGCACCATCTAGTAACATAAAATATTCATGCAAAAACAAAAGCAGACTCAACCTTTAAAAAGTAGAGAAAAAAAAACCAGATACACTGATCCTGCTTGTCTCAATTCTATTTTGGTGACACATGCATATCTTTGACAGCAGTTATGAAGATCAAATTTAATTAAGCAGTATGTTATTCCCTTGGTATCCTTTCTCAAGCCAAACCAAAATACTCAGAATAAGAGTTTCCTCATCTGGGATGAAAATGACAAAATCTGCACTTACAGTCTTCTGACTTCTCAAACAGACATCACTTGTTGTGCTGCTTTATTTGAGTACAAACAACTCTGACAGAATCTGTACCCAGATCTGCTCCACACTGGACACAAATCTCATTATAATGAACTTCTAAACTTTTTTGTTCTATTGCTCTTTTTTGGTCTATGTCTTACAGCATACCTAATGCCTACAGTGCAGGAATGCTTGGAAAACCTCAAATGAATCTACTGTCCCATAATTTTTTAAGAATGATCTTTAAGAAAAAACTGAAGGAGGATTATACTATGCAGTAGACACATTAGAAGCCAATGACATAATAAACAGTAATATCATTCTACTGATAAATATCATTACAAATTTTGACTAAATCTCTTTGGGATACAAATATTATGCCTTAGTTTTCACTGCCTGTTCAACTGAAGGATCATTCAAGAAAATTTTGAGTACAGCAAGAGTCCATATATTTGCAGCAGAAACTTGGTTTATTTCAAAAAGTGCTCATTTATATTCCTTCTGTGCCAAAATCTTTGCCCAAGTAACACAGAAGTTCACATGATTACTTAGCATCAAATTCTCTGCTCTTGTATTTCTGCTAAAAATTTCCCAACTCAAAATGTTTGAATTGTAAAGTAATTATATTAGTAAAATTCTAAAAATGTTATTTGAATGTACTATTTTTAAAATTAAGTTCCACACAGCATAAAAAATGTGCGTGTACAGTAGAATCCAGAGAATTAACATAATTATGTTATCATTCTTTCTCGATTCTCTACTGAAAATGATGTTCTTACTATGCAAAACCACTTTCCTATACACTTCTAGTAATGAAAATGGAAACTAAGTCTTGTATTTCTTGAGTCTTTGCTTTCCTTAAATACTGGCCAGTGGGTTTTTTTTTACCTGCTTTACAGAATCACATGCAAGTTTGAATAACTTTAAATTTTTTCCATTAGGATTTATTGTTTTGAAAGAATGCTTCTCTCCCCTTGGTTTGTTTACATAAATTATATAATAGTTAACATTGAAAGCAAATTTTCAATTCTATTCTTTAAACTAGTGCATGTAATAGCTACCTTTTCTTCATTTATCTGAAATCTAAAAAAACCACAACTAATAGTACAATTTTGACATGTAACAAAATGCTGTCAGAAGCACATCAAATAAATTTTACAATACCCCTTTCCCCCCACCCTCCAAGAAAACTCAATAAACTCAGTATAAAACAAACAAATAACATAATCTAATCTAACTTTCCACTTTACCTGGAAATGCATGCCCTGTTAGAGAATCCAAATCTGAAATTAAAACAGTGAAAAAATAATCTTTAACACTAATTTAATATTAAAAAGCACAAAAAATCAAAATCAAACCCGGCATCAAATCTCACATTATCACCAATATAAAATTTTAATCATATATATATAAAAGCAAAACCAGAACATTTAGTATTACATTATAAAGGTTTTCCTCTCCACAGTTTTGTAAAGATGTAAAGTATTATCTAAAGATGAAAGCTTTGAACACCATGAGAAGCTAATTTATTTTACTGTTTAAGACAAACATACCACAATTAAATAGGAATTTTACAATATTTTGTAAATGAACCTCTGATTTCAGAAACCCATATTTTGAATATAAATTTTTGTTCTGCCTTTATACATAAGAACAATAATTAGAAAAGTGCAGAATGCTTTTTAGATTGTACCCTTTTGAAAAGATTTTTTTTCTTGATCATAACAAATAACAGACTTAATTTTTTCTATTCTAGTGTTCATAATTTCTTCCCCCCCCCCTCCCTCCCCCAATCTATCTGTTTTAAAAAAAAGATAAAAGAGCTGGAATTATTTCTGCTGACACCATAAAGCATAAATGAGGGCTTCACTGGTGTCTCCCATCTGAAGAGACAGCAGGAAGCCACATCAGTGATGCTGGAGGCATCAGAATAGCCCCTTCTAAATGTGCACTGGGACCAGAATTCCACCTTTGAAGTGCTTTGCACCTTTGGAAATTCCATGCTCTTAAGAAAGACTTATTTCATAACTTTGAGTAGTTACACTATAGCCAAAAGAGTAGTGGAGGCTGGTAAAGCACAGTCAATACCAGCTGGGATGCTATTGCATTGCCCCGGTAAAAGGCTCATTCTCAGACACATATGGCCAAAAGAAACCCCTTCCTAGACAGTGTTCTGTCACACAAGACAGTGACTGACGTGAGCCCATTTGGAGAACAAGCCCTGCTGCTAGGAGCAGTCCACCATGTCCTGGTTAGCTGACCAAGAAAGCATGAGACCTTCAGACTGTCCTTCCTGCCTTCGTAGGACAAGTGGGATCGCAGAGGGGTGCAGCAGCTACACTGTCGTCTAAAAGCACAACGGACAGATTGTGGCTGACCAATCTACCTTAATAGGTGTTTATACATGAGCTTTCTTGTCATTTTTAGGAATTGAATGTATTTACTACCAGTGCCTGGAAAAAAACTTTTAGTATTGTTTATGAACTACATCTTAAAAAAAAAAAGTTTTTTCTTACTGCAACAGTCAGCAGGCACAAGATTCTAAGTTAATGGTTTAGGCTACAGAAATTCTGAACTTCTTGTAATACAGTCAATACAATTAATTCTAAAAGTTTTTGGGAAAATATTTACCAATTAACTCCTGGAAGTGCAGTAGGAATTCTATAGACAGGAGGAAAAGTGTGCTTGGCTCTACTAACTTATAACAGTTCAAATGAGACATTCCTGAGGACTGAGAACATGCTTAGTTTTGTAAGTGAACACAGGAGAAAACCAACACAAAATTTGACAAATGCACTAGAGATAATTGCTTTCTGAAATCCAAATTGCTGAACACAATGAATTAACTAACAATTCCAGTATGTGGGGTGCCAAGGTTTATCATAAAATTCAGAGGAAAAAAAAGCAACCTCAGGATTTTTTCTTTCAGAGCTTGAGAGAGAGAAGAATGTTGTTGCTCCCTAGGGGCCCATAAAAACCACACCAAAACCAGCTTATCCATAAGTGGAGCAGCTAGTTAAGCAGTGATTGCTCCCTGAAAGCACAGAGACTGCATGCAGCTACCTTGCAAGTCAGAATCAACTCAAAAATATATCTAATATTTGAATTGCCCAAACTGCTGTCACTGTGTGCATCCTGTGGCACATCCTGACGTGGTTTAAGGTGTTTGAAAACATCTGTTCTATGTCATTTTATTAATGAAAATATCATGATGCAAAACCTGAAGATCCAAGAAAAAGAACAGAAGAAGAAAGAAATCTCTTCCTATAACAGTGAAATAATATCTACTCAGACGCTGGGATTTTAAAAAAGAAAAACAAATGAATAAACAAAAACCAACCAACCAACCAAAAAACCCAAACTTAAACAAAAAACCCAAACCAAAACAAAAAACCACCAACCAAACCAGTAAAGTAGGACTTGTATCTGAAAAGTTTATGTATATATTGTAACTTGCAACAGAAATCACTATTGAAATTTCTATTCTGAAAGAAATGCAGATAAGTTAATGCAAATTAATTAGGCTCTTGTCCCAGCATAAAACACTACTGTGTAATACTTTGTGTTAAGCTGATTATATAAATTGTAGATTTATTTTCTTACAAGTCAACCTACACTAACTGAAAACAAGGTAGTTTGTCACCCAAGCATGTGCCCTGTGTGAACTGTTGAATAAAATCAGACCTACTTTGCTAGCTGAAACCAGAAGAGTTTATGGTTTATTGAACCCACAAATCATGATCCACATGCCCCAATTCCATCATTACATTTCACAAAGAATGATATGAGCTGACACTGCATAGGCAGGCAAGCTAAAGTTTCCCATATAAAGATAAATACAGTGTGCAACATTTCCCTGCTAGAGTTCAATACATGAAATTACTGCGTTATAATGGAATGAAACCTTTGCTGTGACTGAAACAACTAGAGTATTTAGTCTCTGCCATAAGATTTCTTCTACTCTTCTATGGACTCCAAGGGCAGTAGAAAAATCATCATTTCCTGCTATTGTTGAGAGCATTTCTCCGTTTTCTTGACTTATTTTCAATTAAGTAACCCTGAACAGGTGGAATCCAATTCTCCTCCCTTCCATCTATTTAGTGAATTGCCCAGATTTGTTGCTATTCACTTTTATTTTCATACATAAGACTTTCTAAGCAGCAGGAATCTGAGATGAAAGTGGAATACATAAAAGTGACATACACTTTCATTCCCTTTCTAAGGCAACATAGCTACCGTGTCCACAGCAGCAGTTAGAAAGGAATTACATTCATGAAATCCAGACCTGATTCATACTATAAGTCATTGATTCAGGTAACAAAACTGGTGATCTGACAATAAAGCTGACTGTGAGTTATAATGCAAAGCATGATTTTTTAAAAAGGGAATGAGTGTGCACTTTTTAGCGGGCAGTATCTCTGGTATGCCACAGTCATCTTATTAGCTCAATGCAAAACAGACGTTGGAGATGGTACAAGATTTTCATGCCAATAAACTAATTATTTCTTCCTAGAGTTGATTAGCAAAGATGTAGTCCTGTCTGTATCTTGCCTCCAAGGCCCCATTCTTCCTATTGTACAAACAGTTTTCACTGCACAATGCAGTGCTCAGCCTTTGACTTCTCGTCTCATGGTGCTCCTCGTGCTGTGCTTACAGTAAAATATCAAAGCACTGTACAGCTGCCACTGACTGTGCTGGCAGAATGCCAATGCAAAATGAGTGGAAGGAATGACTTTTACAGTGCACAGGAAAACACATTTAAGTCATTTAACATTAAAAGTTCTCCATGGAATTGGCAGCAAGATGATGTAATACCAAATCATCTCTGGGAGCTGGTACCTGCTTAGAAAGGTTAGAAGAAGCTAAAGGAATGCTAAATCATGCTCTCTTGAAAATACAAGATTTTATCCTGCTTTTAAGTGTTTTAACAGTGATTGTTGGCAAGAAATGAGTGTCTCTGCTTTGCTAAATTTTCAGTTAGACTCAATCTTATTTTACTATAAGCCCCTAACTGGGCAGCAGAACTCAGAAACCCTTGCAGATGTGCACAACACCTGGACCACAAATTCTACAAAGTTCAAGTCTTCTTTAAACAAGGTGAGTGGAGTGAAGTCCAGCTGCCCATAATATTTGGAATACAAAGGACTGGTTGCAAAGAAGAGAATGAAGAGACACAGAGCTGCAGTGACTGAAGATGAAAGATGACTTGCATTAACTAGAAGTTGCAACTGTAGCTTTGATAATCAGTCAATCAGACAATCAGACAAACAGTGAAAACTATTGGCATGTAACTCAGGATTGGATTAGGATTGTGAGTTTGGCTGCACCAAGATTTGAGAGTTAATTTGGTATTACCCAAACCTAAAGCCAGAGGCTAAAGGAGAAGTAGGTGAACAATATTTTGCATTAGCCTCTAGAGGGGGAGAATTTCCTTCAGCTTTGGAGATTATGTGAATTATTCACTGAAAAAACTGTTTTTTCAGTAGAAGCAACTGTTGCACAGTCCTGTTGCCTCAACTTGGGTCTGCTCTATTCATTATCTGTCACTAAACTCCTAACCTACTGCAATAAATCTGTTTTCAGAGTCTCTCTTATTTTCATTAATAGATTATTTGCATTCATTGGCCACAAGTCCTTTAAACAGCACAGTTATAATTTTAATGGAAATGTAAACCTTTTTCTGTGAGAATTTCCCTGACAAGAAAAAAAAAAAGAGTTAGCATAAAGATTGCATGCAAGAATTCATAAGAGTGCAGTCACCATCTTACAAACCCACTGCTCAATATGACATTCCAAAGCCTATTTATTGCTCTGATTCAACTTCAAAGTATTACTTTTTTGATAAAAAAATTACATCATATTGAGACAGGTAGATTACATTTACACTGCTGACCAAGGATTCATTTAACCAGCATTCCTTCCTGTGATACCAGTAAGAGTCAGATTCAAACTTACTATTCTTCGCTAGAGGTGTTTTCTTGTGAGCTATGTCTCTGAGGTTCCATTAGCTCCAATGAAGAAGTAGTTGAAATTGAGTCAATTAATTACATTGAAAAGTAGAAATTTAACTTGTACAGATGAATAGTTAGAACAGCTCTTTCCATTGACAAGATCTCTAACAACCACAGTGTGAGCTTAGACAGCTACATATCTACATAACCTACAGTGTAGGTAATTGGAGATGAATCTCATCACAAGAGTCTTTCAGGAAAATAATCTACATATATGGTTGTGGAGCTGAGACAGTCACAAGAATAAAATGGGAATGATTAGGCATGGAATAATAGCTGTTTACCTACTAGTAAATTTGACAGCCTCAGATCTCTAAAACGGCTCATTAAAATAAATCCTGGACTAAAATAAACTTACTCCTGTCAGCTTCTAGTGCAAAAATTCACTGATTGTTTTTTCCCCTCTCTTAAAGTCATATGATAATTATATAGGATGATACTTGCTGCTTTACATTTGCCTTCTGATTTATGTTATTCCAACAAGAACAATTGGCTACAAACTGAAACACAGAAGGATCCCTCTGAGCACCAGGAAACACATTTTTTTTTCAGTCATGGGAGTGACTGAGTACTGACACAGGTTGCCCAGGGAGATTATGGGCCACATATGGCTGCAGCGTTGACAGAGTAGGAAAAAGAAGTGAATTATTCCTGATTAGACAACTGAATTGAGGGAGACAGATTGCCAAAAAAAAAAAAAAAAATTGATTAGGGGAGCTTTATTAATAAGTCTGGTTTCTGTAATAGAACATCTGTTATTATTAATAACTGGTAACCATTCACACTGGCCATTGAAGTCTGTTCACACAGCTCACTCTTGTACTTGCACACTCACAGTATTCCACAGTGCACGACTGTGAGGCCAACACCAGCTGTCTGCACAGAAGCACAGGATCATACAGCACACAGGGACTCCCAGGTGGTTACCCAGGAAGTCTCTCAAAGAGTCCTTCACTTCATTATATGTATCCTGCAGCCTGGCCACATGTAGTAGCAGCACCTACCCTGGCCAAATAAACTGGATCATTATTTGCTTCTTTTCTCCCAAAACACATTTTCCTAATTTCTTTACTCTGTCTCACTTTAAGAAACTGAACAAAAACAACTACTAACAAAAAAATAAAAACTCCAGAACAGTTTCCTCATATTTTGAAAGCCATCATTAATCCATTTTCTTCTGCTGCTGATCTCAAGCACTTAGCCTGCTTTATGCTTCCTAGTATAATCATGGCCTCAGGACTGGTTTATCCAAACTCAATGCAGGGGTTTTAAAGAGTGTGTTAAAATATGTTGTAGAACCTACAGCTGCATGCAGACATCTCAAGATCAGAACACTAATGCTTTCCAAAGTAGCCCTCATCAGGAAACTAAAAGTACATTACAGATGAAATCCCAGCCCTGGCTTCCTGCAGTGATGGATGCTGTACTGACAGTAGCAGCAGCACCCACCCTGCTTGAGTACAGAGACTTTATTGAGGCAGCATTCCCCAGCTCTTTGAGAGCCGTCAGAGAAGACACCTATCATCTGATGTAGGTGTACTGTCATTTGGACCCTGTGGAGTTCAGCACAGTTTTACTGCCTCGTATTGAGCCAGGATTTCCCAGTGGACTACCACAGGCCTGCCATCCTCACCACATCTAATAACCCAAAGACTTTCAGGAAGGCATAGTGTATCATCTACAGGCATACTGTTATGTACATACCTTCATTTATGCAAAACAAGCATACAAATGAAAAAGTTTTTCAGAAAAATCAGCAGAAACATTATTCATGCTTTCCCAGTGACTTCCACTTGAGAAACTGGCTTAACCATGGAAGAGGTGAAAGCACCTCTTTTACCTAATGCACTTTAATGTCTAAGCATATCCACAAACCTTTTTAAGCTCAAAGTCACTTTTAAAATTACGTATGCCGGCTCACTGAATAATCAACACCTTAAAAACATAGAACCATCTAGGTTGAAAAAGACCTTCATCATCAACTTCAACCATTAATCCAGCACTGCTAAGTCCACCACTAAAGCACATCTCTAAGTGCCACATCTACACGTCTTTTAAACACCTCCAGGGATGGTGATTCCACCACTTTCCTGGGAAGCATTTTCAAATGCCTGACATCTCTTTTGGTGAAAAAAGTTGTCCTAATATCCAGTATAAACCTCCCCTGACACAACCTGTTTGCTCATGCCCTATCACTTGTTACTTGGGAGATGAGACCAGACCAACTTCCCCTCACTACCAGCTCCTTTCAGGCAGTTGTAGAGAGCAACAAGATTCTGCCTGAGCCTCTGTTTCCCCCGGCTAAAAAGCCCCATCTCCCTCAAATGATTCTCACAGGACTTGTGCTCCAGACCCTTCACCAGCTCCACTGCCCTTCTCTGGACATTCTACAACACCTCAATGTCTTGCTTGCAGTGAGGGCCCAGAACTGGACACAGCACTTGAGGTGTGGCCTCAATGAGTACAGGGGGACAATCACTGCCCTGGTCCTGCTGGCCACACTCTTGTTGATACAGGCCAGTGGTCATTGGCCTTCTTGGCCACCTGGGCACATACTGGCTCATGTTCAGACGCTGTCAACCACCATCCCCCGGTCCTTTTCCTGAGTTCCCGGAAAGGTTCTCTGTTCATCCAGGCCAGTCTTCTTCCCCATCAGTCTATCTTACAACACATGGGGACAGCCTGACTCCTAAAACTTTCGAGGTAGTTGTATTTCTAATACTTTTTTTTAAAGGACACTTGTAAATTTATTCCAGTCCAGCCAGAACTGTAGCCTGCCCATATCCAGGATCTGTGGAGCTGTGGTCAGTACAGAGCTAACAACCTAAAGCATAAATTTTGGGCCAGAGCTTATTTCTGTTCTCAAACAGCAAGTGTAACTCTTTCCTGTTTGTCTGAATAATACCACAGAGAAAAAACAGTTTCCAAATTCAGGAGATGGCTAACACAGGCAGCCATAGGCTATTTGTACTTACTCAAAATCTAAAAATTATTGTTTGTACATAGAGCTTCCATATCTGACAGCAAATAGATGGTAGAAATTTGAGAGTCTACTTGAATCTCATCTATACATTCAATCACATTATCTTTCCATATGGAATGTTAAAACTTCAATTTATCCTACATTATCACGGAGCATATGCATTCCATGACTCAAGAAGTAATGACATAATACACATCATGATAGGGTGATATCATGACTCCTGGAAATATCAAGCTATTGAATTTTCAAGACCAGAAAATTGTAAAAGTTAAAAATATGCTAAATGAAATTCAAACTGTATATGTTACGTTGAGATATTTGTGAAACAGTCCGATGAAACTCTGAAGCTAGGCTCTGGGCAAATGAGGAGTCTCAAACAGAGGTTCCATAATATTACACCAAAAAAAAAAAAAAGAAAGAAAAAAAAAAAGAGAAAAAAAAATGTTTCCTGAAAAGTGAGCTTCAAGATAATATACTTGCTCAGTTTTACTGCCATTCCTTTCTAAATCTGCTTTCTTCATGAGAGGCAAGAAATCCTGTGAAATTCAACTGTTTTACTTTATGCCACTAATCATGTCAAATACTATGACATGTCTTTCAGAAGCTGCTTATTCATTTTAAATTCTTTCAGTTTATCTCATTCTTTCTCTTCTGGAAATGCCTCTTCTTTCCCACTTTCCCTGACTTTCAGTGACTTTGTTTTTTCTTTGGAAATTATGAAACTATAAGCTCTTGAATCAGAAGAATTTTCTAAACAAAATATTATTTTCTCTCATTTTCAGCTCAGCATCAGCTTCTCTTCCTCTAACTCATGTGACATTGCTTTCACATTTGTATTCAGCTTGATCTGCTCTCTCATATATCGTTCATTATGTTCTGCTAACCAAGAGACAGTATTTTTTCATATTCGTTCTCCTGTCCTTTCTTTCCTTTTATCAGATAAACCCAAGCCATTTTTCAAGCCTTTGATGCCCTGCCTGCTTTCAGAATGACTAAACTATGTTTATACATTAACATGTAAGGTACCAAGTTGAGCTTTATATGACAAAGCTGACTCAGTGATGTACTAAGTATTAGGACAATTCCAGTTATACTAAACCAGCTGAGTCTTCTAAGGACTGTAGCCATGCAAAAGCTAAGGGAGAGGGGAAAAAAAACCCAACCAAAAAAAGCAGCATCTTCTTAAGTAGCTGGGGTTTGATCCAAACCAGCAACTGCATACCATGCAGCCACTTGCTCACAGCCCCTCACCTTGGTGGGACAGGATGGAGATTCAGAAGAAGGTGAAACCCTGACTGAAATAAAGGATGGGAGAGAAGTAAAATCCAAGAAAGATGAGTGATGTACAATGCAACTACACCTGCTGACCAGTGCAGTGATTGGTCCTGCTTATACAGTTCCCCCCAGTTTATACACTGAGCATGACATTCTATGGTCTGGAATATCCCTTTCACCCTTTGGCCAGTTTGGGTCACCCATCCTGGCCATGTTCCCTCCCAGCTTTTTGTGCACTTGCTCACTGACAGAATATGGGAAACTGGAAACTCCTTGATTTAGGGTAAACACTATTAGCAACAACTAAAAATCAGTGTGTTATCAATATAATTCTCAAAGTAAATGCAAAACACAGCACTGTACTGTTGCCTTTCCCTGTACCAGCTAATAAGAAAAAAATTAACTCTATCCCAGTTGAAACCAGGACAGTATCCACCTTTATTCCCTATCATTTATACCATGACCAGGTTCTACACTTTCCAGTACATCCAGTTAACCATCATCACTCTTCCAGTCCCTTCATAGATATATTTATACACACACACACACACACACACACACACACACCATTCACTTAGTTTATGGACCATTCCTAAAAAGGCCATTGAATTCATTTAGTCCATGCCTTTGGACTTCATCTGTTGTTAAAGCGTTTCATCAGGGTAGGAAAAACAGAGTATAGTGTTGGATTGTTGCATACTGGATCCAGCCAGTTGTCCCTCTTCTCCACCTGATTGGAGGCAGGGCTCCTCTACTACTGGTAGTAGGATTATCCAATTTTTCTAAAAATGTACTAGAATTAATTGCCATTGGATCAGGAATATAAAGCTCTAGTGGCTACCAGTGCTGTGTACGTACCCTTATGCCATCAAACTATAGGCAGAACCCATTTATATTTCTGGAGTGACAGGAGCTAACTGTATTGGAAGCTGAAATAAGCCCACCTGGGAACAAGTGGCAAAAGCACCCCGGGGTGACTGGCTTGGAGACACTGTGCATCCATGATGAGGTGTGGTTTGCGTCTCATGCGCTGAACAATGGCCAATCTCTGAAGTGGTAACTTAGGAAAGTTGTCAAGGTTTTCAGTGACAAATATCAGACTTCTACCAGAAATGCCTGCAAGACACCTTTTAACTTCATAGAGGTAAGAATTGCACTGAATTCGGAGGGAAAAGACCATGAAACAGGAGAAGGGATTTCATGAGGGAAGATTTGTGATAGTGCAATTAAAATCTCTATACACAAGGGAATGAAGTAAAGGCGGAATTGGCTTTTGCCCACAGGCATTTCCAGACTTGATTGCTTCACTTGGTTGGTTTAGCATTCTTTCAACACAGTTTTGTGCTTTCAACATTGTTCAAGTAGAATGTAACCAGAGGAGAAAAGTTATTTCATGTTATAACTCACTGGAGTCCATGGAATTACTCCAGTAGAGACTATGGCTCACCATCAAAAGTATTTGTTTTTTTAGATTTTAAATATTCAACTATTAGATGAGATGACAACTATTTATTATAATCTAAATCCTAGGCATGATGCTTCTGAATGTTATTGTAAAATACATGAATGTACAGTTAAAACAAAGGGAACAGGTCAATTACCATCTCTAAATCCAGGATACATAGCTGAACTACGAGTTAATTCTGGACTCTGGCATTCAAACAGGCAAGCAGCCAAATTGTTCTGGGTCTCTTTCACTTTGACCAACTTTGGCTTTGAAAACCTTTTCTAAAGAAACTGCTTTTCTCTCTGGAATAGACTCAGTTTTGAAAAATCAGCATTTCCAAATGAAAGAAAAAAATTATCAGATCATTTAAAAAATAACTGTATTTGAAGCCAAATCTGGTCTGCAATGTGCATTTTCTAAATGACAAAGACCTCCTTTCATATTGTAGCATTTCTTCATATTATATGTTCTGGAGTTTACTGTAACAAAATCTGTAAGAATAGGAAGGCTGCATTAGTTTACTCTTTTTTTAAACCAGCTTTGATATGAAATTAGATCTGCCTCCAAAATTAACTGGTTGAACTTTGTAGAAACAACATATTATGAATATGAACCTCAATGCAACACTGATATTTATATAATGAGAGCCATTAAAAAACCTCCAAAACCCCCCAAATTCTCAACCTCACAACTCTAGAGATCACCCATAAATAATAAAATAAAATAAAATAAAATAAATCATGCAACTTAGAAAACTCAAAATCCCCTCCAGTAATATATGTTTCTAATTGCAATCTTCATTTGCCTTGGTAGCATTGCTTCGTCAGTTTGTTTTATGGTATGCCTGTCAGGAACTTTGGTTATGATATTAAAAAAAAGGAAAAAAAAGGCAAGAAAAGAAGTCCCAACAACTTCTTTTGTTCTACTTAGCATTTATCCTGAGCCAGTTGAATATTGTGAGAGGATGTGTTATAAAAATAATAAGATACATGATTTTTAATACTCCTTAAAAAGTAAGATAAAATTGTTCTCAGGCACTTAATCAATGAGAAAAGGGAGCTGTTTTCTGTGTCCTACAGATCCTGCAGTGATTTAGTTGTTAGAACTATTTCACTGACATAAAGTGGAGAGGATAATATCTATCTTTCATATTTCTTAGCTTAATTGTCTTACTGCAACTGGATGTGACACACAGTGTAAGAAAGTCTAATTATGAGAGAAAACTGAACTCAGCAGCCTCAGGCAAGACAGTTTCTTAGAACTGGCTTTATAATCTCAGAAGAGATGCCATTAAATTAATTTGGATTTTTTACCTTTTTCTTTCTTCTCTGAGACAGCACTACAGAACATGTTTTTTGAAGCCCATCTGTATTCTTAGCAAAAATTTACAGCTTTATAAATCTTGAACAGATTTTAAGTAAATTCAAGCAGCATTTCAACCAAATTTATTGCATAGTGTCAAGAATTTTCTAACATTGAGAAGTTTCTGAATGTGATTGAAGGTGTCCCTATCAAACCCACCCTAAGTTTCTTCAGTATGTTCAGCTCTGTCCTAAGACAAACAAACAGAATAGGTTCTAACCCATTAAAACAGCAAAAGTGAAGTATTGTTTGTTCCTATCCCTAGAGGTCCCAAAGACATGAACTGTCTGTCCTCACATTTCTCTTCATGTTGAAGTTCTACTGCTTCTCTTCCCTGTGAGGTCTTGGCCTCCTCATCTTCTCCTTACACATTATATATATAAAATATACTTCTTTTCTCATCAAAGAGATGCTGGACCTTGACAAGCCATCATCTCTACTTTTCCAGCCTTTGCTCTGTGGGCAGCCATCCTGAGAGAGCAGCAGGATGTTACGGCAATGTGAGTGGCAGGTGAGTTAAAGCAATGGAGCAATGGCTTCTGATGGCCAGTGCTGTGCTTTGCCAGAAATTTACTCCAAGTTCTGAGTTAGCTCTCTTCTGTCCCTAGATTCAACTACAGGATATACATGTGCCCTAATTCTCTTCATCATAAGGTTTCCTAATTTTTAACAATGTCTTCAGTATTGCATATGTACCTTTGGGCAGAAGAGACTCCATTATCAATATTATTTTATTGTTAGAGGAGACTCACACCACTCTTCTGCCCAAGGCCCAGCTGAATGAGTTTGAGTTCCCAGTTAAACCTCGGATTCTAACCTACAAGTATCAGCTGCCAGCAATGAAAGCACCACTGCCACTCATTATATACAGAGGTCAAGTATATAAATGGATCTTTGCATCTGGATTGATGCATATTTGACATCTGATGTGCCATCTCCTCAGAAAAGAGAAAAAACAATCAGGCACTGCAAAACAGAGAGTCCTCAACCCTTCTGATTACATGCCAAGAAATTCACTTCATTTAACTAATTATTTTATTACAGTTTTCCTTAGACACAAGATCTGAAAAATTAATATCAAAAACTTGAAAATGTGGACAGGTTGTGCAAACATTCTGCCAAAATTTATCCCTGACCCACAAACTAGATGCTTAAAAAAAAAAAAAAAGAAAAAAAGTGGAGAATAATATGCTTCATCTCTGCTTTAAATTTTCTCACTAATAAACTTATACCACGTTGGCCAAAGGTAAAACTGTACGATAAATAACATAACATCCTTCAAAAAGCTGGTATCACATCAATTGCCATTAGTATCATTAATATATATTATATCAAACCCTAACTGTGAGGGCAGTTTTCACAACGATACCTGGTAATTTGGTACATAGTACTTAAAGTAGGTGCTGGAATTAAAAGTAACTTTAAAAAATAAAACTGAAATTTTGCATTACATTCACCAATGCCCATATTGAAAGAGTTCTCAGAGTCTCAAGTGAAAAAGAAATAATTTTCAGTACAAAGACATAGCAAAAGTTGGCCTTTCTATATTTTTGCTGCACGTTAAAGTTCTCTTTTGCAATAAAATGTACAAAGACAACAATTAGAGATGCAGAACAGTCAAAGAAAGAAGTTCAGAAGCATTGGCCCATTCCCAGCTCTACCACTGCTCTGCCGAGTAACTTCAGGGTATTTCCTTAATAACCATGTCTGCATGTAGCCTATGAAAAATTAGCTATTTAGTATATGCTGTTTGTTTAGTCTCCTTCTATAACCAACAGAGAAAAACACATTTCCAGGGGGTGATTTATGCCACCTGAAGACAGGTATGAAAACCAACTAATGCTAGTGCACAACTCTGGAAAACCTGTGGAACAAATACTTATAGCATATTTAGAAGTAGATGGAGGACAAAAAGAAAGTTGTTAGATATAGACCATTTTTCCTTTTAGTTCAAGGTTTTTTAAACGACTTTCTATATTTGGCTCTACACTGAGTGTGTTTATTCTGGCCTAGTTGAGCAGAACGTAGGGTAACTACAGACAGGTACCTGGAGCAGCAGGCTCCCACATTTCTGCCATGGCAGAAAAATACTGCTCTTTGGCAGCTGTGGCTTGTAGGACATGTAGGAATATTTATGTCACAAATTCTACTAAATTATCTCAATCCTTGGAGAATGGACAAGGTATTAAGAGATTACAAAGGGAAAACAGAGTTTAAACCTTTAAAGGGAAAAGGTAGGGAATGGAGGCTGACTAGTCATGAAGCTCTAGAAATTAGAAATTCTGGTGAAAGGAAAAATTTTAAAACAAGTAACAGAATATAAGCACTTGGAAGAACACAAGCAAAGGAGTGGCAGGCGACATTTTGTCTGTCTAGAGTTGTATGACTTCTTTTTGTGTTAGAATAGAAAGTCTTATATATGAGGACAAGCCTTAGGTGTCTGTTAATTGAATTTCTTACTTCTTCTGAGACTGGCCCACATGACAAAGTCAGCGATGTCACAGACAATGGGAAGTACACATTCTAGATGAAATGACTTTAAATTGAACTGATGGAAAGTCAAAAACTTGTATCCTAACCAGTCATTCACAGTTGAAATTGCAGAATCATCAAGACTAGAAGAGAGCTTCAAGATCATCCAGTTCAACTGTCAATGCAGCACCACCATAATCACTCCTAGACCATATCCCTAAGTGCCCCATCCAGGCACCTCTTGAACCTTCCTGAGTCAGTGACTCCACCACCTCCCTGGGCAACTTATTCAAATGTCTGACCACTCTTTCAGTGAAATTTTTTTCTAATTTGTAATCTGAACCTCCTCTGGTGCAAGTTAAGGCCATTTTCTTATGTTATGTTAAATGGGGTGTCCCCACTTAATACTGATGAATAAGTAATGGCAATTTGAGGGTTTTTTTGATCAGATGGGACTGACTGGCTGACTGACTGGGTATGTCATTGGGACAGCATGAGGGCAGGCTTACAATTATCTTGTAAAACTAAACAAATGTCTTAAAGAAGAAACAAACAAAATGGGATTGGATTTAGTAAGGACAAGGTACTAAACTCAGCAGGGAAAAATTACTTGGGAGACACCAGCTGGAGGACAAATTGTCATGTGTCTGTTCTACATAAAAAAGTAACCATTGTTACAGTTTAGCACACTTTAAGTAGACAATACCATGCTATTTGGGGAAAGAAATAAGGATCATAGTGGGACATATAAGCAAGGGCAGAAGCTGGAAGGCATGGAAAGTTGTTCTCTTTTCACATGCAGTACAGGTTAGGGCCTCAGCTGTCTGCAGATTTGACAGGATAGGGTGTGCAGAGAGACCGATCAGAACTCTGGAATACATAACCTGTGAGAAAAGACTGAGAGTATTTGCTTTTAAGTCTAACAGATACAAGACCAACAGGGTACAATACTGGTCTTAAAATGTGGGACAGGTTGTTGCCAAAGGGAAGGAATAATCTATTCCTTCTTTCATACACAAAAAAATTAAGGAGCTTATTCTGAAACAGGAAAGACTTGGATCAAACATTAGGTGAAATTTCTAACAGCAAGGATAGTGAGGCAGAGGAGCAGAACTGATGGTGATATTATGGCCTTTCCATTATTGGAAGCATTGAAAAACCAGTTAGATCAAACATCTGTTCAGCATCACCAATCCTGCAAGGGCAGGAGATAGACTGGCTGCTCTGTGCAGTTCTTTCCTTGCCCTATTTTTCTGAAAGCTTATGTTCTGTTTATTACAGGGATCTACTGGTAATAATTGTGAATTAATATTAGATCAGTCCTTGTCAGCCAGTGAACAGTAGATCTATACACTTTCTGCTCTGTCAACATCAGAGGAATCTTAATGCAATACAAATAGATTAAAAAGCAAATTAATTTCAAAAGGTTTCTTAAAGCTCACATGAAGGAATAATTCATGATACTTAATAGAATACATATTCACTCAGTTCCTGTGCCATTTCAGGTTAGACCAAACTGAAAGAAATGAGTGGCAAAAGAAAATTGAATATTACAACTAAGAGCAATAAAAAATTGTGTCAAGAACGATGACAAATAATAAAACCTAAATTAAGAACTTACATAGTTATAAAAAAACCCCATAAAATCTTCTTGTACAGAGTGCTGTGTGATGCCTTCTTGAAACTCCCCATTAAAGTCAAAGCAATTGAGACTGAAAGCAGTGCTGGACAGAAACCTTACTACCATCACAAAAGCAATGGACATAAAAAAGGCTCTACATACGTTCTGTTTTGCATTTCCTTTCACACATTTATACCTTCCTATAGAATAGAAATTCAATCTATCCCTTACTTATAGACAGGCTGTAGAAATAAAGCCCTGATTTGCTCTTTCATTGGTATTGTGATAAGCATCTACTAACACAATAATTTTGTTTCTAAACACATCACTGTTGTTATTTTTAATTTGGAAAGTTTCATTCTCCTCAAGTAACTGACTTATTAGAAATCTTCAGCTAGAAGCCTTCACAAGGGTCAACAGAAAAACTACTTATTAAGTAGTCCTTTGTTTGGTGTACCAGAAACAAAGGAAGTGCAAAGATCAGGAGGACAAATGCTGTAACAAGAACTTAGATACAATACGAGTTTTTTTCTTGTCTGCATGGGAGTTGTGCCTGGGTACTATTCCTTGGACCCTTAATCTGAAATATTTAAAAAAACCCAAACAAAAGTGGAAAGAATGGTAGCAGAACTGATGGGAGAGGGGAGGATTTTAAGAAATCAGGAGTCATATTTCCCCTTTTCCCCAGAATTCTGGCACAGTTGAGGGTGAGAATATCCCCTAGCATTGCATTCAGGGATGCAAACCCACAGAAAATACTAGCTTAACACTTAATTACTTTTTATTTTCTTAAAATTCATATAAGTAGTAAAAAAGTAAGGAGAATGAAGGACATACTCCTGAGGACTATTTTCTAATGCAACAATGCATTAGAAATGCAACAATCTTACTTCCCTTCTTGCCTCAGTTAATACCACTGAGCTACAAATTCAAACATTGCTCATAAAGTTTACTTGTCCAGTTAGCCATATTTCACCAGTGTCTTACTGCTACTATGAAAGCATATGAAACTTGTGATGATAATTCTGGCTGGAAAGGACTTTGAAACTGCCTCTAGCAGAAATAGAAATGTGAATAGCTCATACAAAACCTGTGCTCAAGTGTGTAAAAAGCACACAAATTATTTTTTTTTTGTAGCTAAACCAGAACATTAGTAGGACACAGTAATTGTGAGGTTGTGAGGCTTTAGCTTTATTTTGAAACCTAGCATAGGGCTGGCAGGAGCAGTGAGTAAATTAGATTTATCATTCTTAACTATAAGGGATGAAACATTGGGTGTACAGCAATTTGTGGGAGTGCCAATCATGACAGAAATTTTCAAAGTTAAAAAAAAAATCAGTTGGGTAGAGATCATTGTGGTAATCAGTTTAACTTTGGCTTTCAGATCACAGATTAAGAACTGCAGGAGAAAGAGACTGGAGTGAATGGCACTACTATGACAAGAATAAGCATTCATGTACTGTAATTCAAATTAGTCCTCAGAGAAAACCAAACACTGAATCGCTCTCTAATTTACACTGCTCTGAAAGTAAGCACCTTCATGTCAACAGGGAGGAAAAATCCTTCTGTCTTCAGTGACCCAGGCTGCTCTCTCTTGCCTATATATGGCACTCGGAAACTTTGAAAAGCTAAATTTGAATCAGAAGTTGGCAATATTATAATGTACTCATAATAAGACAACCTAGGATTGTCCTAGAAATGTCAGTGTAGGGATTACAGAAAAAGCAGCATAGTATGATTTCAAATTCCAGCATCTGGTTCCCAAATCATCTTCTGAACTTTCCTGAAGAAATAATCTGTTCAGCAGTGGCAGACAACATGTATTTTATTTATTTATTTTATTTGTGCTACATCTTTCAACAGTCAGTCCAGAAAGCCCTTGTTTGCCTTCTCCTAGTGGCTGCACCTTCTACTGGGTGAAGCATGTGGAGGAAGGGCAGGGCTGATCCTCCCCAGAGGAGTGCAGGAATGTGTTCCATGAGAGAGAGGTCTCCAGCATAGGGCCAGAGGCTGAGGGACAGGTAGGGTGAGGGCTGCAAACAGAGCCAATGGCACATGTCAGCATGCCTGTTTCCTACTGCTAAAGAAGGCATTGAATGCAACTTGCAGAAGTCAACTGAGAGCTTCCTGGGCGGGGACCAAGACGGGAAGAAAGGATCCTTACCACATGCAAGGACATGGAGACCAGGAGGAAATCAGTGGACAAACACCATTTGTTTTAGCCCAGTCATTTTGACATTTTTCTATTTTCAAGTGTTGTCTGCTCAAAGCAAGCTAGCTTTAGGACATGAAGGCCCTTCACAGCACTTCTGAGGTGCTATTAAAGGTGCAGCACAGGTCATGAGGTAGACAGCAAGACTCAGAACTTCCCCCATTTCCGTCAGATTTTGGCATAACTTTCTTACGAAAAATTGCTTGAAGAATGACAAGACTATGCATACCTAGGTTAAACAACTGTTTTGTACCAGTAATTTTCTCTACAAGAGAGTATATAGCAAAATAAATTTGGTCTACAAAATATTGCTGTAGTCCATGTCCCTCTATTTAAAACGCTGTTCTTATTCTTAAACTACATTTTGTTTCAGGTTTTGTGATTTGTATATATTCTTGGGTTTACAAATTTTTTTCTACTATAACTATGCTCCCTCAGTGCAAAGATTTTATGTTATCAGTTATGTGGTGTATTCTTTATGGAAGTTCTGGGATTGTCTACTCACCCTAGACATACAGATTCAAGAATTATATATTTACAGCTTGATTACCACACTCAGAAAATAAGATTCCTTCATAGGTGGTTTACAAAATAAAGTGTGGTAACAACTCTAGCAATATAAGCTTGCAAATACTGTGTTTAGAGGCCAGGTTTGCAGACAACGCACATTGTCAGAGACTTTGGAACTCTTATGGTATCCTGGTCCTAAGCATTTATACGTAAATAGTTCACATATAAGAGTACTTCAAACTCTCAAACACTTGTGGAAAGGAGATGATACTTCAGAAGTTTTGAGACAAGAATTTCAAATGCATTGAAAAACACTTTTCCATGTCACACAAACTTCTCACATAACAAGAACTTCAATTTCCTCACACACACAATAACTGCAGAATTAAGAAAGACCAGCCTGAGGACCAAACACTTGAATCCTCTAGCATCAGGAAGGGGATGTAAAGGAAAAGCAGAAGCAAAGTCTGTATTTCCTTCTACTGCAACCAAAGCAGGTATGATGAAAAATGTGGGGCAACCAAAAGAAAGAAGAGCCTTTCCCATCAAAAATGTCAGTGTCAGTGGAGTTCAAAGAACCCATAGAAATGGAGACTAAGCCAGATAAAGATTTCTAATATATAGAAGGCCCAGTACTGAATGAGCAATAAGACAGAAGAGAACTAGCCATATTTCTTCCAGAATAAATCACCCTACGGCAGGAAGGTTCATCTGATGACATGAAGTATCTCACAGCCAGTTTCAGGGTTTACTGCCAATATTAATTTTAATTAATCACTTAAGTAACTTTACACTTTTTTCCCCCTGGCTAAAACCAGAATCTGAACAGCTGGGTATATTTGAAGAGCAAAGAAAAATGACTAAGTTAAAACATATTTATTGTAATTTAACTTGATTTTATTTCTAGTACCCTTTATCAATAATCACACTAAAAATATCAATATTTGTTAATGGAATTCATATTTTTAGCCTACTAGTAAAAGCAAAAATACCATTTTATGAATATTTAGCCTCTTCTTGGTACCAGGAATTACAAAAGGGTTCTACCAGTTTGTGGTGGAACTGTAGAAATTTGGAAATAATTCTAAGCAAATTGAGGTGTGAAATGAAAACTGAGAAATGCAAAGAAATGTAAGCAGATATTTAAATCCCTCATACATTTGAGAAGCTTATTTAGCATAGTAATAAAGGGAAAAAAAAAGAAATAAAATAGAAAATTGAGGAAATTATAGGAATAACTGATGATACTACTAGGCATGATACAAGCTCTCTAGGAAGGAAAAGAGCATGGAATAGAGCTTTTTCTAGCTTCAGCGGGGGGAGAGTTTACTCTTCTCCACCAGGTATTTTATTCAGTGCAGTAGGATACAAATTTAAATAACTGTTGCTGTGATCAAGCAGAAAAACTCAAAGGTCCAGAAGCAACACTCCACAGATTCACCAAAAACTATCATTATGACTCTTACAGAGCAAAAATGGAATCTGTTTTTTTGTCTCCTGCTGATGTTTGTGTGTCATGAACTTGCACTGTGAACTGGCTCTGTCCTTCCAAAAAATATTTGCAAGAGAGCACGGAAAGCCAGTGTAGCAGCTGTACCTGACACTGATGGAGAGGGCATGGACATACAGGCAATAAAAGCAGTAACATATTTTCATTTTTGTTACCTACTGCAGAAACTTAGAGGACTGCAACAGGTCCTGAGGAATGTATCAGAAATCTAAACATGTCCTGCCACCTTGCCACAAAATGGGAAAGTGCACAGTACCTATCAAAAAACATGGTAAATTAAATAATCCATTAGCTTCAGCCTGATCCATCACTTGCAAAGATCTTGCAAGCGAACACTCAAATGTTGAATAACAAAGTAAAGAACAAGAGCAAGGTCTTTTGATGTGCACAATATTTTTCCTAACAAATTTTAATAAAGCCTCTGACATTTTAAATTACTACAGGTGATTTCAGTTTAAATCAAGAGTCTTCCAAGTAAATGCATATAAAGCACTAATCTGTCAGAATGAGGTTAAAGAGGATAAAAATCCTACAACTGCAATTTTAAATTACTAATTAGAACTATTGCAGCTGTTCTTTTTGCTAACCATTAAACTATAAAGATATGAAGACAATGAAAGGAGAATGACCTTCTATATGTCAAAGAATATTGCTGCAGGCATTTGCAGCTAATGGGCCTGTGCTTGCTCGTGCAGAAAGAGTAAATAGGTTTATTAGCTTACTCAGCTGGAAAATGCTTAACAGCTACTGGTCATCTGATAACAAATTTAATTCATAGTTCATTTAGCTACAAAAGGAACTGATTTTTTTTATGCTGCTATTCAAATGTCCTGAAACATAATCAGTACCCAGAGGGGGTAAGACAGACTCATGAACCCTAGAACAAAATGTTTTCTACTCATTCTGCCCTAGTTTGCATCCTGCACCACTGCATGTGAGGTTCTTAACATTTCAGCATTGATTTCTTAGAAAAAGATTAGTTCATGTAGCTAGAGATAACAAATGGAAAAACTGAAAGCTTCTTTAAATCTCTATCAGCCTTGTTGCCATTACACAGATTCCCTAGTTACAAGATGTGCTTAAAAATTTTTTTTTAAAGAAGTGTACTTTGTAAAAATTTTAATGCAACAGTTTTGATCTCAAAAAATACTTTGGGTTTGATTTGGATCAGATTCTTCTGTTATGCATAAACTACTGTCCTTATGTTAACTGTCTTGTATTAGATGTGAAATCAAGAAAGGGTCAACCTACAAACATTTGCCTGCAGCTGCCTCAGAAAGCCCTTCCCAGTCACTGATCTTCTGGAAGTTTTTCCCACTCACTAAGGAAAGAACTACAGCTAACACTTGCAAGAAGGAAAACGAACATGCAGGTCCAGGTCACAAAATTAGTTCTACAAGTTCACCTGTCTTGTTTTGCTACCTATAGAAACTTAGTCAAAGATTAAAGCGAGTGTAGAAGCTCTGGATAACACAAGACCAAATATAACCACACTATCCAGCTGCAACAAAATGTCTATATAAGGGAGACAACTAAAATGTATAAATAAATAGGATGATAGCAGAGTCCAGTACATATTTTTCATGTCAAGAAGGAAGGGACAGAAAAAAAGAAAGAAGATTCTACCATTAATGAAGCCACAATGTATTATTTTTTTTTCCCCAGATTTTTTTCAGACATCCATTTTTAAACCAGGTTTCATTTCCTCCCATGGTATTGCAAACATTGATTTTATTCCAGTGATAATTTTATCTATTATGATTTATTTCTTATATAGTCTTCTTACTGTCAATAAAAATTGATAGAAAAGGTAGAAAAAAATAGAAATATTTTTGCTAAATTTCTGGAATAAAACAATTAACTCTGTGGCCTGAATTATTGTTAGTATTTGTAGTTGTCTAGTATTCTGTAAGCTGAACAATCATTCTTGTACCTGTGAAACCCATCAGAAAATTTCCTGTTCTTAAAACACAGAAATGAAAAACAAGTTTGTTGAATGAAACTGCTGTTGCTAATAACAAGAATTTTTAGAATATATTTATGTCTTATTTATCATAAGTTTAATACAATTGAAGAAAAGTCCTTAAATTTCTTTGCAAAACTGTGTGGAAAATGTCACACTGATAAATTAAGCTAAGCTGTTTGATTAAAATCCATGTTCAGCACTACATCTTCAGATATCTACAGTGTTCAGACATGGTGTAGCAGAAAAGACTATTCATTTGGCATTTGTTCAACACAGCTTGATCTTCAAACCGTGAAAAAGAGCTGTGGTGTTTTCTGGTTTAGCTCAGAATAAATCTAACATCAGTCTGACAGTGTGAGCACTTTAGGCAGGTTATGTGGGTGTGAACCCAATTACCACAGCCATATTTCCCTTGGTTAAGTCAGGTAACCCACATATCATGGTCACTTAGGATGCTCTTTCCTCTTCACTCAAAAACTAGCATGATGCTATTCTCTGACAGTGTTCTCTTTACACATTAAATGGATGTATGCATGGGTGTTTTCTTCATAAACTGTTGCAGTAGTAACTCTTCAGAAGAAATTAAATGTTCAGACTACAGAAGTGTCTTTTATATGCTTTTAGAGATGTCTTGTGGCTCAGGGAGGTTTTGTGTGCAGACTTCCAGATTTAAACGCCCACAGGAAAAACACAGTTTATATGTGAATCACACACTACAGGAGAAAAAGCTCATCAGATTTCTAAAAAAGATTGTATTTTTGTAGAAGAAGAGATGCATTAGTCTTAAAATATCAGCAGAGGACAGTAATAAATATATCCTATTTGCACACATTGCTCCAGCTACACACAGCCTGCAGTCAGTCTATGCTCCAGCATTTGTTATTCCTATTAACTGTCTGTAACTATGTAACTATATATATGGAAAGCTACAATAGCTTCCCACCTGGGAGATCCAAAGATTAGAGGGAAGAGCAGATTCCAAGCGGTAGATAAACCTTTGATTTATTGAATTAGGATTGCTGTTCTTATTGAAAAAGCAACTTTCTGCTTTATGAGAAATTAAAGCTTTTTGTAAGCAGCGTTGCGCAGGTGTAATGTAAGGAAAAGTCACTCTTACAAACAGCATTACTCTTTGTAAGACATCAGAGGGAAATCATTAGAGAAATCAAGAAGAATTAGCAATGAGTTAGAAGTTTCCATTAGCTAGTGGAAACATCATCTCTTACAACCTCTGCTAAGGTAATGAAAATTCAATGTAAAATGGGTACCAGCTCATGGAGGAGACATGAATGATACAGGAATTCAAGCAAGTGGAGAGGTGAGAAAAGAAAAGGAGAAACTTAACATAATGAAAAGGGGAAAAAGAGAAGAAAAAGCAAGCCAAAGAAAGAAGAAAGGTCATGACAAATTCTGTTTATTTTCTCTTGGGAAAAACATCAGCAAGACTGTAAAAAGAGAGAGGTGGAAGCTTTGAGAAGTAATACAACAGAATAAAGGTTACCGGAACTATGGGTACGGCATTCATTTACGCTGAAAATGTAGAGCTACTGCATTCACATGCATTTGATCATAGAAATTATAAGGTAATAAAATCTTTTTCTTGCTCTTTTATCCTACCTAGAAATGTGTTTGTGTAAGATACTCTTTTCTGGTTTCTCACCTTTTGGTTTATATATCCTGGAAAATATTTTCTGGGTTTTTCTTTTTATTTTTCCCCCTACCCCCATCATCCTGAAGGCCTGAAGAAGCAGAAAATCAAACTGATGTGGGAGTTTCACATCTTATAAACAAGCTGAGCATACAGTGGTCCTTTTTAACTCTCCAATATGTTCTCTAAATAAACTTGCAGAAAGATGAATCAGGCAAACAAAACAGCTGAGTAACTATTCTAGGAGAGCTACTACTGGTAACAATTTGGATTTCTGGAATTTTTAATAGATAAAAGACAAAACCTAAACATATTCTAGGTAGCTTGCTTGTTTTAGTTCACTCTCTTCCCTGGTACTATAGTATTAATATTTTAGTCTGATATGAATATGTATTTGTGGGAATTTAATCTTTCTGTGAGGCTAAACATTGAGGAGCAATAATAACTATTAATTAAATATTTTGCAATATTTTATTAATTGAGGACTGTATTATTGCCAAAAACAAAATCCTGCCTCCTAAAAAAAAATAGATGGAAAACAAAACCCTAGGTATTTTAGCTTTGGCACTGTATTTATTTACCAATACAATGAACTACATGATTCTAAAAATTTCAGCTCTTGTGAAAAAAACTAGAGTAGAAAACAAAACTAAGATATTTTAGCTTTGGCACAGTGTATTTATTAACCAATGGGCTGTATTGTTCTTAGAGGTTTTCTTAAGAATTTCATCACATCGTAACTTTTTTAATTGTGGTAAAATATTTTCCTGTCCCCATCAAAGTCTCTGAAGTCCAATGTGTTTTATATCAAGCCACTGGTGAGTTATAAGCCATTGTTCAACAAAATGGTCCATGAAATGGGTAGACAACAAAATCTTAGTCATTTATATCTAGTGAGCTTATTTGCAGCTGATGAGAACCATTTTTCTTTGTTAGAGAAGAAAGTAAGTCTCCTAATCATAGTCAGTCAAACTAAATATCTTAAATAATATCTCACACAGCTTTCAAAACACAAAAAAACCAAACTAAAACCCAAGAGGTAGTGTTCTTCTGAGGATTAGGAAATTATGAAAATAAAACCATGCAATAATACTGTAAAGAAGGAAACTTCCAGAATATAACAGCCAGTCACAATTGGCTAGACAAATGAACACTGAAAGGTATAAAACAGCATACTGTTTTTTATCAAGAATTAATATTTTGCTTGACTAATTTCACAAGTCCTGTCCTGCCAATATATGCCACCAGTTTTTGTTGAACTGAAAAAAAATTTAAGTTAAAACACCCAATATTTATGAATGTTTTATCTGTCAAAGTAGAAAGTACAGAGAGTCAGTAATATCTCACATAACAGACCTTTCAAAAGATGGACACTGAAAACATACTAACGACAAAGGTATCATTTAAAACCCTGGATATGGCTAATCCAGTAAATACTGTATCAGAGGAAAGGAAGGCAGAGCTGTGTCTAATGTTACTTTGCCATATCCTCCAAAAATAACTCCCTTTCACCTAAAAAGAACTTCTTAGTTGAACAACACTTGGAGTAAGAATATAAAAAATGTGAGAACATTGTGGTTTTTTAAGTCTATATGGTATCTTATACATCGTATCTAGAAAATAGAGTTCTCTCAATGTAATATAAAGATTAAAAATACAGTCAATATAGTACATTGTTATTATAATGACTACAGTAACATGGCCGCATTTTTAAGTAAACAATAAAGCCTGATATACTTCTGCCTGTAACTATTGATTCTAGCTATCCAAGGATTACTGATGTCTATTACCAATTTTAAATGTAGAAAATCAGAATGTTTTTATGTTATAATCAAAGACAATGCCCTGTTCATGGTCCAATAACCTTTCTTAAGATTGATGACAGTCTGGTTATATATAAGTAACACAAGGAATTTAGGCAAAAGCATCCATTGATGTTTGGAGGCTGATTTTGGTACTTTCTCTTCATCAACAATTAATGTTAGCTCTGGTATATATTTTCTTGTTTGTGTCAGAGAAAGAGAAAAATACAAAAATGTATTTTTACAATAGAACTATACCTACTGTGGGTCGCTTCCTGATTGAGCAATCATGTTAGCATGCTACTTGTGGAGACTATTTATAAATGGCCTTCCTAGCACTCCAAATCATGATATCTGCATCACAATTATTAAATCATACCCGAGTGACACCTACATCCTCAGTGAAAAGCTATGGAGATGTTAGTAACTGCAGTTTAGGATTAGGACAATACCTGAGCCAGAGCAATTTTTTTAAAGCTTTGCGAAGGTCCTATCAATGGATAGAAGCATAGAAGGATATTATTTCACTCTGCAAGTAACACAACTAATTTACTTGGTTTTGTCAAATGCTAAGTTTGCAACTGGGCCTTTGTGGATTATTCACAATGTTTGTCTTTAGGTATTCACACTCCCTAAACTGGTCAACAGAAAGAAAGGGCACCTAAATTAAACCCCTATTCCTAGCTTTGGGAACACCATGTCTATTTCTTGATGGTATCCAAGCCAGTTAAACAAGCTGTCCAATTTAGGCACTTAGAAGCTTAATGTCATGAGAATACTTCTGTATGTTTTCAGGCTAGAGGTGTTGTAAATTCAATGTGTACAACATAGCAGCATTTGTTATAGTATATCAGCACTATTCTTTGGTGCTTATCTATATAGTCAAATAGCTTTCAATGTTTCTGGCTTTTCTGAAAACACTCTTAAGGAAAATGTAAGCAGAAAATGAAAAGTAAATTTAATGAGCAGATTTCTCCCTCATCCTTTAAAACAGAAACGGGTCAAGACAATAAATCTATCTATAACAAAGAGCAAACAAGAGGCTGTCATTCCACTTTCTATCAAAACATACTGTTTCAGGGTAATTTTTTTGTTACACAAGCAAATGCAGTTTTCTGGACCATCTAGCTGAGGCTGAGATATATGGAAGAAAAAAAAACCACAGCTAAAAAACTGAAGAGGACTTAGGAAGACTTTCAAGGATCTAAGTTTTAAAAGTCTTCCTTCGTAAGTTTTTAATCCTAATTTACATAGAGAAAATTTCAAGAACTAGCAAAAATTTCTACTAACAAGTAAAAACTTGTACTGAAATCTCTTTTCTAAAAGGACGGGTGTCTGAAAAATAAAGAATGTCATGTTGAAAAGTGGTACTACACATCTCTTTAAAAGTACCTCACTATAAGCCACAGTTGAGCTATAAATGTTCCTCCAAAAGTCCACATGCATAATTTTTGTATTCCAAATGTGGTCTTCTTATATTTTTATAATAATTAAAAGCTATCACAAAAATACCTAAATTAAAAAAAAAATCTGAACTACAGTTATGAGATATGACAGGGACAAATGACCTTGCTAAGTGATCTTCGTAACATTTACCTTCAAAGTGTTATGAACATAGGTTTTTTGCTTTCAGTAAGCATGTTTCACCAGTACTGCACAGAAAAACACAAGTGATTAACCTGATCACACATAAACAAATTCTGTTATATTGCCCCTTTTTAAAGCAATACTGTATAATTCCTCTGAGATACTATATCAGGCATCAATAGCCATTTATCACTCTGAGAAACATCTGTTATGGCAAGTAAAGGAATGACCCTCTGCATTCATATTTGAGTCCCCCCAGGCCTTGTCCAGGTCACTGGTGCAGAACAGACTCTTGTTCCATGTTTTTTATGTAGGCCTCTTTTCCAAGACTTGAGGGCCTTAGACAAAGCTGTGAGGATTTAGAGATCTGCTCCAGAGTGATACCAGGTTAAAGATGTGAAGAGAAAGCTTTCTACCCTGATATGGGCCTCAGATTATTATCCAATATTGATTTTTCAGGTGGGCAGCAATGAAGTTGCAATAAGAAGTCTGAGGGCATTTGAGAGACCTTAGGGCCTTGGGATGACTTGTTAAGGGATCAGGAGCACAAGCAATGTCTCCTCTATCCTTCCAGTTGCAGGGAATGATAAAGGAAGAAACAGGAAGAGTCAGCAGATCAATACCTGGCTCTGAGCCTGCTATTGCCAGCAGATTTTAGTGGTTTTTGATCATGTGTTTACACAACAATGAGCCTAATGTCAACAGAGAGGGTATACCTGTCTCAAAGAAGGAGAAGGATTTTTGCACAGGAATTGTCAGGGCTCACTGAAAGAGCTTTAAAGTAGATTAGAAGGGGCAAAGGAATAAAACCAGAATCGCTAGAGAAAAGTCTGGGGACAGCATGCTGGTGTTTGAGGGACAGTGAGCTAGCAAAGTCATTTAGTCTGCCACTTCAGGGGAGGTGGGAGCTGGAGATCCATGCAGGAGCAAAGACACAAGGCTTGTTAACATGTTAGTAACCATGGAAGTGCCTGAGAATGGTCGTGTAGGAATTAGAGCTTCTGTCCCCATAAAAGGTGTCAGGATCAACAGCCCAGGTGAGGTGCATCTACACCAATGCACCTTGGGATTGACCCAAAGGTACTGAGGGAGCTGGTGGAAGAGCTTGTGGAGGAGTTCACTGAGGTATTTCCCATCATTTACCAGCAGTCCTAGTTACCTGGGGAGGAGAGATCTGAAAGTTAGCAAATATGACACTCATCAAAAAGAAAGGCAGGTTTATGAAAGGCAGGTGTTGCTTGACCAACCTGATACTCTTTTATGACAGAGGGACCCACTTATTTGATGAGGGAAAGGCTGTGGATGTTGCCTACCTGGGCTTCAGTAAAGCCTTTGGCACCATTTCCCACAGCATTCTCTGGGAGAAACTGGCTGCTTATGGCTTGGACAGTGCACTGTTCAATGAGTAAAAACTGGCTGAATGGCTGGGCCCAGAGAATGGTGATGAATGGAGTCATATCCAGCTGGCAGCCAGTCATGAGTGGTGTTTCCTGGGACTTAGCACTGAGAACAGTTCTGTTTGGTATCTTGATCAACAGTCTGGATGAGGGGATCGAATGCACCCTCCCAAAGTCCACAGATATATCAAGCTGGGTGAGAGAGACTGCTGGAAGGTAGAAAGACCCTACTGAAGGATCTGGAATAGCTGAATTGATGGGCTGAGGCAAACTGCGTGAGGTTCTACAAGACCAAGTGCTAGATAGTGCACTTGGGTCACAACAACCCCCTTCAGTGCTACAGGCTGGGGACAGAGTGACTGGAATGCAGCCCAGTGGATAAGGACCCGGGGGTGCTGGGTTGACAGCAGCTGAACATGAGACAGCATGTGTCCAGGTGGCCAAGAAGGCCATGGACACCCTGGCCTGTAGCAGCAAGCATGGCCAACAGGACGGACAATGATCACCTCCCTGTACTCAGCACTGGTGAGGCCACACCTCGAGTGCTGTGTCCAGTTTTGGGCCCCTCACTACAAAGAAGACATTGAGGTTCTGGAGGGTGTCCAGAAAAGGGCAAGAGAGCTGGTGAAGGGTCTGGAGTACAAGTCTGATGAGGTGCAGCTGAGGAGCTGGGGCTGGAGAAAAGGAGGCTGAGGGTGAACTCATGTCTCTACAAGTACCCTAAAGGAGATTGAAGAGAGGTAGGGATCAGTCTCATCTCCCAAGTAACAAGTGAGATGGTGAGAGGAGACGGTGTCATCTTGTGCCAGGAGAGGTTTAAATTGCATATTAGGAAAACTTTCCTCATGGAAAGGTGTTGATGTGGCATTTAGAGATATGGTTTAGTGGTGGACTTGGCAATGCTGGATTAATGGTTGACCTTGATGACCTTAAAGTTCTTTTCCAACCTAAATGATTCTATGATTCTATACCAGTGAACCTCTCTTTTGCAAAAACACAGTGATTTTTTGTCTTCCTGATGCATTAAATTCCATGGTGTCTAAAACTCTGCTTTGGCTATAGTGGTAAATGGCACATAGAAGGATGCTTCCAAGGATTCTTTTTAACTAAATGGCTGCTTTCAAGGTATTTTTTTTATAGGTAACACAGGTTCTTAGACCACTTTCTGCAGGAACAGGAAAAGTTTTACTCTAAGTGATGACATTACAGTCAAAAATGAAGAACATTATGTAGATAGTAATATACCAAGCAACCAGAGTTTTATGGTGAAAAAAAGTAAAATAAAAGTACAATGATTTAATTGCTGACCATCTGAAAAACAAGTATTAGTTGCCACTAGAGCCATTTTAACAATTTTTCTGTCATGTCATGTTAATATTATATTTTGCTTGCACCTTTCCTTCTGAACAGTTGGTTAATGGAAACGAATACAGCTTGCTAAGTTTCCTCAAAAGCAACAAGGTTAGTAACGAGGTCAAAAGAGGAGGAAACAGCCTTAGGCAGTGTTCACCATGAATGAAAAGGAAGATAAGGAAGATTTGCTCTTTTCCCTGCCCAAGTATATAAAGGGTTCCTTGGGTTACAGTCATGCATGTGAGAAGCCAGTAATTAGGACTTAATGGAATTCATACACTGTAGAAGTAAAAAGATCTTTTGTATACATTAAAATTAGGGAGAAAAGTAGAATGCTGCCTGTGATTTTTTGATTAATCTATATTATAGGAAGCCTGCTCCCATTCTACTAATTTGAATTTTTGTACTTATTTATTTATATAGCACATGTAGTAGCCAAAATATCAACAACTGAATGCATTGTTTCTCTTTCTTCTATTTCCTTTTCTCAAAGGTCTAGGGGTAAATTTAAACATACAAAATTCTAAAAGCTATTTGTCTGCAAAGAAGACAAGTGAACAAATTTTCTTTTCACTAAAAACATTTCTTAAATTATATTAAAGATTTTTTGTCAACTTTTCTGATTTGTGTCAGTTACAGCATTTGCATCTTCAGCTGGCGGTTCATTAAATGAAGAAATCACATAGTCCGTCACATCAAGTGTTTGACTTAAGAACAAAAAATGGCAGGCTGTCATCACATCTCTCTATTATTATTTTAATGCAAAATTATCAGCTGTACTGACAAACAAAATTCATTGCCGATTAACATGAAGAAGGCACAGCTTGTGAACAGTTTAATATGAGGAACATTTGGAGATCATTCTTGCTGCCTTTTAAATTAATGGGGATTTTGCCATTGAGTTCAGTGGAAACAAGACCAGATTCTATGCAGTGCACTGATAGTTATACTAATATAATTTGAACTTTCAGTGATAGCAAAGAAAATAGCTCAGTCAAATTGTTTAGTGTAACAGAAATGTGATGTTCCTTCTCTTGGGCTCCTAGAACTTCTGCTAGGAGTAGAAATATGTTTTTAACTACCTATATAACTATGGCTATATTAAAAAAGGGAATTTATATATTATATTCCAGAGCATTCAAAGTATTTTTTTCAGAATGGTATCACCTGAGGTGTAACACAAGGGTGTAACATTAAATTATACACTATATACTGGATTGTACTTATCAGCATCTGAAATTTTAGCTTTCAATATTGTCTAAGTCTACGGAAACCTAAACTTTCCTAGAGAAAGGATATGTCTGCCTTGAGATAGAAAACACGTTTTCTGTTCCAGAATTCAGTGCTATTTCTTTACAAGGTCTGTCTTAGTTTCTCTTAAGGATTAAAATTAGAGATAAAAATTGGCTCACTGGAATTCCAAGGTACAGACCTTGTAAAAACCATGGTATGTGCAATATGCATAGGAATTCCTAATGGTCACAACGATGTGGAAGTTGATTACAGCATTGTACACAAACTGTTACAATGGTCACTCACTCATATATGTCTGTTTGGCCACTTCTTTTCTGCCTCCAAAATTCAGGTCTTTCACTATCATCAAAATATCATCCAAATGTTACCATTGCTAACCTCTCTCTCTCTCTTTTGTTCATCCACTTATACCTTTATTCTCTTCCTCTTCATTCCTGCTTCACACTCAGTTGTTCCTGTGAATCTGTAAGACACCACAGTTACTTGATATGTTTTAGGTCCTACATATGGGTCAGTATAGTAGCCAACTGTTGATAATAATCACCAGGGAATACTACATGTTTCTAGGAGAAATGCGTTTCTCCACAACAGACAAAATATCAAGATATCAAGGTAGTCATAAGCCATCTCATAAGGTTGCTGAGATAAGAGGAGTGAGCAGAAAATTCCATCAAGTTTTGTTTCCTCTTTTTGAGTCCCGCATAGATGACAGCACAGATAGCAAACCAGTTTATTCACTAATCTGCTCACAACTTCAAAGATAAAAGCTAGTATGAATAAGGAGAACAACAGGGAAATGCAAAACTGATATTCAAAGCAGAACTTCATTCACTTTTTGCAATAAAATGTATATGTAGACAAATGAAAACACTTTTACGAAATAACACCTTAGTTAAACAAACCACAGTAGTTGGTAGCTCAAGCAAGAAGAAAGTTAGATTACTTGGACTAAAAGACTGCTGTGTCCTCAAGAGTTTTTAAACCTGTACTATTTTCAAGTAAATTAATTCAAGATAAAAGTACGCTTTTCAAGTTGGATAGTATGAAAGCGGTTTGCATTTGAGTCATGGGTTAAATTAGGGGAAGAAGGTACATTTCTGGATGCTGATTTAGCTGGTGCCTGCCAGTTTTCTATTTTTGTATTTAGCATGTTGAATTTCACTCCTTTTCTTTTTCAATTTAATAAAATAATCATATTTTTCTTTCATAAATATCACTGAAAGTATAGCATTGCCTGGACCCACTAATTAATTTCCTCTTTTAAAAAGGTCAATTGATTATTTTCTGGCTTGTGGTTATTCCCTAAGATATTCTAAAGCTTGGGACAATTCCAAGCACAAATACAGGTTGGGTGGAGGCTGCATTGACAGCAACCCTGAGGAGAAAGTCTTGGGGGTGTTGGTTGACCAGAAACTTGACATGAGCCAGAAGGGTGTGCTGGCAGCCCAGAAAGCCAGTCGTGTCCTGGGCTGCACCCAAAGCAGTGTGGCCAGCAGCGTGAGAGCACTGATTTTCACCTCTATTTTACTCTCATGATACGCCACCTGGAGTGCTGTGTCCAGCTCCAGGGACCCCCCAGAAGAAGAACATGGACCTCCTAGAGTGAGTCTGGAGAAGGGCCAGGAAGATGCTCAGAGCGATGGAGCGCTTCTCCTGTGAAAGGCTGAGACAGCTGGGATTGTTCATCATGGACAAGAGAAGGCTTCAGAGAGACCTTAGAGAACCTTCCAGTATCTGAAGGGGGCCTTCAAAAAGGATGGAGAGGGACTTTTCACAAGCGCATGTAGTGATACGACAAGGAGAAACAGCTTAAAAAGTCAGAGGATAGATTTAGATACATATTAGGAATTAATTCTTTGCTGTAAGGGTGGTGAGTGCCCAGAAAATTGTGGATGCTCCATCCCTGGAAGTGTTAAAGGCCAGGCTGGATGGGAACCCAAGCAACAGGTCTAGTAGAAGGTGTCCTGCCCATGGCATAAACCTTGCTATGATTCTATGAAAGAGATTTACCTTTTTATTGCTACATCAAAAATAATGAGTTAGTATGCATTTTAAAAATAAAAGTAACTATTTAAATACTTGGATTTTTATTCCTTAGATAGTTCATGACATGATAATTCCGACAAAAAGAATGACATTCAATTAGAAGGAAACAAAAACTGTATAGTTTAGAGGTACATCTTAAATAATGTTAATTTCCAGCTGCAAAGACATGGTCAGTATTACTGTGCTAGGAATGAGAAGTCATAAGGCACTCATCTTTCATGAAAGAACAGTCAAATTAATGTGAGTGGAGCAGATGTCTCAGTAGATCAATAATATCCCCTTGACAGCCACTAACATATGCCAAAACATAACATCTGAAAGACAATGAGGAAGAAAAAGACAATAAGCACCTGTTACGCTATCCCAGTTTTATCGTTAAGGTGACACCAAGCAGTTCAAACTGAATACAAAACATCCAACAGAAAATGCCTACATTCTGCTTAAACATTTTTTTTTAGTTTAGAGGAAGAAAATTCAAAGACCACGACTGAGCTGCATGGAAGGCATGTGTTTAATAGTAAGGGGAAAAATAAGACAATGTCCTATTTTTAAGGGTCCAAACCCATTAGTATACTGAAGAATGTATTCAACTCCTGTTGATGTGAGATTCTGTCAAATTCTGTTAAATTATTCCGAGATCCTGATTCTGCTGCTCTTAAATTAGTTTTTTCTTTATTCCTCAAACATTTGTTAATATAGGAAAAATGGTAGAACCTATCTTTAAAGTAAGTAATAAGGTCAGATGGGAGCATGTTCGTTTACAGCATAAACATAAATAATGGCCATTGATAAGAGGAATCTATGAGAGTGACTTGCTAAAGAAAGAATTCCAATTTTTCCCCCACTGGCTATCACAGATACCTCAACATCAGCAACACTGACAACTCCATCTGGATAACTAGACCAAGCTTGTCAAAATTGTCCAGCTGAAATAAAAGTTCTCAACATATACATATGTACACGTATAAACATGGATCATTCACTGTCATTTCACTCTAATCCACCCAGAGGGATCTATTATTAAGAAATTAAGAAATATTAACCAGTTATTTGGGGTATAATTTGGTTGTGATCAAAACTTTGAACTTCTGCTTTAATAATCACAGGATAATAAAAAAATGGGGCTTGAAGGAACCACGGGAAGTCATCTAGTCCAGGTAAGGTAAATGATAGCTACATTGTTTGCAAGAGCTGTTTGACCAGTTCTTAAAAACCTCCAGTGGTGGAGGTTCCATCACTTACAAAGAGAGTTATGACAGTTCTTCAGTGACTTTGCCATTTTAAAGTGTTTTTCAATAATGAAACAGGTCAAACTTTACAGAACTGTAATTCATCTCATTAATTTATTCCAGACTAACTCCACTAGACCACACAGCTCTTGAAGTACAATGCCCCAAACAGTAGTTTTCTAGCCTACCAGAAGCCACATTTCTGATTATTTTATGCATCTTTCTGGCTGTACTTTAGCTTTGTGCTTGCTTTTTTTTACAGCACAGTGGGCTCATGCTCAGATTTTCTGAAAAACTGCTACCAAAGCAGCTGTCTGCATTTTGTATCACTGCAGTAAATAATTCTTGCTTTATGTTTTCACATGCACTGCTGCTTTGTCATTATCATTTTGAATTCCGATCCCATCGTCCGGCATATGAGCTCTCTCCCAGTTTTGGATCATTGCAAGATACAATAAACATACTCTATTCCATCATCTAGGTTGTTAATAAAAGTATCCTGGAGAGTGTACTGCATCAAATGAAAGATGTATGACAGCTAGTGCTTTGCTCCTCTACTTTATTTGACTTTTTGCTCTAGAATTTTTCTGAGGATTGATGTTAACTGTCAACAATTGCCAGATTGTTCTCTTTGTTCTGTTTACAGTCAAGCAGTGTGATTGCTTTTTTCCAGTTCTCTTGATACCTTGTCTCCTTCTGCAAGATCTTAAATATAACAGTTAAGAGTTCTGGATACATATATAGGGTAGTAACAAAGTTCATGTCGGGAAACTGCACAGAAGAGTTGTACTGCTTACTCAGCACAATGCCCTGGAACTCTGCTCTAATCATGAATTATGAGATACCCTGGGCTATGCCAAAGTAACATAATGCCATGCATTTGCTGCACAACTAATCACCAGGGAAGATCAAAATTGTTTAAATAAAAGCAGAAAAATTTTAACTGCAGCTGGCAGGTACACAGGACACAGGGCACATGCTGTGATTGGGACATCACCTACGCCAAAACACGGACTGAGCAATGATGATGAAGAATCATATTTACTTAAAATAATGTTACTAGTCACTGTAAAACTCTGGAAAGTAAGGAGTTAATGTACTGCTAGGCCTCAAACACCAATGGCCACTCAAGTGGGCAAGTTAGAACAGGATGTGGTTGGGAAGAGGGGCTGTAAAGAGGTAGGCCCAACTTCCCTGTTCTGGTCCATGGTGACTGCACAACCTAAAGAACAGTGCAAGCAAAGGAATGGGGTCAAAGAGTGGTCATGAACAGTCTACTGAGAGTCAATCCAGTAGTGGGGGATTGAGATCACAAAGACCCTCAAAACCCCCAACCCATTTCCAGAAATGTCCAGAAGAACAGACTGTGCATGTGCACCCATTTACATGATGAGCAAGAAACCTAATCCCAGAGCAGAAAAACTCACCGATGAAATGGTACCCCAAATAAAGGTTATTCTTTGGAATAATAAGGATGGACTCTTAATTTTAAAAAAATAAAAAAACTAAATTAAGAACAATGTTGTCATTTGAGATAAGGGCTGCATACAGCTAACAACGAGATAACCAATTAGACCCCAACACTGAAGCGAGATAAATGAACTGATCAAAATATGGCAATCTTCCACACTACAGACAGCTCTGTAAGAGACTTGTTAACAGCACACAAGAGCAGCTGCGCAGTTCATAAACTCACTAGGGACTTGGTACAGGTGTACAAAGTAATACCATGTCTAGAAAAATCAGAACAATGAACCAGGGAATTGCCACTAGATATGGTCCCTACAGCAATATTAGTATTTATAATTGCAAGACAGTTCACAAATCAGTACATATCTGAACTGGGCTCCAATCCTGACAGTAACCTAACAATAGTAAACTAGAAAGAGCTGGTATGAGAACTATGATCAGAGTTCAGAGCTTTATGAACTACTTTGCTGAAAATTGTTATTTAATGAATATATACAACTTTAATGCAGTAATGTTAATTATCTTTTAATTCTGTTTAATTATATAATACCAAAACATAAATCTAATTTAAAAAGCAAGCAGTAAAACTTGGAAATTATTCCCTGCATCCTGGATGAAAAGATTTCTCAAGGAAAAAAATTTAGATTTTATCTGACTCATAGGATTTTGTTTAAATAATCTTTAATTTCAAATAACCTTTAAATTTTGTTTAAATATAACTATACTTAAAATTACCTGTCATATCACATATACTTCCCACCTCTATGAATCAGAGCCATCTGTGTTAGCAGGAAAGCACCTAGCATCAGTTTGGATACATCAGTTAAACCCCTTCTTCCCTCTGCCCTCAAAACCGATGGTAGGAAGTCCTTCATTCACTTAAGTCCCTGACAAAACACGTAATGACTGCACTCCAGCTGGGATTTCACGTCTTAGCTCTTCTTATCATTCTGAAATCAGAGTAGATTTCCAGACTTACTTTTAAATTTCCTTACAAAGGTGGCCAACAAGTTTCACTTTGTTGATACCACCAGCGGAATGATAAATTAGGCAAAAGGCAAAGGTTTATGAATCAGGTACTATAACACAGTATATTCCCCTAACACTAACATCTGACTTCTATGCAAACAACACAGAAAGGTGACCTTGGTGAAGCAGTGCTTAACAAATGGGAGTTCTTAGCTATTCCGTATATACATAGTGTATAAACATATTGCAAAACTATATCCAGCTGCATTTGATTTTTTTTCAGCCTCTCTGAAATATTCAGTTTTTATCTGCAACTCTACAGTTCTTGGAATGTACCCCACAATGCCATTTCTGTTTTATTAAAGAGTTCACATTTCATTTTAGAAGTAAGCAGTAATTTTTTTTTCCCAGCAATTTTCTAGGTCCTACCATATTTCACTATCATGCCTTTTATCTTCTGCTTTATAATTGGAAATGGGAACACAAAGAGAAAACTTTGAAAATATATGCCAGTGAAGGATGCTGCTGATGGAATGATGGGATATTTTATCAGTCTTTATTAGCAGCAATTGTTTGATTTTTATTTGATGTCTTTCTGTGCTGGGCACTGCACAAGCAGAAATTACAAGACAATTTATCCTTTGGAATTATCCCCTCCTGTTGGTTGGATTGCAATTGTGATTGTAAAACAATGAACAAAGATAAGAGAAAGGTGATCACAGGAGTGATTACCTAATTTAATTTTGAGCCTGCAAATTCTGTTTTAGGTAGGACATGTGAAAAAGTTATTCCAGGCTGTAAGCAGAGTCTTTTAACAATTTATTAATGGCTCACTGATTACATAATAACGTTACCTTATTTTTTTTGTGCTTCTTTTTACCCCATTTCTTTACTTTTTCAGTCCGTCATGACAAGCAAACAACAGCCAATTGCAAGAGTAATCTATAATGCACCATAAACTGCACAGACACTTATGGAATGCCACACTGTTAAGTCAAAGACTGGATGAATGGCCAGTTCAGTGATAAGAGCCTTGTCTAGTGCAGCACTCCTGTACCACAAGAGAAGCCAGCCTCTTGTGGTACAACAAATCAGCCAGACTGTTCTTGAAGCCTCTTCTAAGCAGAAGGTAGCAGAATCAAATATCTGCAAAATATTATACTGTTTACAATGTCAGAATCTGCTATAACTGAGGTTGTAAAGTAGTTTTCAATCTAGTTCCCATTTTTGCACTGTGGTTTTGAAATCATTAACCTTCTAGGCTTGACATTTTACTTCGGTGAAAAACATATTTGTTGATAATACATATTTGCAAACATATTTTCTACTGTTTTCAGTTCCAAAAGAAATAATTTTAAGTCTTTGTTATACCAAGTACAAATGTCCCAGCTATGCTGTGGCCTTATCAGCCTCCCTGCTGCACAACTTTGATCACTTGTGCAAACTGTAAAGAATTTTTCGAAATAGGCAGTTGAGCCAATGGCAAAAGTCCTATTGCCTTTAGCAGAACCAGCACTTCACTCAAACTTTGAAGCTTAGAATGATATACAGGTGATCTTCAGAGACAAGTTCATCCTTCATCAAGTTTGCAGTACAAGGGCTTATTCCAGCAAAACTGGGAATGTCTGAGTGCCGTATTGGGCAGGTAAAATATATGCTTGAAAGAAAGGTAAGTGTGCCTCAGGCAGAGCACATTAAGCAGAACAGATACTTGTCTCCACAATATTTTTCTTTTATGATCTAACCTTTAGTCTTTTAGTTATTGGTTCAAATGCTTTTCAGGATTGCTTTCTGTCTTTAAATGAGGCAGAATTAAAATGATCTAAGGCTTTGAAAGCTGCTTAAAAACTTAACCTCTCTAAAGCCTCATACATTTAACATTATCTGAAATATTAGCCTGCCTTACATTAGTTTAAAAATAAATAAATAAAAGTAACACAAATTTGTCGGCTAAGTAGCCAAGAGAGAGTTAGCATATTTTATTAATATCTTGCATTTAAGGTTATATACCAGGAGACAGGATAATAGTCTGAAATCCAGACTCTTCAGAGTTCACAAAACTGAATAAAATTTAAGATGTTTTAAAGATTAATAAACATTAGAGAAAGTGACATTGGCTGCATGTCAAGTGAATTGTGACCACACACACCACATAATATGCTCTGAGCTCCTGATCTCTCAAGTCATACAGAACAGAGATTTGGCCAAAAGCATCCTTTGGCTTATTACCAAGTCATAAACCCGGGTGTTCTTGCCCTAGAAACCAGGGCACGGATAAGGATATAAAAATAAGAGAAAAAAGGCACGATTATAACCAAATTGAGCATAAAATCTTAGAATTAGCTATGGGAGACTTTTTTCTTATTGTCCCTACACTTTCCTCCTTTGGAAAGTGAGGAATATTTCTCTTGGAGTCATTCGGAGGTATTTACCTATGACAGCAATGGGGTCATTTTCTTAAGAAAGGTAAATAGTCACTCAAGCACAGCATACTTATTTCACAGTCCACAGTCTTTTTTGCTGCTTCTGCAGCTCATTTATTTTCTACAATACTTTTGACAAATTTCAAATAATATTTTAATGGAAATGTTTGTGAAAGTTTAAAGCTGAACTGTACATTTACATTTTTTTTCCTATTGCTATAATATATTGTCATCAAATTTTACTTTGTGTTGTTCATATGGGTTATGGGGCCTTCTAGGGATCAATTATACAACTCTATGGGAAAGAAAATAGAGAATTATTAGAAGTCAGGGTACAAAACTCATGGTATTGTTTATGGCTGTTGCCTTTCTTCAAACACTGCAACAACTGGAAGTGCTTCAGAGAGAAGAGGTGTAAATTGAACAGGGAGGGATCAAATTTAGAACATCTGATACAACTTCCAGGCATGGGATTTGCAAAACACAAGGAATACTGATGAATGGTTCACAGCATACATGGCTATGGACAACTGCCATTAATGGAAAGAGAAAGAGACTAAGTAACATACATGATGAAAAACCTGGGTGAGATCACCCACAAGCAGGAACTAATCTGTTTTCTATTTTGGCAGGCTTGTTATACCAATGAACAGTATTGATCTTCTCCTATGTAGGTGTAAGCAGCAGACATGCAAATAGAAAAATTGAGCTCAAATTAGTCTGTTCATACTGTAAATAAAAGAGCCACTATGAACATTACTACTTCCATCACCTCAAGTACTTTCTCTTACTCCCTCACCTTTCAACATAACAGCATTTTAAAAAACACGATTTCATAATGAGATTAGTTACAACCAATTTGGAAATAAATAGCTCGCATGGAAAAAAAATACTAGTAGTATTACATTTCATATTTGGGGGATTTTTTAGGATTTAAGCATTTTCTACACTTATATGCCTTAACCTGGATTAAACACTTGTTTACTCATTAGTGGTACTCATACTTAGTTATTCCTGATAGACTCATACTGGCATGTTTAAAAATACAGTTACAGAAGAAGTGCTGTATTTCAAAACTCTTTTCAAAGAAGGAGAAAAAAAGGAAAAATCAATCAAATATAAAATTTTTTAATGAAAATCCATATTCTAAGGAGATGCATGTGTTGCCACTTTTAAGAGAAGGACCCACGCAAATGATAAAATATAGCTTTGCGTTGGTCTTACCGCTGGAAGACTGAACAGATGATTCAAGGATGGTAACAAGTGAACATTTGTGAACTAAACAGAACATGGGCAGAAGGTTGTGTTATAACAACATTAATACTGAATGATTTGGAAACCTAGTTTTTGCTTTTTTTGCATAACGTCTTCATATTCTCACTAGGTTCATGACTAATGAGAATCAAATTGTACAGATCCAACATTATAAGACTAAGAAAGGTCATTAAAAAAAAAAAGGCTTGCATTAGTCAGCATTTGTCAAACACAAAGACCAACGCTGTTACGAAGACTTTTTCCTCATACTTAAGAGGGTCTATTTGCCTTAACCCTCTGAACACTAAGCAGCTGACTTATGAAGTTGCAAAACATGATTTTTTTAAAATTTGTGAACAAGTAAGAGTTTGAGGCACAGAAAAAAAATTAACATCTCACTAAGCAACTTTAAAAGATGGATGAGAAATCAATAACACTGCACTTGAAAATATACAATTAAAATCAGGTGGTGATGTTGATGACAAACACCTCATTCAAAGTAAAGATAATTTAACCAAGTGAAATGCTAGAATAATATAAATCTTCTTTTTATCTATACTGATGATCTTTAGATGGGGCGGGCTGGTGCATCTGAGCTAAATAATGAAGAGGAACAAATTATTGTTGTGTTTGAAAGGATATTCTTCTGTGAAGAATAACAAGAAAGCACTCTCCAAGTACAGGGGTTAGAAAAGAAAAGCCAAGGAGAATCTACCTCCCTGAGAAATGAAAAGGGAGAACTGGTGACAACATATATGAGGAAAGCTGCGACACTTAATGACTTCTTTGCCTCAGTTGTCACTGGCAGCCAGGCTTCCCACTTCTCTCAAGTTCCTAAACCTCCAGGTGAGGGTTGAGGTAATGAAGTCCCTCCCACTGTAAGTGAAGAACAGGTTCGTGATTGTTTGATGAAACTGAGAAGGCACAAGTCTATGGGGCCTGACAACATACATCCCAGAGTTCTAGGAGAGCTGCCTGATGCTGCTGCCAAGCCACTCTCCCTCATATTTGAAAGGTCATGGAGGTCAAGTGAAGTCCCCAGAGGCGGAAAAACGGAAACATCACTCCTGTTTTTAAAAAGGGATGAAAGGGAGATCCAGGGAACTACAGACCAGTGAGACTCACCTCTGTGCCTCAGAATACCAAGGGGACGATCCTCATGGAAGCAATTTTAAGACACATACAAGACAAGGAGGTTTTATTAGAGCAGATCCTGCCTGACCAATCTGGCAGCCTTCTATGATAGATAGACCCTGACTGCAAGGGTCGACAAGGGAGAGAGACAGATGTCTACCTAAACTTATGTAAGGCATTTGACACAGTCCCACACAACATCTTTTATTATCTCTAAATCAGAAATAAGACTGTTCCGTGACTCTATGAATTCTTATTTCTGTCCTTGGATTTTACATTGCCAAAAGCTTCCCAGTAAATACTGAACTACCATAATGGCTTCATGTGAAATAGTATTTAATAATTCATAAAATCATAGATTCCATAAACATGAATCATAAATATTTCACAGTTCACTGAAAGTGGTGAATAATCAGATATAAACTGTCAGTAATTGAATATATTTACAAACTTTCAGTTTGTCACAGTGATCAAAGATTAATCTGTTCAGAGCATGTAAGGTTTGCATGTACGTTCACCCTGCAAGCTCTTTGTCAAGGCAGACTTTTCCATTAAATTGCTCTTGTGCTTTGCTTTTCACAATGTTCACCCAGCCCAGACTCTTACTTTCTTGTTCCTATTTACTCTAGAGATAAATTTATCACCTTTCTAGTCTCTTATTCATCATTCCCTTCAGCACCTGAAAAACACTAAATATCTCACTAAACAGGTTTAAGACAGACACTGCCACAGTCAGGCACTCTAACTCCACACATTTATTGCTTTATGTGACATAGTTGTCTGCAACAGCAGGGCATGGGGCTCCACAGTCCTTTCCAGTCCTTGTCCCCACATGGTGCAGTGCTGCTCAGTGCAAGAGAGAAGGGAGAGGTCTGGCAAGCAAAGCCATTTCCACCCTCTCGTTTCCGAACGTCTCTGCTGAACCCCAAGCTACCCACTCCAGTAACAGCACCCTAGAGTGACTATCTGTAAAAATCTTTGGTTGAACTGAGGCAGGAGGACCAGCTTTTGTCTACATTGTACTGCATCACAATGACAGCAAAGCCACATATGCTAATAAGAAGAAAAAGTAGCAGTGTAGGTGCATAAGTGGGTAATATCTTTAACATCTGGGTTTATCGAGAACAGCCACTCTTAATTCTCTGCACATTTCACTGGCACTGGTATCACATACTCTTAAATTGATGTGTGAAGAAAGAAATTATAGGAAAGAACAGCAGGAGGCAGATGTGATGTAGTGAAAACAAAACTTGGAGATGGAAAGAGACAGGAAGTATTCTGCTCAAAAGGCTTGGACATCTGTTTTAGAAGGAAAGGCAATGAAAACTAGTGTCACTACTACAAAACTTTTTAACAGTCCATTTCAAATTCCAGTCTGTCTTAACATTCTTGTGTAATTACATAAGAATAACACTATATGTAAGGTCTTCAGCAAGCTGTACATGTTGTGGGACACGTATTTGTATTCATCTATAAATGTTTGGTAAAGATACAGATAGACCTTCTTTTAGTACAGTGGAGGGGGACTGACAATCTGAAAAGTTTCCTGATTTTGCTATGTTAGTTCTAACACACCAGAGCAAAGCAAAGCATCTGATAGAAGTCCTAGTTATTCACCTGTCTCTGTGCCCTCTGCTTGAGAAATGAAAAGAAAAATGGGAAATGGTTGTGTTGCAGATGTCTCAGCAATAGTTCTCTTTTCATATGGGATTTGAGCCATGTATTTATGATTAGATTATGGTTTGCTTTTCTTCCTGCCCATTTTTTTTCCCCAAAGATACCAACATTGGACACTCTAACATATGATTCAGTTTGGATGCAGTCCTCATCAGAGAGATGAAATGACAAGAAAATTTCAGCACCCATTCTCCTAGCTTCCTAAGTTTTTTTGTCTGAGGTTACAAAGGTGAGCTGCATAAAAGAAAAGGCTGGAGAGGAATAGAGTATTTCACTGATCAAATAGATGTCTAATACAGACATTGCATCTGCCTTCATCATCTAGGTTCCCTTTAAAGTCAACAATGACAAATAAGGCACAATTTCACTTTATCTTAAAGATGATGTCAGATGAGTTATGCTCCTGCTTCTCTCCCAGGATTATGAAGACTGCCTTGTACACCTTGTTGTCATTCAGAAATCCAAATTGCAAAACCTTATGTTAAATGAGATTAATTCCTTCCACCTGCTTCCCCACTGAATGCTAGCACACATACCTACCCTTAGATCAGAACTTGTAGTTATTTTGTTTTTTAAAAATTTTCTCCTTTCATGTGTTTCATACATAAATCTACTAAATGGTTCTAAAGCATTGCAGAATTCATCCTTAAAAATTCAGTCTTTAGCCCTTTAATCCGTCACCTACCATAGTTTTCCACACTCTATCCCTCCCTGCCTCCTTTCCTCAATGCTCAGAAATTTCTCCTTCCTAAAACCAAAGGCTTCTCACTTCTGACTTTACTGACTTGTTGCCCACTTCATAATCACATCTAAAGATAAATCCTATCTATTTACTACACTTGGTCTTTTTACTACCCTTTCTTTGCTGCAGATTTATGTTTTCTCCATCCTGTAAAATTTATATAGGTTCATATTTTTCTGTAAGCCAGAGTAAAATTCATCTTCATCTGCTTCATTTTATGAATCTCTGTGTTGAGTATCTTATGATAAAGTTTCCAGTGAAGGATGGTTTGTAAAGTAATGGTATTACTTTATAGAACAGATATTCCTCTCCTATGAAGTAAAGAAATGTTTGAGAGACGCTATGACTTTCTGCATTAGTTCATGAATCAGGTGTGATTGCTGAATACACAGGAATATTTTAGAGTAAGCATTAAAGATTTTGACAGAAGTTTGTCCAAGAAATGTATAAATAACCCCCCCCCAAATAACTAGAAAACAAAACCTTCCTCTTGTTTCTCATAGATGTATTAGGTTCGTATTTCAATCACAGCAGACACAAAGAACTCAATTCTACAGGAATTTGAGACAGTGTAGCACAAATATGTACTAACATATATGTGTAACTAATTATACTGCTCCCATCCTATGCTGGTGTTACTCTAACCATATTTATCTCATTGCCTCAGGAGCTGCCTTTAATAGCTCAAATATGTTAAGAAAAGCTTTGCACCACTTCATACTTTCATACACCAATATTTCAGTGATACAATAGTTTCATGTTGATAACATATTTTGGAAAATACAAATATTTCAATATCACAGAATTTGAATATTTAAAGTATAAAAAACTTCCAGATGTCATAATCTTGAACCTGGAGCCCTTTGTTCTAACTCTGTTCTTGGTAAGTGTTCCTGTTACGAAATAAAACCCATCATTGGATGCATACTGAAAATGTCTTAATTAGCATCAGAATACACATAAGAAGTAGTCAGTCCCTGTGTATGCAGGTGTCTGTACTTTCTGTGGACCCTTTCACTCCAGGAGAGGTGTATTTTTTTAAGAACTAGTAAACAGAACAAGATCAAAATACTTTCTAAACACGCATTTCAAATGAAATTATAGAAATTTTTAACTTCTTGAGAATTTAGAATGACAAATTTCAGATTATCAGAACTTCTCAGAAATTTTCAAGCTTTCGCCATTTTTTATATATGACTAGTGTTTCTATGGTTAGAATAGCTGCTCAGTTGTCTTTTTATCTTGAATGTGATACACACACTGTTTGCTTTCCCATGTTTTCAGGACTAATCCAAATGGATTTTTTCATAAGGCCCACTTTCAACACTCCAGTGAAGTTTGAATAGACCTGACTGTACTTGGCATTCTTTGAGAGTACATGTGGACAGATTTACTGCCATTTCTTCTCCAGGTATCCCAGCCTTTCTAGTGCTCTGTGCCCAACTCTGCCAAGGATGCTAACTCTCCCTTGGCCTAAATCAGAGCTGAAAGCTCACTTATTTCTCCACTGTGCTCTCAGGCAATAGACACCACAGAATTCAGTGAACAAGTGCCTTGGGAAAAACACCTTGAAATGTCATTGCATGATAAGGTGATACAGCTTAAATACAACTTAGATATCAAGAGTTAATCATGGACATTGAGTGATTCTGTACCATGGACTTTATGAGTGCTAAGGAATCAGAAATTAGGCAGTACACAATGGATTTGCACCTGAATGAAATACTAGACTACTACAGAAGACTTCAAACCAAATGAGAAGTCTCTTACTCTTGATACTTCTAATCAGTGCTCAATACCTAAAGGACTTCTGCAAAATCCTGTCTGTGCTAAAAAGTTAATCTTCAGTACTAGATTGTAGTAAAAATCCCATCCCAGAAGTATACTGATAACATCTTTCAAAGGAGGAAAAAACAGAACTTTTCCACAAAGCAGGATTATTTATGTGGTGTTATTTATGAAGCTGGGGTGGAGCTTTTTCCAGTGTGTTAGATTATTTTATTTTATTAGAGGCTAATCACTACCAATACAAAAAGCCTAGTGAGGACTGGAGAAGCAATGACAGGCAGAGGAACCCAAGTAACCTAATCAGTGAAAAGTAGCTCACTAAATCAGCTGCTCCCTAAGACCAAAAAGGGCACCTGTTACACCATGGTTCCAGGGTGAAACACCCCAAGCTGATGCACTGAAAGAAACACTCCTGCATGGCCACATTCCATACTGGAGGGGGTAGCTGTCCTTAAAGGTTTGAGACTCCTTGTGGGATGAAGGGAAAGCACATTTTTGGAGACTGAGTAAAACTTTAAGAAGGGATATTTTAAAGAAATTTTGGGAATGTGTGTAATTTATTATGGGGTGTTTAGTGGAAGGAGTAAAGGTGAAGAAAGGGCTGTACCTAGGTGGCTCAGAAAGGAAGAGGAGAGGGAATATAGAGGAAGATCTGATAAATGGGGTTAATCAAGTGGAAACAGGCAATAGCACAATACACCTGTCTGACTATGCCCTGTGCTTGATCGCCACATATGTATTCTACACGCATATTTAATCCTGTCATATATACCTTCTGTGTGGATGCAATTCTGTTCTGAGTAGGCACAGGTGAATGCTGGTGAGCATCAAGCTGGACTGCGTGGCAAACAGGATGAGAGCTCTCAACACCAGCAACCAGAGCCAGGCTGTGGGCCTCTATGGCTCCCGTGTCTATGTGCCAGCAACTCAGGAGACATGGGACTGAATGGCCAGCTTCTAGGCATACTGAGAGTCTAAGGCCAGCTTCTAGAGTATTCTGAAGTTCCTAGGCATGTATATACACACACATATATATGGATACATATATATACATGCACATGAATAGTGATATATATGTTTGTGTGTATATATATAGGAACATACATATGTATACCTCTCAGAAATAGGTGCTCAGCCTTTCTGAGCCTGGGGATACAGAGCCATAAGCACCACACTGCAGTGGGCTACTGGAGCCTGCAACCTCAGGCAGTATCAAAACCAATTAATCAACAGCTGTAAACCTAAAATGCTGGCATTAACAAACACTAACGTACCTGTGTTCAGTGTCTGAGTTGGAAAAGATAAATATATTGAAATAATAAATGGCTCTGAAAAAGGAATCTTTTAGTTGCTGGAGAGGTCACATGTGGGGTGAGAAAACCAAAATCTGAAAGCAATAAAAGGAGCAAACTAGACAGTGTTTATGTGGGACTGATATAAAATGAGGGAGGTCAAAAAGGCAAAAAGATTCAGACAGAAGCAGAACTGTGCAAGGGCTGATGAAGAGAAAAATAAAGAATGAGAGGAATATAACGAATGAAGAGATTTGTGAAATATCTGGGGAAACACAAATGGAAGACTAGATGCAACATATTTGATATGTGGGAGAGATAACACCTTACTTATCTAGAAAGGACAATGAAAAGGTGGAAATCATCAGGCATGATGAGGACAATGTGGAATTATCTACTGTGATGAGATAGGAGGAAGTAAAAAAAATCTGAAAACCATCAATCATGAGAGAGAAATGGGATTCCTTCAAGGAACATGACTTTCATAGCTAATTCTTTTCAAAGAGTATATAACTACATGAGGTTTTCCACAGTTCTTCACTTTGTGTTTCAAATTATCAGAATCATAAAGACAGACTATCTTAGCACTTGAAGTACTTTGCACTCAAGCTTTTGATAAACTATGCTTTTCCAAAAAAGTACATACTATTCCTAGGTTCTGAAGCCACAGCTTCTAGCCTCTTTTAATTTGACATTTCCTAAACATTTTAAAACATATATGAAAATTCTTGTAAATGTTTAAACACAGATATGCCAGGACATCAGATCTGAAGTACCATAAAGAAATCTTAATGCTTATTTAAATAAAGAATAACCAATAATGATGAATTGCAAAGTAAGTGGTTGACTGCTGAGCTTCCAGAAAATTACTGTGTATCTATTCTGAGGGAAAATGGTATATAAGTGAAACACAATAAGAGCCTATTACTCATCCTTCCCACACAGTCCAGTAAGAAATGCACTTCTAGCATGAAGTTTCATAAGAACTTGTTGACGGCTCTTCAGTGCTTTGTGGGAGGTAGCAGTTGGTTTCACTGGACCTAACTTCTGATCTCTGTTTCAGTCTTGCAGATTATTTCCAACTTGGCTATGAAGAGAGGGCTATTCAGTCTGTCAGAGGTAACAGACACAATGAACTCTGCTCTCTGAAGCTCTGTTCTGAATTCTTTTGTTATTTTATGCACTACTTCGCTTTAGGTTTGTACAACACATCAAGGTGAGGTTGCTATAAGAATGTTTGTTGGTTTCACTATTTCATTTTGGCAGGTTTTCTGTAGTGCTCTTCTCCTAGCTTTCTTTTTGATAATGGTGTGCAGGATTCCCCATAGGGTAAAGAGATGCCAAGGAAATGGCCCCTATTCCTAACTGAAGCGGTAGAGGGGTTCTCATCTTCCTCTACACAGTCCTGTGAGACAGAGAGCCGTACACTGCCAGCCAACTTCCTAAGCTGGCACATGCATCCCAACAGCACTCTTTGGAGAGGGCAATAAGGGAAGACATGCCTCTCTGTATCCAGCATTTCCTTTGGAAGAAAGTTTATATGTATTCCCAGGCTAATAAATTGTAGTGCTCAGGCTGAAGTATGCCTCCACAGACTGTAGCTGCTGCTTGCAGCTCCAACTGAAATATCAGCTGTGCTGTTTCTTTCTTTTTCCTTTGGACAGCAGCTATTGCTCGCTGTGAAAATTAGGACAAGCTGCTTGATATTCTGGAAAGGTCCTAAAAGATACAACTCCTCATAAGAAGTAAAAAAAAAAAAAATACCCCACTATTTCCATTGAAAAACAGTAGGCAACATTACAATTAACTATACTTTCAGTCACAACCAACCAACACCTACCAATACATATTATACACATAAACAAAAAAATGCATTAAAGAACATTATTTTTAAAAGTGAGCCTTTCAGTAGTTAGGAAGTGCAAGAATTAGTTTACTGGGGTACTTCAATTTGCCACCCTAGCTTGACTGGCCTTAATTACATGGTCTGATTCTATTTTGCACAGGGTTCCGGCTTCACTCAGAACCCATGATGGTGGGTGCTCATTTACATGCATCTCTACAATATTCTTTTGTCTCAATGAGCAGTCAAACAATACCTGTAGTTATTATTAGCCTCACAGATTATTCAACTCCAGAGATTAGGAGCATTTCACATGGTCTTATTTATTTTCTTTATGCCCCATATGATGTATGGATAATTGAGGAATATTCAGAAAAGATGTCAGACAACTAACATTCAATGTCCATTTTGAACTGCCCAGGATTCAATCTTTCAGAGAATGTTGTTTTATATATCCCCTCTAATACTCAAAGCAGCTCTGTCCTAGCTGAGGAAGATCAGAATTTCTCCATAGAAGACCCCACTGCATCAATTTAGGTATCAATACAGAGGAAACACTGCATTTGAAACCCTTTGCAGGAAGGATGGCAAAAAGACATCATCTAGGAACTGCAAGAGTCTCTATTTTCTCCAGTGTGCTTTTCTCCCAGTGATTCAGCAAACCCTTAGTGGTTAAAACAATTTTCCTTCTTCAAGCATTGAAATCACTAAATTTATTGTCTCATGGTTTTGAAACTTAATTAGATTAAACATGTCCTTTTCTTTGGTAAGGTTACATCAACTACTGTGTATGTGTATATATACATATATATATATATCTCCATATATATCTCACTTACATGAATAGAGACAAAGAGGTTCTTAGTATGTCACGATATCCCACAGTGGTAGGGAGCTCCAGCAGGCAGGAATTGTGCAGCAAGATTGATTTATTTAATTATTTTACAACTCTTTTATAGACTTTTTTCTTCATAGTCTAATTGGTCAAAGGATCAGCCACCCCTTGGGGTGATTGTCTAAAATCCTAAAACATCCATTGTCAAAATATTTTTCTACTGTACTATAAACAAAGGTTTGCAAGGTCGCAGGTGTTCATAGTTCATAGAACTCTACTAATATCTTCTGTCAGAGAGAAAAATATCTCACAGGACTGGAAAGAAGCAAGAAAAATTCTTGCTAGCAGCATATTTGTATCCACACTAGTATATGTAAATGTACAGGATTAAGGCTAGCAGAATCAAAACCTTTTGATAATTTCTTATGAAGTAACATCTGCATGTTATCTGTCATGACCAGTGTAAACATTTTCACTTGTGAGAACAAGAGTAGGCTGGCTATGTAATCAGAGTAGGGATAGTCACACCTCTTGATTAGATCTCAAAAAAGAGTATGAAAGAATAAATTCACACAAAATACAGTAGTGTTGCTTAATAACTTTACTGCATTTTCAAACAGCATCATGATAAATGGGAAGATAATATACAATCTTTGGAAATCCTTGTGACACTATCTGGCAAAAATTCTCAAGTGAGGTGTATTGGTGTCTGCTGCTGAATGATAACATTTTTCCTAGAGACAGGAAACTGGTTCAGCTGGCTAAAAAATTACTGGTACTCACACTCTGTATCTTTCAAATTATTTTCTGAGTCAAACAAGTTGCTTCTTGTATTTTAAAGCTCTGCTAGACTCTGGAATTCTCAGAGTCCTCTCTGGAATTCTTCATAAAGCCATTTTCTATTGAGACAGGACATTTTATCTGTCCTACTAAACAACTGAAGTTGCAGAAGATTGTTTCCAGCATTTCTTTGCGAGACAAATCACAGAACTGCAATATTGACCTGAATGGTACAATTAATTTTTTAAGGGCAGGCATACTTCCCTAAGAAGTAATTTTCCTCTGAATTCAGGAAGAAGGAAGAGTCCAGTTTATTCAATGTCATAATAGGAGGTCTGAGAAGAAAGGGAAGATGTACAAGACTTTCCTTTTATTCATCCAGTGAGCAGCTATGTCAGATTTAAGTTTAATTATTAGTGAAAAATTCAGTGAGAATCTAGAGGGAGAAAATTAACTGAAAAAAAAGCTATTATAGTTAACATTTTAATTAATTGAAAAGCTGAGTAAAATAAATAGCAAGAATGAACTTCAAAAGCTCAAGTCTCTATTGAAAAGTAAATCTAAGTTGGAGTAAGCAAGCTAAGGTAGAGATGCTGGAGACAGTAGCTGTAGATAGGTAGGTCTAGGAAGTTGGGCTAATATAGGACCAAAACCTAGGATTGACAGCATCATCAGAGGCATCAATGAAGACATCTCCCAGCAGCTAGCTCCTACTGAATTCCAGGCTCTGCAGTTGCCAAGAGCTATCTTGCATAAAAAAATGCAATAACATAATGGGATTGACAGCATCTGTCTCCTTAAGAGACAGTATCTTCCAGTTCCTGCTGAGACTTAGCCTTGAGGGGAAAAAATTGCAATCAACTGTCTACGTACTCTTGATACTGTCCTGACCAAAACAACAAGGGCAGAAGAGCTGATTATTTTTGTAAACAGCTACAGAAGATCTTAAACAACTAAGAACTTGGTAATCTAAGTGCATTGGTTTGCTGAAAGCAGAATCTTTTACTGTTTCTGATATCATCAATGCCATGAGATGCTTTTCATCTTTGTGTGTGGACTTCAAATTCTGTCTTGTCTTTTTTCAGTCTGAAAACACAAAGTAGTATATTTAGTAGCTTATTTAAAAAATACATCCTTGTAGGTACAAAAACACAGTAAGACACATTTCAACTAATCTGAGCATGTAGTTCGAAAACACTCCCCTTAGCAAGACTGTTCTTTGTGTACAAAGACAAATTCTACATATGTGAAGAAAATAGAGGAAGGAAAGCTGGAGATATTTCTGGCTGAGCTAGGAGCTCTTTAATGATCTGAAAGCAGAAAAGTAATCATAGAAACACATGGGAGTAGTTCATGTTCATATGAAAATAAATCAAATAGACTAGTGTGAAAAAAACCAAAAAAGTTCTTATTGGAACAAAGAAGAGAAGGCAACAGAAAGGGTCCATAACTACACTTGAACAACGAAAACAAAAGAATGTAAAAGAGAACAGAGAACAAATTATAAAAAAGAAGGGCAATCTATTCCATTGCCTTTTTCCTTAATCTTTACATGAATGATAAATGATGAAGACCCATTTAACAGAATTAATTTAACAATCATAATTAAATGCACTGATAAAGAAAATATGATAAAAGAAGGTGCAGATAGGTCAAATGTGAGCAATGGGGCAGAGATTGAAAACATTCACTTCAAAGTTTTTCAGAATTAGCTATTGGAATTCAGAATATTACTAAGTATTTATCTAAGTATTTACCAAGGACCTGTAGGAGAAGGAAAAAACCCCAAAACAACAAATGAAAACTCCTCATGCCCAGAGAAACATCTAGTTAAATTAACAACTTTAAAGATAAGTATTAACCGTGGTATCTGTAAGCTCCTAGAAGATAAGGTAGTAAAAGAATGTATGTACATGTGTCAGAAAGAACTCATGTCAAGCCAGTCTACTTTCCTTCTATGACAAGTCAGCTGGATAAAAGGGAAGCTGCAGACATGATATAGCCTGACTTTTAATTAAAGCTTCTGACACTATTCCATATAATATTCTCATTAAAAAGCTAAGGCAGGAGATGTAATCACCATCAGATGGGTGGACAATCAATTGAGAAAATTCTCTCAGCAAACAACTACCAATGATTTGCTGTCAGAATGGAAGAGAATTTCAAGTAGGACTGGATCAGGGATTGCAAGGGTTGAGACCTACCAACCATTTTCACCAGTTCCACTTATAACGGCAGAAACAAGAGCAAATTTTATTGTTAGACTAAGGGAAGAGAGGTTCTAAGCACACTGGAAATGGTAATAAAAATTATATTTAGACTAGGGTTTTAAAATTTCAGCCACTGGTTGGAATTCCCAGAGGCAAGCACAAAGCGTTGTACATGGAAACAGCAATCAAACACAGTCATAATACAGGAAGTAAAAAGGTGAGCAGCAGCTCAGCAGATAAAGATGCAATAATTGTGCACAGTTCAGCACCAGTGATCTCCAAGTGAGCTCCAAGTAATGCAGTATCTTCTTTACACAGCAGCACTTTAAGGAAGATGGAGATAATATGAAGAAAAATTCAGGGAACAGTAAAAGGGGTTAGAAAAAATAGAATAGATTACTTGCAACCTTTGGTTCAAGTAATAATTAATTTGAAGGTGAGGAGACTGAGCATGGCCCAGTAATATTTTTCCAACGTGCACAAATGTGTTATAAACAAGAGGGTGATCAGTGGCCACTATAGGGTAGAGAAAGAGCCAGTGAAATTTGCAAAAAAAGTACTATCAATGAAAGAAAGAAAGAAAGAAAGAAAGAAAAAGTTAGTTAAGAATATTACTGAACCATTTATTTGAAAATTTTTAAGTACAGATATATTGCTGATCCAGTTTGTTTAGGTGTAGTTGGTACTGACAGAGCTCAGAGAAGGAACTAAATTACTTGACTTTTCTTCTTTGATGTCATCTATTTGAATTTGTCATTTGATGCTGATCACTATAGATGAATCAAGTATAAGCAAGTAATATATGCCACTTCTAATATCAGAGATTTCTAAACTAATAATTGCTGATGAAGTCACCTCAGGCTTTTAATTTATTTGAATCATTGGGATGAATTCATTGTAGCAGGAGATGCAAACTTAGTACATGTAGACTTTCAAATGTATAAGTAAAAATATATATTTAAACAAATGGACAATTAATGACTGTGAGGAATATAACAGTAAATTTGTCTTTGAAAAACTCTGTTGACAAGGCTGATACTAAAGGAACCATTATAATATTGAATGGACTGCAAAACCCATTATATTAAACTATGAAGGAGATGCAGATTTAATCTTTTGTATTACCTGAATTTCTCAGATAATTGGGAAAACCATTTTATCACAAAGGAGGTATGTGCAAATCAGATTGTCCCATATGCTTCCACACCAATTCTGAATAATCGAAGTTCTGCTTTGGTGTTTAGACAGTGTGGACAAGCTGAGATGTTCAGCATGACACTGATTACTCTTAAGTATTATGTGGATATCCAGTCCAAGAATCACAGCTTAAATTTTTTTTCCTATAAGCACACAGCAACACTTAGTAGGGGGAAAATTCCCATTGAACTGGAACCAGATTTAAAGCACCATCTCATGCTAAAAAAATGGAACTCCTGTGGGTTTCACTACAGATACCACATTTCTCCATGAACAAATACAGTTTAATTATCAGAAAACAATGAGGCTTAAGCAAAACGGAGCATACTGGTAAATGCATGATGGAACACGAAATTTGAGGAAAAAATCCTCTAAAATATCATAAGATAAAAAAATCTGAAAGATACTCAAAGTGCTGAAATTTATGTAGCAGTGGATTTAGTGCAGCTACAACCAAAAGTTCATTATTGCACCCAGGAAAATCACCAGAGACATTCTTTTTAATATAAGTAAAGTGGGATTTAATTTTTAAATTATGTTCTTCTGAAGATATATTTCTACTCTTAGGGGAGGGATACATAAAGAGTTTTACTCTGGTTCAAACTTTGCATTGGTTCCTGCATTTGAGATAAACAAACCACTCACCTCTAAGTTCTCAAGAACATGAGGGCACCTGTAGCTTTCAGAGGCAGACCACTTAAGTTATTACTGTGCTACACTGAAAAAGGAGTTTTTGACTTCTAAAGTGACATTTTGAAATAGACACAGGAAATCAGAATGTCATTATATGTACCTTTATTGTCTTATTGTTTTCTACTGAAAAGCATTAGTTCACTCTTTTTCACTTTCTGTTATTTGCATTCTCAGTGAGCTCACTCAAAATTTGGGAGCAGATTTTGTTAGACAGTTTTTGGAGTTGACTCTTTGGTAAGCCAACAGAGAACTAAAAACCCCAACCATTTGGGTACAGCTTGTACATCACCAGGAACTTCTGTAGAAACAAATATTTGTCACATGAATGTGCTATAAAATGTCAAAATGTCACTTAAAATAAATAACATTTTTAATTTGGAAACTTGATTCTTTATCTTGAAATGCCAAAGTCTTTCGGGGAAAAACACAATAGTACTAGCTTCTGCCTGATCTAATATTTTTGTTGTTTATAAACTTCAGCTTATTTTCATAAAGAGGTCAGACAGGTGTAGTCTTTTGCTTTACAAGACATTACACATTTTCCTGTGCTTTTCCTGTATTAATATTGCAAAAATCTTAACTCTACCTCTATTTTCTAATTAGGGAAATCACATTTGTTATTATACCGTTTTCAGATAAAATATAAACAAGAATTTGGCTACATTTGAAGTGGATGTTCATATATATTTACTACATTGTTTGTCTTCCCTGATCAGATCTAATAGCTAAATAAAAACAAAAAATAAAATTTGACATAAAATTAAAGAATAACCTGAACACCACTGTTGTAAATGAGAAAACTACTCTACTTTTTCTTGACACTGCATTAGTGCTCTTGTATCACGGCAAAGAGGAGAAAATGATATTGATAATGTCCCATATCATGCAAAAGGAACCATTTATGCAATATGAAGCAGTTATTGAATTACACAGAATAGATCTGTTTATCCAATTCAAGCTCTGAACAATTTGTTCCAATTTAGAGAAAGGTAAAGGGACATGTAAACCCAAGTGCAATAGAAAACACAAAATACATTGCAAATACACTTTATGAAGTGAAAAAAAACCTCAACAGACCTACTTAGATTAAGATGTTCAGGTTCATTTAGCCAGAGTACAGAGGGAAAAAAAGCATCATATTTCTATGTTTTATCTAAAAAAATCCACCACAGTTAGAATACCTTCATAACTACTAATTTTGCCAACTACACGAAATTATTCCATTGCTTACCACACCATAAATACAGGTGACAGTCCTAGTAAAAGGTAATTAGCATATCCAATGATCCATGAAGCACATAGCTCTCAGTGTAGAGTTTAATTACCAAAGTCTCACACTAGGCTGGATATTACGTTGAGATTTGTGAGACAAATAAAGGATTATGATCCTGAATGTACTTTTGGTACAAACATATTTTCTAGACTCCTCAGGTAGACTGAGAAACATAAAAGGTCTTCATGATGGTATAGAGCAAAGCAGTTCAATCATATATCCCGGCGGTAGAGTCAGAGGGCTTTCACTGTCACTAGCACTGCTAGTGCAGCAAGTTATCACTTAACAGAGAAATTCATCTATACCAACTGACACAGTTAATGCAAACCACACTGCAGATCCTGCCTAGTAGATTTTGAGTCTTACTCATCTTCAAAGTCACATCCAGAAAGAAGACATTAAAATGAAATAACCTAGACTGATCTCATGGAGTTAAAAACAACTATATTTATGATTGCACATATTAATGTAGCTTCTAAATTGCATACAGAGAAATTATTTCAGAAGATATTCTATTTACTTAGATCAATCTATTTTTTTAAGATCTTAAAAACTTAAATGGCTGCTACTTATCCTTGTAAAGCTAGTATAAATTTTTCTTTGTTACATTGAACAAACTTTCAACTGAATTTGCAAATGAACAGAGAATGGACATGAGCAACTTACTGAAATGAATTTCTGTGCTCATGTGATAAAGCCTTTGTTAAGGTAAATATAATCTAGGTTGATAGAGCAAACACATAGAAGCATATGAAATACTCTGTGATTTCAATAACTCAAATGGTTTTTGTTCTCTGAATTTGCTCCTGTAGTTTTGAATGTCAGAATCTACTGGTGTAGTGGAACTGGAACAGCTAGCGTTTCTATTGGGGAGCAGGTTGTTTAAGTCTGAAATGGGCAGTGTAGCTCTTGCTTTTGAAATAAATTCTTTCAATTTCTCTAGAATCACCTTCATTGGCCCTTGCGCACAAGTACCAAAATAATTAGAAAACATTTGAATAAAAAGTTGTTATTTTCTTGCAGGTCAAGAACAAATCAAGACAAAGTTTTAGAATCTCAAAAGGAAAGTATGTGCACTGAAAAGGTCAGAAATACTTTCAATGAAATTGTGCTCATTTACAACACAGGAAAACATAGAGTGCAAACAGTGCAGAATTGATGAAAATTTGACCTTTCATGGGACCACCATGTCTTCTACTATAACCAAGCCTCCCTTGCTCGATCTAATCACAGTAGCTGGATTTCTACAGGCTATATATCACCAGGGATATATGATATACTCTAACCTCTAGGAAAGCAGAATTCATCAGTCACTTGTTTCAAAGGTGATCCTACCCGTCTATTCTGCTCTAGTGACAGCCCAGCTGGAGGACTGTTGTTAGCTCTGGGGCCCCCTAAAGAAGAAGGACAAGGACCTGTTGGGGTGAGTCCAGAGCAGGCCATGAAGACATTCAGAGGGCTGGAGCAGGTCTCCTATGAGGCGAGTTGGGGCTGTTCAGCCGGGAGAAGGCTTCTGGGTGATCTAAATGCAGCCTTCCACTATCTGAAGGGGGCATACAAGGGAGCTGAAGAGGGAACTTTTACAAGGGCATGGAGGTATAGGACAAAGGGGAATGGCTTAAAACTGAAATAGGGCAGGTTTAGATTAGATATTAGGAAAAAATTCTTCACTATGATGGTGATGAGGCAATGGAACAGTTGCCCAGAGCAGTTATGGATGCTCCTTCCTTGAAAATGTTGAAGACCAGGCTGTATGGGACTTTGAGCAACCTGGTCTAGTGGAAAGAGTCCCTGCCTGGGGCAGGCGGGTTGGAACTATATGATCTTTAGGATCCCTTCCAACCCAAACCATTCTAAGAGTCCATGAATATAATAAAAACATTACTAAATAAAAGACCATAAAGACATTCTTAAACCATAAAAAATAAGGTCATACTTTAATAAATAGAAGAACTATAACACCCACTGGAAAAAAAATTGAACCAAGCTTGTCAAGGATAACCAAATACTTTGGTCATGAATTAAAGTCTTCCTAAATTAAGAAATTAAAATTAACACCATTAAACACTTTTAGCATTTCTTATTAGAGACCCTAGAAGCATACTTCCATGGCAAAAGGAACATTAATAGAATTGTGTATTTGTGTAGCATGGCCTTTATTTCTCAACAGAGTATTATACCAGTTTTAACCACTTTTAGAGTCAGAAGAAATTTCAGTAATTTTGATTTTCTGAGGATGAAGCTACCACAAAAACAGAGAGAAAAACACAGATTTGTAATTTGAAGCTGAAAAAAAATACTTTGCATACAACAACCAATAAAATTTTTATGTGAAATGCTGGTTAAAGAAAAAAGTATTTTACAGTTGCATTGATATATTGACATATCTTTTACAGCTAACATTGGGAAAAAGAAAGTTAAAAAGATGGAAACCAAAATTTAAGTTAGACTAACAAAAGAAATAAAAAATATTTAGCCAGAAAACCCTTTTGATTTGAAAATGCAAATAAGGACTTCAGATCTCACAAGATCTTTGTTACCTGTGTAATGATTTCTGATAAATATCTTGTTCTAAATAGCATAACACCTATGTTTTTGTCTCACAATGGCAAAGCAAAAAGGGAATTTCTCAAAAGTGGTTCTGCAGGAGCAGAAAAGTTCTAGAAGTGTACAGTTTTAGAAGTGCACCAACCACGTGTTTCAAGAAGAAAACCAAGCAGCTCTGTAATGTGTCTAGCAAACAATCATGCTCCAGGAGCAGCAGAGCACCAAATGCAGTTCCTCTGCTGCTCTTCTGCACTCCTCCTATGTATACTTTATTATACCCAAATTGCTGATTTAAAGTCCAAGTATGCCTGTAAGTACTAATAATAGCTAATTCTGCTTCCAATACCAAGTGATGACTCTCTTCACCAGCAATGTATAGGCAAGAAACATTTTCCCCTCTCTAAGTACAAAAAGTAGAGTTTTAGGAGTCCCTGTGGCTGCTCTGGAGGCAGAACCAGGCAATCCAGACAGTATCATATCTTGACTGATTTCTGATCAAATGGTTTAGGCCTTCCAAGAATGCATTTCAAAGAAAACTGGAGCAGTCAGTGAGGGTGGGATTCATCAGACCAAGAGCTGGTATCTGCAGTATTCTGTGACATCACTGATTTTACAGTCAGCAAAGATTCATCTGACATTATAGAGGTCTTTAAGAAAAAGTCAGATGAGCAGAATTGAGGCACATTGTGGGAAAACAGTGGAAGAATGGTGAGGATTATAGCAAACATGCTCAAGTGACTTGCAGATGGGGGTAGAAAAGCATATACCTCTTACTAATAATACTTTAGTCTTGTGTGCTTGACAAGCAGAACATCTATGTGTAGCTAGTGTTGGCCTGTGATGCTTGGAGACACTATCGAACTTGCCTGACTCCTGCCCTGCTGTGGGAAAGATCAAAGCCCAGTGGTTAAATGAATTCACACACTGCTTTTGTGAATCCCTGGAAGCCATGAGGAAACAGCAGCTCCAGCCACCCTTCGGCATGGAGCAAGCTCTGTGGTGCGTGTGTCCCAGCCTGTGTGTCACTGCCCAGGTGCTGCTTGGGGGATGTCCCAGCTGGTGAGGTTAACGAAAAGAAATTCAAATACATTTGCATTTCATCCGTGGCTTTGTGTTTGCTCCTGTGCCCTCTCTGTCCTGACACACACACACACTGTTATTTCTCTTTGTTGCTTGTAGTGGGGGGCCGGGTGCAGGATGTCCGACTACGGCTAAAAGGAGTGAAAAGAGCAACTGCCACCCAAAACCAAGAGCGATATACAGAGGGAAGGAGCAGTAAGAGAATGGAGCCAGAAGAAATGATGAGAATGACCTTTGGGGGACAGAACCAGAAACAGAGAGAGGAATAAGGAAAGAAAAAGAAGAGATGAATAAGAAAGTTCCCTCGCTTGAAAAAAAAAAATATCATCCAAAAGGTTAATAAATTATATTTATTCAGGCTCCTAATTGCTTGAATTATTCATTCTTTTTACAGTGCTATTGATGTTCTCAGCACTTAAGAACAAAGCTGAAGCTCCATATATGAGAAACTCACCATTTTTGTATTTCTTTCCTTTTTTTTCTTTCTTTTTTTTAAATTACTGGCTAACTTAGGAAGACATACTTCTCCATTTGCTAATTCTTCCCATCCAAAAGTATTTGGGTAACACAGGAAAATACACTGGGTTTTGTTGAGCCACAGTAAAGCAATTAGTGTTCATATGATGAAGCTACTCTCTTGACACTAACATAAAAATCTTAAGAGCACCAGGAAAAAAAGAATACACAAACAATGACTTTACGGTTGACCTTCCTAACCAGAGTAATTTATTTCTCCAGTAACTGAAATAAATTAAATTCCTGACAGGCTAAACAAGGTAAAAATAGGGGTTTGGTAGTTAAGCAAGGATTCAAAGGACAGTTTTGATGGAAAAATTTTACATTGCTTGTTGCAATTGAAGAAAGAGGGTTTTCCAGGAATATAGAGAAAGCAATGTGAAAATACTGAAGAAACTTAAGGTTCTGCAAGGCAGGCAGTCAGTAACGCGCCCAGAGTTCTGGATGGGTGCATTTTAATTAAATAAAAGTAAACAAGCCACAGTAGGGTCAAGTGTGAGTCAAGCTGCAGGCAAGCTTGACATACGAAATTTGAAGGTGAGTCTGAGGAAGTCTGAAGTTGTTGAAGAAGGAGAAAAAATAACAAAGAGAGAAGAGCCAGATAATATGCTTGGGGGAGAAAGAAAGACAGTAAGTGTATCTGCAAGATGTTGAATAGCCTACAGCAATGAGATGCTGGGTGTGCAGGCTGGAGCAGAGATGGTATTACTTGTCAGTATGTGGCTGACATACATAACTCACCCAAGACTTAGGAACGGTGCTCACACTTTGCATGTTTTTCTAATCCTTATTTTTACCCCAGACACACACAACAAAATACTCTTCTGAATTTTGAAGATTCATTTATGGGTCAGTGGCCACATTTTACATTTTAAAGCAAGTTGGTCCATCTATTTTTTAATCCTGTAACTGGTGAATTGTGGAGCAGCTGAGTAATCAACAGATACTCTTATTATTTTTGGAAACAAGTTTAGGATTAAGTTTATATCTGTAGAGATTAGTAACAAAAAAAATTCTTCAGCCTTGCTCCCCAGGAATTCTGTAGGCTGGGACTTGCAGTGCAGAGGACAAAATTATGGAAGGGTTTACAAAACATATGTGAAATGAGAAACAAATTAAAAATCTTTACCCATAACTAACATTACAGAAGTGATCATCCTGGACTGTGCCACTTCCAGTGCATTTGTTTTCCCACTTTTTTTTCCCTTAGATTGACCAATACATAAATAAAAACCTTGCTAAAAAATCTAGGCTAAATTAGCACTTGTGAGCAAGAGGTAGGACAGCTCATCAAAATACTTTTCCCCAGATATTTCACCCTCTTTTTACAGGAAAAAAGTAAATACACAGCTCAAATGTTCAAGTGATCTGGTACAATTGTGATGTGTTTTTAATCTAAAATGAGAATATAAGTTTTATATTAAAACGATTAAGTCTAAAGCCATTTATCTTACAACTGATTACATATATGTACACTGATTCACAGTGAAATTTATGGACACAGCTTTAGGCAGAGAAAAATTTGCTTTATGTGTAGAAAGAAGGCTCTTTATCAATCACTAGAATATTCCCAGAATGGCAGGTTTCAAGACATAGTTAATTCAATTAATTGTCAAATGCTTTTAGAATTTAGTTACATAGAAGCATTTTGCAGGTCATTAACTGCTTATGTTTCTCACCAAAGGGGAGCTGCATTAAATAGTAAATAAATTATATTAAACATATTAAGCTCAAAATTGATTAAAGTGATGAAAGACTTCATTTTGAATACATACTTTTGCCTGAATGTCTTTTGCAAGAAAAACAGCCTTGTCCTGTTTTTGTGTCAGCAAAGACTCCTGACAGGAGACTTTGTTCAACAGCAAATTAAACTTCATTCTGTGGTTACATGGGATGAGTTAACTGCTGGAGGTATTATGGAATATCTATATATCAAAATGCACTAGTTTGATAAAACAGACGTAAGCATCCTGACAGTTAATAACAGCAGCAATGTTCTCATGGAAAGTAGGCTTTTAAAATACAGGTTTGCATACAGAAAATATTCATAAACAGGTCTCATTTCAGATATTTCAGGGTTTTATCATTTTAATCCATTTCAGTTTTGTATTTTTGGTAACGTGATTATGCAAATGCAGCACAACAGAAATGCTTACATGCATCTTTGAAATTCTTCACATATAGCCCTTAAATCCCATTTTTTGCCATGCCATTCAACATTGCTTCACTGTAGTATTCAGCTTTACATTCTTGAAAATTAAGGCTGACTTGATAATTATGAGCCAGCTGATGCTTAATTTTCAATGGGAATTCAATGGTAGGTGGGGCAGCCCTATTGATCTACGAGACAAATAACTTCTCTTTTTCCACAGCTGTCAAACAAATATACCTAATTTAACAAAAAACGTCAGCACAAGCTTAAGCTGATTATTACTGACATATAATGAAATATTTAAACTTGACTGCTTAAGACAAAGCTTGTGCTCAATTGAGCAGCTAAGCAGACAACTAAACAAATAATGTATTAGCCTTTCTTAGGTTGTTGGTTGACCGGCAATTTCACAGCAGAATTTTGTATTTAAAAGTGCATATATTGTTCTTAGTCCAAGGCCTGGCAGCTGTGTACTTCAGAATGTCTCCTGAGATCCTGTGGAAGGTTTCTGTCATTATCCTCATGGCCCAGTAGGTCAACAGTAAAATGTACAAGTGTCTTGTGATAATGACTGACTAACTCACAAGCCTAACTTCTATATAATGCTGCATCAGCAATATTTTTGCTGCTCCCATGGCACCTCCTTCTTCTATCCTGTTTCCTTTGTGGGGTTTTTTTGGGTCTTGTTTTTGTTTTCTTTTGTTTTGGGGGGTTTTTTGTTTGGTTGGTTTGGGTTTTTTTGTTTGTTTGTTTTTTGTTGTTTTTGTTTTTAATAACCGCTCCAATTCTGAATTTCCTCCAATAATTTTCACCTTCTTCTAGTAAAGGAGCCAAGAGGTAACTTGCTCCTCCTTAGCTACTGAAATATGTATCTGAGGGTCTGAGAGTTATATGCATTCCAGACACAGAGCACAGCAGCTACAATTCTGCAAGTGACTTTCTTTCCATCTTCACAGCATTACTGTGCTTTGGGAACAGTCAATGAATGCCTGAATTCTGTAAGACTGAAAGGCTCCAGTCTCACCAGAGCTTTCAGAGGGATGCCACAGCTGATCAAACAATTGCCATTCTGTTGCAGATCTGAGAGTTGCAGTGGTTTTCACTCACCATCACACACCTCCAAGGCAATTCTGTCAAGCATCATCCTTACTAGCATACACTCGTGCTGTGTTATAAGTGCAGTCCATGGACATTTAGGGACAGGTGGCAGTGGAAGCAGAGAATGATTTGAAGGACTTTTCAAAATATTTAATACTTTTCTGTACAAGAAATAGGATCTATGTATTGGTCTTAATTTATCAGAACTCAGGTTGCAAGTTGCCTCTCTGGCCAACCATTCAGCTATCTTACACCTTTAATATGCCGCTCTGGAAAAAAAGTTAGTAATCAAAACAGTTATAAGTGGTAGCTTTCAACTGTTTGATTTAGACTTTTACAAGTCCTACTTGGTTGAAGTAGGACAAAAGAAAGGAAAGCACAGTGAGAAGAGAGGGAAATAATTTGTAGGTCAGTTTAGCTGATCTTGTCTTGTGCATCAGTTTGAGAAACGAGACAAAGGACAGAATGCATTTGGATATCAAGCTTACCTAAGAAACTGAGATGTTCTGTTTCAGGATTATGTTTAATTCCTACTATATGCTTAATTACAAACTTTATTTCTTTGCATTAACACCTCTTCTTTTTCTCATTAAAAAGCTAAACTGGAAAACAACCCACTCATCAACACTTTGATATGTACTCAGAGAGCAGCTCTTGAACTTGCCTTTGTTATTAGATGTAAACATCCAGATGTCTTTTGAGGATCAAGGCTGTTTCCCTGCTCAGAGCAGTAAAACGGCAAGACAGAAATTGACTTGAGGCTAAACCAAACATATTGATAAACAGAATATTACTTTGTCTTTTTGTTTCTCAAATACAATAAAAGCACAAAAATCACACATTAAGTGGCCAGGCTTGGATTATTGAGTCATCGAAGAAGGTACTTGTTTTACACTCAGTTTGAAATCAATCCTTCAAAGCTGATGAAGGGACCAAGCAAGGTCATTGCAGCTGCTGTCCAGGAGCCAGCAATCCCATTGCTTTAGCCAGAGCTGTAAGCCCAAGCACTTCAATGAATCCAAAACAATCAGGCTGATGTCAGCATCCTAAACATCACCAAGAAACCTACTGGCCACTAGCATACTAAGCTTCTCTTTTTAGTGTTTCAAATAATTTTCAGTCAAATTTACGTTGCTAAAAGTGAGATTTTAAGCCTAGTAATCCAGTGCATGGTCTCTCCAAAATGTGGTATTACTACAAATGTCTCTTAAACATGTTAGGATATGTACCGAAAGGCCATGCTTTAGATCTGGTTATCCACATTAATATTACTCAAACTGTAGAAATGTAAACCACAGGAAATACTAAACAAATTGAAGTTATGTAAATGGAATTATTCACTGAACAGGGCTGTTGTCTTCCTTTGTTTCATTTCTATTCCTTAAAACCAGAACCAGAATAGGTGACTGAATTTTGCTTTTGGTTAATATGTTTGTCTCTTTCTCTTGTCCCATTACGGCTAAACAACCATCTACTCTTTCAAAGAAAGAATGATTACATAGGCCACCGGAGACCTATTCTCCATTAGACTTTAATCCAGACCAGAGCATTACTCTGGAAAACAGTCCGAGTTTCAGTGTTCCTGTTCTAAACTAAGTGGAACAGGGACTGAAGCATCTCTCACCTCTGAAGGAGAGCTTGTCAATCAGCTATGGAGTATATTTATTTTATGAAACATTAGTAAGCACGTTGTCATCTGAATCCCTACATTTCCAAGATATGTCTTCTTTTCAACAGGTCTGACCTTTTCTTCAAAAATTAACCTCAACCTAAACTTTTAGATCACCCCTTTAAAATTAGTATTCATTACAGTCAATTCTCCTGAGGAGAGACACTGTATCAATGTTATTCTGCCAGAAATTAGAGCCAGAAAAAAGCTTTCCAGAAGTTCAGTATAGCTAGGAAGCCTAATTTACCCCTGTGTGAGCAATTACTTCTTCGATAAATTATGCACCATTTATTAATCAATGTATTACCTGTTCAAACAAGAAATAAAATCTTCTACTCTGCATATTTTAGCAGTAGATGGAATATTGTGCTGGAAGGAAACAGAAAGAAGAATGGAGGGAGTTAGGGCACTAAATTCAGGGTGAGACAGGAGAGATGTTTACCACAGAGTGAAAAATGTTCCATAAGGAATTGGTGACTTGAAGAGAACATCAAAGCTGTGAATATTTATAATGCATTTATCTCTTTCTAAGCCAGTCAGAGAGAAAGATCCTGACATTTTTTGGAATTGCCCTGCTGTGTTCCCACATTTTAGTTTGAAAACAATTATCACTCACTACTACCAACTATATTAAAATATTGCTTCTGTTAAATAGTGTCACTTTTGCTTCATAAATTCCCTTTGTCTTCACTGTACATTTGATCACTTTTCAGATCATACAGCTTATTAAGAAGGTCTCTGTGGACTCAACCAAAACATGCTCGATATTATCTGAAATTTAAAATTTAGTAAACAACCAATCACTACAAAGCAAGCATAAACATTCTGACCAGAGTATACGCCTTACGTATTTACTATACTGAATACGGAGGCATTTAAATTAGATGCTAGGAAAAAATTCTCAATAATGAGGGTGGTGAGGCACTGGAACAGGTTGCCCAGAGCAGTTGCAGATGATCCTTCCCCGAAAGTGTTCAAGGCCAGGTTAGATGGGGCTTTGAGCAATCTGGTCTAGTGTAAGGTGTCCCTGCCCATGGCAGTGGGGTTGGAACGAGATCATCTAAAATTCTCTTCCAACCCAAATCATTCTGTGATTCTGTTTAAAACTAGCTGTGTTAAGTTCTGCCTCAGAGCCTTCTGTTGCTGTGGTCACTTAGATACCTATTGAATGGCAGAGCATTTTGTGATGTGATCACAGCTGACTCACAACAGATTACAATGGGACACTGTTCTCTTGCTACATAATTGTACTGTTTACTACTACAGCTTTTAAACCTTAAAAACATCCAAATGTTGATTCATTGTATTTTTCTAATTCTCCGTTGGAAGCACTTAATTCTCTGGTAGCAGATTTTTCTGGAAGAAATAGCCTCTGACAAAAAAAAAAAGATATACTGAAAACCATGTAGAGTGACTGTATTTTTTTTTTAAATTTAGCTACAATAACATATTATTTAATATGACCTAGTATTTAAAAAATTATTTTGTAGCAGTATCCCAGAATACAATATGGGACATTATTCTTTTTAATTCCAAGTACTGAACTTACATCTCCAGAACTGGTTGTTCCTGAAGTTTCAACTGTAAATGTAACTCATCATATGTTAATAAGTTATCTCATTTTCAGTTGTGAGGGTAACATAGGTTTGCTACAGAATGCAAGTTATTTAGAACCAAGTAGTAATTGTATTTTTGCTGCAAGATCTTGCAATCAGTCAGCAGGGATAGTAAGTGACTACACAGTCAGCTAGGGCTGCATTTTGTTTCTGTTTCTGTCAGTGTTCCACTTTGGATTCTCCTCCAACTCTTCTTCCTGTTATCTCCATCATTCTTGGAGACAGTAACAAATTGCCTATTGCTTTCCGCTGTGAGTTGGAATGATTGATTTGTCAATGTCTAGTTAAAATATATTGTACAAGTCTTTATATGTCTTCATATTCAGAGGCTGATCTTTCTAAAAGATAATGTTAGGAATAGAGAACAGATGCAGGCACAAAGGATTCAGCATCATCTGTCTTGTAGAAAAAACTTAGTGCAAAATTTCCTTAACTGTCCCATTTCAAACACATTAATCATTTCAGTTTGTGTATCCTACTCAGTCAGATACATCAAGTCCTGAATTTGCTATGTTGAAATAATTATGGCAGAAAGGTACTATGTGGATCAGCAGAGTACAAATGTTTTCTACAGACATATTACAATGCTAAAATGGGACCAAATTCACTGCAGGTGGTAAACCCACCAGAAGCTATGAGACTGGAAAAAACCCCTGCATCAATGGAACAGAGCAGGAATTCCACTTACAAAGTTCATCTTTGTCCCTCTTCTGTTACATGTTCTATCACATCCAGATCTGATCTTTTGTGCTAGATGATGCTTCTGTACTTGGTTTTCCCAGTAAGAGAAATGGGTGTGTTTAATCTCCTTCCATGGTCTCTCTACTCTCATGTCACAGAATGAAAACTTGAAGCTCAGCTATATTGGTTTGGGGGATCATAAATATGTCTGTCTCCCCTCAGGTTATGGGTAATCTGAGTTCGCCTTTTCAAGGTTAAAGACACTGAACACTAAAAAACAAATTAGATTTATAAAGATTCTGCAAATAAATCACATTTCTCTTATTGTGACTTAAGCCATGATCCAGCACAAGAAAAGCAGCTTCTACTGTGTCATAGAAATAAAACACAGAGAGGGATCTCCCTTTCTTTGTTTCTTACTGCTCTTGAATATCACTATCTGTTGGTGATAGTTCAGATGTTCTTTATGCTTCCCCAATTCTGCTCTTGTCCCACCATATAAAGCTTTATCTCTCCTCCCCAATTCCAGCTTCTCCTTGTTAAGTGGAATTTGATCTTTTTTCTACCTGAAGTCCTCAATCAGTCAGTGAATCTGTTGCTTATTTACCAAACATCTGGAATTCAACCTTGAAAGCTGAATTTGTCCTTGTCATTAGTCTTGTGGGAGCTGCATTTATATCTATGGCTGTTGAAGCTTAGAAACCCTTCACTGCTAGTCTTTTGCCTAAAGCAAGAATTTTCCTTTTACAGGTTTTAGATCAATATGAAGACATTCATATACAGACTGTAAAAAAGCCCCATACTTGGAGTGCACTCAGACCCAACCTTTGCAGGCAGAGAACCTTTGGTATCAAGCAGGATTCCTAAATTATATATTGATTGCTGCAAAGAGTTTCTCATGGCAGAGACAGTAATAACATGTCCTTTTATGAGAGCACTTTTACAACATGAAGTAAATAATTCCAAAAATTCCTCTCCCAAACTGGGTTTAAACTCTCAGCAACTGGCTAGCTAGAAAACATAACACATACATAAACCTTACGGCATCAAGAATCAGATTTAGCTTACAGAAGAAAAGGCCAGAATTTGAACTGCATGGACTTTTCTTGATGATAAAGTGTCTAGTCTGCTAGCATAGACCAAATAAAGAAGAAAAAAGCCATTTTTGGCTTGTCTTCAGGAATATCCTCCGGATCCTCCCTGTTGTTTCTGTAGTACAAGGCAAATATTGCAGTGGTTAAACAGTCACTTAATCAGATGCTTCACCAGCAGAAAAGTGAAAATCACTATGTCTAGCACAAAACTATTTTTAACATAGTTTATACACAGTAAATACAAAGTAAACGAAGGAAGACAGAAAACACCCACATGTTTTTCATCAGTAAGGGAATTCATTTTCTTCTATATCAATATGATGAACTGAAGGTTATTGAGGAAAAGGCAAAAATAAAATATCCATGGTGCCATTCATGGCATTAACTTAAAGTCTTATTTCAGTTCACAAAATCCATAACTTACAATAATCTGCAAGAGTAATGTTGTTTCATCACTAGTTTTGGATGCTTTTGGTAAGGAACAGTGACTGTTGAGATGGAATTATCTTTTATTATTTCTTCATTATCTATTATTATTTATTTTAAGAATGGAGTCTGATTTGCAAACACATATATTCAGTTCTTAAAAAGGACACTTATTATATACTTGACAAACAAAAAATGTAATGGCATAATGAAAATTCAACACAAGCTAAAAACCCCCAAGAGATTACTGTCTCCACATATGCTGAAAGATAAATTATTTCCATGTTTTAATAATTAATCTGTCTCATAAGGAATGCTGATAATGGACATTAGTGTAACCAAGTTCAACATTCAAAGTTTCTAATTAAACAATGAGTCCATTCCAAACAGTGAACAAAATTATCTTTTTCTTCGACGTAACTTGTTGGACCATGTACAAAGCCCTATATCCAACAGAACACATTTGTCCCATTATCTTTTCATGGGCTACATTAGGTAAAACAAATAAAGAGTGAACCATGGCCTTTGTGCAGCATTAATGTAAGAGTTTATTCCTTTTGCTAAGCATGCCGAGGCATTCAGTGGCAGTCCATTTGTAACACCAAGAAAAACAAGCTGTGGGGAAAGAACACACTGACCCAAGTTTCTGCTATATTGTGTGGGGTTAAAATTTGTAAAACCAGCTCTGGGGTAGGAACTGCACTGTGCAGGACATGCTGCCTCTCGATGCACCTGGAAATGCATTTTTCCAGTAAGGGAAACAATACCATGTCAAGATTTTTCTGAAATATTTTTCAGAGACCAGCACTGAAAAGCTTGTTTAACATTCATCTGCATAAGCTAATTGTTATAAACACAGTTGCTGTCATTATATTTTTCATTTTCATGAACAGTCAGCCAGCAGATACAAAAAAAATATTTCCAACCACATACTCAAAGCTATTTCTTTGTCACATATTATTATAGAAAAATGTTGCCTTTAATATTTTATAAGGAGTGAGAAGATTCCAGTGACTAAAATTGTGATGAAAGCTTATGGAAAATAATCAGCAGGTACAGAAGACTAAATCAATCTGCTTGAAGTTCTTTGCTGTGAAAGTTCTAGCAGTTTTTCTACATAAGATTTCCACCAGTATCAGTTGTAGCTCTGCACTAAGTAAGAGCTCAGGATTTTCATACATTGTTGAGATGAATATTGCCAGAAGTTATCTAAGATTTATGCAAATGTACACTCTAGGAGAAACCAGCATTCTTTCTGCATGGAAATCTCTTTTAAATTAACGCAGGTTTTGGCTTCAAAACCATGTTCCTTTGCTAGCGCACTGTTTCTTAACCTTTTCAGACTAATGATCTAGAATCAAAGTAAAAATCATTCATGATCTGCTCGGTCAGAATGAAATATGTACATGTGTGCAATAATAATAATAAGGTAATTTATTTGTGCATGGGTTTCAGAGATGGATTGGAAATATTCAGTCTTGAAGCTTGCAGTGTGTGGTGATAGGAATGGAAGTTTTTGCTTTCTGTTACAGCTGTGCTTCTCAAACTTTACAATCACAGATGTTTTTAAGGCTCTCCCTCTACCCAGAAGAATTATACACTGATCAAGAAACAGTAACTTAATCTTCCATACAGAAGATCCAGTGGCACTTAGAGCATTTTGCATCTCACTCATGTTCAACTTTACATATAGAACTAGCTTCACCTTTTCCTAGAAAAGGACAAAGATACTGAAAATTCCCCAGTAGCACAAGGCTCCTGTTAGATATAGAACTGCAAGCTAAGGCAGGCCCAGGTTTCCTTATAAGCAGGTGTCTGCAGAGGCCAGGCTGACCATCTGAGCCTGCCCTGAGCCTGGGACAAAAGGACAGACCCAGGGAGTGATATGGTGAAAGCCAAATCAAATTTGAAAACTGTCCACGCCAATCTATATACTGCAGAATAAAAAAATCTGACCCATAATATCAGCTATTTCAGCTTTATTGGTTCAAATCCATTGTAAATTAAATAAGGAGTGAATGTTGACATGTACCACCTTTAAAAAAAAATAATAAATCTCTATGTTTAGGTAGAAATCCACCATGATTCTTATCCTACAAAGATGCAGAAGTATGTTTTTAAAACATAAAGTATGCTAGAAGCTGTAGGCAATATTCTGTAGACATAACTGTTCAACATAAAGAGATCTTCTCCAAATACATACAAAGCAGTATTACAGTTGAGTTGCAGAGCATGAAAATTAGAAGTTGAGGGAAAGCACAGACCATTCACACTATAAAAGAAATGTTTTCATTTATGAGACATCTAAAACAGCATCTTTAAGAGGAATATCTTCCTGCAGAAATTAACATTCAACAGACCAATCTGATATATAAGAACAACTACACAAAACAGGACATTTCATGTAATATGAAAATGTGCTAAACAGTTAGCAAAAGAAGAAAAAATGGAAGAAAGAAGCGTGTGTATATACGTATCTACTTCTATGCAGCGGTTAATTTAAAATACCAGCATCTTCTAGGCTGCACCGACCTTACTCGCACTGGCCTCCACTCCAGCAAACACTGCAGTCCTGAGACTATTTACTCCCCTACAGGAACAAATTACATTGGCAACTTCATTCAGTGTTGGCAGAGGAAATACTCACATTTCTAATGCTGCATTAAGCATGAAGCCTTAAGTGTGTGCTGACTATAGCCTTTGAGGACAACTTTTCTCCCCTCATCCCTAGAAATCAAATCAGCTTTTCACTTATTCTTTCATATTGGAGCAAAAGAGAGAAGATGGTCCTTGTCTTTGGTTTTGTTTGTTTGTTTAATCGCAATAATGTGAAGTGAATATGCATTTGGGACTACATCCGATTTATCTAAATTAAATCTTTTTTTTTTTCTTTGGTTTGCAAAACTCAGGGGAGTGGATCAGCAGATAAAAAACCAAGAATAACAATGTAGCTTTGAGTACAGCTGTTTCCTGTATATATGAGAAGTAAAAAGAGCTGAAGAATTAATTTAATTTATTCCAAATATAAATTAAGGGAAGGCCTGGAACACACTTTATTAAAGAAAATAATTTATTTTCTTAAAACAAAATGAGATTTGTTTCTTCAAACATTTTTATCTTAAGTAACTACAAGATAGCCTGTAAAAGAACCAAAATTAGTATCACCATATCTCACACTCAGTTTACATAGGACCTAGGCTTTCGAATATACCATTATCTATTTAAATTCAACTAGATAAAATGGGCAGATTTATTACTAGTTATAGACAAAAGTATTCATTTTAATAATATCATATATAACTTTTAAAACTATATATGAATGATCAGCTCAAAATTGAATCTTCAAATATTTCAAGTATAGCCAGACACAGAACTTTTTCAGCAGCTAAATCTTTAGCAGACATACTGTAGACAAGTCTTGCTGTCTGCCTAAATACAGGCAACACGAAAATACAGTAGCAACATGTGGTTCAATATTGTTTCAAGAAAAAAATACTGTAACTCTTTCCTAAAAATCACAACATACATCACATCTCTTCACTTTATAGTCCAAGAACAATGCCCATTGTGAATATACTCTAACTGGGTATCTTAAAGAAATTAATTAGTAGAATCTCACACATTAGCCCAGTGAAAGAGATTAAAAAAAACAAAAAGAATTTAGGTTCATATAATCTCCAAATTTTGCAGGTTATTTTTAAAAACACTAACTTGCATGTTTTTGTAAAAAGAAAGTTCAATGTTTACAGACTACCCAATGGAGTATGACAGCAATACAATTCTGTGAAACTTGAAAAAGTTTCTATAAAAATGACAAATCAAATCACTTTGAGAGTAGCAACTAAAGTGTTAAAAAATGTTTATTAAAAATACTTGGATCAGGAGGAAGTTTCATACCACCAGTAATTTAATTTATTATTATTTAAATGCTAGCAAGGAAGTTCACACAGGCACACAAATGTGTCTGCTTATGAAAACCAAGGTGTTGCTGTACAAATAGATCAAAGCAGAAAGATTGAAGACCTTGACCCTATATTTACATAAAATTTTTCATACATGACTGAATAAACTCAGCATTGTCTCAATCACTTCAGGTAATAATTAAGAATTATAATTATATTGATAGCAGGAACCATAATCTATTTAAGTATTTCATGGTACATATACAAAATAAGAAACCTTCTCATGTGAAGAAATTGTGATTTTTTTTTTATAAGTAGCGGGAAAAGAAGAAATATTAAAATTAGGCAAAGTATATTTTATTATCTATTATTGTTTCCTTAAAATGTAAGGATTATGTGTTGTGAAATGTACTTTTCTTCCTCAGACAACTTTTATTTTATTACTGGTAATTGTTGGTCTACTAAATACAGCAGAAGTATAAAAACTTAAGACTACAGGACTCTTGAAAGTCATTGCCAGCAGCGGCAAAACTGTCAGTTCTCAGTGTGGATTACTAAATGTTTAGATTAGCAAAATGAAGATTAAGGAAATTCTCTGGAGTTATTAATATGCCTGCAATAGTTTTCCACGAGATACCAGGGGAAATGTTTATATTCAGAGCCAGAATTACATGGATGGAATATCATCAATATTAAGACATATTGCCAAGTTTAGGGTATTTTTTCGAACTACCTACTCTCGAGATCCTTTATTTAAAGAGGAAAAATAAAACCAAAACCAAACAAAAACCCTCAACCAAACAAAATAAAACAGGCCAACAAAAAGAAATCAAAAAACCAGACTTATTTCCCCCCAAACTCCAACACACTAGCACTAACCAGAGCACAGAAGGCACCAAAGCTGACAGCACCTGAAATAAACACATGTCTAACACTGACATTTCTGAAAAAGACATTTTTTTCATCAAGGAATATAGAGTTTTTTTGTTGTTACTATTGTCAACTATTTATTAATGTTTCTGTATTTCCCAAATTCTACTAAATATTTTATGCATCATGTGAGCAAATATAACTAAACAGTACAATTGTTTTTATTTCAGAACATTCAAAACTTCTTTTACTAAATAAAATCAGAATAAAAATAAATTAAATTCATCCTCCACTATTAATCATATTAAAAATCCTTCTACAATTAATTGACATCAACTTCTGTAAAGGTAAATCTGTGACATATGCTAGCATTCTTGTAACTGCTAAAAATTTTGCACAAATATTTTTTCTCAGAGAAAGACAAAATTATATGGGCATCTTAGCTCAAAAAATTTAAATCAACAGTAAAAAACATCTTAAACTTCTGACAACTGGATTTATTATCAGATGAAATATAATTGTGAGAAGTTTCTGAATCTTTTGATATTTGGAGTCATGCAGTATCTATGCATTGGCTGCATGAACTCTTAACTGTTTAAATTAAGAGAAAAGCAAGTTTAGGAAAAAAATCCCAATGTGCAATGTGAGATACATTAAGAAATAGGTCTCCTCTAAGGTCTCATTTTGCACAGAATATTTCTTTTACTAATTAAAAGACTCACTATTTAAAGTTTGCTACCACAAACCCAACCAGTTCTTGTGCCAGTTACTGGCAAAAAGTAATGGGTGTACTTAATTCAAACTGTGGGTGTATACCACAGCTCAAAAGAGATCTGAGACACTGAGGAAGAATCTGAATTGCCTGGTAAAATTATAGAAAGAATAAGATGCTACTGGAGTTATGAAGGATATTAAAAATGCCTGTAAGAAAAGCTTTCATTTGCATAGGCTTTGAGAAGACAGAGTGGTCTACTGAAACCTTGGCTGCCACCAAAAGTTTTTTTGTTTTCTGCTTTGATAATATAGAAAATTAAATTTGATCATACAGTCCTTCCAAAACCTTCTGTGAATAAGTACAAAGATTTAGAAAGAACAGAAACATCTGCTAGAGGATTAATGGGGATACTTGTTCCTGAAACTTCTCATGACTACACCGGTGTGTCAGAGTACCTCAGCTGTGACAAAGACTGAGCTAGGCACACGCCTGTAACATGCTGTCCTCACTTAAAATCTGAGCAGGAATAAAGCAAAGAACAACCCAACAATGTTTACTATGACAACATAATCTGTCAACTGCAGATCTCTTCACCAAAGGTAGCTGTTGTCACCTCTCTGAAAACGTCATTGCTGCTCTTGCGTTTCCAGATGATGGATCAGCTTGAAGTAGCCACACTAACGGGATTTGGCAACTTTAGTTTCCTCGCAGTATAAAAAAAACACCTGACGGTCTTCAAATATCCCACACTGAGAGGAATGGTAGCTGGCACACTATCAATAACACAGCAAACCCATGATTTTTGAAACAGAACACACAAGCCTTTGCAGCTCATACAAAAGACTTACTCTCAAACAGAGATTTCGGCTTTGTCCAACTCATTCTCTTTAGATAGATGAAAAGGAGGACACATGACACATTTAACTGCAGAACCACAAGTTCCCGGGAAAAACACTGAAATGAGAAATCTTTACTCTCATAATTTATATCTTCCTTCCATATCTGATACATTTTCACTCTACAAAATATGCGCCCACATTGCTCCCCACCTGTGCAACAATGTGCATGCAGATAAATGCACTTGCTTCCTGCAGTGCAGCACTAACTGCTAAAAACTTGGCAAAGCGCTCCCAGCACAGAGCTCTGTTTTACACAGTCATTCTTATGACACTTAGATAATCCAGGACAAAACCACTGGTCTTGAAAGGGGAGTGATGGTTAGAAAAAGGATGAACTGTAACAAGAACAGTGAGACCACAGTTGACCAATTTGACAAGCAGAATTTGAGGCTTGCAAAATGCTTCCATTCTGTCACCTCTGTTACAGAAAGCAGAGCATGAAACTCACACCTAGCTGCCTGCAGGTCTTTCAAGAAATGGCATAAACAGCTTCAGAGGAACTTGGAAGACATAAGATGTGAAACACTGTCTTCCTCTCAGCCAAGCCGGGGAGATTTCCCCACATCTACTATTTCTCAAATGAATCTCTGCTTAACACTTTGGAAACTAGTATAGGAGGACTACACTGTGGCATGTCTGTCCTGTATCTCTGCAAATTCACCTTGATATACTGAAATACTTTAAGGCACTTAATGAACTTTGGGGTTTTTTTATCTGATAAGGAAGGGGAAAAAAAGGAACTTGGAGGCAAACAGTATCTAACTTTAAGTGATATTCTCTGAATTTTCCTCAAATTCCAAAAATCCAAACTACAAGCCACAAAGTATCTCAAATTTCTGGAGAAGGTTACAGAGAAAAGTCAGAAATTATACCTAGAACACTGCAAAAACTTGATTTTTCAGTTCTTCCCTTCTCTTATCTATGATGAAACCACAATAGAATTTATAGAACATTGCATAGGAAAAGGATATTTTTTGAGGGTTTTTTTTGTTTTGGTTTGGTTTATACAACAGAGATATGAAGTTTCTCTTAGAATGGCCTTCTAAAAACTAAAGTCATATCTACAGAGCAACTGCTTCTTCATCACAAAATCACATATCAAACTTCTGTGAATGTTCAGTGCTAGATAAGAATTTGTGCTAATCTGGCATGTAAAAAAGTTCAGATTCTAAGTCTTGTCACTAATCAAAGATGACACTTATGTCAATATTTTTAAAACTGAGGAAGAGAATTAATAATTAGCATTCCACTAAGACTGTGTTTTAGAGGAGAGACAGGTGATCCAGAAGACATTCACTCCTGGGAAAGTTCACTTCTAGTTATCTTTTGATTGTGGCTTTTTAGTCATATAAATGTTAAAAAAAATATTACCCTTCTTTTTTAATTCTCTTTTTACAAAGTCCATATATATTTATTAATATTTGCAAAACCGAAGAGGTATGAAAGAGCAGTAATGTAAAGAAAGGAGAACTATTGTTACAAAGCAGACACAGCATATAATAAAACAGAACTAATCCAATGCATAACTTTACAGCTGGCCAAACTTATCAGGAGAGAAATATCTCAGGAAAGGCAAACAAACACCAATCTCATTTTTCCTTTTCATACATGTATCTGTACTATTATAAATTTATCAAATAAAGGACAAAGAAAATTAAAAAAATCTACAATTGACTGTTTATTAAAGGAATACAGTCAAAACAAATTTCTAAAATAGTTATTTGTCAGTAGATAACAAAGGAGAAGGAGATAATTATTATTTAATTTACTGAGTTATTTCCCTAGATGCAAGGTCTCAAAGCCTTCCACTTCCAGGCTTTGTATCTTAATAACTTCTCCCTCCTAAACTTATAAAACATTAGAAGCTGAAACTTCTTTTTCAGCAACTATTCAAGATATAAAGCTGAATGTCTTTGGAAACAGCCTATTTTTTAGTTCATATATTTCACTCCAGGATTTACATTGACTATTTTGAACTCTGTTTCTTAGAAAGACTCCAGGTGGTTGATTTCAAACTAAGGCCAACCTTTTAACATTTTTTTTAAAACAGCACCAATGTTAATAAATAAATAAATTAGAGATTTTTTCCTCAATAATAGCCTACTTTAAAAATCATAATTTCATTGCTTCAGCATTCATTTAAGTAAAATGTGGGTCTCATCTTGGCATTTAATTAGCCACTTGGAAAAAACCCTAACAAAACAAACCAACAAACACTGTCATGTGGATACGTATTTGAGCTGCGTAAGTTACTGCTTAATTATCTTTATTTCAGAAGGAGTATTTATTCACCTCACCTGCTAAAATGTGTTAACCTCTCTGTAAATGTAGTATCAAATCTAAAAACATTTTTCATTTCTTTTTATGTCCAATCTCTTTGTTTTCCATGCTCAGATTGATGTCCTTAAATGTCTCTTTACACTCTTGCTTACTGCCAAATTAGTTTGACAAACACACAAAAGAATAAGAAGTAAATATTTCAATTTGTTCTAATGGAATATTTTTCCCTTAAGATATTTTCTACCTGGAGCATGTGCTGTGCTTTACTCAGCTTAATTCAAATCTTTTCTTGTATCTAACATAGGGTAGAATGTTTTTCATTAGTTTCCGTCATTCATGTACTATTTCCAATCTATTGTGCACAAGTATCATTAGATTCAAGTGTTCACCTCTAGCTGCTTTAAAAAATATTAGTAGGAAAACACACTCACCTTCAGGCTCCCCACAGAGTGTACACTGTGACTCTGCAAAGAAAAAGAGAAAATTATAATTTCTTTATTTTAAGATGTCATAATTATATCCAAATATAACAAAACTTGGAGAACTTGAAGTTAGAACAAAAAATGAAATTCTATTTTCAGCACACATTTCTTAACAGCTGGAAAATAATTTTTTTAAAAAAGGATTTTTCCAGGAAGAATTTTAAAATAGAGCTATATAAATGTTTAGTTACATTCATATAACTATCACCTTCAGGGACCAGCTGATTGCATTCATGTAGCAGGACTTTTTGTTTCCACATGACTTTTTTGTATTTTTATATGTACAATACTGCAGTGATAATAGTCACTCAAATCAAAAGTTTAAGCCTGCTAATATTTTACTTTTGGAGGTAGCAAACAGTAATAGAGTTATATTCCTTTCTCATAAAATACTCCCGAGTCCTCCCAGGCAAGAGAAGTCAAACAGTCATTCAAATGTACAGTTATACTCTGCAAAATATTCAAGTATAGAAACGAAGGCAACAAAACTCCATCATAACAAACAAACAATCTCTAAATGTGCAGTTACTATTTTATCTACACACCAGTATTTGGAAGCTGGTTGTCTTAAAATCTTTTTTGCACAATGTACAAATATATGGAAACATGGAGGAAATATTTTGAAGTATCTCTTGAGACCGAGCTGCTTCAGGAGTCAGTAAAACAAGGCTACTGTTTAGAATCCAAATACCAAAATCAATTGAAATTCCAGGGAATATAATCATGTTGGCAGATAATTCTGATATACTGTTAAAAGTCCTACTAGAACAAGAAAGTACAGTGTATTTTATATCACAAATCTCTGAAATCTTCATTTTAACCCTCAGGTGAAAAACGACATCTCCAACAGCAACAAATATGCTGAAGCAAATATATATGCAGGCACACACACACACGTGTGTGTATACCTTTTAATATAAAATCAGTACAAAAAGCAGTTTAATATGCCTGGCAAATCGAAGTCCACTACAAAAGCTTGCTGAAATTATGTCCACCTTGAACAGCAAATAGAAGATTGGACTTTAGCTGTGATCTTCACTCAAAGGCAAAAAATGACAGAAAAATACAACATGAAACACAAATGTGCACTGAGCAGATTGACCTCTATAGCACTGCTGTGACACTGCCAGTTATTTAGTAGTACTTTCTCCATACACATAAGAAGCTGTCTCACAGTAACCCAGTGTTGCAATGGCACTTCACCCTACATCTGTCATATATTTTAAACACTTTAATCATTGGGATTTTTCTACTGCTAGAGGCTGTGGCATGCATGTGGGAAAGGAATGAGAAAAAATAAGTTTTACCAGGCAGCTCTGCTGCTGACAGGTGGATCACAACTTTTAGAAAGCCATAAAGTTGCATGATAAGAGGAAAGAAATTTGATGCGGTTCAGCACCAAGAAACACGTAGTCAAAGCTTGTATCGACAGACTTATTAGTGTCCCCAGCAGAGCTGACAAACTAGAAACAAAATCCCAACAGCAGGCTTGAGAAAACCTCCAGTGAAGAGCACAGAAAGCCTGGTCACAGGTAAGTCAAGCCAGTTTCTTTCAATTCTGGATGAAAAATGCACTTGCCATAAGACAAAGTGATGCAGAGGAAGGATCTCAGAAGATATTTTTTTCACGTTTAACTCGAAGGCTTTCTGAGGCTTTACTGAGATGGGCTGTCTGCCTGTGTGCAGTTTGTTATCCTGATTGATAAGGAAGAACAAGCCGAGACTTGGTTTCTGGACTTCTTTTTTTTTTTGATCCTCTATGTTCTGCTAACTGCTGCTTCACCAGTTTTTTACAATCCAAGGAGTCTGCCTGACATATTTTGTACCTCCAAACACCATCTTCCAAAGGTCCCCACTCAACAGCACAAATTACTAGCTTCCCTCTTTTTTCCTCATAAACATAAATTAGTGCCAATATTACAAGTCTGCAGCAGGCTAGATAGTCTATCCGCAAAATAAGGCTTGCAGCTACAATTAGTGCCAGAAAGTTGTCAAAAGCTAGAGAGATGTCAGCACTATCCTGCCAGACTACTGTTTTTTTGGACTTTTTTCAGATGTTTCTTTAAGGTCCCATATCTTTGGGCAACCCAGGTATCCTCCTATCTCAGCATGCCTGGGGAGACTCCATGGGGGAATTTTGTTTTTATGCCTTCCAGAGGCTGGGAATCATTTCAAACTGACAGCAGCACGTCTCTCTCTACACTAATAAGAAGATGTGGATAATTCACCAGTAAGCTTCTGTTTATGAATTTCTCTGCTGTAGTTTGCCACTGAGGTGGCAAACTACATACCCTTGTCGTTGTGCTTGACACATAAATATTGAGTGACAAAGAAAAACACAACCACTTCTAGTAGGCATGTAAACAATGTGACAAGGAGGTTGTACAGAGCCCTGTTTTCCACAGAGACTGTGTGTGTGAGAGAGACAGAAATAATTATTTCTCTATACAGTCTGTTTAGATCTGTACATTCTATGGCTATTGTTGAGAGACTGCATGCCCTCATTTTCCAAAATCACAACACATAAAACATACACAAGGCAATCAATTATCGGTAGATTTACATTATATGGAAATACAGAAATGTTAAAATGCTGTTAAGAAGCTATGACTTGACACTTATTTTAACTTCTTTTCTCTGTAATGAAGTTGCTGTATCTTAGTAGAAAAGATCTTTCTGGAAGATGGCTCAATATTAAACACCTGTACTAATTTTTTCTAATTTTAATTTCAGTTCTGGGGGCAGATGACAATGAAGGACATGACAACAGTGTAAAAAGCTACCACTCCATCAGGTGAAATTACATTGCTTAGGCTTAGATCCATCTCACCCAAAATTGGTGTATCAGCATTAGTGTTCAAAAATTACCAATGAGCAGAAAGAAACAGCCACCTAATCCACCTTAGAAAATTATGTAGCATGAAATCAAATTCAAGAAGTCACCTTTTTTTTAATTACCCATTACTTTACTTTTTTATGTTGTAAAAGGTCTTAGAATTCATAATAATATTCGCTGCAAAAGAGAAATGTTATTATAGGGAACTAATTCAGCCTCCCACTGAGAGCAGAGAAGGGCTTTTGCCAGCACAAGTTCAACTCTGCTGGGGCTTAATAGTCAATTCCTGAAAGTCACCAAGGATGGACATTCCACAACCTCAATGAGCAGCCTGCTCCAGCACTGCATCAGCCTCATTAAGCTGTCTTTGAATCTCTTGGTCTGCAGTTTGTGGCCATTTTCCCTTGTTATTTTACTCAGCATTGCCAAAGTGACTTTTGCTCCATCCAGAACCAGAGGAAAGTAATAACCTTCTCAACTTGCTAATCATACTCATCCTGACACAGCCCAGCACACACTTTACCTGTTTGCAATGAGAATACTGTCTATTCACTCATATGTAGCTTAGTATTCATGTTCATTCAGAAAAAAATAAACTAGTATATCAAGTCTTAATAAGATGAGTCCCCTGATGCAAGTCTTCCACCTATTATAGCAGTGCTAATGTACATGAAATTATGGCCTCAGACAAGTAACTTTCCTACACCCATGATGGATAAAATGTGGAAGTGGATGGAATAGAAGCAGGGACATTACCACATTTCAGACAAAGATATTTCTTAAGCTTCTCCCTTGCACAGTTACTAGGAATGGATTATGCTGTATGTATCTGATCCACCCAAAGTATTACAGTGATACTTTCACAGGAGGTATTCTTTCTTTGTAGTATGTTGCTAATCAATTGCACTTAACAAAGGTGCTCCTTCTTGCAAACACTCATACATCTGAGTAGCTTTTTTTCATAGTTCTCAATAGTAAAATGACTAATATAGGTGAGTGTTCAGAGATTTAAGACCCAATAAATCAATAGAACAAGGAAAACTTGTATTTATATTATTAATCTCACCCTGTCATTTTGAAACTGTCTAGCCAACAGAAATAATCTTCCTAGATACAAGAACTTGCTGACAAAATAGGTCATAAGAAAGATCTTTTGAAGAAACAAATTTATCATGAAGACACAGTATCTTTTTTCCCTCTAAATATTATGAAATGTATTTCATTTTTATAGTTTTTCTTGTTTAACCTAAAAGATAAGAACAACTAAAAATAATAAACCCAGACATGTTGTAGAGTATTTGAACCTTGATAGTGTGCCCCAGCCAAACCATTTTTAGTTATTTTTTCCAGAGCCCTCAGAGTGGGACCAGGCTGGAATTACCCTCACTGGCTTCAGCTGGCCTTTCCACCTTCAGCTGCAGCACATCAGCCCCAAGAGGGGTTTCAGCTCCAGTCTGAAGGTTTGAGGGGAGAGGCTGGGTAGGCTTATATCTGCTCCCTGTTCTTTGCTGTTTTGTTTGGATTTCCTGGACTAACTTGGCTGCTGATCACTGGGTGGGTTTTGTTGCTGTCATCATCTTGATGCTGCTTGCCTGGATCAGGAGCCCCACCTGTTAGAGCCCTCAGGAATTCATCAAGGACTGAAAGGTAAACTGTACTAAATTGGAAAAGAATTGAGAAAGAAGCTGAAAAACTAAATACCAAGACAGCAAGGAATAGATAAAAAAGGACTGTGCTGCACTAGGGTAAAACCAATCATATTATCAGAAAAGTGTGTGTGGAGCTCATGGACAAAATAGAGAAACCAATCAAGCAATGTGAGATCTCATGCACAGCAGTTGCAAAATGTATACGTACTGCATTGTGTAAAAGTTGTAAAATGTATAGGTAGAGTAATATGTATACGTATAAGTAGTATAAGATAGGCAAGAAAAATGCATAACTACTGTATTATGTAGAAGTTGTAAAAGGTAAGTAGTGTGATATGTGGAAGTTATAAGTTATAGAATGTATAAGTAAGTGAACTGTATAGGTTATGTATAAACAGGTAGAATGTATAAGTAAGCAAAGTGTATAAGTAGGGTATTATGCCAAAGTTGTGAGATATGTGAGTGGAGTGCATCTTAATAAGATGCTTCTGCGTAATCATATTGATTCGTTGGTCAGAAGGCATGAGTTCCCACACAGACATATAAATGCCAACATTATTTCTCAAAAAAAAGCTGAGTTAAACATTCAATTTTAAATCAGAGAGAAAATAAATTATTCTGCTAAACGTGTTCACCTTTTGTTCTTTGTATATACTTTTCTTGTATGGCTGGTGCAAGTACAATCAAATCTATGATAAAGAGGTACGGTAAGGAAAGCAATATAAGGGCCAGGTGAAATACACAAAATTGCTGGTAAAAAAAATTACAAATCAAAATATCCATGCAAGCTATATAATGTAATAGGATTAAGACACCACCTATCAGTAATATTTTTAGTTAAAGAAAATACTTGAAGGTACTTAACACTACACTTTACTGTACAATATGCACTCAACAGGGGTTTATCCAGATTATGGTGTCCAATCTGGATGAGTTTTGATCAGGTTTTGTGGAAGTGACAATATGGTGAGAAATAATATGCGAAGGTGAGAAGTAGCACTGGGGATAACTTGTCACCTCAGCACTGCATTCAGAAAATGCCTGAGGTCAGCACTTCTGACTAGCCTTTGAAAAATAAAACATGTATCCAGTTTTGTATTTACCCTTCATTTGTGTAGCATGCCTTTTTGTCTCTCTTTTCATCTGCTATTTCCAGATACTCTTCAAAGCTCTTCTGTGCTGCCTATATTATTTTAAATTTCAATTAGAAACATGCATGTTCTCTATTGCTTATATCTCTCTATTGCTTTTCCTTCCCCCCCCCCCCCCCCACTAAATCTATTTACTGATTGGCCAAAAAAAGCAGATAGCACCATACTATTACTGAATATCACTTCCTATTTGAATCCAGAGTTCAATGCATCAGATGAAAACTGGAAAATATTTTTGTTTCACATAGAAATAAGGAAATACGGTTTATCCCATAGAAAACAATACTCAATTTCCCTTACCCCCTTCATTTTTCAAAATAATAATAATAACAAAGAAAAGACAGACCAATTTTCAAGAGGAAACTTAGCAGATAGTTCTTTAGATTTTGGTTCTAATGGCAAGAAACACAACTGTTTCATTTCCATCAGTACACTATGTCATCAGTCTCTTTACATCGTTTTACTGATGCTAATGAAACAGAATTCTGTGACACTCAAAGAGACATAGAGTAGTGATGCATTATATTGAGATTTAGTGCAGCTGAAAAGCAAAGCATAATTTAAGGCTCAACTGTGAAACTAAGAATTTTAAGGAGTTTAATCCAAAATTTGTATCTAAACATGGCTATAACAGCACCAACAAAAACTGACAGTATTATGAACTATGTTTTTCATTCTCTCTCCTCACGTGTATTTTCTCTCCTATACCTTTTGCTTTATCTGTAGTTTTTTCCTCCTGTTGATATCTCACCATTGCACAGTATCACCTGCTGAAATATCAATGTGACAGACCTGTAGGATAAACTGCAAGATTTTATCATGTCCACCAAGATTATCCATTCACAATATCCTCTTTGTTCCACACTGATGCTAGAGCAAATCCTTTGGAGGTCTCCTGCTCCGTGTTCAGCCACTTATTTAGGTAAGGTATTGAGAAACATCTACAAAAACCAACTAGCCTTTTCTTCTACAAAGCCCTACAAATTTCACCTACAGATTTTTTTCCGAAAATGTGCTTTAAAGACTCCAATGACAGGGAATAAAACCCTCCATATTCAGATGGAGAATAAAATGTTTAATGCACTCAGGGAAAAAAAAAATAATATCTCATTGATACATATTTCCTTAAGGTTCTTTTTTTTTGTCTATTCTAACTCCTCAGTTTTTCTCTTAGTCATGGTGTGTAATACTCATCTTTGCTGTTCTCCAACTTAGCCATATCCTGAAGGTATAAGTGCCCCACATGACCAAAACCCTTTGACTTCCTGGCACAGAAAAATATTTACCCTCTGACAATCTCTTATATTTCTAAGAAGGCTATTGGCCTAATTTAAGATAGCACTATTTTCTTTATTCAAATGATATGTTGCCCATCCTTTTGGACAGAAATTTTAATAGAGGTACCTGGATCAGTTGCCATCTTAAGAATGAAATTAAGTCAAGGATACTTTGTTGATGCACTTTTGCAGTATGAGCCCTATTCACGTAATCCAAATCCACAAAGCATTCGAGGTGCTTTTTACAACTTCTTGTTTGAAACTATGAAGTGGAAAAAATAATCAAAATTATGCTACACAAAACCACTGTATTCCTTATAGTATTTTGAGTGCTGATAAATAGCACAATAGGAAGAGAAAGCAAGTATTTTTGCACTCAGATATTGTTTGAGCCCATTTCCATGAACAGTTATAGAGGAAATAAAAATAACTTCAAGCAAAAGAAAACCACACATTTACATCTGGGTATCTACATGTAAACATATCTGTCTATCTTGAAACTTGTTTTGTTTTTCTGTGGTTCTTTTCTAACTCAGAAAAACAAGTCACTTCATCATGCAGAACAGGCTGAAAAATATAATCACAACAATTGTTTAGAGTTGTTGCGGATATAGCAAATAAATGTATTTAATTCCTTTGAAACTATTTCTACAATCACTTCTTGCTGAGTGTAAGAGCCTACTTTCCTGCCTGCCTCTCACTGCTGATCATTGTATGACCATTCTAAAGATGAGATTCCCTTGCACTTGCAATTTCAGCTTTCTTGAATACTTCCTTTCAACTGTGGTATTTATAGCTAAAGCCCTTTTACTGCCTCGGACTGGGCCTTGAGGTCAGGAAAATCAAATAGCTACTAAAGTTTTGAAGAATAGGAAAAATACAATAGGGAAAAACCTAGCTGCCTGTGAGAGACTAGCAGCTGGGCTATACCGGGAAAGAGAGAGCAAATGAAATGAGTAGTCCTGAGAAGTGAAGATACTGAAAGAACTTTAAAAAAAAATAGAATACAGAATAGCCATTATTAAAATAGAGTGAGCCTAAACCTGTAGATAATCAACCAACCTAGCAGCAAACTTGGTATATTTTTGAGCAAATGAACTGACATCCAACAAAATGCAAAAAGCAACAACTCAGAGACCATTATTTTCCCCAGATAAAAGTATAAGGCTCATGCTCAAAGCAATGCCAGAACCTATTCACAGTAGTTGCACATCAGATCCTTCTCCATATGGAGTTTACACATTACACATGCATTAACCAAGCCAAAAGAGATTTCAGAAAAAAAAAAAAATGGGATCAGACAATCAAATATTTTCATAGGAAAACAAAAATAACTGAAGCAATAAAAAACAAAGTATTAGCCACACCACGCAAGAAATAAAAAGGGAGGTAATGTTTCTCTTGGTGATCTGGACACAAATGCTTTCTTTTTAGAGGAGCAGCCATAAACATAGTAATAAAAAGGATCTGCTTTATCACACTTCTGATATACATTTCAAATGCACAGTATTCAAGTGGAAGGTCTAAATATCCCAAATGTGTCCAAAAAAGACCAGGTGACAGGTTCATGAAGAGCAAATCCATATGTATTTCTTCTCATTTTTCCTCATTTTTTAGTGATGTTTGTGGTGAAGGTTAAAGTGAGTCATATTCCTCGCAGACAATGAGGAACCTCGCCACCCCCTAATTACATTGTAGCATGTTTTTGAAAAATACCAAGGAGGGTAAGGGTTATGATCAAGAATTGTAGGAGTGATGACCCATGAGAATGCTGTGAAATACAAAACTGAAGACAGTCTGCACCTTGCTTGCTCCAAAAGCCTTCTGGAGTCAATGCAAGTGTCATTGGAGTTCAACTCAGGGTCAATAGTATACTAATCCAAAACTACCCAGGCTATATATATCATCATTCCTCTATTTTCTGTCTTCTTTTTTTCTCTTTTTTCACTTTGCTCATTTTAAGAGATTTCACCAATAATCTCAGAGCCTCATAAGAACAAATGAAAAGGATACAAATTGAAGCTGAGAATGGCATAACAAAGAACCAAATAGACAGATGGCAAAAAATATAGGATAGGATGGCACAGATATAGAGTAGATCATGTACTCTGATACTCTGGTATACTGATGGTTAAATTTATTTTTTTCACTCCTTTCTCCTTTTTTTGCTTTCATACAGGAATCAGATTTAGAAAGCATCTAAGTGGAGAGGGGATTTGACTTTAAAAACAAATTTAAGGAGGTAATTTGAAATAAAAGAGTCTACAAAAATATGTAAGCATTTGAAGGGAATGTGTCCATATCTGGGCAAGACTTGAATGATGTCCTTCATATAAAGTCAGTAATGTATATTAACTCAGGACAGTATGGATTGGAAGAGACATTCTGAGGTCAGACTTCATCCCTCAAAGCAGAGCGCTGTCAACTTCATTGTAAAACATTCTGTTTCTCAAGGCATTGCCTGCTCAAGTTTTGAAAATCCACCAGGAAGGAGAATTAACAGTCGCTGTGGGCAACTGTTCCAGTGTTTGACTACCCTCAATGAAGAGTTTATACCTCACATCTAATTGAAATTTCCCTTGCTGCAACATCTATCTGTTCCCTCCTGTCCTTACACTGTGCATGTCCATTAACAGTCTGGCTCCATCTGGCTGTAATGACCCATTAAGCAGCTGAGGACAGCAATTAGCTCTGTTCTCCTCTTAGCTTCCTAAGCCTCAGGATGAAAAAATTCAGGTCTCTTCAGTGTCTCCTTGTGCATCATATACTTCATCTGGGCTAGCTGCCCATCTTAGTGGCTATCTTCTGGACATAGTCCAAATTGTCTGTTTTTCTTATACTGGGGTGGGGGTGGGGCAAGGGCTAGAACTGGGCCCGTCTCCAACTGCAGTATCTGAAGTGCCAAAAAGAGGGGAACAATCACTCAATTTAACCTGCTAGCTGTACCGATGCTGTCCACTGTGCAGTCAACCTTCATTGCTACAGAAACACTTCTGAAGTCTTTATAAAAGTGCTAATTCTAGGTCCAAATTCAAACACAAAAGGACTGTGATATCCAACTTTAAAGCTTTGACCTGATCCAGTCCCAAATATGCAGTGACTTCATATGCTAAATTACTACTTGAGGACATTTACAGCAGCAAATTCTGACATGCCAGGCAGTGTCTGCCAACAGCTAGAGACCATAGCTCAAGGTCTGATTGGTTGTGTAAGACTTTTCCACTGTCCTGAGAAGGAATCCACTATGGGTTCCTTCTTAAATACAGGCTGAGGGGAACAAAGTTTACAAGAGCAGTGAGCTGAAACTGTGAGAACGTCTGCATTGACCAATCTTTGAGATCTGATATTTCTAAATATCTGCATATCTCAGGAGGAGAGCTTCCATATTGTCTCTACTCTCCATCAGAAATATTGTCTTCTGAAGAGCAAATACAGAAGAAGCACAAATGAAGTGTGAAGCCCTAAAACTGATTTAGAAAAACTAAACCAAAATCTGTTTATGCTATATAGTATTTGCTGCCAAAGAAACAAGCGTTAATAAAGCTAATCTGGAAAATTTTGAAAGTGGACTTACAGAAAATATCCTTACTTTTCCATCTTAAACTTTCTCAGGAAAAAAAGGACTATTGTGATGATTCCATCTCACTGGATACATAAATGTGACCTTTATCTTAACCATTACAAAGGCACAAAGAGCTCATTACAGGACTCAGACCTAAGCTCAAAAAAAAAAGAATGCTTAATTTTAGCTTTAACAATAGAAATTAAAGATTTATTTGGGGTTATAGAAACTTTCCAGTGAGCTAAACAGGAACAAAATGTTTGCTGTTTTCTGTAAAAAGCATCAGCTTCAAGCTCCCAGCTTTTTTCTGGTGAAGTATTTACCCACACTTGTACAAAGCCCCTATGCTGGAACAAAGTGTAAAACTGAACATATCTGGAAACTTTTTATGCATGGTTTTGTATGGTGAACATTCCTTACAAACATTCATAAACAAAACCTACCCAAAATTCTAGTTACAACTAAATTAACATTAATCATAATAGATAAATCCTTTGACAAAAAGATGTAGAATTGCAATAAAGAAATAGGAGTTGAGAGTGCAAAAGATATTTTAAGCTAAATTGAGATATGGAATTCAATGATTGAAAAATAGTCTAATCTTTTTGCAGAAACACTAATTAATTCAACTTTAAATGGGCAAAAGTTATAACAGCAGATTTAAAAATCACTATATTTTTCCAACTGTATGAGTCCCTTGCTTTCTTCAGTGCATCGTGTACACAGCAAGTGGTACCTCTTCCAGCTAGCATTACCTTTTAGATTACTGCAGCAAGCTAGAATTCACTGCCAGTGGTTTGACCTTCACTTCCTTTATGCTTTTGCAATGGTCTGGTGATTGCTTTAATAGCTAGCTACAAGGAAGTCCAAATCTTCAGTATTAGGAGTCTATGTACAGAGCACAGTCATTGAAAGGTCAAAACACAGATTGTTAACAAGCACTGTGCCATAGTTGTAACTGCTAAGGACCACAGATCTCTATATGTCATTTAGAAACTTCAGGGAACTTGAAGTGTAAACACACAAAACTCATATGGGATGCTTTTGTCTGATTTTAAAACAGCACCAAAATTAGAAACCCAGCACAAGCCTTGCAAGTATTTTAGACATTGTTATTGATATATTGAAACTCTCAAGATTAAATTAATGTATAATATACTCAGCTAATTAAGTACAAATCACTGGCATTATCATCACTGGCACAATCTTCCACTGACCAATCTAGCCTAAGGACAGGACACTACTAATAGTCCCATCTGAATGTTACTGTCTTTTGGAAAATAAACATTTTGTTGTGTCAAAGATAAAATGGAGTTGTATAATTACACTTCACTTTTGAGAGAGAGAGAAAAAAGAAGTTCAGAAAATACACTAGTCCATATTAAATGCTCAGATTAGTCAACTGCGTTTAAAGCCATACCAGTTTGTCCCTATTCTTTAGAACTACCTTTTTTTCTTTCCAAATGCATTAAATAAAATATCTACTGAAACTGCCTCTTTCAATTTTAGGATAATCATAGTCACTGTTTGTGGTGGCCGATTGGCCTGTGGCACAAGAGACAGAGAGAGCTCTTGGTAAGACAGTCTCTGGTGCCAGAGACTTCAGTCATGGTGAGAGAAAGAGGCTTCTCCCAGGCTGCCATGTTCTGCTATGTTAATTCACCCCAGTTTGGCTTCCCCGGTTGGCTGTTGGCCTCTACCCCTTGTCACCCCCTCCCCCCCCCTAGAGCTTCCCCATTGGTCCCCTTCCCTAGTCCCGCCTTTTCCCTGCCCCTGGATAAAACCCCTGAGTTCGCCATTGTTCTCTCTTTTGCCTAGAACCTTTTGCAGTGTGGAAACAATAAACTGCTCCCGTGGAATGCCACGCAAAGACCCATCCCATCTCTTTTGTCACCAACTTTATACTGAAGCTAGCCGTGCGTTTGTGCGTGCCTGCTTGGTGAGCCCACAGAGCCAGACAGAGACAGTAATAACTGTTCTCTACTTTCTTACAAGACACTGGAAGTAAGTTTACATACAAAAATGAAAAATCAGATTGATCAAATAGTTTCTCCTTATGATCCAGTGTTCAAAGTCATGCCAAGAAACTGCCACCCTCGGTGTTTTTCTGACAGAATATTTAAAGGGAAAAAATTTTTCAATCCTGAGAAATTTGTTGTTAATGCAGCCATTTCTTTTAGATAAGCATACTAAACACTGCTGACTGACCCCTAAACAGTCACCTAAGTGAGATTATCTGCAGAACTACCATGAGTTTATAAATTACAAACACACACGGGATTACCACAATTTTACTGGCCTCCATCAAACTATTTGCAAGATGTAACTACGGGGAAAATTCCTGAAAATTTAAAACTAAGGAGATTATTTTTAACAAGAAGATAATATTGAATTCCTGGCAGGAGACAAGTAATGAAAGTTATGATCCATCTTTCAATAGTCAAACTATAAATAATACACAAGTTACTCATAAACAGATATCACAAATGACTAGTTTATAATGCTAACAATTTAGCATTATAAATTCTCTTAATCACAGAAACACCCCTGAATTACTAATCAACAGAAAACAGATATACACACGTGTGAAATTAGTTGTCATTCAGATGTAATAGTTCATCCATAAAAAAAAAAAAAAAACCAAACCAAAAAACCCCATGATTTATCATAGCAATTTTTCAGGACTATTTATCTAAGTTTTCTTATTTAAAACATTTTAGTTATTGGGTGATATAATTAGACAATTGCTGTTTGACTTCAAAAACTATTGTACCTCGGTGTGGTTGAATAGCAGTAAACATAACATCGGCTAAGATGGAGTTTAAACATAAACAAGTTTCCCAATATATATAATTTTCCGTTAATATTTCAGGCCCTTTGAACAACTGTACAGACTTCATGAACTAATCGTATGATGTACTAGTAATGACATAATTCTATTTATTAGACTTACAAATGCTTTGTCTTACATGAGGTTTTACAGTATAAATTGTCTAGCGTAGCTTTATTATTTCCATAATAATCCAGTAAAATTTCATCTAATATCTAAACTACGCAAAGGAATTGAAATGCTTTGAGAATATTCATAAAACTTTTCTATACACATTTTTATTTTTTCATGTTCTGAAAGCATACATGATTTTCTCTAGGGTTGTAATTTTAGTTCCATCTCATTCCATAGGATTAAAATAATTAAATGATTTTTCACAACAATAAAATAAAATTCTGGATGGGAAATTATATGCTTTTACATAATTACATGTGATGCAAAACCTACAAAAGCACACACCTAAATATTTACACTGATTTCAGCAGAAAAAAGTAATCTTTTATACATTTTACTAAAATGTGCCCACTTTGAAGTTGGCCCAGATTAGGAGGTCCTTCGATACTCTTAGGTAAAGGAAAGGAAATGTAACAATATCTATTCTGTCCTCCTCTTTACCCAATTTTCTGTCAATTATGAGGAATTCCTCTTTCTCTCTTATGATTTTTTGATTACAGTAATGGAATAATAAGTTGCAGCATGAATAAATTAATAAAATTGTAAAAGACTAGTATTTATGGGGAAAAGTTAAATTGTATTTGAGAGGGGACAAGAAATCACTCAAACAAAGCCTCAGGTAAATGCCCAAGCTAACATTGCCTCAAGTTGCAGGCACTGAATGCAATGCTTACAATTCCCATTCAACTGATATTTCTTTTAGGTACACAGAAAAATGGAGATCAATAGCACCTTACCATTGAAAAAATAATTAGGAATATAAAAGAACTGAGGAAATTCAGATGGTTTTGAAACTTTTGTTCTTCAGCTTGTTTGTCCAGCTAACTAGAAGCCCAAACTCTGCTTTTAAAAAGGCATTTGAAAATAATACTAGTATTACTAATGCACAAGATCAAATGTTGCATTAAACCTGTTGTATGGTTTCATGTCCTTGTCACAATATTTTAGTCACACTGCTCAAACTAACAACTTACAAGGGTTCTGCTTATATGAAACATTTTTTCCACAGCAGAAATAAACAGTTCTGTATAGCTGGCATGGTAGATCTCCTTACTGTAATAGCTTAATAGCTCCAAAATCCTATTTGGCTGATTTGGAAATAAAGGTCTATCATTTAAAAAAAAAAAATATATATATATATATATTTTTTTTTTTTTTTTTCCTATATAGACTCTAGGAAAAGATACACAGACAGGAAAAAAGGACAGGAATGGTCTTCATGAGAAAGAACTTGGTAACAAGAATCTAGAACTGAAGAGATCAACTCACAAAATAACATACTTTTCACCAAGTGTATTGGGTCTGCATGGCCAGGTTTTGGTAGTGGGAGGGGCTACAGGTGTGGATTCTGTGAGCAGCTCCCAGAACCTTCCCCCATGTCCAGCAGAGCCCATGCCAGACAGCTCCAGGATGGACATGCTGCTGGCCAAGGCAGCAACACCTACGGGATAACACAGTTAAGAAGAAGAAGAAAAAAGTGACTGTGCAGATGTAATTGTGGCCAGACAAGAGCTGGGTAAGAACAGGTCAGAGGAACAGCTCTGCGGACACCAAGGTCAGTGCAGAAGGAGGGGGAGGGAGGAGGTGCTCCAGACACCAGAGCTGAGATTCCTCTTCAGCCCATGGTGAAGACCATGGTGAGGTAGCTGTGCCCCTGCAGCCCATGGAGATCCGTGGGGATGCAGAGATCCACATGCAGCCCATGGAGGAGAACCACACAGGAGCAGATGCATGCCTGAGAGGAGGCTGTGGCCCCATGGCAGGCCCGTGGAGAGAGTAGTCCACACTGGAGCAGCCTGTTCCTGAGGAACTGCATCCTGTGGCAGAGTGACCCACACTGCAGCATTTTGGGGAGGATTGTTGTCTGTGAGATGGACTCAAGTTGGAGAAGTTCACAGAAAACTATCTACTGTGGGAGGGACCCCAGGCTGGAGCAGGGGAAGGACTCCTCTCCCTTAGCAGTGGCAGAAACAACCTATGATGAACTGACCATAACCCTCATTCCCATCCCCCTGCACTGCTGGGAAAAAGGTAGAGCTGGGAAGGAGGGAGGCGGGGAGGAAGGTGTTTTTAAGGTTTTATTTTACTTCTCATTATCCTGCTCTGGTTTTGTTGGTAATAAATTTAATAAACATCCTTAATTCTAGCCTGTTTTGCCCATGACAGTATTTGGTGAGTGATCTCTTTGTGTCCTTATCTCAACTCAGAAACCCTTCATTATATTTTCTCTCCCTGTCCAGCAGTGGAGGGAAGTGACAGACAGGCTTTGGTGGCTGCCTGGAATCCAGCCAGGGTCAACTCAGTAAGGTAACAAGTATCAGGAGGTAACAGCATTACAGAATCCAAGTGCAAGGCTTAAAAAGTACCTACACCAAAATGGCATACAGAAACACTGAGAAGCTGAAAAAAATCAATAAATACAGAGCAAGAAGGTACATATGAGAACTTAAAAAATTATTGGTTTGGGGTTTTTTAATGCTGTAAGCATTGATATTGTGACACATCTGCAAATGTTCACATATGTGTACCCACAAATGAGTGTTCAGTTCATGTTTATTGAAACGCTGAAGCTCATTGGAAGTGCTACTAACTTCATGTGAATTCTCTGGAGAGAGTACTTGCTGTGTATGGCTAAATGAAATACTCATTCACAGTGGGAGCTTGGTCTAAGTGTGGGATATGCAGCATCAATACTGTATATGAAAACTGAGAGAAGTGGGACTCAGGTGTTTATATTTTGAAACATGGGGAACTTGAAATACAGAACACTAGGAAGTAAAAGATCAGGATCTTGGTATGTATCAGCATGGCTCACCCAAAATCAAAGGAATCACAGGGTTTTTTATTAATTATTTGGCCCAAGATCTTTCAATCTGTGGGTAATAACACAACTGGAGACAGAACCATTAATTAGGAGAATGCAATCGGATTCAAAAGGTTTTACATTATTTTTTGACTGGATGAGCAGATGGCAAATGCAGCTTAACACAGAAAAAAAAAAGTGAGATAATTAGCAGGGAAACCAAACACCAAGTTAGAGAATATATACTAAATGGAAATCTCATCTAGGAAGCTAATCAAGAGAGGAATTTGGGGGTTATTATGAAAAATAATTAAGACCATCAAATCATTTCACAGCTGCTGGAAAAGAAGGCAAAGATGACAGCAGGTTACATTAATAAATAGATGTACCACAAAGTAAAGTGGCATTATTAGTGTTCCAGGCATTTATAAAATACCATCTAGAATATTCCATCCAGTCCTGGCAGGCATGGGAGCATGCAGCAAGACACTGCATTACTGACAAAAATTTGGTGTGCTAGTGGTACTCCCCAAGCACCAGACTCCCAGTGCTGTTGAGACTGAGCCTCTCCCAGTCTCATTCATGATGTGACAAATTTCACCCAGACCTAGGTAGGATATTTTTTTTGCTCTTGTAACACTGTTTCATGAGCCTCAGTCTTGGAGGATTAAAACCATCCTACTAAATTGGAACTGACATTAATTCATGGCCAGTTTATCCTTCTGCTGGCAATATAATTTAGGCTATAACACTTACCTTTTTTCCTGCTGTCTACCTTCTTGAAATATTTATAGAGAGCGATCATACCCCTTCTTGGCCTTCCCCTTGGTGTGTAAAACTTGTCAACCCATAATATTTTCTCTTGTAAAGTAAGCACTCCTCTTTCTTGATCACCACAGAAGCCCTATCAGCTCAATTGCTCACTTCTATTCCAGCCCAAATTTCTGCTCTGTGAAGTGGTCTCTGTGCTCGCAAAAATCACTTCCAACATCAATATCTATGTTAGCAAGCATGAGCCCAAGTGAAGGGAAGTGCTTAGCTGTCAGAGCAACCAACAACAAGTTGGTCCAAGTCACTATTGGGCACAAATCCAGAAGGTAGGGGCAATCCATCAGCTCAGGCCTATCCATGTAAATCAAAGTACCTGGACCTGGCTGAGAAAATAGGTGGATGTGTATGGGGCACTGAGCTTAGGTGTGACCCACAGAAGAAGTGGAGGTGGAAAGGGTTGGGACCAGAGGATTGAGAAGAGGGATTCTGGGGTAGAAACTCGGACCAAGGCTGGGGGCAAGGCTTGGAGGGAGTATGGTCACTATGGGAGAGAAGATACGTGACTATGGGTCATGGGTAGGGGAAGACACTGGAGCGGTCAGTAAGGGATGTGTTGTAGGTAGCTCCAGATGGTCTGGAAGGAATGGTGCTACTTAGAGAAAATTAAGAAATACTGGGAAGGCTCTTAGGGCACTGTCGGTGCCACTAATTTGGACTCCATTTGTGGACCAGGACACACACACACATAAGCTGCTCCCTTGCTACCATTTGACTCTCCTTTTAAATTTTGCTTTGATAAGGAGGTTAAATATATCTGACTGTCCATCCCTTTGGCAGTTCTCTTACTCTTCTATGCACTATTGCTACCACCTTTGCCCACTCTTCTGCATTTCAAGGAGCTTGGCAGCTAGAAGACAAGTTGCTAAGAGATAGGAGAATATTGGCATCTGGAAAGAGGAAACAGAAACCCAGCATAAGACCCCCATTGGAAAGGCAGCCATACGAGCTCAGCAACAATTAGACTTGTTCAATCTCTCAATCAGCACACGTATTATGTTGAAATCGGCTATTATACAAGCTGCTCCTTCCCCAGCAGCTGGGATTTAGGGAATATGGGAGAGAGCCAAGCATACTGTGAATAGGAAAGCCTAGCAGATGTTATTGAGGAAGTAACGATATTACTTGGGGTGGGAGGAAGGTTATTTATAAGGAACAAGAGGAGAGGACCAGGCTACTGCAACATAGGAACACAGGTCATGAATCTGTAAGATAGCTTCAGTAGTTCCAGCATTAATCAAACAACTTGGTTGCTTTCCAAATACCATGTGCCATTGAAATGTTCAGCATAAATCTAATTTTGGACTAATAAATTACGAATCACCAAAGACAATAATGGCTGATCTATACCAGGTGTGAATTACAGTTTGATCAAAGAATAGAACACATAAATGTTTTCTTTGATTGTGTCCCTTAAGTTTGCAGAGAATTAGTGATCTCAAAGTACTTTTTAACCAGTATTGCAAAAGCACAGTATGTTTTTTTAACTGAACAAAGAATCTCTAAATTACAGTTCTTAGAACATTTCCCTAAAGCTTGACTGTCCTCTGGAGTACTTTCAACCCTTATCTACATGAAAGAATAAGAATTTTACTGTACATTTTTGCATACAAACTATTTATTTCTTGTTCTTTTACCGGCTTCCTCTTTTCTACCAGGTAGGCGGGAAACATGCCGTTTTATCTTCATATAACAATATAACCATAAATTTACCTGTACTGAGTAAAGTGGGACTTTGCTTCTGTTATTGTCAGTCATCTGATTAGTACTCCACTGGAGCAATGGGAATGAAACTGCCTCTGACACAGATTTCATCCCCAGGATGCTTCTGGATTCATGTACTCACATAGAATCATATTGCCATTTATCTTTGAGAAAAAATAGCATGTTTACTGTACAAATTAAGACTACTTTTAAAGTAACATTCTAATTCACTGATATGCTTTGTACGGGTTTTAAGTACAAAGGGTAAGGTTAGTTAACACAAATCATAACTTCTAACCAATAGTAGTTCATAGTTCCTGAGAAAACATAATCCAGCCATTTCGTCCGGTAAGTCGACTTCATTTGGGTCCCATAAGGAATTGGTTGGATCGTTACACTCAAAGAGCTATGGTCAATGGATTGATGTTCAATTGTAAACCAGTGACAAGTGATGTTCTTCAAGAGTTGGTATTGGGACTGGTGATGTTTAATATCTTTCTTGGGATGTGGACAGTGAAATTGAGTGCACCCTTAGTGAGTCTGGACCGTGAGATTAGCTCAGTTGGTTTGAGCATGGGACTAACACCACGGTCGCTGGTTTGATCCCTGTGCAAACCATTCACTTAAGAGTCTAACTCAGTGATCCTTGTGGGTTCCTTTCAATTAGGAATATTCTGTGAAATCTGTGAAGTTTGTGGATGACTCTTAACACATGGGCTGTGGTGTAATAGTGAACAAATTCAAAATCTGGTAGTCTTATTTTGCAGGAAATTCTTTTCCCAGTCATGGAATATGTAATAAACATTCACAGAAATCAACATTTACTCAAAGTGTCTGTCACAGGCATAATGAAACCTGAAATATGTTAAATATTATTAAAGCAAGTGCATGTTTTTACCATCCAAGAAGAATGTTCCTAAACATTCATGATAATTTTATTACTATTTTTGTTGAAAGCTTGTCCTGTTACCTTTGCAAAGAATTTTCTCAGGTAGAAAATGAGAAGCAGGAAATGGACTTGTGCCACTTTAATAAAAAAAAATAAACTGCAAAATGTTGCTGCAACCTGTTGTCTCCCCCTTTGGCCTTTCGTCTGGATAATCAGTGCTGGCTATTTTTCTGGTAGTCATTCTAAGCTGTAACTCTTTTCCTCACAAAACAGCATCCAGCCAGGCTGGTTTAATATAAAAGGTTCACATAAAAAAGTGGCTGCATTTTCCTTTCTCTCAGAAGCTTGAGAAAAGAGCACTGTGTGTGAAGAATTAGGTATGGTTTACAAAACCCTGGTGCATTTAAAATCTAATCATAAAACAATGACTTGTGCTCAAAGGTTCATATAAGTGCTTCCACTGTTTTGTCTCCAGTGGGTACCATCAAGAGTTTTTATTTTTTTATGTTGACAGTTTACTGTTCAACAAGTAGTTAGAGAAAGGACTGTGATTTTTCTGAATGTGTACAAGTAGCCATTGGAGGATACAAATGTTATGTTCATGTACTTATGGGTCAGAATGCCCTAACATACATTTTCACAGAGGACTTAAAAAATAGAATCTTTCAGTAAGTGATGCTGAAAACCTATACATGGGCTAGGTAGGGTGTGACAACATCTTAAGGGGAATATTGGAAAGCAAAATTCCTCCCTTAGCTTCCTGTTATCAGTGGTGGCTACTTGTTTCTAAATTTATAGACTGAATAAGGTTGAAACTACAGTCCAGGTGTAAGAAACAAACCATAACTTTGCCCAGGAAAGCAAAGTAATAATGATTAATAGTTATATTAATGATTATTATTAAAGTTGCATAAGGGGTTCTTGCTGCTTGAATACGGGCTAGGTCTCACTCTGCCTATCTTGCCTCTGTCTTTAGTGACATGTTTGCTTTTCTGAAGGGGCGTGAAGAAAGCTGACATGCTGTGGTCAGGAGTGCTAGTTCCAAAAAATTAGCTTCACAATCCTATTTGCTGAAAAATCACACCCTCCTACAAGAGTAATCTTCCTAAATTTATTTGCTTAATCTATTATTATAAAAGTTAAAACAATACTGGTAAAACTCATCTGAGACTATTTTAATATATTAGATTTCAGTAGCTGAAGAATAAAGAAGGCTTTTATAAAACAGGAATCACGATATTTAAGTATTGTTAAAATGGCATACAGAATGGTCATCAAATTATATTACATTTTCTAGGAAAATTAATAGGTGCTGTTGTGTAAGTTTCATAGCCTTTGATTCCCACTATTTACCAGAGCAATACTGGACAAAACATCTATCCATGCAAAATATTTCAACTGTAATATAACTTACTTTCCCTTCATCTGAAGCAAAGTATTCATGTAATGATCTTCAATTCACTGTTCATGCTATGTAGAGTAAGATGGTAGTTGTTGAAATACCTAGAGATGACAGCATAGGCAAGGCAAATTTCTCCTTTCCAGTGCTTGCACTGTGCACACAAAATCATGTAATCATAGAATCACTTATGTTGGAAAACATCTCTCGGATTATCGAGTCCAACCATTAACCCAGCACTACACAATCTGTCTCTCATTCTAAGGCTCAACACTGTGTTTGCCAGTACACACACGCCAGTAATTGAGTTTGCTGCTTCCATATAGGAATTATTCTGAGATATGCTTGCCTCCCACCTCAGAAGCCTAGAATCATTTAGGTTGGAAATTACCTTTAAGACCATGGATTCCAACAGTTAAAGTAACACTGCCAAGTCCCTAGCCATTTTCTTAAGTGCTACATATACACATCTTTTAAAGACCTCCAGGGATGGTGACATAACCACTTCCCTGGAAGCCTCTACCAATGCTTGAAGACCATTTAGGTGGAAAAATTTTTCCTAATATCCAATCTAAACCTTCCCAGGTTTAATGAATGTCAACTTGAGGCCATTTCCTCTTGTCCTATTTCTTGTTAGAAGAAGAGACAGACCCCCACCTCGCTCTAATTTCCTTTCAGGTAGTTGCAGAGAGCAGTAATGTTCTCCCTGAACCTCATTTTTCTGGGCTAAGCAATCCCACGTCCTCACAGGATTTGTTCTCCAGACCCTTCACCAGCTCCATTGCCCTTCTCTGGACATGCTCCAGCCCCTCAATGTCTTTCTTGTAGTGAGGGACTCAAAACTGAACATAGGCTTCCAGGTGCAACCTCACTAGCGCCGAGTACAGGGGGAAAATCACTGCCCGGGTCCTGCTGGCCACACTATTGCTGATACAGGCCAGGATGCCATTGCCCTTCTTGGTCACCTGGGCTCACTGCTGGCTCATGTTCAGCCACTGTCACCCATATCCCCAGGTCTTTTTCCACTGGGCAGCTTTCCAGCCACTCTGCCCCCAGCCTGTAGCCCTGCCTGGGGTTGTTGTGATCCAGGGGCAGGACTCAGCCCTTTGCCTTGTTGGACCTCATACAACTGCCCTCAGCCCACTGATCCAGCCTGTCCAGATCCCTCAGCAGGGCCTCCCTACTCTCCAGCAGATCAACTTCCGCCCAACTTGGTGTGATCTGCAAACTGACTGAGGCTGCATTTGATCCCCTCGTCTGGATCACTGGTAAAGACATTAAACAGGACTGCCCCCAATACTGAGTCCTGGGGAACAGCACTCACAACCATCACCAGCTGGATGTAACTCCACCACCACTCTCTGGGCTCAGTCATCTACTCATTTTCTTTTACCAGACAAACAGTGCACCTGTTCAAGGCATGAGCAACCAGTTTCTCCAGAATACTGTGGGAAGTGGTATCAAAGGCTTTACTAAAGTCCAGTCTCAAGATGATGTGCTCCATGACCTTACCCAGAAACAAGGTAAGACTGACAGGCCTGTAGGTCCCCAGGTTCTCCTTCCAACCCTTCTTATGGATGGGTGTCACATTTGCAAACTTCCAATCAATTGGGACCTTCCTGATTAGACAGAGCTGCTGGTAGAAAGTTGCTTTGTGAGTTGTTCTGCCAGCTCCCTCAGTACTCTGGGGTGGATCCCATCCAGCTCCAAAGACTTGTGTGTGTTGAGGTGATATAGCAGCTCACCAGCCATTTCCCCTTGGAATATGGTGTTTTCATTCTGCTCCCTGTCCCTGTCTTCCAGCTCAGGGGGCTGGTACACAGACACCAACTGGTCTTACTGTTCAAGACTGAGGCAAAGAAAGCATTAAGTTCCTCAGCCTTTTCCTCATCCTTTGTCACTGTTTCCCCCTGCATGAAGTAAAGGATGGAAATTCCCCTCAGCCTTCCTTTTGTTGCTGATGTATCTACAGAGGTGGCAAGGAGCTACACAAAGCAATTGAGTCACCAAAGCTTGGAGGGCATGAAGATGGAAAAGACTATGATAGCAGCCACCACTGTCTCTCTCAGGTCGCAGAGGATATAGTACAACCAGCCTTCTTTGAATAAGGCATCATGCCAAACCTATCATTCCAGACAAGTGCTTTTAACAGCAGCAATTAAAAATACACCAGTGTCTCCAGAGAAATATACTTTCCTTCCTGCAAGTGCATTTTTCTGCCATTCTCTCACTTTCATTCCTCCCTCATATGACAAGATCCTAAGGTCCAAAATGTACAAATGAACCAGTGGCAGGCCTGACATTCAATATCTGGCAATTCCCCTTGAGATAGCAAATGGTACTTCATGTTACTGGGAAGTGAACATTCCTCAGAGGATCCAAGCATATGTCTCACAAACCACACTTGAAATTGAGATTTTTTTTTTCTGCTGCTATACAGAATTTCAGCTTACATAATTTTAAATTAGATCTCAGTAATTTCAATTATCAGGTCAAAGGAGTATTAAAAAAAAAAATTCTAATAAACTTAATCAACATGTTGCAAGTAATTTTAAAGCAGGGGGGTTTTTTTGCATATATAGTCTACAAAGAAATGTAACATAATGTTTATGGTACAAGTGTTCCAAGCAAATCTGTACTAACCTTTCCATATAAAGGCTGACATAAATATTCAGATATTTAATTGTAATATAACACCTAATTTTTCTCATAGATTTTACCATATATCATAGGAAGTTAACAGTCAAAAAAGGGATGTGAATAGAGATAGGAGAAACTGCACATGCAGAGATATCAAATCCATTTCTGTACACTGAAAAGGCAATGGTATATGGAGCTGTTGTGCTTAACTGTAGTGCACTCTGAGATAGCAAAGAAAAAGTAAAAAATGGTTACAGTGTATTAAAAAGGAAACTTTGTTTAAGATAAACTAGGTCCTATCTTTTATTATGTCCTATATTTTACTTTTCTACTCCACTAATAAATTTCAGCAATTTATACCTGTAACAGCAGAATTTGCTTTATCAAATACTTGAATGCCTACAGTTATTTAGGTATTATCAGTGATTTATCCATGCTGATCATTGTTTAGAGACAAACAGATAAAGCAGTCTTTAAAGGGTTAAGAGAAAAAGCAACTATAGCTGTGTATGAGAAGGAATGTTGAGTGTATTTTTTTAAGAGCTAAAAGAGAATGATTTGAAGTCAATTTAATGTCGCCTACTGTGTCAAGTTGCTTGGATGGTACATTAAGGCTTTGAACTTTGTTCAGTCTTCTAATCCCAGTCTTTCTGAACTGAGGGACACATAAACTGAAAACAAACAGGCTTTTGCAGTACCTGAGGTCACAAGAGAAAAGAGATGCGGGTGAAAAGGCTACCAAGGCAGGTTTGGCCAAGGTAGCATTCATAACCCCAGCAGTGCCCAAACCTTGCAAATTAAAGCCTCTGGCTCCTAACTCCTTATTTGTCTGTTGTAGATGGGGTCACCAGTACTTCATCTTATGGTGGCAAGCAATCATGAAGACAAAAACTAAGATTTCCATAACAAGAAACATTTGAATTTTAACCAAATTACCTACATTTGTAAGATGATTTGAATGTTAAGTCGGACATGTTTGATTAGACAAGAAAATTTTATTTAGCTAATTGTTTTTATTTTTGTGAACACAGCACACTAGAGGACAGTAGAAAGTTTCCTCTGGGATCTGCACAATAACAGCTCTAGAGCTGTGATATACACATACTACTTTCTTTGCCCAAATGAATGACACAAAGATTGCCTGTCATAAGTGAAGTCAGTGAACATTATGTGGAAAAGACATCAGAACAAAGGAGATAATTTGCAGATGATGTTAGTTCTGTGAGAATAAGAGTGTTATTTTATCAGTGCAGAGTCAGAACAATAGAAATAATTTGCAGATAAAGTTTGAAAGAAAAGCAAGGGGGAAAACGGTATTTTTATCACAGATAAAGTCTAAAGTTTGTGATGACTACTCTCCTGATAGATTAGGATGATTCACTGCGGAAAAAGGAAGCTAAACAAATAATTCGTCTTCACCCAAAAATGTGATTTCAGAGGAAATCCATGGGGATTTGAAATACATTGTTTCATAAGCAGGGGCTACAAATGCATTTTCCTTTTGGGTTTTTGGTTGGTTGGTTGGGGGTTTTTTGTTGTTGTTTGTTTTCAATTATGTTCTGACTCCTTACATACCTTTCTCTGTATTCTAGGTTCTCTGGGTGCACACAGTCCCTCATGTAATAAATTTGGTTTTCTTCCATTCCTCTTGTACCTAAATTTCCCTAAACTCATCCCAGTCTTCCTCACAGGCTTCTTAGTAGCTTCTGCCCAGCCGTGTGCCAGAGCTGTGCACTGACTGGCCCATGGGCACACACCCATTGCTTATGCAGCTGACTTTGGAGCCAAGACTGAAGTTTGTCTGTCAATTTGATTGAATTTCTGTCTCTCTCCCTGTAGTTATAAAAAGCTTCAGATCTTTGAGATCAGTGAGTTTACAAGAGTTTTGTTAAGAAGTTCAGTCCATTCTTCTGGGAGTTCCATCATTGGTGTTAGGGAGAGCATCCCAGTTCCCCCAAGCACTGAAGCCAGTCAGACACCATCACAGACAAAACTGCAACAGATATGCTGTCCTGCCAGACTGCACTAATTGTGAACAAGCTACTCAGCAGGTATTCCCAAAAGCCCCAACCAGATGACTTGCTTCACCTTACACTCCATTTCCCCCCTCTTCCCAAGCTATTTGTGTTTACCATCCTCAACCCCTCCTAAATAAACTGCCCTCTCTAATTTACCCTTACCTCCCTGGCTCTGGTTTTGCTGATTTTATACCCTTACTGGGTGGCTCTGATACAGTTGTCCCAGTACTTCCTGCCTTGGCCCTCAGTTCTGTGCAACTGTTGGTTCCCTTCCCTTATCCATGGTGTCCTGCTGTTTCTCACGTGGCCATCTTGTGAATGTCACCAAAGGACAGGATAGGTCATGTGCACTGCTCCCATTTGCTGTGAGCACTCTGCAGCTCCGCATGTCATTATCCTGTCTGATGTGCAATAGCTCAGAAGGGGAAGATTTACAGACACGCAAACCGACTGTACATGCATATTAAGCTCAAAACCTAGAAACAAAGGCACATTGCCCTGGTAAAATCAAACAGCCATGAAAAATCCATCTTAGTCCCAAGGGAAATGGAATTTCAGGAATCTCCATAAGAAGAGAGATAAGTGATAGTACCTGATGGGAAGCAGAAAGAGATTTTACTTGGGATCCGAGTAGATGAATGAGGTTTTTCTACTACTGTAAAGTTAGTGGTTACAAGAAGCCCACTGCTACATTGAAAACACAGATTTACTTATTAAATTTGACATTGCAGCAAGGCTATGTGAGAAATAGTGAGAATAATAGACTTTCATCTGAATCTTTTGGTAAATGTCAGATATTAGAATACTAGTAAGGAAAACATAAAAGCGTCTATACACATCATAGATATCACAGAGACATAGTGAAAGTGCTTTTTAACAAACATATACAAGAAGGTGTGGAATTGCATACATTATCTAGAAGACTTACTCTGAAATTCAGAAAGACTTACTAAGTTACTGGGTATCTCAGGGTGGATCTAGCAAGAGAAAACAGAGTCATTGCCAAGGAGTAGGAGGGGGGTTGGGGATATTTTTAAATTTTTTTTTTTAGGACACATCATTAATTAAACCTTTTATGCAAAAGTTCAGTACGTTTCAAGACGTGAAAAAAGCTACTGGGGAGAAGCTACTGTACGTTTTGTTTTTAACTTGAAATTAACTGGCAGAGAAGACCTAATATGGGGTCATTGCGAAATGATGAGGTTTACTATATTAAAAAAAGATTTGAAGTTCTTGCTCTGACTTAAAAAGCAGACTAAAAGAGGAATTTAAAAAATCCACCGTATGATCTCTCAATAAGATTATCTAAAGGATAAATGAGCACATGAGAGCTACTACCTACCGAGAGAAATTACATTGAATACACAAAAGCAAACCCCTTTTGAAGTGTAGGTAGGAAAAATAAGAAGAGACCATTCTAACTGCATCAGTAGTTTTTTGAAATGATCTGAAAATGGAAAAAGAATCATTATAGAAGTGGAAACAAAAGCAGATAATTAATGATAAGAATAATGGAGAACTCACATGCCCCATATGGATAAAAATCTAAAGATTGGGGCGCAAAACATCTTTCAATTAGCTAGAGAAAAAAGTCAGTGAGGAGAAAGTCCATAAATACATTAAGCAGTCATGGGAAGGAAAAAGAAAGGAAGAGACCATTATTTAATTGGAGAGGAGACATAAATATGGATGATACACAAAGATGGTTAGTGTTCCACACTACCTCAGGTTTCATACATGGAAGAATTAATTACAAGCAGATACCAAACAAAATGCATTTTAAACAGTAGTCCAGGAGAAGAAAAGAAGCTGAAGAATATGCAGTAAAGTTGAACATACAAAGCTTCAGAGAGTGAATTACTCTAGAGAACTTTTCTAACTAGCCAAGGCAGTCTCAACAGAGATCTCCTGCAAGTATACAAGAATGAAGCAGCAGAATACCAAACACACCTCCTCTATCTAGTGAGATAAGGAAAGGCTGAGGAAATAGAAACATATTAATCTAGCTTTGAAAGTCAAAATATTGCAAAGTATCAAAAAAAGAAAGCTATAAAAAGAATATAAGACAATATATAAGCAGACAATAAGAGTTTGCCAAGGATAGTAAAGCCAATGTAATTGCCTGCCACCAGCAAATGTAAGAATTACTTTAATACAGTTAGTGATACTGCTGCAAATTTAATAAATGATCTTGTTAATGATAACCTGAATGTAATTACTACTACAGAGAACCATGACTTTGGGGAAAAAAGATCACAACCATTCCTGCCATTATCAGTTGTCAGTCATCAATTCTGGAGTCACCAAACTTGGAGAACATCTTCAGTGCTGGCCCAAATCTGGGACTACAATCAGTGTATTTTCAACAATAATTTACACAACTGCAGTGGTGATGCCATGATGATTTTTTGCCTTTTCTTTTATACCCTTTTATATACCTTTTTATAGCTTTTGTATTCTAGTGGTTTTTAGCCTACATTCTTAGACTTATTTGTCAAGCTAGGAGACTAAACACCTTAGAAGCCTCATAGTTAGGGATCAGTGTGCCCCAGACATCAAGGTCCTCTCCAGAACACATTCTGTAAACTGAGATAGAACCATCCAGGGGAAGGTTCCTTGGGGAGGGGGGCTCACTTGAGCCTCTCATTGGGGAATCTTTGATAGATATGCTAATTAGTAAGACCTATAATGTTATACCTGATCTATTTTCAGTGTGCATTGTGATGTGCATTTCAGCACATTCCTGGACGTGAGCACCTAAGGATCCTTAAAATAAATACAGAGGTAAAACCCCTTTTCCCCTTCTAACTGTGTTTGACTCTTGATTTTAAGACCAGGAAAAGGCATCAGTGGAACTGCATTCATATCGCTTTAGGGGTAAAAAGCATTTTGCCAGACAGCATTGGAATTCAAAATAATTTTGACAAAGTTCAGTGTATTCAAAATTGAGAGGATAAAATTCAACATAGACCAGACAAAGTACTGATATTAGAAAGGAGAGGTCATGTGTACTAATACAAAAAGTGACTATACAATCAGGGAAGAACTGGCTGATAGGAAGCTAGGTGTTAACAGTAATCACATAGCAATCAGAAAGGCCAATGGCATTTCAGAAAAAGGGCATACTTCTTTCTGGGTTATGTTAGTAGGAGATGTCTCGTGACAGGGTGTCAATCATTTAACTTCCTTAGCTGGTAGAGCACTCCAGAGATTATTATACTTTCAAAAGCAGTTCCCATTCAGAAAGCTATAAACTAGAGAAAGGAAAAAAAAAAAGACCAGTAACCAAACCCAGCACATTATAAGTGTTTTAACCAGATGCAAGATTGAAAGAGTTGTCTTACTAGCAGTGCACTCATATTATATGGCATGGTGTTTCATGTAAACCTCTTATGGATAACTGCACCATGGCATACTCTGTAAAAAATATCTGTAATCAGCACATAGATTTTCATAGCAACTCCCTTAATACAATACATTCTCTTTTCTTTCTGATACTCCATTAGGATAATGACCTCAAACTGAAAAAAAGCTGCCCTAGTAGAAAAATGTAGCACCACTGAAACAAGGTACAAATTTGGCAAACAAACTAGAAAGTACATTACAATTTATTGTATCATTCTGTTTATCCTTTGAAGGGTTATCAACATCTATAGTTACTGGAGATACTAAGCAGGGCATGTGTATTGTAGGGGCTTTTCATCTCTCCAGGCCTCCTGGAGCTCTTAAAAAAAAAGTTATTCTAAATGTTCATATGCTTCCTCTTCTTTGTATAGTAAAACATCATGCTTCCTCATCACAACAAAATGTAAAAATATTAATGATCACTATTGACCATATGATAAAGTATTAAGATCTAGACTGAGGTATTTGCAAAGGTGATGGACTTCCTTGTTATAACAGGAGTACAAGTTGTATCTTAGCAATGATGACATGAGCTGTGGTCAGCAGCAGCTGTACAGAGTTTTGTTAGAGTAACTGCTCAGAATATGGTCAGTATGGTCAGAATAAAGTCTACACTCCGTGTCCTTGGGAGGAAAAGCACAGAACAATAATAGGTATATTGAAAGAACAGACTTAGTGTAACAGTGAGGCCCCAGGGAATGAAGCACATGCTGCAAATGGTTTGTTTCTGGCCACTAAAGGAGTGCAACTTGGAGAGCTCAGCAGAATTGCTTTTATAGCACAATAAAGAAAATAAAAAACACACACCAAACACATAAATCTGGATACATATAATGAAAATTCAAAGGAGAAAACAAGAAAGAATGTAAGATCACAGCCCCTACAAGAACGAGCATGAAGGAAAAGAAGGGAGAGCATTGCTCCATCAGTGTCTCCCCTGGTTAAGGATGCTGCACGTGATTAATGTCCCACATTCCTTCAGCAGAGGAAAAGAAGCGCTATTTGGTTTGATGCTCATCATACTTCGCTTCTGCAATTTAGAAATCGTATATGAAGTGGTATCTATTACTACATACTTATACTGGCAGTTTAAAGAGTGGCATGTGTATGTGTGTTTTATTTAGCAACACTCTCCTGCACAGTGGCATGATCGATACTGCAGTACTAAATCAGAATAAACCCCGATGCAACAGTAGATCATACTTAGACCTGAGCTACTTTGGCATAGATATGTTCAAATACAAAATGATCTGTTAAAAATTCCTCTATAGCATAATTAGTGCTGATAACAGGTATTCAGTTATCCTGCCATCCTTCCTACAATTTTAGAAGTTGCAAGATGCCCATTCAGTTCCACATATGATGAACTAAAATGGTCACATGCAGCAATGGCAGAACAATCCTCCACAGGCTGATGTCACCAAATGTCAAGAAACTTTCACTCAAAGCAGCAAGAGTCAAGAGGATACAGTTCTACAGGGTGACAGATTCTCTTTCAGATTGCATGAGGACTAAATTTGTTTGCTGTAAAAAACTATAAGCTATTTAATAAAGAAAAGTTAAATTCATAGACTGGTACAAATTTTCCAAATAATCAGTCCTCTTTTACTTGAATGACTGAGCCAAAATAAAATGCTATTTATTTTCTCTAGGCGACATATCACATCTGGAGTTTCCTCTGTAAGGTTTAGTCTGTAAGTATGCACCCACGCAGGAGAGAATGGAAGAACGCTGCAATTAGAACCCTACGCAAACCAGCCAAATTTTAGGCCTGAGTGTAGACTATTTACCTAGCTGTATATCCTTTGAAACAGGTAAGCAGAGGGAATCTAGGGAGGAATGGGGGCAAGATTGAAGTCTTTTTCCAGCCTTGTTGGCTCTAACAGCTGCGCCGCTGCAGAGAGATACTAATTTCCAGAAGTAAATTACTATTCCCCCAGAGCAAGGAAGAACCAGAAGAGAAAATGTGATTCAGAGGAAAATCTGAGTCACCATACTTCCCCAGGCTGGCATTACAATGATGCAGTTCACAAACCACCTCTTGCTGAAGGCTATGCCAATAGGCACAATCTCACCCTAAATAAAGAACAGGACAGTTGTATCAGCAACTTACAGCTTCCAAAAGTGAGCTCTATATGCTGATGTTTAAGGCTTAGGGGAAGAACAAGAATCTAGGAAGTTATGAGACAGAGAATTTGCTCTGTTCTCATACTAAAATATCTGTGTCACATGCCTTGTGTCTTTTCATAGCACAGAAAGTCCCCTCTGTGGAATAAAAACCCAGATGGATCATTTTATAATGATTAGGCATCACTGTTTAAATGTAGACAACCATGAATCACTCTGCAACAGCTGCCAGCAATTTGCCTTGGAAATAAAAGCAATCATATACCAAGTTGAAAGAGCTACTTTATGGGAAAGGGATGGAAGCATGTGTTCAATAAAAACAGAAGGACACAAAAATCCAGAAAAGCAAAATGATTTAGTTTTGACGAAGTATTCTGTAGTAGTTATAGACTATCATCATTTAGATGGCTCTGGAGTCATGTGGTCCAACCACAGGGCCAGTGCTGAATATTGATATTCATCATCTAAATGTGATTAACGTCACTGATGTATCCATGTATTTTATTATGAGAAATAAAAGACAGGTGCATTGGTATTAACTGCTGGGGAACAAGATTTGTTTGGCTTTTAACAATAAACACCCTATTGTTAAAAAGAAGTTTATTTTGTTTTGACCCTAGATTTGTTTGTGTAAAGAATTTTCCTGCTATATATAAGAAAATAAGAGTGATCTTACTTTACCAGATTTTCTGTTAGAAAAATGGAATAAGCATACAGGAGGAAATAAAACTGTTAGACCAAAATTGAAAAATCCTACTGTTTATATTTGTAACCATTATATTAGCAGTGTTGTAAAACTATTATGGAAAGATTCAGCTCTTTCCATTAAGAGCCCTTTTCAAGCACATGCTTAAAACTTCTGCCATTTTGATTTTCTAAAGCAGTGTCTCATAACCCATGTTCCCTTCAAAAGCTCGGAAGCAGAAGTACACATGCCCAGGAAGACATGATCAGAATCCATCTAAAACAGTAAAATCCCTTAACTCAGCAATGTGATCTCAGCATCAATAGCAACTGCCACTGATAGCACAAGCTTGATGGGTAAGAAGTAAGGGAACTATTTTTATCATTTCTCTACCAGCCTAGGGTTGCCTTTATCCAAGAAGCAGGAAAACAGGTCTCTTCCAAAGTCATCTTCAGCAAAAGATGTTTTGCTATCACACCTCTCCTTTCTCACTAATGTGATCTAGTTATTAGTTTAGAGCAAAGGCTGGAGGGTAAAGAATGAAAAAAGTCACAGGGGTACATATCTAAAGCACAGGAGGAAATATAATTCTGCATCTCTGTTGGCTGGAAATTCAGTTGGGAATTTGGGGAATATAAATATATCATTTTTCTGCCCTGTAGTGCCTTGTTTATGTATATTATCCTCTGATGAAAATGCAAACACTGCTGTGAGATTTGGATACTTCATCTTACCACAGTACATTAAAGGAAAATAGGAGGGACAATATCACAGGAGTCCACTGTCCAAGATCATACATACAGTCTGAGCACTTGTGACTTGCATCAGTCACTGTAGAAACAGTGGTACTTGCTAAGCTATTTCACTGATCTCTGAAATATCCTAGTGTATTTCTAAAGTCATAACATGAAACATCAAGCTCACCTTTGTTCAAGGAAATAGTAACTGTCTGGAAGTACTGACCTTCTAATAGGGCCTACCTATAGCATATAACTGTGCTAAGGCTGTGTTTATCTGACTTCTGATGAAGAGAAATCACATCCATTTTTAAAACCCTGCTGTGACAATTTGGGCTCAAAATATCTGGCCCAATTATGAATGCGACATTTTTCTATGGCTATATATTTTTGTGGACATTTTTATTATCTGTGAATGTGATATTTAATGTAAAAATGAAAAAAGGAGAGGAGCAATGTATTCTGCAAGACTAATGGACAGCTAAACTTAATTCATTAGGTGAGACGGGCAGTGTACAGAATGAGAAGTTAAATCATGCAGCAATGACCTTGGACTGAGCAGTTTTTCTGAGCTAATGTACTGAATTTTGAATTTACTTTGTTAAGGGGTCCCTTTTTATAATACAATAAACACTATAGAGGGGAATTCATAGAATCAAATGCAGATGACTGCATTAAATTACACATAAGATAGTTGTCTCACAGTGAAGAGAGAAAAACAGACACTTTAAGGGCACAATTGATTCACATACCTGAAAGAAGACAGACCTAAACCCACCTATTTCTCAGCATTCATTATAAAAGAAGAAAGAGATGATCAGTTCAATATGCAGACATCTCTATTATACCAGTATTGGATGAAATTAATTCCATCCAGAAGGACTAAGAAATTCTGGTCTTTATAGTCAGCTTCAGGCATCCAGTTTAAATCTCATCAGGGATTTAATACTAGAACTGGAGGATAAGGAACATACCAGATAAAATAACAAGGCTTACCTCCTACCTCCTTCTCTAAAAATATACAGTTTGTCTCCCATTTGCAATATACCTCAAAATGAGCCGACTACTGAATCATTTAAGGTAAATAGTTTTTCTAAGGAATTTCTTCATTTTGGGTTCTTTTCAATCACAAAGAACAATTTTATCCATCTTGCAAAATCTTCCTCAATAGAATTCAAGGAAAACCTGTGACTCTATATAATGTTGCAATTTTTTTTCTTTTAAGAAAAACTAGAAAAATATTAGGGAATACTACTTTTTTCACTTTCTCTCTTAGAGCATTATTCTCAACTTCAGTCTTATTTAGCATCTGGATAAATTTACTTGGCTGGCAGCACAAAGTGTGTCTAAGGAAGTAAACACAGTAATAGCATCAGGCCTGCACTGCTTGGGAATTGCACAGCATCTCTCCATATAGACCCATAGCTTTCTAGCAGCGCTCACTTTGGTTTATATTTTAGAAACCAGCAAGACCTGAAGTAGCTGAATACTGTGTTAGTAAACACAGGTGATCGGCTGGGACCCTGTGTTGTGGGGCTGTGTTGTTGCTACAAAATGACATGAAATGCATGAGGCATAGCTTTTAAACAGCAAATATCAAATAAGTTCTGAAACTATGAAAGATGAAGCTTTCAGAATGTAAGATATTATTCATCTGTCAAAAGCATAGAAGCAGCTTCATATCCATTTTTTTCTTCAAAGAAAGTGTCATGCTACCCACAAAGTATAAGGCATAATGCAGTATTTGCCGTAGTTCAGCTGCAACAAAAGCTAAAACTCTGAATCATTTGAATCAAAAGCACCTTTCTGTAAATGAAGAAGAAAAAGAATAATTTTGGCATACTACTTTATGTCCTGGTCATAGTTATTTTAATTAAGCTTATTGGCTCCTGTCTTTTCCAAGAAATACATATTATTATTTATATGATTTTTTTTTAAATATTAATTTCATTCCAAGGACTGTTCTTATGCTACTCAATATACCAGCACTAAAATGGCTATGAAATGTCTGAGTCTGCTGAGAACTAGTGACAAAATGCAACACAAGCTTCAAGTCTTTGCCAAGACACAGTGGTATGAAAACAGAGTAGGCTGAGGACAAGACAACTGAGTTCCTGTGCCAGCATCCTTGCCGGTTTCCTCTTCAGTTTCCATCAAGCTAATATTTTCTTCTGACTTTTCAATTTTGAAGCGTTGAGATAATAATGATTAGGTCATTAGGTCATCTTAATAAAGACCACTGAGATATACAGAAAGCAAATTAAGGAAATGCGGGTCATTTTAATAAAACAGAACGAGATGCACATATCTAGAATAAGTTTCTTACTCATCGTATCTGCTAGAAAACCTATAAAGATAGAAAGGTAAAATTTCTGTAACAAATTTCACTGAAATATGAAAAGTAAGATATTTGCGGTTATAAAATCACCAGCTTAGGGGCCAATCTGAAAATGTCTTCAATGGCTTTATTCACTTCAGAGCAATTGACAAAAGCAAATTCTCCTTATGCTTCTCCTTGCTGTTCTGCTTTTTTTTCCTTGCCTTTTTTTGGGGTTTTTGAGATTCACCAGCACTACACATGAACCTGGGTCCAGCTGTCCAGCCTTTTCTTACAGATTACTCCAATTCAGTCAGTGGGTTTAGCACAGGGAAATCTACAACCTCCGGGTCCTTAACATGGACTAAACCATGTTATTAAACTATGGTTATTAAACAATAGACTATAAGGGAAACAACTTGCTTGATTCCCAGTGCCTACTAATTAAAATCCTCTTAAGCATTCCAAATTTTTGTTTTCCTCATACTTTACAATTTCTTCTCCATGAAGGCACCACAACTAAAATTCCACAGCTTCACAGATAACCAGAGCACAATTAAAATTGCACATTCCCTGCAAACAACCATTTGCAAAGGCATTTAGTCATAGTTCTAAAGTTAATAATTTACTGTCTCCATTAATTATAAAAAGCTGAAGTTTTGCTACAAATGTCTGTCTTAAGAAGATCTAAGGAAGACAAGTGTTGGATGTGTTATGTAAAAGCATGTAAGAGCAGTGTTACATTATTAAAGGGAAAGCTGCCTTTAAAACTGGAATTCATCAATATTCACCCTTTTAAGACATTTGACTAGTATGTAAGTGACCTTGAAATCGGTTATGCATCTTCAGTGTAGGATGCATAACAAGTCATGGTCAATTAATACACAACAGAGCCCATAATCATGGAGATTATTGCCTTATCTGGAGAAAACATAGTCAAGGGCATTACTGCCTAATTTAGCTTCACAGCCAAATTGATAACTTCAGGACCTCCAGTACTCAGAGACCATAGAAATGAGCACTCTGGAAACACACACAGATCTCTAATAAACACTGATGCTCTATAATGACGTTTAAAGATGATCTGTAAAACTTTAATAAAATAAATATCAGGGTCATAAACAGCACTTCATAACCTTGCTAACACAAAATTACATGGCTCAGAACTTCTCCCCTGCTGCTATTTCTCAATAGAAAACTGTCACCCAAAGAGTTTAACTCTGGGTTTCCGCAGGGGCACTGCCTAAGAAAAGTGTCCAGGTCCTCACCGGAATTGGCCACTGCATGGGTCAGACCAGGCAACCATTAGAAATACTCCTACAGCTCTTCAGAGCTGCAGATTAAGCAAGCACCATGCATTGCACCACTCTTCAGTATCCCACTTTGATCAACTCAACCAGAGAAAAGACAACAGGGGCCAGATAAAGAGGATAACCTTAAAATAGGAAGAAAATATGAGGCTACATTTTTTTAAAATTTAGACTGTGTAAGAGTGCATTGGTTTGAATGTTTATACTTTGTTTCTGTAGAGGCCCTGAACATAATTAAAACTCTGCTCATTAATATCCACTGTAATTTTTGTGGATGGTTTTTCATAGCAAAGATGACCTACCCCCCCTCCCCCCCCCCACCCCAGTCCCCCCAAAAAAGTCAGATGAAAAACTTTGGTACCAATTATAATTGATTGTTTTTTAAGTTAGAAATGAGTTTTCTATATGTCCTGAAGCAGATGAAAATAACTGAATAATAAATAAGAATGTTTTATACTTGCAGTATTTGGAGCCTTTAATCTGAGGATTTTAATAGGGCTCTGAAAAGTATTTCCTAATTAACCTTCACTTTACTATGAGCAAGACAAATCCTTGTAACTTTCCTCTTAGCTCAGATGAAAAATAAGGGAAAAAGGATGGAAATGGTGTGATTTTTTCTATTTTTTGCCCCCATGCTAGCTCATAATCAATAATGCAGAGCATTTCCTTAAGGTATAATGACTTCATTGTCATTCTTTGCACACATAAGTCTCACAGTGAAGCAATGTTCTAAATTCCAGTTAACTGTCCTACCTGGAGGCGAGGGTCAAAGTTCAAATACTAGTGGTACTCCTGTTAGTAAAGCAGTTAGGAGCCAACATAAGTTGTGGGTAAACTGATTCTCCCTGTTGCACCTCAAGACTCTGAGCTACAGAAATATGAAGAAAGCCTCTTCAGACAACCGTCCAGAAGAAAAGATGCTGAGGTCAGTATTTGCTTGTTCCCAAGGAAATCACCACTGCTGACATCACAGGACTGAGGAATCTGCATGGCTCAATGGCAGGTACATTAAGACACATGAAAAGTGACCAGACCCTTTCAGGCTGAGGAGGAAATTCCCTGTCCTAAAAGGAGGACAAGTGGGTAAATCAGATTGCTGGCACCATCATCCTCACCTTCCCCAGTGATACTAGGGATGAAGCGAAGAAAAGAGATCTGCCAACAAATACATTCTACTCAAATTAGTGCCTTGTTTGGAATGCTGTGAAACTGCTTTTTTCCAGAAAAAATCCAGGAAAAAAAACCCAAACAAAACCCACCAAACAAAAAGCACCAAAAAACCCCAATACAAACAACCACCACCACCACTACCCCCATCCTCTCAGCCTGACTCAGCTATTCTGTGCTGTTAATCCAATCACTTTCCTGCACTGTTACTTTCCAGTGTAACTTCTCTCACTCAAAGCAGGCTGAATTGACAGAAATGAACTCAAATTCTGATGTTGCAGAATTCACGTCAGTCACATTCAATAGATATCGATTCCTTCCTCTGCCTTTTCCACAAACTGCTGAAGTAGGATAGGGGTTGAGGAAAGAATAAAGGAATTTTGGAGATTATCTGAGATAAAACTCTTCTTTGTCAGGTACAGGAAAGGGGAAAGTCATCTTGATTGCTGAAAATGCTGACTGAGAACTTCCATGTCAGGTCTCACACTGATGACAGTGAAAAGTAGGAAACAACACGGGTTGTCAAGCACCCTGTCATCACAAAGTAAATCATGAAGTTAAATGCTTGAGTTTCAAAGTTATTACAGGGAACATTAAAGGGAATTTTGTAAAAACCAAGCATAATCTATATGAAAAACTTAAAAAACCTATAAGGTTTAATTCATACAATCAAAACAGTAATCAGAACAACATGTGTCTGTGTATTCAAAATGTACATGCACATGACACATACAATAATATATCTCTGACTCTAAAAATAAAATTTCATGGAAGAAGTAGTAAACATCCTATTTATTTAAAAATTTACTTAGATCACAATAATAACCTTATTAAAATTCTGTATTTGTTTATCAGAAATAGTTCTGTGTTGAATACTGAGAAATGAAGACTGACAAATCTGAAACCAGATATTATCATTCCATGCATTACTCCACAAAACTCAAATATTTTCTGTAATTTATTTACTAATCTCTTGAATTTTTTTTATTTGCTTTGAGTATTAGCTACCTGAAGAAAGGTCATCTTATTAGAAGTTCAGAAATTATATCCAAGTGTTGCTTGTTTTTAAATCTGAAGCCTTAACAGTTACCTACTTACAATATCTGTCCCTCAGTCTTAAGGTCCAACACTGTATTTGCCAGTACACACATGCTGGTTATCAAGTTCGGTGTTTCCACATAGAAATGATTCTAACTGAGATACCCTTACCTTCTAACACAGAATCCTAGAATCGTTTATGTTGGAAAAGACCCTGAAGACAATTGAGTCCAACCACAAACCTAACACTGCAATTTCCTAGCCATTTCCCTAAGTGCCACATATATACATCTTTTAAATACCTCCGGGGATGGTGACATAACCACTTCCCTGGGAAGCCTCTTCCAATGCTTGACCACCCTCTTGAAGAAATTTTTCCTAATATCCAATCTAAACCTCCCCTGGTGAACTTGAGGCCATTTCCTCTTGTCCTATCACTTGCTACTTGGAAGAACAGACAGACCCCCACCAGGCTAACACCTCCCTTCAGGCAGTTGTAGAGTGATAAGGTTCTCCCTGAGCCTCCTTTCCTCCAGGCTAAAATCCCCCAGCTACCTCAGTCACTCCTCATCAGACTTATGTTCCAGACCCTTCAACAGCTCTGTTGCCCTTCTCTGGACATGCTCCAGCACCTCCATGTCTTTCTTGTAGTGAGGGGCCCAAAACTGAACACAGGATTCCAGGTTTAGCCTCAGCAGTGCCGAGTACTATCCCAGAACTGCTGGCCACACTGTTGCTGACACAGGCCAGGATGCCATTTGCCTTCTTGCCACCTGCACATACTCTGGCTCATGTTCAGCTGCTGTCAAAGCACCCCCAGGTCCTTTCCCATGGGACAGCTTTCCAGCCACTTTTTCCCCAGTCTGTAGCACTGCAGGGATTTTTTGTGACCAAAACGGAAGATCCAACACTTTGCGTTGTTGGAGTTCATACAATTGGCTTCAGCCCATCTTGCATTCTCTCCACCTTCTCTTGTCATTATAAGTGAGGTACTCTTCTGTTAACTTTAGCTGTGGCTCCTTAATGATTAGGGAACAGATTGTTACACAGAGTTTGTGTAACATAAACCCAGCCTGCTTTGGAAATAAGGCCACAAAAACAGGGCTACAAAACAAAACAGGTGAGGACAAACAGAAGACATAGAGCTGAAGAACATAAGGCAACTGGATTATCAATATAAATGTACTCTGAAGACAGATTCACAGCTAGCTACTATTGCACAACATGGCTATATCAAAGCAAGATATCATTAAGGCACCCTCATTAACAGTGCCTGCCAAGGACAGGTAGAGTGCAACTCATCAGAACTATGACTCCTATCGCCCAGAAGCAGAAGTGTAAGAGCTGGAATTGTTCAGTGCATAAAAAATTTTTACCAGGCAACCAGTCAGGACAGAGATGACTTGGAATGTGTAGTGGAACAGGAGGATGGCTGACTGTCTGGTACCTGCAGTGGATGAGATTTATCTCATACTTATCTCTGAGCAACAGCAGAATTTGCACTGTCTTTTTGCTACAAGTGCTTCAACACCCGCTGTGACTCAGGAGCCCATGCAGCCCAGGAGCAGGCTGCTTCAAAAGCATTTGGCACTTCACTGTGCTGCCTCTCACCTGATCTAGCTCAGCTTTGCTTGTGACTCATTTAGCCTGCTAATCTCAGGAGAGGCAAGGCTTCATCTCATGCATTCCTCTTACTCTGGTGCTAGTTAATTTATGATGGATTCTGGTGTATTACAAGACATTGCTGCCTGGATCAGATCAACTCATTTTCTTAACCACCTTCATATGTCAATTTTGCAGAGACAAAGGTGTTTATGTTTCCATTTTTCCACCTGTTCTACATCTTGAGTTGAAATAAGCCAGTCAACTTTGAACTGACTTTCCTCTCAGAACACTGGAAGTATGCAATTCAGCAGAAAAGGTTTAACCCCCTTTTATATCTTTATCATCTCTGGATCATCTCTACTTTGTTAAGTTGTTCATATAAAAAACATATATAGTCTCATGACATTGTCACAATTTTTTCCCCATACTACACTTCAGAATTGCAGTGTGCTGCAGTTTTATATTAGCTAGACTGTCTGTTTTGATATCTGAGGCTACAATGAGGAAACCTCGGAACAAAAAGATTCAGAGTATAAGGCCTTCCATCAATACTGGATATGTTATCTGTTGTCTCTTTCCTGTCTGTAAACTTTGCTAGTATTTCTGAAGTTCATGCTATTGGCACTTCTTTTTTCAGCATGATTCTCTATAAATATTTGCAATCCAGAATAGACTGTCACATTATCCTGAAGTAACAGTGACAAGTAGACATGCCTACTGGAGTAAGGTGTGATGCTACAACCCAATAAATACATTCTGCCATTCAGTGTGGATTATTAGGCAGTATACACACACTAAAATCTGACCAGAATTACCTCACACATCAGGTTGCCTCATGATGTGTGGGGAGTAACCATGACAGTATCTGCTCCGATCTGTGTAAACCTTGCTTAACATTAACATGAAAAACACTAAAAAAGTGTGTAAAACACACTTCCCAATTAACAGACTGGAAGAAACAAATATTTTCCTTTGGGGAGTGCCTTTAGTGTCACAATTTCCAAAATGTCTAAAAGCATTGTGTCTTGAATTGAAAATCACCATTTCAGTTTCTGCTATATAATACTTTTGCTTTCTTTGCTAGAATTTACTCTCAAAAGTTATACTGCAGATAGCAGTCAGGACAGACTACACAGTTCATTGTTATAACCAGTAATAATGGATGTTGCACAAGGTGATTTTCTTCTTACTCATCACAAACATCTGGAATGGTTAATATTTGAAGTACAAGACATAGGACAACCCTTTTCAAAAACAAAAACAAAAACCAAAAAAAATAACCAACCAACCAACCAACCAAAAGAAGACCTGTCCTATTTTGAAGAGGAACTGTATCAAAATAGTGTGCTTTTACTTACAGATACATATTTGGAGTGTGCAAACAGAAACTGGATTATTCTTCTTCATATAAACTCTGTGGCCTGCTCAGTTAAGTGCTACACAATTATACCTGTGGATGCCTCTTAAAAACAAAAACGTTGGTGTGATTTCAAGCTATTAATTTTTTCATACAGCTATATTATGGAATAAATTATCAGAATAATAACACTTTAAAGAACAAAGAACAACTTTTATTACCTCAGAGTTGACCACTTCTCCCTATATAGAACTCAGTTCAAATCAAGATATATTCATACAATATTTTTAATTTTATCTAAGGCTAACTTTCTTCAACAAGGAATAGCACAGATATTTCAGATCTAGAATATCATCTTTTCAGAATAATGCTGTGGCAAAACATACAGCCTTCTTTGAGATCATATTAAGGACTGTCAGAATGGCGTAGCTTTGGTTTTTTGTGCCATCTGGGAATATCAGTTCACAACAGAAATGAAAATTTCCAAATGGTTGGAAATACTCATACTGTATATATGCATATTGTTTTATATGAGACATATAAATCTAAACCATCTTTTCCTTCTGACTTCCTTGTAAATAGTTACAGAACACTTGTCAAAGAAAGAGCAACTAGAGCTTAAGCATTTTGAGATGTTTGCTTCCAAACTAATTACTAGCTTTCTACCTTAAAACATCAGAGGCAAAATTTTAACCACCATATTGATAGCTAAGTACTTTACCAGGTGAGATTGCAACTAAACATTTCCAGAATATGCTGCCACCGTTATTCCATTGAAACAAACCATTTTGAAAGATACACTGCTCCCTAATCAATCAAATTCCTCTTGTTAATTAGAACTAAGGTTTTAACAGATGTCCGCATGTTCCTGGCAAGCACTTCACAATCTATAGTTTAAAGCATTTCACAGAATTAATTAATAGTCTTTTTCATGTTTAAAACATGGAATACAGGCTTAAAGACCGCAGGGAAATGATAATTAAATGAAGAGTACAATTATTAGTCTCTGTTGTATTGGCTATTTGCAAGAATGCAATCTCATCCCAACTGGGTTAGATGAAAGCATAAAACACTTGTCTGCACCTTTAGCCTTGATGAGATTGTGATATTTATGCTCTCTTGTAACATAAACTTCTTTTAGCTGATCATGAACCAACTGAGAAAATATGTTTTGGATTTGCACGACAGATATTGAAGCAATATAGCAGAAGGTTGTGTGGAAAACAAAAAAAGAGATGTTATTTATGATCTCTCTCATGGCTGGCCAACTTTCTTCTCTTATTGGAAGACCTATTAGTATGTTTTCTCCCGAGGACACTTCTCTCAAATGATTCTTCTCTTAATATCTGTTTTCTCAGCTTCAACATATCAAGTTTACACTATTTTTTTTTCCTTTTATGTCACATAAATTCATTCTTCAAAATAAATAAAAAAGGTGGTAACAGGAAAAAGCTTTAAAATCTGATTTGTACTTCAGTTGAAAGCAGACACTTTGTGGACTTCTAGTGCATCTCTAAACAATAGATGGGGAATATACAGTGGTAGCCTAGAAAGCAAAGAAAATATTTGCCTTTGTTGACAGTGAAATAGCAAGACCTTTCTTTTAGTTTGTGTACTTCCGGATTCAGTCTCCTGCTTAGAATGGCTCAGTCTATGCCTGATTTCCCAGATCCATCCAAATCCACTGTACCCTCTTGGCACCACAAAAGTTTTAAAATGAGGGTGAACTTAAACCAGATTATTTTATATTGTTTAAGAATGGAACTAAGAAGCTGAACCTTGATCTCCAGTGACAGCTCTTATACTCTTCCCACATGGAGAGAATAACAAGCAGCACATCTGAACATTTCGAAATATGTGTTAAACATTTCTCAAGAGTAACAGCTGGTAAGAGTGCAACATGCCCAAAGTAAGCACCGTCAGCTTTTGGCAAATATTTTATTATTCAAGCTAGATTTTTTTGGTGTGCTTTCCATCTACTAGTGTATCCAGTCTTACTAGCCACTTTTTATTCAACTTCATTTCTTCTAAATGATCTTCCATCTCTGTTGCATATTTCCCAATTATTAAATCATTTCTTATATATCTTTCTGTCTTAGAGACAATACTCATATTTTCAGAACTAATCAGTTTGGATCTCATCTTTTCAGTTTAAGAATACTAGTTTGCTGCTGCTTGAAATAAATGAGCAATGCATCAAATTTATTTTACAGTATGAATTTATTTTACAGTATTTTATTGGAAATGTAGATTTGCTCCACAAAAGAGTGGGAAAAGTAAAGTGCCATGCAAAAAAGATTCCCGACACAATGTCTGCCACACACAGCAGATGGTGGTAGCCAATGCATAGGGTGGTTGGAGAGCACAGAAATGAACACTGCAGAAGTAATCACTGAGGTTAGAAGCACAAGTTGGAAAGATATGTTGGTTTTCTTGTGTTTGGGTATTATTTCTAATTTAAATTAATATATACATTTATGAAATCTTTGTACAGATATTCCTAAGCATAGTTAAGGATAAAAGACCTCAAATCTGATCTCAAGACTTGTTTTTTGCAGCACGTGCAATACATAAAGATTGAGCCCAGGGTTTATAATTAATATAATAATTAACAATAATAATAATAAAATATTAAAGAAACTACCTAAAAATGTACTACCACTGAACACAAGATCTGAAGTGTGAATACGCAACCTACTAGTAGTGACAATTACAGGCAACATAAAAATAATTTTTAGCATTTTATAATGCTAAAGTGTTTACATTTTGTTGCACAGTATAAATATAATGCCACAGTGACAAAATTTGAAACAGCCAGAACTGTTGCTGTGGTAAGTATTACCAAATGGTGAAGGACACTGGAGAGACTCACCATGTCTGAATTACAGTAGACAGTACAGCCAGGAAATGCCTTAAATGACTTATCCACAGTAAGGCCGGTCAAGAAGCTGAAAATCTTTGAAATGTATGTGTGCGCCTGGATAATGTCTCCAGACTCGCTCTCCAAATGCGGTAAGTCCTTTCACACTTCCACTCACTTCCACATGAACAGGAGGCTCTCAGCCCCTGAGGAACTGCACTGCCATTGCCATGACTGAGCTCACACATACAAATTAACAACAGGCATTTGGACCTGCCTAAAGCAGTTTAATTGCATTTAATGGGACAACTGGTATGCACCTAAGGATTTGGGTCTAATTCAGTAAATAAGGATTCCTATGCGAAATTATCATGCTAGAAGTAAGAAACCTGTCAAAGAAGAGGTTTCCCTAATCAATATGAGGCCTACAGCAAAACAGCAGTTGACTACAAAGCACTAAGACAACTGGTTCCTGTTCTGAAACAGGAATGTAAGGCTGTTCCTTGGATAAAGCAATGCCCACTCCTTTGTTTTTTTAACTGACAAAATAAAATATAGTAGTAAGGATTTAAAAATCACTTACATTGATTAAACAATTGTGGAAATTCTGAGCCATTATTATTCATTTAGTTAATAAATTTCAGTACAGTTCTGTTGAGTCAAACAAATGGAAAACATGGCCAACTGGGTGGATATATGACTCGATTAGTATACTGAGACAAAACATCCTGTTATGTTTCTGCTACATAGTTTAGCTTATTGATTTAAATACATGGATTGTGCAATTCAGACAGAAGAAGCAAAGACAGCAGTATCACTTGGGACAGAACACAGGCATAGGTAAATGGCCTGAAAGACTAATTACAAGAGACACATGACCCAAACTATGCCTACGGAAAAGAACACTAATATCACCTACAGCAGTCTGAAAAAACATCTTTAATCATTTTATACCTATTCTACCTTTATTAGACATGCCTGTTTTTAAATGGGCAGCCTGAAACAACAACAACATCAGTACACAAATATATCCATCAATGAATTAGATCCCACTTGGATACATACAGTCATACATGGTGAACTTCACACACTATTTATGCATATATACAACTAACAGACTTGTTATACAGTATGATCACACAAAAGGGGAATCTTCATCATCACGGACCAGTACACGTGCAGATAGGAAATACTGCTTCTTTCTCTTTGATCAGCCTATGAGATTTGTGCTCATTCCTTTAAAAGGAGTGACAGTCATCTAGGAGGTGGCAGAAACTGCACATTTCTTTGGGAAATGCAGCAGCCTCAGTTACTGCATGCCAAAGACAGAGAAATGCACCCTCATCCTTCAGCTCAGAGAGAGTCTGAATGATTGCTAAGAGCAGCAAAGGGCTGTGAGCAGAACAACAGGACATACTGCCAAGGACCAATAAGCACAGCAGTGAGGAGATGACTGAAAGAAAAGATCATCCTACAAGGTCACCAGGAGAAGAAGGTCACTCATTTATAAACCTTGTATTTCCATTCTGCTTCATCTGACACTTGGGAGTTCTCTAGTGCTTCTATTAATTATTCCAGTTCATAGCCTAAGAGAATCTGGCTTTTTGAACTTCAAAGCCATTTGGATCCTCTTTGGAAAGCTCTTTATAAGGAAGAGGTTCAGGTCCCACTGCCTCAAAGCTCTGGCAGTTTTGGGCTCTCTCACAGCTCTCAGTTCTCAATGAAAGCTTAATGGAAAGTACACTTTTCCACAAGGAAGATAACGTCTTTTACAAATTATAGAATAGAACCATTGGCAAGTACAGCATAAAGGGCTCACTTGAGTATGTACTGTATCTCCTACAGATTTGATTTACCTAGCAATGTGATTCTCCATTCATGTAGCTACTCTCAAATAGGAAAAAGGTGCAGTGGTATTGATGATACAAAAAGTCCAGGCAAAGAAAGCATGGCAAGTGTGTCAGCAGTAAACCAACTGTGAAACACTGAAGCTGGAGTCCAAGCTGGGATAACTAATAACATGTTACCTTTAAATATAGATGCCTGTAACTGTGCCAGCAATCTGTGAAGTTGCACAGCTAGAACTGTACTTTACTGCCTTAGATGCAGCTTTTTGATATGAATTTTCATTTGTAGTATTTGGCCTTTACCCTCACACTTTTCATTTGGAGGCAAGTCAAGCTGAAACCATTTGAAGTGTACCCAATAAAGGCTGCCATAGCTATCATTAATCTCCAAACATATACTTTTTTAAAAAATCAAATTTCTAAAGAATATTACTATGATCAAAGAGTTCAGGTTCCTCATCAGCTTTAGATGGTATGGACTATCACCATAAATCTTACGTGAATTGTATTACGGCGATGCTTATTTGACAACTCTTCTTACTATCTGCCAGTGTAAAATGTCCTGCAAATACAAAGCACTATCTAAGAATGCTGCACATGTGCAACTCTATGCTCTTGGAAGCTGTTAATTTAACACTAACATACTGGCAAGGATAACAAAAAATAGAGAATAAATATATCCTTTCAGACACAAATTCTCTTGATTTCAGAAAAGAAAATTTCCTGTCAGATTAATGCTGTAGAAAACAGAAGATTTGGTCCACTGTTTTAAAGATTGTTTATTTGAAAAAAGGTAAATAAAGCAATTTCCTAGTACTGGGGTTTGAGATTTTCAAAGCAGATATAGCTATACTTATTCTATAAAGGTATATGTCTTTTATAGGGCAGACAATATGTCCTTGAGCAGACAAGTCCCCCTGCCCAAACTTTAAAAAAGCATATTATTTGACTAAAGAAAGATTCTTTATGAAAACTAAACAGGATATTTGTATAAATGAATATTAAAAACATTCAAACTGTATAATACTATGAATTGGTAACTCACATATTAGTAGAACAAATAAAATATTAGGCTGGATCAATAGTTTTCTGATTTTACTAATAAGAAACTTCTCATTTAAGTTCAAAACTTTGAAGAGTCTTTTCCAAAAATATTCATGGTTTATTCTTCTATGGTAGCTGTGCAATTTGGGAATGAAATTGATGAAAATTAACTTTTACAGATTTCTCGGATTTTCCCCAGAAACTGAACAGGTATTTAAAAGTTTTGTACTGGGGATGAACAAGAATTTACTCTGCAGCTAATTGTACAGAGTCGTTTAGAGTAAAGAACACAGCAGCATTCAATTTTGTTCACCTACGAAAAGACAGATTCTTCACAGCTCTTAGTGGTACTGGTCAACAACAGGAGCAGTGGTGGCAGCTATGACATCCTCAACCATATGTCAAAACTCAGCTCATTTCCATGAACGGCCAGTATTCTATACTGTCACAGGATCATAAAGAGGCAGAAAGCTCCTGTGACTAATTTTTCTATTTTTTTTTTTTTTTTTTTTTTACTTTTCTACTTTTTTTTTCTTAAAGACTAAATATTGCTTCTACAGATGACACAAAATATGGCAGAGTTTTCATTTACTGTTTGTGGTTCTGCTGGCTGTGAATGTGATCTGAATTGGTAGATTTGCAAAATGGATGGCAAGGTGTTTTCCTGAGTTGACAGTAGTTGTACAAAGAAATTTGTCTGTTAAAGCATAAAGCTAAATTAATGAAAGATTTGTGGACATTTCTTCCCACTTTTATGTAATAATCTGTATAGATTTCCTCATGCCAATCTACCCACTCTACATCAACAACAATAAAGGTTTTGCCCCTACACACCTTTCAACTTGCAAATCTTGAAAAATATCACATTTTATTAGACAGAGAAACCATTAGGCAAAATGCCCTCTTTTCTCTGAATTTATAAGCTTTCAATACAATAGACACCATAAAGCTTTAAGATTTTGATTCTATCTCGAAAATGTTAGAAATAGAGAACATATTCTGCTTTTTCATTACAAATTCTCTAAGTATTGGGACCAATGATGTGCATCACGTATAAAGAATGGTGGATGTACGGTTCCTCAGAAGATACAGATGCACTTGTTTAGCAAAATTCTGAATGGAAAAGTTTAGGTATTTCTCTATAATTCAAGAGTGTCTTATTGAAAAATGCAAAGCCCTCAAGCAGATGTATAGATATTGATCGCTACCATAAGAAAACTATATTGTAATACCACAGAGTTTTTACAAAGCCCCTTTAGCAGGTTAATATGTCAAAATAATGTATAACATATTTTAAAACAATTACAAATCCTTGAAGCATACCAAGCAAGAAAAAATTAAATGATATTGTACTAAATGAAGATTAGTTTTTTTGCTGGGTATTGAATTCTTCAACTCTTCAGTGAAAATCTTTGATGCAGAATTGCAGGTTCAAAAATAATACAGTCCTTAACATCAGCAAGTGTCTTTATAAATTACAGGTGGTACTTACTTTCTATTTGCATATACCAAGCACCTGCAACTGTATTATCTGGGTTCTTTTCAGTCCCATTTACAGGTAGAAGAAAATTATAGAGACTTAGCCCAGTACCACACAGAGCATGGCACTTAGAAGCAAATTCAGGACCTTGTATTCAGAAGCACCAGCACCTTGATAATTAAGTTCCTGATTCTCCCAATGGCCCTTGTGTTCAGTTGAAATCAGCTCCATTTACTGGTCTGAATTCTGCAAACAACAGATGGCAAACCCATGTTTTGGCACAGAGCTGTAGATACTGGCTGAAGTCTTCTGGAGATCACGATTAGGGTGAAAATACAAAGGTATCCAAAAATGTTTTATGGGTGGTTATGTCTTCTAGATAGAATGGACGGTGCTGTGTGGTGAGTGCTACTGCTTATGTTATGTGCCTGAAGTGTGTAGCTTTTTCTCATAAGGATAACTTAAAAGATTAATAGACACAGTGTGAACAACAGAAATCGCGAGAAAACTTGGAAGGCAAGAGGGGATAATAAACAGTTTCATACTGATGTGCTTTTGCTTCAAATCTTCTAAACTGCATATGCAATATTTTTGAAACTGCCTCCTCACAGTAGGCTGTAGTTTACACCATAACTTAAAATGCTATGCAAATCCATGTTAACATATATACTAAAGTCTTGCTAGCAAAAAATATTCTGTGTATTTAATACTGTTAATTGTGCTTACCATACCATTTTCTGCCATTATGTTTTCAAATATTAAATAAATTATGCAAAAAATGTATTTCTAATGGTATCTGGTTTTAAACGTTCTCTGGCACTGAAGGTGATAGCAAGTAAATTCAATTCCATTAAAATGAATGGAAAAGTGTGAATACTGATCTAACAGCATTTGAAGCTTTTTTTACCTTTCTCTTACTTCTAAAATTATCAATGTAATCTTAAAAGCTTCTCTAGTTGCTAATGCAATGATATGTTCTTCATCACTACTGTAGCAAAGAAAAAAAATTCCAGAGGTGAAATTTCCTTTCCTGCTTGTTATGATGACATCCATACAATGGCATTTCTAGTCACCAAAAAAATTACATTAAATCTATGTGTAGAGTCTTCAGTGTCCACGTAGGCAAAACTCAAAATAATTGATTGTGTCTTCAATGTATTAGTTTTCACTTTAGTTTGGTTTCTTTTTCCTCTCCAGAGTCAACACATATTCAATGAAAGTTTTGAGCTTTTCTTACTATTTATGTTAATTATATAGACTTTTATAATGTTCTTGAAGAACTTGGTGGAAGTCACAGCTAGAACAAGACAAAAAAGAAGTAATTTTCATCCCTGGAAATAGAGGTAGAAAGAGACGAAAGAGCCAGGAAAGAAGAGCCAGTATAACCAAAGTTTATAGATGAACAATGCAAGCTGAGTGAAGAGCTGAGTGTTTTATTGTATACTTGCTTTAAAAAATAAGGGCACAAAGGGAGAATTCTGACTGAACAAGACGTGTGCAGACTGCTTTTCAAGCTGTTTATTTATGTCACTCATGGATAAACTCAAAACAACCTAAATCACTGTAAAGATTAGAATTTTAACTGAAAGGCTTCCCTATGTTAAAAGCTATAGAGCTGGTTATGTAGTAAAGAATTTTGGCCTATCTAGGTCTAAAGAATAATTATTGGAAGAATTAAATGGACTCTTCCAGTTCGTCAACAGCTACAGGTATTGTTGGCTACCCAAAGAGTGAGTAATAAATGGAAATATCCAAACAAATGTTTTCACTGTCTTGTACCCTTTTGTTTTACAATCTCCTTGATGGATTTGATGAACTCATGCCTTCCCCAAAAAACAAATAATGAAATTCTAGCAAAAATAATAAATTCTAATAACACAAATAATGATTTTTTTTTCTCTTTACTGACTAAACAAAACAATATTTTGAAACTCATTATCGAAATAAATTCTGGCAAAAAAGCACAGACTTCTGTAAGAACAAAACAAATTTTCTGAATTAAAATATGGAAGAAGGCTATATCACCACTCCAATTTTTAGATACTTTAAAACTCATGTTTTATTAGGCTCCAGAAAGAAATGTTTTTCATGGCTTTAATGTATTATAATTATTGTTCCTATCCAGCAAGGTGCTGGAGGCTCATTCTGTTTCTAAAACTAATGCAATTGGTAGGCAAAATCACTCTGTCTGCATAAATGTGTATGTAATGATCATAGCAATGCAGAAAGGAGCTCTATAAAGGTGTTAGGGAAAGAACATTTTAAAATAAGTGCCTAAAGTTTCCATAATAAATTATTATGAATTCAGAATCTGAATGTATGGTATGCACATAGACCAAAACTGCAATCTCCCTTTTTGAAAATTTTCAGGTACTGGAAAACCCATACCCAGAACAAAGCAAATCTGTGCAGTATGCATTTCCCTAGTAGCTGGTCAAACACATCAGTGTTTGGAGTCCTTTTTCTAGTTAGAACAATGAAAGTTCCAGCTACATGACACCTTAACTTTAATAAAACAAGACACTATAAACCAGCAAGGAATAGGCTTTCGCAAGAGAAAGATCGGGTTAGGTTTCCTCCTGTTTCAAAGAACTGTAATTTGACAACTGAATTCTAATGACAACCCTGGAAAAAATCCATGGAGGAGAAGAAAATCAACATGGACGCAGGGATTTGCCTTTCATTGTTTCAGTGCAGGACAAAGGACGGGTAGTTGGGAAAGTGGTCTGTGTGCTGTATATAACCTGAATAGAAGACTTGAGCAAAGACCCCTGTCAGTCTGGCTTCCTCCGGGGGCACGACATTGATTTACACAGAAGATAACTCCTGAGACTGCATAATGTGCAAACATGAATAAAATTTTTCCCTGACAGTGAAAGATTTGACTGTAGTATTATTATCAACTAATCTTCTCCATTAATTTTACAGCTTGCAAAGACAAGCACAAAGTGGATTTTTACAGTAAATAAAATATTTCACTGAAAAGTATTTTGACAATGCATTGACATACATATTTCTTTATGTAAGCCAAACTTGTAAGAAACTTAATGAATTTCTTTTATATCACCAACATAACTGTTGAGGTGCCTACACAGCATGGATCTTTAATAGAAAAAAAATACCATCCCTGAAGACTGTACAAGTCTATGAAGCTGTTTCTCAATATATTCTAGAAAAAAATTGATCCAGTTCCAACAGTTTTCCACTCTCTGGGGGATATGTGATATGGGTCTGAAAGCATATAGCTGACTCAAACAGAATTCATGAGTGTATATGCTCAAATTTGTTAAGTGTTGGGTAAGACTGTATGAAGTATACTTTTAAGAATATGATGAAGAGTTGTTTTATCTTTCCGCTATTTTTGGCATATCTCTCAAACACAGTAAGACGTCAACTCAATGCAAGAAAAAATAATCTCTGAGAAAAATTCCTCAGGTGGCATGCCACTTCTTAGCAACTGATAGATTTCTACTGGAATTATTTATCTCCTGAAATAATCAATACATAGAATCACAGAATCATTTAGGTTGGAATAGACCTTTAACATCATTAAGTCCAACCATAAACCTGACACTGCAAGTCCACCACTAAACCATGGAGCCTAAGTCACTAGCTGTGATCCCCAAGTGCCATTTCTAGACATCTTTTAAATACCTCCAGGGATTTAACCACTTTCCTGGGCAGCCTGTTTCAATACTGGACAACCCTTTCCATGAAGAAATTTTTCCCAAAATCTAAACCTCCTATGGTGCAGCTGAGGCCATTTCCTCTTGTTTTATTGCTTGTTATTTATAGATACTGATACCTTCTTTAACGAAGAAAAAGGCTAACAGTCACATTGCATTATTTTATGGAGCCTTTCATCTGGAATCAGTGTCTATGCTTTAATGTCAGAATAAGTCTACAATTCTAAACTAACAAGTAAAGAGGATATGTGGCTAATTTAGGTTTGTCTTAATTGTGCTTCCTACATAAGCTAAGTACACCTTGTTTCTGTGCACAAGACTGACTGTACTTCATCAGATCAAATTCCGATTGATTTAGGTGGGAAGGGAAAAAACATCTATACTTTGATAAAGCTGCACCACTCTGTTTACCAATAATGATTTTGTTTTCAGTTTAGGAGACAGAATGTCTATATGTCTACTGAGAAAATTCTACAAGACAACAATATCCACTTTTCACCAAAATATTAATTAGGCTTCTAGTGTCTAACTGTAGTCCCACAACACAATCAATGGATAATTTCTCAATGCTTCACATTATGCTTCAAGCATGTAATAGCATATCAAGATCTACAGCCGTCTAAAGACTTGCTTACTTTTCTTTGAGACTAAACTCATCCATATCATGATAGATCCAGTTGCCATTGGGAATCAGAACATTTCTCCCATATTTAAAAAAACCCCAAATTCTATCTCTACAAACGTGCCTTTTTCTCAGATTGTTCAGATTCTTTGGGAGAAGTCTTCAGTTTAATACTGTGTCTACTAACAAAATATGTCTTTTTTTTTCATAGCCTGTTTCTTCCCTCCAAGATGAACATGAATACAAAAGTCTGGTTCCACGTCCAAGCTGCATGAGATATGAGTACCATTAACTGCTTTTCGCTCTGCCATGCAGTGTCTGTATTGGTGTAAACTGCCTTCATAGAGGTGTACGAAAGAGTATCTCTATCATTACTGTGGCTTTAAGCTTCTTTTCACTTTCTATTTTGTATTATTTTTTCTTATGCTCTACAATTTGCTATTGTATATTTGCTAATCTGGTAACAGCCTTGATGATACACAATTAATGGACAGTTAGTATATATAACTTTATTTCTATATATTGCTTTTCATTCCAAAATGTGTCCTTAAGTTGAAAATCTACTGAAAAATGCAATTCAATTATTAAAATTATTCCTATGGCATAAAATCATGACTATAACTAACATACTTCCCTCCCCTCTACAATTTGGGGAAAAAAATTAAAATTAATTTCTCCAAGCCTCTGAGACCTTGTTTTTGGAGGTGTGATATTTACAGCATCATAAAGTTAAGTTTCTTTAGCATTCTTGTTATTTTCTGATTATTAACATTGGAAATTTTCTTCTGAATTTTAGACTCTTCTCTTTCACTTTCTGAAGTTTTCTATTTCCATTCTGTGCTTCTGTTGTTTAAGTATGTAAGTGTGCTTTGCTTCCTAATGCTTTCCAATTAGCAAAGCATTTACTGAGCTTTCACAGTCAATACTCTGTGATGGCAGAACCAGCTTCTGAAGATTTAAAAAGCTGAGACTACCACTATTCAAATAACTCATGAGAAAGGGTAAAATATATAATCACCAGCTATCTTAATGTTTTTAATACATATTGAATACAATTTCGTTGCAACTGGCAAGAGACCACTAAGTTAAGCTTAATTCCATTAAAGCCAGCCACTATGACCATATAATAGGAACGTTTTGCATAACTAAGTTGATAAAACTCTTTGAAGATAATGCTGCTGTTATAGATAAGAGAGTGACGTGGACAGTATGCATTTTTCAAGAAGCATTTTATAAGGCTACACATCAAAGATAATTGGTTATTTTAAGGAAACCTTACACAGAATAGAACATATTTTAGAGAAGTGGAAAGTGCAGAGTTCCATGAAGACACAAAAATTTTTGTTTCGATAACTGTAAACTATAAGACAAACATAAGTCTGTTAGTAGCATGGACACCACACTGGACATACGAGAACAAAAAAGCATCAACCTATGCAATTTAGTACAGTGAAATTCCGCTACATTGAAAAATAAGGGTGTATATATTTCTATCCTAAAATTTTAGTCAAGAAATGCATCCTTTTCTGGACCATTACTGTGAATAGAAAGGAATCAATCTTTTCAACTTTATGCCAGTGCTTCTACGAAAAATAGTGTACATGGAGGTATTAACTATGAAGTTGTGTCTCCATTTTTTTTTAATTGAAGATGACTTGTCTGCTTGATATTTTTAATTTGCTTTTTTGTTTGCTTTCCCCCTTTTGGAGAAGCTGAGTTAAGATAATTAGGCAGCCCTACCTAGAACTGAGATTTATTTGATTTTAGAAAAATCTCTAAAGAAAATCAGAGAAGTTTATAAATGCCTTTGAGTAAATTGTATAAAGCATTATGAAAACGTACCAGGGTGACAATTTCTGCAGTGGAGTGAGAGAGATTAGATGCTTTGCATGTTCTCTGAGCCATGAATTATGATATTCAGAGTGGGTCTATCTCCTTTGAAATCAAGTACTCCTAATATCTGAAGATCTAGCAACAGCTGGCTCATATCTTCATATTCTCAGCATAGACTTCCTCTAAAGCTCATGAGTCTTATCATTCTTTCAAAGCAAATATATGCAAACATGCAGGGTCAGTTCAGTATTCAGAAAGTGTCATCAACATTTGGTAATTATTACACTGCTGTTTAGGAATGATAACTAAAAAAAATGTCATTTATTCATAAACATTACAAAACACAAACATAGCCTTTCTGCTTTTAATGAATATTGAAAAGTTAGTAGTTATTCTTCAGTTAAACTCGTATGACAAGTTTTTATATCTAACCTCGGAAATTGTTTCATAATAAGCTCTCAATAATGACAGACTCCACTGATTTACTGTCTAGAATATCCATTGACTGACTGAACCCCTGATGATGAAGCAATTGTATTCCCAGCAGCATCTATGCTTATACAGCATATGCATACATCTTTGGTTTGATTTCATTTAAAACTTTATTCTGAATTCTTTTGCCTACTTTCCATATGTCTATACTTTTACAAGAGATCTGGAAGCATTAAATCTATGTGCTTAGTTTATCTACTGATCCCATTAATCAGCCTTTGACTACATGCTAGCAATCTCTCTCGAATACACTTGATTTATGTCTGTCATAGACATCATCTTTATTTGGAGTTGTTTTAAAGAATATTTTACAATGACATTATTTTAAAGCTATGCCCTGGTTATATTAATTGCTTTATTCAAATGCTGATAAGGTTGGAATGACACATGACAAATCTCCAGATTAAAAGTAATTTACTAACCATTATGTTCCAGGGGTCTTCTACTTCCATTTTTGCACCAATATAGTAGAAAATTTCTAAAGAGTAGGCCAGCAAGGACATATTTAAACAGCTGGGAGAACATGAAAAGAATGAACTCTTCATCTTATGCTTATAAGTATACTTCATACAGTCTTGATAGCTTTGACAGCTTTTACTGTTCTTTCAAGTTTCTACCATATGACTGTTTTTGAAGCATTTGAAGCATCTGCTTTTTTAGCATAAGCATTGGAAAACCTCCTCCATGATCAAGCTTCCCACTCTTACAGATAACTCCTATTTTTTCATGGCTAGAATGAGCTGTTTTGTTTTGGTTTGTTTTGTTTTGTTTCGTTTTGTTTTGTTTTGTTTCGTTTTATTTTGTTTCCATGGACATTTTTATCTTAAAAAGTCCATTTATAAAGGAACCAATGGAAAATGTCCACCTGAAGAAAATTAGCTTTGCAGTTTAGGAAAAAAATGAAAGCTACTGAGGGTGTGGAGAAGCAAAATTTTTTCTATTACAGACTTCAAATATACTGCATAACAACTAAAAAACCCTGTCTAGTTGTGGCAACAACTAAAAGGTCATATAAAGATACTCCTTAGAAAAACCACAGGACAATATGGTCTTGTTTGTTAATCTATTGTCTCAACTACTCACCTCACCTACTTTGGTAAAGTTCACAAGTTTCAGTAAGATGCAAGTTACCCCAATATGAGCAAGAGAAATTATAGTCTAGAGAAATGAACCTTGCTGTGATATGGCAGTCCTTGCCATCCTGCCCTTGCATCTTCACCACGAAGTTTAGCATTTACTTAGACCCAAGAACAACATTTAAACTCCAGGCCTTTAGTACTTAATTGCAATCCCAGTTGGAGTCTGCGCTTCCACATTGGCATACAATAGCTTATAGGACATAGCCATCATAAATTTTGGTCAGTGATTCCATATGACAAACTCAAAACAAATGTGTTCTCATACAAAAATATTATATTCAAAGTTATATTTTACTAGATGTATTCACAGAATTAATTTCTGATAATTTGATCTAATTCAAACATTTTAGATGCTTGGCTTTGTAAAACAGCTCAAAATTTATTTTGCTGCCATTCCTGATTTCAATCAGGAAACAAGCTTTTCAGAATGTTTGTGAATGAGTCAGAATACATCTGACATTAATACATGTACACCCTCAAAGATAAACACACAAAAATATCAAAAACTTCCTTGTGATGTCATTTATATTATCCAAGTAATTAATCAGTCAGACAAGACATACATGAAAAGAACTTCGATTATAATCCCTGGCGGTAGCACAGTGAGAGAAAAATTACATTCAGGAAAACAGGAAGAACACAACTGTGAAGCATAACTTGTGCAGTGAAGTGAAAGAGATAAATTCAGTGTAAAAATATACTCATGCCACTAAAAATCAAGCTAAAACAACACTTGTAGTGGAAGAGAGTGCCTCAACTTTAAATCTTAAACCATTCTAATTTCCAGAGATTTCTGTCTAATAATAGCCTTACATATCTTTGCCACTCTAAACTGCTGTCAGAGAACAACACTCATTTTCCTTATACCTGAGATCAGGAGGGGACTAACATTCAGGTGATTTTTTCTTCTTTTTTTTAAATTAACTCACAACTGACCTCTCCATTCAGAAAGTTGTCTAGAGTGCCATGAGTATTTAATGCAGTTATCAAGAATATTCATCTCAGAGAGTTTCAGTTCTTTACACCTAACTTTGAATATTTCCATAAAATGGAAGCTGAACATATTCCCTCTCAACAGCCACTGGAGAGAGACAGAGGTAAATCTCTCTCAGAGACAGTAAAAGTAGCTATTACCTCTGCCACCTTAAGCAAAACTCCGAAAGTTACCTGCAATAAATATTGGCCAATCTCTATCTTCACCCCATTGTGTAAGCAGGGTTATCTTAAATTCTTATTTAAATAATAATAAAAAAATATTTATCTGTTGAATAAAGTAGTTTACATACAGCAATCAAACCCACTCGTGCATTTTCATACTCACAGATCCCCGGATTATGATATAATGGCTGAAAGCCATCCACATATGTGAAGTAATATTCAGCACTACTCCGATGAAAACATTGGCAACTGCTAAAATGCTCGCAGAAATAAAAGAAATCATGCTGGATATTTATCCTTTGAACTATATATAGCCCTGTAGAATGATGTGAGCCTGTGAATTACAGTAACAAAACCTGTTGGCTGTTTTTTGTAATAGGTGGTGGAGAAAGAGGTTCTTGTCATGATAATAGCTGTGATTCTGAATAGACTTCCACAGCAAAATGCATTACAAACGGGCACCACAGGACAGTCAAAGTTTTCACTCATTTATAGATATTAAAACTGTGTAAATTATGTACTGTTGCTGCTTTAATGCTTTACTCTAGTTATTATTCTGGATCATAATGGGGATAACTTCCTGGGTCATCAGCCAAACCCAAAGGCTTTGTCCTAGATATTCATAGATATACATACTTCCATATGTACTTCCAAGAGAGAATGAGCACTCAACCCCCTTGCAGCAAGATATATTATTGATTAAAGAATGGTGATATTGTCAATTTCTAATAAAGCTGCTGCCACTATCTCACTTCTAAATTATGCTGAAACAAAGGAGAAACACTGCCGAAATACAAAATTACACAGTGCTTAATTTCAGTCTTGTTAGTTCGTTGTTTTAGAATGGCATTGAATTCAGCTGAGTATGCTGGACTCATTGAAACTGTTCAGAGAGCACTTTGAAAGGGAAGAATTTGACCTCCCTTTTCAAAGGCATAGAGAGGTAAGCAAAACATCAAGATCAGATTTTTCCTCCTACCTACTCTCAACTAATTCCAGTCTGGTGTGGGTTTTTTTTAAGAGAGTATTGATCGAGATTTAAAGAATAGAGATTTAAAGAATAAAGTAAAATCATAATTTTACTTCTTAGCTGTTCCTGTCTTTGTTGTGAATAATACAGTGTTCTGCAGTTTACAAATTAATTACGGTCCCTCCATTACACTCTCCTCAGAATATCAACTGACAGGATAAGAGGCAATGGGCACAAACTGAAATAGAAGAAATTCCACTTAAAATTTAGAAAAAAACTTTTTTCACTGTGAAACTGATAAAACATTGGATTAATTTCCCAGAGAGTTTTTGCAGTCCCCATTCTTGTTGACACACAAAACCCAGCTGACATGGACAGTGTCATGGGCAACCAGCTTTTAGCTGGTGGGCTGTGAATGGAAAATCTCCAGGGATGTCTTCCAAACTCAGCTATTTCTGTTATTCTATGAAATAATTCCACCTTAAGGCATCTGCTGAACATGCACTTTCAGCATAAAAGCTCAAATCATGACTGCATTCCCAGAAGAGAACTGAGCAACTAAGAGCTCAAAGACACCTTTGACACTGGAGGTCAGTACAGTATTTCTTGCCTGATAATCTTAGACTTTATTCTTGGCCAAAGCTGGTGTTACCGTTGCATTTCCAGGGCAAATGTTGGCATGAAAAAACTCTTATTTAGGCAATCTCTTTAAATAAATATAGTAATAATATAGCAATCTGATATCCAGTGCCTATTTTCTTTGTAAGATGGTTATTAACTGAAGATTCAGTCTCCCTCTTTTCTTGGCTAATCCTTCACTTACTGAATGTCACCTGGAGTCAGGTAAATGGCCAGTGTTTCAAACAGTCCAGTTTGGTACATAGAGTTCAGAGGCCACTGCATGGTCAGAAACACGTTTCAGTACTGATTTATTATTCCATTTATAGAATGCTAAACTGATAGTGAATAAGACGTTTTGCCATCAGAATATTTTTCTGATGCTGCACTACACAGTTTACCTCTGCAGATGCAGTTTGTGGTTTTGTCTAGCCTACCTGGGCATGACTAGACACTGAAGGGGAAGGAAACTATCCCAAAAGTCAGCTCCTTCCTAGTTCCAGGCAACCAGTAATGCTTCACTGATTCAAACCAAGAGCAGATTCCTTTACCATACTTGATCACCTGTGTTGTAAGAGAAATACGAAGCAGAGCTTCTTTCAGATCCATCCCTCCCTTGCCCGTTAGTTCAGTTTACAGTGCCAGTTACTTTCCTGACCATGTATAGCTTACAAGAGCTCATGAGAGCACCAGATGTGAGGAAAATTCCTTTTCCTTAAATCTTGAATGGCCATAAAAGTCAGGATAGGTGTTTGTCATTAGTCATTTAATATTGATAGGTAAGTTAGACTGTCCAAAACACATAAAATATCCATACTTTTCCCCAAATCTGGAAGTCATTGGCTATCTAAATGCATAAACACTCTTGGATACACCAAAGTTCTTATTTAAAAGACTTATTATTTCATTTTCTGAGAAATTTGGCAAAACGTGTCTCAAATGTTGTGCTAAAACAGCTTCTTCCTTGACTTCAGAAACAATTATTCTGTAAAAATAAAAATTATTAATAAAATTTTAAGAGGTAATAAACAGTTTTTAGTATTTCTTGCTTCCCCTTCTACTTTAAATTATTTCAAGGAAAAAGTCCTATAACCAGGAAGCAAAGAAGTCCCAACAGTGGAACCCGAAAGGCCCAAGAACTTCCAGACAGGAAACCACACATGAGATTCATTTTGAACAATGCACAAGAACACAATCTGAATGTGCAAGAATAAGAAAAATCTAGTGAGGATTGGACACTTCTAATATACTTTGCTATGCAGCAATATTTAAATAATATATCTGGAAATGAAAATTAATATATTAAAGGGGCCTGATTTTATTTTCATGTACATGTGGCACTTAGGGACACGGTTTAGAGGTAGACCTGGCTGTGTTAGCTTAATAGTTGGTCTCAATGAACTTAAAGGTCATTTACAACCTAAATAATTCTGATTTTCTTTTTGTCTGTGTTCATAGCAGTGATGAGAAGTAAGAGGATGAAGCTCATATTGGAAATGTGTGCATTTCTAACAGTGCAGATACGCAGAGTATCCTTGATGAAGAAGGTACTGCTGGGGAAAGAGGAAGGGCCACCTCAAGAGAGGAAGGTATTCCCTAGAGGGATATAAATAATTGTGGAAGATAGAGGACTTTTCTGGTTGGTTTTTTTGTTTGGTTGGGTTTTTTTTTTTTGCATGGAGTACCTCAGATGTAGGAAAATAGTAAAAAATGATGCCTTTCTTTCTCCAATCTACTCAGCATTTAAACATTTCTACTTTAGGTGAAGTGTCATCTACTGTGCCTTCTTCATGGCAGTCATGAGGAGCAATTACTGGGGCTGTCCTCTGCCAGCTTGGATCACCTTCTAAGAGGAAAAGCATTTGCCTTCAGTTCTTTTCCCCACTCTCATGCATATTTATCTATTTTCTAAACCTAGTGACAATGGAGGAATACACACTTTGCAGAAAGAGCAAAACTTAGGCATCTAGGGATGCTTAATGCAAGGGACACTCTTCTGGGGCACAACCTGAGAGAAGGGAAAAGCACAGCATTTGGCCAAAACAGGTACTGTGCAATGATAAAGCCTTTAATATTTCCAGTTTCCAGCAGAACTGTTGGCAAAACTCAAGTCAGAGTCCTTAAATTGCTGACACCATTTTGTTTCCATTCAATCTGATCCAGCTGCAGCTAGGTGAATACTGCAGTGAGTGAGTTGTTGAGGCATTACCAAGACTTTTTCCATTTAAGTCAGAGAGATACTGCCTGTCTAGAGAGGTCAGTCCAAGAATATAGCAAAGCTCATGGTAGCACATGATAGAAGGCTGCTTTTGGTGTTTATTACCCCATCTTGGTATTAGTTGGCTAGATTCAACCTGTTTGCACACTTGAATAAATCCTCAAATCAGCAGTATCAAAGGCAGCTTTTCTTACTGAAGTGCTGCCATGCATAGCTTTATTAATGCCAGCCTGAATTTCTTCACAACACTCTATGTCTTACATCTGTCGTGAAGCTGATGGAACACACCTGGTAAATGATGTACTAATGCCATCACATCAACCCCTATGGATTGCTGCTAGTTTCTAAGTAAATAGCTAACTTTTACATATGGCATTTTTAGCAATCTGGATTGTTCCCCTACTTCTCTTCTGTTGCATTTGCAATAAGCAAAGGCATCTGACTTTAAGAAAATGCCCAAACTCAATGCCCAAACTCTATTTTCTCTATTTCTATGTAGAATTTACTCTAAACATTTATTTTCCTTCTAGTCTCATACTAAACTAAACTGTATCAGCTTTAAAGGGTTCCCTTACTGTTCAAAGCATCCATAGAAGAGAAAGAACAAGAACACAAGCCAGGTACTGGGAAGAATATAATCATGATTAATTCCTTGGTTGGATAATTTGGTCTGGTGATAGAGTTGTGATTAAATAGCCATATTAATTATTTATTTAAGAATTTGTTTAAAATATAGATCATGATTTCCAAATGTCTGAGGAAAATAGTTTCCATTAATCTATACAGAACAAAATAAAGACTGCTAGAGTCATCAGCCATCCAGTTTGTTCTAAAGCATAATTTCTATCTTGCCCTTTCTTTCTGTTGAGACACCTCAAGGCTGAAAATTGCACAGGTGACTTGGGATGCCAAGTTCCCATTCACCTTCATAGCTATCCAAGGCCTTTTGGATGTTTGAAGAAATTCTGATATCAGAGTATCTTACTAATGTAAAAGCACCCCTGCCACTTTTGGGGGTACTGCAACTGCAGCTGCTGGCTGCCTGCCTGCTGGGCTGTGTTTTCATTCCCCTTGCTCTTCAGCTGCCAGACAGCTCTCCTGGCCTACCCCTCACAACTCTTGTTGCTCAGCCATCTCCATATTCTTGTTTGCCTCAATCTGACCATCACATCCACTAAACAACTGGGGTTTCTTCTTTCCCAAGTTTCCTTTCCTACAAAAGACTGACCTTCTTAATATCTAGCTTCATGCACAATGCAGAACAATTCTGAAAGTGGTGTCAAGCTCTGTTCTCTAATAGGCAAAGCAGAGTCTGATCCTATGAAGTCTGGTAGGAGCTTCTGGTTAAATTCACTGGCTTTAGAGTCTGAGCAGAATTAGACCATTTGATGCTAAATTCTCAGGATGTGTCTGAATAAAAATAGTACAAATACTGTGTCATTCAAGCTCTTCATCCATAATATATTCATCTTGAAGTGCATAGCTGCCATGCATATATTTATGTAACTACTATCTGTAGAAATATTTAAGCATTCAGTTCAACTCTGAAAAAAAATATTTAGAAAAGTTAAGGAAGGCTAAATGGTGAGCACAATTAAGAGAGATAGTCATTAGACATACATGTCTTCAGAAGGCAGAAAATCACTAACATTTTCACCTGAATCACTGAAGATGTATAACATAGCTAGAAAGTGTACAGAGAGGAACAAGGATGGCCAGACATATGTAGAAGTGAGGAATATAAGCAGACCACAACTTTTCAGTTAATAAGTAGACAGCTTAAAGTGGCAATGATAAGCACTGACTTTTCACAGTCGAAACACTTGAGGCAATCCATAAAATCTTCAAACACAAGGCTTAAAACAAAGACAATGTAATTAATTTATAGAACCTATTTCCATAACGTTATTGAAATCAATAATGTAAACATGTTAAAAAACAAGACTGGATAAAATCATGAACAATTGAGACACCAGAAGCTTTTAAGCACAGTATGACCTCCAGCCTGAGAGGACCAGACACAACAGAAGCTGGATATGGATCAGACAGGAACGCAGCAGCATTCCCCACAAACCCCATCTTCTGTATTGCTTTTCACCATCACCTACTGAGAACTTTGGTCTCTCCCATTTCAGCAGCTGTCATGCACTTGCCCTACACTGTTCCAAACCTTCACAAATAAAAATGCTGCATGTAACCTGGTCTATGTATGCAGTAAGTGCCGAGGGCTACAGGAACATCTCTGCCTCCACACCCTGTCCAGCTGGTAGAGCTATGCAGAATCTCCTTACACCTGCCTCTACTTTTTCCAGATTTTCGCTTCCTTCCTTCCTAACCTTAACTGTGCAAAGTCTTTGATGCTGCAATACAAGCACGGTCATATTAATCACCAATATTTTTATTCTGTTGCATCTCTGGCAGGCTCTTGGCAGTATAGGAACAAACAACCCAGTAATAAATGAACTTTTAAATGCAGCAAGCTTTACTATTCAGCAGCTGGCATGTGGTCTCTGATCAAAACTTAACTTATACAACCCCTGCATAGGCAATGCCAAATAGCAATAACACTAATAAACAATGTAAGACTCTGCTCTGACCTCAAGTTAAGAACACAGGTCAACTATCTTCCTAACTATACCAAAATCTATTACTTCAGGAGCTCTTTTCCTAAGCTACACTAACACACTACTGAATTGCAGCAAGGTAGGTAAGTAGGAGCACAGTGCTCATTAAATCTCCATAAACAATTAACTTTTGCCGCTGAGCACTACAACAAAACAACCTGTCTGCTGCCATGGGATGTTGTTTCACTTCATGTAGGTCATTGGTGAGGTAATAGACAGTTTTACCCAGCAACAGCAGAAGAGTAGCAAAATCCCAGCACAACACATCCTTTGATTGGCTTAATAAAAATATAGATCAAGTTTATAGCAGTAGAAATTGAAAAAAAAAAGCAATTACCTCACTTAAATGTATTTCAAATGCTTGTAAAATACACAGAATTTTACTGATAAAAATACCCCAACAAAACATACATTTAATGTAAAAAAATGCCTTAAACTTACCTCTTAGTTTACACTGATTTAATATATTTTTTCTTCTACTTTTCAACTTTCCTTGCATCTTGGGAATATAGTGGTTTTCTCCACCCGTTTCCTTCCTCTCACCTCCTCCCCCTCCAATCTGGCCTCCTTTCCTTCCTTGGAGGTTTTTAAGCTTTAATTTGAGAGTGTAAAGCTGAAAAATATTTGATACAATTTTTTTTTTTAATTAGAGAATTGAGCTCCTCACCATGGTTGAAGCATTTCTGGGAACAGCACCAAAAAGCTGGAAGCTACTGCAGTGAGTAGCCACAGCATATCTCTTGAAATCATCACTCATTTATTTTTCCCAGACAACTAATGTTTCAGCATTTTACTTACAGACATGACTGCAGTTTAGGAAACTAGAAATGAGTCCGAGTCTCTTTGTTCAATTTTGGAACGTGAAAACTAGATTCCCAAATTCCAGCGTGGGCCCATCTCCAGCTGGAACAGGAACAAGACTCACCAAGTGGGATTTGACAATGTATGAGCTGAGGCTTAAGTTAGGCACATTTTAAATGAGCTCAGAAGGGTATTGATGATTATATGTTCCAACTGGAGGAGGTAGTTGTCAGTCTGCCTGCAGTGTGCATGTCACCACACCAGGGAAGGGGAAATATTTTAGCGCTTGTGTGGGATTGGGCTTGCTGAATGGAGCACTTGGGAAGTCTCCTCTCCTATAATTTGGATATTGTTGGGAAGGGAGGAAAAAAGTATAGGTTAGATATAACCTTTAGGAACTCTGCAATATTCATTCACACTGAGGGGTGTTGGAGAGACTTGGCATTTCTATATGCGAGTGGAAGCCTACAGCCTGTTTTAGGTTTCCATTAACTGGCACTAGATTGTGCTTACAGCCTGTATGTATACATTTTTTTAATCTTGATTTAGTATGGCTAGAGGTTGTTTTCATCTAATAAAGAACATTTTTCTGATATGATATAAAATTTGTGGTAATGCTAAATAAGTCATATCTTCTCTAAAGGCTTACACATTTCAGATATGTGAATAAGAGTAGTCTTCCTCTCCATTCCTTTTCTGTTAATTCATTACATTTCAGTCTTTCCTTTTACATTACTGCTGCTTGAACAGTAGCAAATTGCTCCTACAATCCACTTATTTGTGTAAAAATCAGCAATTACATCTCTACTTTTTTACACAATCTATCTGCATATTCTTTCAAAGACAGTATTTCCCTTTTAGATATTATACTGACTACAAACTGGACCCTTTTCAACCAGTAAATAAAATGTTTTAGAGTAATTGAATGTGTATATTTCTGTGTATTTAGTTAACATGTATTAGGCATATAAAATCAGTTCTGAACTAGTTTGTTGCAGATGCATTAGCTTCTCATTTTTCTCAATCAGAATATGATACATTGATAACTCCTCTTGCTCATTTTTTGCATCTCTAAGTATCGTTTATTTTCTGTTTCCTGCTGTTTACATCATCTGCTGACTTCATTAACATGCTGTTCACTTGCTTTCTTTAATACTATTAATGAAACTGTTAAATAAGGCTGAAACAGAAACCAATCATTATAGCAGCACATCGGACAACTGGAATGTGTCATCAGCCAAGGTTTCCGCAGCAAGGTCTAAAACCCCATTCGTAAAAATCATTCCTTCTAATTGGTTTCACTAAGTTATTCTTTTTTCAATTGACTGATGTTTAATTGTGGCATTATCAGAAAGCCATTTGTGAAACCTTGGCATAGAAAATCTGCTTATGTACTTGCTCTTGTCTAAACCAAACCTACTGGAAAGTTCGGATTTGCTTCAGAATGGGTTTTGGACTACTTCCTACAGCTCTCCTTTCTATTTACCTCTTCATACTGACTATTTCATACCATAGTTTACCCTTAGAGATTTGAGATCCTTGAATTAACTCCATGCAATTGATAAAACAATTAGGTTCCTTTAAGGCTGTGCAGAAGGATATGTGATAACAAACAAATAATATTAAATAGAAGATAATATTATTTACTTAAACAGACACACATAGTGAGAATATATATGAACTACAGACACAAACAATTCCAAATACATTTCCATCATAACTAAGGGAAGCATGAGAGGTTGCTGTTAAACATCAAAAAACATAAACACAGGAGGAAAAGACCCATTTTACCTGCAGTTACTGGTGACCTGCAAACACACTAACTGAGAATAAATTAGGCTAGAAATGAGAAGGTAAATAACAACCATCAGGAATGTGAGCCTTCAGATTAGTCTTCCAGTACACGTAGCCAAGGCAACGAACCTTGTGCCTTTAATACAAAGCTGGCTTGGTTCGAAGAAGGAGTTGTCAAGGGGTTCCTTGAAAAGGCAGTGTACCCATCCCTGATCTCAGACATGGTGGCCCTATCTGCCTTCCAGCTCTGCACGCACGACAGAAAATACCAACAATTCTTCACCCCTAACTTTGTCTTTGAAATTACTGAATCACATTTTCTTTGTATTGAAAGTCTGGAATAAATACTGCTCGGTTTTGATGAACTTCAATTGACTCATGAAATCTAAAAATAAAAAAATGGAATTATTAATCTTCATTACTAAAGACACAAGCTGCTGAATTTTTAGTCTCAAGGTTCTGGCCTCTAAAAAATTGGTTATCAGTAAGTACACATGGGGGAAAGCTTCAGAAGCAAGGGCACTCTTGAAGACAGTGGATTCTGGCACTGACCAAGGTTTTTGTTGAAAAGCCCAAGTTCACTGCTCCTGACATACAGCAATTACATCAGGGTCTGCTGCCTCCCAGTCGTATCAACATGAACCTGGCAAAAATGGATATAATCTAGACCAAAACAACATACCCTTGTTCTCCTTTTGGGACCAAAAAGCTGGAAATCTCTAATGGCTTAGAAAAGATGGAAAATATTTGAATTCAGGTCCCCAGAACTATTTTGAACCTGAGAAGTGACAGAGCTGATAGAAAGGGACAATTGGGCATTTTTGTACTCATCATATTTTGAGTATATAGGTAATTTCATTCTGAGGTTTTCATCTCAGAAAACACTTGTGGGCATTCAAAAATTTCAGCATATCTTTTTATACAAAAAAGACAGTCTCAATTAAAAAAGTTATCAAAGTATTTTTAAAGGATATGTATGTGATTTCATGGAATGAAGCATTTTTGACCCTCCATAGAGCATTCTCCTCTAAGTTTTTAACTCTTATCAGTGGAAGAAGAAGCTTTGGTGAAAGTTACTTAACCTTTATAGTGTATTATTTACATAGACTACTTAAAGAAAACTAACAGGGCTGTTACTCTAGGTACAATTTTTTTACTTGGCTGAATAGTTTTTGGCCTTTTGAAAGCACACGATTCATTGTTTTCATCAGCCTATGATCATAATGATACAAAGAAAAGTCACAGTAATTATAGAGCAGTCTTCATAAGAGCTATATTTAATAAGCTATGTTCATCCCTGTTCCAACTCCACTAGCTTCTGTCAAAAGCAAGGATATATTTAACCGTTATGTGCTAGCTTGCATAGCTACAATTATTATCCTTGAGAAAGCAGTAATGCTTTGGCCCTTTCAGAGGTTAAACCTTACTTTCTGTCTGTTAACAAAAATACTGAATAGTTGAAATAAATTGAGAGTGCAATAAAGGTTCACGGACTTCAAACAAAGCATTCTTTCTGAAATCATGCCTATAAAAGGCTTAATTGTATTTTTACCTTTTCAGTTTGATAACAAAAATGGTGATGAAAGGCAAACATACATATATCTGTATATATGCATGTATTAGCATAAATACAAACATATTGGCAAGAAAAATTAGACGGAAGTGTGTCATCAAAACCCTTTATTTTTCATTGGATTACTAGTTGCTTAAGTAGAATTAAGGACTACTATTAACTTCAGAAGTCTGTAAATAGTTAAAAAAGTGGAAGAAAAAAATACTCTTTATCTAGAGGAGACCACAATGAACATATGAGACAGAAGGAGGATACAGTCTGCTGAGTAGCACAAAGGAAAAATGAGAAAAAAGTTGCTCAGGATACATCTTAGCACACAAACTGAGCATCAGATGTAATCTGTTGCCATCACCAGGTGGTTTACATAAACATTTATCTGTTATGAGGCCTCTGCAAATGCTATTTTGAATTGTTACTGGAAATTTATTTCAGCATAACATGAGCTAATAATGAAAAAAAATCTCAGGGCAGCAGCACCAGCCTGGTTCTATTTTGCCTGTTCAATTAAACCAGGGGAAAATAATTCAGACTACCTTGAACAAAAAATAAGCTTATTATTGACTTCAAAGGGCTCACTAACAGCAGCATACAACTTCTGGCATCATTTCAGTCTCACTGGTTCTTGATAATTAAAAATACTGTTTACTTCATAGGAAATTTTTAATTAATAAACAAAATAATTTACATAGCTTCTTTCTTTGGCTGTTTGCTAGCACGTGTTCTCCCACACAATTGTATACTTCCTGCTGCCCTGAAGAGGAATCCTTGTGTTCACAGGGGAGGAACAATATGGCTCAGACAATCACATCTACAGAACCAGCCTGCAATAACTGATCATTCAGGGCGGGAGGAATAAGGGGTGAAATTTCACATAAAAATTACGAGGGGGGCCAAACAAAAATATAAGATAATAGAATTCATCAATATCAGATAATATTAATAGAATTCAAAGAACCAAACAACATATTTTATGCCCATTCCAGAGCTTAGCACATCCTTCCTATCTTTAAAAAGCATGAGCTATCATAAAATCCTTCCATCTCATCTACTGCATGCAAGATATCTATCTTCCCACACTGCCATCCAATACAGCTCAGTATTGTGGTCTTATAAGCCTCAATATAAAATATGCTGTTCTCTAAATTAGAACTTCAAAAGCATACATTGTGTTTATAGGCTGGCTCACAGTCACAGGGATCATATGTGCCTGTGCATGTATATGTGAGTGCATGAGACAAGAGTACTGAACCTATTGATTAACTTCTAATTAAAAGAGAAGAGAGTGAAACACTGGGAAAATTCTGAAGCAACCTGGTATTGTGATATGCAGAAGAATGCAAGCTGCAGTTCATTGGTGTCTCCATAGAAACAAGACATATTGGAGGGTGTAAGACATTGTCAGAGGACTAAAAAATTTCAGCTTCAGCAGAAAACAGAAAAGCACCTGAGGGATTTTTTTTTTTAACCAGGAAAACAAAATTAATTATTCATTTCCTATATGGGAAGCATCCATTTTTAGATGAGTTACTTAACATATATCAGGATTAATTTATGGAGTGGTTAATCCTATGATTTTCTAATCCATAAAATCTGTAGAAAACACATCGTTACACTTCTAAGTATAATGCCAAAGACGAATAAAAGTAGGCTCTCAATGAATAATTGAAAGCTCTATTCAATGTGTTGTTAATTCTTGGTACCATTTTCACACTTGCTTTAGACAGTGCTTATGCATTCATATGAATATTGGCTCATAGGCAGAACCCCTTTTTGGTCCATGCAAAAGGTGTCCCCAGGAGAATTAAAGGCACTGGGGAGACATTGCTTCAAGACACTATGCTGTAAACCTGCTCAGTATCCCTCCTACTTCAGATGAAGAGAGACTCAAAGTGTGCAGCTGCAGCAACTATTTTTAAGAAATTGAACCCACACACAGGATGGATTAAAAAAGACTCATCTCCATATGCTAAACCTAAAGCAATAGGCAAAGATTTTTTTCTATGTGACCAAGAGACCTATGCCAGCTTGTAGCTTCGTAGGTTGGGCTACTGTTCCCTGATTTTATGCCCTGAACTGGCTACTGAATCCTAAGGGACAGATTTCCTACATGAGAACCGACCCCAAGCTCCCTTAGCTCCTTTCCTAAAGATAGATATTTCTTATCCATAGAGCTCCCCAGTACTGAAGGTACTTCTTATCTCCTTTTCTACTGAAACAAAAGTGCTGTGGAAATTATCCATTTCCTAATCAAGTAGTTTCTGCTCCATTTCCTCAAAAGAGCAGAAATCCTGTCATGCTGCCTCCATGGCCTGGGGTACAGATGAGGTACTTGTGCTACACAAGGGCACTGAAGTTCAGAACTGCCATTAACTTTTGGCTGGAGGTCCCTGCAGTTTTAGAAGCCTCTCTTACGGCTGTATTTAGATAGTGCATCAAAAGAGAAAAGATCCTTCAAGAATAACCAGGCCTTTTCCTGTTGACATCATGTGCCATGATATCATGGTGGTGGTCCAACCCTTCCACAACAACTAACCACTTCAAGGAAGATGAGGATTAAGGAAATGGATGAAAACTATGAGACTTCCCAGCTGCAAACAAGACTTAAGGGTTCTTTAAAGATGTATCAATGAGTGGGAAGGAAAGAGAAGGTTTAAGTTAAAGTGAAAAGAGTTATTTTGGGGCTTTTTAGTGTGCATATCACATGTAACCAAGTTCTGTACAGAGCACCCATGTTAGTAAAATTTTCAGAGGACTCACTGAAGACTATTATGCATATTTTTATCAGGTATGATCTTCATAATAAATATCCAGGTATTAGAGCTCTGCCAGAGGATGCAGACCCATTCTCTAGCTCTCTACAGACTTGCATCAAGATGCATCTAAGATCAGAGACAATCCTTCAATTAACGAATCATGGCATCTTCCAGCCAATTGTCAAAATTGACAAAAATAGAAGAATGGCACTATGAGTGATTATGACACGTTTATGTCCAGTTGTGCCTTTTAACATATGTGAAAAGCTGGAAACTCAGAGAAGTGTGAACTGATATGTACTCATTTACACTGCAGGTTCTCCAATCTGTGCACCAGAGCTGAAAGCAGTGAACTTGCACTTATCTTTCAGAAATGCAAAGTGCTGCTTGCACACAAAAAGTTAAAATTGATGGGTACACATGGAAAAAGAAATTATTTTAAAAGAGATACAGAAGATGATGAAAAATAGGCAACACTTCTACCGTTTTTCTAATGAGGATAAGAATTAAAAAGATAGAATTGTTTTTGGTCTTCTGAGGACTGTAATGGACCTGTAATTGACTTTTGGACTTTGGATAAACATTAATACCATCCTATACCTTTGCTTATATGTGCTGTTCTTGTCCACATCATCAGTCTTAGGTGATCTTAAGGCCATCCTCACACAAGTAAAATCTACTCTAGGAATAAGAGATACCAACAAAAGAATGTTTTTCTGAAGGATGTAATAGTAGGTTGCTCCTTTAGGGAATTTCTTAAACTCCTCTATGTTGCATCTATAAGGAAAAGACAAAAGAGTTGTGTAATCTTGAGTAGTCTAGCTTCACGTCCTTCACTGCAATCACAACTTTGTGCCTCCTCAATCCTTACAGACACTGACATAAAATGAGGAAAGGATACAGTAGTTTGAAGTCTCTTTTCCCCTTTCCTGTATCCCCTATCCATTTCCCGAAGAAGGCAACAAGAAAGGGAGATGACTAACGTTTTTCACTATTGTGCTACTTATTAATAAAAGTCAGACTGAAGGGACATTGAGAAACAACACTCAGAAAGGAAGAGTGCACCACAACACCTGATACACAGGTGCTGATGTATACACCATGATCATATATTACTGCAATTCCAGATTAAATTAGATGGAATGGCGTTGACATATCTCAGGAAAAAATTAGCTATAGCTCACACAATAAAGTCTCTATTATATGTCAAGAATGCTTGACACTTATTTTTACATATTATAATACTTTATAGGAGGCTATGCAAACACTGACTAAATGCTTATTCTGTTATTGTTTATAGGTGGTATTAGGTCTAAAGCACACACCTGCATCATGCAGTGAGGAAACTTCAGCACAATTTTGACATTAGTAATACATACTGAGTTTGCAGTAATGACTCTTACAAGTTGTTTAGTCCCAGCAGTATGTTAGACATATTGCAGTGGGGTCACAGATGAATGTTTCTAATTGCAGTTCCAGGAACAGTGAGATCAAAGATCTCTGCCAGATCTTCTGTCCCCACAGATGCACACAGACCCAAATTTTCCAGAGATTCAAGTTATCTGGGTAGCCAAGGCTGTCTGAGTCAGCACAGGATAGATGAAGTTTTAGGACAATTATAGAGAAAACACATTGGCCATGCTGGCTGTCACAGAATTTTGTCACACGCAGAATTTTTGTCACATCAGATGTGGAGAAAAAATCATGAATAACTGTTATGAAAGACTGAAGACTACTGCAGTGTGTCCATCATTCAGGTCAGTGGTTATGGCTGTAGTGCAAGACTGGTGAGTAATGTGTTTAATTTCATACTTTGCCAAAGACCTCTTCGGGGACATGCAGGAAATGACAGAGCCCCTGCTTAATTCTCAAAATGAGGATAATGATCTTTCCTCACTTCAGAGATGTGCTCGGGTGACTGAGGCAGGTTGCTGTAGTGTGCAACAGGTTCACATTACTTCTATATGTATGTATACATATAAACATATATGTGCATGTATTTTCTTCAATGGATAACATCAAGGACACAGTGAATTTAGATAATCATTGCAAGTTCACTCACTTTCCCAAAATTCACAAGCAACACATCTTACTTAGAAGGAGAGTGTATTTTGTAAATATAGAAGTTTTACAATATATTTCTTGAATCCATCCAGGATTCAACCTAGTGCAATATCCTTCCCCTAGTTATTTTACACTTTGGCATATACAATATTGATTGTGAGCATATTTAAATGAGTTTGTTTGTGGCTTTGAACATGACATATATGTAATGCAAGTTCCTTTGAACAACTTTACTGCTTTCGATAATTAAAATAAAATAAAGCAGAAAAGGAACATATTAATTTTCCTGCCAGAGTTGCATTTATCCCTAAGCACTTTGAGCAAGGCACAGCGATGCACAATATGTTGCACAGTAATTCTGCCTGAGTAAAGCTCCTGATATTAAAGAATAACCATGCATCCAAGAGACAATCAGCCTTAGGCACAGACAGATTGACACAGCATGATGCAACATTTTTGTCCAAAATCTGGAAATGCCTGCTTGTGAAACTTTGGCAAGAGTAAGTCTACACCATATGCATCTCCTTGTAAGTTTAATTGTCTGAATACAAGCTATTAGTCTACCTTCAGGAGTTACTTTTCTTAACATCTTCCTCCTTCATTTGCAGTATTATGGCTAAATGGGTATTATTAAGTCAAATACATAAAAGGCAATCCATGGTAGTTTGAGGCTTTTGACTGAGCCTGAAGCCAGAGCTAATGAATAAGATCAATCAGTCAATCAATCAATAAGAGTTTGGTTCTAAACCATATTGGTATTCCACAGGCAGAATTGCTTAAGGCAGAGGCTCCTTTAGCGTGCACCACAGCTCTCCAACATCTTGATCTCTTGCCATCACTGCACCATAGTGCAGACCTCCTTCACCTGTATTCCTCATTGCTATCTCTTCGTACTAGTAAATATTGGAGCTATGCTTGATGAAAAAGGGATATTTTTAAAAAACTACTAAAAAGTTGCACTAAAAAAAGTGGTCAGTCCCACTGAAACTGCAGAACAGATCTTCAGCAAAATCCAAGATTTCTTAGAAGAATTTCAATGTTGCTTACCTAGAGAGTAGCAATAATCAAAAGAGCCTTATATAGATAAATCAAGATACCTACAAAGAAAAGGCATTTACTGAAAATAGGCACAATATTTTACATTTTCACCTTGCATTTCAGTGCCACAGCATAAGGAATCACTGTGAATAGCATGGTGATGGCTTCTTTAGAAGGCATATACGTATGCCTGCTAAAAAGGATGAGCACTCCATACTGTGTCCTGTGTGCCTATGCAGATAATTTAAGTTTATTACAAACTGCACAGACTATACATATCACTTGCATGTATTGTCTACAGTATTGTCATCAAGATAGTCCCAAGAAAACAGAATTGCATTTTTTATTGGTGTCAAACTTCCTTTTGATATTATACAATTTTCTTGCATATTTACTTTGGGCTTAGTTCCATAAAAATCATCATCACTGTTCATTCTCACATATCTATGAGGCTACCTGAAGCTACACATAAACTTTGTGGACTCAGTCTGGTGTTACTGCCAGAAGACATCTGAAGAACACACAACTGCATAGTTCTACCATTGCTGTGGGACCTCTTTGAAGATGTGAGCCAATATGTTCTCTGTATATGCACTGTACAGAAAGGAATTTGGCATTGCTATCAAGTTGAAGTCAAAGTAACGTGAAAGGAATGCAATCTACACCAATGTGTAAAGGAGCAATCCACATTCAAGGATATGGTGAAACCTCCACTTGCAAAGGACCCGTGATGCCTGGTGCTCCCTTCCAAGGGGAGCTCCTGGAGGACAAGATGCCATGCAGTGCCATTCAACCAGTTGCACCAGCTGTCTCCCAGTGAGGCATTTCTCCTCATCCTGAAAGGTGCTCTCTATGAGCAATAGGGCCTTGTCCTTTCACTTAGCACTAAGGGAAGATTCCCTCTTGGTGGGCTGAGATGAGGGCACAGGGATACACAACCTGCTCTGCTGCCCATTTGCTCTGATTTCTGCTGTGCTGGGTGCTGTACAGCCTCTCATGGGCTGGACTATATCAAAGATGGACAAAAAGAAGGCATGAATCTTATTGCTTCTACAAATATATTTTTCCCCACATTTAAATGTTTTTGAAATAGGTGATCCACACTATCAAACTTGATGACTTTTCTCTACAGTAATACTTTAAAAAGCATTTACATTAACTGAAACACTATGAAATTTATCAAAATATAGATATTTTTGAATACTTCACAAGAAACTGAGTTTCTTCCCCTGGCAATTTTCATTGACACTTTTAAAAATAAGTGTCATACAGTCTCTAAAAGACACAGAATAAAATAGATTAGGTTTTAAACAGAAGAAATTTGGCACAACTTTGAAATTTCAGATCAAGATGTCATTTTTTAGGCAGGTCTGCCCTATACTCCATCCCTCTCATGAGAAAAGGCAGGATGCCACCGTCCAAACACTTACATGATTTAATTTTCTTGTGGTTCCCCTACACATCATACCTGCACCCCATCCATATGACCCGGGGCTTTTGTCCTGGGGCAATGTTATGAAGCCACTTTGGAGCCATGGGACCGAGTGCGGGGCAGTTTAACGGCTGAGCCCAACGGCTCGGGGCTCGGAGGGCTCAGCAGGGCTCACGAGGGAGTTCGCCAGGAGCGCTGCTCTGATTTTTTATTCTGGCTAGTTTGAAAAAGGTTGTGTTGTTTTTTTTCTTGTTCTTTTTCCTTTCCCTCCCCCTGCCTCACTGCCTCCCTTCCCTCCTTGCCGGTCCAGGGAGCCTGCGGGGGTGGCTGTGGCAGGCCCGCGGGGTGGCCCCGGCTGGCCCAAGCCCAGGTGTCTGTTCCCCCTCCAGGAATTTGTTGTATTTTGAGGGTTTTTTTCCCTGTTCTACCCTGTTTTGTTTGTGTGTTAATAAGAAGTTTGGGGTTTTTTCCCACTTTCACTTGCTGTGACCCACTTGTATTATTGGTGGAGGAAAAGGGGAGGCCCTTTTCCCTTCAGAGGGGACACTCATTTCGGAGTATTTCCTCCTGAAGTTTTGTCTCCAAAACTGAGACAGCTTTGTAAACTGCTGCTCCATACATAATGAGATAAATTATGAACTTTCTGTTTTAAACATTCTAAGGAAAAAAGCACTGGACAAGGTGTGACTGCCCTGGCCCCGGCTCTGTGAGGGGAGGCCAGGCTCCCCCAGCCAGACACAGCCGGTTCCAGCCGGATCCAACCACTCACCACAGGGCGCACCTCAGGGACAGTGTGTGTAGGGAAGGACAAAAATGCTGCACAGAAGGTGGTGAGGAGAAAATTGGTAAGATAAACCTTAAAAAACCCCAAACCAACACTGTGGGCATGAAGGTGAGAGCAGAGAGGAAGAGGTGCTCCAGGCAGCAAAGCGCAAATTCCCCAGAACCCCGTGGAGAGGACCATGGTGGGGCAGCCACACTGCAGCCTGTGAAGACCCCACGCACAGACAAGTTGGTCATGAAGGGTTGCAGCCCACGGAAGGACACATCAGGGAAGATGTGCGTTGAGGAGCGGCAGAGAGCAGCTTTTATAGATGGGCTCCAAACCCTATTCCCCATTGCCTGGAGTGGCGGGGGCCAAGGAGTCAGGTATAAAGGAGTAAAGTTGAGCCTGGGAAAAAGGAGAGGGCAGGGGAAAGGAGTTGTTTTCATTTTCTTTGTTTCTCAAACCTATTTTAAATAGGCAATAAATTAACTTAATTTCCTCAGGCTGAGTCTGTTTTTCCCATGATGGCAATTGGTAAGTGACCTCCCTGTTTTTATCTCATTCCATAAACCGTTTCACCTTATTTCCTACCCCATCCTGCTGAAGCAAGGGAATGAGAGAGTGGCTGGGTAGGGGTCTGGCAGCTGACCAAGGTCAAACCAGCACAGGGAGTGGAATCAGAAATACACACTCTTCCGGAAATTAAATCATCACATCAGATATTTTGTTAATGACATAAAAAGCTCTGCTTTAAGTCAATACAGAAATAAATCACAGTTCTAAAGGCTTGTATTTACGGCAAACATTAGAGGTCAACAGATGAATGTTTAGCAGTTTTTTATAACAACAATATTCAAAAAAATTATTAAATAGTTCAGTGCTGCTCCTTTTTCTTTCTGCAGGCTGAAAACAGGGAAAGCCTTCATCTGGTTGAGGTTATCTAGAAAAATTTTGATACCACATAGAGAAATGGATTCCAACACTTTGCCTAGACAGCTTATTTCAGTATTGGAAGAGGCACGTTTAACCTCTGCAATACATCAGTAGCAAGTGGAAGAGCTCCATGAGCAGAGTATGTGGAAAACAGGCCATTTTATGTGAATAAGCAGTCTAGTCCAAGTTAACTTAGGGAAATCAAATCAACTTTCCAGACTAAGGTTTAGTTACAGAGATGTAAACTTGGAATAATTTAAACTAGTGCCTTAGCAGTTCAAAAGATAATCTGCTTTGTATAAATGCTAAATCACTAACTTCTTCAACAGACTAGATCTCGTATTTTATGAGAAGATGATATATAAACATATTCTTATTAATCTACATGAATGAAAATAAGGATCTTTCAACACTCAGTTCAGATTTACACTAAGTTCTTGGGCAAGGAGCTTACTTTTCTTTCCTTCCTCAAAAGCTTATGCTGTTTATATTTTACTACCACAATAAACCTGTCTGATATCTTTTATTCTTTTCACATACTAGGCTCTTCATTTAATGTTGCCATTACCAGTGAAAGACCACTTTTTGGTTTATTCTTGTTTTAACAGAGAGAAAATAAAGCTATAAAAAAGTCCTCAGAAATAGTCTCCAGCTGATGCAAGATTGCTATAATTCTGATTTGTCCACCTGGACAAATGCATAAAATATGTGAGGAACCAATTCAATTTTGGAGCATGTATTTTAAAACTTTCATTGAGCATTCTCATTAATGTTGTGTGTAGCCTGGTTTTGAACTTTTGAAAAAAAGCTAATAGGTTCTCTTGGCATCTTAGTTTACCCCATAACCTCATGAATAGAATTTTTAATAGATATTTTTCACAAGTCAGTAGGAGCCAAGGCTTTAGTATTAACTGGCAATGGGTTGAGCAGAAGGAAGCATGTTTATGTCTTCTAGGTGGACATCTGGGTAATTTTACATCCAGTTTTGTCTACTAGTAAGTATCCCATTGATTTGACTAAGAGGACCTATATACTTTTGCTAAAAAAAAATGAAAATCACACAAACTTAGTTTTGAAACCAACCCGTACAATACTCAGTTGGCTGTTTGAGTCTATTGATTTTGCAGGATTAGGAAAGTTTTGGTAGATCCCTACTTTCCTTTACTTGGGCACATTTTTATTTTATTCCTCTCTTATCATATACAACTTCTCTGTAAAACTGTCCTTCATTTAAAGGGAACAGCTGCAAGCACAGTAATCACAGTGTCCCCTTCTGTGTTGGAAACTGTAGCTCAGAATCCTGCTCTCAGTTCTTACTTTTCTGTTCATGACACATCACAGCTGTGTGAATAAGACCACTTAAATTTAAGGATAAAAACATTAATTTAAATTCTTTTATTTGGAGGAATCTCTATTATTCAATATCTAATATGGTCTTGATCTGTTCACAGATTTCAATGTCTCTGAAAAAATTTCAACCACATCAGCTCTGTCTGAATTCCCATGGAGCAGGGGCACAGGTGCCATACACACGTGACCAGAAACTGTGCAGTCCTCCAGCCTGCAATTCCACAAAAATCTCATCTTTTCATAACCAACTGACTACCCCTAATTGGATTCTTAATGGCACACTACCTGGAAATTCAAATGTGGCCTCTTTTGATTTCAGAGTAACCCGTTTGAACACAGACAGTTAAACTGACTTGTAACGACCATTAAACATGAGTGAATACTCTAAAAAGCAAAAAATTCTATTACTTCACCCTTAGGGGGTAGGGAGAAAAAGATTCATATTGTATTCAGAAAATTGGCACTGCTAAAGGAAAAAAACATAGCAGCTGATCTCCTCATATCTAACTGTTAATAGAATTTGGAACTGAAATCAGTAAAATAGAAATTGTGCCATTAAATTAGCTTTAAAACAATAGTCTTTTGAAATACAGTTTTAGGTATTTGAGTTAATTTCCAGGCCTGTGTGCTACCTGTGCATAGAATTTCTCCTCTTTTCTTCTGATGCAAATGTAGTAGGGCACATGCAGCACCTTTCAGGCTAGCTGGCTTTCTCAATGCTTCAAAACTAAAATGAAATTAAGTGTAGAACATGTTAAAGAGTTGCACTTTCAAGAACTTCCTTACAATTTTCTTAAGCCAAATCCCACCAGTTGCAGTGTCTTCAATATATTTTCAGTTTCAAAACCTTAATTTTTGGAAGCTAATGCAAATCTGCATTCTTTATTAGGTCTTTGAGTCTGCCCACACTTGACTACTGCTGTAATTTTATGTTTTAAATAAAATACACTTGAATTAAAGATTTGAAAGTGAGCATATTAGTGGCCACGTTCCCTAAGTGCCTTCCCTGATTTCTGCATACAGTCATTTTCACGGGACTTCTTCAGAGTCTCAGCAAATTGACAGAAGAGAATCAATGGAAATGCCTGCCCTTCTGTGAAGATGATCTCCCCTTCCTCAGCATAGAAAAAAATATGTACGAACACCATCAGATGTAATTTCTATCAATTTATGCCAGTAATGCTTTCCAAATATAACAAAGGGGCAACTTCTGCACTTTTATCTCAAAGAACACAGCCTTCTGCTACCTGGCAAACTATTGCCATCCATATTATACAGAGGAATGACTTATAAGGAAACTGTATGACCTATTAACAACCAAAAATGTTTTAAGCATAGTCACATCTTCACCCTTCACTGAGGTGCCTGAAACACTTATCCTGCTCTTCTTTTCCCAAATACCTGCATAATCGCTGCTAATAGCACAATCACGTAAGTGAAATAAAAATATCTGAATCAAAGTGATGCATCTGGCCAAAAGCCAAAATGACTGGTTTGCTGCTTTTCTGAAAAAACATGTATTGGTCCCACAGGGGCTGGCTTGCAAAGCAGTGGCATTGCATGAAACAGGGAAGACTGAAGTATTTATGAGCTAGCTAAATTGCAGCCCTGTGTGAGAATTTGGGAGATGCTGTTAATTATTCACCTATAAATTAAGAGTGGAAATTTTGGAATTACTAGTCAACAGTTTTATTCACTTCAGAATCCCATCCCTATACAATCATTATTAGTCAAAAATCCATCTTACACTGATTTTTTTATTTAAAATGCAAGGCTTAACTGAGAATTGTGTACCCACATTTAAATGTGTTAGAACCAGAATTTGGACCAGAATAGGTCTGTCACTAGAGCTCCAGGCTTGGGCACTGTGTGTGTGGCCATGGAGCAGGACAATGAGCTGAGTGAGGAAAGGCACCAGGAGGTCTTTAGGGTGCTCCCTGGCATTTGTGGCCCGTGCTATCTGGCAGCATCTCGGGGAGCACACACTGCTCTTTCTGGCTCTCTTCTGAAAGAGCATGTGCGTGTCTCTGTGTGTGTGTGTATATGTCTGTGTGCATATGGACAAATGCCTGTCCCTGCTCACACATTACAGCATTCCTGGGTGAGAATAGGTACAGGAAACATGAGATCCTAGGAGAACAAGAGAAATCAGAAGCGAATCCCAAGATTACATTGTTATAAATATATACCTGTTCTTGTTTACAGAAACATAGATGTATCCATAAAGCCCATGCTCAGATCAGACACAAGGGGTTTAATTCAAAGCAGTAAGTGTCTAGATAGGAAATCTAGGGAATTCTGTCTGGGATGCATGGGAATGATAAGAAGCAGGCACTCACTGCACAACAGAGACATAAGGGATCCATCAAAGTAGTTCCACAGCTAGCTTCAAGGGACGCCAAACACCAAAGGCTGTGCTGCCATGCACAGTCCCAGGAAAGTACTAGGTTAGAAAGTTCAAGTTCATACATGTTTTCATCTAGAATGGACCCAAAATTTAGCTCAGGAAAACTTACCAAGCTTGTTAATATTTCTTTGGATGTAGATCTGATTTAAGAGGTTCTTACTGCAAGTTAGTCTTACTCCTAGTTCCAGATTTTTTTCCCAGATCAACCTAGCTAACATCTGGTGTGCTTTAAAATGGAACTGTGAAATGGAACGTGCAAACAAAATGGAACTACACACATATAGAAATAAAAGAATATAATTTATGAAAAGGCCTGTTCAGCTTGTCTCTGCACGTTTTTGAAAAAAGAATGTCTTGTCAAAGCCATGGTTTGGAGTGTGGCCACAGAAAAAGCCAAGTCATCACAAACAGGCATACTTTGGGCATAGAGTGGGAAGGAACAAGTGTCTGTGGCAGGATGTGAACCTCTTCAGATGAATCGGCTAAAGGAATAATGAAATGGTACCACAACTTCAATATGTGGCAGTATGGTTAACATATGGAGAGATAAATGCTTAGACGGCAGTTCAGAGCAATAGCCCAAATTAATTATCTAGTGCAAGGTATAATTTAAGCTTTAACTAAGTCTATGAAAAGGTATGGAGACTACATATTTATGAGAAAGATTCCATTGACTTCATATAATCAATAAAATCAAGATTCCCTATGCGATTCAGCTATTTAGCCTGCCACTCTTTATGACACTACAGTATTATTCCTCTTGGTTTAAGATGTTTTCTCCTTTCAGCTTCTATTATGGCTGCACAAATGGGAAGAAGCCAAATGATTGCACTGAGGAAACAATAAGGCTGAATAGATACAAAATTCTGTCAAACACACAGGGTGAACAGAAAAAATATGGTTTTAATTTCTTTTAGTTCTTGCCTGTTACTTCTATCAGCAGTTGGACAGAGGGAAGGGAAATAAATCAGATGCAAGAATAATTGTCCAGATGACAATACCCCACTTAAAGAGCCACTGATAAAATTTATAGGGCCAAAAATACATGAAAAAAATGGGATTAAAAATTCATTTCTGCAGAAATGTATAAAATAGCTCCTGAGTTCTGTGCCCTCTCCTAGCCATGCTGGTGATATGAATGGTGAGGGATGTGAGGTTTTGGGGGAGTTTAACCCAGGCCTTTTCCCTAGGAGAGCCAGCACAAAGACAAGCTTTCTAAGAATAAATACCTCCTAGGTGCCTGATTCCATTAAAAACAAGAACATCTGAACTGGGCCCACTCCTGAAAGCAATGCCGAACTCAGTTCCCTCTCCAACCCCGCAACAAAATTTCTGTAGGAGATGAACTACCTCCCTTTGGGTTTCCTTGTCATCACATAGAGAGGAGCAGCCACAGTGAGGGAGTGTGACTGTGACTGTGTGCTGAAGTAACATCTGATCACCAACACCTGCTTTCCTTTTAGAACCTGGCATTTGAAGTGCAGGACCCCAGTGGGGTCCTGGCAGCAGGTGCTACATGGTGCTACCTGCAGGCAGGCTACTCTGTGGCAGCACAGCCTGGGGAGCACAGCACCTGGCTGCCTAAGCCACACGCTCACCAGCCATGCTGCTATCATCTGTGCCGTGCTGCTGGAATATTTTATCTTGACATGCCTGGCCTGCCCCTGCCCCTCCTCTCTGTGTGGGTAAAGTACACAAGGTCTGGAAGTCCTCTTCCTCTTCATGAACTGCTGTGAGATTTCTGCCCGCAGGAATAGCACCTGGATATGACAAGCAAAAAGCAGCCTGGTATTTTCTGGCCTCTATTACTAAATGGTGCGTTGCCCTCATCATGATCCTAGTTAAGCCAGTAAGTGTTTTGCCATCAGCTTCAGCAGAAGCATGTTCAAGCCCTAGAAACCAAGGATTTGATGATGGCAGGTCACCTAGAAAATGAACTGAAAATTTTAAAGGATGTTGTTGCTCTTGTATCAAATGTCAGATAGAGCACTTAGAACTGAGAGGACAGACAACAGATTACGGTACAGATCAGCTAAAACTTGAACCTAGTGACAAAGAATGCATTTTCTCAGAGATCATGGAAACATATCATCCCTAACTGATTTTTCTGCTTTGGATCTCTTTCTCTCTTGCATTTGATGGGCAATGGTCACCTTTAAATCTTTGACTCTTACACTGCAAGTAATTATTGCTACCACAAATGCTGCAGTAGCATTTATTATTTGCCTGCCATTTCTGTGAAGATGTTAATGGCAACTAAGATGCGGTTTCGCTTTCCTTCAGCAAAAGAAATCTATGAATTACTATGCGGTTTTCTCTGTATATCACTGAATGCTCTACTGTGCAGGTTGTCTGACAGTAACAGACTTGTTACCCTATCTGTACCTTGGTAATGTACTGCTAAGAGGAATTAATAGCTTGCTGAACAGAACTACTTTGCTGCCTTCTGTATGCTTTGCTGGCATTCATATTGTCCTGTACAATTTTCAGGCTTTAATATCAATTTTGCAAGTGTATCTGTCAAAAACAATTAAATTCTACAACAGATATAATTTGTATTGCACCAATCTATGCAAACCTTTCATTGTTGCAGGTATGAATATTTTATATTAAGCAATGAGAAACTAAAAGGAATTCAATTTAATTTAGCCATGGGGTCTCCAGTCAAGGATGTGTGGTTTTGTATGTACTTTAGCCCTTTTCACTGTTCTTGAGCAGAATTCTTAAAGTATATATAAAAAGAAAAAATGTAATGCCTGTTGTATTCAAAGAAAATGAAGCTGGCACTTATGGACCTCTGTGCTGTAGTAAACACTTATCAGTGAACAGAACTTTTTCATTTAAATGACTGCAAAATCCAGCTAATTTCCCTTACTACTGTAGAATAATTTATTAAGATTTTATTTTTGATAGCAATGTGGATCCCATAGTTTTTCCTTTGTGTTCAGACTTAGCTCCTTTATGTTCACATCAGAGACATCTACCTGGCCTCATTTGTACTACACTCATGAAACTTGAATGTACAGAAGTCCAGTTATTTGTGATTTTCCTTGATGAACTCCAGCACAAGTTCAAGCTTTTCTCCTTGAAACCAGAACCAAATTACTAACTACATAAATTTATTGCAATGACAAAAGCAAAAAATTAAATATCTAAGATGAAAAATCACACGTATATAGATCAAAAAGTTGTCAGAAAAATACAGCTGAGATTTCTAACATGTTGGCAATAATAGAATACCAGAAATAATAAGCAAAATTTATGGAGCATAACTAACATGACGTAATCTATGCTACAGAGTTCTATGACTCCTCCATATATAATTTAAAAACTTATTAGATAAAGCACAAGTGAAACATTGTATGCTCTGTGCTACAGTCATTTCTCCTTCAGTATATTTTTTTTTATTTTAAGAACTGTATATATTGTGTTAAACATAATGGATGGTTTGCTTTTATTTATGTGCCCTTCAGTGTGCTTATTGCTCCAACTATGTTGATTATCTTTTCTATTATTTTAAAATTATTTTATTATTTATGACAATCAGCTGCCAAATCTGCTTTCCTTTAGTGGGAAATTATAATAGATGCAAAACTGGTAGAAAATTATTAATGCAATTTTTTTTTTTTGAAAATAAAAGTTCAAAATAGCAGGTGGGCTAGTAAAAGCAGTGACTACACAATTTTTTTTTTTTTTTGTTCCCCAAAACATGCACCCTACAAACCACTTGATTTTTGAGATTTGATCAGCTAAGCTACGTAACAGTTGTATGTCTGAAATATAGAGCATTCAATTTGGCCTCTACTCAGTATCTGCCACTTTTCTTTAGCTTTTGCTTAATATGCATAAAAGAAATCTATGAAAATGTTTTCATTTTCCTAGATCACTTTAAAAGCCTCTACAGTAAAAAAGCTTCCATGAAACATATTAAGTAAATCTCATTATGTAACTATTTGAGCAAAATAGCCTTTATTCTGTGTTTTTTCTTGGAAAAGCAAACAATAATACCAGGCACAGTACTGCTGTTTAATCTCCTCATGTGTTGAAGTACCTTCAACTGCCTGCTAGTATTTTAAAATAACATATTTTGTTCAAAAAATGATGCCAATAGTCACCAACTTTGCTAAACACACAGATGTTGTATATGTAGCAAAAACATTGTTTGACTGTTTTCATATTTCAGAAGATACCTTTTAAAGTGTACTGTACTGGGCACTACACAATCATGTTGGTCACTTGTTGCTAAATAGAAAGGATGTAATCTGTCTCAAATGACAGGGAAACATGACAGATATGGATCCATGAACTAATATGATCAAATGCAAGAACTGATATTAATGCATGCCTGTAAAATAATCATATTGATTAAAACCTTCAAACTTCTCCACAGCAGTGAAAAAGCAACAGAAATTACAACTTGTGAATTGATGACAGCCAGCCTGAACCTTTGTTCTTATTTTATACAGACCTTACTTTTTTTTTCCTTTGTGGCTTTGTTCCTGCATAAACTTTTAAAGAGCAAGCTGTTTTACCTGCACATCAGAAATTTATACTGGCAAATAGAAATTTATTGGTTTTTTGGATAGGCATATCCAAAACTAGAAGGGCTAATACTCGTGGAAAAAAGAACACCGCAAATCCCTACTGTTGAAAAGTTTAGAACATGAGAGGGAGAAAAATACATACAGAGAATACTTCCCATATCGAAACATTTCAAAGCATTTGAACACTATTCACTTGCTGCAAAGTTGCCAATTCTAAAACCAGGATTGAATGAATTTTACTGAAGAAGACCCAGTAACCCAGTGATCCTCCAGACCTCTGCTTAAAGGTAGGTTTCTCAAAATAAATTCTTATAGCAAATCTTAACCCTTACTGTACAATTAATGTTAGGTATCCAAAAGGGTGCATTCCGTGTGTGTGATCATGGCACTTTTTTTAAAGCTCATTAAAGAATATTTCTGTTGAATAGCATTTTTTGCTAGCAACATTTTTATAAGGTAAAGGCTCCCATCACCATGCAGCAAATTTGTGGGGGTTTTTGCTCTTATCTCATGTAGTGCACTTGATAAGGAGTACTACTGAATCTTCTGCACGCTGCATTACAAAGAAAACTGTCTTTCTGTAAGGCATTTTCTCTCCATTGCTTTCACATGAAATAAGGGCTCTTGTAGCTGAACGTATCTGACTGTATTAATACTCAAATAAAAACTGAAACCCTTCTACTTTATCTGAAATATAAATCCCTGAAAAGATTCTTGCCTTTCCAATTGTGTTCACTGAAATAAAGGTTAATATTGAACTGAACTTATCGTATTCTAGCATCACATGTTAAGTTCCAAATCCCTGCATGTGATCTATTTTCTTTTTTATTATTGAAATTAGAGAATAGATAAAATGATGGCAATATTATGAAAAATATCACAGCAAAAGCATTTTACTTAAAGACAGTTTAAACCTACTGCTTTCATGAGTAGGAAAAAAAACATGGTGCAAAGTGCTCGGGAGAGGGAAGGGACTAGCATCTGTTGAAAATTAACTACTACAACATTAATTAACACATAATTTTCTACCTGATGAGATGGTGTTGTAGAAAGTATAAATTGAAGGCACAAGAGTAAGAAATGAGTCATCTTTGACTTACCGTATCAAAGACTATTGCTGTATTGCAGTCAGCATCCAAACACAGAGCATGAAGCTTCTCACAAATCAGAAAAAATATACAGTCAATGAACAAATCAAATTCATTATAAAAATAAAGGCCAGAAATTAGAGTATGTATCCAAGGTTCTGGTTAGTCACAGCTTTGACTAGCCTGCTACAGAGCTCTGCAAAACAAGTATACTGCAGCAGTGTGGCAAGCATAGGATTGCAATGCATGTCCCATATATTCAAGCATAATAGAAAACATGGTCTGGAGCTTATTCCATGTGGAAGTGGGGTTTGTTTTATGCAGGCAGAAAAAAGAAAGGTTCTTTTCCCACATAATAGAATTAGAAATGAAGATTTTTCTTGATTATTATACACAATAATTCCCCAGGATATCAATTACATAAAGGAGGTGCCTCTGTCTCCTGTTTCCCAGATAAATGCCTGTAATCTCATTTCACAAATGATCCTACTTAGACAGGAGCCACCTATTGTGATGATATCATTTGCTCTAGTATCCATAAATGGGCAACTTCCTACAAAACGTCATGACTACTGACGACACAAATTTTTATAATATTGAGTGGGCAGGGTGGTTGATGGGGTCCCATCAATCTACAGTAGCTTCTTCTGATGTGATACCATGAATCCTGCATAATCACCTAAAAGACTGTAAATGAAGAGAAGCATTAAACCTGTCTAGTGGAGTTCATTAAAAAAAACCAAACAAAAACCCTACACCTAAAACTGGGGGGAAAAAAAACCTAGAGAGGTAGTAAAGGCAGATAAAACATAATGACAGAGCAGTGGCACCTTTTCAAATGCCTTTGGCAATCTCAAGGATACTGGTAGATATGAACAAAATCACTCTCTGTTAAGAAGTGTAGCTGTCAGTTTATTTTTAACAAACAATAAAAGACTGAATATCCTCTTTCCTTGCAAATGTAAAATATGCATTGACAGCAAAAAGGACCAGTGCTTCAGTGATACACAAATTAGCCCACTCTTAGTGAATATGTTTTAGAATTAGCAGCTGCTTGTCACAGGAGCTTGGAATATGAACACTGTATCAAATTACCCTTAGACTGAAATCCAGGCTGCTAGACAGGCTTGCTTCATGCACTAGCTACATGGATTTAATTTCTTACATCAGTGTTTTCTTAAGAAAAATAATTCCATTAAATATACATATTTGGGAAATGTTACGATACTCACAGATAGCTGAAATTAGTTTCCATCTGCCTGCATTAACACACAGAGATGTGAGGAGAGTTAAAGGTGATACACTGTTCACTTGCCTACCCACCCTCTCCCCAAGGGACTCAGTTGTGCCTAGAGGCCAAAGCAAATTGCTTAAGAACTTGTATTTAATATTTTTCCTGGCAGAAGTTGATAAAAACTTCAGACAAAGGTTCCCTGATTAAAAAAAAATTACCTGAGGGCATTTTTCAATAGGATCTCCACAAATCTTGGTTTACTTACTCCTGCTTTGAACAGACTGAGATGCATCTAAACAATGTCTTAATACACTGGAAGAAATGCATAACATTAGGATCCATCTGCATTAATGTTTGGAGAACGCTCACCAGAACACCAGTCAAGCTGGGGTTTCAGGGTGGAAAACTTTAAAGCTAAAAGCAAAAATCCCGAGAGGACTTTATATACATTTCTACTGATGTAGTTCCAGCAAAATAGAGTCTACTTCTCAAAATCTTGCTCCTCTACTGTACATTCCCTTTTAATACTTTGTCTTTATTTTATCATTTCTTTGGACCAGGGACCACCCTCTACTAAATTTCTGTATTACACATAGATAGGGTCTCAAAGGCAAGGCAGTGCAAATTTTAATAATAATAGCAACTCTTTCAGAATTGATTGCTACCAAAATGTCTCACTTCAGGTCTAGATAGGTTGAAAGCAAAATCTGAACACAGCATCCATAGCTACGAGACACATTATGCTGTCAAAGCAGAGGAGTCAATGGGGTTTTTACAGGCACCTTAAAGAGAACCCCTTCCTCAGAGTTTGAAAACATTGGAGAAAACAACTTCAGAGCACTGAACAGCCATTTAGATACAAGGAGGTTCTTTCCTTTTCCCTCCTGTGCTTTCCTTCAAGATAACACTAGCTGATCTCCCTAAATATGCTGTTTAGGAAAAGACAAAAGCACAGCTTTAACTCTGGATATCATAACCCCTTCATTTCAGTACTGGGTGGAAATAGAAAAGCATATACTCTGTGTGTCCAGATGGCATAAATATTTTCCATGTGTTTCCATGACAAAAGATAAAGATAACACAACAGTTAGAAGGTAGAAGTGTGTGTGAGTGTAACTGAGATTGACGGTCTAGAAGTTTCTCTCTTGGCTAGATAAAAGCTGATGAAATGGAAATGAATCAAAGAAAAAAAGACAGAAAATAGTTAAAAAGAAAATTAATCATTGCCTCATCAAATTCAGTCCTGCCTTGGGAAATACCAAATGTCAGATTTCCTTGTAAAGGTACAAAGACTTTCAAGGCTGTTCCAGGATGTAGTAGGAAAGCGCGTGCTTTCTTAAAACAGTATCTTTTCCAGCATCGGAGCCAGAGGGTATCGCCACTCTTCCTTAACCTAGTTTTGAGCTTACCATGCACAGTGATGAGTTTAGAGCTCATTCCCATGAAGAGGAGAATGTTAAACATAGTCCATGGAAGATGCCTCAATGGTTCTGATCCGTGCTTAAATGCTTCTAAGCTTTATAAAACATAGTGCTATAGAGAATGGACTATCATTTCCAACACTTCCTAATTGTTTAGGGAGATACTGTAAGAAAATACTCCAAGCATATTGCTGTCTGAGGAAGGGCCTGAAGGATTATACTGAAAGGATGAGTCACTCCAGTGAAAGCAAAGCCATTGTACTTGGTCATGGGGAGATTGTCATAAGCCACAACATCGAATACTAAGCAAGTACAGTGGACATCTGATAAAACTGCAGACCACACAACAGAATATTCTACCCCTCTTAAGGCATTTTCTTTACATTTGGGATCTTTGAAATACCCTGATATCCTAACAAATAAGTCTAAATGTCCTTAAACCACCCTTGAAATTCTTAGTGGTCTTCCTTTTGTTTGGCTTGTTCTTTCTAGCATAACTGGAAATTAAATCTCTCCAGACATTACAGACAGCTGATAAATCTGCACATTTCTGGGCAGAGAATAAGCAGACTGGATCTTCTTTAAAATGCCTGGGCTTTCCACTAATTAGAGTTAAAACCTAAGTTATAGAATACCAGTGGATTATTGAAAGTCCATTCTGAAAAATAGGAAACAGAAGGAAGTTACCTTCTAAAATGCATACTGATATTTTAATAGATAGTCTCTAAAGTAGAGACAAAACAAATTGCTTCAGTTAAATGAGTTTGTCTGCTGGTTTGAGTAGCAAGAAACCCTGCCATCTCCATTAAGTATCATTGTAACTTATATTAATTAGTGGGGAAATACCAAACCAACAAAAAATTATGCTAAAAAAATTGTACAATGCTGTCCTTTTAAATTGCAAACAGCTAACCATCAGTACAAATAAGAAGTGAATTCTTACATGCCATCTTTTCCTAGAAGTAGAGTAGGAAAACAGCTACTGCATATTGTCTGATGCTTCCGTTAATTGTATTACTTAGGCCACCCCACGTGCATATCGATTAACAAGATCACACTCACTAAGACAAGGAAAAGCCTTCTAAGAACTTGCACTTCCACTTGTTTCTACAGAAAACAAACAGGAAGATTAAGCAAGAGTCTTGGACAAGGAAATTTTAGTCTGCCATACTTTGTAATGTTTGCAGCCAAGATCAAAAATGCTTAGGGCTAAAAGGTGTATCCTCATTCTTTTAGCCAGATCTACTTGTGTGTAAATCTCTTGAGGAGCTCAACTGAACTGATGGGATCCATTGGACAGACATGACTACAATAGGCATCACATTTCTGTACCTAAGAAAAGATTCTTCCTTAAATCCTTCTGAGATTCACCACTGTTGCTTTTCAACAGCACTATGGAAAACTCAAAGGGGGGTTCAGCCTCATAAGGCCAAATGTATTTTGTCATAATAGAGCAATGTTGATGAAGAATAATGTGCAGTTTTTAATTACTTGTCAAAATCCTATTTCCCAACAAAAAGCTAGAAATATCAATTGCAGGTATCACACCTAAATAAATTCTTAAGAGTAATAATAACAATAAATTATTACTTAATGCCTAAAACCATCAGAAAAAAGTCCTGTTCACAGGATCAATTTTATACCACTGGCTGCTATGCTGGTGTCCCAAAGAAAATACGAGTGTTCATTTGAATTTCACACTTCATTAGCAATACAGGAGTAAAAAAATCTACCAAATAAAAAATTACATGTTCTGATAGAAAACCACGTAATTTTCATTTCCATATGAACATAAAAATAATTGAGAGCAGAAATTTAAAAAAAAAAATTAAGGAGGGCTTTGCTTTGCTTTTCAAAACCTGGTTAGCACAATTGTTGATTGATAAGGGTCAACCGTGGTTTGCATCTAGTGACTCTTCTAAATAAAACAGAATTGTTTGGGAAATTTGAAGAAAAGGATAAAAAGTTCTGCTTGATTTCTTTCTGTCTGTGAAACTGCATTTTACTAAGTCATTTCCTTTTCAATGGAACTCCCCACTTCCTTGAAAGGCAGCTGCATTGAAACATTTATGGCCCTAAAGTCTGTACAAAATATTGTTTAATATAAGCAGGAACTAAATACTCTCTTCTACCATAGACCTTGATACTGTAGGATGCCTGGTAGATCTTCCAGAGGTCAGATGATTGGTGGGGTTCATCCTCGTAGTCTAAAAATCTAATTCTTAGAGCATTTCAGATCAGGCAGACAGGAGATCTATAGAGAGAGTTTTCTTCATTGAAGATCAAAGCTATAAAATAGTACTAACATTGACCAGCAAAGCTGTGGTATGGTCATAAAACTTTGACATGAAAAGAAGAGGGTTCTTGCAGGTTAGGATGTCAGAAATTCTTCATATTTTGATAATATCAAAGTGTAAGATGCATCTGTGAGCAGGACAGCTTTGTGAACAATGATCCCTCACTCATTTGGAGGCAAGACAGCAAAAACATCTGGCTGCCTTGTAACACAAGTGTTGAAGAACAGCTACAATAACAACAAAGAGGAAGACAATCCTGAAAGACCATATACAAATAGTAACACCAAAAAAATATAGCACTAATGCCTTCTTTTAAAGACAATGAGTTTGCTTCAAAAATTGCACTTTTTTCTTCTTAAAAACATATCCAGAGAGCTTAAGTTAAAGGCTTTTAATATCCTCCCCTTTCTTTCTTTCTTTCTTTGTTTTCAGAGCTTCCACCCATTTCTTTGCATTTTCAGAATGTACTCAAGAACTTGGTATTTCAAAACTATAACTGGAAATGAAAAAGAAACAGTAAACACCTGGTCTCCCTGCCGATGTGTGTAAGCTTAGAGCAGTTAAGAAGTTTCTCAACTTTGCACTGTTTCATTTTAACAAACTTTAAAAAAGGGCCATTATTTTTACCAATTTTTCTCAAGTAATACTGCTTCAGAAATCACTGATCTGAGAATGTTAGTGTAGGCTTTCTGACCTTGTTTTTTAAGCAAAAATAGTTACCAGTGATCTGTGATAAATGACAGGCTTTAATTTTTCTATCTTTTTGTTTTCTGATCTATGTCCTGTGTCAAACACAATTCGTTCACTTGCAGTCCTGTGTTCCTTGCCTTCACTTCCCCTCTTTCTCCTTCCCCATTTTGTAAGTTCAAATAGACAAAAAAGTGATGTGAAAATAGACAAAAAAGTGATCTTTTCCTATCTGTTTTTTTATTTTACACATATCTGATGTCTTTGAAAGATGACAAGTAGACTTTATGACAAAACTGAAAATGTTGTTCTAAAAAGTCATTCTAGAAACTATGGAAAAAATAAAGCAAAGAGGAAGGACTTGAAGATGACCAGAGTTATTGAAGATAACCAGGTTAAATCTCATATCAAATCATCTGTTCTCCCTTGACAAACTTTTGGGAAAGGGGGAGAGAGACATGTGACAGCAGTTGCAGATAGTTCAAAGGCTTTCAAAGGGTTTGGTGAGCCCAAAGGAGGCACCTCACACAGTGAGGCTCCAAGTCAAAGCACTGTTTCCAAGTCGCAGCCACGAGAAAGAGCCTACAAGGTCTCAGTAATATCTCTTGATTATTTGCTAAATATAGCAACACAGTCTAGATCCTCTGGTGCGTAAATAAAATTCTGCTTCACATATTCTGTGCTTTGTTCCTCCCATATGCAAATATGGTACTATGTAACCCCAATATTAACTGTGTCTTGTGCTGCAACAACTAAAGTACCAGAGTTTGGACATTTTCAAGTTGAAACATGGGTTTGACATCATGTTCAGGTTCTTATTGTGGCTGATACACAGTGATCTGAGAGGACAAGCTTTGTTCTGAAGGTGAAACAAAGTCAGCTTCTGTAACCTCACATGTTGCCAAGAGACGGAACAGTCGTCTTCTGGCCATATCTCATCAGAGGCACTGGCACTAATCCATTTCCAGGCATCACAGCTCATAAAGTCAGAACTATTATGGACTCAATAAAGTCAATCAATACATTAGTTAAGTGAGATGGAATGATTTAGCTCTTAGGGAAAAAAATATAAGGCTCAGTGTTATTCAGTGCTGGTTTTGAGCATCCTGGAATAATGAATCCAAAAAAATCATTCAGACAGACACCTGTCTTGGCACATTCACTTGTAATATAATCAGGAAAAGAAAGGCTTTTTGTTTTGTTTAAATTGAGAGGACTTCAAAGCAAGGATTGCTTCTTTCTGTTTTACAACAGCTTCTTGAAGGGCTTTCTTTTGAGACCCTACTTCATACTGAGTATGTGTAACTGCTTGACAAGAACCTGCATTTGTCCCTTACAAATTTGAAAAGTCAAACTCCAAAGTATCAGTGTAGGACTGGCAAGTTTTTCAAAGGCAGAAAAACCTATAGCACTTAAATGACACTTCCCCAGTAACAAATCTGAGCTAGATAGAAAAATATAATATAGAGACAATGGGAGGAAATGGCATACGCTGAATGCCACAATATGCATTAAAAACACATTTTGACACACATTCTCTTCAATCTTACATGCTAACTTAAAGTAATAACGGTAAATAGATGCATGTATTTACACACATCTGAATAAACAATAATGTATATTGTCTTACCACAATCTTTATGAGACCTATTTTAGAAACTAATTGAATCTGTCCTTTATTTTAGAAACTAAATAAATTTTATTTAATGCTTCTTTTTTGAAGAAAAAATATTCACAACATGGGATAGGGAAACTGCATCTTTGTAATGAAAAAAACCAAAACCCTTAATACTTTAATGATATTATATACAATACTCAATATTGCAATATGCAATACTCAAATATATAATAATTTCATATAATAGGAGTTAGATCTTCTCCCTCCTCTATCAACCTACATTTTCATTTCAGAGAACCTTGCTCACATCCCAAAGGAAAGTTCCCAAGCTGACATGTACTACAAATTCTAAGGTTTTTTTAGCTTGAATAGATCCAGAGGATTCTAGCATAAGCTATGGCAGTGAAAATGTGCAGTGAAACTACTGGTTAGCCTGACTACTAAAAATAGTTATTTCAGCCATAGCAAACAACACGGTAGAAATATTCTTTCATCAGATTATGTCTATTAAGTTTTATGTTTCTTGCAGAAAGAAAATGTGAGCAAAACTACTCATTAACAGTGGCATGCAGGAAGAAGTAAAATCCTCTAGCAATAGTTCGAGAAAGCATATTACAGTACATCTGTAAACCTGGTTTTCTCTGGGGGACTGAGGCCAGAAAATGACATTACAAAGATGCACATATCCCTGATAGATTACTTAACCCTGGCAGTGTGCAAAGGAAAAACACCACCAATAACACGAATATTCACAGTGGCACCCTTTGATGCTTTCATAATTTAGATTTGACCTCAGTGAGAAACTTGGTAAATGACTTTTGTTCCCATATTTCTAGTCTTTTATGAAAGGACAATAACACCCCTGCATCAACCCTTCATCGTGATTGCCCAGTATGCACCCACAAATATTTGATATCCGGGATTTTGCAGTCTAGAACTGAAGCACACTGGAAAAGCTGATATGTGTAGAAGTCACTATGGTTACTGCCTACACTTTCTTTGCCTCCAATAAGATCTTTCATTTCCATAAGCATTAAAATTCACCAAATGCACCAAAATTATTCAGACAAAAAAAAGTAATCTCTTTGGTTTATAAGCCTTTTAGCTCTGTTGCTTTTATCTTTCTTGGTATAGACTCTGAGCTGAGGCATATTATTCCACATCTGAATATAAGAAAAAGTATTGCAGGAGAAACCTGGTGGTGGAAGTGCTTTGCAGACCCCCAGCTTCAGCAGTGTATGTGGAACAGCTGTCTGCTGTTGGCCAGTGCAAAGCCAAAACCCAGAAAACTCTGTACAGGATGCCAGACAAAAGGCACTAGCTGGAGATTTAGCAAGCCAAATTCAGATGATTATGCTTAGTATTATTGTAAATCTTTCCAATACTAAGAAAATTAAAAGTTCATCTTCTGTGGTTATATTCCCTATCTATTGTAATAAGAAATAGCTCTATGTAAAACTATTTTTTGTTTTTCTTTATCTTACAGCAATCAGCATGATTCTTTCTTTCAGATTTCTTATATAAATGTCAATCTGGCTAGAGCCTGTAATATTTCCTGATCTCACTGTCACTCAATATACCAAGTTCTTTAAAATTGTATCCATTGGCTACGTCCTCAACAGTCATTTAAAACATTTCTTAGTTTTATCCTTTTAGTTCAGGTAGCTTTTTACTTAAATTCCTTCCAGCACACTGGACGATTTTGCTCCCTGGTATTGCCTGTTATTTTGAAAACTTGCCTGAACCACCACTGTCAGTTCTCCTACATACAAGTAGCCCTTTTTTTGCCTTTTCACCTCTATGCCTCCTTATAGCCAGTTGCTTTTAGTGTGACATACTTGACAGATCAATACATTCTTAAACAGTTCTGTTACTTCCCTTTATTTTTCCCATATGTGATTTTGCTGATGTTCCCTTTAGGTGAAAGTTCTTAATATTACTCTCCAATACAGTCAGTGAGGTCCTTTCACTGAGAACCTTTTTTCCCTTTTCCAGGAAGAGCAGAGCACTCCCTGCATAGAGGACATGCAGGTAAAATACTTGACACCTTCAGCAGGAATTACACCAAACTGAGCTGTGGTTTGTAGAGAAGCAGCGCTGTCAGAGGCTCATTCGTGCTGCTGAGGGTGTCCCCTCGACACTCAAATCTACATAATCTCTTCTAGCATTGCCAGCCCCAAGGACTCAAACAACACCCCCAATACTCACAGATGGAGCTTTCCCAAAACCATAAACACTTTCTTGAAAGATAGATATGCAAATTGCCCTTGGCACTTCAGACCAGATGTCCAACCTGTAAGAACTCAGAATACTGCCTATCACAACATTAGTTTTTTAAACCAGACTGAAAAATACAGCTTTTCCCTGTAAAAGCTTTTCCTTCACTTTCATAATAACAAACTCTTGCTAATGTATTAAATGTCACACAAAACAACAAATCAGCAGTGATCACTTTTTCATGTATCATTCCCATGCATGGCACCTAGATACATTAAAGGAGGAGAAAAGTGCTTCCCAGAAGTTCAAAGGATTCAGCTGTTGACTTAAAATAGTCAGCAATTTCTATATGTCATAGAAAATATTGAACAATTCTCTGCTCAAAATTTTTCAGTGTAAATGATAATGTTATGAAGGTTTTCCTTCTGATGATGTCTTAGTAAATGCACATGCATCCAAGTTTTGACCAAAATAGAAGCAGTTTAGTCGGAGATTATGAAACTTGTGCAACTGTGGAAGGAGAGTACACCAAAAGGCTGATATTTATTGGTAGAGTGCTACTCTGAATTTTAAGCTGTTTTTTGTTACGCTTGCCTACTTACTTGTGCTCCTGTCTTATTTCCTGGGAGAAATGCCAAAAAAATAAAGTGACCTCTGTATACTAACTATTAAGTATGTCACATCATGCTACTTAAAATATGTTACAACTTGGTTGGCACAGAAATACATTTTGTTCTCTTTGAGAACACATATACCCAGTACAATGAAAATTCACAGCCCCAGCTTCTTGGGAATAAAGAAGTCAGTTCTAAATATGGCTTTAGACAGGGGTTCAGCTGCAGCATTACAAGCTATGGGAAGGCTAGCATCTTAACCCACAAACAAGATAATTGATAATGGGACAGTATTTAAAACAAGCACAGATCTTGTTCAGATTAAATTAATCCAAGTTGGGGATTAAATGACCTGTAAAGCTACAAATTATTCTTTAGAAATCATTCCAAGCTGCAAACACATTGAAGACATGCCCTGACTTTACCTAAAGCACAAACAAATACAGTGCAGATTCACAATCACAGTGACTGAGTACACAATACAAAGAAAACACAGCTATAAAAAAGTCACTGTTTTACAGAACGCAGCTGGTAGATAGATTTAAGGAGTAAATGAAGATGCTGAGGAACAAGTGACTTCTGTAGGCCTGGAAGATGCCAAGACACAAAGTGAGCTGCAAGGGGTGAACAAGAAGAGGGACCAGAGAAAGCCTTCAAGAAAATAGCCAGGGATGGGAGCAGGGATAAAAGTCTTTGCTGTAAATAGGGAGGTCTGCCCTGCAGCCTATTCTGCCATCCCCATGTCTACAAGACAGGCAGAGGAGAGTTTGTCATTGTCACCCACAGCCAAGCTTGACCCGGGCACCTGCTTGGCTGTAGGGCTCTGCCGAGCAGCCTTCCAGGAGCAGCACTGCAGCTTTGAGAATCTGCTTTAGCCAGCGCCACTGAAACGCAAGTGGACAGCTCCATCTAGAGGCAAATATCCCCTGAGCTGCTGAAATGGCATCATTGCGACTGAAGTATCTCTTTCTCCACAAGTCAGAACCTACTCAAAATAGCGCTCCGAGCTGCGGTCCTCTTGGCAGGGATGTCCACCAAGAGGGAGCAAGCTCCATCCACCTCACCTTCCGCAAAGGCTGAGCAGTTGAAAATAAAGCCAAGCTTTCCCTGAAATCCACCTCTCAGTTTGAATGGTCTCCCACAGCAAGCCTGCCAGATCGATTCTGTGGCATCCATCAAATGACACAGATTGAAGGCTTACTCTCATTCTGAGGGCAAGAATGGGTCCCAGAGGCAAAGGGTTCCTGCACTCCTTTGCTACGTGTGTCTCATAAGAAATACAGAGTGTTTCCCACTAATATCTTGATAAGCACATCTATATTCAGTATAAAACAGAGCACCAGCAGTTAATATGAAGTTAAAGAAATGTCTCAAAAAATAATGAGATTATCAAAGAGAATGTTTATAATCCTTTATGTTGCAAAAGCCTTCTCTATTGAATAAAGATCAAGCTATTATTTTCTGTCCATCAATTAACAAATATCTCCAACCACATACTGATGAGGATCACAGGAGCACCAAATCACACACTTTAAAAATATAAGCAAGTCTAACTTCATCCTCTCCATTGCTGGGGTATGGTATAGTGCCAGGCTATTCTCACTGAAGAGTTCCTCTTCTTCACTAATCAAGAAAAAGAAAAAAAAGCCCTTGAGTAGATGTCTCCGAAAGCCCTTTTCTCCCAGTCACAAGCCAAAACATGTATTGCAATGTAGCTTTGAAAGCTTAATGTCACTGTAGCTTAGTGTACTCCTGAAAGGGCTTTTTCAAATAGGCAGCAACCAGTTACATGAATATAATTTTTCCTGTTCACTGTTTTCAGGCTTGTGGGGTATGTATCACCAAATATGCACTTTTTATAAATCATTATGTTTAGATTCAGACAAGCTGTGTATCTGAGCAACAGCACAGCAAGGAGCGACTGCTGTCTATGCATTACACTTTCTCAGATTACTCATTTATTATACAATAGTGTCCTAAATTTTACCCATCGCTTTATTCTGGTGTTAGGGAGGAAGAAAATTTGAATTCAAACTAGTTTACCTTTTCCATAATGATGCAAGTTAGGTATAAGTAGTTAAGATTAAAACATGTGAGCTGATTATTGTAAGCAAGACATGGGGGAGTGAGGGGTGAGAAAAAAATAATGCTCCTTTTCCTATAAAAATTAATTGCAAAAAAGTCTGCTCCTTTCTTAACCTATTCTTTTTCTGTGTTTTACTCATTTTAGACATATTTTTGCAATAAGAATACAAATCTAAATGAACAAATGCAGAGGCAATATTTTACAGATCTAGGTTAGGTTTTGGGTTTCTTTTAAGGGTATATATTTCATGAAGCATTGTTTATTTTACAGGATTCATTGCTGAAAACAAAACTAGCAAACTACACAGTCATTTCTTCCTTGACTTCTTCCTACTTCAGGAATTCAGATCCAGTTTGCTGTTACTCAAAACAAAATTACTTGCAGTAATGACTCATATTTTTGTGGCAGCAAAGAATATAAGATGTATGTCTATTTATGTAGCATATGCATAATAGCACATTGAAAGTTTTTTAAGGTCTCTTCTAAGAGAAGTGCAAGAGCATGGATGGAGAAAAAGCTCATTGGAGTCAAAGGAGGGCCCCAGTGGACTCTCACATGTGTTTGCAAATACATACATGTACAATGACACTGAATATGTGCAAACACCTATGGGAAGAGCTGAGTATCAATCAAACAAAAACATCAGAGCTAACCTCCAAGAGGCTCTAGTGATTAGTAATCACTTATGGTCAAAGACATTCCCACCTTGCATGGTCAGCTTCATCCCTTGGCTTCAGACCCAGAACAGACCAGTCCTCAAGCGAGTCCTGCCTCTTTGCAGTGTTTGGCACTGCAGTGTCCAGCACTGATTTAAATCCATGTCTCAAAAAACAGTGTCCTAGGTGGTCACAGAAACTGCACAATTAGTGTACCTCTGAAACATATGCCACAGCCCCAGGCTTTACCTGGGTGGTCCAAAACTGAAGAAAATACAGGTGAGAGATAGACCTCAGACTTCCATTATTGCAATAAGCTTTTGGAGGCAGTCTTTTTATGAAAACATTAATTAATCTAAATGGATAAAAGAGAACAACAGCTTAGGTCAAGATACAGTGCTCAGAAAGGTGAATAAAATATGGAGGGAGTAGCATGCTGAGAAAGATGGAGAAGAGGGCCTGTGTTAAAGAAGTGGATAGGGCAGAGATCGTTCACAAAAATTGAACAGCCCTCTCTGTGTGTCAGGAACACATATGACACACAAAATCCTAACAATTTTTTATATTTGGAATGGCTTAACCCTCTCTTGCTCCACCTGAAAATGGAAAAATATATGAACAGTGACTTCCGGAGACTGAACTACACAAGTATCCATGAGTGTGATGCCAAAACTTCAAATGTCAAAATCGGAACAAGACTGAGACTATTTCAGTCATTGTAGATCAATGTTCCTGGTCTAAATTAGTCAGCTGCCTGTTATGCAAGATCATCCTCCCTGCTAGTCATTCTCACAGGGTATTTACAGAACACTACATGGGAATGGTGAGAATCTGAGTGAAGGTACTACCAGGAGGAGGCTACTTAAAAAAGAATATACTGCATAGATTTTCAGGCAGGCATTTAAGTAGACATTTCTATAAAGCATTTGCTTTTTCCCTTTGCATTATATATGCACACCTATATACATGCATACACACATGCATACACCATGTTTTCATGTCATTGCAGGTAATGTGGGAAGGAAGGCATACATAAATTTGTTTTAAAAATTTTTTCTAAAGCATGAAATACTTCTGCTACTTCTGGATAGCACAGGCTTATTTGGAAATAGCTTTCAAAATGCAGCCTTTGGAGAAAAGTATTTCACAAATCAAAGTGATTCTCTCAAAGCTTGTTTTGCCATGATCGCATTTACTGGAGTAGGAGGAAGAGGAAAATTTTGTTTTATATGATCCCAGTGGATTCAAATCTTCCCTTTTCCGGATATTTGATTCAGTGTCCTGAACTAGTTGTAAAACATCTTCTTAAAAAGTACAATATACACAAGATATTTCAGCACAATGATCAGCTGCTCTTCTCCTTCCTTTCTATCTTACACTCTCATTTCCTTACCCTCACTGGTTGGGGTTGCAATATAGTTTCATCTGTATGAGATAATTTCTGCCTGCTTAACTAATGCTAAAAGACTCCTTTTTGGAAACATACAGAACAAGCAAAGTGATCATAAGGTGGACTAGCTAAAAAAATCTCACTGAATAGTCTTTTGCTGTTTGCATCATATGACAGGATTGCTCTGTGTGCAGAGTTATCTCAATTACTGTTCTATGAATACAGTCAAAAAGAAGGCGGGGGAAAAAAGTCAACTAATGTTCCAATTTTTAACTATTATTTTTACTGTAGGTTTTCATTTTTATTTAAGAAGTATAGTACATGAATTAAAAGATGCCTGATTGATTTTGTTAACACAGAATATAACCCAACTGCACAGATTCAGGGTCCATCTTATTTGCTGAAGCCGGGGATAGAGACCCGGAATTGTTGAACCAAGCCAAGAGTTAGGCTACTTTTGTTTGATAAATAGCATTTTTTCAATAGCACTTGACCAAAAATGCAGGAGCTTCAGCAAAGCCCGCCAAACTCCGAATGGACTGTCTGATGATTTGGCACAACTTGAGATAGTGCTGAAAGCAAGTACAGCCAAATTAGTACTTGCATTCAGTTAAAATGAAATGGACTATAATATAAATAGATCAAAATTGGGCCCAGATCCTGTAATTCACTATGCAGGCAGACTGTCAAGTGCAGAATCAGCACTTTGGTGAGCAGAAATCTAATGAGGAAAAGCTCTAAAATGCCGGAAAGAATTATTACAAGAAGAACTATTTAAATCCTCCACATAACTAGAAACACTTGCTAAATACCACAGATATTAAGAAACGAGCTAAGATCAATTACTTTGAACCTGTAAATGAGTCTTTAAATGTAGTGAAAATAATTTCATGCAACAATGTGTCAAGCCAGTTTGGAAAAAAGCGCTAAAAAAACCTTGATGACTGTGTTCATCCACAGCAGAGCAAGTGTATAATAGTTATTAAGCAGTCCTGAGCACAACACAAGTGACACAGATTTTGGAAGAAGATTAAAGATGAGAGAGAAGGAGTCAAAGGTTAAACATACAAATCCCACAAAGAAAGGAATCTTTAAATGCTGGGCTTTTATGAGAATTGCAGCCTACAGTGCAGTTCCTCTGCTTCATGTTTGCTCTGAATTAGAAATAAATAAATAAATAAAGAGAAGCAGTTTAGTATTCTTAATGAACCAGTTGTATAGAGAATTCTATTTACATTAACATGATAGATTGCATCACGTTATATAAATAAAGCCTTATGCTGTGACACAAGGATCTGCTAGGAAAGTCAGAAATTCAATAGACAGAAAGGCTGTGAAAAATCTGCAAACCTGAACACCGAGGAGAAAAATGAAACAAAGGAAACAGAACATGTTTCTAGACACTTTATGGGTAAAAATAAGTACAAATAATAAAGGTACAACAACAACAACAACAGAAAGCCTTACCATGATGTTTGCACAACTGTGTGTCTGTAGCCCATGCTATAAATGTGGATACCTTCTATTTCCATCAACTCAGCCCCTCTAGTGGTCAGTACCTGAAGATCTTGCCTTCATGAGGGACACAATCTATCCGTATGTACCATTTGCTGTTGCTCCTGTATCTTGACAGATATTTTTTTCTTAATTGTGTAATTTTTTCTGGGGATATAACTTGTCACTTTTTATTAGCATTTTTGTCAGTGCTGCTGCTACATGCATACATTTAATTGCTAAGCAACAAAGGGTAAGCTCTGCACAGCACATTCTATTACAGCATTCCCTGTGCCATGCATTGTTACTAATGCACTTATATAATAGGAAATGCAAAAAAAAAAAAAAGGTAAAAATATTTCTGTTTCCATAGCATCTAGAAGCCACAATCTGAAATCAGGCTCCATCATGTTAGCCACCAGGAAGAAAGATAACAGCTGAAGATGAGGGCAAGTGGACCAATAAAAAGTGGACAAAATTTAAAAGCAGAAATGAGTTTCAGTGTTTCCAAAGAAGAATAAGCTAAGTCTAAAGCTCAGAGGTGACTACCCACCTACACCTAGTCATAATTCTCAGACATTATGGAACTATCACTGTGGCTGAAATACTTGAGGCTTTTGCAAGTGTGGTGGCCTCAATGTGGCAAGCATTACCAGTTTTCAAAAGTTTATCAGTTTGAAAGAGATACATCTGCATTGCATCAAGAAATACTCTCTTTCTCATTCTCTTTAAGTTGTAAAAAAACCAGGGCAGGCGGTATTTTCTCACCAAATGTTACAGTTCACTGTCTGCTCTTCATATCGAAATGTATATTTGCCTCTGTCATTGAAGGCTGCTGTCTCCAAAATCTGAGTTTGGCATTAACAAGGACTACTTGAGTCTATCACACAGGGACTGCAACTCTATCTTTCCTTTGTTGAAGTGCAGGTGTGTTTACCAAAGACTTGTCTTTACACCTGAGATGTACAAGGACAGTGGTCCTTCCTTGCTCTTGGTGTGATTACCAGCCATTTTGCAGACAGCACTGCATTTCTAGGTAGTGCCATATCTGCACTGTTCATCAAGAAGAGCTGCTTGGAAAACGAAGCCATGATTGTGTAGGTGTACAGACTTGCACAACCACATACAACTATTTTTATTTCTGCAGTTAAATTCAGGTATTGGCCCTGACTCCCTCTGTGTCTTTTTGGCATTTCCAAAGTAGCCCAAATGGAGCAAAGAGCTAGATGGGGAGACCTGGTAAAATCCTCCCAAACTTTACTTCAGGATACTATATACCAGGAATTATAGCAGGTATACTTTAAGACAGGCTTCTAGGCTATTAGCCTCAGAGATCAAGAGGAGTGCTAGGAAAAGAGGTAGTTACTTTTGAATTATGAACAGTCATGTGCACGGTCCTGCCCAATAGTGTTACTATTTCCTCTGGGTTCCAATATTCCAAACTGAAATTCCCTAATAGCTAATGTGTCCTGTCTCTTTTGGTGGGACTGAAACAAGGGCTGTAGTGTTCTGGGCACAACATCCTTTACACTCCCATGGGAAGACCAAGCAGAATTGTTCTGAATGAAGCACAGCAGGAGACCACAAAGAACGTTATCAAATTCCTAAACTAATTAAGTACATCAGTACTTAATCATACAAAATGCTTCTGCATTAAGCTGCTCAACATATTAATTGCTTAACCCCTGAAATATCATTGTGAATATATGCTTTTTATTGCTATTTCATAGGAGGGGAGATGGATGCTTGGAGAGGCTATATATTTCCAAGAGCTACAGTCAAATCCATCCACATATAGACCTTGCTGGAAACCCTAGGTAAGGACAGCTGTGACAAGTCCTGCTCCAGCAGAGCATTCTTAGTTCAGAATCCCGTACAATTCTTATTTGGAAAAGACCCACAAGGATCATCGAGTCCAGTTCTTAAGTGAATGGGCCACACAGGGATTGAACCCACAACCTTGGAGCTATTAGCTCCAGGCTCTAACCAACTGAGCTAATCCCAGTTCACATTCTGTAGCATCTTGAACCAGAACAGATGCCAGGGAACCAGCTGCCAACTGGAAGACCCTGTTCTTGCCTCCTGGGTGACTTTGTGAGATAAATACAGAAGAAGATTACAGAATTTCTAGCTATGAAAGAGCTCAGTGATTTCCTTAGGACCCAGAGTCCTACAGTATCTCAGCTAAGGATTCAACAGAAGGTAGCACAGAAAACAAGTCTCACATCACTGGCTTCCAGGATAGAAATTTTAAAAGCCCATCAAATGAGGTAAATTAATGGCATACTACATTATACTTGTGTGCTGATAACAGTAAGAATTTAATCTTTTTCCTACTATATAACTTCCTAGCATTCAAAAACTCCTAAATGAACAAGTGTGCTTCTACATTTCCTAACACAGAGCTCATTTCTGGATCCTCATGTTGAACATTAATATTTTCTTCTGCTTAGCTCAGGACAGCAGAATGACCTTTTTTACACGATTTTCCCTAAACATCAGTCTGAACACCAAACACATCTGGGCCTAACATAGCCTTCTTGAATTCATTTACACAAACTCATAAAACTTTCTGGGTTCAACTGTTAGTGATGATTCCAGTGTGACTGTGAAGCATTAGATACACAACACAGTCTCTGAATGTGAACTGCAGTGACAACATGTGCAATATAGCCAACAGGGAGGGAAAAGAAAGGCTATATATGACCATCTTAATGGTCACACATTTTACAGAACAGGGTTCTAACAAATGCTTTGTTCCCCCATTTTTATAATTGCCCTTTCATGCCTCCAAAGAATTGCAGGCATAATCTGTTTGGCTTTGAGGAGGAAGTATACAGGTTATGTGCAAAGTATACAGGTTCTTAGTTACAAGCTTGTGTTTTACAACTCCTTTAACTTTTGGTCAGCTCTGTATTGGTCACACAGTTGGACTAGGTAATCATTGTAGGTCCTTTTCAATTAAAATAATCTATTCTTCTGTTCCATTCTATTCCACTCCATTCCATTCCACAGTGCTGTTCACAGCAGCCACAGACCCCAGGGCAGGTAGGGTGGTGCCCAGTGCAGCTGGAGGCTGGGCATCTGCAGCAGCTGTGGACTAATGGCATTCAAAAAAGGGCTTTTTTTCCCCTACAGAGCCCCATTAAAGAGTACATCTACTTGCAATAAAAATGAAAGGGATAGTAAGCCTGCACTTTGCAGACTCTTAGAACTCTTTTATCAAAAAGAGCAATCACAGCAGCAGTAGCCTTTGTTCATACTTCCCAAATCATGAGGGTTAATGGGGTCACCCTTCTAAACGAGGTGGTAAGACAAGACTGGACTCAGAAAACTATCTTTTCCTGAAAATAATAAAACTCTATAGACTTCTCTCTTTTAGAAAGGTATATTTCACGGACTAGATGCATCTTGCGTAGACCACCAGAAACAGGATAATCTTCAGCCCATACTAAGCTAAATATATATGTGTTCCTAACTCAAAACAACTTTAAAGATGTGTCACAGAAGACTGAGTCCAAGCCAAAATAGAACTGTGGATTAAAAAGACATTTTCAAAAGGTGTGTATGTAAAAGGCTCAAAGATACTTCTCAGTTCAGGAAACAAAGCTTGCATTCTGGTTGCTTTTTTCCTTTGCAGAGAGATCATTCAACAAAAGCCAAAACTAAACATTCACTGAGAACATAAGGAGCACCCAATGGGGTCCTTCCTCAATTGCAGTGGTTTAGGCATATTTAACATCAACAGTTTCCAGGTTTTTTTCTGAGCTATTACTTTCACTTTTTCTATATCCACCATTTTTGTGAGGTTTGTCTTTAACCCAATCTGCTAACACATGTAATCAGTGTGCCCACCACTGTGGGGCAAGAATTTTATTCAGCAGCCAAATAAGGAGCTGAGTAGTAACTGTGAACTTTATTGTTGCAATATTAATAATTTAAATCTTCTATAAAACAGTTTGCTAGGGATGGGCATGAGGGAGCAAAACATTATAGTTAGTTTAGTACCTCGGAGTGATGAACAGTAGAGCACATCTTCAAGCATCTCCAAATCAATGCTTTCTTGCTTGTAAGGCAGAGGCAGGAATTTTTTATTCACAAGATTTCAGAAATGTCTAAATGCAGCTCAAATGACAAAACTTTTAGAATATGTAGTTTACTTAAGCTTTGAACATGATAGAATCTGTTGAGATTTCCACATCAGAAAAAAAAGGGATCTTCAGCTTCTAAAGTAGTGAGGTGTAGTCAATCTCTACTGTATTCTAAATTTTGCTCTCATTATAGTAACTGAAAAATCCTTCTCAATTCCAAACATTTCCATCAGTTCAAAGTGGGGTGGAAGCGGAGGACATCCTACAAAATCTGTATCAATAATTTGAGGGTGAGGGGACAACAGTAAAATTCTAGGAATGATTCAAATCTCAGACTAATATCTCTCTGCATGGATGCAACAAATATTTGATGAACTTTTATCGTTCTGTAGAAAGAGCTTTTTGACATATGTCAGTGAAAGAGGTCTTAGTCTGCTGGTTTCATTTGCTCATGCCAACAAGAACAAAACACCAAAACAGAAAAATACTAATTTTCAGTGGTCTTTATTAAGATAGTTGTATTTGCACATCCAGGACCAAACTGAAAGGCTCTCATCTACATTTTCCAGAGGAAAAAAGATGGGAAGATGTAAGTGTTAAGACTGTTTTGAATGTAAAATTCTATTGTCTGTAGCTGTTGCCATCTACCAGCTCTTATGTTCATGCCAGACATTTGACAAATTTGCTTCTCTTTGTTTAGTCCAAATTAGTTCTGCAGGGGATAAAAGACAGGAGATCTTTTGGAGAAAAAGAAATAATTTGAAACTTTCAGATATTGAAAATCAGACTGATTTTCTTCAGAAAGAATACTCACTATGATGAAGAAGGCCATCACTCATTTTCTAAAATAATTAAGGTGTACTTTGATTTCCTGATTATAATAAAAGTGGGAATAGTTTTTTACTGTATGTAATGTGAAGAAGAAAACAGTGATGTTCTACTGGCATGCAAAGAAAGTGTATCTGAAATGGCACTGTATTATGTACAGCAGAAAATTAAGTATAGCAGGATTATGCAATATGCTGCCCCTCACCAACACTGGTTAACATCAAATGTTTTCATAAATGGAACAATAGCATCCATTATGTTGTCTCAGAACACATATGCTTCATAATTAACATTATTAGAAGAGGAAAAGTCTGTTCTGTAAAAGCAGAGCAGTTAAGTGATGCTCATAATCCCTACCATGCAGTCCATTAACCTCAGAAATTTTAAGTAGCTTCGTAGTCATCCATGGCATTTCAGATTTCTCACAGCTTCAAATCTGTGGGCAGCTTCACAAGCTTTTTGTAAAGTTTCTCATGACTAGGACATCTGTAAAATTCCCTCCAGACCTTTCTTCAATTCATCTTGTTTTAAGCAGTCAGTACTTGACATATCTGAATAAAGATAAAGGTACATCCCTAAAAACATGCTCTACTGAACGCAATATCTTTTTTTAAAAGACTTATTGGTAATTTTACGTGCTATAAGATATTAAAAGCATTCTGTTTCTTAATCTTACCTTTTTCTTCCTATTTCAGTGTGAGCTTTTGAAGAGCAGTATTCCCAGATGAGACTCATAGTAAGGAGTCAAAATAATCAGATATCAATCTTCTGCCTTTTACAAATTAATCCACCATTCAACACAGGTGTCCTCACTATTTATGTGAAATAAATCATTTATTTTAGTCAGATAAAAAATTGCAACACTGCCTAACATGTTGCTTAGAGACAACTGACAAATTTTCTTCCTAGATGTGTACTTGGGAAATATGAAAGGGTATAACTGGGATGCTAAATTTTGGCATAGTGTTTTTTTTGTTAATTCCTTTAGTCCACAGAGGGAAGAAATTGGTTCACCTTTGTTAATTCTGATCTCATTAAACTGGTCTTCTTTTTCTACAAGGAATTGATTCAGTACTCAAGGCAATAATAATAACACCTTTAATCTACCCCTCACAAATGTACTTGTAGTCCTGACTCCTTGACAAAAATACTTCTGTACTTCTGATATATGAGATGGGCCTAGCTGAAGAAACATATGAGGATTATGTTAGAGACATTCAGAGATTTGCCTGCAGAGAAGAGAATGTCATCTCTTCCTCTCTGGCTGGCAGCACTAAATAATGTTGCACTACTTAATGTAAGATAGTATGAAAAAGATATTTAGATACTCAGAGCATGCTAATGACTGAAAAAACAGATGCACAATACACTGGATAGTATATCTCAGGGCATCCATTCAATTGTTTTAGTACTAGAGGAGAAGAAGCAATATATGCACCCTCTCAGAAGTCAAATCCTATATAACTTGCAATTCACCTTGTGTGATGAAGAATCTACATGTAGAGCTTCCAAATGGCACATGGGTGGACAGCTTTAGCTGTTCAGGATTATCCATAAAAAGACCCATGTCTGAGCTGCTGAGTTGGTTTGGGGTTTTGAATCTAATGCTTCAAATTACAGAATTTTTAAGGACTACATGTATTTGCAGTCTTATGAGCAGGGAGGAAAAAAAATCAACCAGATTTGTGATCTGAATACAAGGGAAAGGTAGTTGCTTTAGATCTTGTGTTGTACTGCACAACTAAATTTGCTAAACTCAAACTATATTTTCAGTGCCTCATTGGTATCAGGGCAGTTCTGATCTCCCAACTCCTGGTGGCCATAGGCAGCAATCATACTGAATGGCTTGTGTGCTTCAATACTGCCATGCCAAACCCTGCTATGCCAGCATGAAACTCCTTTTGGCCTCACAGATTTCCTACTCTATGTATTGGCCCAAGTTTAAGACCACTTTTTGGCAGAGCAGAACCCTAAGTCTCCAGGGATTTCCAGAAAAGGACTCTCTGGAAGGTGATCAAGCTGCTGTGTCCCTGGCAGTGCGGCAGAGCCCATGGAGCCCCCAGAAGGGCAGGAGAAGGCTGCAGCACCCCCTCCGCTTCCTGCAGCTCCCACAGGCGCCTCAGCTCCGCTCCACAGCCCACGGGGACGCTCTGAGTCACAGCTCACAACGTAAAAGCTCCATCTGCAAGAGGGTTCCTTCTCTGCAAGCAATGGGAGATGATACTCTGACTAGGGAAAAAAAAAGACAGAATGTGGCATTCATCTGAAGAATGATGCTGTACCAATGTCCCACATCCTCAGTCAACTCGACAGTTGACTTAAACTTGTCCAAATGGGGGGTGGAAGTTCGTATTTGCTTGACATGCAAGAGAAAACACTTCAATTTAAAGATAAATAACATATATAAAAACTTCTTTCTTTTTTCTTTTTTTTTTTTTTAATGTATACCAGTGCTATGAGTCACCTTTTTTTTTTCCCAAAGAGAACTGTAAACTAACTAAACACTAAGTATATGTTTAGTAAAACAGAATATCCAAATTTGTTAGATACACATTCTAAAGGTCATGTTCTGTAATATCACACTGATCTCCACCTGATTAAATTACCTACTGCTCCAAATTTAATGAGAGACTGAAAAGTCTCAGTGGTAATTGGGATAGACGATCCTTTAAAGAGAGAAAGTGAGTGGGTAGTTAGTTGAAGCACAGAAGAATGCTTATTAATGTGGAGGTGGAAGAAGTCCTTTCTGAGCAAAACAATTGAAGACTATTTTATTTGGAAAACACTGAATTTTTATTTGTGTTGCTTCGTTGAAGTCCTGGATACAGTATCAATTCTCTAACGTGGTAGAAAAAATGAACAAAAAAATCCAACAACCAATAATCCAGCAGTCTCTCTTCTGCCTACAATTGTATACTGTATGGTAAATTTAACGTTTCCAAATTTTTCAGTATAAAATTTGCCATTATTTTCAGGAACTCTCTAAGTGATTTGTTCCTTGCTCTGTTTTTCTAAAAAGTTTTTTACGCCAAACAAAGCCATTGTTAGGAAATCCAAGTACACAGAAAGATATAAAGACAAAGACAATAACAACTATCTGACTGAAAATTACAGAACTACTACATTAGGAAATAAGGAATAATTTAATCTTAATTAATATAAGTTCCCTTAAAGATACTAAGTATTCTTTATGTTCTTGCAGTAAGATTATCAAAATGTTTTACTGTGGGTTTGAAATGGCACTAAAGTAAACTGCTGTTAAATATGTCACTCAGTTGCTCATCAGGAACACAGTGATAAAGGGGCAGTTCTTATAAAAATGACTCTGTTTTTAAAATCATAATCAGATCTTTTTCTATCTAAAAGATTGGGTCCATTTCAAATAAGTATTATTTAAAGGAAATCACATGAACTGTGTTATATAAAAGATCAAGCAAGGAAATTGCAATAGATATTCTGGGTTCATAATCAACAGAATTACTGATATTTGTATGTCTTTAAGCCTGAAATTCTACTCCTATTTTACTCTGACTGAAAAATGCATATCAGATTCCAGACTGACTTTTTTGAAGTTAGAATTTGCCATGAAAGCAATGTTTAAATTTATATATATATATATATATACACATATATATTAAAAATAAAAAAGGAAGCACTTAAGCCACTGCTTTAAAATATCATTAAAAAGTGGTAATTCAGTGGTTCTGAGTTAAAGGGAAAAAATAACAAGAAAAATCTTTTAACTCTGTTTTAGTTCTGTGAAATTACTAGTCCAGCTGTCAGGAGCTATGACAATGAAAAGTCTGGGATCCTCAGGTCCCAGACAGGAGGATTGCACAAGTCCTCCAGCATAAAAGCTCTTTCAGAAGCCATATTTGATGTTCCTTGTCCATTCTGTTCCAGGAGCATGTCAAAATACAGATGAATGTGGTTCAAGACTGGGGTTAAAATCTGTCTTCAAGCAGATGACTGTAGTTTGTTGCTCAGTTGAAAGGTTGACTTGTTTTCTAGTTCCCAATTTTCTTTGCTTTCAGAGCAGGTATTTTATTTAGAGTCATATCTGGCTGGGTGAAAAAGACAGACATCAACTACTTGGTATAAAATGCCTGACAAGGTACTTGGGAGAGTAGCAAAATGTACAAAACAACAGCAAACTCAAGCTATAAGCAGCAGAAGAGATTGAAGCATGAGCAACCACCAGCATGAGCAACCTGGCCTCTTCCCAAGCTGCCAGGAGAAATGAACTTCAGTAAAAAGTTTTTCCCTCTTTAAGAGAAAGCAACTGTTGGTTCAGGCAATTCCCACCAGGTCTATTATTATTTACAATGGAGGCAGACATCACTCTTGGCTCTAGCTCAAGGATAATAGGGAGAGGAGGAGAGCTCCAACAACTTTCAGAAGAGAAGAGGCGTAACTCTTCACAGCACATTCTTGGGTGCAATGAGAAGGGACTTCATTGCTAATTATGGCTTATTAGTGCTATTGCATTTTAAGTTATCACAGAAGGGGTTCGGGTTAGAAAGTACATTAGTATTTTGAAAATATTCTGACTTACCTTTCCCTGAAGAGACTAAAGTCCTTTTGCCACAAAACAAAATTACCTTTCTCTAGCCAAATGGTGATAACCTATCTCCACAGGCATAGATAAGTTACCCCAGTCCCTGATAAGAGGTCTGCTCTACCCTCAGACTGAGAAATTTCACGCAGAAAGGCTACCCTCACACCAGCTCATGTCCTGTGATAGGTACAAGAGGCACAGCAGAACAAGATCTGCGCAGGTGAGAGGTTCACAGAGTTGGCATAACCTGCATGGGAACTGCATCCATCAATAATTCAAGTCAATACTTCAGCTCTTCTAACTTCAGGAAGGGTCACATAGCACCTGCTTCCTGGTCATGCCTGGAGGCAAGGTAGTGAGATGGCACCAGCTGGGGGCTTCTGCTGATGCTTGGAACATATCATGGCCTCACTCCAACAAAAAGGAAGCATGATACGTTAATTATCCCTTTACCTCACCATATGCTCTTGACAAGTGAGGGGTTTTGGACCTGTTTGAATGTGGTTATGTAATTATGACTGAACTCTATTCTGAGGTAGAGGAAGCTTGGAGAGGTGCCTCCTCCCTCTCCCTTAAGCATGGGACAGTGAGGAGCACCCATGGCTGAGACAGCTTTTTGTCTTTAAGTCTCTCCTCATTTTACAGACTTTGAGGAAAAATAAGAATCTACTGATGTTTCTTCTGTAACTGAATTTTCAAGCCTATGTTTACCAGATGGTTTTCAATTCTGGGAGGAGGGAAGGAAAAAAAAGAAAGCATAACTAAAAAGAGAGAAAGAACAGAGATTGTAAAAGCTAGCCTAAATGCTTGAGTCATAATATTTCTAGGACTGTTTCCATTGCCCAGATTCCAGTGGCATTATAAGATCACCATTTAGTAATCAAGTCTGCAAATCACTGTCTTGAAGAAAGACAATCCTGGACAGAATAGAGAGAGGAGAAGCAGGTAAGAGCAAGACAGTTACAATTACTAAACCAGACAGTGGTTATTCATTTCATCTCTAAAGAGAAAACATATTTTATTATTCACTCTGTCTAAACTCTGTTCTGCAAGCCTGGTTCTTTTATACATTGAAGACTGCATTACTGAGGTATGAAATGAATATAAATAACATTTACATTCAACTCATAGTTCGTAAGTCAAAAGGCTTAAGAATGCCAAGTAGATAAATCCAAACAAACCTAATTTCACATTTAGTGATAGTGAGATACAGGAATAATAAAGCATGACAATATAACAGTGGAAAAAAAAAAAAATCCCTGCACCATGTTGGGTTTCATTTTATTCTCTGAGAGGTACACATTACAATTAATTGTGCAGGCTATATACTAAACATGAACACTTAGTCATGGAAATCACTGTCAGTTAATTGATTACTGTCAAGAATCTGCTCATCACAGAACTTGTTTCTTCTTCATCCACTTTAACAAAACTGAATATTAATGCACAACAAAAATAGTAGTCTATGCATGCAAAACTTATGTGTTTCACTGAAGACACCCCCACTTCCTCCTACCAAACAGCTGTGTATAATAGTATATTCCAAAAAAATTTCTTTAATGCTAGAACACCAAAGAATAGGTGAGGTAAAAGGAAGTCTTTTTGTCAAATGCCTTTTTTAGTAAAGGCACTTGCATGTATTTTTATTTACAAATTTAAAAGTCGGTATCATATTACATAACTTCTTTCAGGCCAGAATTATTTTACAATTAAGCTACCATCTGAATGAGTCTTTAAAGAATTATTGGCACTTTCTACTCCATCTATTGGTGAAATATATAGAAGCAACAGAAGAGATCTGACTAGGAAAGTATGCATTATGGATAGACATACAAACCTGTTATTAATCAACTATTCATGAGTACAGCCAGAGCAGAGACACATTGAGAAGTGCACTTTCAGTCCAAATAGGAATAGTAAATCTCCAAATGGATATCTAAGCTAAGAACGATATCTAAAAGCATCTATCTTGTTGGTAGCACCAAATAAAGTATGTAGTATCTTGCTATGTGCAAAGACATGGTCTGAAATGCAAGGCTTCTGACAGTTCTGTTATGGAGAAAACTTACATGATGGTGATATATCTCTTGTCTCAATGTCCTAAATTTAAGCCCACAAGCTCATGCTAATGTCTTCATCCATTTCAGCCTGTAGGGAATTTGCACAAGATGGCATTCACCAAATAGGGGTAATTTGAGTGCTACAATGGGTGGTTCTGGGATGATTTATTTCAGGGCAGGTTTTTCATACAGCGCAAACTGCAACTGCTTAGTGGCGTACTGCAGAGCCTCCTGGCTGGAAGCACATGCAATGACCAGGCATGTAGAATGAGCACCAGTTTTCTTTCATACTACAGAAAGTCAATACATGATGACCAAGTGGTATTCTCACAAATTTGATCCATTTTTACTAATAAAATATTCTTGGTGATTCTTCTTTAGATTGCGCCCTGGGCCTTCTCTTTGCTTATTTACCTGTTTGTTGTGCAGTGTCCTGAGTGTGTACATACTGCTTACCCATCTATCACTAACTTTAAATCAGCTTCCTCAGGAACTTACAGAAGCCATTTCCTTACTGAAGGACAGTGGAGCTGTGGCTAACACCCCTGAATGAAATGGCATTGCACTGGAACTTTAGATACAAGATAATCATTATTTGTCTGTACAGAACTAAAGAAAACAAATAGGATTTTCCAATTTTTGATTTTAAAAAAGCTTTGGTCCCAAAGCTTTGCTTCAAGAAAAAGGTGGCTGAAAGCAGTACAGTGATTGCTAAAGCCCTTGCATCATTGAGCAGTGGCAGAATTGAGTATCTCCCCCTTGGACCACTACAATGAACTCATCATACTTCAGCAAGGGGTTCACAATGACCCATTCAATGCAGACAGCAGTCAAGCTCTCCTGGCAAGCACTGTTCAAGATGACACAGAAGGTAGGTCAGGTTGGGGCTTGCACCTGACTTTAACATACAGCAGAGGGAAGAGGCAGAGATGAGAAAAAATAGGGTAGAGGGAACCTGTCCTATATTTTTTAAAGAAAAGAGTCAACATGTTTCCCATGGGCTGGGCATAAATGGAACAGTGTGCTCTGTTGCTAGCCAGGAAACAGATAAAGTTGCATGGAATGCCAGAAAGAAGAGCCTGTTGGAGATACTTGTTCATCTTGACAATTGCACAGACAAGTGGAAAACCTCATATGAGAACTACTCCTAAAAGGAAGCTGTGGGTTTCTCCACACAGACTTCCCACATACTGGTGTTTCCCAGGGCGCAGTGTTGGGGCCAGCCCTGTTTAATATCTTTATCAATGAACTGGATGAGGGGATTGACACTTCCTCAGACAGTTTACAGATCACACCAAGTTTGGCAGCCTTGTTGATCTGCTGGAGAGTAAGAAGGCTCTGCTGAGAGATCTGGACAGTCTGGATCAATGGCTGAGGCCAATTCTACGAGGTTCAACAAAACCAAGTGCCAGGTCCTGCCCTTAGGTTACAAAAACCCCAGGCAGGGCTACAGGCTGGGGGCAGAGTGGCTGGAAATCTGCCCTGTGGAAAAGGACCTGGGGATGCTGGCTAACCACAGCTAAACGTGAGCCAGTGTGTGCCCAGGTGGCCAGGAAGGCCAATGGCGTCCTGGCCTGTATCAGCAACAGTGTGGCCAGAAGGACCAAGGCAGTGACTGCTCCCCCTGTACTCAGCAGTGGTGAGGCCGCATCTCAAATCCTGTGTCCAGTTCTGGGCTCCTCACTACAAGAAGGACATTGAGGGGCTGGGGCTTGTCCAGAGAAGGGCAATGGAGCTGGTGAAGGGTCTGGAGCACAAATCCTGCAAGGAGCAGCTGAGGGAGCTGAGATCATTTAATCTGGAGAACAGGAGGTTCAAAGGAGTCCTCATCAGTCTCTACAACTGCCTGAAAGGAGGGTGTAGAGAGGTGGGGGTCAGTCTCTTCTCCCAAGTAACAAGAAGTAGGATGAGAGGAAATGGCTTCAAGTTGCATCAGGGAAGGTTTATATTGGAGATTAGGAAAAATTTTTTCACCAAAAGGGTTGTCAAACATTGAAACAGGCTGCTCAGAGAAGTGGTGGAGTCACCATCCCTGAAGATATTTAAAAGATGTGTAGATATGGTGCACAGGGTCGTGGTTTACTGGTAGACTTGGCAGCTCTGGGCTAATGATGGGTCTTGATGAACTTAGAGGTCTTTTCCAACTGAAATGTTGGAAAAGTGATTGCTGAAATGTGATTCTTTTTTATAAGGGAATCACTGCTTGAACTAGTAGGCATGAAAAACAATTTCTCCTTATTTTAGAACTAATGTTTCCAAACATGCTCATCAAATACGACATCCTTTTGCTTTCAGGAACAAGAGTTAGAATAGATTTTTTTTGGCAAAATATCTACATTACTGGCCTCTGGTGGGAGTGGTGGGAGAAACTGAACTACAGCTAAACATCAAATTCCCAGTCACTAAAGTTCATTTAACAGCCTGATTTTCAAGGTGGTGAGTTCAGTCAGTTATATACAATTTTCTGATGCTGGATGTTCACTTTAACTGAGTAGAGCTATGCTAATTATCACTGTACCTTTGCTCTCCATGGGGCTCCTACTTTGCAATAGGCCACACTTTAATTAAGGAGAATGTTTTCTTCTGCACCACTGATATCCATCCAGACCTCCTTGCAGAGGTTTCCTCCAGTCCAGCTGTGTACAAATGGGTGCAATGGGGTAAAGTAGCTACAGATCTAATATAACTGAAAGTAAAACTTCAGCCTCTCTTGCTCACAGGCCGCCCCTTTTTTTTTACTTCAACTTTCAGAGCATTGTGAACACTGGAATTAATGATGTTTGCTGCCTCTGTTTTTTTTATTTTTTATAAAACCATGCTGTAATAATATTGAGACTTCTCCAGAAGTCTCCACAAAAATCAGATGATGAGAGATATTTACATTAATTGAAAATATTGAAGTAAGAGTATTAAAATGCCTTTTTCTTCAGTCTTCAAGTTTTCACTGAAAGAAATTGCATTTGCTATTTTCCTTGCATGGATTGGGCTTTTAGTTATATATCCAACAGGACAGATTAAAATTTAATTATTTCCATTCCCCTTACAATGTTCAAAATTAAGGTGCTGTCATGAAGAATGTGTATGGAATCTTAACTGAAATAACAATAATAAGATAATAAAAAATCTTTTTCTTCTATTCCCAAGTAGCAGAAAATTAATACTATGGACAACAAGAAAAGGTTTCTTACTAACATTTAATTGGAAGATTTTATACATTTGACAGAAATTTGAGAAACGTATTTCCTGTTTGTATCTTAATTCAAAATAATAACATAGTTTAATTTCTGTGAATTGTAATCTACATTTATGTAAATTGCAATCAAGAGGAAACAGTTCATACACTAAAAAGCTAAAATGCTGTATGCAAATCCTTTCTGCACACAAAAGTATCGTATTGTAACTCTACAGTTTTGTATTTGCGGTCAAAAATACTGGTCACAGGTGATCTTGGTGGTCTTCTACACTGTCCTCATGTCAAAAAAAATCTGCACTGAGCTGCTCAATGAGCACACAAAACCAGTTCAGCTAACCCAAATGTCACTGATCTATGTGACATGGTTATAATCTCCCCTCCTACAGCAACAAATCTATGAGTGGAAAAATGCCTTCTCAGTTCCTCCAAATTTTCTGTTTATATGCAATTTTGCCATTTTCCTTAAAGCACAGAGGTAGCTTCATATAGCCCCACTATAAAATGTGTGTTCCTGTTTTAGTTAGGTTCATTTGGCAGGAGCTGAGAACAAGCTGGCAGAATTTGGCCTCTCTGGAGCACACCCAACAGCAACCCCTCAGGCATGGGACACCCTTGCCTTGGCAGGACAGTGGCAGGATCTAACCTGGCCTGTTCCCAGTACTGCTAGTTCATCCTCAGCTATTCTCATGGATGCTGCCAGTGCATTACTACCGTGCCTTATTAACATTTAAGTAAAATCCTCCTGGGAGCAACTTGTAAGACACTACATATTTTTCATCAGAATACAAGATGTGCATGATTCAGTACCCATGCCCTTTTCAAATCCCAAGTTCCCACCAGTCCCAGCAGAGGCACTATCACTGTGCCAAGATGCAAAGAACACAAAAAGTGGTTGACTGAAGAAAATGGCCAAAGATCACTACAGAAAATATGGCTTTAAAAAAGTTACCAATTGAAAAAATCTTTTACAGCCTCTACTCTCCTAAAGAGTAGGTCACTGTCAGCTTCGTTTGCCTTTTTAAACATGAAGTACAAAGAGTGCTTTGTAAACATGAAGACATCAGATGTGTCTGAGACCACTGAGAAGGAAAAAGAATTCAGGGCATATGAGCTTCTTGGTTGTATATTAAGAATTTTCTTGAGAGACCTGAATGCTCGTATATGAACAATGCCTATTATTACTATTATTATGAGATGTGTATAAGATTACCAAGAGGTTGTGACCTATTCTTCCAGGCACTAAGTTTTCTACACAGATACATAACTTCTCAAACAGCCTTTCTAGTGCAAAGTGAGCATGAAGGAAAGAATATATATATAATTTTCTGCCTTAACCTAAACATTTGAAGCCTTACCCTGCTTTGGTTGGCTCAGATCGCTACTTAGAAGTGTTTCTCAAAAAAAAAAAGTGTCCTCTCAGTAAGAATAGTCAAGCTAAGAAACTGGGTTCAAAGTAAGTCTTGTTTCCAGGAAACACCAGTATTGACTGCAATGGGAAGTTCAAAGGTAGAGACTCAAACTTCCTCAGCAAGGAGTGAACCAGGAGTGGGGAGCCTGGAGTGGGGGGCAGAGGAGGAAGGAAATAGCACTGAAATGGAGAACCAGAGCTGTGACAGGTTGGAAATGAGACAGAAGGGATAAAGCTGATCATCATCAGTATTTAGGAGACTCAGCATTATTCTTGTACCTTCATAGCAAGAACCTCTAAATCCAGCTCATAGACAGGCCTGTAGTTTTTCAGCTCAGGGCCACAGGCCATTCACAACCTTCCCCAATATCCCTTTTCTGTACACAAAAGCTTGTGCCACATCAACACCAGTAAACAAAATTCCCCAGGGAACATTCACTTACTGTGAGGGCAACATGCGCAACCTGTCCACATGATTCTCTGGACAACTCTCTTTCCTCAAAAATAAGAGTGGCTGCATCCAAGAAGTTGTTGGTAGGTTCTGTCCTTAGCCTCAGCTACCACTTGTCCTTGTCTAGGAATTGCCTGAGACACAGATAGTTTTGGCCCCAGGCAAAAACTGCAGTGGAAAAAACCCTCTATGTTAACATTTGAACAACATGGAAAATACTAAAATCTGTGAATTGGAAAATAACAGTATCTCTGGATCTGTGGATGATATTAGGATGTTTGCACTGCATGTTTTTGTTTGCTAGGACAGAAGTAGCCTAAGTCCTACAGCCTGATTGAAAACATATTTGTAATTTCTAATTTAAAAGAGGGAAAAAAGGAAAGGAGAATGGAAAAGGAAATGGAAAAGTAAGAAAAAGGAAGGTGAAAAGAAGAGCTCAGAGAAGCAACCTGAAAAACAAAACACAAAATCTGTGTAAAAAATGCACTAGGCAGCGGAATGTGTGCATACTCTCAGATGAAGAAGAGCTCATCTCAAACTACAGTGAAGAACAAAAATATCTGTCTACGGACCCTGTAAAAACAAAAATCCAGAAGTTTTGCAATTCTGGGTCAAACAAAATACTTCTTTCAACGTAAACCACATTGTTATTTGGACTCAAATCTGAGAGACATGACATGAAGAGATAAACCAGCTTTGGATCTAGTGAGTAATTGCTGAAAATAAAAAGTTAACTCTTTCCTTTGAATAGATCTCTGTCAATACCTAACACTGCAGACCTCCGAGTGCTGGAAGCTGGAACCTCACGCAGTATTGCTCAGAGGCAGCTCTGCACCCCAACATTTGACCACTTGGTTCTTGTGGCTTTAGAGTGGGACTTGTAGCTGCACAACTGAGATTAATACACATTAAAAGTGAGTTTTATTCTGGATTGGTTCTTTGCTCCCCTCTTCTATGTGCTTGCGCAGATGTTTCCATGGGGGAATACAGGATCATCAGCCCAGCTCAGGACAGTCTTTTCCCATGTCAGCATCAACATAAATCACTTTGGGAGCACATGGACAGGCAGCCAATCCCCTCTCAACCGTGCCCTTGTGGACGCAGCTCTGGCAGTGTTAGCCCACGGTTGTGATGCTGTCACCGGTACATTTGTAACAACATTATAAGAGTAACCAGAAGTTCCAGAAGACCTTTGGGAGATACCACAGTACAGAGAAAAACAATACTTCAATCTCTCTCTTGCCTAATTGCTCACTTTCGGATTCTAATATCACTGCTGAAATAGGATATTATCACAGGCCAGAATTAGTACTATGGGGGATTAGGTTATGACTGAACATGAGTAATTCAAGCCACATCCTTTCGGATTCCCCCCCAAAAAGGGGATTGCAGCCCCAAATTGCCTTCCTCTTGCCCCACTCACAGCGTACATATAGAGATAGCTCAGTTTTGGCAAGGTTTGGCCCTATTCTTCAAAAGGGCAGATTCTTACAGCTTGTAGTGCTTCTGCAGAACAGCTCACAGCTAATTACTGCATCATCGGTTTTCCAAAATATTCCCTATCCATCTTACCCATTCTTTTCACCAGCTATTGTCAGGAGCTTTACATATTTGAGAGCATAATCTTCCTTTGCTTACTATTTGCTTTTATTATTATTGTACCATTATAATCTCATTATAGCCTTTTCCAGTTTCAATTATTGCATTTATTTTTTTCTGAGCAACAGTAATTGCTTTAGTTTTCAATAATGTTTAAAATCTTCACTCTCCGAAGCACAAGTTATTATTTCCATTATAAAATTCAGTTAAAAGGTTGTCAATAGTTTTGGTTTGCATGAGTCTTGGATTGATCTTTTTGCCATGCATTATACAACATCCCTGCCTTGCCAATGCCTCCAGCCTACAAAGGTAGATTCACTTTTAAGCAACAGTCTCATCAGAATATTAGAACTCATAGGAAAACTGGTCTTCATATTTGTGTGGAAGAGAAATGTTTTACAAAATCCTTAAGGCCTAGGAACATTACAAAGTTGTTCTCCAATCCATTTGAGTGTGAGAATTACTGGTTTTCTACTCTGGGTGTGATTTATAAAACTACAGTTTTTTGACAAGACTCTGAACTTTTGTGACAGAATGACTATTAAGCTTACAAAACATAATCACTTCAATGAAGTGTAATAAAATAATCTACCTTTGACAGGAAATAAGAAGACATTCTCCTAATTTCCCAATTATTTCTCTCAAATATGTGATTAAGTGTATATCCACCAATCATGCACACATGTCCAAAGAAATTAAGTAAATAAGACCTAAAAATCAATCCTGAAATGTTTTCCTGCATGGAAATCCTGCAATCTCTCAGGAACCCACTTAAAACCAGTACAGCTTTATCTGGTTGAATGACTTGTCCATGAGAAGTGTTTGCAGAAGTGTTGATTCAAATTTGAATGATGCAGTTTTTAAGTTACCAGAGATATCTTTATATCACATCACATTAAATTGATTTACATGTTACTGATTTTCCTAGAAATAGAACTAAATGCAAAGATACTGTAATACTTTTAAGAAATGAGCACTTGCCTTTTTCAAATAGCTTTGGACCTGAATCTATCAACAACTTGGCAACAACCTGAGCCCTTTACCTACAAACATTATTTAAATATGTGCTCAAGACCCACTGTAACAATGACAGAATTTTCATCTGCAACGGGAAAAATACTGCACTCTGCTCAGGAAACACTTTTCACTGCTTTTGAGAAACATGTCTCAGCATTTAATCCCATGCAAATCACATTCATCATACATACATCATAATCATGCAATTATTTGCATAATTTTAAAATTTGACTGAATTCAGCAGTTAGAACACAGTACATGCATTTACTTGTGCACAAAACTAGATCAGAAAATGTTTTGAATATTTTGTGATACAGGATCACTGGAAGTAGGCAAAGATGTATTTAGTGTATGGGTGTACTTCTCAGCAAGGCACAGTTTGACAATCATGTTAATCCGCATTGCACTTCTGATTCATTCAGAATTGCTGCTATGAAATTGCTCTTCAGCTTGTTCATCTGCATAACAAGTGATCTCTGATCACTTCAGAGCCAGAAAGATCCATCCATGATAACATCAAAACAAAAGTTAAAAGCTCTGATGTTAGACAGCTGGGAGTAAGATAGCAATTTAAGTGTAATTTTCAGGAGAATATGCAAGCTACATTGTACAGGTAACAGGATGTGATGAAGAAATCATTTCAGCCTGCTCCTGAAGCCCTTAATTACCAGAAAAGCAACTTACATACAGTTCATTGTTTCCCAAAGACCTAGAAAAGATAATGAAATCTTCTAGTTTAGTCACCATTTCTCCATAGACATCTACATTTTACACAAAAACTCCAGTCAACTTGGTTGTCTCAATCATGACCTTTTAAAGAAGCACACATTGGGTGTATGTTGTCATTATTGGCAGCAGCCTCTGCACCTTGGCCACTGAAACACCAATGGCCAGAAAAAAATTTACACAATGGGAATGAAAAAAAATTCTGTAGACAAAATAAAGAGGGGGAAAAGAGAATTTAGATTTTTTTTTTAATTTAGTGCTACAGGTAATATCTAGTTATACATTTAGCAAAATTGGCAAACAGCATTTACAGTCTTAAAGGTCATCAGTACATGCCCCCTGCAATGCAAGTAAATAAGCAAAGTGGCCCAGATGAAGGCCTTTACATCTATCTGAAGTGCATTAGCAAGGTATTCTAATGACAAGTGCCCTGCAAATTCCCATAAACCAAAGTCAGAAAGTCTGAGAAGCCTGGTATTCCAAAGGGTTATCATTTGGCTAGGTATCGTAGTGCACATCTCATGCATATTCTAGAAATATACCTCTGACTCAGCAGGCCTGGCCTCTTGAGCTGGAAGGGTCAACAAAAAACTCCTCAGGTATGACAGGTATGAGACAAAACAGATATGAGTGGGACCTGCTCAGAGATGAAGAATCTGTCACGGGAAATAGGTTTCACCAGCCATTTCTATCTCCATTTTCACCATAGCAAAAAATTGCCTTATTTGTAGTTGTCTTGTACTTTTCTCTGACAGCTTGAAGAACGTTGTATTTGATGATGCTTTCCCTCTGGACCGATGCTTATCTGGTTCAGCTGAAATATACCTCTGTTTCTGAAAAGCCAAGGATCAAACTGAGTCTGACTGTAAGGCATTTTTACCCAGACCTTAAGGGGATTTTTTCTTCTTTTTTGCATGCCTATGTGTTCTTCTGAGGTCACTTAATAAAGACAAGCAAGAAAACTGTCATGTACTTATATCAAGAACACCACTGTAATGCTGAAGCCCTCTCCCTGTTCCCTAGTCCTCTGTTTAAATACCAAATCAGTAACTGAGCCCTTCAACTCCCAGAATAAGCTGATGCATCCTGTGTCTAGCACCACAGAGTAGAAAGAGTTGAACTTTCCAAGAAGACATTCTTTGCTATTCTAGTTTTGTGACTTCCTTTTCTTGGTCTCGATCGGCCATTTAAGTTTTCCCTAAACCAGGTGTCCAGCTTCAAGGACATGAATGAGATTAATTTATATGTACATGCTAGTCATAGTGTTCTAACTGTTTGTTTCAGATGTTTGGGGTTTTTTTAATATTTACTGCCAGTTGAGTGCTGAATTAGGCTGAACCTGGTTCCAACTGTTGCACAGCCATTCTGAAAACAATCCCTTTTCACTGCTATCCCAGCAACCTTTTGAGATCTGTCTTTCAACCAGTATTTAGCCCATAACTCCGCTATAATGGAGTGATGTTTTTAAAATCATCTGCATCAAGTCAGGCAGCTTGCAGCACTCTATATACATTTGGCTGAAATTAATTGAAACCTTGAAGAAAACTTCTTCATCCATGGAAATGTTCAAGGCCAGGCTGGATGGAGCTCGGAGCAACTTGGTCTAGTGGAAGGTGTCCCTGCCCATGGCATTGGGATTGGAGCTACAGGACCTTTAAGGTCCCTTCCAACCCAAGCCATTCTGTGATTCTATGACAAGACCTACTGTCATTAAAAATGTGAAAACCCATTACAGAGTCTAAACCTGTAACTCCTTACTAACCAAAAAGACTAGACAGAATTCAGGTTTTATATCAAATTAATCTAATTTGCTACTGGAGCAATCCCGATTGTTACTTTGAATACTTGTATAATACTGACACACTTAGAGAGTTTTAATAGAATCATGGAATGGTTTGGGTTGGAAGGAGCCTTAAAGATCATCTAGGTCCACTTGCCCTGCCATGGGTAGCAAAGTTTTCTCAGCTGTCCTTGAATTATGCTAGTATTAACAATGAACCAGAAAAGTTCCTAAACCAGCTGTTTCACACACTTGGATGTAAATGACCTGAGTCTACAGATGCTAATGTTATTTGTAGATACCACTGTCACAGAAAAACTACCGAGCTGCATAATACAAGGCCTTACACCTGAAACGTAGAATATGGAATAGAAATATTTATTGAAATCCTCTAATTTCTTTTATCGTCAGTACTTTAACTTTCTTCAACTACAATGGGTTTACTCCTCTGCTATAATTTTTTTGTTTCTGAATTGTCTAAAATCATCCAATAAACTTTGTCCCGCCAGTTTTCACTACATTTTTCACTACTGTCTTTGAGGAAACACACTTTTAAGTGCTTTCCTGTATCAGGTTCTCATAAAGGAAGGAGTCAGACCCACAGAAGCTTTCCTATTTCTCATGACAGCAAGCCCAGGAGCCAGTTCTGTATCATTTTAATGTACACAGCCATATTTGGAAATCATCTTTGCATTTGTTAGCCAACTTGAGGTGATCTGTAACAAAGACAAACTCATTGAACTCTAAAACATTACATTAATAGATTCCCTGGAACCAGTAGTGAACATCCCAGCCAGAAGATAAAGGTACTTTGGAATTGCAAACAAATAGTCAGTCATAAAATAAAAGGAAAAGAAAAAAAAAAAGAGAGAGAGCAAATGCTTCCAAAGGCCTCAAGAAGGTAGAGTTCAGTTATAGTTTCTCCAGACAGCTTCACTTCAAAAAACCTAAGTAGCACACACAGGTTGAAAAAAAAAGTTGACTGTGTTTTAATATTAAGAAATCTGAAGGAGAAAAAATACCTAGATGGAATGCAAGTTTGCAGCCTTTGCTAGATGCATACATGCCCTTTAATTCATTTGAATAAAATACTTGATGTTGAAAATCATTGCATCAATATGTCTAACTGGATTTCTTTATTTTTGCATAACATAAGAAAACAGGCACTTAATTCCTACAGATTTACTTCCCAGTGTGTAATGTGAACGTGAGCGTATTAAGTGAAAAACACTTAAGGATTGAAAATAAGGATTGTCACTGGGATGGCAGTTGTTTCATAAATATATGCCAATATAAAATGCAGAAATGGTCAAGGGACATTGATGCCAGTTAACTCATATTTTAGTATGATTTACTTATTGACTGTTGAACTTTAAATATGGTAAGTGTATCCCAAAGTCAATATCTATAATATCAATGAAGCTGTCCTGTTAATAATTTCAAGACTGAAATTAATGAAAATAGGCTAAATGTTTTTCTTGACCTTCTGCAAAGATCACTTCTAAATTAATCAATAGAATGAACTAGGTACTACAGTTAAGGAGATATACAGAAATAAGAATATTTTTAAAGTGCTCGTTTTATCACAGATGGAGGGATGGAGGAAGGAAAGAAAGAAGGACAAAAATATATTTGAGAAGTAAGAAGTTATTATGCCTTAATTCCTGTTTAATTGGAAGATAATCTGAAGCTGGATATATTAATTGACTTCTTAAAACTGAGTTTTTAAACGATGACTTTCCTCTTATGCTTCCAATTCACGCAGATTAAGCAGGATTATTTCACCGTGGTGGCTGTGTTGGCCAACATCATTTGCTTTTCAACTAATATCAGAAATAGAGGCAAATGTTCAAAAAAAGGTTTTTTTTAATTTTTAATTTGGGTTTAAAAAATAACTACAGGACAAACATTCTTGTTATCTAGGAACAGTGATTACATTTTCTTACCTCTGTAACAAGAAATTTCAATGCAATCACATCACACTTTAAGAAGAAAAAAGTACAATGCCAGATTCAGTTTTTCCCCAAGAGGTTTAGAAAAAAAATGGTTAAAAGGCCAAGAAACTATTTTAACATCTTCTCTTGGAGAAGAGAAGGCTCAAATCAAGGGCACTAGTTTCCAGGTCCATAGAATACTATTGCAAAAACAGGTAAAAATCAAGTATTCTCTTTGTCCGTGGTGGACAGACCAATAATAAGTTTAAAGTTGCAGGAGGGTATATTCAGTTTGAAATATTTTGCATAGTATCTAATAGTAAGACTAATCAAATAAAGACCTACTTTGCTTCAGAAAGTTGTGGAACCTGTCACAGGCTGCACAACCATGAGTATTTACCTCCAGGAAGGCACAAATAGAGCTTGCATTGGACAAGGGGAAGAGACTGTCCTAATTGCAAATCATCTTCCAAATCTAGAGGTCTTCTCCATCTATCTGAATGATTTAAAAAACCTGTGGCCATCACATCAAATAGATACAATTCAAATTAAAATGCAGTTCTTTAAAATTAAATTAGATTAAGTAATATGCCTCCAGCCAGAACTACTGTATATATCACTTATTGTAATATTATTTCATTAAACTACATGCAAAATTAGTTATTAATTCCATAAGAAGTTGTGTGTATAGGCAGATTGTATTATAAGTTAGAAGTTACCATCCATTAGGAAGATATTAAATGTGACAATGTAAAAACAAGCTTATGAAGAGACAGAGACACTACTCAACTGTACCAGAGACCCTAAATTATGGACAACCCTTATCATCATCTAAGAATTTAGGTAATACCAATTCAGGATACCTGGAAAGGAAAAATGTTTTTGAAAAACAGATCCCTGGTAACAGCAATTGTGTTAGAGAAGACATGCTGTCTGTGGGAGTCTGGAAACTCAGTCTAAAGAGCAACACTATGCTATGACTGCCCTGCCTTCACCTCGGCTGGCCACAGTGCAAGTAGAAAACACAGTGAAGTTAAAAGAAGGGAATGCAAATTCCATCTTTAACTTTATTGCCTATCCAGAAAAGAAAAGGAAAAAAAAACACCCTCAAAACAATATGCAACAACAATGACAACAAAAAAGGAGAACTCATATCTTCATTTCTGCTGAAAAATTAGCTCGCTCTTGGCACTTCCATACCATCCTATTCACATGGCTTGTGACAAAATTCAAAAATGAATGTGCTGTGTACACATGCCCAAAACCAGGAGGAAAAAGAAGGGAATGAAACACCAAAATATTTTTACTGCAAACTAAACCTCCCAGGTTCTCCTAGAATGATCAGTGTTAAGCCAACATCAGATTTCTTGAATGGGGAAAGAAATATTTATGGTGCAGTATTTATACCTTAGTCAAGAGCTCCAACAGGAAGGCAACGAAATTCAAGTTAAATAACGACACAGTTTTGTAGGAAGCCATATGTCTTCTATAATGCCAAGCAAAGATGCCAGTAACAGTTAAAGATGCTCTGAGTTTTACAGCCAAGCATTACACAACATTAAAAAGCTAAGAATCTGCTAGCCTTAAAGATTACTTTAATCAAGAGGAAGTATAGTGAATAGCAACCTAGGAAGTGCTTCTTATATAATTTAAAAAAAAAAAAAAGGAAGACAGAAAAAAAATTCAGATAAGCTATAAAGAACAAAATTAAAAGATCAAAAAGAAATGCAGCAAAACTAGAGAGACAATAATTTAAAAATCCTATGGGGAACTGCAAAACATTAGGCATGAGAATCACCAAAATATCTAATAAAGTGATAAAGCTGTCAAATTTTTAAAAAATGATGAAAATAACTACCAACAATGAAGAAGATTTGAGTTATTGGCTATGCTGAGTTATGAAAGGTCCTAAGAAAAACAAAAACACAGAACATCAGTGAATTTATCGGTTATCTGTGATGCTCTTGAATGATAACTCAAAAAAACAAAAGTAATGAAATGGCATAGGATGTCTTCCACAAGGGCTTAAACAATGGAGTTTCAAAAGAAGAAAGATGACCACAGCCTCCCCACATAAATTACTGGAGTAAAGAAGTTGGAGACCAGATCTAGCAGAAAACAGTGAATGCAGCCCAGCAACTATCACTTGGAATGATTTCCAACAGAGTAATATCTTCATGCCTACAAGGTTAATATTTTGAAGTTGTCAACCTTAAGGCCAAAATCTGCCTTCCAATATGAAGGTGAATCTCATGACAATTGAAAGGACAAGCAATCAAATCTATCTCAGAGTTTACCCCTTCTTGAATTTTAATTCAAATAACAGGTACAACCAAAATCAAAAACACCACAGATTCATAAAATGGTTTGAGTTGGACAGGATCGTCAAAAATAATCTAGTCCAAACCCCCCTGCCATGGGCAGGAACATCTTTCACTAGATCAGATTGTTCAAAGTCCTATCCAGCCTAATTTTGAACACTTATGATGATGGGTCATCTACCACTTTCACTGTAAACAAATTCTTCCTTATGTCCAATCCAAAACTACCCTCTTTCAGTTTAAAACAAATGCTCAATGCTCACTACAGGCCTTGGTAAAAAGTGTTTCGCCACCTTTTTTATAAGCCCCCTTTTTATGTTCAATGATGTATGGTGCAATCTATCTCTTTTCAAGTAAACACAAGAAATGGAAAGACTGTGATAATGAAGGCTTATGGTCTAACCCCCATGGGGAAAAAAAAAGGTAGAATAAAATACTATTACTCCTTCAAAAACATCCCTGCCTATGCAGGCTGATGTGCCTTCATTTGCATCTTGCGTTAATAGTTACGAAAAAGCACGAGAGGCTCCCTCATGGAGCCCGTCTCCCTGAAGCAGTAAAAAGTGTCTCAAGGGCCCCTGTCAAACCTAATGCCCTACCTAAAGAGGCTTTATTTTGGACGATACCAAGACACTTGCGTTTGCACACAAAGGAGTAAATACCTTAAGCACCTACTTCTTATTGAACCTCAAAGTCTTTGCGGAACACCATTTGTCACCATTGTATCCAACATCCAAAATCCAGATAGATTATCTCAGTCCCTGTTGCAGTAACAATATTCATAATACAGCTAAAGAATCTGAAAATAAAAACCTACAAATTGGGGTTTTGCTGTCTCCACTGCCATGAGTACATCAAGGCTCTGAGTGATGATTTGTCTTTCTCTAGATCAGCAGCTTTCCTTCATTAGCACACCCATTCCCACCAGTTTCTCTAAAGCCTTTTTAAATTGACTACCATGAAGTAAAGTTATCAATGTATATGATACATGCTTCCATACATGTATATGAATGTATATGAAACGATGCTTCTCATAGTTTCCCTGGTACTGTACTCTTACCCTCACTTCTTCCCTGATTTTAAGCTGTGTCCATTTAGATATTTAACACAGCAGGTCTTCAATGAAATAATCATCATAAACTTTTCATAGCAAAGGAAAAGTATTTTTCTTACGCTATGGCAATTCTTTAGGTTGCTAAAGTGTATTTAATGTTACAAACTGGATCAAAGGTGAATACCTCATTGCCATCCGCAACCTAGGGGAAGAGTTCAGAGTAAATTCCTAATAATCTGAGTGCCAGCAATCTTTTCAGCACATAAAAATCAAACAGGCTTCTCCATCCCTAACCTTGGCTATTTGAGTTTTGACTTTTTGATCCCCATAAACCACTCAAGAAGTACAGCATAGGCATAGCATTTATTGACTCATTTGAACAATTTATTCAGTTTTGATTTTTGAAAACCTCCTTACCCTTTTCAACATAGTTAGTCACCTTGAAACTGATTTCACAGAATGAAGGTTCTAAAACAGAAGGCAAGATCAGCAATCATGCCGGAATTTTGTTGTATTGCCAGTGAGTATGAAGTTTGCCACCTCAACTCAAGCTCCCTGGGTTGGCACATGCCTGAAAGACATATGGTCCTCAGCACTGCAGGAGATGCACTGTCTGCTTCTGCCTACAACCTGCCAGTCCTCCCGGCCAGAGAAAGTCGGGAAGAGGTCAGTGTTTGGCACTCTAGAATGTACAGAACACATGTTGCTGAGTAAAATACTTCAAGACCACAATTGTGCATGGTTCGGGAAGATGACACTCCACTTTTTGAGGTGTCATTTGTTCCACAAACAGCTGTCTAATTCTTAAACAGCAGGCTGTACCTTTCCAGCTATGCCCCAAAAGACCACGCAACACGTTCAAAAGAATCACAGGCAAAATAAGCTATTATTTTCAGCATTAGCTAGCAACAAGTATACTTCTACACTTTAAGATTTTCCTAGTTCTGAAGCACTTCATAAAAGTACTCACTACTCTCCTCTGAGCTAAGCAAATATTACCAGCAGCAAGCACTGGCACATACCAACTCACCACTGGGTTAGAAAAATTATTTAAGAGCAAGTAAAAGCCCTCAAAGCTAGAAGATAAGTCTTCAGTGAAAATTAAATAGATACTTTATTGTTTGAATGGTTAAATGAACAATATCCGTCACCAGACAAATTTGGACAGATATTAATAAAATAAATGTCCTGCTAAAGGGGAGGCTTATAATACAGTGCATTTGTTTACTGTGTCTTATCAGTATTACAGTTTCCATAGAAACAGGAGAGAGAAAATTTTAGCACTGGGCAACAAATTCTAATGATCTTTGGTAAAGAATCATTATATATATTTAGTGCAAATACCCTACATTAGAAACATTTGTACTCAGGTATATGAATCATTGATCACTAGTCCTAATGGACAGATGTTCATAGCTATAGATGATTTCCAAATCTTTATGGTAAGGAAAGAAAGGACAAATCCTTTAACACATGGTATTAACAGTCCATGCCATCCTGATCCTTCCTCTTCAGCTTTTCAATTTTGTATTGCTTCCTCCAACTGCCCTCCAAATTAGAAGGGGAGCAGAAAGTACTGGAGCATTTTCAATATATACATGCCTTTCCCTGAAGCTTATCTTATCCCTTACATTTATAATCACCTGCAGCTTAACCATGATGTAATTTCTTATGCCTTGTGGGCTGATTTCTGTGACTCACAATTTCCAAATATATTTGTGAAGGTGGTTCATGAATTAAACTTCTGTCAGCTGAAGCCTCCAGCATTGTTCTGCCCATGTTCAGTATGGAGGCTCATGGCTCACAAGGTTTAATGGTACAGTACAGAGGATCAGTCCTTGGTTTATAAAGGACATTCAAGAAGCCATTACATAAGGTAAGAAAAACTCCAAGTGCCTCCATGGCTTTTTGTCATCCCATAGCTATTCTTTGGTAAGTTTAGGTTTCCTATATATACCACTGAAAATCTGCAGATGATTCATCCCCAAGGTTTGCTGTCAAATGAGCACAGTTGTGAGTTATGCTTCTCATAGTTTCCCTGGTACTGTACTCCTACCCTCACTTATTCCCTGATTTTAAGCTGTGTCCAGATAAGACCTGGGGAACTCTGGGACAGCAGCTTTGGCCAACTACATATTCAAACTCCCTCACTTAAGCATTTAACTACCTCAGTCTAGCAAACCAACATATTTTAATAAAATTAATACAACCTACAAGTGACAACATGCATCTGATCTTGTACTATGGGTTTCATAGAGATATACTGAAATATCAGCCTCCTTTATGGTGAAACACCTTCACTTTCTCTGCTCCTTCCCTGCCCCAATGATCTTTGTGTCAAGAAGGATAAGTTAATGTGTCAGGTTTTGCCATTCCCAGGCTCTTCCCCTGCTTTTCCCTGCTTAAAAGCATCGCTCCTCTTGGCTGGCAGGTAGGGAGAGATTCTCTGGAGATACAGCTGGTGTCTTACCCAATGCACAGTCACACTGAGACAACTAAACCACATGCATGGAAACATTTGCTACCATTTAGTCTCAAATGCAGAGGGTGCAGGACTGCCTCTGATAATATACTTCTACAATAAGCACCACTAATGCTTTGGGGATCATATGCATAATTGATGCAGAAATGTTTGATACTTCCCATTGTGACAGAAAGGAGACAAGTGGTTAAATTGCTTCCTGTTGTGCATGACTGTAGACATTAGCAGCTGTTATTTATAGCTCCTATAGTATCCCAAAAGGCAGGAGAACCACGTAATACAGCATTACTACAAATAAAATCATTCTAGCAAAGTAAACCATTTTAAACATAGATAATATGGCTGTAGAATGGAAAGCATGAACAGCTCAGATGTTTTGATAACAAAATATATGTTTTAGTACTTCCATCCAACCAGCTAATACAAGAAGATATAGGAAGGACAGGAAAACTGTACATTAATAATGTCAGCTGAAAGAAAAATGTACATCTGGAAAAAGTCTCCACCAGTACATCAGTGGAAGTAGGCTGTCCTTTTCTGGAAAATGCACAACTAGAATGAAAGAGAACTCTGATGGTTTTAATCATGGAGATGCTTGCATGCTACATCTTTTTTAAACTGTTATTCTATCCTAGGGAGTTAAATACTAGTTCAAAACATGAGGCAGACTATTCCAAATTAAGAAGCATGCCTTACAGCAGGCAAAGATTGTTCAGGCATCTTATGAAAATAAAAGTTATCTAACACTGTGGGCATCTTAGATACAGCACCCAATTCCCCATATTCTCCCACTCTTCTAGTAAAAAGGGGTGGTGGAGGAGTGGGGGGTGGGTGAAGAAGGACAAAATAAAGCAGACAAGAATTTCATAAAATACATTCCTTTAAGAAGTTAGCAATGTGAACTCTAGTCCTTATTTTTTCTAACTTACATTCTTTTTTCAAGAAAACTTTTATGACAAATTCCATTATTCCCACAAACCTGAAAAAAAATGTTTTACTCTTCAAAACCTTGAAGAGCTTCCATCAAATTGAAGGATTGTGATGCAAATGATGTGAATCTGGAATAAAAGACCGGTGGTCACTTCCAATGCTGTTTCGATTGCTTACTCCTCTGGGTGCCTTCAAAGCTCATGAACAGATATCTCTTTAGGATAACAATCTACTTACACAGTTAAATTGCAATTTAAGGGAAAAAGGAATATAATTAAATGTTTAAAAAATGGTACCAAATAAAACATATCTATTACTTCTATACTTTGCACAACTGACTTATGTATGATTAATACATACCAGCCAAGAGGTCTGATCTTGCTTTAGAGGTGCCTCAACATAGCAGGAGAGGCAGGATGCTACTGAAGCGAGGAATGCAGATACTTTTGTGTAGGTACCCCTGAGAGCTTTAAAAGGTAAGGGAATAATTTATTTTGGCCCACAGTCAAATTTCTCTAAGAGTAATGAAAACCAGTGTGGTCTACTGAAGCCACGTAAAACTAATTAATTCAAGAGTCCTCCAGCATTATAGCTATATTCCTCTGCGACCTATAAGAATTCCCTGTGCTCCTCGCCATTGGCTTATAGTTGTTCTAGAAAAACATACTAACATTTTGTCTTACTCACTGTATGAGTAGAAATGTCTGTCTTTTGATTTCTCTGCTCAATTACACACTCTTTACCTCTACCCACACACTGCACTATGTTGGCCAAGACATACCTTTTGGCAGTGAACTTCAAAACCATGTTCCTCCACAAGAGAGTGCCCGTGTACAGTGCACTCACACACACAGAGCTCCTCAGTCCATGTGATTTACATACTGCCTGGGCAACCATTTCACAAATAGATGAAAGCATGAAAAAATAAAAATCCCAAACTGCGGCATACAGAAATCAGTCATTCTACTTACAGCTTTCATTTATCAAGACTTAATCACATTATTAACATGGCCAGTTATCAGAGCTGCCAGCAATTTCTGCGGCTGATGATGCACAGTTCTCTCTTCCTTCAGCAGCTGAGCTGTACACATTGGAATGCTTCACAAAACATTTCAGAAATAAAGGTCAAGTAAGTTTTCTTGAAAGGCATGCTGTTTTCTAGAGAGAATTTCCTTCCTACACACCTTTAGCTACCAGGACTCTTACGATGTTAGGCAAAGAGAATGCAAACACACATGCTCACATCTGTCTCTAGAATTAAGCTTCACCAAGTCAGAATTCTTTTTTCAGACCCTGTTCCCCCCACACATATGAGGGTGAGACTTTTGAGAACGTGCTATTTTACAGCTAATGGTTTACATCCAGTCCTGAGAGCACAGGGGTTAAGCAACACTTGCCTTTCAGGGGAGTGTATTTTATCAATCTTGAAACATTTAACATGACATCTAAACATTAGTGAAGTCTTTTGTTCAGTGTTTTGGTTTTAAGACTACATAGTTTTGGGTGAAGTACAACTGTGACTTCTCATAACAGTAATAAAAGGGGAAAAACACCTCCCTGGATGAGCTAGTTATAGTAGAGGACCTGGAACTCCAAAAAGGTCTTTGTACTATGCTTGCAACCAACTAGAACACCATGCAAAGACTGAAGCACCAGCACTGTGTGCTGTGATCATCCTTCTTACACCGCAAGCAGAATGGCACAGAGATCTGTGCCACCTGGAGCTTTAAAACATTTTTATGCTCACACATATCCAGTCTTCTAGCCTGTCCAATTATTTTAAGTGGACTAATATGTGTTGATTAGTTTTATAGCTAAAAGTCTGGATACTGAAGTCTGAGATCCTATCGGTCTTGAGATAATAGACTGGACCCTGTGAAGTATGAGTCTACCCCAAACTGCTTATATTTTTGCACACACAAAGAGACCAGATTTTAGTGGATCAAGATGAACAATCCTAGGTACATGCAGATCCAATAAGACAAGGTAGTCTTCTGGCTAGTTTGAAAGTGTACAATTCCTTATTCTAGATAGATATCTAACAGTACTAAGTCTAAAATGGCCACTGGGTATTGCCACACATCCTTTCAGCAGTTTATTCTTCCACAGTCCAGTTCAGTTCTTCCTTCTTCATCCTCTTCTGGTGATCCCCAGCACCTCTACAGAGTCATGGTAACAGGCATTGCTTGTAACAGCTCGAAAAAGCGAGTTCCATTTATTTTTGAATTTGCAGAAGTTGGCATCATATGCCTATCCAACTAAAAGCAAAACAACCTTGATGCCAAGGTAAGAGAACTTCCGGATTGACTAGAAGATTAAGAAAACACTTATTCTTCCTTTATTTTCACCCCTCTAATTCCCATTTCCATGGAAACTGGGCTGGAAAGTACCAGCAGGCAGCCTGCAGCTGAACATCTGAGAATGCTCATGTTTAACTCAGCAAGCAGACAGCAGGTGAAATCTGCAGGAACTGTCTAAAATCTATAGTTACATCTTGAAAGCAAAAGGACAACCTCAGTTTCAGCAAAGAACTTCTAAAGAGGATGATATATCACCTTAGTGAATATTCTTGTGTGGCAGTAGTTGATAATCTGACTTCCTCTTTGATAAAAGAAGGTATGATAGGAAAAAATTTCTTTATCACAATGGCACAAGACAAAAATTCATCACAATTAATACTTCAAAATGTTCAGATGGAAGATAATATGCTATGGTAAAGATATTTTTGTAACATGACTTTGGCTTCTGAACACTATGCTGTAACTCCTTCTGTGAAATCAAACTGGCTGCTGTACAGTTCATACATATGCATTGTCAACCCAGTCATCTGGATGGCTCTTCTTACAAACATTCATTGCATTTCAATAAATATATATATATACACATATTTATAAAAAATAAGGTAGCAGGTAGCAACATATTTGCCAGTTATAAAACACATGGGTTTTGAGCACCAATTCACACTCCTTGTATTTTAAAAGCTAATAAGGCAACACAGTTGTAGTTAAAGAAAAAAAGAGCAATGTTAACTTCTTTATCCAATTTAGTAAAGTTTAGTCCAGGAATTCTATTTAATACCATCTTAGATTTTTCTACTATTCAATATTTGCCCTTCAGGAAACAGGAAGAAAAGCAAACAAGCAAAGGATGAAACATTCCTGTCTTGGGCTGTACTTTACCCAGTGAAGAGATTGGTTATTATTAAATTCCTGCTTTTGTATATAAAGCAATTACCACTCTCTCAAGAAGATACTACTCATTCTTTGCAGAAAGCAGAACATGGTCACACTTTTTTTCAGTGAAATTTTAGGCAATGCAGTGGACAAAAGAGGATGATTATAATGAAGGATTTAACATCTCGCTCAAGTTCAATATCAGCACACAAGAGATGACCTGAAAATGGGTTATGAAGGAACTTGAGACAGCATCAATCTTTTTTACTTTTTTTTTAAGAGTGTTGCTCAAAGTTTAAGACAGCTATTTATCAGAATCAAGTCAGCAAGATAGTTGCAGATGCTCTTTATTGTACCTATGTTCTCCTTCACAATGAGAGGGGAAATTCAAGATTAAAGCATCAAAGAATGAATCAGCCCAAGACGCTGCTAGTAACTATTGATTCATTCCTTCCTTTGGGATCTTCTGTGGAAAAAATGAGTCCAAATTTGTGGTCCACCACATATCAAACTCACGGCTACGATGGAAAAGAATAGCATAGAAGCTGTTTGTGCAATTTCCTCACATGACAGAAAACTAATAATTGTGTATCAAGAGCACAACAGAGACAGACAAAACACACAGCTATCAGCGTCTCTGCAGTGCAAGAATGTCCATTTAACAGCTGCAGCAATGTAAAAATCACACCAAGCACCTTCTATTAATGAGTCCCATTATGTTTTACTGCACCAAGTATATTTGTGCTCACCTTGAGGTTCATTTATTGTGCCAGATCATGATACAGGGAGCCCTGGGATAAGAAAAAATCAAATTCCAAATAATTCACTTATCTGCTCTAAGACTGCTTAAACACAGCATACACAAAGGCATAAGCTTTCAGATATATTTCCTCTTTTCATTTGCATGAAATTTTCTATGGCTAAATAACCCACATGTACTGCCTGAAAAGTTCTACTTCAAGCAAGACTGGAAACAAAAATAAATTTTAAAAATACATACATTTAAATAAAAAGCAACACACAGCAGGGTACATTGACTTCTCTGTTTCAAATCTGCATTCCTACCCCTCAATTTTTTGTTTTGTTTAGGAATGCCAAAATATATTGCATTTAATGGCTATCTTCATTTTGAGGGTAGAAACCAAGGGCACTGCTCATACTGCATGAACAGCTCTCTTATGCATTACCATAACCAAGAACCTTACTAAGGGAGGGAGGAAGGACAGCCTTAGCGTCTGTCTAAGGTTTACAGAAATGATCCTCCAGTAATGGGAAGGACCTCTGAATTGGCTCAAGATTTCCCAGTAATGGGATGGATCATTGCTGAGAAATATTTATAAAGGAAATACGAGAGTCGTGGATGCCCATCAAAACAGGTGGGTTATTTCTCCCAGCTGAAGCTGGAGAGAGAGAGGGTTATAATTAAAGAAAATAAGCAAGCTTCTCCCCACCAGATCATTAGTATGTTCACACTGTTTCCCCTTATGATCACGTTACTAACTCCTGTACAGAGCATGTAGCTGCTTTTCTTCCATTTAACTTTATAACTGCTAATGCACCCCAGTTGTTGCTGTCTGGTTAGGAGATGGAAAGAAACTGAGCAGGGCCATCAATACAGTTCTTACAGTATAATTATGGCATATAAGATGGAAGTATAGAATAAAGGTGTCTGGTCTGCAATCTTTTGCTTCTTGAGGCATAGAGTATGTGACAAATACAGGTTCTGTATTGTATATTGTATAACACAATAATGAGCACACATTGTGCCAGTGCATGCTATATGAACTTTTAACTAAGTTATGAAAATATCATTAATGGAAAGCCAAAAATAAATTAACACTTAAGAAATGAAACATCACTGTCTGTTAGCAGAGCTTAATGCCAGCAACCTACTAGCTGCATTCAGTGTTTTATTTCGAGAATTAGATTTTGTAAAGGCTTTACATGTTTGAAGATTAATCATTCTTTAACCTTTGAAACACCTAATCTCATTAAATATGTATCTTCTTCCAAAACTGCATTGCTATGGAATGGCTGAATTACACTTTTTATGCTCCTTTTTGAAACTCTTTGCAGGATATATTTTTATAGTTAAGTTATAAGCACTGAGAATAACAGTTCATGGTGGAAGTACTAACACACCATCACCACCAAAAGGAGATCATTGCTCCCATGTACCTATCTTTCCATGCATAGCTTTCTTCTCCAGTTTACAAATACAGAATACCAATACTGACAAAGTGCGGTCACTTCAAACTCCTACACAGTGTAGGAAGGGACAGTGAGACGTGCAGTTTTCTGGAGTACAGGCAATCCAGGGACATATTTCTTATCAGGCTACTTGCATATATTCCCCAAGAATCAAACTGAGGTCTGAAGGGCAGCCAGACAAAAGGATGGCCTGGCAGCACTGGCCCCACCATTCCCAAGGGCTTATTTCTTTCCCTGAAGTGCAGCTCCAGTGCTGATAGCGTGGAAGAGGCTGGTCATGGGGATGACCTCCTTGAATGAGGAGCCCAAGAACACCAAGCTGCCGACGCTTGAACTGTTGAACAGCTGTAGGTTAAGAAACTGCTACTGCCTCTCTCCTTTTCACTCATCCTTACTCCCTACAGCATCTTGTTTTTCCCTAATGGTTTTGTGAGCCTCATTATATGGTTCTTCCCCTCTCTCTTCTCCCATCCCTCCACCTAGTCCATTTCTCCTTATCCTTCTGTATTTATTAGGAACAACACCCAAGCCTATACATTGCTCAGTTCCTCCAAATGTCAACAGCTGAACGCAAACAGACTTACAGCTCACAATCAGGTAATTCTTCTGGGCTCATTTACTGAGAATGGGGCTGGACAAGATTATGTATGATGTATACATTTGAATGCAAATAGCACATTCCACATTTACACAAATTTACTGAATTTCTTCTTTTTAGTTTGGACTAGTTGATTTAGACATAAGGTCTGACAAGACAAAGTTTCATTTAATTTTAACAGATGCAATTAATCAAACTGTAATTCAGTCATTCTTTTGCTCCAGAAAGGAGGTGAAAAATCCCCCATGTTGTCTGAACTCTCCTTCTCCTTCTCTCTGCCAAGTGTTTAAACACTGTAAGTGGGGGAAGTGGGGGGAAATGGAACACAGATATCATTTACTTTGCACCTGCTGGCAACTCCCCACTAAGCAAGGTAAGCATAAAAAAAAGCATAAAAAAAATACTGCAACAGTCACACAGAAGCAATAGTGCAGATATTTTCACACATAAGTGTGTTTGAGTTGTACAGCAGCTGTTACATAACAAAACCTGATAGGTTTCCTCCTCAAAGAGCTTAGTTCAAAGTTTTAAAAACCAAATTTTACATTAGCAAGCTCCTCCCTTGTCCAAATGAAGGCACTATTGAAGGTGCTGAGATTTTAGATAAATGGTTTTCTTGATACTGGTTGTAAAGGCATATTGTAACCTCTCCAGATAAATGGTCAGTCTTATGGCTCAGCTCCAGGCCATCACTTCATGTAACTCTGGCTTTGATATCTACATGATACACTTACGTAAGTTGAGTTTGGTTGTCAATGGAATCTGGATCAAGTTCTTATATTAAAAATAAAAGGAAAAAAATAACCATCACAGGATGTTAGCAAAGGAGCACATAGACTGGGGTGAGGTCATTATATCAAGCCCAATTTTCAGTAAATCTTGAAATTATTATGAAGGCCAAAGTCTGGCTGCAATTTGTTCACTAATTACAAACTTTGAAATTCTTGCTGCAAGGGGTGTGTTATTAACTAGAGCATTTCTATCATGTTCACAGTCTAAAATGGAAATCAGATTTTAAATTTCATTTGAACATTGGCAGGTAACCACAAATCCAACTACAGTTCAACACAGTTGTCAAGTTCTCTCTGTAATTACCCTTAGTGCAAACTGTGCCTGAAATACAGGTAATAGCATGCCAAGGAGCAAACTGGTTTATTTTAATGGTACCTACGGGGGGAAAGGGGGATGCAGATTTAAGAGATGCAAGCAATCACATATATTCTATTAAGAAGCTATAGAAAAAAATCTGTATTTTTCCTCCTACTTCTCTGAAATTAGTCTGTCAAATCATACCCAGAATTGCATATACAGTCACTTTCACTCAATTTATAGTATTTTTGTAGGATTTTAAAACTTATTTTAAACTAAATTGGTTTTTTCTGTAATAAAAGAATGTAAAATTAAATCATGTCTGTCTCCTCTTCCAATATCATTCTCATCAATGTATTTGTTCTTTCACAAACACATTACTCTAAGTTTCCTCCCGCACAACAATAAGGTAGTGTTGTGCTACTGCTTCTGTCTACTCCTTTAGTCTACTTCTTTACTCTGAAAAATAAGCGTAGGCCAAGCATTTATCCGCAGTCAGAGCTTTGTGTGACTTAATGCTTAGTACTTTTGGGAATCACCAGGACCAGACTGCAGACTTAAAAAACCCCTTTTCTTGACAAAGTTTGTAACTTTATAATTAACAACATAGTAATGCTTCAGAAGTTCATACAAATAACTTTACAAGCAAGACCTGAGAGCAGCCTCTACAATGTGACACCTCCAGAATGTTAACAGAATACATAAAATCTTTACATGAAAGCAGGTAATTTAAACAAAACATCCACGTTAGCACTCCCTATAAGATTATTTCAATGACCATAAATAGCAAACAAGACTTCTCTATATAATCCAATTTGTGTTTGTGTTTCTCCAAATCATATCACAATGTTAACTCATTAAGAAAAAAGTTTACCTGTGTTCCTGTCAGGTAAAATACAGCAATGCTTCTGCAGTATGCCAGGCAGAACCTGTGTCAACAAAGAAACAAAGAAAGGTGTTAATGGATATATATATTTTATCATATGAAGAAGAGCCAGAGATTTCTGGAATGCTGCATTTGCTGCATCTGATCAAGCCTTGTGCTCTCAAACTGAATCCAGATTTACTATCATGTGATTTAAATGTGAATCCTGTTCATTAGGAACTGCAAACAGAGAAGAATCTTACAAACTTAGCTGCTTACTACCTGCCTGTAAAGTAAGTTTCACCTTCTCCCATTGATTACAATATCAAAAGTTGACTAAAAGGACCTAAGACCATAATCAAATATGCTCATCTTAGAAAGATAGTATGTTATCAGTCAGTGATGCTGCTGTCCCTGATTTCACATGTGGCTCTGGGGTTATGGCATCCAGCTTGTTGTAAATCACTCAGGTCCGAGTTCTGAAGCACAGCATTTTCCCCTCCACACAGCCTGTTCCAGTGGATACCACAAAACTCCAGGAGCTTGAGTGGGAAACTCAAGGGAATGGGGACAGAGGAGATCCCAATTTTGTGGTTCACCACATCCACCATGGTGCAATGCTTCTGGCAGCCAGTGAGAAATGCTGCAGAAGCTCACCACCACCATTGGCCCTTTCCTGCAGGCAGGACCTCATCCTTCTTCACAGATTTACATATTGAATTCACCGACTGTGGTGCAGACAACCAGCTTTGGGACACCTACTAGCAACAACCTGTACTTAAAGCAACTAATACTTCATTTTAATCTGACTTTTAAATCTCGAATTTGCACCCTGGACAATGATACCAGCATCAGTAGAAAACCGTAGCTTAAAGTTTTTGACTGGTACAGAAAAAAAAAAGCCCAAAAAATGGCCTTTCTGTTGCTGCTTCTGAGAAAAAAAACAATTAAAAATCATGCTCCAAGATGCCTTCTTCAAATTTACCCTTGAAGGTCAACATGCACCCTTTAAAGTCTGAAACTTAAAAGAAAAAACCCAGTTAGTTTCTATAAACAGCAGGCCAGCACCACCACTGTCAGGAAATCCTGGGCTTCCAAACTCTAAGAAGACCCCAAGCACCATCACAGCTGGCATTAAGTTCTGAAAATCCAGGAAGTGAAATATTTTAGGGAATAGAGACATTTTTATTTTTCCCAAAGACTGCTATTGCTGTTTGGCCAAGATTAATAGCCAGGGCTGAGACTGCTCAGACCCAGACACGCGCAGCCCCTACAGCAGCCCGGCATATCCCCACTCCTCCCTGTGGGGCTTTTCCAATACTCGCTTTCAGTATGCCCAGGACAAGGAACACCTCAGTTTATGTGTCCTCCAGCATGATAAATTAAAGTCCTTAATTAAATTAATGCTTCCTCCTGAATGCACACATGCAGAGGCAGGGCCATTGCAAAACACTGCATTTATTGCTATTACTACTTCACGAGTCAGTCTGTGGCCAGAAAGCCTCCCTGAACAAAAAGCAATGGGTACAACTGACAGGGATGAGAACCGTCTCCCCATCCAACTCATCTAAATTTCACACAAGGCAGAGCATTTAAATGTAAGCTCTTACAAAAGTAATTCACTTGTTTTAGCATTAGTCTACAGCTAAGCTTGTGGATAAAAAGCAAAAAAAAAATCAGCTTGCCTTACCCCATTTCATAGGCAGTAGGCAGCTTGTATTTTGGGAAGAATCAATAGCACAAATAACTGTTTTCTGAAAAACCACACTCACCATTCTACAGTGTTTCTCACAGTTTAGAATTTTAAAAAATCCAATAATGCTTGGAAGTACAATGTCATATGTACAAACGATAGCATTTTCCTTATGGCCATGGATATAAATAACAGCAGTCTTACAGGCATCGAAAGCATAAAAATTAGAAGCAGAGAACAAAGAAATCCTAAAATGAGCAGAGACAGTCTTTCAAAGCAGTGTAACACAAAGACTGAATTTTAAAAACATATTGTCTTACTCAGACATAAAGTAACATTTAGTTCCGCAGGAATCTGTCACATTTTCTTCCCCACATTCACAAACAATGAAGAAGCATTATGAATTTATTATGAGCTCACAGTTAATCAAATTAAAACTGAAATTAAAAGGAGACAAAAAAAAAAAGCAGGTCTGAAGTAGTAAGACAACTTCAATGGGGGAAAAAAAAAAGTTTACCCTTCCTGGATATAGATAAGAGAACAGACATATGAAAAAACACAAAAAACATTTGTTTGTCCATTTCCTTCACTCTCTTAAGTGTTAAGTAGGCAAACAGTATGGCAAACTCTTAGACAATGCTTCCTGCTCCCCAGCCCTTTAACATGTTTACCCTGCACAAAGCCAGTTTCTGGCTGGTAGGAGTTTGATATCAACCTCCCACTTACTTATCTACAGTATACAGATTTTTTACACTGTACCCATCTCCATGGTATCCAAGAGCCTTTTCACACTGCTCTCCTCCCACTTTCTCCCCACTTTGTTTCTCTCCTCCCTAGGGAAACTGACAGGAGAATTCCTCAGCAAAACTGTCACCTTTCCCTCTACAAGCCTCTGCTTTCCCCTGCTGCTTTCCTTTCATTCATTTGCATGCTGTAATACCCAGTTTATTGCTTAAAATGCCCTATCAGTCTCAAAGATTTTTCTCTGATTTTACAGAAAATCCTTAGATTATTTTTTTTCCCTTTGGTTGTTTGAAATTTACCTACACAGGTAATTTGAGGGAGAATCTTTACCCAAAGCAGACTTGGAGTGGTTTCTGCTGTAGAAATGAAAATATGTGGGCAACTGGAGGGATTTACACACTGGGGAGAGAAAAAAAGGCAAAAGAGAAACAGGTTTCAATGATATTAACTGATGATTTAACCTTCAGTTGTTTTATAAGCTCTCAGCTGGGAGTTAAGGCAATGCAATACTAAATTAAAAATGGACTCATAGATGCAGACACAGTATAAATAATACAGCAGGTGGTATGTTCTTAACATCAAGGTGTTTCCCTAGCAGTAGGCAAATTAACTTTGGTCAACAGTATACAGCTAGACAGTCACATGTAGCAGGAACAGAGTCTTTGCTTATGATACCAAGCTGAAAGTATCCTCAAATTCAGTGAAAAATACTAATTGTTGTGATTGGATATTGATTTGATCCTATTTACATCTGTTTTCATTATAGGTTGCTGTGCTTAGAGATAATAAATGTATAGCTATCATAATCAGTGTTCAGATTTTAACCTGTAGCTATACATAATATATGTATTTAGGAAGCTCCTCAGAGCAGCACAGGGTACTTACATAGCTGGTTTTAGTTTAATAAAGATCATACTTTTATAGTTTTGCTTGGAAACTTTCCTTCAGTTTCTTTAAAATAAGAGAGATAAGACCTTTGAGTTCAGTACACCTTTCTTTTTTTTTAGTGATATAATAAGAACTAGAATTAATTCATAAAAAAACAAGTTAAGTTTAGAAAGTACTAACTTCAAACCCTCTAAAAAAATCCCCACTTTACAGAGAAGCAGAAATGTGAAGCAAAATAATTCTCGTGTGCAAAAAGGCCTCTGTGAAATGAATATCTACGCACTTAAAAGGATCTGCTGCATGAAGATGCTCAGGCCTTTCTATGGTACTGAATGATAAAAATGTTTTGCTTTCTACTCCACTTATAATTGGACTGCTAAAATAGCCATAGCAAAGTGAGCTAGATGCTATTTTTCCTTCTCCATTTACATTTTTTTCTGCTAAAAAGTAAGTCAATTGAAAATGAATGTTTCACAGGTCCAAATCTACAGAACACCCAACTCAGGAGTTCAAGTGCTTGATAAGTGAAATTTAATGCAGAAGTTAACAAGGATTTATACTGTGATTTGCAACTTCCCAGAAGGAAAGAAGCTCAACTTGACTTTCAGGTCCAAGATGAGACAATATTTTTCTGCTTTTTACATCCTAGAAATCAAGTGAACCCAAAGACTGGAAAGTCAGAACGTGCCCTTTCAGGGATGCCAGCCTCACAGGTCCTGTTTGTGGCCCTTGTGGTCATGTTCAGCCATTTCCAAGGAATGCCTCTGGGAGCGCCCCCTATGCTCCAAACCTCCCTCCCCAGAAAACTATTACAACTAGCATGTGAGGCATTTTGATTGCAAGAATATGGTAACATTCAGGGAGAAAATGTGTCAAAAACATACTGGGAAAATCCACATCAATTTATAAAATTTCAGAAAAGAGATTTCAGAATTTGAGCTTTACTTATACAGTGATGGTTGCAAAGAAATGGTCTGTGGGCAGAGTCAGCCACCAAGGGCACCTTGCATCTTCTATTGAAGCAGTACAGTACTGGAGACAATCCAGGTTAGATATTTGAGTGTGGTCCAGTGAGTTCCTGTCTTTTTGTCTTTCAAATGTTGCATCACTTCTTTGGAAAAGATAGGCACTTCCTAGACTTTGCTACCTGCACTGCTCTGTGCTAAACACTGCTGCCTTCCTACCATCCCCACAAGCCTCATGGAATGAATTTTGACTGTTTTCATTCTAAGGATCATATACATTCTCTCTCTGTATTTACTTTTCCTTACATTTGTCTCAGGGCTTTTGCTTTAGGAAAAATTTCTTTGTCAGCTACTACAGAAAGGTTTTGGAATAATGTTTGTAACTAGATCTTAAACCACTGGAAATTCTGTGCTTATGCTCCTCTGAATGTCTTTTGTTGCCTCTTGTGTTTAACGGGGGTATATTATATTTTTGTTTTCATTTGTATTATTGTTTCTGTCTATTTTGGGCTTCATACTTGAGGATTTTAGATTTCTCTGTCCCACTGGCACTGCTGAAGGAGAAGGACCCTCTCTGGAACCTACTCACTGATGCTTCTTAAGCAGAAAAGAAGCATTCGGGATTTGGCTGCTCACAGCAGCCACTCATGTGGCAGGTCTGTAAAGGTATCTGACTTCAGATAGGGTGTTAAAAGTAGGCAAGGTTTCCTGTTCACAAGCTGTTGGGTGGTACAAACCATCATAAATCAAAGGCTTATCACTACAGCATTACCATAATTCTTTCAGAGCACACAGGCTCATGCAGGACAAGGGGGAATGGTTTTAAACTAAAAGTGGAGAGATTTAGGTTAGATATTAGGAAGAAATTCTTTACTCAGAGGGTGACGAGGCAGTGGAACAGGTTGCCCAGACAAGTCGTGGATGCTCCTTCCCTGAAAGTGTGCAAGGTCAGGTTGGATGGGGCTTTGACTCCCAACCGACTCTAGTGGAAGCTGTCCCTGCCTATGGCAAGGGGGTTGGAGCCAGATGATCTTTAAGGTCCCTTCTAACCCAAGTTATTCTATAATTCTATGATGATTCTATGCAACCAGGTGGTGAAGTGCTGCATCAAGGCTGCTTGCCTTCAGCTTTCTAACAATATGCAGTTGGTTCAACCTACCAAAGCCAAATCTGAACTTCATACCACTCCCACAAGCATAATTATATTTGGTTAAGCTTTTTAAGGGGTATCTAGGGAGTGTATCAACAAATACCAGTTATCATTTCCGTTCCTGGAAGAACTAAAAAGATAACCTCATTACCAGTGTGTCTCTTCTGTGTCTCACTTGAAGCTGTTATTGATACAACCTACACCAGCATCAGCAACAGTTCCAAGTTACTCCTAAAATAAGTCCTTGAAACATCTAGCTCTGGCAGAAGAGTGGATCAGGACCAGCAGCACCTGTCCTCCCAGGGCTTACGCCAAAACTGTATGTGTTCTCTGTCAGAGCAACACAGACCCCACTTGCAATGGCAAAGCTGGCCCAAGTAGAACAGATTAAGACTTGATATATTTTTTGTCTGTCTGGTACTGCTGAAAATAGTAGAGATTTTGCAAGACCTTTCAATTACTCCCTGTGAGCTGTCAGTTCCTCTGCCCTCCCAAGGAAACAACCTTTCCTCTTAGCTTCTGATGAGACGCACCCTGCTGCAAAGGCAGCCTGTGCCAAAATGTTTCCCACACACAGCGGTGCAAGTGAGAAGCCTGTCTTGTCAGTTTATTTCATTGTATTCTGATGAGATGGCCCAGACTTGTCCAATTATGTTTTCTCAAGATTTTACTAGATTACTATTGTCCAATATCCAATTTCACATACATGCTGATGAACATCCAATATCCAATTTCACGTATACACTGATGTTTTAATTCCTTTTTCCAAAAGCTAATTTAATATCAAAACGGAACTTGCTAATGATTCATCTGCTTTGTGGGGTTTTTAGTAAAAGTATTTTCTTTTATCATCCTCTGCCATAGCCACCATTCCCAATTAGTTATCAAGAACACAAATAAAACATGATGATTTTGTGGAAAGGAGAAGTTACAATGGAAGTAAATAAATCATGTTTGCCATATATCAAACACTTTGTCATTGTATCAATGTATTTATCATCACACACCATATCACATTTAAAGACGTATATTGTGTCCTTTTGATTTCGAATAAAAGGAAATGTTAAAGAAGATGAATTTCAAAAATATTCTGAAAATATTACAATATCCATACTAATATGTGTTCTTTCAGACTGTATTACATCTCAAAAAATGCAACTTCTCCACAACCCTGTCTGTGATTAAAGGAAGTACTGACAGCAACAACAGAAGCAACATTTCCTTAGCAGAGTTTTCAACAAAAGGTGACAGACACTTAAGTAATGAGGAAATCATTGACTGCATTATCTACTTTTTATATCTCAGTCAAAACTAAATAAGAGAAAATAACTCCAGAATAGAGGGTTTAGTGCTACAATAACCCTGGATAACATAGCTTATCTCCTTGTGCTGTGATTGGCTTCATTACTCCTTCTATCCAGCCATCATGACAAGTTAAGCTGAAACACAGGTTTGATAATTTTTTGATGACCCAGGAAAGAAAACATGATAACCATTACAATTAGTTCATGCTAATGCAGATTCATGCTAATGTTACTCTGAAAAGTGTAACACATTAGCAGGAATCTGCATTAGCATGAACTAATTATAATTGCCTTACAATTAACACATACTTATAAACATGAAACTTTCAAAAGTTATCATCTAAAGCATAACCCATGCCGCTTTCATAAGGCTATAATATACAGACTAAATAGAGCAACTAGCCAAGCCCAAGGGGAAAAAAGACCTATGTAGACTGGAATTAGCTCTGAAGTGATTCAAAATAATACCTTAAGACATTAATACTTACTTAATAGTAGGAAAATAAGTGGTGGTACTGGCAACAGCCACAAATCCTATTTATTTCTAACTTTCTCTTCAGTATTTAGACACTTGGAGAATAATATATCAGCAAGAGCAAAAAACTCTTTTATATATTTCATTTGTCAGAAATTTACACTCTTGACTGACAGAACAAGGCTTTGCTGTAGTGATACATATACTTGTGACCTCTGGGTCCAATTATAGTAATTGGCAGCACTTACAAGAGATTCCACAAATTATTTAGGATGCCTCAAACTAAACACAGCATGATAAATACAGGTGCATTTGGAACTCTTCACTCTAACTGCACCATTGCACCATTGCACCACTGTCCAAAACTATGCCTTCAAAAATATGGAACAAGGAACGTCAAAGTTCTCTGAAGCTGAGAAACGATGATGCTCTCAAAGTGCTCTGAATCTGAGAGATGATGATGTTGTCCTTCCCAGACTAATACTGCTGGGAGGAAGAGGCTAAGACTTTTCTGTTGATGTTTTAATTCCTTTTTCCAAAAGCAAATGAATAGGAGGATAAACTTCAGGACAAAACCAATTGCATTTTCAACTTTCTTTCACATGAAGCATTCCTAAGTATCTCATCATCTGATTGACAGCACACTGACCATGAACCAGCAGCATGCCCACATGGCCAAGAGGGTCAATGGCATCCTGGCTTGTATCAGGAATAGTATGGCCAGTAGGACTGACCATTCTGCCCCTGTTGTCAGCACTGGTTAGGCCATACCTTGAGTACTGTGTCCAGTTCTAGGCCTCCAATTTAGTAAGGATGTTTAGGTGCTGAAGCATGTCCAGAGAAGGGCAATAAGGCTGATGAAAAACCTGGAGCACAGGCACTCTGAGGAGTGGATGAGGGAGCTGGGGTTGCTTAGCCTGGAGGAGGCTCAGGGGAGACCTTACAATTCTCTACAGCTGCCTGAAAGGAGGTTGTAGCCAGGTGAGGGTCGGTCTCTTCTCCCATGCAGACAGTGACAGGACAAGAGGGCGTTGTCTTAAGCTGCACCAGGGGAAGTTTAGGTTGGACATTAGGAAGAAGTTCTTCACAGAAAGGGTGATTGGGCATTGGAATGGGATGCCCAGGGAGATGGTGGAGTCACCATCCTTGGAGGTGTTTAAGAAAAGACTGGATGTGGCACTCAGTGCCATGGTCTAGTTGACAAAGTAGCATTAGATCATAGGTCGAACCCGGTGATCTCAAAGGTCTTTTCCAACCTAGCTGAGTCTGTGGTTCTGTGATCAGATATACAGTCATTGCACATTTAACAACCAACATAAACAAATTCACTTTTGTGCAATTGTATCCAAGAAACAAGTTTTGGTGTTAAACAGAAATCACAAACATTTCTTATATCTCTTACCACCATGAACAGCAGTGGCATTCCCTACCTAATGGCAATAGCCTAGATGCCAGATATCCTGTCTCTGGAGTAATAGGATCATGTGGATCATGGGCACAGAAATAATTGTGGCAGATCACTAATAGTCCAAAGGTCAGTCACAACTTTCCACAGAGACTCTGCAGAGGTAAGAACCCAAGCATCATCTTGTGCTGAAGAAGGGATGGCCAGACCAGCTGTCTCAGGAGTTTGCTGCTTGCCTGGAGCCCAGGTCCTGCATGTCCTACAGCACTTGCAGAGGTTCACCCAGCCCCTACATTATACTCCTGAGCTGCACATCCAGGACGATTAAGGAAGGGAACACTTCAGTTAACTGGGAATAGCAAATCCATGAGGCTCGACAGAATACATCCAAGAGGTCCAAGGGTGATGACTGTGAGTCCTCTGTCAGTTTTTGGAAGGCGGTCACCTTCTCAGGACAAGAAGTAGGGGGATCCTGAGAAAGAGAAGAAAAGGCTAAAGACATCCCAGAGATTTATTTTCTTGTGGAACCGTCATCCTTGAAGATTTTCAAAACTCACATGAAAAACCCCAGAGAAATCTGCTCTAACTTTGAAAGTAGCCTGCGCTGAGCAGAGGCTTGGACTTGATGGTCTCTAGAAGTATCTTCCTGTTGCGGTGAACCATGACCAACCCCAGGGCCAGCCGGATCAAGTGGACCAAAAGGTCCATTGGTTTGACGTTTCCACAGCCCAAAAGCCTTGAGCATTCAAAAGGCTGTGAAAAATATATAAATCCATGCCTTACCATTGACCTCAGACCTCCCCTCCCCTTATTTCTCATATTAGGTTATCTTTCCAGAGAGTTCTATGTATTTCGATAGTTAATTGGCCGTTGTTACTCCTCCCTGCCTACCCCTTCTTCCATTAGCTGTGATTCCTTCTCCCTGCCTTGGTAACACCCCCTGGCTGACGTTCCATTGGTTACTGTGTGTTTTCCACACTCATATGGTGGCGGTACAAGACTTCCTGCAAGGCACGTTGCTTCGCCTTTCTCTGTGGATTTTTCCTCTCCAATAAACCCTCTTCCCCCACAAAGGAGTCCCTCTGCTTCTTTCCTACCTCCTTTGCACACCCCCGCCATCAATGGGTAAGGCAAACCCAAGCAGGTGCTTCACCTGCCCTCCCATGCCACGATCAGTTTTTGTTCTCCCCTGCTCGGAGCGGGCAGAAGATTGCCCGGTGCCCGGGACAGCATTCTAGCTGGCATGGCACAGTGGCATCTTCCAACCTAAGTTATTCCACAGTTTTAATATATTAGATTTAATGTACTGATACAGTCAAATATCACACTAAAATATAAGATTAAAATGGATCAGTTCCTCTATCCTCCTTCAAATATAGTTTTAATTGACATATGTAATTTCTATTTGTACTAATGAATCTTAAATTTTAATAGTTAGTACATTTATATCCACCTGCAAATCCCAAAATCCTTATAGAAGCATAGTAGCTTTAGAAGGCAGCTAAAGACAGGTATTTCCTCAGAAGTTACTAGTCATCCCAGGGCTAGAATTGTTTAACTCATGGGAGAGTAAGGCGTGAAGAGTTATTCGGCCCAAGAAGTTGCTAATGAAATCTTAACTGAGCTGCTATGATTTATCTTTAAGCATCTGTATTGGGTCTGACTGAGGTAAAGTTCATGGCCCTCACAGTACTGTGCTTTGCCTTAGTAGCTGGAAGGGTGTTGATAACAGACCAGCGTTTTCACTACTGCACTCTGACATTCCTTTCCCCATCAAAGGGATTGGAGTGGGCAAGATCCTGGGAGAGGACACAACCAGGCCAGCTGACCCAAATTAGCCAGAGGGATATTCCATACCATATGATGTCAGCTCAGATATGAAAGCTAAGGGAGAGAGGAAGAAGATGGGGCATTTGTGATTCTTCAAAGTTTGCCTCCTGGAGGAACCATTACATGTGCTGAAGCCCTGCTTCCCAGGAAGTGTCTGAACATCGGTCACTGATGGGGAGTAGAGATTAACTTTTCCCTTCACTTATGTGCATGCAGACTCTTGCTCATTTCTTTCTTTCACTGTAATAAAATTGTCTTATCTCACCTGCTGGTTGTTCTCCATCTTATTCTCTCCCCTGTCCCATTGGGAAAGGGAGTGATAGTGCAGCTTAGTGGGCACCTTGCACCCAGCCAAGGTCAACCTGCTACAGCATCTCATCAAATTTTGAGGAAATACAAATTCTAGAGCTTGTTTATATATATATTGGAGCAGAACAAACATCTTCATTTTCACTCTCTAAAATACAAAACAAAGTAACAGCTCCATTTTTCCCCCTGCACTAGTCTGTTAAAATACAAAGGATGTATGGGCAGGCCTTGCAATGCCTAGACTGCAAAGTCTCCTAGTTGGAGAGGATGGTACTACAGTGGTAGGAATAAATGCTCCTCAGGGAAAAGGACACCTTGGTATTACTCTTGTTACTATGGTACCCTGAGGGTACACACCAAAAAGGTGCAGGTAAAAGTCAGTATAGAGCAAGGCTACAGGAAATCACAGCAAATGCTTTCAGGCTGGGGAATTTTAAGCCCTTTAGCAGATAGGTCCTGGCTACCTCTCCGCACTTGTCACTCATCTGACAGACTGTCAGCATGCACACACGCTATGCACTGCAGATACCACTGCCACTGTCCCTGACACAGATTTCTCTTCTTTTATTTCTCCTGAGTAGAAGTCATAGTCCTCCTTATGGGTCAGCTTGGATCCTACATGTCTACCTGCTCTTTCCACAGGGCTGGCTCCCTGCCAGGCAGAGCTCAGCTGGGCTGAAACAGCACACTTACATGGAGGAAAAAACCCCCTCCTCTCTCAGGAACAGTCTCCAGTGAGCACACCAAAACCAGTGCTGGAGAAATGGAAGTGCCCCACCATCAGGGAGAGGGATGGACCTGATGGCACCAACCTGCACCATGCCCCTGGTACCTCACTGGGCAGCACTTGACTCCTCAAAGGTTTTGGTAGGGATGTGGGATGCTTCCTTGCTTCCATCTCACTCACACAGCACTAACATAGCCAGCCATGTCTTGGGCCCTCGCAGGTTTTAGTCCAGAAGAGTATTGTGGAATATGTTTTTATTGCAGCTTGTTGCAAGAAATATTTTTAATGCACAATGTCAAAAAAATATGTGGTTCAAAAGCACAGATATTGAGATAATAATAATATATGTAGGGTAAATTCCAGGGAGTAACAAGTGGTATTTCTCCTTGCTGCTCCGGAATTGTATTTAAGATTTACATGTGAAGCATGTGGATTTTAAATATTTTGATGCCTGTACTTGCACTGCAGAAGCAAATCCATTAAACATGTAAAATATAGTAATAGTCCTTCTGTGCATCTTAGTTAGAAAGAAACTAATCTTCATTAAAAATTAAGGTTCATGGTTTTGTGTTAAGACTTGGCAATAAAACTCTCCCAATGGCCTGCTTTATTCTACTGTATAGGAGACACATATATACAAAGAAATTCCATTCAAAAGTTATTAACAAGGTGAGAAAGGATGTTTTAAGTATAAAAGTTACCACAACAAAAATAAAAAAGGAAACATCCTAACTGTTTAGCTGCATTTATGGTGCTGGTGTCACAGATCTTTCCTACTGTGAACTCGTACCAGAAGCTGTAAATCATTACTTCAACTATCCAGGAAGTTACCTAATGGTTTATAATTGATTAGTAGTTTAGCTATGACATACAGTTGCTTTTAGAAACTATTTGATAAATCAAGTCTCAAATTTATTAGCAGCTAAAAATAGACATCACCTTTATAAGTGGGGGAAACTGTAGTCTCCACTGTGTAAATATTATTTGGTATTACACATCAAATGAGGCTTTTATACATTTGTCACTTTAGAGAAGCTGAGACTCTAGACATAAGTAGCACTCTATCATTGATGGGAGAACCACTGAGATGAATCACATATCTGATATTTCATCTAGGCATTTTCCCTGCCCAGGTGAAAGTTGCCCTGAAAACTGGGAACCAGGCATAACTTTTCCAACAGCTGCTTTGTTGTTCTATGTAAGTCAAGTCCATTTAGTCACCTTTTGGCCCAACACACAAACTGAAGCAGCAGCACATTACAGAATCCATGCATACACAGAACTGGGACATTTCATTTCTGATGGACAGCTGCAAGTGGCAGCAGAAAACCAGAGAAGGATGGATTATTTTTAGGAATCCTTCTTGCATAGATTTAGGCCATACAATTCTTTCATGCAAACAGAACAAACAGAAAAGGATGCCTGTGGCTCATTCATGCCCTTGGTAATGTCTGATAGCACAGGGGGATATAGATTTCAGAACACAAAGCGACTACCCACACCTCCTTCCCCAATGAGCAGGCATTCTTATGGAAATAATAGCTTTCTCTTTAAGAGAGAAATATTACCCATGTTTCATTCAATGTTGAACAACAGGATAGTTTATTGCAAGCCCCAGTCATCTGGAGAGATTTTGCTGAAGGTGGGATAAAACAAGGATAAGTCTCAGTAAGCAGGTTATAATTTTTTCAGTACCAGTTAAACAGTTATGCTTCTGGTGGGGATTTTTAAGGAAGGAGATCATCATTTGTGCAGTCAGTTTTTGAGAATACAAAATTGGAAGAGTGGTAGGGCAGTTGTAATCTGTGAGCTGATGATACCACACTGTTAAAACTTCAATAGCTTCAATACATTGCTCTAATCCTTGGTCAGTTTAGTATGTACATACCACTGGGCGACCCAAAGATGCACACAGAGAAAGGATATTTTTGATGCCTATTAAGGTGGAAAGATGATGAAAAACATGCACAAATATGCCTATGCTTATGCAGTGGATGCTCCTCCGGTGCAGTGTGAGGAGTCAGGGGAGCCTGGGGAATCCCCAGGAGTGTTATAAAGCTGGCAGACATAAAATATCTGATACATTCTTGGGGATAGTCTTAAACTGAGCACTAGAGATGACAGTGCTGTCTCACCTCTCAAGAGACAGGCAACAGAGGCACAGCTTATCTACAATACAGGAGATTGAGCTGCAAGTCAAATATCTGCCAAATAGATGGGAAAATCTTATCTTTTAAAAGGCTGCCTTGAGCAGTTATTGTGAGATAACATCCATCTTCTCTGATGAAGATTTTCTTCATTTTGTACTAACGTTACTCAGACCATAAAGAGCTCTACAATCTAGCTGTCAGAGGTCTTGGGTAAAAAAAAAAAAATGCTCCTGCCTCTGTGGTACCACTCATTTAAGTATTTTGTACAAAGCAGAATTACTTTCATAGAAAAATGTCCCCAATTTTAGAGCACTGGAGTGGGAAGGAACTTTGAAATTAATCAGAGGAATATTTGGATCTGTGCCAACTACATTCCAGGACAACACGCTAAGTACGCCCCTATAAAGAAATTATTAACAACTACCCTTTTCTTCAGCTCTCCATGTTTTGGGGGTTTTGTAAGGCTTGCAAGGGGCAGTGAAGCTGTACAGAGTTAGCTAGATCTCTGACCAGGACAAATTTTTTACTTTTTTTTTTAATGATGCTTCTAGAGTTTTCATTTACCATCAGAGAAATAAGCACAAGAACTGGTGGAAGGGTGAGGGAACAGTGTTTAGTTGGTAGATGCATATGTGGAATGATCTTTTATGTATCTGTTTTCTTAAGTAAAAGCTAAAATAAATGTAGTTTTAGGGGCTGTTTTTTCTTTCTGTCTTGACTATCCAGTTGAAAATAGATTGTTTTCAGCTTGTTTTTAATTCTTCATTTCATGTTGCTTTCAAGGAAATGTCACCTCTCAAGAACAAAAGGTTAAGTCACGCAATGCTGAACTATATAATCAGTCTGCTTGACAAGCCTAGGCTGCTGAAAATATTAAAGAATGAGCACCCGACTAGTAGACAAGTCATCCTCACTGACATTATTTCCTTTTTCAGTGTTTTAATTATTCTCATGGGTCATCCCATCTTCATACACATCAGCATTGATGTTACCTCGTGACTGGTAAACACCAGCAATTTACTTTTTCCAAAACAGAATCTAGAATTTGTAATGAAATTTCCTGAGTCTGTCCCAGTTGCACTGGTGTGATGAAAGACTAAAGAGCTCTGTCACTCAGCATTTGTATTGCTTATTCTAGCCAAAATGCTATTAGAAAAAGCTACCAAAAATGTTTTGACACAGACAAGATTCCAAAGTATAAGTGGCCTGTTTATTTACACTAATGTTCTGTACAACTAATGCAATATCCCACTGAATTTCAGACTGCCTTAAATTGATGAGGTTTTGTTATTCAAACACGCAAAAAGCCATGAGGTAACTGCAGCGAATTTGCTGTTTGGAGTGCTTGGAGAAAGTGACAATTCATTTTGTGGCTCTCATTTAAACACCAAGAGAAGATACTGTGATCTGTGAACTAGAACAGAAACACTATTGTTATGTGACACAGTGTGAAAATTCATATCAATGCAAATGTGGGGGGGAAAGTGTTAAATAAAATAAACTACTACTTCAATATCTGTGGGTATTTTCCTTTGACCCATCTTTAGGAAAGGATGCTCCTTTAAATTCCATACTTATTTTTGTGGCAGGTAAGTAAATGCTTTCTACCTTTCAAAAGTGGCCTGCTATTTGCTGTCCATATTTTTTCATATTTAAAATAACGAGACCAGGAAGAATAGCAAAATTATGTACATTATCATAGAAGGCAGTATTTTCTACACTGTGTTACTGATGAAAATATGTTTGAAGACCTTCTTTGTATTCACTTGCTTAAACAAATAATTAATTCATGCTGAAGCCTATTCAAATGCATGGATATGACATGGTGTAGTGGTTTGGTCCAAAATACTCATTACTGTTTATCTGCTGTGAGATAAGAATTAGGAGAAATGCAAAGCAGGCACCAAACTTGAAAGAATATAAAGAAGTTTATTAACAGACCTAAAAGAGGAAAGAAAAAAAAATTATACCACCTTCAGAACTCTCCTCCTCCCCCCACCTTCCTCCCTTCTCCCACTGACAATGTGAAAAGACAACCCTTAAGATGTTCAGTCTGTTTACCACTGCCATAATAACCTTGTTTAGCCCATTTAGAAAGAGAAGTCTCTTCTTGCTCATGCTATGAAAACATTATCACAACGAGACAGCCGCCCACTTCCAAATATTGTTCAGCCCATTTAGGAAGAGGAGTCTTTCTGCCTGCATGTGAGTCCCTTCCCCCGACTTGCAGCTTGTTCAAGGTCACACACAGATAGCAATTGGTTTTCCCGCGTTCAAGGGTCCACTCTTGAAGTTTTTTGGGGTACAATTTTAAGGTTGAGCCGTTCAGAAACAAAAACAGAGGCCCTTCTCCTTCCCTGGGAGCAAAGGGTCTTCCTCATCTTCATTGTTAGGACTATCTCTGGGAGCATCTCTAGGAACTGAGGTTTTCTCCTTTCCCGTTTGGAGCAAAAGTCCTCATCTGGTCCACCTCTCCCTGTCCAAACTTCTCATGAAATTACAGCTGCGTCAGCATCTGCCTATCTCAGCACAGGTGCTTTTGCTTTTTGTTGAACACTCCACCCCCCATATCTTCATGGAATTACAATGGGATACTCTGATATATCATAGCTTCACAACAGAATTTCAGCTTTAAGCATCTCCTCTCTCTCTTCCCTCAGGTTTTCAGCTCTTCACAGCAGTAAAAGGGTTAATCTCACCTCGGCCTTGCAGCTTTGCAGCTGGAATGTTGAATTTTTCTTATCGCAGTGGAGAGGGGGGAGAGCCGAGCCGCTCCGGCTGCCCACGGCAAGGCAGTGGGGGGGGTTCCACGGCTGGAACAGGTCCATCAGCTCCAGGATGGCCGTGGCCTGGCCCAGCCTGGTCCAAGCAGGGCCTGGCTGGGCCCGCTGGCCCCCACACGGGGCCCGCAGCCACCTGTGCCAGCGCCGGAAACGAGAGAGAGCTTGGAGGGGGAGTTTGTCTATTCTTAAATGTGGATCACAGAGGTGGTCACAACAATGAAGATGAGGAAGACCCTTTGCTCCCAGGGAAGGAGAAGGGCCTCTGTTTTTGTTTCTGAACGGCTCAACCTTAAAATTGTACCCCAGAAAACTTCAAGAGTGGACCCTTGAACGCGGGAAAACCAATTGTTATCTGTGTGTGACCTTGAACAAGCTGCAAGTCGGGGGAAGGGACTCACATGCAGGCAGAAAGACTCCTCTTCCTAAATGGGCTGAACAATATTTGGAAGTGGGCGGCTGTCTCGTTGTGATACTGTTTTCATAGCATGAGCAAGAAGAGACTTCTCTTTCTAAATGGGCTAAACAAGGTTATTATGGCAGTGGTAAACAGACTGAACATCTTAAGGGTTGTCTTTTCACATTGTCAGTGGGAGAAGGGAGGAAGGTGGGGGGAGGAGAAGAGTTCTGAAGGTGGTATAATTTTTTTTTCTTTCCTCTTTTAGGTCTGTTAATAAACTTCTTTATATTCTTTCAAGTTTGGTGCCTGCTTTGCATTTCTCCTAATTCTTATCTCACAGCAGATAAACAGTAATGAGTATTTTGGACCAAACCACTACACTAAATTGGTGTTTCTGCCCGGTTACAAACCGAACCCGCGACACATGGTCTACTCCTCATCACAAAGAAAATAGCATGAATGCTGGTCCACTCTGCAGTGCTGGGTTCCTCACTGACATGTACTGTGTGCTTGTCATTCTTCGTAAATATGAATTCGAACAATTGGAAATGGGAAACAGACACTCGACATTCTTTGCTGGAAATCAGACATTTAAAAACATGGAAAACTGAAAGTCTGAATTTGATTACAGATTTAACTACAACCATCAGGGTGAAAAAATGTAATAAGCCTTTGTTTGAGGTATCGGCAGAATAAGGTCAGAACAGTGTAAGAGTCACAAAAATTTACATACAACTTGAGGAGACAGAACAAAATAGCATTAATTGGCCTCAGAATAATAAAATAAATACTTCAGGGGTCATGTGTGTTCGCTCTTTGACTTGGAACACAGATGCTCATTATAGTTCAGTATTTTGTTGTGATTAATATCCATTCACAAGTCAAGCCCTGATTCAGTGGTATGTTCACATTTAATCACATATTGAACTGCAAAATATATACTTTAGTATTTTGTTGGGTTGCAGCATGGACATAATTACTACTAAATCTATTATTAAATTAATAAAGATTTAAATTAGTGAATCGAATAATATTTGCTACTTACACATTTGGGTCATAACTTCAAAACCAATGTGTATGAGTATTTCAGCTGAAAAACTTTACACAGAATTACATAATACAAAAGGTAAACAATGTAAACAATGTCCCCATTTGCTACCATGGCATAAGCATCAATAGCTATGACACTGTCATCAGCTCCCATACAGTTTATATGTTTGGCATTCCCTGCACCACACTGTACATCCCAGCCTGTCCTGCTAGGCATGCTGGAGCATGGTTTATTACTCCTGTGACATTTTTGGAGCCTTTTGCTGAGAAAGAGAAATACCAGACTGGACACCAGAAGATTACAACTAATTGTCTACCGGTTGGCTTGGTCAATATCTTTATGTTTTAGTGCCTCAGGGTAAAACTCATCCTTCAGGCACTGCTTTGAGAAAAGAATGAGGAAAAGTCACTAAAGCAGAAGTAGTCCCATGAGGATGCTCCACAACTCCGAACTGCACCAACAGCAAGACTGCTTCTGCTGATTCAGCTACACTGGAGCAGGTGGGTTTGGAAAAAGAGTATAGGCTTTGCCAAGGGTATAAAGGAAAACAGGAATATGTAGTGTACGTTCCCAAATATGTTTTTATAGTTTTTACTCTGAAGTTTTTTACTAAAGTAAAAAACGAGGGCCGAGAAGTTGTAATTAACGTATTTATCATTTTTAGACTAATGCTAGTTATATTGAATAATATAAATAATGCAAATGAAATGGTAATTTGGCCCTACTCTGAAGAGTTACAACAACATAGAAAATGCAGAACAGAAAATAAAACAAACCTGTAGCGCCATTCTTGGGATCTGAGAAAAAATGCTTTGCCCAGCACCACAAGCCCAAAAAAAGCAAAAAAAAAAAAGCTACAAAGACCAAATAATTCAGTGGTCAAACATGGCTCTATCAAGTGATGCAAAACAGTCTTTACCAAAACCAACTAGAGCACAAAAATTAATCTAAATGGATTCAAAGTAACCCAGTAGTCTTTCACAGCATAAGTACTTTACCATTGACGTTTGTTACAGTAACAGCTAGTAATAATAACCTTTTGTTCTTTGAATTTACACAGGACATTTTAGATTTACTATGGGGAAGGATACTACAACAGACTAGTGGTGGGTTTTTTTCAAAGGGAGGTGATTAGGTAAACCAGAGGAGCACATAAAATGCAAATGCACAACCTAAAACACCAGAATTTTTCATGCTTTCTGATATTTCATGTGTTTTTTCCGAACATGTAATTAGCTTATATATTTCCATATACACCTTTACGTTTAACACAGTATCCTAGATATGTTATTCAATAAACCCTAAAAATAGTAGTATAAATAGACAAAACAGCAACTTCTTCATCTTCCCACATTTTTTAACTGATTAGACAACATTATAGCTTTCACAGAAGCAAATAGTATAATTAAGTCTATCAATTTCATTACAACTTCACTGTTTTCACCTGTTCATCCTCCTTCTCCAGAATTATCCTTCTGTAGCTCAATTAATCCAAAATAGCATCTGGACTGTATAATTGTAATTTGTGGCTTATTGTGAATGCTGTTTTTAGAAAGTCCACTAAAACCACGTTCATCCCTGTGAATTGGGTGTACAGGATAAAAGAAAACAAAGAGGTGCTCACGTGCAGCCTTGGGGATGAGCTGCCTTGGGAAGGCTGCTGTGGTTCCTGCTCCTCGCTACCCACACTGTCCTTGTTGCAGAATTCACACCTGCATGGGAGGTAGTTCAGCTATCAGATCACACAGCAGCTGCTGAGCAGCCCCTATGTGCAGCACAGAGAGCTGGGAGGTGACTAAAAGCCATGAGATGATGCCATACTGCTGCCAGCAGAAGAGGCTGTCCACTCCTGCCCAATGCCAAGGCACCCTCTCACATGCTCATTTGGCTGCTTATCCTGCCCGATGCCAAGCCCATTCAGTTCACTGAGCTGGGAGAAAACAAATCTAGAAATAAATGAATTGAGAAAAAGTTAATTTCTGCTGGCATATTGAGCTAGATCCTGGCCTCAGAGAGAGAGCAGGGCTGCACACCCACGGATGAGGGGCATATGAGGCAGAGCAGAACCCCCTCATCTTATGCCAGCAGGACCAGTGGCTTGAGAGAGAGGAGGTCAATGCTCTCTTCTCAACTCACCCCGAGTTAACCAACTGCCGATTTTAAGAGTAAATAGTTTTCTTAGATGTTTAAAAGTCAAACCAAGCCCTTTAGAGAGGACTGGTCCAGAACTGAAGGGACAATAATTTCAGTGGGAGGGTGAGGACAGCAGGCAGGCAGAAGCAGGCCAGGGCAGGGACCCCCTTGCCTGTCTGAGTTGGTTCTCAATAGCACCTCTTCTCTTGAGACAAAGTTAAGAGAGCTTAACCTTAAAGCATCAAAATGTAGCAGGAAAGGTAAATGGTTACTTTGTGAGAATTGGAGACTAGAGTCAGGAGAATTTTCAGCTGAAACTTTTTGCTCAGTGCCATGAAAAGCAGCAACTGGATCACGACAAAAACGACATCAAACACTCCTAGAAGGAACCCATGTCAGAGTCCTCACACAGTCAGCTACACTTTGATGGGTACAAAGGTCTTTTCTGAAACTACTGATATAGCCAATAACTATGTATTTTCAAAAATTTCTAACTAAAAATCAAGTTTCCAGTGAATCACCTTTGCCCAGTACTAAGGCTGTCATTTCTCCTTAAAACATACCTGAATTTTTTCAGCCCCCAGGACAGTGAAAATACTCTGCATGAATGATTCCTTCATGTGAAAAATTCTCCTATGCTTTGTAAGCATAAATGGAGTTCAGAAATTATGTCTGACAAAGAAGATGTCCCTCATGAGACTGCCAAAGGAATTTATGTGCAGTTTATGAAATGTGGGTGATGTTATAAAACTGTCATGCCACTGAAAGCCTTTATGTATGTGAAATATGCTATTTCTGGTAGTGTTTCTGTCATTTAGCTCCCAGTTCAGAGATGGTGAGCAAATTGTTACATGGAGAAGACATACCCAATAGGTGAGGTTGAGAAACACAGGACAGGATAAGGACCAGGCATGACTTGTTAAAGCAGTTCCCTGCTTTTTAATTTAGAGCAAACATCTGAGGCAGAGAAATTTCCCTGGATGTCTTCCAGATTTTGGTTGGTGACTACCTAAATAAAAATAACCAAGGCAGTGCTGGAAGCAGGGATCAGAACTACATGCCTTTGCTCCCAGAGGAGAGCCCTGAACAGACAGCAAAATCTCCTTATCTTCTCCTGGAGAGTAGCCGACTTTCAAAACAAACACAGTGCAGAGTTTTTCTTCTCTAAAATGACCCATAAAAGTTACAAGATTTATTATGACTCATGTTTATCCCTCCAAGGACTGAAAATCAGACTTCTTCAGCTGCCAGAGACAGAAGCAACCTCGAACTAAGCTGGGGCTTAGATATACCCTGTGACTTCAGCTCCCAGAGACCACAACTTGGGTCTTAACATCACCTAAGTGCATTTCCCTGGCTCCACTTACCTAACATCTTTCCTAAGTCCACTGCTCCAAAGCTGGTCTTGTTCTTGTACCACACACAAAGATCATTCTTCTTTAGGCAGTTTGTTCTTGAATTTAATGTTAGATGTTGTAGTATATGGACTCATTTGCAGATAAATTCACAATATCTTATGAAATTCTGGCAATGGAATAACATTCTGCTTTTTGTACTTTGGCCTCAAAATGTTATTGTTCACTAAGTATAATAATGTTAAAATAAATAAACTTGTTCTCTCCTTGTGTCATTATAGATTACCATTATGGCCTTGCACTAATGTGCTATCTTCCACATGTCCAGGGATTTACAGGACTCCCTCATGCTTTGAAACAAGCCTTTACATATACAACAAAAGCACTATTCTCAGTCTAATTGTGTATTGCTTTGCCTCTGCTCTTTCCTGAGGCTGCTTTGTTTTCTGGAACCTGACAAGGGACTTACAAATATCTAAGGTACCTCATGCCTATTTCTTTAGAAAATCCTGTGTAAAATGGCAGTGGACAGCAATAACATATAGAATATTCTGTGCTAGAAGTGACCCACAAGAGCCACTTTTTAAAATCTTTTTTCTTTTTCTTTATTAGTCAGATAGGTGTTTGGAAGAGGAAATGAAGAATAGTTGTTTAAAACATTTTTAGCAATTCTTTGTGGTTCAGATCCAGTCTGATCCAAAGCACTGCTGGCAGCTGCACTATTAATGTGCGTTGTCCAGAGAGAGAGCTGAGCAGACTCTCCTTTTCCTTCTTTCTTCTTTTCTCTCAAAAATGCACTGAAACTATTATGGAAGTTCTGATCTCGTGCTCCAGATGGGAGAGCACAGAGGAACACATGATGGCTCACTTGCTATTTTATGTGTTTGTGTTTCTGTCCAACAAACACTGATGGTCTGGCCTGAGTACTCAGTTGAAGGGACTAGGAAATGCTCCAAAATTCCCCAGTTCAGATGTGCCCAAAGAAGCTCTCTTGGCTATATTTACTTTTAGCATGCTTTTCAGTCCCTACTGACACACACCTCACACTGATTTCAAAGGGAAATTTTATGATTCCATACTGACACTTTCAACAGGGACACTTTCAACACTGACATTTTGAACACACTGACCTAATGCTCTTATAAGTGCAGCATCTTTAGCCCTTCCATTCTTGCATATTTGCTGGAAATAAGTAATTCAGTTACTTCTTTTTGATAGTGGCTTCTGCACGAACTCAACAGGACAAGTTACTCATGCATGTCATGTGGAAAGGCTGCTGAGATAAAACACTGAGAAGAAATGAATGGGATGGATAGGAGGCTATAGTACAACAGCATTTGCAAATGCCATCAAGGATCCTGGAGGAGTTACCTGGTCTAGGCAAGTAATGAGAATAAATTGTGCTGCAAAGTAAAAAACAAAGCTGACATGCAAGACGGAGAGAAGCCACTGAGGAGGTGATCACAGCGCAAGTTTCTGACTCTCCAAGCTAGCACAGGTGCCACCACCCTGATGGTACTTTGGAGGAGCACAGCAGAAGCCAGTCTGCCTCTTCTCCTGGGGCAGCATGGGCAATTCCTGACTTTCACACCAAGCAACAACTGGGCAAGGTGTGCCGAGAGGCACTGCACTCTGTCAGAGCCAGCAAGAGTGCCTCAGAGCTGGGGGAAAACACAGCAGGGGTATGCCCACAGAGAACTCTAAAACAGGCAGTGGTTGCAGGAGGATGAGCAGATCAAGCAACAAAGCAAGATCTGAGGATAGACCTGGTGTGAGTGACAGGGCTGGGAAGAAAATTCTGGAGCCTGTCAGGAGACCACAGTCCCAAAAGAGTGCTGGCTTTGCTATATAAGCACAGCACCAAGTCCTGAGTGGGTTTTGGCTTTCCTTAGTCTGATGTCTTACAAGTAAAGAGAGAAAAGATGATACAGGGATAGCATCTGCTGCCCTCTAAAAACCACTACCAAGAGCTGGGACAGATGGAGGTGTCTCCCTGCCTGTAATGCTTGAATCGGCAGCTTTTGTACAATGTAGCTTCAAAGTTGCTCAAGCTTCAGAATAGCTTGTTCATGACTGCTGCAACCTTTATGAGCGCTTAACTTGTGGTGGAAATGTCCAGCTGCTTCTCTTTGTGGTGATGCACATGGAGATGACCAGTTTGTTCTAACACAAATGGCCAAAACAGTGGGATATACAACTCTTCCAAAAGGTTGCTATTGTTGAGCCTTGCAGTACTAGGCATCAAACAGAAGGTCTTAGGAGGTGAGATCTAGCTCGAATTACCTACAGGGACTGTTAATGTCTCTGCTAAAGCAAAGCCAATGGCATGGAGAGAAAAAAACTGCTGGAGAACAGAAGAGAGAGAATACTCAGAAGTTGATTAATACTCCACAGGCTACCATTCAGGATAGGAACAAATCCTCAGAATTTTCAGTTTTGATCAAAAAAAAGTTGAAATTGTCATTATCTGTGACATAGGTATGCCAAATGGTTTTCAAAAGATATTGCTGTCATGTTTTCTTATATCTACCACAATATGACTTATATTGGCCTGTCTGTACTGGGAAAATTCTAGATACAGGTATAGTGAGGGCTTGTCCCTTACTAGGATAGACTGCCTTGAGTTTCTTTGCTGAGTGGATTTACTATGCTGCAATACCTTCAAAATATATGAGGAACTGCTCATAATTCCTGTTTCTAAAAAAAAGATTGGGTGAGGGGCAGGGAAGGGGTGGGAGGGAAACCTTAGGGGGATGAAGCAAGAGGTCTGACTCAAAACCTGGATTGTTTGTTTCCAAGGTACATTCAAGGAAGTACAGCAATTAGGTATTTCAAAGGTAGCTATTAATCATCCTCTAAAATTCTCCAGTGGTCTATCTTCTAAAGGAACCTGCATTGATAATAAGAAGAGAAAACTAGTTTTGAAAGCAATCACCATCTTGGGATTAGGGAAATTTGATAAGAAAGATATCTGTGTGAGTCTAAGGATTTAGTGCAGGGTAGCCAGCAATGAGGAAGATGAAGTCTTCTATTGGATTTAAACTGTTCATCTTGGGTTTTGTGCCTTTAGCCAAGCTGCACCTGGTATTGCTTATAAGGAATATAAGATAAATCAGACATGACATTTACCATGCTTTCATGCAACTTCCTATTACTTTTACTTAGATTACTTGCTGTAATGGTGGCTTTGTATAGACACTTCCTCCTAGACAAGAGACACTTACAATTTGCAATGAGCAACAGCAAAAAGTAACAGAGTTTAGAACTGACAGCTGCCTCACAGTCACATTTAAATGGTTTGCAGACTTTGCCCTTTTGTGCTCCTCCACTAATACCCAAGTGGGGTGCAGGCGATTAGCATCTTGGAGAAGTGGTGAGCAGCACAAGCAAGATAAAAACTGGCTACTTATCCAGTAGCCTTCTGTCTGGTGCTTTCCACACTTGAAAGCTAGACACTATCTGTCTGGTGCCCTCAAACCAAGAAATCCAGAAACCATCTGTCTGGCGCCTTCAAACCAAGGGGGACCACAAGTGAGACAGCCAGTTCTGGTGACAGCAAAAGTAATTTTTTCCACAAGGACCATAGACATGGCTGGGAGCAAGGTGGATATCTGGTGCACAGCTGAATCCCATTGGAAGGAGCCCATGGGGAAAGGATGGTGTGAGCTGCCCTACTAAGCAGATCATGGGTTGATCACACCTGAAATAGGAGAATTCTTTGCCTACATTAAAGCACAATGATGCTTGAGTTATTTAACAGTTCAAGGATGTCAGCTCATCACTGCAAAGATTATATTTGCACATAAATACCTGCATTCATATTAAAAGTTCACAGTTTTTTATAAGAGTGGCACAGATTTTTCTGTGGCTTATGAGTTAGTTAGCCTCCTATATGCACCTTTGTTTTTCTCCCAAAGGCTGCAGGGACATCATTAATAAAACTGGAGCCTAACACTTCTTAGTGTGAAGGTGTTAAATTGTTTGAATTTCAATAAATGTAGAAAATTGATATCTCTATTCATCTTTATTTGGTATTCTTTAACATCCATGTAAAAATTTTCAGTCATTCAATAAGATAACAGAAAATATGGTATAGTACTGTCAACTCTTTTTTTATTTTTCCTAATTTCTTCTTGAGGATCCAGATCATTAAAATGACAGCAAAATAAACTTCCTTTACTAAAAAGTGTTCTTATCCAAACTTGCGAAGAAAAGATTGAAAATTTAAAGCAAATGAAATTTAAAGGCTCAAAAGCCAAGTAAAATCAAAACTGCAAAAGTATTTTAATAGGAAAAAACCCACATAATTTTTAAACAATCCTATGATTTTTTGAGGCTGACTCATGATTCTGTAATGTTTAAAGTTGGCAATACTGATACCCTGTGATTTAGATGACTAATCACAGACTGAAAAGCTAATAATCAAAGTAAGCAGTTTGTGAAGTACCCACAGACTAGAAAATATGTATCTCAACTACTCAGCAAAGGCTTATGTATAAATTGACAACAAATAGAATCAGTTTATATAACTGCTTCACAAAGAGAGAAAAGAGCTAATCAGTTAATCAGTTATTTTATTTGTATCACATAATGCTACCAGCTGCAGTTCTGAGCGTGAAGAGGGAAGAGCATGAAATGGGGAGAATAGCAGGGTAGCACTTCAGCACTGCATTCACAGGGACAGGGGAGTGTGGATGGGATTCAGCAAGCAAAATGCAAGAGTAAAATCTGTCTGAAATAAGGCTGCAGTTACACTGCACACCAGATGAGAACTCACCTGGGGGAAGGAGGGAGGCAAGAACAAAAGAAAGTCAGGAGTGAAGTGATCTTCTGGCAATAAAAAGTTAAATCTGGGTTCAAAATATAGTCCATTGAGGATGGCTATGGGGAAGAATAAAGAGAATGAAAGCAGAAGAGGAAACATAATTTGAAGGCAGGTGGAGGCAATAGAGGTGACTCTTAGTTTCTTGCTGGGTTTTCTGATTAGATCAATTGTTTGTGCACGGTATTTCTCAGCTGGGCTCTTTCCAATCTTTCATCTTATCTGATGATAAGCAGACAGCAGAAGGAGGTATATGTAGCACGTGCTTGGCACCAGTTGTATTTCCTAATAAGAAGATGGATTTTTTTCTGCTCATAGCAAAGTGATGTTGGCAGAAGTTAAAGCAACTACATGTATTGAAGCTGCTCAATCAGCCTAGCTCCCTCAAAATAAAAATAACAAGGAAGGATGATTTCTAATTTTCAGAAGTTAAAGAGGAACTGAACAAATATAGCTAATATGGCAGAATTTAATTTATTGACTTGCAAAGGCAGAAAACAAAACCATTTTGAAAATAAACACTACACGTTTCACTGAATTAGTATTTTAGTTGCTACTTCACTGGAAAATACAAAGAATGTGTAGCATTGGCCCACAAATTTGTATCCTCTTTATGTAAAATTTATGTCTTCTTTAGATAAAATTTATATTCTCTTTATCTAAAATTCAATAGAGTTGTTAGTAGTTTCAGAAAATTCACCCGCAAAGGCCTATTTAATTACAAGTCTGCCAAATGGGAGTTTCGTTTTCTTTTGAAGAACCTGTTTCAGGCAGGGTATTACATTAGTAGGATCTCTAATCTGATGCTGCATGGAAGCTCATATATCCCTGGGAAAAGGAAAAGACGGCACACACTGTTTGAAAATGAAGGTTCAATAAAAGCAAGCAAACCCAAGAAATTTGAGTGAATGGAGAAGAATGATCCATCTGTATTAGGGCTTCCTATAGCAGCTGTCACTGATCAGCCATCATTGTAATGTCTAAGGTGCTGCAAAATCAGAGTGGATCCCAAATTCAAGGGAAGATTGCAGACTAAATGGGGAAGACAGAGGGACGTATTTCACAGCTGTCACCCAGATAGGAAAGCTATTCCATTCCTTACTCCAGATGGAGAGCAGCTCACATTTTGACGCAAGGAGTGAGGGGGTGACTGAAATGCAGGGATTCATTCATGAGCTGCATGTACAATGCAGCTCTTTTGAACATGTTGCAGTAATGTACAGGGAAAGGCGAGGGGGGCCATCAGCATAATTAATCCCCTCATGCAGGAAACAGGGGTCACTGAAGGGAGCACTGTTGCAGGATACATGCCTCACATTCAGAGCATGTCTGTTTTGCTTTTACATTTATTTTTAATAAATGCCTTAACATTAGCTATGCCACTCTAACTGCAGGGGACCCTTCTCTGGTGACAACTTTCTGCCTCTGCTGACATAATTTCTTAATTAACTGTAAGTGCAAGATTTACTCAATAATATAAATATTTTTTATAGAAAGGCATGCAAGCACATAAAGGAAAAATTATTTACATAAATATATTGGGGAGGGTGACAGAAATGTCAGTAACAAAAAGTCCTAACAATACGGCGTGCAAAAAAAAATGGAGAACTGTATCTGGGGTGCATCAGGCAGAGCATCATCAGCCCATCAAGGGAGGGGATTGTCCCACCCTGCTCTGTACTGGGGCAGTCTCACCTTGAAAAGTGTGTGCAGTTTTGTGTGCCACAATATAAGAAAGATATTAAGCTAAAGGAGGGCCACAAGAATGGTGAAAGGCTTTGGGGGAAGCCGTATGAGGGGCAGCTGAGGTCACTTGGGCTGTTCAGCCTGGAGAAGAGGAGACTGAGGGAAGACCTCATTGCTGTTACAACTTCCTCGTGAGGGGAAGAGGAGGGGCAGACACTGATCTCTTCTCTGCGGTGACAAGTCACAGGACTCAAGGATATGGCATGAAGCTGAGTCAGGGGAGGTTTAGGCTGAATATCAGGGGAAAGTTTTGTACCCAGAGGGTGGTTTGGCATTGGAACAGGCTCCCAGGAAAGTGCTGACAGCCCCAAGCCTGACAGAGTTCAAGTGTTTGGACAACACTAAGGCACATGGTGTGACTCTTGGGGTGTCCTGTGCAGGGCTCAGATTTAGACTCAATGTTCTTGATCGGTCCCTTCCAACTCGGTATATTCTATGATTCTTGATTCTATGAAAAGTATATTAAATGGACAGAAGTTGCTAAAAAGGTTCATAAAGAGCAACTCACCATGCAAAACACTGCCAGTGTTCTGACAAAAGAACCCTGTGTATTTTCAAGTGGTCTTTTTAATATCCAGAGCATTTCAATGCATTTATTTTACTGAAAAAAAATCATAATATTTATGCAAAACATATAAAAATTAAAGTGAAATAAGTCTTGATTATTCTGCCTGTGTATATAGACTTTGTAGAGCACATCCTGTATATTCTATGTGTTCTTACTATTCATTCCATTTGATATATGTTTACAAGATATGATATTGTTCCACCCAGCTCACCTCTCCTTAGGTGCTTGTAAACTAACATACTGATCTAACAATAGACATTAAATATGACAGTCTGGGGATCTGCCTTGGGGAACTCAAACATTTCTCTTTTATTTCATGAACACTTTGCAAGCTTGTACCCTTGTTTATGGTTTTTATTGCAACCTTGCATTGTTTATCTTGCTTCAAGGAAAGGAGATACTGATATATGAGGGGCAGTTCACATATGCTTCTCTCTTCTATTTTCCTTAAGAATAAAGTCTGATTAATGTACTAAAGGCTTTGCCAGAAGCCTGCCTGTCCCTGACTGAAACTGTCACAGCCTCTGCAGAATGAAACGGCAGCATGGGGGAAATGCAAAGGGATTGTGCACAAGCTGTCATGAGACAGAGTCTCAACACAGCTCTGGAGGGAAAAAGGAACAGTACTCCGGAGCCCAGCCCTCCAGAGAGACCTCAGCCTTGGCCTCTATATCCACAGGAGTCTTTGACTGTTGCTAAGGGTCAGGGCAGAGCATCCAAGGGTTTGGACATAAGTCAGCGAGTTCCGAAGACCAAGATCATCTCAACACTAGAGGTATGGTTATGAGAAGAGATCAGGACAGCAGGATGCCTTCACTAGAGTAACTGCAGCCTAACAGCAATGCCTGGTGCAGCAAGCTCTGGAGTCATCTTGCAGAGAAGAAGGTCCCAGCAGTGCACTGAAACTCTACCAGAAACTCCTTTATCTCAGGGAACTGCTCTGCTCTTACAATCATTAGCTCATTGCAGCTGTGTATCTCTATCTGAACAATTTATTTCTTCCCTGAAAACCTGTAAAATGTGGATGTATAATGACAACAAAATCCAAAAATTGGCAGTGCTTTATGCATGAACATGAATTCTTGCATTTCAGCCTGCATGACACCCAACAAAAAGCTGCCTCCTATCCACCAGCTCCTCCGCTTTATTTCACTCTTGATGCTCACATCTCTGCTTGCTATGCAGCCTCTCAGATGACCACTGAAGCCTCCGTAAGTAGAGTCCTTTGCTGAAGACCTGTTAACCTTAAACAGATCTGTGATTTTTGGTAGAGAAAGGAAAAACAGGCAGCCATCACACGGTACTGCTTGGGTACATTTGATCTCTGAGGACTGCCAGGATATAACCCACAACTCCCCCACTGATGATGATGCCATTAGATTCCTGATGCACAACTAACAGACTGTTTAGAAGCGAGTGACTGTGGCCCCAAGGAAAACCTGAAAGCAGACAACCAGCATTGCTGCAGTGCAGCAGCTCTGGGCCCAGGACTGTGATGGCAAGCTCGTCACACAGCAGCAGTGGGCCTGGGGACGAGAGAGGGCTGTGGGCAGGAGCCCACCAGTCAGACAGCAGGGACCCCAATGCCACAGAGAGCTGCCAGAGAGGCTGGGAGTACCAAAAAGCCAAACCACCACAGCAGTGAAGGTGCTGCACATATAGCCGATGGGATTCACATGACTCATATTCATGCTCTCCGTAGGCAACAGAGAGAAGCAGGCACCCTGAGAGAGACATCCAGATGGGTTTCTATGGCAGACAGATGAGCCATATCTGAAAGCCTGTTCTCTCCATTGACTGCAAAGGCTGACTATGCAGGATCCACAGCAGTGTACTCTGTGGCTCAAAATAATTGAAAATTATTTCATCAAAGCTAGCTTGACTCTATTTTTCAAATATATACCTCATCTAGGACTTCTATATATTCAGAATTTTGAAAAGAAATTGTTTATATCTGCTGGTTGAAATACTATAGTTATCCACCAGTCAGTTTTGCATTTTGCTTCTTTTATATTACATGATAATAGGCATGAAAGATTTTTATTATAATATTTATGAGTATATTTACACACATTTATCTAGCCTACACATAAACATGTGAATGTGGATTTTTAAAAAATTTTGTTCTCAGCCTTCACTGTCAAGTATCATTGCTGTTTTAAAAAGCATTCATATGAATATTTGCATTTGAAAGTGTGCTACTAGAGATTTACAGTATGCTTTCACATGTTGCATCTCAAATACATATAATGGTATGCATCTTGTTCTAGTCAGTAGACTTGAGCATAGTCTGTTTTATATTTTGCTGGGTTCTTCTGAAACCTTTGAAACAGCAATCAATTAGCAGTGATTTCAAGGGGCTTTGGACTGGACTTCGTATTATCTTATTAAGAGAAGTGGCGAGGTGTAGATGCTGAAAAGGTTAGCAGAGAAGTTTTCCTGCTTTTTACAGCTGCTTGTGAGAGTCTCCTTTCTCACACAAGCTAGCCGAAAACAGCGTAGAGGTTTTTGTAAACCAAGACTTTATTTCACAGGTGCAAACTTGTTATGAATAGTCTTGTTTTCCACACTGAAGAAAATATTTTGAAATAGGCATCGTAGCATTCAGCCGATCACTCTGGGAGGTGTATGGTCAAGCACCCAATAATGTCATTTCTGTATTGCAAACCAAGTTATATAAATTAGGTGATAATTAATTAAATAATTCAATTTATTCTGGACTTGAATTCCGTGTCGTTCTTCACGCAGTCCCTGCAGACAACAGCGAGGTTTACTTATATTTTAAAATTCTCCCTAGCTTGGAAGGCACAGTAATAGTACTGTCACTCTGAGAAATGCCATACACCTCACCTGAAAAGACATGTTTGGAGATGTAACACACACATTTGGAAAGAAAACCTTGTAGCTGCTGTAAAAGTCACAGGTACTGTGAGGTTGGAAGTGAAGAGTAGCAAATGTGGTGGCTGACCTCAGGCTTATTATCTGCTTCATCCTGCTGTATCATCCACTTCTACCTAGGCTGATGTTCATATTTCAAGCTCTACATAGGGAGTGGAGGCTAAATCCCCAAGTCCCTCACCAAAACTGATGTTAATCTAACTTAATTTTCAGCCATAGGTTCTTGCTGTACTTTTGCCTGCAAGGTAGGAAAGCATGCTCCCGTCAGATCCCTTTACTCTGCTCTAGATTTGTGTTCAGTGGTCTGGGGACCTCCCCACCTCCCTTTCTACAGGAACAGATATCCCTGCTGGCATGCTCCTCACAGAGCTCTGCGCCTCTGCTGCTGTGGGTGTCCCCCCGCCCCCGCCCCCCAGCACCTCCGTGTGTTCTGGGAATGCCCCAGCAGCCTGCAGCACTCTGACTGCCACCCTCCCATCAGGGATAAAGCTTCATCTCAGCTTCTGCCTCATACTCCTTGTCCATATGCCTTCATTCTTCATTCTCAGTTAATTATATTGTACTTAAATTAACAAAACAAAATAATGAACAGAAACTATTTAGAGCAGAATCCACATAATTTCATAGCATCTATGTGCCTTCTGCATTCTTTACCAGCCCTGTTTTCATTTAGACCACTGCCAAAAGTACTGAGCAGCTTTCAGTCAATAACCAGTCTCTGCAGATCCCCGCAAGGAAAAGACAGTCAAACCTGAAAATGAGACAGTTGTTTATTCCTCCTAACACAGTTGTAGGTTTTAATCAAAATACCCTGCGATACCAAGCCAAATACTTCAGAGAAATGAAATTGCTTCTGTATCCACACAGTTGTTTCCATCAACCAATCTATAGTCCTGTCAAAGAAACATAATGGATTTATTTGACCAGTCTTCCTTGCCATCAAACCATATTGACAGGCATTATTTATGGTTGTTAACCTATCCTCCCTGTTGAGTCTTCCAGGGTAACTGTTCCAGTATCACAATAGAATCCAGATTCATGTACGAGGGGGGTGTGTATGTGTTCTAGGTCCCATTTTCTACCCTTGACATTCGAACTACATTATAGCACTTTTTAAAGTTTCTGAAGTCTTCTTAGCTCTCCAGGATTCACACTAGTGGTTCAGAAGCCGCCTCAGCTACTTCCTCTGTAACTTTTTTTGGGGGGAATTACTCAGAACTGACAACCTGGAAAAGCTTGGAAGACTTCCATTATCCAAGGCAGGCTCACAGCTTTCACGGAGAGCTGTCTGCCTTTTGCCAAGACAACAAGCAGTGCTCAGCCACTTCACAAAAAGGGAGAGCTGAGCTGGAGAAACAGAGAGTGCCCTGAAGAGTCAAGGTTGCTTGTGCTCATTGTTGCTACTCCTGTGCACATCTCCTCAACAGGAAATGCACACCTTTATTACCATTTTGCCATTTTCTTCTGAATACAATCATAATTAGTGTAATTATTATGCAAAGAGATCCAAGAAATTGCTGCAGAACATGCACACTTCCAGATGGGTTTCTCAAGGTGAACTGCTGATGGTAATACAATTGCTACTACACCTCCTAAATAACCATAAATTCAATGGGAGAAAATGAGGCAACCTAACGAGCTCCAGTAGGAGAAAACAAGGAGAAAGAACTGAGATTGTATCATAAGGACAGGGAGGAAATCAAAGGATAATGATTTGTCTTTTGTGTTTCAAATGCAGTATTTTGTCTGTCAGATTCATTCATCTGATACAAAGAAGAGCAATAGCATACACTTCCAAGATAAAATCAATTATGTATTATCTTAGAGTTGTACAATCTCATTCTCCACAGAGGTCTTAATACAACTTACATGTAGCATAATTCTTATTCCAGATCTCTGAACAAAGCTAAATTTTACTGACAGTTCACTGTACAAATTCCAAGTTTAAGGCTTTTCCTGCATTCTCAGAGAGTATAAAATTGTAAGGACTATCTCTGCTTGAAGTAAAATATGAATTTTGAAATATAACTAAAATAAAGGAGCAAATCAGGACTTGTTTGATTTAATTCATTACCTCAGAGCACTTCTGCTTAAATTACCCTCCTATATTTTGTCCATTTTTTATATAAGCGAAAAAAGGCTTTGTTCCCCCAAAACTCCCAAACTGTGGCAAAGTTAGCCACACTTTAATTAGTTTTGTAATGTATCTCCATTATGAAATAAAATAAGGAAATAACTCTTGTTTCTGTATTCCATTCAAGTGTTTCTGTAAAGTTAAAGACTATTTTGTTATCATGGCATTCCAAATTTCAAGCAATCTATTTTTGTAAAAGCTAAAAACAATATGTCACGTTTCAGATTATCTTCATTTGCCAAGCTTTGGCAGAACTCACTCAGGTACAGCAGAATTTGCTGGAAAATTTGCAGAGTTTACAATTTTACAAAAATAATAATTTGAGCTACAAAAATAGCTCATTTTCAAAGGGAAAAGTTCATTTCCATTTCCAAAAAGATTATTTTCAGAAACTCCAGGCTATTTTTTTTTTTTGCATGAGGCATTCCAAGCAGTTGTCTTTGAGCTTTTTCTTGACTATCCGAGCTGTCATCATGTTGTGTTTCGAGAGTGTTCTCACTAACAAGACAGTAGCCAGCCTATAAAATATTTCATTCATGCCCTCTGAACAGATGAATTCCCATTAAGCCATTCTCATGACATCTCTTAGAGGAAACAGGAATGGAAGGACATCTGCAAGCCAGTGGGACAGTAAGCCTCCATGCAGCAGTGCAGAAGATAATACGTGAAGCACTAATAGGTAAGTTCCTAACCTGGACAAAACTTTGCTTTGAGACCATGGACAAAGAAAGGTATAGTTAATACCTTTCATTCAGTGTGTCCCGGGTTTTGCTCTTAAAAGGAGCTGTTATCAAAAAAAAAAAAAAAAAAAAAACAAACCACCATAATCACTCAGTTTATTGACAGAACAGCGGAGTGGTGTATTCACAGATAAAATGTGAAATCTTAGGCAGGAATGAGAGAGAGGTCAAATCACCTACGTGAACTGTGCTTTCTTAACAATAAACCTGAATTCCTAAACAATTAAATGTTTTCCAGAAGATCCTCAGTGATGGTATTTTATGGGAAAAATATGCACAAAGTGTAGCACGTAAGCAATGATCAAAAGATCAAAGAGCATTAATTGTAATGAATAGTACAGAACGATGGTACTTCTCAAGTCTACTTGATGTGGGAGTATCTGATGAGGAGACATGTTCCCAGCAACCCCTGTAAGATGCAAAATAGATTATTTATGCAAAAGAATCTGGCAGAGACTGATATTCATAACAACCACACAGCTTCTCATGAAGTCTGCATTGAAATGCCATGGTCCAAGTTGAAGAACCAGATCATTATTGTGTACAGCTTTGATTGTGGACATTAGAAAGACACTACCTATGTGCTCAAGCCCAGCCACTTGCTGCCAGCCCTGTGGGTAACAAGAAATGCTCCCTCTTGTCTCTTCCCTGGTCTGGCTTCCAGATTCTTTGTCAGAGCCACCACCATGCTTGTGTCATACTTGGTGCCTCTCTGCTCTAGTTTCCCTCACTGGACATGGATCAAGCACATGTTTAGAATAACTTCCCTAATAAGCAACTCTGTATTTTGAATAACTGTGATATTATATAGTCACTGTCCACTGAGTGCTATATGTTTCACTGACAGATAAGGAGGCAAAATGGGAGACATTTATGGGCCCAAGTGCTGTTAGATTCAACACTCCTCTATTACCTACTGCAGACAGAAAATCTCCACTAGGGAACTAGGAATGCATCTTCTCATGAAAACAGCTGCATAAATTGAGAATCACAAGATCGTTGCAGCATACAGGGGCATAGCCTTGGCTATAGAAATAATTGAGTGAGCAATGTGACCTGAAGCCCAGTTCCCTTAAGCACTCACTTTCAATCTCCTGGACTTCCCCAGCTGGAATTTTCTTCCATACATGGCTGCCTATGCTCTTGCTCACAAAATACGCTGGAACGTTTCAGAGCCTGACAGGAGGTAAGGAAATGAGTTTTGTTTCCAAAGCTGACTAGAGTTGAGCAACCAGCATCTGACACTGAGGTGAACGCTCATTAACTTCTTGATCCCTCTTACTACAGCTCTTCCATCTTCAGTGGGCAATTGCTGGGTTTTTTTCCTTGGGTTATCTTTTGTTTGGTATATTATTTTACCAGAGAAGGACAAATACACAGAATGGAAGAGTTAAAAATTAATTCTTCATGTAGTGCATATATAACTATTTCAGTGAGTATGGAGCACTAAGCATTCAGAACACAGGCAGTCCCTTCCTCAGGGAAATACCCCCAACAACCAGCTTTAGCTTTTTTTTTTTTTTTTTTTTTTTTTTATCTTACCCCATTAAGATTTAATTATTTTTGCAAAAGGAGAAACTCCAAAGTACTTCTCCAAAAAGAAAGTACTAAGACACTCAGACCAGTTTCTGGTAAACTAGAAGACAGGAGACTGAGCCCCTTTACACAGGAGAGGGAACTAAACACCTTACATTTAGCTGGTAATGCTGCTGTTGTTTTATTGCTAGAAACTGGGGATGCTCTCCAGCATGCTTGCTTTGTGCACAGTACTAGTGGGAAAGCAGTTTCGCAGAATGAACCCCACAAATAAGTAATTGTTTATCTTGTAAATTCTAGGATTTATGCAGGAGATCACAGCTGCTGCAAAATAACTTCCTACTTCTATCACATTTCCTTGAGGTACAGAGCAATTTGGGCTTTAATAGAAAGGAACTGTTTTTGAAGAGCACAGCTGGAGCACGTTTTGTGGGATTCGCTGCTCACAATACAAACAGGAGAAGGAAGAGGGTAGCACAGAAATCAAACCCAACAACCCCAGAAATCAAAATGACATAGCAGTTTTTCTCCTTTCCCCTCAGAGACATCTCTATTAGCAAAAGGCCGAGTGTCCCTTCAGCAAATGAATGAAGGAACGAAGGCCTTCTTATTCCCATGAGACTTGCTAAGTGAGTCGGGGTTTTTGTATCATTTCTGGAGGGTTTTTTAAAATGCCCACAAGAGTTTTTGCTAAGTCAGGGCTCAGAATAATTACACTCCTTACTTGATTTCATCCAGGCTCTGATGAAATAGCCTAGTCTCATCATCTGCTGTGCCTTGGTCTACACAAGCTAGTTAGCATTTCTAGTGTGGTATAACACAGTACTCCATAAAAGAAGACTGAGTGGAAGCAACAGCAATCAAACTGCATTTTACAAATCTTTCAGCATATATAGCAAACATAAGTCAGAAAAAAAGAGGCTATGAGGTATATTTACAGATACTCTAGTTTAAATCGACAATGGAAAATCCCACTCAGAACTAATTTCCTTATTCGAAGCTTAAGAAAATAGCACACAATCCACATGATATCATACATTCACTGACTGGATAATAGCTGGGGGGAAGGCAGCTCGCATAGAAATAGATGAGAAATAGCGGTGAAGTCTGCAACAAGTACCTTAGCAAGAGGATATATACATATATACATATACATTTACAAAGTCTAGTAGCAGTAGCTATCTGGACTAACTAAATTACCCTAAATCCTAAAAGCTTCAGAATACCTAGGTAGAACTTAATGAGGCAAAGCGAGACTCTAGGGACACGGTTTAGTGACGGACTTGGCAGTGTTAGGTTAATGGTTGAACTCAGTGATCTTAAAGGTCTTTAAATGATTCTACGATCCTATCTCTGCAAACATGCCATCTAATTCTGTTAAGTAAGCAACCAGGAACCACAACATTTGAGTTAGATTATACTATTTGAGTACAGAGTACAGCTTGACCATTTATGACAAAATCAGCAAGTCACTTTTCTATTAAAACTTGATGGACATATATATAGATTTTAAAAAAAGGCTATGCTTATTTTAAGTGTTTAAAAAGAAACAGCCATTTGAAATCTCTGGTCTTTCAGGCATTTTGTCTTTAGTATTTGTTTAAGATCCTGTCTTTCATTTACACCAAAGTGTATATCACAGTGCTTTGGCATAGTATATGGGAGTGGTTACTTGTAAAAAAAGTATAACATTATAAAAAGATAGTTTATCTAAACTTTGGAGCACAACACAGATTGCAAAGCAGCGTCATTATCCAAGTGATGTATTGCTTTATAAAGCATCATTCAGACTCAACATAGAGTCAGTTAAACTCCTATATCACTGGAGTTGCTCATTTCAATCTATTTCAACTGCATTAAAACAGTACCAGTATCCGTGGGCTCTAGTTACAGCCTGTGCCGAGCTTTGTTTCAGAAAGTGTTGCCACAGTCAAAATGCATGGCTCTCCAAGGGAGTTGCCAGCCTGTGCAGCACTCAGACAGCACTTCACGAAATCCACAGTAAATACAGAGCAATAACTGTAAGAGAAGATTTGAGACTCAGAAGGAGAAAGACTGGCTGTAGCCCACCAAAGACAGATGCATTCCTGGTTTTGCAGTGGAAAGTTCTGATTTGGCCACCATAAAGAGAAAACGTGCTGACTGCAACAGGTAAGTAACAGCAAGGCAAGTTAGCAACAGAAGCGGCATTACCTCTCTGCTCCTTGGTGCTATCCATCCATATCGTCTGCTCTTCCAGGGCACAGAGCAATGGCTGATGCAGGGCAATGGCATGGAATGTATCCATGCTCTTCTCCACACACCCAGCAGAGAGAATAGAAAAGAGCACAGCAAAGCCCTCGTGCAGCTCCGGGAACATTTGTGCAAGCCAAAGTGCTGCATGTAAAGATCCAGGGAGTGAATTAGGGCACATTTCCTGGTATCTGAGCACATAAGGAAGGGCTGGTGTTTAGAGACCAAGTTTGGCTTCTGTCCCTGATGGAAGGAGCAGCCCCAGGATCAGTTCACAAGGACTTCACTACATTTGCCTCAGCTGCTGAACATGAAACACATGCAAGGCTTTCAGTGGGCTGCAGAGAACCAGAGCCACTGTCTCTTGCCTTGCCCAGGTCATTCCCACTCCCTCACTGTGTGTCTTACAGTGCTGGCAGAGAGGTCAGATCCTTGTGCTGGTTTGCCTCATGCTCACTGCTAAAAAAATGTGGTTTCCGTTACCCCATGGTGCCCTGAAGCTGCTCCTCAGGACCAGCAAAACCAAGGGCTCTGGCCAGGGTGAGCTGCACATCAGCAGAGCTGTCTGCACCCACTGGTGACAGCCCCTAGAACACGTCCAGAATGGCGCTGAAATTAACATGAGAAAGGGAAACAATCTGCCCCAAGCCTACAAAGTTAGTGAATCCTAGAGTAAAACATTTCAGAGATTTGACACAACCTGGCAAACCAACAAATACTTTGGAAATCAAAACCTGCAGTTTTTCCTAGTTTCACTGCTCAGACACAAAACTGAGTAACTTTTCTTGGTATGTATCATAAGGCAGCTCTTGCCTCATTTTAAGGCCATTTAGGTTCTCCTCCTCTATCCGCCTCCCGTGCTGCAGCAACCAAGCATTTCACCTGTCCACTGAGCAAGACGCCAGCTAAGATCACCTGTCATATCTCATCAGGGCTGCCCAAGCCTTGGCACTTGGCTCACACCTTGCTGGTGGTATTCATGACCCTCAGGTTCCCAGTGCCAGGTGCCCAAAGACACCCCACCAGGCCTCCAGCTCCCTTGTATGACATGTAGAGCTCCACCACAGATCCTACATCAGCCCTGGGGAGATGTTGTGGACACCCTCAAGCATCTTTAGAACAGTCAGAAGACCTCAGCAGCTGGGGGGAGCCATTTGTGTTTAATAGCCTTTGTGCTATCCTGACCCCACCCTGAATTCACCCACTGGAATACTTTAAAACTCCTGGCACCTGAAGGATCCTGAAGCAAGGGGTATTGCAACTTACCCATTCACCTTAGGCAGAGCTCATTTCATGCTCCAATCTGCTACCTGCAAGTTCAAGCTGATGCTTCCTTGTTTCTATGTGAGAAGAAAGAGGTTTCCTCGCTCACCTTTTTCCTATCCCTTGTGATTTTTAGATCTCTCCCAGCTCTTTCTTTCCCAGCCTGATCCATTCCAGGCTGTGTAACATTTCAGAAGTTACTCCAGATCTTTCTCTATCCTTTTTTATCTTTGCTGTGGTTTGCCCACTTCTGCTATTTTTTTTTTTTCAAACCAGCTTAAGGAAAATAAAAATGTCTGCTTGGTTTTTATCAGTGATATATTAGCTGCAGCCTTTATTTGAGTAACTCCAAGCTTGCTTGCAATTATTTTTAAAAGGAATGGGTGACTAATGGGCTTAGTTCTCTCTATAATTTGGATCTGTGGTGAATTTCTGTGTGACTGAATTAGAATACAACAGGAGAAGTAAATACAGGGATCTGTTGTTGAAGTTTATGGCATGCACACCAAAGAGAAAAAGTTCTTTGTATTTGGCCATGTCCATAGTCCTGGAAACAACTTGCTTCTGCCTGAAATTTAGACTGTCACAGTCCAACTGCCTAATCAAAATGAAACACATATCCATGCCTCCACTTCAAATGACAGTGGAGTTATCAACTTTTGTGGAGCTTTGCTGTAAGCTTTTACTCCTCTGTTCAGAAAAATTATAATATGACCTTGGAAAGTACCTAACACATAAGCTGTATAATACGAAGCTATGATGAAGAAAAAGCACTTTAGCTGCATCATGTCATAAACTAGGTGAGATCAACCACACCAGAGATGTCATTTATCCTCAAGATACTTCAACTTTTGAGAAAAACCCATAGTGGTTTATCCCTACAGTGACTTTACCTCAGGATGGTTTGTGTCAATCAGTTACTCTGCAGCAAAAACACGTTTTTCAAGCCAAAACTGCGTGCTGTAGTCAAGAACAAAGAGTAGATATGAAGACAGCAATCAGCCCCTCTTTGGTGTTTGCTGAGCAGTCAAGCCTGGCTGGCAGTCGGACACAAGGTAATTATTGACATGCAAAGAACACTTTGCACTCAGTTCTAATTTATATATTTAAATAGAAAACACATATTCCACTAAATCTGTTATATGCATACCCTTCCCCTGCAGCAAAAATTTACTCTTGCAAAGTAAATTTATCTGATTGCAATACAAAGGTTCCATACCATGTTTGCCAAAAGCAAATACAATGCACTGGCCCTGTCCCCAATTTTACTTGGTGCTTTTCTTTCTAAAGAAACACAATGTTACAAAATTTTCCTGTATTTTATCTTTTTTTTTTTTAAATTATTTCTGACACTGGAGTTATTCCTGCAGCAGTTTACACCCCACCTTCCCCCACATCAATTTCCCTTCCTTGATCTTAGTAGTATCCTAGCAAAGGTGATAATATCCATGGGGAGATTCCTCAAAGCTTGCTCTGCCATGACATACAGTGACACAAAGAGAAGATTCAGAACTACTGGCTTGGGTGCTAAATTGTTTGGGGGCATGGTGAGGATGGAAGACCTGTGAGTTGTTTAAGCTGTGCTTAAGCCCTCAAAAAGCACAGACTGGACCCTGAGTCTCCAAACACACAGGCTTCTTAGTTTGCCTGGCTCTTGTAGTCAGCAGTGAGTTCTGGGCATTAGGATAAGTGCATACATTCATGCCAGGTCCTAGATATTTTGTCAAGTAATTTACTTGCTCAATAGCTGTAAAGTATCTGATGCTGAAAATAATTACAAGCTGAAAGATAAAATAGTAAAAAATACCATTCAGAGGCTTCTGTACACTGGGGCAACATATTCACAAACAGTGAAATGAAAGCATGACTTCTGAGGTCATTGTATGTTTGCAGTTAGTCTACTCCAGAGAAGCCACAGCATCTGGCAGTTATGTGTGTAGGCATCTAAGAAAAGAACACTGAAAATAGTATTTTCATCCAGGTCAACAAGAGTGGCTACAAAAGAAATATTAGAAAAAAACCCAACGGAATAAAGAATATGGCTTTCAAGATTACAGCTACCTTATATTCAAATAAATATATTTAAATGGCTGGTCTTGGAAAAGGTCATGGTCTTTATGAATCATTCATAATGTATTTCTTACTGGATTACTTTGCATGGGATGACGTGTATCCTCCTCCTTATAAGGACATGTATGTACATCTCAGGCTCAGCCTGTGAATGCAAGGCTCTCTGGTAATTTAATTCCTTAAATCACTGCAAAGGGAAGCAGCCCACTCATGCTAATGGCAATAGTTTACTTACAAAGCAGACCAGGAACTGAGAGCCATTAAAAATGATACTAAAACTAATACAGTATTTCTAAGAATCTACAATATATAGAAAACAGTAAACTTCACCCAATCTGACACATGTGTCTGGAAAAGAAGGGCTTGGATTAATTTCCTTTGGTATAGTCAAGTTTTCTTCCATGAAATTCCTGTTTTGCCACCTTAATTCCTCCAAGGACACTTCTGATACCGAAATGTATTCTGAAAGTATATGTGCTAAATAATTTAAACTGCATTTTTTATTACACGCATCACATTTTCACTTTTGCTATTAATTTTTCACCATTGTATGATTATTATGTGTAATCAGAAAACAAGGTAACACCTAGAAAGAAGATGGTCTAAATAGGCTTTGAAAATGATGCTGTGATGAGTTAACTTCTCTTGTGTGTTTTTAGACATACCTATATATTCATAAACAGACACTATGGAAATATTGACTAACAAAAAATGACACACAAAGATAATGGCAAATATAGAGCTGCACAAGATCTACTGTATGCACCATGTATGATATTTAAATTTATTTACAGCTAATGTAGTTTATAATCCACTTCATCATCAGATAGCATAATCCAAAATTGTACTTCAGGTACTGCTTTCCCACTTACAGCACTGTTAATTAATTGCTAACCAAAAAAAATAAAAGCCTTACACCTAGTTCAGTTAAAGCATTTTCTGAATTACAGTAATATATTGATTCTTTCAGTGTAATAAAACTAAATCAAATCCCAACAGCAGATGAACACCTAAAATGGACTTAAGGCTCAGAATGGCTCATTTTATTTCTTGAATTGTGAGTTCAGGGGAAAAAAAAAAACCTTACTATAGAAAATTATTATAATTTTGTAAAATTGTTCAATCCATTAAAAAAAAACAAAAAAATAAAACCAAAAGCTCAAAGAAATATAGATAACTAAACACACACCTTCTCTTCCCCCCTAGCCCCATCCCCTGGTAAAAATTTTCCTACTAGGACGTCCTGGGTTTGGCTGGGATAAAGTTAATTTTCTTCCTAGCTGCTGATACAGTGCTGAGTTTTGAGAATAATGTTGATACAACACTGATGTTTTAGTTATTGCTAACAGTGCTTACCCTAAGTCAAGGACTTTCCAGTGTCCCGTGCTTTGCCAGTGAGCAGGTGCACAAGAAGCTCGGAGGGAGCATAGCCAGGGGAGCTGACCCGAAGTGGCCAAGGTGATGTTCCAGAGCAGGGAACATAATCCTCAGTATAGAAACAGGAGGGGAGTTAGCTGGGAGCTGCCTGCTCAGGGATGGGGTGGGCATCGGTCAGTGGGTGATGAGGAATTGTATTGGGAATCACTTTTTTCTCTTGGGATTTACTCCTCTTTCTCCTTTTCATTACGATTATTATCACTATTAATTTTATTACCCTTTTGTTATTATTATCATTAGTATGATCCATATAATTATTATACTTTCTTTTCCTTCAAATATTAAACTGTTCTGATCTCTGACCCCGGGGTTTACCTTTTCCCTTCCCGATTCTCGTCCATGCGGGATGGGGCAGGGCGGGGGCCGGGGTTACACCGAGACAGAGGAAGGTGGAGGGGCCGGGCGGGGCCGGGATGGGGCAAGGCGGGGCCCGGGGTTACACCGGCGTCAGGGAAAGGTGGAGGGGCCGGGGTTACACCGGGATCAGGGAAAGGTGGAGCGGGCCGGGGTTCCACCGGGATCAGGGGAAGGTGGAGCGGGCCGGGGTTCCACCGGGATCAGGGGAAGGTGGAGCGGGCCGGGGTTCCACCGGGATCAGGGGAAGGTGGAGCGGGCCGGGGTTCCACCGGGATCAGGGGAAGGTGGAACGGGCAGGCCAGGCCGAGTCGGGGCTGCGGGGCCAGGCCGGCTCCGCCGCCAGGGGGCAGCACCGCGCCGCGCCGGCAGCCCCGCCCCGCCCCTGCCTGCAGCCGCAGGGGGGCGCTGCAGGCGCGCGGCCGGGAGCTGTGTGGGGGAGCCGCGGCCGGGAGCTGTGTGGGGGAGCCGCGGCCGGGAGCTGTGTGGGGGAGCCGCGGCCGGGAGCTGTGTGGGGAAGCCGCGGCCGGGAGCTGTGTGGGGGAGCCGCGGCCGGGAGCTGTGTGGAGGAGCCGCGGCCGGGAGCTGTGTGGGGGAGCCGCGGCCGTGCCGGGTTTGGTGCCCGGGCACAAAGCGGCCCCGGCGGGCCGCGACCTGCCAGCTCTGCCCAGCCGGGCGGGCTCCCCGCCGCAGCCACGGCCCACGGCAGCGGTGGACGCAGGTCACAGGCCTGGGGCTGTCCTGGCTGTGGCTGCATGGCAGAGGGCGACGGAGAGTTGAGGGAGGTTTGGGTAGTGCCACTGCCCGAGAGCAACAAGCACGGGATGCTCTCCCCGCACCAGAAGTCGTATCGCACATGGACCACAGCATTGCGCCGAGTCCTGGATGTCATTCTGTGCTGTCAGCCCTTTGTCTTCTTCACAAACACAGGCTGCTGTCCCTGAGCCGTCAGCAGACCCCGAGCTGTGCCCGTGTCTGAGCCTTGCACAGCCCTGCAGGAGCAGCGCTGGGCGAACTTGGGGCTCTCCTCCTCATGCATCAGAGCAGGAGAAACCCTAAGGTGAGGAATGAACAGCACTGGGGGAAGTATGCAAAAAATGCAAAAGACCACCCCCAAAAGGGAAAAAAAAAAAAAGAAAGAGAAGGGAACAGGGTTTAAGTCCTTGCAATGTGCGCATAAAGCAAAAATAAAACCATGGCCCCAAGAAGCTTTTAATTTAATTAAGCATACCAATGTTGCATGAAACAAGGAACACAGGGACACATGCAGCATGTTAACAACCATACTATGGAAAAGCTTTTTCATATATTCAACTTTGCCAACATAGACTGCAAATGTTTATTAATAATCCCTTTTCTCTTTACATGCAAGATACAGAAAAAAGAGACAATATAATTGAATCATCTAGTCATTCACTCACCAGGTACGATGGACAGTATTTACTGGAAAGACTAAGGGAATAGACTAAAGAAAGATCTGGTCTTGTTTAGGAAAATCAGCATAGCAACATAGGAAATCAGCATGGCAATATAGGAAATCAGAAGTCAAGTGAGTAGAAAATGCAACATATTACTGTGCTGACTCCTCTACACAACTCAAGAAATATAAATAAATAAATAAAGGATAAAAGTGCGTCTTTTGGGAAGGATGTTTAACTTCTGTTTGGAAATTCTTAAACAGAAACCCACATGATAAAACTATATATATGGTACATTCACTGTGAATCTGAGATATCTGAAATGCATCAGACCCATAGAGCCCACCCCATATGTGTGTGCCCCACAGAGCTGACCCATGGACATGGCAAGGCCTTACATCACACAGACAGCTGGGAAATAAGCTGCCATTATTTGTACAGCATTCAAGGAATTCACACTTTGGCTTTAGGCTTTATTCCACAGTGTTAAGCAATGCAGTACTTCTGCTCCAAGTCATGGTCCAGACAGTCCAAATCAACAACATCCAAGATCCAGCAGTTAGGCTTCCTAAACCATGTCCAAAGAAATTTGAGTTACCTAAGGGTAGGTGCCACATAAGACCAAACAACTGAAGATTATGGAGATGGCTGCATTTTATTCTTTTGTTTATTATTATTTTTTCTCTGTAATTCAAGAATTTTTGAGAAAACAGTGTGAAGGAACTTATTTTAATTTGAGATTGAAGCACTAATCCATGAACCCCAGAGCTGCATCAGGAAATACTTTTCTGTCTTTCAAAAACTGCAAATATCTCTTTCAAAAAATGTCCAGAGAAATTCCACTTGGTAGTGGCAAGATGTGGGTTCTAGAGAATTAATTCTCCCTGTAAATAGGGCCACTTAAATACAGGAACAGGTGGAGTCCTACCAACAGAAACTCTTCATATTTTTAAACTTTTGGGGAGTTGTACATCTGTCTCCTGCCTACAGTTCTTGGAAGATTTAGCTCTTTACGTATATCCTTTGTTGACAGAGCTACCCAAAGGACAGAGCTGCCTTGTAAATCTGTACTTCCATTTACTGGGAGCACCTCAAAAGGCTCCAAATGCAGTGCACTGCTAAACTCAGGGTGCACCAGTACTGAATTGTCATCAGCATCTTAGCAAACCTGAAGCCCACCTCAGTCTTCTCTGCCTTGATTTTGATGAGATAGCATTCCCTCAGCTCCCAGTACTGGCAGGAGGATTGGTACGATGGCATCTGGATGATGCTGAAGTATTAGTTGAACACCCTTTAAGAACATACAGAAAAACTTGGAAACTCATGCAAGAAAGTTGACTTGGGTTATCTTCTCAACCACACCCTCCCAAAGGCAAATATAACCGCTGAAGATTGGGAACCAGTCACTCTTGAGGTAAGGGCACCCTGAGGGATGGGGGGGCTATTATGTAACTTACAATAAATCTGCATTTATGTTCTTTCCTCCCAAAATACTGCACCAGAGCAGGTTTCAGGCTCCTACAGGCAAGAACTGTGAATGTGAAACAATGAGAGTCTTGATCTACTCCTAAGAGCAGCACACAACAGTGTAGACACAGCCAAAACCACTCATGTTACATCTGTAGGCATTTAAATTCTAGCCAAGCTCTTTTGTTTGATATACAGTAGAAGTAGAGCATTTTTACTTTAGCAAAATGAAATAAAATGAAATCAAAACAAGTTAATTCCTATTCGGAAACCACTAAAATAGTCTTTTCCATACCCTTTTAAAATTAAATGTTAGTCTGACTCGCCTGTCAGCACTCAACACTGAATTGCAGCTCATCTTCTTCTAGCCTAATAAACACTGTTTGTAGATACCAGCTCAGTTTGTATGATGTTGGAGAATTCATCCATGCTTCCCACCCCTTTTAGTCTATCCAGGGTGGTCTACATTCTTGATTAATGCTTATTTCCCCACTGCTTTGCTCTGTTGGTTCACAGAGAAAAGGCACCATCTTACCTGAGCTACCAGGATTAAAGGATAAACTGACAATTCAGCTTGCTCAGAATTTTGCCTCAAAGTGACAAAAAATCAAACACACATATCAAAGGATTTGATGCCAAATAGCAATCTTCTACCCCAAAGGGTACAAAATCATAAAAGCAGCATTAACCAACTGTGCTGCCCACAGACCCATGTCTACCAGCAGTAGGGAAGGAAGCCCAAGGTGAGCTCAGAAGTACAGAAACTACAGCTTTGAAACCGGAGGAGAATCCAGAAGTGGGGTGAGCACAGCCTGCCCTACACTTGAAACACCGAGTGCAGAGACCTGCGAACTTGAGAACAGGGTAGGTGCGACCCCTCTGTCAGGTGGCAGCAACCAGCTCCTCACCTGAACCCCCTCCAGGTCCTGCATGACTTTGCTGGGCTGAAACACTGGATTTTAGGTCAAATCACTGCAGAAAATGCACCTAAGTGTAGAGAAAGTGGGGCTGACAGGCCAAAAAGGTGGTGGAGAGGAGGTCAGAGGCTCATTTAGTGTTGCTGCCTGTTTTGAGCTTCCCATCCCCCCTCCCAAAGACATGTGCTCCGAGTTCCTTTGTTCCAAGCGCGGGCAAAGCCAAATGTAACTCAGACTCTTCAGCAGTGTCTGATTGGCCGCTCACCCCGGGTCCGCCCCCAGTCATCCCCTTGCCCCTTCTCCGAATAAAAAGATGGTCGAGGGGAGGCAAACGCCCTCTCTCAGCTCAGCTCCTTTCCTGTAAACACCTCTGGTCGTCTGTCTCATTTGAAGGCTTCTAACTGCAGGGAATTGAGCGAGCGGGGAGCTATATTTCTCCCTCTTTGCTTCTGCTGATGGTATTTGCTCTGCAGCTGATTCAGGTACCGATTCTAGAGCTACTAAAGTGCTAGATCGCCCTTGCTACCTCTCAAGGCTGCTCGAGGCTTTCTAAGGCATTGAAATATAAGCGCTAGCCGGTATAAAGCTGAAAAGATACCTTCCACAATTTAGCACCTGGCTGCCTTTGGGTTGGAGCATCTCATCCCTCCTCTGGTCTCATAGGCAGCATTTCACATTCTCTTCAGGCTGTTTCTGTGCAAAGGAGTGAGAAAACCCAGCCCTAGGCAGCTGCAGTTCCAAACCACAGCCGACCCCGCTTTTTCTGCAGCCTCCCACAGAAAGAAGGGTGAAGGACTACAACCGCTTTTTCCTGCTCCCCATGTACAGGCAGGAATGTCTCCCACCTGGGGAAGCCTTTTCTTTTACATTTGTCCCACCACTGCTGGCGACATGCTTGGAGCACGAGGAGCAATGTTACCAAGACTAGTAATTCCTCACTAAATTTTTAAATGCTCTTATATTATTGTTTATATCATTATTTATTGTTTTAAATTATAAATTTGATTTATTTTGTTAGTATTGCATTAGCTGGGTTAGTTTACTTAAACTGGATTTATTTAGTGGGGCTTCCCAACTCCTCCTGACCCTCAGCACAGAAAGTAGCTGAGACCAGTCACCAATTTCAGCCATAAGAGGAAAATAAAGACAAAAGTATGCATTTCGTGAATGCTTCAGTAGTCAGAACAGGACCAAATAACACAGCAGGAGGATGGTTTTGCTTCAAAATAAAACTTCAGAATAAAATAAAGAGAGAAGAGTATAATCATACTATATGAGAAGTTAATATTTTAAAATCCAGAGCAAAGGGAGGTCCCTGCCATATGTATCTAAATCTTGCAAAGGTCTAAAATGTAGGTCACATCTATTTAGGACACTGAGCATCCCCTTTGGCTAGTTCTACATGACTTCACACTGAGGTACTTGAAGAGCTGCTTGGTTCACCATGCTACTTAGCATCCAATTCTGAAATGCTGTTCTCTTGCCCCAGGTGATGTATAAAGTTTCTGAGGGCTTCTCAGGACTGGAGACTCTACTTTTGGGAGACAGGACCAAAAAAGAGGCACTGCAGCACTGGGAGTGCACACTTCTTTCATAGATGTTTCCCTGAAGTCTCTCAAAGTGCTTCACTGGTAAAGGTGCTTTAAAGTGAGTGTGCTAATTTATGTTATCTGAATAGCACACAGCTCCTTCGTGTAATGGAGAATCCAGCGAGTTTTACCTTGACTATTAACTTATTAATATTTGGGTCAAAAACTAGGAAAATTCAACAGGATTATAAAGAATGATTTCTCATAGACATATGTATGACTAGTTCTTCATCCTGAACTTTCTTATTCCTTCAAACTGCCAAGATTCACTTGTGGAATTCCTCCACACCATTGTTATATCAAAGCTTTTGCACAAACCTATGGATCAAAGAGCATTCAGTCCTGTGTATATTCTTTGCTTGATGCTAAACTCCCTGCTGATTCAGGAAAATACAGATGTAAATTTAGAGGGTCATTTGTTTAAAGTTTTGTTTGAAGACAAAGAATATGTAGTAACTCAGACAAATACAACCAGTGCATCTAAGAACTGAACACTAAAGATATGCACCAATTCGATGGTTTTATGTTACTTTAAGCTAATGCATTACTTAATTGCTTACTATTCTTTGAAAAACAAAGCATGAGAAATTTTGAAGTTGAAAATACAGGAGATAAAAGAGAATGCAAAATATCTCATCCTTAAACGGGGTTTTACAACTATCAGATTTAATGTAAAGATTACTGACATTTTTAAGCTCATTTTTTTACATGGCTGTCTGGGGTCTTGTTTTCAAACTAGAGAGTAATTTAGGCATTATTTTGAACTTTAGCTCAAGCAGAAGTGTAACTACAAATCAAAAGTTCTTTCTGGGTCTTTTTGGTAATGTGTGTCAGAAAGGACAAGTATAAATAGGGAACGGTGATGTTTGCCTCCGTGAACTAAAGTTTTCTGTCCATTTGATAATTTTTTGGTAACAAAGGGCTGAAAATATATGCCCTCACTACTAATAGGGAAGGCAGAAGATATTTTCCAATCCTGTTTACAGAGCACTATGTCTGTTTTATTCATATGTATCTATCAAGGGCTAAAGAGGTATCAGGTAGCAGTTATCCGGACTGGAAAGAAGTAGTATGCTGGTGTGAGAAACAAATTGGCTATAAACTGCTAATTAGTGAAAAAATAATCATTTTCTTAGAATACAGTGAAACTGAGTCATTACCTTCTCATTTGCTCAAGTAACCATCTTACATTTCAATTGATTTATTGATGAAAAGCTTAGAAAAAGAGCTAGTAAGCATCTTGGAAACTTTGAAGCACATTTTTATTGCTCACAATTGAGATCCCTTGAGCTTGCAACACTGCTGCAGATGGGAATGCTGGACAGCCACCATTTTTCGTCTGAAAATGTTTCTTTACAACAAATTTACTCCAGAGGATACTTCCATAACAATGTAAAAATTAATAATAATAAAGCAAGTACAATGTATTTTTCCAATGTCGGGTCATTGCAATCTTGCCTTTCCATTAATAGAATTAGTCTTTTCATACACAATCTTTTCTGTAGATGAGATACTTAGAGTATATAAGAATTTACAAGCTTAGGCTTTCCTTGCTGATTTGAATTTCACAAAAGTTCAATATATTTTTGGCAACTATTTTCTTTCATTGTGAAAGATCCCTTTGCATCAGGGAAGATGCTCATCCTTGTAGCTATAAACTTGTATGTGTTGTCTCAGCATGTCTCAGGTCTGGAACAAAACTTTAAAATGCCTCTTTAGTTTAGGGTTCAGTATTAATGTATTTGATAGTACTTTGTAGGGATTAGTTGGTATTGTTTTATTCATATGTAAAACATTCATTGGAAAACTTTAATTACATATTACTGATACAGTACAATTGCTAAGTCATATCGGGGATCATTTATTCAGGAAAGCAAATGAATGCAAGTCTTTAAAAAAAAAAAAAGAGAAATGGAGAAAGAGCAACTTTTTCCGCCTGCAGTGGGTATGGTCTCCACCACAAAACAACCACAATTCTAACACACACTGTAAAAAAATACAGAGATGGTGCCCATTTGCAACAAAAAAGAAGTGAAGAAGGGGGTTTTGAAATAGAAACTTCTTTACACCATCTTATTTTTCTTGTCAGAGAAAAAAAATGAGACCAACTTTTAACTCTTAAAGCAGCTGGGGTTTTAATAACCACCACAGACTTTTTGTCTTCAGGACCATAAGGAGGCCCATGCCCTTGGTATGGTTTGGAAATGCTTCATTTAACACAATGTTTTAGTAACACTGAAGTGCAAGTAGATGAGTAGTAGCATAACCTTGTATTTACATTTCTGGGTTGGATATAATGACAAGTTTTTTTACAGTAATTTTTTGACACTGTAATTATGAAAGTAGTAAAATATTTTACATCTCCATGCAGCAAGCTCATCTGTAAAATGAATTTGGTATCTAGCAGTAGCAATGCCTCATCTTGGCTGCTGAAGACTGATGAAATGTAAGGGGTAACTCTGACAAAAGCCTGAATCAGTGCAGGAAGCATAAGGATGCTCTAAGAGGTTCTTGATAAACGAAAAACACTTTCAACTCCATGGCATATGTATCAGCAGATTGCAAATTTGCGTGTTGGAGGGGCTCCCAAAACAATCTTGCAAAGGCTGCTGAACACCAATGAAAGGCCAACAGTGGCTGGTATTTGAATCTAGCCAGACCACAAAAGTGTGGGGGTTTTTTTGCCTTTCTTATTTCTTCGAAGAGATTTGGGAAAGAAAGGCTATAAATCTCTCTGTATCAACAGAATAAGGAGCAATACTCTCACTTCCAGTCTATTAATTTCCACAAGCTATCAGGAGCCACAAGGAACAAAGAAGAGAGAACAAAACACGGAGGAACTTTATCCTTTTACCAGCATTTTTGCAATGCGATGAGATTTTAGAAAACCCCTGAGACTTTCATATCATTGCTGAAAGGGATTTTAAGCACTGCACTGCAGTGCCAGTTTGCTGGGAAATTGCCTTATAAGATCTAGATCAGTGGAAGCTTGTCCTCCTGTACCTTAGCCTGTGACTTAAGTGGCAACTGAAACATGCCACTTGCACCAGTTTCTTGCTGACTTTAAGACACAGCCTAAAACAATCTACAAAAAAATAGCACCAATCCTTCCTGGACTGGAGCAGAGAAACTGCAGTCCATGCTAAACTTCTAAAATTGACGCATTTATGAGTCAAAAAAATTGAAAATGGACTCTTTCAGAAGTACAGCAATGAGTTATCACTTTTCTTTGACTCAGATGGTTGCAGAAATGAAATAATATTGAATTTCCCCAACCAAACAGTCCAAATCTATGCTGCGATAGCAGACTCATCGGTGGTAAATGCAGGCATAGTCCAAGGGGGATGTTGACTCCTGCCCAAACTATAGCTTTGATAAGTTGGACTATCAGAGAGCAATAAACACTTCCAGTTAATTGTCCCACAGACACCAAGCAGCAGCCAAAAGCTTTTGATATCAAATGGGTGCAGTAGGCAGACTGCTGGGCCATCACCTTATCAGTGCACCGCTCTTGGGCCAGCTGGTTGGGAACAGAGACATTTGGTACAAAATACAAGCTTTTGAATGGACAACCACTGTCTGAACTAAGTTCAGTCCCAGCTGTGCCAGGAATAAAAGTGAGAAGTGGAGTTTCCCAGGCTGGGTCTCAGGAGGGACAGGCACTGCGGAGGGAGTGGCAGAGGTCTTGAGAGGAGGAAGGTGTCAGGAAGGAGCAGGGCTGGACTAGCTCCAGAGGAACCCAAGCCCAGAGGTAAGAAGCGGTGAGGGTACTGAGAGAGGAGGAGAAAGCAAAATCACTGAGAAATGCCATAAAATTTTTGGAACTATTCACTAAAAATAATTAACTTTCTTAAAATTATTTGCCTTGATCCCTTGAAAAAAGAAGTCACCGACTTATCTGCACAGGGCAGCATAAGACAATGGACAACCAGATAAACATGTAAATTGGCTGAGGCTTTAAAATACTTTCCTCTAATGATCTGTCTCACTGGATAAATGCTGCTTACATAGTAGCTAGAGAACAGCAAAAGGGAGAAGCTGGAGCCTTCATACAGACAACTTGATTAAAAGCTGAATAACTTGAAGTAAGAGCTGGAATGGCACCTAGATTCTGGTCACAATGTAGGTTAAAGGCTGAGTTTACATCCAGACACAGGACTAGGCATCAGACTTGACACCTGGAGGACTCATTCCAGGGGGACCAGAAATGGGACAGAGATATTATTAATTCCGTAACTGTGTCACCAGTCTTAAGCAAGGACTTCATAGGACTATAAAAGCCTGTTTCTTATCGCTACTCCTTTGTCTACATATATATATATAAATATATAAATATATATATATATATATATGATTGCATGATGAATGCTGAAACAAAAACAACACCAACCTTTTTCTGGTATGGTAATACACTCCTTGAAATACTCTCCATAGGAACAATAATAATACTAACAATATTAATAATTGTTATTATGCTGTTAGTCATGGATTACATTGCCTTGCCAGTGAAGGTTCAAATGAAACAATTCAAAATTAACCATTAGTATTGTTGCTATTATTATTGTAATAATGCCATGAGAGAAAGATGCTCTAAAACTTTAAGTTGTTCATAAAAGAGACAAAGGTTAGTATTTTAATCTTTCTCTCCCACACTGGTTTCTAACAAAAATTGTGTAATAAAAACAAAGGATTCCCAATTGTTTCTTAATACCTTCTGAGCAAAAATAAATCACTTGAACTCCAGAGATATTTTTGACAGTGAGCTAAAGGTGTATTATGAGTGAGTAGGAGGCTCAGTGGGTGAATATAATAACTGCTCACCTATGAGGGGTATATCAGAATCTGTAAGGAGAAATGTGGTTACTCTGTTTAATGGATATTAGCCAGAAGAGCAGTCACACAATTCATCTTCACTAGCAATTCTGGTGAGTGTTGTAGGGATTTTTACAGCAGAGCCATACATCAGCATAAACCACAATTATTCAGCTGGACGGCAAAATCTAGTACACCACCTCTGTTTCTGTTAAATGTTCTTATTCCCATTTTTATAAGTACAGAAGAACCAAAAGAGAGTAAACATTCTCAATTTTGGCATTCCACTTCAGATTTCCCATCTAGATCTTCATGTAGCTAGGTATTATTGCCTTCTTGGTATTTCTAGTAATTTCAAAAGCATCTCAAAGTAAACCTGCAATCAAGCACTGACAGTTTGAAAATTATGCTTTACCTTATTGAGAGAATTCCTTTGAAATGCATATAGTGCTTTATTTTAAAATATTTTGCTAAATAACCACGTAATGTTAGTGTATATACTGCATTATATACCATGCTCTCCACTGAGTGTTGACAAAAGAGCTTTAAAAAGGATAGGAACTTAGATAATGTGATCTGGTTATGTAAGATGCTGTTAAATGCTGTTCTGTGTCCTCTTCTATAGGTACGTCTTAGGATACGGTGTCAGGATTTGGCTTTGACCAAACTGGGCAATACAAAGAAAATCTATCACAGTTACAGCTCCCCCTTTAACATGGGCAATTTTATTCAGATTAGAGTCATTCATATAGCAAATTAACATTGCTTTACTATAGTGAATTAGAGATGGTTTAAATAAAATTGTTAATTTTAAATTATTTCAGCTGAACCTTCATTCACAGGGCAATGTAACTGATGACTAACAACCATATTATGATGCTCTTCTGCTAAAGTGTTCCTTACCTTCAAGACTCATCTTTGCTGAATCTTAGCATCTGATTTGCAAAGCCAGGGATGCTGTCCAAAAACATGTTCCAGTTTCCGTACAGTATGTACTCCCAACAAAGTGTTTCACTTATACATTTTTAGTCAGAACTCAGTATTCCACATTAAGCCTAGTTGTCAGTTCCAGCATTCATAATTACACTGCTTAACCATACAAACAAAGCTGAAGTCTGTTTGGTTTTCCCTAATTTGACCAACATAATTAGCATTTCATAAGCCCTCCCATAAGCAAAATATTGGGTCAAAACATTTATTGATATAACTCAACTGAAAAACAACAGAATTACCCCAGAGAATAATTTGGCCTATTAGGTTCTCCTTTAATTGTGAATACTTAACCTGTAATTATCTGCTTATGAAAACACAGCTACATAATAGAAACACAGAACAGTTTGGGTTAGAAGGGACCTTGAAAGATCCGCTATGCCTGCCCCCTGCAATGAGCAGGGACATCTCCTAGATCAGGTTGATGGGTCTGGGCCACATCCAAAGGTCATCCTAATCAGTGAAAGATTGTCCACTGGCCTCAGAAGCCTTAGGTTAGGTCCAAAGTATGGTACACTTGAGACTTCAGGTTCAGCAGAAAATTCATTATTCAGTATCTTGGCCACCAAGCTGATACTGCTTTCAGCTGAGACCTCCTTGTGGCAATCTGTTAACCCATTGCTTTCCCTATTTCGCATTGTTCTCCCACTTTTCCCTTGTCCCTAGCCTTGGCCACTCCCTCGGGCTCTCCCTATTGGTTCCTGTACCCCAACCCCACCCAGGGACCGCCCCTGAGCACCTGAGAAAAGCTTCTCAGGCCAGGACCGTGAGGTCTCTCTGCCTCTGAGGGTCGCCGGGACAAGATGTGATTAAAGTCCTCTCAAGCCCTCATGGGAGACCCTTCTCTGCCTCCTTCACCATCACTGGTTGTAGCGCTGCTAGCTGCCGGAGCAAGACCGCGGGGTCGTCCGAAATGGACTGCGGGATGTGACCGGGTCACATTGCCCTGAGCAGCCCCGCTGAGCTCTCAGGGAGCTACAGCCTGCTAAGCTAAATCTAGCGACTGCAACACCTCCTGGTCTGACCAAACACCCCTGTAGGAGGAGAAGTTCAGCATCTGTCCCTCTCCAAGACCCACAGCCAAAGCAGCAGGATAAAATAGGAGAGGTACAGGAGAGAAGGTAGGACTATAAATCATCGCTTGAAATGGCAGCTCAGAATGAAAAGGCTGATAAATACCTGGCCATGTTTTGTGCTATCCCAATACCCTGCTTTACTGCTTCCCCCCTAGAAGAAACTCTTACACAAGCACAGCCTGTCACACGCAAATAGGCACATTTCAGAGTTTATAGCAAGAGCCCTGTGCCCTAAATCCAAAACTTCAAGTAAAATGAAAGGAAGCACCTGAATCTCCTCTATACCATAATGAAAATACAATAGGTTTCTAGGTGGGAGCCAAATGCTGGCTGCAACCTCCAATGCCTTGTGTGATTTGAGACTATATTACCTGAGAAATTGCTTCTGTCCCTGTGAAATCTTACTGCAGTCAAGATCTGCAGGGATGTTCAACTGTGGTTTTATAGTACAAGTGAGATGGCTTTTTTTGTGATGGGGGGCTGAGTTTGGGAGTGTCCTCAGGGTTTGTGAAAGCTCAGGTTTGTTAATCTTCCAAGTGTACTGTAAAACTCCTCTTTTCTTAGGTTGCAGTAAAAAGACAACCTAAAAGCAGTGGAAAATGTTATATTCATGAGCTGTCCTCTGGCACCATTTAATGTGTGTAACATACAAAAAAGATAAGTGGAACACAGCTTTACTTGTTGTATTGCCTGTAATAGTAGTTTATGCATGGAGAAGAGGATGTAGAACAGGTGATGAAAAAGTGCCAACTGGTCAGTTATTAAATCTGCCTAATCAGCACAGGCCCCATGGAGCTTGGAAATTCATCTGACTATTCTGCTTGTAACAGTATTGTCTTCTCTGTATGAGAATACATATGAGACATGCTGTATGAGACATACAGTATGTCTTTCTGTATGAAAGAATGTACTTTTTCATTGCTACTGTCTTAATTTCTCTTGTTAGAAAAAGCAAAACATCTCTTTTATTTTGTTTCTTTATTTATCCCTGTTTTATCTCTACTTGTATTCCTTTTCTGTCTGTACAATAGTAAGTGTTTTTTTCTTTCACAAAGTTGATGATTTGAGGCAGGGATTCCTGGATGAAATTTCAGGGTAGGAAGCTGCTTCTCTTTGCTGACCAATGGGCAGCAATCACTGGTAACCAGTTCTGGAAAACACCTTCTTTTGCTCTGTCAGCCACAACTGTAGACTTCTTAAAGTCAAGCTTCCATGAGCAAAAATAGGTAGCTAAGAGGAGTGTGGGATGAGGAATATTGGTCCCTCATCAGCAACATTCAGGAATCAAGTTCATATACTCACAATAGCACTTTTAACCTGAAATTCCGTGAATCAGTGAAGTTCTGCTTTATAGGCCAAGGTGTTGTCTTGTTTCTAGACCATGTCCTGTACCATAAGCACAAGAGGTCACTACATCTGCTCCACTGCAGCGCTTCAAGCCGGTATTTATGCCATCCCCATGCTTTTACAGGTGGTGGATGCAATGTAACATGCAGCAGAAACACCATCCCACATGGAGTATTTATAGGTAGGAGAGGGTATTTCAGATAGGAGAGGATATTTCTACAAGAGTGTTGGGGTTTTAGTTTAGTCTTAGGTTTTCCTGTTAAAGGAATTTTCTCCCATATGCATGTTGCTAGGGGACAAATAGCTGTACTTAAGAAAGACAAAAAGGGGAGTGGGGCGGGCCTGGCTACTCCTTTGTCTACACCTGGGTGTGGGGGCAGTTCGCTCTGAGCGTCCGGAGAGAGAAGCTGCAGAGAAAGGAGCTGCTGCTTCTTTCTTTTTGGCCGTTCTTTCTTCCTGCTGGAAGCAACGCCGGGACCCCAAAAGCCGCTTTCCCTGCCCTGCTGGAGACCGGGCTGTGGCTGCCCTGCTCCGCTGCTGCTTCGAGCTTTCGCTACGCTGTAGCCCTGCTCGCCCTGCCTGCCTGGGCCTCCGTGGGTTTTTTTTCCCATCTGGATACATCTCGTCTGCCACCCGGGATTTGCGTTCGTCCCTGCCGTTCCAGCCTGCTGTTCCTGAGAGCCCGGGATCAGCTGCCCAGGGGTTTGTGAAGCCTTTGTTCCATCCCTTCCCGGGATCCCAGGGCACCGGTGCCGCGTGTTTCCCGAGCTCGCTCCGGAGCGCCCCCTGCAGCCGCGGGGGAACCATCGCACCTGCCCTGCTCACCGGGAGCCGCCAGCGCCCCTGCCGGCTGCGAGCGGAACTGCACCCGAGGGGAAAGGGCCTGACAGCCGAGAAGGCTGGCACTGGGTTTGTGATTGCTGTTACTGCCATAGTTGTTGTTGTTTTGGTTGACTGGTTATATACATATATATATAGAGTAAAGAACTGTTATTCCTATTTCCCACATCTTTGCCTAAAGGCCCTTGATTTCAAAATATAATAACTTGGAGGGAAAAGGGGTTATATCTGCCACTTCAAGGGGGGCCTCTGCCTTCCTTAACAGACACCTGTCTTTCAAAACCGAGACAGATCTTGGCGCCCAATGTGAGGCCTGAGGGCATTAAGAGATAGAGGTGAAAAAGGAATAACAGTTCCTGGATAACTTTATTTTGTGTGCTGGATATTGGAACCTTGTTAGGCAGCACTATGTGGTCTAGTTTACCCTGGTTTGGGTGGCATGTAGCCGTGGCTATATTCTTCCCCTTTGCAGCTCCTTACTTGAATATGGGTCCTCTGACTAAGGCTACCATTGCTGTTATCCAGCTTGCGTTATGGGTCGAGAAGGTGAGGAATTCATGGGTTTTTAACTTCCTCCGGAATGTGGGCACATGGATAAACAGCTATCACACACTGAGCACATGTTTTTGGGGTTATGTTAACAATGGTACCTTCTGTGAGGAAATGACACCAGGGGAAGTTTTCTCCCAACCCCTCAACCAGTTCTTTGGGCCCACCCCATCAATTTTCGAAGGGTTTAAATTCCCTCTGAATACTAACCATCTGCTGCTGATAGGCCTACTCTATTTAGCATTCAAGGATAAGTTGAGATTGGCTTGGATATCTACCCGGACACCAGCCCCAGAGACTAGAGATCCTGCCCCAGAACCTGACATGGCCCCAGAGAGTAGAGTTCCTACCCCAGAGCCTGATCCTGCCCCAGAGCCTGACACGGCCCCAGACACTACAGATCCTACCCCAGAGCCAGAGCCTGCCACAGCCCCAGACACTAGAGATCCCGCCCCACAGACTGATACTGCCCAACAGTCCACCTCAGAAATGGACTACCCAAACTGGGTGGGGGTACTGGCAAAAGGGATGCAGGAGATGTGCCAAGAGATGGGTCAGGTGCGCAAGGAGATGTGCCAGGAGATGGGCCAGGTGCGCCAGGAGATATGCCAGGAGATGGGCCAGGTGCGCAAGGAGATGTGCCAGGAGATGGGCCAGGTGCGCCAGGAGATATGCCAATTGCTAAGGGAATACACCTCCTCAGCTAGTGAAAAACCCTCTCCCTGCCCCAAAGAGGGTGAGTCCGATGGTGCAGCAGTGGAACCCACGGATGTTACAACCGTCCAGACTTCAGCTGAACCACAAGGACAACCACAGCCAGCAGCAGTCGCCCCTGTGCAAAGGAGGAAGTATAAGACCAAATCAGTACGACCAGTTAATGATGATGGGCAACCAGGGCCCTCACAACCAGCAGGAGAGCCAGAGCCAGAGATCATTACTGAGTCCCTGTCGCACGACAGTCTCCGCGCTATGCGAAACGACATTGTGCGAAGGGGGCGTGAGCCTTATACCACCTGGCTGCTTCGGGTTTGGGACCTTATGGGCACAAGTGTGCAACTGGATAGTGGTGAGGCAAGGTATCTGGGATCGTTGACCCAGGACCCAGGTGTGGACCAGATATTTGTGAGGGAGCCAGGGCCTCTCTCTCTCTGGGAGCGGCTCTTAATGAGTGTGAGAGAAAGGTTCATTCACAAAGAAAGAATGCAGGAGTATCATCATAGAATGCAGTGGAAGACACTCGAGCAAGGGATCCAACAGCTAAGAGAGGTGGCAATATTAGAGGTACTCTTTGGGAAGGATGGACAGCATGATAATGACCCCGATAAGGTCAGGTGCACAGGACAGATGATGTGGAACCTGGCAAGGCTAGGGCCATCGCAATACACCACCTTCATTGCAACGATTGATGCTGACAATACCCGAGAAACAGTGGGCTCTGTTGCCAACAAGCTCAGGCATTATGACAGCATGATCAATGGCCCGCTGAAAGCTCATGTCTCTGCTGTGGTCCAGGACCTCAAAGAGGAGATGAAGGAGATGAGGAAGGAAATGAGGGAGGAAATGAGGGAGGAGATGAGGGAGGGGATGAGGAGGGTCAGTGTGGCACCAGTGCGAGTCACAGGCCCCTAAGTCAGAGCCCGTTGTCCCCCTGCTAGAGAGAGAGGGTACACCCCACGAGCTGAGCTGTGGTTTTTCCCTGTGTGAGCATGGGGAAGACATGAGAAGGTGGGATGGGAAACCCACCTCTGCCCTGGCAGCGCGGGTGCGTGAACTCAAGGAGGGAGGCACTAACCGAGGGGGTTCCGCTAAGGTGAAGGTAGCCTCAGCCTCCCGTGACCGAGCTGCCAGGTATTACAGAAGGGAGGATGATATGTCGGATCCCCTTGAAGGTACCTCGAGCATGTACGCCCAGGGAAAGAATGATAACCAGGGCTAGAGGGGCCCTGCCTCTAGCCAGGAAGAGGCACGGGAGAACCGAGTTTTCTGGACGGTGTGGATCCGATGGCCTGGCACATCAGAGCCACAAAAATATGATGCATTGGTTGATACTGGGGCACAGTGTACTTTAATGCCATCGGGACATGTGGGGGCAGAACCTGTATCCATCGCTGGGGTGACCGGGGGATCGCAGCAGTTGACCCTTTTGGAAGCTGAGGTGAGCCTGACTGGGAAGGAGTGGCAAAAGCATCCGATTGTGACCGGCCCAGAGGCCCCGTGTATTCTGGGCATAGACTTCCTCCGGAATGGCTACTACAAAGACCCAAAAGGACTCAGGTGGGCATTTGGGATTGCTGCTGTGGAGGCAGAGGGCATTAGGCAGTTGAACACCCTGCCTGGACTATCTGAGAATCCTTCTGCAGTTGGGCTCCTGAAAGTGGAAGAGCAATGAGTGCCAATTGCCACCTCGACAGTGCACCGCCGGCAGTATCGGACAAATCGAGATGCTGTGATCCCCATCCACAAGATGATCCGCGAGCTGGAGAGTCAAGGGGTGGTCAGCAAGACCCACTCACCCTTCAACAGCCCCATCTGGCCTGTGCGCAAGTCTGACGGGGAATGGAGATTGACTGTGGACTATCGTGCCCTGAATGAAGTGACTCCACCGTTGAGCGCTGCCGTGCCAGACATGTTGGAGCTCCAGTACGAGCTGGAGTCCAAAGCAGCAAAGTGGTACGCCACTATTGACATTGCCAATGCATTCTTCTCCATTCCTCTGGCAGCAGAGTGCAGGCCTCAGTTTGCCTTCACCTGGAGGGGCGTGCAGTACACCTGGAACCGACTGCCTCAGGGGTGGAAGCACAGTCCCACCATCTGTCATGGACTGATCCAGACTGCACTAGAAAAGAGTGAGGCTCCAGAACATCTGCAGTACATTGATGACATCATTGTGTGGGGGAACACCGCAACCGAAGTGTTTGAGAAAGGAGAGAGAATAATTCAAATTCTCCTGCAAGCTGGTTTTGCCATCAAGAAGAGCAAGGTCAAGGGACCTGCCCGAGAGATCCAGTTCCTGGGAGTAAAGTGGCAAGATGGACGACGTCAGATTCCCACTGAGGTCATCAATAAGATCACAGCAATGTCTCCGCCGACCAACAAGAAGGAAACACAAGCTTTCCTAGGTGCCATAGGTTTCTGGAGAATGCACATTCCCGAGTACAGCCAGATCGTGAGTCCTCTCTACCTGGTTACCCGCAAGAAGAATGATTTCCACTGGGGCCCTGAACAGCAGCAAGCCTTCACTCAGATCAAACAGGAAATTGCTCACGCCGTAGCCCTTGGCCCAGTCAGGACAGGACCAGAGGTGAAGAACGTGCTCTACTCTGCAGCCGGGAACAATGGTCTGTCCTGGAGCCTCTGGCAGAAGGTGCCTGGTGAGACTCGGGGCCGACCACTGGGATTCTGGAGCCGAAGCTACAGAGGATCTGAAGCCAACTACACTCCCACAGAGAAGGAAATCCTGGCAGCTTATGAAGGAGTCCAGGCTGCCTCAGAAGTAATCGGCACAGAGGCACAACTCCTCCTGGCACCCCGACTACCGGTGCTGGGGTGGATGTTCAAAGGAAAGGTTCCCTCCACGCATCACGCCACCGACGCTACTTGGAGCAAATGGATTGCCCTCATCACGCAGCGCGCCCGAATTGGAAACCCAAGTCGCCCTGGGATCTTGGAAATAATTACAAACTGGCCGGAAGGTGAGACTTTTGGGTTATCTTCTGAAGAAGAAGAGGAGCAGGTGACACGTGCCGAAGAAGCCCCACCATATAACGAGCTACCAGAGAGTGAAAGACAATACGCCCTCTTCACTGATGGTTCCTGCCGAATTGTAGGCGCTAGCCGGAAATGGAAAGCCGCTGTATGGAGCCCCACACGACAAGTTGCACAGGCCACTGAAGGAGAAGGTGGATCGAGCCAATTTGCTGAGCTCAAAGCTGTCCAATTAGCTCTGGACATAGCTGAAAGAGAGAAGTGGCCAAAGCTCTACCTCTACACTGATTCATGGATGGTAGCCAATGCTCTGTGGGGTTGGCTGGAAAGGTGGAATAAGGCAAACTGGCAGCGCAGAGGAAAACCAATCTGGGCTGCTGAGGAGTGGAAAGACATTGCCACTCGGGTAGAGAAGCTATCCGTGAAGGTCCGTCATGTAGATGCTCACATCCCCAAGAGCCGGGCTAATGAAGAACATCGTAACAACAAACAGGTAGATCAGGCTGCGAAAATAGAGGTGTCCCAGATAGACTTGGATTGGCAACATAAAGGAGAACTGTTCCTAGCTCGATGGGCCCATGATGCCTCAGGCCATCAGGGCAGAGATGCCACCTATAAGTGGGCACGAGACCGAGGGGTGGATCTAACCATGGACAGTATCTCCCAGGTTATCCATGACTGTGAGACATGCGCTGCGATCAAGCAGGCCAAGCAGGTGAAGCCTCTGTGGTATGGCGGGCGATGGTCCAAATACAAGTATGGGGAGGCCTGGCAGATTGATTACATCACACTGCCTCAAACCCGCCAAGGCAAGCGCTATGTGCTCACAATGGTAGAAGCCACCACTGGGTGGCTGGAGACCTACCCTGTGCCTCACGCTACTGCCCGGAACACCATCCTGGGCCTGGAAAAGCAAGTCCTTTGGAGGCATGGCACCCCTGAGAGAATCGAGTCTGACAATGGGACTCATTTCAAGAACAGCCTTATAAACACCTGGGCTAGAGAACATGGCATTGAGTGGGTGTACCACATCCCTTACCATGCACCAGCAGCTGGGAAGGTTGAGCGGTGTAATGGACTGCTTAAAACCACCTTGAAGGCACTGGGTGGGGGGACTTTCAAAAACTGGGAGATGCATTTAGCAAGAGCCACCTGGTTAGTTAACACTCGAGGTTCCACCAGCCGAGCAGGCCCTGCCCAATCCGAACCCCTACAAACAACAGATGGAGATAAGGTTCCAGTGGTGCACATCAGAGGTATGCTTGGAAAAACTGTTCGGGTAAAGTCTGCCTTGAGCAAAGACAAACCCATCCGTGGGGTTGTTTTTGCTCAGAGACCAGGTTGCACCTGGTGGGTGATGCAAAAGGATGGAGAGACCCGATGCTTACCTCAAGAGGACCTTGTTTTAGGGTGAACTACCCATGGCTCTGTACTTGTATCAGTATCAGCATGTATATTTGTATATAATTTGGGTAATGCATAGATTTATATGGTTAAAAAAAGTTAAGTTTCATGTAACATGTTAGTATGGGAAAAAATTCGGGGTGGATAATGTTGGGGTTTTAGTTTAGTCTTAGGTTTTCCTGTTAAAGGAATTTTCTCCCATATGCGTGTTGCTAGGGGACAAATAGCTGTACTTAAGAAAGACAAAAAGGGGAGTGGGGCGGGCCTGGCTACTCCTTTGTCTACACCTGGGTGTGGGGACAGTTCGCTCTGAGCGTCCGGAGAGAGAAGCTGCAGAGAAAGGAGCTGCTGCTTCTTTCTTTTTGGCCGTTCTTTCTTCCTGCTGGAAGCAACGCCGGGACCCCAAAAGCCGCTTTCCCTGCCCTGCTGGAGACCGAGCTGTGGCTGCCCTGCTCCGCTGCTGCTTCGAGCTTTCGCTACGCTGTAGCCCTGCTCGCCCTGCCTGCCTGGGCCTCCGTGGGTTTTTTTTCCCATCTGGATACATCTCGTCTGCCACCCGGGATTTGCGTTCGTCCCTGCCGTTCCAGCCTGCTGTTCCTGAGAGCCCGGGATCAGCTGCCCAGGGGTTTGTGAAGCCTTTGTTCCATCCCTTCCCGGGATCCCAGGGCACCAGTGCCGCGTGTTTCCCGAGCTCGCTCCGGAGCGCCCCCTGCAGCCGCGGGGGAACCATCGCACCTGCCCTGCTCACCGGGAGCCGCCAGCGCCCCTGCCGGCTGCGAGCGGAACTGCACCCGAGGGGAAATAGCCTGACAGCCGAGAAGGCTGGCACTGGGTTTGTGATTGCTGTTACTGCCATAGTTGTTGTTGTTTTGGTTGACTGGTTATATACATATATATATAAAGAACTGTTATTCCTATTTCCCACATCTTTGCCTAAAGGCCCTTGATTTCAAAATATAATAACTTGGAGGGAAAAGGGGTTATATCTGCCACTTCAAGGGGGGCCTCTGCCTTCCTTAGCAGACACCTGTCTTTCAAAACCGAGACAAAGAGGAAGAGAGCTTAAACCAAAAGATTATGGAAAGGCTGTAAGTTCCCATGACAGAACCACAAAACTACACTTCCCAAGACACTACACTGAGTTTGTGAGGAATAAGAATTTCTTGATAGTGATACATCCTCCCCAAAAGGAATGAATATGAATTAGACCTGTCAAATTACCAGCAAAATTACCAAAAAAGATAAAAAGGGATGGAGGAGTCTGAGGTATCAGTCATGATGTCCAGGAGAGGAATTCTGATGCAGGAAAAGCCTGGAGGGAGTTAAGAAAAAGAAAGCATTGAGAGTGTGTGATCCCAAACATGCAACTAACTTTAACCATGAGAGGTAACTCATGGTTTTAAGTGGGCAACTTCAGTAGAAGTATTGGCTATATGGAAAGCTGTCTTTCTGTGGATTCTGAGATACGCTGGAAAGGAAAAAGCAACAAACCTTATTGTATTATGTATTAATTTCCACCATAAAATGCTTGCCATTTTCTTTGAAATGTTCTCTTTGCAGTTTTCTGCAGAATTCAAACTTTAGCAGATACATAAATCATGGAGGTACTTTTTGCCTTGCCCTAAAAAAAAATCAAATTATATTTGGAGAAGATCACTGAATGACAGCATTTCTTATCCATGTATCAGACAGCACAGGGCACTGTTGTCAGCCCGGTAACACTCTTCAATATTTTTTCTACTCTGTATACATTGCTTTAGAATTAATATTGGCTAGGAACAACTTGATAACGTAGATATTTTATGTGGAACAATTCCCAGTTCCTGAAAACACTTCTCAAGTTAAGAGTGATATTCTTTTAAGAGCAGGGAAAAGAGCTAATAGTCTTTTATCTTGAGCACTGATCAGTGATGTGGAAAAGACAAATTAAGTTAAGGCACTAAATCTGTGCACAGTAAGAATTGAATATTGGTCTTCTACTTCCTAGACAAATACCTTAAACATCCTGAGAATACTAAGCTAGGTGAGGAAGGGGAGTGCTGTCTTATATATTAGTTTGCTTTAGACCCTTGGAGTTGCAAAGATTTAGAAAGCTTTCCAAAATCCAAAAGAAGGACATTAAAAAAAAAAAAAAATTAACAATAAATAGAATTGGGACTTAAATCAGTCCAATGAGATATATATGATCACATTATCTCACTGATCCAAGTGAACCTTTTCAGTCCTAAATGCTTTTTTCCTAAGAGCAATTTTTCATTACATTCTTGTTCATTGAGGAGGTCTGTTCCAACATGTCACTACAGCAGTCACACAGCTGCCCCCCCAGCCATGAGGCAGCCGTGTGACTGGGCAGGAGAGCAGCCTTTCCAGCTTCAACTGCAGCTGCTCTGACTCCTGCCTGCTCACCGGCCGTGCGCCAGAACAGAGCTGCACAGCCTTGTCTGGCATGGGCTTGTTTCACGGAGGAGACACTTGTTTTGTAACCTCAGACAAGATACACACTTCCCTGTGAGTGATTTTCTTTTAGACAGTGTTACACAGATTGTGAGAAACAAAAGCAGTCAGGACCTTTTGCCATATGCACTTCTGCACTACTGCAACAGAAATAAATAAGGATAAGAGAAATACAGCAAAACTATGTCATGTAGGTACATTGTCTCTTAAAGTCACTCAAGTGTCTGTGTACAGCTACTGCTTAAGGTCCTTTTCATCATTCCCAATTATTAACCATCTTCTCCCTACGACTGGTCTAACTAGACTGGTTGGATAAATGTCATTCTTAAGCATGAGTGACAGAGGCGTATGGTAGCTAATAAGTGTGCTGCTTATGCAAAGTTTCTTAAAAATAAAACCATTTTTAAATCTAAGAGGGTTCTAAAATGTAAATGAAAATAAAATAATTGAGGTTGTCAAGTCAGGCAGTTGGAAGTCAGGAAACATGAAATGTCTTTATTTGGCACTTCTGAATATGCATTAGGATGCAAACTTAAATTACACAGTGACTGACTGATGACCAGAAGGACTCCCATTTCAGGCATTCAATGCAAAAAAAAAAAAATCACCACCTTTACATAAAGTCATGTTAATAAATAAGGAAACTCCAATGTTGCTAAGAGTAATACAAGCCATACTTCTGCACATACACACAAGAGGACATTAAATTACTTCAGAGAACAAGAAAAGTGAAACAACATGAGCACATTCAACATCTAGGATCCATCCAAAATTGTTCAGAAGAGATTCACCAAGTCCTTAGTGCAAAGTGCAAGAGGGAGTTGAAACTGCAAGCAAAAAACTTCTCAGTGTTTCTTGGGGGGGGAAGAAAAAGACATTATTTCAGTCTCTAAAATTTAACAGGGAAATCAAATCTATGCTCCCACAAAACCACCTGAAAAGTTAAAAGCAGGGATAACCTTTTAATCTGTAAAGGGATAGCAATATGTAATTACATATTTAGACAGCAAAAGTCTGATAGCAAAAGGCTTACATGGGATACATTAATTAAAGTAGTTTTGATAATTTACCTGCCTTGCTGATGAGTAGTTTTCAAAGCTATTGACTGGGAAGCTGATACTCTTTTACATAAGTCTTAGTAAAGACTAGAATTAAATTCTGTAAGCCCCTATACATAGTTATACTTTCAAAGAAATCCAAAACAGTACTAGAGAAACTCAATTTATGTGAAGTGTTTTAATTTCTCTAATGCAAATACAAAAAATTTTACTAACTCGAGATTTGGTCAAATGTGCACATCCTTAGGAGAGTAACCCAAGAATAGTTACACCAGCTCAGACCCACAGCCCATGTAACATGTAATAATAGTGCCCTGCTTTCACCCACAGTCAGTAGGAGACATTTTAGAGAAGTGAAGAAACTAAATGCCCCTTCTCTGGATGCACAGTCCTGGCTTTTAGCAGTCAGTGGTTTCAGATCCTCCTGACTAGAAGTTGCATCTGATCACTCTGTGAAATAGCTGCTAAGAGCTCAGTTTTCTATGTTATGTTCAGAAGAGTAATTCTTTTTTGATCAGCTAACACATAGAAAGCAACAGAAGTGTGAAATGACTTGCACGTTTAAAGCCTAGGCCAGCCAGTACAGTGAGGCTTTCTGAATGCAGCCATGACCACCACTTTCCTGGCTTCTCACTCCCTTCTCAAGTCAACTTAGCACTCTTAAATTTGAGATGACAACAGCTGGTCACAAACAACTGAAATCCTAGCCCTGTAGTGAGCTGTGTTTCCAGCAGTCAGGACTCTGGAAGGATACACGGGCTCTTTGAGAAGCACAGAGAAGTTCCCAGGAGCGGAGGCATGATTCAGCCATCAGGGTTGAGAAGCAAGGGAGGCATGAGAGCAGGGAAATACAAATGGATGATTAAGAGCATGACTAGAGTATGACAAAGTAAAACAAGCAAAAATGGAAAACAGCAAAAAGAGGAACAGAGCCACAAGCCATACAATGAATGGTTTTGTACAGTGGAAGATCTCTTTTGATGAAGCTTAATTCTGCATTAAGCTCTTTTAATAATCTGATCATTTTTTGAACTGCTTCTCTATCTTTTGTGTAATGTAGATTGTTTTGTCAACTCTTGATTTTTACAATAGCTTTTCATGCTTCTAATTATTTTTTACCACAATCTTATCCCTTCTGGATTTAGAAATCTGCATTCTATGTTCTTATTATACTAATGTAAATTTAGAGAGAAAATCTGAGTAGCAAGTGAAAAGATTTCACTGCTAGGCTACTTTTCATTCTCCATTTAGGACAGGAATGCCTTGATTTAAAAGCAATTACATAGAAGCAACTAAAACATTTAAGAAGACTGATGTAAAAATGTTTATTGAAGAGAGACTGCACTACTTGACAGATTTTAAGAGATGAAATAACAAACCACATTCATATATGGACTATAATAAGACTCCCACTGAAATTAATACCAGGATTGTGGCTTTGAACACAACTCCTCTTTGTATTTTTGAATACTAGCATCACAGCATTATGTTACCACACTAATGGCATGAGAAACTACTGAACTGCTACAGATTGCACACAACAGACAACTCAACTTACCTTCTGTTTAGTTATTTACTTACACCTTTTCTAATAGAGGGTAAAGTGACTATAGTACACCATCATTCCAATGTGTTTATCCCTTTACCAAGTAAAAACTTCTTCACAAATATAAGACAAAAAAACTTCCGCTGCAAAAATCAAAGTGCCTGAATTGAGAAGATAGGTTAATCAAAAAAGGTATTTGTATATTAAGTTTTTATAAACCTCGATGATATTACAGACATTGAAGTTTTACAGTATATTTCAGAGTGGTGCTAAATGTAATAGAAATGTTCCTTTCTGCATGCTCAGTTTGAAACATGAGTTAATTTCTTATAGTTATCTCTTAAATGCCAGCCATGTCAGTTCTGAATATGTATGATGAGTTACCATTTTCTAAGATACACCCTGGCCAAGCCCTTATGCTCATCAGCAAATGGAGCAAGAAAAATAATTAAAAACTGCACATTTGTTCACAGAAACAGAAAGGACTTACTAGATTGTGCAGAGCATCAACCCTCATGCAGCTTCACAGCTTTTGGATGAGAGGAGATATTCCCTTACAGTTTGCTTTCCCACCCCTTTATTTAGTTATGCTATTTACATTTGCTCCTGTTGGGGATGGTGAATATGAGGCTGCTGTGCAGTAGGTACGGGTAAAGCAAATACACTCTTGTCCATTGCTCCTCTTAGATACACACAGTTTCTTAGCATGACTCACATTATTTCTGTAACTCCCACCATTTATAATTTCACGTTCCTGCAGAGTTCCTGACTGGCAGATTGCTAACACTCCTGGCCTTTTTTCTTGCATGGCATTTTCACTAGCAAGAGTAAGGGCAGTCAAGTCAGTACTAAATCCAGATTGATACTAATGAACTTGCCCTTCCCAAATAACATAGCTTACAATTGAACTTCTCTAAATTTAGGCATTAAAATTTTATGATTGATTTTAAAATTAAGATATTAAAAACATGCCTTGTAGCACCTGAGCAGGTTTCAGGATATCTGAGATCTGTGGCCTGACTGGCCACACTGACTCAGAATATTTATTCCTTGGGAAAACCACCACATGAATCCCTTAATATTCTTTTGCAACTGCTATGGCTAGCCCACCGTGCCCAACTTGTAGCTTCAGAGCAAACATAGGGCTTAAATATTCATTGATTTTAATTTGAATTAGCAACGTATTGTTCCTTCTTCATATTTAAATCATCTAGCAGAATGGAATTTCAAAGAATTTCCTGTTAAATTGTGTGATCAGCATGTGAATAGCATTGCTTTTAAAAAATCTGTAAGAAATAAAGCATCAAACTACCTATTTGCTTCAGTAACAATGATGCAGGTCCCATACATATTTATTAAAATATTATAGAGATTGTCTTAGTTGTCTTTGCTTTAAGTTGTTTCACCTTTTTTTTTTTTACAGGGCTTGGAATGTATTTTCCTTTGTCTGTTTGTTTGGAAGTGGGTGATTTTTGCTGCATTGCTGATTACTGAGACTTTCCTTACCAGTAAAAGCTGGCAGAGAATTCCCATCACTTATAGGATCTCATAAGGATCTGCTTTCTTCCAGTATGAAGGTGTTTCCAAGTCTTTTGAAAGTTGTCAAAATCAACTAAGATAATTCTTGAATTAATTTGTGAGTGTCAATATCCAGTTATTGCTGTTGAATAAATATTCTATTATAGAAGATTAATATATTTTCACAGTAGGGAAATCAGCCATGACTGTGAAAGAAACAGGGCAGAAGAAAACCACATATAATTAGGATGAAATGAGAACTCAGGTCAGTAACTGTGAGCAGTTCCAGTGTGGATGATCTGTGCCTGCTCTGAAATTCTCAGTGAGGCAAATTTCTGTCTGTAACACGATTTCCTTTTAGATGAGTGTAACTTCAAGAGATCCAAGTAAAGAGATGACAAATAAATTAACCTTGAGGCAAGATATCCATATATGATATCCAGTGCCATTCCAAGACACTTGGGTGGGCAGATACCTGAGTCACCTGCACAGTGGCAGGTAAGACACAGAAGCTATAGAAGACTACACCTTCCTTAAGCACTGGCTGGAGATAGGGATGGTTACACAAGGTTACCAGGTATTGCATTAGATGTGTGGAAATCTGAACAAGGTTCCAAGAGATCACATTAAAGAAGAATGTAGAAGTCATAGGAATTACACAGTCCTAGAAAATTTTCTCAGTCTCCCACTGTGAAACGTTATTCATTGCCTTGCTTGGTGCTCCAGATGACCTACACAGACATAATGGGTATTGACCTTGTGTTTGTGTAAGATGATAAAACAATTATTTGGTATTTTTAATTAAATGAAAATTCTGGCATGACAATCTGTGGTAAATGCTTAGAACAGACTTATTCTGAAACACTTCTACATCTGGTATGCTAACTGTGGCTCAGTAAAGTTAAATGTATATTTTTAAAGGCAAAATCATAGCAGTTTTGCCCACGGAACAGGTAGGATGAGATTCAGTTTTCCTACATCTGAACTAGTCACCTCCATGCACCCTTTGCAGTCAGTCTGATCTATTCAGACACCTACTTTAGAATGAGATTAATTACACTTTACCCTGCTAGACCTCCACTGACTGTAAAGAAATGCAAGGGCAACAAGCTCAGATGGAGACATCTGCACTGTATGAATTCCACACATTTTGATAAATGCAAATAAGAATTGTACACTGAATCCCTATTCACATTATTTTTGGCTGTAAAAACACCCCTACACTTGCCATTTCAGATAGCAATACCCTCCACAGCTAGCATCACCTCCCAGCTCCCCACTGAATACAGAAGCACTACTATCCACCTAAGATAGAAGTTGACAATACGAATGACTTACCCAAGGTTTCAGGAAGAGTTCATAGCTTCTTTTTAACTCCATACTTATCCTCACAGACATGGGCACAAGCTAACAATATGCACTTCATTCTGTTGTGATGTTGATACTTGCAAAACACATTTAAAGCCTCTGATGATACAGAATTGTGAGGTCTTGTTATTGTGATTATTACGTAGTTTGACTTCAGCGCCAACTTCTGTTCAGGATGCATAGATGTAGTCTGATGGGAAGATTTCTGCACACTTCAGATTCCCACACTTCCAACATTTGAACTTCATAAAACTGAATGATGTTTTGATAATAGAAGGTCAATAAAGGACTTAATAAAGAGCCTGTAGACATGACTTGCCAATCTTAGTCCTAGTAACACAGATGTTGGTTCATGAAAATTAGTGATGACTGTTCAAAGGTTTAATTAGGCACAGAAGATGTAGCAAACTGGGTATTGTTCGGATTTCAAGTGAAAGTCTTGAACAAGACTTAGAGGCCAAAGAGCAGAGAATGTTAGTTTATGGGAATAGGTCTCTTTAGTTGATGGACTAATAATTTCTTGTACATACATGTCAATGAACCATTGAGGAACCACAGGCAAATAGCCAAGCAACAAAATTATGCTAAATTAATATCCAGGTCCTCAACAAGGCTGAATTCAGCTCACAGAACTGTGAGGCACAAATTCTGGTGTCTACAGTTCCAAAAGTGCCTACGTCTCTAGTAGAGTCAGCGGTGCCTCTGATAATGCTCTGAGGCTCAATTCAGCTGCTCGTATACCAGTGCCTGGTGTCACTGCTCTCAGATACAATGCCTGACCTCCGTCTGCCATTTCTAAAGAACATACACCCTCTGTACATACTACAACATACGTTCTACCCCCTGCAGGTGTCTCAGATAACCTCAAGCATCTGAAATACCACAGTTTACCACACACACAGAGGCTGCTCAGCTGAATTTCTCAGTTGCTGTCACTGTACTGAATAATCTTCATGCACTATAGTGGGATCTTAGGCATGGAGGAATTGAGTCAGTACATAAATACAGGTGACTGTGTTTATTACTATTATTATTATTATTATTATTGTTACTATGCCTCCCTCCGACTTCTGGGGCTGCGTACTTACTCAGAGCTCTGCTGAAATTGGGAGAATCACACAGGACCTAAGAAGGACTGGATTCTTTAAGTACAGTAGCTGAGAGCGACATGGAATAACTTAAGGTTACTGAAAAGGCATTAGATATCTGATTGAGGCAGAAAACTACATTCAGGCATCCTAATCCTAAACTGTGTGTCATCTTTAGATTCTGACATAAATGCTACCCTAAGAATTTGTAGCTAGATTGTAGAGCTGATCAGAGCAATAGGTCATAAAAAATGTAATTTTTAAAAGTAACCCCTTAAGCTTACAGATAAGTGAAAAGAAGTCTGCTGGAAGCAGAGAGTGGTGCTCGCAACCCCAGCTGGCAGTGCTATTTTATAGCTTGGTTGAAAACAGCAACACGTGTTGCACGCAAACTTTATAAAAATGCAGTGAAACATTTTAATGAAAGAATTTGCTGCCTGAATGGTGACAGTGCACACAGGCTACCATTGTAGAGAAAAAGAAAGTTTATGGTCATTTTCCCTACAAAGTATTATTTATCTATGCTTAAATATGATTTAGATATTGATACAATTATGATAGATATGCACCACATCTATGTTTAGGTAATTTATAAACTAATTATTTGTCTTATTTTATGGATGGAAAATTGTGAATGTATAGCATGTCTGTACAGCGTTAAAATACAACTGATAACAAGGGTGTTGATGAGGATTGGAAGGAGCATAGCCATATCTGTTTTCAACAGTTATCTTCCTCAGTGTCCTGCAGAGCTAGTGTAAGCTAACTATTCAATAATCAAAAGAAACAGAAAACAGTTTAGAAGTCAGTTGGACACAAAAAGTGTAACCTACCTATGCAGCTCAAACACAAAGCATACAGGTTCTTTGGAAGAAAAAAAAAGGCTGAATTTCTAGTAAAAAAAGTATTTAGGGATCCATTGTAAAGTCTTTAGAATAAAGAACTACAAAAAACTTATTTGATTTCATGCTTGCATGGCAACAGAGGGGCTGTTTCTTTAAATCATGAACATGTGTCTATTTAGGATGTTGAACTCACTAGGACTATGATGACTTATGGAAGTTTCATATGGAGCAATGCCAATATCTATTAAGGCTTTTTTAGATACTACAAGTATTCAATTATAGAATGTTTTGCATATTTTTTACTCTTATGTATAAAGAAATTGAAGTCTTACCCTGAATCATTACCAGCTTTCTCAGTTGAAATCTTCTAACATTGACTCAGTATGAGAGAAACTCTGTTACTGCTTCTAAAAATAGCTCTGTGTGCACGGTAGAAGAGAACTTTACATGCTTTTAAATCCCAACAATAACAGCTTCATTTAATTAAAATAATTCTTTTAAACACTGAAATTTGTCAAATATATCTGCTACTGAAAAATAATAATGTGCATAATGTATACTGACAATTTATCCCTTTTACATTAGCAGAGTTACAGAGTATAACTTTTGACTAAACATCCCATTTCAATGGCAATCTTCTGTTTAACATTCTAATGGTCAGCAGCAAATTCAGTTCATAAAAATGCCAAACTAAGTTCAGCTGGACTAAAATGCACAAGAATTGTTCTTTTAAGATTCTTTTGTTACTGTTTATTTGTTGTGTTATTTTAACTCTGGGATAAGTTAAAGTACAGTGTTGCTGCTTCAGAAACTGACAGTAGATGAGCCAAAAAATGCAGGACACATCCATTCCAAGAATACCATGGATGGAGCCAGCATTTGCACATCACTGTAGAACTTTCCACTTTTTAGCATTTTAAAACCAGCATCATGACTATCTAGATATGAAAATCTTGTTACAAGGACCAACTTAGAGATCAAACTCCCCAGTTCCAACATAGCTGGTGAGGGAACGCACACACATTTCTTATGTGACTGCTAAACTTCTCTTAGCAATATTTGAAGGAAAGGCAATATCAAGTATTCCAAGCAGACTTCTGCCTCTGCCTTATATTCCCTATCTCTCAACCCATTTGCTTTTTTTTTATGCCAAAATATTTTATGCCTCTGATATTTTTATCTATTTAACTAAAGGCAGCAATCAAAATGCTGGCACTTCCTGGCTACTAACATTTAAAGCTTCTATCACAAGAGAGAAGGAGCATGTCATGTACTCATAAGGAATAGATTCATTACCAACAATTGCTATTATTGGCATGTTTCAAATAGGCTCCAAAACAGCCTTTTCCTATGTGTTAACCTCCTGTTGCTGAGCAAGGAATAGAATCAGCAAGCATCTCAGGAGATCTGACAAAAATTTACTTACTGATAAGAAGAGAGAGAGAGAGAGAGAGAGAATGAGAGAAGGCAGGGACCCCAGTCCTGCTCCTGTGTGGAACTACACTAAGCCAGACTTCTTCTGGTATGAAGAATAAAAAAGCGTGCATGAGACAGGGCATACAACTCAAAGTTCATGCAGTGTTAGGACACAATTTTTAACTTTCTGCAGAATTCAGGGCATGAGAACAGTTGATTCAATTGCAACCTCATATTAATGAGAAATCAATTATTTCTGATGTATTTATGCACAGATACTTATTTTAAAAGCATCTTTAGCAACAGTGACAAACTACAATCAAAAGATTCTTTCAAGACCTGTTTAACATTATGGCAAAATCCTCCTGAAATGTATGAAAAAAAAGACTACCTGTAGATTTCTCTGAAAAAACTCACCATACTTAAATATACATCCTTTATGATAGAAATCCACCTCTGAACCAGTCATCCAACACTCTGGTGTTGACACAAGCAGCACTTCCCAGGTGTGATGCAGCTAACCTGCCTCAGGGCAAGACTGCTTCTCCCCTTAGGGCTGCCCCTCCCACTCCACTCTCCACACCAAGGGAACCAAGAAGTCCAGTAACCACTACTTACTGTCCCAATAGAGCAGCTACAACACACACATTTAATCAGATTAACCTCGTACCCAACAACAAAGTCTCAAAGAAAGAACTGAGTCCGTAAGTCCACTTGACCACCATTTCACTTTCCTTGAAAGTCAGCATCACAAAAGCATGTAAAATATATCCAATACTGTGAGAAATAACAGATGTAAATTATGAAAAGAAACTAACATATTTCATCAAGAGTCACAGAATTTGCTAGGCAACACTTCCCAGTACTATACATAAGGGACCAGCATTATCCACAAATATAAGCAATGTTATTAATTTCAGAAACATTCAACATAACAAATGAAAGTACCAACATCAGAATTACAGTGGTAGACAAGGAAATAGTAAAAAGAGAGCATTAGGGGGAAAAAGCTAGCAGGAGAGCTACATTAATTTTTATAAAGAACTTAAAAATGCTTCTCTGTTCAGGAAATCCAGTGCACTCTGAGACCTTTGACTGTGAGAGCAGGGGCAGAGGAATGGTGATCTCCATAAGCCAGGCAGGCGTATCGCTTTATACAGCCCAGCATGTGCAGAGCTCAACCAGGCAGTGCCAGGTTGGGGGAGCTTCTAACAGTGCAGGCAAGCAAGACACAAACTCGGATTTTACCAGCACCTGACTTAGTGATGGGCTACACAGACCAGGACTTGGAAGACTTCCGATGCACACAAGGAAGCCAGGGAGAACAAGGTCCAGGACTTTGAGGAGCAGGTATCCTAGGAGAAAGGGAAGCCTGAAATAAAGGAGGTGACACCACACCTGCACTTGTTACTACTTATGCCTTTGAAAGGCTTCAGAGTGAGGTTTTGGTGGTTTCAGTAAGCTGCTCTACAGACAGCAGCTATTAATTGGCTAAGAAAGATTGTCATAGCAGGCCTAAGACATGCAATAAATACTGAGGGTCACTGGATATTTTTGTGCTTATTTAAACTATATCTTATATTTTAAACTGCTTATTGATTTCACTTAGACCAAAAATAATTTCATCTTCTGAAGCACTAGTTAAAATAGATCACGCGTTGTCAGCTCTTCCAAAGGAAATTTCTAAAAATGATGGAAAAGCACATGCAGCCCTGCTCAGGATAAACACTAAATCTGTCCCCTTTCTTGGTGTTTACTGGAGATCAGCAGAGAGGATTGCTGACTGCACTCTTCCCAAACACTGCACCCGGAAGAGAGACCAGTGTTCCAGTGGTGGGGCAAGCTTTGGAGCTGGTAATTGTGGTTTGGCAGTGAAATGCAATATGCTGCCCAGCTTCAGTATGGACTGAAGATGTCATCTTGGATGGAGAAGAGATCTTCAGGTCCCACTCCCCTCCCAGGCTCCTCCTTCAGATTTTTCTGATGCCAGCAGAGGAATGGCCCAAAATACTCCAGTAATTCTCATCATGCCAGTGACTGGGGCAGCTTGCAGCAAGTTCAGAGATGAACAACTCACTAACACCATAGAAAAATGGACTTCCCCACACTCAGGAAATTTACAGTTGGCCACAAGCCCCAAAGACGGCATATTCATCAACAGTGCAGTGGCAGGGCAAGAGCCACTGTGGCATTCCATGGAGTGTTGTTCTGGTCTCAGGGACCTCACACACCTTCAGTGGTCATCGACGGAAGGAGAAGCTATCAAACAAAGGGCACTGTAAAGTTTGGGGAGAATAACTTGGTGATGCTCTCTCTTCAGCCATCAGTAAAGCACATATCCCAGCTCAGTGTTTTGGGGTATTTGGCTACTCTTCTGACAGAAGGAAGAACAGTAAGAAAATGCTTTTTCCCAGTTTCACATTAGAAGAAAAAATAGGAATGTGGATTATTCGTTCATAAACAACATAGAAAAGCCAAAAATACAGCTTTACTTGTAGGCAGTTTTTGATCTTTATGACTTGAAAATGCCCATGCTCGTCAAAATTTTGCTCAGAGAGTTAATACATAAAAGTCACTTTCCGTGGAAGGCTACAGTAAAAACAACTGAAGTATGACACAGCCCAAATATGATGCTAAAACCAAAAACCCTGCTCACAGCAAGGTGTGTGCTTAGGGATGCCTTTGCCAGCTGGCATGTAAAAACTGGGTCTGAGTTCAGAGGCAAAACCTTCCTTGTTCACCCATAACTCAAATGGCTGAATTAAAACATTTCAGGTATTTCAGATGGCTGTTTTCCACTGGGAAGTAGGCTAATTTGTGAAAACTAAATACAAATAAGCTGAAGCCTTGAGCAACTGACAGCTGAAATTTGCACATAGGCAGCAGCACAATGCTCTCCAAGCATATCTGAAGAGCACTTTATATGTGCTCACTTATGGTATCAAATAAAAAACACAAATGTATTTAAATCTCTAGGATCCATTAGTTTTAAATTTGCTCTCTCACTGAAGCTGTTTTCATCAAAGTCGATGGTTATAGCCAGGTTCTGCCTCTTAAAGAGCTCCCCTTGGTGCAGTGGCAACAGAGGTTTTGGGCAGGATTTAATTACTTGCAAACAGGTACCTGGTATTATTATGGAAAGTTTGAGATACCTGAGGTGGGCAGATTTGTATCAAGTTGGCAGATACAGCACATGGATTACATGGGACCCTTCTGGAGCAATGGCTGAAGGGCAGAAGTGTGACTATCTATGGTCCCTAACATGGCCCTGAGCTCTTCACCAATGGCAGGGAAGGGCCACCTTGGGGAGCTGGTGCTTCCTGGGTGGTGCTGGGTGCCCCTGACCTGGATGCAGCCAGTCCTTGTTGTGCCAGCCAGTCTGTGTGGGCATCTTGGAGATGCTACAGCACCTAAGGTGATGCTGGGCCCTAAAGGGAGCCCAGCTGCATTTAGTCCCAAGTGTAAGCCAGAGCTATCAAAATGCTGCCTCACATCAAAAATGAGGACGCTGCATTCTGCTCACCTCCGACACACTGAAACACCATGGAATCAAGCACAGGTAGAGCAAATAAACTGCCATTGTGCACAAGAAAGCCTGCAATATCCACAGTGACCAAACCATAGCTGGGAAAAGAGGTTTCAGCCAGCCTTTTTTACTGCATCAAGAAACTAAATGAAGGCCCAGATTCAGCCACAAACACACATGGAAGATATTTTTACATGAATTCACAAATATATATCACTTCAACACCAGCTGAAATTTCCAAGTTGCCTGCTGAGAAAAAAAAACAATGAAAATGTTAATATCAAGGAAATTCTGAAAGATGTCATTTCCTGGTGACAACAGGCAACGTTCCAGGAAATTATTTTCGTTGATTTCTTAATAAAAATTTCAAGTCACAAGTGAGGAAAAAAAAATTTATACATAACCACTGAATGACATTATATCATATTTCAATTTTTACAGGAATCAGTCCAAATCTGTTTTCATCTTTCAGTTCATGAGTTTCTCCATATATTTACAAACAATTAACTGCCTCCATATGGAAAAAAATGAAATTATTACTAATTTCATTTTCATAATGACTATATGAATACTACTTTGCTATTGCTCAATATCATTAATTCTATATTCTGACTTTCCATTTTAATTTAGATTATTATACTTTAATCACTTTTTTTTTTCAGTGGGAATATTTAAATTACTCTTCAAATTTCTGTGAAATCAAAAGATACTGAAAACTTACTGTTTGGTCTGTGATCTTCCCTCTTTCTCCACTCTCCTTTGTGGAACATGTATAAATGCTTGGGTATAATCACAATTTGTTGCTTATATGTACAGTCAATTTTTCTAAAAGGTTTATGGCATACAGGTTGAAACACATTTGTGTTGAAACAAGACATGAAAAAATCTAAAGAATATCAGGAAATCTCCTAGGTCAAACTACACAGGATTAATAGCTACAGCCAAAGAAATAGTAGTACTGGACAGCTAGAGTAAATTTTCATGGATACAGTTTTTAAGAAAATGCATCAGTAAATTTTTATGGAACAATATTTCAGTGTATCTATCATTCCTTCATAATGGGAACATCTTGCATGCGCATACATTGCTGTTTATTTTGGTACTTCTTGCAGATCTTTCAGATGAGATTTCGCCAGTGGTAGTGATTATAAGAGCTGGATGTATTTATGAAGGGAGGACAAGGCTGGAGGATTTTATGTTTTACTCTGAAAAAGTAAAGACGACTAATGATCACATTGATGTCTTTCAGAAGAGAATTCACATGGGAACAGCCTGGCTGCCAAGAATACTTTGCTCCTTGTGCTCTAAAATCAGAAACATAGGAAAAGTTTATTCCATTGGTCAAGAGAAGTACAGCTTTCATGGCAAATTTCAGTGATAATAAAGAGTGAGATATTTCTTTAGGGTTACTTGGCTCAGCCCCATGAAAGATGTTGAAAAAGAGAGACAAATTTTATTCATAATTATGTAGAATTACGCAACTGAAGTTAATAGCAGAATAATATTTTCTTGCAGTAAACATCTTCTTGGGTTTTGTTGTTTTTGGGTTTTTTTATATAAGTTACTCTATTTCATGGGCAATCTGTTTCCCAAGTAAAGAACAATCCAAATGTAGCCTGGCAGCTACCTCGTATCAGCTGAGCACTTTCTACAAATTTTTATATATCAAGATGCATTATGCAATACTGATGTCTGTTTACCTATAGTCCGTGCAATTTAATCTTGTACACATGAAAAAATTTAAGTCTGTCAATCTTGCATGGTGCAGTTCCTAAAATGTGTGTGATACCTCAGGAAGATGATGATATGCAGCTTGTTCCTGCCCCTTACATGTAACCAGAACAAGGCGCGCAAAACAGTCATCCCATGTACTGCTCTAGAAGGATCTCTCCAGTGTTACATTCTGACACTTTCGTCTATATTCTTGATCATTTGTCTTCTTTTCTTCTGGTGCCAAGCAGTACCACATGCTTCCCTAAACCCCTCCATAATACTCTCCCTTTTTTCCAACATTAACCTGGGCTTGCTCCTGTGTCTGTTCACCCTCCAGCTCACAGACTGCAACATAAAGTGCAGGAAAACACAAATGTTAACAAGCTGCATCTAGAGTACTGATTACTCTAGCAGTGAAGCAAAATGTTACATTTAATTTCCAGGATGTAATCAGAATGTAAGGCTTCACACATTCTTGTAATTCTCAGGTATCACACTACTTTGCTAAGTTTCACTGTCCATGTTGGAGTAACAAATGGACATTTGTCAGTACATTTTAAACAAAATTCTATCCAATTAGGAAGCGTACCACAAAGTGTTTAAAATAATGGAGTGCAATTTAAAGAAATTAACAAATGCTGAGAAAATATTCTATTAAAGGAAGTTTGGAAAAGACATTTGTATCTTTCTAAAAAAATGAAAAGAAAAATAAAATGTATTACATTACTCAGGAGTGCAACTGAATAGAAAATTACTCACAAATATGCTAGGAAAGCTCCTGAAAGAGAATGCCATCTGAATGTAATACACATATAGATGAGAAACTTTTCTATTTTATTGATCAAAGCATTATTCTATAGCCTGGCATACACTGGGCTTCTCAGCTTTGTATTTTCCTTTTTCTGCATTTTTAGAACAGCAATTCATGACAATTTTGGAAAGTAAAAAGAAATAGAAAAATCCCTGGGAACTGATCAGAGACCTGACACTGGCTAGCAAAGTAAGTGTGTTGAGTAACTTATCCACAACTAAGAGTATATGAGAGACTTCCACACTGCTCTAAGTCATAAGTACAGTACATGTTAAAAATATTAATATGTCAGATGAGATCTTTACTCAGGTATGCACAATATCAAAAAGCACGATCAAATGAAAAAGGTATTTAGAAATAAAATAATTAAGGGAAAAAAAAAGAAATACATGTAAAAAAAGATAATTCAAAATGAAACAATATAAAAGAACATTAACTGCATTATAAATTACCTCAAGACCAAACACACATTACTATATGAGGTATTTTATTGGTGGAAATAAGAATATTTCCACTGATTTCTGTCACCTTTAACAAGTTATTTTAGCTGTAGAGAAACATTAATGGAGGGGAAAAGAGCAAAACTGTAGGAAGCATCCAAAATTAATCTACCAATCAGTTCTTAATTTGAAAAGAATAATAACAACTTCAAAATATTTAATTTAACTATTTAGATCTATTGTAATACTTTGGACCTCTATTTCCTTACTTTCAAAGGTCACTATGTGCCTTCAAATTCATAAAGTAATATATAACTTTTTAAATCTCTTTGCAACTGAAACCTTGCAGTGTAGATAGCTCAAATTTTTGTGAGAAAGGTCAGTGCAATATAAGAATGCATCATTTTACTAAGGGAGAATGAGAATGAAAAATATCACAGAAATTTTCTCCCTTAAAAGTGTTGTGTTAAGATTCATGAATAGCACATTGTAAATTATCATTTAAGAAAACTGTTATCAAATTACTTACCATCTATATTATTATAAAAGTACACGATACTGTAACTAATTGCATCCCTTTTCAACTTCATAAAAAGAAATTTCTTCTGAAACACCTCACTTGCTATACTCACTTCTTCCATAATGAATAAGAGCTGACATATATGGAGATGGGGAGACACTAAGAATCCAATGCATTTCAGGACTGGCAACAAAAGTAATGCTGCATTTTCATATGTAGTGCAGCCTTTTCTGCATATAATGCTATAAACTGCAGGACCTTGTGACAAAATTACTCTGATCTACAAATTGTAGTTAATTGGAGTTTCAATAAACTGTGTCAATGAAGGATCCATGCATATAGGCTATGTGCAACATTTTGATTTCTCAGTCAACTAAAACTGAGGGGAAGAAAAGAGCATTCCTGTTTATTCATTTGAATTCCAGAAAGTAAAAGAGTAAATATAAATTTCTGTTACTAAGAAAAAAAGAAATTTACATTAGTTATTTAAAAATTAACCTATTAAATATTGAAGCTATTATCTTAAATCCAATAATTTATCTAGCTCTGAAAACTAATTTTGGACATTTATGGTATGAATACAAGCTATAGTAGCTATTCCTAAGTGACAGTATTTGTAAACAGACCCTCGAGTGAGATCAAAATCTCAGACTCAAATAAAAATAAAATTACCATATATACAATGCATTACAGGAGCACTTAACAATCATATATTTTCAATTTCTTACCTTTAAGTAAAACATTATGGCAAAGATAATCCCAAAATAGCCAAAAACCAGGCCAGATGCTAGATAACAAAGCCACAAGTTGCCACCAAAGATCAGTTGCATGTCCTGCAGTCAGAAAGGGCTGGAAACATCAGAGGGGCTTGAGCTCTCCTCCAGAGGGAAGGTGAAGCTCGTGTCATTCTTACCAATGGGAGCCCATCGTCTTCCCAGCTGGTGGATATTAATACTTCTCACTGATACACAGCATCTTCTTGCTGTGATGGTCTACAGAGCCCAATTAAAAAAACCCCAAACATTCTTAAGTCTACATATTATTTCCTCTACATTGTGTTATCATGAGGAAGCCTGCTTAAGGGTATGATAAAGAATTGAGACAGATACATAGTTTTTTCAAGACATTTGGTTGTACTTTTCCATTTCCTTTTCTAGTATTAAAAAAAGGCCCAAGTTCTTGGAGCTTCAACTATGCAGGATTTGAAAGATCAAGGGAAGTAAATCAAAGGAATAAAAGCAAGCTTTGTCCTCCTTTCTGCTCATCAGGGAAGATAATGGTTGTCAAACTCTTAAGCTAAAGAATATATTTGTTTATTTAAGTGAAATCTGCTGCTGCACAGCAGATAAAGGTGGCCTTTATACTGATGCTCTTTGGAAAGAACTTCACTCTGCATGAATGAAGCAAAACTCTTGTCTTTTATCTTACTTGGACTCTGCTTAGACAAATTTGAGAGAATATGAGTGTTTATGCTCTGCAGCTTTATATCCCAATGACTTATTAAGCCATAAATCAATAAGAATGTGGACGTGGAAGATCCTCTGGGTTTTTTTCCTTGCTCCCCTATTTTTAGATTATAGGAAATAAAAGGTGTAGTAACTAGTTGAGATTGATTCACTACTGTCTGCTAATCAGGGGGGGAAAAAAAGAGGTTAAAAAGTAATCTCCCACTTGTGGCGATTGAAGCTATTTGTTCAGTGTTATTTTTATAAGCTACTTGTGAAACTAGAAGGCAGGTGTGAAAGCTGAGAAGTTCATTCTACTCCTCACTGCCAGAAAAACACAGAATAATACAATAGCATACTTCTGTATTCCTGCAGCTGCACAAGCTCTAAACCCCACCACACGAGAGTGAAATGGTTTGGACAAAGTTTCCTTTAAGGGTAACTTGGTCATCTGCATCATTAATAATAGTGTCTCTGTTTTCTATGAAAAGTCACCAGCCTAGCCAGTTGCAAAACTAGGAGAATTGCTGGAGACTTTGGTGATATTTTATGATATGTAATTTGCATAGTATTATTAAGGCATTTAAAAGTTTCACAATACAAGCCATGCCATCGAGAAGCAGAGAATCACAGGAAACTAATTCAGTTGACCTCCAATGCACAAAAATAAATTTCATTAAGGAAATCAATGTTTTTAAAAAAACTGGCATGCTAAGGGAAATTAAGATTCCAGACAAGCTTAAACAATTAATTTGCATTCTTGCCACACCTTAGGGATTATTGAAAATACAGTATCACCTAAACTAAAGGAGAAAGATAATAAAAATAGTTTTGAATTGTTTTTCTCAGTACTGACCTGCTGCCTCTCCAGGACAATGCAGAGCAGTTGTTTCCTCTGAAAGGCATCACGCCAGAGGCTGAACACCACTCAAGCAGCCTCTCAGCTTCCAAGATTAAATACGTATCAGAGACATCTTAATTGACCACTATAGTAGAGTGGTGTTCAATTTATCCCTAAATCTGTGTCTTAGTTTTATGCTTTCCTAACTGCTTTCTATGTCATTATCAAGATTTAACCTTTACATTTTCTTGAATAAACTTTGAAATGCAGCAACCATTTGCATTCAGAAAGAGCTCAGGTCAATCTAACAACTCTGAGATGCTCTTCTTTCTTCTGACGTAACCAATTTACTTTTAAAGAGAGTATTTAAGATGGAAAATGCCAAATTGAGAGTGGTGGAAGAATTTTGCGTGGAGAAGGAGAAGCTACGAAGGACCCAAGATGAGGAGGTATAGATAGACTGAGAGCTCTGGTGCATACTTTAGCTCTTTCTGATATTTGTGCAATCTGAATCTCTAAATTACTGATTTTTGTCTTGTTGGATTTATGCATTTGGTCATATTTTTGACATGTTCTATTACTGTCAATTTATCTACATACAGTGATTGCAGCATCTACTGAAGATAACAGACACTGACTCCCCTTGTGAGATAAAAGCCTTCTTCTATGGTATACCTCATGCATTTCTGGTAACTACTGGTGCATACTACATTTACTATCAAAAGCAGAAAGAAAGTCTTTTTACTTCATAAGAATATATGCTTATAAAGCCACAAAAAAATTTAGAGGGCTTAAGGCCAATGCCATATTGAAAGTTACTTGCTGTTCATTTTCAAAACTGGCAAGGACAGAGAAATGTGACAAATATGCAATGAAAATGCATGGAAGATAAGTAAATTCTATGCACAAAAGAAGTATTTAAGAGAGTACAGTGAGAAACAGATAAAAGCAAAGTGAGACTAAATATATATGCATGCATGGAAACACTGATTGAGAAATCTAACTGCAGTGATTTCCATCCTCTCATCACAACTGAGCGTGTACTAAATGAATAAACTGCTACTTGACATTTTCTAAATAAATATCATGGGAAGAGTACTTATTTTACTTTAATGAATCATTTTGGCCTCTCCAACAGAAAGTAGTTGTGATGAACTATAATCTGTTCTGGGAAATATAGTTCTATAATGGAGATATATAAGGACTGAAATATGAGAAGCTGTGTTCTCCAACAAGTACTTTAAAAGAGATTCTGATTCATCCATGCCCACTTCTACTTATATTTGCTCATAGCTGTTGACATACAGTATCTGCCATGCTGAGAGCTATTTCTCTACTAGAGGTAAGAAAGCCATATGTTTCGTGGATGACTATGAATTTTTGCAAGCCAAACTGAACTAATATGTGTATAATTTTTTTTCCTGTAGCTATTCAAACAAAACTACCCTTTTAGCAAACAGAACATTTTCAATTCAATGGGATATTTTGGCCCATGTAATACATTTCTAAGAACTGAAAGTCTCTCTTAAATACAATCATAATTGATGGGCTAACACTAACTTTCTGCATTAGTGGTCCTCTCATTCACCATGCATGGTTAGATATAAACAAATTCACTGTACTGATTAAGTGAAGCAGCAAATAAGACTTATCTTGTTCATGGAGTAGAACCAAAACAGCTGTTTTTGTTTGACTGATGCAGATTCAAAGGGCCCCCAATGGTATACCTCATAAAAAACCAGCAGGTTATTTGAGGGGTTATGTTCTTTTTATTACTAAAACTTCTCATAGGATTATCATAGTTACACAAGGAAATTGCTTTGACAGTGTAATTACAAACAGGGAAAAAAAGTTCCTGCCAAAGGCAGGTGTAAAGTAACAATTTACCATCCTTGTTAAGGTACACAAAAACCATCCCAATAATTACTCTGAAGTCCACAATTTAGCCAGGCAAAACTCACAGTCAAGCCGAAATTCAGTCATCCAGACTGCATCTACAAATATTTCCTCTTAGAACATCTGCTGTCAAAAAACCCTTTCATAACTGTGACATGGTAAGTGGACCAGGACAGGCAATGTTCAGGGGAGCTTGCCGAGGGTACCTTCTGGGCAGGATGCTGCTTGATGTTCAGACACAGTGGAAACTGAACACCCAAGCTTTCCTCAGGATCAGGTATGACTCCCTCTATTCAAGGATACATTTCTATCACGTGTAACAATTGCTATTGAAATACCTTATTTCATATATTGGAATTCATTTAGAATATAACTTTTAGTTTGCCATAATGGACCTTGAAATTTTTTATTCTTGCTTTGGTAACTTTTTGTTTCAACAGCTTGGCATTGCCAACAATATCACTATTAATACTTGTGGGATTTTGCCATACACAAATGTGAAATCCCAATCCCATTAAGTCATTATGGAGATTACCATTGATTCAGTAAGTCTTGGATTTGACTGTGGTTTTTTGCATTACATAGACAAAACATATTCTCCCCAACACCTGTGTCAAGACCAGTCTATGTTTGCTGATTGTTAAATGCTTGTTTAAAGCATTTATGAATTCATTCTAAGTGTACTTTCAACTTGCACCAGGAATTTAAACTCATTTCAGAGGGAGTAGAAATTCTAAAAAGTTATCAGAGGTATGCCCTATACCGTGCAAACAAGATATATGACTAACTAAATGCAAATAGCACTGTATAGTATTAAAATGAAAAGCTAAAAAAAATCTAAGATAAAATCAACAAATTTATTCAACAATCCTAGATTTTAGTTCATGTGTTACTGAACAACGGCATAATAAATGCATTCTTTAACTTAGGAATATTATGTCAGATCACAGAGGGTCTGCCTCGAGCACTCAGAATTAAACCTCCAATGCATAACGTTGTAATTCATAAAACTACTAAACATTGTCTGAGTCCATTTTAACCACATAACACACATTTTGAAAAGCACACAAAATAATGGGGGGAAAAGAACCTTTCAAACATAAATTATATGATCTGCTTAGCACTGCAAAAATAGCTACACGCAGTAAAATTAAAACTTGCAGTTCCGAAAGAAAGTGTTTTGTGCAAACCATCTGGAAATGACTTTAAAATATTGTTATATTGCTGAAAGCACAGAAATATAAAACTTCTACTCTTCCTATTTTACCTGTTTCTCAGATAAAACACAAAGATGGAAATACAACTAAACAGAGATGGGAAAGGCTGATACCTCAAATACATTTGCATTATAAAATATTACCATCCATCCTCTGCTCTACCCCCAAGCTACTTTTTAAAACGTCCAGTACCATCAGTATGCTCTCTTGACACATCCCACTGTAAAACCCACTCAGTTACTAAGACCCCACAGGAGATTTCTCCATCATCTGCACTTGGATCTGCACTCAGTCACACTGAGGTGACCATTGCTCCTCGCAGGATGCCCGCCTACAGTCATCTACTACCTAAAAGGCTAGAGCTATCCAGTGTTTCAAATTTTGTTAGTGCTCCGCTTGTGATGCTACTCTGAAGCAGAAATAGTTACAAAACACTCCAGCGCTAAGAAGGGCACTTGAGTTTCACAGCCTTGATCTTGGGCTCACACCACCTAAGGTGACAGGAGCACTTGGTCCCCTTCTCAGGGCTTTAATTCAGAAGAGATTCAAGTATCACCCCCTCCGAAGGCACATTAAGCCTGTGTAAGAATGTGCCGTAACGAAGCGCAATTGGAAACAAACAATAGGTTGTCGGCGTAAATTAGAAACCTTTAAGTTTGAGGGAAGTTGAGGCCGAAGCGCTTATATATGGATTTATGGCTAAACGCCAAGCTGTACGGCACCAACACCGCTGTTAGAACTGGGACACCATCAGCAGCAGGAATTAGGTTACGAAGGCGACAGAAAGCAGGGACGTAAAAGAAAGCCCCATTTCTGCACTTCCCGCTCCCCTGCCCCGGACCGACCCGCACCGGCCCCACAGCACCGGGCCGGGCCGGGCCGGCGGGGACCGCCCGCCCCGACGGTGGCGGCCGCCGGGCGGTTTGCCGGCTCCGCTCCGGGAGGCGAGGCGGGCTGGGGCGCGCTGCGCTCTCATTATGACGCTGGGTAATTATTTTATTTCTCCGGCAGACGGTGTTTCAAACGACCACGGAGGAGCTCAGCCAACCCGCCCGCGAACGCCGCCCTCTGCGCGGCGAGAGCCACCCGTGATCGCCCCGGTGACCGAGGGCAGCGCAGCAGATGCGCCCGGCGCTCACTCCCGCGCTCCGGGTGCGCGCCCGCGGACTCTCCAGCCGCGCCGAGCCCTGCGCACCCGCGGCGGGGCAGACGCGCAGAACGCACCTGCCACCCGCCCCTCCTCGGCTGCCGGGCTGCCGCCCCCGGGCCGTCCCTCCGGGAGATTGGGAGAAGCCTGGGGGAGCAGCGCGGCCCCTCCGACGTACTCGCACCCTCCCCGGCGCGGCACGGTGGCCGGGAAAAGAAAGGGGGGAGCGCTGCAGGCGGCGTTGCACCGTCAGCCCCGGATCCCCGGCCCTTCCTCGCGGGGCAGCCCCAGAATCACGCGCTGCCAAAATTTAAATCGCCCCGGCACTGCGGCTCCGCGCGCAGCATCCCCTGCCCCGCCGCTCCCTCCGGCCAGACCGGCCACACGGAGGGTGCCAGCCCGCGGCCGCCCCGCTCAGGCACCGGGCACCCCGCCGCGGAGCCGTCCTGCCCGGGCTGTACCGAGGCGAGACCCCCGCCACGGCGACACCGCGCCGGGGCCAGCGCGGAGCCGGGTGGCACCGGTGATGGGGGATGACACCACAACCGACGGCGCGGCTGGCGCGCCCTCACCCCGCTGCCCAGCCGCCCGTCCCCGACGGTGCGGTCCCCGCGCGGACCCGCGGCACCGGCACCCGCCCGTTCCCTCCGCTGCTTGTGCGGAGGCGCCCCGCGAGCAGCCCGGCGCGCCAGCCGCCCCGACGGCGGCCGCTTCCCTCTGCCTCCCCTCCCTCCCTACCTTTTTCAGCGCTGACATTCTAGTGCATTATTAACGCGGCGGGTGCGGGCTGCGGCGGGTCAGGATTGAGGAGACGCCGGGAGCGGGAGCAGCGGCGCGCGCCCAGCGTCCCCCGGCGCCGCTCACCCGCCGGAGCCGCCGCGCGCCGCCCGCCCGCCGCGCGCCGCTCCCCCCGCCCCGCGCGCACCCCCGCCCTCGCTCCCGCGCGCGCGGCAGAGGCGCCCCCCCGGCTCTGCGCCGCCGCACGCCCCCTGCCGGAGCCCGCGGGCACCGCGCCTGCCGCGGCGGGGCGGAGGGGGCGGGGCCAACGCGCGGCGCGGGCAGGCCCGGCCGCAGCCCCCGCCAATGGCGGCGCTCCGCGCGGCGACGGACAGGCGCGGCGGCCAACAGCAAGGAGAGCGGGCGTGGGGCCGCGAGGGGCGGCTCGGAGGGGTGCGGGGCCATGGCTGGCAGCAGGAGGAATGGTGAGGCCGCGTCGTGAGGGGCGGGGGTGGTCGGTCCCGCCGTGCTGCTCCCGGGGCTGGTGACGGAGGGAGTCGGCGGGCGGCGGGCGGCGGTGATGGCCCCAGGGTGCGGCTGCCCTAAGCCGAGGTGCTTTCCGGCCCGGGCGCGCCGCGCTGCTGCGGGACTCGCTTATTCCGCTCCTCGGCGCCCTTCCCGCGGGGGAAGGCGGTGAGAAGCTGGGCGAACCCGGCAGCGAGGGAGGCGGGTGGACACAAGTGGCCTCGGGGGAGCCTGCCCGTGGCATGGGCGGGGCTCTGGGTGCGCGGGGCCGCGGAGCCGCCGGGGCTGAGCCGTCCCGACCTCCTGTCCAGCCCCTGTGGCTCGGGGGTGACGGGGCGGGTCCTATTGCCGCGTAGTCCTGCCTGGGGGTGGGGAGAGAGTAAATGAAAATTACTTCTCTAATCACAAAGTATTTTAAGATAACATGGTTTTTTTCCTCAGTGTACACATACATGCGAGCTTACTTGTTACTGACCGTCTATTTTGGATTATCTAAAGTGAGTTAGCTCACTTCTGAAATAACTGTGGTCCTGTGCTTACGAAGAATATAATAAAAGCCTTCTGCTATCCAAGCACAGGTTCAGTCAATTCCGTTTATCTTAACGTTTTATAAGACACGGCACAGGAAGAACGCAATAGTCAAAATACAGGTGTTCTGTAAGTGATATCTCGTTCTTGAGTGGTGTCGAGTAGGGCTGAGCTGTGAGAGAGCTGAGTGTGCGTCCTGTGCCTGGCTTTTGCGTTTTCACACAGTTCCAGCATCCTGAAACTGGAATACTTCATGGGAGGGTAACACTTTGAGAGTGAGACTGATCAGCAAGAGTTAATGTTTAAGCTATTTGCTGACGGACTGCAACTAGAGATAGTTTGAAGGAGGTATAAATACACAGTAGTGTTCTCTGTGGTTTAGATGCCAATTCGTTGTGAGAAAGGGAGAAGGAGTAACTGTTTTGCTTCTAGGCTTTGGGGATGTGAATTACAAATTGATCCTTTCTGGAAGAAAGTTAGTGAATAGAAAAAGTGAGTTCACGTACTTGTGAATGAACGCATGGCTCTAGAGCTGAGAATGGGGGACCTGAATTCTAAAGCTCTTAAATTGTTTAAAACTGAAGGTCAGATAAAGAACTATTTGTTTCAATAGTGTGTCAGAGAAAGCTAAGGTGATCATGCTAAGTGTCTGACTTTACTGTGTAAAGTTGGAAATAATTCATGTTTTGTTCAGCCACTCTAAGGACCGATGTCTTAAGATTGGGAAGAAAATACAGTGAGGAATACAAGGATGTCACGTGCTCATCCTGTTTAGAACCTCATCTGATCAGCCTCTGCAGCCCATACCATATATGAAAACTTTAGACTTTCTGTTGTGAAACTGTATATATTTTTGAAAAGACAGGTGTCCTAGAAAAGAGCTGAAAAAGAAGGTTTGGCTGCTTCTCTTTAAGGCTAGTTTTGCTCTTTTTTTATAAGAGTAAGTTGAAGATGCTGAAGACAGAATTTTGTCTGCGTTACAAGTGAGCAATGAAGCTTTTTATTTTGTCTGGAACTGGGCCATAATACAGAATAAATGGGGTGGTCAACAGCTTGTGGGTCATGGGTCTAATTGTCAGTGAAGAGAATCTAAATAGTGAAAAGCCAGTAGAGCAGGTAAGTGAAATGCACTTCGCTCTGCCAGGAAAGGGTGTGACAGATGTAGTTGAGAAAGTGCTGGTTTTTTGTGAGGCTTTTTGTTTTTTACTTGCTCATGTGTCAGTGATTCGTGACAGGGCTAGAGGTACTACCACTGTCATTCTGTGTATTATCAACAAGGTATTTATCCTGTCTGGGACATAATATAACATATAACAAAACATATAATATAACATATAACAACATAACTTGTTGCTTTTAAACATTGACAATTGCACCTTGAAAGCTTTAGTCATAATTCTTGAAAGTTTGTGCCACCCCAAAATAACACTGTCATAAAGGGTTACATAGAGAGTGATGTTCCAGCTGCTGAAGGGTAGAGTTAAGGTATTGATGTAGGTGTAGTGTACATTATTGACTATAATTGCTAGTAAGGAGTGATAGAAAAGTTGTGCTGTACAAGGGATAATCTAGTGGGACAATAGGAGACTTCCTGTTGGAGAGGTTAAACTGGAAAGCAAATGTGGACACTTGATAGACATCAGTGACAAATGGTTTTAAATAGAGAATATTGCTTCAAGGAGTGCTATTTTCATCTCTTTGTGAGAAATCTGGTGACTTTGGGCAGGATTATAATGGGGGTTGAAAGGAGATTGCAGTTCCTTAGTTTTGGGGTTTTGTTGTTTTGTTGGGTTTTTTTCAAATGGGCATATCAGATATTAAGCGTCTTAATTCTCACAGAAAAGCACACCATTTCTTTCCTTTTTCTAATTGTTTCAGACAAGCACTGATTGTTAGAGATCTTGAGGTTATTCGAGTCTTTTGTTTTGTTTTGTTTTTTAAACTCAACATAATTTTTTGGCAAATACTTTGATATTTTACTGGGAAAAAAGATGAACACCTTTTTTTTTAAGTGGATGTGTTTTCTTTCATTATATATGTTTCTCAGTAAGGGAAATATTAATTTTAAATGGAGTTTGATGCCTGACACTATTTTTTTTTCTTCTGTGAGAGGTATCTTGCTCCCCCCCCCAATGTGGCCAAAGATTTATTACAGCTTACCAAGATGTAAATTTTACTTCAATTTTAGTTGGCTAAATTACAAAATAGCTGAGCTTTTTGTGATTAAATGTAGAACTTACACTAGAATAAGTGTACTTTGCCATTGAAACCTTTCATGGAAGGGGAAAAACCAGTTTTTGTTGCTGATCTTGGTGCTGTGCCTGGATAAGAAATGTAGTCAAGGAGAAAGGCCAGCAAGGTAATGAAAGAAGCAGAAATGGTACATCCGATGGCTTTCTATTTAGAAAGTCTGCAACAGGAGCTTATGCTCACGGAGAACAGAGCCTGACATAATGTGGTCTTCAGGGTTCTGTGTTTGGTGTAGGTGGCTGTTTGGGGCTTGGGGGTTTTTTTGGGAGATGGAGCATGTTGATGTAGGGTTGGTTTATTCTTAGGAAGTTGGAGCAATTCTTGCATACTTTGCATTGAGATAGGATGGTCCACAAGTGGTAGGTGGGACTGTTTAAACATGCTAGGATATATTTAGGAGCAGGTGTATGAATCTGTATTATTTAGTAGATGTGGTGGAAGTGGTGGTGTGTGCCATTAAGGTGTGTTGGTTTGTAGTTATTTTGCCTTTTTAAACAATCAGTATGTAACACCCTTCACTCAACACTAGTTTTGCTCGTTATAAAATAGATTTCTGGAATCTATGGGTTACCTCGGAGCAAAGTTGCTCACATACTCACCTGTTACTGGGATGGGGGAAAGAACCGGAAAAGTAAAAGTGAGAAAACTCACTTAATTGAGACAAAGTCAGTTTAATATGTAAACCAGAATCCACACAAGCAAAGCAAAAGAAGGAGTTCATTCACCACTTCCCATGGGCTGGCAGGTGTTTAGCCTTCCCCAGAAAAGCAGCGCTCCGTTACATGTAACGGTGACTTGGGAAGACAGACACCATCACTCTGAGCATTCCCCCCTTCCTTCTTTCCCCAAGCTTTATATGCTGAGCATGTCAACATAGGGTTTCGGATATCCCTTGGGTCAGCTGCCCCAACTGTGTCCCCTCCCAGTTCCTTGTGTACTTCCAGCCTTCTTCACTGGTGGGGTGAGTAGCAGAAAGGGCCTTAAGACTGCTCAGCAATAACAAAAACATCCCTGTATTATCAACCCTGTTTTCATCACAAATTCAAACACAGCCCCGTACCAGCTACTATGAAGAAAATTAACTCGGTCCTAGCCGAAACCAGCACAGATTGTTATGGCAATATGCTGTTTCTTATGTTTTCAGTTGTGTTTAGTTCAAAAATTGAAAACTGTTCTCAAGAAGCTTGGATTTCTATCGGTTGCCTAAATTGCCTAATGACCTAAATTAAAACTCCGTATGTGTCTAGAAAGAAAAGTTCAGCTGCATTGGAACCTCCAGAACTTTTTCATGATGGGATGTTTGGTGTCGTATTGATTTCTATTATATGTATGTGTAGGGATGCTTGCAAAAGTTGCTTGTTGTTGTGTTATAGTCAAATAATGAAATCACTGCAAAGGGTGATATATTTACTCTTTGAAGAAGGCTCTGTAGGAATTCAGTTATATTTTATATAATATGAGCTTATGAAGATTCCTTTTTAATAACACTTAATGCATGATCTTGTTGGGCTATCTGCTCAGTGATACTACACCTGCCAGTTTCATGGTTCGGTTTTTAAGTACTGGTATATTTACCTTCAGTTCAGCTTGCATCTTCTCCTCATATGAAACTCTCTCTTTAAAATTTGCAAATTTTTTTCTGTTCAGTAATCATAACTCTGAATAATTTTCAGGCTTTTTGTGTTTTGGTTTTTGGTTTTTTACTGTTTTCAGCTATTCTTATGTCTATTTACCATATTACTACTATCAGTTACAATAACATTTAATTGTAGCCCATATGTGGCATAGTTTGATCTTCACTTTAAGCCATATGCTCTTTCCATCCAGATTTAGGTTGAAGTAAGAGTTAAACTTTCTGAAACTTTACACCTGTGTTGGTAGCAGATTGGTCTCAGTGAGCAGTGATAAGCACACAGCCTTCCCCTTTTCCTCACCCAAATCTGTCCAGAAGAGAGAGGAAAAATGTCTCAGAATTATAGAATACACTGAGTTGGAAGGGAGCACAAGAATCATTGGAGTCCAGTTCTTGGCCCTGCAAGGATCATCTCCAAGAGTCAAACCAAGTGCCTGAAAAAATTGTCCAAACGCTTCTTGAGCTCTGTCAGACTTGGTGCTGTGACCGCTTCCCTGGGGACCCTGTTCCAGTGCCCAACCACCCTCTGGGTGAAAAACCTTTTCCTGATGTCCAGCCTAAACCTCCCCTGACACAACTTCAGGCCATTCCCTCAGGTCCTGTCACTGGTCACCACAGAGAGGAGATCAGTGTCTGCCCCTCCTCTTCCCCTCATGAAGAAGTAACTGCAATGAGGTCTCCCCTCAGTCTCCTCCAGGCTGAACAGCTCAAATGACCTCAGCCACTTCTCACACAGCTTCCCCTCAAGGCCCTTCACCATCTTTGTAGGTCTCTTTTGGATGCTCTCTAATAGTTTATCATCTTTCTTATAGTGTGGTGTCCAAACCTGCCCCCCAGGACTCAAGGTGTGGCCACCCCAGTGCAGAGCAGAGGGGACAATTCCCTCCTTTGCCCAGCTGGAGATGCTGTGCCTGATGCCCTCCAGGACAGAGTTGGCCCTCCTGGCTACCCAGGGCACTGATGGCAGTCTTTTGCAACTGTTGTTTACAGTTGGCTCAACTCGAGTGGCCAGAATTATGATTATTAGTAATAATAATAATAGTCAGCAAAGTTGAGCTTTAGTAAGGGTGTATAAGACATCTTTAGATGTTTTGAGTGAGGTCTGTTTGATTGTGCCAGGTAAGAACAAGGTAATGGTGCAGTATGAGAAACATATTTTTAAGTTTTACAGAAGATGGATAGCCTGCACAAATTGAAACTATAGTGAAGATGCTCTGTTTTCCCAGGACTGCAGTAGCAATACACATTTTGCTAAAGGGCAGACGGGGTTCTTAGGAACAGTGGAACAAAATCCTGGTGTTCTCATTGTCTCATTGTGGTTGTGTAGTTTCTTATCGTCTTTGTCATGTCAAATTAATTAGATGTCTAGCAGCTTGTGGCTGCAATTAAGGTGGCCTACTGATAGAGCTCTAAAACCTTTGTTGAGACAGGATGGCATGATCTGTTAGTCAGATTCTTACTGAACTACACAGTCATGTAGAATTTGCTGACAGATGTAACACCAGTCGTGCTGATTTGAAACTGCTATATGACAGAGACTGTGCTTAGTCTAGCTGAATCAGTTTCTTTTAAGCTAAGAAGAGAAAATAAATGTTGGCTTTTTCTAGAAATAAGTTATTCTTTTGTATCTGCAGTTACTATGAAGCGTTGGTCTGGAGGCACACAGGTCAATCTCTCTTTGTAATCACTCTCCCTTTGTAATAACTGTTTAATTCAGGTGAGTACATAGATATGGGGTGCGTAGTCACTATATTCTTTTCCTTTCCTACCTTTTAATCATACTGATATGTGCCATATACTTAAATAAGCCGCAGCTGTTTAAAAGTTGCCTCGCAGACAGGAGAATTCTACACTACTGAGTTTTAGATAACAAAGTGGGTTTCCATGTGCTATAAAAATTAATGCTAGGTAAAAAGATAAATTGAGATATACTGTATCAGCTACTACCTTAGAGCATATCACTGGAGTTTTTTCTACTGTGGTTCTCGATTCTCTAATAAAGAATAAGACAAGAGTAAAATTAAGACAATTACCATCTGATTTTTGTGTCTAATGCGATTTTGAAGACTAATAGATGCTGTTTCAGTGAGAATAATGTCAGTGGTCTTGAGACAAACCTCGATACTGTGAAGTTAATATTACACACTAGATATAAAATGATAGCATCTGTGTTTCTTGTGCAGCTCCCTGTGACATTTTGGTTAACAACCATATTGAGGTGCAGACAGCTAATACCTAGTAGTTCAAGCACAGAATTCATGTGACCTTGAATACAACTAAATCCTTCCATTATTTCATTCCCAAATAGTACATGTGGGTTCTTTTCACTATTAAATATGTAATAAGAGCTTTAGCAGTTACAAGCATCTGTTATGTGTAATGTCAATGAGACCAGTTATAAAACTTGGAAAGAGGACCACTCCCACCTTGTGTAGACATTCTGTGAAGAACTGTACAAATTTTTCACTTTAAGATGTCACTAAAGTTTTTTGAGTCTTGCAGAACTAAAAGGTTGTCCAAGGAGCTAGTCAAGTTAAAAATAATCAGTTTGTGATATCAGCATTTCACCATGGTGTTTCTACTAAGTCTCAATTTTGAAGTTTTGTAGTTCAAAAAAAAAGCTGAAAAAACCTCACAACAACCAAGCAACTCACCCTTCTTGACATCTGCTGACCCAGGTGATAATAGCTTGTGGGAGAAATGGGATGAACAACCTTTGTTCAAAAAAAGTGCATCCTTGATGAAGGCAGGTAGTTAAAAGTAAGGTATTATGAGGCCGAGAGACTGCTTTCCAGACCAAAAGAGACTTCAGAAGCAAGGTTTCTAACCTGTAGGGAGATCTGCACAGGAAACATATCCCTGTATAATGTAGGATTCCTTAACATAGTAAGGAGAGGAAGAAGAAGGCCCAAGGCCGAAAACAGTCAAGTTTTTCAATCTGAATAGCAAACGTGGTCTGTGCATGGGTGTCATGCCAAAAGCGATTAGGCAGTGGAAAAAAAACCTAATATGAACTATGGAGTTCCTCTACAGTCTTTTGAAGTATATTAAAAGTATTGAGATACAAGTTTTTGGGCTCAGTGTACATAGGTGTGTAAAATTACTTCTCCCAGTCATTCAGACAAGATGGAGTAGTGTGTTTTCTACCTTTAAGATGCAAGTGAATTCTACGCTGAAATCTGAAGCTGAAAAATTACTTGGTGTCTTGCTCAAGAAAGGATGTCATAGAATAGCAGTGCTGTTTGAAGCGAGGAATATAAATTTGTAGATAGATGCCATTTAGTCTGAAGTATGAAGACTGAAGATGTAGTTGATGATCTGCAGAATGGCTTCTCTTTGACTAAACACAAAATCTTGTAAGCTGTTAGCTTCTGTGTTTGTCTACAAGGGCCTCTTTCAAGAGACAGTCTGCTTCAGCCTGAATTTTCTGCTGCAGATCTTGCAGTCCTTGCTTTTATCCTTATTTTGTCCTTTAGCTACTGTTGTAAGAGCCTGTTACCATAGCTTCGCCTGCAGGATGAGGACTGCTTGCAGACTAGGAACACAAAGCAAAATACTGTACCCATTCTTGTGTACATAAAACTGTACTTTAATCACAGCTAGGATTCCACATATTTCACTATTTTTTCCCCCAGTTGAAAAGATCAGTTCTGTTATTCCCATGACACTGCTTCAGTGCTTTGCTTTGATTTGCATGTGCTAGCCCTGGCGAAATGGAAATACGTCACTCTTGACAAAACTGACCTTGCTGATAGCAAGAAAATCACATTTTCTATTTCTTTCTCCTGACTTGAACAAGAGCATCCCATCTTAGATGTTAGATACACCTTTTAGGTGATCTGAACTGTCAGGCTATACAGTGTGTAACTATATGTCATTGCATCGTTCTTTTCCTCATATCCCTATGTAGCTTGAATGTTTTTGGTAAAAATGAGGGGGAGTGGGAAAATGATACCCTGTTCAGGTGCCATGGAATGTTTTGTAGTGGTTAATTACTCTCTTTCTCCCTTGATTTTAATCGGTTGGTAGTTGCTGAAATGGTATCCAAATCTGGGAATCTTCTCTGCAGCTAAGTGATCCCTACTCAGGGGATTTTGAAGTTAGTGATTAAATAGCTATTCATTTCCCTCAGGACTAGAATGTGTTTTCTGCTTGTAGACATACACAAGCTGTCTTGACCTAATTCAAGCCTCTGGTCTCTGCCATTTCTAGCAATGGTTTGAGGTCTTTGAGCCTTCAGCTGATTCCTCTTTGTTTTGGTTGTGCCGTTTTGGCTGTGGGTCTTGATGATTGGAGGTTTTGTTTTTCTCTGAGGTCAGAGTATGTGTGTGTGTGTGGCTTTTTCTCGTATTGGGAAGTTTAGGCCAAGGTTCATAAATTTAATTACCCTTGGAGGTTCTGTGTATTGATTTCCATTTACTGTTACAGGGGCCTGTACTTGAGTGCACCATTGTCTCTACTGAGTACATCGTGGGCACCCAGAGGCTCATTGGCAGAATTGGTGTCTTGTGTACACGAGGTCTCTGGAGCGGTGTCTAATCTGCAGGCAAAACAGGATGCCTTGCATGCCATTAGGCATCATAACTTCACACTGAATTTTGCCCCGGTGGCTGAAATACAAACTGAATGCCTTTGTGAAGCTTGCAGAGCCATGGCCCAAGAATCACTTTGTTAGGCCAAATAAACACAGAACAAAAGACCTTTGTTCATCAGTTTGGCCAGCTAAGCAACTCCTTCAGAAAGTTCCAGTCTTCTGGATTCTATGAACCTATCCTCTATGGTTAAAGGACAAGTAAGCTTTGTGGGGAATGGTTTAAAGGAATGAACAGCTCCTAGCCTGAAGTTACCATCCGTCTTCCACCTGCTAGCTGGTAAGAATAGCAGTCTTGCTAACATTTTCTGTCTGTAGCAGCCTTTTAAAATGCTTTTACACTGTGTTGCTCTGGGTACTGATAAACAGTCATCTCTTTTTCAAGAGTCACTCTTTTTCAGGTGGTTCCCTTGAGGATCTCTGGTCAAGAGTGTCCAGCCCTGATTCGGGAAGAGGAGATGATCCAGGCAATGGGATTGTTATACCCAACTAGGCAAGGCTCTATGCAGTTTGCTCCAGTTGATCCTGCTCTGAGCTTTGGGATTAGACTAGGTGATGTCTGCAGGTCCCTTCCAGCCTTAACAGTTCTGTGATTTTTATGACCGTGTTAAGAAGTAGCTGTCCTATTGTGACCCTCATAGGAGATGTGGTACTTGCATGATGAAAGAAACTTCAAGGATTTAAATCCGTTTGAGTATTGGAGAGTAATTCTGCAATAACAGAGATGAACTGAACATTTTAATGAAGCTTTGTCCATATGTTCTGCATGAGGATTATAATTTTGTCAGCTTTTTCCGTCCTTTTCTATTCTGCTGTACTGTCTTTTCTTCTGTTTTAGCGGAAATAGCATATTAGCACATCTTGCACATGGGATGGTTTTAGAAGCAGTTCCTGATTCTTCCCTTTTTGGAAAGCTTCTGTTTGTAGGAAAGACAAAGAGACCAAGTAGGACAACTTGCACGCTTCACAGAGTTCAGTGCTCCTGATGCCGCTTTACTTTGTTCTTGCTGCCCAACTTCGGCTTAAGTAGGCAGGAGGCAACCAAATGAGAAATGTGGTGGGGGTACTTACAGTATGTATGGCAGGTAGCCAAAAGTATGTGGCAAGCATTCTCCACAGAAACGTTTTTGAGGAAGCTGTCGCTGGACAGGAATGTTTCTGATGTTGTTCAGAACTTAATTTGTTTAGTTATTCAGCATGCTTTTGTTACAGTCTGTAGTCCTAACTGAGTTTTAAGTCATGCTAAGTCATGTTGCCAACCCCAGAATGTTTGTAAATCTGCAGTGCTATTTCAGTGTGTGTTTGTGGATAGTCTGCTTATGTACATAATATGAACTCAGTCAAGGTGTCGATTTAATGCATAGGTGCCAAAAATGCATTTATTTGAAGGAGGCTCCTTACTCTTCTTGCAAAATTAGTAGTAGAAGAGAGATCATGGATATTCACAATTTGTTTCAATAGCCAGCATGTGTTCTGCATTATATTTCTTGGAGTTACACTTTGCTTTCTTTATGTGATGTCAAACTCTAGAGACCTGGTACTTTTTCAGTTTTCTGATATATTTGTACTTCACTATTTCCAGACATGAGTTGTCAAGAATTAGCCATGGAAGTAGTTCAGTACCTATTGCAGCTTGTTGTCATGTCTGAAAGTACTGGCTTCTTTTTGTCACTGAGGAATTACTGAAGAGATGTGTTACGGTGTTTCTTCAGCTCATCACACAGTAGGAATATTTTAACAGTGCTGCATGTTTTCAGCTGAAAGGTGTTTTGTTTTGGGTTTTTTTTGCTTTTAAAATTAAATTAAAAGCTCAGTCAGAATCAAAGGACCACATGAACCGGTACAGTTCCTTCATCAGTTATGCTGACTGGAAAACATTGTCAAGAAATAACCATATGGTTATTAACTTGACTGTGCTATATAGGGCTGTGGTCTTACTCCATTTTGAAATTCTGATAGGTAAGATACAATTCTGGTAGTAGATATTTTTGTTTGAATTTCCTTTATTGCTAATTTTCTGTTAAGAGGTAGTTATTTTTAAGGGTCTGAGAAGTTCTTACCAAATGGACTGATCTCTGATGCTGAATAGTACCAGGAACATCAGGTTAAGGAGAGGTTTTGAATAGGCAAGAACTGCTTCATAGCATCAGGCAAGACCAACCTCCTGTGGTTGAGCCAATGCTTATGGATATCACATGATACCTTTTTTCCAAGTAATTGCAGCGATAAAACCCTGTGGAAAGAGCTTCCTTTGTCATCTGAAGAATGTTTGGTAGCTCAGTTCTGAGACTCTTAACTGCAAAGCAGAGTGCTGCTTTGGAGCCTGTAAAGCTGCTGAGGATGGCAGAATGGGTATTCCTCAGAGCCTAATTTCTTTGTTCACTGATACACAGGACCACTTTGTTCAAATGGTTTTGGGCTGCAGGCAGATTTTTATTTTCTTTTTATTCAGACTAGGATATGCTTAGGATCCCAAATAGTTCAAACTAAGTCAATCAGTTTTTTCAACACTCTGTAGAGATTCTCGGGATACTAAGCAAATTTGCAGACAATACAGAACTGGGAGGAGCTGTTGACTCCCTCTAGGGCAGGGGGCCCCTGCAGAGAGACCTCAACAGATTAGAGGGCTGGGCAATCACTGACCACAGGAAGTTCAACAAGTGCTGGATTCTGTACCTGGCATGGGCCAGCCCTGGCTGTGTGGACAGACAGGGGAATGAGATGCTGGAAAGCAGTGCTGTGGAGCCAGGAGGGCCAACTCTGTCCTGGAGGGCATCAGGCACAGCATCTCCAGCTGGGCAAAGGAGGGAATTGTCCCCTCTGCTCTGCACTGGGGTGGTCTCACCTTGAGTCCTGGGGGGCAGGTTTGGACACCACACTATAAGAAAGATAATAAACTATTAGAGGGCATCCAAAAGAGACCTACAAAGATGGTGAAGGGCCTTGAGGGGAAGCCGTGTGAGGAGTGGCTGAGGTCACTTGATCAGTTCAGCCTGGAGGAGACTGAGGGGAGACCTCATTGCAGTAACAACTTCCTCATGAGGGGAGGAGGAGGGGCAGACATTGATCTCTTCTCTGTAGTGACCAGTGACAGGACCTGAGGGAATGGCCTGAAGTTGTGTCAGGGGATGTTTAGGCTGGACATCAGGAAAAGGTTTTTCACCCAGAGGGTGGTTGGGCACTGGAACAGGGTCCCCAGGGAAGCGGTCACAGCACCAAGTCTGACAGAGCTCAAGAAGAGTTTGGACAATTTTTTCAGGCACATGGTGTGACTCTTGGGGATGGCCCTGTGCAGGGACAGGAGTTGGACTTGGTGATCCTTGTGGGTCCCTTCCAACTCAGCTGATTTTGTGATTCTCCATTCACCTGAGGAAGGTGTACTGCTGGGATTCATTGCTTCCTGCTGTCTTCAGAAGGCTTGAAATACATTCAGGTTTCAAATAAGGACCTTGTAATGTCTAAGTGTTAATACTGCTCTATTCCATTTTGTTATGGTTATTGGAAATTACTCGTTATCTTAAGAGATGACTTGTGGCAGTGCTGAGATACTCTGACACAGATGTGAAAACTCTGTAGGGGGTAAAGAACTCCCTCACTCCACACCTTGCTGCTTCTTCCAGTGTCTGCTGAAAACTCCGGCTAAGTGGATGTTGCTTTGGTGAATCCATCACTGTTTGTGATTTAGATACTTCTTTCTGAGCAAAAGAGATTTTTATCAAAGAATAACCTCTTCAGTATTCATACCCTCCAAGGCAGGCATTGTATCAGGTTGCTTTCTCAAGCAAAGGTGTTAAAGTTGGGGAGGACTCCTCATGGGAATTAGAAGGAATGAATGTATCACAGCAGGTCTTGTCTTGCTTTCTGAAGTAATGCTATTGTGTGTATGAGTATAGTCTCTCTATTTTAAAAATGAGAAGGTGATGTAATTGGGGGGGTGAGATGACTAGGGAAATCAGATTTCAAGATGGGGAGCATAAAATCCACTGTAGTTATGAGGAGGCTGCTTTTCTCTGCAGATTTGGAGATGTATTTACATACCTAGATTCATCAGTGCGTCAATGATAATTTGCTTTGGAAGAACAGTTCCCTCAGTACAAGTGCTTGAATGCTAATCTGTGTACTGCTTGTGGATGTGCTGGAGTTAATTTTCTTCCTAACAGCTCCTGTGGTGATGTGTCTTCTGTATTTGTAAATAGTGAAAATAGTGTTGATGACTCAGGGATGTTTTTGTTATTGTTGAGCAGTGCTTACATGGAGTCAAGGTCTTTTCTGCTCCTCACCCCACCCCACCCCACCAGCGAGGTAGCTGGGAGTGCACAAGGAATTGGGAGGGGACACAGCTGGGGCAGCTCACCCCAGCTGACCCAAGGGATATCCCACACCATATGGTGTCATACTCAGCATATAGACCTGGGAGAAGAAGGAGGAAGGGGGGGACGTTTGTCTTCCCAAGTCAACATTGTATGCGACGGAGCCCTGTTTTGCTGGGGATGACTGAACAGTGCCTGTCCATGGGAAGTGATGAATGAATTCCTTGCTTTGCTTGTGTGCGTGACTTTTGCTTTATGTATTAAACTGTCTTTACCTCAACCCATGAATGGTCTCAATTCTATCTTTCTGATTCTTTCCCCCATTTCATGTGGGGGAAAGTGAGCGAGCAGCTAGGTGGGATTTGGCTGCCTATTGGCATTAAACCATGACATTTAGTAATGGCTGTACTGGAGTCTATTAAAATATTGTAGTGTTAGTAGCAGCACTTGGGGAAAGGATTCAGGATAAACCTCTTGGATAACTTGCTTTAGAGTCAGAGATCTGCAAAAGGCAGTTAACTTTGTTTCATTACACTGGTTATTTCTGTCTACTTCCTTTAGCTGAGGAGAGTAATTGTGGATTTTTGTCTTTCTAGCTGTAGACTAGGGAACCTTATGAAAAGAAAACACACAGTCCCTTGTTTGTGTCTGTCTATCTGGGAACTGTAGTTGTAGCCCATAACAAAGCATTCTTCCACCTAGTTAAGCATTTACATCAGAAAGTTGCCAAGGTATGTTGGAGATACAGTTTGTCTATCAAGGACGGGTGGTTCAAGGATGAAGGTATTTTTTTCAGTTGTGAAGTAATTTATTGACAAATTATGTGACGATAAAATGTTTTTCTGCTAAGCTGCAGTAGGACGCATTCTTCTTACAACAATATCTTTTCTCTTGGCAGAATTATTTTATTATGAATCTGCAGCAAGTTGCTTGTTTAGTGTCCACAGAATGTATATTAAATTTGAAGTTGCAGTTTAGATAATGCTTTTCTCCAAATCTCTTTCTTCCCACCCCACATTCCACAATATCTCCTTGACCGCATAGAATTCATGAAACTAGGGATGTTGCTTTGCAATAGATGAAAACTTTTAGTAATACTTTATACTTTAGTATAATGTCTTTTTAAGTGATTGAAATATACATGCATTATATATATATATATATAAAAGATAATGGTTTTGTTAATGAGTAGATTATTTGCATATATTTCTTTAATCAAATGATACTTGCATTTGGCTAACTTTTAGCAGATTGTCAGTGTCGTCAGAAATGGCCCATAAGAAGAAGAGGCGTATAAGAATACTGATAATTCTGTAGAAATAACTGGTTACCATGTGTTTCTGCTGCTGTCTACTTCTAGTTTTTCTGTGTGATTAAATCATTGTAGCTTACTGATTTTAATGAGTAATTCAGTTGAGGTGCCTCTGTGCCAGAAGAGACCTGCATTTTGAGCAGCCTTATAGCACTTGTATAGGAAGATACTTGTTTTAAAAATTAATGTGTGTTTAGTCTGTAAATGTACTCTATTAATTTATTGCCAAAATGTAGTCAAACAGAAGGCCCTAAATGTAACCTTGCTAGTGAATTCTGTTGTTTCAAAGCTGCTTTTCTGACTCAAGTTTTGAACTTAAATATATCATTTTCAGTTTCACCTGTAAGAGGTAGGGATTATTCAAAACAGACTTCCATGGACTTGAAGGAAACTGTCTCGTGTCAATTAGTTGTTGGGGTTTTTGAAGTCTTAAAATATTTTTAAAACACTGCATTTCTTCCTGTTAAAAAAAGTTTTCTTACCCTGCAGTGTTCTTGGCGAAATTACTGAAACGACTCTATGGTGAAACTTCATCATCTTCTCTTGTTTGTACTTCAAGTAGAGAAGAGGCGGTGATTCTTGAAAATCTTGGATCAAAATCTAAAGAACAGAATTTGGATAATGTTCAGATTTCATCAGCAGATGCTAGCACATCAACTAGTACACCCTGCAAATCATTTCAAGGTGAGACTGCATTGTCATTTTTCTGATAATATGCTTTTAAATATAGCTGCTTTATTTCAGAACAGTATCGTATATAGTTTTTTCATCTATTGATACCAACAGATGAATTCTAGGTACTTAATACCTGAAACACTCGAGGTCAATGCATAAGTCCTATGAAATCCAAGAAATAGTCTTGGTGTGTATGCATGGGTACAGCATTTAGCAGTAGCAAATATGAAAGTTCAGTGTAAGTTATTAACTGTCTTTGATATAATGTCTGTTAAATGGTGATAAAATGACTTCTACTGGTATAGCTCTGCTCAGCTGTTAGAGATACACACAAAGATTGGTGGGAATACACGATCCTGCCCTTGTGTTGCAACAGAAACCCCATGGCAAGCGCAAATCCAACAGAAGACAAATATTAATTCAGAGACTGTGTTAGTCCCTTGCAAAAGAGCATTATTTTGTGTGTGTTTATGCAATGAACATGGCGCATGAATATTTGAACAGGTAAGTACAAGTCCTTTTTTTTCAAATACGTTGTAGAATGTGAATGGCATGCCAGAAGATGGAGCTGGAATATGAGGTAGCTGTGGTATTACTTGTGGGTGAAAAGCTCTGTGCACAAGTATATAATGACTATAAATTGCTTTGTATTCATCTAAACCAAATTTTGCCATAACTAGAAGGTTGTTAAACTGACTCGAAATAGAAAAGTATGTTTCCCAAGAGTATAAAAAGATTTCTCCAGGGGAGATGCTCAGCTCTCCTTCTTACTTTCCCACAGGGAAGAATTGATAGTGGATGTGGTCTGGGGCAGGAGAGTAAAGTCCAGAAAGAAGTGAGCAGAATGATGAGTAGGGTTAGAACTGTGTGCTACATATTAACAGGTGTTTGTCCTGTTCAGGGTTCTGCTTCGTAGGATTAATTAGAGGATTGGTCTGAATTGCAAAGGAGCTCTGAAGAGCTGGTTTTCAAGAATAACCTCTCAAAGCACAAGAATGGCTTATTTTGATATGCAGAAAGCTAAGCAAATGTGGCAGGATGCCTGACTGAGCTCAGATGTGTCTGGGAGAGCAGCAAAGGGAAGGTGAGGGAAGTCTAGCTGGGACAAGGCAGGCACAGGAGCTGTGTCATCACTGTGGAAGCAGTCCCACAGTGCCTGAAAAAGAAGAGCAGAACATGCCTGTTAACAGTAACCAGGTTCAACCAACAGTCCAGTGACACCAGGAAAGTTAATAGTGACAAGGCAGGTCTGAGGTCAAGCCAGTATGTCAAGTCTGTGAATCAGTATGTGCATCAATTGGTCTGGAATATCCCTCTGGTCAGTTTGGGTCACCTGTCCCAGCTGTGTCTCCTTCCAGCCTCCCACTCACCCCTAACTTCCTCATCAGCGTGGCAGTACAAAAATCAGAAAAGGCTCTGGCTCTGTGTAAGCCCTGCTCAGCAATAACCAGAACATCTTTATATTATCAACCCTGTGTTCAGCACAGATCCAGAACACAGCCCAATACCAGCCACTGGGAAGAAAATTAACTCTACCCCAGCCAAAACCAGCACACCATTACTGTAATAGAAGATTGCTTGGAAATTTCAACTTCTGTAGTTCTATATGTTTTATACTCAATTTGGTTTTCTAGATTAGTACTTCTCGTACTTCTTTTGTGTAGTCAGTAATGAAAGGCATATTTTCAAAAGGTTGATAAACCAGTAAACTTATTCTATACAATGATATGTGATAGTATTGGGAACTAATTGTCCTTTCAAAATAGGCTATTTATTTGCTCTATGATAAAGGTGTGCTGAATATGCACAACTGTGGAGTAATTTCTTAAGCTAAAACTGTCTTCATTTGTAGTGAATCTATACCATTCCTTATAAATTAGGGCCTGGCAAAACTCCCACTGAAATGGGAGGTGAGAGGGAGAATTTACATGACGTTGTGATTTATAACTTCTCTGATTTGTTTATACCTGATTCCTAATGCAGTGTTCTTCAAGGTAATGAAAGAACAGCTTTTTATTCAGAATCCTAATACAGGGGAAATATAGCTTATGGGATAGGAAACATGGAGTAAAAAGAACAGGTTTATATTTAGGATTTTCACAGCAGAGCAACAAGGTTGTTTTGAAATTAACAGCAAACTATAATTGAGTTTGTTTTCTGTTGGAGGCATGCAAATGCCACAGTAGTACAGAAGGGGTTCGGCCTTGATTCAAGTTCAACATATAAGTACTTAAAAAAAAAAAAAGCCTTGAAGTGATAAACTCATAGGAAAAAAGATAAATCAGTTAGTTACCCATCTGGGAAACCAACAGACAACCATTCTTTTCTGGCTATGATTTTATTTCAATTTAAGGATCTCTTGCATTTACGTGTGGTGATTTTATAGCATTGGACACTGAAAGTACACATTTAGAGATAGGCTAGAAGGTTTGAGCTAAAAACTCTGTGACCTTGGTGAAGGAAAAACATAAAAGCGTTGATTGAATTTTTTGATCATAAACTGTTTTAAGTTACTTCTTACTTACAGACCAAAGATTATGGGCATAACTGCAAGGTAGCTGATGATTTAAGTAGCAATAGTCAAAGATAGGTAATTGAAAGCAACAATGGAAAGTGAGGGATTTTTTTTTGTAGATATTAACTCTTTCCTATTTTGAAAGTGATTATTTCAGTCCTACAAAATACTTCTAAAAATGATCTAGTGTCAATAAAAAGTCGAGGACTACTTTAAAAATAAGGTGACTTAGTGTTTTGGTTTGAAAGACAGGTGTCTGCTAAGGAAGGCAGGAGCCTCCCTTGGAATGGCAGATGCGACTCCCCTTCCCTCCAAGTTATTATAAATTTGAAATCAAGGGGCTTTTAGGCAAAGATAGGGGAAATAGGAATAACAATTCTTTACTATTATGTATCTATATATGTATAACAAGTCAAACAAACAACAGTAACTATGGCAGTAACAACAAACAGAACCAGTAACCCAGCCCCAGCCGTCTCGGCTGTCAGGCCCTTTCCCCTCGGGTGCAGTTCTGCTCGCAGCCGGCAGGGGCGCTGGCGGCTCCCGGTGAGCAGGGCAGGTGCGATGGTTCCCCCGCGGCTGCAGGGGGCGCTCCGGAGCGAGCTCGGGAAACCCGCGGCTCTGGTGCCCTGGGATCCCGGGAAGGGATGGGACAAAGGCTTCACAAACCCCTGGGCAGCCGATCCCAGTGTCCGGCCGGACTCTCGGGAACAGCAGGCTGGAACGGCAGGCTGGAATGGCAGGGACGAGCACAAATCCTGGAGGACAGACAAGATGTATCCAAGCAGGGAACCCCCCGGAGGTCTGGAGAGGCAGGGCGAGCACAGCTACAACATAGTGAAGGCTCAAAGCAACGGCGGGGGCAGGGTGGCCACGGCTCAGCTCCCAGCGGGGCAGGGAAGGCGGGCTTGGGATCCCGAGGTTTCTCCGGCAGAAGGAAGAACAGCCGAAGAGAGCAGCCTCTCTCTCTGTCCAAACGTCGGGGACTGACTGTCCACCACCCAGGTGAAACAAAAGAGTAGCCAGATGCACCCCTCCCTCAGTGGGTAGCTCTTTTGTTTTTCTTAAGTACCGAGCAATTTGTCCCCTTAGCAACACGTATGGGGAAAATTCCTTTAACAGAAAAAAAAATAAACAGGAGAGCTCCTAAAACCCCAACACTTAATCTTAAGTATTTTCTAGCATTAAATAACAGATTTTACTATCAAACTCATCACAATGTCCTATTTGCCTTTTACAGTTATTCTCAGATTGTGAAAATACCATTACCAATTTGTCTGAGCTCAACCACCACCACCACCTTCCCCCTGTGAGATTCTGATCTTTATTGGAATGCAGTTTGCAGCATTGCCTTTAAATTTTATGGACATGTCTCTATTGTCCTTCCGGATGCAGGCCTTTAAGACCATGCTTTTATATCCTGTAAATATTTGTGTTTACATTCCTTTTTTTGAGACCAAGTTGAGGTTGAGATGCTTAAGAAGATGAAACATCAGGGCCTATGTTAATGATTGGTTCTCATTTAATTTTGGATAATTAATAATTTAGTATCAGAAAGGGTTATCCTATAAAGCTCCTCACATGGTTCTGGAACCAAAGCTCACAATAAGACCCAGAATAACTGGAGATGGAAGGCAAATTCTGGGGGACACTGTCCTTTGTGACTATAGAAAGGCCTTCTGAATGGTATTTGCATTTTCTTCCAGAAGGTGGTGTGGAGATACTTACAGCTTTTTACCGCCTAGGCTGGTAGTTCAATGCCTTAGAAAGCCTCGGGCAGCCTAGAGAGGTAGCACGGGCGATCCAGCATTTCAGTAGCTCTAAAAGCAGCAAATAGTAGCTGCAAAACTGAAAGCACCAGTAGAAGCAAAGAGGGAGAAATAAGTCTTCAGCTTGTCTAATTCCCGCAATTAGAAGTTTTCAGACAGAAACAGAAGCACACAGATGTTCACAGAAAGATTTGCAAAGCCAAAAGAGGGCAGGCCCCCTCTTGGGCCCTTTCTTTTATTGGGAGAAGGGGAAAGGGGAGGACTGGGGGCGGACCCGGGGTGACCGGCCAATCAGACACTGCTAAAGAGTTTGAGTTACATTTGGTTTTGCCTGTGCTTGGAACAAAGGGGTTCAGGGCACATGGCAGAGGCAAGTCCTGGCTTGTCTTGGGGAGGGGGAAGGGAAGTTCGGAATAGGCAACAGCAAGGTGGTACTTCTGTTAGGGATGGAGAAAACATGTGGAGGTGTCATGCTTCTTCTGGGCCCCAAAGAAGGAGAGTAGTCATATCTTTTTTACTTAAAAAGAGAAATTTTTAATTTTTTAAAAACAAACAAAACAGCAACAACAAAAAAAAACCCACACAAAAAAACCTACACAAAAAAAAAAAACAAAAACAAACAAAAAAAAAAAAATGATAAACCCAAACCAAAACAAAGCACTTGCCTGTGCTCAGAATCTCCATCCTAGGGCATAGATAGTAAGATATACCTTCTCTTTGGATTATAGTTGTCGTAAATCAGGCTTTTTTTCTCCCTTTGTACCAAAATACCCAGTGATAAAATGAATGTAACCAAAGTAGGGATTCCTATCCCCCAGGACAATTTGATAAGACTTTCTAAACACTTCTTCCCTTGAGGAACTTGATTCATCCATTGTAAGACCTATAGTTCTTAATTTCAAAAGATGCAATAAAAGATTTTTTTCTTACTTCAGCATAAAGTTAAAGAGGGTCTAGATTACCATCTTTATTACTTTAAACCACTTATATGTTACACACATGTAATGAACCTGAATCTCATGGCAGGCAAAGCATTAAAAAGAGAACAAATGGAAAGTTGAAAGCTCCTAAAATAAGAGAACACTTTCCCTAAACTAAGCATATTTTGTGAATATGCTTCCAAATGCTCTATTAAAAATGCTTTAAAACTTGCTGTACCACAAAAAGTAAAGCATCTGGCAAAAGACTGAGCATTTCAAAATACAAATTGCTCACTTGGATTTGTCCAGAGGATTGGTTTTGTTTGGTTTTGACCTTTGTTAGGGCCAGATCTACTTGCAACAAGGATTAATATAATGAGAGATGTTTCTCATGAGGTCTGCAGTTCTGTGATTTATTTACTTTTTGTTGATATTTTAAAACCTCATTAATTATTTTTAATAGCTTTATAGTATATATTCAGAAGAGACATGCATGCTTCTAACTAGAGATTTACTAATTGTAGAATTGGTTTTTTCACAGTCACAGAATGGGCCAGGTTGGAAGGGACCACAGTGGGTCATCTGGTCCAACCTCCCTGCTCAAGCAGGGTCATCCTAGAGCGCATTGCACAGGATTTCACAACTTCTCTGAGCAATCTGTTCCAGTGCTCAGAACCCCCCACAGTAAAGAAGTTCTTCCTCACCTTCAGGTCGAACTTCCTGTGCATCACTTTCTGCCCATTGCCTCTTGTCCTACTGCTTGGCGCCAGCAAGAAGAGCCTGGGAATGTTCTCTTGACACCCCATGTTTTAGATACTGACAGACATTGATGAGGTCCCCTCTCAGTCATCTCTTCTTGAGGCTGAACAGGCCCAGCTCCCTTAGCCTTTCCTAGTAAGAGGAAATGGCCTCCTTAGTCTCTGACCTTTTCTTGGTCAGAATTATAGCTACTTTTTATAAGGCTTGGGATTTACTGATCAGTATTTAGCATCTTCCTTATAAAAATAAAAATTTTAGAGTCGCCGAAGAAGGATAACTGTGTTCAAGTGAAATATATAGTGTTCAGTTTGTCAGTATAAAGTGTGCTCTGCCACTTTTGATTTTTGCTTTTTCCCTAATTCTGAAAAAAGGAATTTGAAATGCAGAGAGCCTAGCCAGAGTTTTGGATCTTGTGGAGACAGTTTATATTTTCTTCTCCTTCATTTATTTAAGTAAGAAATAATGAGGAATGTTACTAAGCTGTTGCTACTAATAGGTTTTAGTTTTCTAAAAAAGCTGGAATCCATGCTATATAAATGGACAAAATGCAATTTACTCCTTATTCATTAAATAGAAATGTGAGTGTCTTACCAAATGTGACATATCCCAACATTGTTATCCTCTATGAGGAATTCATGTCAAAATTCAGTGCAGCTGTGTGATTATTTTGTGTTCTCCTTCTTATTTGTTCCACTGAAGTTATTGATGCTGACAGTGTACTGCATTTAAATCATCACTAGAACACCAGGACTCTGTTCTTCCTCATACTAATCCTGTCTTCCTGCAGCCATTCTACTGCAGAAAACTTAAGCTAGTGACAGAAATGCCTAGAAGACAAAACTTGTCTAAAAATATGCCTTTTAGTTGATCAAGTTGATGAAGTGCTTATGGTTGAGAAATTAAATTCTAGCAGTACTCAATGCAATAAACAACTTTAGAGACTTGTTAAACAATTCAGCTTTGCTTTAGTTAATTACTTTGAAAAGCTGTCTATTGTGAATAAGCTAAAGAGCAATGGAGATTATAATTATTATACAATAAAGTGTTGTCACACACTCATAGAGTCTTCTCTCAAGGGTTTAAAAATTTTCTCATTACATGGTATATTACAGTGCCATTATGCTGTGCAAATGGGATAGATGTATCCAGGAGTAGAGTATTTGGCTGAAGATACCAGCCTCTGGTGGCTGTGGTAAAAATGGTGCCCAGCCAGCTTTACAAGCCAATATAGCTACATGCTTTAGGGGAATGTAGAAATCCGGGATTTAGGGGAGAAGGGAAAAAAATTCCAAAACCCAACCAACCCAAACACCACAAACGAACAATAACCCCTCCTTTCTCTGTTCATACTGAGTGGGCTGCATGTATAGTATCTGTAACTTCTGTTTGTGACAGAAACAGTTCTGTTGTTCAGTCTTCAGTTCCTCTAGCAATGTTTTTGTGGGTTTTGGAGTTGTTTGCTGCTGGTTGACAGATTCCTTCCTTTTCCAGTGTTCTTATGTATATTGTGTTAACTCATTCTTCTCTTCTATGTGCTCATTTCCAACACCTTAGCTGCTATAGGGAGAGCTGCTGGCCTCTGTGAGACCCCAAAGCAATTTAACAGGTAGCTCATCTAACAGTATGTAGGGGTTGCTTAAGTAGGGAAGACAGTGCCAGCTTTAGCTCTAAGTGTTAACAAGCTCTAAACCCAAACTAGACAACTGCAGGAAAACTAATTATCTTGGTAAAGTAAATGGAAAAATAACTTGTTTAAGAACTTGATAAAGTAGCCTTGTTCACCTTGAGAATGGCTGATTGTACTAAATTGAATCGAACTGCAGCATAATAATTGTGTGTAGCATTCCCACTGTCCACCTTGACTCCCTGTTTGAAATAATTTTTGATGCATTGATGACAAAAAGGTTGTGTGAGACACCACTCCTGCTCCAGTTTACACTGGGGAGTTTATTACTTAAGATGCCATTGTCAAAATCACAGTTATTCAGAGTCAAATCTCATGTTTTCTGCTGTTACAGAACCTTACTTTCTACTTGGGTTTCCTATCAACTCTACCCTCTAACAATTATTTGAAAAGTGGAAATGTGTATAGTGTAAGCTTGGTACTGAACTATGTTCTGAGCAAATAATTTTCCATAATTTTTTGTGCTTTGCATTATTTTTTATGCAAGCAAGAATGGACTGTTACCAATAACTTCTAGTTATGGAATAGAAAATGTGAGTTTAGAGGGGCAAAGGCTTTAAAATCTTAAATTTTGTTTGCTTTTACTCTTACAAGCGCATCTATTTATTTTCTGGTCTTGTTTGAGGTAAGTTCCAGTAATGACATAATCACTTCGTCAGTGACGATAATTCAGTAATTGCAACTTAGATGTGGCCTTTTAGATTCAGTGTTGTTGCATTTATTTTTTTTTTAAAGGATTGACTGACAGGGATATATTTGGCTTTTGAAAAGTATGGTGAACAAATAATATCTGCAGCAGGAGAAATAATTGAGCTGGGTACTAGCATAACATTAAGATAGCTTTATGTTCCTGTTTATACAGCTAGAATTCTTAGACATCTAATCAAAATATTGCATATAGTCATATACCAGGGCATATATGGGACACATATACCATTTAGCTGTATAGTTTGTTTCATCATTACTTCCTATATTCAACTTTCACAAAACAAAAAACAGCAAAATCTTAATTCCACCATCTGCCAGTAGTCAGATCCACCGCTGAGAAGTGTTCTGTGTCTTGGTTTCCTCGATCAGTGGTGATTCCATGCTTCACTCTCACTTTGTATTGTGCTTAGTTTTCCTTACTTTTTCCAAGAGAATGTAGATATTTTAGTGCTTCATAGGTAAAAAGCAAAAACATCTTCCCCAGATAATGAGTGAGAACAAGAGTAAGAAGAAATTGTAATTTTGTTGTAAGTTTTTTCTTTGTGACAAGGAATGTCTGCCATTCCTAATGTAGTGAAACTGAAGCTGAGTTATAATGGTAAGTGCTGTCTCCAATAAAATGAGCTATAATACAGCCTTTCTACATGTCTGAAAAATAAACTAAATCTAAGAGTTAGTGTACATGTGGGAAGCAGTGAGCTAAATAAATTTGAGCTCTCTTATTCCTTGTTTTTTATGAATTTCCCATCCCGACTTTGGACCTTGTAAAATGGGTGTGTCTTTATTGACCTCCATTTCCTTTTGAAGTTTTTGTTTTTCATCAGGCTGGAGGAAAACACCATGATGGGGAAGTACTTCTGAGGATTTTCTCGTTTTGTTTTCTTCTTTCAGTGCTCTAGCCTAGTATCCTCTGTAATCTAGACTTTCTCTTTTCAGTGATGTGAAGGACTTCTGGGAATATAAAGTGTCAGAAGGGAAGTTGTAATGAACTGGCTTGACTTTCAACATGCTTCCAGGCACAAATAGTATACACCCTGAGAACTGGGAGCAGTCTTCTGTAATATGGCTAGGATTCTAAAAAATAATACCCTAGGAATGAAGTGAAAACATGGTTTGCCTGAATATCAAAGGATAGTGGACTTGTTTTTGTGTAAACATAACTGAATAAAGTATTAGAAATTAAGGTCAATCAGAAAATTCAGTGCTGCTGTCTGCACTAATATGTTGTGACCAATAGTATTATAAAAAAGAGGATTGGAATTAAATAAGTGAATTGTACTGCTTCCCCACAGTGTTCTCCAACAGCTGCTGCTTAAGGATTTTCTGAGCAAGAGGACAACATGTATCTTTAATTATAAGAACTTTTTCTTTTATCACTTTATTGTGTGAATGTATGTAATTGTGCAATTTAAAGTAGAACTATAAACTTTGACATTTTACTTGGCAAACAGGGAAATTTGTCCTTCCATAAAGAATAGCAGGCATCTTCAGAATTAAAAAATTTAAAAATTCTGAACTTTGCAGGAGCAAAAACCTTTTCAGCATTCTGTTACATGTATTGGTGCTAATAAAATATATGACAGCAATAACAATGTATTTGAGATAATTTGATATCCAAAAGTAATTCAGAAAACTTGTATTTTTGTTTGTTTAGAAAAAGATGAAGAATCTTTGGAAGGAATATATATCTCATTTTTCTGCCAAGAAGTGTCTCCCCTTGTTTATTCCAATAAAGTAAGGATAATGAGGTCTTAAAACAAGCTAAAGGAATTAGACTGTAATAGTAAACTATAGTACCTCTCCATAATTTTGAAAGGCAGGTTTCTACCTGCAGTGGTGAATTTCTACAGAAATAATTCATCGACTATTCCAGTCACCCAGCAAAGAAGCACAGCATTTCCACTGTTGTGTGTTGTTGTGCAATGGTTATCATTTGAGTAAAGTAGATGACCAGTAGTGACTGGTAGAGTCTATAATGACTGGTAGAGTCTGTTGTTTTTGTTTTTTCCATCCAGTGTAACTTCCCTAGTATTGAGGGAGAGAATCCTGCTGAAGACTGCAGTCAAGCAGTAGGAATTTTGCCCTCCAAGGAAAAGGACTGTACTTTCCGATTGCACAGAAGACTACTTGAGCTAAAAGCTTCTGTCTTTGTGGAAAGCACTCTAGTGTGTGTTGATGTGAGACTGGAAAACAAGCCTATGTAAAGTCAGCCTGGGAACCGAGGTTGTACATAATGTAACACCTCATGTCCCTGCGGTTACTTTAATGTACCTTATCATGGCAGACTGAAATAACTTGATGTTCAGGAACTTGGATATTATCTGAACAAAAATGAATATATACTGGGGAACGGGTGGGTGTTTGGGTTCACTGGATTTGTTTATACTCTTGAAGAATATTTTGATGTCTTCACATTGATCAACTGGAAAAGTATTTCTTTTTCAGTACTACAGTTCAGGAGGGCACTCAAGGTGTGTACAGTTAGTCACTGATATCACCTTTGGTACACTTCAGTTTTTGAAGGTTTCTGAAGGAGACAACTCTTGCCCAGGATTTGTGTGTGCTGTCTTTATAGATGCTTGTCTTGCTAGTTAATGAAGGGGAAAGTTACTGTGTACAGATAACGAGGTGTGTTATATGTGCCTCGGGAATTGTCAGTTTGGGGCCATAGTCTCACTTGTATGCAATAAAAATGAGGAATAGCTATAACAGGGTCATGTTCTAACTTACATAATAAGTAAAATCATACTTTAATACAAAATTTTTAAGGGAAATAACAGACCTCATTCAAGCCTTATTTTTGTCCAGGTCGTATCTACTGTAACACCACACAGAAAATGCCTACTGCCAGTAATGACTTTTGTAGAAGGTATGAGACTGAACTACTCAGACCTTGTATTTGATCCAGCATCAATTCCTCATTTCCTGTGTATGATGATTTAGGAATGGTACTCTCAAATTTAGTAAGTATGCTCACTAAAAGGAAGACCACCAGCTGCTCCCCTCCCCTTCTCCAGTGGGAGACAAAAGGCAGAGATCATAGGTCAAGATAAGAATAGTTTACTGGAAACAGCAATGAGATAAAAAAACAAACATTAACATCAACAATGCTAATAACAAAAATGTACAAAGAGAGGATGATTTACATGCAAAATGCTTACCCCAGCCCAGGACACTGAAAAACAATGGCAGACAGCTCCTCTGCCTGACACGAATTCCCTGTGACTGGAAAGGAGCACCTTTCTTCTTGGAAGCGAGAGTCCCTTTTCCCCAGCCCCTGGAACTAAGGTGGTACTGAGTAGCACTGGTGTCTTGGCCATGTCCTCTGGGCACAGCACAGGGCAGCCCGGAACTCCTGGATCAAGCTTTCCGGTAGGTTCAGCCTCCCCAGCAGCTGTGACTACAGGCATGTGCCACTGCACCTGGCTACTGTGAAAAAAATAATTAACTGCCCTGGCCAGAACTAGGACACTGTGCTTTTCCATAAAGACCTGTTTTCGGGGACAAACTCTTTCCATCTATTTGGAGAAGTGGTAACTGGCTGTTTCCAAGGCATAATTTTGTGAAAAAGATCACAATATTGGTAATATTGGGCTAACTTAGAGTTGTTTGGCAGGGAGAGCTGCAGGATTTTCTAGCTTGACTTGGGTCCTCTGTTTGCTCTTAAGAGTTCTGCCCTATGGGAACTTAACTTGGGTGAGTTATCAAAGCTTTCTGAGTTGCAGAGAAGTGCTTCATGGGTAAGACAAAGTTTTTGTCTGATTGCAAAACTGTACAGGGTGCTGGTGTCCAGTCACTGGCAGTGGGACTTCTGTGAGGGGAGGCTGCAGATGCCCTGTACTGGACACAGCCAGTTCCAGCCCGCCCACCGCAGGGCACAGCCGAGCCCACAGCTGAGGCAGGGGCACCCTGGAGGAAGCTTCTTTAAGAAAGGAGAAAACAATCCCAAGACAGGAGGGAACTAAAAGGAGTGGCAACAGTGGAAACCCTAGGGTCAGAGGAGGAGAAGGTACTCTGTTGTTGAGTAAATGTTCCTGCAGGATGGCAGCCCACAGAAAACTCCTGTGGGGGTAAAGAAAGGATCAGCAGAGGCTTTAAGCATTGTCCCCCCCACCACCTTGCACTGCTCCATCTTTCTGAAGGAACTGGGTGTAACCTGCAGTGAGAGGAAATAGGAAGGAGCAAAGTTGGGAGTGAAAAGAGCCAGTGAGGAAAAGTTCTCCTTGCTGTTGACCTGCGAGCTCTCTCAGTCCTGTTCACCCCACTATGAACACCACCCTCAGCCTCCTGAGGGGAGAGTGAGTGAGTATCTGGCTGGGTGTTTGGCTGCTAGCCAGGGCCAACGCACCGCAGAACCCAGAAGTGATTCAGTCTCTTTGTCCAGGGTTTAGTCTTACAGCAAGCAAAGGACCAAGGCTATCCAAACATGTGCTCTGGCCATGCATCTGTCTGTCATGAGTCTGTCTGAGCCTAAGTGTGCTTTGTGTTCAGGCAGTCTGGAAACCATGCTAGTGTTATGTACCACCATTCTGAGCTACAAGTAGGGGATAGTTTAAAGATGCTGAAGAATAAACTTAAAATACAGTGCCTACCTGAGATGATGACTGACTGGGAAGTTGACAATTTTATATGGCTGGAAACTTTACCTTCAGCTCCCTCTAAAAAGATCCGATACTTGTTTGTAGTAGGAGAGCAAGAGATAACGTAGCTGGACAAGCAACTGACATGCTTGGAGGTGTAATGTTGGTAGTGGCATGGTGTAGATGCTTTTCCCTACTGGGTGCACATGGCTGAGTTACATGCGATGTGTCTCTGTGTGGGGATCATGAATAGAAGACAAATAGTTTCAAAACATTTACTCTGTATTCTTGGTTTGCCTTAAAGAGTAATGTGTGCTGTTTTTTGGGCATTGTAAATGACCTTTAGCTGTTGGGGCTTTTTTTTTCTATAAGATAAAACTTCGGAAGTGGGATTCATGACTTTTAACTAGTAAAAGGGGAGCGTTCTTTAACATCTCTAGTGTCTGATTACTTTTGTTAAGCAAAAAACCCTCTTTATTTCACAGTTTTATAAGCTCAGCCATTTGCTTTGCAGCAATGTTTGACTTTATTACCAACCCATCTCTCTTTGGCCCAGGGAGACTCTGGCCCCAGACTGCAAAAATCCAGATGTAGATATGGTAACAGTTTGATTTGACACACTTGCACAGGATTAGCAAAGACTAATGCTTGATTTATGAGCTTGCAAACTTCTTAAAGATGCATCTGGTGTGAATAAATATGTAATTTAGAGACTCCCATTTAAAGAGGTAAAACTAAAAAATTTTGAGTCATCATTCATTTCCATAGTAAGAATTGTTACTGTTGTTCTTTGTAGGATGTGTGTTACAGATGGTCCCTCACATTCTGTTATGTGTAACTATTTTGTCTGGGAGGTTATTGTCCCAATATAGCTACTGCTTTTATGATTAAAGGATTTGAGTTTTTCAAGACGGTTGTAAATTAGGTTTAATGTTTCCCTGATTATCTTTGTTTTACAAAACCTAAATAAAAATGGAAAAAAAGGGGAAACTTGAAATCCTTCAGAAGGGAGCTCAAACATTTATACATCCTTGTAATTTAAAACTGTCATTAATTAGCACTTCATCATTAAACAACCTGGATGGGGGGGAAAAAGTCAATGCAAGTACTGCCAGTTCAAAGATTTGGCATCATCTGCATGGAAAGGATCTGCTGAAGAATTGTTCCATGTTAATTTTTAATTGATTTTTTCCAAACTGCATAGTTGCTCTTCATCTTTCTGAATTATTTATTTCTTTCCCTTTATTATCCCTTAAAGTAAGTGTCATCAATACTTACTGGAAAATTTTCTGGCTTGTTCAAGAAAAAAACAATAATATTCTAATGTGTTTTCAAAAGAAATTTATTCCCTCATGATGACAACAGCTGTGGTGTTTTCAGAAGTACTTTGAACGTTCAGAAATGTACTGTATCGTCTTTGAAGTAGGCTGTGTGAGAAATGTCAGTGCATAGTTAAATTGCATTTTAGAAATATAGAAGTAATTCTTGTTGGGGATCTATCAGACACAACTGCATTTTAAATATTTAGGAATTAGTCCAACTGTAGTTGCACATAGCTGCACCTCGGTGATAGACTTGGATCATCTGGGATCTTCTAACATGCTTGTGGTGTAAGGAGGTTTTTAAGGTGGTATTAAGGTGCCAAAAATGTTTTTATTGTATATCATTTTAACAGCTCTGTCTGTGTTTTAAAGGGACACATTGCCCCCAAGAAGGGACGGCTAGTGCTGTGTCTCTGCTGACTTATGGAGCTGTCTGAGTGTTGAAAAACCCAACAAAACAACTACAAACACAACTAAAAAAAACCCCAACAATCCAAAATTTAAAAAAAAACCACACTGAGCCATCTAAAACTACATTGCAACATCTGGAGACACCCAGACATCCTGGGCTTTTTACTCACTGTGGTTGATCTCTGTTGTTGTCACTACTCTGCCCAGAAATTCCGTCTGGTTTCATGTAAGTGGAGTAGAGATGGTGTCTCTGTCACTTCTTGTCTGGTGAACAAATGAGAAGTTTCTACTGCTGCTCTTGCATGTGTTTTTAAATACCTTTCAAAGGGGAAAGAAATCATACAAAAACACACTGCTGCCATCACCACAAGTAGTTTCCTATGCAATGAAATAGTTGGAAAGGTGGCCCTTGGCACTGCGCTTCTTGTCCCAGAAAGAGGTAGAACGGGATGAGGAGGTGAGTTCTCTTGGGCAGGCACTGCTGAGGCTTGGTCAAGTATGACTTTCAAACTCACTCCCTTTATCTTTGCACCCTTTAGGGAAGCGTAGACTGTGGTTTAAAAAATCTGCAAATGGGCAAACCACAGTTTTGTGGTTCTTTTTCTCTTGCTTCTGTCACTTCATAATAATCTTGTATCTCTCCGTCCATCCATCCATCCATCCTTCCATCTTTTGTGAAGCAGTTCTTAGAGAAACAGTGTCTGCTCATGCTGAATGGGGAAGAATGTTTAGAGCCTCTCTTAAAATATCGCTGTAAGTGGAAGCTTCTTCTGAAGACAGGGGAGAAGATTTGCCTGATACAATGGAAAAAAAATGCTTCTGGTGTAAAGAACTAACCCATGGAGTATTTGTTTATTTGTAGATGCTACGAAATTTGGTACAGTTCTGTTGGTCATAGGATAATTTCAGTATTCCACACCTGACCCTCTGTAAGGATTTTCGAGATCACTTATTGCTATAGTTGGGAAAACATTTGAGAAAATCTGTAGTGAGACTGATATTGAGCCAGATACTTTGGATTTTGTTTTGTAGGTAGTGATGATACAGTTACGTCTCCAAGAAGAATTTACACAGTGGATCTTCCTCCAGAGGGTTATGTTGCAGTTACTCCAGATGCTCTTAGTAATGTAGTTTCTGAAAACTCAGGCAGTAGTGCTGACTCAACAGGTAAGTTTGTATGGTTGTTACTGTGATGAATTTTTCTCTAGGGAAACTTCTTAGCAGCTCTTATCAAGTAGATCCAGACTGCAACAGTGAGGTATTTAAACTGTTGCTGCCAGTGGGTGTCACTGTTTTGCAACATAAGCAAAAGGAGGATGTACATCCCTGTGGGTTCATTTCCGTCGTTTTGGGTTTCTAGACTAGATTCAACATTTGGTGATAGCCATGCAGTGCCACAGATCTTACTGAAGTTAGATGGAATCTAACTGAGGAAAAAGTCTTTAGCTCCTCCCACTCAAATGACATGTATATTCCTATTATGCCTGCTAACAGTCATATTTTTTTTAAGAATAAATGTTAGATAAAGCTGTTTTACTAAGTCTACTCTTGATTTTCTGAGGAATTGGGTAAAGGCTTAACAACCTTTCAAATTTGTCTCTCTCAGAACAGATATTCATCACTGGAGTTGGTAGAGGGGAGATATCAATCCTTTAGTGTTGAGAGACTTTCTGATGAGAAACTGTGACCATATAACTTCAGAAACAATATTTGATGTTGTCAAAGGATACAAGAAAAGGAGCACAGAATCTGTAAAGTGATTTCTAAATTGACCTCAGTTAAATACACAGTTTTCTGAATGACATTGCCAGAATTCAGTTGATTCTGTCTTTAGAAAGAAGTCCCAAGCTTAGACAAGACAAATGAATTTAGTTTTTTTAATTGCTATGTTCCTGTGGATGTATGTTTGTCCAAAATTGTGTATCACTGTCATTCGCCGCTAGGGACATTCTACAGCAAAGAAGATACCCAGGTAAGGCAGCTGAAGTAAAATACCTGATAAGCAGCAGTTATTAAACTACAGTATCAGTTTCAGCCTGGAGATGCCTTAAATGCAAGGAAAACCTGAGATATAATTTGCTGATATAGAAAGGCAAATTCTGCTTGCCTTTGCAAACAGTACCCACAGGGGGGAATTTTCAGCTTGGAAATTGGGTCTGTGGTCTGTTCTGAGCTCCAGTCAGAATCTGAATACAAGTAAAGCTATCAAAGTAGGTCAAGGAACTGAAGCAAAATAAGGTGTGACTGATGGCATATAAGGAATGTTCATCCTTGGTGTGCAATGGTTTAAAGACCATTTTTGAGTGACAAAGAAGTACCTTCATCAGAGTAACATAAGAGTAGATCTTAATAGTTTTTGGATTATGAATGGAAGGATGTTTTAATTTAGAGCTTCTAGGTTGTGTTCTTCTCAGATAGGATTTGTGTTTGGAATCCAGAAGCTGTTTCTAGGCTACCCTTAACTTTGTTCAGTTGTAGAGCCGTCTTTGGACAGTTCACTGGGTTTCTCTTTCCCAACATGTCAGATCCAAGATGCTTATTCTGATCTTGAAGCACTTTGTCTCTCCTTCCATGCCATATAATTTCTGTTTATTATTTCATGTACTTTTCTTTCAGATATTAGAGGGATGCTTCTTCATCTTCTGTGTTTTGCTGACAAGACTAAATGAAGTGTCATAATACTTTGTAGGTAAATTCAGTTTTCTACAGGGACTCAAGTTGCTTTTAAATAAAACACTAGCATACAGGCTAAACACTGCTGCAGCTGATATACATCCTTATTAAGACAATAGCATGGAACTTTTGTGGCAAATGTACTCAGCTGCTGTTTAAAATCTATGAATAAATCAGATTATGTATGGTGTGTATTAGATGTTGATATATTGCAAAGCAGTTAAGCAGAACAGAATTTAAGATAGAGTTATGTTGCCTCTTTTTAGAGTCATATAAATACCTGCCTGGTTTTACAGTGGATAGAATATTGAACAATGCCTTTACTTGCTCATTTTGTAGATTTAATATTTTCCTTTAGTATTTCAGACCAAATGTACTCAACCATGATAGCAGTAAGTAGAGTTTTGATGTTGCTTAGTGACAGTATTGACTGTTGGATGGAGAACTCTGTTAGCTGATCCCAGTTCCACTGTTCAAGAAGAGTAAGTTTGGGGTTTTAGCCACTTTTTCGACAGTTAACATAGGATCTGGAATTTTGGGAGACTTATTTTTGGATTGGTTTGTTACTTGGCTTTGCACTTTGTCATGAAATCAAGAAAAAATAAGTTTGAAGTGAAGGTTTTTAATCTGTGATTCTCCTTGCAAGGTAGGTTTGACTATAGACGTCATTCTTGCCAGGTATTTGCCTAATAATTTTTTTAAAACCTTTATAGGGAGATTTTTCTTACATGCCCTTTTTTACTTGCTCTAGTGTTTCACTACCCTTTAATGCTAGATCTTTCTTGCTGCAGCTTAGACCCTTATTATTTGTTTTGTCTAAATAACGATTGCAGAATTGGAGATCTGTACTAATCTTGCAAGGTTGAGGGACATGGTTAATTTTACTTGTGTATGTCATTTAAGCATACACATAAAATCTATTGCAGGATGAAGTCTGTGATTTCAGGCAGTGTTCATAAAATATAAAAGGAACATCTTAAACAATCACACCATGGATTACTTAGTTTCCTCACATAGATTTAGTTATATATCCCTTATTTAGATATTTTTTGAAGGGATAAAGGAAAGCTCAAATGAGAGCCTTTGACACTGAAGGAAAAAGAGGGTGCATGTATGACTGTATGTACAAATATTTTATATGTATTAAATAAATCTATTATGTTTAGAATTGTCCCAGGTATTCCCAAAGGACCAGCTCCATAAGGTGAAGTTGAGATCTGGTGCATGCATTGTTTTAATCCTCATACTATCTATATGATATATTTTGTATGGCAACAGGTAATCTTCCACTGTATTTCCTAAAAAATTGAGCATGTTGTTTATGTACTGAGTAAGAAAAGGTTCCTGTGCTATCCTTTTCTAGCCTTTTGGCCCAGAACTAAGGGAAATTAATGATATGGAAATTCAACAAAAAGAAATCTGACTCAAAAAATAATTTCATTGTTTATCAAACTTGTCTGATGAAAATAATATGACTCTTATTTTAGGATTTAAATTTTTCAGTTATATGTCACTGTGATTTGCTATGTCCTCTCAATAAATTAAGAAAACCAAATATGAGTCTATCTGAATTAGTATAACAAGATCGTTAAGAGGAATAGATGTGCCATGGCTGACATTTCATTATGTTAAATTAGTCTAGAAGAATGAAATATTCAGTCACTAAAATATGTATTTCAACATCAACTGTTTTTGAGAATTTGTTTAAAAGTTGAAGTTAGTTAAAATTATAAAATAATTTCTTGTCAGCTCTAAAATACGTTTGGGTTTGTCCATTATTATTATTGTTTAAACTGCTAGTTCCATTATGGTTGATACTGTCAGGATGAAATCAATGTTGTCCAGAATAGCTTCTGAACAAAAGGGGGGGGAAAATTCAGGTAGCCTCTTACCTGTCTGCAGTGTCTTGATTCACTTAAAGGTAGCCATTTCAGGAAGACTTAATTGTGCTTAAGCTTATATTTGTTTTTAAGGAGATGCTACTATGAATTATATGTTGATTAATATTCTTGGCAATTGTTGGGAATGTGATACATTACAGAACTGACACACTTAGCACACCAAGGGAATAATATGTTTTAAGCAGCTAACTTCAGCAGAAAACTTTTTTTGCTGGTAGGTAGCACCAGTTGTGAAACTCCAACATTATGAATCTTTTTGTAGCCTTCAAACCAGAGGAGTCATTAGACCGTGTAATTTAATCTTCTGTACCCGTTGGAGAGGTCTTACCCCATGTTGAGCTCAGCACTTTGCACTTAAAGGAAACCAGACCGAACAAAAAAAGCTGTCCACATTTCAAAGATGTCACAGGGGCTCCACTACTTTCTAGCGCTACCAGTTGATTGGTCTCACTCTATTTCATTAAAAAAAACCCTTGAAAATTGCTTTCTTCTGCCTCCCTCCATCAAAATGAAGGGCCTTTATTAAGCAATATCTTCTTCCCACAAAGAAGCACAGTAATCAAGTCACCATCAATTTTTTTGATTAAACAGGTTCACTTGTGTATTGCTCTAAGATATTTACTTCAATCCTCAAGTCACATTTGTAGCTCTTTTAGGTATCACCCTTTTCACAGCATCTTTTTAAGAATATAAACTCTATGACTGCATGTAGTATTTGTGTTTCTGTACCTTTGAAGAAACTAATAATGTATCAGTGGTTTAGATATGTTTTCAAATTAATCAGAGGGTGTGACAGTAGACAAAAGTTTCAAGAAATAGTTCATTAAAAAATTCTTCTGCTTCTCATTCCACATCATTTCATTCATGTGTACAGTTATCTCAGTGATATTACAATAAATATTTTTTGTGTAGGGCTTCTTAACTGTAAATCAAAATGTTTAACAGTATTCAATGCTATTACTTCTTTTAAATAAAAGAGTTCAGGAAAAAAACTCAACATGAAATAAACTCAACTTCACTTGAAAACAAAGGAGTTTAACAACATTTACAATTGCTTTTCTGAATGTTATATTTGAGAGAAAAAGCTATGAAAAAACCTCCTGTGAATCAGGTTGTCTTACAGTGCCTTCTGTCAGCTGCTCCTGCATTGACTGTCCAGAGTCTTGTGGCAACTTCTGTGAGAATACCCAAGGCTTATAACAAGACAAATTCAGGGAATTGTGGCAGTTTCAGAGTAAGGATTCTGCATTTGCAAACTAAAAATAATAAAATTCTTTCCAGTTTTGTTTATTTTTTTTAATAGAATAAGAAATCTATTAAAGGATTTTTATGAACAAAAATCCTATCTAATTTATTACTTCATTAATTATGCCTGAATAATGAAAGATGCTACAGTACAGCTCTTAACTTAGTATAATAGTCAGGTTTTTGCAACACAGATGCACCAAATCATATTTAAAATTGTAGCATAAATAAGTGAATGGGATTGATATACAGATGTGTAGATTTTTTTTACAACTTGCTGAAAAAAAAAAGTTTTACTATTCTGCTTTCATCTTCTTCTATAACTCTTACTTTGAGGTTCACTTCTCTTTGTTTCTTAACTTTGTTAGCATGGGTCTTTCCTTTTCTAGTAAGGGTGGCATGGACTTGCAGGTTGAAAACTTATTTGTGAAGGAGTTACTACTTTAAAAAGTTGGTTTCAATAATTCAGCAAGGAAGGAGCAGTGATTATACAGTAGTTTGAGCTCTTTGTATTTCTAATAGTTAGGCTAAGTTTTTTGGGGTTTTTTGGTGGTTTTTTGTTTTGTTTTGTTTTAATTTTTATTGATGAATTCCCCTAGTTAATTTTGGGTGTTCTGTTTTTAATTCTCTGCGAGTTTGGATGTCACTTTTTAGTATTAAAACAATATATTTTTGCATGATAAAATTACAGGTGATAACATTCTGTAGTTTAGCTTTGTCCTTGCAGAAATTAATGTATCGCTTCCAGTTTGTGAATGGCACATTTTTCTGAGCCATCAACAGCTTCAGGAATTCTCATGTGTATGCCATCATCAGAAAGCAAACTGTAGCAACGATGACACCTGTGTTGAGGCTGTTACTATAGGCTTTTTCAAAATGTTGTGGTGTTCATAGATTAATCAGTAACTTAGAAGAAGAGATGTCTGTGAGGTTAAGGAACTTTCTTCTCTACAGCCTGTTTCTTCTTCAACCTAAGTTCTCTTGACATTTTGGAATCAGTTACAATGAAAGATGCCACAAAGAAATAGAGATGTAGGACAGCTATAGCTAGAGAATTCTGTACTTCAGATGTCATTTCCTTCAATATCTTGGGTATTGGACTTGGCGGTCCTTGTATTTGTTGATAGGTGCAATGACATTCCTTAATAGATAAAACCACTGCAGTTTTCTTTCTGAAATTGAGTAAGATTAAATGATCATTTTTATTTTCAAAGTTCAGGTAAAGTATTTAATCATTTGTTAAATCTGGCTTAATTTTTTAAAGAACCAAAAATCTAGATTCAGTAATGTTTGTATTTACACTGACATCGTTATGGGTTGATTGCATCACTGGGATTATATTAAAAGTTAAGGAAGACCTAAATGAACTTCTCTAATACTGCTTTGGAAAATTTTTAATTCCTTTTCTATCTGAACATGAGAAGATATCCTTTTTAAAGTGACACCTGATTTAAGAGTTGTCAGGAATTCTGGTTATGTGTTTAACTTTTATTATACTGAAATTTAGAGAATTAAGTGTATGCTTTAAAGAAGATGCTTGCTGATATACTTTTGCGTTGCAAAAGCTTACTAGTGTGATCCCATCTTCATGGAAATATTTCTAGTGTACTGAATGTGATACAAATTATAAATGTTTAAGGTGTAGCGTGGGCAGGCACTTAGAGGAAAACATGTCCAGGCTACCAGTGTCCTGGAGCAGTGTTACAGGCAAATTCCGTGCTCTGTCAAGCAGCCAGCTAGAATGGAGTAATTACTTCTCTTGATTTCATAGCAAACAAGTCTGAAACTCCTGAAGATGCGTGTGGAATTTACCAAGAAACTCACTGCTGTCCACTAAGGGTTTTAAACACAGGACTGGGCTATCAATTGAAGCTGTAAGGAGGAATCACTAATTTAGGTTTATGCCCAGTGTAGAAACCAGTCATTTCTAACTACCACTATCTGTTAACTATTTACCTCTTCTGAAGCCAATATATTCACAAGAATATGGGTCTACTGTAGAATGCATGGTACAGTCACTGAAGTCTTCAGTGTTTTTCATGATAGTTTCTAAGATTGTCGGTAGACCCCATCAAAACAAACAAACCACCCTCCTCCCCCCACCCAAACTCCCAAAAAACCCTCTGGAAAATGGCTTTGGAAGCCAGATGGCAAAGAATTCTGCCCCAGATATTTAGCTCAAATTTGTGTGTGGTGTTAGGAAAGGGTGCAAATGCTGAAAACATATTAAGGAGAAAAGAATGCATGGTAATGTGATACACTGCTAATGCTTTACTTTAGCCATGGTTGCATTGTTAATGGTTTATTAAAGATCCTTGATTTATATTTTTATAACTGTAAATAAAGTGCATGTTTAGATGCTGTATTAGTTTCTGCATGCTTCTGAAAAAGCCTCAAGTATTTCAATAACAAAAATTTACCTTTGAAATAAGCTTTCATTCCTGTATGTTTCTGTAGTGCAGAAAACAACGTACCCCTCATCCTAGTGAAGTGGGTTGATGCTGGCTGAATGCCAAACACCTACCAAAGCCACTCACTCTCTCCCCTCTGCAGCTGGACAGGGGAAAGAAAATTTCATAAAGGGTTCATGGCTTGAGATAAGATCTGAGAGAGATCACTCACCGAGTACTGTCACGGGCAGAATGGGCTTGAAGTAGAGATATGAAGTACGCAAACTTCTCTAATGTGAGTCCATCTCACAAGCAACAGTTCTCTGTGAATTGCTGCTACATGAGTCCATCCCATGGGCAACAGCTCCCCTCAGAATGCTTCAGTGTGGGTCACTCTTCCACGGGGTGCAATCCTCCAAGGACAGGCTGGTTTAGCCTGGGAACAGGGCCCCTCTCTCCACAGGTCTCCCACAGGCTCACAACCTCCTCTCAGGCATCCACCTGCTCTGGTGTGGGGCTCCTCCATGGGCTGTGGGTGGATCTCCATGGGCTGCAGGGGCACAGCTGCCTCACCATGGTCTTCACTATGGGCTGCAGGGGAATCTCAGCTCTGGTGCCTGGAGCACCTCCTCCCCCTCCTTCTGCACTGACCCTGGTGTCTGCAGAGTTTTCTTCTCACATGTTCTCATCCCGCTCTTCTCTGGCCACAATTATGCCTGTGCAACAACTCTGTTGTTTTAATTTCTTCTTAACTGTGTTATCACAGAGGCATTACCACTATTTCTGATTGACCCAGCCTTGGCCAGGGCACGTCCATCCTCAGAGCCACCAGCTATTGGCTCTGGTGGACACTGGGGAAGCTTCTGGCAGCTTCTCACGGAGGCTACCCCTGTAGCCCAGTCCCACCACCAAAAACCTGGCCATGCAAACCCAATACACCTAGTTTTTTCCTTTATATTTTAACAAAGTAAAGAGAATGCTGCGCTGGATCCCAGAGGAGGGATGTGTGCTTAAGCAGAGTAAGAATTCACCAACAAGTGCATGAGACATGTTGACTCTCATCATTACCTTCACTTTCTGTGATAGTTTTTTGACCTTCAGCTTTTGTTACTTGTATGTGTTACAATTGGTGTTTCAAACTGAATCTCTTCTTGTTACATGTCCGTAAGTCTGAATGTAACTTGATTAAAGTAGCTTCTGTAGTCAGGTGACAAGTATGTGTAGTAAAAGGAGAGGGAACTTGGCCCATTATCTTTGAATTTTTTTTTCTTGATTTTTGTTTTATTTCAAATTACAACGAAGACAAACATTTTTGTTGAGCATCTTGTTCTATAATAGAGGCATCTCAGAGAAAGAAGAGGCACTGTGGCTTTCTATTTTCTCGTCTTTTGCTACTGCACATCATTTTTCCCTTCTTTCTCCCTACCAGCTGAGTCACTTCACTCCTTTCAGCTGGAGTATGCTCCCCCTTTCTCCTCCCTTGCAACTGTGTTACCGGCTTCCTGTTGTCATAGTGACAGTAAGGACCTGATGGGAAAGGAAAAGAAATAGAGAACAGCACCAACAACCTCTTTAGATCCCAGCAAAAAAGCCAACACTGTTAGAATTGCTGCCTCATTTGAGCAGACACCCAACACTTTGGAAATCTGACAGTGCTTGACTACTTTCACCTTGTTTCATAATGAAAACATAATCAAGACCTAAGCTTTTGTAGTTAAATCTTCATGGAGTGGCAGGGTAAAGTCAGTATGGAGCAGGATGAAGGAGAAAGGCAGCAGACATCTGGGTCTCTGTCTGCAAGTGCTTTGTGGTTCTGAATCGTAGTTCATCACATGTTAAAGCAGGAAATTTAATTGGTTTGTAGGTCTTGGGATATTTCTGATCACATGATATTTTCATTTTGGTTATTATCTGTACAGTTGATTGCATGCAAAATTCTAACCTCCACTGCTCTGCTATTGCCTGTGAACCTGTTGGTGTTGAGCTACAGCAAAATGTTGCTGTCCTACATGTTAAGACCCAAATATCCACTGACAGACAACACACTTGTTGAATATTAGGTGTGGCCCTGGTTCATCCTCTTGCTGTGAGGGTCCATGTTACTCTAAGACTTGTTTCAATGCACTATTTTCAATTTTCAAATTGAAAATAAAATATGGAGCAGGGGAAGAGCCTTTTGTAAGAATAAAATGCTTTTCTGCATTCATATTAACTTGGTGTTTAAATACTCTGGACACTGTAAAAACAGAGTAGAAAGCTTGTTTCTAACATGAAGGGACTCAGTGTGGCTGAGTGGACAAGGAAAATGAAGACAGTAAAAAAAATGTGTGTAGTATTAGCCATGTCTTTTTTTCTTAAACAGCTTTCTGCAAGTATTTTCTATGACATACAGAAAATGCTGCTGTCTAATGTTGAAAGTCAGAATCAGGCCTATCTCATGATTGCATTTTACTGGGGTTTTTTTTAATAGCAGTAGTAGTTTATGGCAATTTGTAGGCTTAACAGCCACACATTGATATAGCTTCCAGTAGCTTGTCTCAATTCAGTCTCCACTGGGGAAATTTCTTGATCTCATATCCTTTGCCTTTGATTACTGCCCTCTGCAAAGTTTGGAAGTACTGAACAACCCCCAGTACAACTGTAACCTGTGCCAAGGAAGCTATGAAAATCATCTTTCATCAGTCTTCCATTCGTGGTAGTTTTGCTAAATAATTTTGATAGCTTCGTTCTATTTTCCTTCCATTTTATTCCTGTAAGCAGAAATTGGCTCATAAGTAGAGTTCAAATCATGAACAGGGCATACTCTATCAGAGCCTTCTGTATTGTAGATTGTTGGAGAGAAAGAAAGCTCCTGCCTTCACTGTAGGCTCAGGATGGTTCAGAATTACAGGGTGTGTGTTGCCCATGCCGTGCATCAGCCTCACTCACCTGCTTTCTTTCCAGCGATCTGTGGAGGGCTGAGAAAAATGCATATTGCTGTAGCAGAAGATAAAAATACCAGTGTACACAAATGTATTGCTGTAATCTAGCCAAATTGCAGTACAGGCAATCTGAAGTGCATTCCAAGGATCCCCGGTTGCTCTGAGCAGCTTATGATTGAACAAAGCTGCTGCATCTCTGTACCAATAGTTCCATTTCCCAGCTGCTTCAGCCGTCGCAGGTGTGGAGGAGGCATTAGGGCCAATAGGCAGTCTCTCCTGACAGAAAGCAAATTCCTTCCAGCAGCTGCACCTGTGGCTCTATGCAGCTGATAGTGCTGCATCTCACGGACTCGTCTCCTGAAATCTGAATGTGCTGGTCCTCTGGGCTGGAATAACCAGCACAGCTGTACTGACATGACTGATTCTGCTAGTTTGCAGTTAGCTGTGGGCTCCGCTCTGTAGGGGTGTAGTGGGGAACATGGGCAACAGGCTTTCACTGACTTGTGGGACAGTGCCAGCATCTGACACTTCTTCCCTTGGTGCAGATACTTTAAACAATAGCTTTGAATGTCCGATCTTGGTGTAGCTGGTCTAATGACAGGTGAAGTTTTGTGTGAATTCATATGTGTTCTGCCTGCTTCTGTACTATACTGTAAGAACTGGGTGACCTCAAAGCTCTTTGTTTCTGGGTGCATGGATGATATTTTGAAAGGACTTACTTATATCTCACCCAACAAACTCTCTCTGCATCTTGCTGTGGAGAGAGTGGGACAGAGCACAGAAACAGTTTTAGGCAACTATTTTTGCTTTGTTAGGATGATGATAACCAATTTTTCACTGATCTAAATGAATGAACATGACTGAAAGGTTTCTTCACTTGCTTTTTTTAAAAAAAAGAATATTTAAAAGCTGAATTCATAAATGTTAGGAACATTGAGAGAATGTGACATAAGCTAATTTTCTGATAAGTCCAGCTTTAAGGTGTGTAGAACGGGATGAAAAATATCATGTGCCCTAAAGTCCTGACTGCTAGAAACAAGTTCTGCCATTCAAATCTTTTTAGTACATTACTCTCAGTGGATGTGGTGGTGGTGGTGGTGGTTTTGGAACAGGACCACGGTGTGAGTGTAACACTGAACTGGATATCAGCATCCTCGCACAGCTAACCACAACACTAAATTTATTTTGTTCATTTTCTTTTCACTGGCAAATAGCCATTGCGCTATCACAATGCCAGATATAATGTTAGATAAAACATTTGTTTTGGTAGCTTGAATAATAGGTTAGCTAGATGCAAAACTCTGAAATATAGTGGAACTGTAATGGTTGACACACCTTAAGGAGAGCCTAACACACATTTAATAAAAAAGGTGCATCTTTAATGCACAATGAGCTTAATTCCTTTCATGCTTCTGTCTTAAATTCAATTTAGGTACTTTCTTATCTGGATGGCTTAGGTTTGCAGTGTGTTCACAAACCATTCCAGTCTTTTTACATTTAGGTATGCACTCTATTGGAGTAGTATATCAGCATTTCTTGAGTACTTAGAAATGGGCACATCTTTTGTCAGTCTGGACAAATAAAGAGCTCTATCCAATTTTTGAGGTCACTGTCTGTCTGAAGATGAAAAGTTAAAAGCTAATACTGTCTACTGCATGTCTTCTCCCATATAGAATGCTTTGTTATTCCCATTATGAAACAACGTGTAAGATAAATTTTCAAAAATGACAAAGGCGTACTGTTGCAGTGGGGATTCTTGCAACATATGTATCAGACAACGAGGCCCGTGGAAAAGAATATATGGACTGATTCTTGGTAGATATTTTCAGAGATGTTTATTTTTCCAGCTGCCTGGTCGGCGACTTGGCCAAGAACTGAACAAGCACGGGACCCAAGAGTCCTTGCCCACGCAGGGGAACACAGAACAACCAGTAAGGAACGAGGCTGACCAGGGGCAGGGAAACCCTGTGTCTCTGCCCCAGGGCTCCTCTCCCGGGACCACATGGCAGGGGGGAGGAACCCCAACATTTCACCCGTTTATTTTTAATAAAAAGAGATTTAAAACTTAACATTGAAAACAACTGGATAAACATGAGATAACAAGAACAGTTTCAAAACAAAACAAGCCACCCTTCTGAGTCAGCAGAAGGGAGACAGGACTCTGCGGGCATGCTTTGTGGGGAAACTGAGGCAGGAGAGAGTTTCTTCCATTTGTACCTGTTGGAACTCTAAACAAAAGTAGTTAATTTCTTCCCTTCCCCTTTTCATCCCCCCCTCGGCATCAGAGAGGAATTGTAGGGAAATGGAATTGTATAGGGAAGCCATGGGGTGAAAAACAGATTAGGGATAAACTGGGGATGGGGTAAACTTAGGAAAGGATTCATATTGGATATAGCAAAAAAGGGGAAAGTAGGTTGCGGGTAGGGAAGCTGCTGGGATGGATATTGTTTATAATTTTGTGCATAACGGCTGCCTTTGACTGGAATACCTCCAGGCCCAGTAACATTCGCTGCTTGTAAACCTTTCCTTCCTTGCACTATGTCAAATTGTACAACTTCCTCATCTCCTAAGCTTGGGATATATATTTTTGGGGTTATTTTTCTTAATGGCAGTATGATGCACGAATATGTCTTCCTGGTTGTCACATCTTGTTATAAAACCATAATTTTGTTTAACATTATGCCATTTTACTATTCCTAAAACCTTAGCTACAATGATTTTTTCTTTTTTCCGAGTTCTTGCTGTTTTCTGTCTCGCTGTGTTCCTGGTTTCACTTTCGTTTTTGCTCGCTCCCATGTTGGAACTGCGGGTGCTGCCAGTGCTGCCAGGGCCATCAGGGCTGCTCGTGCCTGTGCGCTCTCGCCTCAGGGTTTCGACTTCCCGGGGTCACATTCGGGGCCGCGCGGGCTGGGCCGGGCCGCGCCGCTCAGCTCCTTGCGCACCGCCGCCTCTGCTGCCTCTGGTCGCAGCTGCGCTGCCGCTGCCTGGCGCCGTGCCCACATCTCAGCCAGGCCCCCAAGCGACAACCCCCCCGTGCCCGGCTCCAGCACGTCTTTCAGCTGGGCGCGGCTCCGCTCTGCCACCGGCCACCGCCCGCGCGCCGCCCCTCTCGGTCGGGCATTCACGGGGCTCGCTCCACCATGCGCTGTGCGGGGCCGGGCGGACACCGCCGGGTCGTGCCGCTCCTGCCACGCTTGGTTCTGCTGCTGACACTGCAGCACGCGCCAGCCCACCCACGTGCGGGAACTGCCTCGCTGCTGCTCGGAGAGGGCTTGGTCCATGTGGCCTGGGTCACACAGTCCCTGAGGCAGGCTTCCCTTTGCCAGGACACAGCTGACATTGCTCAACAGTCTCGGTAATTAAATAGTAATCACGAAAATATTCTTCCATCGGCATTATTTTGACTCAGAAGTTAACTGTCTTCCAAAAGTCTTTGGTAAGAATCAAGTCCCAAGAAACGTAGACAAAGTTCAAAGTTCTTAAACAACTATGCCAGGAAGTGTTTCAGTTCCTTTTGAGCTTGAATTAAGCTAAAATTTACATATCATTGTTCAAGAATCTTGAATCAAGATAAATTTCCATATGCGGCTTGGAGAGCCAAGAGTCTTTCCATGGTTCCTTCATAGTTTAGAGATGGAACAGCAAAACAAAAACAAGAAAAGAAATCCGGAGTTTCCTCACAAATCACAGTCACTGTCCCAAGGGATCGATGTCTTGCCAGCATTCTCCCACCATTTGTTGCAGTGGGGATTCTTGCAACACGTGTATCAGACAACGAGGCCTGTGGAAAAGAATATATGGACCGATTCTTGGTAGATATTTTCCGAGATGTTTATTTTTCCAGCTGCCTGGTCGGCGACTTGGCCAAGAACTGAACAATCAGGGGACCAGAGGGTCTTTCCCGGGCAGGGGAACACAAAACAACCAATGGGGAACGAGGCTGACCAGGGGGCAGGGAAACCCCATTAGGCCCTGCCTCTACCCCGGGGCCCCTCTCCCAGGACCACATGGCAGGGGGGAGGAACCCCAACAGCATACAACAGTCAATTGATAAAAACCAGTTTGCTGTGAAACTTTATGGGAAGTGGCTATTAATAAATACAGGAACTGTGTATCTAGTTACTCAGCTAGCTTTCCAGAGGAAGCAGCAAATACAGTGAAGACATCTTAAGGAGTTCTTAGTGCTCAATTATGGCACATATTCTTTTCCAGCCTTCATTCAGTGTACTAAAAACCTTAGTTTGTAGCTGACAAATTTAGATCAGTTCTCCATTAACTTTTAGACAAGGTAGCAGAATTAAGTGTGCACCTTTATTACGAGTCATTCCTCAGAGGATCCGACTTTATTGAATGCTCAGATCAAGGCACTTCTCATATCACAAACTATGTAAAATAGTAATGATTCTGCTGTGGAAGCCCAAACATATAAAGACATGAGAAAAAACCTGCATATAGTAATGTGGTTGATATTGAGCCAGTGCTGATAGATCAGCACAGAGGCAGCAGCTGCTGCAGGCTCCAGGGCTGCTCTGCAGGTCTGTAACACTTCATACCCTGAACTGCTGCAGTACAACACATTTGTGCATAGATCTGAGGGGGTTTTTTTCCACCTCTTCACTGAAGCATATGAGAATACTAAACTGCTTGAATAATTAGAAGAGTGAGACACCTAGTGATATTACAGTACGTGATGATAATAAAGTCTGTCTAGGATCAAATTTTCTGTTTGGAGGAGCCTCTCTTTTTATGTGAGCCCAGAAAGGGGAGTGAATATTATGGTAGCTTTTACATGGCAGTTAAATACCTTAGCTGAACTGTGGCATTTTTACTGAAAAGAACATAATGTCTATCCTTCTTGTTCTTCTGCCAGAGAAAAGAAATTATTGATTCTTTGTTCAGTACTTTATTTAGTATATAGGTGAACACTGTAGAGGAGAGAAATACTAATCTGTTACAGCTCCTTAAGAAATAAAAATACATAGCCTTAGGATAAGTGGGAAGACTTAATGTAATAAACCAGTGATAGAGCTCTTCCACTTCCATCTCAGGATATATATTTAATTTTGTCGGTTTTTGCCAGCTTTTCTCCTCCTGAAAAAAAATGCCAGATTTTTTTGGCATCCTTCTGCTTTGTGGTATTTGCCAATGAAAATCTTGCATTTACCTCCATATAGTGGGCTGACCCTGGCTGGATTCCAGACACCCACCAAAGCCTTTCTCTTGCTCCCCTCTGCACCTGGATAGGGGAGAGAAAATACAGTGAAGAGTTCATAGGTTGAGGTAAGTACCAGGAGAGATCACTCATCAAATACTGTCATAGGCAAAACATTCTCAAAATTAGAGGATAGTATTTGAATTTATTATTAAAAAAATCAGAGCAGGATAATGAGAAGTAAAAATAGACCTTAAAACATCTTCGCCCCACCTCTCCCTCCTTCTCAACTCTACCTCCTCCCCAGAGGGGGATAGGGAGACGAGGAATGGGGTTTCTGGTCAGTTCATCACAGGTTGTTTCTCCTGCTGCTCAGGGAGAGGAGTCCTTCCCCTGCTCCAGCCTGGGGTTCCCCCCACAGAAGATACTTGACCATGAACTTCTCCAGTATGAGTCTCTCCCACAGGTAACAGTCCTCCACTACGGCCTCAGTCCTTCAGGCACAGCCTATTCCAGCACGGGTCTCCCACAGGCTCACAAATCCCACCAGCAAACCTGCTCCAGCGTGGGCTCCTTTCTCCACGGGTCTGCAGGTCCCTGCCAGGAGCCTGCTCAAGCCTGGGCCTCCCACGGGTTCACAACCTCCTCTCAGGCATCCACCTGCTCCAGTATGGGTCTCGTTCATGGGCTGCAGGTGGATCTCTGCATCCCTGTGATCCTCCATGGGCTGCAGGGACACAGCTTTCTCACCATGGGCTGCACCACGGGCTGCAGGGGAATCTCAGCTCTGGTGCCTGGAGCACCTCCTGCCCTCCTTCTGCACTGACCCTGGCATCTGCAGAGCTGTTCCTCTCACATGTTCTCAACCCGCTCTTCTCTGGCTGCAATTACAGCTGTGCAATAACTTTTTTCAATTCTTCTTAAATGTGTTATCCCAGAGGTGTTACCATCATTTCTAATTGGCCCAGCCTTGGCCAGGGGCACATCCATCCTGGAGCTGTCTGGCATTGGCTCTGCTGGACATGGAGGAAGCTTCTGGTAGCAGCTCACAGAATCCACCCCTGTAGCGCCCCTGCTACCAAAACCTGGCCATGCAAACCCAATACACTCCATTACTGTTTCTCAGGCTTTTGGGGTTTAATTTTGGGAGTTTCTCCCCCTCCATGTTTTCTGATACCCCCTTTGTTATTTTTCTCTGCTCTTCAGTGATTCTTTTACTACCATTGCCCATGATTGGTTTTGGGCATACAGGTACATGGTAAAATAAGTACTCATAGGCAGTTCTGAAATGCTGCTCAACTAAATGTTGGTACCATAATCTTGAATATGTTATTGATGGGTGGAGCCTTCAATGCTAAATATACAGCTTTGGATGGAGATTCTTTTTTTTCCTCTGAAGGGCAAGGAGAATATATCAAGGAAAAATGAAAGATTATCAAATACAATATCCAGTGTTTCCTTATTTCATGTTATTTATGTGTGTATGTTTCTAATTTCAAATTGTAAAATAGTTTTGATTACATGTAATTTAGATGCATAATTCAGTAATCTCAAGGAAAAAATCTGTTGCAGTATTCTGTTTGACATATATCTAGAAATCATAATGGTATACAACATTCACTAATAATTAGACATGTTAGCATTTGAAAATAATCTTCACACTTTGTTTAGTATAAAACCATATGTACTTTTACAGAGAACTTCAGCAAAAGCTTTAGAGATAGTGTTGCATGTTCTTCTGGCAAAAAGAACTTGTACATATGCAGAAAAATATCTAAGTAAAAGTACAATGATTGTATTATTTGAATGTGTTCTATAGTGGCCTACAATGCTTTTCCTTTTCACTCTAACTCTGGCATTTTTGTTCTATTAAATACATTATTATAGTAATATATAAATTCTATTAAATTGAAGTGCCTCTAGTAGTTACATTACAAGCTATATAAACTTCCATTGTGTATTATATATCTGTTAGTTCAAATGTATTTACAAGGTTTTTATGCTTCCCTTTTTTTTATACCTTTTCTTTTAATGGCGGTAATTTTGTACACTTAAACTTGCTTGCAGTGAAATGCTTGTGTTAAAAGCCAAGTAAATGGAAAGTGCTGAATTATTTTGAGCTGTTTGCAGCCTATTCTCTGGTGATCTTCTGCCAACTTTTTGTGTCACCATACTTGTTAGTACAGTGGAAGTTCTCTCTACCTGCTACAGTGTAAGATAATGGCAGAAATGAATCTTATGTAAAATCCTGATTAGCATGTATCTCCTTGTGGGAGGAATGAGTAATAAAATATCAGCTACAGTTTCCCTTAATGCTGCCCAGCCAGAGAAGTAGCCAACACCACAGAGCCAGGCATCCGCTGTGTCCATCCAGAGGGCCCCCATTCCCAGTCCTGCTTTCACAGAGGTCAGTGAATGGCAACTTGGCAACAGATGACTTTTATGAAGGAATCAGGGGCAGAACTGAACAACCATTGCTTGTGATTTCACACGCAGCATTCCAGTGAAGCCTTAAGAATCTTGAATTTGCGAATAAGATGTGCAGGTAGCTCGTAACCTTACTACAGACTTCTTGGACTTTATTTTTGGTTTAAATAAGTAGATTTTGATCAGATCTGTCTTGCTTTCTTTTTGCTCTTCACTGGTGTATAAGAAAACGTCCCACGTTCTCATCATTTATTTTGCATATCCTTTGGAAAAAATCAAAACAGAGCTGAGCGGTGCATAAACCCCTTGATTTTTAGGACTTGTATAGAACATAGTGCATTGGTTTTGGTGGTTTGGTTTGGTTTTGATTTTAAAAAAGCGCTTTTTCGTATAGTGAACAGCCATACAGGAGTCTTTATAAAACATAAACGTTACTTTTCAAGGAGGCAGTTTTGGTGACCTGTACTGCACAGAGGATACTCAGGTTGATACATATGCAATAACTTTTCATGTGCTTTATGTATAGCGTGTGATACAGCCATGAGAGTAATAATAGTATAGTGTAAAAGCAGTTGGATAGTTTGTACAGATAGGAACAGCAGCAATCGTGTAATATATATTTCTTATAGAAGCACACAGATCTCTTTATGTTACCTGCTTAACTAGCCTGCACTATCTAGTCAGCTGTAAAAATTTGTGCATTCTCAAGGTGAAAAAGGCCAAATGAAGCTATAGTCTGTGACTCCAGCAGAACATTTGCTTTTGCAATGATTTTTTTTTTCCACCAGCCTTGTGTTTGTTAATTAATTAAAATTAAGGAAACTGTTACTGCTTAAGCAAATTGAAAAATTATTCTTGAGCCTATGTTCCTTGCATCTAAATCCAGCATCTTTACTTCATGTAGCTGACTTATAATATTGGGGACGAGCTTGTGCCTGGAACCTACAAGAAGTCTCTTATTTGTTCTATATGAGTAAAATGAAGAAACTTTTTTTTTCATTTTCTTGTTTAAATAAAATTACGCATAATGAATATCATCAGGCTCTGAATATATTCCCCTAGTGTCAGAAAATTTTCTGTGGTGTAGTAGTTGCTTTGGGGAAAAGTGAAATATGACAGTCACTTAAGAGTTGTACTTGATGATCCTTGTGGGTCCCTTCCAACTCAGGGGATTCTGTGATATCATTTAGCCTAGATGAAGTCCCTAGATCTAGGGACTTCCTAGACCTGGATTTATTCCTCTTCTTACATACTTCTTACCTGCTGCTCGGTATTTCATTCGGGAAGAACATCCTGCCTAAAAGTTAACATTTATGGTTAAAGTTAGATGCTTGTGGCAGGATCAGCTCTCTTTATTCCTTCCCCAAAGGAATGGCGTTTTACACCAACAAGGAAATTTACTTGCATCTCAACTGGATTAATAGTAGTATACATCAGCCAGCTCATGAAAGCAAGTGAGAGATTCATTTAGTAATGAACATCTAAGTGCATAAAAGATGAAAAAGTCTGCATATCCATAGCATATTATGGGTAGTCTGTGATTGACAGCTATTGATGCCTAAGGTTCTGTTATGTTGAAAAGAAGAATTAAACCAATTTTGTAGAGGTGTTAGGCAGTGCACCAAGTAAAGATGAAAAGCATTAGCATCACACTAATCTGGATTGAGGGTACAGTGTGTGATGGAAGAAACTACATTCTGCAAGCAGATGACAGATTTTAATATTTGTATGAAATACAAAGTCAAGTGTAGACAGATAAACACATTTCCCTTTTTCATAGCAGGGTTTTTTCACAGATCATGTCATATAACTGAAGAAGAGCAACAATGTCTCTCTTATTTTCAAGGGATGATACTATTCTTCAGTGAGATGCAGAGCAACTCTTACTTTTCAACAACTTAAATGGGAACTAAAAACAACTTGACACTTTACTAAGCTGAATAGACCAGTTGTTACGCTCCTGTTGCCATTTTAAATGCTTTACTTTTGGGAAGCAGCACAAGAAATCCTGGAAGTGATAGATTGTGATCCGTGTTGTCCTAGTAACATTTTACTGTGCCCAGAAATAGGTGATCTGATAGTGTAAAGATGATGTACGATGGATTCAACACCTGGGAAAGTAGAGTGTGCATACTACATGATCTCATGTTGATTACATGTGACAAAATTATTTCAGTCACTTTCCAAACACTTATTTTTGTAACAGGTGCTGTCAGCTGGGTTTTGTGGTTGCTTTTTTTTTTTTTTAATTTATTTTTATGAATAATCACACATTTATGTCATATATCATATTTCATTCTTTGAAGATCTGTAGCTGCTTAGTACAGAAGCCAGGATGGAGCCCTTAGGAGATGAGGAGACACACACTGAGAGGGAATAACTTTATAGAACGTGAGGGACACACAGGCTGTAGAGGAATGATGGCCAAGGAATAAACCCTCTGTGCAGCAGAGACCAGAAGTTTGCTGAGAACAATGGGAACCCAGGCTTCAGAGGGACATTCCCTAGAGACCCAGAGTGCACTGGGCAGACTGTTCTGCAACTCTGGAAATATCCGGCGTGCTGAACTGAGAACAAGGCTAAAAAAAGAGGATTGATTTACGAGGATGCAGTGGGCAAGGTGGAGATAAAGTTATGTACGTATAGTTTTGTTTCAGTTTTCTTCATTTTGAGTTTTCCCCACCCTCAAAAAAGAAATCAGGTGTTCTAGTGTCTGTTCTAATAAAACCTAGCTTTCCTATTAAAAAGCTGGTTTGTAATGTTCACTGTGGAAAAAAAGTATGAGCAGTGTGACCGCACAGCTCTGGGTAGGGCAGGGCCTGCTGCAGCACAACATGCAGTCAAGAACAAACCTGCAGGCCAGGGTAGACTGTGGCACCAGGGTCACATCTATTACAAACTGACAAATTACCAAATTACAGTTGTTCTGGATCTTCTCTGCGATGTTGCTCATTTTTCCAGCATACCTGCCTGCATGTTCATATGTATGATTAGTTCAACACAGAGCGCTTGGTCATTAAGAAATTACTTACTGATTCAATACACATTTAGAATGTGATTAATACAAGTAAGCTTAATCCATGTCCTAAAACATCCTTGTTTTTAAAAAGCTGCTTGGAAACTGTGTAAGTAAATATAATTCAAATCTAGTTTCAGATCCAAAGATAAATGGATGAAGGAAATAGGTTAAAATAAAATGTGGAAGTTCTGCATTCTTTCAGACTTTACTTTTCTGGAGTGTTTTGAAATAGGGTTTACTGGAAGAACCATGTAATAAATTGCAGTTGTGGCATCTCTTTCCTATATGAGGTTAAATAATTGTTTATTAGATGCTTTGTAAAAAATTAAGAAATATTGGAGAATATTGCAAAAAGTAGAATTGAGGTGTAAACTGAAATATTGAGGTGATAAATGCCATAAGTTGGGGTTGGGGGGTTGTTGCCGAATATCTTCATTTAGCTGTCTCGGTGTCTGTACTTTTATGTAGCTCTTCTGTGCTAAAGATTGTACTTTAGATCTACTCTTAGGTGCTGTTTTATCACAGGGGAAAACTAAATATCTGTTCTCCAGTAGATAACCTGTTTTTCCAGTATTTCCCATTTTCCAGTCTGTGTTCCTATACTCTTAATAACGTCTAAACATTTTGTGCTATTTTAGCTGGTATATTTGGAAAGAACATTTTAAATGCTGCACAGAATTTTAAGATTGCAACGTTTCTTATCATTTCTGGTGTTATTCTGAGCAAAGGGAGAGCTTTGAATTCTTTAACTGTTGGTTGAAAACCATCTCTGAGAAAAAAAGCTTTGAAGAAAACTCTGAATGTTTGTTTGTATCCTGAAAATTAAAAGAAAGAACAAATTTTTAAAGTGGAAATGTGATATCAGATGTTTAAAATGTTTCCAGTCTTTTAATATAAATGCTACAAGTCTTCCCCTCCCATTCACAGTGGTGCTATCTGTTCCAATACAGAGATGTAATCTTATTTAGCCAAAGACTAAGAAGATTTCTCTATTTAGTAGCAATTAGTCTTTGTGGCTAATTAAGATAATTGACCATTTCTGATTTAGTAACCTTCAGAATAGTTACTGGTTGTCATTGAATCTCTTTTTTCTTGTATGTGAATATGCTAGACTTTGTGATTTTACTTTATTTTCCTCACTGAGTAAACATAATTCTCAGTGGTTTTGGGGACCACAACTGAGCCCATTTAGGAAGTGCTGTATGATGCCTGTAAACAATGGTGACTGAGTCTGATTCTTTGCACATCACCCCAAAATGAATGAAGACAGTGAGTTTGAAAGTTAAAACAATAAAAGATCACTAAAAGGTCAAAATATTTGCTTTCGTTTAAAAATTAAGTCATTGAATGGTACAGAATTTGTATCAGAAATGTTGCTATTTTAGAAAGATTGGGGGCTTCATGAAGTATAGCTTTCTGTATATAGTGACAGGAGGCCCAAAACATTACTGCTAAAATTAATTTCTACATTAAAATAGTTTCAAATATCTCCTGGATGCCTTAAATCACTGTGTGCTTGGACTGAGTGTACATATCAAAAAGCAAAGCAAGCTTAGAGTCTGTTTCGTCATGTATCCAGCTGGGATTGGGAATAATCACTGCTGAAAGATCAGAGAAGCAGAGAGAGCAGTAATGGGATCTTCAGTTTCTCCATTAGTGTCTCATCAGGATGTTGTGAAAAGTTTCAGATTTTAGACACAGTCAATAACCAAGACAATGGTTAGTGGAGCTGTGAGAGGAAACGAGACCCTTCACTTTATCCTACATAGAGTTTGGTTCACAAGAGGCACATCACAACAGCCACCATTGGGTTCAACGTGCTGAAACAACAACAGGAAACAAACAACAATCCACAACGGTTCAAGAAGGAACACTACACAAAAATAAAGCTACTTACTAAAAAGAAACTAAAAAAGGTCAGCTAAGAGAAGGAAGTTGTACCAGGTGGTATGGAAGCTACTTAAGGACACCATATGTGATATTCAAGGCCAGCGCCCACCACCTGTCATGAAAGGCTTGAGAAAAAGCAAGAGAAAGACAGCAGAGCCAGACAACAGAGTAAAGGAAGTTGTTAGAAAGAAGTAGGTGTCTTTTAAAAAACTGAATTCACACCCAAATGATGTATTAAACATATATAAATGTAAGAACGTGGTAAGACAAGCGAAGGAGTGTTTGAGCAAATGTTATATAGAATTAAAACTGGCAATAGTCTTGCTTCTGATGCACCAGGAGCAATGTGTCTGCCACTCTTTCGAGCCAATAATCATGGTGTAGAATGAGTATTTAGAGAGGCCTGTTTCAGAGAAGTTAAATAAATCCTTTGCATTGATGTTAGCTGTGGAAAAAATACTATGGAGAATCCCATGATGTAGCACTTCCTCCTGGCTTTTCTGAAAGGATATGTGAAATTGAAGTGATTTAATGGTCATGCAACAAAATAAATTCTTAAAATAGAGTTCCAAGTACCGGATTCTATTCACATAAACTTTCTAAAAGAATTTAAGAAAAAAAAATTGCCCGTATTACTGACAATGATGCATAGATACTCGATTTTCAAATTGCCTTGTTGTCAGAGCCTTTGAGGTTAGATACTGTGAAACCAGTTTTTTAAAACAGTTCTTAAATTGTGCAAGGAACTGCAGGGCTGTAATCCTGTTGTTTGTTTTAGACAGTTCAGCACAAATTATGATGCAAAATAACATTTGTGGATGCTTCATAACCTGTGATCTGACTGGGACAGATCAACAGGAGGTTTGCAAAGAGGAAGTATACAAACATCTTGGAATCTTTGAAGGTGCAGGAAATACATAGATAAGGATGCTACAGCTGATGTGGTTTCCTTGAATTTCCAACAAGTTTTTGATAAAGCCCCTCTCCAAAGAGGGCACACAGACATAATATGAAAGATGAAGCCCCGGAGTAGTTAAGTAGATGAAGAGAATGCAGCAGTTCTCAGAACACAGAGGTCACAACTGGAGACTTGTGTTCAATAGCTGGTCAGGTAAGAAGAGTGAACAGTGATATCAGAAGGTTTCCTGATGGCTGCATGGATATTAACTGCACTAAAGGCAAGAGTTTGGTGCATTGTAATACCAGATTGAATGATTTGTCAAAAATGACAGATGAAACACATCTTAGACAGTTGTCAAGTGATGTACTTACGAAAAAATAACCAGTCAAAATTCACCTGCAAAATGGTGAGCTCAGAACTGAGTGTTACCAGGATTTTACAGTATGATGAATAACTGTGAAACAACATTTTAGCACTCAGCAGCAATCAAAAAGCAAATAAAATTATGGCAATTATTAGGGTAAAAAGTGGAAAAGAACGGCCATCATTATACCTCTGTGTAAGTTCAAACTTGATGTTTTCTTGACTGCAGTGTATGGCTGCTGTTTGATACAGGATATAGTAGTAGGTAGTTGTTTGTTGTGACCAAGTACAGTTCCTCCTATGGCAGGAATTTTACTTAACTTATGAGTAAGAGAAATTCATTTGTATATACAGTCAGGCGAACATTTACAATTGAAGACTTATGCAGAAAGTGGTATCCGATTATTATCATTAGCATTAATTGGATTTGCTTAAAATCCAGGAGGTAATACTCCTTTGTGGTAGGCAGCACTTATGCAACATTTGCCAGTTTTATGTGAATTCTTCATTTGTCAGCACACAAACATAGTATGAATGAAAAAATAAAAGACAGTCCCTATCCTAAACAGCTTCCAGTCTTTTGCAGTTTTCTACAACATTACAAGTGCTGCACATTACTAAAAGTTTTAAAGTTTTTAAATTGGTTTTCTTTCTCTGATTTCAAATGATGATTTGAAGCAGTTTCCCCCAAAAAGAGTGAAAAAATAGTAACATCATTTCATGTGTGTGAGATCTTTCCAATATTGCTTTTACTCTAATGAACCATTCCATTGTGTTGCATTCACTAACCACAGCTTTTCACTCTTGGTCAAATTGCTGCTACAGATATCTTAATTGGCACTAAAAATAACATTCGTTTTTTCCCTTACAAGATCCTAAACCAAAATTAAACTCCTCTGCATTGACTGCATGGTACACCATGGAATATTCATGCAGTATCAAGGAGAAGAAAAGAGCTTAAACTGGCTGAAAAATCAGGAGGGGCATGCGTCCTGTTTCATCTGGAAAAAAAAACCAAAAAACCAAAAACAACTCCAAGCCAAAAAGCCAAAACCCAACAGAATTACAGAATTACCATGAACGACATCCAGACAGCCGACTGTGAGCAGGAGAGCCAGCTGCCATACTTGAGTCACGATGAGCACATTGTATGGATTCCTAAAGCTGAGAGGATATTCTTTGACTCTGTTTTCCTCAGTCTGCTTTACATATTTTTTTCTCCTTTTTTTTTTTTTTTTTTTTTTTTTTTTTTTTTTTTTTTTGTCCCCTGTTCTAGAAGCTTGTTCTAATAATATTCAAGGACCTGATTTCTAAAAATCCCTAGCATTCAAAAATCTCAACTTATTCTCAGAGCCAAGCTTCGTTTTGCATGCTGTGGAACTTCGTATCCCTTAGACTTGCAGACACCTAACTAATCAGCCTCCCATTTTTCATTGTCTTATAGGATGCTTTCTCACAATGCTTTCATCTGGCATTGTCTGAAGGAACTGAAATAGTAAAGATAAACTCGAGGAAGCTTGTATTTTCCATCATGGAGTTGCCAGCAGTGTGTTCATGCTGGTAGTTAGTCTGGACAGGAGGAAGTCAGCTGTTGCTCTTAGCCTTTGTTAAGCTTTGTATTTAATCTCTTTGTGTCTCCAGCTGCTCTGATGATGAATACAAAGTACTTTGCTAATGTAATAGAACTCAGAGTTAGCTTACTGGGAATCTTCATGTCAGTAATATTTTTTTTCATTTTTTTTTCCTTGAAGATAGAAACTGGCAGCCCTGACTTTTCGTTATCACAGTTCAGTAAGCTGTATGTATAAACTGAGTCCTCTTACTTCATTGAAAGTCTTTTTTTTACATATTTCTACCTCTGTTCTGTTAAAGAAACATGCAGTTTGAATGGAGAAAACATTTAAATCTTTCAGACAAGATAAGCTAGGCTGTAAGAAAATGACTTTTTCTTTTAGTGCTGACTTACATTCTTAGGCTGCTCATTCCCACTTCCATATCATACTGTCAGTCAGGGTAGTGTGACTGTGCACCTGCGTGGTAAACTGCATCCGAAAAGCAATCTATGCAAAAAAAAAAAAAAAAAATTAACTCTGAACAGTTCTTGAGGTAAGAGTTCTTACTAAGGCTGAAAGAAATGGCTATGAAATTATGACTATGACTGGAAAATGTGTATGGGCATTCCATCTGGAGGACACTTTGCTCAGTCGGAAAGAGCACCAAGTGCAGACTAAACAGGTTAGAGTCAATTGCTTCTGGATAATTGGATTATGTGATCAATTAAGCAACTTGTGGGGCAGAGATAGGAGGGAGAGAGGTGACAGACCATTATGGAACAGGAGAAGAATCATCAGCTCTTGTGGAATTAGAGCAAGCTGTAGCTATAGTTGTGGCTAGGGTTAGTGCAGTTCAAAAGCTATTCCTATTGCTGCTTAAGTACTTACTCAACATACTGAGATTGCTTGTATAGTGTATATTCCCTGCATTTGTTGTAATACACAGCTTTGACATAACAAACGTTTTCTGTCAGTCAGAAAAATATTAGAGCTAAATTTGTATCTGTTGAAATTTATCAGGCCTCCCTACTAGCTTGAAATGTAGAGAATCATTCAAAAGTTGGGTCTTGTTTGGGTTTTTTTTATAAAACAGTGGATTTTGTTAATTAGTAAAAATCATCTGATGAGCAGACTCATGTGAAGAATGAGTCTGTGTGAAGATTGCTACCTTCCTGTGTAGCAATAATTTTTGTAAAAGAAACTGATTCTTCACAGTTGTTGCAAGCATCTAGTCAGGACTCGTCATCTCGATTTCATTTGTGGTTAATGGAAGGGGAGAGAAAGAGATTAAATCCTTCAGGTTGTATTTCAATCCCTGCTGGTTTAGGATGAGATAAACTGCTTTCTGAAGATACAAGTGTCTTTTGGGTTTATGAGAGGGAGCATAGGTCTAAGTATTCACTAAGTATTTTCAGGCAGCTAAAGCTGTGGGAGGCAAATCCCACTGAACATGTCATTTGTTAAGGTCATTGTGTGGGCTGTGACATAAACTTTATGGTGTATGTTTCTTGTATAACTTTCATTTATATTTTACAGTATGTCTCTTGTAATCAGGTAGCCTTGCTGGCAGTATGAACAAGCAGTTCTCTTGGTTCCTCTGCATACCACACACGTGGGAATTCCATAGCAAACTATACGATTAGTGAAAAAAGGTTTTACTTTCTTCTATTAGCTTGTGAAACAGATCAGATAAATTGCCTGTCACCTTGCTTTCACATGAGGAGGCAGAAATTAAGTCTATTTTGTTACTCTTTCAAAAATCATACAAATATTTTGGAGTTTCTTTCTCTGCTAACTTCTGTGAGAGTCTTCCTGTTACCTGCCAAAATCCTTCAATTCTGGAATTATACTAAGCAACACAGCATTACAAGCTTGAGCAGTACAATAGGTTTATATAATAGCTTTGGAATATTTTTCGTATTATTTTCCATCTCTTTTCTTATGTATGCAAACAAGGTGTTAGCTGTTATGATCACTGATACCAACTGAGCAAATGTTTTCGTTGAGTTTTCCATGATGATGCACAGGTATGGGGTTTGTTTTTCTTGAGCTGATAACAGCTCACTTTACCCCTACCAGCGAGCTGTTCAAATTAATCCCTTTTGTGTGCATTGCTTTGCATTCGTAAGCATCTAATTTCATTTGTTCCTGATACTGAATCACTGGTAGCTCCCACACATGGAACAGTAGATACTACACAGATACCAGAATACAGGGCAAAGAGTGACAAAACTGCTAAAGGACTGCCACTCTAGCTCCTCAAGAGAACTAGGTAGAGTCTTGTGTTTCTTTCCTGTGTTGGAGGAAAGTCAGCATAGTTCTGGTTTCCTTTCAATCAGGCATTTATCTTAATACCTACACATGGGAAGACTACATCCATTCTGCCTTTTGACAGCTTCACCGTGGTCTCTTCAGACCTCCTGCTGTCCTGAGGTACTTAGGATAAGGAAACTTTTGGATTTGACTCAAAATATTGGTTATCTTAAGCCCCGTCTGGCTTCTGCCTGGTTTTTTTAAAGTGATTTCAAACGAAAGAGGGGTGTTTGGCTGCACAACATGCTGTCGTTTTGCTGAGATTTGGGGATCTCAGATGCTTAAAGAACAAGTTAGGCTGCTTTGCTGAGAGCATAGATTAAAGTAGTGTTATTATCAAACAGTGCTGTTCAGGTTAACAGTGGGCTGAGAAATTTTGCTAAACAATGTATGTATATTTGCGGTGAAATTCACCTATTATAACACAAATACTCCCATGAAAATCCAAATTAGATCTCAAGATGAAACACTGATGTTTTGTTTATAGCATCTTTCACCATTTGTATCTGCCTTCAGTTCTGATATTTTATTCCTTCAGGATGACACAGACGTTATTTTTCCCACATCCCATATGTCCAAATTACATATAAAGATATTTAGCTCAAATACCATGGGTGTGAAACATTCCACACTGTGGGTCCAGGGTGACGTTTGGCGTGTCTTTAACATGCTGTGGTGTTCAATTACAATACAGCAAATTTATTTTTATGCAGCATTCTTCATTGAAAGTATGGAAAATTGCTTTGCAGTGAGTCATCTGACAGCTAAAGAACTAAAAGTCTGTAGTGATATTTAAAGAGAAAGTGGCTCAGAGCTGACAGAGTTCAAGACAGAAAAAGAAACAGAAATTAAAGAGAGGGCCTCCAACCATGGAGAAAATAGCGACAAAGACTGGTTGGGGGAGGAGTGATGAGAAAGCCAAACAAGCTGAGAATGTCAGAGACAGTTCAGGAGATTACGCGTATCATTCTGAAACAAGCATTAGGCTTCAGATGTCTCTCTTGTATTACACTAGCCTTAGCCAAGCAAGGTTGCTTTGACCCTAAGAGAATGGTGTAAATCCAGGTAAAGAAGAGTGCTAGGCTCAGGGCACTGTTAGGAATTTAGAAACATGCAGGTAGGGGTTGAGGGAAGGATTAATGTCTTAACTTTCTAGAGCAAAACATTAGGATGTGGTGTTTTCACTTTGGCTGAACACCAGGCACTCACCAAAGCCATTCTATTACAGTCCTCCTCAGCTGGACAGGAGATAGAAAATATTACTAAAGGTTCACCAGATAAGGGCAGGGAGAGATCACTCACCAACTACTGTCACGGGCAAAACAGACTCAGCTAGGGGAAACTAATTGAATTTATTAACAATCAAAATTAGAGCGGGAGAGTGAAAAGTAAAATCAAATCTTAAAAGCATCTTCCTGCGCGCCACGGCTGCCCCCCCCCCACACCTCTCCCATCTTTCCAGGCTTAACTTTATTCCCAGTTCTCTACCTCCTCCCCATGAGCAGAAGAGGATGGGGAGTGAGGGTTACAAGCATTTCACCTCCTCAGGGAAAGGGGTCCTTCCCATTCTCCAGCATGGGGTCTGTCCCATGGGAGACAGTCCTCCACTGTGAGTCCATCCCACAGACTGCGGCTCTTCGTGAACTGCTCCAGCGTTAGTCCTTTCCCACAGTGTGCAGTCCTTCAGGAACAGATTCCTCCAGTGTGGGTCCTCTGTGGGGTCACAAGTCCTGCCAGCAAACCTGCTCCAGTGTGGACTCCTGTGTCCAGAGATCCTGCCAGGAGCTTGCTCCAGTGGGCTTCCTATGGGGTCACAGCCTCCATCAGGCTTGCACTTGCTCAAGTGGAGGGTCCTCCACAGGTGGATCTTTGCTGCACCATGGACCTCCATGGGCTGCAGGGGCACAGCTGTTTCACCATGATCTGCACCACAGGCTGCAGGGGAATCTGCTGTGGCATGTGGAGCACCTCCTTCTGCACTGACCTTAGTGTCTGCAGAGTTGTTTGTCTCACCTGTTCTCTCTCTGCTCTTCTCTGGCTGCAATTACTTCTGCACAATAACTTTTTTCCCCTTCTTAACTATGTTATCCCAGAGGCGTTACTACCATCACTGATGAGTCAGCCTTGGCCAGCAGCAGGTCCATCTTGGAGCTGGCTGACATTGTCTCTGTTAGACATAAGGGAAGCTTCTGGCAACTTTTCACGGAAGTCACCCCTGTAGCCTCCATGACCAAAATCTTGTCATACAAACCCAGTACATAGAAGAAAACTGGCATTCTGCAATCCATGATGTTTAAATGTGTGAGGATTTTGTTAGACCATGAATGAGGAAATTACTAGTTAGGGAGGAATTATTATAGACAGGAATATGGACTTCAGCAGCAGTGCACTCAGAGGGAAGATGGGTGGTGGCTTCTGGCCAAATCTTCCTTGGCTAGTGCTAGAGGGGTTAACACTCAGAAAGTGAGTGTGTGGGAGGAGCAATCAGTTCAGGGTCAGAGATTACTTTAAAACTCCGGGCTTTGTGTACAGGGATAAGATCTGAGTAAAGAAGCACAAAAGCTGTCTTGAGGAGCAAGAGGGACTTATTTGCTGTGACATGTGAGGCTTTTGAAGAATTAGGTAGTAAGGAAATTATAATGTAGGAAGGGAACAACAGAAGCAAGGCAGGCTGTTAAAAGATTGGAGATTACTTACCGAGGTCACTGTTGCCTTGCATGCTTTTCCTATAAAGTTGATGTCCAAAACTGAGCTAGGAGTAAGATATCCCAGAGGAGGAGAATGTTTAAGGAGGAGAAAATATATCAGTCAGAAAGAGACGCCTGGTGTTTTTAAAGCGCAGCACTGTCATGAATGGATATTATCAATATAAACACTATCATCTTTCGTTGTAAATTATGTACATTCTTCTTGTGTTCCTTGTCAAGTCTACCAGCTGATGGTGTGGGACTCTTTGGGGAACTCTATCATGCCATGTCACACAGTCTGCCCATGCTGTTTTTTGCTCTGGGGATTCTTTTGACCTCACTCTTTATAGAACCATATTACCTGCTTTAAGAAGGTAAATGAGATGTAAAGTATGTAGCATGAAGGAGGATACAGTCTTTATTGAAGCAGAAGGGAAAAAAGCTTGTCTTTTTAATACATTCAGAAAAGTTGACTTTGACATTGTAGTACTGAAAGACATTGTAAGCATAAAAGTAAGGTTAGAGCCACTCAGGTAGCCCAGAATTTAAAGGGTGTCATATTTCATTGTATGCAGTTCTAAAATGTTTATTACAGATCTTCTTATTTACAGCTCTCATGTCTCTTTTGAATCCACAGAAGAGGAATATCAAGGGCAAACCAAGAGAAAGCGCATTCGAAGGAGGAAACAAAAGAGCAGTTTACAAATCTCTAGTAATTTACATGGAGAACAAACAGATTTGGGAATGCAAGACACTGTTGTTCAAGATAATTTACAGCTGCAGCAAACAGACGGTCCCAGAATAAGCAAAAATAAAAAGAGGAAAATGAAAAAGAAGCGACAGAAAGAAAAAAAGAGAGCAGCTGGCTTAGTAACAAAAACTACTGGTGTGGATTTTACGTATCAGCCTGACAAAAACAACAAAGAAGAAGCAGCAGGCTTAAAAGACATAGATGAAAAGGCAGATAGCATTCTGGACTTCCTGCAGGCAACACAACAAATCTATTTTGCCGACAGTATGTACCACTCTTTCTCCTTTCTTTTTATGAGTATTACCACACAGGGGAAAATGGTTATGCATTTATTGCTCCTGTAAAATGAGACAAATCTACTGAAGTGTCTCTCTTGAACTCAGTAAGACATGTGAGTACCTAGTATTTGTCCCACTTTATGGTGTGTACCTGACTATGTAAGAATTCACATCAATAGAAAAAGCTTGTGGTTGTCAGTCTTTAAAAATATACATGGTGTTCCTTGCTCTTCTTTTAAACATTCCAGTGCCCTTGGGACAAGTGGTTAAAATTCTTCCCTTTGCAAGGAAACACCCAGAAGGATTACTTGCTTTCAGAAAACTTCAAATGAGGCCAATTGTTATCCTTAACTACTTTTATGCTTACTATCTCTGAACCAATCTACTTCTCAGAATGTTCTCCTTCCCAGGACAAGATATATTTGTATTCTATAAGGAAATCTAGACAGACAGCATGTAAAGGAACGGGGAAGATACTATTGGCATTGGGAAAGTATACTGGCATAAAGTGCTTGTGAACATGATGAATGGGAATTGATGCTCAATGCACATTCCATAGTACTTCTGAAAGAATTGCATGGATTTATCCCTAATGGCCTATTGAATGTTCACTGGTCACTGTGGAGCTGAATGGATAATATTAAACAGCTTACCTGCCTGTATTAGTCCATCTTAAGTCAGAGCTGTCGGCTTCTAGTACCATAAAATTCATCTTTTGGTTACAGAATTACTGTAAAAACCTTGTTAAGATGACATCAGGGATTTCATGTTAATTTTCTTTTCAAGATCTAGACATGGAATTTTCTTTGCGTAATGTTAAATTTTTCTGCTGCATCAGGTCTTCATACTAAGACTAGCATTTGAAATCTGTCCTACTTTCTGGCTAAGGTATTTCCCTCACCAAAATTAAGAATTTTACTACTTCACCATATGGCTAAGTAAATGCAAGCTAAACTACATGCATTTGCTGTAGTGGAATTCCAGAGTGACGGAGCAAGATTGAAATTCTTCAACTTCTGCTGCTAACACATGACCCAGAACAGAAACCTGATCAATTGTCCACAGCTGTGTTGCATGTTGAGTTTTAAGAAAGTGTGTTCTTGAACTTCCAGCTTTCCTGAAAGCCAGGTTCAGGTTTTGGCAGTTTTTGACAGACTGACTGGCCCTAGTTTCAAACCAGCAGATCGGAGTGTTGAGCCAGTGAGGACGTTGGAAGCCACAGAGAGGAATTCTTAGGTGAAAGGAAGTTCATCTGCAGATGAGATATGACATCTGTAAATCAGTGTGACTAACTTTCTTGTTAGGCAAATCCCAGTTTATATATAGATCTGACATTATGCTGCTTGCCTTTTCTAGTTGAATGGCTTTAACACTCCCTATTTTTTTTTATAAAATTGGAAGCCATTGCTTTTAGCAGCATTTTCAAATGGTCACATTGGACTATACTTCTAGTACATATATTAAAAATCTGAATCGGGAAAATTCTGTACTTCTCGGGTGTCTTGCTGGTAAAAGCCAGAGGGGAGTTTGGTTAAAGGGACAGACAACACATTGTTACTGGAATGGAAGAATGAATTTATAGTTTAGTACTGTATAAGCAATTGTACTGGGTATGGCTGAGCTGGAGTTCATTTGCGCACAGCAGCCCCCACAGTGCTTTGGAAAGGTGTTGATAACACACCAGAGTTTTGGCTACTGCTGGGCAGCACTGGCATCGTATCAGCTCTGTCTCTCCAACATTCCCCTCCATCAAGGGGCTGGGAGTGGGCAGGATCCTGGGAGAGGACACAACCAGGCCAGCTGACCCAAGTTAGCCAAAGGGATACTCCATATCAGATTACATCAGCTCAGATATAAAAGTAAGGGAGGGAGGAAGAACTGGGGGCATTTATTATTTTACAATGTTTGCCTTCCAGAGCAGCCGCTACCTGGGCTGAAGCCCTGCTTCCCGGGAAGTGGCTGAACATAACTCGCTGGTGGGAAATAGAGAATAAACCTTTTTCCTCTTTAATTATGTGTGTGCAAACATCTGCTAGTTTTGGTGGGTTCTTTTAGCAAACTGCCTTATCTCAATCTATGAGTTGTTTTTCATCTCATTTTCTCTGCCCTGTCCCACTGGGAAGGGGAGTGATAGAACATCTTAGTGGACACCTGGTATCTAGCCAAGGTCAACCCATAACAATATATGTTCTTCTCTGCTGTCTTGCATGCTGTAATACTTGCTTTTTAAATAAAAACATAAAGGTGCAATACCAGGGTAATTGCTTCCAGAAGTGCTTTGCAGTAGTTCCACAGAGTTGTTCCCTTCTCCAAAACGTGTACAATTTATAATACATAGTGTGTAGGAAGTAAAAACAGTGCTTTGGCCACAGTACAGTTTCTTCATCACACCTTCTTCCTCTGCTAACTTTGAAAATTTGATTCCTCTTGCATTCCTATCATTATGAATCCTATTGTCTTTTTTACTTACTGAATTTTGTAGTTTTCACCTTACCATTGTTTTAATACTTAACAAAAAATGTTTAACAAGCTGCTCTTTAGTACCTGATATTTGGTTGTCAGTTGTACTAAAAAGGAAGGTGCTGTTCTAGAAAAGAAAGTATAATTAGGAAAATTCTCTGAGCTCGCTGAATATTTTTAACATAGTTTTCTAACTGTTTTTCCAGAGAAATCAGAATGCAGAGATGCTGCTGTAAATTCAGCAACTGCCCAAGAGCTCTTACAACGTCTTGAATCTCACACCATCTCTTCCTCAGATGTGACTCATCTGCATCGGCTGAAATCGCTTGTATTGCTACAGGATATTGAGAGATTGAAAGATGCTTTGAAACAATTCCAAGAGCAATCTATGATGTCTCCTGGTAGGTACTATTCACTCATGTTCATACAGTGATATTTTTTGTGTGAATTAAAATTCACATCGCTTTAGTTTTTTAATTAGGAAGCTGTAAATAATTATATAATAGTAAATATATGCTTATACAAGATATGAAAGCATAATTCCCCCCAAAAATACAGTGATATCCCTATTTTCCATTTGTTTACAATCAATATGGAAGCTTTTCTCACTTTACAGCAACTACAGAATACAAGATGATTCAGAGGTTTAACCTAATATTTTTAAAATCTGAAATGTTTTAAGATGTAATCATATTTAAAGCATATTTTTAATACATTCCCTTGGTAGACTTTTTAAATTGAAGCAACTAACTTGTTTATCTTGGAGATTTTATTCCTCCAGTTAAGGATTCATTTTACATGCATAAGAATCAATAAAACCCATTATTTTATTTCTTCCTGGTCATCATGTGGCTTCTTTAATACACAGACTTTGCAAGCTAAATTTTGATGTACAGTTTTGGTTTTGTTTAAATCTAAACATCTGGTTTAAGTTTCTAAAAAATACTGTTGATAATGTAAAAATTTAAAGTTACTCTTTATAACAAACAATATCCTGAAGTCATTAATAAAAAGAAAAATTACTGTGTTACTAAATCTTTTCATGCCTGAGGCACAGGCTCCTTCTGTTCTTCAGTATCACCCCTATAATTTTAGTAGAATCTCTTCTTGTAAAGTTAGTAGTTCTTAAGTGAACGTGGGATCCACATGTAGTCCACATAAGGTATAATGATTCATTTTCCATGTAGTCTTCATTTAAACACTCGTTGCTACTAGTCATTAGAACTTGTGTTGCAGCACCAGACAGAAATCTACAAGATGTGCTGCATTTTCTTGCCTCCCAAAGAATTTAATCAGAGTTGAGAGCACTTGGCTATGGCATAAAGAGAATCTCAACCGTTTCAGACCGCACTCTAAGTCTTTTGAAGAGTAACAGCAGAGATGATAGTAGTGTGGTAACAGTGTAATTAAGATCATAGCCACCAGAGGCTTAGCAACAGCATTCAAAGAAGAGACATCTGCTTGTAACTTCATTAAATGATTTACAGCATGATAGTGGCTAAAGATCCTCATCAAGACTGAAGCCTCTTGAATGCCATGCGTTGGACAGAGAAAAAAGAGAATTCCTGCCTATGGAGTTCAGAGCCGATACATTTTGAAAAGGACACTCTTAGAGAAGTACATATGTCTTCTTTTAAGGGTAGATGTGCAGTATGACAACCCTTAAGGTTCTGATGGATGTGAAGTATCCACATATACATGGAATGAAATCCTTCTGTGCATTTCAAGCCTACAATCTCTGATCTTAATTATAATCACATTGTCTCATTGGATGTAATACATGTGTGCAAACCAAGTAGAGCTCAACAGGAATGATGAAAATGGTATTGGCCCTTTATGAATGAACTAATTAAGCTTCTATTGATTAAATCCAAATGGAATTGAAGTGACAACATTCATGATACTCTTTACAGGCCTTATCTAACTTTTATACAATACAGTTGGAGTTCTGTTGGGATTTGCAGCCTTGAGACAAGTTGCTCTGTTTACTTTTGTATAGCAGAAATGTCAGACTGAAGAGAGAAAACAGAAGCAAATTAAAACCCCTAATTTTCCAATGTATGTATTCATCACTGGAAAAAGCAAAAGACAGTTTACTGAGTGATTTTTAAAATTCATTAATGTTTCTACCGGTACAGCCTGGAATTGTTTACTCTTCCAGTTGATTTTTTTCCCTAGTAACTGCTGTCACTCTGGGCTCAATTCTAATCTCATTCCAAGTTCACAGTGGTGTAACCATAGTAGTTAATTTGATATTCATGAGGTACAACAACATAAGAAAGAGTAAAATAGATTCTTATAAATTATTAAAGGATAATTAAGCACCTGCTAGTCATTAATTTTCCTCAGCAGACTTTAACAAATACATTCTATTTGTAAGTCAGGAAATTGAATGAAAACATAATGGTCTGAAATTTTACTTTGAATTATGCCTTTAATTATACTTCTTTTTCCCTACATTTGGCTCAAAATCAGGTCATACTGTCCAGTGTGGGTTTTTTACATTTTAGTTTTCACTCCCAGTGAACAGGTGGTAAGAGTTATTACAAAAGCCTGTTGTCTTAACAAATTCAAGTTCTTATTATAGAAAGACAAGTTAAGGCTGTTTATGAAGGTAAAAATGCACAGTACATAATAGTAATCTCTAATTTTTTAATGACTTTGTCTTACTATCTTGTCTTTTTTCTCTTTATTTTTACTGGGGTGTGATGTACTGGAAGGAAAGGCCATTCCTTATTAACATGATAAAAAACTTGATTTTAGGAACATGTATTATTTATAACAAAATAAACATTTATTCCTTGTATTTCAAGAAGCAGTATGTTAACTGTTTTTCCCATGGTTATGATTCTACTTAAGATGCCATCATCAAAGATGTAAAGATGGGTGCTATGTTTTGTTCAGTTTTATGTTTAATTCCAGGAAGGGAAGCGTAAGAAAAAAATGAGAAGTGATGCGTCTCTTCGTATAAGTGCACATTCTCCATTAATAAAATTTACAAATTATACATACCATTATGTCTTTTATTTCCTCATATGGGTATGTTATGGTTTCATCCAACTTTCCATTGGGGTTACCAAGTCCCACTTGGTAAAGCTTATGCCTATTGATGATAAATGTGCTTTAGAATAAAGCCATGGGCTGCTCAAGGTCAGCAGACTACAAATTGAAAACCACTGGTTCAATACCATGATTTGGTATCTCCTTTTCATCTCTTAGCATGTTATTCAGACTGGAAATCACAGTGCATCCAAAAGAAAAAAGAAATAAATTTCTGTTTTGTCTTAAGCTCTTAGATCCCACTATTTGAAGTCATATCGAATAAAGGCCTAACAAGGGTGGTGGTAGGGTCTGATAAATTTTGCAGGAAAAGGAAATGCTAAGGAGATTCAGACACAAAAATTATCAACAGTAGTTGTTATCTTTTAACATTTCCTTTAAATGAGAAAAAATACTTAAGAAAATCTCTATGGTACTGTTTGTACTGTTTAGTTGTCATCCTCCATCAACTTACCTTGTACTTTGTGCTTCAGATTACTCCATCAAGTTACGTTTGACCTTGTACATGAGTGATTATAGTTGAGGTTAGTCAAGAGTGTTCATATGAACATGGTTATTAGAGTGTCATTGTTCTCAGTCTGTAGAGGATGCCCTATTACTATTTCAATTTATTTTGTAGTCTTTAACAAAAAGTACTTACCTCTACCTAAAATCTTCTGTAAGTGCAGGGAAGAGAATGCTCAGAAGTCACATAGACATGGATTTCTCATGATGGGGGCTTTGCTGGTCTCTGTTAAAGTCTGTGGCTGTTAGCAAAAGGAAGCCAGAGACCTTCATGATCCTCCACAGTGCAGTGGGCAAAGGAAAAGAGCTGTGACTGGAAGTAATGCTCCCTTTGGTGGTTGGCAACTAGCTTTTGAAATGAGAGCTACTTAATTCCCATTTCACATCAATTATTAAAGCATAGGTGATCGCCTAATTAAAAAAAAAGTCATTATCTCCTAATTTATGAACTCATTTATGAACTTCTACTCATCAGCTTCATTCTATTATATATTAATATTTTCCCTTTGTTGGTTAGGTTCAAATCTCAAACATACTCTTCCCTTGTTGCCTAGGAAATTATCACTCATGGCAGAGCTAGAAGCTTCTTCTAACTGCCTTTTTTTGGAGAATTGTCATTTATATAAGTCTTCGTTGCAGGGGGAGGTACATTTTGCAGACCAGAATACACTTACTGTGTGCCAACAGTGCAGAGGCTGGATATACAGTGGACTTAAAATGATGACATTTACATTTCTTTTTTTTGAATGAATGAGCATTCAAAGAAAAGGAAAAGAAATTTGAAAACTGTATTAGCATAATGTTATAGAATCATCTTAAATATGATTATTATGTGATAAGTACTGCACAAAGTCCTATCATTAAAAATCAATGAAGTCATGTAGGTAATCTCTGAATTTAGACAGAAGCTGTAGCATTTTGAGGCTTTAATGCAGCTATCTGTATGATATGACTCATTCTCAACTGGGGCTTCTAGGTACTACTGTAAGTTAAATAATGATGTGCGAAATTACTCTCCAGACAGAAAGAAGCCTTGCCCATATGATCATGTCATTTCAATTACATTTTTTTCTGAATTATTGAATCATAACAAATAGGAAATTTCGAAGTTTATGAACAAAATTGTTTCTCATACAAATGACTGACCTCCTAAAATAAAATGCACCTGCTTATGTAGAAATTCATATGTATTAGTCTTCAAGCTCCAGTATCTGTATTGGTCTTTCTGAAATGTTAATATTGAATGGAAGCAGATGTAAGTCTTTTTCTTAGTGTTCAGAAATGTCATGGAGGTATTTCAGGAGGAATGTGTTTTCTTTGTTTTCAGATCATGCCAAGGTAGCCGCATCTCTGTTTCACTACTGGATTACAGATATCTTTCCTGTGAAGAACAGGAAATAAAGCCTTGCCCCTGTGCCCATATGCACAGGATTAAAATTTAATATACAAACTCTTAATCAAGTAGCAATTGTTCAGGAAGAGCAGTGTCAATACGCATTCTACACCTTCAGGTAAATGAATTACTTTTCTGTGTTACAAACTCCAGAAGACAATAAAGGTATAACTACAATGGGACTTTTGTGATTGGTTGGTCAAGAGTGTGGCCTGAGTCTTCAGCTGCATTAATATGTACATTTCACTTTAGGATAAGTGGATAGGATAGGATAACTTAACTGGAATGATAAAGTCTCTATCAGGTATTTTGTTTTAGAAGTATAGTATTATTTTTTTTGTTTGTAAATTTATCATTCCTCTCTGGAAGTTATATTTCTTGACTTTTTTTGTATGTCTGCTTGCCTGGAAAACAGAACTATATTTTTTTATATTTAAACCTAAGCAACAAAATGTCTGAGGAATGTATTTTTGCTGAATAAACTGCTAAATTGTCAAAATAGGTATGTTTCTACATGTGGGTCATGTGGGTCCTGTTTGCAGTTATGCAGAAACTTGGATGGCATTTTCAGAACTACTCCATGGCTCAGCCTGTTACAATCCAGCAGGTTTCACTGACTGCAGAGTTATGGGACTGGGTTCTCTCTCCCTGATTACTGTGTAATCTGTCTACTACTGTGTAATATTTCTGCTATTTAATTTAACCAAGTGTAGATACTACAGTAAGTAATATCCATGGTTGTAAAATGTTTCGGAATCGTGAAGATAAAAGTGCTTTGTCAGAGGCTCTTCTCTCCGCTGTATCATTCCTCGGATAAGTGATACAGAGCAAACCATGTTTTATGCATAGGTGTGTTAGTTTTGTCATTAGTAAGATAGCGACAACATATTTAATTCCCCCAAGATGTGCTTGGAGGTGTACTACTGATGAGACTATATAAACATTGCATGGGTTTTTTTGCTTTGTTTTTTCTGTTTTATTATATTGCCTGATACATCCTGTTGCAAGGCATTGGTTTAGTGATGCTCAGAATTTGTAATAAAAATACAGTCATACCTCTTTCTCATTAATTGAAGAAATTAAAAGGGATTTGGTAAAACACCAAATGACTGCAGGTGCAGAAAAACCAGTCTTATTGCCGAGCAATAAGTGCAGTTCTGAAGAACTTGAGTTTGGTCTGTATCTGCTAGGAAAGCTCTATAAACCAGCCTTTGCAGAGGGGAAACTAGCAGTGTGTTCCCTGTTTTAATGCCCCTAAATTGCTAACACATAGGCATTGAACTGTAGCTATGACTTTTCACTGAGATCCTCTGTGCTTCAGTCCCACATCTGGAGAAAGAAGAAAACATGACTTGAATGTGAAGCACCTAGATACTCTCTTAACTGACTCATGGGAAATGAGTCACTTCATCCTCACTTTAAGGTTTGAATGTCACACAGTAAATGAGGCCTAGGAACTGCAAGAAAGGATGCACAGACACTCATTAGGTAAACATCATCTGTCCTAAACACTGAATATGAAAAAAATAAATGAGGTCATGTAATTAAAGACAGACTTTTGAAACACAAGTACAAAAGAGATCAAACTAGGACCACAAAAATAACTGTACTGTCTGCATTTCCTGATACTTGAGTGACTGTGCTGAGAGATAAGGCCTTGGGTAGACCCCAGGACCTGGTGATTCCTCCTACTTGTCCTCTGGATCCCAGGTTGGTGTATCCAGAGATCTGGATGTCAGTGTAGATGACTCCAGTTTCCACGTTTCTAAGTTCAAACAGTAGCAATGCTTAAGCACATAGCTCAGGGAGAGACACACACACACACACACACACAATGCTCACATGGCTGACTATGCAGCCCTTTGATCCCTTGAATAGCAGGACCGCCACTCTCCTATCCCTGCCTGGACTCTGGGCCCTCATGCCTGCTCTGTGGCTCTCCTGGACACCAGCTAGTCCAGCCTGGAACACACTACCACACGTTCACACACTCGTCTCACAAGCACTCATGCACTTGCGTCACAGCTTCGTTTATTGCTTTAATTTCTCTTATTTATTACTTCTCTTTCAGTGCTTGGCCATTTCTCATAATCATACAATGACTTGAGTTAGAAGTGACATAAAGATCATCAAGTTCCAGCCCCCCTGCCGTGGTCAGGGGTACCTTCCACTAGACCAGGTTGCTCAATATTAAAGTGATTTTTAAAATTCAACTGAATTTTGAATAGCTGCATATAGATGAGCCGATTTTGATATCTTTGCCGAACAGAAATATTTTCACAGAATCACAGAATGGGTAAGATTGGAAGGGACCACAGTGGGGTTACCTGGTCCAGCCTCACTGCTCAAGCAGGGTAAAATTTTGTACTATTCCAGTGAGTAAAAGTTTGCAGGTCAAAAATGTACTTTTCTTGAATCAGGTAATAATGGAGAAAAGATTACTTTTGGTCTTTCTTTTTTTCCCTTTGCTTTTAGCACTGTAAGAGCCTTATATTCTGTGGAGAAATCAGCTGGCCCCAGCTAATCAAGCCCAGGAGCAGTTTCTGAGCATAGCCAGTTACTCAGTGATATCTGATGTCTTTGCAAATGACCTGTGATAGGAGCTGAGTCTTACACCTACCAAACCTGCCACTCTTGCACTAACAGGGATTATGAAGAGGATAAAGTATGCTAAAGAGTTTAGAAAATTGGACCAAATTCAAGCAGATAAATTGTAGATCGTCATTGTAGATAAATGCAATTGAATAAGAGTGTATTTGTTTCTGAAACAAATGTGCCAGACAATGGTGTGCTGAACTGCAACATGCCTGAGGACACATCAAAGCAATGCACAAAAGAACATAGCAGAAAGATCTAGTTTAAAAGCAAAAGAAACGGACATTACTCATAGTTTAAATTAGGCAATGTACTAAAAATGGCAGGGGTTCCATATTTGACATCCTATTTGAAGTCAAAAAGATTTCATACGTCACAATTTTAATACCTGGTCACTTTTCTGCACTGCTTCTCTAAAAGAAACTGTGCTCAATCTTACACCTTTTCAAGTTTATTTGAGCAGTGGTATAACAATGTGGCTGAGATACAAAAACTGAAAAATTTAAATTAATATCCACTAGTGAACACTGTTTTTCATTTCACTATACATGGCTCCTTCAACATAGCAATGAAACATTTATCCCTTTAGATTTTCATGCTAAACTTATAAATGGCAAAGGAGATGGCCTTGAATTTTTGCTTCTTCAGCATCATTCAGTTTAATGAATGTGCTGCATCATGTGGAATTTCTGAAACATGGAAGAGTTTTTGAAGTGGATTTTGCATCAGAATACTTCTGGCTAAACTGTACACACACTATTATTAGCATATTTCAAACTTCCATGAAGACAGAACTTTAAAATTTTAGACTCCAAGAGTAGGAAGAATTTAAGGATCAACTGGAATGTGACATGAATGTGTCTTCACAGGTTAACTTTCTAGTTTACATAATTGAACAATGTACCGTAAGTAAGGAGCAGCAGCACAGTGGGAGAGAAATCAGGCTCTGATAGGCAGTGGTCCCTTACCAGCATGTACAAGGAAGACCACAGAGGCTGAAGTCATTTAAAGCATCTATAGTAGTGAATAAGCTGGTCACTTGTATGCAAGGGTATGAGTTCAAAGCCATTATCTCTATATATAGGTACATGTTTTATTCTTAAAATTGCCTGTAAGACCTTAATTTTTCTCTTTTGTGGAAATGTAATATGGGAATCAATCTCTAATGTTACAGATTTTTACTGCTTTGTAATTGGTGCAATATTTTATGTAGTGCTTTACAATCATGTAGAGTTATAAATTCCTTAATGTGTTTCCTATGACAGCTGGCTTTTCTCTCCTGCACCAGTGTAGAGAGTTACTACTCAACAGGCTGAATGTCTGAAATGACATCTGGGGGGGGGGGAACTTAAAAAAAAAAAAAAAAAAAAAAAAAACAAGAAAGAAAACCAACAACAACAAAAGCAAACCAAAAAAAACAAACAAACAAATGGCAGCATGAAGGCAGAAGATTTTTAAGCTGTCTTTCACCAAAGAAAACTTATTTCACCCAGTAATACCATGTATAACATAAAACCATTCCACAGACGTAGAGTGGAAAGAGTGTGTTATGCATGTACAATATGCTACACATTGGGCATAATAAGAGAGAGGTAGTGCAAAAGATGGCAATCTGTATGATTGGGAAAACATATTATATTTAATATTTAGGGAAACCTCAGGTTATAGCTATGCAGCTTTTGTAGTTAATTGTTTCAGCCCTGGATTGCTCGCTCCTAAGGAGGGCTGTATTGCACATGTTTATGCAGCTAATTAAGTTTTACTCTTTACTGCTTTATTCACTGCAGTGCATCTGAGTAAATTTTGTTTGTTTTAAACTGTTAGATGTATGCAGGACTAAGGCGAGGGGGGACATATGTATTTAAAAAAAAGAAGAAATTTAGATGCTGTATGTGTTTACTATCTCTAAGAATCTAGGAAAAAACTATATATTTGTACTAGTTTGAAAACAAACCAGTGGGAGGCACCAAGTCAGAATAACAATTTAATGGAAATTAAAGAAAAAGGGAAAAAAAAAGTAAAAGAAAACACTGTCAAACTGACAGAGTCAAGGTACAACCTGACACCCTGTTAGGCAGGGTGGTGGTAGCAGTCTGGTAGAATGGTGGCTGCAGTCCTCTGAAGCAGTGATCCTGTAGTAAAACAGTCTGCTCTTCCTCAGGAAGTCCAATGGTGGCTGTGTAGCTCCTGTCCTCTGGAAATCCAGTGGGAAGCCGTTCCCTCTGGTGCTCAGAGTCCCAGATTATATCCATGATGGGATGCTTGGTTCCTCCCTCTGGGTGGAGCATCTCACAATGGGGTAATGAGTCATGAGGCAAAGTGTTGATTAGGCTCATTAACAGAAGATAGTCCAGAGGGAGTTATCTCTGAGTCAGGCGGCAGGACAATGATGGGCAATTAACAGAAAGATGGTCTGGGGGGAGGAGGCAAGGAAAACACTGCCCCACCTGGTTTCAACGGCTCCTGAGGATGGTAATAGAATACACTGCAACCCAGGACAATATTCTATGATTATTTGAAACTGCATATGCACCATAGTTAGTGAAGGTCAAATATATAGCTTTAATAAGGATGTTCTCCAAGTTGAATGCTTAACTTTATAGAATTAATAGTATGTAGTCATTTTAATGAGCTCCATACTCTGGTAAAGTGTATAAGCAAGCTGTAGTTCTCTTTTATATTCTTACTGCAAGGCTGCATCCTGTTTTAGGATACATAATGGACAAAAAAGAAGTGTAATCTAAGATTGAAGAGGAGTACGCAAAAACAGAATGAAAGAATCTTTGGTTCAATACTTACTTTTCTTTTGCATCAACTCCAGGCAGCTATAGGTTGTATCAAGTAGAGGCTGCCTTCTTCACTTTCAAGATCTTTGCCAGTCTTCTTCATCCCTCATTCAGTGCACAGATGATTCCTCCATCCCTTTCAGCCTCTGGTATTAACTTCCATCACCCATTTGCCATACTTGCAGTATGCAAGTCTACAGTGCAATCTTTCCATTGTCTTCCCTTCCTTCTTTAAAGCTCTCTTTTGCTGTGATCCTTGCCAAAACCTTGGCCACAGCCTGGTCAGTATGGTGCTAGGACAACTGCCTACTATGGTGTAGTGGTTTGGTCCAAAATACTCATTACTGTTTATCTGCTGTGAGATAAGAATTAGGAGAAATGCAAAGCAGGCACCAAACTTGAAAGAATATAAAGAAGTTTATTAACAGACCTAAAAGAAGAAAAAAAATTATACCACCTTCAGAACTCTCCTCCTCCCCCCACCTTCCTCCCTTCTCCCACTGCCAATGTGAAAAGACAACCCTTAAGATGTTCAGTCTGTTTACCACTTCCATAATAACCTTGTTCAGTCCATTTAGAAAGAGAAGTCTCTTCTTGCTCATGCTATGAAAACATTATCACAATGAGACAGCCACCCACTTCCAAATATTGTTCAGTCCATTTAGGAAGAGGAGTCTCTCTGCCTGCGCGTGAGTCCTTTCCCCCGACTTGCAGCTTTTCCCGCAACTGCTTTCGAGGGTCCACTCTTGAAGTTTTTTGGGGTACAATTTTAAGGTTGAGCCGTTCAGAAACAAAAACAGAGGCCCTTCTCCTTCCCTGGGAGCAAAGGGTCTTCATCATCTTCATCGTTAGGACTATCTCTGGGAGCATCTCTAGGGACTGAGGTTTTCTCCTTTCCCGTTTGGAGCAAAAGTCCTCATCTGGTTCATCTCTCCCTGTCCAAACTTCTCATGAAATTACAGCTGCGTCAGCATCTGCCTATCTCAGCACAGGTGCTTTTGCTTACGAGTTGAACACTCCATCCCCCATATCTTCATGAAATTACAACAGGATACTCTGATATATCATAGCTTCACAAGAGAATTTCAGCTTTAAGCATCTCCTCTCTCTCTTCCCTCAGGTTTTCAGCTCTTCACAGCAATAAAAAGGGTTAATCTCACCTCGGCCTTGCAGCTTTGCAGCTGGAATGTTGAATTTTTCTTATCGCAGTGGAGGGGGGGGGAGCCGAGCCGCTCCGGCTGCCCACGGCAAGGCAGTGGGGGGGGTTCCACGGCTGGAACAGGTCCATGGCTCCAGGATGGCCGTGGCCCGGCCCGGCCTGGCCCAAGCAGGGCCTGGCCGGGCCCGCTGGGCCCCACACGGGGCCCGCAGCCACCTGTGCCAGCGCCGGAAACGAGAGAGAGCTTGGAGGGGAGTTTGCCTATTCTTAAATGTGGATAACAGAGGTGATCACAACTTTAAGTGGCTTAGAGAATTGTCCATATTCAAACTGGCCAGCTGATAGGTTCTGTCAGTTCCCAGAGGAAACTGTAAGCACCCCTTAGCAAGGACGTCCCTTCCAGGACTATGCTTGCTAACCTATGACATATGGTGACCAATGTTGCCTTATTGTCTGTGTCCTCCCACATCAATCTCTCTGTTTTCACCCCTGTTTTCTCCTTTCCTAAATGAGTAGCAGTTTGATGCAGGATTTGCCTTGCTGCACAGCACCAGTACAGCCAGTTGCTATCACATCTGAGATGACAGTGTGCTCAGGAAATGTAATAGGCCTATCCACAATGGAGAACATGCTTGAATATGTGGGCAAGGCTGCTGATAGTTTAAAGTGGCGTCATAATTTTACATTGCACATGTGATCAGTTTGGAGGCAATGTTCTTCTGCAGCTGGCTAAGGAGAGCTTGGAGGCATGCAGGGTGGGATTTGTTTCTCCTGACTTCAGATGTCTGCACTATAGCTTTTACCATCTGAGCTGCCTATCCTAAAGAACTTTCTAATCCCTGGGATTAAATAGCTTGATATAACTGACTGCTGCTAGATATCTATTTTAGAATTGGAACAGTGGTACCAATGGGATAATTTAGGGCTTTATGTTGATTGGTATGGAAGCATAAATAGGTAAGTCATGAAAACATCTGCATTGCAGACATCTGGATCTTGTTAAAAAAAAAAAGAAAGAAAAAAGAAATGAAAAAAGGTCATTTACTGCATCTGAGAAAAGGACAGGAATGTGTGTGTTGCATGACCAAAACATCACTTGCTCCTGATGCTGGTCTGGCAGTGGCAAGCTCTTTCAGGTTGCACGGGGCTGTGACCCCCTCTCCTTGATGTTTTCATGGCTTCTTTTGTGAAGCTACTGCTTGGGAGTGGTAAAAAGGAAAAGGAGAAAAAGAGTAAGGAGCTGTTGTAAAGCTGTGCCTGGAATTCACCCAGCATAAACTGAGAAGATGCTTCTCCTGTTCTTCTTGTTCCCTTCATGTGATCATGCACAAAGCAGCCTCTACCATTTCCCAGGTGGACTCAGTAAAAGCTTGCTATGTGATTCATTCCTCCTCCCAGTGACAATAATCAAGTGGAAGTGACTATAAATGTGCAAAGGAATAAATGTGCTAGGAATACCACATTGATCAGCCACTACCTAGATTCTACAGAAGGAATCAATACCAAATATGTTTTTCTTCAGAATCACAGGTGTAATCACTGAACTCTGTAGACATAATGATAGCTGTTTGATCTCTGTCTGGGATGTGGGAGCTTAAAATGAAGGTCATGTTCAAATCTGATTGGAATTCAGGGAAAGCTGTTTGGCTTATTACCATGACTATAGTGCTGGATTCTATTTACATTGGTAAACAGTTTAAAATACTTGACATGTTATTCAATTAAATCTGTGATTGCACTCTGACAGACCAAAGTTCATTGATTTTTCCAACCACATTAAACTAAGTACATGGCACAGTGTTTCATTTAGCCTGTCTGCTTAACCCTTTCACCTTAATTCAATTACGCAGAATAAAATTAATGTGTAAAATATTAAATAACTCTAAATTTCTAAATTAGAAAGCATTGCAAGAATATATTCATCTCCATGGCTTCTGACATATATTATTACTGTGTGATTTACAATCTGCTATGGATCATGTTGTTATCCAGATGGCAAAAATCAGTCAGAACATTTTTTCTCTTTACTCATTCAGTAAATTGATAGATTCATGGAAGGTAAGACTGAAAAGGACATGAGATTATCTTCTCTGACCCCATCTAGATGCCTGGTCATAAATTTTCCCTTTACTTCAGGGTAAAGACCAGTCTGACAAAAGCACAATTTGTGTTTTTTTCTAAAGCAAGTCATGTTCAGAGACAGGCCAGCTTGATTTAAAGATGTCAAGGAATGAAGACTTAGCCCCTTCTTTAGTCATTTATTCCAGTACTCAATCACTTTCATGCTTAGAATCATGTGCCTTATTTTAAATTTGAATTTGTCTAGATTTATCTTTCAGCCATTAGTTCTTGGTGTGCTTTTCTTCACTACATTAAGTAGTCCCTCACTAGCCACTGTTTTTTGTCTGTGAAAGTTTTTGAACACTGTAATCAAGCTACAAGGCAACCTTCTTTTTGACACCCTAAGTATTATCTCTTTAAACTATTTGATTTAAGGCATTTTCTATAGCCTCCAACTTGGTTTTGTGTCTCTCTCATGCATTCTCTCCATTTTTTTCCCATCCTTTAGGAAACAAGTCTGCTGGAACTGGACATAGAAACTTAGCATTCATTTAAAATCTCAACAGTGCCAACTTTTGTACTCACTGTTTCATTGGTTTTGGATCAACTTCTTGCCATAGGATTGTATAGGAGGTCCATGTTGAATTATTTTTAATAGTAGACAAGTACTCTTGAAATTTATTGCTTTCAGGATTTAGTCATTGGTTCCATACTTAATGTTGGTAAATATTTGTCTTTCTGTTTGGCCGATTAACTTCAATTTTTTTTACTATGTCTAGATTAGTAAATTATGGATCCTTTTGTGTGCCTGTACTGCTTCCATTAGTATTGACTATCTGCTAATCTTGGTGACATATGCAAATTTTACCAGCAATGATGACGTTTTCTTCCAGATTATTGGTAAAAATGCTGAACATGTCAAGTTCTAGTATTAATCTTTATGGGATTCAAAGAGAAATAACATTATTCAGTCATGATTCCCTGTCTGTACCTTCTTTTTGGAGACTGAAATAATCTAGTGGATTTCTACTGTATTTGACATGTATTTATTGTATTATATGCTCTTTTTGTTTTGATCAGAAAGTCATGAGGCACTGGGTATAATAGTTGTCAACAAGTATTTCCTCAGTTTTCTACAAAAACAAGCTTTAATGTTTTTCAGATGAGGATAAGAATCCAAACTAAAGACACTGTACAAAAGACCCTCTAAAATTGTGTTTTAAAATATGTTTAGGGGGAAGCAGAACAATTGAAAAGTATTCAAAGTAAATAGGCTTTCAAATTTATCTTAGTGTTTTCAATTTGTTGCTCTGCAGGGAATGATTTGCATTAGTTAAGAATGATTGTTGTGTAAGATTCTTTATTTTTAAGCATCAAGGGAAAATTCATATTTTTTTCTTTTCCTGCAAGATGTGATCCATAGTTTTAGTTGCAAAGGTGTCTATTGTTTGTATTATCTGTTGTGTTGCGTTTCTTCCATCTGGTAGTTGAAGAAAGATCCCTGCAACAAGTTCATTAACTGGTGATGAATAAAACTGGTTTGAGATGTGGAAGTTTGCTTGCAAAGTTGCCTTCACAGTTTTATAGTGGGATATGTAAATTTTCAGTTTCTTACAGAACCGGTTCTCTGAGCGGATTTCTAGGCTGCAGCACAGGCACGTTAACTGTCAGCATCAGCATGAGGTATCTAAACCCTAAGATAAGATCAATCTGAGGATTCATCAGAAATATTAATTGAACTGTGGCTGTATAAGCCCCTTCAGACAAACAACACAGAGCCTTCAGCTCCGAGGATCTGGCTCACTGCTAATACAGAACATTTTGCAGGATTCCAAAGGTTTCCTTAACTCTCCCCTGCACTGGAAGTCTTGGGGGAAAAAAGGCAGTGTTTCTGTCAAAATGTCCTGGTGCTATCCTTTCTATCAGTCTGATTCCTTTATGCATAAGCAAAAAACATTGAAGTTCAATATCAAGTCAAAAACAGTTCAGGTGTCCTTGTCAGGCTACCTGAAGCACAAAGACTTTGCTGACTGTTGTGTTTCTAAAAGTCTGCTCTCCATCAACTTTTTCCCTAATTTGCAAGGCCTTGCAAAGTGAAAAGTGATCTCAAATCAACCTTGCAGGTACCACAGAGTGAGAATTTGAACATGGGCAGATCCTAGGAAGCAGCTGGCAACAGTGGCTTACTGAAGTGGTGTGAACAGGAGGGAAGGAGACAAAAGTGTAGCTTTTCCCTTGTAGGTTGCGATGGTGACCCACAGACCTGTTCTGCTCTGTGCTTGACAGCGTTCTCGTGGGTAACCTGAGACTTGCATTTTCAAATGAGAGCAGTGGAAAACTTGGGAGATAAGTCACAAAGATGAAATGACATTGAGCAAGTATTTCCAAGAGGATCATTTGTCATTTGAATAGCAACTATGGGACCACTCGGTCAACCTTGGTGCAGCTCCAGTTGTCCAAGGCTGATCATAGGAATTACTGGTGTCCTGCAATCATAGTTGCTTTGTACAGCAGTCTCTTGAATGGTATTTAGCGTGAAGCTAACCAAAGAAAAAAGCCTAAAATTATACAAAACCATAAAACTATCTTTTAGAAATCCAAACTAGGCCAGTCTTTGCCACTTTTTTTCTTGCTGACCCCATAAACTGTCATTCTTTGTGAATAGCCAGATGTTGTGGTTTAACCACATTCAGCTCCTACTCACCACACAGCCACTCACTCTCTCCGATAGCAGGACAGAGGAGAGAATCAAAAGAGCAAAAGTGACAGTTTAAGGACAGTTTAATAGGTAAAGCAAAAGCCACGTGCACAAGGAAAACAAAAGAATTAATTCTTTCCTTATCACAGGCAGACACGTGTTCAGCCATCCCCAGGGAAGCAGGGCTCCCTCAGATGTAATAGTGACAAACGCCATCACTCCAGATGGCCCCTCCTTCTTCCCCCAGCTTTACATCCTGAGCATGACCCCATATGGGATTGGATATCCCCTGGATTAGTTGGGGTCAGCTGTCCCCTCCCAACTCTCTGTGCACCTCTAACCACCTCACTGGTGGGATGAGGTGAGGAACAGAAAAGGCCTTGATTTTTGGAGCAGTGCTCGGCAACAGTGAAAACATCCCCATATTACTGTAGTGGGTTGACCCCAGCTGGATTCCAGACACCCACCAAAGCCTGTCTCTTGCTCCCCTCTGCAGCTGGACAGGGGAGAGAAAATACAACAAGGGGTTTGTGAGTTAAGGACCAGGAGAGATTGCTCATCAAATACCATCACAGGCAAGAGACTCAACTTGGGGATATTAAATGAATTTATTACTAAACAAATCAGCAGGATAATGAGAAGTAAAATAAATCTTAAAAACACTTTCCCCCAGCCCTCTCTCCTTCCCAGCTCTGCCTCCTCCCCCAGCAGCGCAGGGAGATGGGAATGGGGGTTATGGTCGCAGGTTATTTCTGCCACTGTTCAGGGAGAGGAGTCCTTCCCCTGCTCCAGTGTGGGGTCCCTCCCAGAGGAGAGAGTTCTCTGTGAACTTCTCCAGCATGAGTCCATCCCATAGGCAACAATCCTCCCCAAACTGCTGCAGTGTGGGTCACTCTACCACGGGATGCAGTTCCTCAGGAACAGGCTGCTCCAGTGTGGGTCCCCCATGGGGTCACAAGTCCCTCCAGCAAACCTGCTCCAGCGTGGGCTCCTCTCTCCACAGGTCTGCAGGTCCCTGCCAGGAGCCTGCTCCAGCCTAGGCCTCCCATGGGGTCACAGCCTCCTCTCAGGCATCCACCTGCTCAGTCAGGGTGGGTCTTCTCCATGAGCTGCAGGTGGATGTGGATCTCTGCATCCCTGAGGATCCTCCATGGGCTGCAGGGACACAGCTGCCTCACCATGGGCTGCAGAGGAATTCCAGCTTTGGTGCCTGGAGGACCTCCTCCCCTCCTTCTGCACTGACCTTGGTGTCTGCAGAGCTGTCCCTCTCACATATTTTCACTCTGCTCTTCTCTGGTTGTAATTGCAGATGTGCTACAGATGTAACTTTTTTTTTGCCTTCTTAACTATGTTATCACAGAGGTGTTACTGTCATTCGTGATTGGCTCTGCCTTCGCTGGCAGTGGGTCCATCTTGGAGCTGTGTGGCATTGGCTCTGCTGGACATGGAGGAAGCTTCTGGCATCTTCTCACAGAAGCCCCTGCTGTAGCCCCTGCACTACTGAAACCTGGCCACACAAACCCAATACAATTATCAACCCTGTTTTCAGCACAAATCCAAAACAGCCCTACAGGAGCTACTGGCAATTAACCCTTCCCCAGTCAAAACCAGCACTCCAGGATATGCATGCCACCTGAAAACCCTGGCCAGTCAAAGCATTCTACTGACAGTTGTTGTTCTTCTTTGGGTTCAAATCTGAGTCCATGGACCTGAATATTACCTCAGTGCATGGAATGGTGTGCTGGCAGTGCATTACGCCCTACAGCATTATTCATCCCCCTTCACAATCCAGCAGCCTGTGCTTTTGAACAAGAGTCATTACAACTGGGCATGCTGTGCTCTGGGATGCCCTAAGGCAGCAGAAATGCCTGCAATCCAGCTCAGTTCAACAGTATTGTGCACTAGGATATTAACTGTAAAACTGGCAATATTGCTTTGGTGCAGAGGCTTCCTCCAGGCACCCACAAGACAGATGGCTTTATCAGTACACAGCCATTCACCTCTGCATTGCAATTGTGAAGAAGTACAAGCAAATTTCCAACTATCTTTGCTAAGCAATTTTACAGCTGTCTATCTGAAATTAAAGCACCCTCTCTTGGTTGTGCTTTGCATTTTTATAGTGACTAGCAATCTTCTTTCTACAGTGCTGCATTCAGCCTTCCACTGGGTTTCTGATGCTCACAAAAATATGTGACACTAAGTTAATGAAGATGAGTGCTTCAGGCTGTAGGGATCCAAGTAAAGGAGAAATCTGTGTAATCTGTATAATTGGACACTTCTATAGACAGTGTAAAAAACAAATCATCTCTAGCAGGGAAAGGCTTTTGTGTACAAGTTCTTAGGAGTGTATTGATCTGCACCTTGTGGAAGGTCTTTGTAGAGCCTATACAAAGGGCAGCTTCTCACCCACAGCCCATCAGTCCCATTCCTCCTGAACTGAATCGCACAGGTCTTTGGATAGGTATGATCCAAGGACTGAAGCAGTGGGTTTCTCGGTAACTGAGTGTCTGTCCCACTCAAATGAGTGGGAATCCGTTAACAGATCTCTTAAGTTGGAGTGATTTTCCATCAGACTCAAAACTGGTCAGAAGTAAATTTTAAGATGAAGCAATCAGGGCATGTGCACCCCTTGGCAATTGTAGTACCTGTGCTCCAGTTTTCAAATGAAGTCCAACTTCCTGTATGTGAGAGGTAAGAGTGAAACATCCTTAAAGAGTAGTACCACCTCTCCATCAGGGAAAAGCAGAGGGAGAGCTGAGATTTCTATAAGCTGTGAAGTGGGAGGAGTATACAGTCAGCTCTGAAAGCAACTTCCAGGTGGGAGAGTGCCACTGCAGTTCTTAGCTCATGGAGAAGCTCTGCACTGAAAGCAGTCTCTGCATTCAAACTGGAGAAGTCAATGTCTGATAATCAGTAAAGATCTTGTTGACAATGTTGTGATGCAGGAAAGAGGTAGAAAAACTCAAAGGATTTTTTTTTTTCACCTTTGTATATTAGTGCAGTGAATCCACATTCATTTCCTGCCTTGAAGAAGGTATATGGGAAGATGGAAGAAGCCCTCCATCTAACTGAGTTAGAAGAGAAAATCCCAACAGCTTGTGTTTTGACCCCTTTGTTTATCTGGGAAGGCTATGAAAGTCTTGGTAAAAACCCAGGACTCCATACAGAGGAAGGAAGGAAGCAGGGAAGAAGAGTAGAAAGACACATATAATTTGAAGAGGCCTGTTTGCAGATTCTCATAAAGAAACTTTTCTTAGTTTTCTTTGGTTTTTGCCCTTTCCTGCAACTTTTCTAAGTCTACTTCATCCTTTCAAAGATGAGAGAACAAAAACTGCCCATGTTATTAAAAATCCTGGTTCACCGCACATTTTTTGAAGTGTGCTCTGGCTTGTTTTCTAGGGCTTTTCAAATAATTTGGTTGCTTTTTGGACCCCTTAATGGGTATGGAGCTGACATCTTCATGGTGTGTTTTTTAATTCATTAACAGACCTTACCAGTTTACGTAAGTATGTCCATCATTTTCACGATATCCTACATGGAATTTCATCTGCCATTTTATCTCAAGTTGTCCATGATCACAGTGCTTTTCTGCAGCTTTGCACAGTCAGCTTTTGATTTTAATCCCTGCGATAACTGTAATGGAATCAGCAGTCTCTGTTCTCCCATTATTCATCACCTTTTCCAGGTCATTTAAGACTTTGCTGAGCAGCACAGATCCTGGCAAAAAGTCCCAAAGGATTGTGTTGGTGATTTCCTTCCAGTGGGAAAACTGTATTCCTACTTTTTTCTCCATATTTTTTAATTGCTTATTCATTCAAATGAATTCAATCTTAGCCCATGAGACTTCCTTTTTAAGGGCTTTCTTTTTCTCCATTTAATTGTAAAAATGCACCTTAATACACCTTGTCTGCTTATTTGCCGATTCCTCCAAAAAAAAATGCCAGTAGGCTTGTGAAGTGTGTCTTCCTTTTACAGATGCTTAATGGAGTGCTTCCCAATATATTTTTCCACGTGTCTGCTCATTCTGTTCCTTGCAGTAGCTTCTACTGATTTGCTGAACAAGGACATCATGTTCACTCATCTGTAGTTCCTCAGATCACCCCTGGAATCCTTTGTAAAAATTAGTAATTTCCCCACCTTCCCATCCCCTGATACAGACGATTCCCAGGGAAAGGTTACACACTGGTGCTGGCAGTGGTGTTATTTCATCCTTCGGTTGGTTTAGAGCTCTTAGGTGAATTCCATCTGGTCCTAGTGAGCTGTTAGTGTTGTGCCCTGGGAAATGTGATCTCTGAAGAGAGAACTCCATGCTAAGTCCAGTGGATCATACTTAAGTGCAAATGCTCACTGCTCTGACCCCCATTTTGTTTTCCACTCCTAGGTAATTTGAATTCTGTTCTAGTAATTCCTGCTTGGCCTCACAGTCAGACATCTACAACATCAGAATCAAGACCACCTAATGAAAAAATAAATGTTATAGAAATGGTGCTCTTTGGATTAGTGTATTTGTCATGCTTTATTTCATATTTATTGCATAGATTTTTTTACCCCCTTCTTAAGTTCATGGAAGAATCTTGCAGTGTTCAGCTAGAGAGTTCACAACATAAGACATGTACCTTTACTAGGATTATGCCTAAAAATAGACTACCAATCGTGTTAATACTCACAGCTATGCTGGTACAATGCCATGCCAGAAGTAATAGATGTCTGTTTAAGGGATTAGAACATTTATATAGGAAGACAGACAGTAAGGAATGGGAACCATGTGCAATCAGCACTATGAAGAAAATTGCAAGGAACTGAAACAAGGGAACATACCAGAAAGCATGGAAGAACAAAAATTCAGCTAGCAAGGTTCCCACTAAAGCTATGTAATTTAATTAAAAGCTTTGAGGGATTTTCTGTCATACTTGGAAAGCTCAAGTAATTTGTATCTTCTTATATTTCAGTTTGAAGTCTTACAAGGGAATTTACAGACCTTTTGTGGTCTTGGTGGACTAATTCACTAGCCTGTTGCATTGGAGGCACACAGCATTCTGCAAATTACATTGAGGATGAATCAAAGCATTTAGAGTTTCTAAATCAGAAACCATTTTTGGATGATACATTGCCACTAAATGTAAGAAAATTTCCTAGGAGACCACTGTGGAAGACTTTAGAACCCCTGGATGTTTAGACACATTTTCTAATTCTGGAATGGTAAATGTCAGTAAAATTGTACATTTTAATAATAGCTCTATGTGCCAGTTTGAGACAAATTTGGTGGAAAATATCCTCTGGTAGAAGGCAGGTTACAACCATCCCTCCCCCCCACCAGGTTTGGGGGAAAAAAAAAATTTCCTTGGAGGAAAGTGAATAGGAAGAGAAACCTGGGAAGATTTCAGAGTCCTTCTATAGGTGTGTCTCTTCCCTCTTCAGAGCTGGAGTTTGTTGTGGGGGGCCCCCCCTTCCGGGCAGGTGTAAGGTCTCCCGGTGAGGTTCTGATGTTCTGGTGTTCTAAACAGTTCCAGAAGAGAAGAAGAAGAAGCCAAAGTCCCAGGGGAACAAAGGAGTTTAACTCTCCATCTCTCTCCCGAGAAAAGGAGCCGAAAGCTGCCTGAAAAGCAGCAAAGGGTGCTTCCTCTGCTCTTGCTACCACAGAAGCACGCAGAGTGAGATAGCAGTGACCTTGGAGCACAAAATGGCTTTGAAAAGTTCATCTGGCTCTTTTTTTATTTTTCCTCTCGCACCCAGTTTTAAAGACACAAAAAGGCACAAAATTCATGTCTGGGCATAGAGTGGCAATAGGGGATACACATAATAAAGTCACCTCAAGACACTCTACATTCATTTTAACTGTGATCACATGTAGAACAAGTTCCAGCCCCTCCAAAAAGAAGATTGTACAGGGTTGTTTAGAAGGTGGAACAGGTGCTTTTGTAGAATTCATGACTCACAATTTATAAAGCCATATGGAATATAGTAACTTAGACATTTTGACTGTCTGAAAATTTTGTTTGAAAGGAACAGAGAGGGACCAATGAAATGACTGGCTGAAGTGGTGTACTTCTGTTGCATATCAGTGCTTTAGAATCAATCAGAACCAAAATTGTGGTCATGCTTTGAATGTATGTGTCGTCTTACAATCCTTTTCTATTCCAGAGTCCTGGTACCCTAGATATCCCCACTGCAGCTATAATTTCACACTGTGGCTGTGCTATGAAACATGTCCTAAGTTACAGAAAAGCACAGCATGCTGTATGTTAGGGTGGTTCACACACATAAAATATGGTAGTTCTTTGCAAGCCATCCAGTCATGCACAGGCATTGTAGGAGATCTCACAGCCTCCTACCCTCATCTGCCATACCCAAATTCTTGCGCTTCTGGAATTACATGTCAGAAGGCTGCTTCATAAGCTCTCTCACTTGTGTGACCCTTGGAGACTTGGTGTGTGTGTAATGGGGCTGCAATGTGGGAGATACACGAGGAGAAAGAACCCTGTCAAGTAGTTGGTTGCATATGCATCTGCTCATGGGCACAGTTTTACTCATGAGAAAATTTCCCAGCAGCAATACAGCACTTTTGGGAATGATCTGTCTAGCTTTTTACAAACAAATTCAAAGTCCAAAGGCTCTGAGCTGTGTGTGTATGTGCAGTGGGCAGGTTACAATGGTTACACAGGTCAGTATCTATGTGCTGTGTATCAAGACGCAGAAGATACCTGGGGTGCTGTGATGAAACCTTGCATGATTTGGAACCTCCTGCAGATGGAATGAGGGATGCCCATGAGGACATGGAGTATGACAGTCCAGCTCTTAGTCTCGTCAGCCATAGAAGCAGCAAAGGACACAACATGAAGAGTTCTCAGCACAGATTGTAATAAAATTTCTCATACTAGCTCTCACAGTGAAAAACACCCACTGAGGATGGCCAGCCAGGAGCACACGTTCAGCCTGGCATGGGAGCCACTGTCTGGTGGGTGTCTTGATGTAGACTTTGGGGAGTAGAGCAGAATGAGAGAACATGCCTTGCTCCTTAGCAAGCTTGCCCCTCTTTGGTCCTAAACAGATGGGAAATTGCAGACTGTTCACAGGAAAGAGCCTAATGCCTTGTTTCTGTGCAAAATAGCTGCCATTGTGTGTCAGTCCTTTAGAGCAACAAATAATCTACTGTCATGGATTAATAACAGCTAAATGGTACACAGTCAGAGGAATGCATGTGCTCTTAAGTAATGATGTGTCTTGTAACTTACGTATCCAGATACATCTACAGGAGTGCCGTAGGCTTCCCACGTCAGATCGGCAGTGCCTTGGTAGCTGAAAAATGGCTTCATGTAAAGGATGATCCCCACCTTCTTCTCAAGCTGTCAGGACTGCATTGCATGTCCTTCAGTGCTCTACCTTGCTTACAGAGTGCATGCCCTGAATACTGGGACATGGCAGGACAGGGCATTGCAGTTGTGAGCAAAAGGAAACTGTTAACAACTGTTTCCAGGGTTGACTGGGACTCTGGACCTCTGCTGGAAGTCTGTCCACTGCCTGCCAGATATGAGCCTTACCAGCATAATGGCTATAGATAAGTCTCTCCAGCAGTATGCACCCAGATGACTCTCAGGTCAGTGGCCAAGTGTTCAGCTTCTCTCACAGCGTGTTTTGCTGGTTGACCTCTAAACCCACCACAGAAGCAGCAAGGCAATAAATAAAGTTGTTGCTCCAAAAAGACGGTTGTAATTCTGCTGTGCATTTTAAACTGGACCAACTCTCCAGGACTGTGTATTAAGTGAGATAACAGGGAGGTGCCTGTGATTCAATGTCTTGCACAGCAGAGGCAGGCAAGCTTCTCCCTGCCCATACCTGCTAGAACACTTTTCTGTTGCAGTCTGGCCTACAGATTCTGCAAAATTGTACAATGCATTAAGATGGACCCAAACATTAGAGTAGCCAGTAGTTGGCTTGACTTTTGAAAAGGTGCTAGCTTCCATTAAGGTCTTCAGACCTTCAAGATCCCATATCTCTCTGTTAATGCCTACTGTTTCTATTCCTGGGTTTGGATTGGGTTGTTTTGAGTTTGGTTTTTTTTTTCATTTTGGTTTTCAGTTGTGAAAGGAATAAATACATCTATACTAGTACACATCTGAGCTAGAGAAAAGATGACAGCAAGTTTGCTTATCCAGCTGATGGCTCGTGGATCAGTAGCTGTGAGTTCTGTAGGGCAGTGACTGTGCTGGGACACTGGAGATCGTCTCCCCAAAGATGCTGTAGTTGTGTATCAGGTCAGATAGTAACTGTTTATGCAAAGCCTTAAATTCAGTCCTTCTCATGTGTTGGCTTTTCTATGGCCACTTAATGTCACTAGTGTTGCTTTCCCTCTATGAAGACCTCTACTGAGTGAGGGGAGATGAAGCATGGCTATTGACCACATCCAGATGCTGGGGAGTGAGGCAAAAATCAGTGTTCAAGGAAATCCTCACTACTTATCAGTATCTGAGAGCAAGGGTTTCATGATGCTCCTTTTGTGAGGTTAAACACAGCTTCTTGTAATATATGCTTTTAATTTTCTTTGGTCATCTTAAAAGCCATTCTTCATGACAACTTCATTTTGAATTGTCCCATTGTATTCATTGGAGTGCAGTTTGTACCAACTCACTGTACTATTGTCACTTCTTGCCCTGATCGTAACATAAACATTTGAAATAGGTAAATTAGAAGGGGAATTTAGAGCAACTAGTTCTAAGGCAGGCATCTGTGTGAGCCTTATCTGGAGTTAGGTGAGAGAGATCCAGCCCTACTTGACAGAACTGGGTTCCAAGTAAGCTCTGGAGAAGTAACTTTGTGCTTTGCCAGTGACAGTAATGCTTACCAACCTTTGCTTAGGAAATACTTCTGGATTTCTTCCCCCCTGTAGTTTCTAACACATACAAATTGCACTATTTTTTTGACAAAATTTGCTTTCATGAAAGAATTTCTCCTTTCTCCATAGCCATAATGAACTTGATTTTTTACTATTATTTTGCTATTACATTTTTGTCAGTTTCTATTCTTTTGTCACTCAATGGTGTCAAATTACTGTGGGCAGGCAGACTGCAAACACAGGAGTAACTGCTTGGCAGTGGAGCTGTGGGAAGTGCAGGAGTCAAGGAACTCAGCAGGAGATAAATGAATAGTTTAAGCTACTTCAGTGGTAACTCCATAAGCCTCAGCAACACAAATCTCTTGATGCTGTGTATCTGTAACCTTAGATGACTTTGAGGACTGAACTCTGCAGTCTGTGCCTTAGCTCATCTACACAGCATTGCAGTTTTCTTTTATTGATGGCATTTCCTACTTCTGTCATCACCATATTCCAGTACATCTCCTTAATTTTGTGCTTTGCAAAGATACTACTGTGTAATGCAACAATACCACTAGCATAGTTCCTGTTCCTTGCCTCCCTTGTCATCTTAAAATTCATTTACCACCTTCACATTTCTTTTTACATTGTGTTTTGCTGCGATGCCTACAAAAATTTGGAAACAGTCTAACTGAGCTTACAGAGAGAACATTGCCTTGCATGCCAACCTATACGTTCTCTTTGTTTCCCTGTGCTCCCTCAACTGGTGGCAACCATCTGCCTCCCCACAGACTGTAGGTTCTTCGGGGCAGGACTGTCTCTTCCTTTTATAAGCTGACAGTGCCCAGTGCTGTTACCCCAGCAGAGCTGGTAGTTTAGTTACCGTTGTTGAAGCAAAATTACTTTTAGCTTAGCTCTAATTTTTGAGTAATGCACTTAATGACTTGAAAGGACATGCTCTCAGATCTAATAACTGTTAAAGTCAAAAAGCCCAGGATTAGTCATACAGTTATGTGTTGAGGAAGATTTGGTGGGTTTTTTTCTTTATATGGTTTATTTTATTGATTTGCCTGCAGTGACAGCACTTCATGTTTACTCCTATCCTGCACAAAGGGGCATACTGGAAGCTGTGGGTATGTTCAGAATTCTGTCCCATATTCCTTCAGCCTGGACTCTTTAAGGATGATGAATTTTGGAAAGTAGTTCTTTAGTTAAATATCTGGATTGTTTTCAAATCATGACTTCCAAATGTCATATTGTTCACCAGGTATAGAATGAAAATGGTATATGCCTAATGGGAAATCCTCTTTTGAAATTCTGTCCCTGTATCAGCGTAGAGAGCCTTGAGTAAATCAAGCTTAATGGCCCTCAAAGCCAGCAGAGAGTCTTGCTTTAAACCAGTTTATTGTTCAGAAATGTGACTGCACCTAGGCAGTGTCCTGCAGTGTTCTGCCTGCAATCTGTACCTGTCACGTAGGAGCAATGACTGTGAGACATCAGCCCCAACCCCCTGAGCATGTGGTGGGGCACAAGAAACTGATGCCCATCAACATGCACATGTGCCACCTGCCTGAGGTGCCTTGGGGCTGCCAAGAGTCTCCTGTCTGCAGGTGTGCAGCTGCCTTCCCCTGGCAGTGAGGTCTGCTCACCCCAGCCACCCATGGGGGACAGCATTGTCCCCTCCTTGGTGTCACATTCTTGCTCTCACGTTGTCAGTCTCATGACCTTGTCCCAGCAAAGCCAGTAATGTGACTGTGGTGGGTTCCCTTAGGAATCAAGTGCAGCAGTAGGAGAACCACGTGCCTTGCCCCCACTCTTCCCACCGTTTTTGGGGCCCAGGCCATACCCGTGTGCGGGGTGTGGCAGTCGGTGCACGCGGCAGCCCCAGCCAGCACACACAGCTCAGCAATATCAGCGTCACCAGCAGGAACCACCACCAGCCATTCGAGCAGCTCCCAGCGAGGCTGGTGTCCTTTCTGCAGGGGTGACCTGGCTGCACTGGAGGGGAGGCCTGAGGGGGCTGCTCACCTGGGCACCTCCATGACCTCTTCCTGTGGTTTAACTCATGCACCTGAGCTTGCCTCACTCCTCCCTTCCTCTGCTGCAGGATGGCTAAATTTTTTTTCAGAAATAGATGTAAAAAAAAAAAAAAAGCAATGAGGGGAAAACAAAGCAGAAGTAGATGTAGGCAATGAGCTCCTGTGTGCGAGGGAGTTAGGGCCTGCTAGCATCTAGAGTCTCAAGTGCCATAGGCCATTGCAATTCCAGATTCCACAAGGGTCTCCAATGGCAAGAACTGATGAGCAGAAGAAAGCAGTATGGGATCCTCTCCTGAAGAGAAATTTCTGGTGCTAAAGCTGGGATAGAGGGAAGTGTTGATGTAGTGGCCCTTTTGTCGGGATAAAAATAAATATGCTAGGATGTATGTGGGAAAATGAGATGGAAAAATGGGATGGTAAATAAGAATCATTGTATGGAACACAGGAAATAAGAAAAACTGGGAAGTTGAGCCGGATTTTAAGGTAAAACATTTTTAGGGATCTGAAAGAGGATTCTTATGATGGGGGAATCATATAATCATTAAAGCTGGGAAAGACCTCTAAGATCATAAAGTCCAGCTGTCAAGAGAAGCAGCTGCCTGTGAAAGAGAACCTAACGAAGTCTAGGGCACATAGAGAAAGTGACAAGTCCATGAATGATTACTGTCTAAATATTTGAGGCATTTGTCTGAAGGTGGTCAACAGCACAGGCTTAAAAATCTGCCAAAAGAGCAGGGGCCAGAGCCCCGTGCGCTGTGCTTTCCCTGCGCTGAGCTGATGTGGGTGATGCTGCCATGAGAGTCCCTGCTCCACACTCTGGAGAGGCAGGGACATGATCACTGGCAGCACAGAAAGCTTTTTGGGGAGTGCCAGTCAAGAAGGGCCTTTTAAGAGTGTGAAAAGAATTTATTTCTGTTGGTTGATTCCTGCTCCTTTTGGAGAAGCAGCCCTTGCTGGTCCCAAAGGCACTGGATTACAGCAAAGGAACTTGTAACTTCATTATTGATTTCTCTTCCTAATGGAAATAGAGCACAAGGTGGTGAATATTGACAGCTGAGTTCAAAGTATCCCTTGTCTTTAATATTGGGGAGGATGTCAGCATATCACTTGCGTTCTTAGCTGCTTGATGCCTCCATCAAGCAGTGAAGGCATTAGTTGATGAATGAGGTGAGCAGTCTGCACAGCACGTGGGATCCCTGTGTTTGTGGCAAGAGAGACCTTTGTGGCTTGCTGTCCAGTCCCTAGCCCAGGAGGGGTACATTCATCTCTGCGTCCTGGCAGTCAGGACTCAATTCTCAGAGGCCTGGACTTCAAAAGGAATGGAGGCAACCCCTTGTTTGATCAAAGTTCTCCTGAAACAGCCTGGGACAGTTATTCTTTCAGAGTCCTTGGGCATGTAATTCAGGTTTTGGTAGCACCTGCAATTACAGAAAATATTCTACAATTCAGCTGTGTTGTGCATGGCCAAGAGATCCTTTTTAAAGACAGCTGTGTCAGCCAAAGCCTATTCTTTCCTTCCCCTTTTATTTTCCACACAAAGAAACATGTTTGGAATGCTCTCCCTTTCTGAATACCATGTCACTGGAATCTCACTGCCCTTCTCCAAATGGAAAGAGTTACACACAGAATGGCAGAAATTTTGCAGATCCTAAAACTCTGATACTTCAGTAAGGAGGTTTTTCTTTGAATGTATGCAAGGCTGGAAATTTAAAGGAAAATCTCAGTGCTCTGTGTATTTACAGAAAAAGGCAGACTCTGCAGCATTATCCTTGCCCTGCTCTGGGCAGCAAGCACAGGGCCTCTCCTGATTGTCTGGGAAAGCCGGCATGGGGCATACAGTAAGAAACAAGAAAAAAGCCTCTGACTTTTCATACTATAGGTTTTTATCCCAAATGCATTTAGGCAGGTACTGATAGGCTTACTGTTAACTTCAGTCAGCTCCCAATTTTATGTTTATTGCTTCCTGTTAATACAGTATTTCCTATAGCTAAGGGACACGGCACGAAAGGTTTAGTGTGGGGTCACTGTGAAAATTGCATAATATAAAAAAAAAAAACCAAGAGATTGGCAGGTTCCCAGTCTCTCGCTTTTAGTGCTCAGAGAAGCTGTGGAAATATTCAAAGCCAGGTAGGATGGGGCTTGGAGCAACCTGGTCTAGTGGAAGGTGTCCCTGCCTGTGGTAGGAACTAGATAACCTTCAAAGGTCCTTTCCAACCTGAACTACCTGTGATGATTCGATGGTGATGATTTAGATTGATGCTATGGGCTCACTGTATAGATAACTCAAGTTATCTTTTTTTTTAATGAGACATGGCTGTGTTGGTGCCAGTGGGGTTGGTGTGCTAAAATATGGTGCAGTGAAAGGAAAATGAAAACTGCCCACTGTGTGCTATGTAAGCCAGAGCCTCAAAATAAAACAGAAGCATTCCTTTGTGGAACATTAATTAGTCATCTGCTGAAAGGCAGATGAATTATGAGAATCCTTGACAAGTGGTACTATTGTGGAATACCTGTGAAATACCTGTGGAATTCCTGGAATTGAGTATTTCTCCAAGTAGAATCATGTTTCTGCTCTTTTACAGCAGGAATATTTCTCAGAGGTCTTTAAGCTGCAATAGCAGAGACTATAGAGATGCAAGTCAACACTGATTTCTGGAACACTTGTCATGAAAACTGGCGTGGGCCCAATGTGCACATTGGTGCTATCCTGACATACAACACCTGAAGATTCTTACCCTGCATGTTTAGAAGTAGCACTGCAACTGGAGTCAAATTCTGCCTTGCTACCTATGTGCAACGTTGCAGATATTGAAAATGGAAAAAAAGAGCTCTCTTAGCATGGTCTGTCAATGGACACAAGTGAAAGTTAGAGAAATTAGTTTTGTAGATTATATTTTACCATTTCTCACAAAGTGTGCTATATGACTGCAGGAATAGAACTGAATTCAAGCTCCCTACAGTGAAAAGAGATCACAGTTAACAGAAAGTAGTAATAACAGTAAGTATCAGGTTAGGTGTTTTTAGTTTTAAAGAACTAGCAGTAGAAAAATGCAAAAGACTGTGCATAATGCTGAGTAAAAGGGAATGCTATAAGAAAAGAAAGCACTTACTTTTAAATGTGCCTCCAAATAGCCCTATTATATTAGCACATCCTTTCAACTTGGGTCATGGTTGCATTAAGCTTCCTACCCAGTCAGGTCATCCTGTGGGTATAAATATATGCTTTAAGTTATATAAACACCATCCAATCCTATTTGCATTGTCACTCTGTGACACAAAATGCTATTATGACCTCCTTTTCCTATGTCCAGTACTATCTATAAAGCAGGCTTAGGTCCTTTTCTTATTAAGGAGGTCAGCTCTCTTAATGAGCTTTAAGCATTCCCAGAGAGATTTCCAATATTGCAAGACATACCTGGCCCCAGGCGGGACGGTCCCAGCCCTGCCAACACCGAAGTGGTGCAGACAGATCCCATGTGACAGGTTATGCAACGGAGCGGGGCTTTATGTACCCTGGGACCTCGAGCATGGAAAGGGCTCGAGGGAAAAGAGCATCATCAGGTGAGCAAGAAATGCGTGCATACTGTATTTCTTGGGATGCTTTTGGCACTGTAGCAAACTGCATTAGGCTTCATCTTGTGTTTCATTAAGAGGTCAACTTGTAAAACATCCCTGGGGTTTAGTAATATTTTGTGTGTTTTAGAATTGTAGGGGCTGAAATTCTACGAAGACTCAGAAATCATGGTTATTCCTCTCCGGAGAATGACACCTGGGTATATAAGGTTGCTGCAGGTATGATTTTTTTTTTTTTTTTCTGCTTTTAATTAATCTTAAAAATACCTGTATTTCTCTTGATCAGGTTGATTTTATTTCAAATTATTGCATGGAATACCCAAGGGAACACTGGTTTCTTGTGGGTTAACTCACATAACAAATAATTAATCCTCTGCTGAAAAGCAAATGAATTGTGACATTTCTTGATAATTGGTATCATGCTGGAATTCCAAATGCAGAATATTTGGAAGGAGTTAATTCTTCTGCAGTGCTTAAACAGAAACTGCTTCTCCATAATTTTTCTCTTGCAATGGCTTTGTGTGTTTGGCGCAGTGGGAAAATGCTAATGAAAAGAAGGATACAACTCAGCTGACCCATCAGTAAAACATTTCAGCCAGCTTCTGTGGCCATGATAAGGAAACCTCAATCAGTATTGACCTCTGGAACATTGGAAAATCAGACTATCAATCATTATATGAAGAAAACAAATAAAAGCATGTATAGAAAACGTTTTAAATCATCCGAATAATTGAGACTAAAGCAGCTATAAATATATATACATATATATACACCAAAGTAAAACATCTTCCTTATTGTATTCCATGTTTTGATATTTACAGAGTATCCATCCTTTCTCTGGAAAATGTCACAGCTCTTAGCACTGTGATCTGCATCCAGAATCATAGACTGAAGTAGCTGAGAGGGGATAGTTGAGCAGTTGAGAGGCTGAACTAAAGATGCTGGGTTTCAGTCCTAGCCATGAATTTCTTTCACACTTCCCTGCATATCTTTTGATATCACCTTACATAGTAATTCTGTTTGGGATTTCTTTTGTCTTTATTTATTTTGCGGCTGAAGTAGCCACAGCCAGACACATTTATCAAGGTCAGAGCACTCAGCTCTAATTCTTTAAGCTCAATAAAAAACCTAGAATCTGGAAGTGAAAAAGAGGCTCCTTGGAATCTGTTGCTCCTGTCAGTGATGCCATGCTTTTCATCCATGGATTGCAAGGGAAAGCATTAAAAAAAAAAAAAAAATCATTATTTGAGGCCTAGTAATTATTTAACTTAAAGAAACCAAATGCAGCAACTAGAAAGACATGTGCTATGTTTTAACTCAAAGTGCCAATATGTATAGGAATTTTTGTTTTGCTCTCTAGGGACTCCATGCAACCGTGTCTCTGCCTCCTGGTCAGTGTATCATATGGACAAGGGAAGCAACAGTAACTTAATTTCTTTTCTGATTGTTATTCAGATAGTAAATAAGTAATTCTTATCTTTACTTTGCTTGGCATTTCCTGCTTCTTCATTGGAGTTGACAAAGTGACTGTGTTAAAACTTGTCTGCTTGGTCTAGTACTACCTGTGGACATCATAAAGGATGTTAGTGATCCCTTCTAGCCTTGCTCTCCTGAATTAATATCCAACATTTAAGGGAGCATCCTGTGTTAGTAGGTAATCTGTGGGAAGGAAGAGATCTTTGTTCTTTACAGAATAAGAAAGTTCTTTCTCCTTTATGCCTAAGCCTCCACTCTTGATTCAGCTCTTCCTCTCAGGTAGCCAGAGGGAACCCCATTAAAGTCATCAAAATCAACGAGTTGCATTTGAAAGGAAAGTCTTATCAGAAATGTGTTCTATCTTTTACAAACTGATAAAAAGGGGGGCCTTCCAAAACGTGCAATAGATTGTGTGAAATGCTCTTCAGAGCAGAGTCATACCCTGTTAAATGGCACGGAGAAGAAAAAGATACTTTGTAGGTTCCAAAGACCTTTTGTGTTGCACTGAGCTGAATCAGCTTGTAACTTCCCCTCTTTCTCCCTTAGACTCAAGCTGCAGCAAAGATCGTTACCAACCCGTCAGATGCAGCGCTGCAGCGGGCAGCATTGCTCCTGGGAATGTTTGGGATCAGCATATCCAGCTACAGCACACACCAGCTAACTCAAACAAAGAGATTCCCCTTGACCACTTAAGCTGTGTTAGGATGTGACCCAAGAAGTCCAGGCTTATGTCAATATACTGCTGATGAGTGGCTTTTCTGCTTCAGTTACCAGTGAGGAGGCAATGAGACACTGCAGCCGTGATTTCTACATGCAAAGTTAAATAGATGGAAGAATTGCAGACTTCAAGAAAGAAAAAAATAACTGCTCTCAGAACCATCGGATTTCCAAATGAGACAAACTTTCTGTAAATATTATGGACTTCTTCTGTTATCCAGTGTATACACAGAGATCTAAAGGTATAAAATACAGTTACATTGAGAGTAGCTGTAAACAGACCAATGTGGGTGCTGGGCTCTGGGAGTGTCACTGTGTTTCAGCTTTTGCAAATTACTCCAATGCAAAGACTGGTTTTGCAAAGAGGAAGTTAGAAGCAATATATTCCTCGTGACAAGGGGTAGAACAAATGAAATTAATCTCCCATAGACTATTTGCAGTGTACGTTTGGGTATTACAGAATCTGGGCACTCTAGCTTTTTCTATTGAATCTTAAACATTTCTTGATGCCTTTTGAGTAGCAATGTTTGTGTATTGTAACACAAGCTTGTAGCCTTCTGTCACAGCAGAGATGGCCACAGGCTACACCAGCCATATGAGAAGGGCCTGTGACATCAGACCAGATAACTTCATAGCTGTGCAGAAACTCTCTGTTCTAGAAAGTATCAGTAAAAATATTGGGTTGGGTTCTATTGCAGAGTTCAATATGTGGCTGTATTCTTCTGCAAAGTCAACTCATTCCATAATATACATTCTGATTAAAATAGAAATAGAGTTTGACCTTTTCCCCCTACTTCTCCCTTGTTTTCTTCTCATTTGGTGCAATAGCTTATTCAGGAATGTTCTCTTACTATTGGTTTGCATTTTTCCAACTGTTTCTTATCTTTTATGTAAACATGGCTTTGTAGGCTCTTCTGTCCATATGTTAGCATTTAAAATCCTTTGTTCTTGTTACTAAATACAAATATTATTTTGGGGTATTTTTCAGTGTTTAAAATTATTTTGTCTGTCAACAGTGTTTATATTCAACCACTAAGGGGCATCCTACACAGCTGAATATTTTGAACCCTTCAGCTTGCTCATTCCAACATGACAAACCACAAATTGAATCAGGCTGAAATTTTTATTTTTTTATTTTTGAATTGTTCTTGTCCCTGTTTGCCTTTTTCTCATCCTCTCTAAGAAATGTCTCTCCTCACCCCACAACTCTTGTTAAATTGAAGATGATGAGAAAATCAGTATTTACAAGGTAATGTTTTTTCAGTGTGCCAGGTCATATATTACCTCCATCTTATATGAATTTTTGTTTATATTTTTAAAAAAATAGTAATATAATGAAATATTCCATCTTTTGCATTCAACTACAAGGAATGAAACAAAATACTTGAACTCATTGACAAAAGTAAGAATGACACCTCTGGAAAGCATTCAGTCACAGACACTGATGTTATATAGTGTGATCCTCACCACCACCCTCAGTATGCCATAAATACGACCTTCTAATCTATTATAGGATTTTTGGCTCCTGCATTTTTGTTAACTGATTTCCTGCTCCCATCCAACATGAATGTAAGACCATTAACATGTGCAATAACACCATTTTAACAAGATATACTAGAATAAAATAATTTACTTGGCCACTGAAATGTTCCCATTGGAAATGACACTCACGAGGAATGTGTACTTTTCCCATGAGAATTGTTTTGAATATTTTTGAAATTTATTTAGTATTAATTATTTAGTACCAGTGAAAATGACAGGAGGACAACACAGGCAATAGGCACACTGCGTGTGGGGAGACTTTATAAAGGTAGGGGCCATAGGAGCCTCAGGAACATACAGTGAAGCACCAGGGAGCTGTAATTGAAATTATTTTAAAAACATACACGTTTCAACTTGCTGCTGATGAATTGGGCCTGGGCAGAAAATTACCTTTAGGTGAAAAGTTGGTACTGCACCCAGCAGAAGATGTAGGCATTGGTACCTAACCTATCTGTTCTGTAGAAACCTGCACCCAAAATGCCAGTTTTCTGAAGTGCATCTGCCACTGCATGCCAGGCACAACAGCCAGCCATGTGCCTTTCCCTTTCACTGCTGTGGCTCCTTGGAAGATCTTCTTTCAGGTTTCCCCTCAGCCAGGCGAGGCTGGGGTGTGTTGAGCACCGAGACATCAAAACCTTGTAGAGGTGGCGACAACATGCCCATCTTCTCATCCTTCCTGTGTCTGGAAGCCCAGTGGTGGACTGGAGATTGCCCAGAATATGACTGGAAGCTAAAATCCTGTATCCCCTTTTGTCCTGCTGTTTGTTAGAGCAAACACTCTTTGGCCAAGGAAAGAAAGGCACCTGCACAGGTGCTCCCATGGAGGAGCCCATGGCACTGTACCTTCCCTCCTCCTCTTCTCCTGAGGGACTGGCATGGTGCCAGGGGGTCCTGACTCCTGAAGGAGGCTGGCTGCATGAGTCTGTCCCTGCTCTGCACGCGCTGCACCAAGGGGCACAAACAGGCAATTAGGACAAGCTAAAACCTTTTCCTCCTAAGTGCCTATTAGCTAAGTTTGCCCACTCCTTGCACACAGCGTGCCATGGATTTGGACCTTACCTCTGTTTGCCATGTTTATAGACATCTAACTCAAGCCTGCAGGCTCAGTATGTGGCTGGGCTCCCAAAACCTGAGTAGGATACTGCTCCATGCTGCAATTCCCAAACCTGCCTGTGAATTTTCTCTTCAAAGCTGTGAGCATGCCAAACTTCAAGCATATGTTTATGTCCTATTGAAGTCAAAGAGGTTTAAGGAACATCCTTACATCCTTTGCCAGACTGAGGTATTTAATCTTTTCCTTGATCTCCACCAAAGAAGCATTTATATTTTAAATATATTTGTACTTTTGTTTATATGGTTTTACTTCAAAAATATTGGCAATTCATCAACAATTGAACGCCGATGAAAGTCAGGAGCCTGGTGTGCTTGGAGAGGTTAATGCTGCATTACTTAGTTTTAAGAAACACCAGCAATGGATTTCATTTGACATATAAATTGTTACGTTTGAGGACTTACCCTCCAGGAATTACTTTGTACCTTCCCTAGCTTGTAAAAATATTCAAATAGAAGTACTATTTAAGCTAGTAAATATTAGACCTTCTTTACAAATACACTTTCATAAGCCATTCCATAAAATTTATTGGATTGGTTTTACTTCTAATATCAGGCAAATATAGGTTAATATCTCCTGGTGCTGAACAATTGTAACTCAACTAATCCACTTCTAACAGCAGTAACTTTTATAGACTGAATTATGTCTTGATATATCAAGTTAATTATTTTATTCTTTGAGGAGGAATCACAGGAGATTTTGTAGCTGGTTGATTTGTATGCCTGAGTCCACCTCCTAAAGGCAAGAGAAATGAAAGTATTAAATAATCAGAAACTCAAACATGGTTGTCACTCTCTTCAAATAGATGTAGCATAGACTGGAGACTTGTTAGTGATAAGTGGCATTGCTAGTGAATATCACAGAGCATTCAAGTTCTTTTACATGTATGAACTCAGTTATCCAAAGCAGGATTTCTGTCTCCTTTCATCAGGACAGGCAACTAAGGGCAGTCACTCAAGGTAGCACTCATCTACTAGTAAGGAAAGTATAAAATAAGGGGAATGTCTGACATATTTTCATGCACCTTCTGGAAATTATGCTTCTACATCAAAACTACTGCTCTAGACCATTATTTATCTCTACAGTTAAGAGTTGCAGATTGTGCATCTCTCAGTATACCACAGACCAAGAAGATGAAGTTGAGTTTGCCTTACCAATCAGTGGGTGCTCTGTCTCTAACAAGGCAGTGGTAGGTAATATCATGGGGCTGAGCCCCTAATCTGTGTATCTGACTGAGAACAGAATGCAAACAAGCTGTGAAACCCTTCATTTTAGACCATGCATTTTTGCTAGTGCCAGATTCATGGAAGTCTGGCCTCGGCTGGGGTTTCAGATGCTGCTGTAGTGGTAAATTAATAAATTAATAAATAAAACTGGGGCATTGAGGCTGTGTGGGAGCTTCCTTCCTGAAATGTTCTGTGTCTTTTCAATGGCAAGTTGTGCAGTGGGTTTATCAGTGAAAAGCTGTGTTAGTGTTCATTCACTTCCCTGGCTTCAGTCGAACGTGGCCACTGAGACTCAACTAAGAAATGGTTTTACCTGTGCAGTGCAGTGGCACTTCCCTATGGATGTATTAGAGATAAAACAAACAAAAGGAGATATTTATGCTTGTCACATCTTTTCTTACCTTGGATAAAATGCCTTTTCCCCTTGTAGTTATGAGTAGTCAATGACAACACAAAACGCCCTCAAGCAGTCTTGCCTTTCATATGACTTTGTTGTTATTCTTCTGGAACTATCGCCGTTTAATAAGGAGCCTGAAAGGTAGTTTAATCAAACAGTAGATTAATAAGGTTCCTAAGGCTACATTCTCTTCAGCTTTCAACTTCGTGTGTAATCATGAGCTATGGAGTGTCACTGACTTTTAATCAGAGTGCCCGTCTCTACAGTGGGTGTGTTTGTAAGCATAAAACAGCCCCAAAGCACCCAGAAAGAGCTATTTCTTCCCCTTCCTAGCAGCATTCTTGCAAGTGACCTTTCTAAGAGAATAAGAACCATTAATCCACACCTTTTAGAAAGGTTTTAGGAACTTCATGTAATCCACAGCACCCCACTGATTAAGTCCATCCTACAAGGGGGACACTGGAGTCAGAGTAGTCAAAGGAGGTGTCTGATGCCAAGCAGGGTGAGGGCTTGAATTAGCTCTCAGTGGGTGCTTCCATGTGTTTCCATTAAGAAATGACAAGTGAGATCCAGCTCAGCTGACATGAGCAATGGAAAGTTTGGCCAAATCTGCCCACAACCTTAGCTCTCAATACAGAGAGCAGAGATGGGTCCTAGGAAGGCCACTGCCACCCTGGCACCTGGCAGCAGCCTGAAGGTGCTTTGTGATGAGCTGAAGGAATGGGGATGGTTTTCTTACATGTCGAAGTACTTAGTATTTGGGGGTTCTATAATTTTTCTGTAATTTTCCTGACTAGGGGATGGGGCTATATCTCACTGCTGTTATTTAAACCAGAGTAAGGAAGAAATGCCAAGGCAGAGTTACCCTGCTGCTGAGAAAGATTTTTAACCTTTTTTAGAAAAGCAAATGACAAATTGGTTTGTCCTTCACTCTCTGTTCTTCAGTAATGGATTACAGGACCTTGGAACTCTTGGACCAACAGGAATGGTGGCACATAAAGCCAAAATTGCTGAAAGCCTGAACAGATTCATCACTGGCTAGGCATAGCTCAAACACCGTGTGCCTTCCCTGTCATACCTGAGCTATAGTTCCTTTTAAAAAGTGACCTCTGCCCCATGGGGAAAGGAAGGACATGAGGCTGTGCTCTGCTCTGCCAGGTGTTCTTCAGCTGCACTGTGAAAGATTCCTGAGGAGAGGAAGGGCAGAGGAATGGAACCCAAAACTTTGCTTCACTATGACCCTCCAATGGCAGAAGAGCCCCTTGGCTGCTGCTTTGGGCCAAGACAACCAGAGTATGGCTGAGCCTTCAGTGAGGGTCCACATCTCTGTCCCAACTGCTGTCTCCTGCTCCCAGAGCTGCTTTGTGACCCCTCTGAAGCTTGTGGAGCTGTGACTGACCCAGTTTGTCTGTCTGTCTGTCTGTCTGTGCACATAAGGGGGAAGAGGACAGGAGCAGGTTCTTGTGCTCAGATGCAGGAGGTGGTGAACCTCAGAGCAGTGTGAGGAGGGATGCCTTGCAGCATCAGTGTTTTGTGCAAATCCCTGGCTCTGTCCTGAGTAACTTGCAACCTCCCCACTGGGCCTTAGTGTTCATCTGCAGCACAGTGCTGGCAAGAAGCTCTTTTGTCAGGTAACTCAGAGTGCCCTTTTCAGTCACGTGCCAGTTACATTCTGTTCATTAGCCCCAGAGCTCACCCAGGGGATTATTTGTCATGCTTCATCCCCAGCTGAATTCAGCTGTTAATTTGATAGAATAGAAGCAAGAGGAGAAACTAAATAAACACTGTGAGTGTTTGCCCTGAGAAGGTACCTGCAATGTTTTTTTGCCACTTTCCACCTTATTTTTAATTTTCCCATAACAATTCTGCTGTTGCATGTGTGTCCCTGCATCTTCGTGCTTTTCCTTGCCAAGCAGAAAGGCCCCAAGGCCTCAGCTGACCACATGTTGCAGAACAGCATGGGGTGGGACGTGAGGCATCACTCAGCAAAGAATAAGAGAAGCAGAACCAGCATCCCTCCCACTGGGTGAGAGGGGCTGTAAATCTCAGCTGTGGGCCATGCAGTGAGCCTGGGACCACATTGAGCCCAGGGGGGCTATAATGAGCCTATGCTCCCACAATCATTGAGCAAACCTGGCAGCTCACTCAGGCTCTGGGTAGCTGTGGTTTAGCTGTGCAACTGTCTCAGTTCGGGTTTGTGTCAAAGTGACAGGAGTATGAATGTAAAGAAACCCACTTTCCGTGGGTCACTGGCAGACTTTTTGGTTGTTTCTTTTTAAATCATACAGTCTGAATTCCACTTCATAGTTTCTATCCCATGTTCCTTGCTGCACAGTGCACTGAAAAGTCCAGAGTTTGCTTGATGATACCAACACTGGAATATGATTTTGTACCTTTATTTCACTAAACTTTAGTCACTCCATGTTAAATACTCAACCTGAGTTATTTCCATAGGTTCTGTCCATAGTGAGTAAAAAAAATTAACACCTCCGGAAAACATTCATCCCATTCAGGAGGCGCCTAGAAGAGGTGGGCCAACTCCCCATCTGATGAGGGCTTCTCTCTGTATACTGACAAGGGACTGGACATAGTGTCAGAAAGCTCAAGGCAGTGGAGACAAATCATCCCTATATCTACAAAAACATTCTGTTCCCATAATAGCAGTTTCCCACTGAAGACAGACACTGAGACAGCTAGTGAATTCAGAGGCACAATTTCTAAGCTCTGGGCAGCTTTCAGAGGGAGTCACTGAGCTGCAGGATGCTGTCTCTGGGACCAGGAAAGCAGAGCCTGGGCACTGACCAGCCCCACCCTGGCTCATCTCTCGTATGGAGGCACCTGGAAGCCTCAGAGAGCTGAAGCAGCCCTGAGTAGGAGCAAGCTTGCACTGGAGAGGCAGATGTACTGGAGCCTGCCAGGTACCAAGGCTGACTAGCATTTATGAAAGGGGCAGTGATGATGCCAGGTCCGAACATCCCCATGGGAAGTAAAAGGTCACAAGGGGTATTCCGTATTTCCTTTGGAGATTAAGCCCTTGCCACCAAGTGTGCACTGTCATTGGGCTCCAGCAGCAGCCGCTAGACAGGCGCTGGAGAACAGCTTCCAGGCACCCAGAAAACTGCAGCATCACTGAAGGATCCACCATGAGGCCCATTCACAACCCCACCAGCTCCTGCCCTCCATTCTCCCCATTACAGGAACAGGGACCCCAGTCTGGTCACTCTTGTCCCTTCCAGCACCACCTGTCTTGGTGGGTGTTTCAGGGAAATGACCCTCATCTGTACTGAGTTTGAGAGATGGCTCACTTTCTGCTCCCCCTGAAACAAAGGGATGGCCACTGCCTGCAGGCTACAGGCTGGAGGTGGATTGAAGGCCAGGGTGAAGCCTGGTGGCCACCAGAGCCATCTGCTGGCCCCAGCACATTAGCTGTGGCCAAATCAGGAGGTGCCCATGCACTGCAGCAACCCCATGGAGACTATTAATTGATTAATTTCAACTGGCATACAAATGCAATTTAACAAGCTGACCAGTGTTTTATGTAAGCTAGGAGGGAACAGCAGAAAATTAATCATTTCTGGGTGAGAACTGTAAACTGCAAACAAAAAAACCCAAAAAATCTCAAACAAGCAAACAAAAAGGAAAGTGCAGCTCAAAACCGTGCAGCTTCATGTAAAATATGTTTCAGATACTGTCTTGAGTCTTATTTAGTACATCATTATTTTGCTACCTGAGCAACTTGTATATGAACTGACATAACACAAAATATCTGAGGTATTTAAACCAGGAGTGCAATTACTTTAGGTTCTTCCCATTGTCACTGGAGAGAAATAAATGCTGCTCAGTTCTTGGGCGAGCCAGTCCACCCTCCAGAGGCACACATTTCTTTCCACTGATTATGGAGGGAGCCTACTGTGTCTGTGCTCCAAATTCAGGCATCTCATTTATGTTTCCATAGCTAGCTAGGATGAATCCAAGCCAAAATCAATCCACTTAAGTGTCAAATTTCCCACTGCCAAAGGTCAAACAACTTGCTCTTACAGCAAATGAGAGCCATGGCTCTTAACACTTGGTTTTCCCAAGCAACAAAGCTACGGTCAGTCATGAACAGCATCACAGAATCACAGAATGGTTTGGGTGGGAAGGGGCCTTCAGAGTTAGAGCTTCACTGTCATCCCTGAGATTTGATTAAAAAGTGAGTTGTGCTGTACCTCAATTGCCATGGTTCTTTTAAAGCTGCACTTCCTGTACTCATTGTAGTCTAACAGCCCTTTAAATGAAACATTCTTTTGCCAATACCTGTCCTAAAGTATTATTTCCACTAACACAATGTTTAACATAGAATGTCACTGGTTATTACATTCTTTAATCTCAGTGACTGCTGAGAAGTTCTCAATAAATAATAATTTTCATTTATTTTCAACACAGGCATCTATAAGTAATTGTGTAATATTGCTGAGGCTGAATTATCTGCAGATCTCTGTTGCACTGTAAATAAAGTACTGTGTGTGCTTTGCACTCTCTGATCTGAACTGGTGCCAAGGACTTGAAATCATCCACTTTACTGAAAGAGGACAAGAAAAGGAGAGGGTATATGAACAACAGGGCTCAAGTTTTACACTGAATCGAATTAGAGATTCCAGCAGTTGTTTCAGTTCCTCACCTGCAACAGGCAGGTAACAATATTTCCTTTTTCTCACTTTTCTGCTCTGCCCATGGCAGCAGGAGAGGGGCTGGTGGCTGCCCTCTCCATGCAGGCAGTGTCCCCCTGGAGGCAGTGTATTCTCCGGGTGGCAGACTCTGATGGACCACAGCCCTCTCTGTTGCCTGAGGAAATTTTCTTACGAGTACTTTAGGATCTGGCTGAAGGAGTCTCAGAGTCATTAGTGGTTTTAGCTGAGGTTCTTCAAGGAAGGGGGAGGTCCCAGAAGACTGAAAAAGGGGCAAAAATCTTTCAGATGGCAAAGCCTAGGATTACCACTCCATAGTGCTCAAAAAACACTCAACAGTACTTGACAAATAATCTAAGCTATCTGCAAACCCACAAGAAAATAAGAGGACAAAAAGCAGCAAATATGTTTACCAGGAATAAACCGTGTGCAACAACCCAGTTTCCTTCTTAGACAACATTATAAGGTGAGCAAGCATCATAACATAGGTGGCAAATGGCATTCTCACACGCAAGCTGGGGGGAAACGCTCTTAAATGAACCTCAGTAATGAGATTACAGGCCTTGTTCATAAACCTACAAAGAATGAAGAGCATTCTTTGAGTGTCTGGGAAAAACGTATAGAATGGGCTGCTGCACACTGCTGTGAACGGGGGCTGCCTGATATTTTTACTAATGACTCATGGTATGTGAGTGGGAATGCATAAAACATCAACCTGGAAAGGTCTGCAGGTGCCGAAGGACAGGAGCAGAATTCAGAATGATCTAAAATCTGACAAATGCTCTAAGATCAGCAGTGGGATTCAGGAGGGACAAGCACAAAAACCTGATGCTTTGGCAGAAGCATCAGCTATGTGAACACAGGATGAGGAGCAAGGCAAGAGTGATGGAGTGAATCACAGCATGAGGCAGCAGTGTCAAACTCTTGCAGGGGTGGGAAGCAACCCTGTGGAGATGTCAGGAGAGGGGGTGCAGGCTGGAAGGTGCGTGATGGAGTCCTCTTGCTTTGTCCACTGGTGGTGAAGGCCCAGCAAAACTGCTGTTTCTCATTATGGACACCACCCTTCAAGGAACATGTGTACCAAGTGAAGAGAGCTCAGAAGAAAGTTACAAAAATAAGAATGCAGAAAATGTGATCTGCACAGAAAGACTGAACAAACTGGCAGCTTGGAAAGGGGACGATTGATAAATGCCATGGACCCAACCATCTGCCCAGCAGCCCTGATGGAAGACACTGTGCCTGTAGAAGGCACCTCTGCTGACCCACTAAAAGCGGGTGTTCTTTCTTGCTGACCTTCTTGTAACGTTCTGTGTCCCAGCACTTTGCAAAGCCAAGGCGACCCTGCTTGGCAATGCCTTTGTGGATGCATAGGACACGCTCTGTGCCACAATTATGCTGGAGACAGCTGCTTTGGACAGGAAGCTCAGGGGTGCTCAGTTATCCTGGAACCTGCCAACACAGCAACCAACACTCGATACTGCAGGATCACCAGAGGGAGCATGCTGCCAAACACTCAAGTAGGGATAAGCCATCCCAGAACTTTTCTGCCCCACAGGTTGGCACAGGAACATAGATGTGCATGGCTGCACTGCCAAGTGCTTTCAAGGGTTGTCTGGAAATGGGTATTTTGTTTTCAGTTTTAGTTAGTAAAAGATGTTTCAGCAAAGTTGATCTCTTGCTGTTCTGCCCTCTCTGACTGGGAAAGGGTCCATAATATTGGGAGGGGGAAAAAAGAAAGCTTGGTTTAGATTTGTAAAGGCACTGATGCCAAAGTCATGACTTACTACTTGAGGTGCTTTTAGGTGCTACAAAGCTTGATCTCATGGAAATGAGCTGTACTCTGCCAGGAGAGTAACCTCTGCTCCCCACAGTGCCAGGGGGACGAGAGACTGTGGAGAAGCCCAGCCGGTCTGCAGGATACTACCTCCTGCTGAGGCAGCTACTCAAAAATGTCTGAGTTTCCAGCAGCACTAGGACACTCCTGGTCACTCGGGACCCACCAGCCACTGGAATCCTCTTCCCAACACATGCATCCTTCAACAGCTGGTGCATCTGGGTGCACTGCTGGAGGAGACCAGATTTGTTCATCCCCAAGAGTCCAGTAGCCTAAGCACCTGTCTCAGGTGTGTCTCTTGGATGTGTCACCAAACTCATCACCAGGAGCAGTGTATCCCCAGCCCTGTACACCTCCCAGCCCCAAGAGGTGCCCCCAGAAGCTGGCCTGGGGATGAGGCAGGTCCCTGCTGCAGGACAGCTGGGCATGAGAACACCAAGGGAGCGGGAGCAGGACCGGAGCATGGCTGTAGGTGAATGGCTAGCATGGGAAAGGAGGACAAAACCTTTAAACCACAGACTTCCTGCTCTTCTCATGGCTCCCCAACCAAATGTAATTAACCACTGAGAACAGACTGACTGAACTTCAGCATAAATATTGTATCAAATGCCACCAATTCTCCTTCCCATTGTAATTTCTGAGACAGAGCCATGATCTTGTCTGTGCTCTGTAGAAGATTGTTTGCAATTGGTAAACAACCTCCATTATCTGCAGTGCCATACCCTGTCAGATACCCAAGCGAGCCTCACACAGCAGGCTTGCTCACCTTGGCAGGTCTGCCATCACACACACAAGCAGATGGAGGCAGAGGTCTCATGCCCATGCTCACCTCCCCCATCCCAAAGACGCAGGTTGCTGGACCCATGACAAGTCTTTAGTGTTGGACATCTGGTCTCAGAGGCCACAGCTGCACATCCACATGGCAAGGCCTCCCCTGAGGCCCTTCAGGTAGATCTCCATGGTATGAGCCCCGCTTTGCCTGTTGACCGGAAGGTGAAGATGGCCCATTTTGGTGCAGGAGCCCAGCTTCAGGTACATAGGATATTCATACTTCTGACAATTAAACACCAAGTGGGAGGAGGAAAGCTGTCTCTGATTCATAACATAACCACTGTGCTATGAAACTTCATAAATTGTGCACCCAGGTGTCCTTTTTTAAGTAAAAGCATAATAATTTTATGCAAATATCTGTTCCTTTCAGTACTGTTTTTCCTCCCATTCTGGAGTTTTCACTCTTATCACCTGTCCATCTTATGCCCAGATCTAGTGTTTGATTAGAAATACACGTGATTTCTTTTGTTTTTCTCAATGTTGCACATGGTCCAATTCACTAGGCTGATTTATTTTTCTGTATCAACTATTCAATATCATGCAACCCAAATAATACTTTATATGCCTAAGGTAAAGTTAATTCGATAGCATAAATCCTTTGTTTCTTTTTAGGAGTGGAGCTTTTATGTCATATTCTATTGATCATCAAGAGACAAAATGTTATTGCAGGTTTCCTCTGAACTGTTCCTATAGCACCAGTGTGGGGGAAGCATAAAGATGAATATAGAAGAGAAATTATATTTCTTTCACAAATTTACATGCAAGTAAAAAAAGGATAATAATACTTAGTGAACTAAGTTCAATTTTCCTGTTAATCTCCTGTTGAAATATAGCTCTTCTTTTGACCAGCTCTAGAAGAACCCAATGGATTGGACAAACACCAGACCAAAACTATTTTTGATAGTGTTCTGAAAATACTGGCCAGCTTTTGCAGTTAGGACATGCAGAGGGGTTTAAATTTAAGCAGTTGCTATCAGAACTGCCATCATTTTATCCTCTCTGCAAAATCCAGTCAATGCCCTTGCCCTGGTGAAGGTAATTTCCTCTGTGCAAGCCCTCCCCAAAACATAAAGTCAGTATGCATGATCTCTCTGAGTGAGCACAGCCATCCTGCAGCCAGCAGCACGCTAGGAGAGAAAGCTTCTGGAGCATGTCCTTAGGATCTATTTTGATTCCCTGTACATCATTTTTCTATGTTGCTCCAGTGAGGCTCTTCTGAAAAATGATGTTCATGGTTTATTTTAAGTAATCTCTGGTGCCTCATAACCTTGTTCTTTGAAACAACTCAATCTGAATATCTATCACTGAAAGGTATTTGATGGCAGATTTCCAGACAAGGTTCTAAACCGTCCCTGTAACATGCATGTGTTCACAAATCCACCTGTGCAAATTCCTGCATGTAAAAAAACCTATTTTATTTTTAATGCCCAATTATTTTTGCCAAATCAGGAAACTTTCCCAAGGCAAGAACAAGTGAGGATTTGGTCAACCCCTTGCGTCTGTGCTTACAAGATAAACGAAGGAGTGGAAGAGAGCAGAGTCCTGAAAATGATAATAAATCACCTCTTAGCTCCAGCTGCTTATCCTTTAAAGTTCTATGAAAATTGTAGTGTTAGCAAATTTAAGTTCTCCTCCTTTTGACAAGGCATAAGGTATTTTCTTCTTTGGGAGCCTGCCTGGGTATGACTGCCATTTACCACCTGAGCACACAACGAGGCTGAGTGGTTTAGACAAATGAATCATCTTTCTATCAATGCCAAAACACTGCCTCATCCATGGAACACCTTACGGGGATGGTAATATTTGTCACTTTGAAACAACTCTAAATATCTTTAAAGAAGGCAGAGGCTATCAAATTGATGCAAAAGCTCCTGGGTGAGGCTCCTTCTGGTGTTCTGTGGTTTCCCACTCCAATTCCACACATAACACACCCTGCTTGCTAACGTGCCTGTGGAGAGTGTACGGTGGAACACGTGGGGTTACTGCAGCCATAGGAAATTCTGGGGGACAAATGTGAGGGCCAGGCTTTTTGTTGTGCCCCAGTTTGCTCCTTTACAATATACAGAAGCAGAAATTGCACCAAGGCTAGAAGTGTGGGGAGCAGCTTTGCAAATCCCATCCATACATAAGTGCCATAGACCAAAGCGTGCTCCATACCGTGGTTAGGATAGGGGATTTCTATGGTGGATTTGCACTCAAAGTACTTCTGTGTACAAAAGGAGAGAGTGTGTGTTGGTTTTTTGCTTCACTCCGGGCCTTCATTCCAATTTTGGATATTTAGATTAAGTATATCTAGCTAAGTCCTGATTTAAGTCATATCCTTACATCACCAATATGTTTCTATAACTGCTTTAATATTTCTAACAGTTCAGATATCTTCCTCTGTAAAGTCCCTCATGGAAGCACAAGTCTTATGAAATCCCTCTATGTTGAAACAACCCATGAACCAAAAAGAGATTAGTTGGGATAACACAAAAAGTCTGAGGTCCTGCAGTGACACACCATATCTCCAGTAAAGTTATCCCTACATGGAACCTTCTTCTGTCAGAACCACACTGTACACCATCCATAAGAATGACAGTCCTCAGTAAGACTCACTGGCACCAATGTGTGCCAAACTCATGTTGTTAAAACACCAGGTGAGAGAGGTTTCCTGCTGTATTACGGCTGGGGCTGCCTGCAAATGCATACATACCCTCTCTGTGTGTCCTGCGTCCTGCAGCCCCACCATGGGGTTGACCACATGCTCCCTTGGGCTGGTCCTGCTGCCAGAGAAGTGTCCTCCTTTCATAGATACCCCACAACAGCATTGGGAGGGTTTGGTGTATGTTCAGGGGGAAGAGCCAGCATGGCACCCACACCACCCCACAGCTGTAACAACAACCCCCTTCACTGAGGTGGTCCCAGAGCAGCACTGTGAGCCAAGATCCACCCCTGTTTAATAAACATATCCTCATGCTGTCAAATCTACTGGCAACAGATGGATGGGTGGTTATTACAGGAAGGATTCAAGGTAACAAAAACTCATCATCAAGTTTTTCTATATACTTAGTGCTACACTCTGCATATAGCTCTATATATGACCCATTAAGAAGGGCTTTTGTTACACTTAGTGGTATACCCTTTGGGGCAGGGCAGGGGAATATATAAGAATACACTGTAGTTAATCTATAAACAGATGATAACTCTCTCTTTAGTGGCAGATTGTCAGAGAGAAACACTAAAATGAAGTATGACTCCATAAGACATCACAATTTGGGGGTGGGGTGGCTCTTAGTAAGATCCCTTCAAAGGAATAGCTGACTGATGTCACTGAATACAAAGCAGGAGGCAGTTCAGTTTGTGGGATGAACACTACATGGCATCTCAAAATATCCCAAACCTAAATAGCTCCAGCATTGCTCTATCAGTTTTGAAATATTCAAATGTTACTCACATTGATTCAACCCCACCGAATTTGGCAGCACCCTGCAGAGGTACCTGAGGGAATGATTAGACAAGACAGTCCTTCAGCATCAAAACTGATATAAAATTTTTCCTCACTTGCACGTCAGCACTCCACAAGCAGCAGAGAAGGTCTGCTGACCATGACTGTCCTGGTGTTGACCTTATTTAGTTTGCATTAAATTCATGCAGATCTGCCATCAAATCAACATTACAACTCCCATAATTTTGCATTTAACTCTTGTATTCTCCAGATGGATTTCTTCTTATGTTGTAGAGTTGTTTCTGAATATCAATAATGAAAAAATTGGAGATGTTATTTAGCAAACCATATTTTATGTGCCACTATTGCCTAAGCCTTCTAAGAGTATGAACTTGAGTATTAAAAAAAAAAAAAAAAAAAAAGAAAGAAAGGAAAGACTCCTGTGAATTTAAATGAAGAAACTGAAAGTTCTGTCATAATATTAATCAAAAAGCAGTTCTGTGCAACAGCACAGAGGAAAATACACACCCTTAATAAATAAATAAATAAATCATAATAAAAAAAGACCAGTGCGATCAGATGAATGTTGGTGCAGTTGGAGACTGGGAAATCAATCACTGCTCTTGGCTGTCTCTACACATTTTTTCCCTTGCCCAGTTGCTCAAAGCTATTTCTCAAATTCCCATCTGAAGTCTCTGCCATCCCTACACCATCCTTTGCATAATAACTATCACTCTCTTTTTTCTAGAGAACTCTCAATAATTTCTTCCTGTAAGAGGCGACTGCAGTGGTAGATGTTATCTTGAAAGTATGAAAGAGCACATTTGCACAAGAAATACCTTCCAAGCATTTCAGATAACCAGCTTTTCAATGTTTGTGTCAAGGCAGCCTCACAGCTCTGAAGATGATGTGCATCGTCTTTATCCCAGGACGTAAATCTCACCACTCTCTGGGAAGTCTCCTAGCAGCCAACACTCTCAGGGAAGGAGCCATATTCAGAAAACTTTTTCTCAATACTTCATTTATTTCCTAGGAATTAAACACAATCCATAAAATGAAAAAAAGAAAATAATAAACATCTGGGCAAAATATGTCAGGCAGGGATGTCTTGCAGCAGTGGGATAACATTAAAAAAGCTGCTACATAACACTGCCACTGCCACCTATATATTTAGGTTGAAAATGCAATTGATGGAAAACCAGTACTAAAATGAAGAGAAGCAAGAGCTGGACACCAGTGTTAATTCTCATTTTGAAGCTTATAAGAAGGCACATTTTGGCATCTCTGCTCTACTTGTGCCTCCTTTTCAGGCATCACTCCTGCAGGCTTTCCAGACAGTAACAAAACTGCCCGGCACTGCAAAGGCACAAGCCAAACCTGACAGATCCACTCATGCATTTCAGCTGAGGGGTTTACATATACATATAACATTAAGTCTAACAATAACAATACAAATATTGTATTATGTACATACAATGCATATAATGCAGATACTGTATATTATATACATATGTTATTATGTAAAATGTATAAATACAAAATATAGTACTATAAAATACAGGCATACAGGTCTATCATATTGCATATATATTATATAAAAATATTATGTATGTTATTTATACAAACTTAGATTGCATATATACTGTATATTATATACTATAGTATATCTTTATATATATAGTCATTATGGAGCTGTTGTTATATAAATGTATTATTTACATGATAAAATAGATACATACATTTATGCTTCATACAATTAATACAAAAATGTGTTTGCATATTTATTGTATGTGATTTAATGTGTTTTATATTATAAATCAATGTATTTCTATGATTTATAAACGTAGAATCATTTTACTGCATTTACTATTGTTATTATTGTTGTTACCACTGTGCATTTATGCGTTCCCGCTGAGGGTCAGCCCCTGCGTGTCCGGCAGGCCGGGGCGGCGGGAGGAGGACACGGGACCGCTCCCGGGGCCTCGTGTGCTCCCGCATCCCGCCGTGGCGGCGGCAGGAGCAGCTTGTGCGCGTCCCTTTCCCCTGCCTCTGGCCGGGCCTGCAGCCCCCTCCAGCAGCACCAAGGGCAGTGGGACGCACGTGGAAAGCGAGGCAGCGCCTCACAGCCGGTGAGGGCTCGGGCAGAGCCGCCGCAGCCTGTGGCGCTTCGGCCACGGCCTGTGGAGGCAAGGAGGGCGCACAAGGGGCTCCAGCCCTGCTCCCCTTGCCGCACTGGGTACGCGCTGCCGCCTCGCTGCCTCCTGCAGGGAGCTCTCCTCCAGCTCGTCCTAGTACACACTTGGATCCCCACAAGCCCTGGTTTGATCCCGCCGGGCCCAGGCGGGAGCCAGGCCCCGCAGGGCCGCCGCGCACCTCCGGCATGGACACGGCCGCGGCAGCCACACAGCTCCCGGCTCTGGAGAGAGGCCCGGCTTTGCTCTGAGACACCAAGAGCCACAGGCTCTGCATTTTGAGGCAAAAAGCTCGCTTTCTTATTTTTATGTATTATTGTGTTAAAAAAACCCCCCAAAACAACAAACCATTTTCAATGATTTGCAACAGATTTTGCCAAAGTGGTCTACTTCAATGTCATGGTCTTCAAGTGCACATCATCATGTTGGAGGAATCTGAATCACCTATGTTTAAGGCTTTGGAAATAGTCTTTGACAAGGGACACTATGTTTCATACTGTTCACCTCAGGTTAACTTTTGATTTTGGACACTTAATACCTACTACAAAAAAAACATCAATGCAGTTGGCGCACAGGGTCATAAAACCAGATAGAATTTTTTACTTCTGACCAACATGAAATCAAAATCCATTCAAGTGCAACTTTCTTACCAATTAATTCGCCTTACAGCACTTCTGTATAACTTATAAGTGTAATATACAATTACAGAGCTCACAGAGCTTCTTATAGCATGGTTGCTTCACCTTATAGAGCCTCTTCTTCACCTGATAGCACTTCTGTAAAAAGCAGCTGAGGAGCTGAGAGCAACTTGCAACTTAATTTTACTCAGGCTCTCACAAATAACACATCCATCCTCAGGGCACTGTGAGGATGGAGCCACTGAGCTGAGCCAGAAAGATTAAATGACAGTGTGCTCAAATGCTCCAAGGCTGAGGGTTTATGGATTTCCTTCCTGGGCACTATCCATGTGCTACTTACCCAGAACCTCAGGATATCAACGACACCTCTGATATACAGCTCCTGGAAAATGTATACACATTCACACACAATCCTGTATGAACAGATAATTATTTGGTTTTTTATCTATATACCTATATATAAAACCTTAAAATGCGAGCCTAGTTTCTTCCTAAGTCTGTCATCAGAAATGCAAGTGAGATGCCATGTGACGGGGATTTGGTGCTACCAATAAAAACAGAAGAGCAACCCCCAAAAAATGCAGTGAAGGTGCCCAACACCCCAGATGTGCTAGAGCTGCAGCTCTCCTGTGCTTAAAATAGTCATGAGACACAGCAAGAGTATTTCATGGGCTGGTGTGGCATAAAGGAAAGCACCCTCGGTGGAGCCCACAACACCAAGGCACAGGCAGGGCTGTCACTTGTGGAGGGAGTCAGTGAAGGGAAACAGGAAAAAACACCAGTACACAGAGCCTAGAGAAACCGAAGTCAAAACAGGAACTAGAGTAAGACTTGAGAGGAAGAAATAAAAGGAGCTTTCAGGCACAGCCCAGCAGGAAGGAAGCTTTGCTGTCTTGTCTGTTATTCCTGCTTTCAGCAGAAAAACAGTTGCATCACAGAACAGTCTGGGTCCATCAGCAATTTCTACATCTATCTGGTGAAAAATTATTTCAAGGTATGCCTTTTCTTAATGAGTTCATTTGAGAGACCATGCTCATCTGACACAGCTGCAGAAGTTTTCTAAACAAATACAAGCAAATGTAAATGTAATTATCCTGATTCTTTAGGATAAGATTGTTAGTTGCTTATTTCCTTTGTCCACTCATCTTGGAATACTGATTAAAATTAATTCTTGAATAAGCTATTCCTCTTGTTTTCTTAGGCTTTTGAGCTTGATGCTGCTCTCAGGATTATGGACCTGTAGGCACAATATCCTCTGAACTTAATATATGCTAGCTACAGCCCAGCAACAGATAACCTGAAAAGTTTTACTCTGTGGGAAATACAAAACTGTCTAACTCAGCAGAGAGCAGCAACACATCAGGAGCTACCCTGTGTTTCCCATTGGTAAGGGACGTGTATTTGGGCAATTACCGTTAAGCAGTTGAATGGAAGTAGCTTGTCAGTCCCTGGTGTGGTGATGTGCTCAGCTACATCAGTGTGATTCAGGACTAGTTCCCCTGAGGATGAGGTGAAATCTCAGGAGCACAGTCTGTTCTGAAGAGAAGCACTTGTATCTCACTGCCTTAAAGCATCCTGTTGTGTTTGCCTTGAGCTAAAGCATTCAGGCAAGCCTTGCTGTTGTCAGGATGTGAATTGGGAGCTGTTTCTGTGCTCTCCTTGTTTCCAGCAAGCAGACACAAGAGGAGGGATGTACACTATCTCCATGAGGAGTCCCTTTCCTTGACTTTTGCAGCGAAGAAGGAAAAAGTGACTTAGTGCAAGAGTGACCATTACAAATTCTTATTTTTCTGATTATGGAAGGACTATACAAATGATTTCCAGATACACACCTCTCTTCCTTGTACTACCCCATGAGGCCATACTGCCCTTGCTTTTCCAGCCTCCTTGATGTTTTTCTGCTTCTGGCACAGTGATGTGAACAGCTGCACTGCAATTAAATACCTGAACTCCTGCATTTGGGATTAGATCCAAATAATAACTCTAAATTAATTCCTGCTTAAGCCCTCCTATGCGGCCCAGTGGTTTGGCCTGCACTCTGCTATTTAGTTGTTGTACTCCGTAAAGAAGTGTCACACTGGAGGATAATTTCAGAAAACATCTGCAACTACAGGCCTGCAATACACTCCAAGAAAATTCTAAGATCAGAACATAACACAGGATATTTGACACATGAAACCTTCCACTGAGTGGCCAAGGCTGAAATTCTCTTCCAGCTGGAGTGCTAAGTCACCGTTCCCACCTTGCAATAGATGTCTTTTTGGGAAAAATTCCTGTAGAAGCGCTTCCCTGAGCCAACACTGTGCTGTCGACTGGAAGATCATCAGGTCCAGATGAAGACTCTGGCTCTCCTCCTGCAGTGCAGTTCCTTGAGAGTGCAGGTATGATCTAATCTTGTCTAATTTTACCAATCCCATTAGGTCAATTGAATCTAATCACAGGTTATCTCAGACACCTTGAAGAGCTGTGTTAACCACTGTCACCTCCTCTGACAAGGAGCTACAGAGATCAGATGGGCTGCATCTCCCTGATTGCTCACATGCCTTTGGGGAAAAAGGTTAGTGAAAAGCCACAGGCTTCAGCTACTGGTCCCACGTGATGGGAAAGCTGCTGTAAAACATCCTGTGCTGGGACCATTTTTTGAACAAAATGGTCAAAGTTGCAAATGTCCTTGAATAAACTGGATATTTCCTGCTGCAACAGATATGCTGAACCTGTGAAATATTGGTTTGAGGATGGAGGGCTTAGGAGAACACTGAAATGTCTGTCAGTCGGGCTGTCATTGCTGTTGACGGGCGGTGATGAGAAAACAGGCTATATATTTCTGTCTGTAAAGTGACGGTTTTTTTAACTACTGTCAGGAGACTATGAATAGGCTTTGCCTTCCTCGAATGCACATTAGACTAAAGATGTTTTTATTTGAATACATATCAATTCTTCCTGTTATGGAATTCCCTATAGCAACCTCAACTGCCTTGCAATCTAATGTGATGTGTAACAAATTAAACTTGTTGCTCAGGGCTCAAGAACTCAGAATAGATGATCCTGTCCTTCTGAGACTCATTTCTTACAGCTGGAAGTTATTGAGGAGAGCCTACTTACTTAAAAATTTGTGATCCTGGTATGAACTGGTAAGGGCAGAGAAAAGCCTAATGACTTGCAAGGAACTGACAAAATGCCTATGTTCTTTTTGCATGTTTAATTGAATGCACAGCAGAGTGCATGTAGGTGCAGCCTGGCCAACTTGTGTGTGCTCATTTGCTTGGAAGCCCTGCAGTCTATCTAACAGGTTTGGTTTGATTACTACAGATGCTGACTGAAGAGAGGTCAACTCTAGGCTAGAAAATCAAGTTTCTGTGGGTGAATGCCACCCAAAACCAGCTCATAGTGGGGCCCACTCACAGGACTATGGCGTGTAATTTGAGGTAAGATCTACCTTTAACCTGCACACTGTCCAGGTGAAAGTAGGATTGTCTTCTCTGTGGTGCTCAGCACTCTCTGAAGATTCAGTGTGTTGTGCAGAGACACAAAAATCCTGTGAGCTTGTCGTCAGTAGCAGATGGGGGGAAAAAAGTAATTTAGATTAAAAGCTGCAAAAATAGCCAGCTTTTCTGAATCCCATCTTTCTTGGAGTAAAAGGAAAAAGAATCCCCATTTCTAATCACAGAAAGGAAGTGTCATGTAGTGAAGTTCCTTCTTCCTTATAGTGTGGGTGTTACAGCTCCCAGGCCATAACAAGGGGCAGTAAGAGAGCTCTTCTGGACTCTGATTCCTTATGCTAATATATTTTTATACTTTTTAATGCTTTCATTTTGGGCAGGTTTTTTGTGACTAACTACACTTTTTTTTTTTCTTTTTGGAGAAATTGTTTCCATTCACTTGAGTGATTGATACTGCTGGCTACTGTATTCAATAATTAATAACTGAGGGACAACATGTTCCTTGGATATATACTCATACGATTTTTGATCAGTGAGACTGTTTTCACTTGCAGTAAAACTACTCACTTGAGGCTTGTATTACTGCTTTTTTATTTTTGTTTTTTTTTTCCTGACACCAGGAACAGAGACATAAGTTAACACTGAGATCTTCTCTATAGATCTTACCTCTCCCATTGCAGCAGATTGTTTACATTTCATTGTCAGCAGAGCATTATGAATGCAGAGAATAATCTGTTAAGCTGATTAGGGATCTGGGGTTTAGCAAAGCAATAAACATGTGAAAGCAGCTTGTAAACTTTTGTAGCTTCACTGCTCAGCTCTCCCCTTTACTACTTGTATTAATTACAATGTGTGTAATTCAAACAAATACAAATGTCACCAACAACAGTAGTTACCAGAAATGTAAATGTGCTTCTCTTCCCTTCTGTGCTGTGTTTTCTCCTTCTGATTTTGTTACAAAGGGGCACTAAAATGAAGGACCACATGATTTCTTTCCCCTTTGTTGAAAGAAAAAGTGTAAAGAACTAGAAAGTTTTAAGCAGGAATGAGAATGATAGAGAGGAAACAGACCAGGAATTGGGAAAAAGAAGGGAGGGAAATTAGAAAAATAATTAGATTTGGGAGTATGAAAGAGAAAAGGAAAGCCTCTGCATGGCAATACTTGTTCCAGGGATTACTATATGATTTACTGCTTATTTACCACATTTAAGATTTTAAATGGCTCAAAAAAGCTAAGAGTTGGGTATCATTCCTTCTGGTGATGAGATGAGATCTGGGCAGATAGTTCTTCACTTGTCCTTCGGATTGTGGGGGGTGCTCCTGTCCCTTACAGCTGGCAAAGTCCTATGTTACCTACATGTCCATTCCCATTAACTTCTACATGGCTAGTGCATGGCTAGTCCCTCACAGGTGTTGGCAGGATATGTGGTAAGATAGTGAAATCACCCTATTTTCAAATTGTCTCATCCCAGTTTCTAATGAAAGCTTTTGGTATGAACTATGGTTTCACTTCAACAAGCAAGAAATACACCTAAAAATCCCATGTAGCGGCCACAGATTCTTCACACTGCATCTTCCAGCAAAAGAAGAGTTTAAGAGTTTCTGCTGGACACGTGATGCGTAAGTCTGTGCCTTGGCCTGGGCTGCATTGAGGTCTGTGTCACCATGCCAGGATTTGGCAAGGCTACAGGCAGTTTCACAGAACTCATAGTTTGGATAACAAAGTTTTCTGATTTCAAATTAGTGGGAAACTTTTAAATACCCAAGTAGAGGCCTCAAATGCATCAGATCAGATCTCATATTTTCCTTCTTTCCATCACAAGAATTTGCCTTGTCTGCAGTGATCTGTGCACCCTACTCTATAGGAGAAAATGATGACAGCCAGCTATTTCTTGGATATGACTATGTTTATTGGCAAATAATGTTCTCCTAAGCACGAAAATCATACCGAGCCAATTTCCCTTTTCATATTTCAACCCTGGCCTTCAGCTAGCATTCTGTCCAAGAAGTGGTTTTCTGGTTTTCTTTCTGACTTACAAACATGACTTTTCCTGTCTGCATGGCTTTCTGCTGAAATTCTGCCTGTTCTATAAGTCACACACACATATAAACCCTGAATTAATTAATTCCCAGTGTTAGTGTTTATAGTCATTCTAGTCCTTGGCACTCACTACCATTGCTTTAGGTCTGGCTGAGCAGTGGGACACTTAATTGTTTGCTCATTTAGTCTGAAGAGAGAGCAGCCAGCATAACCATAAAACCCAGAGAGAATTGTATGTGACCAGATTGAAAAATAAAGATGTATTTTCTGGATTTCACCCAACCTCCTGCAAAACAATGCTTCAGTAGTGCATGAAGAGGAGAACTGCCATCTTCACAGAGGCTAAGGGGGAGGCTCAATGAGTCTCTCAGGTGGAGAGCACAGATCCCCTGCCCCACCTGGGGGCTGACATTGTCCCCAGCTCTGCTGCTGCTGCCACTTGCTCACACCACCATATATTCCTGCCAAGGCAACCGTGTAATTAAAAAAAAAGAAATAAAGAGGAAAAACATTTCAAAAGTAAAACAATTTTTAAAACACTGTTTAAAGCTTTTATTTTTTAAAAAAACGGGATAATCTGCTGTGTGGAAGTAGTCCAATGAGAAATCATGCAGATATACCTTAGGAGCATTGCCAGGCCAGGGGCACTGGATAGCCTAGGCCTGGGTGATGGGCATGGGAGCACATTAAGCCAAGCATTGCCATCTGCAGTGAAATGGGTACATGAAACTTGAGAAGAGGAAAACCCTGGATCTTAGTTCCCTTGACAGTTTTGTGCCTCAGATTTCCCATCCCTATATTTCTGAGGACCACCTTAAGACATTGTTTAACATTATGAAAAGCTTTGAGGTTCCTGAAAAGAAGACAATACCATTTATAACAGAAGTTTGTTTACTTCTAATGCTTCAGGTTGTACATCAATAGGACTGTTTCTGGCACTGCAGTCACTCTGTAAAAATACTATATAAGTGCTTCCTCTAAATAAATTATTAGATGAAGGAATATAATTTACATAATTACTTAATATCTATAATTCAGCATTTTCAATCCCCATTAATTCATAATTCATAACAACAATTTATTCCTCTGTACCCATCCAGTATTTCTCTCTCTGCTACAAATAGCAGTGGCCTACTTTTGGCCAGCCCTAGTAAAGGAATTAATAGACTGACTTTGTGGTTATTTATTACTTTTTGGCTTTCTAGAAGTAACTGTGAGAGTCCCAACAGCCTGAAATCTGTCTTTTGACAGGTGTATATGTTGCCTTTTTTGTCTTGAGCTCAGATTTAGAGAAAGCTCAGCCTTCCCACTGTTGCTCTATGCTATCTTTTTACTACAGACCTAAGTGTTCATAGAGTTGCTAACATCACAGGCTGTAAGAGCACATATTTGAGAGCCAGTGGTGTCTCCCTGTGAGGGCAGTGGAGAGAAAGTCTCTTCTAGAGAGCACTTCAGACCACCCCACCTCAGGTCTTGATCTCACTTGTCCTTCAAGAGACTGCTGACTGTGGAGGAAGTGTAGCTGCCCAAGTTCACAGCACCAATGCCTTTCCTTCCACGCTTTTTGACACCTGGAATCATAGAATGATTAAGGTTGGGAAAGACCTCTAATAAGGTCACTGAGTCCAACCACTAACCTTACACTGCCAAGTCCACCACAAAAACATGTCCCTAAGCACCACATCTACATGTTTTTTGAACACTTCCAGGGATGGTGACTCCACTACTTCCTGGGAACCCCGTTCCAATGCTTGACCACCCTTTCAGTGAAGAAATTTCTCCTAATATCCAATCTAAACCTGTTTTGTTACTAGAAAAGGTATTAAATTGATAGTGTTTTTTTACTGTAAGATATACAACAAAAACCTGGTTGACTGCTTCAGTCAAGTAGCATTTCTGTTCCAGTTGGCATCTCACTGTGGAGCTGCATGGGGCAAATGTGGTAAACAAATGCTATAAAGGGCCTCCTGGGCAGTGTCCTTCAGTCACAAGGGTACAGGGCTGACTCCATCTGCTTTGCACTGCCTGGAGACTGTTACAGAAATCGGTACATTGTTCCCAAGCATGGGGACAAGAGCTGTGCAGTGTGGTTTAAACTGGTTACATCCATGCTGCCTTGCTGGTGAGACTGGGTTTGAGACAACACCTACCTGCTGCCTGAGTTTCCTTTACCTGACAAACCTGCTGGATCACACCAGGGTGGCATTTCTCTTCCTTGCCATTTTTTAAGTGCCCATGAATCATCTTTAGTTAAGTTTAAGACAATGAGTAATTCAGTGATGCAACAGAAACTACAGCTCAGAATTCAACTCGTCAGGCACCATGAGTAAAGCGTGATACCTTTTGATTGATCTATTGTCAAAATAACTTCAGAGCAGCATTTCATTTCAAAGGGTTTTCATTTACTTCTCAGGACTGTGGCATATGGATTTCTCTTTATCTGATTGGGGAAAACACAGGTGGTGGAACACTCAGAGCTCACCTCCATGTGGAAATACACTGGAAGAGGCATTCCCCGATAACTGTATCTGATGCAGAACTGAGAGCTGTGACTATTATTCCAGAATAATTTTTTAATACCTATTTTCTATGCAGCCCCCTGGTTTCTGAATTAGCTCCGAATAAGGATTAGAGTCAGACCAAAAAGCATTCCTGCTCTGAAATAGGAGCATCCAGAGAAGATGTATGCCCAAATAATGTTCTGGAATAGCTATTTCAGAAACTTTCCAAGCACTGAGGAGCCCTGAGGGCAGGCAATCTGAGGTCTTCCAGCAGCATCAGGGTGGCCAAGTTTTGCATTGCTGTGAAATCTTGGGTGGAGCAAGGGAAAGCTGCCACTACCAGCCCTTTGTGGAGCTCCTGGAGAAGTTTGATGTGCAGGGTTTCTTGGAGAGAAACAGATCCTGTCCTTGAGCACACACCCCCAGCTCACAGATCTGAGTATACATGATGCCAAACAGGCCTATATCCATTGGTTCTGCCAGGATATTTTAGTTTGACCTCCTCTGTCCCTCCCTCTCTCTCATGTTTTGGCAGACCTGCAGTTACTTTTATAGAGTTAGCCCAAATACATACTGAGTATACTGAAAATATGTATTTCAATTTCTGCTTCACTTTTGCCCTACAATGTCTTACATATAAAGAGCTCTTCTGTATCCCTTTTATTAAGGCAAAAATTCAGTTTGGGAACTTCTTACTATTAAAGAAAGATTGAAATAGAACTTTCATCACTTAAAAGTGAGATAATTCTTTGAGTTTTATTGACCATATAATGAATGTATAAATGAGACTATAAAATATGTGCCTATTCTTTTTCCTGGTTTCTTTTATAGAAATACAATTTCCTGCCTCTGTTGCATTGTAGCCTATTTGCATATACAATCATAGTCTTCCTTTTTGTTAGTGGGTCAACAGCCATGCCTTGTTCTAACTGTTCCTATTATTTTATTATTGCAGACGAATATTAACAAGTAGGTATATATGTAACTTTATGTTCCTCATAGCTGTGAATGCAACACAAAGTGTATTTGCATAACCCAAAACAAAAATGAGCTTATTTTTTAAAGTTTACAGCCAGTTGACCCTGGGTGGATGCCAGGCACCCACCAAAGCCATTCTCCCTTCTGCTGCTGGAAAGGGGAGAGAGGAAAATATAGCAAAGAGATCACGAGTTGATTTAAGGACAGAGAGATCACTCACAGGCAAAACAGACTCAAACTGGGGATATTAAGTGAATTTATTACTAGAAAAATCAGAGCAGGATAATGAGAAGTAAAATAAAACCTTAAAAACACCTTCCCCCCACTCCTCCTTCCCAGTTCTACCTCCTCCCCCAGCAGCACAGGGAGATGGGAATGGGGGTTTATGGTCAGTTCATCACAGGTTGTTTCTGCCACTGCTCAGGGAGAGGAGTCCTTCCCCTGCTCCAGTGTGGGGTCCCTCCCGCAAGGGACAGTTCTCTATGAACTTCTCCAACATGAGTCCATCCCACAGGCAACAATCCTCCCCAAGCTGCTGCAGTGTGGGTCACTCTGCCACGGGATGCAGTTCCTCAGGAACAGGCTGCTCCAGTGTGGGTCCCCCACGGGGTCACAAGTCCCTCCAGCAAACCTGCTCCAGCGTGGGCTCCTCTCTCCACAGGTCTGCAGGTCCCTGCCAGGAGCCTGCTCCAGCCTAGGCTTTCCATGGGGTCACAGCCTCCTCTCAGGCATCCACCTGCTCAGGGTGGGTCTCCTCCACAGGCTGTGGTGGATCTTTGCATCCCTGTGGATCTCCATGGGCTGCAGAGGTAACGCAGTTCTTGTGCTCAAGGCACGAGCTCTGGCGTGCCCCAGGTCAGAGAGAGTCCAACTGCGTTCTTCTGCGCATCGCTGAAGCGACTTCGGCATCAGGAAAGGTGCTGCTGGCTGAGCTAGCTCGCTGGCTTCTCTGCAGAGGGAACACAGCAGGAGCCGATGGTACCGGCTCACGTCAGCTCGGAGACAAAGGAAGAGAGAGGCTGTTCTGGTCTGACTCCTAACAGGTTTATTGTTAGAAGTTTCACAACCCGAACAACCTTGGAAGGGATGGAATGCGATGGGATCCTCCCCCGAGGCTTGTCCTCAGTTTTATAGGGAATTTGAAAACCCCGGTGAAAGGGGAAAACAACCAATGAGGTACAAGCCAGGGGGAGGATACAATTTAACAAGAACCACTGGGGTAAACCGAGAGGCGGGAGCTATAACAAAGAACCAGTGAACAACCGAGTAACCGGGAATTTTCGGGAACCGGGGCAGGTGGCTTGGACCCGGGCACTGTCTGGGGGGGTGTGGCTTAGGCTTCTGAGCTGCCCATCGACCCGCCCTCTGAGTCTGCCTCTTCGGGAAACTCGATCCAGGGGATGGGCTGGGATTGATTGGCATCTCGCTGCCCCAGCCCCGCAGTGAGATGGGTCACAGCAGCGCAGGGGCACAGCTGTTTCACCATGGGCTGCACCACGGGGTGCAGGGGAATCTCAGCTCTGGTGCCTGGAGCACCTCCTCCCCTCCTTCTGCACTGACCCTGGCATCTGCAGAGCTGTTCCTCTCACATGTTCTCAGCCTGCTCTTCTCTGGCTGCAATTACAGCTGTGCAATAACTTTTTTCAATTCTTCTTAAATGTGTTATCCCAGAGGTGTTACCATCATTTCTAATTGGCCCAGCCTTGGCCAGGGGCACATCCATCCTGGAGCTGTCTGGCATTGGCTCTGCTGGACATGGAGGAAGCTTCTGGTAGCAGCTCACAGAATCCACCCCTGTAGCGCCCCTGCTACCAAAACCTGGCCATGCAAACCCAATACAAAGTTTTATAAAGTTTTTTTTTGATCTACCTAATATCTATCAGTTCATTTCATATCTATGAGATATGCATCATGTCTGAAGAACAAAGTAAGTGTGGTTTTGGTAAGCATGTAGCTACTTCAGATTTATCTAATGTTTCCATATTTCCAATATTCAGGAAGATATTTCTGGGAATTTTTTCAATTCTACATGTTTTCTGCTAGAAATCATACCTCTCTTGCTTTAGTAGGAGTCTGGTAGCCTCTTTGCATCCCTGAATGCAGGCAGGCAAACTGACCCAAGGAAATGGCCGATGGCATATGATGGTGCTTGAGTGTGTTTATACCAGTGAGCCAACAGAAGTTATTCTCCTGTTGTTCTTTAGGTAGGCAAGTTCCTTGATCCACTTCTCAGCACAGACACGCCAAAGGTCAAGCAGTAAAAGGAGGTAACAGAGCCCCAGGAGTCTCTGCAGATAATCAGGCAGAAATGAAAAATTAGAGTTTGCTAGGAAACAACTAGAGAACAAACTCAAAAATATTACAGCATTACAGAAATTCATGGTGTAACTGCATCTTGAATCCCACATGCTCTTTTTTCCCCCACCTTATACAGTGAAACAGAACCTGGTACAGGAGATGATGTCTGACACGGTCATGGTGGTGCCATAGAAAGCAAGAATGGAAGGCAAAGTGAATCAGGGGGATGGGGAAGCAGAAATTAAATGATTTACTAAGAATTGGTTTGTTAGAAGCAATGCATACCGCTTGCCCAACACTTATTGCGCCTACCAAAGCAGGATGAGAAGATATGAGACTATTGATAAAGGGAAGGAATCTTGACCAAAGATCCTGTTTTTAACCTAAAGCTAACTCAAACCAGTCTTGAAGTTTGGACTTAGCCCAGGGACATACAGAGCATGTGCAGGGAAGAAAGGTGAAAAGTTCAGGATGAGGAAGACTGTTTACTTCATCTGAGGAAGACTCTTATTTCATCTTGGAGACCCCTGCCCATGACCACCAGACAGCACTGCGCAAGCGCAACGCGGATGTGAATGACTTTTGGGCTCATTGTAATACGAAGCGAGGCTGGGTGGGGCTAGGCGATGAATATGTATAGGCATATTGGGAAATTTAATGAATATGGAACTTGTAACCCGATAAATACCAAGCTGAATGCAGCTGTCGGCATGCATGGTTTTGGAGGAGCTATCCCCCATGCGTCCCAGCGCTGGAATAAACATATCTACTTTGCTACTTATTCCAGTAGTGGAGTCTTTCCCGCTCATCAAAGCATATGATGGGATTATGGCTCATTATCTCAGAAGCAAGAGCAATGCCAGATTTGAAGCAAGTCTTTAAAACCACAAATAGCATGGATGCAAGCATCAGGCAAAGTTTTGAATGAAAAAAGAAAAAACACTTTTTTGTTGCACTGGAAAATGGAAATGCAAACATGTATTGCTACAGGATATGAAGGGCTGTGTTTTTTAATATTCCACTATGTAGGAGATTGGTGGAAGTTACAGGGAAGGTGTACTTGGAGAAACACTGCTCTGTATTGTAATATTTTTCCCTGAGGAACAACTACCAGTGGTTGTCAGCCAGAGGAGGAACAGACCTTTGGTCTGACTCACTGCAGTTGCCCTTTGTGATGAAAAACTGCTTTTCATTGGTGGCTGCACTAATCTTTGCTGCAGAAAAATGTCTCTAGATGCTACCATAGTCTGTAATGAAGGATCACTAAAAGGGAAACATGCTTCAGAATAATTTCAAAATAATAGATCAGTTTTGAGGCATCCACGGAAAGCTCACCTATTTTAAAGATGGTGGGGAATAACCCATGTTTTTTCTTTAGTAAGTTTATCCAAAGTGGCCCCGGATGAATCTATGGGAAGCAATGATCCTACTGCTGTTATTGCACAAATTACTATCAGTAGAAAGGGAATCTCTGTGCCTATGGTACAAGCTATTCTTTTCAAGTTTAATGCAGAAACTACAAGAACTCTTCTTCAAAGTTTATACTTCTATATCCTAATTTTTCAAGTGTCTTCACCTGATCCTTTGGATGGCAGATATTAGAAATAGTGGGGGAGATGGTACATGAGCTAGCAAAAAGGACTTAAACCCTCAAGCATTTCTTACATGGATGAACCGTGGCACTCCTCTCCTTCATTGCTCTTGCACGTATTTGTCTTTTCAGAGGGATTTCACACCATATTTTGCACAGGGCATAACTTAGTGCTAATTTTGAAAAACACAGTTTGGCAACACCATTGTAGGAGTGGCACTTAGCATACTTACCAAAGCAGTATAGTGATAGTGCAGCAAGAAAAATGTACAGACAGAATACAAACCTTGATAAGGTGTGTCTAAGCCAGTGTTTGTGTGGAAATATGCCTGAAACTGCAAAGAGAACAAGCCACTGTTTTTCATGAAATCTGTCTTGGAGATGTGGGATAGGAGAGGTTGTGTGGATATTTGCTTTTTCAATCACTGTTTTCAGAAGAACAAAAGGTATCTGCCCAGTTACAAGAGCATTTATATATATATATGGCAGAAGAGTGAGAGAGGAAAGATTCCTGTTAAGTGGTTGGGATGATTACTACTTCCTTTCAGATCAGAAGGAGAGCTCTGATCAGTAAGGTTTTGAGTCCAGCTCAATGACGTTGAATATTCAAACGTCATGGAGCTCCGTGTGAGCAGAGAGCCACTCAGCTAGGTTAGTGGTCAAGCCACCACCTTGGATGGGTAAGAGATCACTGCCTTTGTCACATTGCTTAGAGCCATCTCCCCAGTGCCCTGCAGCTCATGTGGGTATTATGACCAACGCTCCACGCTGGAAGAGGTCTCTTTGATCCATCAGGGAAAAGGACATTTCTTAGTGGTAGAACAAGAATTCATAAGCTCTGAGAGAACAGGAATGCAAATACAGATTGGATTTGTTGGGGTTTTTTTTTAAAGTTGTGCTTTTTTCTATCCAGCACTAATTATCAGCATACTCTGAATCTTTTTTTTTCTCTTCCTGCTGTAAAACCATACTCAGTACTCTACACACTCATATGGTTCTTGTTTTGGTTTTTCCTGGAGGATATCCTGTAGACCTTTAAAAAAAAAACAAACAAAACCAAAAACCACCACCACTGCCACCAACAAAACCAGCCAACCAACCAGAATAAAAAAAAAACAAGAAAAAAATTTTACTCTGTAAAAAGAACCTCTTGAATTTTCTTTAGTTCCTGTGTATAACCATGCCTTTTGTACTGAAGTAGGGTTTCAGGCTTTAATGAAATTGAAATTTGATTAAATTAAAATACAAAATACTTCTATACCTCCACTGAAACTTTTACTAGCTTCATGCAAAGAAGTGACTATTACTGTATCCCGCAGCCATAGGGAGGAGTGGAGAGAAGATCCAGCAGGCAGGAATTGTGCAGCAAGACTGATTTATTTAATTATTTTACAAACTCTTTTATAGACTTTTTTCTTCATAATTTAATTGGACAAAGGATCAGCCACCCCCTGGATTGATTGGCTAAAATCCTAAAACATCCATTGTCAAAATATTTTCCTACTGTACCATAAGCATAGTTCTACAAGGTCACAGGTGTTCATAGTTTACAGAACTCTGCAAATATCTTTGTGAGAGAGAAAAGTATCTCACGGGCCTAGAAAGAAGCAGCAAAATTTCTTGCTAACAGCAATATTGTATCCACAAGTAACCTGCCTTGTTGTTTTGTGTCATCAAACTCACTCACTTTGGAAGTTTCAATCCTCTCTTGGCATATGTTCAAAGACACCAGAATGGCTCAGCTGGCTGGCACTGCAAAAGGATGGATGTCTATTCCTGCAGGAACACCCGATATGGAGCAGCAGAAATGCCAGGATGACCAAAGCTGCTGTTGTTTGTCAGTTACCTAAAAAATGCTAAATCTGAGCCTAGAAAGCATTGCTCTGGTAATATTGGCTAGGAGTGCTGTTTTGATGACTTAACACAGCTATACTAACAAATTATACTGACAAAAAACATTATACTTTTTTCCACCTTTTTGTAGTTTGAGAAATTATATTAAGCTCTACCAACAAATCCCACAAAAATGGAAAGGCTAAGCCCAAGGGGATCTGACAGGACAAGGAGGAAATATTGTACTGGTGTTTGGGATAATTTGGTGATCCACTTGACTTGGCTTGCTGTGATATTTTAACCTACAACAAATGCGTATCAATTCCTCATTGAGTAGGCAGGAAATGAATGTGTGTGATGTATTATTACTCCTGTTAGTTCAGTCTGTAAATGGAGGTACAATGGGCTCACTTAGGTGGTGTCATCCTCTTCACTCACCAGCTATCAGGCACTAGGGAGAAAGCAGTAAGCACTGCACTGGCTCTTTTACTGACTCTTAAGCCTTGAAGGGAAGGACCAAGTCTCAGACATACCCGTGAGGCAGGAGAGTATTTTCTGTTTATTGCTGTATAAATCTCAGGGAGTGCCTGTTTGGATGCTTGCACTAGCTGGATGCCTCCCGTACACATGATTTTCTGAAAGCTAATTTGAGCACCTCTGCCTGACCCAGCATGGATGTGTGCCCTAGCCCAGGCTGTCTCAGCTGGGGTTAAAGGGTGGTATGGGGTCTCTTGAGGGCAGAAAATCCTCCCTGGTGCATCATTAGTCACTGAGCATCTTCACGCAGCCATACCCTGGGCAGTGCAAACAGCGATGTCATTTAATGCCCACCCCATGCACTGGGGCTAAAGGGACCCTTTAAACTATTTGGCAGGAAGGCAAATGGAGTCACCTGCTCTGCTCTGCTTCCAGCAGTGCTCCACAGGCTCCACTAGTGCTTTGCTTTACATTCAATCACTTACAACTGTGCAAAAGGGCAGAAAGCCCCCACAAGTATGCAGAAGGGAGTAAAAGGTTACTCCCACACTGCATTTCTTTCCACAAGCTACAATATTTACAGTGTGATGAGTCTGCTGACTGCAGCTCAACATTTTTACATTGGCAGTCAGTATTTCTGCCAGAGCATTGCGTACAGTTGATCCAAAAGAATGAGATTCAGGTAGTTATTTGTCCACACAGAAAAAAAGAAAATGTGGTTTTACTACTATTTACTGAAAGCTGTCCCATAGATCTTCCAAGGTATAGAAAAGGCTAACTGCTACTAATAGAGGATTTGGGTGTTTCAGATATCCAGAGGTTTCAGACAGCATCTTCAAAACTGAGTATCTGGGATTACTTGAATCCATAGTTAAGAATCAGACCAGTTCTCTCTCGGTGCTGAGGGACAGAAGTATTCCCAGCACTCTTTCAAGATGGTGACATCTGGAATTGTTCAGCAGCTTTTAATTCCATCTCCTTTAGGTATCTAAACATGGATTTAAAAAAAAATAGTACCTACCTCTGATCACACTTTTTTCCTTCCTTAAATATGCTAAAACAGTCCTCCATTTTGCTCACATTTATGAGTAAACCCAGCAAGTTTTTAGAAGAAATACAGAATTTGACTGAAGTGGGTCACTGTCATGATTTTCATTATGTCAGGTCCCTAATACAAAGCTCAGAGTGATAGTAACAACAATCCTTTATAGTTCTCCTATGCCTGTAACTCAGGAATCGCAAAAAGTATTTCTGAAACATTGAGCCAAGCAAAGAATGTAACACATCCGTTCATATTTGGAAGGCTTCTGCTACGTAAGTAGTATACCAGTTTTGCAAGTGAATGAATTAAGGCTTGGTAAGAGTCACATGACCAAATTGAAATTTAAACTGGAGATAAATTACTGTAGTAATAACAAATAAATAAACACTTTTTATTTTGTTTTGTTATCTGAAATTTTCAATCTCTGATGTTTGTTTATTTGATTTACTTTCTTCCCAGGACTAAGGCAAGCATTCTTCTAGGTTTGATTAGATTTAGATCTCTCTCCTGTTCCAGCTTTGTAAGGAAGCAGAATGAGGTGCTATATAATACTGAAGATCTGATTGCACTGCTTTCCTCTAGCCTTGGTTTCAATGACCCATTTTTTTCAGCTTCTTTTTAGCTCTTCTCACTTGTCTTGCACTTGTGCTTTGCCTCTGGAAGGCTGGGTCTCCATGTGCTGCCAGGTGCACCCATGCTAAGGGGTACAGTGTAGGGAATTCTCCTGGGCCGTGCTGTGGCTGTCTGACAGACTGCAGGATTAGGGTGCTTTCTGTGGAAACTGAAGTGCAGGGAAGGCGTGTCTGATGCACAGCTCTGGAATGAGTACCTCAGGTCCACTGCAAAATCTTGGAGGTCAGGAGCTCTGCTTTGCATACCTAGACCTGCAGACCTTTAAAAAAGCCAGATTCTCTGTCCTTCTAGTATTTATAAGGATGAAAAACCAAACAAACAAATAAAAATACTAATGAAGTAGTTTGTATCACCAGAAAAAATGTATTTTTACTAACTGAGTGATTCTACAGAAAAATATATACAGAAGAATGGCTCATCTGTGTGGGGTTTTTTAAATGAGTTTTTTTTCTCCCCTATAATCCTGTGCCATTCCATACAAAGATCAACATTTAAGGAAAAATGGGGCCACACAAAGCTCTAGGATCTACAATTTTAACATTTCTACCTTGCTCTGTTACACTGCACTTGGATATAACAAAATTTTTAGTTCACTGAGTAAAGCTGGCCATTTTGGATGTCACATTTTACGCCATACACAGCAATTTTGGACTGAATATAAAATTTACCTTTTCACTTTTTTTGCTTTCTACAGGTCATGTCATAACCTTAGTAACACACTTACTTCGTTTTACTGTGTCATAGGTTAAACTCTTATCAGCCACACTATTTTCAGCAATGCCAATTCAACAAAAGCTCACGGAGCTTCAATTCAGTTTTCATCCTCAATGTTAAATCTTCAAGCCACAACTTGCAAACCCCCCTAAAGGACTCAAATGCTATGTTGCAAGAGCCTGGTAACACCAGCATAGGCACTGGCAGTGCTAAGTCATGAGCTTTAGATTTCTGTACAATGCTTACAGTGAAATGTCTCATGAGAAGTGGCTGGGGGAGTCAGAAAGAAAGTTTTGAATACCAGTGTTTTTCTGTGATGAAGAACATCTTCATTCTGTTAGAAACTGCATTTTTTCAGGCACTGTAAATCATTCTTCCATGTCAAAGTTAAAAACTGCACTTTCTATTAGACAAATATTACTGTAAGACAGCACAAAACTATTTTCTTTGAATATCTATGCATTTTATAACATTGCTTACTCATAGATATCTTGATTATTCACAGGTGGGAAATGTAAAATACCAGATAACAAAAAGGGTGATAGTAATAAGCATGACAAATTTCTTACAGATTATTTTAAACGTAACAGCATAGAGATTTATAGCACAATATCACACTGTCATTTTGACAAACACATAAAAAAACTAATAAATGTTCCATTAAATAGAATATGCAACTTCTTTTCTTTTACAATGGATGGTAGTTTTGTTCATTCTGTGGTTGAAATTACAGATCACTGCAATCATGGACCTCCTTCATTATCCTGAATTTGCAGAGTTGGGTTAGGAAGTGAAACTGAATTGTCTTCCCCTGTACTACCACTGGTGCTACAGGTGGTACTCATGCTGTTAACCGCTGCACTGGACTACCCTGCCATGTGTCACTTGGTCAAGGTAAGCAAATTTACTGTCAAATCACTGGGTTTTACCAGATAAACTGGTAAAAATTACCATTTACTCTGCAACCAAGATATTTTCTATTGCTGATCTGACTTTGTGAGCAATGTCTACCTTCAGAGAAAAGCCAGTGTACCTGGAAAATGTAATTCTACAGGAATAGGGACGAACTCCTCCATACAAAAATGTGGGCTGTGGAACTACAAGGAACCCATATTCATTTAGGCTATGCTGGATTTCTGGAGTGCAATTGATCATAATCTGCATCTTCCTAGTAAGCATACCTAGGAATTACCCATGGGAAATGCAGCTGCCCCGCCAATATGGGTGGATAAGGAGTAGTCATCATCTAAGTCAGCCTCCAGCTGTGTTTGTACAACTTAGACATGGTGCTTCTCATCTAAGATTATGCAACTTTATTAACTTCTCCTGCTTTCAGAAAGCAATTAAAAACCCCCATAAACAAACAAAAAAACCCAAATCTCTTTTGGACATGAGGTTTCTGTAAGCTATTCCCTGACTCATATGCATTAAAACTTCTGCTTGGGATAGTACTGAAAGAAAAAACTAGGTTTTATTAATGTTACATTAATATTTCTACAGACCCTCAGGAAAAACACCACTGGCTTTCTTCATAGAAGGGGGTCAGCACTAGGATCGGTATTTTTATTGAGTAAATTGATTGATGCTTATGCTAGTCTAATTCACATCTTTACTCAGGCATTTCCCTCCAGGCTTGTTTAATGGAGAAAATCTTCATACACATAGGACCTGCAGAATTTCTTTGGACTTTTATGTAATTAGATTAAGAACTTCCTTTTTTTTTTTTTGCCTAGCTGTTGTTACACTTACTGTCAGAGATAGTGTAATGGCCAAGTCTTCAAAAATTACACAGTAAAATTATGCCTCCAGATCTGTAAAGAATACAAGGATCAAGTAATTAAGAAAAATATGTAACATTTTATACATTCAAGTACATGCCACCTAAAAAATTCTCGTTCTTTCTTGCAGTGGTGGTGAAGAGGCACATGACCTCTGCTAGGCAGAAACCAGATGTTTATAGAAACATCATGAAAGGAATTCCTCATTTTTGTGAGCTCAGGTCCTGCCTGTTGTGGAACTCTTCTCATGAGGAATACTTGTAGTGGGTTAAGATGGGCACATTGGTCACTGAAAAAACTGGGAATTGATGTGCCACCATTGGGTCTCAGTGCTTAGTCACCCATCAGAGGGCATCACGCTTGCTGTATCTCTGCAGACTGAAAAGACTTACTGAGGGCCAAGCAACCAAAAGCTCTTTGTAGTAGCATAGCAAAAATGAGATTGTTTTCTGGGCTGATGAGGAGGTAAGGTAAGTGCCAGCTTCCCATCTCCCAGCAACCAGGCACTGTGAAACCCAGGGATGCTGCAGAGCAGGGAACTTGCAGACCCTGTACTTAGGGAGCTTGCTGTTTAGTTTAAACTGCGATGAAAGCAGTCTTTCTGGTTTGCAAAGTAGGATTTAGCAGAACACCAGGTACTCAGATTCCAGCACAGGTTAGTGGGATGTGCTGCCTTCCCTCTGAGATGACCTCACTGATAGGTTTCCATCAGTGCACGCAAGAAAGATGTGGTGCAATCCTACATCAAGATGCCAAGCCTTTCTTTGCAAAGAAAACAAAAAACGAACCATTAAAATTTATCATGTACAAATAGATTAATTTGGTGGCTTAGCTAATTTATCATGTGCCATCTGAAACAGTTCAATACTTGCCTTTGAAGGCAAGTTGATCAGTGGCAAACTGATCAACTGCAGGCTCCTATGCTGTTGAACTCATCCAGAAACCTTGCACAGGATGGCTAAACCAGATGTTATTTGCTTTGAAATTCAAAGGAAACTTTGAATTTTTTACTAGGTATTTCTTAAGAAAAATGCAGGATGACTGACTTTGCACACACACATAATGGCTTCTTACCTTCAAGATGAACATCGGGGTAAATCTGGAATTGCCAAATCAAATATGAAGTTTTAAAAACAGTTTTGCAGAAGCAGGATGATGAGATTATAGCCCTATACAATAGCACAACAGACACAATGCAAGACACAGCAGGCAATGCCATTTCTGAATCTAAACATTTTCCTTCATAGGAAATGTAAGTTTATTCATTTTGATACCAATCTTCACCTTTCCTGAAGCATATGAATTTCTTGGTTCCAAGTAACTGATTTTTTTTGCTTTTTGCTTTTTGCAATAGATATAAATTCCTGACCAAATGGACAACTATACTTTATAGTAAACTATCATGGTATTAAAAGCAAAAGGATTTATGTAAAGTATATATTGAGCCTACTAAAGTCAGGAGGAAGGTACAGTGGAATTTTGAAGAAGTTAATGATTTTACAGTATAACTAATACATGAAAATGTAAACTCATCAACAGTGGATTAAATAAAGGCAGGGAGAGATAAGAAAAAAATTAATTACATTATTTAAAATCTGAATAAAAGCTATGCAAATATAAGTTACAAAATTCTTATGAAAAATAAGTACTGGTATGCAAATATATCTACAGAAGATAAACTCTTCTAATTGAAGCCTTTCCTAAAATCTCTGAACTCTCTAAATAAAACTAAGCTTCTTAAAGCATAAGCAAATTCTCAGCCAGTATAAATCTCTCCAGCTTTAGCCTAAACTGAATTCCTGTATTGGAATAAACCCCTTGTGGCTAAAGCAAGCTTTATATTCCCTTACTGCCAAACATAAGGGACATAGTCTCTGTTACCTGGCCTACACTAAGCATAACACACAAAAAGCAATGTAAGCTTTCAGAAAGTAACTCTTTCACCTGTATCTGCTTTACAGTTGACCTTTCTGTTAAGTAAAACTGAGCATGTTGTTGAACTGAACACCTGGGGAAAAATTTATTTGTATCTAAAATTTTAGGTGCTGTAAAAAAGGTGGAAAATCTAGATTATTGTAGATTTACATCTCACTGGGGATACGTGAAGGAAATTGTAAAGTAGCAAGCTGCCAGTGTCCTTGGGGATCCACACTGGCTCTACATGCTAGTGCCTTGAGAACAGCAAAAAGCAGCAAGTGATTGGTGAAAACTTGATGATTATGGAAGTGCTTTGTTTCTGAGATCTGCTTTTGGAATAGCTAAATGCTGAAAAAACTATTGTTATTGAAGCTGAGATTAGAGACAAGAATACCCTAATGATTCTATGGAGACTGAAAAGACTCAGCCATGTAAACTGCTATACAGTAGGTTTTCTAAATTTAAATCATCTACACAATTGGATAAATAATACCAAAACAGAATTTAAGACCCTGCTCCACATCCACTAGACTTTTTTTGTCCTTAATATCAAATATTTTCTCAGGAACAATTTAGATAAGTCTCTGTCAGAAGAAATGGGGCTAACCCAAGGTCCCCTTTCAGGTTAGGTACTGCTATGATCAAGAGGAAAAAAAGATGAAAAAAATCACTCCTTTAACTAGGTTTTGAACCAACTGAAGTGAATCTTTCTCTTGTGAAATTTAACTGGATAACAAAATCTCTTTTTTTCATACTGATCTCAAAGGTATAAGAGAGAAACCAAGAACTAATCTGATAAAATATCTCTTTAGATTATATTGATATTTTTGCACTGCACATATGCATGTTTTTTCCTCTCCCTTCTGTATGAAGCTTTTTGAATTAAAATATACCTCTGCTAAAGTCAGGGAAAACTTTATCAATGATATCAATGAGGTCAAGATTTCAGCAACTTGGTCTAAGCATAGAAAGAAAAGCACAACTCCATCTTGCTTCATTAGCCTGTGCATGGGAACTCTTTTTTCCATGCTAAAGAAAATTAATTGGAATGGCAAATACTCTAGGCAAATTTAGGCAAATGCCACTGACTCCTGCATACTTTACTAGAAAACTAACTAATAATCAAAACTGAGTAATGCGGCGGAGCGAGGCGCGGCGGGAGCGGCGGGACCCGGCGGTGCCCGCCCGGTCCTGCGCAGCGCGTGGTGGAGCGAGCCCCGTGAATGCCCGACCGAGAGAGGCGGCACGCGGGCGGCGGCTGGCGGCGGTGGCGGTGGAGTGGAGCACGTGGCAGAGTAATAACTTCTGTAGCAATATTTATAGCTCTCTTCCTGACTCTCATTATCCAGGACTACAGCAGTCTCCCATATTAGCATGTCACACCAGCCTTGATCATGTAGAAGCATTCAAGAAAATGATCTGAACCACCTACAGGTGTGACTTTGAAGTGTATTAGTAAAACTGCCTTTAATCCTGTGTGGACACTGCTTCAAAATTAAAGCACTTTTAATTTAATTTTACATTTATCAGGAGCAAAGTAAACAAACTGAAATCAGGGTCAAATCAACAGTAAAACTATATATGTAAGGAGTAAATATAATTTAATCCACTTTTTAAAGACTTCCAAAGTACAGTAAGCAAAATTCTTAATTGCAAAATGCTTTGTTCTGAATAAGAGATTCACATGCAGATTTGTTGAGATGACAATAACTTGCATTAAAATTATTTCAAATTTTTAAATTTCATTAATAACAAGGGGTTTTTTTCTACAGAATTCTATGGAAAATATATGGTCAGAGTTTCATGAGCCATAACTCTAACTCTATCTGTTATGCATTTGGGACAGTTTTGTTGCTTAGCTAGTATTTATGCTTTTTCCAATGCCATTCAATCTTTTAATTTTCTCAGTGCCTTTGCATTATCCATAGTATGCTGCTATACTATGTATAATTCTATATTTCCTTACAATAGGAACTAAGTACATTTCTCAGATTCTGGACTCCACTGGCATTCTCATAGTCAGAGATTATAGATTGTCAAATGTTTAAAAGGGCAGGAGATTATGTGTCTGTATCGTATAATAACAATAACACTTGAGATGCTTAATGGGCTGTTTGGACTTGGCCTTTATCCTTTGCCAGCAAGAGAAAGTTAAATTTCTGTAAATTCCATCATCCCCTGAAGGTCTATGCTTGAGCAAAAGCACATCTGAGTGCTGGGCACCCTGGCTGGGGCAGAGATGGGTGGAAACTAAGGGGCTGCTCAGATGGGCACAGGGCTGTCCTGTGCTGACATACGGGGGGACTTTTTGCAGTGGATGGCACTGTTCCACTGATAGGAATATGACCAGGTGACCCACATAAATGTATTCCATCATGCTATTAACATTCCTACCTTCTGCTGCATAAAAGCAAAGTTTTCTGTGTGGTTTTCTTTTTCATTACATTTTAAAAGAAAAAAAGAAAAGTAAATACATTTTATGGAGAAAAGTTGAATCCATAGTGAAAACTCATGGAGTAAAAGTCCATCAGGTTTTTTAAAACCAAAGATGCTGATACAGTCTCTAGAACAGGAAGCTGATGCTGGCAGGACATTCCATGGGAAGTACCACACTGAACTTGCTCCACGCCTTGTTTCTCCTCTTAAACATCATTGTCAGGAACAGGATGCTGGGGCAAATGCACTTTTGGCCTGAGTCAGCCAGACTGAAACAAGAGTCCCTTTACTGTTCCAGAAGGATGTTTGTCTTTTAGCAATATTGCTTCTCATTCCTTGGTTTGCATCTCTTCTGTATTCCTCACAAACCTGGCTATTGCTAAAGTTGCACATTAAACAGCCTTACACCTTCCCTTCTCTCCAGCACGAGGAGATTCACGCTCTTTCTCTGCAGACAGAAGCATGGTATTTAGGTGACTTCACAATTTATGTGAGGCAATGACTGCCTGCCTACGATTTGGGCTAGAAGTGGAGAAAATAAAAAGTGTTTCTCAAAAGTGAAGTTTTCATATCGCATTGATCAATGCAAAGCAATAGAAAACAAAACCACAATGGGACAATTGCTTTGAGGGAACAGGGCATTGTGGAACTGGAAGATTGTTAGGAAATACATAAATGAGGCAACATCTATGTTCCTATTCTTCTGTAGGCTTGATAAAAGCTTTGTGGCTTTGGGAAGGTTGTATCACTCGGATGAGAATTTGAGGTTTTTGTCGCTTAACAAAATGTATTTGTAGATACACAATCTGTGACTACTCATTGACAGTTCTGCAACAGTACTTGTTAGTGTAGATGTGGAATTGGAAAAGAAAGTGGGCTAGTGGATAAACAGCAAGAACATGAAGTCAGTATGTTGCTGCTTGTTCAATAAAAGATTTGACAGAGTTTGCTAGAAAATCTGTGTTTTTTGGCTTCCAGCATACATAGCGCTTTATTATTAATCATGATTTGTTGTTTTATTCCAGTAACAGCAAACTTTGAAAAAGAGGCAAAAAAAAGGTAAGGTGGAGTTTCCAGCTATGAAGATGTTTTTTGACTAATATGTTGTCAGGATTAATTCACTAATATATAAGTGAGTACTTTCAGATCATTGCACTGAAGTTGCACTACAAAGGAAGTATGTAATTTGTTTTCTCACATCCGAAGCCCATTATTAGTATAACAAATAAAGAACATTTTAAATGTCAGGGAAGAATAGAAGTTACAAATAAACAAAATTCTGTCTTAAATCATACATGACATATAAAAAAGCAGGCTTGCTCACTGCAGAAGAGTATTTCATTCTTGCCTAGACTAAAGAGTATTTATTCTTCCAACACATTTTCCTTAATGATCACTTGAGATGTTTATAACACAATGGGCAGTAAACACAAGACCTATTCATCAGTCTCCTCCTGGTTACAGCCAAAGTGGCCTTTCACGCCACCATGAGACACAAACTCAATGAGGGTATCCTGCCAACTGCATCATCTGCTTTTAGGCCCTCATCTTCTCATGCTGACAAAGAGAGTGCTGGTGGGCAGCAACCATGGCTTCCCTGGACACATTCCAGGAGTGACTGATGTTGGGGGCTGTCTCCTCCAGTGCCCATCAATCTACTTTTGAGTCTGACACACTCACACATTTTCCTTTTAATCTTTTTTTGTCCTCTGGAATCACTTCTTGTTCTCCTTGGATTTCTTTTTTTCCTCCAGCCCTTTCTGCTCAAAGGGTGTGAAGGTTTGGTTACAGTTGGGCTAGCACCTGGCTCTAAAAGGAAGACGGCTAACATGGTTTAAACAGGACTTAATTAGAACTTTTTTGCTCCTTCCTGCAGGGTCTAGTGAGAGCTTATGTGCTCACCGCATCACTGAGAAATACTTGAGGAATAATTGGTCCCACGAGAGCCATATGCCAGTGCCTTGAGATTCCCCCTTCACATTAAGTAGTTTCCTTTGTTATCTTCCCACTGCTGATGTTAACCAACAGAATAAGCACTGAACTGGAATGCTTCTCTAATATTTTTCTTTGCCAATCCCTTTTTTCTGTCCATCTTTTTTGAGACTTTTTTGGTGTCTAATGGCCTCACAATGCTCTGAGCAAGAAGAGAACTTGGAGGTGAGTCTTGCACCCTTCAGGGTCCTTGTGCTGTAAATTTGGATTAGAACTACAGGTAAGAATTGGATCTCCAAAGAAAACTGAGGACATGTCTGCTACAGCCTGGCAGACTCCCACAGTCCAGAGATATCACTCATGGTCAGAGCTGCTGCTCTGACAGATGTGTGGGGGCAAATCAGTCCCCCTTTTCCCCCCCAGTGCACCTTGTTTTCCTCAGATAATTGTGGAACTACATAACAAAAGGCGCCACATGTAGTACTTTGCCTGTTTGGAGCGCTGGTATATCCATGAAAATATCTCAGGCTGAGATCACCATTCCACCAGGCAGAGAAGGCCTGAATCTGCAATCAAAGTTTTACTGATGACTTAAATGAAATTCTAGGGAGGTTTCATTAGGTGTAACTCTTTACTACTGCTGCAAAACAGATCACCAAGTACTCTAGAGGATGATGCATGTTTGATTACATTTACTCTTCTAGAGTAGATTTACTCTACTCTAGATGTGAGTCTGGGTGTACTCATGAGACTATTCTCATGAGTTGAACCACATACTCTGTGGCTTAAATATTCAAAAGTTAATCTCCCAATTTTTCTTTTTCATTAGATTCTGGTAATTAAAAGTTGTAAATGCACTAGATTTCTTGAAAAACAGTTTGTGATCAACATAATATAAAATATAGCATGCTTCAAAGAATGGAGAATTTCACCCACTTTGGATTATGACATTTCTTTCATGCAGACAATGAAATTTTAGTACTTGCAATCTCCTGAGTGCACTTCTATCCAGTGTATGTATTGCAGAGAACAGTACCATTTCAGGTCATTTTATTTTAACTTTCTTCTGTCTAGGAAAAATTTTTGAAAAGACTTATGAAAAAAAAAGTGATGTAAGACCAGAGAGGTTAGATAGTGGTGTGCTTTATCTACTATTCTATTTCCCGTAGAGGTTGCTGCCAATTTTATGTACATTACAGCAAGAAATCCTGCAGTGGAAAATAATGGAATATATTTTCACTTTATTAAAATCTATCTTGTGAAAATTAGCATATCCCTTGAAATCTGAGGCTGATACTATTAGCTTTTTTGGGCTTACTTGTGTTACCTGATGTTATCCTCATGAAGTTCCTGTTTGAATACAACTTCAATGACATTCTTTGGAAATGAATTTTCCCAGTGTGCAATTACACAATTGAAAAACAACTATTTCCTTTTTCAGTTATCAATGCATTATCTTTAGTCTAAATGGATGCTTCCTTGTTTATATCTGATGAGAAGAGGCAATTTTATTAGTTCTACCCACCTTTCCAGTCTTTTTCTGTGTGCATTTATTCAATTTCCTTGTATTTATTTCTGGTTTAAAGCACAGTGTTAATCTATCTTCATAACAGTATTTTTCCATGTCTAAGAGTATTTGTCATGAGTTCTGGCTTTCTTCTATTTTTGCAGTGTCATCCCTGGGGACATACACTGTTGGGGTCCCTCCCCTGCCGTGTAGCCCTGGGAGAGGGGCCCTGAGGGCACAGACACGGGGTTTCCCTGCCCCTGCTCAGCCTCGTTCCCATTGGTTGGTTTGTGTTCCCTGCGCGGGCAGAAGGACCCTTGGTCCCGTGACTGGAACAGTTCCTGAGCAGAGCCCCGGCCATGCGGCTGGAGAAATAAACATCTCTGAAACAGCTAGCAAGAATCTGTCTGTCCATGTATATTTCCTTTCCACGGGACTCCTGGTTTGATATATGCGTGTTGCAGTATCCCCACTGCAACAAATGGTGGAGATTTGTGAGCAGAACGATCCCCGATCCCTAAGCGACTGATTTGTGTGAGTAAACCCTGGAAACTTTGGATTCCTCTTCTTGGTTTTGCTTTGCTATTCCATATCTAAACTATGGAGGAACCGTGGGAAGACTCTTGGCTCTCAGAGCCACATATGGACATTTATCTTAAACTTAAAATGATTCTTGAACAACGATTTGTAAATTTTAGCTTGATTCAAGCTCAAAAAGAACTGAAACACTTCCTGGCATGGTTGTTTAAGAACTTTTTCTATGTTTCTTGGGATTTAATTCTTACCAAGGGCTTTTGGAAAACCGTTTGGACACAGTTAATACTGGAGTCAAAATATATGCCGATGGAAGAATATTTTCGTGAATATTATTTAGTTACCGAGACTGTTGAACAATGTCAGCTGTGTCCCGGCGAAGGGAAGCCTGGCGCAGGGACCGTGCGGCCCAGGCCACGTGCACCGAGCGCTCTGAGAGCAGCAGCGAGGCAGTTCCCGCGCGCGGGCGGAGCCACGCGAGCCGCAGTGTCGGTGGCGGAGCGAGGAGTGGCGGGAGCGGCGGGACCCGGCAGTGCCCGCCCGGTCCTGTGCAGCGCGTGGTGGAGCGAGCCCCGGGAACGCCCGACCAAGAGAGGCGGCACGCGGGCAGCGGCTGGCGGCGATGGCGGTGGAATGGAGCCGCGCCCAGCCGAGACGCGCGCTGGAGCAGAGCGCGGGGGGGGTCGTCGCTCGGGGGCCCGGCCGAGACGTGGGTGCAGCGCCCGGCAGCGGCAGCGAAGCTGCGACCAGAGGAGGCGACGCACGGAGAACTGAGCGGCACGGCCCGGCCCGGCCCGCGCAGCCCCGAACGCGACCCCGGGAAGAGCGCGCAGGCACGAGCAGCCCCGACAATTCCAACACGGGAGCGACCGAAGGAGAGAGCAAAGACGCAGCGAGACAGAAAACAGCAGCCACTCGGAAAAAGGAAAAGATCATAGTAACTAAGACCTTAGGGATAGTAAAATGGTATAATGTTAAGCAAAATTATGGTTTTATAACAAGGTGTGACAACCAGCAAGACATATTCGTGCATAGAACTGCTATTAAAAAGAATAACCCTGAAAAATGGATCCCAAGCTTGGGAGATGGAGAGGTGGTGGAATTTAATATTGTACTAGGGAGAAAAGGGTTACAAGCATCGCAGGTCACTGGGCCTGATGGTGTTTCTGTAAAAGGCAGTATATATGCAAAAAATCGTAGTCATGTTAGACAATATCTCCATTGTAAGCCCCCCCTACAGTTTCCCTTTCCTAATCCCACCTTCCCCTTTTACCCTATGTCCTATTACCCCCAGTGTATTCCCAATCTGTTTTTTCATCCATGGTTTCCCTCACAAAACCATGCTTTTGCCAATTGTTTCCCCAAAAATCCCTTTCCAATGCCGAGTGGGGGATGAAAAGGGGGAGGGAAGAAGTTAAACCCTCTCCTGCCTCAGTTTCCCCACAAAGCATGCTCAGAGAGTCCTGTCTCCCTTCTGTCAGCCCTAAGATGTTCCAGAGAATCTGTTTGGACATTTAAAGACTCAGGAGGGTGGCTTGTTTTGTTTTGAAACTGTTCTTGTTATGTTTATCCAGTTGTTTTCATTCTCCTTTTATTAAAATAAAACGGGTGAGGTGTTGGGGTCCCTCCCCCGCCGTGTAGCCCTGGGAGAGGGGCCCTGAGGGCACAGACACGGGGCTTCCCTGCCCCTGCTCAGCCTCGTTCCCATTGGTTGGTTTGTGCTCCCTGCGCGGGCAGAAGGACCCTTGGTCCCGTGACTGGAACAGTTCCTGGGCAGAGCTCCGGCCATGCGGCTGGAGAAATAAACATCTCTGAAACAGCTATCAAGAATCTGTCTGTCCGTATATATTTCCTTTCCACGGGACGCCTGGTTTGGTATATGCGTGTTGCAGTATCCCCACTGCAACAATACACTCTCTATAATAAATTGTAATGACAAAGTATAAATTAATTTAGCATGTATTTGCACACAGTAATCTGCTTCTTCTAGGATTCTTGGTATTTTTTGAACTGACTTACAGTTGATTCAACCAGCTGTTAATTTTTTTAATAAGTCTATTTTCCAAAAGTATTTTCCTTTTCTCTCTTACACATTTTCTTTGGACAAAGGTCTACATTGACTAAGTTATATGCAAAGCCACAAACAGCTTTACTATACATGTCAGTATTTCAAATCAAAGTGGTTTTGTTATCAATAAGAATGGAGTTTAGCTGGAGACAGAATATTTCCTTTCCCTTGTAGGGTTGGACCTCACCTTTCTATTGGTAAACCTTAAGAATTTAGAAAAGAAGGTTAAACCATCATGGGGTGTTTTCTGGCTCCTAAACCAGCTATAATTACATTTTGTTTTAAATGAAAATTACACTATAATCCCAAAAGAGTAGAGTGCAGCCTTTTTCAAATGGTCTAGAACAGCTTTTCTGTAATAAATGTGACTTAATGCACCTATGTATATATAAGTGAAATGTAAGTATTGCATTTGAATGAGCTTGGACATTGTGATGACTCGCAGAACTCATGAACTGTAGTCATTCAGAAATCATACTCCTAAAAATTGTGTATTGTATCACATGATATGTATTTTCTCGTACATATCATATATGTTTTAGCTTGAAGTTGGCCAGGGAACTGCTAGGAGGCAGGGGGAAAAACATGAAGAAGAAAGTTTTGCCCTCCCTGAACTCTGGTATTACTAGTTGCTGAACCTTCCTCCCTTTCTGCAGTTCAAAAGATATAGCCCTGGCATTGTTTATTTTTGTGAACTTTGATACAGTTTAGGTAGATGTCCACAGTAAACACTCCAGAATGCTAAGACGAAAAGGCAAAACAACACAGTGTTTCTCTCCACAAGTCAGAAAGGGAGAATAACCGAGATATGACATCTAGGCATTTAAACTTTCATGAGATAAATTCCAGACTGGGACTCTGACACTATCAGTGTCCAGAAAGTGAAAAACACATGGGGGTAGGAATCCAGGAAAGGATATACAGATACTCCAGTGCCTATGTATTCTGGCACAGTGCTACAAAGACAGTTTTCACCACGAAATGGCTAACAATGGCCCCCTGCAGGGGGAGAGGGATGTCTCCCCAGTGCTTGTGGTGTGTGCCTAACACTGCTGGGAAGTGGTGAATCTCATCTTGCTAGCGGTGGTCTCCAACAGTGTGGCTAAGCTCTGAGTACCAAGTGCAGCTGAGAAGGTTGGCAGTGGTGGCAGCACTGGTGGATGTGTCATCTCCAGCAAAACGTGGGTTTGGTTTGGCTTCTTGCTTGGAACAGCAGCTCTGCAGCTGTGTTCAGGCAGCCATAGCAAAGTTAGTCTGTCAGGAAGGGTGACAGACCCCCGCATGAGATACTGATTGTCGCACAGATGAATGAGAGATGCCACAAATAGTAACTGGGATTTGAAAGGCAAATTCTGAGAGCTGTTGGGGTGGATCCAGTACCTGAAACCATTGTGCATGTACCTGACGGTCTGGTAATATCCAAAGGTCCTGCAGCCTGCAGTCACTGACATACACTAAAGCCACCAAGTGTCATGGAGTTACTTGGTATGATACCGGGGACCATCTCCTTACTGCTCTTTACTTTTCTCATTTTTGCACTCTGTCTCCTGAGAGCCTGGTTTAGGCCAGAAAAAGAACTCAATCCTTTTCTCTCCTGGGTCAGAGCTTGGAGTAAAAGAGGAAAGGAGAAACACATTTTTCATCAGCATAATGTTTTGCCATGTCATGAAGTGCCTGCTAAAACCATGTTGTCCGGCTTTGCTTTCAAAACAGTTCAGTCCTCCTTGGGAGTCAGAGACAAAGGCTGCTGAGTTACTTCTCTCACTTTTTTCCCCCAGCTTTGTGCTCCCTTAAGGGAGGCAGGATGAGAGTTCAGAAGAAGAATCATAAATTTTTTCTCATAATGATATTTATAAAGATGTTCACAGCATTTTAAACAGCACACAAGAAGTTTCTCAAACAGGATTTCACAGCTTTCCCCTGAATACAACTTAGGGACACATGACAATATAGTTTCTTAGAGGAAGAAACTTTATATTTAAGTGTTTTGTATTCTTTTTTGCCCTAGGCAGATCCAGTTGGCAGATGTCAGCTTCTTACTCTGGAAAAACAAATTTGATTAGTTGTATATAATTAATTTTAGAAGGAAATAATAAATTTATAAGCCAAAATCTGTAGAACAGATCAGCAGAAAATAATATTATTCTCAGAAGAATATGAGATCGTGCTCAGCCATGCCCTGGGGTCTTGAAGATAAATAGAAAATGTGAACTGAAATTCTCCCCTCTAAAGTCAGTTGGATTGGTTTTCAGTGACCTAAGTAAAGCCAAGTTTTCACACTGAAGTTCAAGATCTGAGGAGAAAACCTAAGGGAAAAAAATCAAAATTAATAAAAATAAAAAAGACCAAAGGCATGTAGTTAATTTTGTGTGCATTGGGAATGCTGTGTGAATTTCTTAGTGAGACTAAAACTGAGCAGAATCATAAGTATTTGCAGGATTTAATCCTAATGGTAGAGCTGGTGTTTCAGACAGCCATAAGAAAAATAGCATAAGGAAGGCACTGGATTAAAATAGTAGGGTCACATGGTGACTAATAACTTATTTGATCTTTTCAAGGTCTAAATACAGAACTCAAAATAAAATGGTTGTTTTCTACTTAGCATTACACAAACGTGTCAGTATAACTTAGAAATATTTTTGTTTATAAATTTAAAGGAGTGAGAGGTTAAAGAACTAGTTATAAATTGACTTGGCCTTCTAGAGGAAATCCATGATAAACCTGATCTGTCTTTAATAACCGAGAACGTGTTTTTGTCTCCTACCCTCTTGAGATTTGGTTAATATTAATGCAAGCAAGATGTGAAAGGAAATTCTGTGCTTCACTTTGTAGTAGCTTTTAGTCTTGCAAGAGAAGGGATTGAAAATGAGATAAAGAAGACTTTGTTTGAAAACTTATGGTAAAACTAAAGGCTTTTAGAGTCCTTCAAACACTTGTGCACTTGCTTTATGCTCATCAATATAATTTTGTGAAGTTCATTTTCAAGACAGAGGGTTAAAACTGCACTGGTGTAAGTTCTGTAGTTACAGGTCCAAGTGAAGTGAATGTATCTTTTGTGGAGCTAGCTACAAATTACAGTTAGCTACACAACATTCCTAAGTCATTACAGAAATCCTGAATCAGTACAAAAGAGAGTCTATAGTTAAAACTATGATGCCTCTGAGATTAGCTTAGTATATAGGATATTTTATGACAGAAAAGTAGTTTTCTCATTGATTTGCAGATCTCAGACCTGTGGGTGTCCTTACGCCACTCATGGGAGCTAAAGGCAGCACGCAGCACACGGAGCAAGTGGCCTACAGGAGCTGGTGTTCCTGCCCCAGGGTGAACCCTTTTCCAGTTAAGCAGGTAGGTGCACATTGCAGCCAAAAACACCCTCAGCAAAGCACTGCTGCTGCTCGGCCCTGAAGGGATCAGGCAGTCACAGCAAGACTTGCAAGTCTGTCATGAGGGATCCTTGAGTGTTATGGCCTTTCACTAGTGAAATCATAGCCGCGTTAAGCAAGAGAACAACCAAAAACGGTGTTTTAGAATAGTTTCCCAGTTCTTTGGACATCTGACCGTAACTCACAGAACAAAATAATGGATAAAGGAGTGCTTAGGTGGGGATTTTAATGGAAGAGTATCCTAGCAAATCTGTCTGAAAGCTAAGAATCGATGAAAACACCAGCTGGTACACAGGGCATTAAAACTGGATCATTCAGCCGTCAAACTGGGAGCTCCTGGCACTCATTGGACTCCAGCTGGATGCACCAGGCATTTCCACTTGGGCTGCAGGGCTCCGCGGGTCAAGGGGAGCAGGCCCGTGGTCCGGGCTGGGAGGCTGGCTCTGCAGCCTGCCCATCCTCAGAGGCACCCCCGGTGACCCGCGGGGGTACACGGGTGGCTCCATGGGTGGGTAAAGCAGCAGGTACACTGGCAGGCACACGGGCAGGGTACACGGGTGGGTGCGCCAGGACCATTTGCACAGTCGTCGGGCCATCTATGGCGCTCTGCGGGTGCCGCTACTCCCAGCACCCAGACAGGTCCAGCTTCACCTCAGAGTGCCCCGCGTCACCCTCACAGACATCCTGCTGCCACCGCTGGCCGGGCAGCGCCATCCGCACCCTCCACAGCATCGGCGCTCGGCGGGTCCTTATCCCGGGCACCCCCTCCCGTGCCTGCGGGAAGCTGCGGAGCGAGGCAGGGGTGCTGCCGGCGGGCCCGGCGCTGTTGCCGCGGTGATGACGGGCAGCCCCCCCTGCCCGTGCTCCCGCCCCGCAAACATGGCAGCAGCGCGGCGGCCGCGGGCGGCGACGGCTCCGGCGGGGAGCGGCGGCAGGTGAGGAGTGGCGGGGGGCGGCGGCTCCCGGCCCGGCCCGGCCCTGCCCTGCCCACCCCGCCGCCGCGGACCGACCGTCCGCACCCCCGGCTCCATCCGCAGGCCGGTGGGCGAGGCGGTGGCGGGGGGCGGGCTCCTGGCGCCGCCAGGCAGCTCCTCCCTCCCTCCCTCCCTGCCGGCCGGGAGCCCCCGGCGGGGTGACAGCCCTGCCGAGCGCAGCCGCTCCTGCCGGGGCTGCGGAGCAGCGCCCGGTCCCGCCGCGGCCCGCTCGCTGCCGGGACGCAGCGGGGCCGCCCCCGCGCCCGCCATGTGGAAGCTCAACAAGAGCAGCAAAGTTCTGCTGGACGACTCGCCCGAGGAGGAGGAGACGCGTCCTCGCGGGCCGCCGCCCGCCGCCGCCTTCGCGGCCCCCCAGGTAGGAGCGCGGAGCCCGGCTCGGAGGGGTCGTGAGCTCGGCCCCGCTCCCGCTGCCCTCCTCTCCGGCGGCATGAGTAATCACTTTTCCCACCCTGATGTGCCGGCAGGCTGGCCCTGGTCGGAGCTGCGAGTGTTTGAGCTGATCGTGCGACTGTCGCCCGGTTTTTTTGGGGTGCTGACTGGCCTATCCACCCCTGGTTCCTCCCAGCAGCCGGCCTCCGGCGTTGCTGGGACTTGCTGTCCTTCATTCCAGTGGCTTCATACCGCAGGGTACTTTCTCTTCCAATCCTAGGCAGAGGCACTGCAACCCATCTGTTAAGCACAATACGTTAAACAAGGGTGTTTTAGAACGTAACTTTATTTGCGCGTTTGTGTAGAGCACTAATGTTTTGGCAGGATTGCTTTTTCTATGGTTTCGTTAATGGTAGTTCACTATCTTTAAATAGCTGCAATCTTGTTTGAAAGCTTTTGTTGTTAAGTGATAAGTTGAATACCAGCAGTGACCTTCTCAACAAATATAACCTGAAAGGAAGGGTATCAGTTGAGTATCAGGGAAAACAACTAAAAAAGATGTTTGACTTGCTTTCAAAAACTTGGTAGCAATTAGGCATCCATCCAGCTCAGGAGCTTGTTACACTACCCAGTACAGCTTCGTTGCTGATCTTCTGTTGCCACAGTGTTACTTTAGATACTGAATGAGAGGTTCTGAAGTAAGCAGTTGCCCTGGGTTGCAAAACAGTGAGGTTTCTTTTCAAAAGAAGGTAATAAAGCCTACCCAACTTTCTACCCCATGTTTGTCTCACCTATCTTGCTGAGAGAGCTGGAGTGTGTCTGGATAAACTATCCTCAGCTTGAGTTTCTGGTTGACAAGTGCTGTGGGTTATCAACACATGTGGCAACTGCTGAAGAGCAGCCTCTCCCAGTCACAGCAGTTATTCTCTCCATCTTCCAGTAGCCAAAATCACCAGTTTAGCCCTGCCTTCCCCTTGCTCCTGCACAGCTAAACAGTAGAGCCATAGCCCTTGCTACTTCTTTGACAGCAGCTGTGGAGAGTCATATGGATGAATAGGATCTCCTCTTGTAGAAGAAGAATGGACACTTACTTTGGAGACCCCCTTCAGAGGAGGAAGGGGGATTGTGGGGTTTGAGGTGACCTGAAGTATCTCCCCCAACCTCTAACGCAACATCTAACCTCTGCCTCCTACAGTTCCTATCCTCAGGTGCTTGCTGTAACCTTCCACTGTTTTCACTGAGCTGTTGGCTTGTACTATCATAGCCCTCACAGACTTGGTCACCTCTTGAAACCCTCCTTGAACACCAAAGGTCACCAAAAGCTTCTGGTAAATCCCACTGTCTCTTCACTGCTTGTCTTCTCTACCACTAATGGTCCAAGCCCCCTTTGAGGCTCCTGACTGTAGCCTCCCAGTCAGGAGAGGATTCTTCAGACTTCTGTCCGGACAATTCTCCCAGCTCTCTACTGTAGCAACAGAGGCTGAAGTTTGTTTATTTTATTTTGTCCAGTCCAATTGTCTTTTACTGTCCTGGGCCTCTGTTCCATAAGTTGTAATCTCAAGTTATAGTGGTGATGACAATAATTGGTTTGCATTTTCATGAATTTTAAGAAAATTCCTTTTCAACTCCAAGTGGAACTGGGATGCTGATTTTCATGTTGGGGGTGACAGGAGAAAAATAAATTATTCTAAGTCACTAAAAGAAATACTCTTGAAGATAAAGGATTCAGTAAGGTTAGCACAACTGTAGCGTAGCTTGGCACAGAGGCTGGAGTGAAGATCATAAGCTATTAGTTATTTTGCCTGTTAAAATCAAATTATTTTGAAAGAAATGCAATACCCTGCCCAAAATATGTAGCGGTAGATACTTTAGAGTTTGTGTACGCTTTAAGGAAGAATGGACTATACAGAAAGCTCTGACCACTTGATTGACATTGTAATTCTCAGGGCATCTTTTAGGTCATCCATAGGTACAGTGTATCTAAAACATGGCTTGGACAGGTGTCAAGGGAAAAGCATGAGGTAACCAATGCACTTGTTCAGCTTCTTGTAGCTGATCTAGTTCGTGTTCCTTGCTTTTAGCGTTTGAATTTTTTGATGTTTCATCAGATCATGTTTTTTTTCTCCCAATAATATGATTGTAAGGGAGGGAAATCCAGTAATGTGCAGAGGGATTCAGTGATGATCTGCGCTCTCTGCTGCTGCATCCTGACCACCATGAGAGCTTGGAGGAGTTATGGGGGCAGTTCTTGTGGTGCCTTAGCTGTGCATGAGTTTGGCTGAGGAAGACCTTCAGTCTGTGTGTAAGTTGTTACAGTACAGCCTGCTGTGAATGAAGGGTTACCTCATCAAGAAGAGGAGAATCCAGGACTTCCCTAATTTTTTATCATTAGAGCCAAAATCCAGATAATTAGTTTGAGTGCTTTTTAGTAAATTAAGAAACCCAGCTTTAGATCTCAACAGAAGTTGACTGTTAGATTTCATTTCCTTTTCTGATACATCATTTGGTAAAAAAGAAGATGAACCAGAGTCATCGTGTTTTGACTTTGGTTTATGATACGTTGTTTTCCCAACAACCATCTTTTGTCCTTATTTTCATTTTTAATAAGCAAGTGGGAAGAAAATCCTTAAGCTTCTTATATTCATGCTATAAATAAGGCTGAAACTTTTTACTTCAAAAGAAAGAAATTGGTAGTCACATCTATGTCATTAAAGCAAACCACATTGAAAGTATTCCAGTATAATGAAATGTTGGTGCTGTATATTGTTTTTTCAAAGCTGAGAAAGAGTGAAGGAGTTCTCACTGTGCAACCTAATAATTAGAACATCGCAATAGCAGACAGCAACAAAGAATTAGTCTACTATAAGTTAAAAAAAAAAAAAAAAAAGCCCAACACAAAAAACCCCTTTGTTGCTCTAGAGCAATTTTAATCATCCTGTTTAGATATGGAAGCCTGATCTGGGCTGAAGCAGACATTTGAATTTGTAGAAGTTCATAGTTCTTAAATAGAAAAGCTTAGTTTGATCTAAAAAGAGAGGTTTTGATGGTTCTGGTTTTGTGTTATACAGAATGGTTTGATTTTGTTCCAGGGGAGAACAAAAACAAATTTTAGAACATGAAAATTGCAAGGGAGGGAACTGTCAGGCTCTGACCACTTTTTAGCAAAAGTTTCTGCATACATTCAAGTACTTTGAATTGTTAACACTTATTTAAAATAGTAAGGTGTTTCCTGAGATAAGAAAGACAAGTAAATTTTGAAGCAGTACTTGTGTAAATAAATGTGTGGATTATTGTGAGGTTTTTTTTAGACCAGACAGTTTTAGACTGTATCTTAGAAGTAAATTTTAATTTATGCTTTGAAGCATAAGTATTTTTAATTTATGCAATGAAGGTACTTTATTCACTTAAGTTATAATTAATGCATGAAGGTAACTTGACATGCATAAATAGTACACATGTATAAGATGAAATTAATGTGCTTCTTGTGTGTGTCTCTGAAAATATGCTAGAAATGTACAGTGGTGCATGCCAAACCTGTGTTCAGTTTGGAATATAGTCATTATGTTTCAAACTGTAGTTGTATTTTTGGAAAGGGAAAGCTGCTGGGTTTTGATTTCTGGAAGGCATTGTTTTGGCAGTTGTGCTATGTTCTCCTTGCAATCCTACCATCTAATCAGTTCTCAGAGATGTCAATGCTGTGTCAATATCATGTGTAACTGTGATGTAAAATGGCACTCCACATTAAAATACATCTATATATTAGGGGAGGGGATGGGTGTTAGGCTGACCTATATTATCTAATGAAACTCTATCTTTCATGTAAAAATATTTCAGAACCCTAGCCTTGATCTGTTCTCCCCAGTTGTATTTTTTGTTATGTTCAAAGAGAATATGTGCAAAAACATGTTTCATGCTGAATTTTGTTTAGACTTGCTCAAGATGTTTGAAGGTTGGCTATACAGAATTTTAGTTATCTCTTTTAATGAAGATGTTTAAGTGTCTGGTACGATTTTAATACTGGCTTTCATCTTGGAACGAGTTGAACTCAGACAAGCCCTGCAGAAATGGGTGGGAGTTGAGCAGCATTTCTTATGTTTTACTAATGGGTTGAATAAGGGTATTTTTTAATTAAAAAAAATTAAGTAGTCAATGTTAGTCCAGCTAATGCCTTTCCTTCACTTTCTAGCCATTTCTGTGTTTCTCAGGCTTTGCCTGCAGTACTCCAATAATCCCATCATACCTTCAGGCTACCTCTGTTAGCCTGATTTTTTCCTCTTCATTGGAGTTGTTCTTGTGACATTTCAGTGGCATTTTCCTGGCTAAAATCCATCACCTGTATTCTGTCATCATTCTTGAACATTAGATTGTGGTACTGTCAATGAAGACTTTCCTGAGCCTTCCTTGGCCTGCCTTTCTTGCTTTTCCTCCTTCTTGTCACATACAATCTTTCAGCAGCTTCTTGAGTGGCTCCTGTTTCTTTCTCACAGTCTGTCTGGAACTCTACAGAGCTGACAGAGTCTTTTGGGACTTTTTCTAAGTTTTAAATTCTTTTCATTTTTGAGGTGCTTCACTTTTTAATTTATACTGTCATTTTTTACACAGTTGACTGGGATCATATCTGTTTCTCACCTCTCATCCCCTCTCTGTCGGCTTATTCTGACTCTTAAAAGTCCACAAAGCACATATTGTCTGATTAGTCTCCTACTACAGACACCATCAGTATATATTTTTTTCTTTCAGTCAAGCCTGTAACCTGCAGGTTGTTGGTGGTTTTTATCTATTGTGCGAAAGAGAATTTGTGTCCTAGACTTTACTGTTGCTTCCTCTATGAATTCCAGGGCAAGCCTGCTTTTTTTAATATTATTTTTATTTTTATTGCTGTCTAGACAGCTGAAATTCTTGTGCAGACCCTCACTTCCCATACTGATGGTGATTACTTCCTCTGCTGCTTCTAATACCTATGCTGTGGTTTCCCATCCCCTAGTTCCTGCAAATTCCATTGCTGATATTAATGTTGTTGCTTATGGCATGAAATTTAAGTCCTCCTCATCCTTCAGATTCCATTTCTTCAGCTGGCCTCACTTTGTTTCAGGAAATTTGCATTTAAATCTCTGTCCTTGCTTTCAAGGTTTTTATTAGTACGTCCCTTTCCTCTCCCCCATTTGTCATTTTTATCACTTGTATCTTTCCTCGAGCCAATTCTGCTTTACTGGCTCTGATTGCCTGGGTTTGCCATCAGCAGCTGAGTCTGCCCTCCTCCCCTCCAGCCTAACACAGAATTATCCACTCCCCCTGATCCACGAAGCCAGCATCATCTTCTCCTCTACAGCACTGCTTGAGATCTGCTTTCCCTAAATCATTTGTTGCATCTTCTTGGGGTTTGGGGAGGTTTCTGGAGCCATACTCTCTACCACTGCTGGACTTCCTACCATCAATACACAAACTAAAATATAATGAGTTTTGAGAAAGAATGAATAATTTTAATTCTTTACTGTTAAAGTAGGCTTATAATGTTTTCCTTGCTGTTATAAAAGCTATTTGCCAAGATTGTGTGAGGACATCCATAACATGAGTAGAGTTACTAGAAGTTGCTGAACACTTTCCTAGGTAGGCTCTCTTTCAGCTCTGTCATCATCAAAGGCACATTTCCAACAAGTTTTGCTGCTGGTTCTCTGTGAGGAGCTCTGGGAAAATGTCTGTGTGATCACTGCCTGTGTGATAAAAGCCACATATCAAAAGGAAGCCGTATGTGTGCTGCTGAACACTGTAACAAAAAATGATGCATTCAGCCTGTTTTGCAGAAACTATACTAGGAAAATATGGCCATTACTCATCCAAGACCTTTATCGGAGACATGTAGTTTAATGGCAAACTCCATGACTGAGTAAGAACTGTGTGTCAGCTACTGTCTTTTGAATTAGCATCTATTGGTTTGTTTTCTGGATAAGGAAACACCAAATATGAACCTCTACTATGGCTAAGTTGTTAAAAATAATTGACAGATTTTCAGTTGGAAATTTCATCAAAATTGAACACTGGAATAGTTGAATTGTAACAGAAATTGAATTAAAATTCATTATCTGACCTTCTTTGTTTCAGCTTTGACAGTTGATGGTTTTTTGATCTTAATACAGCTGTTTCCATTTCATGAAGCATATTTGAAATATTATAAATTAGGTAAAACTAAATTCTTAATGACATATGAGCTTTTTTAATATTTTAAGGTGATTAATATTCTTCCAAAAATATTTCAGAGAAGCAAAGTCTGAGTAAGATGTATTATAACCTCTTACTACAGAGATGCACAGAGTAATGTTGTGTATTGATATAAAAACAGAGAGCATAGGAATCTGGTGTTCCAGTGTTTCTCTTTGTAATGACGATAAAATGCAGAACTACAGAAGTATTCTTGTGTAAATACTTACATTCTGAAATTAATCTTCTCTGGTACACTTGGCCATTTATATCAATTGACAGTAAAAATATGGAAATAATTTAGATATTCTGTTTTAAAATATAATGGAATGTGAAACAATAACTGAAGTGGTTGAATGAAACAGAGTTTGAAAATGCTAAGCAAGTTCTTAACAGCCATGGATACTGAAGAAAAGAGCACCATCATTATTATTAATATTATGAATATATTAGAAGTATTTGAAAGATGAAAAGCAGTTTTCCTATGTTTTCACCTCTCAGTTGGGCTGGTGAATAGTAGGCAGTTATGAGAGACTGGAGCCTAGAAATGGAAGCATTTTTAAATATGTTGAATGGGTTGTCCTCTGTATCTGAAATATCCACCCAGACTTTTTAAAGTTAGTGGAGTGAAATAAGTTCTTTTAGAAATGACCTGATGAATTATATTTTAAAAGCAAGTTTCCAAATTAGGGTTGTCTGTGAAATATATGCCAAAATTAAAGTATAATTCTTCAACACACTTAGATTTTACATTTTCCTTTTCTTTATCAACAAAAGTATTTTCAGTTTTGCTGAAGACTGGCAGAGGAAACTTGCAGGATAGGACTCACTGTCACTATTTAGTTAGTTTATTGTCATAATAAAGATGTTTTTCTAAGTGTAGTGAGCAATCTGGAGTGGAAAAGTATTATTTATAGAAGAGAAAAATGAATTTAAAATACCAAATTACTCTTAAGCAAGACTTTAGAAATGCCTAGGTTAATACTTTTCATTGGTGACATTAACAGGAAATTTTCAATTTACACCACCTGCCCAGATGGCTGGTTTGATTCACTCATTGCTTTAGGGACATACAAATGGAGGTTTGAGATCTAGGAGTAGATGAAATCTGGGCGAGGCTGATCACATTATCTTGATCTCAGTCTAGGCTATCTCTGCCAGAAATGAGCAGAGGCGATTCACAGTTCAGGACTGGAGTTTTTCTGCTGAACATATAGCCTCATGTCCAAGAAGAAAGCGATGTATGACTGAGTAATGCAGCCTTTATTTGTTAAAATTGAAAGCCTTGTTTTTTCTTAAAGGCATGTTCAGTTTTGTGTGGGTGTTCAGGTACAGTTCAGCTTTGTTTTTCAGCTGTGTTGAAGGAATATGCTGAAAGTAGTAGAGTTGTTTCAGTGCCCATTTACATTTGATCACTGTTGCATCAATATCCTGACTCAGAAAGCGTATATCCATGCATTGAATTTTTCCAGGTGTATATTACAGGTACAGCAAAAAAAATTAGGCCAAATGCCACTGATCTTCTACTGATAACTTTCTTCTTACTCATGCTTGAGTGTATTTTGCTTTGTTTTGGATTCGGTTCTAAACTTAGATAAGCAGAGTGACTTTTGCATTAATAATCAGCTTTAGTCTTGTTTATTTCATTTTACATTATATTAAGATCCTCCTCAAACCCAAGGAAATATTTTCTTTTGTTAGCTGTATTTTAAGATGGTGATCTGGCAGTGTGATCTCCTCTTCCCAATCTGTGTTGTTTCTGGTCAGGCTGTGTATATATAGTTGTTCTGCTGTTTGGTTTGTAATCAGTGTTTCGGGAATCTTTCCAGCTTCAGAGGTTGACTTTCAGGTTTGTGATTTCCTGAGTGATTTTTTTTCTTTTTTTTTTTCTAACCTTCCCTTCTCCTATCACTAAATTATTTAGTAAGGTTTGAGGTGTACTGGAAATTATTTTAAATTCTTCCCTGGAGTGTATCTCTTCAGGTGCTGTTTGTTTTGGGATTATTTTCCCACTTAAATGATACGTTTGTGGTACATAATCTAATTCGCACTTACAGGCATGACAACCTAGACTTTATATTACACTCAGTCCTTGATGAGATGTGATGATAGGTGGTGGGGATGCAATAAGTCAGTAGACGGGTGAAAATTTGCTCCAAAAGGACCTACTCTTTTAACAATAGCTTGTTTACTCTTGTTTGCACAGCTAATGTGTGTGTGTATGATAGGAAGCTCCCACAATTGGGTAGAGAAAATCGATAATATACCATTTTACTTACTAGAGCACAAGAAGGGCATGCAGGACAAAATGATGCTGTTATTTGCCTTAACTCTTTGATGTTCAACATTCTTCATCTTGGCCTGAATTATGAAAGTGAATGATCTAAAGACACTAATTAATTACTTTACCACAAAGGAAGCTGAGGGAAGTAGATTACAATTTTGATCTCTATACAAAAAGGTTTGTGTGCTAGTTGAATTAGTCCCTTGAGTACCTTATGGTTTGCAGTATGTCCAACAAAAGGGCACTTGTTTCCTTATGAAAACACGCTGTGCATACCAACCTTCCCCTGCCAGAACTGGAGGGCTATTCAAGCTGCTGATCAGCATTTCCCACTAGCATTAGCATTTAGCCACCTAGAAGTATCTACTGTAACGTAGTCCATGTTTTTCTTTTAAATTGAAGTAAAACAGTGAATTGTCATAACTGTAAACCAACCAGACTAAAACATACTGAAACGATTTGTAAGTGTTCAGCATCACTATGTGTTATGCAGCATGATAAAGAGTGAAGATGAGCTTTTTTTACACGTAGCTGCACATTAGATTGTCCTCTAAAGAAAATTGATAAACCAAATCAGAGGCTCCCTTACCTCAAAATGGTAACAAAAGTAGAGAATATGTATCAAGAGAAGGGTGTACTAATGTGTATCACTTAAAAATACAAATTATTCTGTGGGTAACAAGGGAAGATAGGTTGTATGTGATCTCTAATCTTTTCTCCTGGATTCTTCTCAGTGGTGGGACACTTCCTCTCCCTCCCTCTGCTCTTTCCCTCTGTATTTTTTTTTTAATACACAACCCATCTCTCCTGCAGGGTGCACAGGTCCCTCCCTGCCATGTGGGCCATGGCTGGCTCTGAACCCCTATACCTGCTCCTCTCACACTCTTGTTCTTGCTGTGTGGCATTAGTCTGCTTCTCTCTGCTTTTTTTAAGGATGGATTTTCCACAAAACATTTTCAAATCTAGTCTGTTGGAGACAGCTGAATTCAAACCTACAGGCTGTTTTCAAACTGTATAGGGGATGTAGGGATGGACATCACAAGCACTCTGCCATTGTCCAAGTCTCCTTTTTCTTCAGTAGTGTATTTAAAAGGACAGTATGAATACTTGATATGTCTTCTACCCCAAAAAAATGTATTTTAGGGATTGGATCCTCACCAGTTTCTTTCTTGAGGGTTTAATGCATTTCAGTCTTTGTATTTCATCTCTTTAAACTATGTGTTGTCCACTGACCATCAGCCTGGGTTGCATGAGTATAGTTGCTGCAAACTTGTGTCTCACTCCTTAGGAGGTACCACTTTGTATAACCATGAGTAGTAGCACTCTATTAATACAGCAACACTGTCTTAGTTGTCTCTTTTTTAAAGATGCAAGTAAATACCCTTTTTTGTCTACTACTTATTGTTAATTCCATCTTTTGTTGGCAGTGGTATTCACATTTTATTATCCTGACTCCCTAGCCCTATAAAGTGCTCGTTGCATCTTGTGGTTTTCCCCTAAAAACTTTCACTGTGAAAATGCTTTGCACTCTCGCTTCCTTGTGCTCAGTCTTGCTAGAGGCTGTATGGCTTCACACTCCATCTTTTCTCCTCTCTCTACTAGAACATGATGCCTCTATGCACTTTTGCATTTTTATTTTCCTTCCTAAGATACTTGGAGAGCTGGAAGAATGAAAATGAGAGGTGTTATTCCTTTGGAAGGTACTAACAGTGTCTTGTTTGTTCTGGAGACAGTATGGTTGGTTGCTGAAACTGATAGTTCTGCAGGCTCTGGATGTCTGAGAATTTCTTCTCTTACCGTATTTCCCCTTGGAGCTTTCCTAGTTCTTGTTGATTTTTTTGTTGTTGTTGTTGGGAAAAGTTTGGTTAAATCAGCTGAAGTATTCTCTAGCTTGTACCCTGTGTCCTAGCAGAGACTCCATCATGTTAAGTTTAGAACTTTGCAACCTCATCCAAAAGTTTGAGAGCTGAGAGTGTTGAGGGGAAACAGGGAGACTTCTGAATAGTATGTGTGAGCTGTTTCCATTTAAAACATTGCCAGTGTTTCTCTTAAAAATAGAGAAATGAAAAAACCAAAAGGGGTGGAAGAAGTTGAATTTAATTTGAGAGAATACACAAATTTTAATGTTTTCATTTTTGGTACCCCATCTACAATAATATCCTCCTATTTTAACAGCTAACTGAATTCGGAAGTTAAATATCTTGTTGCAATCCGCAGGAAGTAATAGTCTCATTTTGGATGAAAATACAAGTTCCTGACTTTGTGTTCTACCCCAGCAAGTAAATCTGGCTATCTACAACTCGCTCTATTCCAACATACAAATACTATTGAACTATAGAGCAATGGTCTTCATACTCTATTCTAGAAATGTTCTATCCGTGTCCCTTGTATAATATAAAGTATTGACTGTAAAGTAAGAGGAGATATTAGTATGTAAATATATATAAGGAAATATAAATAAGTAAATAAAGTTTTAAAAAAGCATGGTATTTGAAGCTGGTCTCTCAAAATGAAGCTGATGCATCTGGGTCCCCACATGACTAGAAACATACATAACACTCTTGTGCTGGCTTTCTCACCTCTTTCTGATGCTGTTAGAAAAGTGAAGGAGGCCTTTGGCAATGCGTAGGAGCCAGGATAATGAGTGTTTTAGGTGTCTTGGGATATGTGCATGTGGAATGCATATCAACTCCTTAGCACTTACTTTAGTTGAAAAGGAAGAAGTTGATAAATTTGATTTTTGAAACAGTAAGTGGCTGATGTAATCAAAATATGGACCAGAGGGAGTATTGGAGATTTTGTGAAACAGCTGCTTCAAAGACACTTTCCACTTTTCTGTTCTAATTCTGTTTTTTCCTGAAACTGGGGCTAAATATTTTCGGTCATATGTGGCTGTTCTGGTTTTGTACTTGGAACTGTTTGTATTTGGAGTCATATGTAAAGAAAAAAAAGGTAACATTTCTCTCATTAAAACACAGAGTGAAGAAATTGAAAATTGCATATTTCCTTAATTCTGTGTCCCACTTCCTTTATCTTTGGTCTCTGGAGTACTCCCAACAATTGCCTTGTCTTGTCTTGAAGAGAGCATTGATAGTATCAGGATGGCCTGACAATACTGACATAGCAGTTTAATTCGGAGATGGGCAGAAATGGTTCTCTGCTGAATAACCTTCACAGGCGTCTTTAGCACTCTAGTTTTCTTCTGAAATCTACAGTTTTGAATGGAGGGGAAAGGAATGTGGATGAAAGTCTATCTTTGAGTTAAGGAAATGTAGAGCTTCTTAATGTGAAGGAGGAAAGAATCTTGGGACATTCCTCTCCCCTCAGCCCACAGACAAAGCATAAACCATAATTTAGTACAGTATTCAGAAACTCAGTGCAGATCCAAAAAATTAAGACACTATCATTAAGATAAAACCAAACTAATTGTACTAAACTTTTTATGATGCAGGGGTGTTTCTCCCTTTGTGGTATGGGGTTTTTGGTTCTGTAAGGGTTTGATTTTGGGTTTTACATCTGGTACAATATTTTTCATCATTCTAAGTGTAGATTTGTATTTTAATAGTGGTGTTCACTTAGTTTTGTGTTGTAATCATGTTTTGTCAATTTTCTTTTTTGATGTGCTGAATGGAATAAAAGCATTTGTGAATAGTCTAAAATGTGTCAGTGCAAATTGTCAAACCAAAACTGACTGTGGGCCTTTTTTATCTTTATCCTTTTTTTGAGAATAAAGACCAGTTTCTTCATGATGAAGTTTCATCTTCAGTGTCACATCTTGCAACAAAGGTAAATACCTGTTCTTTGAAAATGTAACGTTTAATAGCATATATGTATTTCAGTCCATGTATGTTAATAAGTTGCCAGTTTTTCATGGATAGCTGATTAGGAATATGTATAGTTCATTGATGATTTTATAATTATGTATGATCCTTGGTCATGGGGTCCTCACTGAAGTAATATTAGTACTGCAGGATTAGTTGGAAAGCTCCCTTATTTCCTTTCATTAATGGGGATGGGAAGGTACCCTGATTTTTTTTCTTTTTCCTCCCAATAATGGCTATTAAAACACAAGATGAAAATAAGAAGCCACAGGAATAACTGAAGGCTAAACAACCACTAAATCCTAAAAGCAACTGGCAATAAAAACATGAAAAGTAGAAGAGTTTGGGGTTGTTTATTCCATAACGTGTAGCTCCACTGGCTCTCTGACCACAAGAGGTTAAGGATTTTATTTCATATCTCTTTCAGAAAAGAGAAGTAGGAATGCAAGTTAAATTTTTTTACCTTGATATGTGTCCAAGAATCTTCTTTTATGTTCTTAAAATACATTAGTAGAAGATGAAAGAATTGGAAGTTATTATGATAAGCTAGAGCTTGTTTTGAAATTCCATAGGTATAAAGAAAAGTATTTTAAAATAGGTTCATTAGTGTAATAGGATACTTTGCATTAATATGTATAAACTGAACATCTGTCTCTTACTTCTTTTTGTTGTACTTCAGATGCAGCATGATTTTCTTTGAAAATAGAAGTCACATTGTACTATACGTTTTTCTACCCTTTTGAAGAAATATGTTCTTTTTTATGAAAACATACATTACCATATATTTTATACCAGATGATAAATGTTTAGGGAGAGAATCTTCAAATGTATCTATTCTATATTGAAACTTTTTTTGCCCCTTTCTTAGCCATTCAGGAAGGCTTGCTAAGTGTGTGTTCTGGCTTACAAAACCAGAAATGTCACTAGGTAAACCACTGAGCTGCAGTATTTTCGTGTTTTAAAGTAAAACCGTCTTGTCTTAAAAATGTGTTCTCAAGAAAGCACCTTATCCTTCTCATCTTCTCCTTCTAAAAGCAATTCGGTATTTTATTTGGTTGTTCTGTGGTCTTAGAAGCTGTCAGTACAGTGATATTCCAGAAGTTTTAAAATCTTTAATATGCTTATAAAAGGCTGATGACTTGCATGTGTGGCCTTTCCAGAACGCACATGTCATGAATAAAATAGTCTTCATTTTGAAACAGTATGGTGAAGAGCAACAAAGTTCTTGAAGAAGAAGGTGTTGGATGAATAATGTGTGTGCTCTTTAGGGAGACAGCCTTCCCTGTCTCTTAAAACCTGGGTTTTAAGGCAGTGCCGATGCCCATTTGCAGAGGAAAGCCTTTGACCTAGGTTTGGAGGTCTAAAAATGGGAGCTAGTCCTAAAGGCTGGAGGTGGAGGTTGGAAAGTGGTCTTAGATCCTGCTCTTGCAGTCAGCTGCCCACTGAGCACTGAGGACAGGCTAATTGCAGTGCTGAGGTTTTCTAGTTCTCTCATCATATCTCTCTTGAAAGGCAGGTATGGGTGGTTAAAAAGCCTCGTGACATCTCAAAGTGAGGAACTGTCAATGCTCCAGTGGTGCTCTGCAAAATGCAGATATGTTCACACTCTGCCTGGATGTATGAATTAGAGATTAAGTCCTAGAGGAGTGACTGACTGAGCTGAGGGTGTTTAGCTTGGAGAAAAGGAGGCTCAGGGGAGACCTTTACAACTGCTTGAACACAGGTCGTAGCCAGGTGGTGGTCGGCCTCTTCTCCCAATTAAGCAGCAACAGAACAAGAGGAAATGGCCTCAAGCTGCATCAGGGGAGGTTCGGGTTGGACATCAAGAGGAATTTATTCGCTGAATGCATGGTTAAGCATTTAAACGGGCTGCCCAGAGAGGTTGTGGAGTTACCATCCCTGGAGGTGTTCAAGGAATGACTGAATGTGGCACTCAGTGCCATGGTCTGGTTAACCACCTGGTATTCGGTCACAGGTTGGACTCGATGATCTCAGAGGTCTTTTCCAACGTAAATGATTCTATGATTCTCTGCAAAAATAATCTTTGTGGGTCTCACTGCCATGCTCAGCTTCTGAATTAAAAGTGCAGTAGAAACTTCTTCTGCAGTTGGTTTTAGGCCAGATTTTGAAAAGAAACAAAGTTTTGAGAAACACAATAGATCAAGAACCTTAATGCGTGCAAATCCATGGAAACTGATGAGATATGTTTGTGGGTCCTGAGGGAGCTGGTGGAGGAAGTGGCTAAGCCACTATCCAGCATACTTGAGAAGTTATGGCAGTCTGGTGAAGTTCCCACTGACTGGAAAATGGAGACCATAACCCCCATTTTTAATGAAAGAAATAAAGAAGACCAGGGAACTGCAGGCTGGTCAGTCTCATCTCTGTGCCAGGCAGGGTCATGAAGCCAATCCTCTTGGAAACTATACTGAGGCTAATGTAAAATAAGGGGGGAATTGGTGACAGCCAGCATGGCTTCACTAAGGGCAAATCATGCCTGACAAATCTGATGACCTTCTATGACAGTGTTACAGCATTGGTGAATGAGGGAAGAGCGACTGATGCCATCTATGTGGACTTGCCCAAAGCATGTGCATGATATCCATGTCTTTCTACTGGAGAGACATGGATTTGACAGATGGATCACTCAGTAGATAAGAAATTGTCTGTATGGTCACACGCAACAAATTATGGTCAGTGGATTGATGTCCAAGTGGAGGCCAGTGACGAGTGACGTTTCTGAGGGGTCAGGTTTGGGACCGGGCCTGTTTGCCATTATTGCTGGGACATGGACAGTGGGATTGAGTGCACCCTCTGCAGGTTTGTGGATGGCACTAAACTGTGTGGTGCTGTCAGCAAGCTGGAGGGAAGGGATGTCATCCAGAGGGACCTTGACCAGACAGAGGTGGGCCCATGTGAACCTCATGAAGTTCAATGAGACCAAGTGCAAGGTCCTGCACCTGGGTCGTGGCAGTCCCAATCGCAGGTACAGGATGGGTGGAGAATGGATTGAGAACACCCCCACTGAGAAGGATTCGATGGTGTTGGTACACAACAAGAGCCCTTGGTCTGCACACCAGAGGCTGGCTGACTTGAGAAAATCCCATCCACCACCAATGCTTTAATATCTGTAAGACAAATTTGGAGGGGAGTTGGTTTTTAAATTTCTGTTATCTGTGTTCTTGCATGTTATGAAGAGGCTTCCTATAATTTGGGGAGAATGCTTCTTAATAATTAAGGCTGATTGGTGTTTTTTTTAACTGTTAAACACTTAGTTGTAACTTTATTGAACTGTAAGGTAAGTATATGGAAAATTCTATTTCTAGCTTTTTATTTTAGCTTCACTTTTTTTAGGGGAGGAGTAAGTGAATCTGTGGAACAAACAATTGTTTCTTCTCAGTCAAGGTCAAGAGGAAAATGCGTTCTTTTTGTTTATATTTATAAAAAATTTCTGCAAGTGTTTTGTGGAGTGCCTCTACTTATCTGGAGAATTTTGATTCACCAGTTGTCAATCCCCTGTGAAAATACTTGTGAAGGTCTGCTAAAACATGGCCCAAATATAAATTTCTGGAAATCTCATTTCTTACATGCTGAGCAGTGACTTTTTAGGGATTATCTACATAACTACACAATGGTATTGAACGTGCTGGTTCTCAGTGGAGGTGTACAGCAAAAATCCCCTGTAATTGCTCATTTCGCTTGCTAAGACTCTGGGCTTGTTCTAGCCCGCAGAGAGTAATTTCTGTGCTCCAGAGCCCTGCTGGCCTGGCAGTTGGGAAGTAGAAGAGTCTAACAGGAATATACTGGAAGTACTGATACCCACACCTAATGCAGTCAGAGTAAACTTCAGACATATTTGAATCTCTTGCTTTGTAAACTGTTTGTCTTGTACCTCTGACTCCATGTCCCAGATCTTCTTATTATTCTTTGACTTGATTGAATTCTGTGCTTTTTTATCTTTCCCATTATAAGGTGTTAATCTGTATTAACCACATCCATCTGATGCAGAAGTTTACCTGTTTTCAATTAAATTTACATTATCTTCTTCTTTAGTATATATTCATCTGTGTCTGCATACTTTTTTTGGGTGCAATATACTTTTAAAATTTGCTTTTAGAACTGAACTACTTCTTTAGTTTATACTCAGCTGTTAGTATTCCTGGTTTGTTGCCTTTTACCCTAATTTTTCATGAATCTTCTTGCCCTCTAGCAGAGCTCTAATTATCAACTGTTTACCTTTGACAGTAAAATTAACTGAAAAGTCTTCATAGTGATGCTTTACTGTTTCTCAGTAGACTCTTTGATTGTTCATTTATTAGTCTTTGCCTGTTTACCTATTACGGGAAAATGGGAGTCTTGTAAACATCAGTGTTTGTCGATGTGAAGAAAAATGGTGTAATTAAAGTAATTTTTGGTTATAATACCTATCAGTTTTGTAGGAGACTTCCAACTTAAGAGGTCCTGACCCATTCTGGGGCATTTTATTAAGTTACCTATCAGTAGACATGTGTTCCCTGTTTTATCTAAAGAAAGAAAAATTGCAGTCAACATACACAATTTATATACAGTTGACTCACTTGAATCAATACAGGTAACACAACTGAAGTCTTACTGTGGAGGTTGAGATTAGAGTGAAGTTTAGGGGTTTTTGGGGAGCCATACTGTATGTGCAAAGCTCTGATTATGGAAGAAAGTTGATAGATGACAGAGGGTGCTTCAGCTGTTATAACAGTTGCTGCTACAAAAAAGGTGCTGTTGCCCCTAAATTCCACATGCTTTATCTTTAATGAATTGATTCTAAGAACTAGCCTAAAAGAATGCAAAAAATGAGGGAGTTAGATTTCTGCTGGCATAAGTAGTTGAAACAGTTTTCCACAGCATCACACAGGTACAAAACCATCGCCTAAGGAAGGCAGTATCAGTGAGCAGGCAGTGGACTGGGTTGACCCTTTTCAGAAGCAGTATCTGATAACCATATCTGCCACCTTATGAGACTTCTCTCTGGGGATCTGTGTGACAGATGGGCACCAATACTGAAGCGTTGGCAAAGCAGAGAGGAGAGAAGTGAGCAGAAGGAACAGTAGACAGTGTGAGCAGGGATACAGACCACATCCTTTGCATGATGTTCTAGGAGGGACTGCTTGTACTCCCAGTTTCAGAAGATACACTAATTAAATGGCAGCTTTCTCATGGTGGGAAAAAAGTATTTATAAGCTAGGAGGAGCTAAAGGAAAAGAATCTGTGCTCTGGGCTTGAGCTCTTAAGATAGCAGTTGGAACAGAGCATGAGGGCTTCTCAATAGTTTGCCAGTTGATGGATTAATATGTATGTTTAATGTCACTTTTTACTGGTTCTTTGAGGTGATTGCACAGTGCATTGCTGCACAGGTTTTCACAACCTAAAGTGGAAGATACAGGAGAAAATTTATTAATTGCTGTTCAAAATTTAATAATGTGCTGTCATAGTCAAACTACTATGAGACCAGTCTGTATTCTACTTCAGAGAATACTGAAATGGCATCTTGAGAAGTTTCTGCTTTGTTTCTCATTGACATTTTTGAAAAATAGTAGACTGCAGCATCCAGCCTGGTCCTCTAACATCTGATGTTACAGTTGTAGTCAGTAATAGTGCTTTCTTCCTTAATAGTGGTCTCCTTTTTTTTTTTTTTTTAGCTGTCCCATGGCATTTCACTGAAATTTTTTTTTAACCTGGTTTTGAGTGTACAGCTGGTTCTGTCAGTCAACTTTGATTTTCAAAGATCACCTACTCCAAGCTCAAGCCCAACCCATCAGGCACAGAAAGAAGCAAAGGTGACAGGAGGCATGAACGTGATGTTCCTGAAAAACCTCAAGCATTAAAGGGAGGCCTACTAGAGGTAGAAGCAGGGTCGAGTGACCTGAGGGGAGTATAGATACACTCTTTGAGCATGCAGGGATGAGGTTAGGAAGGATTAAACCCACCTAGAGCGAAATGTGGTGAGCAACAAGAAAGGTTTCTGCATGTACACCAGCAGCAGAGAGATTGTGAAGAAGATGGAGCCTGACTCTTCTCAGGGTACTCAGTGAATGGGCAAGAGGCAATGGGCACAAATTGAAATAGAAGAAATATAATTTAAAAATAAGAACAAATGTTTTCACCATGAGGACAGTCAAGCCCTGGAACAGGTTTTCCAGATAGGTTGTGGATTCTCCCAGCTGTGGAGATACTCAAAACTTGGCTGTCCATGGTCCTTGGCAATCTGCTGAGGGTGACCCTACTTTGAGCAGTAGGGTTGGACTAGATGGTCTCCAGAGGTCCTTTCCAGCTGTAAAGGCTGTGTAATTCTGTGAATTCTGGATGTTGAATTATTTCTTTTTCCAATGACACAGGGAAAAGTAGTTTAAAGTTTTGAGAATATAATCAGGTCAGTTATATTTATAAACCCTCTAGGAAATTTTAGGACTAAATAATACTTTTGTGTAGAGAGTTACATCATAAAAATGAAATACAGAGCTTCTGCCAGTGGATTGATGTTTTAAGACCATATCAGTACTGTGTTTTCATACTTTGCATAACTTCAATAGTTTTACATAAAATGAGTCTCCAGTGTGGTGAGGAGTCAGCTTACTGAAGTGTCATCTTTACTTACTGACCTTCCTTTGACATCCATTGCAAGGAAGCTAATTGTGCTGGGATATGGGTCTTGGTGCTCTGTAATTTGTAAGTGATTCCCAGCTGATTCAGAGACTGGCCCATGTATTCTGGCAATCTGTGAGTGTGGCAACAGGAGATGGTGTTCAGGGAGAGCATAACATAGCTGGTGTCTAGGGCCTCTTCCCCTAACATCAAGAATCATTGTTTTGAGGTATTAGAGAGTATACCCCTTTAAATAGGGGGTATTCATTTATGGATCTCCTGTCTGAATTTGTCTAATTCTTCTTGTGATGGTTCTCAGCATTTTTTGGCTGTACGGCTGCTGCATGTCAAACTTATGGTTCCAGGGAATGGTGACTTCAAGATCTCCTTCCTGAGCTGTACCTACCAGCTGATACAGTTGTAACTGTTCCAGCTGCACTTGCCAGTCAGTTAAAAGTGTTCCAAGAACTCTGAAAAGAAGCATGGAAATGCAGCAGGCTGTTCTGAGGAATTTCTTTATTATGCATCAGCTATATGACAGCAGTAGTCAAAAACCAAGATTGTTGTCTTAAAAACAGTTCAGTAGTTACAAAAAAGCTTCTGGAACTGTGAAATATGTATTTGACCTCCTCGTTCGCTAAGACTTAAATTCTGGAGTATGCTACCACTGAGAAGACAATCAAGAGTGAGCTGTTTACTCCTGGTTGGTGGAGTGAAAAGATGTTTCAGGAGATCGGTGCTGGCACGGGCAGGTACAGGAGAGGAGGCTTAGGCATGGTAGGCAGTGGTTCTGGTTTTACTCTTGCACTTCTGTGGTTTCTCTCAGCCTAGTCTGTTTAATGTGTAGTAGGCTTTGTGCAATGAGTTGTATCACCTATTGGCAAAATATGGTTTACTTGGACACTGGTGTTCTTCTGCAGATATCCTGACAGTGTTTCCTTTGGAAACCCCAAATAAGTAAATGGTGGAAATGTATCTTAAATGTTTAATGTGCATTTCTCCTAAGGACTAGTTGAGAGAAGAATAAATCAGTTACCATCTGGTTGTTAGCCTTATATATACCTACCAAATGCCATGGATATGAAAATATGGAAGGAATGGTACAATGTGTACATAGATAGTGATTTACATACAGGTAGAAAGAATGCAGAGCTTGTAAAGTTTTATCTGAAGATCTGCACATGCCATTTTTCTTGACAATGAAATTTTCTCATAATTGTTCTTAAAGGTATCTGTGAATCAGAATTGGACTAATGAAATTAAATTATAAAAAATCTAAAGTTAAAAAGTATGGAAAACTTCTGGCTAGATATAGGTGCTTTTCTTTTTCTTTTTGGTTGGAGGATTGCTTGGGTATCCAAACAGTGCAGCAAAGGTTGGGATTGCATCGGCGAAGTATGTATGATGCCCTAGATTAAAGAAGGTGTATGTATAGGTATATCCTTTTTGTTACATTGAATGTGTGGGTATAAATGCTTCTCTCCAAGCAGTCTTTCATCAATGTTGTTCTTTAAAGGCACATATAATTTTAATTAAGCCTGTTCTATGTCTTAAATTGCTATCTCAAAACTAATAACAAGATGGTTCTATTTTTTTGTAATCAGCAAATTTATTAGGTGGAAATGACTTGATGAAACGTCATTATTGAAAGAAGACAGCCCAAAATAATAGAATTTTAGTAAGATAACAGATGATAGAGTCATGGAATGGTTTGGGTTGGGCGAGACCTTAAAAATCATCTAGTTCCAACCCTCTTGCCATGGGCAGGGACACCTTCCACTAGATCTGGTTGCTCAAAGCCCCATCCAACCTAGCCTTGAACACTTCCAGGGATGTGGCATTCACAATTTCTCTGGGCAACCTGTTCCAGTGCCTCACCACCCTCACAGTAAAGAATTTCTTCCTAATGTTTAATCTAAACTAACCCTCCTTAAGCTGAAGGCCATTCCTCCTTGTCTATTACTACGTGCCCTTGCCAAAAGCTCCTGCTTGTCTTGACAGCTGTGGTTTTGTTTTGATTATTACACTTCATGATGTATCGTATTTTTTTAATATAGTCAAGTAACACTGACAGACTATGCCTGCCATTCTTACTGGATCCTGTGAAGAAGAGCAGCAACTTTCACATTCTGTGCTTGACACACACGTGTATGTTTTTGTAAGCATGCTATCAAAGTAAAAATAACCTATACCTAGTTATTTTGCCTTGAGGGAGGGAGAATCAAACCTTTAATAATTTTAAAAAGTAATTTATGCTACATGCTTAATGTTCAGAGTAAATTTAGAGTACACACTGTAGTGCACCAGTGCCACATCTTCCATTTCACTGGTGCGCCAGTGCTCTTACCCTTCTTGCTTGCAGGGCCGGAAGTTGTAGTTTTAGGGTTACGAAGAGGGACAATATGTATAAAGCAGGTTGAATCTAAAGAGTTTCATAATGCACGTGGCTGTCCTGTCTGTTGTGACTCTTTCTAGAAATGACAGTTTGTTTCATTTCTTGTCTACTGAAGCCCTTTAGACTGTCTTTAAAGCTGCCTGGATTCCCTTCTTACTGTGATACATTAAAACGGAGCCCGGCCGTATTCAGTGACATCATAAAACCACCAAGGATTTGTATTGTTTGCTCAGCAAGGAAGAGCTCTACTGCAGAAACCGGACTGGCTCTTTTCCCAAGCATGGCCATCCTCTGTAGCTGTATGGATTTGCCTAATTGCCAGTGGCACTGCACGCAGGAGATGCAGCAATTGCTGCCCGTCAGCCCCAGCGTTGGCAGTGGCAGTCCCACTCTGTGCCTGTAAGTCTGTCACTCCTACTGATGAGGATTTACTTCTCTGTGTAGGTTCAAGGTGCAAGTTTCCGGGGTTGGAAGGAAGTGACGTCTATGTTCAATAAAGATGATGAACAGCAGTTGCTAGCAGGATGCAAATCTCCAAAATCCAAAGGGTGAGTAAAACCATTTGGTCTATCTGGTATTAAAATACACTCACTGGAACAGAAAATTGCTGTGCAAAGTAATGGAGCTGGACACTGAGAAACAATAGTGTTCAACTGCTGGAAGTCAAATCAACAGAGAAGGGTTTATGGGCAAAGCTATGTATACATTAAGCTTACAGTGAATGAGGCATGCTGTATTAGGAAAGGACAGAAAATATTGTAAACATCTTTAGGTTTGTCAGGTAGTAAAGGCTTGTAAGTAAAAGGGTCATTCTCACACTCTCCCTTTCCTCTTAGGGATTAATTATGGTTGAGTTTACAAATTCCCTTTTTTACATGCCTTACTCTCTCTTTTGAAGTCTTACTACACCTAGAAAGGTTAAGTGGAGTAGCTATACTAGGATCTGTTGGTGCTGGGGTGGATTTTTGGCACAGTTGTGCTGCCGATGTGGTGAGAGCAGTTCCCTGGACAGAACTTCGCTCTTCCAGGACTGACTATCATTCTGTTACGTGTAGGCTTTACTTCCATGTGCTACCTCACTGCCTTGGTTACAAACTAAATATGCCACACATCAGTAGATCGGTTCCTACCAGATACTAGCTTTGATAAGACTTGCTCTAGCAGGCTTTGTCTCCAGTTTACTTTGAAATTAATGTGTTTCAGAATGCAAGCGTATATATATGCATGTTAGGGGGTGTATGTATATAAATAAACAATTTAGAATATAAATCCATGTATTTTATTTCCACTTGAGCCTGTTCCATAAAACTTACCAAAAGTTCCCAGCTACTATCCCTGTGCAATTTTATGGGTGTTATTAAGATGCTAGGCTCCTGTAATAATGCTTTGCAATTGATGCTGAATATAAGAATCAAGAAGAAGAGTGAAGAGAGCAGAAGTATGGTAAGAAGAGTTACACCAATGTAGAAACTATTTTGGTATTACTATGAGAACTGCCTGGTTTTTAAGTTACAGATATTTTTCTTTAATTATATGTCATGATTTTTACTTTACTTTTAAAGACAAGTGCAACTTTTATGTGTGCTGTTCACAAAATACAAGAAAAGTGTATGGAATCTATGGCTGGTTTTAGCAAGATGAAAATTCTGATGAATCATAAATGCAAAATTCAGTAAAGGAGAAGGGATTTTTAAAGGTATTGGTTGAGTTGCTTCTGTTTAAATATGATAGAGCTAAGCTTTCATTAATGGAACAAAGCTCTTTTAATGGAAATATTTGAAAAAGATTCAGTGGTGGGTTTAGTTGTGGCTAAGGAATTTATATGCTACTACAGATAATGTTTTCAATTTGCTTTTTAGCTCATTGAACCCTGAAGGCTGTGTGTTTCACCCCTGGTGTTCAACCTTTCCTTGTGGCCCATTATTTGACTATATATGTAATACTGCATATAAAGTTATGCATAAACTTCTGACATTCTTTAATTTAAATATTTCACACTGCAAAATTATTCAGGTTGAAGATTCTTAATGGGATAAGAAAAGTAATAATATGAGTAGCCTTTCAAATGTCTGAGAGAGAAGTTACAGTTATTTTTTGGGTTTGGGAGGGGGATTTCAAGAGTTCTTACCAGAAATACAAAACAGCTGTTTTCACAATATTGTATGGATCTTTATGAAAATATTAATAAAAAGCCTGGTGTCTTTAAAGTCCTAATACTGTGTACATCAACTACTTTAGGGTATAAGGTTTTACTGGCGAGGTGGTAACATGTATATGAAACTGAGTAACATAGTGAATGTTAAAGCTGGTGTTAGAATATTTTCATATTCCTTTTACTATCATACTCCTGGCGTTTTTTTAAATTTGTTTTTGGTTGGTTGGTTGGTTTGGTTAAAGTCCTAAATTTTTCTAATACATCCTAAAATACTTTGTACATTTCGGAAGGCAGCTCTGTGGAATTCACCCCACAGGAACAGGGTGGGAGATAGTGTTATGTGAATTCTTTTGTAATAGAAAATGACCATACTCAGTCCTCTTCTGATTTATCACTGAAAGATTCTGCTGTGTTTAGGTTTATGTGTATGTGAGGGTGTTTTTCCTGAAGCTGACAGTAATGGATATGCTGCCTCAGGCTTTCCTTAGTGTAAAACATAATTTAATTGGATGTTTATTAATAACTACTACATACATTGTTAAATCGAGAAAATAATCACCACATCATTGTTATTTTCTAGAACAAACCTAAAATTAAAGGAAGAGATGAAGTCTGAAAAGAAGCCAGGTTTTTGGGACAGTTTGGTGATAAAGCAGAATGTTCCATCTAGGAAACCAGACGAGATTGAGGGATGGGAACCACCACAGATTACCACTGCTGACTCTGCCAGTGATGCAGCAACTCCTTTAAGTGACTATACACCCTGGTCAGGCTGGGAAGATGAAACCAAAGGCTCCACAAAATACACAAACCTGGCCAGCTCAGGAAACAGTTCCAGGTGGAGTATCAAATCAGCTGGAAAGCTGGTTAGTATTAGACGTCAAAGCAAAGGTAACCTTACTGACAACTGGGAAGAACTAGAATGATACTGGTAATGTGAAATACTTAATAGGTAAGAAGAGAAAGGTTCCATGATTTACTCATATGTTTAAACCAAAATCAAATCTGCTCAATATTGCACCTTTATACAGTGTTTTGTTTTATTCAGATTGTTACAAATTTTTGCTCACCAGATAGTAAATTTTCTTATTACATTGTTAATAGCTATTTTTTCCACACTGAAAAAAAAGTAGAGAATCTATTTTGTGCCTATATTTCACATTCAGACTCTGCGGTATGTCAGATTGTTGATTTTACCAAAAAAACCCAAGTAATTCCTTAGTGAATGTATATGCTGGTTGTAAATTTGACTGCCTTATGTAGGAGCTTCCACTAACTTGAGGTCCTGTTTCTTTTCTGTTATTTGAGGGCCATTCAAAATTTTAGTTTTGATGCTGTCCCTTTTTAACTATACTAATCTGTTGCTTGCAGGGAGAATGCTTGTACTTAGTACTGTTTTCCAAATCTTCAGCCTCAGCATTTGCTTCAGCTTGTGCATACAAGATGCTTACTGTCACATTGTGCTGTACTGTGTGTGACATGGGAAAATACTATTCTAATGTAATTCCTTCCATTACAGGATTGTCACCAACAGTTGGGTCAAATGGGTCTTCCAGAGTTGGAAGTTTTTGCGTTTTGGGGTTTTTTTTTTTTCCCTGTTTGTTTGGGGGGTTTTGTGTTTTGTTTTGTTGGGTTTTTTTCCTGTGATTTTTTTGGTTGTTGTTTTTTGTTTTATTTTGGTTTTGTTGTTGTTGGTTTTTTTTTTAATATTGAACTTTTTTTGACAAAGCTAAGTTTCTCAGTTTTTAAGACGCATGCTATGCCAAAAAATAGAAATTATTGAAAATTTGGAAAACAGCACTGAGTAAAGTGTAAGATGATCTTGGTATTCTGGGGGGATATTGAATCTGGATATAGGAATAAGCTGCTTCTTATGGAAGGGCACGTGTTTTCATTTTTTTATAATAGCTGATCCTTGTTCTACAAACTACTTTTTTGGTTCTGAGTGTGTTTTTCCTTTCTTCCCACTGCATAAGCAATGACTGAATTATACTCTGGCATTTTCAGGGTAGCTGAGTAACTGAGCCATTGCAAGTATGTGCATGCACACAACTTCTGAAGCATTTTTGCTGAAAAGTTCCGTCTTATTAGCTACTGATACTCTGATTTTTTGGTAAAAGGAGAAATGTTAGATTTGAGATTTGAAATGTATATATGACTAATAAAAGTGCCTCTTTTTAGCATATTGTCTCTCACTAGCGGTGCAGCTGATGTCACATCCAAAGTTAGTTTCCGTTTTGTTTCTATGACCCACACAAAGACTTCTTTAACATTCATGGATAAAAATCAAACCAAAAGTTTCATAAGAAATGAACAGTAGGCCTTTTCTCTCCTGATTGTTAAACTGGTATAACAGAACTGAAACTTGACTGTCTAGCAATATGGCCAGTGCATTTGGAAGATGAAGCTAGCATGTCAGAGAAAATCAGCATTTTTACAAGAAAGTGTAGATCTTTATATAACAGATGTCTTGTAAACATATTTTTGCAAGAAGGTTATGCTGATGAAAAGGGATGCATGCAATTTTTTTCTAAGCTTGTTTCTGTTACTGCCACATTACTCCTCCCTTAGCTCTCTCCTTCTCCTCTCCTCCAGTTCATGTACAGTTTTCTGGCTTGCAGTTCCTGCATAGGTATTTTTTGGAGATTCCTGCTGAGATGTGCCTGGAGGGAAACTGTAGCAAAATGGTTTTAGTTGGTTAGGTTTATTTTCCTAATAGGATGCTAAAAGACATTCTTAAGTTTATATAAAAGAACAGTGATGTTTTGTGCTACAAAACAGGATCTTGCAACTGGTAAATATACTTGTAAAATTGGCATTAGATATTAAAAAGTATTAATAGGGGAGAAAAAGTTAGCATTTATATTGCATTGTTTAATCTGTGAGTAAACTCTTTTTGCCTTGGGCAAGTACGTATGCTGAGGTTAATTATAGGAAAGAATTAGTATTCTTGGGTAAAGTATGCTGCATTTTATAGTTTATGGAATACCCTCTAAGGCATGAGCTAGTGTTAATTTGGTTGTTGGTGCTGACCTGAAAGAAGAGAAGAAGATCTGTTAGTAGCCCTTAATATTTTGCTCTAAAAATGGACTGAGAACTTTTAATTTCCCTCTTGAAGAAACTATTTATACTGTGACCAGTAAAGGTTTTGCCTTGCACATTATACTGTCAAGTGCCTGTTTCTCACCTTGATGTGTTTGATGCACAGCTTAACTGCAACCTTTTTCAATTTGTTTTTAGATGTATGATAAAAAATATGCTCACAAATCTGAAGCCTATTGTAAAACAAGTGGGAAATTGACATATGTAAAATTCCAGTTTCACTCCTAGTGATGAAAGTTTTGATGTGCTTTTTAAGTGATATTTCCTCAGAAATAACCATTTTAAGGATCAACATTATTAAATTTAATATAATTTATTGTTATGCTTTAATAATGTATTTGTCTGTTGAGAACTCACCGGTGTGAGCTTTCCTTCTCTCATGTTTATAAATGTGTCTGAATTTTCAGAATGGGGTCCTTTCATCTTTTACCTTTGTTAGATGCTAACTACATTATACATTATGAGCTTAAGCTGTACACAGCTCCATATGTGGAATAAGTGTAGAATATGTCCCTTTATATTTTTTTTGAAATTGCATTTCAATCTATGTGAAATGTTTTAGAAGAAGGTAGCATTAAGATTGTATGATAAGATTGCACAAAATAAAATATAGTTTATATTGCTTTCTCGTAGCCAATCTGCATGATTGTTGGCGTGGTTTTAACGGGAATTAAAAGCTTTGTGTGGCTGTTAATAAGTCACTTAGCTCTGAGCAAAGTTCTTTCTGATTATTTTTATTTATTAGCATCATTTGCAAAAAAGAAAAGTAGTATTTTCCATATGAATAAAGATCTAGTTTGAACTGAAATGCCTTATTTTTTGACTTTTTTTGGTCCCTCCCATTTTATTTGTCGTGTGAATATGTTTCCATTTGCTTGGACAGTTTTGGCTACCAGTATATAAGAAAGGTATGAAACTATTAGAGAGTGTCTGAAGGAGGGCAATGAATATGGTGAAGGGCCTTGAGGGGAAGCTGTGTGAGGAGCGGCTGAGGTCATTTGGGCTGTTCAGCCTGGAGGGGACTGAGGGGAGACCCCATTGCAGTTACAACTTCCTTGTGAGAGGAGAAGGAGGGGCAGACACTGATCTCTTCTCTGCAGTGACCAGTGACAGGACCTGAGGGAATGGCCTGAAGTTGTGTCAGGGGAGGTTTAGGTCGAATATCAGGAAAAGGTTTTTCACCCAGAGGGTGGTTGGGCACTGGAACAGGGTCCCCAGGGAAGTGGTCACAGCACCAAGTCTGACAGAGCTCAAGAAGAGTTTGGACAATTTTTTCAGGCACATGGTGTGACTCTTGGGGATGGTCCTGTGCAGGGACAGGAGTTGGACTTGGTGATCCTTGTGGGTTCCTCCCAACTCAGCTGATTTTGTGATTCTGTGATTCTGTGATTCTGTGACATGACTTGCATCATTGTAGAGCATGGCCAAGGAAGTGATAGCAATGTTTGCCCAAACTCTGTGAATCATGCCATCTCAGAAGTTGCAGCATCCTAGATTTAAAGCATCACACACTGCTTTTACAGTAGCAAGAATTCATTGGTTTCAACAAACTAAAAATACCTTGCTTTATTGGAATTTATTGGTTTAAAATGTTATGGGTTTGGTTTTTTGTTTTTTTTTTAAACTTATTGGCTGTTGTGAAAGCTTGGGCAGAGCAGCATTCTTTCCCTGAATATTTCACCAGCTACACATAAAGTGGAGGACCTGAAATGTTTTTGCACACACTGGCCCCATAAGAAGGTGAGACCTGCATGGCCTGGCCTGCGACACGTGAGGAGCAGCCACTGCTACCAGTGGAGCAGCTGCAGAAGGAGGTTTATTGTCAGTCCCTCATTCTTCCACTCCAGTCTGCTGGCTTTGTGGTTATCTAGACAGACTTAGCAGGGAACATTTAGGCAAGATGTTTCTTATTGTAGTGTGTGAAGTAGCTAAGCCAGAGAATTTCATTCATATAAGTTATATTCTTAGGGGGAAAAAAAAGGCTGTATTGAGATGCTTCTGACTAGACACAGATGGTCAGATGCACATCTATGCAGGTGAAAGGAAGGGGAAGGACCTGCATTTCCAGAGCCTGGGTAGACAAGGACCCTGTCAAATTTTGAGCATAGATGTTCCTACATCCCAGGTGAATTAGGCCTGGCATTTGTCTCAATTTCCGAAACATTTCAAAGCCCTTGTTATTGTATGGGAATCTTGGATGACAAAACTGTCAGTCCTGTGCAATCTGAAAGCATGAACGTGCATGTTATTTAGCTCTTTCTTGCATATCTGAGCTGTTCTTGCTAATTTGGGTTGGTTTGTTTGATTTTTTCCTCTGAGTGCCTGCTACTTTGTTTCTGATGTATCTGGGAAATAAAACCAGTACTGTGAAGAAGAAAAGTAATTTCCTAAAAGGCTTATCACCAGTGATAGTTGGCAAAGGTGGGTATCATTAGATATGGTCAGTCTCAAAAATTTCTTGTAGCATGACTGCTTTGTACCATACAAGACAGGGAATCAAACATATAGGCAAAAATGCCAGTTTAGAAATCAAAAGGTGAGAATTACATTTATTGTAAGTGCCACCAGCATCATAGCAGAAAATAATGCTGCTGCTATAGTTACAAAGAAATAAAGAGTATAAAAACAATAAAAAATAGGGATATAAATAATAGAAATTTATATGAAATATATAGTAATAAACAAAGTGGAGGAAGATGATGGTTTTTCTTATGGTATCTACCAACTGCTATCACTGGTAATGAAAAAAAGAAATACCTGCCCTGTATTTGGGAAGAAATCTTTCCTATTCTGTGTCTAGCCATTACTAAAAGATGCAAGAAAGTGAGTATATTTTTTTGAGTCCATAACAATCTGGTAAAAGCTTGGCTGGCATTTAAATTTTATGCTCGTGAGACCCAAATAATACTACTGGAAGTTAATAACACATTTTGAACTGTGAGTTTGCTATTGGAAAAGAAAAATTATTATTCTTTGCATAGAAAAGTGCACAGCTGTGTTTTCTGAGATTGGTTTGTCCACTTCTGAAAATAATAATATGGTATTTTGCCTTCTAGTTGCTCCAGTTCCTTGTACTAAGGAGACTAAACAGTTGAGTTTGATTTTTCAGAGAACGGGCTGGTTTAATTGAGATTGTGTAGTAAAATAGATCAGATTTGGTACAGAAACTTTCCTATAAGTTAGCAGTGTCTTTTGGCCTTTATCTTGTACCTTTTTTCCTTGAAACCCTCAAATGCTGTTGTCTTGACCATCTTGTTCGTTCAGGAGTCTTGGCTTCTCTGCAAGGTTACACTGCAAAATGCTTCTGGTATTTGAGGGAGGGAGAAAACACTGTGGTGTGTGTGTTTGTGCTGGAGAAAGGAAGGGAGACCAATGTATCTTAACATCAAGTACTGTACTTGGCATATTATTTTTTTCTGCTAAAGCTTTCTAATGTGCAAGATCATTAATATTAATTATTCTTTGATTTGTTTTATTTTTGTACTTGTGGTCTGTTAGCTTTTGGTGGGGGGTCTCACATGCAAAGACACCCTGATTACATGAAGACCTACTCTTTGTTGTTTCTCCCATGACCAACACCCCCCTTTTAGGCTGAAATGCCTTCAGTTTAGTTAGTGCCTGTAAACAGTTTATCTCTTGAACATTTGGACAGAAACTTGGCAACCAACATTTGATAGGACAAAAAAAGGAAAACAATTCAAACATCATTTCCCATTAGGAAGTAAAACATTGTTTGATGGGATGAAGCACAAGATTCCCAGAAGCCATACTACAGATAGAGTAAATCTGCACATAGGGTTATTTTGAAAATTAGAGACTTTATGAAATATATACTTGCTGTTTTTTAAAATTTTATAAACTAACCCTAAGTGCACAGCATGGCTTAGTTAGTTTATAAACTAACCCATCTGCACATCATGGCTTCCTCAGTGCACCCTGCCCGAGAGCAGGTGTGACCTGACCAAACCATTGTGGCCAAGGTGAGCAGCAGCCGAGGCCACGGTGCAAGATCTGAGCTCCTGAGCTGTGCAGAGAGAACTGGATGCACTGGGCACAGGGAGAGGGTTTCAAGACTAGAGAAAGAGCAGATATTCTGGGATCAAGGAATAAAGCCCACTATAAAGAGAAGTAAGAAGTCCAGAACATCTGGGAATGTTCCTACAGGTGCTAGTACCAATATTTACTATTAGGCCAGGTTTTGGTGTCAGAGAATCAAAACCAACACACATCTAGTCCTTTTTCCTGGTGTTTTTTCGTGGTTTTCCTATTCAAGACCAGGACTTTTGGCTGTGATAAGCAATTGAAAAGAACAGCCCCTGTGGACAGGTAAAACAGCAAGTTCTGTTTGTTCGTAACGTTGGTGCTCTGCAACTTGCAGCAAACACTTCTCCAGATCTATTCCATACTACTCTGCCTATAAATTAGACTGAGTTGATGAGAAATGTAGAAAGTGAGTGCAGGTGGTAGAAGAAACATAGGATCAGCAGAAGGCACATGGGCAGCTTGCAGCAAGAGCTTAAGTGGTGGTTGGATTAATCTACTGAAGTGAGGTGGCTGAACTAGGCAGTGGAGCAACACCCATCCTGGTTAGTGGTGGTCTCAATCTGCCACGTGGCTGCTTAAACATGGTCAGGCTTCAGTGTAAGAGGAGGGGAAGGGCACAGAGAGCATGGGATCAGGCCAGGCACTGTGCAGCTGTGTAAGGAAAGATAGCGGAGGTACAGCCTGGGACATGCACTGCAGGAGCTGCTGCGTTATGGCCAGGCAGGTCTGGTTCCAGTGAAAATGCTGCCAAAGTATTGCTTTTATAAATTCACCAAGTTCTAAAGGGATACCACTGAGCTCAGAAGGGGAGTGCAGCTTTACAGCCTTGAAAGTTTCCAGTAGGAATAGGGCTAAGAATAATGGCTGTGCCTAAGAGAATGACGGAGACCAAAACATTGGGAAGAGGTGCTCTCAGCATGCAGAACTTTGTTCTATATCTGAGCATTATGTGGGAATGACAACTGACTTTAGCAAATGAATTATTCTTCCATTATTGTTTTGCTATAAATACTACAGAAAAACAGCATTCAAGTGGGAAGAGCATGTAAAAATCAAGTAAGTAAATTTTAGAATTAAGTGGCTGCTGTTGGTGTAGGCCTTGAAAATTGTTAAAAAAACTTTCAGCTGAAGGCACAATGACTATAAAGTGCAACAAATATAAAAGTGAACATGTTTTATTCATATTTTAGAAGAATGTACACATAAACCTACAGGAAACAAGCATTACCAGCATGTCTGACAGGTACAGGGACAGGTCTGTGGCACAGAGAATGGCCCATGGGAATTGAAAGAAAAGATTTTTACTCTCACCTCTCATGTTCTGAATCCACTTTCCTGTCATGTCCTTCAATACAGACATTTTAAGCTTTAAAAGTAACCCTAATCCTACTGAACTTTGTAGGAATTTTGCTGGGAATTATGTTCCAGTGTCTTTGAGGGGTTGGACCTGAGCCTTGCAGATGCAAGTATAAAAACACTGCAAGTGAATAGCATAATTAGCTAATGCTTCAATAGTCTGAACCGTAATTTACCAAGTGTTTCCAAACATTTGATATTATTTATTTAATGCAGGTATCTATCTCTCTGCCACTTCAAGCAACCTTAGTTGGATATTAAGGGTCTAGCCTTCTTGTAAGTTCCTTGCCAATGACGGAGCTGTATATATGCTAATTTGTGCACCACAAAATCTGAAATGTTGTGCTACTGTTCCCCATCCCACCCTTTCCTTCCTGCTAGCCTTCATTCCTTCTGCCTTCTAGACTCCAGAAAGGCCACTGGTCTTTTGGTGCCAGTCCTAGTGGAGAGCTCTTGATTTGAGCTTGGTGTTTTCTTGACATTCAGCTTCTTCCTGCTCCTAAAGCAACGTAATGCATTTCCCAGGGATGGGGAACAGGGGGAAAGAAAGAGCAAGGTCCCACTCCTCCATTTTTTCCAGGTAAGAGTTTCAGTCCTGTCTGACATTCAAGGAGAAAGGTTCACTCAGTGCTCTTGGAAAAGGTCCATGACTGAGTGTCTTTTCCCAGAAACAGGTGAACAAAACTGTTGGGAGAGAATGTAATAAAAAAGGCCAGGAGTCTCTAGAAGACAAGGTTTGGGAGGCAGTGACTGGGGAGTGGGAAGGAAGATCCTGTTTTCCAAAACTGTGATGTCAAGCTCCTTGTGGACTATGGCAGAGAATGTCCTGATTGCCTTTGAATCAATATTGTTTCTCAGGACTAGAATTCGCTAAAACCCAAATCACCCAGGATTGGGAAGTGATCATGGAGGGGCCACAGTTAAAACATTATTTCCCACCATCGCCACTGCAAAATCTGTCTCTAAGCAGATCCAGGTTTGGGGACAAAAGCTGTGGAGCTGTGCTGTAGAGATTTAGAACACATTTCAAGGCACCCTTTCTGCTGAAAGGGACAGCACTTGCCTTTCTTTGCCTGGGGCAGCAGCACACAGGAGGCCGAAGAGCAGAGGTTTCACACTAAGGCATAACCCTTCTCATGGTTACAAATGGTTTAGGTTACATGAGTAAGTGCTGGTGTAAAGGAAAAGGAGATGAATTCAGGCTCTCAAAATACATTCTATGCTTCAGGTGAGGTATCAACAAGATTGTTATCCTAAAAATGAAATTCTTTCCCCTCTATGTGATTTAAAAAAAACAAAACAACAGACCAACACAAAAACCCAAACACCACCAACCCTATTACCAAAATCACTGCCTTAGCTTTCTTGCTGAAGTAACACAATTGAAAGTTATCCTGTTAGGCATCCGATGACTTCAGATCACATAGTTACTCTTAATCAAGCTTGTATTTGCCTAGTCTAAGCAATGTATTCACTAAATATTTAACTAGTTCATGGAACTATTCTCAAAGCTCAGTTTTGCTGAGTGTTAAAAGCTTGTAACACTGCTCATGACAATGTGATTCTGCACTCAGTGTTTAAGATTTTTTTTTTAAAGAGAGTCCTGAACTGAAATGCTTCTCAGCACATCTGTGAACATCTCTTCTCCCACCTCTTCTGGTTTTTTGTTAAACCAGAAGAAAGGTTTAAAAAGCCACCTTACTGGCTTTGGGGCCTGGTGGGCACCAAGTTGAACAAGAGCCAAGCAATGTGCCCTTGACACAAATAAGGTTAGTGGGCTACATGGACCTACCGCAGGGAGTCAAGTGAAGGGTCACAAAGATGATAAAGGTGTAAAGAAAAGGAGATGACTGGAGCATCTGTCCTGTGACAAAACACTGAGGGAGCTGGAACTATTCAGCCTGGAGAAGATAAGGCTCAGGGGGGTCTCATCATCTAGAAATACCTGAAGGGAAGGTGGAAGGAAAAGGGAGCCAGGCTCTTGTCACTGGGCACTGAAAGGACCAGAGGGAAGAGGCATAAATCGGAACAGAGGAGGTGTGTTACCTGAACATCAGGAAATGCTCTGTTTCTGTGAGGGTAACCAAGCACTGGCACAGGCTGCCCAGAGAGGCTGTAGAGTCTCTTTCCTTGGAGATATTCAAAAGCCATCTGGACACAGTTCTGGACAAAGTCCTAGACAACCAGGTCTAGCCATCCCCGCTTCAGCTGTGCCCCTTCCACCCTCAATGAACCTGTGAGAGTAGAATGAAGCCTCTGAAATACAAGGCAGAGTCCTGTTTTCTTGTCATCTTAGCTCCTGCCGAGACCAATGGGGCATATCCTGGTTATTGTAAATGGATAGCCACACACAGGAACACATCTCAGAATTTAACCTTCACCCTGTCAAAGGCTTTTTTTGCTACTGAAGAAAGAGCAATACAACAAGTAGTGAAAGGGAAAGGGAGAGTAAGCCTGACTGCTGTCACCTAACAATTCTAAGAGAACAGAAGATTAGTTTTACAAATACTGATTTTTTTTTCCAAACCTGTCTTAAAGTGGCTTATAAGACCTTAAAGTGATTTCTCTCCCTCCTCAATTCAGTGGCTAGGAGAGAGGTTCCTCTCAGCTCTCTTAATACCTTTCCCCAAGCGTCACTTTATTTCAGTGCTGGGCAGCTCTTAGGTAACAGTGTAAGAGCTTTGCCCTCTGCCTGCAGGAGAGGTGGTTCTGCACAGTCCCTCAGCAGAGGCCTTCAGCACAAAGGGAAGAGCTCACAGCAGCATTAAAGCAAATGCTGGCTTTAAAACCATTCTATGAAGCTCTGAGAAAGCATACATGTATTTACGGGAAGTTTTATGAAGGGTAGCAAAACTATAACCACAGTAAAGGAGTGATTAGTGGATGTCAGCTGTCACCAGCCACTGTCAAGGTTACTGAGGCCACAGAGACAGGAAAGCACCTGATCTATTACAGGAATTAAAGAAATGGGGGGCAAATTGTTGTTAAATAAGGGCTGCTGGGTCCTTAACAAATCCAGTGGCTACAGCAGTGTGTGGCTGGGAATGCAAGGCTTGCAGCAATGCTCTGAATGAACAGGAATAAGAATGGATGTCCTTGGCTCCACACCTGACCATTGCTATGGCCATAGCCAACACGTGAATTGAAAGAGAAAAAAAAAAAAATCCACAAACCCCTGTATTGAAAAATCCACCTATCAGCAATTCAATTCAATCACCAAGATTTAAATTAACATAAAACTACTTCTTGAGGAAATAAATATTCTCTTCTTCTTGTGCAGCCTATTAACAGCCCAGCTATCCGATTAAACAAAGGGCTAATACAACCAACTACTGTAAAGCAATAGCATTAGGACTGCTTGTACGCTTCTCATTCTGTTACCAGTTAGTACAGACAACAGGTTACAGAAAGATCTTACAAAATTCAAATTGACTCATTGCTATGCATCAAGAGGCTTCTAGGAATAACAGATAAAAACATGATTTATTACACTGTAAAAAACTAGATTCAGAACAAGCAAGTGCAGAATATGGTACATGATTTATTTTTTCTGTATATTACATATTGTTAAATTTCATTGACAAACCCAAAACTTCCATAATTTTTCCTTTACCTGCTTAAGCCAAGCAATTTATTTTGTTCTACAGGATAGAACAAAATAGCTTCCTGGAGAATTGATCATCTGATTAACTTGGCAGAAGGTGCTCCAGCTCAGACTGACTGTCAATGTTTCCCGTAGTTTGTCAGGTTAGAACCTCAGCTGGTAGTGTTCTGCCACTGTACCAGTCTAGAAATAAGCAACTCCATTCTCATTAAATTTCAATAATGTTTTCTTCTTAGAAGATGAATTAATGCAGTTGCATTTGTAGACATTCCATATAAATGAAGGCTATAGCTACCATCAGAAAGATTTCCAGTAGCCCCAGATTGGTGTCATGAGTTCTGCAGGATGTGCTAAGATAGGTTATATGTTTAATAAAGTCCTTAAGAAAAATAAATATTTTTGAATAATGTATGTACAAAAATTGGTTGTGTTCCTTCATTCATATAGGTTCAACAGCAGATATAACCAGCTATATTTTATTCACTAGCTCACAATAATTAATGCCACCTTTGTAATGATGTAGTAAGAGTCTAAGAGAATATTGGCCTATTCTTTATAATAGTGCAAATTATATGGAGGTGTTTTGAAAGCCATGGCTTCTAGAAAGAAGGATTAACAAAAAAACCCCTCCTTTGGTCCCTGCGAGAGTAGGTTAATTCTTCCATGAAATTTTCAAAACTCCCCTACATAATTTTAACCAACTATTAAGGCGTCAAAAGCATGGATTTAAAGTTGAGATTAAAGTGGCCTTTCTTGGACATGAAAAAAAGTCCACTGGAGATTTCCTGACAAAGAAATTTTCTTAATGTTTCTCCTTCTCCTCCTCTCTATTCTGCACAAAAGCAATACACCAAATAAACCTCTCTGATAATCCCCCCCATATATTTTTTTAAACTACAATAAAACATTACACTTAAATATATTGCACAAAAAGCATAACATATCCTGCCTGACTCTTCACAAAAATGGCCACAAACACAGGAGAACAGCTACTGAACATCTCAAAATTTGAAGAGATCAATGAAATGCTGAGGAGATACTGGCATGAGACAGGTGTTTGGATCACTGGCTGTGCAGGGGTGTCCTGTATCCTGAAAAATGAAGGAGAAAAATAAGTAAGTTCTCTTTCCATATTCAGTCTCCCCTCACCCCCAAGTAAAGGAAAAGAAAAAAAAAACAAAAAACAAAAAAAGAACAATTCTCTCCTTCTACCAAAACCAGAACCCGAGTTGGAGCCCTTGAAAAAGTATCATCTTCCTTATCCATTATTTTTTGATAAGCATAACAAAAAGGCAAAAAGGCACCTGCTTTGTTGAACCTAAATTGTTGTTTTAATCAAAGCCTGACATCAGCTATTGCTTTGGGGGAAAATGACCCCCTTGCTTTGAAAATGATGGGCAGCAGATACTTCCTCAAAAAACCTGAGCAGTTTGAATTTTTGAATTCCCAGTCTTAGAAGCTTTTCTACCTTATTATGTTTTTCCCCTAATATCTTTCTTTTCCTACCTTTTCCACAAGTGAAATGAAAGCAGTGCCTTAAAAGAGAAGTTGGCACCTAGGCAAATTAGGAGTTGAGAAGTTAGACAGGATGCAAAGGCTTTTTGCAAATTCACTAAGCCTGCAGTGCTATCTTTCCTCTTACAGAAAACTGACCTCAGCAGAACTGTCTGATTATTTAAGATTCAAATTCCTCTTTGAAAAAAAAAAGGTTTTGCACTTTATTAGAACCCCCTAAATGAGGGAAATGCAGAGGTGTAATGAGAAGAAGTTCCCAGACAGTTCAATTGAGAAGTTAAACAGCTTGGTCAGTGTTGTAAGGCTCAGAAGCGTCCTCACCAGGCTTTAAGGAGTTTCTCTCCCTTTTCCAGTAATGTTGATGAACTCACCATGTGAGGCAAGAAAACTAGATAAATACATGGCCAATTGATCACAGATTACTGTGGTCTTCATTGCTTTTGTTTCCATAGGAAGTGAAATTACATGCAGTTCAGTTAATAGAAGGAAAGAATCTCTAAGGGCTTTTTTTCTCATTGCCACATTCCCACCCAAAGTCTTTGCAGCACCAAAGTACACCAGGTGAAACACATTCTAAATACTGTTCAGCTTTTCCAGTGAAATTTGTTACTCAATAGATTTATTATCTGTGTTTTTCCATTAAGTCTATAGAGGACTACATGAATATACCATGTGGTGTCAACCCCTTCCCACTTTTTTTAATAATTGCTTTAACATCACCTGAGAAACAGTTGTTAGGTTCATGACATAGAGGGAAAAACAAACACACACATGAAAAAAGAGACCCAGGTAGAACTGCCTATTAGGGGAATCTGCAGATGAGGAAGAACAAATGACCAAGACCAAAACCAGCAGTGTTAAACTTAACACCTTCATCTTGAGATGACATCTGCAAGGAAGAGCTGCACCACACCAGAAAACACTCTTAAAGGTAGTTGCTAATGGACTATTATCTTCTCTACCCATTGCCATGTCAATGTCATGTCATTACTTTCCTAGTTTCCAGGAAAAAACACCATCAGAATTGTAATTCTGGGAAGCAAGGTAGGTAGGGTTTATCCTCGTTTAGTACTAATTTATACTCCTGAATATTTTAGACTGAGATTGTAACATCCTATCTGCTTTCTTTGCACATCATTACAAAAACACTCTTGAAAGCTCTGCCCAGGCGGGAATTACAGGTACAACAAACATCTCAAAGATCACTTATTGGTGTTTTTAGTAATTGAAAACAACAAGTTTTACAGTGAAAAAGGTGACGAATAATCATAATTTCCCTGTAATTGAGTATTCCTCCTTTCAAGAGAAATATATTTTCATTGCATTTATATTAAATAAAGTGTTAAATCCTACTGATTTCAAGGTATCAAAGCTAAAGCAGACTTCTTTTAAAATAAGAAGAGAATTTCCCAGGAGGAGTGTTTACTGGCAAATGTAGTTGTTTCCCTCAAAATTTAGCATAGCTAGACATTAAGAAGCACTGTATAAGTATTCTCACCATTTCTTCATTCAGAAGGCAACAATATAATTGCTTCCCTTGACTATCCCAAGTCACATGCAGCCTGTTTTGTAGAATTTCTTTTCAGAGAGATTCTCCATAAAAGTAAATATGACTACAGCATTCCAAGTGCAATAAAATCAATTCTAGTACCTCCATATGAAAGTTATCTGAGGTACATGTTACTCTTTTCAGATTTAAGTACTGAATTAAATACATAAGGAGTGCAGAAAACAGTTTATATTAACACTGAGTGCAGAGAAACCTATTTCTTAGCAAAATCTGGCTGATCTCTAACACCTATGCTCATTAGAAATTGAATTATGATTCCTAGTTTAAATGGCTTTAAGAGGGAATATGGCAATAATAAAAGACAAAATGATGAAAAACTGAGATGGGAATTCATTACTACCTTTATCTAAAAGGCAACAAGAAACAAAACTATTCCTGCTGCTAAACTGACGTGCAGAAACAAAAATCAAAACAAAGAGCATCAGATGATTAGAAAGGAACACATTATTTACTTCAACATTACAGAACAGTCAGCAATGAAAACAGATGAGACAGGAAATACCTGGAGTAACAAAGCAAGGTGGTAGTCCTTTGAGATCGTGAAGGAAGCAGGAAGGAGAGCCGTAAAGTAAAAGAAGCAGAGTTAAGGTTTATTTAAGCAAAGGTTCATAAGCCATTTAGAAAAAAATCTTTTATTCTTGTGGCATATCACAAGCAGCTTTGTGAGAACCAGAATCAGCACAAGTCCCAAGAAGACTAAAACCAAGTGTTATGCAAAGGGCTTACACTGTTTTCATAAAGCCCTGGAAACTGAAAGAAGAAAAGGTATTTCAGCTTCTGTGGCCATGTCTGAGATAACTGAAGAGTGCTACTAAGTAAGCTTAAGAAAAAAGAACCTGCCAGAATTGCAATGGTGCCTAGTGGAACAGAAGAAATAGTATACACAAAAGCATCACACAATAATTAGTCATTACTTTTGCACTACTGAAATTATGTGTTTTTCTCAGTTTCATCATGGACAAATCCTTTAACAAGAAGTCATTTTTGAAAACAGATATTCAATATGAAAATTTTCTTATGACTCCCTCCTAACACAGAAGAGTACAAAAGCCACTGTACTTCCAACAAAGAACTTAGGAGACTCCTATGTACTATATATAAATTTACTTTGGTCACAGATCTTAGACAAGTACAGGAATACAAATGCCTCTTCCTGAAAAGCTCAAAGACTTGTTAAAAATCCCTTATGCTTATTATAGCATACTAAAAAAGTGAGAAGTCATTTCCCTACTTCAACAGTTCAATAGCTAATTCGATTCAGCAGCCATCAGTCCCTTCTTTTGCAAGGCCTTCTTTGAAAAGAACACAAAACAAGAGGGCTCTAAGAATTTCCTGTGTGTAGCCCTCTCATGTTGCGAGCAATTAAATTATATTATCAGTTTCATAAACTGCTGAAAATTCTTCTCATCACTAGCTAGGCCTAGTGCTTTGGGACTATTTCAGACCCTTGTGGCTTTGGTTCTTAGAAACTCTTAACTCTCAGCACACTTACTCAAAACTACAATTTACTTGCACCGTGGATGTCCCTTAGTGTAAAACATTTCCCTAAGCAGTCTCATGCTTATGCACCACTTCTCTGTCTCCAAAACCAATTTATGGAGAGCAGTCACATTCCTTGTTAGCTTTAACACAGCTGAGTTAAGAGAAACTAATCATTCCTAGTTCTTCTTCATGCCCTGATCACTTTAGCACTTTTTTCTCTGCAACTATTCCAATGTCTTGCTTTGTTCTTTAATGAGGGAAGAAAAATAAAAATAGATGCCCTATGAAGAAGTTCAGCTATGCCTGAAGTTCTTCTGAATGCCCTTGGAAACAAAAGTTGCCTGACTTCAGAATTATACTATTAAAAGAAGAAACAAAAGTTTTACATATTATCAGCTATCTGAAGAATACAGTGCTTCCATTTGTTTCAAGATTCAAACACTTGCTACTTTCCCTCGATAAAATAACTGATTTATCTTTTAAAATTTGGATTTGGTGGAAGTGTTTTTGTTGGCTTTTTGCTTTGGTTTTTTTGGGGTTTTTCTTGCTATGCATTACAGATACAATTGTATGTCAAGCACTCACATATATATATTTAATTTAACAATCTTTCTAATCACTGAGTGACCAGCACTACTTGACCCACATTGCCCTGTAAAAAGAGGGACAGTATTTCAGATCAAAAATTAACCTGCCCCTGCAAATAAAGGTCCCAATTATGCATAAATCAATTAATTTAACAATCTATTTCAGCCTGATCATCATTTATTTTAAGACAGAGACAAGGCTTATTAGACGCCAAGACTAGAGAAGGAACACTGCAGTGTAGGGTCACAGAATGATCAGGTCAGGAGCACCTCAGGAGGTCTCCAGCCCAGCCTCCTGCTCAAGGCAGGCTAAGCTGTGAGATCAGACCAGGCTGCTCTGAGCTTTTTCAGTCAGTTCCTGATCACATCCAAGGATGGAAGCTGCATCAGCTCTATGGTCAAACTGTTCCCTTGCTTGGCTGTCCTCATGGCAGGCTCTTCTGTCCCTCTGAAGCAGTCTTCTCCAGCCACTCCTCACAGGGCAAGTCCTCCAGCCTCCCTGATTATATGACCCTCACCTGAACTTCCTCCAGTTTACCAGTATCTTCTTTGTACTGGAGGCCTCACTGGATGCAGTATCCCAGATGGTCTAATGAGTGCAGCATGAAAAGGGATAATGGCTTTCCTCAACATGCTGACTGTGCTCTTGTTAAAACAGCTGATCCCAAACACCTGCTCCAGTATTTTTGTGCAGAAGCACACAACTAATCTGTAACTGCACTGTAACTTTAAGACCTGCCCAAATCTCTAGGATGAGGCAGTCAGCACCAGAATAGTGATCTAGGAGGTACTGCTCATCAAGCCAAAGTACCTTTAGAACTTCCTGTGCTGTGTTTCAAAGAATTTAAAAGTCCAAGACAAGCCCTATTATTCCAGCAGTAGATTGGAACAGGTGTTTTATCACCTCGACTACTGTAATCTACTACTGGAATACTACTGCAACCTGCACAGGTTCACTGCCTCTTCCTGTCACACCATCTCCAAAGTTAAACATTTAACTCCAAACACATTTAAAGTAATTCCTAATATTAGAGACTTGTACTTTCAATTATACAAAGATCAAAATGAGAGAAATCTAGTGTAGAAAGCATCAACTTTTTACACAGTGAAGGCAGACAATCCAAAGAAATCTGATACCACAAATGCCCATCTAAATGCATCTGTGTATTTACGTTTGAAATCTCCCCTTTCAAAGAGAGGCTTTACCCTACATATGGAGCTACAAGCTAAAGACTTACTCCACTGCAATAAAGGTTCTTCGTCATTCTTGACACAGATCCTTCAGCAAATGTCCGGGCTTTTCACAGTAGAAGCCAATTCTGGCTACCTGCTTTCCTACTATTAATTTTGCAGAACATTACTACCAGGAAGGGCTCCCGTGATATCAAAAATACTCAAGATAGCATGTTCCTTAATTATGTTATCTCTAGCAGGATTTAGCTTATCCTGCTAAACAGCCTAGGCTTTTCAAAGGAAAATAAAAAAGTCTCACATTGACATACAACTTCTCTTAAAAATCATATAAATATGACACAAGAGCAACTAATTTATGTTAATTAGAATACAAATAATATCATTGTTTTCCAAGACTTCTCAAACACTTCTTACTCTGCTGTCCACTTAACACTATCCATATCTGATCTTTCAGCTGCAAAATTAAAGAAGTCTCACTAATTAGAAGGCTTTGTTATAGTGCAACACAGTAAAAGCAGGACTATGTAATCTCACATGTTAAAGAGAAGGATGCTCTACTGAAATTAAAATCATGCCCTACTGAAATTAAAATCATCCTGTAAGACAACATATGCTTCATGGTAAACCTCAAGACTAGGGTAAAACACACTCTGGATAAAGTTTTACATTCCTCCAAGCTTCATATGGGACAGAAACAAAAAATATAAAAATACAGACCTCTACACCACTGTGGTAGGAAAAATGTAGTAATTATTTCTCATTAGAGATGAGCTGATTACCATGGCATCATTAGAAAACACTAACTTCAGACTAGTCCCTCACAACTTTCCGTAAGATCAAATTAATAAAAGTAGACAGTAACTCTTTCCACATGGCACTTTTCACTGCAATTCTAAGTACTGAGGTTATCAGATATCAAGAAGTAAGAAGGCAAGATTAAGAACAACTTTAGAATTTAATATGGATTTTCTGGAAGTTTTATACATTATTATAAAGTCAGATATTAGTTACCCAATCACATTTCATATGAGAAAGCTGACAAGATGACCTTAATATTTTTCCTTGCAGATGATCATCTGTTTGAACTTATTTCTGATTATCTGTTTCAAAGCTCTTACCTTCCAAAACAGAATACTACAGTGTCGACAGAAATGCAAGGTGTCCCCATACTGTTCCTTTATTGGGTAACATTTCTGAAGTGCAAAGTACATCAGCTTCCAGTCAATGTGACCTTTCTCTGATGGAATCAAATGCCTACAAAACTAGACATAAAATTAATATCTTCCTTTAAAATTGCTGTAGTCAATGCAGGCAAAGGACAGGGGAATGTGGGGGGAAGGTTGTTAAACTGAAGTTTTGTAACTAGAATTCTTAGAAGTCAGTATTATGACATCATACATCTCTGCAAAGCAGTGAGAGAGATCTGGCCACAAAAAAGATAGAAGGCAAAGACTAAAAATGGAAGAGTGCATATTTGCCAAGAAAAACTAGGCCATACACAGCTGATCTAATTCTACTGTCTCAATATTATTCTAATTATAGTCAAGAAGCATTTAACAAAACAGTATTTAGAGCTGTAAGCAATTAATTTTATCCTTTAAAAAAAAACCCAAACCACTCAGGAATAAGATTTAGAAACATGATTGTGCATTATGGATAGTGGTTTTCTGATAAAGCATTATGGATTTATATAAAGCTCTTTAATTTTAAAAGCATATACATGATTATTTTTCACATTTGGTTGTGATCTTTCTAGAAGGATAGCAATAATTAGTGATTGATGTACTTCTTGAGGACCTAATCTGCATGTAAAGATCAGCTGATGCACAACAGCTATCTCCCCCCAGCTTGAGCGACAGCCAAGGTTTCTTAACTATGTATTTATAAAAGACTTCTGTTCCACTCAGTGTGGATTAATGCTAATACATTGAGGGCTTTCTTCATTCAGAAGACAATTCCTGGATGGGGAGAGAATAGCACTGCTTTTCTGATTTCAGCTACACTTCACTTTGTTTCATAATGGCTCTTATTTTTTCCAACAGTGCTCTTCAGATATCAATTATATTTTTGTGGTTGTTTCAATGGTTCAACAAATATACTGCAGAGGACACAAAAAAAAAACAACCTAACGTGATTCTGTGGCTTATTAAGACAGAAAACTTTTAAAGAGAGGAAGCAGAATTTGATATGGCAGAATAAATAAAATCATTAGATTTCTATCATTTATAACTTAGTAAGAAATTGAATGTGAACATTCAGGACATACTGGAAACACTGTACAAGAGTACTTTATGTGGCATAGGGATAGCTATTTTCACTGAAATCCTCAAGGATCTTTTTCCCTGCATTACCCTAGTATAAGAAGTTCCTCTCTAACCAGTTTTGTCACTGTTCAATAGAGCTTACCTCATCTACCCTCAAAATCCACTCAACTGCTACATAAGCTTAAATTTGTTATCCTTGTAACTTCACCTTGAATTCTTCTGGGCTGCTTCTGAAGATGGGTTTTCAGTTTGCTTTTGTCTGTCTAGTTTTTCCACAGTTACTTCTAAAACCTTTCATGTCACAAAAAAAAAAATCTTATTTGGGTCAACTGTGCATGAGTTAATTGATCTTCAGTTCTGTCTTACCCATCACAAAAATACTTAATCTGGTAGTCACCAAGCAACTTCAACCTGTCAGATTTTTAAGAATGGGCACTTGCGCTTCCTCCAGTTCGGAATGTACTAGGCTTCAAAAGCTCTTCCTCCAGCTCTCATGAGGTAACTTTCTTAGGTTTATTTTCACCTAGTCTGACTTTTTTCCCAGCATTTATTAATGGGAGAAAACGAAGACAGTTCTGGAGTCATTCCTAGATTACTTTAATGCTCTTTATGAGGAAGTGACAGGAAAGTCCTACTTCTCTTTTTGTTATTAATTTCAAAGCACTTGTTCTAGGCTTCTTAGCAAAAATTCAGTTTGGCTTCTCCAGAATTTTCACGTATGTTAAAAGTCTGAGCAACCTGTCTGCCTACCTTAGTAAAGCAAGCTCTTCTTTAGGGGAACACTTTAGAGGTATCCTCTACAACACTGGTTAGGCAGCTTTTAAAAAAGCCCATCTTGTAATAGACATTTTTAAAAATAATGGAAAGAACAGCCCAGTAGTTATCCTAAACTCACAGACATACTGAAGGCAATATTTAGGAGGAATCAAGCCCCAAATACAGAGAAAACTCATGATTACTGCACAATGATAAACTTTTAATCTCAAAAAGGGCAAGTTCATGCTCCACTATTAGTATATAGTATCAAAAAGGCTACATTTATACAAATAACAGAGTTTATTACCTGCTTTTCTGCAAAATGGTACTGGCAGAGTTTTTTCCACAACTGTCTGTCTTCACTAAGCATGTACAAAGTTGGGGTCACTTGACCCAGAGTAATAATGTCCCAGCCATCAGAGAACCTGTATAAGATGTTATTCAGCATATGGAGAGGGAGATCACTAAGCGTAAGTCCATTGTTGACTTGCTGGAAATAAGAGTTGGAGACTTTTAGCTACGGAAAACATTACAGTATAAAGTACAAATAAAATTCTTTACTTTAGAGGTATCTTAGGTCTTAGTTTAGTTTTATCAAATCATTAAGTAAAATCTATGGTTAATTCTTGCCTACAACTATTCTCTAACTGCTGTTGAAAATTCAAATGACTAATGGTACAGAAGGAGCAACAGACCGTAAGTTTATAACTCACGGCTTTCTTACTGTTAAAATAAACATATCCTAAATTCATTATTTAAATTTCAAATAATTTTTGAAACACTTCTGCTCTCTCAATATCATGCAGTCTTGAAAACTATAATATAGTCATTTCCATCTTTAGTGTGCTAAACCCTTAACTATAGTAAAGGTATGAACCAATTATTTCTAACTTGTTGGATCACTACAGTTTCTCAATTTTTATTAAGAAACAAAACACATGTCAACTTGCCTTAAGACAACTAGAGCACAGAATAGAATACAGAATACAGGACTGAAGATCAGAGATACAAAATGAAAGCATTATGGAAGTCAGAGGCAGAAGAGAGCAGGATAATTTCTGAACTCTGGAGACAGTTCCCCCTCATATATAAATGAGAAGATCTGCAGAGCTGAGAGATTAGAGCACTGAGAAAGTTTTCATTAAGACTGTACACCTCTGTGAACTGTAGTGGGGTAAGCTACGCCACAGCTCCTACATGACTAAAGCTGGAGCCCACAGTGCCAGGCGGCAGAGGCTCAGGAGGCTGGAGGCAGTGCCCGGCTGGCAGTGAGGGAGCACGGGCAGTGCCAGCGCCAGGGAGCAGAGCTGCCCCAGCCCAAGGCGGTGGCAGCACAGCAGCCCTGCACCCGCGGGCTCGCACTTCTGTTTCCTTCTGAGCCATCTGGTACTGCTGGGGCTGTACCTCTGTTGAGGAATGAATATGTGAGCACTACAGATGCAAGATTTCTCATGGGCTACTTCAGCCAACATCAAAACAGCTCCAAGGAATTGTCACGCTGGAAGGAAACAAGCACAGCAGTAACTGCACTGTCTGTGCAGAAGTGTCTGTGCTCTGGTTGCCTGGCACATGAAAACTGCTGAGACCAGGTTCCTCATTTCTCCTTTCTATTCCAAAAGTAGCTCGTTTATTCAGATGAGCGGCTCAGATAGAAAGGACAATTTCAAAATTTCATAGCTGAAAGCCAGGAGATAAAACACTTGTATGACTTTACAGTGAGTGATATAGCATTTCTTCCAGGAGTAACCCAGCCAGATTAAAAAAAAATTGCCTGCTTATTATCAGAAGTTTCCACTATAAAACCCTGGAATAGTGCATACCACATGCTTTGAACACAGTCACATGAGGAGAATCCAGATGCTGAAGTCATTATCTTTTCTTATTTTTTACAAAAGCAACTGTGCTAATGAATAAATCTGCAAAATTGCTACTTGAATAATTTCTTTTTTTCCTCTTTTCTTGATACACCTCCAGAATGCCTTTTAGATTTTTATTTCTTCATTTGTAGAAAACTTATTTTGGAATTTAAAATTTGGGGTTTTTCCCCCATCTCTATCTGACAATCTAGAGAATTTTTTTTAACTTGAGAGAGAAAATAAATTCTATCTCTACTACAAACCAGCAATACAGACATTGTAGCAGTTTTCATTAGCAAAAAGCTATTAACACATTAGAAAATTAAGTTGATGCCATTTAATTAATTTCATATTACTTCTTTAAAAACCAAAAGAAGTAAAACTGTTTAAAATGTATTTGAAACTTGGTTCACTTACAGATCCTCAATCAATATTCAACATAATCTCCCTCCCCCAAATATTATTTAATATGATTTAATAATATACCTTGTTCATCTGAAGGTTTTTTAATTGTTGTTGCCACAGAAGGATAGTTTCTAATCGGCAAATCCAAATATTGATGTTGCCTACCAACACAGATTTTCCTACTCCCCTAATCAGTATACAGAGAGTAGAACTCAGATCCTGTAGAAGATCTTTGATCAATCGTGGATTATACTGGTCTTCCATAACTGGAAAACAAAACAAACCAAATACAGCTTTGGTTCACAGAGTTAACCAAGCTAATCAACACCTTTTCTAGGGGAACTAATTACAACTCAGTTGTTTGTGTACAAAAATGCCCTAATTCCCACCATGACATTCACTGGTGCTGTTCCATATATGCAAGATCAATAATTAACAATTTCACAGGCAAATTTGCTGCAACATTTCAAGCTATGCATTTGCAAACTTAATGCCAAACAGCTAGCTATAAATCCGATTTCTTCAGTTCAAAGCAGACAGTATAACATCTCCATTTAGTGTGGTTACCAGAAAAAAAGAAAAATCAATAAAATGTAATGTCTTTTTCTTAAAATAATCAAAACATATGTATTTTGAGTCTCAATACATCATGCAAACTTAAGCCCAAACATTTTATTAACCTAAAAGCTTTCACATTTTGTGAAGAGTATAATTTAACAGTAACCAATAATTTCTGAATAGAATCTAAATGTCACTTAATTTCACCAACCTGTTCAATAGACATTATTCAATAACTAAGAGAAAACAACTTATTGCAATCATGCAATGGGACGTATGAAACCTTGCACTAAGCATGCTATTGCTATGTCTTACAATGTAAAAATGGTAATAAAACTAACAAAAAAAAAAATCAATTAATAGCTTAGTTACAGCAATTAAATCTGAACAGTCAGATTAAAAATCCTTGGGTCTTACCCTTCTGCACAATTTTGTCCAAAATGTTAAAGTAGTTCTTCTGTGCTGCACCACTCAGTGAAGTTAACTGGGATTTTGCAATTAACTGCAAAAGCTAAGATAAAAAATTAAAAGTCAGAAGGACGGAAGTAAAACATGATTTAAAATGCACACTTAGTGCATACACTCACCTACAACAGCCTGGCATTTTGTGAAAATATAACTACAGAGTTCAGAAGACAAAGTAAGATATGTGGAAAGCTTTAGGCATTCCCACTGGCATCCCATGAACAATTCCTGAAGGATGTACATTTTCAAAATACTGTACAAATACTGGTGCTTATCTCTGACAAAGCAGATGACATACAGACTTTATGAGCTGTAGTGAAGTAACAGAGAGAATCTGTTTCAGGGGCTCACAAATGCAAACGTGAACTTGGATGTACCTGGATCCTGAAATCCCTGACAGATTTGGTGGCCAGGAACATCACCCTGAACTGATACCAGCTACCAGAATTACAGCTTCTGAGTGAAAGTATCATACTGGTCAAACTGAAGTGTGATGGATTTAGTGCACTACTTTCTACTCATGGAGAGGAAATACCCTTTTTTGCCTAAACTAGGGAGAAAAAAAAATTCCTGTATTACTCCTACATTCAGGTCCCTGGTAGAATAAACCACAGTGGTCTTATAATCAGCAGTGTACAAACCATGTCAGTAACTTTCCTTTGGGAATGGTTTAGGGCAAAAACCAAAACAGTTTAAGTTCTTTCTGCACATGAATGCCAAGATATAGCTACTAGAGGCAGCCCTTGCTCCATTCTGGCACATTTGCTTTTATATTTTAGATTCATTTTTGTAGCTGATAAGAACCATTAGCTCTTCAACAAAAAATGGTCTCTTATTATGAGAGACTTTGATGTTGTGATATTATTACAATGTTTAGAGGTGTGGCACTGAGCTTTGCAATTGCACTTTTTAACAGTGAGTTCAGAACAAGTGTTCTCAACATACTGGAAAGGGAAAGCAGGGAGCAGAAAACACCATTCCCTACAGAGTGCTCCCACCACTGGCCTGCAGAGTGCTCCTGTGTAGGGTAGCATCGAGTGTTGGCACAGAGGATGAAAGAGATCAAGCTTGCCAAAAATTATATTGTATCTTCATTTCTAAAACACCAATTTGACACTTCACTCAACATTAATCTTCCTTGGGAGGAAGAAAGAATACACCTGTTCTGTCCCTGATTAAATAATGTTCCTTCTGGCTTCTCTGCACGATCTCTGACAAAACATTATGTACTATGAAAGAAAGAAATAATTATCCTGATGTATTTAAATACAAGCACTCTTGTCTCAAAAATTATATAAACAGGTATCAAGATCTTTTTGTTGGCTTTTTCAAAGCCTATTAGCTTGATTAATAATTTGGAATATACCTAGAGGTCTCTGGCAGTTTGCCAGTTCAAGCAAGTAGGTACATTTCTCTTGATTAAAAAAGAAAAAAAAAAATCAGTTATGTTGCTCAGTCTAAAGATCAAATCAAAAGACAAATTCCACCTGACTGATTTTAATGAAGATTACAATTTCAGTGAAAGGTAATATGCAAGGATTAAGACAATTTTAGCAAAAGCAAGGTAGGAGGACTACAAGGATCTGACACACTGATACAAGCAGAGCCATAGCTTATGTTGTCTACTACAGATTATAACTTTGAATGGATCATCTCTTCAGTCAGATGGAAAAATTTGGAAAAAACCAACCCATATCAAATTCTATGTATCAAAATTTAACAGCTACGAAGTTATCAATATACTACAGCACCATCCAATACAAAAATCTAACTGATCCTACCTTCTCCCCCTCACTCCTCATCCTAAAAGGGTCCTGGACAGACATCTATATTAACTTTTAATAATGAATGGCATATTTTTACTTAGTTGGAGAATCATCTTGGTGGCCTGGGATCAAAGAAGAACTAGAGTAGGGATTGATCTTTAAAAAAAAGTATTCTTGATTTATACCTTGCTATCAACAAGCAGCCACCACCTCAGGGGAACTGCTGCAAAGACAAATTAAGTTTTGTATTTGTAAAACAATTCTAAATTTTAAAAATTCCAAACAAATTCTGAAACATTTAGAGGATTTTGAAAGTCCATCTACTATTTTAAATTCACATAGATTCCTTAGGGTCTATTATTAACAGACTAATGGTTTGGATCGCAAAGCCAAATTTCTGAATTTTAAAAGTAGTGCTCCTGCCTCAATGATCTTAAGCCTGACTGACTAAACCAGCATTTTGTATTCCTTGGCAAACAGAAGAAAAACTGGTCAACGTGCTTATGTTGGACTTTGCACTTTGACTTGATCAACTGTTTCGAGTAACTCAGTTTAGGCACTGCAGCATCTAAAACAAATGCTAAATTCTAGATCTGCATTCCTTTTACCTGCTTGCTGTTCAAGTGAGGTGCCCAAGGTTGACACCATTTATACGAATCACCTTTTGTAGGTGCTTTGTTTTTTTTCTTCCTACTGTTCAAGGCTGAAAAGTCTTAGGAAAGATCACAGCTCTTGATTCTTCTCCCAAAACAGCATTAAAAAGTAATGTTCTAAACCACAACACATACATGTACCAAAAAACCCCGAAACCCTGCAAGGGAAACAAACCAGGCAAGTACACTAACCACTACCCTGGAAGCAAACTCTTTTTGCTTTGTTTCCACATCTCTTGTTTTTCTGAAAGTACAATACATTGCCTCAACTTCACAGGGAATGATAGAATGTGTTTTCTCTCCAAATACTGCACAGCCTAGTGGTAAGGGTGTTCTCCTGGTATGTTTATTTAATTTTTATTTGTGTCTTTTCAACTTCTGGATGCATTCCAACAAATACAATACTTGTGAACAGCCTCACCACAGAACTGAGCTCTAGTCCTGATGTGACTCACATTTTGAGCTTCTCTAGGAGCTGGAACAAGCACTTTATTGCATCAGGTTAGATAATAAAATAAACCTGGGGCTAGAAAGAAATCAGTATCCCCAGAACAGGCATTTCCAAATGGGCAGCTGGTTAGGCATTGAGGTAATTAAGGCTGGAGTCTCAAGTTTTAAGGGATGTTAAAGACAAATGCATAGATACCTTCTCCTTGATAAAAAAATTGTGCAGTCAGTCACAGGACTAGTAAGAAGTTGCAGAAGATACCGAAATATCAAAATATTTACACATCAAGTATTCTTCTGGAAATTGTTATTTTAAGCGTATTTAAGATGTAGCAAATATTTAAGATGAGTAACACTTTGCTATTTTTGGTTGTATAGAAATTGTTTTACCTTTAAAGAGAGTTCATTACCCAGACTAGCGAACAACAATTGAAACTACCATCAATGTCTCCCTCTAAATACACAGCACACTGGCCATCACCATCCCCCTCTAGCTATAGGCTTTCAGACAGCCATATACTGAGTTTTCACCAAAGAAAATTTACTCAGTTTAAAGTTGTTTCTTGCATTATAAATTACATGTGAACAGGGTATTTACACAATTACAAACCGTTACCTGTTCAGTGCAAAAATACTCCTTTTGTACACACAGGCACATCAGCAAATGCATTTTTCTAATATGCATATAAAGAGCTTACTTTGACCACGTAATTGAACCTCCTGATGTCCTGAATCGCACTTGAAAAGTCTAAGCGGTTAAACGCTTCTCCCAAGGTGCAATAGCCGTGTCTCTGAGAAGAGGAAAAAACACACTTTAAATGGAAGGAAACAAAGACAAAATTGAGCAAAACATTCAGAAAAGCACGCTGACATGCAGCTGATGCTAATGGATACCATGCTCCCTGGAAATACAGTGCCTCTAGACTGAAGAGTTCTTTTTTCTACAAGAAATTAAATGAAACCAGATATGCTATTTGTAACTAACAGGTACATAGGCAAGGCCTTTCAATTCATACTAAATGTGTAATCTGGCATCACTGGTATTTGATTTCCCTGGGAATCTACTCCACTCTTGCAGAGTGTCACGATGCTGGCATTTGCCATGCACAAGGAAGAGCTTGCTTGTACAGCAATCTGAGCCTACAAGTATGAGAATTATCTGATTCACACTTGAGGGTAAGAACACAGCTAGTTGCTTCTGGGATCAGAAGAACAAATGGTCTCAACATCAAATAGAATTTATTTTGGTGCTAGAAGCTTAGGCACCACAAGCAAAAACAACTGCATTTCCTTTGGTACTTCTCCACATCTTAATGTGAAAATGGAAGTTTCAGAGGCTGTTGTGAATGACTTAAGATGGTAGTAGCAGCCCAAAATGACATGAGATCACGTAAACTCAGTATATTTAGAGCCACAAAGCCACATTGGAGCCCAGGACCAAATATACTGAGGCTAGGAAAAAACTCTAACTGGTAAAAGAGAGTCTTGCAGAGCAGTGTGCTACTGTGGTTTTATTAGCCATGGGAAGGAGGCAGATAAATAATTATTTGAAGCTCATTCCTAGACAGACTTCCTTGGTAAATTATGTGATGGTGACAAATTTGACAGTACAAATTAATGTTCCTTTTTGCGACCCAATGAAAGCTTACCCTGCATGTGCCCCAGTGGGACAGGACAGTTAACAATTCACTACAGAGTGGTGATAATTACTGCCTATTAGTTAATGACCAAATTCAGGATTGTCCTGCTTGCTCATTCAGCTGACATAGCTCAGATCCAAGCACACTGCACACTTCACGATATGCGCACCTTGCTTAGCTAATAGCAGTGAATGAACACATACGGTTAACAAAACTTTTGTTGAAATTTAAATATTTGTGGCTGTTCTCTGGCTAAACAGTTATCATAAGGTTATGCTTGAAACATTAATATGAGAGACATTTCCTTGAACAGATTTCTATGAAACTACAGCTCTACCTTTCCCAGTGTACCGTCATGACAAAATTATTCAAAGAGCATCTCCAATTTCATTTCAGCTACACACATGCATTTGTTTTGGTTTTCTTTCATTTCAATGCTCTCTCCTGCAGCATGTTTCATATGTTTCTTATCAAGACCTTCCTAACTTGTCATTTTGTCCTAAAAACCAGTATCCAGTTTGGGAAAAAAATGTTTCCTAGTTGTGAGTCTGCTATTTCAAAATCAAGAAAGATGAGAACCTGTAAGAAAAACTAGAGCCTCTAAATAATGTTTTAGATTAGCTTAAATTGTTGCTCTGAAATTTTTGGTTCATGTATGCTTATTCCTTGCTACTTTTTCAACCTTCTACTCTAAGCTTTTAAATTTATACAAAGAATTACTTGAAATATTAGTGTTTAATTCTAACCATCCTTGCTTTGTTTTTTAAATTAAAAAACCCAAATAAACCTGAAAGGTGAATAGTCAAATATCAGAAGATAACCAAAATATTTCGTCCACTCTGACTGGACAAGAAACAAAAGCAAATACTCACACATCACTAGTACACCAACTTCTGCATAAGTAGGGGAAAAAATAATCCCTATATATACAGGTTATGAAGGACACCAATGAGAGATTTTAGGCTATTTGTATTTTGGCCTCTATACAGTTTGAAACCTCAGCTTAACACCCTTACCATTCAAAGGGCCACAATGACTGGTGGCAGGCCGTCTGTTGTCCCCCTGCTCCTTCTCACCCTAATTTGATATGGCACAAAGGGAAAAAGCATGCTTGAGACTTTTGCAGACCAATCTAAGTTAACCTCATCTAGAAGATAAAGCAGAAAGAGGGCTGTGAATCTGGTGAAAGGCTTTACAGTACCCTTCAGATATAGACAGGCAGTCTCTGGGTCACTGGTCTACAAGGTCTGCAAAGTCTTGCAGTATGTCCTTTGTGTAAGCTCTCCTCAATAGCATGCCCTTCCTGAGTAAAAAGCTCTGTATTGTCTCTCTCAGCTCTAAAATGCAAAGCTACTTTTGCCTGCATGACTACAATCATCCCACTCACCTCCTTCCCTCTCTCCTGACTGGTATTACTATGTGGATGTAAAACCTCTTTACTGGTGTTCAAGTTCCACACACCCCAGATAGCCATGGCAATCAGCACAGGATGAAACTCAAACTTCAAGAGTTTAATCTCTACATGGAATGGATGTATTTTAACTCTTGGCTTTCCAAGAGGTCATTCCAAGAGCTTTCATGTTCCCTTTACAGTTACATGATACAGTTTATATCCCAAACTGAAAGCATATGGATTTTGTTGATCCTCTTTGTAAAGTTTGAAACTGATGTTTTACTTACTTCCATTCAAATTTACACCAAGATTCCAAAATATCAGGTGGCTGCCTGCAAGCAACTTCTTTGGAGATGTTTCTCTGGTTTTGCAAATACTTTCAATTTTAGTTCAAAGAGAGACAGTAGAAACACAGATGGGCTTGTATAAGTAGTGGAGAACTGTATGTCTATCCTTGCAAGTTCCCACATCTCTGCCACAAAGACCTACCTAGAAGTCACTCTGCCAGCTGCCTTTGCCTCACCATGTGCAGGTCTCCAGTGTTGCCAAATAAGAGAGTAAAGCATAAGCCCTAAGACCACATGGCAAAAATGCTTTTTTCAATATGCTTTCTGTCAATTAAGAACCACAAAGACTGTAGGAATCGACCCACACCATGCAGACTTACTTCCCTGGTGCTTTCTTTATGAACATAAATCCACTTTTCACGATAAAAACCTAAAAGAAAACCAAAATATAAGCATTTTAGGCTTCCACATTAGTTAATGCCTTCCACAAAGAAACTCAACTAAACATATAATTTTCAATAATATGCTTCAAAAGATAGTAGAACATTTTTAATGAAGGAAGTTTATAAAGCCTAGAAAAAAAAAAATTTCACAAGTTATGGACTTCATGGAAGTAACAGAAAAGTTATATAAATGTTTTTTTTTAAAACCAGAAGAGGTGGCACACAATTGGGAGATGAATGACAACTTTTGTCAGCTGTGACCAATCACTGACATAACAGTAGTCCTACATAATTCCTGACCTTTTTTTTTCCATACAACAGGCTCCTTAGCATTTGAAAGTACAGCAGATTTGGACAACATTTTTGTTCCTGGCCACTCTACCCCTGGAATCCATTTTCTTCTGTACAGGTGCCTGCTCTACATTGACTTGGTTCAACTAACTGGAGGAGACTGCAGGGAAGTTAAGGATGTAAGACTAATAAAGGCAACCAGGCTGACCTTCAGCTTTCACAAGTCTCACATGTTGTCAGATGAGACATCCAGACTCTTGAATCTTCTGAAATACTTTAAACTCAGACAAGCTTGGAGAAGCTTGCAGCTTTCTGCAATACCATCTCTCTAAGAATTTTGGGGATATACAAATAACAGATAATTTCAAGATCAAAGCATTAGAAATGCCAAGAAGTTGCTAATCAACTTAACCTTTTTTACCTACTCTACCACATTCTCTTCTTCAGTAAGTTACTTGCTGCCATACACATTTGCAGCCCAAAGCACAAGTGATCTTTTAAATATGAGAACTGATAAAATGGCTTTCATATTTTAAATTTTTTTAAAGGGATTTCTCTCCAAGAAATTCAATACTGATAAAGTCTTTATCCAGAGATATCATTACTATGACAAAATATATTTATTTCTGAACTGATTCTGGAATTGTATAACTAATTACCATCTGAATTAAGCAAAAAATAAACCAACTGCTTTGGGAAGCAGAAGCTCCCATAAGCATCCAGAAGAATTTAATCTCAAACTAGTCCACAGTCTCAATTAAGACATATCACTTTTGACACCAGAATTTGTTGCCAATACAGAAACAGACATAATTTGGAAGGCTACTCTATAGCTGAATATAAAATAATGGCTATTATAACATTTTTCTGAACCTACACGAGTCTTCTAAAATAAATGAAAAAACCCAGCCTTACATTGTGAATCCGTGTTATTCCTAAAATGATCTTTTTTCCTTTTCTTGGCTGCAAACTCACAGTCTTCAGTACTGTATACTTCTTCATTCTCATCATCCCCAGTTATGATACTGAAATAAAAATATCTAATTAGAATAACCATAATTAAATAAAATTAAAGATGCATACACCATTACAATTTTCTGCATTAAAATCTACCAGCTGAAAAAAAAATACATCATATTCTTAATTAAGATCTTCTACCTGATTGTCTATAGCAACATGTATCTTGAGAGAAGCTGTCTTGTTCTTTTCTTCTCAAAGGGGTTGAATTTTGTGTCGAAGTGATTAAATATGCAAAAGTACCTTCCTAAGAGGCATCTTGTAAGCCGTTACTGACATTCAGGAAGGACTACTAAGACGACAGTACTAACTGGACAACTGCAAAACTCTGCAAAGCTCTGGTGTACAAAAATCCATTACCTGAAGTGGCCCAAGCCTTAACTACACACAGGTAAAAGTCTGTGAAGAATTACTGCACATCCCTGCACAGGCAGAAAGCCAGCAAAGAACGACATCTCTCTTACTACTGTCACCTGCGGGACAAGGAAGGTCTTTCTTTTAAGAAATGCTTGACTCACAGCTCAGCACATACAGGTGTCATGGCACTGTTCTACCAATGATTTGTACAGCATGCAGAGCCACGTGGTCTGTCTCTGCCAGAGAGACTTAGCTGTACCTATGTCACTTCTGACAGTTAACTATGTAACCCAACAGTGAGGACTATACCAAATACTTATGTATATCGTACATACAATGTGAATATAGAAAAAAACCATACATACATACAAAAACAACACATACTATTAAGGCTTTTTTTTAATAAGCTAACCTTTCTAAAATTTATATACATTTAAAAATTGCCTGTGCTACAGAAAATATACACAGCTTCATAAAATTTGCTTTCCATTTTCGCAGTAACTATAAGGACCAGCAACGAAGATAAGAATGGGTGTTCTCTTTTCTAGCACGGAGAAGGAAGATACTTCATATGAAGGCCACAGTCTTGCACAGATAAGAATAATGAAGGATACATGGTAATGAAGTTTAACAGGGAGACTTTTTTATTTCTACATTATTGCTCTTTGACAATAAAGTCGTATACAAAACTCCTCACATTCATTACTATTTTTAATCTAAATTGCTTTTTATCATTGCCAGTTTGAACTTCAGATTTAAACAACTGAACACTGTAAACTGAAGGACATGATTTTTTTTCAAAAAGTATCTGGGCATTAAGTGACAAAAATCAAATTATTTTAGTCTATTTCTACTAGCTTATAGAGTTAAAATTCTCAGGTTTGAATCATTTGTTAAACAACACTGTAAAAAATTTTTGGTTTTTGAATAATTCTAATCAGTAAATGCTAGCTCAGCTTAAAGATACACAAGTTGAGAAGATTTAGAAAAAAAAATTGGTTTCATCTTAGCTTTTTTTTTTTTTTCAGGATTTAAACCTAACAAACCTCTGCATTCAGACAGTGCTCAATCCAAGGTGGAGGCCTTAGTTCATGCCTTAGTATTTTTAATGCAGACAGTAAAGACTCAGTACCTTAAATACTCTGTGCAACAGTGCCAAATATCACATCTGGTCAAACAGCAAAATAGTTCAGAGGGAAGAAACCATCAAGAGACAAAAGCAAAGCAACTGAAAAAAGCAAAACATCAACACCAACAAGTTACTTGATTATGTAATATTCCAGTCCATCAGTTTGGGAGGTTTTTTCCCCAAAGCTACCATACAGGAAATCAATAAATTTACTAAAATTAATTTAATTATGTTTTAACATATTGGCTGCATCACCACACCATCTGAGAAGTTATTGCAGAATCTGAGGAGTTGCTACAGAACCAGAAATTGAGCCCAAAGCTCCCAGAGCTTTATCATCCTAACAACATATACAAGACTAGGGAGATATGTCCTGATACTCTGCCAGCAGATAATCCAGGCAGCACAGAAACACTCTCATTCCCCTTGACCTAGGGCAAGCAATGGGGAGAGGATGGGAGGTCACATTCCTGAAGGCCTGCTTAGAAGAGGAAGGTTAATATGTAAAGATTCCTTCTTTTGTTCCTGGAGAGGAAGTGTCCCTAGAAAGTAATTTAGACCAGTAACATACCTGAAGTGATTTAAAGCCCATTCCACTCAAGCATCATATAAATAACTAAGGCAGCTTAAGGAGTCAATAAATATAAGGAATTGTGAAGATAAAGAGGGTTATTTCAAACACTTTTGTCTAGCATTCAAATTTGCCTGTGACATTCCTGGAATTCCTCAAATCTCTTAAGAGAAAAGACAGATTGGACTGTTACCTCTAAGGATCTTCTGATATGAGACTTTATTTCCTCATGTTTTGTCCCACTTCACATGGAGAGTCTTTCCCTACTTATTTGTAAACACCACCAGTCTTCTTGACAAATTTTTAGTATGAAAGCAATTCATTAAAGCAAGGGTCCCACAGACATCAGAATAGGATAGAAACACAGAGTTACCCAGTGACTGCTAGTGTTCCTTCCAGAAATCTGTAGAGCTGCTTGACGAGTAATAAAAATGCTGCTCTATTGTTCCAAAAGCAACCCCTGCCCCCTCAAACACCAAGCTAAGATACAAGAAACCAAATCAAGTGCTGCACATGCCATATGGTGTAACAGAAGCCTTAATTTAATGTTTTTATTATAATACTGCATGTGACATCAGTACACCTGGAAGGATTTAAATACATACATAATACTGCCAATTTACAGCTATTCTTACTCTCTTGTCTTGATGACGCACTTCATCAAAAATTATTCTAAAGCTTTTAAAAGCAAAGTACCTGGTGTCCTTAGAACTAAAATATCTTAGATAAATCATGTACGAATTTCAGTTTTTCCAAAAAAAGTAATTTCTCAGCAGTATTTAAATAACCTCTTGGCTATGACGCTTAAAATGATGGAAAATGTGACAGGGTTATCTGAGCTCCAACTATTTTCCCTCATCCCCTTGCTTCTTTTCACGTGGCCCTCAAGTCATGAAATTATATACAGAGACACACTAAATATTTTAGAAGTGACTCTTACAGCTTGACCACGCATGGAAAATCCTGAGCTAAGTGCATGCACCAAATGACTTTTGTCATTTGACAAATATATTGTAATGTTATCTGTTAATAGGTTCAAATCAAAGGACTTCCATCCAGTGCCAAAATCACTCTTGTGAACACTGTATCTCACAGAACTAAACAAGAGACAATGCAGACTGAAATGACTACCCTGCCAACCTAAGTAGTTCATATGAACTTAACACAAAAAAATAAGTATCACCATCATGAAAATCTTATTAGTCTAATTCTCCTTCTTTTACCTCAAAAGGAACACATAAGACAGGTTTACTCCTAAATTGCAGGCTGCTGAAAGGCACTTGCATACAGTTCTGTAAGGCAGCTCCTCTCCACACCAAACTCCACGGACACAATGCCACAGCACTGGAAGTATATACCTTTGCTTGAATTTACAGGCAGTCATGGCCAGCATTCACACCACAGAGCTTGAATGCACACAGCCCAAGCCACACTTCCAGTTACTGTATACCTTGAACACAAGGCACTCATGCAAATAACTAAGACCTACAGAACTGATGGTCTAATTTTTTTTCCACCTTAGTTTCCATAGAAAGATCTAAAGTGCAGCTATTCAAGCATTATGCCAAACAATGAAAACTGTTCCTGCACAAGTGATTATATTTCTTCAAGCATGGGGACCATTAGGTCCACCAATTTTACTAACTGAGCAACTGGATTCACCAAGGCACGGGGTGACTAATCAAGCAAAGTTAGAAGTTCTATTTTAATAAGAACACATTCTTCAATTCAAGTAGCTGATGTGTCTTGAAGGTTTATTTCTAAATCTGTTTGCAATTAGATCTTTGTAATTTCTGAAGAGAAATTATTTGCAACAGGTAAAGGACAAAGTTTGGCAAGTAACAATATCTATACTTTCTCTCACAGAACAGAAGCAAAACTAAAGAGGGTTTCAATCAACTACATAGCTTGAATTTATTTCTTTATAAATGAAAACTGCTATACTGCTCCCTGAAATACAATACTAAAGTACTAACTTCAGAAGAGATTCCTACAGAACATTTTGGTGAAAAATATTATTCCTTCCAACGGATGTAAATGAATAAAACCCTGCTAGAACTGCCAGACTGGCATACACCACCATCCGTATTCACAGGGCAGTTTAAAAAAAGACAAATAGTATTTTTGTAGTTTACTGTATGCTTCTTCTACAAGGAAGCACTTTATCAAGTCTCATTCTTTTTTAGTGCTACATCCTGTTAACAAATATCCTAGGCTGAGTTGTCTTCAATATACACCATAATGATTTCCAAATAGCTTACGATGGTACAGAGAATCAGCCAGCAACACATCTTACACTGCTGTACCACAATGTGAAGCCCTGCCCATGGCACAGAAGAAGCCCAAGCCTGGATATATGCTGGGTATAGACTGGATAGGAAGCAGTTTTGCAGGAAAGGAGCCTGGAGTCTTGAGGGTAAGTAGCTGAAAACAGGTCAGCAGTGTGCCCTTGTGTTCTATTAAGCCAACTGCACCCTGGTTTGAGCTAACAAAAGTGTATCCTGCAGACTGAAAGAAGCAAACATCCATGTTTATTTGGCATGAGTACTCATCTGGAGTACTGTGTCTAGTTTGGGGCTCCCCAATACAATGAAAACATGATCATACTGGCACAACTCCAGTGGGGACTTACCAAGGTACTGGAGCACACAGTGCACAAGGGTAAGAGAACTGACCTCGTTCAGTGTTAAGAGCTGGTGGTGAAAGGAAATCTGATTGTTGTCAGTTTTTAATATGAGGCTATAAATAAGATGGAGTGAGACTGTAAGGTTGGAAGAGGTGGGCAGTAGTAAGTCAAGTGGTAATGGACACAATATGTAAAAAGAGAAATACTTACTAGACTGAGGAGGGCAGGGAGAAATGACACAATATAGGACAAGCCAAAAACAAACTAAAACCCAAAAAATTAAGAGTAACAGAACAGGAGCCCAGAGAAGAACTTCCATTCTTGGAAAAGCACAAACCTGAACTGGGCAAGGCCCTGTACAATCCAACCCCAGCTGGCCTTGCTTTGAGTACGTGTTTCAATCAGATGACCCCCAGAGGTCATTTCCACCCTAAGTTGTTCCATAATGTTGTGAAAATAGATGTTGTTAATTGCCGTTTAGCAGCAGAACTTAACTAGCATATAAAAAGTCCAAGTTATAATCATAGATCCAAATTTCAAAGTGTAGTGAAATTACTCAAAAGTAGTGCTACTATGCCAAGAAGTACCAACTTGAATTCGCTACTCTGAGTTTGGACAACATACATCAGTAATTAAATAGACAGAAGCAGAATTAAGAAGAAAAAAGTAAAGCCACAGTTTGTGGCTCCAGTGGAGTTCAGTTCTAGGATCTTCCAAGACTAAGGGAAAAGAAAAAAAACAAAAAACCAAAACAATCCAGTATTTTTGCTCAAAGAAGCAATAAAAATAACTCACCTTGCTCTTTGGGAGAAAGATACATATATACATATACACACACCCCATTATAAGCAGAAGAGCAAAAGTCTCAGTGGTATTCACAAAGAGTGAGAACTCCTTTTTCATACTTGTCAAACAGCATTATTTATTTTTTTAAGCAATTTTCACAGTTGCTAAATACTTACTAGATTTCCCTTAACTTGCCAAGTATATTATTAAAGATATAAAAGAGGGAAGATTTTTTTTTTTTTTCAAAGGTATTTGAGGCAACTTTGATGTTGGAGGCTTACGGAACATTCTTTCAGACACAGTGTTTTGTAGCCACAGTGGCCAGACTGTGTGGATAAAGAAGTCTGAATGAGATCAGTGACAGATGACCACAAAAAGAAAAAAGGCATGAAGAAAACAGTAGGTTAAGCTTAACAATAATGCTTCACTGCTTGATAACTCCCTTGAGGATTGTTTCAGAAATTTAGAAAACACAAGTGTGTGACTACAGGAAGTCCTAGCTTCCCAGTAAATTCCATCTAAACCAGATGAGTTATCATTTACTGGACTAACAACAAAACACTGAATGTTCCCTTTCCTCATTATGAGCACATTATGCTGGAATTTATGACCAAGAATGTTATCCCTGAGAATTACTTCTTTGTGGAGAAATTTGCCTTGACAAAGCTATTTGTATCACACCAGTCTGTGGGCATTTGCCACAAGTATTACTTTATTTATCTAATCTCTTTCTTACCTATCCTACAGGAGCACATACAGTCATATATTGTGTTAGAGAATGAGCATTAAGCTACCACTGACTGTATATTTGGAGGAAAGGCATTTTCTGTCTGCCACACACTAATGCAACACCCACTCAGAAAGCCTTCATTCACTTCCAGGTAACAGTTCAATATGGCTGTTTGCACTTGCAATTTACAAGTGTCACTTTTACCTTTAAATACTACTCGACTGGCATTCGGGGAGGGGGCTTTTTTGTTGGGTTTTTTTTGGCTGTTGTTTTGTTTTTTGGGGGTTTTTTTTAGTATTTATTGTTTTATTATTTTGAAAGACATACAACCTAAGAAAGGACCTGGCTGCCTCAAATAAGCAACTCACAAAGAAGTGACAAAAGACAGACAATCTCCACAGGGGTCTCCTGTCTGCCTAACAAAACACATGACTGCATTTGTATACAGATGACATCAGCTACCACAAGCCAATGCAATCTGAATGGAAATTAAGTCAATCTTTGCCTTCCCACCTGCTATTAACTCATGCAGAATCACTTTTTTTTTTTTTTTAAACTTACACAGTGTGGCTGATATCATTCAGCTGATTATTCCCATCCTCAAGGGCAGGACTAAAGGGTTCACATCTTTTCCATCCATCTTCTGTTTTAACCCATCTCCATCCAGGGGATCTCCAGTCTTGGCCCAAAAATGGCATGGTTCCTCTATAGGCAGCAAGAAGAGATTTTTGGTCTATTATTTATTAAAAAAAGTTTCAAAACTTCCTGTCATTATTTCAGTTTTCTCTTTAGCCTTAAAAAAGAAAAAAAAAAAAAAAAGAAGAAACTACCTTGAGAAAAGTTCTCTATAAAGCATCCTTTTAAGAAATAGATTCAGTGGTTTAAGTACATTTTTTATTCTCTAACCACATTCTTCTTGTCTTTCAGCATTTAGTAGATGAAGGTAGATTTCCTTGTTCTTTAGAGAACAAGGAAAAGAAACCTGGTAGTCCAAGACAGGAACAATACCAAGAAGCAAAATTGTATCACGTGTAATCTGCTCTGCCATGATCAAACAGATTACTGATTTTTATATGTGACTAATAAATGGTTTTTAAAGAGATTGACAGATCACAAAATCAATATCGCTCCTTTTATTTTTTTCTAATCCTTACAAATACTAAGTTTATGGTACAATGTGTAGTGATGTTTCGGTAAAGGAATTTTCACTTTTCCCAAATATTTTTTCAGTTGTTGTTGAGGGTCACCACCTCTCGTGCCAGCCTCGTATTAAGCAGATACCAGAACAAAAGAAGACTGCAACAAAGTCCATTGTGACACGTCTCCAGAAATTCCTACAAATAGATGCAGATCAACACAGGTATATCACTCAAACAGTGTTCTGCTACCATTTTTCGAAAGTGAGATTCACTTCTGACACATGAAGAATTTGAACAAGGCAATTTCTACACTCTGAAGACTATGACCTTGCCAGATTTGCCCTCTTCTTCCCATTCATGACACAAACATATTGCTCCTTAGTTTAAAAAGGGATTTCACATGCAAGCTATAGAGGGAAGATAGCATTATCATATTTGAAACACGTGTTAATATATCACAGCAACAGCTTAGGTTCTAAAAAATAAGCATTTTCTAATATTTTTTCAACTTGAAAAAATATTAGGCACCACATCAGTAAACATCACTATGAATTTATTTAAACATTTGCGCTCTTGACCAGCATTTACCCAGTATATTCTTCAGAACAGGATAAAACACCAGAAGAAATACAGGCTGAGTGAGCCAGTTGGGTTTTTCTTTAATTAAAAATCTGCATACTATGCAAAACAAAGTGCATTGTCTAGGCCTCAGGATTGACTAAAGTTCCCTTCCTACTCATAACTCAGCTTTCCTCTGCTCCTAACAAGAACCTTTTCCAAAATTTACAACATCTGTTCCCCCAGTCACGACAAACTTTATTCATGCCTATCTGCTTTTCCAATCCTTTTACTGGTTCCTAGGAATAATACAAACCACAAGAAGTTGTTTAGTACTCCCCTCATACTGGTGTCATTATCACACCATGGTTTGGGTTGGAAGGGACCTTAGAGATCACCCAGTTCCAACCCCTCTGCCATGGGCAGGGATACCTTCCACTAAACCAGGTTGCTCAGAGTCACATCCACTCTGGCCTTGACCGCCAAAAAGGATGGGATACCCACCACTCCTCTGGGCAACCTGTGCCAGTGTTTCATCACTCTCACAGGAAAGAACTTTTTACTAAGACCTAACCTACACCCACCTTCTTTCAATTTGATGCCATTCTGCTTTGTTCAGTCACTATGTGCCCTTGTAAAAAGTCCCTCTCCAGTTCTCTTGTAGCCTTCCTCTAAGTACTGGAAGACTGCTCTAATGGTCTCCCCGAAGCCTTCTCTTCAGCTGGCTAAACAACCCCAATTCTCTCAGCCTGTGTTCATAGAACAGGTGCTCCAGCCCTCCTCTGGACTCTCTCCAACAGGTTCACAGCCTTCCTGTGGTGGGGATCCCAGAACTGGATGCAACACTGCACGTGGGATATGAGGAGAGCAGAGTAGAGGGGGAGAATCACCTCCCTTGACCCACTGGCCACATTTCCTTTGGTGCAGCCCAGAACACGTTTGGCTTTCTGGGCTGCAAGAGCACATTGCTGACTGATGTTGAGCTCCTTGTCAACCAATAACCCTGAGTCCTTCTCCTCAAAGCTTTTCTCAATCCACTCTCCGCCCATCCCATACTTGTGCTCAGGACTGCCATGACCCAGGTGCAAGATCTGGCACCTGTCCTTGTTGCATTTTATGAGGTCTGCACACACTCATTTCTGTCTGGTCAAGATCCCTCTGGATGGCATCCATTCCCTCCAGCTTGTTGACTGCACCATGCAATTTGGTGCCACCCACAAACTTGCAGAGGGTGCACTCAATCGCACTGTCCATGTCTCTGACAAAAATGTTAAACAGGCCTGGCCCAATCCTGACCCCTCAGCAATGTCACCTGTCACTCCTCTCCACTTGGCAACAAAGCTGTTGACCACAGCTCTTTGAGGGTGACCATCCAGCCAGTTCCTCATCTACCCAGTGGTCTATCTGTCAAATCCACATCTCTCCAGTTTAGACACAAGGAATTTGTGTGGGACAGTGTCAAATGCTTTTCGTAAGTTCACGCAAATGACATCAGTTCCTGCGTGACTCCGTATGACCTCATCCACCAACCTTGAAACCCCACCATAGAAAGCCCCCAAATTTGTGAGGGAGGATTTGCTCCTAGTGAAAGCATGCTAGCTCCCATCCTCATACAACCTAAAGAGATCTCAACACCCCATTCCTCCAGGCAGGCTCCACACACCTCCCTCCAGACCCCTCAGTACTGCCCGTCACGCCTCGCCCCAGCCGATTCCCCAGGCCCATCTGCACACACAGACTTTAACACCTCGTTCCACGCTCCTTCAGCTCCATACGCCCTCAAGAGCCAATCCCAAACCCCTCAAGCCCCGACTGCCCACACTCAGCCCCAAGCCCCGGGCCGGCGGGGCTCACACAAGCGGCCCCGCAGGCGTCCTCCCGGCCCCGCTGCCGGCCGGGCCGCGCTCACCTCAGGGCGCCGTCCCCGCCGCTGCCCGCCCGGCGCTCGGCCCGGGCCCGGGGCTGTTGCCGGAAGTACCATGGGCCGCTCTGGCCACGCCCCCCCGCGCTGATTGGCCGCCGCCCGCCGAGCTTGTTGCTACCCGGCAGCGCGAGCCGCCATTGGCGCAGCGGGGCGGGGCCGTCCCCGCCCGCCGCGGGCCGGCTGCGTCACGTGACAGTCGCCCGCGAGGAGCACGTGCCAATGTTTTGGTCGGCGGGGGGCGGGGCGTGCGGCGCGCGCGGGGCGGGGCGTGACCCCGCGGGGAAACCCCCCGGTGTGACCCCTTGGGGAAACCCCCCTGTGTGACCCCTTGGGGAAACCCCCCTGTGTGACCCCCCTGGGGAAACCCCCCGGTGTGACCCCTTGGGGAAACCCCCCTGTGTGACCCCCCTGGGGAAACCCCCCGGTGTGACCCCCCTGGGGAAACCCCCCCGGTGTGACCCCCCTGGGGAAACCCCCCCCGGTGTGACCCCTTGGGGAAACCCCCCCGGCGTGACCCCTTGGGGAAACCCCCCCGGCGTGACCCCCCGGCGTGACCCCTTGGGGAAACCCCCCCGGCGTGACCCCCCGGGGAAACTCCCCCCGGCGTGACCCCCCGGCGTGACCCCCTGGGGAAACCCCCCCGGTGTGACCCCCCTGGGGAAACCCCCCGGTGTGCCCCCCCGGTGTGACCCCCCTGGGGAAACCCCCCCCGGTGTGACCCCCTGGGGAAACCCCCCCCGGCGTGACCCCTCCCGGCGTGACTTCCTGGGGAAACCCCCCGGCGAGACCCCTCCCGGCGTGACCCCTTGGGGAAACCCTCCGGGTTCGACCCCTCTCGGTGTGACCCCTGGGGAAATCCCGCGGTGTGACCCCTCCCGTGTGACCCCTTGGGGAAACCCACCCAGTGTGTGACGTGGGATGGCCCCCTGTGACCCCTGGAGAAACCCCCCGCCCCCAGTGTGACCCCTCCTGGTGCGACCGGGGTGACCCACCCGGTGTGCCACGCTCTCCCTGTAACCCCTCCCGGTGTGACCCCCTCTCTTCTATGACCAATGTGACTCCCCGGCATGACCGGTGTGTCTGATATGACCCCTCCGGCACGCCCCATTGTGACCCTATGTCCCAGGTGTGCCCGGGTGTGCCCTGAGTACCCTGGTGTGCCCTCCCAGTGTGCCCCCACAGAGTACCCCATGCTCCCTGGTGTGACACCCACCCTGTGTGACCTGCCCATTGTGACCTGCCCAGTGACATCTGGTGTGCCCCTGCACCCCCGGTGTGCCCCTGTGTGCCCCAGTGTGCCCCCGGTGTGACTCTCCCTGTGTGCCCCGGGTGTGCCAGTGTGCCTGGAAAACCAAGCTTGCGGAGGGCCTTGTTTCTCAAAACTTTAAATCATTAATATATGATTGTATAAACATTTCCAATTTCACTTAAAATCATTTATTTTCACCTGTTTGAATGTGGAGAAAACGATAAAAAAAAAAATCAAGGCATTAATAGTAAAATTAAAATTGTATTTTCAAACGTTGTAATTAGTCTTACATTTTGTACTGTAGAAAAAGGCTTTATTATTTTGTTTGTATGCTTGGGATTGACAATACTACAATTACTGCAACTTGCCCCCCCCCAGCAGCAATCCTTAATCTTTTTGCTAGTCTTTCCCATAAGAAAATGGAGGTTACGAGTTTATAAAATAATTTCAGTGTTGTAACAGCCCAGAATTCAGCAAAGATTCCTACTGGAAGGGCTTCTTTTCTGTCTTTGGTCTTGAAAAAAATTGCATGAGTAGTTATTTTTGGTCTGGGATTCATTGTGTTCTCAATATCTTACTTTAAATAATTAAACTAGAGATAAGATTCCTTTCTTTTCTTGAAGACAGAAAAAAAAAGTTGAATACCCAAATCTTTTTCAAGACCCCATTATCCTGACACAAGTACAGCCGTGGCAAAGGTGCTGCCTTTGCACAGCAAAAGGCTGTAGGCCACTGTCTCTGCTATTGCCTGATTGAAAAGAGTTTCCCAGCCCTCACACTGGAAAAGGATGTGAGTCAATATTAAAAATTCTACACCACTACTCTGCCAGGAAGATGTCCATCTCCTTATCCAGCCATGAAAGGGTTTTGGGGCTTTGGTTGGTTGTTTGTTTTTTTTTTTTTTTTTTGCTCTTTGGCATCTGGATCTACAGAATTCTTTCTTAATGTGGCAAAAATCATTTTGTCTCTAGGATCCTCCTGTATTTTCTGTCTTTGAGGTATCCTGTGATGTGTGGACATACAATGAGTACTCAGTTGCCTCATCGCTCTGGTGAGGTTGTTCCTTTAGGGCAGGTTGGATTTTACTAGCAGAGCTTCCTGAGTGAAACATCTAATCCAAAAGTGATGCAGTCCAGAAAGTGTGCTGCCATTCTCTTGTGTTTACCTGAGGAGTAAGCAGCATTAAAACTCTGAAAGACAGTAAGCAGGAGATTACTTCTTGAAAAAGTGCAGCATTTTGGGAAGGACTCACACTGGAGTAGTTTGTGGAGGACTTTGTCCAGTGAGAGGGATTCCATGCTGGAGCAGGGGAGCAGCATAAGAGGGAAGGAGTGGCACAGACAAAAAGTTATGAACCAACCCCAACCCCAGTTTCCTATCTCCCCGTGATACTTGTGGAAGAGAGGACGTGGAAGAGAGGACGTGAAAGAAAAGTAAAGAACAAAGAGTGGAGTTGAGTCTGAGAAAAAAAGGAACTTGGTGCTTTTATTTTTGTTTCTGTTTCTCGCAGTACTATTTTAAAAATACCCAATTTTTGATTCACAGCAAATTAAATTAATCTTCCCCAAGCTGAGTCTGGTTTACCTATGATAGTAATTGGTGGGTAATCTCTCTGTCCTTATCTGGACCCATGAGTTTTTCATTTTATTTTTTCCCCCTGCCCTGCTGAAGAGGGGGAGTGAGAGAACAGTGGGGTGGGCACCACAATTCCTAATATCACAGAATGGTTTGGATTGGAAAGGATCTTTGAAGGTCATCTATTTCCAATCCCCCTGCCATGGGCAGGGACACCTTCCACTAGGCCAGGTTGCTCAAAGCTCCATCCAATCTGGCCTTGAACACTTCCAGGGATGGAGGATCCACAGCTTCTCTGGGCAGCCTGTGCCAGCGCCTCACCATCCTCGCAGGGAAGAATGGCTTCCTAGTATCTAATCTAAACCCACTCACTCTCAGTTTAAAGCCATTCTCCCTTTTCCTATCAGTACACGCCCTTGTAAAAAGCGTCTCTATGGGGTTTTTTAGGTGTTCTTCATGTAGTGGAAGCTGTTGAAGGTCTCCCTGGAGCCTTCTCTCAACTGAACAACCCCAGCTCTCTCAGCCAGTCTTTGTGGGAGAGGTGCTCCAGCCCTCTGGCCATCTTTGTGTCCCATCTCTGTCCCCAGAGCTGGATGCAGCACTCTGGGAGGGGTTTCATGAGAGCAGAGTAGAGAGGCAGAGTCACCTCCTCAACCTGCTGGTCACACCTGCTGGTATCAAGCCCACCTGGGGGATGTTACCCTGGGGAAATACAATAGGGAAGGAAGAAACAGAGGAAGTCATATGTTTTCAGCTTTTTTCTTTTTTCTGGTATAGGTTCTAGAAGGACAAGGACAAATGTGTCTTCCCAGCTTAGGTGGTCACACTCTTTGACTTGTGCTTCAAATTCAATAAAGTTATTAATAGCTGAGGTACATAAGTAACTGGGTTTTCCATGACAATTCTCTTTCCTGCATAGTTGCTGCTACTCATGCCCAGCTATTATAATACTTAACCTGCTGGCTTCAGCATATTTATATTAATTTTACAATAGAGGGAGCTGGAAGAATGTGATTTTTTTTCCCTTTTTTTTTAGTATAAAGCCACTTATTACAAGACTTTATGTGTATGTGTTTTCATTCCAAGTGTTGAAAAATCTTGTGATTATTCAACAAGCAGATGCAAAGTGGTTATTGCCCAGAGTTACTATTGAGCCGTCCTCTCTTGCAAGGGTAATTTTCTCACTCTGTACTTCAAAACCAAAGTCGTTTTGCTATGTAGTGTTTATGAAGTAATTCTGCTATTTAATGTTTATGATACCTTTCCATCTGCCTTTTTTGTAACAAAATATGATAAATTTTCAAATGAACAAATTTAGAGATATTTCCCATTATATGAGTAGTTACTATCTTGAGGGTCCATGCTCTGACCTATAAAAAATTCATTGAAGACCGAGAAAATTATTTTAAAATATTTTTTTTATGTGTAGTGCATGTCTGTGTTAAAAGCATGCAAAAGAAAGCATGTTGTTCACTTCAGGGGGTTTCAAAGCTGTAAAATAACATAATGGAATGTGGAAGCTTTTAAGACTATTCTGATCAACATGGAGCAGTTCAAGCAGTTCTTGAATAATTTAATAATGATTGACACGATTCCATTTCAGACATTCTTTATAAAGTTCTACGGTAATTTTCTTATTCTGGCATCACAGTCTCCTATTATGTTTTATTTAGTACTAACGCAGTTTAAACCTTCACAGTGTGGTCTGCAGTGTGGCTGTTAGTGCTTTTGATTGTTTCGGAGAGATTTTTAAGTGAAAATTTCATGAAACCCAGATGAGTTTTGCAATTGGGATACTTAACCTTACTGCTGACTGCAGGTCCATGTAGATGAGACACTAGATCATTGCCACATTAACATAAAATTAGGAGACCTAAAAAAAAAGATAAATTCAATTTTTCCCAAATTTTCTGTTAAATTGCTTAAATTATGATTTCCATTTAATAATACAGAACAAAGGTGAATTCTTTAAATGAGCTTGCACTGAAGGAAAGCCAAGCTATTTTACTTTAAAATTACAATTGCTTGTAATATCTGACACACATTACTAAAAGCAAAACAAATGTTGTTATTTGGTGTGGCTTAGGATAACCTCATGGAGCATGTAAAGCAACTTTTCGTTAAGATTAATATTTCCTTAACTGCCTGGCCTGGAAATATGCATTGTAGGAATGTTTATACATGTTTATGTTTATATATAATATGTTTATAAGAATCACTTTCAATTTTTTCTTAGAAATCACCTGAAAATGAAGATTGTGGTAGATGCAAATGACCTTCTTTCCTTTGGGAGAGTAGTTTTCATTTTGCTGAGTAATCTCTATAAATATATCAAAAAATATAATAGTTCTGCCAAATAATACCACAGCCTGATTCAGTTACTTGGCAACATTTAATGCTAACAAAAAGAAACAGGAAAGTGATTGAGGAGCAATAAAATCATTAGAAAGCAGAAGGAAACTCATGACAACAATGAAGACAAAACTCATAAGTAAAACAAAAACGGAAAAAAACACATTTTCCAAGCAGTTGGCCTTTTTCCAAGGAGTCGGTTGCTTATAGTTTCATTTTTCAGGAAAAAACTACCAACCCATAAAAAAACCCCCAAAACTTGGAGAAAAGCCTCATTATTCCAGATATTACTTAATGTGTGTTTTTCAGTGTATTACACAGTCCTTCAGATATTTCTTTTGTGGCTGGCATATTTTTTTCCTAAATGTTTATCATCAATACTGCCAAAACAGAAGGTAATGCTACTGCTCTTCCTTCATTAGGTTTATTACTCTACTCATTGTGAGAAGATAAATAATTAAGTGTGTTAGGGTAACTATAGATGCGTAAGACAACATCTCCCTTCCTGAAGGCTTGGATGCTGAGGACCTGGACCAACTCAGCAGTGGTGCAGCCCAGGGCAGCTCCTTTCCTCCTGGGAGCATGGGAGAGAGGCTGCTGACAGTGCCAGGGGAACCAGACTGGCCTGTCCGCATAGCCTGTTGAGCTGGGCTCCTACCTAGACATGCAGAGTGGCTTCCCAGCTTGACCTTGGAGCTGCCTGAACCTGCCTTATCCCATGATCTGCACTCTTGGTTGAACCTGGCCACCATCTACATGCCTTTTGCAAAGGCACTCTGACTGGCAAGGCCCCCGCCTTGTCACCCCAGCATCCCTCTCAACTCCCCAGTCCACAGGGATGTGATGTCATCAGATAAATAGCTCTCCAAAGAGCTATTTTCCATGGGGAATGGAAAAACTTGATGAACAGAAACATCTTATAAGAGCTTTGTGGGAAAAAAAGGATTCACAGATATACAGGAGGTTATTAACAATCACACTCAGAAAAGTAATTGTCTTCAGCAGATTTGCAAATAAATCAATGTTGGTTGCAGAATTTTAATATGGAAGACGTTGTATTTTGTAATAATTTCGCTGTTGAATGTAAAACCAGATTTACTTTGGTTGGAACAAACACTTTATATCATAGGGAAAAAAATTTTGAAAACTAATAATTACTCTAGAGGAAAAATCAGTAACAGTTTGCTGGGAAATTACATTAAGGGAGAAATAGAAGAACTTTCAGTGTGGCAGTAAAAATCCATGATCTTAGATAACTCCAGAGAAACAGTCTGAAAAACATCATGTACCATATCTTGAGACAAATCTTTAATTGAAAGCCCTGGGATGTGAACAGAAATTTCACCATTTGATCAATGACAGGTTGGATACTGCAACTAACTCATTTGCAATAGGGGAAATGTGAGATCAAAATTAAGGTTTGGAAAAGAAATGTTCATTTTTCAAGAAATATGTGCTTTGCCTATTTTAGAGAAAGATAACTAAGAAAGAAAATTAATTAGTTTAGGAATTTGCAGGGTAGAATTTCATGGCAGTCCAAGCTATAGAAATTGATAAGAAATTATTTGTCAAAATAAGGTTCATTGCTTTTATGGTAGTGAAGGGTGGTGAGAGTTTTCTAACCTTCTTGAAACATTTAATCAGAAAAAACCACGAATTTTTAGAAGCAGACTTCCTATATTGGTAAGTTGCCATCTGTTTTCACTGTATTTGTATGCATCCATAGAACCTGTAAATTGGTTTGGATTAGTGGTTTCAAATACGTTCCTAAGAGAAAGTGGTTTCTGCAGCAAAAGCTGGGGACATAGAACTCAAGGAAAAATTGATCAAAACTGAAGACAATGCCATAATAATAATGATAGATATAAAATTAATCTGTAAATGAGAAGATATCTAACTGTTGAAGGAGAGAGGTTCTTTTTCTCTCGGCTTTTCTCATAGGAAGAATTGGAACAAAGAAATCTAATTTTACAGGAAGTTTAAACAGTATAGGAAGGAAAGCTTAGTCAATATATATGATATGGTTGAATCTGACTGCCGGGAACTGAATGCAAACTAGTAGATGTACTCAGAAGGGTAAGAAAATAATTAAACTACTAGTCTGCTGTTCTACAGAATGATATGCACTGGTGCTCGCTAAAATGCTCAGCTGAAGGAGATGGCTAACAGAACTGCTAGATGAAAAGGGTAGGTTTTCAAAGGAAGACAAAGACAGAAAAATAGGACTTGAAAGAGAAAGATAGCTAGAACATTTAGAGAAATTAGAAGTTCATCAGTTTGGCTGAACCAAATAGAGTTACATAGCCACTAAGCAATTTTAAAGAAAATAGCAGTTATATAGAAAACATACAGAGGATTGGAGAAGTGTGACAGAACTGCACAAGAGCAAATACTGGGTCTATTTTTAAAAAACGAAAAATAAAACCTATCAATTATAATTTGTAAATTTAACTTTAACTTCTGGTGGAAAAATCCAGTACTAATACGATCTCTGTAGTGAGCTGGAATACAGAACTAAGTGTATGCATGTTAAATTGGTAGATGATAGGAAATTGGCAAGATCTCTAAGAATGTGGAAAGATGTGCCAAGAATTAAAAATGACCTTGGAGAAGTGGTCTGAAACAGAATGAAATTCCCTACAGACCTTCTTTTGTGTATCTACCCATAATTAAAACATCTGTCCATAGAGCACTTCACTCCCATTTAGCTGTGCCTGTGATATACATGGTTTAATGGAATAGCATAAAACCAAACTTAATTACTAGTGCTATCAGTAACTGTCTTTATCTTAACAGCAGAAGCTGTATCTGATATAACAGTAATGTTATTGGGATAAAGCTGACCAGTGAGGAAATAAAAAAGAATGCATGTTGAAACAAAAAAAAAACCCCAAAACAACTCTGAAGTTTAATTAGCTTTTGCTTATACTGAATGAAACACCTATAAATAATTGTGTTAGTCAATTTATGTTGTGGTTTATGGAAGTGGGAGAACAGAATCAGGCTTTCTGGTTTATCAAAATTTTAATGGAAGTTAACAGACACATTTTAATCTTGTCCTGGTTTCAGCTAGGGTGGGGGGGAAGGGAAGGGGAGTTGAGTGAGCAGCTGTGTGGTGTTTCTTCTCCAGGTGGCCTTGAAATCACAACAGTGTTTCATCTACATGGGATGCAGAATCCTAACTTTAGTTATTCAAGTTACACTCAGCTACTGCACGTTAGCTCAGTGGTATCAAAGAATTGTGGTTCTGGCTTACAAAATGTCCTGTTCCAGGTTTGTTTCTCGAAGGGAACTGCAAATGCATAGTAAGGAAAAAGAAAAGTCTTGTACAATAAAAATTCTGATTGAAGTCCCTTAAAGTCAAAGTGTCTTTCTACTGGCATAGCAGACTCCAGAGAAATTTCTAAAACAAGATAACCAATGTGTTACTTCAACTACTTTTATACTATCTATACCTATGTTATTTTTCAGCACCATCTCCAGCAACTGGAAATTAGTGGTTTCATCTAGTCTTTGCGTAGATGTAAGCTTGCCTATTAGACTTTTTTTGAGAAATAAATTTTGGTTATAAATAATATAATGCTCTTTGTTTTCAATAGAGTAATTTACAGTACTGCTGAATGAGAGTGCCATCAATGGACTCTCAATCTGACCCAGAGATGAAACAGCAAGCAAGCTCTCAACACCTTTAGTTGGTAAGGTATTGGAGTAATGGGTTCAGAATAATTTTATCTTTTCCTGGAAAAATGCAGGTATAGGTGATTCTAATGAACAAAACAAAAACCCAAAGGTTGACTGTTATAGAAGTTACTCTATAATTACATGCTTCATATTGTTGTATATTTACAACTAATTTAACCACTCAACAGTCTATCAGAGATTAGTATGTGGTCAGTAATTCTACACCTCATCATTAGCAGTCCTCATGATTTGTAGTCCAATGTGATCCGTGGTAGTAAAGAATTCCCTTTGGAAGCACTGAGCAGAGGAAGCCTTAGAAAGTAATATACATTGTGAAATAGGAGCACAATATACTTTTATGATTATTATTCATAGTCTTCCTCACCATGTAATTATAATCCCTAATTTCACATTTCCTACTAAAGAATCCATTTCTTGGGTGGGGGGGTAGGGGGAGGTGGTGAGTTTGTCCAGTAAACTTTATGGGTTGAAATTCCTGCATTTGATCTCTGCGTACTGTACTAATATGAACACCACTTTTTATGACAGCCTGAAGCGCCATCCAATTCCCAAGGGAGTCAAGGAGGATTTTTGACCTTTATTTCACAGGAAATGAATCAAGCTTTTTTATATGGAAGAAAAGCAATTGAATATTATGCAACTACAATTCTAAACTTTATAGTTAAATTCAGTGCCAGTCCCATACTAAAAACAGTAATGAAAAAGCTGAGCAAATTTCAGGTTTGTTTTCTTGGTGTTTTGTTTTCTCCCTGATAAGGAAGAAATAAAAGCAGCATTTTATTCACTCACAGATAGATTTCTGCATAGTTCTTGGGACCATTCTAGAGCAGAACTCCGTGGCAGTCCATCTAACCAGTTCTCAGAGAGGTTTATAACTATTAATTCTGAGTGTACATTTCCTCTTTTCTGTTTCTTGGATTTTTTCTATTATGATTTTGTAGATATCTTAAACATAAAATCTATGGATGGGGATAGGAACTTTTACAAAACAGCCAAAGGCCTTGTGGAGAGGAAAATTCTTTTTCCGGGTGCATTTCGATAGAAAAAGGAGGATTGCCATTAAACTAAACAGTCATTTTCAGAAACTCATAGGCATGGAAGACACATAGATTTCATTCATATATTATTTGAACACAAGCAATATGCAAAGAATTAAATCCTTTCTACAACCTATTAAGATAAGACTGCCTCATTAACACACGTATTAGACTAGAGAAACAGCAGGAAGTGATCAATGTGCCTTTCAGGTTGGAAATTTATGCTAGCAAATACAAATAAACAATGTGAATAGTCTTGCTGATTGCATTGGAAATGCTATTTAGGCTGACATCACATAAGTAGGTGTACAGCTATCCCATGAGCTAGATTCAAGAATCACTTAGATGTTCTTCTCCTGCAAGCACCCTGGTTAAATGAAGATAACATTTACTGCAGCAATGATTGCCTGTCCATACCAAAAGGATGAGTAAATGTCTTTAAAACCCTGAGAATAAAAAAGGATTCACATTTCATTGTGTTGCTTTTTTCCCCCTTCCATTTCTTCTGCTTCTTTCTACTTTGTAGGTCTCAGACAGCGTAAGTCCCACTCTGCTCCTCGGCAAAAAAACAAAGGACTTGTGTTCCCACAGAGATAGCTGTGGGCTGGGGGCCCATCTCCTTCAGTTAGTTTATGGCTTCAGTGGAGGCTTCTTTTCTTCACAATTCTGACCTGACAAAAAGGGTGCCATGGACTGGTGTTGTCTCCTCACACCGTGGCCATTCTCAGCTCTTTTGATGGTGTTTAACATCTAGATCATCCTGTAGGCCTTTGAGAAAACAAATGGATACCTGATGAGTGCATCCACACTGCCACGAAATGGGGGAGGTTAGCAGTCACTCCTCATCACTAGCAGTAGGTCTCTGGGATAAACCAGAATTTAGGCCACTCTGTAAAGTACAGTAAGGATATAGGCAGTCTGTTTAAAGATGCAATTAATTTGTTTAAAAATGGTCCAGTCACTCCGTTCATATTATATAATTTTTATAAATGTCCAGTTCTGTGATGTCACCAGTTGTGAAAACTGCTGATGCTGAAAGGAGTTTTGTCTAGCTAATGGCAGCAGGATTACCTGTAGAATTACATGTAGAATTCTGTTCTGTGGCATCTATTTCATTTGAATCAATATGCTTAAGAGAACATATTTATGATGGTACTAATAATTGCTGCTGTTAACCTCTACCCTTACATTAATTCTTCAACACTGGGAAGACAGAGCAGCTGTCTATAGATTATTAAAGTTAGGACATAATTCTGATTTACCTGTCTGAAAGATATTACAATTTGTTGTTGCTAAATTAAAAACAGTTAATTGCTTTCCTGTGTTCATTTATATTAAGGAGATCATTTCCTGATTGAATTTGCTGACAGCTCTAAAATTTAAGTTCATGGCATGTACTATTTTCGTGTCTCTGTTTTATAGCATGGTTATATTTTATTCATTTAATTAAATAAAGAGAGTAATTTATAACTTCGATGCTAGATCTTTCAGCTGCAGAATTGGGATCTGTACAAAATGTTTTTGGCATAGTAGAGATAAGAGGATCACGGAAAAGTGGTTTTTCAGCCCTTAAAGCTGGACTAGGTTGAGTTACTATAGTGACAGATGAAGTTTCATCTGGATGTAACTACCATTTTGAATGCTTATTCCTTTGGTAGTCACTTCCATGCTTGTTACGGAAGCTGCCTGGTTTAGGGAGTATTAATCCCATGGCAGTAATAAAGTGGTGCTGCAGAGGTTACATCTGTGACATGAACTGGGCTCGGTAACTCCAGCCAGAATTTGGCAGAGTGAAGACTGGCCCCAAGATGCTGTTGTTTTTCAAATGTCTGTGCCAGTCTGGGGAATTAATTTTATTTTCATGTCAGAAAAATTACTGAATGAAAACCAATTTACAATTATTTAACCTTACTTGAGGGCATGCATTTAATTTAATGCAGTGCTGACCACTGATCTGTTTTTTTTTTTACAATTTTATGTAGCTTGTACATGCTTTGAGCATAATGTCCATCAGGAGATAGGGAGCAACACCTTCACAGCTTCCAACAATACAAGAAAGTAATGGACCCCACAAAGTGGCAATCCTACTGGTGGGAGGAGTTATCTGATGAATTCTAGTGGCAGCAGCACCAGTGGTTGTAAAGCGCTGAGTTTAGAGGCTAAAAATGCATTAGGCAAGCGCTGTACACTGTCACTAATCTATCACAGCACGATCTATCATGCATCTCCTTTTCCTTGGATGACATCGCCTTCTAGCAACATCAGCACAAATATTTGGAAGAAGCTAGAGAAACATATGGCTTGCAGTACTTCACTGACAAATTGCTTCAGCAGAAAGCATGCCTTTTCATTTCCCTTCGCAGCCAATGCTTAGAGTTAATCACAGCAACCAAGTGCCACTGCTGTGCCATATGGAAGCAGAGCTAACTGCATTCACAGAAACTTAAACACATGTGGGGAGAGTCAAAGGAATTATGAGTTCTGGGAGTGTACATTTAATAGACAGGAATACTTGACAGAAAAGAGAGGAAAAAGTTGCACATTTCTTGAATCTTACTCTTTCCAAGACTCTCTTTTGACTTCAGATTTCACCTCATATACTCCTTCACATGTTGCTGTGTTTCATAAGCCTTAGCTACTTGATAGGGTAGGCAGCAGCAATACTGAGAATGCGATCCTGATCTCAATGAAATCAGTGGCAAGACTCCAGTGGAGTAGGACAAGCCAAAATTTCTCTTTTAATGTAGGTTCAATTCTATTAAAACTGTTGCCTTAATACAAAACCAAAACCAAAACCAAAAAACATCCTGCTGTCTTTCTAAATAATACAGGCAAATACCACAACTGGATCCTCATTCTCCAGTTACTTGCCATTATGATGAATTATTGGGTTGGACTGTGCTTTGGGTTTCCAGGTCTAAAGAGACTTTCTTGGCAGCTTCGGTGTATCTTCACTTTAATCAATTATGTAATCAACTTGTCCTTCTTCCTCCAGTGTTCTGTCGACCTCTCTTGAAATGATTAGAAAAGATTTAAAGGATACCAGCTGCCATCACTGACAGCAAGCACATAACTTGAAAATCTCATTACTACTTGTGAGGAATATTCAAACAGGGCTATTTAAAAGACAGGCTCAAGTCCAAATTTGGACAGTTAGTAAATTCTTTCCAGACCTTAAGAGAGCGAGTAAGATTCATCTCATCTGCCTTTAACCGTCTCTAGATGTGTCCACCTGAGTTTGCTACCTGATGCTGGCTATATAGTAGGGGGGAGCACGAAGAGGTAGGCAATTTTAAAGCGCATCAGTAATTTGACCTGTTTTACTCTGCTGCTTTAGGATGAGATGAATTGTTCCCTGAAAGTACCAGTGTCTTTCCAACGACTGCAGAGAGAACTTTAAAGGTAAATGTCTATACTGTAAATATGTCTAGTTAGATGAGATTCATTCCCTCTGGTATCCTGCTGGAGGATAGCCCATATTCCTTGCAGCTTTTGGGGAGGAATTTCAGTTTCCACCATAGTTCCCAAGTACCATATATGCCCAGGTGGCCCAACAGGTTTGAAGTTAAAGCATGGATCCCTGCTAGCTGACCTTGGAAAAGATATGCAGTAGACATGGTAGGAGTTGGGTGGCCTTTATCACAAATTGTTGGTAAGGTGAAAATCACAGATATAGAAGAAAATAAAACTAATTTAAAGATTAGTAGAGACATACAAATATGTTCTTATTCTCCTAAAAATGGGAAATAGAATTTTAAATACACTGCTGGGTTTTTGACACTAGATGGCAACAGTATACATTAGAAATACTGGATTGTCAACCAGTAAAAGTAAACTTTACTCAAGGAATTGAATGAAGGAGAATCCCGGAAATTATTTTTGGAATAGATTTTTGAATGAAATTAGAAAAAAAAAAGCATGTTTACAGTATTGCATTTCTTCTATGAAGATATAAAACCTAGAGAAACTAATTTTCTACTAGAAAAGCTTATATTTACTCTGAGTTAGAATTTGCCCTTCCATTAAAGAGTATTTATTAGAGATTCATCAGTCTAAATAAAGGTTAAATGTTGCTTTTACTGGCTGGATTATAGAGTCTGACAGCCACAGGCTCCACTCCTTTGCTCCCCAACTTCCTCAACAAATTGGTGTAGCACAGTGTTTGAGAGCAGTTTTCTTTTATCATGAAATGCATTTGTAGAATATAAGAATCAAGTCTTCATTTGCAGCTCTTCTACTGAATAATAGAAACATGCTGCATGACTAATTTAATTAAAAAACAATACTGAAACACTTCAGCAAGTCTAAATTTTGGTGTTAATTTGGGAGGAGAGATCACAGCTGCACTTCTCCTTTTACAGTGGTCTAAATCTTTTGGTTTGGTTGGTAGCATTAGCCAGTGAAGAGAAACAGAAGGATGTGACTTTCTGGCAATTCCTTTTGCTTTCCCGACATACTTGAGATGCCATGTTCAGGAGATAGCATGGATAGTCCTCTACAGGACGTCCCAGCTGCTCAGGGAAACCAGTCCTCACCGTTTGTTGGTTTAGATAATTTTTCTTAATATATCTTTCTCATTTCCAGGTTCCCAATGGTGTTGTTCAACATCCTGCAAGAGGAGTCTAGAACTAATATTCTGTGATACCATAACACAACTTCTACAGTAAATGAGAACACTGGACTTTCAAATAATAGAATGGACCATTTAAGGGTTAAAAAACACAGAGTAAAGTTCCTAGACTATTAATGAATATATCCTTTTAATATTGCTACCATTTTGAAAGAAAAAAAATCCATTTATTTTGTAGAATATTCTGCTGAGCTGTGGAGCTATCTTTTTAATATTATTACTATTTTGAGAGAAAAGAAAATCTGATTTCTTTTGTAAAATATGTTTCAAGGCTCTGGATGATTTTCCTGTAAAACAAATTGGATGTTGACTGAATTAGCATGCTGCAGAGTTTTCTGCAGGACTAAAGACATTGTAGTACTCATGGCTTCTCAATAAAAGAATATAAAGAGACCCCTTGTTGGATCAAAGTGAGAATTGCCTACCTTTTTTTTTTTTTTTTTTTTTTTTTAATAAAATTGTACAGTGGATACTTGGAAGATAGGCACCAAAGCTATGTCCCCAACTGCAAGAGCTCCATCTATGCTGTCTTTTAAGTGGACTCTTCCTTCCACCTTCAAGCAGAAGCTCACTAAGCATCTACATTATCTACATTCAGGTCTGTGCTATGATCAGATAGCCTGTGTATCCAGAATTCAGGTTCTGAGCTTGCCAGTAGATATTTCTGTGGAGAGAAATTATGTGGCATTGAGAATAGACAAATTTTAATCCAGTCTCAAAGGTTCGAAGTCCACAGGATAACTTTCAGTTCTCATGTGACTTTGAGGTGAGGTATGGCCTAAGGAAAATATTTTTTGGAGAATAGAAACAATGACCTTTCTTTACTGTTAGGTGAATATGGTAAGTACATATTTCACAGATGTTGAGGATGAGGCAGAAAGATTAAGTGAACACCTCAAGGCTATAAAGAAAATTTTGTATCAGAGCCCAGATCAGAAGGGAGGAACTGCTGACTCCCAATGCTATGCTAAGATACCTCTCTCTGTTAAAATTGGCCTATGAATCATCTTAAAAGCCAACAGTAATGCTTTATGAGTCTCAGCACTGCAGATGCTATTAGTCCTGTTGAGGAAGGAAGAACTTCTTTGTCAATGCGCAGCAATAATCATTCCTGACTCTTAAAAGCATTTGTAAATATTCAAACCATTCACAATCAAAATCCAGCAAAACACGTTGTGTGCCAACCTTACCTTCCCAGGACTAAAAATATCCTATTATTATTGTTATTGTTTTTTCAAAATGTAGTTTCCAAAGCCTGTAAAAATGACTTTGCAGTCATGTCCACTTCCTGAAAATGCCTTTATTTTCCTTCCTTAAGAGATATTATTAAGATATAGTAAGGTCCTTGGTGGCAGCAGTGCGCAGAGAGAAAAATATCCAAATGTGAGCCTTTGTATTTCAGGACATATCTTCATTTGATTCTGAATAATAGTACCTGATTATTTTCTGTCCTATTTCAGATATGAGCAACTTTATTGTCCCTATCTTGTGAATAAAGTGTCTGTATATGAGGCTATGGTGCTACAGCTTGCAGAGAATACTCCATTTCCCAAACCTTGCAGGATATATCTGGCTTCCCAAGAGTATGTTTTGAGACCTAAGGATTTGGAATCACAGAATAGTTAGAGTTAGAAGGGACCTCTGGAGACCATTCAGTCTAACCCCTTTGCCAAGTCAGGGTCACCTAGACCAGGATACACAGGCACGTGTCCAGGTGGGTTTTGATTGTCTGCAGAGAGGGAGACTCCACAACCTCCCTGGGCAGCAGCTCCAGTGCTCTGCCACCCTCAGTGTAAAGCAGTTCTTCCTCACGTTGAGGTGAAACTTCTTGTGTTTTACTTTATGGCCATTGCTCCTCGTCTTGTTTCTGGGAACTACTGAAAAGAGTCTGGCACTATCCTCTTGGCACCTGGCTTCGAGATACTTGTATGTATTGATGAGATCCCCTCTCAGTCTTCTCCAGACTGAGAAACAGGGGCAGCTCCTGCAGTCTCTCCTCATTAGAGGGATACTCCAGACTCTTAATCACCTTTGTGATCTCCTCTTCAGTAGTTCCTTATCTTTCTTGAACTGTGTAGACCAGAATTGAACACAATACTCCAGTTGTGACTTCACTCAGGTCAAGTATAGGTTGAGGATCACCTCCCTTGACCTGTGAAATTCCTTTTGGTTCAGTTTCTTTCTCATCAGTTAAGATCAGATGGATCACCTTGGTTGACAGTTCCTAAACCAGGTGAATTTGGAACCAAAAGCCACATTTCTTTAGGTTGCTTACTGGAGTAAATCAGGAGTAACTCCACTTAATGGTGCCACAATGGAGTGTGAGGAGGAAGCAGGACAGAAATGGGATGAGGGAGGTTTCCTAGGCAGTCAAAGTTACTTACTTGATTGCTGAATTATTTGGTTGTCTATCTCCCTCTGAGCATAATAAGCTTCTTGACAGTTCTAGATTAGAAGGAGATTTTCCAATGTGTATGGGACATGATGGTAAACCCCAAGTAATCCATATCTCCATAGCTGTCAAAGCAGACAGCTCAGAGGGCATGGAGAAATCCAAGTCTCTGGCCTAGCTCAGAAAAGGCTCTGAGATTTGATATTCTCTCTGAGTCATGAAGAGAATTATTGCTATAAAGGTTCAAGGCCTGAAGCTTTATCAGTGATGGGGGAGATTTGCATACTTGACTGTGAAATGCACTAAAATTGAGGAGAGAAACAATATTACATTGCACACAGCTGTTGTAACCGCTGGACTCTGCCTAGCAGGCTGCTGCTCCCTGAGAGCTCAGGGAGGGTTTCCTAGGGCCGTGCGATTGATCACATCCTGGAGTCCATTTTGGACAGCCCCGTGACCTGGCTCCGGCAGCCAGCAGCGTTAAAACGCAGTGGTGGTAAAGAAGGTAGAGAAGGGTCTCTCATGAGGGTTTGAGATGGCTTTAATCACATCTTGTCCCCACGATATTCAGAGGTAGAGAGACAACGTGGTCTGGGTGCAGGGTGGTTTGGTCAGGGGCCCGGGGCGGATTGGGGTACAAGAATAAATAGGGAGAAACAACCAAACAAACCCATAATGAAACAGAAATAATGAATGACCTTATCACAGGGTGCTTCAATTAAAAGTTATAAAACTCCTATGGCAACTTCATGAGAAGAGTATGGAAATACCACTTGAAAAAGGCCTCAAAGAAGAAGTAAGTTAGGGAAGGACCATCAGTCCTTGCTCATCTCACTTGTTCATAGTGTTGCCACTTATACCCATCCAAGCTGAAACCTGGAAACCATGCTTACACCATAAGGCTAAATGGAGCACTTGACTGGCTGTACTACTTGTTAGCCTGAGTACTGGCATAGTTTGGTAAGCACAAACCAGGGAGACAGCCAGGCTCTGGCCCTTCTGTTTTGGGATGTAAGATAATTTAGTGGTATGTCTGCTATGTTGTGACACTTGGCTACTCATGCTACAGAACTGTCTCTGCAGTGTCTGATTTACTAAAATAGTCACAGCCTAAGTGTCAAATGTCAGCTTCCTCCTGGCTTTTTACTAAGAATGAAGTGAAAGAAAAATACAGCTGTTTTGTCAGGGCAGAACGCACAGATAGGCTTATTTTTTTCTGAAAAGGTATAAAGTTCTCATGCCTTTGAGGCAGATCTTCCAAACTGGTTGGCATGGGGATGGGACAAAGGGGCACTTAGCATTTTTGTCAAGCCTCCAGCACTTAAGAAAGAGAGAAAACAATTACATAGTGATAATCTGCAAAATACTTAGCTAAGAGGGAGGCTGGCATCACACAGAAAAAAAAAACCCAAACCAGAAAACGATTGTTAGGAGGCTGGAAGCAAAAAGGATAAGCAAAAGATTCAGTTGTCTTAAGCTTGAGATCAACTTTATTTGTTCCACTTATTCACTAGAGACTTTCTTATTCCCTCAGGAAATGAGACTGCTACAGATAAGTCTTCTTCAGTATTCTGCCTTAGTTTGATCCTCAGAAATGTTGGAAAGAACTGTATATGGTATGTAATTAAACATTGCACTAAAGCAGACATACAAGAGAGCTTAATAATGTTTTCCACATGATGTGGAAACAGATATGTCACTCTGTTGGTACTGTTTTTCTTACTCTTGGCAATACTTGCTATGACTAGCACTCTTTTCCATGGACTCCAAACACTAAAATAATTTGATTATTGCAGGATTTTTATTGTACAGCTCTGATAAACAGGATTCCTCCTGATTTTTAGCTTAGTGTATGGCTTGATCATCATGCATCCGAACTCTCCCATTTAAGAAAAATCCTAGATGTCCTTTAAAAGAACCTGTACTCTCTTTCTTGCCTCAGTTATGTCACAAAAACACGGGGACATGTTTACTTTGTGCTGTTGGCAGCGCTGAACTATTGCTTACTATAACTGTCAGCATGTAGGAGAGTATTTTCAGAGCATTTTTTTCTAAATCTCCCTGTGATTTGTTTCAAACAGAGAAGCCAAAAGAGATTAGACACAACCATGGTGAGATTTCCCTTGGAGCAGATTGCAAGACTCACCTGTTTGCTAAAGGCTTCTTATCACTGCAAATAAATATGAGGAAAGTAAAAATCAGGCAGTATTTCTTAGAATAAGTGATGATTCAGAAGCCAAGTCTCTGGTGAGTTTGATTTATAGAAATCACAGTGAAAATCCATCAGCTTGTACCTTAAAAACAAATGTAGAAAAAAAGTAGGATAACCAAAATAACATTGACTATGACACATATCAATCACCAGTCTTAAATTTTCAATGTCTACTCTCATAGTCTTCACTCTGTTTTCTTGTATAAACTCAGAAGATTTTTCTTGACGTTTAAATGAAATTTCAAATTAACATAAATTTTTGATTCTGTTAGCATATCTGTGAGAGGATTAAGACCTGCATTTTTTTTACCTAGTTCTGAGACATCTGAACACAGGATAGTGCAAGTCTTACATTATTAGTGACAATTCCCATATTTTGCTTGTTTGCTTAGGGTTTTTTACATGTGAAAGGGGTAGATGAAAATGAGAAGTAAATTCACACCATATGAAGATTTTATCTAGTTGTGAAGCAGGTTATCAACCAAACTTTACACCACTACCCATCAAACCACTAAACATCATTCATTTAATTTCCAAAATTTTAAATTCTAAAATCATAAATCCAAGAGAAGGACTCCTTCTGACTGTGCCTGTACAAAAATTCAGGAACTGAAAACCTGGTCCTGATCAATACCTCCTACCTTTTTTTCAAACAATTTTAAGGAAAGAGGAAAAAGTGGGGAAAAGACAAAGTGGGGAAAAGACAAAGGGGATCCCATTAATCCATATAAATACCTCAAACCTGGGAGTCAAGAGGATGGTGCCAAACTTTTTCAGTGGTGCCCAGAGACAGGATGAAGAGCAATGGCCATAAAGTAAAACACAAGAAGTTTCACCTCAACATGAGGGGGTCAGAGCTCTGGAACTGCTGCCCAGGGAGGTTGTGGAGACTTCCTCTCTGGAGACATTCCAAACCCACCTGGAGTGTTCCTGTGGAACCTGCTCTAGGTGACCCTGCTTGGCAGGGGCATTGGACTGGACGAACTTCAGAGGTCCCATCCAACTGTAAGAATTCTGTCATTCTGTGAAGTAATGCACAATGCAGAACTTTCTACCTGGTGGCAGCCAGGTTAGAGCAGAGGGGAGAGGAATAGGCTATTTCTGGAATAAAAGTCTCATTCTTACAATGTACACAGCTGTACATGTACACAGTGTACATGTTATCATGTCTATTGAAGGCTGTGCAATTAGTTTCATCATCTTTTGGATGCTCTGATGAATGTTAAGAGCTTCATTCATTACAGTAGTTCAGACCTAGCAAAGGATAAAGGCATCTTTGCACCATCATTCATCTTTACCTTTATGCTCTGTATTTTGTGTTTCCAAAGGCTGTCACTGAGTTCCAGATGATAAGTGTCCCTTAGTGATGCAGCAACGGAGTTACTTTTTTCAGATTCTTATTGGTGGCTATACATGTCATCTTCCTGGGCTGCAACTTGTTCTGTTACAGCCTTTGACAAGTAGAGCTCAGTTACACTTGACTCATATGCAGCAGCTCAGGCGCTGGGGGAAGCAAAACATCCCTCAACTGCCTGCCAGTTGTCAAGTTAACTCAGGCAAATAAATTCCATGTCAGGTCAGTGCTTCCTGCAAATTCAGTGTTCAGAAAAGGTAATGCTTTCCTCAGAGGCAGGAAAGAACTTCACTAAACCAGTTCTCCATTTGTTCGTATCAGTCACTTTTTCTTGGCCAAGCTTCTGTGAAGTATTGAGTGTGTGAATGCAGAAACAGAACATGGGGTTTAGGCTGTTTTTCTAAGTCTCTGGTTCCTAGGTTGTTATCTCACTTGACAAATATTCTGTTGCTGACAACTGAGCTATTAAACATTAGTTGAAAAGAGAAAAAGAATGCAAATTCTCTTTTAATTAATTGGAGAATTTGTGACATCACTCAATGTCATAGTAGCTTTTTATCAACATGCATATCCTTATTAATATGCCTATAAAGTAAGGAAATACTATTATTTCTGTTTCACCAGTGAAATGTAACTAGAAAACATAGAGTGACTTGCTTAAATCCACATCCAGATAGTAACAGAAGCAAGTTCAAAATTCTTAATTCTTTGATACAGTTCTTTAACAATGAATATTCTTTCCTGTAAGCAATTTTTATTACTCTAACCTGTACTCTTCTCTCACAATTTTTGTATTTTAGACACTTACTGAAGTTGTAACTGATATTTCTGGTTGTTGCTCTTTAGATTATAATTTTGTTGTCAACCATAAAATCTAAAAAAAAAAAAAAAAAAAATTAAGACAAGAAATTTAAACTAAAATGGAAAACAATACTGTAATGGAGATGTTATTTTTAGCTGACAGAATATTTTTCTTTAAAGCATGTTGGGGCAGACAGATGTATATCATATTATTCATTCCTGTTGAAATAATTTAAGAGAAACCAAATATCTTCTTACCATTCTACAAAAAAGTATGTTCAGTATTGATTTTTTAACACTGAGCAACAGATACAATATCATCAAATGATCATCAAACTTCAATATTCCAGGAAAAAAACCACATCAGTAGATCAGTGAAAGAGATGCCCTCTGCAAAGGGCACTCAGAGGTTTCTTTCAAGGGCACCTTTCACTCATGACATTCACAGGGCAGTTCCTTTTTCCTGTATAGCAGAATATGGGACTTTCCCCAATGCTCAGCTTTAGGCCCACATTGAAGTTCCACAATTCTGTTTAAGGTTTGGTATGTTGAATGCTTTCATTAATAACATATGTGGATGACAATTAGCTGCAAGGACCACAGAAGAGTAGAAAGCTAATGTAGCTATATACATCATGACTCCAGCATACGAAATTGATGTCGTCCACCTTTGATGAAGTGTCAATATAACATGGAGATCTCTTGAATTAACTTTTAGGATTGTTTGTCTTGGGAAACGTAGGCTCAACCTGCGTTAAGTTAATGCATCTAAGTGAAACCAATGAAAAAAATTCTTAAATTTTTTGACCATGGAGAGTATCTTTGTCCCTGGAGTCAGAAATTGATTTCTTAGCCATATAATCATGGACACATTCTTTATCCAGTGGTTAAGGCACTGGGAATAGGTTAGTGTGGGTCCTGGATTTTAGTCCTTGATGCTAGTGCTGGTTCTCTACTGCGTGTAGGAACATTACTGAGTGAACTCTGCTTTCTCTCTTGAAATTTGGACTCTGAGGAGCTTTTAAGACCTTAGTACTTCAGTCAGTAAGTAGGCTGTATACATTGCAAGAAATATTACCTTATGACTGGTATGCATTGCATATATTCCTGCTTATGTCTCTGCCTAGTCATGTATGTAAACATGAGTGAGCTGTGCTTCCAGTGTCTTAGTTTTTAATTCTGCAATTTCCTCAGTGTCCTCTTTGCTAAATAATGGCTCAACTTCAACAAGGAATAGTAGGTATCACAGCCTCCTTCCTACAGCACTCCCTCAGAGAGGAAATTAATTCAGGTTTCCTGCTTTCTGGACCATTCTTACTTTGACCTTGTTTGGAATGAAAAGAGTGGCTCCTGTGTAGTATTTGGAAAATATTTATGCTTGTGCTTAGGAGACAGTGCTGTGGATCCCTGGTACTATATCCTTGTAGCCCCCAATCAAGGATCCAGCTCCAGAAAAAGGGATACTTTTGTAAAGATATACCCTTATGGAGTCCTACCGACGGGCTATAGGAAAGTGTATTTGATTTTAAATACGCTTTTTAAATGTTTACCTCTCTGCATAGAGATTGAAAATTCAAAATATGGATTCCCATTGTCAGAACCTGCTACCAAATATTTAGCTTCCAGCCTCTTTTAACAGGTCTAGCCCATGGGCCTTAAACTAGAGTGTGAAAGTTTGTGAACTTTTCATGGATCATGCTTCTTTGTTCTGCTCCCTAAATCCAGGGAGTCAGTAAAATTGGGAAGCACATTTACATGAAGTATGACTCACTCTTTTAATTAAAAAATTGGCAAAAAATAATAGAGGGCATGCCTTTTTGAAGCATTCATTTTGCAAATTGTATTCGACTGCTGCCAAAATTTCTGTCATGACTGTCAGTTATTTAGTCCCATTAGCAATATTTCTTTCGGTCTACCAGATCGTAAGGGTTTATGTTTCTAGTCACACAGGAGTGATGTGTTCAGGTAACTCCCTTTGTTATGAACTGGAATAAGGGGCCTAAGCCAGGTATGGATTCCACAATATTTCATTTGGAGTTGTAAAGATTGTGGCCGCAGTTGAGGGAGGTGATTCTCCCCCTCTACTCCTCTTTCCTGGGTCCTAACCTGGAGTGTTCCATCCAGCTCTGGAGCACCCAATAGAAGAAGGACATGGACCTGCAGGAGCAAATCCAAAGGATCATCTCTGACCACAAAGATGATCAGAGGACTGGAGCACCTCTCCTATGAAGATAGGCCAGAGTTAGGGCTGTTCAGCCTGGAGAAGGGAAGGCTCCAGGGAGACATTTAGAGAAGTCTTCCAGTACTTAAAGGGCAGGCTACAAAGAAAGCTGGAGAGGGACTTTTACAAGGGCCTGTAGTTATAGGACAAGGGGGAATGGCTTCAAACTGAGAGTGAAGGTTTAGATTCAGTTTTAGTAAGAAATTCTTTATTGTGAGGGTGGTAAGGCACTGAAACAGGTTGCCCAGAGAAGCTGTGGATGCCCTAGTCCTGGAAGGTGAGGGACGTTCAAGGCCAGGCTGGATGGGGCTTTGAGCCACACGGTTTAGTGGAAGGTCACTGCTCCTGGCAGAGGCATTGAAACTAGAGCATCTTTATGGTCCCTTCCAACCCAACCCATTCTGTGATTCTATGATTTAGTACTTTCCCAGCAGAATCACCTACATGTAGTTCTCACATAGACAGAAGAGAACAACCACCTTTTAAACTCTAGTTCCATACATTTTTTAACCAAAAATTCAGTTACAGATGTGTTTTTTAAACTCAGACCTCTCACTATTTCCTCAGTATTGGCTGTAAAAGAGCCATGACAATTGCATCACTATTGAGGGCTACAGTTTGTAGCCCTTTATCATCTTTACTGGAATTTGTCCAGGGCTTTACTTTGTGTTTTTCTTTCGTAATTCAAATTATGGAATGCTAGACAAACCTGAGGCTAAGAAAGATCTAATAAAAGAAAACCAATGGAAGCAACTGATTATTCCACTACTTCTTTTACACACAGATGATACGTACATGCTTAATACACCTCATTTAGATGAAGATGACCAGATGAAGAGAAATATAGCTTGAAAGACATAAGAAGTAATCTTTAGTCTTTACTAAGATGCCTTGATGAAGGTTCTGCAGAAGCAGAGGCTTCCAGTTCATGGGAGAAGAAAAGGAGAAATTCAGGGAGACATCCACAAAAAAGACCAGAGGACTGGATAACATTTCCTACAAATGAAGACTGAACAAACAAGGGTTATTTAGATGAAAGAAGAAAGGATTATCAGGAGAAAAAGAGAGGGAAAGCAGTGTCAAACTTCAAATAAGTAAAGGTCTTCAGTGAAGATCAAGGAATTAATTTGTTCTCTTTGTCTCATATGTATGCCGTGGGATGCAAGGACTGAAATTACATCAGAAAATTCAGGTTAGACAAGTAGTAAAGGGATGGAAAAGCTGCCTAGGGAAGGTCATGGCATCTCTGTCTTTGAAGAACTTTGAGAACAGATTAGAGAGATGTCTACCAGGAATAATCCAGTTCCTGCTCTGTTGTACAGTGCTCAAACAGGAAATGAAAGTCTTTTGTAGTTCCTGTGACTCTGAGACTAGTAGGAATAACAATGCACTTGCTTCATTTTTGTAAACTTCACTTGTTCTTTCCAGACACTCCCTGGTGCTGAAAGCACAAGATTCTCCAATGGGATAAGATCTGCAGAGCTTTTTATAGTGCTGGCAGCCACTTAAATTTGATGTTGTCATTGCTAAGGAGCCTGTAGAGAAACTCCGAAGGCTGGGTGATGTGGGCATTGAGGTAACACCATTTCTTTCGCAGGAAATGAAAATGGAGAATAGTTCCAACCTTTGGCTGCAGGGGAAAGCAGCTGGAGAGAGGAAAGGCAGCTATCCCCATGGAGAAGGGCAAGTGTCCCTTTGAGGGGGAAATTGTTGAATTCTAGGAGGTTAGAGTGAAGGATGAGTCATTCACTGCGTGCTGGCCATTTGCTTAGGAAGCTCCAAGCTCTCTTCCAAATAAATGTAAGGTATCAGGATTCCAGCACACCAGCACCACAGAATGATGACAACAAGCTGCACTGAGAAAAAGGCCTGAAGGAAGCATGAGTGAAAAAGTACTTTGTACAAGAGATGTTGATTTAAGTTGATAAGAAACTTAACAATTAAAAGCTGAATTTTAATTGCACTGCTGCAAACTTTCTTTTAGTGAATGACTTTCATGTTTATGGATTGAAAGCCCAGAAAGGAAAGCAGCACCAGTGTTCCCAGTGGAGAGAGGACTTCTGGCACAGTTTTAGCTGACTGCTGAGCTCCATAGCAGAGTTGGAAAGTTATCAACACACTACTGCTTGACATGAAATCAAAATAGCTCAGACAGATGATGGCTGGTCTTGTGCAGTTGTGACAGGCGGGGACTCGACCCAGTGGGACCTGAAGAAGCTCATCAGGATCACTGAAATGCACTGTGAATACAAACTTCTCCCCTCCCCTGATCAATACTATATCTACCCTCAAGATGAAAAGTGGTTGTATGCCATACAGCTCTGTGGGGCACTAAAAACAACAACAACAGTAATCAGGAGAGTGGAGCTCTAAACAGCTAGGAAATGACACACTAATTTTCCTATTTGCTAAAATATAGAAGGCTTGGTTCAGTTTTTGTGTTTTGCTGAAAGAAAATTATATAAAACCTATTCCTAAATTGCCAGCAGAGACTTCAAGCAGTTCTTAGCTCGTTTCCCATATGCTCACCCTTCCCACTGATAACTTTAACTCACTGTGAGAAGCATTGCTTTATTTTCACAGCAAGAATTGTGCATAGACTCAAACTAAAAAATCTTCATTTTTTTCAGGGCATCTGGAGAGGACACAACTATCACTGATTTCATAATATATAGGAAATCTCTAAAGATAGGCGTTTGGAGTTGTTTAATGAAAATTCATAGTATGCACAGTTTTCAGGGATGTCAATAAAACGTGAAGGTGTTTTCCATGTTGTAAGATCATGTTCAGGTACCAGATTATTATGAAAATCTATAAGCAGTATGAAGGGCAGGAGGAACTTCCTACCTCTAAGAATGGTGCTGCTAAGATATGTGTAGGAGATACAGTAAGAATCACATTCCAATCATTGGCAGAGTTGGTGCTCAGCATTTAATCTACTGGTATTAAATGCAGAGATTGATGGAGCATTTCCAATTTCTGGGGAAGCTAATTTAACATTGTTGAAGTTATTCTAAAATAAGTTGAGAAATCTGTGACAGCTGGTCAAATTTATTTTACGTGTACTTCATTGAAATGAATCTGGCCCAGATAGCATTTTCAATTTCTCTTGAAGTGTGACCACAATGCACAAGCTGGAATGGAGAAAAAGAAGTCAAGATGTCAATCAGTTTCTAATACTATAGTGAATAGGTCTAAGCTGTGAGATATCACTATAAAAGTAGCAGGCATGATAGTAAAGAATTTAGGAATCTTGTCAAAATTGGATGTAATGGCTTGATTTATTGCTAAGCAATAGGGAAGTTTATTTAATGGGATCACACTTTGTTATTATTTTTCTGTTGATAAAATATATTTCATCTTCTGCCACATTGTGGAAAATGGTCTTCAGACTCACCAAACTCTTTTTTTCTTAACATGGTTTGATAATTACAGCTTTAGATGAGATATACCTTTAAACCCTGGATTTGGCAGGGTTCTGAGAGCACTTTATTGGCCCTGACCAGACTTACCTGGAGCCTCCAACCCTATTGTTGTGCTGGGGACTTCGTTTCAGTTCAGGTCTGGGCATTCAGTCCCGGCCCCAGCTGTGCTGTGAATGGGCTTGTGCCCATCCATGTCTCTGGTCCTGCCTCCTGAATGGATCCTGGACCTTTGCTATAGCTTTGTCTCCAGTACTGTCTCTGTCCTTAATCTCCTGAGGGTCCCTGGGTGGACCAAGGACCTGATTCATGTCCTCACTATGCCAGGGGCTGCCCTTGTGTGTTACCAGATCTGCAGCACAGGTGCTGTGGGGCTGTGCCCTGGGTAGTGAAGGCACTGCTGGATGAGCAGTCACCCTCAGGCCCCAGCTCACCTTCCCTTAGGGAATGACCCCATCTCTTGCTGCTGTCTGCCTGTAAATTTCTCTGCCTGTGAAACCTGAGTATTCTGCAAAGCTTGTTGGTTTCTTTTTCTTCAGTCTTGTGCTAGTTAATTTTAAGGGCTTCTGCTTTTACTTTTGAAATTTTTCATGTAGATCAGTTAACATTAGGTTATAATTATGACCAAGTTTTAGTATCTATCAAAGCCTAACTCTTTTTTCTTGAGTCACGTGAAGGGTCTGTAGATACAAAAATGCTGCTAGCAAGGATTTTCTTGCTATTTTCTAAGTCCGTGAGAGAGTTTTCTCTCTCACAGAAGAGGTAGCAGGGTATGTAAACAACCCAAACACCTGCAGCCTTGAAAAGTCTTGTTTATGGTATAGTGGAAAAATATTTTGACAATGGATGTTTTAGGATTTTAGCCAATCACCCCAGGGGGTGGCTGATCCTTTGTCCAATTAGACTATGAAGAAAAAAGTCTATAAAAGAGTTTGTAAAATAATTAAATAAATCAATCTTGCTGCACAATTCCTGCCTGCTGGATGTTCTCTCCTCCTCCTCCCTATGGCTGCGGGACATGGTGATATACCGTAGGAACCAGGCCTGCGGTAATAAGGGTCTTATCTCTGAAGTTTTGCTCTGTGCATTGACATTCATCCTGTACCGTAGCAGTTGCCTTGCGAGTAAATAAAGGACGGCTAGACCTGTGCCCATTTTCATGGTGAATGCTTAAAATCAGAGAATCATGGAAGAACAGTTCGGAAGGGATGTTTGAAGGTTATCTAGTTCAGACTTCTGCTCAAAGCAGAGCTATCTCTGAAGGCAGGTGGGGTTTGTTCAAGACTGTGTTTAGCTGAATTCTGAGTGTCTCCAAGGATGGACATTACGCAGTTTATCTGGCACTCTGTTCAATTAACCCCCACTGTGGATTTTTTTCCTCATGTTTGATAGGATTTCCCTTCTTGCAACTTGTATCCTCTCTTGTCCTTTCACTGTGCCACTCTGAGAGGAGTCTTGCTCCATCTTCTCTATTAACTCCCTTTCAGAAATGCTAGACTGTTCCTAGGTGCTCCTGCAGCCTTCTCTTCTTAATGCTAAACAAATGCAGTTCCTTCAGCATCTCTTTTTATATCACCTGCTCCAGATCTTTAAACACTGCAGTAATCAGCTGCTGGCCTTGCTCTGATTTGTTCTGTTGTGCTGGGTGCCAAAAGTGAAACCACAGTGTTCCAGATGCAGCCACATAAGTGCTGAGAACAGGAGAATAACCACTTCCCTTGACCGCTGACTATACTTTTGCTTGTACAGTCCAGTATGTGGCTGTATTTGATTTATATACGCAGTGGAAGTCTGAGTGTGGCCAGAGGTACGTTCAGGGTACAGCAAAACATCTCAATATTTCCTCTCTGACTGAGCATGGAGACTGCACTGAACAGGGGTAAGGGATCTCATCTATATGTGGGCAAGACTGCAGCTTGTCAACATATCCATCCAGCTGCCATTTTTTTTCTTTTTTTTTAATCCACAAAATGGGGAACACATAAGTGATCCTCTCTGCTTATTGCTTTGAAAGTCCACCCTTCATGTTGGTATTCTGCAGAAAGTGCAAATGATGGCCGTTCCATGGACTTTTCAAGCTCGATGGATTATCATCTTACTGTGAACAGTTCTACACTTGGCTAGGGCTTTTTATAACAAGGGTTTACTGACAGTTTCCTCTGACTCCAGTGAGAACAGTTTACATATGACAGTGGTGAGGGTCTGGTCAATATCAACAGAAATATTCAGGTCATTGCACTGCCAAGTATATTAGCATCTTGTGAACAGAAAAGCTACTTGTTCCAAAATGTCCCAGAGTTTTAGCCTTCATACTTGGCATACAGCTTGGAGTGGTTTGCAGAATTTTAAGACAGAATTTGTTTTTGTTATAGGTATGTTTGTCTGCAGATGATTACCTGCAAAAGAAGTATGGAGAGAAAATAATTACTGTCATGTGTCTGTCATGTTTTAACCCCAGCTGGCAACAAAGCCCCACATAGCTGCTTGCTCAGCCCCCCATCAATGGGATGGGAGAAAGTCAGAAAGATAGAACCGAGATAACTCCTGGATTGAGATAAAGACAGTTCAATGGGTAAAGCAAAAACTGCACCCAGAAGCAAAGGAAAACAAGGAATTAATTCCGCACTTCCCATGAGCAGGCAGGTGCTCAGTGATACCCAGGAAAGCAGGGCTCTATCACACCAAATGGTGACTTGGGAAGACAAACGTCATCATTCCAAATATCCTCCTTTTCCTCCTTGTTCTCCCAGCTTCATATATGCTGAGAAAGACACCATATGGTGTGGGGTATCCCTTGGGTCAGCTGGGGTCAGCTTTCCTGGCTGTGTCCCCTTCCAATTCCTTCTGCAATCCCAGCCCTGCTCCGGTAGGCTGGGATCAGGAGCAGAAAATACCTTGACACTGTGAAAGCACTGCTCATCAACAGTGAAACCATCCCAGTATTATCTGCACTGTTTCCAGCACAAACCCAAAGCACAGCCCCATACCAGCTACTGTGAATAGAATTATCACTACCCTAGACAAAATCAGCACAGTCCATGAGTGCTAATTAGTGCAGTCTTAAGTTGTGCCAGGGGAGGTTTCATCTGGACATCAGAAAGATGCTCTTCACAGAAGGAGTGATTGGGCATTGGAATGTGCTGCCCAGGGAGGTGCTGGAGTCACTGCCCCTGGAGGTGTCTAAGAAAAGACTGCATGGGGCACTCTGCAATGATCTAGTTGACGAGGTGGTGTTAGTCATAGGTTGGACTCAATAATCTAAAAGGTTTTTTCCAACCTAATTGATTCTGTGATTCTGATTCTATTTGCAGAAGTGATAGAGTGCAGGAAAAATATGTTTCTTTAGTATGCTGATTTAAATACCATGGAAGAGAGAAAGGGAAGATGAACACACATGAAAAAGTATTTCATTCTGCTATAGCCTTCTGTTACAGAGGTCACCAATTCCTCTGTATGTAATATTTAGCTGCTAAGCAGAGAAAATGTGTGCCTGAACTGTATTTACAATTTTCATTATATTACTGGAAAAAACTTTGAAAAATGCTAACCATCCATAAACTCCCAAGAGGCAGACAGCAGCCAAGGGAAATAATCTTCCTCTTCACCTGAAGAGAACTTAACACTTCTCTGTATTTACATCTCAAACAGAAAGTGAATGTGTGTTTCTTTTCAGTACTTAAGCTTGCCTTATTGAAGTACTTGGCTGTTGTTGAGTGAACTTTATGACATTTCAGGAGGTTTGAAGCCTTGACTATTGTGCCTGTATAAGAGCACAGTATGGTTCTGTCCCTTGTACAAATGGGTTCACTGCAGCACGGAGAACAGAAACACCTGGTTTGGGACAGGGCAAAGGAGAGATGCTCAGGGCCTGACACATGCTCCTTATTATAGCTGCCTGTCTCCACAGGCTGCCAAAGGTCTGCTCAACAAAAAGGAAAAATGTGGAATTTCTTACCATTGCCACAGGGATCCAGAGTGCTTCAGAGCCCTGGACAAAGAAAAAAAACATTAGAAAACTATTTGTTTGGTAAACAGAATGATAAATCTGTCTCATGTCAGAAATAGGATTTGAAGGAACAGTTATTATTTATTTATTGTTATTTTTAAAATAAATAATAATGAAAAGGAAATTAGGGTGAGCATGGAGTTCAGCTGAGGAAAACAGCTTGCAACCTAGTTAATACTGGCTGTTCTAATGAGTTTTTTGAGGATTTGGGGGTTCTGGGCTAATGAAAGCAATTTTCAGGTTTTCTTCCTTTTTAGCTCCAGCCTCATCCTACTGAAGGCAGTACATTGGCTACTCAGTAAAGTCTGGAGAGGTATTTAAGACAGGGGAGAGTGTTTATACTTTTATATGATTTATCTCACTCATGAAAAGCAGGGGCCAGAAGATACTACTGATGTAGTGCGTGCTCTTCACATTCTCTTCATCTTCCCTGCAAACATCACTGAAATTAAATTCATAAAAATAGTTAAATATCACACTCAAAAAGGCATCCAGTGCAGCAACTGAAGTGGTTAGCTTTTATACTGTATGCTTTTGTTTTGCTTTTACTGAAATGATGCTATCCCAATTAGGTACAGTTGTTCAACTGAAGCTTTACCAAAGCAGAGCAGAGCAGAAGTATTACTTCCTCATGTCTTTAGAGGCATATTTCTTTTTAAATGTGCCACTGTGGTTTTCCTCCACTAGTATGGCACTTGTGATTTTTCGTCTGAATCTTAGCTTCAGTGATAAACTTTTTTTTGAAAGAATATGTACTCAGTTATCCCCATACTTGTATTCTGGTAGATTATTATTACCCCTGAAAAATAGTATTCTGCACTTGTACCTATATTTTGAGACCACTTCTCCCATTTCTCAAATTGATTTTGGATTATTGCTTTGCCCTGTAATAAAATTCTTCAGCTTTATGTAGTTTGCATATGTAGGAAGCATATTCTGCCCCTTGAAGGGAGCTAGAGCTGCAAAAACCTGCTTCAGAGTTTTACTCAATAGATCCTCCTATTTGGAAAGTGAAATACTGATTGCTAGCCCCTCAGTGATTACAGAGTGTTTGAAAGAGGGTCTGTATTATATTATAATCTGCTTTACAGTAAATTAAAGGAGTGACCTTTGCAATGCTGTGGTTATGCAATACAATTTTATGTCTTAGTTTTGTGAATTCTCACCTCTCACCTGTTTTACTCTCCATGTCAGATGATCCAATTGCTCTGTCAGGACCCATTTTCAGTTTGAAATGTTTATTACACATAATTTCTAAATGTATCAAGAAGACTCTCTGTTTTATACGTTTATTTTTTCCCCTTGGCTGATACAATATGTGTATATAAAAGGTTTGTCCTAAAACCTGTGTATTTTTAATAATAAAATAATTAAGAAACTCAAGACAAAATTGGACATGTCAAAACCAGAGACAATGTATACTGCTCTTTATTCAGAGTACATAATATTTTGAACAAATGTCAATAATCACAGTAGGAATTCCTGTATCTTGATCTTTGTCATGCCAGTATTTTAGCATGATTATAAAAGTATAAAAAATACTTAGGACTGAATTTGGCTCTCAGATACATTTCTGCAATTCTGGAGGAATTCCCACTTAGCTAATAGTTACTGGAAATTTAACATTGCTGGAACTGCAAGCCAGTGCCTGCATTTACTGAAGTATGCATTAATCCTCCCGTGGATTCCATTAGAGTTTGATTTGCAACCTCCAAGTCTTAAGGATGTTCTTTTTATATGTTAGTGTATTAAAAATATTTTATTGTGATAGCTGTCATGTACACTGTCTCTTTTTTTAATGTACGAGTAAATATTTAGCTTTAAATAAAAATTTTGTAATTTTGCAGTTGCTAATACAAAGTCGTGGGTAGAGAATTTTCTGTGTACAGAAAAAGATTATGTCCTCACTTTGGTTTTATTTAATGTAATTAGTTCTTGAATTGAGTTGCTCTATAGAAATTGAAGATAGGGACAATGGAAGAAATGAAGGAAGGCCTGCCTTGTGTAGTGTTTGTCTGTAGCTTGGACTGGAAGATATGGATTAAAGCAGTCTCTCCTGCTACATCTACATTCATAAACTAAGCCAGATCAGAGTATACCCCTGGGTATGGGAACTAGTCCTCTCTATTGTTAAATTCTTCGATTTTTTTTGGCATGATTTCATGCATGTCAGGTAGCACTTGACAACTCCTGGGCACCGTTCTGAGTTGGCACAGGTCATTCGGAATGAGAAATTGATATGGGAATGTTGGATTTTGCGGGGTAAGAGCTTTTGGTATCACAGGCTGGAGGTACTGATGGACAGAGTACTCTTGGACACATGCTTCTCAGCATAAAAACACTTAAAACAGCAAAGCCCTGAACTTCTACTGTGGCTCTGTATAACCACTATCAACAGATGGATAAATTAAAAGTGCGGCTTCCTGAAGGTAGATACATAAACTATGTACTAGTAAATTCTGAAGGGACTGGACACAGTCCCATGGTAACATATCTAATGCTTTCCCAAACAGCATTTGATTATAGTTCAGGGAACATCACAGGCCATCCCATCACATCCCAGAATCTATGATGCTATTTTGGACTGAAGGAGAAATTCTCCATGTGATGTGAGGCTCGCTGGACGGTTCTGTCTCTGGGCTCATTTTGTTCACAAACACAGATGCCTTCTTGTGTTTCAGGCATACTAATTCATATTTAAGTTTCTGACATAGGCTCTAAGCTACCATGCAAGAGAAACTGGCACTGAACTTTAGATTGTGTTGAGGAAGCTTTCCTGTCTGACCATCCAGGAGCCACTCTGGCAGTCACACTCACATCACCTGAGCTGGGACAGAGGCACCTTGGCGGGGGTGGCTCCAGTGACGGACGGGTCCCCGCTTGACTCTCTGCCCACCCCACTCTCACACAGACAGAACAGGTTTGCTTACTGGCTTAACCCTGGGTTTCCAGGATCTGGATCCTTAAAATAATTTGATCTTGGTGCAATAACTAAGTAACAAGATAAAAGCCCAAGCTGGGTGTCTCTGAGGAGGGAACCCAAACAAAGGAAAGCCTGGGCTTTTACATCCTCACAGTCTAAGAGTGTGAAAGCCTGGGGGTCTTTGGCTCCTGCTGTGCCTCTGAGAGTCTGGTCATCTGGCTGGGCCACAGGGCCCTGTGCCCTTTCTTGTGCAAAAGATCAGTGCCAGTTCCTGGCCTCTTGCCTCTTGCTCCTACCACCCAGAGCTCAATCTGCAGCCTGCACAATGAGCTACCTGTACTAAAGGTGTTCTTCAGCATGTTGAATTAGACTAGTGGGCTCATTAAACCTGTTCAGTTATCCTGATACAATATTTGTTGCACTTTCCCTATATCCATCAGCCTTCTGACTCTCAAGAACATCTCAATCACTCTTAAGGGAAGTAGACTGCCAAACCTGGGGAATGACTTCATTTTGAGCAGGTTTATCTTTACGTCTGGATTAATTAAAAATTACTTCTCTGTTTGTAGAAATGGAAATTATTCCAGTAAGACAAGCACTGCATCAAAATATCACCCAGAGGGAATGTGACTCCTGAAAAAATTTCATACTGTCACAGTACGATTTGCAGAAGGACTTGGTTATTGCTTACCTGGTGCTCAGCTTTGGTCCTTACAGTCCTTTGCAGTCCTTACCTGTTGAAAAAGTGCCTTCTACACTGCATTTATGAGTATTCATGTTGATAAGGAACTCACACAGAAACGTGTTTGTGCACTGCATTTTTGTTGTTATGGCATCTTGGGAGTGTTGGAGTCTACATTCCTTTTGCATTTTGCACTGCAGCTCAAGTGTTAGCCACAGCCAGGTGTCAGAGGGAGGATCAGAGGGATAAATCCTCATATGACCACAGATTAACTCCTGGCATTTCAGCAAAAATTTCTGTATCTTATTCATATTTTTAACTCAATTTTGTGAGGGTTTAAATTTACTAAGGCAGGAGACTGTGGGGTATGCCCAGCCCTTGCCCTGGAGGGATCTCTGCTGAGATAAGAGATTTTGCAATCGCCCAGCAGGACTCCCTGGAAAGGCAACCACTTCTTTGGTCACTTCGAGAAAAGACAGACCCACAATCCTCTAGGAGACACTATGCAGATCCTCTGCAACCCATTGGTCCTCACCCATCCCAGATCCTCTGTAATCCATTGGTCTTCACCCATCCCCTGTATCCCTATAAAAGCTAAGGCCTCTGCCCCTGTGAGAGAGAGCTCTCGTCCCTGGCTTTCCCCTTCGCCGGAGGGGACCCACAATAAAGCTACCTCCGTGTGGAACCAGCCACACGAGCCTCTCGTCTCTCTCTCTGGTCTGGCTTGGCCTGGAGGCTGCCCTGCAGAGCTGAGCTGAAACCACGAGCTGACAATCACTAAAGAGCTGACAGCCTCTGCAAGGGCCCTCCTGCCAGCAGCTGAGGGAAGACACCGGGCCTTGGGAAGGTGATTCCTTTCGGGACCATCTCCCCGGACCGGTCACCTCTTCCATCACCAGCTGTAATAGGAGACCGTAGGAAAGAGGGAGCTAATTGCAAACTGTAGAGATAAGAAACCTTCCCTTTATACATCCACATGCACTAAAGCTTTCTGAGGCACTGGATTAGGTGCACAGGAACAGATAGCTAGGAGAATGTTCTAGGTGCTAATGTGAGCGGCTGCATGAAATATTCCTGGCCTTATGCTGAATTCCCTTATGTATTCCATTACCATTGCAATTCCTTCAGTGATGCAACAGGATTTGACCTGGGTTAGTCTGCTAAATATGTTCCAAATCTGAGGCTTTTGGGAATATTTTCAAGTCACTGGATCTTTTCATAGAGGCAGAGAATTTCCATAAAGGCCACTTCAGGTAACACAATGTCTTTAAAAAAAAAAAGTTTTGCTTACCCAGCAAGCCCCTAAAAGAATGCCTTGAAGTTCTGAATCCCTCTTGTTATCTAAATTTATCTGGGGGAAGTTTTCCTGGTTTAATGAAATGAAAGTGGTATGTTTTTGCTTCATTCCTTTTCAACTTACAGAAGTAATCACAAGTGAGCTGTGAGCTGGTAGGGATTCAAATAAATTCTGGAGACGAGTAATTTCCTGCTTCAGGTACTTCCTTTTGCAGACAGGTTTGCTATCACTGGGGTGTAGTTTTGTGTTTTAGAGAGTGTCATGCAAAACACACAGGAAGTCAACCTGACATTTGTCATCACTGAGTAATATCTGTCCTTAGAACAGGGAATTTAAAGTCAAGGGTCATAGTTTTTGTTCTGTATTATACAGGAAGGTCCTTGATTTATGACTATGATGTCTGATGCTGTGATGATTTGTGTGATATTGTTACCAAAGACTGACAGCTGAAGTTGAAATGATTATTTTATTGGTCACAGTCAGTGATCACACCGATTTTAACTGTGGCAGATGAAAATGTCCCTTTTACACTGAAAACTTTCGCAATGATTTCAGGCTAGTGCTGAAATAATACTTCTATTATAACATTGAAATTGAATTATTTGGTTAATTATAGTTACACATATTGATGTGAAGGCAACTGCAATGAACAGCTGTAATATTAGCAGTTTTCTAAGTTACTTATTTATAACCTTTCATGGTGATAGGAAAGAAAGAATCATTATGGTCACCAATCAGGAAAATGCAGCAGGGTGTTGCTTTTCTTACTGGGCAGAAAGAAAGTGGGGAGTTTGGCAAAGAATAGGAAACATTTCTGCAACCTTGCTCTCTTAAATTGATAGGAATTTTCCATTGTTTTGTTTAAAATAAACCCAGTTTGTTTATTTGCTTTTAATTTCAGGGAGTTTTTGGTGCATTGCAGTCACAGTGCTCCCCACTGAGATAACATAGAAGGACATTATGTTTTCATGCACAAGGAACAAATCATGCTCTTGCAGGCTATGGCTTCTTTAATTTCAATTAAGGAAAGTGACAAGAAAGAACAGAAAATAAACACTCCATGGCAGAGTATAGGAAAAAGACCTCTTTTGTTCGTAATATCGAAAGAAAAAATTAGCATAAAGAAAAAAACCAGTAATTTGGAGGTGGAAACATAATTGTGTTACTATTCCTTAGGTTTAAACTGTATGTAAGGACTCCCTGAAAGAAGGGTTAGGGGTCCACAGCACCTTCACAATTTTTCATGACACCATTCAACAACACAAATTTTTGATAACCATTCATTCATAATCATAGGATTTGGAACAAGGAGAAGATCTTTCCCTCAGAATCTACTAAAAGCTTTCAAACAAAGAAAAAGTCCTCCTCGTTATTTCTATTTTAATGGTTTATCCTTACATTTACCAACTCAAGACTTGTAACCACTTGATTACATGACAGCAAAGAAAGTTCTTGCAGGGAGAAACTTTTAACTATATGTCCCAAGTATATGTCAAAATTCAGATAGCAAATATAATAAAGGCAAGAAACAAAGTACAATGCTGAAAATACCATGATTATAAGCTACCCACCCAAAGACTGTATCATGCTTCTTATGACTGAATAGCTGGCTATAAACAGCCTAAGTAAGGATTTAATGCCTGTAAATTTAAAGGAGATGTATATGGATTATCTTAAAATTCTTACCAATGCAAAGAGTGCACTGGTCAGCAAAGGTCCTGTGGGCAAGGTCCTTCCCATTTGACAGTCCTTCCCATTTGATGTTTCCAAAATGTCTCTGCCTTGTCCAGAGCATCCTGAGCTTGTCCTGACATTCTGCACAATGCAGAGGGGAACCAGTCACCCTCTTTGGGGCTGCCACCCCGGTGTGAATACAATCTCTGGCCTGGAGACTGCTTTGAAGAACGGGCAAGCCATAAGTAAAAGCAAAATGAACTGATTATCATTTTAAAATGTACTTGACAAATAGTGTATTTGCAGCAGCTATACACAAGGAACCCCAGGTGTTTCTAGCTACTGATGCTTTTCTTAGTAAGCTCAAGGTGCTCTCTGGACCCTTGTCCAAAGAGCTACTGACTGTTGTGCAGGTCTTCCAGCTGGGACCCAGGCGTTTTAAAACATCACGGATGCATTTGAAGGAGCAGTGTCGTCTGAGATCACACCTCTACTTTTTGACACTTTTCTCTAGGAAGTCCATTCAAAATCAAATGTATTCACCTGGTTGTCTTCTAGTAAGAAAGTTTAAAACCACATACCAAATGTTTAGAAATGCTGATGTCCTCAGGGCAGAGTTAGCACTTGGCCAGACAGTAAACAAAACATTAATCTGAGGCCACATCTAGTTAGTAGATTGACACTTGTCCTGGGTTGCAGTGTATTCTATTACCATCCCCATCAGCTGTTGAAATCAGGTGGGGCAGTGTTTCCTTGCCTCCTCCCCCCAGCCTATCTTTCTGTTAATGGCCCATCATTGTCCTGCCACCTGACTCAGAGATAACTCCCTCCGGACTATCTCCTGTTAATGAGCCTAATCAACACTTGGCCTCATGACTCATTACCCCATTGTGAGATGCTCCACCCAGAGGGAGGAACCAAGCATCCCATCGTGGATATAATCTGGGACTCTGACCACCAGAGACAACCCTTCCCACTGGATTTTCAGAGGACAGGAGCTACACAGCCACCATTGGACTTTCTGAGGAAGAGTAGACTCTTTTACTACAGGATCACCACTTCAGAGGACTGCAGCCACCATTCTACCAGACTGCTACCACCACCCTGCCTAACAGGGTGTCAGGTTGTACCTTGACTCTGTCAGTTTGACAGTGTTTTCTTTTACTTTTTTTTTCCTTTTCTTTAATTTCCATTAAATTGTTATTCTGACTTGGTGCCTCCCACTGGTTTGTTTTCAAACTAGTACACACTTGTCAATAGACAGATCATTTAGCTGTTGAGAATTAAGTGTTCATTGCAGAATGTTAAGTGATAAAAACCTTAGTGCATGATCTTTTATATCATATACATCAGAAATATGTTTTGTATAAACATGGAAAGGAGAATTATGAAAACACCTTATTACCAGTTATTGACAGAGTCTGGAAGTGATGACAACCAAGCAGGTTTGGACTGATGGGATGTTTGCGATGAGAACACTCCCCCGGATTTGGTTTTGAGGGAGTAGAGATACCATGACAGCATAAGTAATCCAGACACATAATTTTTTCCCCTTTGACAGAGTGAATTAATTAACCACTGCTTAAATTGGCATATTGTCATGAGAAAAATTTGTGTTTATAAGGCTTTTTTTAGTAACTTTTTAAAAAAACTTGTTTCAGGTCTGAAGATGATGATATGCTAGACAGAATGGGAAAAGGAGATCAACAAATTCTAGATGTGTTCAAATTCACCTGAAAAACGTCAACAATGTGCTTGAAAATGTTGATTAAAAGCCACTATGACAATTATCTATGTTACTCCAAAGCAGTAGTCGACATACTATCTTTATTCATCAGCACTTTTTCGTACCTGGCTCCTGTTGACATCCAGCTGTCTGGAATTTTTCCAGGATTTTAGGTAGGAGTTAAAAAGTTTGCAGATTTTAATGCTTGTCCCTCAGGGGTGCCTTTAGTAACTAAAAGAGGGGAAAGTTCTTCAGTATCTAGTGTGTACATTATGCTGCTTCTTCCCAAATCCATCCATTAAGCCTGTCATTGAAAAAACCTCAAGATTTTCTTTCAAAACATGATTTTCAGGTCAACTTTGGTCATAATATTTTGTAGGGAAGCAATAAGTTATTTACTTGTCTGAGTGGTCCCCCAAAGTGCTCAATTCCAATCTCTATATTCATTTTATTTGCCACAAGGAGGTGTGCAGTGAAGTTATTTGATGTTCTGAAATGCCTTGGGAAATGGGAAATTAGCATTTATGATTTTAGGAACTCCAGATACATCTGGAATATGCTCATATGTCAGTCTGTCAGACTTGCACACTTATGAAAATTTTTGCTCTATCCTGTATTTGCTTAAGGCACAATGGGACAAGTCCCTGGTATTCTTATTGATATGGTAAATATTTACCTAAATGTGTCTTTTTAATAAATTAGTACATTGAATGATTATGATGTTGCTTATTTCTAATTAATTTGTAATTACAAAATCTAAAGAAAAACAAGGATAGAAACTGTACTGCTCAATGCCTCTTTTGAGCTTGTTCTCCAAACATTTTAAATTTCTGTGCAATGAATCTTTTACCTTTGACCACAGTGTTTTCTTTAGGTTAATAGCTGCCTCCAAAATTAAGTTTAACTCACTAGAACCTAGTTTATCTGTTCATTCAGAGAGGTTTCTTAGGACTTAGTGCAACTTTTCTGTGCACATCTGACACGTGCTGCCCTTCTTCTCCTGCATGATGCGCAAAGGTGGCAGCAGTGGATGACAGTGGCTGTGTGCTGTGGAGCTGAAGCCTCAGTTTTCTGCTTCTGAGATTTCTGAGACTGAAAGTCAAGGTCTGCTTGAGTCTTGCTTACAAATCAGTCCCATATATGGAATAATGAAGAGATAGAAGTTTTATTTGTATGGTATGTGTTTGGATACTTGGCTTTAAAACAATCCCTCAAATGGCAATGGAGAAACATTTACTTATGTGAGACAGCAGTACAAAAAGTGCTCCTATGTGAAATGAGAGCATGCCTGCACTGGCTATCAACAGCAGCACAATCACACACCCATTTTTCCACTTATTAGGCATACGTCTTGAAAATATTTGAGCTGTTCATTTGATACCTTGTAAACCTACCAGAAAATCTTCAGTACCATGTTCCAACACTTTAATTTCCGGAAACCTTGTGGCAATGTAAAGATATATGAGTTAGATAATGCATTAAACAGCAAAAGTGGGAGCCTTTTATAATATTCAGTTGTTGCTTACTATGCATTTTTTTTCCCTATAGATCAGCAGGATAGTGTTAGACAACATGGAATGGTAATAAATGAATCCTGGACTAGATGCAAACAGCCAGGAGGGACTGGCATATAACTTACACACTGCTAACAAGCACATGTAAAGTGTTTGTGGTTAAGGCTTTGGCTTTATTTACAGTGGAACAAATCTTAAGTGAATCATGGTTCCTTTGATCAACTTATATAAGGAGAGGAGATGAAAATGCCCAGAAGAGAATGATCTTGCCATGAGAAGCTTTCTGCCAAGCTGGTCAGATCTGAACTCACACGTCTGGGCTCTGCTTCTGTGGAAGTACATGGCAGGAAAGGATGGGCTTCGCTGGAGTCACTCTCTGGACCTCACACATAAACAGAAATGGCACCAGGGCTAAAGGCCCTCCTGGCCACCCCAAAGCACCTGCAACTCCTGCCCAAACAGAGACAAATCCTTTATTTTGGGTTTCACTGACAAGCTGGGGCTCGGTCTTTAAATTGGCTTCGTCAGGAAAGAACTAAAGGAGAGAGTTGGTAAGGTTCAGTCTGCCTGTGTTATCCCAGGTGGCATTTGGAAGGGACAGCTGGAGGACATCACAAGTCATTCATATTTTGGCCTTCTGAATGTACCTTAATCAGCTGCAGCAAGGACAAGGAGCAAGAGTACCCTTCAAGGGAGGAGCTTGGATGTTCACAGCTGACCTACTACAACTTTTACCAGGAGGACTGGGAAATCTGACCCTTTTCTGCCAGATGTTCTTTATCCACAAAATATTGTGGTTTATTTTATTAGCATGGCTGCCTTACATGACTGCCTTACAAACCCTTTACTTTTGGCCTGGTTCTGCATTTCTTTTCTTAGTTTTGCATCTAGTTTCCTAACAATAATAGCAAGAACTATTCTGCCTTCAGAATACTTCAAAACATGTTACGAGAAATGAAGTAACTAAAGTTGAATTCTGCTTTTGGCCGTGGCCTCAGCAGTATAAGTTGTGTTAATGATGTAACTGCTTTGTCTCAAAGTTTTCCATTTAAATATATCCACTGGGATCCAGATCAGAAATCAAGACACTTACACTACAGATGTCTACTTATAGGTATGTACCAACATATAGAATATCTAGTTTCCACTATAGTCAAAGGAGATCTAATTAATGCAAAGCCAAAGGATGGCTTGTCTCAAGCCAGTTCAAGAAGAATTTAGTTGCCCAAGCAAAAATATCTTTCATGAGTCAACAGAGCTACTCTTAAGCACTGTCTATCTGAGCAGGAGGGAGTATATGTAGGCATGTATGGAGAGGGGTAGCTAAATTAGAGCTCTCAGAGGGGGTGGTGGGGTCTCCTGTCATATCCTGGGGTGTGAATCACAGAATCCCAGAACCAGCTGGGTTGGCAGAGACCCACAAGGATCATCAAGTCCAACTCCTGGCCCTGCACAGCACCATCCCCAAGAGTCACACCATGTGCCTGAGAACATTGTCCAAATTCTTCTTGAGCTCTGTCAGACTTGGTGCTGTAACCACTTCCCTGGGCCCATTCCAGTGCCCAACCACCCTCTGGGTGAAAAACCTTTTCCTGATATCCGACCTAAACCTCCCCTGGCACAACTTCAGGCCATTCCCTCAGGTCCTGTCACTGGTCACTACAGAGAAGAGATCAATGTCTGCCCCTCCTCCTCCCCTCACAAGGAAGTTGTAACTGCAATGGGGTCTCCCCTCAGTCTCCTCCAGGCTGAACAGCCCAAGTGACCTCAGCCACTCCTCACACAGCTTCCCCTCAAGGCCCTTCACCATCTTTGTTGCCCTCCTTTGGACTCTCTAAGAGTTTTACTCAGAAATGAGTAACTCATTTCTGTTCTTAACTAAGCAGAAACCAAAGGGGTCTTTGAGTAGAGCTCAGCATAAATAGAGCAGAAATTCTGCTGGAATATCCTCTCTTACATAATGAGTCCTGCTAATTGGCTTCCTAGAAAGGGATGAAGATTTGGTTTAAAGCTCTGTGCTGTAAACAAATCGTTGATTATGACCAACCTTAAAAATATTCCCCAAAAGATATGTCAAGGAACAATATTCTAAAGTCCAGGAAAGATCCAGAGCATCTTCCCCATGCTACAGATATTTTTAGTCTGTTTATCTGTAGAGATGTGATACAACTGAAAGCTTTAGTACCATTACCCTTGAAAGAATTCCAGTTTGCCAGTCAGTGAGAACTAATATTAGAATATGATGTTGTGGAAATGGTCTTGTAATACAAATAATATCTAATAAATAGCCAAAGTGCCTTGATGGTGGATGACCGATAGATCAGTTCTTTTAATTTTTGTTCTTTTTTTAAGGCAAATGATGTGAAAAGGAAACATTTATTTGAGCCTGACATGAACTAATGAACAGATTGTTAAAAATCAATTATGTAAACAAAAATGTATGATTAATTATCCGTAACCACACATTAAATATATTGTAAAATATCGCATTACGTATAATTATATTATTACATTTTGTAATGCATATACTGTGTTTAGTGTATATTTGTATATGATACAGTGTAGTAATTATACAATGTGTTATATAATATATAAAAATGATAAAATATTTTGCTATGCTATATCATTATAACATACCTAATATAGACCATTATATTAGAAAATATATTATTAACTTCCAATAAATAATGGACTTGTTACATGATATAGATTGTCTGAGTGAAGTGAAATGAAGGGGTGACATGGCAGTTAAGATATGAAGCAAGTGGCCAAGAAATATTTGATAAGAAGTGTTTGTTTGACTTAATGATGGGGAATTTGAACAATGAGCAAAAATAATAACTAGAAAGGAACAAAATGTGGAACTAAAGACCAAAGATTTGGAATGATTTATGTGACAGCTGTTCCTGATACACATAACTAATGTCAGCTCTTGAAGTGCACTTCAGTGTCTCACTCATGCTGGATTCTTTTGGGCCTTTTCAGTGTTTCCCAGCAGTGTGTATTATAGACTCTGCAGATCCAAACCGAGTTCAAATGAACTCTGTGAACCAGAAAAAAATCTTTTTTTCCTCATTGAATACTTCAGCGTATGAACAGTAGTTTAAGCAATGTTCCAGTGAACAGGTTTTGCTTAAGTATATGAAATCCATCATTGGGATCTTGTACAAATAAGCAAACTTCAGAATGTGATTGTCCACAGATGTCCCAGTACCTTGAAAGCTGGACTTTGATTAAGCAGACTTTCTCAATATTGTAGATGAGAAAACAAAACAATTCTTCCTGTCTCATTTGTTTAATGTATCTAAAGTATCTGCTTACTGGCACTCACCAGAAGAGGGCTCAGTATAGAATATACTGACCTTCTAAAGACACTTGGAAAGACACTCTTGAAACTTTCCTTGCAGGTGGGACAGTACAATTGTTGGTGACAATGAAAACTGAGTTATACCTTTTCTGAGCCAGTGATCCCTTTAATTCCTCTGTGAATCTGTGGGGCCTGATTTTCCTCTCTCATGATGTTCAGCATTATTGATGTCAATAGTTTTTCAGGTTGACACTACAATAAATGGGAGACAAACAATTCTCCTGTCTCTCAAAAAACGAGTTTTCTTTTTTGTCAATAAAAGAGCAGTCAGTAAAGGGAAACTGAGAGCAGTCGTTAAGCTAAAGTAGTAAGAGAAGTGTTTTGGGTGCGATCTGACCTTTTCTGCACAAGGTGGATAGCCCCTGACTCATCAAGGCTCCATAGAGATGGCAATTAAGCTCTGTGCAGGTTTAGCTAACAGCATGGAAGGTTGTCAGCATGGAAGGCTCGCAGAGCAGCACATCTCTTGCTGTTGTGCTTAGTCTTGATGAAGACTGCTGGCACTGTGTTTCTGAGAGATCCTGGTGCCAGCTAGCACCAGGCAAATGAAGACTGAAATTACTAGATGTCCTTACAGAGTACCAGGACCCGCAGGTGCTTTGCTCTGCCCCTTTAACCTTTCCTCATGTGCTCTTCCCAACCCTGGGAAGCAAAGTGCCCCAGGAGGTGCAGACCACCAAACCCTGCCTTGCCCATTCACCTCTGGCCGTGTCTTGGTGCATGGCTGAACATCCCAGTAGTCTCTGGATGATAACTGCTCTCCACAAGCACTATCAGCACATGCACCCAGGTCATGGCATCCTTACTTTTGAACAGGGATGAGACAACTCAGCTTGTGGGTTTTGACATCTCACATGGGTTCATTAAAGGGTGTGCAGGGAATGGTGGGCAGAGGTTGCTCTAATCTTAGCAAGTGACTGGTCTCATCTCCATGGACACAGGTCTCACAGAGCCAAGCAGCTGAAATTGTCTTCTTATTTTCTGCCATGTGCTCCTGAAAGGGCTGCTGCTCTCAGCTGGTCTGCTGGATGTCACTGTGCCACCCCAACTTCTAGCAGAGACATTTTCCTGCAGGCAAAAACCATTGTTCACAGGTAGCAGAGCTGCTAGCTTGGATCAAGTGACTTCTGACCACAAGAAAAGGGCTGACCTAAGAGCAGTCATAATTCAGAAACTGACTCTGTCCACCCAGTCTGCAATTTCTACATCCCTCTTCTCATTCTCTGCTGTTTGATTTCAATTCTCTCCAATCCCACTACAGGCTTCCCAGTCATGTTGCTCTTTGCACTTCAGGGGATTAATGAAAACACAAATTTCCTTTTAAAAATGTGTTGGGGTTTTAGTTTAGTCTTAGGTTTTCCTGTTAAAGGAATTTTCTCCCATATGCATGTTGCTAGGGGACAAATAGCTGTACTTAAGAAAGACAAAAAGGGGAGTGGGGCAGGCCTGGCTACTCCTTTGTCTACACCTGGGTGTGGGGGCAGTTCGCTCTGAGCGTCCGGAGAGAGAAGCTGCAGAGAAAGGAGCTGCTGCTTCTTTCTTTTTGGCCGTTCTTTCTTCCTGCTGGAAGCAACGCCGGGACCCCAAAAGCCGCTTTCCCTGCCCTGCTGGAGACCGAGCTGTGGCTGCCCTGCTCCACTGCTGCTTCGAGCTTTCGCTACGCTGTAGCCCTGCTCGCCCTACCTGCCTGGGCCTCCGTGGTTTTTTCCCATCTGGATACATCTCGCCTTGCACCCGGGATTTGCGTTCGTCCCTGCCATTCCAGCCTGCTGTTCCTGAGAGCCCGGGATCAGCTGCCCAGGGGTTTGTGAAGCCTTTGTTCCATCCTTCCCGGGATCCCAGGGCACCAGAGCCGCGGGTTTCCCGAGCTCGCTCCGGAGCGCCCCCTGCAGCCGCGGGGGAACCATCGCACCTGCCCTGCTCACCGGGAGCCGCCAGCGCCCCTGCCGGCTGCGAGCGGAACTGCACCCGAGGGGAAATAGCCTGACAGCCGAGAAGGCTGGCACTGGGTTTGTGATTGCTGTTACTGCCATAGTTGTTGTTGTTTTGTTTGACTGGTTATATACATATATATATAGAGTAAAGAACTGTTATTCCTATTTCCCACATCTTCGCCTAAAGGCTCTTGATTTCAAAATATAATAACTTGGAGGGAAAAGGGGTTATATCTGCCACTTCAAGGGGGGCCTCTGCCTTCCTTAGCAGACACCTGTCTTTCAAAACCGAGACAGATCTTGGCGCCCAATGTGGGGCCTGAGGGCATTAAGAGATAGAGGTGAAAAAGGAATAACAGTTCCTGGATAACTTTATTTTGTGTGCTGGATATTGGAACCTTGTTAGGCAGCACTATGTGGTCTAGTTTACCCTGGTTTGGGTGGCATGTAGCCGTGGCTATATTCTTCCCCTTTGCAGCTCCTTACTTGAATATGGGTCCTCTGCCTAAGGCTACCATTGCTGTTATCCAGCTTGCGTTATGGGTCGAGAAGGTGAGGAATTCATGGGTTTTTAACTTCCTCCGGAATGTGGGCACATGGATAAACAGCTATCACACACTGAGCACATGTTTTTGGGGTTATGTTAACAATGGTACCTTCTGTGAGGAAATGACACCAGGGGAAGTTTTCTCCCAACCCCTCAACCAGTTCTTTGGGCCCACCCCATCAATTTTCGAAGGGTTTAAATTCCCTCTGAATACTAACCATCTGCTGCTGGTAGGCCTACTCTATTTAGCATTCAAGGATAAGTTGAGATTGGCTTGGATATCTACCCAGACACCAGCCCCAGAGACTAGAGATCCTGCCCCAGAACCTGACATGGCCCCAGAGAGTAGAGTTCCTACCCCAGAGCCTGATCCTGCCCCAGAGCCTGACACGGCCCCAGACACTAGAGATCCTACCCCAGAACCTGACACGGCCCCAGACACTAGAGATCCTACCCCAGAGCCAGAGCCTGCCACAGCCCCAGACACTAGAGATCCCGCCCCACAGACTGATACTGCCCAACAGTCCACCTCAGAAATGGACTACCCAAACTGGGTGGGGGTACTGGCAAAAGGGATGCAGGAGATGTGCCAAGAGATGGGTCAGGTGCGCCAGGGGATATGCCAGGAGATGGGTCAGGTGCGCCAGGAGATATGCCAGGAGATGGGCCAGGTGCGCAAGGAGATGTGCCAGGAGATGGGCCAGGTGCGCCAGGAGATATGCCAATTGCTAAGGGAATACACCTCCTCAGCTAGTGAAAAACCCTCTCCCTGCCCCAAAGAGGGTGAGTCCGATGGTGCAGCAGTGGAACCCACGGATGTTACAACCGTCCAGGCTTCAGCTGAACCACAAGGACAACCACAGCCAGCAGCAGTCGCCCCTGTGCAAAGGAGGAAGTATAAGACCAAATCAGTACGACCAGTTAATGATGATGGGCAACCAGGGCCCTCACAACCAGCAGGAGAGCCAGAGCCAGAGATCATTACTGAGTCCCTGTCGCACGACAGTCTCCGCGCTATGCGAAACGACATTGTGCGAAGGGGGCGTGAGCCTTATACCACCTGGCTGCTTCGGGTTTGGGACCTTATGGGCACAAGTGTGCAACTGGATAGTGGTGAGGCAAGGTATCTGGGATCGTTGACCCAGGACCCAGGTGTGGACCAGATATTTGTGAGGGAGCCAGGGCCTCTCTCTCTCTGGGAGCGGCTCTTAATGAGTGTGAGAGAAAGGTTCATTCACAAAGAAAGAATGCAGGAGTATCATCATAGAATGCAGTGGAAGACACTCGAGCAAGAGATCCAACAGCTAAGAGAGGTGGCAATATTAGAGGTACTCTTTGGGAAGGATGGACAGCATGATAATGACCCCGATAAGGTCAGGTGCACAGGACAGATGATGTGGAACCTGGCAAGGCTAGGGCCATCGCAATACACCACCTTCATTGCAACAATTGATGCTGACAATACCCGAGAAACAGTGGGCTCTGTTGCCAACAAGCTCAGGCATTATGACAGCATGATCAATGGCCTGCTGAAAGCTCATGTCTCTGCTGTGGTCCAGGACCTCAAAGAGGAGATGAAGGGGAAGATGGAGGAGATGAGGGAGGAGATGAGGAGGGTCAGTGTGGCACCAGTGCAAGTCACAGGCCCCCAAGTCAGAGCCCGTTGTCCCCCTGTGAGAGAGAGAGGGTACACCCCACGAGCTGAGCTGTGGTTTTTCCTGTGTGAGCATGGGGAAGACATGAGAAGGTGGGATGGGAAACCCACCTCTGCCCTGGCAGCGCGGGTGCGTGAACTCAAGGAGGGAGGCACTAACCGAGGGGGTTCCGCTAAGGTGAAGGTAGCCTCAGCCTCCCGTGACCGAGCTGCCAGGTATTACAGAAGGGAGGATGATATGTCGGATCCCCTTGAAGGTACCTCGAGCATGTACGCCCAGGGAAAGAATGATAACCAGGGCTAGAGGGGCCCTGCCTCTAGCCAGGAAGAGGCACGGGAGAACCGAGTTTTCTGGACGGTGTGGATCCGATGGCCTGGCACATCAGAGCCACAAAAATATGATGCATTGGTTGATACTGGGGCACAGTGTACTTTAATGCCATCGGGACATGTGGGGGCAGAACCTGTATCCATCGCTGGGGTGACCGGGGGATCGCAGCAGTTGACCCTTTTGGAAGCTGAGGTGAGCCTGACTGGGAAGGAGTGGCAAAAGCATCCGATTGTGACCGGCCCAGAGGCCCCATATATTCTGGGCATAGACTTCCTCCGGAATGGCTACTACAAAGACCCAAAAGGACTCAGGTGGGCATTTGGGATTGCTGCTGTGGAGGCAGAGGGCATTAGGCAGTTGAACACCCTGCCTGGACTATCTGAGAATCCTTCTGCAGTTGGGCTCCTGAAAGTGGAAGAGCAACGAGTGCCAATTGCCACCTCGACAGTGCACCGCCGGCAGTATCGGACAAATCGAGATGCTGTGATCCCCATCCACAAGATGATCCGCGAGCTGGAGAGTCAAGGGGTGGTCAACAAGACCCACTCACCCTTCAACAGCCCCATCTGGCCTGTGCGCAAGTCTGACGGGGAATGGAGATTGACTGTGGACTATCGTGCCCTGAATGAAGTGACTCCACCGCTGAGCGCTGCCGTGCCGGACATGTTAGAGCTCCAGTACGAGCTGGAGTCCAAAGCAGCAAAGTGGTACGCCACTATTGACATTGCCAATGCATTCTTCTCCATTCCTCTGGCAGCAGAGTGCAGGCCTCAGTTTGCCTTCACCTGGAGGGGCGTGCAGTACACCTGGAACCGACTGCCCCAGGGGTGGAAGCACAGTCCCACCATCTGTCATGGACTGATCCAGACTGCACTAGAAAAGAGTGAGGCTCCAGAACATCTGCAGTACATTGATGACATCATTGTGTGGGGGAACACCGCAACCGAAGTGTTTGAGAAAGGAGAGAGAATAATTCAAATTCTCCTGCAAGCTGGTTTTGCCATCAAGAAGAGCAAGGTCAAGGGACCTGCCCGAGAGATCCAGTTCCTGGGAGTAAAGTGGCAAGATGGACGACGTCAGATTCCCACTGAGGTCATCAATAAGATCACAGCAATGTCTCCACCGACCAACAAGAAGGAAACACAAGCTTTCCTAGGTGCTATAGGTTTCTGGAGGATGCACATTCCCGAGTACAGCCAGATCGTGAGTCCTCTCTACCTGGTTACCCGCAAGAAGAATGATTTCCACTGGGGCCCTGAACAGCAGCAAGCCTTCGCCCAGATCAAACAGGAAATTGCTCACGCCGTAGCCCTTGGCCCAGTCAGGACAGGACCAGAGGTGAAGAACGTGCTCTACTCTGCAGCCGGGAACAATGGTCTGTCCTGGAGCCTCTGGCAGAAGGTGCCTGGTGAGACTCGGGGCCGACCACTGGGATTCTGGAGCCGAAGCTACAGAGGATCTGAAGCCAACTACACTCCCACAGAGAAGGAAATCCTGGCAGCTTATGAAGGAGTCCAGGCTGCCTCAGAAGTAATCGGCACAGAGGCACAACTCCTCCTGGCACCCCGACTACCGGTGCTGGGGTGGATGTTCAAAGGAAAGGTTCCCTCCACGCATCACGCCACCGACGCTACTTGGAGCAAATGGATTGCCCTCATCACGCAGCGCGCCCGAATTGGAAACCCAAGTCGCCCTGGGATCTTGGAAATAATTACAAACTGGCCGGAAGGTGAGACTTTTGGGTTATCTTCTGAAGAAGAAGAGGAGCAGGTGACACATGCCGAAGAAGCCCCACCATATAACAAGCTACCAGAGAGTGAAAGACAATACGCCCTCTTCACTGATGGTTCCTGCCGAATTGTAGGCGCTAGCCGGAAATGGAAAGCCGCTGTATGGAGCCCCACACGACAAGTTGCACAGGCCACTGAAGGAGAAGGTGGATCGAGCCAATTTGCTGAGCTCAAAGCTGTCCAATTAGCTCTGGACATAGCTGAAAGAGAGAAGTGGCCAAAGCTCTACCTCTACACTGATTCATGGATGGTAGCCAATGCTCTGTGGGGTTGGCTGGAAAGGTGGAATAAGGCAAACTGGCAGCGCAGAGGAAAACCAATCTGGGCTGCTGAAGAGTGGAAAGACACTGCCACTCGGGTAGAGAAGCTATCCGTGAAGGTCCGTCATGTAGATGCTCACATCCCCAAGAGCCGGGCTAATGAAGAACATCGTAACAACAAACAGGTAGATCAGGCTGCGAAAATAGAGGTGTCCCAGATAGACTTGGATTGGCAACATAAAGGAGAACTGTTCCTAGCTCGATGGGCCCATGATGCCTCAGGCCATCAGGGCAGAGATGCCACCTATAAGTGGGCACGAGACCGAGGGGTGGATCTAACCATGGACAGTATCTCCCAGGTTATCCATGACTGTGAGACATGCGCTGCGATCAAGCAGGCCAAGCGGGTGAAGCCTCTGTGGTATGGCGGGCGATGGTCCAAATACAAGTATGGGGAGGCCTGGCAGATTGATTACATCACACTGCCTCAAACCCACCAAGGCAAGCGCTATGTGCTCACAATGGTAGAAGCCACCACTGGGTGGCTGGAGACCTATCCTGTGCCTCACGCTACTGCCCGGAACACCATCCTGGGCCTGGAAAAGCAAGTCCTTTGGAGGCATGGCACCCCTGAGAGAATCGAGTCTGACAATGGGACTCATTTCAAGAACAGCCTTATAAACACCTGGGCTAGAGAACATGGCATTGAGTGGGTGTACCACATCCCTTACCATGCACCAGCAGCTGGGAAGGTTGAGCGGTGTAATGGACTGCTTAAAACCACCTTGAAGGCACTGGGTGGGGAGACTTTCAAAAACTGGGAGATGCATTTAGCAAGAGCCACCTGGTTAGTTAACACTTGAGGCTCCACCAGCCGAGCAGGCCCTGCCCAATCCGAACCCCTACAAACAACAGACGGAGATAAGGTTCCAGTGGTGCACATGAGAGGTATGCTTGGAAAAACTGTTTGGGTAAAGTCTGCCTTGAGCAAAGACAAACCCATCCGTGGGGTTGTTTTTGCTCAGGGACCAGGTTGCACCTGGTGGGTGATGCAAAAGGATGGAGAGACCCGATGCTTACCTCAAGAGGACCTTGTTTTAGGGTGAACTACCCATGGCTCTGTACTTGTATCAGTATCAGCATGTATATTTGTATATAATTTGGGTAATGCATAGATTTATATGGTTAAAAAAAGTTAAGTTTCATGTAACATGTTAGTATGGGAAAAAATTCGGGGTGGATAATGTTGGGGTTTTAGTTTAGTCTTAGGTTTTCCTGTTAAAGGAATTTTCTCCCATATGCATGTTGCTAGGGGACAAATAGCTGTACTTAAGAAAGACAAAAAGGGGAGTGGGGCGGGCCTGGCTACTCTTTTGTCTACACCTGGGTGTGGGGTCAGTTCGCTCTGAGCGTCCGGAGAGAGAAGCTGCAGAGAAAGGAGCTGCTGCTTCTTTCTTTTTGGCCGTTCTTTCTTCCTGCTGGAAGCAACGCCGGGACCCCAAAAGCCGCTTTCCCTGCCCTGCTGGAGACCGAGCTGTGGCTGCCCTGCTCCGCTGCTGCTTCGAGCTTTCGCTACGCTGTAGCCCTGCTCGCCCTGCCTGCCTGGGCCTCCGTGGTTTTTTCCCATCTGGATACATCTCGTCTGCCACCCGGGATTTGCGTTCGTCCCTGCCATTCCAGCCTGCTGTTCCTGAGAGCCCGGGATCAGCTGCCCAGCGGTTTGTGAAGCCTTTGTTCCATTCCTTCCCGGGATCCCAGGGCACCGGTGCCGCGTGCTCCCCGAGCTCGCTCCGGAGCGCCCCCTGCAGCCGCGGGGGAACCATCGCACCTGCCCTGCTCACCGGGAGCCGCCAGCGCCCCTGCCGGCTGCGAGCGGAACTGCACCCGAGGGGAAAGGGCCTGACAGCCGAGAAGGCTGGGACTGGGTTTGTGTTTGCTGTTACTGCCAGAGTTATTGTTGTTTTGTTTGACTGGTTATATACATATATATATAGAGTAAAGAACTGTTATTCCTATTTCCCACATCTTTGCCTAAAGGCCCTTGATTTCAAAATATAATAACTTGGAGGGAAAAGGGGTTATATCTGCCACTTCAAGGGGGGCCTCTGCCTTCCTTAGCAGACACCTGTCTTTCAAAACCGAGACAAAATGAAAGAAAAAAGAGACTTCCCAAACAGTCGTCCACAAGAAGTCTGCATGATGGCAGTTGGAGGCCTATGGATAGTCCTCAGAACTGCATTATCTTAATGCTTTCTCCATCAAGTTTCAGCTAGAGGTGGCAAAAAATGTTGGGAGATTATGGTGATGCCTTTTCCTGGTCTTAAAATCAAGAATCAAACATGGTTAGAAGGGAAAAAGGGGTTTTACCTCTGTATTTATTTTGAGGATCCTTAGGTGCACCACATCCAGGTGGAATGTGCCGAAACACACACCACAATGCACACCCACAATAGATAAGGTTTAACATTATAGGTCTTACTAATTAGCATATCTATCAAAGTTTCCCCAATGAGAGGCTCAAGCGAGCCCCTCTCCCCAAGGAACCTTCCCCCTGGATGGTTCTTAGTTTACAAAATGTGTTCTGGAGAGGACCTTGGGGTCTGGAGCTTTCTGATCCCTAACTACGAAGCTTCTAAGGTGTTTAGTCTCCTAGATTTACAAAATAAGTCTAAGAATGTAGACAAAAATACACTAAGAATACAAAAAGCTATAAAAAGGGTATATAAAAGGGGTATAAAAGAAAAGGCAAAAAATCATCACGGCATCAATGGCAGTACAAGTGGTTTAGAAACCTGAATGATGTAGCAGTCAAAAATGCCACTTATAATGGGCAAGGTATAGAGGAACCACTAGAAAAGGCTATTTTGGAATAAGAATGGGGTGTACATTTTTAGTGGTAGAAAATTTGATCAGGAAACATTTTGCTGTGGGAATTCTACAGGTCATGCCTTAATATTTTTAGTAAGTTGTCTTCAGTCAAACGTAGACCTGAACTCTAAAAAGACCAGCATGTAAATAGTGTGTGGCAACCACAAAAACCACCTCGCTGGGTCTTCCTGAGCAGACAGGGAATTGAAATGGATGGCAGGGGAGGTGAATCAGTGGGATCCTGAACATTTTCCTGGGTAGAGAAATCTGTCTGATCTCTGGGCTGTTTCACTCATGGGTATGTTTAACATGGACATTTCTGTTCAGACACTATTTTTCACAAACCACCAAGCACTTTTATAATGAAATATAGAGCTGCATGGCAGCTGTAGACCACCTTCTGTGGCCTCACAGGCCTCTTGTGGTCTTCAGACTGTAATCCATGAACCATAAATGCCTATGTGCAACATATGGAACAGAAGTGCACCTAGTTTTTGTCATCCTTGTCTTTGAAAAGGGACAAGTGAATTCAGCACCTGGAGCTTAAAAATATGTTCCTCAATGGGTCTCTTACTCTTATTTATTTCTTGAATTGATGCATATTTAAAAAGTGATTAGCTAAATTTATTCATTTAATACTTCACCAAATATTATGTATTATTTCTTAATCATGCTATTGCTAAAGAACACTGTCTAACATTAAGTGAATTGATGGATGGCTTCTCAAAAGAACTTACATGGCAGTGCTTCAATCCAAAACATAGAGGATCACAACCCTACACCATTGCTACAGTCATTAACACACACACGTTGCTGTGCACAGGCAGTACGGGAGAAGCCCAGTCCCCAGCGCTCCTCTAGGCTCGCAGTGTTTGACACCTTGGCTGCTGCAGGGTCGGTGTAGAGAGAGGAGTTTTTTCAGGGCAGCAGCTCCAGGCAGGGGCTGTGGCTGGCACAAAGCCAACAGAAAGGCTGGGCCCAGTGGTGCTGCTACTCTGCTTCTAGGGAGAGCCTGGGCACTGGATGCACCTGGGGCTGCTGCCACGGCAAGAGCTGGATGCTGATGGCCTCTTGGAGAAGGGACATGCCTGCAGGGTTGAGGGTCTCTCTTGCTCAAACATAGATGCTAAGAGAGGTGGTGGGGTTTGCACTGTATTCAGGCACTGAGAAATGTGTTTCCTCTGCCCAGGACAGTGCTCTAACTCAGAGGAGATGATACTGAGAGTTGAAGCCAGATAGGAGAGGAGATCAAGGAGGAGTAGTCTCCATCTGTATGATGAAGGTTTTGGTTGTCAACAAAGATAAAGAAAGAATCTGAAATCCTCGTGTTAGCAACCAGGCAGTACTGAAAAACATACATTCTGGATTGGGTTCTTGTACCAGAATACTGGACCCAGATTTTGCAGGATTTTTTCTTTCTAGCTAATCTTTTCCCTTTTTGTCCCAAAATAGAGTGTTACGTGTCTTTCAAAGTTCTGATGTGAACTTTCATGGCATTTCCCACCATATTTCTATTATTTCTTTTCCTCCAAAATGTAAGAAACACATTACTCATAAAATATTCCCTGCCTCCCCCTTTCAGTTTTCAGTGAGATAATAGAAGTCCTGTCACAACTTGTGTGCTTTAGTCCTCATCATTTCTGCCCTGTTTTCAACAGCCACTTCTATCAGGGAGTATAAAACCTCCAGATTCAGCTTGTAAGCCAAAGAAAATAACTGCAATTCACAGAAAACCCTTAATAAATTCAGCAAAATGCTGAAGGAGGCATTTTTAAATTAAAGATTTCATATTTTATTACTTACTTTCTTATTTTTATTTCTTCATCATGTTCTATTATGAGGCAGGAAGATTTTTTTCTACTGATTCCATGACACCACACTGGGGGAAAAAATGTTTGCACAACTGGCAGGTTTCTTATTGGAATAACTTTGTCATGTTGTTATCTCTTGAATTCATGGAATAAGTATTTAGGTGTATCCTTTTTCCAGGCAACCTTTAAATCAACATTTTCTTCATTAGGCTGTTTGCAGCATTTAGATTAAGTGCTTTGGCAGAAGAAATTAATTCTATCCCAAGTTTGTGGGTTAGCATTTGGCAAATACATAACAAATCAATGGGATTTTATCAGGATTCTGTGCCATGCATCCTGTGAGCTAATATGCAGAGAGTGGAGGATGGAAAGAAGCAAAACTTCTGTCATAGCCAAAGCTCTTGTGAATCTGATGCCTTAAGAACTACTGCTCTTGCTCTGTCTATTATGTGTGTCATTGTTCTTTCCAAAAAACCCCAGGGGCTGAGCCAGGAGAAACTTCCTGGTTTCTATACTCCCATTCCTGTGTTTCAGGGACATAACTGTGTTTTCTTTCACAGAATTTAAAACGGAACTGAAGTTTATACAATACCAAGTTCAGTAAATAATAATTTGAAGTCAGACAAGATATGAAATGTCTTCCTGGCTGCCACATAGATATGGCCAGACAACATGCAGCTCACTTCTAGTGAAGCACACACAGATGTCTCCTGTCCAATGGCTCTTTGCCTTCAATGAAATTATTCATTTACCACTTGATGAAGAAAATGCATTTATTAGTCTAAGCTGGAGCACCTGCATATTCCCTCTTTGTGAATTTTGCACAATAATTTTTTCTTGTGCCCTAGACTAACCTGTTTTGCCCACAGAAAGTGGTGTAATGGTAAAAGATAACTTGGTCCCTCATTTTCTGAGCATTTCCCGATAGGAATGTTTACTGTTGAAAGTGCTGGAAGCTCAGTCATTGGAAAATCAACAGCTATACAAGCCTTAAGAAGTCAAACCGAAAAAGAAGGAGACAATTCCTATCTCTCTATTGTTAATTTGTATGCACAGGTATAATAACAGCCAACAACCACTGTCACTGATAAAGTACACGAATAACAGAAGAAGTTCATTACATTATTGCAGCAGATTAATGAATGACTGAGCATAAAATAAAATAGGAAATGTAAAGACAACTTCTATATATTATAGTTTTGTCCTCTGGTCTCTCTCCTTTTATTAGAACTTGGGTTTAGTAGCCTATTTCTAAAACACTTATTAAACTGTTGCTGTGAAGTGATATATAGTGTTGCTTAATATTGAATTTCAGTACTTGCAACTTAGCCATGCAGAAATCTCCCCTGAGTCAGCAGAATGGCCAGTGCAGAGTTTCTGCAGAGAAAGGCATCACCTCCCCTGTCACACTGTCACAGACCTGGGCCACAAGCTTGGCCTCAAGCCAGAGGGAGGGAATGTTTGAGGCAGATTTAAATAAGGGGAAGAAACAGGAGAAAACATAGAAAAAGGATGTTAAAGATGACTTTAATTTGCTTGTTTATTATTTGGAGGGACATAAAAATTTGGTCCAATGTGGAAAATTCTTTTGAGAGGAAAGTTGGGATGTTTGTGGTATAAATACTGAACTTATTGAAAAAGAAAAAGTAACATACAGCTGTGGTGTGAACTCTACCTGAAAAAAAATAGAGTATTCAGTTAGAATAAATAGATGTATGCTGATGAAGTTTGCACCCATATAGATTACAAGAACATTACGCAGAAATTATAGTAGAAAACATGCTCAAGATGTAAAGCAGATTTTACTCTGTTAGGCCCGATTTCTGTCTTCTTCCATATTTTAATTTACGTTTTTACTTGCAACTGCACCCTGTCATGTCATCATCTGACACCAGATTATGCCCACTTATTTAGATTTACACAAATTATAATGAAGGCTATATATCTCTATTCATTGTCCATGTATAGCTGAGTATGTCAGTATGACAGTGGAAAATGTACATGTGTTCATACAGAATATTTTAATCTTAAAAACAAAACTACACCCCTTTATTTCTTATTTCACCAAATGGGAAATTAAACCAGTTAGTCTATGAGAAATAACATATTGTTCTTCCTTGGCTTTTTTTTCACTCTTGCAATTTGTTCAGACTAAAATAAGAAAACTACGCTGTTCAACAGCACAACTTCTTGATGCTTCAAAGGGAATGCAACAAAAATAAATGTTTAGGTTGTGGAAAATATACTTTGACTAAAATAATTCATGGCTGTCACACAGTAGGAGTAGTAATTATTGATCAATCTCTTTTTTTCATTCTTTCTTTGTAGTGTTGAAGTACTGTAACCAGCTGCATTTGTAGAGGGCTGAGTGAACTTGGCTTATTCACTGAGGCTCAGACAGTGCAAAGTTAATGAGGCTGCTGAACTTGATGCCTTCACTGGAAGTGAATATAGGACACTGAAAGATGTGTGTTTCTTCCATTTTATTAAGATACATTTTGTAAGTTCAATATCTGGTACCAATAGCAAGGCAATTAGAGCAAGGAGTCAGAGAAGAAGCCACATTCTATGGCTGGTCATGGATTAATCAGTGTTTCATGGGAGAGCTGCACTGCTGCTGTCTTAGTCATTGAAGATGCATTCTGCTAGCATTGAGAAATTCCTTCGGTTTTCATGAAATATAACTCTAATCATCCTTTGACTATCCAGTCCTTTGTCTTGGCATCAGTCACTGGACAGATCAGAAATATTGTCTTGAAAAAGAAAATTCCCATCTGTAGCTGCCATAAATTAAATACTGTATTCAAACCAGACTTTAACATTTAGACATTAAATACCATATTCATATAGAACATCTTTGGTTTTAAGATATAAGTCTTTGGCCCTGCATTATTGGGTTTCTTAAAATCTTTGTCTTGGCAATGTAAATTTCCTAATATTTCTTCTTATGTCTCTCCTATTGCAGCAGTAAGGGGATGATTTTTTTTTTATTTATTATTATTATATTATACTTTGAAGGGAAATTACAAACCTCCCTCAGTGATACTCATTTGTCCTGGTGTTTAATTCTTCTGGGTTTTCTCAAATCTTGGCCTCCTTGCTGAGACAACCAGTCAGGATGACAAGGAAATCCATCTGTTCAGGATACAAATACATCAGTAGGAATTATGCATAGTGGTTCAATTTATAAAGTAGACTAAATACTCTGAACCTGACAGCGATCACTTGTCACCTGCATTTTATCTAATGGTGCTAAAATTAAGGACTTCCTTGCCATCATCATCATTATATTTAATTGTAATAGAAAAGTTATGCAGTAAGCACTTTATGGACTTTGAAGAACTTACAGGATGGTGCAGGCTTTCTGCTCATTCCTATGAAGCATTTCTCACACTTCCTCTGAAAAATATCTTCGCTGTATTCAGTCCTAATAGATGTCTCTGACCCTGCTGTTCCTCTTCAATTTTCTAATCCACATTGGAAGAAAGCCTTCAAGAAACTGATGGAAAATCCAAAGTCTAGATCTGTCTTGCACTCTAGCTGTGCAGAAAGTGCAGAATAAGAGTGTGTTTGCTACTATCATGTCAGTGGCTTTCTTACAAAATCTATTGGCAGCCTTTTTTGCCCCTTTTTATACTGAGAAAGGGAAGAGTCTCACATAATTATTCTGCTTTAAACTCTAATTTTGTCTGTCCTTCTGGCTTGTGCCTCATACTTATCAGGGTGGTAATTCACTAATAAGGGCGATGCACCCTTGTTGACGTGGCTTGTAACTCCTGTGTGGCTGCTTGAGATGCCCGTGGATCATCTCAACCACTGCTGCAGTGGATTTCCTGACTCCACGCATAGCACATTGTCAGATGCAACACACACTCCCACCATGCTGAAGGGGCTTGCTCTGCTGATATTTCTCATAGTAAGTTATGGAAAAGAGTAGCATACAGAAATAAAGCTGGAGGTGACCTCAAGTATTCATGAAGTCCAGCTGGCTACTCCTAGACAGGATCACCTATAACTGCAGTTTTTCTCTTTTTCAAAGATTGCTGGGGATGGATATTCAATAATGTCCTTGGGCAATCCCCCTAGAGCTTCATTATTGCTGCCATTGAAAAATTTGCCCTAATACCAAACCTGGATTTTTCTCTGCCATTTAAGTTCATCATAGTGGGGTGCCTTTCTCAGTAGAAGTCCCAACAAAAATGTTAGCTATTTCCCCTGGGAAACACTGTGTTGTAAGCCTGCCTGTGCATTCTGCATTTCTAAAACATTTTAAAGTACATGTAAAAAGTCAAGAGAGGTTTTACTTCTGCATTTGGTGTCTAAAAGCTCTGTTCAGCCTGGAGAAGAGGAGACTGAGGGGAGACCTCATTGCAACTTCCTTGTGAGGGGGAGAGGAGGGGCAGACACTGATTTCTCTGTGGTGTCCAGTGACAGGACCTGAGGGAATGGCCTGAAGTTGTGCCAGGGGAGGTTTAGGTCGGATATCAGGAAAAGGTTTTTCACCCAGAGGGTGGTTGGGCACTGGAACAGGGTCCCCAGGGAAGCGGTCATAGCACCAGCCTGAAAGAGCTCAAGAAGAATTTGGACAATGCTCTCAGGCACATGGTGTGACTCTTGGGGATGGTGCTGTGCAGGGACAGGAGTTCGACTTGATGATCCTTGTGGGTCCCTTCCAACTCAGCTGATTCTGCGATCTTTTCATTACAATGGGCTGCATCCAAATGCAAGCTCTTATGGTACCAGTGTTTGAAATAAGGTTGGGCATCACTATCCCTCAGTTCACTGGGATGAATCAGACATTCCAGCACCTTCTTGTACCTATCAGGATGGATAGTACCAGGAATCATTTAATGACTGCAAAAGGAGAAACAAGGGCAATTAATATCACAGCAAGGAAATTGGGAAAGTTGCCTCCACATTACACACCATCCCTTAAAAAATTGACCAGGGGCCAAAATAAAAACCATGGGATATTCTTTTTTAGAGGTGTAAAATAAGAATAACCTGGTTTTACTTGAATTGTCAAAGTGCTTGTCAAAATTTCCCTATAAATTCTTTGCCAGAAAAGGAACTGGAATAGCAGATTGATCAACAGGACAATAGTGCAGGGTTACCTCTGTGCAGACACCACGACTGGCTGACGGATAGCTGAGTGATAACTGAGTGATAACTGACTGATAACTAGGTCAGCTTCTAGTCAGCATGTTGGTTAACACAGTTAATTTTCATTTGGCTCTGGAGGCGTAACTTTGACTACAAGGATAAAATACATATGGGTTATTACACACTTAATCTTTTAAAAGTGGATTTTTGTTTTGGTTCTTATCTCATATCCAAACATGATTCTGAAGCTGAGTGAGCATAAACTATTTTGAGATAAAATGCCAGATTCTGTCACTGGTTAAATATGGCTTATATTTGTTTCAACAGTAGATAATGCACATAGCTGACCTAAAATCACGTTTGCATGGTACATAGAATTTTGCCCCTACTTAACAAGAGACTATTGCTGCCTAGATTGCAAAAGCAGAGCAAAACTCTACAGATAGGCATCATGCTGTGAGCTTTTATTGTCTGACTGTGTCTAATGGTTGAACTGCCAAAACTAGCAGCAGGATGAGGATAAATTATGAACAAATGAAGAACTGTGTCATTCTTGTGTGATAATCCAGATTTCCTTTATCTAAAAATAATGATCATAGGGTTTGAAAATGAGAAGGACAAACATTATATGAGCAAATGGTAGAAAGATTTTACATCCTTCTTAGAATGATCTTCTCTGACAAATCAGAACACCAGATGCCTAATAAAAACAGGATGGAAACCCTATGAGTTAAGTGTCCATATAAGATATGGACACTTATATAAGATGCTTTATATTCCCCAACTTGGTGTGCATGAGTTCTTTGTAACATTAGGGTTTTATATTCATGAGTATGATGACCCTATGGCTCACAGTCAGTGTTCTCTTTACAGTCAAGAGGAAGAGGGTGAATTTTGCACAACAGATTGCCCAACCTAGCAGCTTATTCACATAAGCAATAGCATTTAAATTAATAGGTTTCCTCCCAATAATTCTCTCCATGTAAAGACTGGCATGCTTATTTAAAACCACATATACCAACACCACTAATGCTAACTCTTCCTTGCATGGATTTATACTGTATAGTTGTTTCCACGAGGAAATCACACTCAAATCAGGGACGTATCCTCATACAAATAGGACTAATAAAAAGCATATTTGTGCCTTTACTGTATTTGATGAGCAGAATTTAAAATGGGACAGGCTTCAAGCTGACTATGATGGGGAAAGAAAGAGAAAGAGGAAAAAAATGCCAATGAGAAGAGGGCAATAACAGACAAGATGATAGAAAAGGTAGGAGGACCTTTAGGATGTTAATCTCTTTAAGTTTTGAAATATTTTGCCAAATTTAAGTTATTATTTGGCCAAATACATCAAATGAGACTTATTTTGACCATCATCTCAGGTATCTGCCTTCCTCTAGTTCCTATGATCTCCTTTTTTCACTTTTTAATCTTTTCTCTTGTTCTTCCTATCCTTGTTTAATCTTTTAAATCTAAACTAGCCTAGTTTTTTACCCAGTTTTACCTACAGGAAGATTCTGCTGCTATGGAGTCCCATTATTTCACAGGGCAAACATCATGTCTTTTTCATGGGCAAGAAGTTCCCTACTGGACTGAATGCTGATGAATTATTTAGGCAGAATAACCAAAGTATGCTACAATATGAATTATTCTCTACCTACTTACATCAGTTTGGTGCCTTGGCCCAATGGCTGTACAGTCTGAATAGAAGTCAGTCCATTTAAGCCTTTTAACCTACATACATATCATTAGGACATTTGGCAAGAAGTTGAATGTGGACCAGGAGATAAAATATACAAATAGCATTAACACTTCTGCATACAAATAATTATATTAAAAAATAATAGAATAGTTTCATATAGGAAAGATTGGTTGGAACAAAGAGGAAGATCGATACATTTCCTAGTGCAAAGTTGTTATGTCAGAAGATACCTTTAGCTATGACTCAGTGCATGGATCTTGAATTTTGCAATTTGTTTCTTTTACTTAATGTAATACTATAGCTTGGCCATATAGCTTATATACAATGTCCACAATATGTTAGATGTACTAAGCATGGAATCACCTACATTGTGTATGATGACAAGGATCCAAGTTCAGATCCTGTATCGAGGGCTCTAGAAATGAGAAGAACATCAAATCTGTACCCTGGTTGAAATATAAAATTCTTGTCTTTGCCTGCTTCTGAAAAGAGGCCCAGAAATCAAAATTTCCTAGACCCTCTCAGCATGGAAGCTAACTGAATCAATTTGTTTTAATAACTCTGCAAGAATTTAGGTGTTTTCAAAAAATAACTTTGCTTTTGCAAAATAAAAACTGCCTAAATAAATTGTATGAAAGAGCTATTTGATATATATCACTATGGGATGCATGCAACATTTACTTTTGCATTAATAGAAAATATAGAAGTCTGGTAACATAAATAAAAGTGATTGATAACATAGTTTGTAGAGGGGCTTGAAGGAGGCAAAAATCCATGAGAAAGACTAAATTAATAAAGGATCAGTATGGATTGCTTACAATTATTATATACCCAAAAGTGAGGTTTGGGAAAGATCTGCAATACAGATTCTATGTTAATCCCCTGATTTTCAGTGACTACAGGATCTTAAGATCTGTCAAATCAGCAGAAGGTACCCATGGGATATTTCAGTCCCCTCCTAGCAAAATAAAAAAGACAACTACTGTGATGTCTGCTTTGATGTTTGCAAAAAAGTGGAGTGATAAAGAATGTCTGAAAGGAGATTAGCAAAATCACATATACTCAAGTGAAGCCTTGCCAAGCTGCATTTACTATGCAGGATAAATTTGATTTGCAAAAATGTGGAATATAGATTACTAGATTAATGAATTTAAAGAACAGACCTTGCTGTCTGTCTTTTGCTCAGTTTCTGTCTTGTGAGAAGAATAAACTATATTTTCACTGGAATAATTAAAATTTTGAAGAGTATGCAAGTACAGTACTGAATAATTACTTATCCATTTGCAATTTTGCTAAACTTTCCTTGTTGCAAAGTGAACATCAGTGTCTGCACCTAGTCATTAAGAAGAAATAAATGCCCTACTTGAACCATAATTTTTGCTTCCTTTCCTGCTGATTTAGAGGTCAAAACTGGGATTTTGGAGTTAATTTTTTCCCCCCATTTCTTGCCTCAATGCAGGTTTGTTGTTTTTTTTTTTCACTGACTTTGGGTCCTGAATCAATTTTGCATCTGTCAGTGAATATTTAGAATGTTGTCTGTGAAGTCCGTGGGAGGGACGACATCTCACACAAAGGAAGAATCTGGTGAGAGGTCTTTATCCAAGGCACAGCAAAGCCTGTGAGATGCCTTCTTAAGTTTTCTATGGACACACAGGAGAGGCTAGAACACCCACTGCTCATCTCAGACAAGTAACTATACTTTGAGGGGAGATAACAGTAGCAACAATCATCCTCCAGAAAATAGGTACATACTAGGGCATATTTGATTATGTGAGAAAGAAGCAGGGCAACTATCAAGGAAAGACAAAAGACCAGAGGGTGTATGTTACATTACATTAAAAAAAGGGAGCGACTTGAGGCTTTCAGGCAAGCGAAAAAAGGGGCTTGGTGCCAAGGAGACAGAAACTTCATTGCATTGTTTGATTCCAGATAAGGGACTCCAAAGCAGATGTAGTCGTGATGGAGGGAGAGGAGCAGTTCCTCCTCTCCAGCTGCAGGGAGGTGTTGTTTTACTGAATGGGCTACTGCAATGAGGACCACAGGTCTACAAGCTTCTGTGCTAAATCAATGTCATGAAGGAAACATGAGTCCTTGCATTTTTGTCATTCTGTTGGAATAAATGGGGTTGCACATAAAAAATACATGACTTCTTTGTCAAATCTTTAATCAATATCCTTATCAATTGTTTCTGGTAGAAACAGCTTATTGGACTGCACACCCTGGCTGATAGCCCAGTCTCTATATATAGATTCAGTGTGTAATCCTATAAAATATTTCTCCACTCTGATGGTGCCTCTGCAAAATGCCTATTTCTGTCAGTTTAGATTAGTCTTTGAAACTTCAGAGCCAGCAGCTAACAAGCTTAGCAGCACAGCCTAGTAAATCATCTGTCTTGCAAAGGCACTTATGTGGAAGAGCTGAGCATCTCTGAAAATCAGGCCATTTCATTTTACTGGCTATATATGGGTTCAGCAACTTAAATTAGGCATACAGAAACGTTAGCAGTGGAATTTTCTAAAGACTGATTCTTACTCTGTTATTAGAGCATGCTCCAAATGCTTGTTTCATGCCAGAAAAGATATGATGGCAGTACTTCACTAGCCAAATGGACATAGTGACCTTTTTGAAATGGCTCCAGCATGGGCTGGGACTTACAATGCAGTGTCACCACATGCAGGTGGGTACTCAGAAGAGCAGGGTTCAGCTGCCACAGTGGGTAATTTTCATCTAAGAAGATGAGCTCTGGATTTAATACATTTGTGTGGCCACCCCACAGCCCTGAAGAAGTGTGGGGAGCTGTCTTGGACATGTTGGTGGGTGATAGGAGTATATGGCTGAGACCAGGGATCTGAACACTAAGTATGTGCTGTGCCAGTCACTGGCAACCTTAAATTGATAGAGCATGTATCTTTCCAGCGCCAGGATAATGCTCTCAAGGGAGGTGGGATCTTTTGCCTTTCAAAAGAAGTTGTCTCTAGCTACTGCTTTTGGAGCAGTAGTACTGCTTTTGCGATCTTTCAGATCTTGCAACCTGGTGCCAGCTCAGCTGTCTGGCAAGTGAAATCTGTTTGTGCAATGGGCTGCTGGCTCTGCCACCATGCCATTTGTGCAGAGATGACTCTGTAAGTCAGCCACAAAGACAGAGAGACCCACAGGCTCTGTCTGGCATTGACCAGCGACATGATCTGCAGCATCCACAGATATTTGGTTCCCTTTCCACAGAGTTCTGAAGATCTCTGAAGATCTACTTTTTCCCAAAGGAGTGGTCAGGCACAGCCTGGATCACAGTGTACGTCATGAGCTGTTCCAAAAAATCAGTGCAAGCAAGGGGGTAAGTCATACGTAGGTTGCAAGATGTGTTCTGCCAGTTAGCCTCAGAGTCCATGGTTTCTGAACTGTTTTACTCAGTGGTATAGACAAAGCTAGAGATTACAAAAATCTGATCTTTTTTCCTGAGTCTGAGAAGCAAGACCATCCATAGGATACCTCATATTTGGTACTTGAACGACAGAACTGCCCAGGAATTCTCATAGCCTGAGATTTTAGAGATTTCCTTCATCATAAATGCTAGGGCTATGTACAGTTTTATGCCAGAACCAGTTGATGCCCTTTCTTCCAAAGGCTCTGCAGGAAGTCTGCACCCTTTTAAAGAGCAGCTGGTCATGCTTTGTGAACCACAGGTAAGGTAAATGCCAGGTAAAGCAACAACTGCTGGCCAACATGTACACATCCTGAGCCATCCTTGCAATCAGAGTCAGTCTGCAGTTTTGCCATAAACTATATAGCCACAAAAGTGATGAGGAATTGTTTAATTATTTAGAAAAAAAGTGGTGCTTAGGCTGACTGGATTACCCTTAATACCTTTGAAGTTTAGCAGAGGTTTTCACCATGTTTTGGGAATTCCCAGTGAGGGACAAACACAGCTAATGAACAGCTTTCAAAGAGTCTAAACTTAGCTAAAGCCTGTTCATGAATCCCTTTGATAATCAAGAACAGCAGAAGAACGAGATTGAGAAGACAAAAATCTATAGCTTAACTTTACACTGTGTACAAATTAAGGAGCTGACTCTTCTATTTGATCTTTTAAGTGAAAAGATAAAGTATCGTTGCATTAATACTGCACTTTCCCTCTCATCACCTCACTCCTCTCAGAACGATTTGAATGGTGCTGATTTTTGATGCCACTGCTATATATATCAGCCCAGCTGGACTCCACCTACATTTCCACATTGTGCTGTTGTCATGTCCTGTCTTTGAATGAAAATGTTTGCCATTTGTCCTGCTGCAGCTTCTCCCGTTGACCATGAATGCACAGTCTGTCAGATATTCTTCCATTCTTTTCAGCTACTGAAGTATGAAACATATTTTGGCTCTTTTCCTCAGCAAGTAAAGTTAACAGTTAATGGGAGCTTGAAGCCACACTGATCCCTGAGCTCCATCTTGAGTCCACTGAAAATCTGGGATGACAGCACTTTGCAAAGTAGAGCCTTACACACTGGCAATATCTGCTTGCAGTGAACAGACTATAAAAGGACTCTACCTGAAGGGAAACAGAACTCATGGCCAGGCTGGCTCTAATGTGCCTTCTTTATAGAAAGAGAGACCTCCACTACTATTGTACTGATTGAATTTTTCCATTTGGTAAGCAGTCTAAATTTCCTTCACTGCCAACTGCTGCCCAATGTAACTGCAATTGTGCAGATTGTTTTACAGAGATTACTGGAGTTTTGTGGTAAGTTGTATGGTGATGAATTGTTTTTCAGGGAAATTTAACTGTAAAGGCAACAATATTTGAACAGACTGCATGAAATTTGTGATCATGATACTACCGCTTTTCTATTTTAAAGATAAAAAGCCAGGTTGGATGACTACTGAACAGATGAACAGATGTTCCTTCCTCACCACTGAGCACACTGAGTGTGACACTGATTTATATGACCTGGAAAGGATGTATTTATAAAATACTTTGGATCTGGAAAAGCAGAATAATTATAAGACCAATTATTTAAAGTTTCAGCACTGAAGCACTATTCTATATTTGACTGTAAACTGTTTGATCACCTCTTCAGTCTCTTGCTAACAGGAAGACTGTTGCCTTGAGCAATTTTAGCAAGAGCAGGACAACTGCCTTAAAATGGCTGCAAGCCTGGATATGGCTCTGTAGTGCTTTAGAACCAGGTGGGAATTAAACTCCAAATAAGACGCTCCCATTCCCTGCACCTCCCTCTGAGAGAGGGACAAAGGCAGAGACTATGGGTCAAGATAACAATTTCCTGAAAGCAAACAGCAATGGGATGAGAAATGACCAGCAATAGCAACAATATTCATAACAAAAGTATACAAAAGAGAGGGTGATTTACACACAAAAAGGTGCTCACCACCTCGACTCAGTTCTATGTGGCCACCAAGACAAAGACAAGGTGGTGGACATTTCCACATTCCACAGCTGGCATTCCCCTTCCCTAGCGAGAAAACGTCAGAAATTTTTTTCCTATAACTTGTTTTGTAGCTGGATATTGCAGCAGAAAGGCTGTATCTGGAAATCAACATTGAAAATTGCCACAAAAAAGCCACTTGGGCAAATACCAGTAAACTTCCCTATGGTGTTGTAACACTCAGTAAATGACTTGTGCATTAGAGGAAAGATATCAGGTCACTCTCAGGGAGTTGCTGTGGTCAGTCACACAGCTCTGATGTGAGGCACAGAGGACAGGGCTCACATGGAAAGATGAAACTCACATGCTGCAGCTACCCCCCTCTCAACTTGTTGTTTAAGCTCCCCTTGCTGTCAGTGCAGAGAAATAGACACTCTGGAAGATCAGGCATCCCTTAAAGTCAGCAAGGAATAACAAACACCTCCAGAAGATTATGATCTCGTCCTGTCTAGTGTAGGCAAAGGGTGAGTGTTTGTCACCTCACAGCACGACTTTCTCTCCCTGGTGACTAGAAGAAATAGATAACTGATTAGATAACACAAACCATATTCAAGCATTGGTGGAATTGTGTTGATGTAAAGAGTACATTGTAACTTAATTCCCTTCCAAGCATATAAGCATTTTTAACCATTTAGGCTACATCCAGACAAAATGGTGCCATGCTATTACAACTGACATCTGAGGCTGGATAACTGAGGATCCTGTTAGTAAGTCTCCTGGGGTGAATTATGCATATGCAACTCTTTAAAATGAAAGATGAATTTCCATATAACACAGGACCAGCAACACAGTTATAAAAGGGCACTGTGGTTTATACTATGCTTCAGATCCATAAGCAAAGCTTTTACAGCGCAGTGTGGCAGCCGGTCTGTCCTTCTCCTCACCCGTTGGTGGGTCTAGCTCTAGTGTTGGCTTGTGCAGGGTTGATGAGTTTTTCTCTGGACCTGTGACAGAAATTGGCCCAAGATGTCCCCAGCTACCCATAAGCAAAGCATATTAGGTGCAGTAGTGATGCAGTGTGCAGAGCACCCATCTGTCAGAGGGAAGATTGGATGGTGGATTTGGCCACCCATGAATGAAGAACAGCGTTTTCCTTCAAAGACAGATTCAGCACTTGGTGTATATTTAAGTATAACTAAATGGCACACCAAAAATTTTCATAGTCCTTGTGGGACAAGGCAGCTTTTTGGGGCATGTCTCTCTGGTCATGAAAATCCTGGTTCTACGTAGGTTCTTCTTTAGGGACTTTTATAGATCTGGACCATAATCATTTACCTCTTATGACAGTCACACGTCTTAAGATGAAGCAAAGGTATGTGATTAATAGCCACTGGGGCAATCTACTCTTAATATCTTAAAATCTAAATTTTACCGACTTGAAAGGAAACACAGATGGATCACTTGCAAATGATATTTGAGAAGGACCCATATTTAAATGACAGTGAGCTGTCACTTCAAAAAAAATCAGCAGGATTCCAAAATAGGTGTTACAAAAGCAAGAAGGAAGATGTTACAGTTCTTTTGTCGTGGGTGAAGGGGAGAAGTCAGCTGGTATGTTATGTGATGTAGCCGCTGGATTAAATAAGGAAGGACACCTTCTGCTGTTTACATGTAAGTGACATAATGCTCATGTGAAACCCTGAATTAAAAATTTTCCCCAAAAAGCTGAGATTCTTAAATGACTCATTGAAAGCTTGGATTTTCTTTCAATACATTAGAGACAGGAAAATCTAAAGACAGTCCCTGAAGAATTAAAGTGTTAAACCAGGCGAGTCCCTCAAATATGCAGCATATCCTTGTGCTAGTTTAAAATTTCACTCTTAATAGCATAGATGTGAAGCCTTCCTCTGAAGTCAGTAGAGCTGTTCTCAGTTATAGTGGCAGAAGAGAAGGCACATATAATTCACGGTATGGGAAAAAACTCAAAAACCAGACTTCTAAACATGCTATGACTGAAGCTAAGAAAGTGTTTTATTGTTTTGTCCAAGTAATACCTTGACATTGCATTGTTATTTTAAAAACTTGCTGTTTCTTGAGTCTGAGATAGCACCTGCAGGGCTGACCTATGCATAGTGAATGAGACATCTGGTCTGGAACAAAGCTGTCTTTTAGCTCAAAATAAGCGTCACTTTTTCTTCAACCACAAACAGTAGACAGAGGTAGGGATGAAAGCCAGGTGAATGTTATACAGTGCATATCAAAAGTGATTATAATAATAAGAGCTTACAGGGCATGCAATTTAATCACCTCTCCAGAATCCAGGGCATTTTTCTGTTTTTGTTTTTGCAGAGACCTCACTGTGGTTAACCAGGATTGTTGTAGTAGCTGAAGATGACACTGCAGACCACCTCGTGAAGCTCTGTGGGACAGCATCTGCGTAAAGGCTCTTTTCGTCTTTGCCCAGTTGCCACCGTAGAGGGACTATAGGGGCAGGCTGGGAATATGCTTTCTGTATGGGATAGCTCGAATATGGTACCTACCTGGTTCCTCTGCATCCCTGTGATGCTCCTCTCCTGATGGCATTCTGGCCAGCCTGGCCTCCTCAGTCAAACACACGAGACTGCAGAGCAGGAGACGTGCCACAGTACCAGGGGATCTTTAGCCTTGTGTCTGTGAAATAGTGATGAGGGAATCAACAAAGGCAAGTGCAGGGTCCTGCACTTGAGGAGGAATAACCCCCTGCACCAGCATATGCTGAGGGCCAACCTGCTGGGAAGCAGCTCCATGGAGAAGAGGAGGAGGGGTCCTGGTGACCAACAAGATGTCCACGAGCCAGCAATGTGGCCTGGTGACCAAGAAAGCTAAAGATCTCCTAGGGTGCATTAGGAAGAGTACTGCCAGCAGGTTGAGGGAGGTCATCCTGCCCCTCTGCTCAGCCCTGGTGATGCCACACCGGGAGTGCTCTGTCCTGTTCTGGGCTCTTCAGTACAAAGGAGACATGGAAATCCTGGAGCAGCTCCAGTGAAGGACAACAAAGATAAGTAGGGGACTGGGGCATCTCTGTTAATGAGAAAAGGCTGAGGAAGCTGAACCTGTTCAGCCTCAAGAAGAAAAGACTCAGAGGGGACCTTATCAATATAAGCATATAAAGGGAAGGTGTCAAGAGGATGGAGCCAGTCAGTTGTTGATATTCTAGTCCTTGGCACTCTCTGCAAGGGCACAATACGAATAAAGTGGGATGTGGCAACATCAGTTTTTAGCCCTGAGCCTGTCAGATATTTGCCTCTAAAATCTACAAAAGTGCCAGGATTTGAGTGTAAAAATTTGAACTAGGTTCAGTAGTTGAAATATTTTTGAATGTCTTGCAAGTTAGAAACAATTGGCAACCTGCTGGAAAAAATGTCCTTGCTGACTTTTGCAAACTGTGTCATTTCTGATAATACTGGCAAGAAAAGCTATTTTATATCTTGGAGGACTGTTCTTGGAAAAGAAAATAAAATAGCTTCTCTCACTTTTCTTCCAGTATGGCAACATGGAAGAAACTGTGCAGCAGAGCTGGGTGTATGACAGGGGAGAGAACACCCTTGCTATTAATGAATGCGCGCTGGAAAAAGGAGAGTGATGGATCATTGAGGATGAATTTGAGTTCTTTTAAGGGTATGACTTCTGGTTTCATATGGCCTAGAAAAGTAGTGAAAATTTAACTACATTTTAAACACTGACTCTTGGGAAGGTCACTTCAGGGCCCACTAGGATAGATGGATTTTCTTGACAGAAATACTTTTGCAGGCTTCAGTGCAGTGTGCACCTCATGGGCTTAATATATCTGGGGAGTACTGTGCGTGCACTGGTTCTGCATGGTAAGTTAGACATCCTGAGCACATCAAGTGTGCAGCAGAAAAACAGATCGTCTATGAAATCCACACACTAAAATCAACCCCCCAACACTCCCAAAGAATCAGACTTTGGAATGGGTGCTGAAGAATAAGCTTCCTCCCCAGGGAGCGTCTCAGAGGTTTCTGGATGCTTGGCAAGCCAGAAGTCCCAAACAAAAGCAGGAAATCCTTCTGTTCTGCCAGGTGACACTTCCAAACTGTAGAAGTGAGTGTAGCAAAAGAAGCCCTCTTGGAAAGATTCACTGGAGGACAGAGGCAGGAGATACCCAAAGGAATGCCATGAGAGGCTGCTTGTAGATCTTAAGAAGAAGAAATTCTGGGGAAGAGGCCTTTTTTCATGTTATTTCAAGCTGGTCCTGATAAGTGCCTGAACAAATTTACTTGGACAGTCTGCCATTTTCAGGGATAGCAAATCCTTTGTTTTCAAAGAGCTCAGCAGATATATCCTGGCCTGCTACAGGCACAGCATATGCACAACTGAGCAGAAGATAGAAGAATTTCTGCTTCAATTTCCACTATAAACCACAGCAGGTTTTCAGCACAGATATTTCACAAAAATACTATGGTTCATTATGAAAGTAGACTTCTCTCTAAAATTCTCCACGTACTTCTTATAAGATTGCCACTAACATCATGAAGACACCCATTAAAGGTAATTGAGACTTAGAACAAATATTGAAAAATTGAGGCCTAGAATAAATGTCTTTATATAAGACCAAAGGGAAAGGGATGAAAGGAACAAGAAATCCTTAGAACAAATTAGCATCACTAGTGTGACTGTCTCAGAAGGTCAGTGATGCTGATGTCATGTCATTTATGTTCAAATTTTACAGGATTTTATGAGAAAGTGGAAGGTCCTCCCCAGACAGTCACACACCATTATTCATTATTCTTGTTTCACACTTGGTGATATGCTTTTGATCTCTTATTGTTATCTATTGTTGGAGGTGGCTGTAAAAAACCAAAACTCCTTGGTATGATGCCCATCTAGAACAAATTTAATAACTGCTTTTACCTTTAGAGTTCTTCTAAATACAGGTAGTTCTCAAAGCAGCCATGAGAAATATTTTTCTCAATGTATCAGTTGTGTAAAACAGCTGTCAATATATATCTCAGACTTGTTAGACACAGATACCCTGCTAAGTTACTAACCAGCAGTTTAACATCAAGTGAAAAATTTCCACCTCCTTTCCCCTGTATGCCAGGTACCAGAAAAAAGGGAGCTCCTAAGGCTAATACATGAGTCACAGAGAAGCTGTTTTGGCCGCAGTAAATTAAGCCTCATAATGGGCCTGTTGAAGGATGTAGACAGCTACTGCTGGGTGATGTTAAATATGTGAAAACTGCTGCAGGAGAGGACTGGAGAAACAAAAGGAAAACATGTTAAAATTTGCACATTCAAGTCAGGTAATGACTGGAGTAAAATGCAGCACAAAGGAAAAGGTTTGTGATAAATTCACGTAAGAGGTAGGTAATTTCTAGAGTCATACTTCTCTGTGTGGAAAAAAGATTTGAAACTGAAGACAGAATCTCTACCAGCTAAACTGACAAAAGGGAGCAGGAGTAAACAGCTGCCAAAAACCTCAGCCCAGATGTGTCCCTGCTGCCTCTTATTATGGTAATTCTCTCCTCCTTCAGGCTTCCCAGTAAAAAGAAACAGTGCTAGAAAGATATTCATGTATTCACTGAAAAAAGTACAATTGCATAGCAAGAATAAATGTTTTTCCAAAGTGGAAATAGTCTTAAATTGCAAAAGGCCTTTGCAGGATAATAAAGGGATTTGGGCTGAAATGAAAGTGCACGTTAATGTTTTGAGAACAAAGCCCAAATTAATCCAGAAATGAAACTGATTTTTTAAGCATACAAATGCAAAAGAAAATGAAACTTCAAACATTTTGGTGTATATTTGTCCAAAGTGCAACACCTCATCTCTTTACAAACAATAGCAATACCAGTGTAAAAAGTGTGACACACTTACTTACTAGCTGGCAATTAACAGAAAAAAAATGTTTAATGTTTTTAGGCATAGCCCCAATGCCTTTTGAGAAATTTCTCTAAAAATGAGAGAACACAGACATAAACCCAGGAAATTTTTATGGAAATTTGGGTCTTCTTCCTTTTTTTTGGTTGGTTGGTTGGTTGATTTGGTTTGGGTTTTTTTTTGTTTGTCTGTTTTTTTCTTTTTGGAAGTATAAATTAGTTTAAATTGGTTTTGTTTATTTTGTGGTTTGTGATGTTTGGGGTACTTATTTTCAAGCCTTTCTCCACAGCAGTAACGGCTGTGTCACAAAGCTAGTATTTGTTATTTCAATGAGCTGAGACTTCCACATAATCACTTAACTTCAGGATTAACTTTTTAAACATGGCATTTAATGTTATGATATAGCTTATGTTATCAGATAACACTATTTCCTTCACAAAACCTACCAGGGAGCAATTACATGCTCCAGCAAGTCAATAGAAGTGGCCTTACATGAGAGGGTTTTAACCAGCAAAGAGGGAAATCAGCTAAAAAATGACCTGGTTTCCCATGCTTTCACAGCAGCAACACAGTGGTATCTCAAGAGGAAAGGCAAACCCACTGACTAGATGATGGCCTTATCTCATTTATAGAGTGCAGCCTTGTGACTTAGAGCTTTAGTAACAGCTTTTTTCTCCGAAGAGGAAAATCTACCAATTTAATTGGCCTGCTTGTTTGATTTGAGCAAAGGCTATTCCCTCACATGCTGGTGCAGCAGCTCAGTGATTTAGAAAAAGAGCTTTTGCTTGTTCACTTCCTATCAGTCCAGCCTTGCTATGAGAGAAAACAGTCTGGAAGCTCCTAAGGAACTGGGGATTAATTTCATGAGGAGCCTGGCACAGGACTTAAAGTCTACCAGATCCTGATGACTGCTTGAGGAATCCTGTATTTACTTATAGAGATCTTAACTGTGTCAACACAAGAATATTCCATTTGCAGTGCAAACAAACAAATTAAAAAAGGGTTAGTTAGACTTTCTCAGTGGTGCCAGATTAAACCCCGTTCCTAGTAAAATGCAGATGTTATCCTTCTGCTTTTTTTGTGCTGGATAGGCAGCCTGCTAACTAAACAGCATGCCTTGTCTTATGCTTGACAACAAAAAGCTACACTGTTCTTGCAGCAGGGTTCAATCTTACAGAAACAGGGAAAACCGTTTGAACTCTAAATTCCAGTAATGTTAACATCCACCGTGTTCTATGTCCAGTGCTTTCCTCAGAGCTACTGCAGACACCTTAGTGAAATGGTCTTACAGCAAAGCTTTAAAAATTGTAGACCCCAATAGTTGGGGAGAGAAGAAGCCTTTAATAAGCATTCAATTTTTAGACAATCATCAAATAGCTATTGTAACCAGTAATAAGCTACAGAATTTAGGCTCTTTTTACATGTTCTGACAGATTATTCATCAGCATCACTACTATGGATTATGTCATGAAAGTAGAAACATCTCACCTTAGACAGCTGTCAGTTTCCAACTTCACAGATTTAACTACGTAGCTTAATACAGAGACATTTTTCCAATGTACTTAACTAATGAATACTACCGATGTCAGTCCTACTTATTCTACGGGTGTGAACCAACTGAGGGAGAGCTGAAGAATATATCTTGTTATGTCTGTCCAAAATAACACCCTCCAGAAGGGTATTTACCCTCAGATGATTCAGTCTTTATCATACATGGGTACACTTAGTCTAATCCCCATCCTGGTCTTCAGGATTGTTGCAAAATGTGAAATATGTAAAATTTTCTTGAGAAAGGGTGTTCTTTAATCCTTGATCTTTGTGTACTTTCAAACCCAATCAATAAGAAGGGAGATTTAAACCATTAAACAGAGAGCAGTTAACAGGGTCTAAGTGATGTCCTTGTGTTAGACAAGCTAATTACTTGTTCGTAGAATTGCCTTCTTAAGGTTTAGGGCTGCACATGATCTCAGACCTAGGGGGATGTTAACAAAGCTTGGGAAGAAAGATGCCTACTGACAGAGGGCACAAAGAATGCAGCATTTATGGGCCACAAAAAAAATGGCAGAACTTCTGAGATAAGGCAGAAACTAATAAACCCAACTCAGCAACTGTGCTGAAAGCAGCTCCAACTGGGTAAAAGGAAATTCTGGCAGGGGGAGATCTGCAACCATTGACTCAGGGGCCACTGACACAAGAAACCCACTGACCCAAAAGAAGAGAGACACTGAGCATGGCAACTGATTAGCATGAGAGGCAAGAGAATCATTAACTAACAGAAGACAGATTACTAATTAATAAGAGAACTATGTAACTTGTAGCCAATGAACACTAATTCCTTTGTTTGCTAAAATGTATAAATAGTAAAAAGTTGTGATAGTTGGTGTGCTTGATTTGTGGAATTCCACTGAGCACTCAGGCTTGCACAACTCTGAAATAAATAATCAGTGTCTCTCTTAAGTATTTAATTACTGGCTTGTTGCACACCAGGTAATGAATCCAATTTTTGTGGACAGCACCCCTGCCCTATGACAACTGCATCTGAGCAGCTGAGCTGTCAGGTAATGCCTGGAGGAGCCTCAGGATGCTTTTCAGAACCCAGCCCCACTGCACAGAGGTCACCATGTCCATATATCTTTGCAGGATCAAACCTTTCAGTATAAATCTACCCTTATCATCCTCCCTGCCTTTCAGTTCTGTTTCATTTGTGGCTGATTTGTTCCTGCAAGCTCTTTGGGAGGCATATTCCTCTGCACCTGGCAGGCTTCTGCTTTTCAAGGTCATTTACCCATGGAGAGTGATATTTCTAGTCTTTTTCCTGAGGGACTTTTACAAAAAAACCCATCAGTACACTGAATTCAGACCACTGTCCAGATTTGTGATCATGGACACTTGTTTTGAAACTGTCATTTCTGAGTGAGGCTGTTATCAATCTGTAGGAGGGGAAGAGTGCTTGCTATCTTACCTCGCTGTCAGCTCACTACTTCACGTATCAATGTTATGACTGTAGTTCAGTTTATATTTGTGAAGCCCTGGTAAAATGTTAAACGCTCTAGCAGTGCTGAGGATTAATATTTTTTTTCTCTGCAGAGCACACAGCTATTTCAATAGGACAAGGCCATACAAACAGGTCTTGACAGTGTCTGGATAGGAAAACAACATCAAGCAACCCCCTGTTGCATTTTTTCTGCAAGCAAAGGGCTGAGTCGTGTCTGCCTGAAGGTTATTCTTTCTATGTGTGTTTCTCTAAAATACCTTGAGTCACCATATCATTCAGAGGAAGAAAGGTAAAGAAGCTGTCTTTATTCACGTTTATTTACAGCCCTGATGCCTCTTCATGTTCACAGTAAGTGCAGAAAAACTGTACTTGCTGTGATTTCTTTTGATCTTGAACTGGCACCTGCTGGTGTGGGGAACTGGAGGCACTGTGATGAATGATGGCTCAGCAGCAGCCAGCTACACTGAGGTTAGAGATCATGGAGTTGATGTGCAAAGGTAGGTCCAAAGCCCCACTGTGCTTTCTTCAATCCCGTTCTTAATCCTTACAGCATCTGGTTTGAAAAGCAACAGATGTGCAAAATGAATAGCAGTTCCAAGACTCCTTTCTTCCCTGCCAGAAAGCCTTGTGCACTACAATCAGCATTTCAAGGATTGTGTGTATTTTTATCACTGAGAAGTCCTGGAGGTGCTCACATCTGGAGAACCCCACCTCATCTCACTACTCAAATGGTGCTGTACACTGGGTGCTTCCTAAACTGCAGCTCTCCCAGCAAGCCATGGGCACTTAGACTGATTAGTGGTCTCTGAAATACAGTATAATGAGTAATACAGTCAGAAAGGAAGAAAGTAATCTGGAAAATAACAGAAGGATAGAAGTAGTTTTTAAACATTTACTGCTGCATTTGCACCATATTAATCAAGTTAAGCAAAGACAGAAAAAAATCTAGATTTTCTAAGAAGTTTTAGAGCAAACCACCACAAATTGATGAATTTTCTTCTGTTTGATTGCTCACTTGAAAAAGTTACAAAAAATGTCTCACCACACCCTCACACCCTGACAGCGTTTTTTTTTGCACCCATTACAAGGTGTGCATGCAGTGCAACTCAAGGTGCCTGAGTTCAGTGGTGGGGTGAGAAATTTGTCCAGACTGCCAGGCGCCAACTCCATGTGCAGTCACTGGAGACAAGCAGTTAGGGCACCTACTCTAAGATTTAATTCATTTGCCCTGACTAAAAGCATCTAGAATGCAGCACATGTTTAAGGATTTTTCAAAGCTGTGGTATATGCACTGCCACGTACGACTTGCCTTCCAGCAGTCTTCTTCCCTACTTTGTCTATGCCCAAAGCCAATTCTGAGTCATGGTATGAGTATTTCTTTGAGAAGGATAGTTTAAATTTCCCCTAGCAACTTAACATTTTTAATTGCATAGCATGGTACAGAATAACTAGACTGAGCATAATACACCAAGTCAATAAGCTTTGTATTACATTTTTAACCTGAGGCTTCAGAAATCCATGTATTTGTGTAGGTGTTTCCTGTACATGCTTTGAAGCCCAGGACATATACAGCTTAAGGGAGCTGTATAACCTTCTTCATTTTATACAGGCAGCCATGTGAATGAATGGAACTTACAGCTTTGGTCCACAACTACAATCATTTTTCTATGGTTGAGAAATGTTCCTTTTTTCAAGTACAGGAGAGCATTAAATACCTCAGAGTAAAAAAAAAACCTACTCTACTTCATAGCTCGACTTTATAGTGGAGACTTCTGACAACAGAGACTCTGCCCTGAATTTACACCCACAGAGGAGGCACCTAGATCTACTCTTTCTGTTTTAGGAGTCATTGCCAATTTGTGACATAAAGTGAATATGAAGTCAGGTAAATGTATTCTCTCCCCAAGGAAAAGAATGGTCTGTGTTTAATTCCCTTGATCATTGCATGAAAAAAAATTACCATTTTACCATGACATTTCCATCTTGGCAGCTAATGTGCCCCTCCCTGGAGCTCGGGCATGGAGATGGAGAGGCTGCAATGTCCAGCATCCTTGGCAAGACAGAAGGTACCATCCTCCTAAACATTTTAGCTCGGCACAGGCTCCTTGATGTCCATCACTCAAAGCAAGGCCCAGTCGGTATTTGGACGCCGGCTCACCTCTCTTGGGCTGAGCAGGAGGCGAGAGGGCAGTGCCCCACACAAGTAGTCCCAGGCGAGAACCTGCAGCAGCCATGACGTGACGTGACAACGGATGTGTGAGCACGAAGCCTCCCAAGCCAGAACACAACTGGCAGGCAGACTTTGCCAAGGAGGAGGGCTGGGTGCATCGTTTGTTCAGCACTTCGTGGAATTAGCAAGTAAAAGCAGCTGGGAGATCTCAGTCTAGCAAAGCATTTAAGCACCTGTTAAAATGTAATCAAATCAATAGCTTGTTGACTTTGGTGGGACTGATGATGAGCCTCATTTCCAGGCTGAGTTTAAGTGCCTGGCTGGATTCAGGTTTGAAATGTTAGTTGTTACTGAGTTTTGTGTATTCTAATGCAGGTAAGTGTGAAGAAAACAGAACGTGGTACCACCCCTAACATGAATTCTACTAAACTTGTTTTGGAAGAAACAGATAATTGCTGTTCAAGGTGGACAGCTAACCATCTGTTTTGTATGAGAACATGTTTTACAATTTCCACTCCTAGCTCACTTTAGGACACTGCCATAACTGTATTTTATTTGCCTCGCCCACCTCCAAGTTCCTTCTACTTGTTTTCTTCCTTGTTTCACTGTTCTGGGAACTGGAGTTAAAAGGAAAGCAGAGACCCTCTGAATCTGCAGCAAGCTGGATTAACTGGGATAAGCAGCCCTCCCTCCCCTCCCCTGCTCTGCTGTTTGCAGCTGAGTGATAACATCAACCAGCCCTTGTTCCTTGCTCTGTCCCATGTGTTTTCTCTTTCTGTTTGTTTTTTTTTTAACTTGTCACTGGCTTTAATTCCACATGCACCAGTGAACAGCAGCTGCTAATGCTCGATCTGACCACTACGCAATGAAAACTTTTACACAGGCTGCAACCTGAGCTTCTGCAAACACAATTCAAAACTCCAGCTGGTCAAGGTGCACCTCTGCTCACATTTCCTTTTATCAGAGGGTTGCAGGGGACTGTTCTGGGCAAATTATTTACTTTCCTCTGTATGCAGCCTTGCATTTCATATTGGAGGTTGCCACCCAGCAACTAAACATGAGATAAACAGTCATGAGTAAAAAAATACTTGTTCTTTGTAGAGTATACTTAGATTATTAAGGGATCACACACTGTTTACTCAAATGAGCAGGGAGGAGCCAAGACGTGGATGCTTGTCTGCACCAAAACTCTCTCCCTGTTTGTTTTCAATCATTTCGGCTAGCATAGCTGAGAATCCAATATGGGTGAAAATAAGAATGCCAGGATCCAGCTCCCCCAAAGGACAACACAGGGTATAGTGGTAAAGCCATCACAGATGATGTAGCTTGCTTACTGCCTGGTGGTATTTAAAAGGACTTTGAAAAGCAATCTGATCCACAGAGAGGCTGGCACTGAAGGTTACTTCAGTATCCAGAGCAGGAAGGTAAGAAATGCCAAACACCATGAGAAGACCAAAAACAGTAGAGTATGTGTGTGTATGCAGGAGGAGCATGAAAAGGATGTCAGGACTTTTTCCTTCAGGCTTTCTTCCCTGCTGTTACTGGCTGGCAAGGAGAAGTCATTTCTGCAAAAGAGGTGGCTGGGACTTGGGCTGTGTCTCACAGACAGGCTGGGGAGACCCTGCTTCTCCTTCCCCAGTGACAGCAGAGGAAGGCAGTGAGGCTTTGTCTTAGCCTCTGAAGTGAGGCATGAGTCCAAGCCTCTGCCTCTTTTGTTGATACCCTCTATACTTAGCAAAGAAACAAAAATGTCCTTGAAACACGTGGACATGATAGGCACTTGTTTGCATTGGGCATCCCAGGGAATTCTCAGCTAGTATACATCTTTCTGCATTGCACCACTTTGGGGAAAATTACAGAGCTCCCTCTTGCTTTGTAACTGTGTTACGCGAAGCATCTGAATATGCTACCCTCAGAGAAGATGTGCCAGCTCCAAGAGTCTCATTCAGATATTTCAGATATGATAATGACCCATTTAAGGAACTAATTAAAATTGGATGAGTTTCATATCTCCCCCAGTTTTAGAAAAGAAAAATCATAGGCCAAATATAAATTTCATAAATGCTTGATAAACCCTCTGCAGGAAGAAATTTGGCAGAGGACATTGAGACCAGGCCATTTTGAGCAAATGAAAGAACCTAAAGCAAGACTTTGAAGTCTGACCTTCAGAGTCTATAATAGTACAGTGGATGACAAAGGTAATAAATACTACAGAGTGGGACAGAATGTATCTAATGAAACAGTTTTAGCCATGCTTTGGCATTCTTTTCAAATATGTTTCTTAGTAGAAGGATTTTCAAAATTACCAGCACAGTTTTCCAGTGATGTTAGTTCTGAAAATAGTGCTTTTTTTTTCTCTATGCAAAGTAGCACATCATCAGTTATTTTATAGTCACATCCACTTCAGTGGTATAATTGCCATTACAGCAGTGGAAATCTGTGACTGTGTCACTTCACTGAGAGCTATGAGCCAAGCACATTTTTCTGAGCTTTATGTTAAAATCAATGGATTAGCTAATAGGATAGACACTGCTATGTGAACCTGAACACCGATTTCTTCTACTCCATACAGAGAGACTAAAAAGTCTGCTTTCTTGCTAGTTTGTTTTGCCAGAATCACAGAACAGGTGAGTTGAAAGGGACTTCTAGAGGTCTCCCGTCTGACCCCCATGTATTCTTTACAGCTCTGTTGATTGTTTATGCACAATTGTAAGTAGAGCAGAGGACTGGGTCACATCCTTTGACCTGCTGGCAACACTGCTGTTAATACAGCTCAGGAGGGTCTTGACCTTCTTTACTGCAATTATTCAGTGTTGGGACACAGTCAGCTTGTTGTCCACCAGGGTCCCCCACTCTCCTCCTCTGCAGATCTGCTTTTTAGCTGGTTGATGCGCAGAGTCTTTTGGTGCATGGAACTTTCCCTCCCCAGGTGCGAGACTTTGCACTTCCCCTTATTGAGCTTCATGAGATTCCTGCCAGCCCATTTCTCCAGCCTGGTCAGGTCATGTCCCTTTAATGCCCACACAACTCCCTGGTGTGTCAACCACTCATTCCAACCTTGTATTGTCTGCAGTCTTACTGAGTCTTCCCTCTGCCTCAAGACCTAGATCATTAATGATGTCATGAGAGCCAGTGTGAAAAGCCCTGCTAAAGTCAAGATAAACATCCCCTGTTCCTCAGTTTCGTTGCAGAAGGCTACCAGCTCAAGAATATTTTTCCTCTTTGCAAATCCTTGATGACTATTCCCAGCCACTTTCTTGCTCTTTTTGTGTTTAGAAAGGTTTTTCAGGATTATATGCTCCATCGCCTTCCCTGTGATTGAGATGTGGCTGCCCGGGCTGTAGTTCCCCATAAGCTCTTTCTCACCTTCCTTGAAGACAGTGATACTTGCTCTATATCAGTACTCACGAACCTTTTCCAGTTGCCATGACTTCTGAAAGACAATGGAAAGTAACTTTCCAGTGGCATTGATCAGCTCCCTCAGCACTCATGGGTGCATCCAACTTGTCTTCACCCAGTGTATTCACAGGTTCCTTAAATGATCCTCCTCCAGTAAGGCAGTCTTTTTTGTTACAGTCTTCCCCACTGGTCTCAAGGCCTTGGGACTGATGAAGGACAAAACCAGCAAAGACCAAGTTGAAGGCAGCATTCAGTCTCTCAGCCCATTAACTAAGTTGTCCTTATGTGCACTGCCTCATTCAGCAGCAGACAAACATTTTCTTGTCAATATACCTGCTGAAGACCTTGCTGCCCAGCATGTCCCTCACATGAAAATTTAACTCTAGGTGGGCTCTGCTTTTCCTAACCTCATCCTTGCATGTTCAGGCAGTGTACCTGTATTTCTCCTGGGTTACCTGTCCCAGCTTCCACCTCCTGTTTTGTCCCATTTTATGCTTGAGTTTATAGAGGCGTGGCAGTCCTCCTGCCACCTTTGCTTTTATACTTACTTATGAGGATGGACCATCTTTTAGCTGAGAGAAGATAACCTTTAAAAAGAAATCAAACTTTAGAGTCCCTCCAGAATTGTATCCCATACAAATCTGCTATATAACTGTCTGAACAGGCCAAACTCTGCTGTCCTGGAGACCAGGGTTATGATCCTTCTTTTTGCCATGGTTTCTCCTCTCAGAATTCGGAACTCCACCAGCTCGCAGTTGCCACAGGCAACTGCCCCCTGATCTTTATGTTCCTGTGAAATTCATTTTCTTTGTAAGCGTGAAGTCCATCAGAGCACCTCCCCTCATTGATTCTTGTCTCTGAACTGCATAGCCCTCAGTAGCTGAAGACAGTTGGGTCTCTGCTGGCAAAGCCCAGGGATGAATGATGAGGAAAACCTTGTAGGCAGCAGTCACAGACACCATGGCAGATGCAGGGTGGGTTCCTCCACATTCTTCATTCCCCGCCTCAGCTCTTGGTTCACAGATCCAGAACAGCTAAGCAAAATGATCTTGCATAATTTGTGCTTCTGATGCACAGGATGAAACCTTTCCCCAAAAGGCACCCACAGCAAGACTGTTCTGGCAGTGGCCCCATGCCTCAGGTGCTTGCTTCACAAACTGGCCCACATAACAGGAACTTGCAAGGCTGAGAAAGGGTGAAACAAAGCCATCTTCTTGAGTAGCCTTAGCTACAGGAACAGAAAAACCTGATAAACCCGGAGCTTTACAGTGCTTATGCCAGCCATCAAGACTAATACATGGACAGCACATTTGAAACTGTGGAGGCTTTCACTTGTGGGATCAGTTCAGTCATTTCATGTAGACTTGTGTGTGCTTTGGATGAGCACCTCCTGGAGGAAAAGTGGAGGGCTGCTGAACTGTAAGATGCAGTGCCTCTCCACAAATAGAGCCATGCTGGGTTCTGGGACTGCCTGAGCAACAGGGTGCAGATTTGCATCAGCTTCACTGCCCAGTCTAAAGTAAATGCACCATGCTGTGCTATTGAGAGGAACTCTCTGAGCACATTGCAGAGGCTTTCCAGACTAAGTGTTGTAAGAGGTGGACACTGAATGATCTGTTCCAAGTATGACCAACCTTATCTGGATATCTATCACAAAAGTCACCATGCTTCCCTCATAGTCCAAGATAGAATATGCCATGTTAAAACCTGCTAACACTAGACCTCTGCCTGGTCTTGAGGCTCACTTCTTCTTCCTGTTCCCACTTCTTCCAAGATACTTTTGCCAACTGGTAACAAGTTTTCTCTTTTACTATCTTTTCTTCATACTTGATTTTCTCATCTCATGCTATAACAGCACAGTAGCGATACTTTTCAGTCTTTGCCTAACAATAATTTTCATTGAAAACACCTGCCTATGTGGAAACTAATTCCTGATTGCATATGGTTTGCCTAACCTAGGTTACTGAACTGTACATAAGCAGCTGGTGCTTGGTGAAGCAATCCTGCTGAAATGAGGGCTTCATGGAGGCACTGGTTCTCACTGTTTTTTCACACTTCTCATAGACACACTCGGTCGCAGCCTCCCATGCCCTGCTGAATCACTCACCCTCTGGGGGATATTCTCTGTGCCCTGGCTGAATTCATCTTTGATTCTGTGTGCCATCACAGCAAGGTGACAGGCTTTCTGCAGACTGATGTGTCACTGGGGCAGTAGTGGCAGATGGTCCTTCCTGTCCTCAGGCTTTGAATTATGTGAAGGAAAAAGCTTTTATTCCTTGCTGAGCTGGGTGACACATGCCTCTTGCAGATTCACAGATATATCATAACTCATAGAATCATAGAATGGCTTGAGCTGGAGGGGACATTAAAGACCATCTGGTTTCAACACCCCTGTAGTGGGAAGGGATGCCTTTAACTAGACTAGACTAGGCTGTTCAGAGCTCCATCCAACCTGGCCTTGAACACTTCTAGGAATGGAGCATCCACAGCCTCCCTGGCCAAGCTGTGCCAGTGCCTCACCACCCTCACAGTAAAGGATTTAAAAAAAATTTTTAGTATCTAATTTAAGCCTACTCTTTTTCAGTTTGAAGCCATTCCTCTTGTCATGTCTCTACATGCTCCTGTAAAAAGTCCTTCTCCACCTCACCTGTATTCTTCCTTCAGTTACTGCAAGGCCGCAATTAGGTCACCCCAAAGCCTTCTCTTCTCTAGGCTGAACAGTCCCAACTCTCTCTGCTATTCTTTCCTCACAGCAGAGGTGCTCCATCCGTCTGATCATCTTGGTGACTTCCTCTGGACTCACTCCAACATGTCCATGTCCTTCCTGTGCTGAGGACCCTAGAGCTGGATGCAGCACTACAGGTGGGGTCTTGCCAAGGCAAAGTAGAAGGGAAGAATCCCCTCCCTCACCCTGCTGCCCACGGTGCTTCGGATGCAGCCCAGGATACAGCTGGATTTCTGGGCTGCAAGGGCACATTGCCAGATCATGTCCAACCTCTCATCCACCATATCTACCAAATCTTTGGGGTTTTTCTACATGAGGACCCAAGTGCAACATGCATCTAACCTGGTGGCCTAGCAATGTGGGGTGTCTGTGTGGGGCACTCCAGTGCCATTTGTGAGAGCTAAGCTGAGAGATCAGAACTGGTGGATAACCACGGTAATAATTTTAATATGTATCTATGCATCTTTATCCAATATATAAAAATGATGATTAATAATAGAATTTGTAAATAGTTTTGCAACTCCATGTGTTGTTTGAGGCTCTGTCATTGTTCCCAGACTTTGCAAAACTCAAAGAAACATCAGTGATCTTAAAATGCCTTGTGGTTTAGTGCTTAATTATTTTACATGCCTCCTCTAAATTAGCCATGGTTAGTATGTACATGTTTGTGCACGGCACTGACTGCACTGTAGCATGCACATACCTGAATATTATATAGCATGATTAATGGCGAGTTCTTAAACACCAGCTTTGATGGTAGGGATTGAGTGCAGTCATCTGTGTGACCTAAATTGCTTCACGAGCTGGGGTTGCTAAGAGAGAGTGAATAAGTGATGGGATGGCATTATGAAATCATGTTTTCTCTTGTGTAGTTAAAACGGCTGCAGTCAAATACAAGTGGCTCTAAGTTTGCTTTGGGGTGTGGTGAACTCGTATATTTGCAGTTTCTCACAGGAACAGAATTTTAAAAATCCTTTTCTGAAAGGCTGCCTCGCTGAATGTTAAGAAGATTGGGCAAGAACTCCATCTTCTCACTGACACTTGCTACTCATGTTTGCTGTCTGCCAATGGACATTTTCTCAAGTCCTTTGTACTGGAGGGTTTACAACAACCATTACAAAGCACTGCAGGTACCTGCAGGCAGAGCTCACCTGCTGTGCCATCAGCAATTCCCAGCAGCTCCAACAGCCCCTGGCTTGCAACAGCAGCAGCACCAGTAGAGAAGCTGCATTGGAAGACCAGCCTGGAAAGTGCTGGGTATTCTAAATGTTCTCTGACACCAAGAAGGATCAGCTTGTTTCACGTTTTCAGGGAAGTTTTCTGTACCAAAAGGATACAACAAATAGTGACAATTCCAGTAAGATCAGAATAAATCACCTTTTAGAAAAGAAAGGGAGTAGAAGAGTACTTATAGTAAACTAGCACAGTAGGGCTTTGCACCTAGGTTTGGCACAGCTCTGGTTTTTCTCATTTACTATGAACATACATATATATGTGAAGCCTGTAATTTGTTAAGTAAAGTACCTATGAGTAAAGAGATTGTTCAAAGCATCACTTTGCAATATTCTGGGGGAGATTCTTGAATATCCCAGGGAAAATCAAACCAAACACCTCAAAGACATTTATATGAATTTTCTGCTGGTCCATGGAAATTATGATTTTTACTGTGATAAAGACAAATCAGACCCTACATTCCTTCATAAGAGAAAGAAAAAAAAAAAAATGAAGACATTTTCTAATTACCAGGGAAGCTGTGTAACTGTGGAGCTAAAAGGCCATATTCTCATTTCACATTTCCTGCCTTAAGAAAAGGCTAAGAATTGCATAAACTATTTATTTGCTCTAATTATGGAGCAAATGGAGTAACTAACTGAAAAGGTGCATTTATTAGCAACTATAAAAGAAAAAAATTTGGTTTGAGGAAGCACCCAATTGTGTTGCTGCATGTTCTTAAGATCATGGTGATGCCTTAGGTATTAGCTTTTATATTTTTCAAATCCTGTACTGCCTAGTGTGTAACTCTGAAGTTTCTTGTAGCCTGTTAATTTCTGCTCTCTCATGCTAGGTAGACATAACAAAGCCTCTCCGGGCCTGCTCTTCAAGGACACCCAGACCGTCCTAGACCCAAAAAGTATAAACCAAAAAGCCTCTAAAGGGGGGCAAGCGGAGGGGAAATGACATCATTAAACTGAAGCTTTAACTGGAGAATTAACCCTGATATGCAAATGAACCAAGCCTATAAAAGTGTAAAGAACTCGTGACCTGTTGTCCATATTGGGGTCCATCTTGGCAATAGCCTCTGGCTCCACAGGGTGTACCTTTGAAGGCCTTTCAAACAAATACCTACCTTATTCCCTTACTCCTGTCTAGTCTCTGTTTCTAGGAGGCCTCTTAAGGCATCAATGGTAGCTCAATTATGGGAAAACCAGTTGTCCTCAGAAAAGCACTCTTGAGTAGGTCTATGGCTTATGTGACACTAGAGAAAAACATTCAATATTTTGTTTCCAGCATCCTAGGTGATATGTGTAAAGATAATTTTTCTTCATAAACTCTGAGGGAATCCTATCAATGCCAAATCCCATATTCTGGCATCTATCCCTAGTCATCATTGTCTCCTAAAGAGAACAGGCTTTACATTTGTTTCTATTTCTTGTGAAAAAATGAAATTGCAGTCCTAATTCTTCTTTCACTGAAAAGATAGTGAGGTTAGAAACCTCTGTAGTCATAGATTGAACTGCTATTTTCAGAAGAAAGCTCTCAAAATTGTCCACTGAAACCTTTCAAAATAATTGAAAACAAATTTTCAGTGGTTCCACCCTTTTGATCTTGTACAAAATAAGATCCATTAATATTCAGGATTGCATGAATGTCTGTGGTAAAAATATTTTTTCTAAGATGAAAATTTTATTTTTTGATTGTTCTAGGATAAAAGCTTCAGTTCTTTTTTTGCCAGTGTGATGTATTTCATATCAATAATCCCATGATTAGTTAGCATTTAAGGGGTTTATGAATACTGTGAAGAGTTTATCAATTCGCCCTTTCCCTTGGCTTACTGCCTAATTGAGAATATGACTTTGATCAACTTCCAGTTCAGCAGGCTTTGGTGCTTCTGTTATGTAAACACACATGAAAATGGCAATACATGTTGCAATGATTATTAAACCATTAATGTCTGCAAACTCCAGAAATGTCTGTGTTGTGATATTCATTTTCATTGCTAACCAGACCGTATTAGGGGAAATCCACTACTTTGTAACTGGTGTGTCAGTTCTTCTTTCACAGTGGTGAAACTCTTTTAGGAAAGACATTGAGGAACTCTGAAGAGAAATTGCTCCTAATGGGAGAATCATGCAACTGAATGGAAAGACATATGATAAAATGATAAAATCTTCATTTAATGGTTTAGAACATTAATCATGTTTTCAAATTATTTATGTGTCTGTCTTCTTTTTTCTTTTCATCTATTCATTCACACTGCTCTCCAAAAAGTGAACAGTATTTCTAAGTCTGGAGGAGACAAGAGTCCATGTGTAGCTCTGTTTTACATTTCAGGTTGTTGTGAGTATTTTTAAGTGTTACTAACTTTTTTATTGGTTGATAGATCAGAAATTGGATGAGGGATGCTTGTTTACAAAAAGGTCTGCCAACACATCCCCCCAAAATAAAAGGGAAATGTTGATATATTTAGTAATTCTGTTGTGTACCTATGCTTTTTAGAACCATGAATCATTATCATAAAAAGAGACTGAAAGCCTTTGTCATTGTGAACTGTGATCTTAGTGATTTTTCTTTAAAGCTAGGTTCAAATCCATACAACCATTTGGCAGTACTTTCCTTCCAGAACTGCTGATATTGAAGTGTTGAAAGAACAGGGAGAGTCTACTCTGAAATCTAAATATACAGTGCATGTTGAGTCTGTATTTGAAAATATTGTATTTATAATCAGGAATCCAAAACAAAATTCTCAAAATTTTGAATTACGAACTGCTGTTGCCAATAAGGGGTGTGTTCTCATGTGGCATTTCTGCAGAGCTGGACTCTCAGGCATGTCTGAAGTCAGCCTTTCTGAATCAGTCCCTGTGTTCTTAGGAAAAGCTTGCTTCTGCAGTTGTGTTCAGGCAACAAAATGGGGCCTCTTTTCATTCAGAATTACAGAAATTTCACACCTATTAATGCCTTTAATGAGGTTTGTGATTGAGTAATTGAATTGCCCAAGTATAGATTAAGATACTAGCAGTATTTTGAAAATGTTGGCTTTGTTTTGACTTGCATTTGTTGTCTTTACTGTAGCTGTCAGACATTTCTTGACATCTCCTAGAATGTGAACTGCTTTTGTTGCAAATATATTATTGGTTTGTGTTTGTGCCTTGTCAAGCACTTGGGGAGGCAGGGTTTGAAGGCAACCCTGTGCTTGTGCAGAGAGCAGCATCCTACAGCTTTGAGTGGATTCTGAGGAGTGTGGGTGCATTTCCCACACCACAAGCCTGGTGCGAAGTAGGTGGCTTCCGGATGGATTCACACAAATACTGAAAGTTGTCCCAGTTACATGTTTTGCCCTTCACAGCTTTTAATCTCTGCCAGCTTGTCATTTTTTCTTCCTCAGAACATGCTTCGTTTTAACAAGCCAATAAAATATAAATACCAATCCATTTAGTCCTGTATTGTGCCTTCAAAACTAACCAGTTCAAGGGACTCCAGCAAAAGAGTTCAATGTATATCAAAAAGAAAAGACCCCTTAGGTTTGAAGAGCTGATGAAAGGAGCTGAAAAGCTATCAAAAAGACACTGCTTAATTTTTATTAGATAATAATAAGAGATATTACAGTCTTTTTAAAGAACCTATTATTATTGCAAACCTTTATTTTAATAATAAAACAGACTGTTATTCCCTCTATACCAATTCTCTCATGACATAATATCACATATCTCTGGTCAAAATGTTTTTTGCATTCCTTTGATCAGCAATTCCCTTTTAAACTGTCTCCTCTCAGCTCCTTCTTTGATCACCTTTGACAGACTGCTACAGTCTGGAGGACTAGTGCATTTAGAGGAGCAAGAAAAATCTCTGGATACAAAATGTATTTATATGAAATATGACTTAGACATGTCTCCAAAGCAGAAAGTCAGGATAAAAGATATAAATGCTAGTGCAAGGAAATGGCAGAAGCAAGAAAAATTGTCCGGTGTCTCTCTGGTGCTGCAATTCATAGTTTGCCTTAGGGTTTCAGAAAACGGCAGCTTCCTGAACCTTGATGACTAGAAACCAGTAACATAGATTTCATCTGCAAACAAATGCAATCTCTGCTCCTTTATGAGAGGAGCAGCCAATACACAGGGCATGACTTTCAGGTACACCTAGTGAATGCCCTGGGGAGTGTCGTGTAACCTTGCAAGCAGCCTTATTTTCATAAGCAGAAGGAAAAATCAAAGGGCCAGATATGAGGCCGAAGACTTCTGGGGACAAATTAGGAGGAAAATGTAAATTTATTACTTCTAAACAGATTATGAAAAGTATGTAAAGCAAGATTCAAAGAAGAGTGTAATTTCTTCAGGATAGCTGAGCTACCAACAGGTCATAGGCTTTGTCTTAAAATGTTTTATTGATTTCTATTTCCTCGACACTTTAATTTCAGCCTGATATTGCCTGTGATTCCTTCCTTCCTTCCTTCCTTCCTTCCTTCCTTCCTTCCTGTTTTTCCTGTTTTTCCTGTTTTTCCTTTATACTTCTCTTTCAGAGATAAAAAAAATTCCCTTTAGTGTCAGCATGTGTTTTCTAAATTTTGATGGAATTTTCATTTCTTTTTGCTTCAGTTTTCCACACAGAAATAAAAATACCACTGTGAAATAATCTGAAAGGGTGTTACAAGACTTCCTGGATGATTTAAGAGTGTTTCACAACAGACTTGCTTTTCATAATAGCAGAGATAAAGCAATATTTAGAGAGGGTACATAGACCTTTAGAAAAAAGAAAAAGATAGCTAGAAGGGAAATTGCCTCTAATTTCCTCTCTGACGCAACTATATTTGTTATATACAAAATATTTTATCACAGCACATGCAAATCACAAGTTGCTGACAGTAACTGAGAAACAACTGAGAAAACTGCAGAGACTCAAGGTATTGTTCCAAAGAATCTTTCAGTTAGTTACACATTAACAGCTTCAGTAGTTGTACATTCACATATTAAGATATCATCCAAGTTTAGAGTTCAAATGAAAACTTCCTTTTCAGTGCATTGCACTTTTTCTGGAAAAAGTAATGACTCTTTATATTGCACTCTAATGGCCCGGAACATATTTGTCTGACCGGAATACTAATGAATATTAAACTTTAATATTAATAGACTTCAGAAAGTATATGTATATATTGAAATTTTAAGATGAAGGGGGTACAGTGCCCACACCCAGTAGTGTACTAGTTAGTACAGAGTTTTGCATTAATGGTATAATGAGAGCTCTCTAAAACTCTTGTCAGTACTTCTGGCCTTTACCTATAACAACAACAGCAAAATTTTTAGCTGAACAATTACTAATTAATCGTATTCAAGTTTTCCATGATCCCCCTCAAGACCAAAAAGGACCCAACACCCAAAATGAGCCTATTTCTGAATACACCAGATGCTCTGAGCATACTGCATCCTCTACAATGTATGTGATGTTTTGCTTTGACCTAGACTGTTCTTCTGGCAAAAATATATTCATTTGCAGAGATTCTTAATTTTGTTGGCACATAATATTTTTTTTGGGGGGTGGGAGGAGGATATTCATTCAATACTTCTGTGAAAAACATGAATTCCATAAAAGTCAAGTTCTATTATGAAATTATTTTTGTTGGAAATTTTTTGACCAGCCTTACCATTTAGATATCTAGATTTATGTACACTAATGACTCACATCTCCTTCCTCCACTGATTTTCAACACCTTTGCTATTGTTTTCACAAACTGCTCCTTCCTCTTTCATTCTGAAAATAAAACAAAGACAGTTGTATCAACCCTAGCCTTTATTTTCCCTGCCTTTCCAGCATTTTTTGGCTAAAGATACAGCTCTTTTCTGAAATAGGAGCACACCACTTGATTTTTCAGGTTTGCCTTCTGTGTTGCTTTCTATCATAAGGATGAAGCAAATCACACCATGTCTCAGTTAGCACCACTTTAACCTGCTGGTTGTGAGATTAAAACAGCCTTCAGAAAAGAGATTGAAGGGAGCAGACAAGGAAGAACTTGTTCTAGACACACTCCACAGAAGTTAATATGCCAGATATTAAGTTTATCCTTAACTAACTTGCCTATTCCTAGATAAGTGAGGACATCTTTTACACTTCCTCTCGATGTTAGGGTATGACTGTGGTGTCACATTTCCCGAGCCCACCTAGCCTGGAGGCACCCAACATTCTTTGCCCTATTGGGACTTTCTGCCAATGACCATGCTGGCTCTGCAGCATTTCTTCCAGGGACCCTCAGTTTTGACAAACTTGGGCTTTACCATGCTGAAGCTTCTTCCAGCCACACCTGGGTGGGGATTTTCAGAAACAGTAGGCCAAAATAGTGGCCAAAATAAATATTTTACCTCAATAAAGGACAAAAAATGTGACAGGCTCTCTCTAAAAATCTCAGTAGGCTTTATGACTTCAGACAAACACTTTCACGATGGTACAGCTTATGAACACCAAACGAGGGTGGGATTGCTCTTGTCTAGCTGGCCAAAGGTTAGTAGTCCAGCCTACATCAGTCACCATTCCCCCCCAGTAGTCAGCAGTGAACTGTAGGTAGCTGCAGAAGTGATTCATTCCAGGTCTATCTGAAGACAGGATGACTCACTGGCTGCAGATAGGCCTGCTGGGGTAGGCAGTTGGGTGAGATGTACTGTGCTGCTGGGCACTGTTTGTGTTAGCCTGCCCTTAGAACAGAGCAACAGCCTCAGCTATAAAATACCTACAGGCTGCATCACCTCCCGTTTGGAGCAGGCCAGGAGCACACACCTGGACAGTCACGGCAGCTCACAGGACAAGTGCTGGCAGGTTCAGCTGCCAGAGCTGAGTCATGTGGCTGAACTCTTAGTACTGACATCTGTTTGCAAAACTGGCTTTGAGATACTTCTGATAAAGAGAATTATGATTTGGAAAGGTTGTGAGTTCTTGTGAAACATTACACCATTTCAAACAGCTCAAGCTATGACCCAGTATCTTAGCACTCCCTCTTCTTGACCACAGTATCACGTGGCTCTTTCTAGTTGTAACTACTACCAAAAGTTGATTATTTACTCAATTAAATACAGTGAGAAACTTTAAGTGTGAAAAGAAAAACATTTTATAAAGCCCAAATCTATGACTTCATTAAAATTATTCTCACATCAGCTTTCTTTTCCCTTAGAAGCTCATCAAGAGCTTCAAACAACATAGTGGATCCAACCCAACTATTAATAAGGAACTCAAACAGTCAACATATCTTTCACTTTCTGCCTGATGAATTTTCTTGCCTCCTCCACACAATGGAAAACTCCATCATTACAGCTACATTTTCTTTCTACAGTCTGGGAGCTTTCTAGTTCACCTTATTCCTCATGTTTTAAGAATCTTCCTTGAAGTGATTTCATTTTCACCTCCTTTTTTAGCTACACTGGTTTTTCTCAGACTTCTGATGGATTTGTTGCTATGTGGCACAATTCTTCCTACGAAACACATCAGTTTATGATGATCAACTATTTTGTGTTTCCATTGCATCATCCCATTTGATTTCACTCAGAACTGCCCACGTTTACTTCCTGCTTGGATGGAATTTGTTGTCTTTGCTTTACATTTCATCCTTGATCATAGTGCCAAAGGTGTGATCCTGACAGTGTAGAAAACATCCTTGTGTCTCCAACTACGTCTTTGAGGTCTGTCACAACAAATAGAAGCACTAGGGAAGGCTGGGAAGGCTGCAGGAAATGGACACCAGAGGGTTCTTGATATTGGAAATATTTATACTGGGCAATGTTTATCCTTTGCAGTCATTCCCAGGATGTTATCATGCTCCATGTATACACCTACAACAAAACACAGCACTTCCCCATGACCAGACACCCTACATACCATATGTTCCTCGTGACACACCTTCCTCCTCCACTGAACTGTGAATCTGGATGAAAACCAGGCTTGTAGCAAAATGTAAAGTGTTAAATAGGTGCCCTTCCATTTCTTGTTCACATTCAATACCTGAACAGTCCTAAATGTTTGGATGGTTTTGATCTGGATCACAACTGTGCTTATAGAACTATGAAAAGTTTTTATTTCAAAAGAAATATACCTATATATCCCTTGAAAAGATATCTATGTAGAAGAATATTGAGTAAAATCAACAGAGAACAAGTACAGGAGACCTTGGTCAGTGTTTGTTTTAATTTAGGAATGAGCAAAATAATTTTAAGCGGGGCTCAAACTGGAAATATGTATTTGTGATCTATTTAGAGGGACAAAGATAGATTTGAGGTGGTAGAGCACTTGTTTAGATGAAAAGAAACCCTGTCCTCTTCCTTTAACTTACCAGAACATATTCTACTTAAACAGTAGGCACAGGCCCTGAAGCTGGAACAACTACAGTTGAGAGGATGATCCCTGGTGAGCACTTTCAGAGTCCAGGTCAACCACCTCTTCTTCTGAGCAGGCCTCCTTTCCCAGCAGTCCCCACTCCCCCATCACCTCCTGCCACAGGGACAAAAACTTGAGAAGAAGCCCAGATGTGCTACAGCACTAAAGTGGGGCTGGCAGTGGCCAGGTTCTGCTCTCATGTACATCAGCACACCTCGGAGACTGGATTTGCAGCTGATGGAGGGTAACTAGTTCCACAGCATTCGACAGCCAGATCTCATTCCGTGGCCACATCTCAGCTAAATGAACATTTCAGAATTTCAAGCCTTTTCAGTTGTTTTTGTTCAGCTGCGCGCTGTGGCAAGCTGACTTGAACTAAGCAGAGGGAGGACTGCTGAAGGACAATTGAGCACGTGGACATTTGCGACACTTCTGAATCAATTTTATTTTACAATTAAAGTAATATAAATAGATTTAAATCCATACTTCTAATTAAAACAACAGTTTCCTATGCCTCCCAACTGCAGGCAGAATCTGAGTTCTGTTCTGTGAGGAAACATCTCTTTTGCAATTTACTGCAACCTTCCCAGATCTTGCCAGCTCTACTGAACCATTAGATAGGTTGTAAAAGCATTTCTTAGGGTACTCTGAAGAAAGACAAAAATACATCAAATTATGTAACTTTGGGAGATAAACATTCCTCCAAATTAGTTTTCCTTGTTCCCTTGCATTTTGTAGGAAATTATTTTTTATTGCATCATATTTATTTTTTCCATAACAAATCTTACAAATTATCCTACGTACTGTGGTTTTATCAGCAGACTTAAGATTTTTTATGTACGCCTGCTTTTGTACAAACATTTTACATATGAGGACTGTTGTTAATATTGGCCTCTGTCCTCAGGTACAACAAGATGCTAGCATAATACAAACCACACTGCTTTCTGTTGTAAATATTTGAACATCAGGGGAATTTATTTGTGACAGTTTAAGATTAAGCATAGGTAAATGGGGATTTTAGACAAAGCGGCCAGGGAAGAAAATTGTTCTCTCGAACAGTGCATGGTAAGACTCTCAGGTACATGGTGTGATCCTTGGGATTGTCCTGTGCAGGGCCAGGAGTTGGACTTGATGATCCTTGTGGGTCCCTTCAAACTCAGCTTACTCTATGATTCTATGATCAGTGGGCAGGGAAGTCCTCTTACCACCCCATCACTTTGTTTCTGCAATTGTTTTAGAGCAACACAAGATGATCTATTAATGTCTCAAGTTCTGGAGGAATAAGATGGTCTTTCTACCAACTGTAGGGTAATAAAATTAAACAATCTAAAAACCTGAACATTTAGGAAAATTGGAGCAACAGACAATTAGTCTGGTTTGGAATGTTAAATCAGAGGCCTGTTCTCAGAAATTACACAATTTTCAGCCTCTTTATAGTAATTGACATCAAGGAATTTAATCCTTTTTTATGACATGGAGAAACAATGGAATCCTATTCTCACTGCTGTCAGAGCAGATGGAGGCAGCTCTGCAGATGCTCTTCTTAAACCCAATAGATGCCTGGAGAGTCACCTCAGTTTGTTTACAGGTGAACCCAATAGACTACATCCCTATTGGATGTTGGTCAACTCTAGCATGTGCTAAAATTCTTAAATTTACTTTCCTGCAGGAAATAAATGTTGAGTGAAGATGCATTCCCAAGAAATGAGTGGCGTACTGCATCTTTCCAACAAGCTCAAGAGATACTTTGCTGTCCTGGGTTCCATGCAGAACTGCTTCAGTCTTATTTTTTCAGTCCTGCTACTGCAAAGCTTACCCAGTTGGCTTTCACTGTCCTAATGCTCTTATTTGGCCACACTGAACTTCCTTAGAAGGCTTAAACTACACTACACTACACCATGAAAAGACTTGTGCTTTGGCATTTGATGTTGCAGTAGCTGTGCTCAGAGCTCTTTGAAGACAAAGTATCACCATAGCTCTGAAAGACTTACAATCTGGGAGATATAAACCAAGCCAAAAATGATGTTACAAACAGGTATCAAAGAAGAAAACAATGAAAAATTACATGCTAAATTATGCAGGAAGAGCTATATAGATGAGAAAGGACTAGAGAGTTGGTCTCTGATCTTGTAAGCTTTGCTTAACTACACAACACGTTCATTTCTTGACTTTTTGCATGATTAGCTCTTAGTTTCCTTCAGGTAAAAACAAAAAGATTGAGCAGAAGGGTGTAAAACCTAACTGAAAGCATTATTCAGAAAAAAAGATTACAAAAATGAGGACAAATAGAACAGTGTCTTGTGTAACAATTGGCACATGAATGAGTTCATTGGAAACGTAAACATGGAAAGGGACTGTCAGAGAGGGCGTAAGATGAGCAACTCAGACCGATGAGTAACCACGGAAGAGGTTAAGACTTCCTGGTCACCAAAGAGAAAAAGTGATGCAAGAAGAGGTTGGGCTAAAAGGAAGGAATAGGAGCAGCATTCCCCTTTGTGTGCTCAGCTGTGCCTGCCTCTGTGTGCGATTCTAAATCTCGGTGCTTGTTGCTTCAGTGCTCTAATGCCAATCAAAAACCAACCAATAATCACAGGGTTTTGTGGGTAACTGTTGATGACGGCTACCCTCTGGTTCTTGCTACTGCCTATGAAAAAGAACATAAAAATTGGTACTCCTGTAGAGCTCTTGATGATTGAGGCAAACTTTGAAACCCAGACAATCACAGCTCTTAGATATTTTCCATCATAATTGCTGAGGCAACTCAAATCCAGTACAAATGTGCAAGCTAATTTTACAGGACTTCATGTTCTTTCAGTAACTAGATTTATTCCTGGAGATGGATATATGTAGCTGACTTTGATCTGGAGGGAATTTTTTTCTTTGATACTGTTTGCTTTTCTGCTATATAACAAATTTTATTGGCAAGTAATTGACCAAAACTCTCAACACCTTTTGTCATGGAGACCTCAACAGACTGCTGTTACATCAGTTCCTGCAAATGAGCTGAGTAGTCCTTTCAAAGCACATTTTATTGCCAAGGATGGGGCATTTACCACCTCTCGTTACAACATTATACTTAAATGAATTGACATAGTCCCCTTCAGTACCACTGGATAAAGCCAGGATAAATACAGCCCAATCACAAAATGGCCTCAAAATTTGAAAGCATATTTTTGCAGAGTAAAGCCAAGTCCTGTATTTGCTTATTTGCCTGCTGTTGACATAGGCTGTTCTTTGGCAAAAGCTCTTGGAGATACTAAGTACTTTTGCAGTTGTGTGTTCAGAATGCGTCAGCATCAACAATACACCAGAAAAGGCCTTTTTTCTGGTTTCTTTCCAACATCTACTTACTACCCAGAGACAAATAAGAAGCAAAGCAGTGGATCAGTAAGCTGTGGACTTTTAAAGGTTGCTTGTACCAGACAGTCCAAGAGCAGGAGCTTGCCAAACCTTATTTCTCGGAGAAATCCACTGGACTTCATAAAATAACGGGATAAAGGTGTAATCTAAAAAATTACTTAAGAGTGACGTTCCTAGATGCTCAGGTGGGCTGAAGTCCAAGGTCATTCTCAGACTACGATGGCTCTGTCCTCTCTAAGGCAGCAAGACGAGAAAAGGCTCGCTATGGGAGATTAACCTCTTTAGAAAAGGGGGATGCACATATTGCCACCCTTTCCAGACTTGCTTCGTACCTTGCACTGACATAGGTCACCCAGGACTTGTGAGAGGAAGGTTACATGTCAATGATAATAAAGTTGCTCTTAGGTTTTTGTGGAAGATCCCAATCTGCACAGCAAGCATCCTTTAGCTCTTTCTCAAGTTCCCTTCAAATGCTGGCTGGTGAAACACTTGTGTCTCAGCAGATTAGACCATATCAAAATGATAACTATGAAACAGGAGTGCATTGGTTTCTCGTAAAAGCTCACTGTACGCAGCCAGTATTTCTGCTGCTTTCGTCACAAAACAAATGAACAGGGATTTAGCATAACATACTGAATTTGTTCTATGGAAAGAACAGTCAAACAACAGTTTATAAGATTCTGGAGATAGCATGTTTTCCAAGCAGTACTTCAAACTCCCTCCCACTTTGAACACTGGCTGAGATGAATGTGGTATTGCCTGCAGTGCACTGTAGCTTCTGACAGCGAGCAAACCCAAATATAATACTAAAGTTTGGAAAAAAATAGTACCCTTCAGAAATAATCTTTTCAGCCATATTCTGAAACGAAAAATATTAGAACATTGTAGAACAGCCCTAGCCTCATATACTTCAAATTTACTGATACTGAGAGCTAACAGTTATCGTGCCACCTTCTTGTGAGACTCCCCACCTAAGTTCTCAGCCAGAGGTCTGGGCATGGCTCAGGGATGCATGGCACTTTCAGATGTTCACAGTTGAGTATCAGCCTCGCTCACAGAGAAATTAATTCCCTAATGGGATTCCAACTTAATAGTACTTTAATGGAGACAGCAAAATAAAAGTATACTTAAAGAAACCAAACATTACCTCCCAGAGTGGTAGTTTTATTTGTATGCATTCAATAGCATGCAGTTTTTTTCACAGGAATATAAGCATAACAATGGTGAAACATCCATATCAGATCTGGCTGTATTCCATTTCAAAGGATTCAAAAGCAGATGCAAGGAATTTCACAGGAGGCAGTGGCAGGACAACCTGCTCCAGAAGAAGTTTCTGCTTAATCCCCACTGATGTAATTCTTGGCCGATTTCACAAAACGTGTAGACTATACCCCTTAGAAAACTAATATACATATAGAAAAATCTGTATTTCTTATAGATTTCTGTACAGTAATATTTACAATATATTGCAAAGATTTCAGTCTGATCTCATTGCAAATACCTGCTTCCAGGCCATAAACCCCAGACTTTGTACCTTTCTCCTGTTATACTACAGCTGCAGACATTGCCCCTTGTCACAGCACTGGAGAACCATGAAACACTTGGGTGTAAACAGCAGTTTGTTCTGCACACTTGCACCCCATTTGACTATTTTTGTTTACATAGTTCTAGTTAAACAAAATAATTGAATTTATGACTAGCCTTTGTCTTCATCCACCGTTTTAGGCTCCCCAGACAACTGGAAAACCAACTCTGTTGCTAAAACTTCTGTTCAAACTGCAACAGTCCACTTTTCCACAGCTTAACACCAAAGCTGGAAAATTCTACCCATCCCAAAGGATGTCTTTTGTAATCAAATAGTTAAAAAAAAAAAACAAAACCAAAAAATGATGATTTTTTTTGGAAAAAAAGATAGGTAGTGGCTAACATTAGCAAGTTTTTCTCATTTTGAAGGATATGACTGAAAGACCCAGCAGAAGAAAGGAAAACCCTTTACATGTAACAGCGGAATGAACACCAGAGCTTTCATAATTTGGAAAAAGCACTTAATTACCCATTCCCAAAATGTATGGAGAAAGAAAGTTTGTCATCTATTTTTGTTCTGACATATAGGAAATGCAAATTATTAGCTTCCCCAGAAGGTATTATTAAATAACGGGAATCTATAGCTTATCAGGCAAAGATCTTAAGACAGGTCCACATCGCCTCTGAAATAAACGGGAATACTTGGGATTCCTACAGAGTTTGAACAAAGCCAGAGAAACTTTGCCTCATCAGTGTGGAAAGTCACCTGAACTCTACTGAACTATCCACAAAGACAAAAAGAGGGATTAAAAAAATACTCAGAATGGGTCCAGTTCTGATTTCACTAACCTCTGCCATAAAACCCCCACAAAACTGACTTTCAGAAAAGCCAATGTTCAGCATTTTCAAGCAAATTAAACATATTCCTTCCTAACATTGAAAACTCATGAACAATACATCTTTCATCTTAACTTTTGAAATCTGCTCAACTGAAAGAGCAAAAACAAACAGAAGTTTGAAAATGAAACCAAAAATTTCTTTGGAAACAAAACAAATTAATTCTCCTCTCCTGTGGCAGGGAATTGGATTGTAACTCAAAAGATTTTTCCTGCACTCTGAGCTATCTACCGTGATCCATGTTTTCAAAGAAAAGCAATCCTTACCTCTGACATATAAATATATATGTGGTACAGAATCTTGCAAAGGGAGCATGGACGGAAGAGATACAGCAGTCAGTATTCCTGACTAATAAACCTAGACCGTGTTCCTTAAAAACTTGCACCTTAAGTGTATAAATCTAATCATATTAGCAGCCTCTTAAAGTTTTCTGAGAATCATCCTTTTATAATAATAACAAATATACATGGAGATTTCATTATGTAAGAAAATATCCACAGACACTGTGTTCTCTCTAATTTTGAAGGAGCTCACACAAACTATTTAGTTTTCTCCCAATTGAGAAGTGGGTTCAACAATTATTTTATCTGTAATTGTAACCTATCTTGAGAACTTCAGACATGTAGACCTTAGTACCTAACACTAGAAACAGAAGACAAATGTCTTGCATCTCCAAACTGGTGCTATAATTGAGAACTAACCATCCAAGGACTGATAAGCACATTTAAATCCCATGGAAATGAAACACAGATGATATTTAGCTGATGTCAACGAGCTCTTCAAGGGCAACTCTTCCACAACTGTGGTAACACAAAGTAAGCTTTTAACCTCTGCTGGGCCAACAGGTGAAGTCAACATTATGCCAGTCGGGCAGCTTCCACAGACAGGCATCAGTGCAAATGAAAGGGAAAGTGGCTTTGGCTTTTTTTTTTTTTTTGCATTGTCTTGTGTTTTGAAATGCTTTGATTTTCTAGCAAGCAGCTACAGATTGGGGAGATAGTGCATAGGCCTCATTCATTACACTAATGATACAAAGTATCACCTTTTAAAACACGTTTAGCTCAGGGAACCCAAATGAAGCATTTTACTGATGATATTAAGTAGGGTGCTGTCTACACTGGGTGTCATCAGGACATTCCCTGGCCTGGCTGTACCCTAACATGCCTTCCTGCCTTGCAGCACAGCGATGCCGCCTTGCACAGCCCTCCTGCAGACCCACACCAGGGAAGCATGGCTTTGCACAGCCTGGCATAGCTCCCTAACGTGATTCTGTAAGAGCCTGCTCACTCACTGCATCAAACCAAAGGTGTGACACCACAACTGCCAAACCCTGCAATGTTTGCAGTGCCAGAGTCAGGCACACATTACAAACAAATTGTACCATTCTGCAAGGCAGAAACAATGCAAAACCTCTCTCAATACCTGTTTCTTGGAACCATGCTCCTGGAAGTATTTTGTGCTATTCTTTTCCAATGGCTGAGCAAGCAGTGTGACAAACTAGCAAGAGCAAACTAGATGGATACAAGATGCACCAATTTGGCTTGCACACTCTCAGAGAAAGAGAGGTTTGGCATGGATTTAGCTTACAACATGTTTGCCAAGTATCTCAGGTAAGGCTGCCACAGTTAGTCCTCACCAGCCCAGCAAATGATGTTGAATGACGTCAGGATGAGCTCTGATCAAACAGCCCTGGTAAGGCAGAGCCTTTAAACATCCAGGTGGAGTCTGTCTGCAAGGGAACACCTGACCCTGAGGTCATTGCCACTTCATTCCCACTTTCTCCCTCCATCCTTGTTGACAAATTCATTGCTGGAAAGAGATGGGTGCACAACACAGACCTTCTGTCGCAGCCTGGAATGACATCCTGAGGCAGTGAGCTGATGTTGAATATTATTGTGGATAGCAGCTGCTGCCACACTTCGCTTTTCCAGGGGCTTTTGTTTCCTGCTGTCTTTCTGGGGCACAGTTCACAATCTCTACTTTTTGCTGCAGTCTTGGACACCCTTGGGCTTCCAGGGGATGCGGTGAAGGTAGGAAGCAATAATAAAATACTAAACTTAGACAAAGTAGACACAAGCCAGATGAGGGAAAAGTTTCTTCCCGCGTCTGGTTTTGTTCAACTTCCAAGTCAACAATTCTGAAGAAAAAAGAAAAAGAGTGTCATTTGTTATTTATCACATCAGACAAGCATAATGTGATACTCTAAAGCTTTTATTCAGCTGCCTATGGCTATTGCCAACATAGTAAATTACCCTCCCAGGAGACTTCCACTTGAATAATGCCCATCCATTTAAGAATGATGAGAAATTCAGGGCTGAATAGTCTTGATTCAAATCAGGAAGGAGGATGCAGAGTGAACCCTCTTCTTAGAATCAAGCAGAACTGTCAGTGAGAGGACCTGAACTGCAGAAGTGAACCCAGGCAGCTTTCCACCAAGAAATAGCAATGCCCAACTTGCCAAGGACCTCAGTTTTCTGAAGCTCACAACCCACACTCTGCAATCATCATGCTGATGAAACATGCTAAAGAACCTGATCCTTCAAAGCTTCAAAAAGCTCTTTTATTTACTTGGTGCTCCACCAGAGAGCTCATGAAAAATTAAACAGAGAACATAAAATATGAATGGAATGATCACTGGCCCATAAAAGCTCTGCAGTTCCTGAATGCTGTTTTATACATAACAAATGTTGAGATTTCGGGAATGAGGTTTCTGCCTCATTGTCCAAAGAAGGTGCAACAATTTTCAAGTTTCTGTATAAAAAAAGGAACTTCCAAGCATGTGCCTGAGAGCACCAGGAAGAGTACTTTGCTTCGCAGCACAGCACAGCAGTCCACTGCCCTTTAATAAGCAAACTAAACAGAGCCAAATACTTGGATATTGTGAAAACATACAGATATCCAACTTGATGCTGTATTGTCAGAGAAAGTGTAGGACTGAATGAAAATTTAGATCAGAACTACAAGACTCATCTTGCAATCACGTGGTGATAACAACTCTCTCCTTAAATTCTGTCCAGTAAATGTAATATTTAACTTATGGTAACTCTTAATGATCCTTGTCCTTTATTCTGGGTACTGTGTACAGGTATTTTTAGCTGACCTTTCTGAACTTTCCACTTCTGTGGCCTAAATGATAAGTATGTTCTCAGTTTTCAGAAATTACCCTAGAGCTGAGATCTAACAGTTGAGAGTCAGCTCTAGTATTCTTAAAATTAGGTTTATAAATAAGGACCCTCTGAATTAGTCTTTCCTAGGCTGTCAAAAATTTTGGTGCCAACGGAAATTGCTAGGAGCGTAAAGTGCTCCCTTTTTTTAGGTATTAAAGTTATTGCAGAATAAACATAGACTCACTTAAATAAACTTGCTGTTTACTTCATGGAGATCTTTTCACCACCTTGTTAGGTTGGCGGTGTACTACCATTTTATCTTATATGGTAAAAATAAAAAGCCATTGACCAAGCCCATGTGAGGTTACACCAGTTCAGCCCCACCAGTACTTCCCACCCTCCTGCCCTTGCCTTTGCCCTGGTGCAGCACCTCCTCTGCGCAGACTGGATGCTCCCTGGGGTGCTCACCAGCATCTCCTGACTCAGCTGCAGCACTGGACATGCTTAGCACCCTGCAAATGGATGGGGAAAGGGCCAGCTTCTCCCTCTGGAGCCAGCTCTGTGGTGACAACTGTGGCTCTGGCCTTGGACCCTACCCCCATCAGGGGCATTCAGGAGCAAACAGGCTTTAATTTTGTTGTTTTTCTTGTGTGGTTCATGCTTGCTGGAATCTGCCTCTCACCCTCTCATTTGGTAAGGCTGACAGCTGGCAAGGAGCTTCACAAAACCACCACCTTCCTCATTTTGTTTTGCATATCTCCCTGGCCTTTTATCACAGAAGGATGAGCAAGGAGAAATTATTACTTCAGGAGAGCCCTTTCTTCTCTCTAAGGTTATTTGGGAAAGAATTTGTTACATAACAACACTTCTTTTAAATTGTCAGCTGGATACCTGAGAACATTCTTATCTGCAAGGCCTTGAAAAGTTTGTGTAAAACGGCTTTCTTCCTGTCTTCCTCCTCTTGCAGGAAAAAAATAGGCTTTTGAGAAAAATTCTAATTCTAAAAGTGAACCAAATTTCACATCATTAAAACCAGTTTCAAGTAAGTAAATGGACTTTTGCCTTATATGGATTAAAGGAATTTAGAGTGACAGCCTCACATACACATAGGAATGAGGCTCAAGGACTACAATTCTCCACATTCATAAGGCCCACATGCTCTATCAACAGCTGTATCTACACCAAATGATGTTCTTCTCACGCACCAATTACGAACTGTCAGAAAATATACATGTAATCCTTCATATCAAGACCTACTCATGCAATTTTTAAATACCTCACTGTAAGCTGTGGTAGTTATCCTAGGGGCTTTACATACTGGAAGGAGAAAAGCTGTTATCTCATAGATTATCAATACTACAGGCTCCGTGAACATAGTTCTTTTTCAGGAGATCATATGCAAAATAAACACTGCTTTTATTAAACCCAGAACATCAGCTTTTACCAGAGCTAAATTTGTTCTGCTTCTGTCTGTGAAGTAACTGATTTCTACACCTAGATCCACACTTTTGTGTTAATTATCTTTATCTTCAAACAGTGAAGTACCCCTCTGACCCAGGCAAACCACACAACCCATTCCCATCACCAAACCACACAGCAAAACCCACTGCAGAGGAAAACCGAGTCGGTGAAATGGTATGAGGTCACCTGGAACAAACTTTTATGGTCCCAACAGAAAGCTGTGGAGGAAATAAGATTGCTAGCAGGGGCACTGAGTCAGTTTTGCCTTCCTGATACTTGGGGGTGCCTATGTGTAAGGGCAAGGAGAGAGAGTGAAGGAAAGTAAAGAGGGGAAAACTGTAGCAGTGTAGTATAAATACATTACACTCCTGATGAGTAATAATTTCAGCAGTACAGTATAAGTACAGAGTACTCCTAATTATAGTAGTCTGTTCAGCCTGTTATCCAAATAACTGTAACTAAGGGTTGAATACTTTTCTAAGTTTTTTTTCTAGCATTTAAGATAGCAGAAATCAGAGGAAATAAGCTATTTGCAAAGCAGGAATCTGAGAAGTGCAGGCATCCTTCACAGACACTGACTCTTTAATTTCCTGTAGGGGGTCTGATCTAAACCTGGCAAGCTGCAAGCATTTACTTGTTTGCATTTTGGTTTTTTTAATAACACAGATTTCTGCTTTGCAAAAAAGCCTCTCTTGGAACATGTGGTTAACAAATACATTTTCCTCCAGCCCTTCCTGAAAAGACAAATACAAATCATGGGAAGTCAACTGCTCTTTAAAAAGGAAAGAGAAACACAAATTGCCAGGGCGAGGGTTTGCACACACCTTGAGTTCATCAGGCTCCAACCCATGCTGAATGAAGCCATCATGCCAGTTCCTGGATCACCTTGTTAGTCTCCTTGGCTTTCTTACACGTGTACAACCATTTGATTATCCGAGCGTTGCGCTCAATCACGGAGGTGCTGCTGGGGACCTGCTCTGTGAGCTCGTCCTCCAGCAGCCCCTCATCCCCGCTGTGCCTCGTGAACTCACTCTCGGATGTTGCCACGCTGATGCTGCGGATCTTGAAGGAGACATTGTCAGACACCACGGAGAAGTTCTCTCTCCCAAGATCCTCAATGACCTCCTGCTCCAGGCCACAGTACTTGAAAAATGTTTCAAACTCAGCAAAAGACTTGGAGTAGCGAGAGCTGATGTCCGACTGGGAGCGATGGAGACCTCTCCTCTTCACCTCCTTGACCTCTGCAGGAGGTGTACTCAGTTTTGAGGGTCTCTCATGCTCCTTTGTAGATATCCCTGCCCCTTCAGTGCTCACAGGGACAGTCTGCACCGCTCCATGGTGGCTTGGCTCATGGTCACCATCCTTTGCTGAGAGAGGCTCGCTGCTCTCGCTGGCTGCGATGTCCTCCATGACTCTGGGCAACTCAGGGGACGCCAACTGCTTCTCCTTTATGGACCCGTGGAATATCCTCCTCACCAAGTTCCCCCGTGAGCTGTCCTGGCTTTGACCTCTCCCAAGCTCACATTTCTGACGGTAGATCACTAGGGAATCCGGCCGCATCTGCCTCTTGGTGCTGCGCCTGGCGATGGGGGCACCGTGCTGCAGGGGGGCTCGGCAGGAGTTCACCGCCTTGCCCAGCTCCAGGGGCTTCGCGCCCGTCCCTCTGCCCAGGTCCCTGCTCGCTGCTTTGCTCTCCACGGAACAGGTCTCGCTGCTGCTCTCCGAGGCTGAGCTGAGCGCGATGACGGGATCCTGCCTGGTGCTGATGACCTGCTGGCTCTTTACGTACTTGGCCTTATCGGCGGCCAGTCTCTCCACGGCACTTTTCCTGCCCGGCTTGCCGGCCTCCAGCTGCTTGCGGAGGTACTCGGGCCCCTTGTTGAGGAGCCGCAGGGGGAGGGAGGAGTGGAGGTCGGAGATGGCGTGCATTCCCACGGCCCGGGAGAGTTCAGCTGGCATAGCAGTTTCAGGGACGCGGATCCAGCTTCCAGTCCCGGGAGGGAAGTGGGATAAGAAAAGAAAAAGAGGAAAGAAAGGAAAATCGCGGTGCAGGACAGCCCGGACGCGCAGGCGGCAGCGCGCTCCGCGGGCCGCGCTCCCCGCACCGTCGGGGCGCCGCGCGTCCCGCCCGCCCGCCGGCTGGCACAGCCAATCCCGGCCGGCAGGAAGGGAGGGAAGCAGGCAGGAGCCGCCCTGGGGGGGGCAGCGGCCCGGCCCCTGCCACCGCCCGCGGGGCTGGGGCGGCCGGGGCTCGGGCGGCACGGCGCTGCGACGGCGCGGGGCGCCTGCGAGGGCGCCGGGGCACTCGGAAGGTTTGCTCCCCTCGGGAACAGCCTCTCTCGGGCCGCCCCTTGGGTACGGGACGCTGCTTCAGGGCCTGACCCAGCGCACCCCAGCGCATCTCCCCCTTCGGGTGGCACCACCTTGCCCCGCTCCTCTCGCGGCCCTTCTCGGTGCGTTCCCCTCCGCGGGTTTCACTGCCGGGCGCTGCGCTCCAACGGGAAACCTTGGAATGATCGGGAAAGGACGGGACTCGGGCTCCCAGCGCACAGCGGCGGAGCAGGGTCCGGGCACGCCGGGCGGGCAGCACAGATGTGCCCCAGCTGTGCCCCCAGCTGTGCCCCCAGCTGTGCCCCCAGCTGTGCCCCCAGCTGTGCTGGCGGCATCCTGCCCTTCCCGGGGCAGCGGCAGCAGCAGGGACACGTTTGTCTCTTGGCCTACAGCTGTGCTGCATCTGTGCACGTGTAAAGTGTAAAGTGCAGTGGAATGGCATTAGTCTGAACTGCGTGTTGCAGATCTTTGCCCTTCAGAAACGTAGGGCAGAATTCCCGTCTGGGCTGGCAATTCTGAACAGGCAGGGCAGAGCCATCGGCTGTAATGTAAACTCCTGAAAATTAGACTTGTGAGTTACAGGTAATCACCTGGGGCAGTCCAACTTTAACTCGTGATCTCATGTGAGAGCCACTGAGGTCAATAATAACTGAATTATAGATAACTTTTAACAGTTTATATCTGCAAGTTCTTTCATGCATACTTTTTATTGGTTTGGTTTGGTTTTAGTTTGTTACTTCTGGGGGAATACTAGAGTGCTTTTGTGGGGATTGGTTCATACTTCATCTATACAATTGCTATATTGTAGCTAACAAGTTTAGAAAGGAAGAGCTGAGTATCCATGTCCTCATTATGAAGTTTCAGGGTACCCCACTTTGCTACCAGCAAGGTTCTCTCTGTGATGAGAAAGGTTACAAGCAACCCTGGAGTCAGAGTTTGGGCTAGCTCTTCAGTGAAGACCTTAGGAAACATACAAAACAGAAATATTCTCTTGCCGACATGGTTCTATTGCTGGTTTTCCCCTTAATTTTACATCATCTTCGTTTCTAGATATGTAGGTCTGAACTCCAGAAGCCCCATAACATATGACTGCCCATTCACAGCCAGGATCCAAGATATGATGCTTGCCTGAATTAGGACTGAAACCTGTGCTATACTTTGAGATCACTTAGAGGGAAATTCTTATTGATATGTAGAATGGGCGCAGGTTTTTGAGAAAGAATTTTTTTTTGCAGGTGTACAAGCAGAGCTGGTTCACATAACAACTTACCTAAAAATCAATATTCTTGAAAACTGACAGTAATAAAAGTTTAAGCACAGTTAATTACGAGGGAACACTTTCTTGATAAAGCAATTCATACACAGATCTGTAAGAGTGTAGTTAATATCATTACATATTTAAATGCTCCGTGGGATGCTGGGCATATAGAGAAGGCTGATGTCTTCTGGCAGTGAATCTGAGCAATAAGTTGATAGACGTAATGAACTTAGTAATGAGATACTAAGGTTTCATTGCCATATTGACCAATCTGCCTTAATTTTTTCTTTCCACATTTTCCTTGGAGTTCTATGGCACTGCATAATGTAATAACACATATTCACATTTCTCCGTGCATTTTAGTTTGTGTTTGTTCCAAATTCTAGTGTATTGTAGAAGCTTTAAGAACTTACAAAAAAAAAATCATTTGTTTGCATTCATTTGAAGTAATGAGGAAAATGAACACACACGAGTATCAGTAAGAGTGGTCTTATTAAACAACTACAATTAATTTCTTTATCAAAGTTGTTTATTCACACCTTGCAATATTACATAGCTTTTCTCAGTGCTTTGTGTTTAGAGTTGATATACAAAACCAATTTAAAACATTGGTTTTGATAAAAAAATATTTAAAACGTTAAAAAAATTTGAGACATTTTCCTTTCTCTTAAAATGTCCTTGATTTTAAATGCATACCTGAATGACAAACCTGGACACTTTTGATGGAATATTTTCATTTTTCAGTCAGTTTCATCCTCATCTCACTGACAAAGGAAGATGTGAGTTCTGATTTTCCACAAAGTGCACGTCACAAGAAATTTCTCATGAAAAATTGCAACAGCAATTTCCAGCTGACTTTCCAGACATGTGAGATACTTTTCCTTGAGAATCTTGGATGACCACAACAACATTTAAGGGAAAGAAGAGTCTTCCCAGGGTCAGAAATCATTGTGAGCAACAAATTTTTATAACCCTGTCTCTCTTTAGTAAGGTACATCAATATAACAACTGCAAAGTTATGTGATATTTTAAATATATTTAGGTAACATATTTTAAAACCCAAATGCATTTCCATTTAAAATATGATTCTATGATTTGAAATAGTTATATTTCTTGGAATTATCTCTTATATTTATGGATACACTCTTACAGTAGTCAAAGAAGAGGGAGTCATTGCATTTTTTCTTTCTGGAAAGCAGAGAGAAAGATAGTGTATTATGAGAGCCCCAAGCAAACCACCTTTGCCCCTGTCCCAGAACAGGCTTGCAGATAATAACACGGAAATAAAAACGGGTGCAGCAGCACCCATCCCTCAGCCTGTCAGCTGCCATCAGTCTCCCTCTGGCATCAATACATTAAACAAAGGTAGGAGAGGTAAGTTCTGCACGCACTAAGCCTGAGCTGACACAAAGAGTGTTCCCACAGAAGGGGAGTTCTACAAAACACCTTTGAGTCAGCTGGCATTTAAAGGTATCACAAAACACAAAGCATTGAATTTTATGTGGGGTAAGAAAAACCACTTCTCACTCTGTTTTTATTAATAAGACATGTTTTCAGAGCACAGCTAGAGTCTGAGCCAGAGGAAAGCCAGAAACGGAACTTGTACAATGGTACTGCAAGCAAACAGTGCAATGTGTGCAAAGCTTGGGTCATTGCCCCCACCCCATTGCCAGTGTCAGTGACACTCTGATTTATAGTGGTCAAAGGGCAAAAAGGAAGTGGTGGCAGTGGGAGGTAAAGGCAAGGAGGAGAGAGAAGGGGGAGCTCAAGCCCTAAGAGAAGCAGGATGCTCACATTTTGGAGACCACAAGAAGAACTGTGTCCCATGACTGCAGTTTCTCACCCCAGCAGCTCTCAGTGCGGGGTGCAGGTGTTAGAGCCCACATCAGAGTGTGGTTCACTTCCACTGTGACATTGAGTGGTGCCACTGAGTGTCCTGTTTGCTGCATTAGGGGGATATAAAACAGCCACAACACAGAAATGAACAGTTTCCAAACAGCTGTCGCCAGTGGGGAAATTTTAGGCCTTTCAACATGAAATCAGTGACAGCCCCAATTCTCTCAGATTCACACAATAGAAGATATAGCCGTGCCTGTACATCTTCAGGCAGAATTTTAAGACTCTGGGCTTAAGCACTGTATGGCAGAGGCAGACCCACATCACTTGTATATCTTCTTTTAGCCTCTCCCACCACCACCAGATTGCTTAGCAGCCTCTTCTACCCTTGTAATTTTGGGTTGTTTACTTCATTAAACAGCTTGGCATCTTAATCAGAAAACATCTCCTAAAATCAATCCAGCTTGTTCACAATTGTCATTAGTGGGCTTCATTTTTTATTAGAATTTTGGAAAGCCCAGGTGTACCACTTTCCAGGTTGAACAACCATCATGGATCTCAATGGGACTGTATAATTTACATCACAGTGATTCATGGCAACGTGTGGGGAGCCTTATTAGAACAAAGAGCAGAAGAAAAGATGGAATATCACAGTGAAAGCAAGAGATGAAAGGGAGAACAAATGCAACATACATTACACCGGGCAGTGAATGGGAAAGGTGAATGGGAATGGGAAAGGTGCAAGGCATAGCATGCTTCTTTCCCTTTTTATGCCTTCTTGTCCCTACAGTACATCTGAGCTGACACTAATTCCTGTTTTCATACACCTCTTACATTCCTAAGATGTAAAAATAAAAATATCCAACACAGGTTTGGTACCTAACATATTTAAGAGTGTGTTAGAGTATTGATATTGAATATCTTGATTTGAAAAGACCAATATGTTTATCTTGCTGTCTGATCAAATTCACTGAGTAATTTGGAAAGGAGGGGAAGAGCCAGAGTTTTCACAATAAAATACAGCTATGACGCTGCAAAGGAAATAAGTAAGTTAACTCCCAGAGTAACTATGTTTGATTCCGAAAGGAACTCCTTGAATTTTGAATTGAGATACTTTATAAATGAATGCGTATTACGTGTGTTAAAATAAACTTCACGCTCAGTAAAAGGTTCTTACTGTTGCTTCTGTCATGTATGTGTTGGATAAATGTTCCCACAGTGTTCCCAATAGGCACAGTCATAGCTTGCAGTTGTAAAACTGCCTCTCAGTGGTTGCAACACCCTTTACCTACCAACCAAACTCATACACAGTCACTTCACCCAACACAGGGAGGGGTCAGGGCACTGCTTAAATACTTTATGAATTTTATAGGCAGCATTGCTGCAATCATCAGCATATTTATCCACACAGTTATCCTCTGTAAAGGTCCTGCTAGCCTAGTCTCATGTATAGTTAGCTTTGGTCATAGAAAAGCCCTTTCACTTAATCTAAATCTAAAACCCATAAAAGGTTTAAAGCCATCCCTGTTGTTTTAGGGAACATCCAGCATCTGTGTGTCACCTCTCTGCTGTCTGCTTGCCTGGCAGGTGCCTAAAACAATCAGTGCATTTGCTATTGCTGTGCCAAGACAGTACATGTCTGTCCATAGGCCTAAGCAGGTGAGAGATACAGTGCACGCTTACGTCCTGTGAATTCCGCTGTGTATCCACACACAGGCAGATGAGGAAGCATAGGAAAGGTCACTGATTATTGAACTTTTGACAGAGAACTTCCTGTCATCTGTTATATATAGTTTATATCATGGTAGTTGGGGTACTCACCTGGCAAGTGTGCGAGACAATCTTCCCCTCCCAGATTTGGAGCAAACTTTCAAAATTGGATTTCTTGCTTCCCAACACAGTAGTTAGAATGTGGGTCTATAGTTCATTGCCACTCAGATTCTGTTGCTGAAAACATTAGTATTTTCTTTGTCTGATTAAAAATTTACTGAAGGTGATGGACAGAAGATATTAATTCTATAACCCAGTGTGCATGCACCTAGAAAGTGCATGGATTTCTAGTTACTCTTGCAAAGTGGAAGGATTTACACAGGGAAGGTTGAAAAAGTCTCACTTTCAATGCTGATTAAGGTGTTCAGTGGATATGTGTATTCAAATCACAAAATGGTATCTAAAAACTTCATCTCTTCTACCATACTTGCTGATATGCTGTTAGAAGCTCTCCCAGTCTCATTTCCAGTGATACAGACTTAAGTTTAGAAATCAAGCAACAGGATAATATTCATATTTGAAAATCCCAGTGGTGCGTAGGAGCTAAACAACACTCAGAGCAGTCTTCAGACTTTTGAATGTCCTACCAGCTTATGCAGGTGTTGCCCCACTCAGACATGGACTGTTGGAAATCCCATTCCCTACTGGTCTTATCCATTTTCTGTAGACTATATTAAATGTTTTATAACAAGTGGTGAGTCACGGAACTCAAAATGTTTTATTAAGGCAGGAATTTTGACACGTTTTCCTTGAGAGAATGCCCATCATAGATCTCCTTTTAAATGTAACTGAATAAATTTGTCCAATACTATGATGGACACAGCTCCTAATATTTAAAGAAACCCATCTGTCAAACACCAAAACACTGGAAATATCACCTAAGGAGCACAGCATCAGAACTTGAAATGCACAGATATGTATAACATGTGAAGTCTATCATCTTCTGTCTAAGGTTTTAATAGCAAATTGGATGAGATCATGATGTTTCTCTCCCAAGGATTTCTTGTAGTATCACTGAAGATACAGCTAGCAGTCATTCAATCTTTCTTATCAAGTGGTTGCAAATTTAAGTCTCTGTCCTTATGAAATCTGTGGAGAACTGACCAGTGTTTTATCTGTACTTCCTAAGTGTTAATTTGGGGCCAGAAGAGCTCTTGCATGCCCTCTCTAGCAGAGTCATTGGCAAATGAAGTCTGCATGTTACCTTTCCTCAGAAGGAGCCAGTGCTTTCCATTGCTGAGATACCTTGTGGTTGCCTATGATTTTTCAGAGCTTAGAATCTTTCCCGGGTCCCTAAGAATGTGAGTTTGCAGTCAGTTCTTGATGGACATGTGGTAATTAAAGGAGACTCTTGGAGTACAGGCTGTGTAAGGACTCCAAAGGGTGATTTTTTTTTTACTGTTTAGGTACAAGAAATATGCAAATATGGTAAAACTGATAAATGTGCTTGTATGTATTAATGCAGATTTTTTGCTTCCCCCTTCTAAGTATTTTCAGCTCTCCTTCAGTTTGCTGATGCAAACTGAGCTCCTTTCAGAGTTTAGATGGAGAAATGAACTAATTTATCAAGACAGTTGCCCTGCCAAGGACAAACGTTTACATTTAATAGTCATCAGTCACTATACCTCTGAAGGTGTGGTGGTTTGTCCTGTCACTTTCTAAAGGACTCTTGTACAGTTCAGACATAAAAGGCAAATATCTTCCAAGCTTAAAAGGGAGCCTGCACCCTGTCCTGACTGTATGTACAGAGGAGATAGATAGGCTATGTCTCCTTAGCCTGGCTTTGGGAATCAGCACAGGCTACTGGCTATTCCCAACTATCTTATTTGGCTAATAAGTGAGTTAAATAGTGTAGATGTTGTCAAATCACATCTGGTTTAGTCTTGAGACCAGAGAATAAATCTGGGCCCATAGATGCAATTCTGAATCCTGACTATGAATTTAATTAATTGTCTGTTTGACCTTCTCTAGATATTCACCATGACATGCAGCAGTTCTATGTATGGGTTCATTCTGAGTTGAACTGAGTCTATTCAATAATTTTCAGCTTTGCTTTAGGGAGATGAGTAAGTTTCTTTTACACTACAGAGTTGTGTTTTAACTAAGCTGGGCAACATCTGTGTTGCAAGTGGGTTCTCTGACACAATTGTTTACATGGTGAAATCAAACCTTGTCTTGTCCTTTGCATTTCAGAGTCCTTCTGAATGCACCCCAACATCACCTGAGCTCCACATAGCAACAGAAGAACATTCACAATACTCTTGTGATGACCTGACTTCAAATTCTTGATGTACATTAATTCATCTTGAAAGTAATAACAGATTTGTTCTAATCTGATTGACTCTGAAGATTAAATAACACCTTGGATAAAGAGAGTAAAATAGCTTAGCTGTTCTGTATAATTATATCAATTCCAAAGCTATACAAAACAAATAAACTTAAGCCCCGGCATTCAAACTTCATTAGGTTTATGTTGCAACAGCTACATTAAACAAAATTACAGATTTGCTAAGATCTTATCATGCTGATGCAGCAGCTGCTCTGGACAGGATCACACAGTTATTCTGATTTGCAGGTTTTTCCAGGAAACAATAGTCCAGACCTCTTCCATAAACAGCTCCACCCCTGCCCTGCAAACTTTAAGTCAGGTGCTAGCACGATGCTAAACCCCAGTTGAAAAAGTAGATTCAGTGAGCAGAAAAGTGTTGGAGATTTTATTCATCCCATATGACTATTCAGTGTCCATCCAGGAATTTACCTGTCAGAAAATGTTCTTCTACCTATTTCTTGTTATTTTCCTTTTTTTCAAGAACAGCTGGTACAGACATCTTATTTATGGCGCCCTCTCAATAAACTAACCTATATGTTTAAGTCTTTCTAAGATAAATTTTACAGACAAATATAAAAGAGGAAAAACTTCCTGGATTTCTGAAGTAGATGCCAGGGCCATTTGGGCCTTACTAGAGCCTGAGTTGCAAGGTGGTGAACTAAACTAAGGGATGGGTTGTGACCTGATCAGTGTGAGGGGGTCACGGAGGGAAGGTGAGAACTCGTTTCCACACTGGCTTTGCTTTGGAACCTCCAGTTGCCCTTCTCCAGAACAGGCAAGTCCCCTGGGTGCTGCTCAGAGAGATTCCACCCCCAGATCCACTCCAATGTGATACATGGATAGGGCTCCCCCAGGTCCAACTCCTTCTGCCCTCAGTCTCCTTCACCCTACACCCTCAGGCACACAACCCATGGTCTTCAGCACAGATAGTTCATCCTGTGAAACAAGCACAATCCTTGTTTTCAGACGTTTTGGACAAAATGACCCCTCACCCACTCACACAGATGGTGATTATGTCTCAGAAGTAACACAGGAGTCTGAGCAGAGAGGGGTGGGGTGTGTGTAGGTTGGCTCTAGGAGTAGCGTGGGTACGCACGTGGTACCCGCACATGGTCTGCTTTCACTTGCTGGTGCCCCTCTCCACCATGGGCACTGGGGTCAGCCCAGAACCAAGTCCTGAGGGATTTGGCAGTGCAGGTATAGCCCATGGGTGTGCTTCAGCTCCAGAGGGGAGTAAGTGGAGCCAGAACAGATCATAGGATCAGAGGGAAATTCATGTTGAATTCAGGTCTTCTAGTCCAGTTCTCTAGTCCAAACTCTTTCTGAAAGCAGGCACAGCTGTGAGACAAGAGCAGGTTATGGCCTAGACCTAAAAATAGTCTTGTGATGAAGAATTATATAAAGACCAATAAGATTTGGCAGAACAAGAGGAATAAGGCAAAAAAAATTAATAGTTGATAATATGATATTTTTGAACACCTATTTAATTTCTATTCGTAACATGATCCATTCATTTAGTTTTTCTATATAGATTTTAGGCTTCTGTTTTGTGTATTTAACTGGTCTGTAAATTGCCTACAACATCTTTAGGCCTAAATAAAGAAATTCTAGCAATATGTACAAAGAAATTTGATACACTATTTGTTTACAGTCTAAAGTAATTATTTATCCCCACTGAAAGTCAGCCTTCACTGGAGAGAAAAATAACTTCATTTTATTATTCTTTGGCTTTGAATTGTATGTTTTTATTATTTTAATACCAGCTGAACTTAGAGGGAGCCTGTAATGTAGTGCTAATAGAACTCATTTCTTGTTCTTAAAGAGTGACTGCAGATAGTAACTTCATAATTATTTTAAATTTCTCCTAAAAAATTGCTTCCATTACCTCATCTGCTAAACCCACCAAAAAAACCCTCACCCCCCAAAAAAAACACTTCTAAAATATTTTAGTGATTAGGCTGTTGTGGTTTTTTTTCTCTTTCACGTGAGATTCGCTCAGTTGATTAGAACATGGTGCTAATAACACCAAGGTTCAATCCCTGCATGGGCCATTCACTTAAGAGTTGGACTCAGTGATCCTTCTGCGTCCCTTCCAACTCAGAATATTCTGTGATTCTGTGAAAGTATTTGATTACTTTATGGTCCTGTTCAGGATTCATGTCCAGCATTTTATGAAAAGGATGAAAATAAGGATTAAAACACAAACTCAAGTCATGCAGTATGTCGTAGACTAAAAGTTAGTTGAAATCCTTGTTCCTTTGGTTGAAGACTGGTACTAAGTAATGAATGAACAGATAATCTGGATAATTCAGATTAACATTCTGGATTACAAGGGAAAAAATATTTCCATAATACCATAATGATTAAGTTTTCTAATCTGGGGTTTTGTGCACCATTTGTGTGGTTCTCCCAGTAACTCCAAATACAGAGCAAATTTGATCCATCCAATTTTGTAGCACTGAGCATTCAGCCCAGACTGAACTAAAGCCGTTTCCCAGGAGGCGAAAGCCGTGTGCAACCAGGCACTGACAAACGGGGTCATGCGAAATGTGAGTCTCCTCTTGGGCCTCCTGGTGTCCCTGTGCACTGCTGGCTGTCAGAACCTCACCTGGTCAGCCCTGGCACATGGTGACGGGAGATGGGGCAGCGCTTGGATTAGCACCTCTCTTGTCCTGAGCTAAACCCATCCAAGGCTGAAAGAGCAAAGTCAACCATTGCAGATATTTTGTGGAATGTGGGCAGCTATCCAGGAGAAAGAGCGGGACCCTGAGAAGTGTGCATCCACCAGAGCCCCTGCAATCCCAGCACTGGCTCTGGCTTCATGTGTTTCGTGTGGCGCCTGGAACTGCCCTTTATCTGAATTCATCAGGGACAACATTTGCTGAACCATTTGTGAATCCCTTGACACTTGCACAGACTTGTTGAGAAACCAAAGTCATCTGCCAGACCACAATGTTCCTGGCTTTTCTTTCCTTCCTTCTTGAGACAGTTGCTTCGGCCAACTGAAATTATGTGAGCATGGCAGAGGTGAAGATACAAGCTAAGTAGTGAAAAATTATTGTGTCCTCATAGGTTTCCATGCAAAAAGTGAAGGCCTTCTATGTATCAGTGAAGCTATAAATGGCTTCAGTTCTCACTGCCTTCAGTCAGAGATAAGGATACGAAGCATCAGGCAAGTTTATTTGCTCAGAAATCAAGAATCAATCACTCAAGAAATAAAAATAACTTGCATCCTGTCAGGTTAGCCAAAGATGTCAATTCTCAATGAACCTTTAAAAAGGCTTTTGAAAGGAGATAAATAGTGTGAACGGCTTAACTTACCACTTAACTAATTATACTTTATTTTAAAATAATTTGAAGTGAATGAATTAGTAAAATATAATTTAATATTTATTTAACATTTTTAGAAGCTTAAAAGTACTGTAGACAGAATATGCACACATTAGTTTGCTATTGTCTTATTTGAGAGGTTTATGTTTTGTTAGTACTGTCTAGGCATTTCTAACACTGAATATGTAAATGGATACAACATCAAAGTGTGAGGTTGTGTCTCTGAGCTTCAGTGTCAGAACTTTGCCTTTTATGCTTCTATATAATTCTTTGAAAAGGCTGATGTTATGCATTGGTCACTAAGTTGCTCTATTATGTTTTAAAGGATTTTAGAGATTGAAGAAGGATGATCAGCAGGGATATCAGCTGGCAAAATCAACTTCCAGCTCCATACTGCTCTACAGAGCAAGGAAAAAAAAAAGCACAAAATCTTTCCTTTTCTAGACAAGAAATAGAGATAATAGGCAATGTTTTTAATGAACATTCAGATCTTTTTACACATAATTTTGAACGGTGGCCCTTCCAAATCCTTCTGCGAGCAGAGCTGTTACCTAGTGAGGGTCTTGTGTTTCTAGCTGGTAAATAAATACAGCACTACTGCAGCTCACCCCTTGGAAGGCACCACATGAAGGCTGTGGTCCACATCTGCCCCCCCTCACCTTCCTAAGAGGACCCACCACCCTCCAAAGCCAGCACTGGCCTCTTCAGTGAAGAATGCAGTTTCCTCCATATGAATAGGAATTTTCCTTCTCTTGGAAACTGAACTGCCATTTATATGAACAATATTTGTCCTGCTTTGTGCTGATGGTCTAACCAACAGCCCTGGTGTACACTGCACAGGTTTGAAGCCTAGCCCCACAGCATGGAGTTCTTTGTGGCACAACATGAGAAGTGATAGCAAAGCACGTGGAAATGGTCGGGGGCTGTGTTCTCTAGTACAACAGCAGCAAGGGTTTGCTTTCTTTGCCAGCAAGACACAGCTGAGTTGCTCAGTTGAGCTCTGTGTGGTGGGAGGTAAAGAGTATTAGGTTACTGGCAAAGTCACTGGACTAAAGCTTTGCGCTGGGAAAGGCTGAAATGCATTTGCTGACATAATGTGGTTGGTATTTTATCTTAGAGCACACAAGCTCCGCTGTCCATCTTTTCCACTCCCTTCACTGTCTCAGCTCTCCCCCTCTGTTATCATTCTCCCTCTCTTCACACTGTCTCTCCTTCGTGTCTTATGTCTTTGGTCAAGCATTCAACAGCCTGCAGGAGAGGTGGCCTCCCTCATCACGTTTGTGCTAATTGGGGCCTGATGAGAGGCATTTGCTTTCCCCGCTGTGCTGATGGCTCCCCAGCTGGGGCCCTGGCTGGCTCTGCCCTTTCCCTGTGTCTTGGCTGTTCCAGGAGGCCAGCAGATGCTCCCTGCTCCCCCACAGTGAATAGCTAGCTTCTATCCCTGCCATGTCACGAACCAGCTTGTGCATCATGCCACACAGCCAGGGCACTTGGAGTCCTCCACCATCATCCTGCTCCTCAGGAAGAGCCCCATGCTGCAGAAAAAACCAAAGCAGTCATGTCCTGGTCTCAGTGTTTAAAACAGGAAACATCAAGGAGAGATAGCATCTCTATTGAAAAATGCACACAGATAAGTGCAAAGATTGCTGTGAAAATGTGTTGGGTTTTTTTTTCCCTTTCTTAAAACAGTAATTAGCATAGCTCCTGAAGAGAGCCATATCTGATGGCTAAGAGCAAGGCAGGACCTCATGCACATAGAGCTCAGTTACAGGGGTAACCCCCTGGAGTTTCTATATCAGTTTTTATTCAATTCGGTCATGGGATTTTCTACCCACTCTCCTGGTCATCTCCTTTTACTGCACTTTGGGTTGTACTTCAGTGTGATCTCAGTTTTCCTGGATGGGATCCTATTTGATGAAGTACCAGGGAACCCTGCATCCCAATTACTGACAGGCAGTCGATGGGACCTGGTCCAGCCTGGGTGGCAGGTTGGTGGATGTGCTTCCCTTGGGCTGTGCTGTCTGCTGGCCTCACCCACATGTCCCCCAGAGCAGCCAGTTCTGGCCTGGCTTTGCCCAAGATGGTAACAAGAAACTGACCTCCAGCCTCTTGTTTCCGATGGCCCAGCAGAGCTTGTCTCCCTTCTCCTGGCTGTGGACATGTGTTTATGTGTGTGCACTGTGCTGGAGGGAGAGTGTCTGCAGGGCCTTTTCTGAGACTGCAGCAGCATTATTATTCTGTTGGAAGCAGGATACTGCCAGGTGCTCCACACTCACTACAGCTGCAATCCAGTTCATCCTCCAGGAGGTTTTTTCAGTCCTGTTGATTAGATCATTCCTTCCTGGGAACAGATCTAGTTTAAAAACAATCTATGGGAAATTCTGACTTCATTGTAAGAAGTCATTGAGGTTTTGTTTTGCTTACAAGCAGAAGAATGCTAAGTTGGTGGTCTTTAGCCTTTAGTGCACTGTTTGTAGAGCAGGTTGTGGCCATTTGGTCTGTGGTCACTGAGGACACTTGCACAGAGACTGACAGCTCCACCTTAAATAGGGCCTGATGTCAGCTTTCTTAGGAGCCAGAAGAAACAACAAGTGTTTGTCAAGTACGAGTTCTCCTGAGCATGTTGGAAGAGGATAATGGTAAAAGTGAGAAGACTGTTGTCATTTTAATTTTTTTAATCTTAAAATATTGCAAGTGGTTTTAATCACTCTATCACTTAACTGCATCAAAGAAACTGAGGTTAGAAGGCACTGAACACTCCTGAATGTTTCCTTTGAACTATTTATCCATGCAGTGCTCTGCTGGAATGCAACCAGCAGAAATAGTATCTGATTTCTGCAAAGCCCATTTAAGATATATTATGTTGTCAAGACAGATCTGTAAACTAGCCCTTTCTCATCAGAAGCTGTGTTTCATCTTAAATCTTCAAAACCTGGCATGTTACCTGCAGGGAGAAACCATCACTTAGTCTTTGTCCACTTCTCCATTGTGCTGCAGTGAGCCTTCCAACCAGGAGAGTTTGAAATCCTATGATCAATACATTTTTAATAACCTACTAAGTGTCCATATACACTGACTCTGTGTCTGGATTCCTTTCACCTAAGCGTACCAGTGGGGTTCAGCAAAGGACAAAAGTTTGTGTCCCCATGAGTGTCCCCATGTAGGTGCCATGAGTCTAAGCTGTGCCCATGGCCAGTGGAGGTCTAGTCAACACAATCCTAGGCAAAGGTGTGGGTCACCCTAAAGCCCACCTAAGTTCAAATGCCTAGATGTAGTCTTCTGCACCATTTGAGCTGAGGGTCAACCCACAGGATCTCAAGCTGCTGATCTAGAAGGAAATTGGTGCTCTATAGGAAATGTGCCATATTTGATGGCTTCATGTTGCCACTTTATACATCCTGCTGTGACTCAAATGACTTCAGATGCCTATGCTTAGGGAACTCAGTTTCCATGTAACACCAGCAAGATAAGACTTCTACATTTGAACTGGTCCTTCTGCGTTCCCTCTCTGTTTCCCTGTTGCTTGCTGGTAACACCTGTTTTATTTCAAGATGAAATGTGTCTTGTAATACTTCGTTTACTACATCAGGACTGCCCAGGTCATGGGCTTCTATGTTAACTGCTGCAGCTTTTCCTGGGAATATGCCTGCTCTAGGAGAGAGCAGCCTGTGGAGGATGATACTAGGTGTAGCCCAGCTGTTTGTGGAAAAGGTTCTCGAGTCACAGCTTATTCCCACACTACTGCTCCTGTCATCTGACTACACTTTGCCCTTTGGTCAGGGCTTCTGGCAGTTTTGTAATATGTCCTTGGCTGATACCGTGGCCAAGTTCACCCAGGGTGTGGCATGGGCAGGGTTAGTGCACTCCTGCCTGAATTTCTAAAAAAAACAATGTTCAGAGAAGGTAAATTTCAGCAAACAGCCATAATGACAGTATAATAGCTGTTGTTTTTGTTGTTTTGGTTTGGTTTGGTTTTTTTACTGGATTATGCTGAGTTTAAAACAGAAGCAGTGACAATTACACAGTCTCGCAGCCTGTGGACTGTGTCAGTATTAAAATAATCACCTACACTTTCCTCTGCCACATGTTTCCAGCTATGGCTGACCAGCTTGGAAGTCCTCTCGAGCATTTTTTTGCTCTAAGGGTATGCCTGCATTGAAAAGGTATTCTATAGAAAATCAAGATGTGAATTTGCAGTGCAAATATAAGGGTCAGTGCAACATAAGGGTCTCTCCATTTGAACAGTCATGTTCCCTATCCTGGTCACATCTAAACTGGTGGGTCAATGGTACTTTGTTCTCCCTGTCCATGCTTGGTTTGGGCAGACGTGGAACTATTTCTGCTCTGGAAGTCGTGTAAACCCATTGCTGCAGCACTGAGCACGAACTGAGGTGCTGATCTGTGCTGACATGCCCTGTGAACTTCGTGCATATTGACTTCATTCATTTCCAAAATTCACAGAGCTAAATGAGACAAAGAACTTTTTGAACAAATTGTTGACCTGAGAGTCAGGACAATGTATCATTCTGGACCACCTTCTCATAAAGAGAGGTCCTAGGAGAAGATCTCCAGATTTTGTGTTTCTGGAAGACTCCTGTCACTCTGCTTAGCTGTCAGTGAGATAAATAATTACTTGCATAAAAAAACCCCTAACAACTGTGGTTTGGAAATTAAAGGATCACACTCTTCCTAGGAACACCAAGAAGGCAATTTGTTCAGTGGCTATATCATAAAAATGAAGGGGCTTGCGGGCTCCTATATAAACTTTTTTCACAGCCAGTTCAGCCCCAGTGAGCTCTTTTGCAGATGTGAAAAAGGGCTTGAGATATTTCTTCTTTTTCTTTGTGAGACCCTGATGGTGGATCTAAGGCAGCAGTTTGTGCTCCTGTGCCTCAGCTTGTAGAGGGCTTAGAATCCAAATCTTGCTGTTTATTCTGGCTATACATTTAGATAATTTTGCCCTGGCAGTACACATGGAATTCTCTCTTCTGTCTGTCTCCACTGTCAAGGCTTAAATTTCTGCCTTTCGGTGAAAGGCCTTTTTTCCAGCTGCTTACTCAGTTTCTTGATGAGACAGGTTGAAGAGGAGAAGCTACCTTGGATGCAGCAGGGCTGCTCACACAATGAGCAGTGTTTTGCCCTTTTTGGTTTGCTCATATGTCTAATAGGGATGGGCTCTAATACAAGGATAGATTGCAGCTGCCTGATTATACTAAGTGCACATACAGAAAATTATTATTTTACATTTGGCCTTAAGCTGAGCCTTTCTTCTCCAGGCTAATGTGGTTCCTCATACTGCCAAAACTTTTTCAGAAGTCCACATCACACAGACTACAATATATGTTATGTAAAATGCATTATATCTTGCTTCCTTGAGCTACTATTTTATGTTTCCACCTTTACAATTTCTCTCTCTGTATTTTGTTCATCCTGAAAAATTGTATTTTTTAACAACAAGCGAATCAACAAAAATACAGAGCCACAATCCAACAAAAATATAGCTGATGCTTTACATTTGGCTACTTGTTTAGCTGAGTTTCAAAGTGATGTGCTAATGGTCCCAAAGTGCTGTCAGCATGGTGTTTTGGGGTTTTTTTCCCATATTGTTCCATTTTCAGCTCTACATGGTTCTTTGAATTTAGCTCTGCTGGTTGAGATGATCCTGTGGAAAACAGAGGATATTTAGATGGTAAAAAGCACAGGTAATTTATGTCTTTAAAGACATTCTGAGTATACACAAGAAAGTGAAGAGTGCCTGGAGATGTCAGTTTGCTAATCATGGCCAGGGTTATTAATGACATTCTTTGGATAATTAATTGCTCTTTTCTTTAGCTGAAGCCTAACTAAATGATAAGACCACCAAGACTCCATTTATTCTTCTTCTCACATACAAAGGCAATATGCACCTTGAAATAGTGTGCAGACACATACAAATCAGATCATGATGTCAGATATTCACGGATATTTTCTAGTTTCTCCTCAAATAATCTGAAAAATTGATGTATAGTGTCATCCATAATTAAGTAGGATTGAAACTAGGGTGTTTTCTCTGCGAAATTAATAGGCAAGATATATAATGGTGGTGTAAGTTACACATAAACGACTGCTGTGTGAAAGAAGGAGGCTTTTTTTAGTGAATACAGGAGAAGGATGGGTTCTAGCAGCAGATGAAAATGGGTGTATTAAAATCATATGAAGGGCAATACTTGGTGAGACCAAAATCCAAGTAGCCCGGTATTCTCCCACTGGTAGGGTCCCATAATGGATGCTTACACACTCATGACCCTGGCTCAGGAATTCTGCCATGTACCTGTGTCCCTCTGGTATAAGCACATTTGTTTTCATTGAGATACGAACTGTCTGCATTGTGCTTCTCCTTAAATGGTTCATCCTGTTCTCATCAAGCGTCTTTCTCTAGACTACCTGGAGGAATATTTTTGAATGAAATTTTCAGAAATTCTCCTGAACTGCACTCATGGACAAAATTAAAATAAAAATGGGGGAAATCCCAGTGTAAGTGCAGATGAGAAACACATGTGATAACATCAAAGACAGGTTTTAGGAGAAGTCTCAAAGAATGGGCATAAAGATTGCAGATGGCAAGGTCTTCACACAGTGGAGTGCAGGGCAGCAGGACTTTGAGATTAACATAGAATTCCCCCAAAATCTGGCACATATGATGAGGTGTTTTAGCCTGAGGGTTTAGTGAAGCATGTATTAGTAGAGCATGAAATTTCTATGGCAGAAGTGATGTCTGTGTTTATTGGTTGTTTTCTACTGCTGGTATTTGTGAGTCTGTAGTACCCTTAACTAACCCAGCACTGGTTTTTGGGATGTGACTGAGTATCGGACAGTGGGGTTGTTGTCAAAGTTTACAAACAATTCATAAAGGAAAGGAGCAACAGTAGCAACACAGGAAAATAACAACCCAGCTGCTGTTTATTTCATATTCAAATGATACATATTAGAAAATATCAGTGTGTTACTTCTGCAATGACATCAGGGCCATAATAGTTGAATGATTATATGAAACTGGAAATAACTTTGCAGATGGTAAATAGAGCAATAACAGTGTCTAGCAGATACAGTAATCTTAATCTTTCAATTTTTAAATTGCCTAAAATCATCAATTTCTATACCTCATAGATAAAAACCAGCTTAGATGACTCAAACTATATTTACATGACGTAGAGTACATCTGGGAAAAGGTCTATGACAACAGAAGTTACCACTTCATCTTCTTAGACCTTTCTCAGACCTTATGCAGAGCACTAAATTGTGCCAATACACAATGATGCAAAGGTTGAGGAGCCAATGTCTTCATGCTGCTGTCTTGTACTTGTCCCCAATAGCACTTGTTTACTCTTCCAAAAGTGGTAGAATTACACAGGGGGAAAAAGGTGTTTGTGTCCACTGAATCTAACTAACTTATTCTAAATTATATGGGAATTTTTTTTAGAAGCTACAGGAGTATTTATAAACACTGCATTCATCTGAGTGTGGAAAATGTCTCCAGATACACCTCTCTGGTTGGTGAGGTCTCCAAAGTGAATAGTGGTAGAAGGAGTATGGTTGTTTTCTCTTCTTTCTACCTAGTTTCTGGGTTTTTTTCCTACCTAGTGTGGTATAACTTTCTGACACCCATTTGGGGCTTTGGTATTATATTGAAAAATCAGATTTCAAGGTCAACTGAAAATTTTCATTGCTAAAAGGTGGGTTTTTTGCACATTGGCACACCAGATGCATTGCTCTACCACACACAAAAAGTTATACTCTCACTTAAATGAGTGTGCATGCTCCAGATGTAGTAGCCGTCCCTGAAATAACAGATGCAGTTAAATTATGTCTTGACCCAGCGGGGCAGTTCATGTGATTAAAATTAAACAAGTGTAGGCACTTTCACACGTTGCAGTCATCAGGATGTCATTACATGCCCCCAGGAACTCTACAGCTCAGTGAGATCAGTTTTCTTTTGCATAAATAAATAAAAGCTTCAGGATTAAAAAGTGGTTTTTTAAGAAGGAGAAGGGAGAGTGACGTGGCAGGAAACAGATTTTCCACCTTGAGTGACAGATGCTGGAGTGTGAAGAGTGCTGGCATGGGCCTGTTACAGGGGCTCAAGGTCTGCAGTCCTGGCACAGAGCTGCTGCTCCGGTTCTGTTTCAGAGAGTCCTGCAGAGCTCTGTGAGCACAGACAGCACTGCCTGTCCCAGGGATAAGGCAGCCTGCACAACATATGGGTAGTCAGGGGCTGCAGCTGTCCTGGGGCTGGCTTCTGTTTTGTTGGCACCTTTACTTTTGACTAGAGGTTTCAGAAGCCTGGGATTTAGCTCTGTCCTGACTTACAAGATGTAGCATCCTTTCCTTTGATGATTTCTCAGCTCGGGATTGTGCATTCCCCAATGCACAGAGTTTTAAGAGAAATTAAAGGAAGAGTCCTCCTTCTCAATTATTTTGTGTGAATTGATAGCAGATTCATTCAAATTTGGGGCTAAAATCATGGTCTGTGTCAGCAATTAATTGGGTCAGCACAGAGTGATGTTACAAAGCTCTTGTATAGCTTTTACAGAGTGGTTGATGTGGCAGTGCAGGGTTAATGGTTGGACTCAATCTCAAGGGTCTTTTCCAAACTAAATGTTGCTATGATTCTACACAGTCAGGCAAAATGCAGCTAGTCTGGCTTACAAAAATGTTATTATTTGCTCCAGGTCAGTTTGCTTGAAAATCTCTCCTAATTGTGGTAGTGCATAAACGAGAGTGCAAAGCTTTGTGAAGATACAGGGACAAGGCCAAAACTTCGTTGTTAAACATGGGCCAAGTAGACTTTTTTGTATGATCTTTAATGTGAAAAGGAGACAGAGTTCAGTGGAAGCTGCTTGTTCTGCTGAGAGTGATAAAGGATGTCCCACATGTCAGAAAGCCTCTTATTCAGATTTATGAGTTCCTCTACATCTGCATTTTCTGTGTAGCCAAAACGTTATCAGGTAATTAGTTAAAATACCTAAATTTTACTTTTTCAAAGAGCAAACAAGAGTCAGAACTGACATTTGAGCAGTGCACAGAATACAAACCGTGATGTGGTTTGAATAGACATGAGTATTATTGGATGCACCCCGTTCAATTCATTGTTTTGACAGCTTATCCCTAGGAGTCTGAATGAGTTGTAACTCTTTTATACAAAGGCTTCTTCCTCAGATGTTGCCTTAAGGGAAAGAAAGATTGGTTTGTAACAGTGGATGGGGAGCTGAAGGTCGGAGAAAATTCTGTTTACTAAAACATATTCTGGTGCTTAATCTAATCCTGGGTGAGCTCACTCACACAGCAAAGTTTAGAGAAAGAAAGGGGAAAAACCTTGGCAACTTCATTAAAATGATTGGTGGTATGTGCAGGGAAAGAAGAGAAGGACAAAGAAAGGTCCTGCTAGTACAGGAGGGGTAAATACTGGAGAAGATGAATTTTACTTTCAAAATAATAACTGTGTTGTGGTCAAGTATGCCCATAAATCTGTAATATACCCTAGAGTTTCAGAACTAAACCTTTTTTCTTCCTGAAATAAATTTTAGAGAATATTTCCAGAGATCTTTTTAAGAATCTAATGCAGGAAAAACTGGACTGGTATATATAAGTTTATTCAGCAAACTAAAATTGTATGTTTCATCTCTCATTCAATTTATTTATTTGCAAAGATCTTTCTGACACCAGTAAATTGTTACTCAGCACCACACGTTACTGACCTGAAAAGAGTATGGTCTATTAAAGCTCCTTGGAAATAAGATGCAAGATCTCTGCCCCCTTTCCATTGTTTAACATAAAAGGCTTTGAGGTTAGTTGGTTGGGTCTTTAAAAAAAAAAGATATGGGTTATTTCATAATTTTCATTACTAACATGGTTCTTTTTTTTATATTTATGAGCATAGTGATCACAAAAAGTTCAGTGTGGGAGGGACACAGACACCATCCTTAGAAATATGCTGTGTAGAAAGTACCTGTGGAAGGTGTCTCTGCCTTCTCCCAGCAGCACACAGACACAGTGTTTGTCCTGCTGAGAGGCACTCTCAGAGCCCCCATCCAGCAGGGGTGCCAGCCCATGGCAGATTTGGTTCGTGGCTACCCTGCCGAGCCTGTGTGCAACCTCCTGTCACTGTCCTGATGTCTGCTTATTGATAGAATCAGAGTTACACATTGCAGTGGGGAAGTTTTTAAACTACTTTTTGGTCAAATTGTAGGCGGCACAGATCCTGACATATTTAGCACGAGGGGAAATGGCTGCCAATCTCTTGAGAGGCTGCTTTGTAATTGCTCTCACTGAAGCATTGTCATTATCACTAATAAGAGGGCTGGAGCTGGGAAACAGCGCTCATGTTTGGAAGGTGGATATGCAAGGGGGAAATGGAGTAAGTAAGGAGATGTCAACGGTTGTCAGCACCCAAATTCTCCAGTGGTGAAAATACAGGAGATGGAATGTTAATTGCTTTCCTGGAAGATGCCTTCTAGTATCGGAATTGCTTATATGAGTACTCTGTAGTCCTACAAGCTTTACTTGAAATTCAAAACGAGCTTTTCTCATCAATGCATACCTGCCAGAGTTACTTTTAATTTCATGTTACCCTACAGACTCCCACCAAATGTTAATAAGTGGTCGTACACAGTGGTTGAAGAAGCCACCTCAGAAAAAGTTGCAGAACCACGTTGTGCTATAATTTGTATCGAGATAGTGTCCAGGGATCCAAAATTAATTTGTATTTTTGCAGTTTGTTTTCTGTGCGCTTTGCATTTTAAACTATTTCCATATATGAATCCTTCACGGCCTCAGCAGGTCACAAGTACTTAATCTCTGTGTTACGGAGGGAGAAGAGATAAAGGCAGAGTGGCTGCTCAGCTGTGTGTGCACCTGCAGGTCAGGGTGCTGGTGACTGAGATGAAACAGGAGGATATTTGGAGCCGGTTGTCTTAGGCTCTGTGTAGATACCTGATGGCAGATAGTAAGTGAGATAAGGAATTTATAGTTTGAAAGATGAGGTAAACAATGGGAAAGATGAAGAAATTCATTCCAAATGACATCAAGTGTTACGCAGTACCCATTGTGCATTGCAGTGCCTTTTCAGCATCACACACACAAGTGACAGCTGGTAGAAGGGGTTGCCCTTCTTTGCCTCTTTGGTTTTCTGCCCGAGGGTACCAGTAGCAGAGATCTATGTGTGCTTTTGGGTTCATAGCGCACCACTCCCACCTGGCTGGCAAGGCTGAAATGAGTGCAGCTAACCATGTAAAGGAGTCTGAAAAGCACACAAGTGTCCCATGTGCTCTGCTGCCGCTCTGGCTTGGGTGGGCAGGAGCCCCCAGTAGCCCCCAGCTGTCCTTGCCTTCCTCACTTTGCCAGCTCCTGGAGGAGCTGTCACTGCACTGAGGGCAGAGCAAGACATCCCCTCCCCTGCAACATCCCCACTCCTGCAACCAACCCATGCTGCTGCAGCTTTCAAACTCGTGCTGCTTTGATGGATTAAAACCTAGTAATAATTTACTGATCCGTGAAGCCTGATATTTCATCCGGGAAATGAAAGAGACATTCACAGGATTATGCACTCCCACCATCTTATATCATCAGTCTTCTCTTTGGATTTTTTTCAGGTAGCAGCTATATTGGGATTGTGTAGTACATAGAAAATGGGAACTTGAAAGCGAGCAAGACTTTCAAATGCTTAATTTGAAAACAGAAATGAACATACAATAACATGCAATTTTTCCTTAAATTTGTATTCCAAAATAATTAACAGGGACGAAAACGTTCATTTTCCTCTTCAGATACTTCAAATGATGCTTGCCAGCAGAAGTCATAATCATATCTTTGGACTTTTTTTAATACAATGATATTTCAAAGAACAATTTTTTTTATAAATTAGGCTAAGGTTTAGTTTGCCTAATTCATACATAGAACTCTGGAGTCTCAGGAGAAAGAAATTAGAATAATGCAAAAATGAAGCACACGTCAAAACATCTTGAAAGAGATAGAAAATCTCAAATGTTGTTTTTAAAATGGTTTTTGTCTAAAAAATCAAGGAATTTTTAATTAACTAGCCTTAGATTTAAAAGTTCTACATACTCCTTTAAAAGCATATTTTTCATGTGAATTATTTCCAGTACAATGTAGGCCCTTATTTTTCAAATAGCTTTACATCAGAAATGTATTTACATCTAAATAAGAGCACAAAAGAATTACTTACTTGTGAAAGTACTTTTTTACCAAAACTAAAATAATAGTCACCACTTTACTAATTTTACTTCTTCTAAAACTTGAAGTTCAGTGTCCAAACCCTGCTCAAACTGGAACATTTTACTGCTGCCAAGAATCCATAATCAGGAAAAGGAGTGTCTCACCTATCTGAGCATTTTTGCAATGACCAAGTGTCATGTGTGACAAACAGGTAGCAGTGAGCAGGGGAGCTGAAGACCAGAGAACAGTCTGAGTCAAATAGATCACTGGCTCCAAGACTGACCACAAAATAAAAGTTGCCCATTAAGTAATTTATGTAATGATGATAAAATTACCTTGATTTTAGTAATGATGGTGAAACTACCTTGTTTTAATTTCATATCATTTCTCAGTTTTTGTTGCATCTTCTTTTGATGTATATTCTATATTGGCTTTAATATATATTCTAGCAATTTTTTTTCTGTCTGACAACATGATAATATTCTTTCACTTTCAAGAAAGGTCAAACCAGCTTTTTTGTCTGAAATCTTGAACAAGAATCTCTAGTCACTCTGCAAGCTGGTGCCTCCCTCATGCATTGCAGTAGGCTATTAACCCCAGAAGCTAATGGTAAACATCTTAGTTTCAATATCGTGAAGAGTTGCTGCACAGGTCATTTTACCACATTCCTTCTATAGGCTGTTTGAACCAGAACTCACTCCTACATTAATTGCTGGAGAAGAATCAGATGAAAATGCCACTACTCTCTGTCCATGGCAGCTGACAGAGGGCAAAAAGCCTCAGGATCCTCTCTTCCTGCACTTTCAGCTGGCCCATGGAGGAGAGCTGGGGTGGGATTCTGGGCTGTACCCAATGCAGGAATTTGCCCTTTGGATGTCCCTAATTATCACCGCAAATCACTGAACTGGCCGGCACATGCAAAACTCACACCAGGGAATGGCATAAACTATCCTTTGCCACGCTGCTGTTTGGGGAGATGGGGACTTTGATGGGAATGGAGGATGGGTTGTGTGACACTGAGAAAGAGGCATAAAAGGAGGGACTGTTGAGGATGGATTATGCTGGAAGGAAGGGAGGGGTAAGAACCTGCTCTTGGAGGCATATCAGGCAGTAGGAAACAAAGCTCTGGGAAATCACACTGGCAAAACTATTTGTTTTAGTATATTTGAATTTTAACCAGCTACTGACCTTGAAAACTAGGAACAAGACTTTGAAGTAGTTATTGGAAAGATGCAAGAGGCAACAGAGATTTCCTAAGGAGGATCTCTTTTCCTAAGGAGATTTCCTAAGGAGAGTAGACAACCAGAGCCTTTCCTTTCGAGAGCTGACTAACCAGCCTCAGGACATGGTGAATGAAAGGCTGACAATAAACACAGAACCAAAGATACTTCTCATCTCCTGGGCCTTAATTTTACCTGTACCAGGCTGTTTAAGAAGATATCACAGCCTCTGGAAGGCAGCAATAGGAAACTTTAAACTCCAACAAGGAGCTCTTTCTTCTCTGTCAGAGAAAAGGGCAACTTAATTACCCTGTTCTGCTTTGCTCAGCCATCATGGTGTTCCTGCAGAATACAAAGTGCTGAGCAGGAGTGAGGGCTTAATAGAAGAACCAGCACTGAGCTGATTCACTCTGAGAAATGGCTTATTATTTATTTGCTGGTATCAGTTTTGCCATTGCCTCTCCCTAAGGAGAGGGGTAAACAATATTTTTGTGATGCACCCATCAGTCCTTCCTCAAAATGCACAATTCCTCTGTTCTTAACTGGAGGTGTTTTTATTGCGGGGTTGCAGGCGTTTTAGCTGCCCTGCTGCCCCTTTGCCTATGGCCAGTCTCTGATACTGTTGAGACTTTACTGGGCTTAAAAGTTTGTATTTTTAATGAACAAAGGTTTGCTGGTTATATCATTAATCTTTTATGTACCTTTCACCCTATTTTCTTCTCTGTCAAAAGACTCTGTAATCTCTTGCAATGATTTTAAAATGCAAAAATAGCAATTTTCTAATAGCTGTTTCTGTGGCTAATTTGCCGAAATGTGTTTTTCAAAGCTTTGTAATTTTTTTTTGTTTTTTTCTTGGGTGGTTTTTTTTTTCAGTTTTTGAGGGGGGAGGGCTTGTTGTTGTTTTGGTTTGGTTTTGGGTTTTGGTTCGTGGTTTTTATGTGGTTTCTTTTTTGGATGATGTTTTAGGTAGAATTCTCTATGGTCATTAAGTCCACTGCTTTATGCAGCAAATATAAACCAGATTCTTGTTGCAGCACACCCCAAGTAAATTGAATGACTGCCAGAGAGGTTCAGCCTTTTAAAGGGAAATTGTACAATTTTATCAATGAACATGTTGGCTGAAAAGCTAACTTCTAAATATTTAATTTTTTTTAAAAAATTGAAGGATCTTAGTCTGCTATCATTGTTTTTCACCTATTCATAAATAATGTCAATCTTCATAAGTTTATCTAATTCTGCTGTGGACATTTTCTTATCAAAGGGAAAAGAAAACAGAAGTCCTTTATGCATGTCAAAGAGCCATTTACAGAGAACCATTTTCTTTATCTCACTGAAACTTCAGACAAGGGAGTTGAGTCACTCACAAAAGGAATTCTGATGTCACTATTGTAAAAATATACATTTTTCTACTGGTGAAAGTTCATAAACTGGGAAGTTCTTAAAGCTTTTCTACCATCAGAGAAAAACCTGTGAAGAACTCCTGGACCAAGGTGCTTATTTATTATTCTTCACTTTTGACATTTTATGATCCCACACAGACTAAATGAGTAATTTTATCAGTGCTAATTCTGACCAGATAATCAAACAAAGTGTGAGTAAAAACATTGCCACTGTGGGACAACATCCCCTCAGAGACCTCACTTACATTTTCCTTCCTCTGAACCCTTCTTCTGGCTGTCATCTCTGTCCTCCACATCCTGTTACCACTGTAAACATATAGCATGACAAGGCTGGGGAATAATCTTTTATGAGAACAATTTCTGTATTTGAAAGAAGCAGATAAGCTTTCAGGAGCACAAGTCCTTCTTCGGACATAAAACTGAAGCACTGAACTCCAGCTAAATCCAAGCTACTTTGTGTTTAATTAGATGTGTAAATCATTTAAGACAACTGAGAGTGGCTGGGCAGCTTGAGCCTCAGGAATAGCATGGGGGATGCTAGATAAGATAAGAAGGTGATTATCACTTTGATGCCATGAAGATTTTTGCCTTTTCTTTTATACCCCTGTTATACCTTTTTACAACTTCTGTATTCCTGGTGCTTTTTGCCTGCATTCTTGGACTTGTTTGTTAGGCTAAGAGACTAAACATTTTAGAGGCTTCGTAGCTAGGGATCAGTGTGCCCCAGACCCCAAGGTCCTCTCCAGAACATATTCTGTAAACTAAGATAGAACCATCCAGGGGAAGGTTCCTTGGGGAGGGGGGGCTCACTTGAACCTCTCATTGGGGAACCTTTGATAGATATGCTAATTAGTAAAACCTATAATGTTATAGCCAATGTTGGGGGGGGGAACACGGGGACACACGGAAGAAGAGAGACACAGAGACACAGGGAAAGACTCGGCGGGGTACATCTCGATGCATATGACCTGGACGTGTACACCTAAGGATCCTTAAGAATAAATACCAAGGTAAAATCCCTTTTCCCCTTCTAACCGTGTATGCCTCGTGATTTTAAGACCAGGAAAAGGCATCAACTTACTAGAGAAAAAAACAGAAAAGAACAGGTAATGTATTGCCCAAGGAGGAGGAGAAGGTTGATGGGGGGAGGGAGAAGAGATACCCTAGCGTTCCATTAAAAATGTTCCATTAAAAAGTCTGATGACTCCCAGTTTTATGGATTTGAATTCCTACCATCATTTTTTGAAAGTGGTTTGTTTACTCAGTAAGGAACACAACAAAAGAGGAAGCAGTGAAACAGGGTAAGAAAGCACTTCTGCTCTGCGGCCTCAGGGTTGGAAAGCCATGCTCCCCTAGGGCAGGACTCAAAAAGGATATGCAGTGCCTAAAGCGTAGAGACAGAACAATAATGCAGAAGAAAAAGGAAAATAAATTTTGGCTGTGGAATGAGCCATTGTTTGAGGTGGAACCAGCTCCACAGCTGGGCAGCTGCAGGACGAGGTGCAATACAATGATTTTCAGTTACAAAAACTTCTCACAGAGCTCTTTTATATGACATTGTATGCATGTACCTAAAGGAGAATTGCCAAGAACAGCTAAACGGGAAAGAGGAAAATTCTTTATAAGAAAACAGATATAATAAAGATTATGAAGATGTGTCTTACCCAGAAACCATTATTGTAGGGAGGCTCTAAGTGAGATAAACAGTAAGACAGCTTTTTCATTATAGCACACTGTGCATTGTATATCATAATAACTGCACCATACCGATATTCCAGTGCTTCCAAAAAGCTTTACATTGTTGTTTCTCTTTTTTCTCTGTTGGCTTCTGATTCAGGGATGAGATCTTCCTGTGCTAATAGAGATTTGAGCATGCGATCCTTGAAATTATTTGGATGGTTACAATGCTGTGGAATGCCTTGTCACAATAATGCCTATTCTATAGTTTATCTTCTGGCTGTAAATAAAAGCCATTAAAAAGCCTTACGAGTCAACACTTTGGTACAGCTCTATTTTAACACACCTCTCTATATGGAGATTGTCTGATTATGCTTTATATTCTGACATTTAAAAAAGCAGAGGCTCCTTAAGAGCTTAGAGCACAATAGCACAAAATAATTTACTGTTGTTTGAAGAAGACTTTCAAATGCCCCTCCAGATGCCTCTGAAGTGACTGTTGACTGTTTGCCTGCTGGTGTGAAAGCTGGAGAATGGTGATACCCAGTGTCATGAGAGCTCCTCAGCATGTGGGGATCAGCCTACTTCCATCAGACCACATGAGCCATGGGCTTGGCTTTTTCCACGCTATGTGAGTTATTTGTAACTACAAAGAGTGTCATGTTCAATGACCAGTGGCAGAGACAATAGATAAAATTTGTAGAAATTTCATCTGTATCTCACTCTAGTGCAAAAAATGCCCTGAAACAAGCTTAACTTTGGAAAAAGAGAGCTGTCCTGTGATAGCTCATATCTGAGGATATTTCTCCAGATTATATTCAAAGACTTCTGGAGTTTTCATGTCCTTTATTGTCTCAGGGGTATTTCTTGGTGGAATCTTCCAGCAAGAGTTTGAGTACTGCCAGAAATTCAACGGAAGAGTGGAGTGAAGTGGACTGAATACCAGATCCTGGACTGTGTAGTTTCACTGCAGTTTTCTCCAGTATCCAAAAATTCTAATTCTACAGAGAAAACTTACTTTTCCATGCCAGCAGGCCTAGGACTGAGTTTCATTACTCCTGCAGCCGGTATTGCCACATCCCCTCCAAAGCTTTGCCCTGTGCTTTAGCATCTCTGTCCATCAGAACAAGTAAGACCCACTGCTCAGTTAAAATCCTTCCTTGCTCCACCCATTCCAGGCTGAAGGCTCTTCTCCAGAGAACAGACTGCACTGCATCAACACAGACCCACTGGGAGCAGTGGTCTTCACACAGTTTGCCATCACTGAGCCACCCACTGGGAATTGGTTGATGGACATGAATCTCACAGCCACCATGGGTCATTCTGGCCCAGGCAGTCTTGCTTTGGGAATTTAACCTGGCCCTGAGCAACACTCAAATGGGATCTGTGCATCTCAGCAACTCCTTGACTGTGAGAATTGTGCACCAAAGGGTCATCAAGAGGGTGACAGTTTTACAGCAAAAAGTAAAAACAGAAAAGCAGAGTTACTTCAGCAGTGTCAGTCTACACAAAGTCTTCTAGTGGTGTTCGAGCTGATCCAAGACTGTCTTTTATTCACAGGGTATTTGACAGGAGCTACAGCTCTTGAGCAAGTCCCAGCTGGAGTCACTTGGCACTCTGCTCTCAGCTGTGGCAGGTGTATGTGCCACCTCTGGCTGGCATTGTTCCCAAAAATACCCTGGGAGTACAAGTGATACTGAAGAGACACAGTATTTGTGTTAGGTGCTTTTTCCCAAATTGTTTGGTTCTTAAGCGGTATTTACTAGAGCCCTCCAAAGCTGTCATGGACCTTAAAGTTATTTCTCTGTCACAGAAAACTTTCTACTGGTTGTAAACTACTTCTGAGTTTTACTGGGGTCATCAGTCACTATCTGCAAGAACACAGTTCAGCAAAGTGCAGCAGGACACAAAAATTATTCCTGGCAGAAGACACCAGCATGAAGGGTGATTCACCCACAGGAAGATTACAGTAAATTACAAAGGAACCTGGAATGCTGACAGCAGGGATGAACGCAGGAAAGCAAATATGATTTTATGCAGTAGGAACTTGATATATGAAGGAAAATGAAGATCAAGTTTAGAAAATGATGAGTGAGCATAATCAAACTACATCCATCTCATTTAAGCAAGTTTATTTTCAGCTTGTTACTTTGATATAACTTTCTTATGTATTCATGCTATATCTTTAGTCTTTGATGAAGGAACCTGAATAAAACTGTCCATCAAAGAAGGTTTATTTTACTCATCTTTTGAGACGTGTGAGCCATATGTACACTCAGGCAGCAGGGGATCTTTCCCAGAATACCATGACCTAGAGGATTTTCTAGCCAGCAGTAGCTGCAGATGCATGCCTGTGGCTGCTGCAGGGGCAGATCAGGGCATCCTGGAAGCTCCTCCAGATGCAGAATCACAAAATGCACCATGATTGAAAAGAAGGGCAGGAGCAAAGGCTGTGCCTGTGCGCATCAGGAACACATCAAGGAGAGTGGTTTGGATAAGAAAGTCTGTCTTCTCCTTCATGTGGTTATCTACAGATACATTCACACTGTGGGTCACTCCATGAATCTTACCTACTTTCCCAGAAAACTGCTATCAAAAAGGCTTTGCTCTTTGAAAGCTAAAGAAAAGAACAGGGTGCATAGACTGAAAAGTCTTTGTTACAAAAGGTGTAAGAAGTAGGCTCAAGTCTCACCAGGGAGTTTGCTTACAGAGGAAACACTAAAAACTCTCTTCAGCTGAGTGACAATACAGTAAGATGAGAGAACACTGAAAAACCCACATTTTGTGGCTACAAAGCAGGTATATGTTTCCTTCAGTTGTGGGAAATAGGTTTATACCTTTCACTAGGTGCTGATGATGCTCTAAAAGAGGATTTTAATAGAGATTTACACATGGCTGAAAATCTGGTCTATTTGGCCAAATCTTTTTTTAGTAGAACTCCTCCTGCTATTATTGAGAATGCCATTACCAAGAATAAGCAAATTTGCTTTAGCTTAAGAGCTAGCCCAGGATCACCTATCACTCGACTGCTTTTATGACATCAGGTGAATGGAGGGGAATTGGATGTCCACCAATGGCTCTTCTGAATTTGAAAATCTGTTTGGCTATTAGTGCATGGGTATAGAAACATCAATCACAGTATATACCTATGCAAAAGTGCTTGGAAAAAACACAGTCAGGATGTTTCTTTGTTCCTATGTATATTTAATAGTAATACATTCCCTCCCTCCTGAGTTGCCTCATTTAAATAGGAGTATCTGCCTGCAGAACAATGTGCTGTTGGATTAAAGCTACAAAACATGCAGATGTCAGCAATATATTTCTTCCTGGCAGCAAGGGTTTGTTGCACCTTGTTAGTTAAGAATTTCATTTTCAGCCGAGTATATTGTGTGCAGGATGGGCTGGCCCCTCGGGCTTTAAATTAATGTTTTAAATGAGACAGAAGCATTCCAGGGAAGAGAAATTACCTGAGAATCACACATCTTCTGGCATATAATTCTACTCCATAATTTTGACACCTGAATTAAATCAGATTTGTATCTCTATTCCTATTTCAGGAGGAAATTTTTCTAGGTTTCTGATGTAGGAATGAGGGACCAAAGGAAGGAGAGATGCAAAAGGAGCCAGAGAGGACTTCCATTTGCACATAACAAACATGTTATAAATACCCAAACAAAACCAAGGTTCAGTAATTATGCTAGAATAATCACCAGAACTTAGAGGCAAAACCAGAGCCTAGAACACTGATCCAAATATTTAACAAGATGAAAATTTCAAAATCTGGGTGTTTTTGCATTTCAGAAACTGTGTACTGAGAAATTTTAAATGAAAGTAGCTGATTTCTTAAACCTGCAAATTTACTGAAGGAAAGGTGGAAAGTAATTGTTTAATAATCATTACTTCCCAGGTTTTCTTGTTATTTTTTCCTTTAACCAAGGAGAAACAGATGATTCAGTGCAACCGTAGGAACTTTATCATTTTTGTGTGCTTTATTCCTTGGGAGGACCCATGACACAATGAGTAAATTTTCCATTGTCAAGGTTTCCCACAGACTATGTCCGTCCACATTAAAATAGCATGTCTGAAGATTACCATGCAACAAAAAAATTCAGTTACAGACAAGACTTTAATTACATTGTGCATAGGCCTCTAACATCTTCTTTATCAACTCTGATTTTGGGCCCACCAGAGCTTGGCATCTCCATTTTAGAAACACACAAATGACAGTGCACTTTGAAGGAAGACAGTCTCTTTTGTTAAACTACAGGATCATTTAATTTTACTGGAATAAAGGGGGCATTAAAAGAAGTAGGATCTACAGTCATCTAGGCCTCATGAAGAGCAAAACCCAAATATAACCCAAACATAACCCAAACAGCTTCATACTGCTGAAATTTTGATGAAAACAATCATTTTAAAGATTTTATATTTCCGGACCATTTGAAAATGCAGAAGGCCTGTGTCAGTTCTGTATTCCACATTCACCCTTTGCTTTTATCTCATGTCTTTTTGTAGCATGAATTCTGATGTGGTTGGATTGACCAAATGCAGCTGATGAAACAGATGAATTCTGTCCCTGACTTCAGCCTTCCTAACACTGGGTGCTGGAGTGACTGATCAAAAGAAAAAGTAATTTATTTAAATAATGGATTTTGGGGTGAACAGCGGTCACACTGCTTGTTATGGTTTTCAGTCCCACTTCATATCTCTTTGGGAAATGAACAGTGACACAGTACAGGGTGGGAGAGGATGTTGATTCTAGTATACGTTCACACAAAATAATTTGGCTCTGCAAAAACAATCAATCCAAGTTCCAACTTTATAACATGACATTACAGTATAAATATACTTTTTAATCTTACTTTGATAGGAGCTTGCTAGTGGATTGCCTGGGACAGGTCCACAGTTAGTGTGAATGAATGGAACTGAGGGGGACTCAGAGCTCCTGTTGTAGCTGATGTTTACATGTTTTTCACTTTCCACCCAGAAACATCTTTATTTTGCTATTTCTGAAATGTCTGAATGAGGTACTTTCCAGTACCAAGCTGGGAGAGGGGAAAAAGGAGTTGGAGGCCAGTGGTGGTCCAGCAGGCAGCGGACAGATGAGGAGGAGAGGGGTGTGAGGATGGATTAATCTGTTTAGGAGAGGATTTATAAAGTCAAACACTTGGGAAAAATCCAGTTTTCTGTATTATGTACAGTCACATTTTCTTCTTGTGGGTTTGCTACATATATTTCAGTCCATTAGACTGGAATTTTGTGAACATGGAAGGCTTATGTTTGATTGTACAGTAAGAAAGTAATCCAGATAAGTTACTTCTGCCTTTAACTCAGTCTGGACCACCATCTTGTTGTTTACAGTCAGAGTACAGCAGTTCTTTATCAACTTGTACACACAGACACGTTAACTTAATTCATATTTCTGACTACTAACCACTAGCCTTGATTTTTACCAAGACTGCCAATAGCTGCATTTTCATCTGACTGAAAATTATTTATACATATGGTGTTTTTTATCTTTACTTCTTGCAGTTCTTCAAAAAAATTGCAGAAATAGGTAACATTTTTTTCTCCATGAGAAATTGTATTACTTTCAAAGAAATTTTAGTCCTTATAATGAGAAATACAGGGAAAAGTCAACCATTTTAAAATGCTACTGCACTATCAAGGTTCCTTGTTCTACATATTCTGAATACACAGGAATTCAGCCTAAGGAGGTGTTAAAATCACTTGTTCTCACTTGGGAATCACTTGGGAAAAATGAGGGTTCACTGGGGAAAGAAAGCAGCACAGGGCAGGAGGGTGAGGCCAGGACCCCAATCCAGAAAATTTGCTTTTCTGGATTAAAAAAAATTTTAGCTGCAACTGCAGGTGAGCTTAGTTGAAACGGTGATTTTTCATTACTTCTTGTGAGTCTTCGCACAACTTCAGGAATGCTTTTTGAAGGTTAATTCAACATAAGTAAAACTTGTGGGACAATGTATTGGTGTGTCCACTAGAAAATATGAGAAGCACTGCAAAGCCCAGTTTGATTTTATGCAGTGTAAGCATACATTTCTGTGACTGTTCCTCAAATCCTGCTGTAGTAATTCTTCACATGAGTTATAATTAATTTTCTTCTTGTTTCATGTGATTAATCTTTTAGTGAAAGAAGAAAAAAAAGATTTCTGTCCACATTGATTGTCATCCAAAATCTTAGCACTGTGATGCAGATGAATTACCATGAGCTTTATTTGTAGATGCATGGTCTTGGCAAACACAGCAGCACGTGAGAAGCTCAAGGTCAAACAGTGAGGCAGTACTGAAGGAGAAAACATGCCCTGCTCATCCTGATTTCTGTTCCAGCGCCTCTCTGCTGGTTCATCATCCAAATTAGTGTGGGCATGAAGAGAAGGCTTAAGAAAGATGCCAAAAATCAGTGTACCTAGGCAGATGATAGAAAGCAGAGGAGAATGTACCATGTCTTTGAATGCCTGCCCCTACCCAAAGGCAGGTTTATTTGTCTCTGGCTCTGCCAGTTCTGTTGCTTTTTTGTCCAACTTGTCCTTAAAAAACAACACTGGCAATCCCCTCCCTTCATTAGGCAATCTCTCCTGGGAACTGGGCTGCATATCCCAGGTGTCCAGATTTGCCTTTCATTGCAACAGTTCTGGGGAATTGGCATTCACATGCTGACTTGTTGTGGCTAGTCCTCATAGAACTCCACGAGATAAGACACTGTGTGGGCTGCTGCCATCCAGGGCATTTTGTCGGTGGGTGAGGGCTGGAGCAATGAGGGAGCTTTCGCATCGGCTGGTGAAGGGTGGGTGTAAACTGTGAGTGTGCATGAAGAGGTTTACAGATAGACATAAATTCTGGCAGCCATAGCCCTTTAGCAAAAATTGTAAGGTGCTCTGACCCAGCTAGAGAGCTGGGCTAATGTTACTGTGGGTAGGCACAAGTCAGCAAAGAGTTTCAGGACTTTCTAAGAGAGCGAGAGCCCCAGGAGCTTTGGAAGCAGGGGAAGGGCAGCCTGAGGAGTGAGCAGGGAATGGAAGAGAAACAAAATATTTGAAAGTTTGTAAATTTTTAAGATGCTACTGTGTAGATATGATAGGGCTTTTTGATAAAACCTAAGGGATGGTTTTCAACCTTGCAGCTCTAATGGCAGAGAATAAAATATTAATACATAACATTTCTTTTTCTTTTTTTTATTGAGTCTAAGTGGGTGCTTTTCTAATACCACTCCTTATATACCCAGTACTTATTCTGTCTAAATATCAGTACATCAGTTAATATCTGTCAATCAAGACCAACATGTGTCTCTGAGCACATTAGCCATTCCTAGTGTCTACATCCATTGTAATGAATATTATATTTTAATAATTGATGTTTCATATGCCCTATTTTTCTCTTCTTTGCACTGGGACTTTCTCCAAATGCATCTGAAGCACTCTTGGTAAATGGAAGGTAATGATAAAGGGAAACTACAATGTAATCTTTTCCTTTTTGTGGACAGACAGAATTTACATGTTAAATTCAAGTCAAATTTCAGCTCAGTCACTCAATCCCTGTTAAAATGCTAAGGAATTGAGGTTGTGTGATACCTTCCCCAAATTCATTGGAAAAGAAGTCATGAAACATTCATGTAAGTAAATTACAGCTCCACACCCTATTAGTCATAGAACTTGAAAGTAATTTGGAATCTTGAGTATATATGAATTATTGAACAACGAGTGAAAATGAAAGAAAATGGGGACTATAACTTGTGCTTCCACCATTTGTGTAAATTGCTACTGTGGTACTTCAGTAATTTCAGGGCAGTGTTGAAAGAGCAGCAGAAACCTGTAATATTTAAAAACAGTAGGATACTTATTACATAGCAAAGCCAGAAGGCAGCAACAGATCAAAGATGAGAAAGGACTTAAAAGGGAATGTGGATGGTTCCAGTTAGTCCCACCTGAGCTCATGGCTGGGTTGGGTTCTACACCTTTTCTGGTTGCCCTCCTTCCATTTGCCTGGTGGAGGAGGTCACATTAACACATTTTGTTAAAGACAGCTGGGGCAAGCTGAGAACAAAGTTATGCCTCAGCATCATCTCTGGAAGTGGATGTGAACTCTGTCCAAGAGTTGCCGGCTATGGCATGAAAGGGTGAAAGTTTTTTATAATACAGGGATAAGCACTGCAGAAGAGCTGTGTAGAGATACAGATTCAGTTTTTAGAATTGGTGTATGAGTAACCTTGAATTTTGTAAAAGGTCTTTTTTCCTGGTATTTACGGTTTTTACACGTTCCCAGTTTTTATCTGACTATTTACCTAAATAATTTTAAGACCCTTCTTTAAAATTTTCTCCTTTTCTTGGTATGAACGTTTGAGTAGCACTTTTTTCATATCCAACACTCAAATCTCATTCAATTTTCTGAACTCCTCAACAGCTATGCCTTTACTCATTAGCTCTTCCTGTATCCTACAGACTTCTCTTCTGGAATAATTTTTAATATGGGTGCTTTTTGTTGGTCCTTCTAGTTAATTTAACCCCACATGAGGCAAGACTACCTTCTCTGGCCAGCACTTTCATGATAGCCATATGTTTTAACAAGACCAGATACAAAACTTTTCTTTGTTCAGGAATATGTTTCTCAATTGCAAAAAAGTTTCATGGCTATCAAATTATAAATCTGATTTTAATACCTAATTGATATCAGCGAACTAAAAACCTTCCATTGTCTTTTGTAGTATTTATTTTCCTTTTTGTTAATATCTTCTCTAGTGATCTTAAGGAATCTTTTTCTATGCCATCACCACTACCGAAGAGATTACAGCAGTCTGCTGTTTATTCTCTTTTCTCATTATCATTTCAATCTCAGAGATCAAATCTTGATTGCTATTTGATTGTGTTTTGGTTTTCTCTACAGTATTTATTTTCGCATTCTGCATAGTAGTCCCAGTTCCCAGATTTTCTTTTCTGGACTTCTTGAACTTCTTGTACATCAATTTCTCAGTTGTTTCTCACTGGTATCTCTTAGTCTCCTACATGGAAACTCATTAACGATACCTGCTATCTGATGACTTTTACAAGAATCATTCTTTCTCCCAGTTCTGCTTCTTCTTTGCTCTCCCTTCCTTCTCTTTTTTTCTTCTTTCTGATCAATAGCTGAGGTCTCCAAGATCCTCTACCAATCTTCTCCCTTTAGTCCACAAATTAAAATTCATAGTCATGCACAGACCTCACACACAGACTTTGATAGAGTTCAAGAGGAGTCCTTTGTCTACAGGAGCTTTCTGATGCTTTCTAATGAAAAACTTTCTTCTACTATCAATCTTTTTGCTCGTTGAATATTTATTGTTTTGACATGTCACTTCATTAAATCCAGCCAAGCTACAAATGTCTGTTAGTAAATGAGTTTTCTAACCCTGTCTATATCAGAAGAGTTTCTTTGCTGTTTTCTCTGAGAGTATATGATCCTTCAGTTTAAAAAAAAATTTAGGCTGGCAAAAGGCAAAGTTGGAAAGGGCAGACAAATTGTGCATTTGTAGTCAATTTTAGAATGAGCTGAAGAACCTTCTGGCAAGTACAAGCTGTACTTTCACAATGGCCACACTGGCACAGCCTATGTAGCACTGGAAGGGCCAAGTGGCGAGTTCTCTCTGCAGTGGTGAAATGAGATACTGGCCCTTGTCTGCGAGAGTGCACATGAACCTCGGTGTGCTGTTTGCTCATTGTCACAGGAGCCCTGTGTGAGAGGGTTCCAAGCAGCACTTTGGAGACAGGCCCGGCAGCTCAGTTTGCCAGTCGAAATCAACCGTTCACAAACAGGTTAGTTCGTGTAAGTTATCTGGCACCTAGACAATAGTCAGTCTGAGAGGAAACAGGAGTCCTTTGTGAATGTCTCACAAACAAGAAAAGAAACTAATTTAATCAAGAACTCTAGAAAACAGATAGTATGATCAGTTTCAGTTTTAAGCCAGAGCAGTCTTACTGAACCAGCTGTAAGAATATGAATACAGATTTACATAGTAACAACTTGCTAGCTGTCTTTTGCAAAACCATTGTGGCATTTTTAGATAGTTAATTAAGTCCTTTAGGTATCAAGGCTCCAAGAAGTGATAAGAGAGCTTGTGAAAAGGCAGCTTGGGCAGTTCGAGTGCTTTTTGCTTGGTAAAGTATTTATAAGATACCTATGGTTATTCTAGGTGAGATGGACAGCACATTGCCATGCACACTATGGCTAAGGTAGGCCAGGACTGGCAATTCCTTGAAGAAAGGTGAGAGCTCTAAGAGTCCAGGAGAAAAGGGGGAATCTTACTTCTCCTTTTACCTGTGTGAATATAATGCATGACTCCTTCTTGATTTGTAACATGAAATTTCTTTGCATGCACTTCCGGTGTGACTGAAAACACGGATATAAAAGCTGCTGATTAAAAGTATAACCTCAAAAATAAAACTGCACCAGTGGTTTTACCCCCCACCTCACCAAAGACATTGATCAATACTCAGCAAAGCCTCTTCATCTCACCTCTCACCTCAAGTCTCACTGTCACCCCTGGAGAAGTCATGGAATAACAGAGTAAGTATCTGGCTTCCTCCTTGTTTAGGCTTTTAACCTCATTATGCAAGACCAGGGAAGAAGCAGCAATGATGTAAGTAGGTAAATTAAAGACTGAGAACACTTCTGGTCTCTGTCCCTCCTCCTTTTTTGTCCACTCCCAAATTATGAAAACAAATACCAGGATTTTTAATGAGAATCAAGTGGTTAAACCAGAACATGACTTTTAGATGTGACAGGAAAGGGACTTGCTGTTCTCTGTTCACCAGACTTTTAGGACCTCAAATGGGGCTGCGGGAATTCAGTTTGCTTGCATGGTAAGTGACATCTACAGCATGAACTTCCTGTTATTTAATTTAGCACTGCGAAGGACCCACCAATTCTATTTGAGGTTCCATCAATGCTTTTAACGTTACCACTTTAGATAGACTGTTTATTTTAACAGCTAGTCCTCAGAACCTGATAAATTTAAAATGCTGCTGCTAGTGTTTGATGTTACACCAGCAGTGCCAAGCCAAAATAAGATCGAGATAAGTGCCTATTCAAGTATATGAAAGAAAATGGGCAAAGTGAAGATAATATGAAGAAAAGGAAACACTATGCAACCATCAATTCTATGGGCCCTTGCTGTGACATACGCAGTGCATAGTTTGGTGCTGTAGGTCCACCCTTATTTTAGCTGTGATACACCAGGAAACTTTCCCAACTTCGTTCTGCAACCCCCCACTGCACGTTCTTGGCAGCAGCTTGCTTTTATTGTGGTTACATATCACTTTACACAAAGTGCCCAGGGACACAATGGAACATTATTCTCTACCAGGAGACAAGTATTAAGTACCACGCATGAAATAGTAGTCGACAGTACCCAAATGGATTCCCGTGGGAGAGGGAAGCGTTTCCCTGCTTCTCCAGTGCAGGTGTAGGCACAGCAGTACCACCTTTCTGATTCTTCCTCCATAAAAATCCCCAAAAGCCAACCAGTTCCCTTTTCTCTGGGAGAAGAAAAGCCCTTTCCTCCTCTAAAAAGGCATCTGATGCTTGCTGATGGAGAAATATCCAACTCAGTCAGTGACCGAACCTTTGAAAGCAGCCCTTTTTGCCCTGGAAGTTAATTTAAAATGAGCTGCATTTTTGATGCTGTCAGAAAGCTTGGCTGGTTAGTCCTCAAAGGTTACAAACAACAGGAGAGAAGGGAGGGTTCCTGTTGTGCTATGGCAACTGTCAAATACTCGTGTACACATTAACAAGATCAAACGTTTGCTCAGCCTGGGAAAGAGCAGGTAAACACCACACTAATCCCTCTGGAGCTGTGAGACACATGGGCTGCCAGGATACAATGCTTTCGTCAGGAGATGCAAGAAGTCAGTCAGGATTCGTTTCTCTCCTTGCAGTTTATTTATTCAAGGTTCATGCTTTGCAAGGCTGCCCCACTTGTTCCTTGTCATGCAGCTGTGCTGATTGAAGGACAAGGGAGTGTAGCACAAAGGGAGAGGGAAGCTTCAAGAGGTCAGCTTTGCAACAGAAAAGCAGAGAGCAAGCTGATTGCAAGGTACCCCTAAGTCCTGGCTGCAAGGTCAGTGCTTCCTTAACCATCAGACCTATCTGGCTCCAGCAGTATGTTCCCAACGAGCTAAACTAGGTGTTGAGGATGCATTTATAGCACACGATAAAATGCCTTTGAGCTGATGTAGAAAGTACACAGTCATCATAAGTGATTTGGTGCCTGAATCAGAGTTTTCCCATGGACACCTTCTATCCTTTGGGATCCAGGCTCCAAATGCTGGGTTTTGGTTTGATCTTCTTTAAGAGAAGCTTAAAATGATACTGGTTAACCTTAGTGAGAAATTACCAAGGCTAGGTTTATTTTTACAGCCTCTTAATAGTACTGAAAAAAGACTGTGAATCTGTACTAAAATGTGAGGCAGTACTACAGGCTGTGCAGAACACAAGCACAAAATTTTTATTAGCCTTGGATGCATAATTATTTTCAGGCCATGTGAATTAAAGGAAAAGACTCTGATTCTGAAATGTTATTAAGTATTGAGGTGGACATCTCAGAGGTTCCTTCACTTTGAATCAAGCCAAGTGTGTACTACGGAGGAAAAAAGTTCTGAAGAGCTGAAAAGGCAATGAGAGGTCCTGGTGGCACTGGAAAGCTGTTTCCTTGTTTATCCAGATCTATCAGCATCTTAGGAGCAGTGGTTTGGCTTAGCTACCTTGGAATATACTAAGAGAGACTTGACTCTGTGTAAATTGTTTAGGTTTTCTTTTAAGTGTCTTTCCAAACTTGTTTTCCTAAAGCCTTAATCAAAACTTATGATAAGGTAAGGAAAGATACATTTAGCAGAGTTTTCTGGGTGTTCGTGGTTGGTGAGGCCTTCTATACCTGGAGGAAATGCTGCTTCCAGAAAATGAAGATGAAACATGAAACAGTGTGTGCAGGGGGAGGGCTGCCCCCTCCACCCATCCATCTGAGCCTGACAGACACACAGCCAGGGATGCAGGACAGGCAGTGGCAGTGGAGCTGTTGTCAAAGCTTAGTGGCCAGGACATCTCGACAAGGTACAGGAGAATGCCAGGCTGCATTCCTGTGTCCTGCAATGTTTACAAGTGCTTCCTGAGACAACAGAGATAAAAAATAATTTGGGTTTCTTAATCTGAAGGAGATGATACAGACACTGCTTCACCCACACAACCCAGGTGAAGATGCAAAATGGCACATTCCCAGAGCTATGGGGAGTTGGGCCTCTCTGTGCCTTCTGCATTGAAAATGTGTCCTCAGCTGAGGGGCAGCCCGGAGACGATAGTGAGGAATACTCTTCCCTGTCTGAAACTAAGGGAGTTTTGGATTGGAAGTGCAGGGATGTGTCTCAATCTGTGAAATTTCTTAAACTGCATCAAAGGCATTGATCAAAGTCCAAAATTTACTTTTCTTCCCTTGAATTCCATGGTCTGTTGCTTGTGTGGAAAAAATTATGGGTTTTGTGCTCTTTAGGGGAGGAGATAATGAAAAATTCAGAGGGCTCACAGCCTGTGATAAGGTTGATAAACTGGCTGCTAATGAACTGCCCGTTCTGAGAGAAGGGAGTGAGTCTTCATGCTGCAACCTGTGACTGCAGTGAGTCTTACTCTGTGGTGCTACAGCCACCTCACATGGTAAGAAGATGGTAGATGACTCAAAACAAAGCAAAAATCTTCAAATTTTTTTTTGTTTATTTTTTACTTTAAAATGTGAAAGTCTCAACTGCAACTGTCAAATTTTTAACTTTGTAAGAGCTGTCCTTTTTCTAAATTTTTCTAGCATATAGCAAGTAATAGGGACCTTAGGCTACATCACTTTTCCATTACTTCTACTACAGCTTGAATCCAGTGAAATTGGTGAAGGTTTTCTGGAATAAAACGTCTGAACACCCTGAAAAAACAGACATAGTCCTGATATGACAGGTAATCCAGTTTATATTTCGCTGTTTACTCTGTGAGCAGGGAAAGCTTTGCTCTTACAAAATTTTTTCCTTACAGTTCTTAAGAGCAAGATGAATGTATGGCACTTTGTGAATGTGACAGCTGAGTTCTGTTTCACTGCTCTTTAAAATATTCTCTGCTTTCTCTCTGTTTAAGAAAAATCAAGGAATTATCAGGGATTTGCTTTTTCACTACAAATGCAAATGCACAGGATGACAGCTGAGCCTCACTGATTTAAGGCTTCACAGACCCATCTTGTAAACATTAATGGCATTTGAGTCATCTTGTCTGCCTCCTCACAGTCATACAGAAAGTACTGAATGTTGGGGCAGTGGGGGAGGCAGGGAAACCCTTTGGTTTAAGATGCTGTCCACAGTATTACAGCTGTCATGAAAGTTCAGTCTAACTTAGAACATTTATAGAGTTTGGAGACCTTTATTATCTGTTTCCTGCCTATATAAAGTGAATAAAAAAACAGACAAGGAAGCTTCCTAATAAGGCAGCCTAGATCTGAAGAGCAAATTAAGGTCAATTCCTGAACAAAATTGAAGCGTGAGCTACTTTTCTTTTTCAAGTAGTTTTACTTTCGTTAATAGCCATGGTTCCTTAGTTTATGAATAATTCATGTGCATGAGTCTCCACAAGACCTGAGCCTGCAGGTTACAAACTTGTTTTAAGCACTGAGTGGCTTAAAAATACATTGGTAAAGAAGTACAGAAGAACTTTTATTTGGTGCTAAAGACAATTGCAATGCAACAATTAATTATTGTGAGTAAAGATGGTTAAACCAACACCATCTACATAAGCAGAAGGTAGTAAATACCTTCAATATCTTTTCAACCTGCTGTATTGTATATTATGCCTTCATTTTATGCAGGAAAATTTTAAGAAGGGTATGGCTACGTTCATCCAAAGGAAAATACACACACATTAAGCAAATCAGACAAAGGTTTTGGCAGAAGCATGATGACTCCAATTTAAAATCTTATTTATTTTCTCTTTATATCCACTAGTGTGTTCTCTACACTTCTGAGCAAGGTGAGCCACAATTTTGGGGGCTTTGTTCTTGTGATGTTTTTTCAGTGGTAGCAATTCCTGGTGATCCCCAGCACCTCAGTGACAAATGGAGAGCAGTGTCAGCCTTCAGGACCCTGGTCCCTACTCCCAACAACTGAAGTCTGTTGGCATCACTCAGGATATGATACAGCTTGACAAAACAGTATCTTCAGCAAGCATGACAAGTCTCACCTGGAAATAGCCTCCTAGGAGGTCCTGTCTTTATTCAATCCAAAGTTCTCCTTAAAGTGAAAGAGGCAGCTTGCAAGACCACAGATGACCTCTTCCATTTTCCTTAGCAGTCAGTCCACAGTCATTCCCCTCTGCTTGTAGGGTTTTCCCACCCGTTGCTCTTCCATCTGCTGCACATAGCAGGGATCATGGAAGCAGGGGCCCAGCAGGAGAGCACAGCATGGAGGCAGAGGTCAGGCAGGGAAGGGAGAAAAATAATGACAAAGTGAAGAATAATGAGGAGGATTACATGTCAGGGAAGAAGAAGCAGAGACTGTAGGAAGGTGGGAAGGGAAAGTCCCTGTGCTTGCGGGAAGCCTATGAAGTTCCATCTGGACATGGACATGCTGAAAAGGAGGCTGAAATGGCATCTCCTCCACACTGTTACTGCTACAGATTTCAGTCATGAATTGGTGAGGCCTCTCCATCGAGTAATTTTTGTACCACCTTGGCCCTTGTTTGTTGGGTTTGTTTTGAATAACTGACATGTGACAGACTCATCACATGCCAAACCTCTCCAGGAAGAGCTGAATGAGTGTTTGTCTGGGGGTTTTTTAATCTATATACCCTATCTGTTACACACTATGTGCCAAAAAAAATATTTAGTACTCCACAACAGGATGCGTGTTTTGGAATTAGAGTGAGTGAAGGAGGTCAACTGCACTTAGCAATGACAGGTTGCAGTGGATATAATCCAGTCCTTTGCACTCAAGAGTTCGTGCTTTTGAAAGGCAGCCGCACTCAGAACAGCACTGGGAAATTTCCAAAAAAGAAAAAAACCCTCTGCCAAAAGACAGGTTGTTTCTGTCAGCTTACTGAACTTGGGAATATGAATACACGTTCAAACAGCATTGCAGGAAGCAATGCAGCTCCTTGGGTGAGAAGGCCGTAGCATGGTGGAGGAGAAAGCAGGATGGAAATTGTTTGTAGTCTCACCTCAATAAGCTTTTTTTAACCCTGGGTCCTAGCCATGAGTCAGGGGTTGGGGAACACTGTACCCATCAGCTGCAAAACCTCTGCCCTGGTGGCCCCAACCAAGGGACCTCTGGTCTTTTGCTCCATAATTTCTGCTGAAACCATTTGTGTCTGTCCTCTTTGTCTCGGTAGCTATATCCCATTCTGTGCATCTTATTCCACAAGTTGAAATTTGTCTCCTGCCAGTTGCTGCTGTTTCAGGTGTTCACCCTGAATGTCTAAAAGCTCCCTCTGCCCTTGTGACCTGCTCCATTAAACAGGTGTCCCTGGACAGTAGGGGCAGGCTTTAATGACATTTGGATGCTTTCTGCTCTGAGTAGTGGATAAGACATCAATATATCTGACGAATGATCAGGAGGGGTAGGAGGGATCTGTATGTGCTGGATCTCACTAACAACCATGAAGTAAAGAGCTGAGCTCTCCTGCCTGTTTACCATCAGGTTTAAAAGGTCAGGCTAGGGATGATGTCTATGAAGGGGTTCAGAGACTTGAGGAAGTTGTCACCAAACTGTAAGCATTGTTTTCCAGTACCCATAGTTTAATTTTAAGAGCAGCTATCAGTGTATTCTCCCCATTTGCTGGGTGCTTTGCTGACCTCTCTCCTCCCTCTGCATGTTCCATAGACACACAGGGGAGATAGGGTGTGTGAGTGCATGGCTCATCAGGGCGGTACTGGGAGACTGTCTCCACCACAGGTATTTTTCTGACCTCAAGTAAGTTGCATAGCTTTCTTCATCCAATCCTTCCCCTTTTAAACAGTAGTTTATGGCTGCCCAGCATATTGCAGCAATGTGCTGAGATACCTGAACTGCCTTCTAACCCCTGTGAGACAGAGGTTGTATTAATCCAAGTGAAGTATGGCACTTATATGGCTTAGGACTTCTTGGCAAATCTTTGATACATGACACAACACTGAGCCATATAAATGCTTCTTGTTACCAGTGTTTTAACCTTTTTCACTTTGGAAGCCCTGAAATATTTCAGAAAAGGTACAAACAGCTTCAAATGTCCCAGATGTAGGTTTTGTGTATGTATTCCTTAGCTGTCACCCCCTTCAGTTCACGCACAGGTCAAACCCTCCTGCAGTAAGTACATTAGAACAGGCAATCTCTTTCTTTTTTGCTTTTGTTTTTTTTCAGTGAGCAAACCATACATGATATTGAGGCTCTAAACAGCTTAGCACAGGCAGAGAGAGGGAAAAAACCACAGCAGTGGCGGGGTCTAGGTAATGTTAGTTGTCCTGAGCCTGCCCAGCCACCTGCCTGGGGCTGTGTGCCCACACTAAGCAGGGGAAGGCTGGCTCAGGGCTGTGCACTCACAGTGCTGCCATACAGGCACAGACATGGGCACAGTGCTTGTGTGCTTCTCCCCATACAATTTACTGTCCCTGCGACACTAAACTGGATCACTGTGTGAATCTTGGATTATACTATCCATCTTTCCTTTCTGGAAGCATGCTTTCACTCAAATGCCATGTAAAGACTTTTTCTTCTTTTTATCTTCTGCTTGATCTTTGTGTTGATGGGTCTGTTGCTTCTAACTCCAGTGACACTCAGAGTTGTGCAAGTGTTTGCAAACATGGGAGAAGATGAGTCTCTGCTTGAATGAGATTATAATCTTTGAAGCCAACAGCAAACACTGAGCATGTGGATAACTCCTGAAAGCACGTCTGAGAAAAACTGGCTGAAAAACAACATTGTTGTTAGGAGCAAAGTCTTAAAATTCCAAACATTTAAAAACAAATTAAATTTTCTGATTTCTCTTAAATTAGCATTTATTGTGTTTATTATTCTTTGTGCTTTCTTGTGAAGATGTCACAGTGTCTCAATGTCTTTTCCATTGATTTATCACAGACTGAGATTTTAGCAAGTAAACATTTTAGTAGCTATTTTGGTAACACTGTGTCAAAATATTGGATGAAAAACAATTAAGCAGCTCAACACTTTCACAAAATAAGAAAAATATTATTATTTTTGTTGTTATTATTATTATTATTATTGTTGTGTTGCAAGGAATTTTGTTTTGTGAAAAAGTACCTCTTGCCAAAGTCATTTATTGAAAAAAAGGCAGCTGTCTTTTGTGGGTCATATGTCTCAGAGAGCCTTCAGCCTGTGCAATGCAGAACCTGGCCCTGAGGTATGAGGGCTGATTTCCACACTGTGATTTGAGCTGCCGCCAGGCAGCTGCTTGTACATTGCTCAGTGTTGGTGGGGCAAGTCCACCCCAACCCAAGGCAGAGAGACATTTCCTATAATACCCAAATCCTGGCTTTTTTTCCCTGCTGTGTAGTCTGTGACATAGAGCACAGTTTATTCATGTGTGTCACTTTATTTCCAGCAGGGAATTTACAGAGCAACCATATACTTCCTCATTGGGATTTAAGGCTCTGCCCAGCAAATTAAAACAGGTTTGGAAACTGGTCGTTGGCCTGGAGGTTGGGAAGCAGCTCAGGCACTTTACACAGTGCTTGACGTGCATCTCCTCCGCACTTCATCTTGGGTCCCTGTGCCATCATTATTATACTCTGGAAAGCTGGGGTATTTTCAGCTCAAACTGCCTGAAAAAATTGTGATGGTTTTGTGAGCTACATTTTTTCCTGTGGTAGGAGGGTGCTGGTTAGTTTGCAACACCTGCAGTGCAGGGTGCTGGCATGTGGAGGCATTTGTGGGTGCAAATCCCAGGTTAAGTTGGAGGACAGAGCAGAGGGAGCCAGTCTGATGCAATCACACCCATCCTGTCTGCTGGGAACTGGGCCTCACATGTGGCCTCTCCCAAACCTTGCTCAAGCAGGATTTGGGAAAATTTTATCTGGCATGTACCAAAACCCCACCTGGAAGCATGTTAACCATTCAGCATTCATATCCAAACACTGGATAGTTGGAGGGCCACTGCTCAAACCTGCCTCCTGGCCTTGTGAGCTGTTGGTGTGGATCCTGTGATGCCTGTGTTGAGGAACAGGATGGGACTGCCCTTGGCACCAGGTGTTGGCATGGGTAAGGAAACTCAAAATGTCTTTCAATTGTCATTCATCTAATTATTTTTAAATTTCATTTTGTTTAGTTCATCTGTTGTTATCCATTGAATCTGATGTTTTTCTTTGAAAATTACCAATTTTCTTCACTCTGAGCCTTCCCGAGTGCTCAATTCTTTGCAAGCACCATTAGTCCATAGGCAGCCTTTCCTCTTTGCTACTCTCTTACCTTTAAGAAGATTATCAGCTGGCTAATGATTTTATTTTTTTGTTCCTCTCTAGACATTTTTTCTGCTACTCTTCAACACTAGGAAAGTGCTGCAGGGTAAACTTGCTACCCTAAATTTGTACCACATTGGAAAATGGATGGAGAATATGAACAGTGAGTACCTTTCTGATAGGGAGAAAGTGAACCTGTCTCTAACAAGCCCTTGGCAAGAGCCTTTCATTCCTTTTACCTGTCCCACTGGAAGCAGGGTGCTCTTTCTAGGGGGCATTTTCCTTGACCACACCAGCCCCATGCATGGTCTATCACTGCTATACCTTTCTGTAGCTGTGGTGGATTTACATTAGCTGATGCTCTGCCCCATTGCCCAGGACAGAGGATAACCAGGCAGTGTTTCTCATACACCATTTAGATGATTTAAACATTTAGAAGTTTAAATTAGCCTTCTTTTGATGAATTCCTCATCTGCATTCCAAAAAGAGCCTCATTACCTTAGGACAGAAGCATTATTTACCTATCATTTGTTTCTCAATATTTTGCTCTCCTCCAAGAGCACACTAATACTTCCCACAGCATGAGCTTCCCCCAGCGCTGCCCTGGTGAGCTGACAAATCTCAGTGACCCTGCAGCAAATGGGACGGGGGCTTTGGAGGGTAAATGAGGGCAGTCTTGGAGGATAATGTGGCATTTGGTGGCACTTAGCCATAATGCAACAGAGCAAAGGAGGCTTTTTAAAAAAAACAGATTGAATAAATAAGACATTATTAAAAAATCCTTAGCCAAGACACTTGTTGTTATTATGAAACTGAAGATCAGTGTAATCCTTAAAAGGTTTTTAATTTCTGTTTAGAAGCACCTGCCCCCTCTCATGGCACTGAAAGGTAATTTTCCTTTGAAGACAGATTCTAGTTTTTCTGCATCAGTGACAGTCTAACGCTGTATCGACATCTAGTGGATTTCCCACAACATTGCCACTGGCTTCAGTGTGGGTGCTGGGAGTGTGCAGCTTTGCCTAGGAGAGTGAGGTGCCCTGGCTATTCCTGCCTGGGAATGCCCTAGCCACACCAGCCTTTTTCCAGCCCATCAGTCAGCAACCAAGTCTGATAAATCTACAGGTATTCACATGTACAAATTCTAACTCAAATAAATAGGTGTGGGCATCTCTGTGCAGAATAGCACCACAGGAGTTCACCTGAGCCTATGCAGTTATGCTGGTGGCTTACATCTGGTTTTCTTACACATTATCAGTATTGGTACAGTTATTAGCTCAGTATCACCTCCATGGTGCAATTAATATTCTCAGTGCCTTTATATGTGCACAGCAGAAAAGAGAAGACAGGAGGAGACAGAGACAGTGCAGCTCAGCTTAATTCTTATATTTTCTTTTTCAGAGAACATTACTATTAAACACCATTAGAAGATCTGTGTCCCACTCCTCATGTCTACCCTACCTTTAGATACACCACTCTGGACATTTCTTGTTCCCCTTCCCACTCCTGTTTTCCACCCTACCCCAGTGCAGCTTAACTACTTATGCCATGGCTCTTTGGGGCTGGTGCATCACAATGGATAGCTGGAGGGCTTCAAACATGGACAGATAATTGTTCCTAGAGGTGAATTTTTGTTTGGATAATTGTTCCTCGAGGTGAATGCACTACACAGCCACTGCATGGAGTAGGTGCCACTCTGGCTGTGCCACAGACCTGTGGGAGGGGGCACAAACCCCTTGTGCCAGCAAATGCTGGCTCCATCACTGCAGTGCAATGACTTTCTTCTCCTGTATCACCCTCCTCGCTGTCTGTGCTCCCTGCTTGACCCTCCTGCTTTCCATGTCAACCAGATGCATGCGACTGGCTTCACTCCATCTCTCAGGTTCAGGAGAGGACCCTCATCCTTGCCCCCCACCACTGCTGGGTAGGTGGTGCAGGTACACTGCTAGGTATGGTGCTGCAGCCCTGGAGCAGCGTCTCTCCCAAACACCAGCACTGCCATTCAAGAGCCAGGGATGAGCTGCAGGTCCTGCAGCACTCTAACTGCCCTATCCAAGACGTTCATCAGCATGGCCCAACAGCTTGCCAGAGCTGCAGTGGATGTCTTTGCCTGTTTGGATGGTGGCACAGGCCCTGCAGGGTGTGAAGAAGCCACTCTTTCTTGAGGATCCTTCAGCAATCAGGGCAGGCTTTGCTAGAAGTGAAGCTGAAGGAAGAGATCCCAGGCAGACAGCAAGACACAATCAGCTGGCTGGGCAATTTTTGTATCACTGTCAGATCCACACGTTCAAACAGCAGGAGGCAGACCCTCAAAATCATGAGGCTGCACAACCCTGGGATTTTTTTTTAAAGCCCTTAGTGCCTTTCTTTTTAGTTCCTGTGCATGTTCAGAAAAGGTTTTCAAGGTTTTTACTGCAGCCACCAGCCAAGACTTGGCTGTTTAATTCAGATTGCATTTAAACTGTACTTGCTTAATGAGGTAATTCTCCTCCAAAGTTAAAAGCCAAGCTCCCCGTATAGGTGATCAAAAAAGGGGCTGGGGCTTCTGAATGCTGCTGCAGTTCACTGCAGTCCCATAAAAAATATTACCCCTCTCCAAAATCTTGCTTTTCTTCATGTTAGGCACAAAAGAAAGACATACAAGAACTCTCACTGGAGGTCTAAGTACCTCCTTCTCTACACTGACTATATGGAAAAATCCAGGTGCTGCCTTTAGAGGAAATAGGATTCTTTTTAATGTTCATCTGCTGGAATTAGGCTAGTAAGGAAGTACATGAAGATTCAGCATAAACCTGCAGAGTAAAAGAAACCAGTAGGTTCAGCAGCTGCAGATAAATGTTAAAGAATCTAATATTAAAGATATCCAGAAAATTTAAATTGCATTCTATGTTTATTTATAATTTAAGTGTCAAAATTATGTGATAGGAAGTACAGTGTACAAGACACCTAAATATGTTATAAAATTAAAAACTAAATCTGAATAAAGTTTAAAAAATGTAAAAATCTTGTATTTGAAATGAGAGAAGAAATGTGTTTCTGTTCTGGTTTGGTCAAATATAGAAATACATCCTCTGAGAGAAGGCAGGTTACAATCATCCCTCTCCCACCAGGTTCAGGAAAAAATAAATTTTCCTCGAAGGAAAGTGAAAGAGATAAAAACTATTCATTTAACAAACACACAGGAAAAACATAATGATGCTGAATAATAAAACCCCTCACCCTGCTGAAAGAAACCTGGGAAAATTTCAGAGTCCTTCTGTAGATCTCTCTCTCCCCCTCCTTGGAGCTGGGACGGGGTGGTGGGCCCACCTCCAGGGCCAAGGCCTCGGTGGAAATTCCTCCCAATGTATTCTGATGTTGAAACCATCCAGCAGAGAGAAAAGGGAAAAAAACAAAGTCCCAGGAAAACAAAAGTTCAACTCTCCAAAGGAAAAGGCAAAATAAAACTGCCGAAAACTGGCTGGAAAGAAAAGCAAGCCTGGGTGCTTCCCTTCCCTCCCGCTCTCCTGCCGCAGCTGAAAAAAAAGTCTCTATCTCTGTGTGACCTTGAACAAGCTGCAAACTGCTTTGAAAAAGTTTTGCTCAGTTTTTCCTCCCCCCTCTCAGGCTTAGTTTAAAGGCATAGAAAGGTACAAAATTAATTCCTGAGCATAGAGCAGCGATATGGGATACACATCATAAAGTCACCCCAAGACAGTTTCTTAGGCCTTCTTTACCTGAGAATAAATTCTCTAAATTAACTGGGACCTACAAAACTTTCTCCTTGGACACAAGGTCATTTTACAATAGAAAGTCGTGTTATTAAAAAAGAAGACTAAGTGTAATTGGTACCAATAAATAAAAAATCCTACAGCTATTATAAGGCACAAACAGAAGAGACTCATTAAATACAAAATAGCTTCAATAAAAGGAACACTGAAAGAACTGCACTTATCTCCACCAAGGTCTCCTTTAACCCCCCCCCCCCCCCCCCCAATTTCTGCAAGATAGATGTGGAGCAGATGCATTCAGACAACAGGGAAAATTATTAAGGTGGTCCTTAACCAAATCCAAGGAGAACTAACATCTAGCTCATTCACTATGGACAAAATAATGTGTTTATCATAAGCCCATTTGAGTGTAAAGAATTGTGGAAGTTCTCCAAAAGAGGAGTCCCTTTCCAGTTCATCCTCATCAAGAGATCAAAAGAACCCTCAGCAACCAATGAAACAAGTAAGCAACTATTCGAAACAAACATGAGCCAGCCTCAAATAGTGGTCATAGGGGAAAAAAAAGATCAGGTGGTGTTTTTCATGTGCTCCTCCCCCTTTCCCTTCCCACCCCTGCTCCAAACTCACGTGTTCAGCTGTAAATCTCTAACTGTATGCTTTTGTTCATAGATCGTGTTTGTCAGGAGTTGAAAGAGTTTTGAGGAAGTTCTTTGTCAATCAGTGTTATTAATGACATAATTGTAAATCTCACTGTCATAGTATTGACTGAGGAAATACGTACTTTATGACCCAAAGGAATATTCTCCCAGTGAGGAAAGTGGTGGTTTGAAAAAAAAAGTGAGTGGTTTGAAAAAAATTGCCTAATCTTTGTTCCGTTATACCTCAAAGTCATGCATGCAACTGGGCACTGATTCGAAGATGAACTCAGACTGCCTGAATCTCACAGCATCAGTAGTGTGCAGATTTTCTAGATACATCACTTAGCCGGAAGTCCAACAAATTGTTCAAAATTCATATGTTTGTTAATTGCAGTGGAAATAAAAGAAAGTTCTGTATTTTTCCTAGAATCCCTCTCTTTATAATTTTTATTTTGCATATCTGTGCTTCCAGGTAACTAGGGCTTGCCCGGAAACAGACCAGGTTCAGCCATTAATTTCCCCTTTTCAAATCAGTATTATCAGTATTATCAGTAACCTGCCTCAGTTTCCTTTTCTGTAGAGTCACCCTCCACAGTATTGCTGGTGTGACAATTTGCTCTTTTAAAGCCAGCTACAAACCATGCTTATGTGAGTGGTATCCCTGCCCGTGTCTAGACAGTAGCTGTGGAGGGATGGGCAGAGGCAGCAGGAGGAATTTTTATTGGCAGCCAGGTCCAGAGTACAACAGCTTCTCCCCTTGAGTCTCAGAGCCAGGCAGAGTCAGGTCAAGATCCAGCAGATAGAAGCCTTTGCTCTCCGTCCCTGGTGAGATCATTCCACTTTCCCTGCTGCTGTGGTCCTTCACAGTTGTCTCTCTCACCCCATTGAAACCCAGGCTGCTGCTCTGTGCTCAGTGTGGTGCCTGCACCTCGGAACAGCCACACACCTGTACTGTCACCAAAGGCTGGGGCTGCGTGTGGAGCTAGGCTGATGGCACAGACACACTGCTGTGCTGACACTGGCTGGGCCCTCTGATAAGCTTTTTCGTGGAATGCAGGGCATTAGCTTAAAGCTGTGGAGCCTTAAACAGTTCCTGATGTAGTCCTTGACTGAGCTGAGAGCAGTGGAGCTGTTCAGTCTGTGCCTCATCAGCACAGAGCAGAGGAAAGCGGTCCCTGGGGTGATGCCTGCAAGGAGTCCTCAGATGAGTGGCTCTTCCCTGCTCTCATGCATCACCTCTTCCTCACCAACAAGCCCCACCAGCTGGAATGCTCCTGGCATCTTTGCACCCCTGTGCCATCATGGCTGCTCAAGGGGGTGAGCAGAGTGCACCCACCTTTGCTGCTGGAGGCACCAGGCCTCCACCAGGTCATGGAGGTGTCCAGGGCACTGAACAGGTGCCTGGTGACCTTGCGTTGAGATCAGCTGAATAAATAAATAATTTTTTACGGAATCACGCAATTTAAGATGCAAAGGTATCACTTCAGATCATCTGGTCCTATCCTTACAGTACTCAAATTCAGATCCATCTTTGATATTAGACCATGTCACTCAGGGCCACATGTAGTCAAGTAGTGAGTATTTCCAAGGATGGAGATCCTACTAGAGATTTCAACAGGTTTTATGGATTTTATGCCTGATGAGACATCATCCACAAGTTAATTTGTGACCTTGGATCTCACATAAGGAACTCTGAGCTCTTGGGTATGCAATGGGCGTGGGAGCATGCTTTTCCTTCCTGGAAGCCAGCTGAACCCACAGGATACATGTTTGCTCAACTCTGTTTCTCAGCTAGGCTGTCTCTCTTCCCTCTCCTCCCCTTAGCTTTGTCCTATTTTAGTGAACTTCAGCAGGAAGCTGTCCAGCAACAGAAGTTATTTCTTTCTGGTTTTGGAAAGTACCTGGTACATTTGAAGTGCCACCAGAAGCATGATGAATACTAGCTGTACCTCTGAGAAGAGATTGTTTTACCCATGGATCTTACACAAGCAACACCATGACCCTGCTATTGCCTTAACAATGACAGATATATTACTGAGGGCCAGATTCAATACAAATCCATCTGAGTTATCCTGAAATCAATTTTTTAGGTCTTTTGTGGCCTTTCATGGGACCATAATGATTTTTTTTATTGAATTGAAATGTACCATGTCCTCTGAAAAGTAATTAAGGTATTATGCAATGTTAGTTAGTGTTCCAAAACTTGCACAAGATGTTTTATAATGCAGTGTTTTATGTAAAGAAATGATACAATAGAGTAAATGATTTTGCTACTTTTTAAAATCCTACGTATGAATAAGTGCCAGATACTAACAAATTGATTGCATTTATTACAAGAAAAGCCTAATCTCTTTTGTATACATGTACTATCTGTGTAATTTATTTATTTTTTCTTTAATTCCAGGGATATATGTTAGAGAAATCTTCGTATTAAAGATAGACTGTATCCTGGGTAAGCTTTCCATGTGTTCATGATGGCCTGTCATCACTTCAGAGAGAATCAAGCACATCTTTAAAACAGACTGTGGAATAAGTTTTAATACAGAAAAACATTTTATAAAATATTCTATTTTGACAAAGGGTGAAAAAGTGTATTCTACTACTTCTTTTTAAATGTAAAAATATTATTTACAATAAAGAATTATCTGGTTTTCTTAAACTAGAACAATATAAATATCAAATTTCAGTTTTCTAGCAAATTGTAAGACTGGATTGTGATGTTGACATTGACAGAAGGCAAGATCTCAAAGCATCATGGTATACAAAGTCCCAGAATGGGGGGAGGAGAGAGGTATGGCCTCAGAAAGACAACTTACCAACAGATAAATGACATTTTGATTTTAAAAACATGTGCAGCCTTTGCCAGACAAAATCTCTGTTTTTAAATTCTTTCAGTGGAACTTTATTCAATCAGAAAAAAAAATCACCATCTCCATAGGCATAGAGCTCAGGACTTGTTTCCTAGTTACGTGGGTGTGTTGGGTTGACCCTGAGTTGATGGACAGTCTTTAAGACCAATTACGCTTCTCACAATTTACATATTTAAACGGCACGGAAAGGCGGGACTTCCCTTTTTGGTCGGAGCTCGCCTGCTGGAAGGTGGGGGGGGCTCCGAGCCTCCCGGCCCCGCTGGGCCGGGCCGGGGCCACTGCCCCTTTCCCCCTTTCCCATCGCTGCGGCACAGACCCTGGGTCACTGAGGGGGACTGTCCCAGGCAGCTAAAACCAGCCATGGACTGCTCACAGCTAAAACCATCCAGCGCGGCTTCTGGGGACAGGCGGGTCCCTCTCCCCTCCATGCGGAGCCGGCGGAGCCAGCGGGAGCCGGCAGAGCCTCCTGTCTGCAGCCAGCACACTCCGTGCTGAACTGAAGAGGACACCACGCAGCCAGCAGCACAGAGGGAGCGAGGCTTTCCCCACCGTAAAGCCCGAACAAGAACACTCTTCAACATGGCGGCTTCAGAGTCAGAGAGAAAGAGAAGTGAGTCACGTGGGACGGAGCTGAGCATGGCGACAGGAGAAAAGAGGGCGGTGCCGCGATTCTGGCGCGCAGCTTAAAAGAAACCTTCTTGCATGCCGTGGTAAGAAACTGTAATACCACAAACTGTTTGTCTCTTTAATCCATTTGAAGAACATGAGGGGGGGGGGTGGAGAATCAACGTGTGCCTATGAAGTTTGTGAAGAGTGCCTATGCCAGGCTATATAGAAGCAGTGAGAGGCTGTTAGAGACTTGTGGCGAAGAAAAGCCTCTGTGTGCAGGCCAAAATAACTTATCCTTAAAAAGATGAATAACCCCATGTGATGGCCCATGTTCTGTAGTGTGAAAGAACTGTGAAATTCTTCATGGGAGAGATGTCTACACATAGCAGACTGTTTGTTTCCGGGCGGGTCTGCTATTGGTGGCAGTTTGGGAACCACGTGCAACTGAAGGAAAACCCTTTTTTCCTTAAGCATAAGAGAGAGACTTTTCAAGAACTACAACACTGACTAACATCCCATGTTCTGTTATCCCTTGTGTGAGCTGGATAAAAGGAGAGAAGTGCTGGAAAGAGGGGGGGGGGGGGGGGGCGGAATTTACTTTAATTTTGTTTTGTTGTTTTCTCTTTACTTTTAATTCTGTTAGTAATAAAGCTCTTTCATTGTACTGCAACTGTTTAAGGTTTGTGGCCTGCTTTGTTTTTCTCCTAATTCTTATCTCACAGAAGGAAAATAAGTAAGTAATGAATATTTTGAATCAAAACCACTACATTTAATTGGTGTTTCCGCCCGGTTTCAAACTCAACCCGCTACATTTATGGTGGAGATGCTGGGGGGCAATTAATGAGCGCTGTGAGATGAAGATTAATTAGGAGAAAATAATAAGCAAAGCAAGTAGAAAGTTATAAAATTAAGTAGAATAATAGAAGAAATTTGCTTTGTAGTAGTGGTAAAAATTCTAGGGGTGGAGGTTTATGTAATTTGTTTTCTTTTAGCTCTGGTTTTGCTATTTTAAGTAACTTTTGGATATGTAAATTTTAAGAAGCGAGGGGTGGAATGTGTTGGGTTGACCCTGAGTTGATGGACAGTCTTTAAGACCAATTACGCTTCTCACAATTTACATATTTAAACGGCACGGAAAGGCGGGACTTCCCTTTTTGGTCGGAGCTCGCCTGCTGGAAGGTGGGGGGGGCTCCGAGCCTCCCAGCCCCGCTGGGCCGGGCCGGGGCCACTGCCCCTTTCCCCCTTTCCCATCGCTGCGGCACAGACCCTGGGTCACTGAGGGGGACTGTCCCAGAGCCGCAGGCAGCTAAAACCAGCCATGGACTGCTCACAGCTAAACCCATCCAGCGCGGCTTCTGGGGACAGGCGGGTCCCTCTCCTCTCCATGCGGAGCCGGCGGAGCCAGCGGGAGCCGGCAGAGCCTCCTGTCTGCAGCCAGCACACTCCGTGCTGAACTGAAGAGGACACCACGCAGCCAGCAGCACAGAGGGAGCGAGGCTTTCCCCACCGTAAAGCCCGAACAAGAACACCCTTCAACATGGCGGCTTCAGAGTCAGAGAGAAAGAGAAGTGAGTCCCGTGGGACGGAGCTGAGCATGGCGACAGGAGAAAAGAGGGCGGTGCCGCGATTCTGGCACGCAGCTTAAAAGAAACCTTCTTGCATGCCGTGGTAAGAAACTGTAATACCACAAACTGTTTGTCTCTTTAATCCATTTGAAGAACATGGGGGGGGGGGGGGGGTGGAGAATCAACGTGTGCCTATGAAGTTTGTGAAGAGTGCCTATGCCAGGCTATATAGAAGCAGTGAGAGGCTGTTAGAGACTTGTGGCGAAGAAAAGCCTCTGTGTGCAGGCCAAAATAACTTATCCTTAAAAAGATGAATAACCCCATGTGATGGCCCATGTTCTGTAGTGTGAAAGAACTGTGAAATTCTTCATGGGAGAGATGTCTACACATAGCAGACTGTTTGTTTCCGGGCGGGTCTGCTATTGGTGGCAGTTTGGGAACCACGTGCAACTGAAGGAAAACCCTTTTTTCCTTAAGCATAAGAGAGAGACTTTTCAAGAACTACAACACTGACTAACATCCCATGTTCTGTTATCCCTTGTGTGAGCTGGATAAAAGGAGAGAAGTGCTGGAAAGGGGGGGGGGGGGGGGGGGGGAATTTACTTTAATTTTGTTTTGTTGTTTTCTCTTTACTTTTAATTCTGTTAGTAATAAAGCTCTTTCATTGTACTGCAACTGTTTAAGGTTTGTGGCCTGCTTTGTTTTTCTCCTAATTCTTATCTCACAGAAGGAAAATAAGTAAGTAATGAATATTTTGAATCAAAACCACTACATTTAATTGGTGTTTCCGCCCGGTTTCAAACTCAACCCGCTACAGTGGGCCATCCATAGTTTTGAGATAATTAACCACAGATTTCTTCCGTAAGAAGAAATAAGAGGAAGTTTATTACCTATCAACAACCTAGTATCCTCTGTCTGTCTCCCACATGTTAGGCTGGCAGACACTTCCTAACCTCAAATGCCTAAAGTGTGTTGGGAGCTGCTCTGTGATATGCTGTTTATGAAATAAATCCAGATTTTTGGTTTTTACCAAAACATATATGACTTTTTTTTTGTCCGAAGAGAGACATTGCCAGAGTAATTGTGCTGTTAGAAGACCACCTGATCCTAAAAATCTGCCTTAAGGACCAAGTTCACAATTCCTCATCTAACAGAGATGCAACTGAGATCAAAAAGGGATTTTGTGGTTTAGGGGTACACGATGGGTAGACCCCTGGAACAAAGCAGTAAATGTTTGTATTAATTACATTGATAGTGTGAAAAAGAAAATATTTTTTGTTAAAAGAAAATAAGCTCACAAAGTCTAGCAGTTAATCAAGACTATTTTGGAGGTGTTGTGTACTGTTAAAGCAGTTTCTCGACAAAGTAAACAGCAGTAACCTCAGGCATTTGTTTTTATTTCACAGCTCCCTAACTCGGTAAATCTCCTAAAAATTATAAGGCAACAAAACTCTCGAAAGAGTATATTTGTATTTCAATGGACAAAAGCATCAATATTACTTTACACTGCCAAATGCTATAAAAATGCAAATTATACTTTCCAAAAATCCAGTAGATTGACTATTGCACTATTTTCTATGGACATCATCACTTGATTTAAACATTTTAAATTTAAACTATGAACTGTCAAAGGCAAAGGTAAAAATAAATGTTGGGTATGTTTTGTCTCACAGGGGTGAACAACTAAAAGAAGAACAAAAGGTTATTGAGTAAATATAGATTTTTGGATGGTGGCAGTGGGTATAAAGGTTCAAGATTTTTTTAGTGCTTTTATGACAGACTGACAAAAACATTAAGAAAATTTGACCTATTGTGTATCCAAACTGCAATAAAAAGTGATTTATGGCTTATTTAAACTTGTGATACTGAGGTGGAAGACATTCATCTCATTCTATGGATGCTTAGAATAAATCAAAACTGATTTGTGGATAGGACATTAAACTCGTTTTGTATAAAATCGAAGTTAAAAAAATATACCTGTGTTTTCTCAGACTACTCTCCCTAGTAAAAAAATAACCACTAGACTGGTCAAAGAAAGTGAAGGTCTTCCTTTTCCTACATAGCAAATGTGAACAGCTGCCTGGCTTGAAATGTTTCCCTAAATATGAGTAATGGCTCTGGATGAAGGGGTCAAAGTATGAAATAATCATCAGCATAGCACAGCCAAACTTTTGGCAGTGAATTATCCAAATCCCATTTAAATACATTTTCAGAAGATCTGATATTCTTTTTGTAGCAACAGTGAGCAGGGTGAAGCCAAGGAGAAAAAGAGCAGAATTTAATAGAAAAATCATGAAACTGTGGTTACAAGAACTCAACTCAGACTATAATTTACTAAAATATACTTTTCTTAGATGCTACTGAACTATCTTATCAAAACCAAGGGAAATAGCTGAAGGCACTTTATGCATATCACAAATAACAATTTGTAACAATCAAATTAGTAAAAAAAATATAATTTTTGTATAAAAAAAATGAATTTTTGTATTGAAATTTGATCTACTTTTCTCAAGGCTTCTGAAGTAATCAGGAATTTACTGATATCAGAACTTCTCCTGCAGTAACTCTTATCTTCATGTATTGCTGTCATATAGTTTGGGGGTTTCGCATAGTAAGAACTTGAAGAAGACCCAGAAGTTATTTGTTACCAGAGACATGTGTGAAAAAACACAGGCTTTTACATTTATGAAAGTTCAAGCACTTCCTCAAATCAGGTCATTAGGTCACAAATTTTGTGGAATTCACTAATCTTTGCCATTTTGCCTATCCAACAGCATTCAAGATTTCTTTTTTTTTTTTTTTTTTTTTTTTTTTTTTTTTTTCTTTAGGACACAGTAAGATTTAAAATAGCCAAACCCAGTGTTTCTATTTGGACATCCACAATTAGCACACACTTGAAGGCACAGGATTTGGTCTTCAATTGGACTGGATTGAAAACAATGCAAAATTAAATGTCAGCATTGGCTTTAGTTCACCAAGACTGTATTCTGAAAGTTTCCATTCTGCTTCTTTCAGAGTTTCTTTCACCTTGGTAATAGATAATGCTCAAGCAAAAAGTATTTGCTAGGAAAAAGGAGAGATTTTTCTCTTAATTTTATTCTCTTTGGGGACATAAAAATTACACTGCAGTCAATTCAGAAAAGAAATCCTAAGGCTTCTAATCTCTCTCTGTAAATGCAATCCTGCTAAATCGCTACCTCCCATATAACTTCTGCGTTTGCTAGCAGGCATAGATTTACAGGTGTTGTCCTCCGCCCAATTTCAATGTTCAGTAAAGCAGAGAAGGGATCTTGGTTTCAATCCAGCATAAATCCCTGGTTAGTTTTATGGCCCTATCTCAGGCAGTACACAAGGGGCAAATATAACTCCAGCATGTATCAGGACTCTGGAATGAACAAAGTCTCAGAGGGGCTCAGAGCTGTTTTGAAGACTTTGGGATTGCTTTTTCTACCATTGTAGTATTGGCAAACTCTCACTTTTGCTTTGACTCCTGGACTGAAACACTTGATTTGTACTTGGCTTTGGGTTAATAAATATTTGGGATCTGACTCTTGAAGTAAAAGAAAAGTTAAAACTTTCTACCCTATAGGGACAAAAAGGATGAATCCTTGTCAGGAAGATAAATGGGTGCTGTTTCAGCTGAATTACTATCAACTCTCTCTATCAGACTTCACCTCTCTTTGCTTTGCTACAGCACCAGGGCTTTGCCTTTCTGCAGGGAGGCCACTGGGTGCAAGAGGGCCCTGCCTTAGTGCCAGGGTCTTCCAAAGCACAGGAAGTGATTTGAGAGGAATGGGAGAGAAGGAGGGGTTATGAGGAGTACCATGATTACAGCATACTGGTTGTCTCTTATGGAAAAGCTGGAGGCAGAAAGGACAGAGGGAGACACTTTGGTCTTTAGCAAGCACAGGCTGCCTTTGATGGCTGGATACATTGTTAGTTGTTGTTGTTCTTTTTTTAAAAAAAAAGCTTTTTCCACAATGTCAAATGTGTATCCCATTTGGCAGTGGAGTGTGAGGAATGAGCCACTGCTCTGTGACAGTAGAGGCTGTCAAATTCTGCTATAGTCAGAGCAGTCTTTGCACTGATGCACACAAGGGCAATACTCTGTGGAGGGCCGAAAAATTGTGCAGAATCCAAAACCATAATATTGAGGAAACGTCCCATCTTCCTGCAGGGATAGGGAAGTAATGTGTGTAAGGTGACACAACATTTTAGCTTTTATTTTCATGCAGCTTAAACCCAGAACAGGCTATTCAATGTGAGTGTTTATTTATTATGACTCATTGAATTTCATGCAAATATATATAAAGAGAGAGAAAGAGAAGGAGAGAGCTCTACGAATAAGAAAGTATATTTCCATTCTCATAGCCTCTGAGGAACAGGAAATGAAATAAGAAACAAATAAGAAAAGGAAAAGTAGCCCCCACAGATATCTGCAGTCCCTGCACTGTCAAGGAGCTGATCACAATGCTCAGGTGCTGCGAGGCTTTACTGTGAGTGAGGTAAGATTGTGTCTTGCCTTGATCGTCTCATGTCTGAGATGACAATCCAAACATTCTCGGAAACAATACTTTCTGCAACAGTCTTCCAAACTATACATATTCTTAATATTAGCTTGCACCTAACTGAATTGAAATGCATTTTGTGGAACTAGAAATACCTGACTCTATAGTTTCAACTCCTGTACACCAGAAATTTATTCATACTATTTACTACCTTGTCAATTTTTTTTGTAATTTGCAAATACACCAGCAGTGATTTTATGTCATCTCAGTCATATGAACAGCTTTAAATAAAGAACTGATGACTTGGTAGCAACTGTCTGGCTATTGCACACCTCTTCATCAACAATTAATTTTCTGAGATCTGCTGCTGCAGACAAAATGCTTTTTGTTTTCATGATGTATGTTCTGCAATGCAAACATTTTGGTTAAAGTATTATGCCCCAGTAAAAAATGTGTAAAAATACTATTCTGTAGGAGAAAATTATATTTCAGAAATTAGTTGTTTTCTCTTTAACAACCTGCTGTACCAAAAAAAAAGATAAGGTCCTTTCACTGGATTTGCCTTTTGTGAATCCATGTTAGTTGTCCTGAGTTATATTTTCAGTTTTAATTGTTTGTTGATAGAATCTAAAGTGACAAATTTCATTATTTGACCTGCAGTGGCAATACTCCATTCTTTTTTAATACCTTCAGTTTTCCAAATTTTCTCAATTCGGGCTTCAGGGCTTCAAAGATTCCCCTGAAAATGCTGGGAAAAGAAAAGGGGTAGACTGATTTCCATAAGCTTCCAAAACTCAACTGGACAAGACCCTGAGCAACCTGATTTAACTTTGAAGTTAGACTTGCTTGAGCAGAGGATGGGTCCAGATGACCTCCAGAGGTCCACTCCAACCTAGATTTTCCTATAAATCTATTTTCTGTTTTATACCCCAATTGTGGGTAAATAAACATCTTCCCAAGAGGGGGGATAAAAGAAATAATCATATAGCAGTGTCATATTGCAAGAAGTTACTCAGACAATCTTAAATCCGTCATCCATTAATTTTTGAGTGATTAACATGGCATCTTGAGAATCTTCATTTATTTTTTTGTACAAGGTGTTTCTTGACTGTTCTAAGTGCGTAATTAGAATTAATTAATGCTGGTATGGAAGATTTCAGAGGGAGAAGAAAATCACACAATGCTAACATCAATAAGACCTTTCATTGTTTCATCAGTTGGTGGAGCTAAAAAGGTTTCTAAGAATCTTTTGCTCAAAATTAGCGTGTAATTGAATGTCACAACACTTGCAGGGTTGCAATGGACTCAACACCTCTCCTTTGACAGAAAGGGAAAGGGTAATAAACTGAGGGCAGCTTTAATAGATTAGTTCCTCTCAGTTAGAGGAACACATATGTATGCAAAATCCATCAACAAAACACAGCTTGTTGCAGAATGTCAGTGCTACAGGAATACCATCGCCTCAGAGTACTGACGTAGAGAGGTGGTGATCCTGCCTTAGCTCCTTAGCTGCGTTTTCCCTCAAGAATTAATTCAGAATTTCAATTTTATATTAAGTGCAATGAATCAGTTTATCTGCAGCTGTATCTGAAAGAAGTACTGTGCCTTTTATTTTTAGATGCATTAAAATCAATTTGTTGTGATTAGTGCTTCTCATTTTCTGAACTTCCTGCTTTCTGAGCAAACGACAATTAGTTTGCTAAGAATACCCAAGTCTTAAAGGGAACTTCATAAAGCTCTGATACAGAGTCAAGTTCTGCTTCCATTCCTCTCACTCTACAGCCGTTTTTTTATTCTGATTTCAAGACTGACTCCAGTCATGCACCTGTTTGACTCAAGCTGGAGGATCTGACACAGCATTAACCTCTGAAGCACTGTTTTTTAAACAAAAAGTGACTGAGTGGGATTTTGCGTGCTCGGTAGGAGCCTTCCAGCCACCAGTCACTCCTGCAGCAGAAACCCCCTCTATCCCACTGAAATCTTCCTCAAGGAGCTATTTCAGGGGGAGCAATTTAATTTGGTGCATACTGAAATGCCTGGTTTACTTTTCTAAGCTGACCCATGCATGAATTTTTAGCACAACTCTATTTAAATGAATCACAGAATCCTATGTACTGAGTTGGAAGGAACCTAAAGGAATCATCAAAGGCCTACTCTTGGTTATTGACTGATCAGTTTAATCTTTCCGGCACTTTCATCTGACCCATAAAATGATGTACCAGAGGCACCTCAAGTCACCACTGATGGAACTGAATGGACCCCTTGGGCTCCAGAAGCTGATGTTGCACTGGTGGGCATGTGGATCCCAGCCCAAGCAATGAGCTGTAAGATGAAAGTGAACTCATTGCAAGGTTGCCAATCATGCAATGAGTTGTCAAAATAGGGATTCTGTGCTTAAAAATACGTTGAGGGCAGAAGGTTATCCTAATAGGTCTGAGTCTATCCTAATCACAGGGCCTCTCACTGCTCCCTTGACCACTTTGTCTCATTAGCCAGGGAATTATCCGAGTCATCCTGTTGTTTTCAAGGTAAGATCAGCTTGCAAGAATGAACCTTTCCCATTCATCCAGGAAGATGTCTGCATGCATATTCATTTTAACATTAGTCATCACCTTACTTTTTTAATCTAATCAAATTCATTTTTCATTGTTTTACCTGACCAGGTTTTTAATGGATCTTAAAAAATGATGTCTGGGTTTGCTGTCTGTGTTCTCTCCAAATATCTGTGTTAACAGTGGACAGATTGTATTAGCTAACAAGAATGTTACTACTGGTACAAGCTGTTTCTGTCTCTCTTCCCTACCAGAGCAAAGACTTTACAAAATATTGTTCCTGTTTTCCCAATCTCAGCTTGCAAAATGTGGTTCTTCCCAGTTATCTTTGCTGCCAAAATGAATTCTCAGCTTGAACACTGCAACCTCAACAGGGCAGCCTCTTCCATATTCTTCATGCCTGCTCATCTGAGTACCATCAAAGCCTTCATTCACTGCATCTCCAACACTCTTCTGCTCTGATATGTTGGTCTGGCTTCCAGACCCCACAGGCTTCATTTCGTGCTCTACAGGTCATCTCAGGTCTTGCTCTACAGTGTTAAGCTTTCAGACATGATTGCTATTCAGAGGAGAGCTTGGGTTGGGAGCCAAACTAGCACTTAGGCAGCTTTCAGATACCTAAATTGCAAGATGTGAGTCACAAATCTCCCTTCCTCTCCCATCCTTCCCCTCTACTCAAAAGCCCCTATTCCTGACGACACCCAAGATGACCCTGCAGCCTGCAGAGGACTCATTACTCTTCTCCAGTTCTGCAAGTGCCCTGAACCGTCCCAACTCTGCAGCTGCACGTCTGTCTTTGGACCATCTCCCAGTGCAGATATTCTCCTATATAATTCCTTTGGCAGGCCCCACACTGAGCAGGTTAGGCACCTAGGCAAATATTTGGATGAAGGGGAGAGGTGCTGTGTCGTCTTACTCATATCATTTGGTGGCTCACAAATTTTTCTGTCATAACCTCACTTTCAGTCACAGTTTATGACCTGGCTGCTTCCCTCAAAGAGGGGACCATTAATATTTTCCAACACCTGAAATGGCTCACATCAGCACCCACCACTTCCCAAGCTGTGTCCTAACCACAGCCCTAGGTTAGGGAGACTTCTGCTAGCTGTCTTGTCTCTCCAGTGGAATTTGTGCTCCTCACTGGAAAGAGAAGAAAGCATCTTCAACCCTGTTTTTTACACCATAGCCAGACACTTAGGGAACTCCCTTTGGAGGTCAGAGATGTGGGTTTGACCCTGATTATTTGCTCTCCACTCCTAGCAAAAAAAGGAGGGCAGAGATTGAATATTTTATTCACTGGTTGTGGTTAAAACCATTAAACTACTACATAAATATGGGGACCAATACTTTCCAGACTGCTGAACAGTCCCCAAACTCTACATCAGTGAGAGAATCAATCCATATTGTCTTCAGGGATAAGGTATCACACCCCCCAACTTGCTGTCACCTACCTACTTCCACAAATCTACTCCTTCACCCCAATTTCAGCATTGACAATTTCTGCTTTGTTTCAACTGATGTGATTTAGGGAGTGGAAAGGATGAATGGCTTTTATTTCACATTAAACTGCCATTTCACAAAGGGATATGGCTGGATTCCATTTCCATTATCTAGTTTGACCATTATCTGACATTTCAGATGGAACTGATTCATTGAAATTATATTACCTCAGCACTCAGTGGTTACTCACTGCCTTCAATAGGAAATTGTTCAGATAATCCATTGGGGCATAATTTAAAAGGGATATGTAGAGTACTCCTGCAAGTAAGGCAAGCAGCACTGGATGAGCATGGCTAATGGCACCAAATGGGAGGCAAAGTCTGGTTGAAAAGGGTTGAAAAAGTAACCATTTATTTGAGAGGATTATCAGAAACACACTGCAGTGTTCTTGAAACTAATCCTATTGATTCCCCTTTCTTTTGATCTGTAGTATTTTCCCTATATCAGGCAAGTTGGAGGAACAAAAATGTGCTTCAGGTTCAGTCCATTCTTATTACTTCATTTGTATTCTACAGATAAAGAGAAGTTAATCTTTTATTTATCTGAAGACTATTTTATACATATTATCCCATAACAGCCTTTTCTATCACTGTAATAGTGAAAATTCTATCAGCAGTACCATTATGCACAGATGAGTCGCATTTTTAAAAAGGTAGCTGCAAAAATATGGTATCAGTTCAGACTTTATACTGAACTTAGCCATCAGAGGGCAATTGTTTTTTCTTAACACTATTTTTATGACGGTGTTTGAGAAAGGACAAAATGAAACTCTGAGGAATTACAGAAGTTTTGTTGCAAAAGAGGCTCTTCTACAGTAAGATAAAAACTGAGCAGAGGCATCTATAAATACCTAAAATGGGAACCAGCAGAAATGGGTCGGAGCATCTTCATGCCTAGCCAGTGCAGAATGCTATTGAGCTAATTGAGAGCATCTAAATGCAACTTTGCACTTAAGACATCCTTAAAATCCCATTTTAGTCCTTTTCTATTTTCAAGCTCTGTAATGAAGGTGGAATCTGTACATCCTAAAAGCTTAATATTAATGGGCATATCTTGCACAGGGAGTATCTAAGCTTTGAAAGCCTTGCTAAAACACATGGGGTTTCCATAAACATTTCTTGATCTTTTCAGGTTAAGCGTTAAGAGTGTTTTTGCAGGTTTTGTTGTTTGTCTATTCAGATTTAAAATAGGCCTAATCTTATGTTCATTATAGAAATTAAAAATTTGATCACTGATGCTAATCACAAGACTATAAAATCAACATGTAGTCTGGGTGAGATTTTTGTCAATATCATCTCTTTGGTATTAGTAATATTAGGTTGATAACACAATTTGAAATGCTTTGTGCAACCCCTCACTTATCTTCTGTGGGACATTTTGAATCAGATCTCACAAAGTGAGAAATGTTGCCATAGGCTGACCAAAACGGTATGTAGGGGCATCATAATGGTTCCTTTTTTGGCCTCAAAATCTAAAGAAAAGTACAGTTAGAAAGTGTTTAGGGAAACTTATGTACTAAAACTTTGTATTGATCTGCAGTGAGAAAAGAGGAGAAGACTAAACCTTTAATTTTTCAAAATTGCAAATTGGTGAATTATGCCAATTACTGTTAATAACACTTCATCTGAAAGTGGATATCAGAAGAAAAATCATGGTTTTATAAGGAATAATTATAGACCTTTTGATTACAACCACTAAACCTGCATATTTATGAAGCAGAACAGTTTACATGTTATACATTAGTAAAAATAAAGCACTAAAAGTACTAAAATAAAGGCTCTCATTGTAAATGGAAAAGTTTCTCCTGATTCAAATGGTTTTCCCAGCTTCTCATTGAAACTGCTGTGAGATAACACATCTCAAGGCATGTGCACTGTAACTGCTGCAGCTACAACAGCTACAACTGAAGAGTAAATGTTCTCCAAAGCAATGTTTAGCTACCAGGGGAGGCACTGAAAAGAACTCAGACCTCGCTGAAGGTCAGCTGCACTGAAGAGGAGGGTGCCAGTGGCGAGGGCTGCAGTTCACTGGTGCTGACTGCACCTGAAGGGGCTGCTGGTGGCCAAGGGCTGTGGGGCTTTCATTTTCAGCACAAAGTGATCTTAACTATCTTTCAAGCAGTTACCTGCCTCACTTTAAGTGGGAGGGAAAGGTTCTGCAGTGGGACAGTCTTCGGGGAGCAAAAGGTAGAGAAACTCTGCCAGAGAGGACAACTAGGGCAGGTGGGAGGTGGGCCCTGGGAAGGAGAGGTGTGAGCAGGACCTGGGAAGCTGTGGTTTAAGGGAATTCGGGTGTTGGGTGTTGTTGGACTAGGAGCTTGAGATTTGACATGAAGCTAGAGGTTTCTTGCACAGTAGTGGAGGGAGCAAAGATAAAAGATTTTATGGGGTCACTATGAGACAATGTACTCCTAACAAGGAATACCAGTGTTAAGCAAAGGTATAAACCCCCAAAGCATTTCTCTCCCTTGCCTCTAGCCCCCATCCTCTTTTTTTGGTATCCGGCATATAGAAGTCACATTTTTGAAGGCTTAAATACACTTGGTATAAGGGATGAATTTATCCTCAGCTTTCAAAATATTTTGATGATATTCCTCTCAATTGACTTTTGGACATACTAGGTTCTTACTGGCCTAGAAGAAAGATCAGGTTTTGTACTAAGAATAAGAAGAAATGCTTTTTGCTTCTGTTAGGAGTAGTCTCTGAAAATTAGTGGGTTTTGTGCTGTTCAACATGCTCAGAATCAGCCCAGGATAACAGCCGTGTTAGTAAGGTGAAACTTTGCAGTGGATAAGAAATTATTCAGTGGGTTCAAAATTAAAACTGAATGCAGAATGCTATTGAAGGAGTTCACAATATTAAATGGCAAAATCACAGATGAAATTCAATGTCATTAAATGCAAAGGAGTTCACATGGGAAAAAGTATTCACAACGGTGTCTCGGTTTTGAAAGACAGGTGTCTGCTAAGGAAGGCAGAGGCCCCCCTTGAAGTGGCAGATATAACCCCTTTTCCCTCCAAGTTATTATATTTTGAAATCAAGGGCCTTTAGGCAAAGATGTGGGAAATAGGAATAACAGTTCTTTACTATATATATATATATGTATATAACCAGTCAAACAAAACAACAACAACTATGGCAGTAACAGCAATCACAAACCCAGTGCCAGCCTTCTCGGCTGTCAGGCTATTTCCCCTCGGGTGCAGTTCCGCTCGCAGCCGGCAGGGGCGCTGGCGGCTCCCGGTGAGCAGGGCAGGTGCGATGGTTCCCCCGCGGCTGCAGGGGGCGCTCCGGGGCGAGCTCGGGAAACCCGCGGCACCGGTGCCCTGGGATCCCGGGAAGGGATGGAACAAAGGCTTCACAAACCCCTGGGCAGCTGATCCCGGGCTCTCAGGAACAGCAGGCTGAAACGGCAGGCTGGAACGGCAGGGACGGACGCAAATCCTGGGTGGCAGGCGAGATGTATCCAGATGGGAGAACCCCACGGAGGCCCAGGCAGGCAGGGCGAGCAGGGCCACAGCGTAGCGAAAGCTCGAAGCAGCAGCGGGGCAGGGCAGCCACAGCTCGGTCTCCAGCAGGGCAGGGAAAGCGGCTTTTGGGGTCCCGGCGTTGCTTCCAGCAGGAAGAAAGAACGGCCAAAAAGAAAGAAGCAGCAGCTCCTTTCTCTGCAGCTTCTCTCTCCGGACGCTCAGAGCGAACTGACCCCACACCCAGGTGTAGACAAAGGAGTAGCCAGGCCCGCCCCACTCCCCTTTTTGTCTTTCTTAAGTACAGCTATTTGTCCCCTAGCAACATGCATATGGGAGAAAATTCCTTTAACAGGAAAAAAAAACTAAGACTAAACTAAAACCCCAACATTATCCACCCCGAATTTTTTCCCATACTAACATGTTACATGAAACTTAACTCTTTTAACCATATAAATCTATGCATTACCCAAATTATATACAAATATACATGCTGATACTGATACAAGTACAGAGCCATGGGTAGTTCACCCTAAAACAAGGTCCCCTTGAGGTAAGCATCGGGTCTCTCCATCCTTTTGCATCACCCACCAGGTGCAACCTGGTCCCTGAGCAAAAACAACCCCACGGATGGGTTTGTCTTTGCTCAAGGCAGACTTTACCCAAACAGTTTTTCCAAGCATACCTCTCATGTGCACCACTGGAACCTTATCTCCGTCTGTTGTTTGTAGGGGTTCGGATTGGGCAGGGCCTGCTCGGCTGGTGGAACCTCGAGTGTTAACTAACCAGGTGGCTCTTGCTAAATGCATCTCCCAGTTTTTGAAAGTCCCCCCACCCAGTGCCTTCAAGGTGGTTTTAAGCAGTCCATTACACCGCTCAACCTTCCCAGCTGCTGGTGCATGGTAAGGGATGTGGTACACCCACTCTATGCCATGTTCTCTAGCCCAGGTGTTTATAAGGCTGTTCTTGAAATGAGTCCCATTGTCAGACTCGATTCTCTCAGGGGTGCCATGCCTCCAAAGGACTTGCTTTTCCAGGCCCAGGATGGTGTTCCGGGCAGTAGCGTGAGGCACAGGGTAGGTCTCCAGCCACCCAGTGGTGGCTTCTACCATTGTGAGCACATAGCGCTTGCCTTGGCGGGTTTGAGGCAGTGTGATGTAATCAATCTGCCAGGCCTCCCCATACTTGTATTTGGACCATCGCCCGCCATACCACAGAGGCTTCACCCGCTTGGCCTGCTTGATCGCAGCGCATGTCTCACAGTCATGGATAACCTGGGAGATACTGTCCATGGTTAGATCCACCCCTCGGTCTCGTGCCCACTTATAGGTGGCATCTCTGCCCTGATGACCTGAGGCATCATGGGCCCATCGAGCTAGGAACAGTTCTCCTTTATGTTGCCAATCCAAGTCTATCTGGGACACCTCTATTTTCGCAGCCTGATCTACCTGTTTGTTGTTACAATGTTCTTCATTAGCCCGGCTCTTGGGGATGTGAGCATCTACATGACGGACCTTCACGGATAGTTTCTCTACCCGAGTGGCAATGTCTTTCCACTCTTCAGCAGCCCAGATTGGTTTTCCTCTGCGCTGCCAGTTTGCCTTATTCCACCTTTCCAGCCAACCCCACAGAGCATTGGCTACCATCCATGAATCAGTGTAGAGGTAGAGCTTTGGCCACTTCTCTCTTTCAGCTATGTCCAGAGCTAATTGGACAGCTTTGAGCTCAGCAAATTGGCTCGATCCACCTTCTCCTTCAGTGGCCTGTGCAACTTGTCGTGTGGGGCTCCATACAGCGGCTTTCCATTTCCGGCTAGCGCCTACAATTCAGCAGGAACCATCAGTGAAGAGGGCATATTGTCTTTCACTCTCTGGTAGCTCGTTATATGGTGGGGCTTCTTCGGCACGTGTCACCTGCTCCTCTTCTTCTTCAGAAGATAACCCAAAAGTCTCACCTTCCGGCCAGTTTGTAATTATTTCCAAGATCCCAGGGCGACTTGGGTTTCCAATTCGGGCGCGCTGCGTGATGAGGGCAATCCATTTGCTCCAAGTAGCGTCGGTGGCGTGATGCGTGGAGGGAACCTTTCCTCTGAACATCCACCCCAGCACCGGTAGTCGGGGTGCCAGGAGGAGTTGTGCCTCTGTGCCGATTACTTCTGAGGCAGCCTGGACTCCTTCATAAGCTGCCAGGATTTCCTTCTCTGTGGGAGTGTAGTTGGCTTCAGACCCTCTGTAGCTTCGGCTCCAGAATCCCAGTGGTCGGCCCCGAGTCTCACCAGGCACCTTCTGCCAGAGGCTCCAGGACAGACCATTGTTCCCGGCTGCAGAGTAGAGCACGTTCTTCACCTCTGGTCCTGTCCTGACTGGGCCAAGGGCTACGGCGTGAGCAATTTCCTGTTTGATCTGGGCGAAGGCTTGCTGCTGTTCAGGGCCCCAGTGGAAATCATTCTTCTTGCGGGTAACCAGGTAGAGAGGACTCACGATCTGGCTGTACTCGGGAATGTGCATTCTCCAGAAACCTATAGCACCTAGGAAAGCTTGTGTTTCCTTCTTGTTGGTCGGCGGAGACATTGCTGTGATCTTATTGATGACCTCAGTGGGAATCTGACGTCGTCCATCTTGCCACTTTACTCCCAGGAACTGGATCTCTCGGGCAGGTCCCTTGACCTTGCTCTTCTTGATGGCAAAACCAGCTTGCAGGAGAATTTGAATTATTCTCTCTCCTTTCTCAAACACTTCGGTTGCGGTGTTCCCCCACACAATGATGTCATCAATGTACTGCAGATGTTCTGGAGCCTCACTCTTTTCTAGTGCAGTCTGGATCAGTCCATGACAGATGATGGGACTGTGTTTCCACCCCTGGGGCAGTCGGTTCCAGGTGTACTGCACGCCCCTCCAGGTGAAGGCAAACTGAGGCCTGCACTCTGCTGCCAGAGGAATGGAGAAGAATGCATTGGCAATGTCAATAGTGGCGTACCACTTTGCTGCTTTGGACTCCAGCTCGTACTGGAGCTCCAACATGTCTGGCACGGCAGCCCTCAGCGGTGGAGTCACTTCATTCAGGGCACGATAGTCCACAGTCAATCTCCATTCCCCGTCAGACTTGTGCACAGGCCAGATGGGGCTGTTGAAGGGTGAGTGGGTCTTGCTGACCACCCCTTGACTCTCCAGCTCGCGGATCATCTTGTGGATGGGGATCACAGCATCTCGATTTGTCCGATACTGCCGGCGGTGCACTGTCGAGGTGGCAATTGGCACTCGTTGCTCTTCCACTTTCAGGAGCCCAACTGCAGAAGGATTCTCAGATAGTCCAGGCAGGGTGTTCAACTGCCTAATGCCCTCTGCCTCCACAGCAGCAATCCCAAATGCCCACCTGAGTCCTTTTGGGTCTTTGTAGTAGCCATTCCGGAGGAAGTCTATGCCCAGAATACATGGGGCCTCTGGGCCGGTCACAATCGGATGCTTTTGCCACTCCTTCCCAGTCAGGCTCACCTCAGCTTCCAAAAGGGTCAACTGCTGCGATCCCCCGGTCACCCCAGCGATGGATACAGGTTCTGCCCCCACATGTCCCGATGGCATTAAAGTACACTGTGCCCCAGTATCAACCAATGCATCATATTTTTGTGGCTCTGATGTGCCAGGCCATCGGATCCACACCGTCCAGAAAACTCGGTTCTCCCGTGCCTCTTCCTGGCTAGAGGCAGGGCCCCTCTAGCCCTGGTTATCATTCTTTCCCTGGGCGTACATGCTCGAGGTACCTTCAAGGGGATCCGACATATCATCCTCCCTTCTGTAATGCCTGGCAGCTCGGTCACGGGAGGCTGAGGCTACCTTCACCTTAGCGGAACCCCCTCGGTTAGTGCCTCCCTCCTTGAGTTCATGCACCCGCGCTGCCAGGGCAGAGGTGGGTTTCCCATCCCACCTTCTCATGTCTTCCCCATGCTCACACAGGAAAAACCACAGCTCAGCTCGTGGGGTGTACCCTCTCTCTCTAGCAGGGGGACGACGGGCTCTGACTTGGGGGCCTGTGACTCGCACTGGTGCCACACTGACCCTCCTCATCTCCTCCCTCATCTCCTCCCTCATCTCCTTCATCTCCTCTTTGAGGTCCTGGACCACAGCAGAGACATGAGCTTTCAGCGGGCCATTGATCATGCTGTCATAATGCCTGAGCCTGTTGGCAACAGAGCCCACTGTTTCTCGGGTATTGTCAGCATCAATCGTTGCAATGAAGGTGGTGTATTGCGATGGCCCTAGCCTTGCCAGGTTCCACATCATCTGTCCTGTGCACCTGACCTTATCGGGGTCATTATCATGCTGTCCATCCTTCCCAAAGAGTACCTCTAATATTGCCACCTGTCTTAGCTGTTGGATCCCTTGCTCGAGTGTCTTCCACTGCATTCTATGATGATACTCCTGCATTCTTTCTTTGTGAATGAACCTTTCTCTCACACTCATTAAGAGCCGCTCCCAAAGAGAGAGAGGCCCTGGCTCCCTCACAAATATCTGGTCCACACCTGGGTCCTGGGTCAACGATCCCAGATACCTTGCCTCACCACTATCCAGTTGCACACTTGTGCCCATAAGGTCCCAAACCCGAAGCAGCCAGGTGGTATAAGGCTCACGCCCCCTTCGCACAATGTCGTTTCGCATAGCGCGGAGACTGTCGTGCGACAGGGACTCAGTAATGATCTCTGGCTCTGGCTCTCCTGCTGGTTGTGAGGGCCCTGGTTGCCCATCATCATTAACTGGTCGTACTGATTTGGTCTTATACTTCCTCCTTTGCACAGGGGCGACTGCTGCTGGCTGTGGTTGTCCTTGTGGTTCAGCTGAAGCCTGGACGGTTGTAACATCCGTGGGTTCCACTGCTGCACCATCGGACTCACCCTCTTTGGGGCAGGGAGAGGGTTTTTCACTAGCTGAGGAGGTGTATTCCCTTAGCAATTGGCATATCTCCTGGCGCACCTGGCCCATCTCCTGGCACATCTCCTTGCGCACCTGGCCCATCTCCTGGCATATCTCCTGGCGCACCTGACCCATCTCCTGGCATATCCCCTGGCGCACCTGACCCATCTCTTGGCACATCTCCTGCATCCCTTTTGCCAGTACCCCCACCCAGTTTGGGTAGTCCATTTCTGAGGTGGACTGTTGGGCAGTATCAGTCTGTGGGGCGGGATCTCTAGTGTCTGGGGCTGTGGCAGGCTCTGGCTCTGGGGTAGGATCTCTAGTGTCTGGGGCCGTGTCAGGTTCTGGGGTAGGATCTCTAGTGTCTGGGGCCGTGTCAGGCTCTGGGGCAGGATCAGGCTCTGGGGTAGGAACTCTACTCTCTGGGGCCATGTCAGGTTCTGGGGCAGGATCTCTAGTCTCTGGGGCTGGTGTCCGGGTAGATATCCAAGCCAATCTCAACTTATGCTTGAATGCTAAATAGAGTAGGCCTATCAGCAGCAGATGGTTAGTATTCAGAGGGAATTTAAACCCTTCGAAAATTGATGGGGTGGGCCCAAAGAACTGGTTGAGGGGTTGGGAGAAAACTTCCCCTGGTGTCATTTCCTCACAGAAGGTACCATTGTTAACATAACCCCAAAAACATGTGCTCAGTGTGTGATAGCTGTTTATCCATGTGCCCACATTCCGGAGGAAGTTAAAAACCCATGAATTCCTCACCTTCTCGACCCATAACGCAAGCTGGATAACAGCAATGGTAGCCTTAGTCAGAGGACCCATATTCAAGTAAGGAGCTGCAAAGGGGAAGAATATAGCCACGGCTACATGCCACCCAAACCAGGGTAAACTAGACCACATAGTGCTGCCTAACAAGGTTCCAATATCCAGCACACAAAATAAAGTTATCCAGGAACTGTTATTCCTTTTTCACCTCTATCTCTTAATGCCCTCAGGCCCCACATTGGGCGCCAAGATCTGTCTCGGTTTTGAAAGACAGGTGTCTGCTAAGGAAGGCAGAGGCCCCCCTTGAAGTGGCAGATATAACCCCTTTTCCCTCCAAGTTATTATATTCTGAAATCAAGGGCCTTTAGGCGAAGATGTGGGAAATAGGAATAACAGTTCTTTACTATATATATATATATGTATATAACCAGTCAAACAAAACAACAACAACTATGGCAGTAACAGCAATCACAAACCCAGTGCCAGCCTTCTCGGCTGTCAGGCTATTTCCCCTCGGGTGCAGTTCCGCTCGCAGCCGGCAGGGGCGCTGGCGGCTCCCGGTGAGCAGGGCAGGTGCGATGGTTCCCCCGCGGCTGCAGGGGGCGCTCCGGAGCGAGCTCGGGAAACCCGCGGCACCGGTGCCCTGGGATCCCGGGAAAGGATGGAACAAAGGCTTCACAAACCCCTGGGCAGCTGATCCCGGGCTCTCAGGAACAGCAGGCTGGAACGGCAGGGACGGACGCAAATCCTGGGTGGCAGGCGAGATGTATCCAGATGGGAGAACCCCACGGAGGCCCAGGCAGGCAGGGCGAGCAGGGCTACAGCGTAGCAAAAGCTCGAAGCAGCAGCGGGGCAGGGCAGCCACAGCCCGGTCTCCAGCAGGGCAGGGAAAGCGGCTTTTGGGGTCCCGGCGTTGCTTCCAGCAGGAAGAAAGAACGGCCAAAAAGAAAGCAGCAGCAGCTCCTTTCTCTGCAGCTTCTCTCTCCGGACGCTCAGAGCGAACTGACCCCACACCCAGGTGTAGACAAAGGAGTAGCCAGGCCCGCCCCACTCCCCTTTTTGTCTTTCTTAAGTACAGCTATTTATCCCCTAGCAACATGCATATGGGAGAAAATTCCTTTAACAGGAAAAAAAAACTAAGACTAAACTAAAACCCCAACAAACGGTACATGCATGGTGATGGATTGTAAATGAGCTGCTCCTGCTCAGAAAATGAAGTTTGGGAGCTGTTGTGGCTTGTTCTCCTGAGACATCAGCCCAGTCCTTAGCTTTGGTTGCAAAGACACAATGTTTATTTGGCGCTATTAGAAAGGAATGAAACAGAGAATATAATCATGTCACTCCTCAACTTGGAATTCTTTACGCATTCCTTGTCACACCTTCTCAGGAAGAATATGGCAGAACTAGGCTCATCTACCTCCCAGATGACCTTCACCATTCATTTGTTCTGAACACAATAAATGTTCAAATACTTGGGAGGCTGTTTCTTCCCTTGTGCAGAAGGAAATTTTCTCCTCCATCATTGTCTCTGCTGGAAAAGAGGAAGCCGCCCCACTTTGCCTCTTAGCTGCAAGGCTTAGGCATGTTCATGTTAAGGCAAACTCATAGTCTGAAGCAGGTAAAGCTACAGGTGAAAAGTACAGTTCCTTTAGATGTGCTGGTTAGGTAAAGCTGCAACGACTTTGAGCTTAGTTCTTCCACAACCTGTGTTTTGCTCTGGTTAAAGGTAGTACAGTTACACTCCCTTTTTCTACCTTTGGGGTCACCATAGGTTTAGCAATGAGATAGTTCAATTATCATGCAAGTATGAATCTCTTTTTCTGAGGCTGGCAGATGACTTGAAGCTGGCCACTATGATAAGAGCGTCTGAATTCCTTTTAAGGCTCTGAGGTCTTGGTAGCCACAGTGCTATCAGGGAAGAAGGATCTCTTTCTTTTCACACCACCCCAGACCCAGCACATTCCTCCCTCCTCTGAATGTGAGATAGGCACCACCTCCCCATAAAACCCATCAAAACCAAGGAGCAGGACAATTTCTGAGGGATCCAGGAGCTGTCGTAAGAAAATAATTGACATTAGAACATCTGCAATGGAAGCAATTCAAATGAAAGGGACAGTATATATTTATATCCTTCAGCCTTTATTTTAGTTTTAGTAGTCACCTATCAAATGTGATTCCTATTCAAGTAAATTCCTGCCTATGTGGAAAAGTATCAATAAAACCCACAAAATATTTTTTAAGAACTTTAAAAAGTAAAACCAGAAAGTGTGAAGTATATTTAAAGTTCAGAATTTTAATGTCAGCATGAACTGTGCAGGCAGAACTGGATGGTCTAGAATGAAAAATTTAGACTGACATGTTCATAGTTGGCTAACTCAAGCCCAGAAGCCCACAGGAAAATGTGAGAATCTGTTCTGTGAGTGAAATAACATACGAGTAAAGAAAAATTTCTGAATTACTCTTTCTTCTGTTCACTCTCAGGAAAACAAGAGTGGGCTACAAATTACCCGCATAATAAATATGGCTTTTACAGGTGATTGACCATACTAAATAATTAATACGGAAATAAGGTATGGTGACAAATTGGAATATGGTTTTAGAAGGACAGTATTAATGGCAAGTCCTTCTCCCTATTTGTACATACAGTTAAAGATGTAACAGCTCTTGTAATTTTTTCTTAGGCTTCTTGATATATGATAGCTTTTTTAAACCTCAGCTATGGAAGTCACAGGCTTATGAAAAAAAACCCAAACCAACCCAACATTTATTAAAACTCAGAAATTTTTAAGACTCATGCTTTAAGAGAAAAAACAGGAAGTATGACTAAAACACACTCTAAAAATAGCAGAAAGCAAAAAAGCAAACTGCCACAACCTCCTGATTAATAAAAGCCCACTAGTTAAATTGAGCATGGTATTTTTGATGGATGGCTTGACTTTTGAAACTTTAGGGCTGGAAAAAGTCCAAAAAGAAAACTTTTGGACAAAAACCAAGCTTACCTGACTGACTGAGTAGTAGAAACTTACACCAGACCAGAAGTAACTCCTATAAAACTAATTTCTTACCTTGTACTGGGTACATGAATTGCATGGCAGAAAATGTATTGCACATGCCAGAACATTGGTTAGGAAAAGCTACTGACTGAACATCAGATTTGCTAACTACAGTTAGGCCAAAAGTAATCTAAGTATCACCAGATCATGTCTGGATTAGCAGAGATTCCCTCCACAGTATTAGAATGCGTAACCCACTGCCTGAAGTATATAAAATCAGATGAATGAACACAGTTCATCCTTGGTCAAAATTCTTGGAGTACTATATAATTACAGTACAGGTGATTTGGCTCACCAGGAACACTAAATGATATAAAATGTAATTACTATGCTCAGGGTATATTGTATGCAGCATGTGCTTCCTATTTGATATGGGTTAAAGAAAATTTGCCTCCAAAGTGTTAGCTTTAAGTGTAAGTAAGACATGATGATGTCACTGTGGAAAGCTCTTGCACAGGCCAGTGCAGGATGAAAAATATCTCAAGAATTTCTGCAACAGTATGTGTCTCTAACTCCTTTCTTAGCTCTAAGTTTCTACCTCTTCTCTTGTATCTACTGACCAGATATACTACAGACCCTTTCTGGGTGACAGGAAAGCTCCCTTTGACAATTTTTGGTGTTGGGACTTCTGAATAATAAAACCAGACATGTCTTGAATAGTATATATTCAGGATGGGGAAGCTAGTCCTTGCTGACTAGGCTTACAAAAATGTTTTTGGACCTAAGAGTAACCACAAGTGTTTATCCAATAATAACATGAAAAAAAAAAAGCATGTACTCACATGTGTTGCAAAATGAAATCATGGGCTGGAATTGGGCCCCAGGGCCACAGGGTTTTCCACCTTTGTTACACTTCAAATTTAGGGGATTTTGTATCACATGTATATTTTAGCAGATGGAAGATTAGAAGTCTAAATGCCGCTTTTGGTGTAATTTCAATAGTTACGAACCTTGGATGGGCACTCTCTGAATTTGCTATACATGCAGGCAATAAAATTCTAATGTGTGAGTGTAAAAAACCCCCTTGTTTCCATGTTTATATATATATATGTTGTTGGGGAAGATGAAACAGGAAAGCCTTGTAAATGTGATTGCCTGACAAAAGATTTTGGGAATATGAAAACTACAGGCAACATCGAAATGAAAGCCACTTTTGAAATACCAAGTCTTAGTTACTGAACAACTAGAAAACAATGGTATGGCCACTGAAGTAATCCCCTCTTGATGGAACAATACCCTCTGCTTGCAAACAGGTCCAAGGGTCAGAGCAGACCCTACTAGCTCAGCAGAAGGGGTCCAAAGAGTAGTTTTTAGAAGTTAAGATGTAACACTCTATGGTAATATAAGAACTCTTATAGGCTGTATGTAAATGCTATAGGATTTGTATCTTGTATTAGATTGGTTAGTGACAATTAGAATATTCAGTGCAGAAGATAATTTATTGTATTGTAACCAGGACTTCCATTCTCTCTCTTCCATTCTTTTCCTTACTCCTGCTCTTACTTACTCTCTTGCTCTCTTGGGCCTGCTCAGAGCTGAGTCTAGCAGCTCTGAGCAGTGCCCCAATACCCACGCCCTTTACAATAAACCGACTGTGTCCCAAGACCTGCCTATAGAGATCTCTCGTCTCCATCCGTCACCGTCTACGTCCGGCCGTCCCGACTGGACCCCAGAACCCCCGTAACCTACAATATGTCTTATTTGAAACTGTAGAAATATGAAACAGTAAAATGGAAGATAATTTTTTCCTAGAAGCCAGTTCTGATGAGAAAGACAGTATTTAGGTTACTGTGTGGTCCTATATTTACTAGCTAGTATTCATTTTAAGAGGATACTCTGGAAAAATATTGCCTTTATTTTATTTTCTTCTAACCTTGTTTTTTGTCTTAGTTTGGTTTTTTCCTTTCCTTCCATTGTCTGCAAGGCAGACTCTTTGTTGTTTGACAGGCATGAAGTGGTGTGGAACAAAGACACCAGCAGTTATGGGGAAGAACAAACCTATCCATTTGCTTGCAAAGCAAAAAAATACACCCCTTAATAAAAATAGAAAGGCGAAGTTTGTAAGCTGGCATTTACATTACATGTTACTGATCAAGAGTTAGTCAGTGGGAATTGTCTGGCTGGCACATGTGAAAAAAACCAAAAAAGTAAAAACCAAAATAAAATCTCTAGGGCACAGTGTATATCATATAGCCATTTTAGCTGAAGCACGATATGAAAGGAAAAGGGTTTCAGGTCCTGAACAAGTTTTAAATTTTATTTCATCTAATTATTTGCTGCAATCAGTCTTCTGTTACATGAATTCAGGGGATTGCACATAATCGTTGTGAATGTTCTACCTATAAGGTCATAAAGACTTGAGCTGTTTTCCTCTGGAGATTTTGATAGGAACTGAGCAATTCTTAGGATGCCTCACCCCATGAAATGTGCTAATGGAAAGCTAAAATGTGTTAGCAGCTCCCCAAAGCCAAACAGAAAAATTCAATCATTCTTGGCAATGCTCCAAGGTGGTCTCCTTTCAAATTAATCTGTGACATCTTCAATCTCATTAGGAATTAGGGACTCACAGATTCTTGTCAACATTAATATCACAAAGGGAGAAGTAGCCTCTCCACAAAAAGCAGAAGATATTACTGCAACAGAAATATTTAAGGCCAAACTATGCACTTAGTTACTCTTTCGTAAGTTTATTACAGATTTGTGCTGATAAATGATATGTGAAAAATGGCTCATTTTGGTTAAATAGCACTGGCCTGATTTTCAGAGGTGATTTTCAGCTGTGGGCATTTAATACTTCTGCAAAGAAATGTCCAATTTCTCCATAGTATCCTTTCATTTGGAGTTGTATTTTTTTTTCTTATACATTTTTTCCCCCCAAATTCTCTTTTCCTTTGAAGCTTGTTACATGGAAAAAACAAAGCTGCTTTATGACATTTTTATTATGATGTTGCCCTTTGCATGGTGAATTTGGGACTGAAAGACAAATCTAATCTGTCAGTGCAGCAATCAGGTGTAAAGGAACTACATTGTTGTGTCTTTGATCCCAGATCATCTGCAGTCTCAAAGTGGCATGGATGATTTTACCTATAAAATGACAGTTTAGATCTGAGGATTTGCAGTCCAGCATTAAGTGCAGTGCCTCATGTGCAGTGAAGCTGCAGCACTGGCAGAGCCAGGTGGTGAAGAGTAAGAAAGACAACAGTTGTAAGGGATACGGTGCGGGCGCTTGTTGGGTTTTGATTGTTTTTTTAAAATGATGGAATATATATAACACTCTAGTTTTTGCACAGTGCTTTTAAGGTGATGATTTAGTAAGGCTTTAGTAAAATGCATGTCAAATTGAGAAGAAAAGCAGCCACTACAGATAGAAGCAAACTGCAGTTAAGATCAGTTTCCTTCAGATTGAAATATTTTCTCTTTAAATATAGAGGTGGTATCAAGTTATTATGAGATTTGAAGTGAAATGTGAAAACAATTTAAATTTACAATTATTTGACATCATTAAATCACAGAATCATAATTACTAGACTTGAAAGGGACTGGAGGAGGTCATCTAGTCTATCCACCTCTCCTCATGGATATTTCCATCAAGCCACCTCTAATCATGCAGGCTTCACAAACATCTACATAATCATTGCTTCACTACTATGATGATTAGAAAAAGAAATTCCTAATGGTAAATGTAATTTTTTCTTGCTGCCTCTTCAGCACATTATAGAAGCATAAACTCATAGAATGGTTTGGGTTGGAAGGACCTTAAAGACCATCTAACTCCAACCCTTCTGCCATGGGCAGGGACACCTTCCACTAGACCAGGTTGCTCAAAGCCCCATCCAACCTGGCCTTGAACATGTCCAGGTATGGGGCATCCATAACTACTCTGGGCAACCTCAGTGCCTCACCACCCTCACTGTAAAAAAATTCTGTCCAATATCTAATCTAAACCTGTCCTCTTTCAGCTTGAAGCCATCCATTACCTGCCCTTGTGAAAAGTCCCTCTCCATCTCTCTTGTACACCCTCTCCAGTACCCTTTTGGTGCTGGAAGGTGCTCTAAGGTCTTCCCAGAGTCTTCTCTTCTCCAGGCTGAACAACCCCAACCATCTCAGCCTGTCTACATAAGAGAGGTGCTCTAGCCCTGTGGTCGTCTTTGAGAACCTCCTCTGGTCTTTCTCCAACAGGTCCACATTGTTCTTATATCTTCTATGTTTGGGATCCCAGAGATGGATGCAGTGCTCCAGGTGGGGTCTCATGAGAGCAGAGTAGAGGGGCAGAATCCCCTCCTTTGACCTAACGATTACACTTCTTCTTTACAACAATTTTTTGCATCTTCTTATCTCAAGTATTCAATTTTTTTTTTTCCACAGGGCATAAGTTTCCAGACTTTTCATCATTCTCACTGCTTTTCTCTCAGCCATCTTCATGGAAGGCACAGCTCCAAGTGCAACAGTCAAAATTCTAGATGGGGCCTTAATGTACATTGGATTCTTTGGAGGCCAAACTCTCGTTCAAACAGGAGTTTGCCTCTCCTGCAATGGCAAGACACCACTGTTTCAGCCTGTGAGCTTTTTCTGGACTGATACACATTGCCCCATTTGTAGGGCTGGTTATTTCTGCCTCAGTTAAGGACCTGAAATTTGTCATCAGAATTTACACAAACACTTTTCAGATGGTACAGGTCCTCAGGGTTGGATGCTTAGTTCACAGGCAGCATTATTCCCAGAGCCACAAAAATTTGGAAATTGCTTTTTGAAAAATGCTCATTACATCTGTTGGTGAAGGGCAGAAAGGAGGCAATGCCAATATGTGTAACAACACAAACTTGTGCTTCTTCCTTTATTCAGCTGAAATGTCAAGATTCCTCCCTGAAATACTACTCAGGTCTAACAGTACCTCCTCATCCTTGGTGGGTTTTCACACATACCACAGCACAAGGTATGTGGTATTTCACCTCACTCTGAGCATGCTCAAGTGAAGTGTTTACTGTAAGGTAATGTAGGAAACAACGTTTGTGCTAAAATAAGGCAACCTGAGCAGTACTTTGGCTTGTATGGGCAACCACTGCAAGCATCCTCTGCCACCACAGCTTTTGTTAGGGTAATGGGAAATGAGATGCCACAGGAACTCCATAAGTCAGAGGCAGAAATGACACAGGGCTTTCTGTGAGCAAACAGCTGGAAAACCAGTCTGTTTGCTGTATAGTCAAGAGGTATGATTTTCCCCATTTTTTACTCTTTTACCTTACCATTTTCACTTACATTGTATAGACCAAGATAATTTTATATTGGTGTCCAAGATAACGAAAAGTATGTCTACTGCTGACTTGGTAGCTGTTCTCACGTGATTATTCTTATCTATAGATACTAAAAAACCATAAAGTTGCCTAAGTGAAACAAGGTTTTCTATTCTAATAACACCCTATTAAAATAACCCTTAATTTTGTAGAATTTTTTCTTCCTTTTACGCCTTCTTTCATTAAATAACTATACAATAATTGACTGCATACATTTTTTATCAGTGTACTATGTATGTTTTATATGCCACAACTCTGCTGCATTGCTCTCTATTTTTTCATTGTACTGCCTATTTAAAATATCAAATACACTTTTTTAAATGTACGACCAGAAAACTTTTGGGACAAAATACTTGAATCATTGCATCCTGAATTCTGTGCAAGAGATCAACAAAATAAGACAGAATGAAAGAACAAGGTCTGAACCTGTTCATTGATTCAAAATAAATACAATTTTTTTCAGTAAGTAGACGACTGAGGAGTTCTGGGGAGGAGCAGAAATCCTCCACCTGTGTTCAAGTGTCTGTGACTAGCTGTTGTCAGAGAACTGGATGTAACCATGACAGAGTGACAACTGCAAATACCTGGTGATCTTTTCAAACCACTCTCCAGGAGCTGGCAACAATCGCCAGTTGATGAGTGCATCTCAGGCTTCTCATATAGTCCCATTTTTAAAGTGTGTACACAAAAATAATTTCCAGTAATCTCCCTCATTAACACAAATGTGTGTTGGAGACTCGAGAATTTTACTTCTCTGCTCTGGAGCCTTTCATGCCTGCCCAAACTCAAAACACAGGTCTTTTCATACCTCCTGGGAATATATAGATGTTGAAATCAGTACAGCCCAACCCACACACTCCCTGCATATGCATTCCTCCATCTTCTCTCTTCATGATTGGGAACTCATCTTCCCTATCATTCAGGCCCATAACACTTAATTTCTTTTACTACTTTGGATCCATATATTCATACTGAGCTTGTCCCTGAATTCTTGTGACTGTCTGCATCTGTTGAAGTAGACATTTTCTGTCCATCCAGCCAGACAAGTTTTCATTCAGGTTTCCACTATCTCTCAGTAATGGCAACATTGTCATCTCTAATGCATTAGTGACATATTTCCATAGCCTTCCTTACTCAGCCAAAAATTATAGTCTCAATTATCTGATCTTTGTATTTTAAACACTTTCTTTCTCCTGTGATGCCAGGAGATCCCACAATACCAGGACTCCCTAGAAACACCCTCAAACTTTCCCTGTTGCTCATTAGACACCTCCTGAGCGTTGCCACAGGGACAATGGGTGACCTGCCAGTGTAACCCGCAGCAGAATATGCAGCTGTGGTGCTGAGACCTTGAAGGCTTCAAAGGTTATTGGGTGAAACTGGCATTCTGTCATCTGTTTGTAGAGCACTTAGAGCAGCTAGGTCCACTTTTGTGGTTGAGTTCTTAGTTCTATTACAGCACCAAAAATTCACTATTTTTAATAATTACAGTGTCCAAAGGTAGTGATGGCACAAGAGCTGTAGAACAGAGTCATGCTTTGTGTATACTCTTGCACTGCTGATGTTTACAATGAATCCACACCTATGGAAGGGAGTAGCTTTGATTTCCTATGGTTCACCCCATGCCTGCTTCCTCCCAGACATCTACTGTATTGTTTTATTTCCATTTGATACATAAATAATACAACTATATTAAATTGCTCTAATTTTGTCTACCTAGACTCAAACTTGTCAGAGAAAAACTAAAAGCTTTGCTCCAGGAGTGCTAAATACATACAAGCAGAGGTAGCAGAATTACCAGTGAGGGGTAAGGAAGACAAGTTAAAAGGGAGCCAAACTTGTGCCATTCCAGTAGACTGAACAGACCACTGAAGTAGTCAAGACTGTATTGGTTCAGGTATGATTTAATGTACTCTGCAGAAAGTTCCCAGATTTCCTAAGCTTGTGTCTTAGAGTGACTTTATGATGTGTATCCCCTATCGCTGCCCTATGCCCAGAAATTAATTTTGTGCCTTTTTGTGCCTTTAAACAGAGCCTGAGAGGGGGAAGAGAAAAAACTGAGCAAAACTTTTCAAAGCAGTTTGTTTCAAGGACACAGAGAGAGAGACGGCTCTCTGCGTTCAGCTGTGGCAGCAGAGCGAAAGTGGAGGAAGCACCCTGCTTGCTCTTCAGCCAGCTTTCCGCCCTTTTTCTCTGGAGGGAGACAGAGAGTTGAACTTTGTTTTCCTGGGACTTCGAGTTTTCCCTTCTTCTTTTCTGGACTGTTTCAACATCAGAACACATCGGGAGGATTTTTTTTATCAAGACCCCGGAGGAGGGCTCACCTTGTCCCAGCTCTGAGGAGGAGGAGAGAGGCTACCTACGGAAGGACTCTGAAATTTTCCCAGGTTTCCTCTCCACAGCGAGAGGTTTTATTATTCAGAATTATTATCCTTTTCCTGTGTGTTTGTTGAAGAAATAGTTTTTACCTCTTTCACTTTCCTCCGAGGAAAAAAATTATTCTTTTCCCGAACCTGGTGGGGGAAGAATGGTTGTAACCTGCCTTCTATCCGAGGATATTTTTCCTCCAAATTTGTTCAAACCGGCACACCTTGTAAAATAAATCTTGTGACTCAGCTGTTTTTCTGGCAGAGAAGGCAGTGCTGTTTGACTAAGAGGAAGCCTGCAGTAGCAACCGCAAGACCTACCTGGATTTACTGGTGGAGCATGTTTCTGGTTTGCAACCTCTCTTCTGTAAGCACAAACATGAGACCTTTTTTGTTGTTGTTGCTTTTCTTTCTTGCTTTAAATGTAGTCTGTTCTCACTTTCCATTTTAAATTGAACCTCTTTTCCACTTGGGAGGGTTTTAAATGTTTGCAAGTATTTTTCATTTTTATAAGGAAAAAGCCACTTGACTAACACAGTCCATGCCAAAAAAAGATTCCTCCTTTTAGGGCTGCTTGGGGAGTCCAAGGAAATACTAGATAGACATCAATGTGGAGATGACACCAGTTTTTATATAGCACAGTTTACAGTATTGCAATATAAAGGCAAATGATCAAAAATATTACCTGTCACATTTACCTTTGACAATCTTCCCCACAGGCCTTCTGTTTGGCAAAGGCAGCATCTTAGCTGAAGTTCTTGCTATGAGGGGCAGTACTCTGCTTTCTTGTAAGACCTCTTTAAGTACTGGAAGGTGCTCTAAGGTTGGCCTGGAACCTTCCCTTCTCCAGGCTGAAGAACCCCAGTTCTCCCAGCCAGTGTTCATAGGGAATGTTGTACTATAATGGTGATACTCATTAGGCAGCCATGGCACTGAAGAGGCTGTGTTGATCTCACCTGAACTGGTTTCAGAAGGTAAGAACAGACCAGCTCCCACAGTCACCACCCCAAGAAACTAAGACAAAACTCAGACTAGATTTAAAACTGAACACAGCTGCTGGGCAGGGCCACGGCTGGTGGCCCTGGCTGCTGCTCCACACTGTGCTCAGCCCTAGGGACTCTTATGGGACCAAGTGCCTTTGATGAGTAAAGGAGAGCAAGAGGTATAGGCAAGTTTCTGTGGACAAGTAATTTCATACAAGAAAGACAAACGGAGGGATTTTCAGCAGGACTAAAGGAACAGGAGTTTTCCCTCCTAAGGCCAATCCCTGCTGGATGGGCCCTAAGTCACCTCCAAAAGGGACACAAACCACCTGGCAGGTCTGATGTAGCTCAGGAGCAAACCTAGCACTGGTGCCTGAGCAGCTCATTATGCTCCAAGTTTCCTAAATTTTAATGTGGAATTATTTCACCACTGAAATTGAAGGACTGAATGTATAAAGATTTTTTTTTGAAAGCCATAATTTTCTAGCTAGCAGAAATACACCGTGTCTCTAGCATGAGAAGGACGTGCCCGGTGTAAATTGTCTTGGTTTGTATTTAAACCAGCCGTGGTGTTCAGTGACATCTAGGGACTGCCTTCAAGAATTGCATTGCCTGGAAACGACATCCTCTCCAGAGTCTCCTTCAAACAGCAACCAGGAGTTTGAACCCTAAACCATTGCTTCCAGCTGCAGTGGGCATTGCTGTATGAAGACATTTCCATCTTCACAGTGACTGAGGAATGCAATGTCATGACCTGTGGAAACAGATAAATTATGAAGCACGACTTTATATTTTCAATGAAACATTCTGAGCTACTTAAATATTGCATGTTTTTTTAATCTGAATATAAAGTTTGTGCTCACCCCTCCACAAGGCCCCATGGCCAGGGGGAGATTTGTTTACTCAATACATAGCAAATATAGAGGGGTGCAAGCAATGTGTTTTTGGTCACATTTTAGAGTATCTAAGTTATGAACTAAGTTACAGTATTATTAGTTAAGAAACAAGATTCTTGTTGATTAATTTATCCCTTTCCAACCCCCCCCATTCAATAACTGTAAGTGAATAAACATCACTTCCTTCTTAAGCAGGGCATCTTTCTCCTCTTTCAATCCCAATTTCGAGAGCCAGGAAAGCTATTTTTAATTCAATTTACTTTTCAAATCCTTGCTGTTGGTATTTCTAGGCATCAACTGAGTTGGAGGAACAGGGTGCCAGCTGTGCTTGGCATAGGAGTGCAGGAGCAGCAGGGCATGGGTACCACAGGTGCTGGGGGCTGTCAGTGCCTTCCTGAAACAGGCTGCTGAGGGAGACAACAGGAATAGGGCAAAGTATGTTCAAACTAAAGCAACTCTACTAAAAATTCTTCCCTTTCTTCCACCGAACCTGCTTGGGATTATAGAAATGAATGGGAAAAACCCAGATACCAAAGGGGTCATACTGTTCTGCACAAAAAATGCTCTGGGATTTAGTTCTCATGACAGGATTCGCTCAAACTCAAGATTTCTTGCTAAGAAGCCAGCTGGGCTATAAAGGCAAACAAGTCCATGCTTGGTGGACTGAACCGCAGCATGAGCCGTGGTGGAGTTATGGGATTTTACGCCGTCACTGTCATTGTGTTGCCAGCACCTGCAAACCCTGTTAACTGCACCCAAGGCTGTTCCAGCTAGGAAGTCCACTAGTTAAATAGAGAGAAGGGCACTAAAGGGCCTTGTAATCTCAGGTCCCAGAGCAGGCTCTATGTAAGAGCACTAGACCTCTCCTATCTATTCCCCTTCTCAATTTTTTGAGGAATGTCAGAGCATTCCAGTGGTTTCCAGCTATCTCAGCTGTGGAAGAGTCTCCTCCAGAACATGGCTTGGGTATGTTGTGGACAGCCTTTCCTCTGGGTGTAAAAGGAACTCAGATGAGATGATGTGTAAACAGGTACCTTGATCTCCAAAAAAATGGTGGTGAACTTTGACCTACATTTCTGTCCTGGCAACCTCAACCAGCTCTGTTGACAGCTCATTTCTCAGTAAGAGATTACGTTCTGAGGAGTGGTGGAGTGTGACATGCTTACTTGTTTATTTGCCTTATTTTTAAACTCAGATACATTTTTTGAATATTGCTTGTAACAGTACGCTTCTGGGAGGGATCCCAGTGCCCTTCATTCCTTGAGGTTTTTGGATCTGTGGTTACTCTGCTGGTTGCTGGAAAGCATTTACTGCATGTCCTTATGACAAGAAAGCCATTTGTGCTGTTACAAACATATTGCTAATTAAATAACCCTGTTCTGTTTTGACTTCCATGTTGCACGTCTTCACAGGGATACCCCTGGTTTCAGCACACTCCAGGCAGCCCTGGCGATGCTGCCCACCCCTGGAGCACCCAGCTGAGCAGTGCTTACACCACAGGTCCATGCATTGTCACTCCCTTTGCTGTCCTGCTGCTCCTCTGACAGTCTCACCAAGAGAGTGGCTGTGTCACAACAGGCCATGCTCCACACAGACATGGCTCCTGCGCCTTCCTGAGTGAAGCAGCTTTTTCCTGATTGACCTTGGGTGGGGGTGGAGGCATGAGGCTGCAGACACCAGTCCATGTGCCCTTGTCCTTCTGTGTGGTGGTCACTTGAGGTTCCAGCTCTTCACCTTTCTGCCATCTGTTTCATATAGGCCTTTCTCATGTTAATTACTAACCTACTTATTTGCTTATGAATAGGATAAATCATGTTTCTCCCTGGAGAAATCAAATGCTCCCAATCTACAGTTCCTTCAGAGAGAAACCTGTGCCTAGGCTCAACAGAAATAATTGCCTTTGCCCCAGCGTAATGACAAAGAGATAAGCAGTCTCTGTGGCCCAGCAGTTTAGTGAATCCATCTAACAGCTGGATTAGAGGCTTTGTGCTCCCAGGCTCTGCAATAGTTTCCATCTCTCAGAGAATACAAATAATTGCTAAGAACAAACCATGCTATCACGGTTGTCATATATTTCTTGGTTGAGTTATCAGCAATAACTTATCTATTATCCAGGGTTTATTGTTTTGGCACCTTTGGGAGACATACATGAAGCACAATGAATATAAATCACATTGCATTTTGACAGTATCTTAAGATTTATGGAGAAACTAAAGAGAAAACAGAACTATTTTGTATGTGGAAAAGATGGGAAAATTATTGATTCAAGACGTGGTTAGAATGGTCTCAGTCTAGTAAGACAATGGGAGATAAGTTTACCTTCAGATCTATGGAATAGTGACAGTGACCTGAAAATAGTAAAGGATTTTTAAGCAGCTTCACTGAAGTCAATGGGGGGCAGGGACAGAAGCATTTTTTGTTTCCAAAGTCATGAGTAGACTGACAGAGAATGCTTTTGAAAATCTTGCCAATAATTTGTACTGTTTATAGCAACTTAACAGTGACAAGAATGTCTTTTCTATTTGATTTTAGAGGAAAAATGTTTGCCACCATAACAGCAGGAACGGATAAAATACAGGGAAGCCCTATTACAACCACAGATCTCTGTTTGACCCAGAGAACCTGCAGATGTAACACCACTAACATTTTCCATGAAAAACACTTGATTTCTAGTCTCTCTTGTACAGATTCTTTATTTCCTCCTGGGTTCTGTAATATGCTTCTAACCATTAAGGTGATTCTCAGAGCATGGAAGTGAGTGAGCTAACTTGTTATCAACTTTATTCAGCCCACCTGGGTCCTAGGCAAATCTTTCCATTTCAAATCAGATGGAAAATGCCTTGTGGCAGAAGGTTCTACTTCTGTTGTCCCAAGAGAAAAAGGACAAGTTGGCTGTCAGTCCTGCCCCTGGCTGCTCTCACAGCTCCAGACATTGGTCTCAGGAAACCATCTCTGATGGCAGCACAAATCTGCACCCTCAGGAAGACACGATTTATTCTTCCATTGTTGCCTCAGTAAGGTGTCACCTAGAATACCAGGATGATGTATTTTGATGAATTAAAATTTGATTCCCACTGAAAAAATGCCATTGTGATAAAACCTAGTTTGAAGCAAATTAAATTGCTTTGAGTTGGATTAATGCCTGGCTTGATCAAAAGTGGTCTTTAAAAAAAGAAAATATTTCCATCTCAAAATTGGTAATTTTATTAGGCCAACCGTAAACTTTCATTAACCTATATTTTAGAGGTCAGCAAGTTATTAATTATGCACATAGACATAATTCCTAATTTCTAAAATAGTGGCAAAATAGAGTTTAATGTAAAAAGCAAAATGAAGAGAGATTGATTAGGAAATTACTAGCAAAACAAAATCAGTAGAAAAAAATGTCTTAAAGAGGTGATTATCACAGAAAAACATAGTCCCAAAGAAAGAATACTGATGAAGTTTTAAGCATATACACTTCTACTTTCTGTCCTCTTCAATAATACTGATGATCAACAACAGAAAAAGTAGCATTAGGGATTTCTGACTGAACTCATGTGGAAGCAGAGGCAATACCAAGTACAGGACATCAAGCCCCAGGATAACAACTTGCCCAAAGGTTTTTGTGCTGCATGAAGCAAGTAGTTTAGAAACACAAGACTTTAAAAAGTGATGGTGACTGATGGTTCTTTTAGAGCACTATGCAACCAGACCTTTGATCATCATTAACAGAAGACTTCTAAAGGGCAGATTTAAGCATCAAATATCACTTTGCCTACTCAATGGCAGTTCTATTTACGAGATTATTCCCATTATTTTCACTATTTTATAATCTTCAGGTGTTATAGGAACTAAGATCTAGGCTCCCCTTGTCATGAAAGATAGGATCAGATGAGCTTTCAAGGTCTTTTCCAGCCTGGGGTCTTCTGTGATTCTGTTATTCTATATTTCTTTTTTTTTTTTTCTTATATTTTAGGAGGTTCAGTTTATATGTACTATTAAAATAGTGAAATTCTTCCAAAAAGATTTAAAGATCCTGGCTGTGTGTCTGCACAGGTGAAACAAACATAGCATATGGAATAAATAACCCTTCTTTGTGTCTGAGGTAGATGAAGCAAATGTGAAGTTAAGGAAGGTGAAGAACAGACTAAGAAAGGCTGAGAACAGAACAACTGCTCTGAGTTCAATGTAATTGTTTTAATAAATGAGACAATTTGAAAAAAGGAGTAAAGTGGTAAAGGATTTAGAAGAGGACAGCGATCATTAGTCCTAGTGGAATAAAAAGAAAGACATTTGTGGAAGAGAAAGCTTAAAATGAAGGTTTTCTATTGTCTATAAAGCAAGTGGAATTATGAATTTTAAAGTTCAACTTTTAAAGGGGAACACGGCTCAGAGCTCAAATTTTATGAAAATGATTTTCCCAGTGCTAACCTGATCTTTATGTATTTTAGTGAGGGTGTGTTCACCTTGCTGTCTGCAGCTTGGTTAGTTTTGTCCTGATAGCACTATTCTCTACTTGATGTCAGGATGAGGTGCAGGACATTCAGAAGAGGACCTAGAAGAGGACAGTCTATACTTTCCTTTAGCTCTGTTGGCAAGTGACACTTACTGTGATGGCTGCAGAATGGTGTTGACTGATTCTAGCACTTAACAGGCATCACTGTGCATCTCAAAATACAGTATATTTTCCTACAGGCTTTGTCTTTCCCATGTCTCCAGTTTGCTAGGGATGTAACAATACACAAAAAAACTTAAACCAAAAAAACCCTCTACTCAACCAACCAAAAAACCCAAATGAGAATAAGATATTTGGTGTTTTATCCTAAAGAGAGCAAATGCACGTATTTTCAGATACAGCCACCAACTTATGGTCCTTCTCTCTCACACAGGCACAGTGAAATGTTATTTCTCCTATATATTGGACTTCTTTAGCTTTTGGCACAGTTACATGAAACTGTGAGAGTTTTCTGGCTTGCTTTACAGCTTGAAATGTGGGCACACGACCTCCTTCTCATATATAACTGACACTCTTAGCAGCAGCAGAAGCCCTACTGAGAAACTTGCTCCCAGAGGCTGCCACACTGTGCTGGTGGTGACTAAAGCTCTGAAATATGTTTCAGGTGTGGTTCAGCGGGGTAAAAACTGCTTCTTGTCTTGTGCTGACCTTCTGAAAAAATTTTTCGCTGTTTAAATCCATCTGACAGTCTTGTCTAGTGGAATCAATTGTGCATCATCTCTACTAAAGCCAAAAATAGGCATCAATGTCTGCAGAGTGCCTGTGTTAAATACCTCTTATAGTCAGCCCTTATATCTTAAACTGAGGTCATCAAATATTTCACCCTGCACAGATGTAGCTCCAGCTTTATGTGCTCCCTTTATCTCTGCCCCTCAGTATAAAAAGAGCTCAGGCAGTGGGTAGCAGCCACTGATGTTACACTGTGTTGTCTCTGCAGCCCCAGTCCTGGAGGGTTTGCTGCAGGTGAGTGCCATCTCCAGCCATTCAGTCCCTCCTTTTCTTCACCCAGGTCACCGTAGCCTTAGGCACCTTGGAGAAAAAGAAATGGATGGCAGCCTTTGGCAGGTGTTGTCAGGCTCATCAGCATCTCACTACATCATTGAGGCATTGCAAAGAGGACACAGAAGGAACTTGGATCTATCCTTACACATTTGGCTTGTTGCTAGAGAATAAAATAACTAAAGTAATTAAAAACAAACCTTGATCTAAGACAACCCCATAAATTATCTTTTTTTTTTTTTTAGAGGAAAAGCATATTTGTAACCCTTTTGATCAACAGTTTTAGCTACAATGACTTCATGGCCATTTGCTAAACTCAACATAATCTGTGCATCCCATAGAGACTGGGCACGTGTTTGAATAACCAAATCTTTCCTTTTTTTCCCACTAAACAGTACTAGGGATCTATGCAAAATTTGAGAGAAATGGAAACCAAGACCTATAAGAAAATTACAAACTTTTCTTAGATTTTAAAAAGAAGAGTTTCTCAGAGGGTAAAAATCCCAACCAAACTTAAGCAGCATTTTTCAGGGTCAGCTATGAACTTCTGACACAAACACTGCCCACTTGCTTGTTCATCACATCAGAAAATCTTCTTTGTGGTGCAAACACTATATTTTTTAAGAAGTTGATGCCTTTTATTTACCCATGCCTGCACTAAAGAGATTTTTCAGTCTTTTTCAAGCATTTACTTACATTACATTCAAGCATTACTTACATGGTCTCGATTAATTCTCCTTAATTTTAGGGTATCAACTGAATTAAGAACCTAATGGCTTGAGATGCTGTGAGACTGCTAAAACTGCCCTCCAGATATTTTAATTTTCTTGTGAGGCCATGGAGGGGTCTTGGATGCCTCAGACACAAGCCCAAGCAAATCTGGAGGACCCCGGTTCAGTGTTGAAGGTACAGGGAGGAAGGAATGGGGGTTGAATGTTTTTGCTCTTCTTCAATAACCTTTTCCTTTGAGACTCCTGATTAACTCAGTCATTGATAGCAGACAGTGTTTTGCTTCTGTCACTGATTAAAGCAACCAATGTCATGTGGCCCTGGAGGAACAACCAACACATAAACATTTGTTCTCCTTTGTTACCTCTCTAAAAACGGGACTTTTCATGTCTGCTGGAAAGGAACATGGAATAGGGAGAAAGGGGGCGAAATTCAAGTGGATGCAGTATTCTAGAGACTTGTTATGTTCCTTGTAACTTGACTCTCTTCAGATTAAATAAAAGAGCTGGTAAGGCTACAATCTCATGTTGAATGTCGTGCATACCAGCCTGAAAACTTGTAACCTTTATTCAGGCTATGAATCAGATTGCGAAAGCGATGTTCGCATAACTAAACATTTTCCAAGATGAATGCCATCCGTGGCTGCTGCCTGCCTCAGCTTGCTGTGCTGGAGGCGATATTCATAGCACTGACCCCAGGAGGGGCTTGGAGGAAAGATACTCCCTAGCAGCTGAGGAATCGCAATAAGAGAATTTCATGGCATGCAATGTAATGTTGGAGCCTCAGGCCTCTGAAAGGAGGAAACTGTGGGGAATTTCTGTAATATTGGGTCCACTATCATTCTTTGTTGCCTGCATTTCCTTCCAATTATAAAAATTACCCAAGAATGGAATATCAGTAGAGCATTTCTGTAGCTTTCCTTCTGGTATGGGAAGGTTTGGGTCTCCTTGCCCATAATCTCATGTTCTGGGGGCAGTGCTCTTGTGCCTCAGGAGCTGTTAGCAAAGCCTTACCAGAAATATGCAGGATTCAAGCATGTGATACAAGATTGCAAATGCAGTCCTGATGCTTTGGTGCTTCTTTGTGTCTGTTGTTCCTGCATACTCCCAAATGTTAGGATGCTCTTTGTTCACATTCCCTGTTCTTGTTGAGAGGGCAGGATGCAAGTACTTGGGGTGCAGTTGACTGCCTGAACTATGCTTAAACAGAGGTCATTTGAGTTAGAGCTAGGTAAACAAACTGGCTGAGGCTGCTAAAATGTCCTTAAAATATTTGTTTACTTACTGCATTCCGATGGTGTGGCTTACACACTATCACATCTACTTTTGTCAGTACAGGAAGAAAAGAAAACCATTCTCCTCTGCGCTGAGAGTCTGGAAGCCAAGTATCTGTCTGGAACAGTCTTGAGTGGCCGATTTATAGACATCCAGAAATACACATTTATTAAGAAGAGGCAGAGGGTCCCATACATAAAAGTGGGGATTGCCACAGTGCCTTAAAAAGCAGAAACACAACACAAAACAAAATCATCTAGAAGACATTAATACTAAGGTTTTAATCTGTTCTCTTAGAATTAATTGTTTTCCTTAAATAAAAAAAGGGTAAGGAAGATTCCATGTCTTACTAGGTATCAAGTTTACCTGTCTGAACACTATTTTCCTAATATTTGTGTTAGGATTTACATATCCTTCCAAGTACAACTATTTTTCTCCCAAAAGTGCAGTCTTTTGGCAGCAATCTCACACAATTTCATGAGACAGTGTATGTGAACATAAATTCTTCTCTTAAAATGAAGTGGCTCATCATCTTTCAATGGGAAGTTATGGTAGAAAACAAAAAGAACTGATCTATGCATATGAACATTACTGACTACAAGATGGCAGACAGTCTTAAATAGTTCACCACAGTTCAGCCAGAGGGAACAGATGATCCCAGAACACTGAGAGAACTGGCACACAGAGGTAGAAGTCTAGTAGAAACCATTATAAATACACCCATCACGTTGACTGTGGTAGCTTTTCACTAGAGAATAACAAACTTCCGAGCTATGTTTAATGAAAGAAAAATATATGGCAGGCATCTACTGAGCCATTTGTCAGTATTCATGATTTCTGAACAATTTTGAAGAAAAACATAAGTAGAGATGTGGAAGAAATGCAACAATACTTACCAAATATGGATTGTGAGAGGCTTATCTGGCAATATTTGTGCTAAGCTATTCCTGGGTAAGGGGAACGAACCAGAGCCAAACCATCCGGACTTGTCTAAAACATGCCTTTGGTCATGTCCTACATGGTAACTGAACTGAGATGGAGAAGATGGGGAAACTGGAAAGCAATCATCAGGAAATACTTCATCAGGAAAAAATGGGGTGTTGCTTCGAGTGGCTATCTATGGGGCTGAAAAGTGCTTTTTTATTTTACAGATATTGGTCATGAGATGGGGCTGATTTAACATTTTAGTTGATGGTCTTCCCATACAAAATGGGTGCTCACAAACTTTGCTAAAAACAGCAGGGAGTAGAGGTAGAATTACCTTCAGAAATAACATGTTTTAAAGATTAGGCACTGGGAGGTCCCCAGTGTTCTGATGGCAAAGTTTATGACTTTGAAAAGTCCAAATGCATGTTTTCTTTCTTGCCAAACTGTTCTCAAAAATGTAGTTTTGCTGAATAAGCTTGAGTTCCATGATACGTTTACCTGCTCTTCTGCTTTCCTTCTTCAGCACTGAATTTTTCTTTTTCTCAGCTTCTGAGCGTTTTGAAGTGATTTTCATTACAATCATTGGAAAGGAAGACAAAAAAAACCCATAAAGAAATAAGAGGAAAAGCTCTTGTGTTTCAAGATAGTGACAAAAATGGTAACTGGCTCACTGAATTTTCCTTCACTTTTTGGCAGGATTATGGAAACTTTTTAAGAGTTAAGGCAGATTCCTGCAGGAAAAGAGAGCTCCTACACAGGGTTTCAGTTAGCTTGAGAGGATAATGTGTTCTCACTGATGCTATGCAAAAAACCCTCAATGTGTATCAGTAGCAGATATATGCCCTTGTTTGAAGGGAAAGGGTGCCAGTGAGCTCTGCTGCAAACATTCAGCTTGCACAGGGCCTTCGCAGCAGCTTGTGCTTGAGGAGAGCTTGGGGCGGGGAGGGGGGGTATCTTGCCACATCATCCAGCTCTCATGTAACACAGTTCCTGGACCTCAGCTGTGGGAAAACTAGTCTTTGGGGGTACCCACAGGCAGTCAGGAGGATTACACTAATCAGTGCCGGTGCAGGGGACAGGATCTGAGTCTCTTATTGAAGAACATGCTCAGGAAGAATCAAGGGGGTGTGTTTTCTGACTGGGATTTTTTAAGGGCAATTCGCCAAGCATTTCAGCAGCTAATTATATTGGGAGTTTATTTTTTGAAGTGTTTATAAGTGATCCAAAAAGAGGGAGGTTTGATTCTTCCACTTGACATGTGCCAAATATAATTGGAATGATCACACACTGGTCAGTCTGTGAACAAATTGGATTTGCAATTTTGGCAATCACTCGGCTTTTGAAATGCACTCTGGAAATCAGGATGGTTTGTTTCATGCAATGCTGACAGTTCGTGCACAAAAACGAATAGAAAAACAAGCACTTTCTTGCTAAACAAATAAGATCGAGGATGAAATTTGAATCTTCTGAAGTTGATGGCAAAATTCCCGTTGGCCACAATTTACCCCAAGTCTTTCAGCAGTGAACCTAGTAGTTCCTAGATTTGCAGAAAAAATGCTATGAAAAGTAATCTGGTAAGTTACCTTCTCTCCTTGCAAAAATTACCGTGTATGATCAAATTGACATTGTTCTTCTATAAAACCCCCCCTTACAGAAATTAGGAATCGAGGCAAGTCAGTATTTTCTTTAGGTCAATAACATAATGGCAAAGGAAATGTCTAAAAGTGCTTAAAACAAAGGCTGAGGACTTCTTCTGTTGTATGTTAAACATTCTTGAATCTGGTCCCTTAATTTTATCAGCCTGTCATTCTGAAAATCTGGCTCAAGGTCAGTTTTTTCTAGTAAATTTCTTACTTTTACTCCTTATGCACTCTCCCAAATTGTCCTTGTCCTTCCGTTTTAAAGTCTGTGGGGATTGCTATTTAAAAAGCTAAAAGGAGAAATGAGGAAATAAGCAATAATTTCTTGGTTTTAATATTGACATTTCATCTGTTGCACTTATTTATAATTTTAATTGATATATTTTTACTAATTATTTTTAATTTGATGATTCTTAAAATATATTAATTAGCGATTAAAAAACTGCAAGACTAAAATCTTGGGGGGAGGGGTGGTTAAATGATTTACTTTGGCCCCTAGTTCCACAAAGAAACCCAATTCCCCATTAAGTGTAAACATTTATTGAAGTCCAGTGTGACTTCAACATCTTATATGTATTTCTCAATAAAAACGGAGTATATAACTAGATCTTTCACCTATAGAGCATCAGACTGTGAATTTTAGATTGCCACTGCCCTTATCAAGTAACATTTACTCTAGGTTTTTCTATTATCAGCACTTTTGACTTTACTGGCAGCAAAATACATTGCTTTAGATACTTCTCTCTGTGTCAGATTCTTTCTAATTCAGACTTTCAGTTTCAACGATTATAAGTTTTTTTCAATGTAAAAGTGGATAAAAATTGCTTTCAAAACAGTTTATTAACCCAAATGGCTAAGAAAAACCTCCATCTTTCAAAAGCCAAGTTAGCTATTGCTTGGTTGCTGCCACTGACCAAGTTTAGCTTGTCTCAGAGCAAGACTCCCACTGAAATGGACTGAGCCATCAGAGTTCTGCATTTTTGAATGTCAGCCAAACTATACTCAAAATGTACTTCTTTCATTAATACTCTCCCTACTGTATATTATTTCCTCAGTAAATTTTATTCCATAATATGAAGTACAGATGCTCACTTAATAAAGCATAAAAATGTAAATGCATATTAAAATCTGTGGAACTCATACTAATGTTAGCATTTGAACCTCACATAAATTTGCAGAAAGGACCACCAGGTCATGTAAATAAACGAATTATGTTGATTTTCTGTATTTATAGAATCACTTGAGATGTCAAGATTTTCTTTGTGCTTCTTTGCAAAAAAATCTGGGAAGCTCGGTGCAGCCCCTGTATCATAGTAGTGATGTGCCACACAAATATCTACGAAGAAAAGTATCAATGACCATCTTTGTCCCTTTCTTGCCTGTGTACTGGATTTTGTATTGAGCTAAAAAGTGTATTTTTCTTTGATTCTGCTGAGTTGATGCTCAAAAGCAAGGGGGAAAACAAAAATTCCAGGAGAGTGAATGAAAATAAATAGGTGCTTTCACTTGTTTCTGTGGATTTTGGAAATCACATGCATCGGGGATAGGTGTGCAGAGGCCAAAAGGAGAACTGCTTCATTGAGCATGGTCCACTGCTGCTCACCACTGAATGCCTCTGGACTGCTGTTGCTGCTGCCATTCCTGCTGCAGGCTCACCCTGCCCAGCACTCGGGGTGGCTCTTAACAATCCACGGAAAGGAAAATTCTGCTACCAAAAATTACAAACAGCTTTGCCTGTGACACCATTTTTCTTGAGAGGGCTTTCAAGTTTTAACCGTATATCTGGCTTCACAGACCAACACTTCACAGGTCTCTGTGCAACCCTTCTGGGGGGCCTCGCTAATGTTTGTTCTGTGCCAATGTTAGGCTTTTGGGTTTATCAGAAGAGAATAAGGAGAAATAAAAGGATGTTTAATATAATTTGGAATTCAAAAGAACAACAGACATCTCTTGCATTAATCCTTAGTTTATGGGAACAAACGGATTGTTCAGTTCTTCTGCCATCTTCCTCCAAATTTGCTAAAGCTGACTCCCAAAATAAAATGAGGCTGACGCATGAACCACAAAACATTTGGATTAATTAATTGGTGGTACCAGTCTTCTGATAGAAACCTTTTTTCACCCTCTATTCTACAGCTTCTTCCCAAGTTCATGCCTTTCCTTCCTTTTACTTGTCTAACCTCTCATTTTCTCACACATTCCAGTGTTGTCTGGCAGTGCCACTGCAGTTCCTCTTCACTGAAGCAGACTGATGAGACCATGTTAACTAGTTACATATTTATAAACCCTCTGTATTTATCTGGAATCACAAGATCTTCTTCCAGGACTTACCTATCCCTTGCTCCTTTCTCTATGTCCAACAAGACTTGGGCTTTGACTCTTCCTGCTCTGTATGCATAAGAAACTATCTGGGCAGTAATGACTTGCATGTCTCACAAACACTTACCAAGAAGCCTTGGTAAGCTTTTCATACTGTCCCAAGGACATTAATTTCATTTAGAATGTACAAAGTTTCAGGGAAAAAACCCTAAAAAATAAGAGGATGGCAAACACAGATACTTTTGAGCAAATAGAGAGCCCATTGCTGTTCTTGCTGATGGTTTCTTTTAATCTGTGATTTCCTTGGGGCTGTGGCTGCTATAACCCTATGGCTGTTGACACATTAGCCAGTAGCTCTGTAATTCAAATGCCCTTTACTTTATTCTAAACTCTTCAAATAAGTTCAATGAAGCAGCTAATTTCTTAAAAGAAGAATGTCCTTAGGCATTCAATATAAAGCTCTCTAAAGTTAATTCCTATTGATTTCAAGAGCAATTGGATCAAACCTTTTTAGCATAGAAGGTATTTTAATGTAGGTTCCTTTTTGTTTTGTTTTCATTTTAGCATTTACTAAAGGACCACAATGGAAAAGCAGGAAAAATGAGCCTTTTTTTCTTGTATTTTCTTTTATTGGCAACAAGAACCTTCGATTCTGTATTTGTTATTCACGTGATATTTCTTTCCCCGGATATTTCAAATTAGATAGGATATGTAGCATCTGTGTACTCTCACCAGCAAACAGCCAGCACCCAAACTTGCTGAACAAGAAGGTGCATTTGCTTGGCCTGGTCTCCTGTTGGCTTTGGACCTAGTAAGCACAAACTGTGGCCATTTTTAATGTCCCTAAGAGAGACCTAGTTGCTGTCTGTTTGCTTTAGCGTAAGTCAGGCAGGTGATTAGGCAACAGTGCCTTTCTGAAAAAAACTGGCATGTTAGCAACAGAACCTTGCACAGAATGAGGGAGAGCTGCTGCATTTACCACTCTTCCCCCACCCTGTTCCCACAGTAAGGATGCTTATTTTTAACCTTTTTTTTTCCCTTTCCCACGTTCTTACTTCTTTTTGATAACATACGTATAATTGTGAAAATATAAAGGGGTCAAAGGTTTGCTTTTGGAGTGGTAGATGCCCAGGACAACTGGGGTTCATCCAAGACAGCAAGTCTTTAGGATACAGCTTCAATTATTGTGTGGGCACATACCAATATTACAAATAATTTGCTTTTACTTTCTTTAACACCATGGAGACCACAGGGAGCTCAGCCTGTTACCATGCTGTCCCTTTAAGTAAGGGAGTAGTCCAAAACCACTGTTCATAAGCAGTAAATTGAGTAGGCTGCCAAGGTACCAACGCAGAGAATCTAACAGGAGTGGTTTAGAAATAGACTTTCTTCTCTCAAACCTGCTCATGTTCAGTTCCTTCCATTTATTAGTCCTTGCAGTGTTTTAAATACAGGTGATCCTCACCTTGCACATGGAAAAGTGGTAAGGCTGGCTCAACCAAGAAATTGCATACAGCAAGTGGCAGACTGGGGAGCTGGATGGACACAAATGCCCAGCTTCTTTTCTCTTTGTCTGCTGCTTTGCCATTTTCTCAGCCTGGCAGCCTGGTCCTTGATAACTTATGTTTGCAAAAGGGTGAAACCAAAACTTCATGTTCCTTTTTAGTGAGATGATGCTTAATTCTGTACCACGTCTCTAACATGAAAGCTGCATATAACTTCTGAATTTGGGAGTATAAAAGACAAGGTTTTCAGACTTCGAGAACAAACTTAACTATGTTTGCCTAGAGAAGGCATAATTTTAGCAATTTACATTGCCTTAGAAAATCATTTTATTCTTACTCATAAGAATTTTTCTCTGCTGGTTCACTCCTTGGCCTCCTTCTGAGTACACAAATGTGGAAGTTTGTTTCATATTCAGGGACAAAATATACTTTTACAATAGAAAGCAACATTATTTGCATTGGTTCTGTTTTGGTTTCATGGGGTAACACTAGTGAAGGATATACACCCAGGCACTCAAGTTAAATCAGGCCTACATCATATCTGTACCCTGAGTTATATTTGGCAATGTACAAATATGTTGAAAGTCAAGGGAAGTGAACAGACCTTGAAAAAATATGGACCCTCCAAATGTTGATATCATTGCTGTAAACTTTTTCATTGCTCTGGTATTTGGAGTACTCTACACTGTTTAATTTGAGCTATTAACATTCCAAATGAAAGTAGCAAGAACTCCACCATAAGTTTATCTTTCTTTGACTAATCTTAACATGCACCCAAGTGTCTGTCTCGCTTTCCAAGAACCACATGGTACGGTTATATTTCAGAAGCATGTTATCTGTGCTGTCTGCTTTAGCCATTTTACTGACACTGCCTAAGTGGCCCCCCTGCAAGCACTTACCTCTCTCCAGTGACTATATAGGGAGTTTGCTCTTCTAATTTTTCTCTTCTGAATCAGAGCAAAATTAGATCTTACAGTAGACTTAACCAAACTATGCCAATAAGTCCACCAGTATCAAGTTATAGTTTTGATCCCTTAAATCTTATTCATGCAAGTAAATCAGCAGTGCTGTTTGTGGAGCGGAAGAGTAGCAAAGCTATGTTATTAAAGGTCACGAGACCAGAACTTCAGAATTTCTATGGCTTTTGCTCCACTTAGCCTTAAAATTCCCATGCTCAGCCCCGTCCCTCCATTGCTGTAGTTTAGCCAATTTTTAAGTAATATTCCCAGTACAATATAATCCTGAACTTCAAAGAAGGCTCTTTTTTTTTTTTTTTTTACAGCTATAGTGAAGTGAAAGCAGAGTTATGAAAATAAGCATAAGCTAATAATATAATAATGATGGAAAGGGCAAGACACAATATAATCCAATCAAAGAGGTTCACTCCGGCATTACTTCTTCACTAAAGACCACATATGGATACACACACTTGCAGAGGCACTCACTGAACTTCTACACAGAATCTACCCCTAGCTTACCCAGTCCCTCCACTTTATTACTGACTGATACACTAAAGCCTTTTGGCATTAATCTAAAAAAATTCAATGAATATTTATAAAGAGATACTGAAGAACAGGATTTGAAAGAATCTTCTTTCTCTGCAACCACAGTTTCAGGTGGCTTCCATGTGTTTTCCTTTAACATTCAAATCTGACATATCAGTGCATTTTCTTTACTACAGACAATCACTAGACTGATGTATTGTTAGTGTAAGAAAAATAATGCCAGGTGAAGGAAAAAGGGAAGTACTATGATTATAAAGCACCCATTTACAGCTTACAGTATCTCTGATGCACAATTCTACTGCAGGGATTTCAATCCCTTTTTATTTCAGTAGTTAAGTTTGTTTTCTTTGAAAGACCATGAAATGCACAAACACAAACCCAAGGGCAATATGTATGAAAATTACTGAAACACTGTAGGGTGAAAAAACTGTGGGGAACAGCAGAAGAAAAGTCTCAGGGGGCTGGAACACCTGAAAAACACTTGAAAAAATAATTATTCTTGTCAATCTAAATACTTCCTATTTCAAAGAGTTTTAAAAATGGGCAATTCTTGTGGAAGGGAGTGTTTTGTGGAAAATTCCATTCTGTTGAAAAAATGACTTTTGGCAAAAACAAAATCCACATCTATGATTTAAAGGAGCAGAGGATACCACATATCAAGAAGAGCATCTTCCCCTTTCAGTACCCAGAAACTGGGACACTGGCCTCCATATGCTTCTCAATAGTTATGCAAGGACAGTGCCTTGCTGTCATCATTTCATTTATGTAGGTCTTCACATGATATGTATAGCTGTTTGTCTGGGGCGGTGCTTAGTAGAATGTAATACGGGGAAAGGTATGCACCTCCTGAAGCATGTGTGGGATGAAGACTCATCTAGCTCAGGTGCTCAGAGTATCTGCTGGCCTCACCTGCTGAACTAAAAATCTGTTTAAAATATACCATCATTTCAAATAAAGTTAATTCTGACGCAAAGTATGCAACATTCCCGTAATACTTTATATTTATATAATTCATTATCTCAGTTTGAGTTGGTCACCAAACTCCTTTTAGCAGTAGAAAGTAGAGGGACACTCACAGTATTTTTCACATTTATGCAAACTGAAAAGTTTTGTAGTGAGAAAAAGATAAAGACAACTATAGACACCTTTAGAGAGTTAAATACAAATATTAGGTTTTAAAGGGAAGATGTTTTTTCAGGATGCCAGCCATGTTATACAGGTGTTTCTCTAAGATAAGAACACAAGGCTCAAGAGGACTGTACAAAATCCCCTGGGGAAGGGTGAAGTGAATACTTGGTGGCTGCTTGAGAAGACATGGGGAGCACACTGAAAGAAGGGAGAAAGGAAAAACTGAAGCCAGGCAATCTGACAAGCACACAGACAACACTATACACAGACTTTGCAGGACATACAAGCAAAGAATAAAGACTTGGGTAGGAGAGAGGAATAAATATTTCTCTGTATTTTAACCCTTCTCTGCATGTATCTCTGAATGATAAGGGATTGTTTGAAGAAAGTCAATTTTGCATGACTGGTCATAGGTTCTTAGATGAAGGAATATTTTTTTTTGGGATTCAGTTCATTAATTCATATTAAAATGTGATATTCCTTGCTAGAAAAGGATGAGAGTTCAGATTCACCATGGAACCCTGGTTGCTTTCAAAAACTTTCATTTATCATACATTGTTTCCTTAGATTTTTAGGTTTCAAGTAACATTCCAGAGGAAGAATTCCCTTTTCTTTCCTTCTTCCAAAAATTACTGAAGTGTGTAATACATATCGAGAAGCCAAGGCACCCGGAGGCATTAACCACATTGTTCATGCTTTCTATTGACTCTACTTACCGCACCATGTAAGCAAGTATAAGTATGGGTTGCAAAGAATGATTCTATCATGGAAGGTAGAATATTCAGTTCCCCAGGCACAAGAAGATATTGCATAATAAGAAGAGATCTCTCTAGTTCAGTAAAGAGTGAATTTGTCTAGTTTTTGAGCAGTGCACAGCACCATTACAGAAAGCAGGCATGGACCCTGATGACCCATTTCCAGGAGGAAGGGTGAAAATGGTCCTGAGAAGGACCTGGAAATTTTACTTTCTTCCAGGAAATTAGTTACAAAAATCTTCAACAATTTCGGAAATAAATTCTGATGTGTTGCACTGTCCAAAATCATCTTTCCACTGAAGCCAATGGCAATGTTCTTGTGGATTTGAGTGGCTATCAGATAAAGGTGTGACTGTTGATACAGAAGATAGTACTACATAATTAATTTTGAGCAAAGAGATGTCAGACCAGATTTGTTACGATGTTTGAATTGCTCAGATGCCATTGAACTAAGTAGTGGCAGACAGTGCTGTAACACTCTTCTCAAATAGCTGAATCAGATTAGTTGACTTAAGTCTTAAAGCCATTATATAAATCCTTGTGATCAACTAATACTTTAGATCACTTAAACTGATCATGTTTCTATATTTAATTGAAGCAGTAGCCTCTCATGTACAACGATTTTTTCATCCAAGGTTACATGTTTGCCATCTATTAACATCGACGATTGTTGGTGTAGCTTTTGCTACCCGCAGAAAACTTTGAAAAACTGTCATGGTTTAGCATAGTTTGAGTTTCCAGTTAAAGAGGGCTCCATCAGCCACGGAAGTGATTCTTTTGCCAAGAGGTGCTTACACCTTCCTCTAGACTCGACAGAACCAATCAACTGGCTAGTTTGAATACTGGCAACTTTCTAAGCCACTTAAGAAGCTTGACAGGCCTCTGTGATCCACATTTAAGAATGAACAAACCCCAGGAAAGCTCTTTTGCTTCCGGCTTTTGGACAGGTAACTGGGGGGCCTGCGGTGCGGCCCAGCGGGGCCGGGCCGGGCTCTGCTCGGCGTGGCCCGGCCAGGTCAGCTGCGGTGGGGCTTGGCTGAGATCTCAGCCGCTTCTGCTCGCTGGACACCCAGCGCAGCCCCCTCAGTGCAGGCCGGGCCCGCCGGGAGACAGCCACCCCGGAGCCGTGGGGCCCTGTTCCATCCGCAGCCCTGCTCCGTGCAGGCGGCCCCGCGGCTCAGCCAGGCCGGCCCTCACCCAGTGCGGCCGAAATTCATCTGAGGCCGCTGCCTGGCAAAGAGCATGTGAGCAACAGCGATAAGCGAATTCCAGCTGCAAGGCCCGGGTGAGATTAACCCTTTTAGTGCTGTAAGATTCTCCAGAACAGACGAAGCCTGCAGACATCAATCCTCTCCTGAGTCAGAGGAAGAGGAAAGGTGAAGGCACGTGAAGAAAACACCATAGAGACACCAAAGCCAGTGAAGAAGGAAGAGCTGAAACCCCAAGAGAGGAGAAAGAGGAGATGCTTCAAACCTAGAAGCTGAAATCCTGTTGTAAGGCTATGGTGATGGACTACGATACATCAGAGTACCCGTTGTAATTTCATGAAAGTATGGGGGGTGGAGCGTTCAAACTGCAACTGTGAGAAAAAGTACCTGTGCTGAAATAAGCACATGTTGAAGTAGCTGTGATTTGATGAGAAGCTTGAACAGAGAGAGATGAAAGTGATGAAGACCCTTGCTCCCAGGGAAGGGGGAGGGCCTCTGTTCCTGGAGATGAAGATGCTCCCATAGATAGGTGAAGAGAACCTTTGCTTCTGAACAGCTCATCCTTAAAATGGTACCCCAGTAGCTCAAGATTGGACCCTTGGAAGCAGTTGTGGGAAAGCTGTAAGACGAGGGAAGGGACTCTCACATGCGAGCAGAGAACAAGCCAGGCGGCTGTCTTGTTGTGACATTGAAGCCATGAGAGAACTTCTTGTGGAGATGTCTCCATAGCATGAGCAAGAGAGACTCCTCTCCCTAAGTGAACTGAAAAAGATTATTATAGAGGTGGTAAACTGATTGAAAATCTCAAGGGTTGTCTTTTTACGTTGTCAGTGGGAGAAGGGAGAAAGGTGGGGGGAAGAGAAGTGTTCTGAAGGTTTAGTCTGACCTTTTTCCTTCTTTTAGGTCTGTTAATAAACTTCTTTATATTCTTTTAAGTTTTGTGCCTACTTTGCTTTCTCCTAATTCTTATCTCACAGAAGGAAAATAAGTAAGTAATGAATATTTTGAACTAAACCACTACACTTAATTGGTGTTTCCACCCGGTTTACAAACTGAACCCGCTACAAAAACATACAGAATCTATGGAAATTATGCATTTATTTAGGCGTCAGAATTTTAAGGCTTATTACTCGGCTGATTCCATTAACCTTTACTTACCTCATGGACTACACTGTTCAGATACCTTTTCTGGTATCTGCAGCTTATAGGATACTTTCACTAAAATGCAGAAAGAACTCTCCATCTATCTTGGAGGTGCAGGACTTGCTTTAAAAACACCCTGGGATTTGCAAGGGAAGAATGACTTTTTTTATCTCTGTGACAGAAATCCCAGCTGACAGCCCTGTTTACACTACAGAAAATAATGACTGCTGACAGTCTCAAGGACCACCCGGTGGGTTATTTACATTTGAAACATTTGAAATCAACTCTGTTTAGATAATGTTTCAGTTTTGACTCTGGTTTGCCTGCACATGTTGCTTGTAGGCTTTATTAAAGCTAGCACATCTCATTGGAACTGTAATCAATAATGTCCTGGTTTCATACTGTCATCCAGGATCTATTAACGTGGAACTGCTGAGTTTCGTGTTAAACAATTGTTAATTTGGATTTTGGACCCCATTTGTTAACAGCAAACTCTTCATGTTTAAGAAAACTGGCATTCTTTAAATGTAAATGAATTAGTCTTTTTATTCTAACATTGTTCTTAGGAGAAGAATATAAATATAAATTTCTTATATTATAACATGTAACAAGAAAGATATTCCAGATTACCTGAGTTTCTTAGGCTTGGAATATACACTGTTGTTAGATATCATCAACAAGTAGTATTGTTAAATTAAGAAAAGTCATTTTGCAATGTATGATTTAAAAAGTTTTAATAAATAACAACATTTCATGAGATCTGTATTATCTTCAGTTCAGGAAGTTCTCTTTCCAGCTCTTTGTTTTGCCAGGAATATTTCAAAATTGATCAAAGAAGAATAACTTGAAAGGTATTAGATTAATCTAACCCAGTTCTCTGAATACAAAGTTAGATAGATACATATTTTTAACCAGCATTTGTCTTAGTACCAAAAAAGGCAATGATGAAATAAGCAGATAGCTTGAGTGTGACAAAATTAGCAACTAAGATTAATATTCCATATTAATTCCTATAACCAAAGTAGATATGAACTTCTGTTGCTGTTAATGATACCTTGTGCCTTTCTTAGAGTTTTCATTCCTCATTCCCAGTGGCAGTGATCCATAGCTTCAGTTCACATTCCAGTTTGCAAACATTGGTTAATAGGATTAGAAATTATGTCTCCTTCCTTAAATTAGCAGGTCATGGAGAAAAAAATCATACTTATTTTTGAAATGCAAGTATAAAGGATTTGTAAACAGAGTTCATCCTGAGGGGTTCACTACGAAATGACATTAGGATGGCAGTTTCACGGAACAAGTTAATCTTCTGTGCTGCAGACTCCAGAAAGCACTCTAGAAGGCACTTCATGCAACCTACCTCTTTTAACTGACTGCTTTGGAAAAACAGACATCCAACCTGGGAGGACTCCTAAACATTTATGAACAGGTGCCTGGAAGTCAATGGCACAAATCTAGGTGTGTTTTGAAAAATAAAAGTGCTCTTTGAATGACATGTTGGTTGGTGCGGAATACGCTTCCCCTCTACTTCAAGGCCAAGTGCAAGATCCTGCACCTGGGTCAGGGAAATCCCAAGCACAAGGACAGGTTGGGCAAAGAATGACTCGAGAGTAGCTGTGGGGAAGAGGATTTGGGGGTGTTGGTGAATAAAAAGCTCAATGTGACCAAGCAATGTCACTTGCAGCCATGGGGAACTAAGGCATCCTGGGTTGCATCACAAGCAGCATGGACAGCAGTTTTTGAGATCTGGTTCTGTCCCTTTACTCTGCTCTTGTGAGACCCCACCTGGAAGATTGTGGCCAGCTCTGGGGCCCCAACATATGAAAGACATGGACTTGCTGGAGAAAGTCTGAAGGAGAGCCACTAATATGATCAGGGCTGGAGAATCTCTCCTAGAAAGACAGGCTTTGAGAGAGTTGGGGTTGTTCTGCCTGGAGAAGGCTCCAGGGAGATCTTAGAGCACCTTCCAGTGCCTAAAAGGGGTCTGCAAGAGAACTGGAGAGGAGCTTTTTTACAGGGGCATGCAGTGATAGAACAAAGGGAAATGGCCTTAAGCTGAAGGAGGGTAGGTTTAGATTAGGTATTAGCAATAAATTCTTTACTGTGAGGGTGGTGAGGCACTGGAACAGGTTGCCCAGAGGAGTTTGGGTGCCCCCATCCCTGGAAGTGTTCAAAGACAGATTAGATGGAGCTTTGAGCAATCTGGTCTAGTGGAAGCTATCCCTGCCTATGGCAGGGGTTTGGAACTGGATAGTATTTAAGGTCCCTTCCAACCCAGGCCATTCTATGATTCTGATTCCACTTTTGTTTTTTAGCATTTATCAGCCGTGCAGAAATGAATTCTACTCTATAGAAGGGTACCTCTCTGTATCAGAAGATAAAGCCGTGCTACAAGAGGAAGTTCTTTACATCATGAAATACTCCAATTTAAGCTAAGGTAGTGTTCCAAACCTTGAGAAGGCAAAACGAGGAGGTAGCTGTAGGATTTTACTTTTTGTATAGTAAATTCTTTTTTATGCAATCAAAAGAGCAATTGTGACTAGGAGTCTTCAAAAAGAAACTCTCTTTCCTTTGGCTGCCATGTTCATGACCAGACTCTAAGGGATCTATAGGAAAAGATGCTGCCACTCTGCACAGTAATCTGTCAAGCTCAGGGGTGCTTCAGACCTTAAGTTGTAACAGGCTTTAAATATGTGAGATGGCTTTTTAAAGGACAGAAGTAACTGACCAGAAGAACACACAGATGGTACACAGCAAAAAAATTCTTAGCATGGACTGATGCAAAGCAAGTATCCTTACTGTTAAGAATGTGAGCTACTGGAAACCTACATTAAGAGAACACATTGCTTGAGAGTGTGATGGCCACAGAGAAAATACTGATCGGATTGTTTTCAGAGTCTTATAAATACATCAATAATCTCTGTTTTACACTGCAATTTGATCACCAGTATGGCTCCTAGGAAAGCCAGGAGAGTAATGTAGATTTTAACATTTAATATACCTCAAGCTACCAAAAGAATCCCACAGATGTAAAATCAGCTGGAACAGGCCCAAGTATTTTCAGCATTCCCAGAAGGAAATAAGGGGTTAGTCTGAAAAGCGTGAAATCAGATATGCAGAAGGAGTGATCCAAAACACATCAAATAAAATCTTCGGCTGCAAAATCTTAAGACAGCTTGTCCTGGTTCACATTTGTAAGAATCTGATGGCTGACATGAAACCAATTAGAATAAGAGACTGATGTTTTGAATTTCTGGTTTAACTGTGGCCTTAATTTTGACATCAGATATGACAGAAGGAAATTGGGAAAATTAAAATACAAGACACACTCAAGGGAATACAAGGCTGAGAGCAAGTAATAGCCTGAGCCAGGTTTTAAAAGGTATTGGGCAGATCTAGTTTCTACAAAAAATGAGCACCACAGAATGTTTGAGACAAATTAGACCCAGTATTTTAACAGACATCACCTCTGCTTCAAAATAGTTCATTTTGAACCAAATTTCTGCAGTTGATAAAATATTACAGAATGGTACCTATTTAAGCAACTCAATACTTTAATAATCAAAAATGTCTCCCAAGCAGCTGGAACTGTCAATCTGTGACAATACATTTGCATCCAGGTGCTTTATTTATTTCCCTCAAGAGCATCATCTAAATTTATTGTGAGGCAATAAACTCACATTTAGTTGTCATTAAATGAGAATCTAAAAAGATTTTTAAACTCTTGGAGAAAAGGTTTTGACCAGCATTTGCATTTGGAAAATAAAATGTCTGAAAGCATAAAAGGCACTGCAATATTGTGAAAACAGAATGTTCAGAAACTCAGAAGTCTAATCATGTTTGTTGTGAGACCATATATCTGGTTTGACAGAACAACAAGTTTAATTTACAGGAATGATATGAGAATTATGCTGCTAAAGCCACGTAACCAGTCTTTCCCCCCCCGCCAGACTAACTGTGTGGTACAGCAGTTAGCATTACTGAGGTGTTTAGAGGGAGGCCACAGGAAGGTTAGGTTTAATTGCTTTGGACACTGTCAAACAGAGTCCTCGGGCATTCAGCAAGTCAGATTCTAATTTGGCCACACATAGCACAGGCATAGCACAAGACTGGAGAAGGATACACAGGTGGAAGAGAAGAAGGAAGAAGAAGAAACTTTTTGCTTCAAAATGTCTTAAACCATAAAATTAACTATGATTATTGCTTTTGTGAATGGAATTAATTGTATTCAAGTAGTCCATGGAAACACTTCATATAGCTAGAATGCCCTTCAGGCTTATATTATCACTACAGACAATGTCCTCAGGTTGGACAAACAAAGCAGCTCCTCATTCTTCAGCGAGGCAGATCTTCCTTGTAGCAGACAGCCACACTCAGCTCCTCCAGGCCCTGCCCAGGCTGCTTTCTCTGCCTGGAACAGACACTCCTGTATAAAACAAATTCTCAAGCCAAAGGCTAGAAATAGGCTTATAAGCATGTTAGGAGTATTTGCCTCTTCCAGAATGTCAAATGGAATGTGAACTTTTCCAGGTAAAGGCTCAAGAACCATTGAAGAGAACTCCAAAGTGGTGCTACCTATAAGCTTTATAAAGGCAGGTGCAATGGCTCAGCAACGCAGATGGCAGAATTCCTCTGCAGTCTACAATTACCATAATTTTTAGTTTTACTGTCAAAAACCAAATGTAGGTAAATAATTACAAAATGGAAAGCAGATATAGAATATGTGGATATTGATCTAGCACAAGGACTAGCACACATTAGTTTATACACTCCTGACATTTAAGGAACTATTTGCACTTAATATTAGATGAAATTAACTAAAAATCGTTTCCAAAGACTGAAGCTTACCATTTCTTTCTATTTATTTTTCTTACATTAGTTATGGCATGGGAAAAGCCCAAGAGATTTTCTTTGTAGTATTTCTAATTCAATTAAGAGCAAGAACCAATTAAAAAGTCAAATGGTTTCCCATGAACTTTTAGACTGAAGTGTTGAATAAATTTAGATTACCAATAAAAAGTAATTTGATTTCAAAATGTTCTGGCCAAGTGTATTTTAGAAATGGATGCTTATAGGTAGGATGCTGTGTTTATATTTTTAGGTAATACAGACGAAAGGTCAGAATTTAAAAAGTTCTGTGCATCTAAGTACCCTCAATAAATCAACACGAACAGTTGAAGTTTAGCTCCCTTTAGATCAGACAATTCTTTTAAAGATAGATTGCAAACGTGAACAACTTTTTTTGTCTTTCTTATGATCCTATAAGCATAGGCTATGCATAGAATTGACAGAAATGTATGGATTTAAGTCTCTAAAAATTGATTTGATCTGTAAAAATCTGGCTTCAAAATTTATACAAACATAATTACAGGTACTGTAGAAATATCTTGAGTTTTTAAAGGAGAAACATAGTCATTTTTCAGGGATATGCCAGTACTCATTCAGGAATTCTGCCTGCCATCCTACTCCCAATTTATTAAGGCAAACCTCATTGAGGAAGACATGCAGTTAGACTGGGCTTGTCCTTATCCAAACATAGATCCAAAATAACCACCCAGTGTGTGTGTGTGCGCATACAGAAAGAGTGAAACAGAACACTTGATCAAGAAAGACCAGCCTGAAAAGTTTTTGTGAAAGGCCTAACAGGAGTGTTAGGCCTGATATGAGAAGGGAGAGTGGGATTACATGTTTACTTGTTGCTGAAGACCTGGAGATATTGGCCATGATGGAACTTTACACCTGCACATAACAGAAATATTTTTTGGTCTGCAATGGTCTGCAAGAAAAAGAAACAAATGGAGGTGAAAAGTTTTGCAGTTATATCTTTTACCAAAGTAACTTTTAAAATCATGAGTTAAAGCTAAATTACTAGTAAATGAACAGATTTAAATGTATCATAAAGAATAGAATCTGAACACTGTGTAGTTATGGTTTTGGCCATATATTTAAAGTATAACAAACAAGCATAAAGGGACAAAAATTATGTAAGCTGCCAAAGATATGTTAGGAATCCCAGAATCACAGACTGGGTCAGGTTGGACCCAGTCTCACCACAGTGAGTCCTCTGTTCAGCCTGGAAAAGAGCAGACTGACGGGAGACCTCATTGCAGTTACAACTTCCTCATGAGGGGAAGAGGAGGGGCAGGCACTGATCTCTTCTTTGTGGTGGCAAGTCACAGAACCTGAGGGAATTGCCTGAAGCTGTGTCAGGGGAGGTTTAGGTTGGATAATAGAAAAAGATTCTTCCCCCAGAGGGTGGTTGGGCACTGGAATGGGCTTCCCAGGGAAGTGGTCACAGCACCAAGCCTGACAGAGCTAAAGAAGCATTTGGACAGTGCTCTCAGGCACATGGTGTGACTCCTGGGGACAGTGCTGTGCAAGGCTGGGAGTTGGAATCGATGATGTTTGTGGGTCCCTTCCAAGTCAGCTGATTCTGTGATTTTGTGATTTGGTCCAAGCTCCCTGCTCAAGCAGGGTCATCCTACAGCACATTGCACAGGATTCCACAGCCTCTCTGGGCAATCTGTTCCAGTGCTCTGTCACCTGCACAATAAAGAAGCTCTTCCTCATGTTCAGGTGGAACTTCTGTGCATCAGTTTCTGTCTGTTGTATCTTGTCCTACTGCTTGGCACCACCAAGCAGAGCCTGGAGACATTGTCTGACATCTCCCTTCAGATACGGACAGACATTGATGAAGTCCCCTCTCAGTCATCTCTTCTGGAGGCTGAAAGGCCCAGCTCCCTCAGCCTTTCCTCATAAAAGAGATGTTCCAGTCCCTTAATCATCTTTGTAGCCCCTCATCAGACCTGCTCCAGATGCTCCATGTCTCTCTTGCGCTGAGGAGCCCAGAACTGGACACACCACTCCAGATGTGCCTCACCGGGGCTGAGTAGAAGGGCAGGATCACTCCCTGCAATCTGCTGGCAAAGCTCTTCCCAATGCACCCCAGGATACCTTTGGTCTTCTTGGCCTCAAGAACACACTGCTGGCTCATGGACAGCTTGTTGGCCACAAGAACACACTGCTGGCTCACAGACAGCTTGTTGGCCACCAGGACCCCCAGGTCCTTCTGTGTGGAGCTGCTTCCCAGGAGATCAGCCCCCAGCCTGTACAGGTCCATGGGGTTATTCCTCCCCAGGGGCAGGACCCTGCACTTGCCTTTGTTGAATTTTACAGTTCTTCTCTGCTCATCTCTCCAACCCATCAAGGTCCTTCTGAAGGGCTGCACAGCCCTCTGGGGTACCAGCCACTCCTCACAGATTTGTGTTGTCAGCATATTTCCCTAGGAGGCACCTGCACCTTCATCCAAACCAGTAACAAGTTTTGGTAAATTAAAAGATACTGAGCCCAGTGTTGAACCTTGGGGGACACCACTAGTGACAGGCCTCCAATTATACCCCATGCCACTAACTACAACTCTTTGGAATCTGGTGTTTAGCCAGTTCTCAATAAACTGAAAAAGATTTTAAAAACAATTTTTTAAATCTCTGAAACCAGAGATACTATTTAAAATAGTTAATTAAAGTGGATGCATTAATTAAAATGGATGTGGAAGAAAGATCTTTTGACAACAGTTACACACTGTTTCTGTGCTGAACACAGAGTGCACAGTCCTAACTATGACCCTTCAGGAATCACCTTGCTCAAAATAAAGCCCATGAAGACTGACAGGAAACTGACCCATGACATATAAATATAATCACAAAATAAATATGGAAAGTACCTGTACTGTATGTATAGTAATTACTGTTGTCTGATTAACTGTGCTTTAACAATAAAAATAGTTGTTTTATATGCTGAAGGTAACTGCTTATAAAAGCAGAATGAATAATTGAACCTGCTCAACACACAGCAGAAGTACTTCACCTCTAATCTCTGTACCTTTTACTAAGTATCTATCTTGGGGTGACTTTATGGTGTGTATCCCCTATTGCCGTTCTATGCCCAGACATGATTCCTGTGCCTTTCTGTGTCTTTAAAACTGGGTGTGAGAGAAGGAAAAAAAGCCAGAAGAACTTTTCAAAGCAGTTTGTGCTCCAAGGACACAGAGATAGCTGCTGCTGCTGCTGCAGGGCGGAGGCAAGCACCTTCCTGCTTTTCCCAGCTCTTGGCTCTTTTTCTTGGAAGAGAGAGAAGGAAACTCCTTTGTTTTCCTGGGACTTCAGTTTCTTCTTCTCTTCTGGACTGTTCAACAATACCAGAACACACTGGGTGACCTTACATCTCTGGCCCAGAGGGGCCTACGGCGAAAACCCAGCTCTGAAGAGGAGACACAACACCCACAGAAAGGACTCTAAAATCTTCCCAGGTTTCTCTCCACAGTAAGAGGTTTTATTATTTAGCATTATTCTTTTCCCATTGTGCATTGTGTCTGTTAAACAAATAGGGTTTTTTCCTTTCACTTTCCTCTAAGGAAATTTTGTTTTTTTCCTGAACCTGGTGGGGGAGGGATGGCTGCAACCTGCCTTCTATCAGAGGATGTTCATTTTGGACGTTCCTCCAAGTTTGTCTCAAACTGGGACAGTATCCCATTGAGGGAATCCCATGGCTCCATAACTCAATTCTTCTCTTCCAGTACAGATTCCACTGATGCGGTGCTGCAGACATCTATCATCCCAACTCCCACTAACAGCTGGATACCAGGCACCTCATAACTCATTAAATTATGCCAGAAGCACCATCTTCTTCAGTATTTTTCTTCTGGATCTGGTCAGGCATCCTGTAGCAAAGGAACACATAACATGGATTTTCATTGATGGAAAACCTCTCTTATCAGAACACGTTTCATGGGTGACTCTGTGCATCTCTAGGTTTTTGTTCCTAGACCTACTGCTGAGAACCTGAGATACCAGCTTCCTTAGGGATCTCTTAGTTTACTGAAATGTGCAGACTGCCTTTTACTGTAAAGTGTTTTTACTGTAAAAACCCTTTTGGAATTAGCCTAAGCCCACTGATCTGAGCTAATCCAGCCTGTGTCAATGATGTTTGGAATCAGGCAGTAGAGTTCTGTAGTGCTTCAAGGTTTGGTTCTGACAACCAATGCCTTTCTTGAATTAGGCTAATTTGCTGAATATTCTCTTTCCTCTATTACATTTAAATGAAGTAAGACACATTCCAGTTATAAGATATCCTTTCCATTTAATATTTCCTCCTCAAAATGCAGCTTGGATTTAGCAATTAATCAGTGATATCCTGCACAGTCCACAGATATCATGAACACTGAGATTAGACAATCCTCATTTTCCCCAAACAGCTAGGACAATCCAAGAAACTGAATTTACATAAACAATAAAAAGATTTTACGCTGCAAGTTCATAAATTCCAACAGTTTCATGGAAGAAGACACTTGAGATGAGTTAAGAAGCTTTAACAACTCTACATAAAAGCAAGTACACTGGCTGAAAAAGCAGCAAGCATTCTGGAAATGACTAATGAAGTATTACAGCAGAATACTGCTAGTGGATGCTTCAGCTTAAACTGTGTAGCTACAGTGCAGCAACAGGATATCATAAATGCAGGAGTTATTCTTTGTGAATATGTGACAATATCAAGCTTCTGGGACTATCACACTATTAGAAATCCTGTTCACTGGGTCCTGATAGTGGCTTATTTGGTGTTTTCTGGCTTAGGAAGCAATAGATGCAGTCTGTCAAAGATAGGTAAACACAGAACCTGCTTTCGCACCTCAAACTGGCAGATGCTACAGCAGTCCTTCTAAAAGCATAGTGTGCATTTCCACTGCAGCTACCTGAGGTTGTATAACTCTTTCTCACTAGCTAGAAAATATTTACTAAAAAAACATGTGCAAGCAGTGTGGATCTGTTTGGTGGTGGTATCTATTTGAAGATAGGTCTCTCTCTGATTTTTTGAGGAAAAGCATATGAAGGATTTTCACTGAAAGGCTGTAAACACATTTGACTCTGGTTTCAGTCTCTTCTGTCTCATTTTGAGTTTGTTTATCAAAATGTATTTTGGCTGAAAGAAATCCAGAAACTTTTCCCAATAACTAGAATTCAATAACTTCCTAATGCTAAGTCTTCATCTACACTGGGCTTAGCCTTACCATTACCATTCACATGAGATAACTTAAACCTAAAGATTACCTGATAGATTAGTGGATCATAACAGATCAACTATGCCTTGGTTGCTGGAAAGATCATACATACTGATTTTCTGGTCCTCATGGCACAGTTAGAAGAAACAAGGACTTAATACATTTTCAAGTGAGGAAAACCTGAGACTGATGGAACATAATTATCATTTTGGCATTAACTCCATATAAGAGGCAAATTCAGGATATTCAGCACTGAGAAGGAAACGAAACTGGTTCTAAAAAACTCAAAATCTCATTCTCACTTCTGCTGTGATTTGTCACATCAATTTTAAAAGCAGTATCTGTATAATAAAGTTGATTTAAAAATATACTCAAAATGAAGTTGAAACCCAAGAATGATGGTGCTATACATTACTATCACATCTATCCTACAGAAATATCTTCCCTATATCATCCCTGTTATAAATGTACTCTACTCACTCTGTAGTTTATGTTGCTCTTTTCTTAAAGATTAAACATTAAAAAAGTTTTAAATGGGAAGAAGCAGGAAGGATTCAAGCTCACTTGTGAAGCAGAAATTTCTCTATTTTGTGGATAGAGAGACCTGTGGAACAAGTTCCTACAGGAATCAAGGATAAGCCTGTATGTTTTCTGAGGGACTATTCATGCATTTTACTAAACAAACTTCCAGAAGTGCTTAAATTCTCCAAAGATGAGGACAAGACAAGCTATCAGAGAAGCTGAACTGCTTAATTGTCACAGACTTGTTTTAAAAAAGATCTTTGTGTGCCTAACAATGAGAAACATTACAGACCAGATCTAAAGTAGTTACTAAAAAACTGCAATATCTAGAGTGATTTTTAAAACCAAGTATGAAGGTGATTTTATCTGCCATACCTGTGAAAAAACATCCGTATTTACCAAGTAAAGAACTCTGACTCAGACATGGTTTGAAGCAAATTTAAGAGCATTTATTATGGAAAGAGACCATAAATAACAATTTAATAGAAATGAACATTTTTTCAGCATGTCTAATTCTAAACCTTTTCCCTCATGTGAAAAATTAATCCATATACTAAGACAGAATTGAAACTATACGCAAATCGGATTACTTTTTATAGAGCAACTTGCTCAAAAATAATGCTCTTATAAATTGACTATCACCTACTGTTTACTTAAGAAATAAATTTAGGGGAAAGTTATGGTCATTCAAAGCATTTAATTTTTTTTTTTTGTTAGAATAGTATTGATCAAAAATCTCATTTTAATAAAATCTGAAAAATTAAAATATATTTTTGAGTGTAAATATATTACTGCCTCAACATTTTATTCTGTACAAATTCAGTTGTTACTTATGGCAACATAATTGGCTGGAAAGATGCCAGTTTTTCCTCCTATTCTTCCTTCCCACCAATCAAATTGGGAATTTGTTTTAGTTGTCACTGTGATTTTGTCTCCGGCTTTGAAAGTCAAGTCACCTGGCTGTTGTCCTTCAAATGAATAAAGTGCAGTCACTTCTACTGGATCACTCCGAGAGTTATCTGAAATTAAAAATATTAAATAAAAAGGAAATTACTAAAAGGAAATTACTAGTGTCAGCACATACACTAAGTTCTTAAGCAGAATATCCTTAAATGACAGTAGAAAAGGGTGACAAAGACACTAAAATAATCTATGTGAGCATATAAACCACTAATGAAAAATCCCCTCCATTTCTGCTACATTCTTAGGTAAGAGAAATTTTAATTCCAGCCTAATAGTACAGTCTATTTAATAAAATTATACTCTGTACAAAATAAGGATCAGCCATTTTTCTGTATGCCTCGTACAGTCAGAGACAGTGGCAACAAAAGTGGTGTGTTGAGGAAAGCATGAGTGTTTCCTGAACGACTCCTATCAGAGCCACTGCTCAGATTTGAGTTTTGTTTGTGTTCTTTGTGACAGCTTCTTCATAGAAAGTACAAAATTCAAAGGAGAAAATTTGATTTTTTAATCAAAACTCAGGATATAAAAATACAAAATATCCACAGCACTTCCCTTATTGTTCCATAGGTTTTGCAGTACCTGGGATTTTGGTGTATCTCAGACGTTAAACAGAACACACAAAATGTGCCAGTGGAAGGAACAGATTACAGTTTGATGTACTGGAAATGACTTGGTTTGTATAGTAGTATTTTTGGCCACATATACAAATGGCTTTTATTTTCTTTACACCAATCTCTTAGATAACTCTTCTTGTCCTCAGCTGGGGGTGGAATCATGCCATGAGTCTTCTAAAATAGTTTTAAAATTATGAAAATCTTGGATACTATTATCCATCCTCTATTCCTGTAGAAAATTTTTAGCCAATATCTCAATGTTTATTACCACTGAACTTTTAATCTGAGTATCTTCAATTTAATAATAATTATGTTTTCTCTCAATCCCTTCAACTGTCTGAGTTACAGGAGGTAGTTGCATTAGATTAATGTTGATTTAGAAAACAGTTAAATCTCTCACATGAGTGAATCTAAAAGTGAAAAACGGAAGGTGCAATGGAAGATTAGTTAAGAGGAAATAATGTTTACACAGTCAGGTAGAGAGATTTCAGGATGTATTTCTCATATAGACATGATGGCTGCATAAATGCTCAAGCATGCAAGATTAAAGGCTTTTAGCATTAGCTGCACCTTCTTGCTGTCAAAACTGCTGGAAAAGGGGAAATCCAAGCTCTCATTAGTCTACACATTGCAAGCGCAGAGCTAGAAAGGGTGGTGAGCGAAGCATTTATACAACGTTTGCAGTCTGTCTTCAACAACTGACAGACACAGATCTTTTCTTCTGGTTGCTTTTTTCATTTCAAAAGAAAGAGGAAAAATTCTTTTTCCTTAAGGCTCATAAACACAAACTGTAGCCAAAAGAGGACAGAGAAGAACAATGGACCACAAATGTATGCATAAACAGCACAGGGCTTTTTTTCCCAGCATCTGTCAATATATATGTTCATTCTACAGGCCAGTGCTTTCTCTTCATGATCTGAACTTTTAGCAATCATCAAAGAATAACACAAAATTATTTGGCCATGAGCTGGGAGAGATTTGATTGCAGAGAAGTCAAATGCTGTCTTTCTTGATCACACAGTCTCTCTCTCTCTTGCTATCTATAGTCATGATGTAAAGCCACACAACACTATTTCTTTTGATGTGAAAATAAAACCATGATTATCAGGTCCATATCTCAATCAGTTACTCCTACCAAAAAAGGCAGCAATGCAGCTTTTCTAAATAGCTCTTTTACTGTCACATCTGAAACCCTGATAGACTGAATATTTAGCAATTATATGAATTTCCTCCAAGAATTCAAACATTTGATGTACTTGGGATGATATGATGTGCTCCCGTGCACAGTGTGGTTTGATAGATATTTTGATTGAGGAAATTGCAGAAAAACCCACAAAAGCAAAAAAATCAACTTTTTACTCCTAGTATTAATTGAAGAATAGTCAGAAAATACTATGGCCCTTTAGGTGGTATGGCATGAAAATAGTTATGACTCAGTTGCATATAAAAAGGAAGAAGGGTATGTTTTACCCCTGTGCCACATTCAGGCAGCACACATGGGTAAAAGTTCCTTTTATACATCACTGTGAATGCAACAAATTCCTATACTTTGAGTTCTTAAACCTATGTGTTTCCATCACCTAAATGAATAGTCACTCAAAGAGAATCGGAGTTACTATATAATTAAAACTTCCCCAAATATATATGGAAAAATTAGATATTTGACAGAGCAAAAGAGAAGACTGAAAGTGCTAAGTGATGTGAGAGCTTCTTCTCATTACATTCAGAAGAAGAGCTGTCAAGACCACTATGATATGCTGGACTCATAGCAATGGTAGTAACTAGTAGTTACCACCTCCATGGCTGAACCTGCAATAATACTGAAATTCCTCTTACACAAACTGCTGAGTATTCTGAAATTGGCTCTGTAAAAGTAGGAAGAAAAATGAAACGAGGCACAAATTAAAGCATGAAAAGGTGGGAAAAAAAGATCCATGTGTGAGATAGCAAAGGGTAGGAAGTATATTCAATGCACCACAACCATGCCTCCAATTATTGTTTGCTCTATCATATAAACAAAATTGTTTTATGTGTTTCTCTTCCCATTTTCTGCCCTTGTACACGTGCATCTTTCCAAACATAGAGAAACCTCAAAGCACGACAGCTGAATATGAACACTCAGTTCCGTGTCCTTGCCCCATTTGCTCCCTGCAATCATTTAAAAGCATTTTTCAGCTTTATTCCTGTCAGCTCTTTCATAGCCATTTCTACTTAATTTTCCCTAGCAGTCTTTTCCTATACTATAGTTTTGTTTGCTATGTTTGTTAATATGAGTATAGTATTCTCATAAATATTCCAATTTCTGTGCTTTAATTATGTAGTCTTGTAGCACAAAGCAGACAGAATGCATATTTCTTGCCTCCAGAGTTCAGCATCCCATGCTTCATACTTATATGGGTCATCCCAACAATGAGGTATCTTAAATGCATGCACTATTATGAAACCTACTGCACAGACTATAACGAGGATCTATTTCATGTTCTCCTTTCCCAATTTCAGTTTTATATGAAAGGGTTTTAAATAAAATTGTTACATTCCACATGAAGATTGCTGAATGCATATACAGAAACCACATTTGCAGCTCACACAAGATGGTGCTACAGTGCTACATACAGCATATGATACTAAAATCATTGAGATTAATGAGTATGCACACTGCAAGAAAAACAAACTACATCGTAGAAAATCCTTATTTGTTATTGGTATTTGAATATACACACCACACTTCCACAAACACGGTGATCAAAACAGAAATATAGAAATTTTGGTTGAAGATCAATTAGCACAGTAGCCAACATATATATTCAATGCTCCAGCATACACAGGCATAGCATACGCTTGACAGCAAACTTCTCTGACCACAATATCCTCTCATTTTATTCATCTTTACATACCAAAATGATTTGAAGATTTTGTGAAGGAACACTGCTACAGATAAAAGACTTGGAGGGGTATAAACTAGAGTGAATTTATGGCCTCTTGGGTGTGCTACAATACAGCCTCAGAGTGAATGAAAGAGCAATAAAACTATTTTTAATTATGGCACATTTATCGCAGAATAAAAGCATTTTCTGTAAAGTCTCTGTAGAACAGATGCACTGTCTACACTTCTCTGACTCAGTTAAGAGGCCAGCTGGCATAGACTGGCCACACACATACCAGTAAACACTGACCAGAGAGAAAAGCCACATGCAAACTGCCTGCTGGTTTCTATACCGGAGTAACAACTGAACCACATCTTGGAATTATTTGTGAAAGTGGAAGGTGAGAATAATGCCAAGGCATTTTCTAACAACACAATCACATAACTAAATGAGTTACAGTGCTTGGGCCCATGCCTTCACACTGTTTAATTTACTAGTAAATAAAATAGCCACTATCCTAATGTGAGCTTATAAAATATTAGTAAAGCCATAGGCTGTTTCTAAGACTAGTTTTCAGAGAAGAACAGTCATTTGTAATCATTTTGGCTTAAGCTTATTAGACTTTCAAAACCCAAATCTGAGTTGGAACACAGAATAGTTGGAACACAGTTCAGCTGTGGGCCCCAAACTTAATTTTACTGGCATAGATGCATATATCCCCCAGCCACCAAATGCCTGATGCTGAACAGCTTGCAGAAGATGTGCTGCTTTTGGCCATGGACACAGCAATAAAACTGAAGTAAGTTTCATGTACTTGAGGTTAGTGGTGAGATTGCTAAACGTGCACTTTGCAAGTTTCACTAATTGTCAGTAATTTGAGAACTAGCATGATTTTGTGGGTCATGTGTGCACTGATGTCATGGTTTAATGCCAAATGGTGACTAAGTACCACACACACCTGACTCCCTGCCCCCCCTCAGTGGGATGCGAAAGAGATCTGGAGGGCTATAAGTAAGAAAACTCATGGACTCATGGGTTGAGATAAGAACTCAAGCTGTGTCCCCCCCCCCAACCTCTTGCGCATCCCCAGCCCACTTGCTGACAGTGCAGCATGAGAAGCCATTGAGTCCTTAACTTAGAGTAACCCCTGCTCAGCAACAACTAAAACAGCAGCACATTATCGACTTTATTCTCATCCTAAATACAAAACACAACACTACTAGCAATTAACACTACCAGCTAAGAGGAAAATTAACTCTGCCCCAGACAAAACCAGGAAAAACTATATGATAGAAACTATAAGTGAACTAACATAAACTATTACTGCTGGTTTTGGGTTCATCACAACCATATTAAAGAACTTGCAGAAAAGGACCCTGTGACTCAATTGTCACCACCAACAAGCCTTCTGATCAAGAGGACTGATCACTGCCACTGTGTTCTTGTTGCTGACTGTCCATATATTAAGCACTCTTTGTTAAATATCTCCTTTGGTAAATGGACTGCCACAGAATGTTACAAGTCAGATGAGTCTCCAGCAACAGAGATGACAGAAGTTAGTGCAGGCACAAAAGCTCCACCAAAAAGCGCCAGCTTACTGAAAAGCTGTAATACAAGTCTCATTGTTTAAATGGAGACCTAGAAAAATAAGCAACCACATGGACCCTGTTGGTGCAGAAGTAAGAGAAAATCAACAAACAGACAAAATGATGGAAAACAACTAACAGATTAGGCAGGTGAAAAAATCTGTGCTTTTGAAAATAAGCATATCAAGTATCAGAAAGGTTTAGTAAACTAATACACTGTTCAGAGGCATTGAAAGGATCAGGTATTGCTCATAGGTTTAGTATGAGAGATGTAAGCAGCAGTGAACAGACAAATATTGGTTCTTTACCCATTATGGGCTTTTGCTTGGAAAGGGTTAGTACTGAGTTTATATTCAGAGTTCAGGAAAGAATCCAAAGTAGGTTAAAGAACTAGGTCAATTACTGGGCCCCATTGCAAATCTGAATAAAAAATGATGGTGCCCTTAACAATGAAGACATGATAGGAAATTTTAATGCCCACCTTAGAAAGTGGTATCTGCTAAGATACCACTGTGTGTGTAAATACTGCGTGTATACCTTTATTGGTTACACTAAAATGCCTGAAGGATGTTTGCTCCAAATTGTCATATTAAAAAGGAAGACTGTCATCAGGTTCCAACCAAACTTGTTAAAGAGGAAGACAACCATTAGCTTAACTCAACAACTATAGATGAGGCAATGCAAAGAAGGCAAACAGCATCCCAGGTTGCATTAGGCAAAGTATTGACAACAGGTCAAGGGAGGTGATCTCCTTTACTCAGCACTGGTGTGGTCACACCTGGAGTGCAGAGTCCAGTTCTAAGCTTTTCAGTACAAGAGAAACAAGGACACGCAGGAAAAAATCCAGCAAAGGGCCATGTGGAACCTGAAGGGACTGGAGCATCTCTCTTATGTGGAAAGGCTGAGAGAGCCTAGGGAAGAAAAGGCTTATCTGTACCTATAAATATGTGAAGGAATGGTGAAAATAGGGTGGAGCCAGGCTCTTGCCAGTGATGCCCAGTGACAGAGGCAATGGCTACATACTGAAACACAGGAGGTGCTGTCTGAACATCAGGAAACACTTTTTTGCTCTAAGAGTGACTGAATAGGTTGTCCAGAGAGGTGATGGAGTTTTCATCCAAAAAAAGCTGTCTAGACCCAGTCCTGCTTGAGCAAGGGTGTTGGACCAGATGATATCTAGAGGTCCTTTTCAACCTCAGCCATTGTGCAATTTGGTGAAAAACTTCAAAGAGACTTTTGAAATAAAGTTACCTGAAAGTATAAAAGCAGTATGAAAATTTGTATTGTAGGCAGTTTGGACTGGAACAGCTGTAATCAAAACCCAGTTTGATACCAATGGAAGTCACATTGTCAGCATCATCTGATGGTCAGGCCAGACAGAGCAGACTTCCTGTCAGACACTGACTAGCCTGTATCCAGCTAGGGGAGTGCCAGCATGGAGCACTCCTAGTAGGAACCCGCATCTCTCTGACGATGCTTCCTGGCAGGGCCTTCCTGTCAACATATGGCTCAGTGTGTTGTAGGGAGTTGCACTGGCACACAAATCAGTTTAGTCTAGGACTGACAGAGTGACTAGGGTTACTGTTAAGACTTGGATCAGAGTTTAGTGAAATAAGGGGCTGAAGAGAAAGATTCATTGGTGGACAAGCAATACCAGAAATGAGGTGAGGCAGTAAATGGCCAGAGTAAGTATCTTACAGGTATGTCTGCATTTGCTGTGTTCCTCAACTGACAGATCTAGATCTAAGAACTAAAACATAACACTGGCTCCTTGCAAGACAAGTGAAAAATAGAAAAGAGAAAAAAATGTCTTATGGCTTATTCCCAGCTGTATGAGTTACTGCTTTACAGTCAAAGCCAGCTTTTAGGGTGGAACTAAAATAATAGTATGGAATCCAGACAGTAACAGTTAGTCAGCTTCTGCACTCAGTTACTAGGGGTCTTACAGTCCCTTCCTGCTTTATAATGCCTTCAAGAAACCTTGAAATGAAGGGTGGATCTGTCAGGGAGTGCTTTTGGTTCTGTTTGAGCTCAAGAAGCCTCAAGGTTTATTGAGCTATATTTCAGGTAGGATTTGAGTAGGGGCTACAGAAACCAGAGAGATACATTTTCTGCTGGATGCAGCATATTATACATTAGAATATGAAAAGCAAGGGTGGGCAAAGGAAATGGCATGTAGTAAATTCTGAAGGCATCAGGGTAACTACTAATGACAGGGATAGCTTTCTGAAGTAGTGTTAGGGCTCATGACAGGAGGAACTAAAGATCTAAAATTCTGACTTGGGGAATGCAGCAGCATTGGGCCATGATGATGCCTAAAGGCAGACAGAGAAATGGTTAAAGTTTAACTTCAAAGTAGGTAGGTGACCACTAAGTTAAACCTGTAATACTAACAAGACTGAGGTGAAAGCTGCATCTGTCAGGGGGTGCTTTAGGTTCTGTCTGAGCTCAAAGACATACTTAACATGAGAGCCAGTGGAGGAATGTAAAAGATGAGCAAAATGATAGGGCAGGAAATTAACTTTGAAGCAAGAACTGAATCTAGATGAACGTAAAGAAATATTGAATTTGCAAAGGTCAGAGAGAAGGATGTTGCAACAATTGAATCATAATAGGACAAAAGTGTGGACAAAAGTGGAGACAGAAAGAAAAGGCTGCATCTTTAAAATGGTATTCAGAGAACATCTATAGGCCTCATTGCTCTTATAGTGAAAGTGAGAACTTCTAAGAAATTCAAGTTGAAGAACATGTGAGCTCTGCAGGGGTCAGCAAGAGGAAGTTCCAGATTCTACTTGACAATTTTTATCTTGAATTCTTAATTAGTTGACAAAAGAATACTCGAGTAAAGGAGAAATAGAAATAGCTCTTTGCAGAAAATGTTATCTAGCAAATTAAAAGGGACAAAGGACAGCTAGCTGGGAAAACTTAGCATAAAAATAGACGGCTGAATAAGGAAGACTTCTCAGTGACACACTCAAAATATAGATGTAAAGGTAATTACAGACACAGCCCAGCAATAGAATTCAGGGATCACAAGTATTACCAAATAAAACAGAAGATGTATATTAATCTAGCAGGTTACATACAGAAGGATGAACTACAATTTCTAATATGTGGTTTTAAACAGGTCTGAGATAACCATGAATGAAGAAATCAGCAAATGAAAAATGGGAGGGAAAGGAGAGCAGAGAGCACTGAAGGAACTGGAAGCCATAGGAAGGTGAAGTACAAGAACAGGAGAAGCATTAGCAATGTAGTAGAGCCACTCTTGTAGCTGAAGGCTGAGCTAAATGTAAAATATGTGATAAAGCTATATAACACAGAGCTAAGGGGGTCAAATCCATTTAGAAGAATCTTAATGAAGTTACAGAAACTAATAACAAAGATCAAGAAATTAAGGGAATGTGTACATAATTTAAAGAAACTTAAATACAGAGAGACAGATTTTGAAAATGAATGGATGTATTCCATATCCCAGAACTCTAAACCCAGAACCAAATTCGAATTCAACATAATACAGTACTGAACACAGATATTACTCATTAGTTTGGTAATCATTAATCCACCAAAAAGTCATTGGTTCCATAAACTGCCTTAATATTAGTGGGTTTTTTAATATTAGTTATTTTGAGAGAAGCCTATGTGTACAATAATGGAACCTACTTGAAGGTTACAAAAAGAAAAAAAAAAAAAAGGAAAGTAGCAAACAGAAGACTAGAGGGATGAAAAGTTTAGAGGGAAGATAAAGATGTCTTTGTGATTAGTGCCTTGATAAATACTAGATAGAAAGACGATAAAAAATACTAGCACATGATGTAAATGGTGCAGCTGTTTCAAAGAGACTAAGGAAACAAGCCTAAAATTTACCTGTGGATATTAATTTAGAAAATAATTAAGAACAGCATTAATCAGGTTGAATTCAAAGCATTAATTATGTACCGAACCACTGATACAGAGAGAGAAACTGGATGGCATGTTGTCTGATACAACGCTAATTCTGTGTTGCTCTTTTCTCTAAAGAATTATGAAGCTGAAACTACTAAAGCCTCAGTGATACAGCACATTTTTTCAAGAATGAGACAAATCCAACATCTTGGTTATGTATGATCAGTCATACTGGGGAGTATATACCTTTTACTATATCTAAACTTACCTCTTGGTTTTCATTATATTTTAAGTCTATTTCTAAACCATTATGTAGAAGAGCAGCTAAGAAAGAGATTTAATTTCTTACGTGAATTGCATCAGGGATAGTCAAAGAAACATTGGAAGGGAACTGAGAAGGAGGTGTGGCAGAAAGATGTAAGGTTTAGTGCTGGGTTTTTGAGGAAACCACTAATCATCCCAACATACCAGTTTCCTGAAAGCTGTTCAGTCCCTTAAAGTTAAGGATCTCACACCTTATCTCACTATTATATTTTGTAATTGCTGTAAAGAGTTTTAAAACAGGAAAGAATACTAGTTTTAAATTCAAAATATATGAATAAATAGTAGTCTTGATCGTAAGTGTAATGAGTCACACTGAATTAGAACAAAGAAACAATTGAAGATACTTTGTTGATATTCTAAAACCAATCTAGAACTGTTGATAATCTAAAAGCAGTTGCTTCAGTATCTGAAAGCATACATGCATGCAACTAAATGTGTCTCCTTAGAAACAAAGTAATGGAAACTACTTCATTTATTTTATAACAGTCAAATTTGCACAGAACAGCTCTGGAAACACAGAAAAAGATACTCTCATTTGTAAAGAAATAAAGTTACAAAAGTACAGAATTGTACATTTATTACTACATGCACATATTAAAAAAGTAATCTTTTTTTACAACTAATTTTTCTACTCATGATTTTAGAAAGCAATCAAAATGATGAAAACTGCAACTGAAAACAGTATTCTGTTATTGAAATAGAAAATATATGGTTTGCAATGGATGTGACTACCAGTTTGAATATCTCCTCCAATTTAAAAACCTCTTGCATATATCATGTAAATCTTTTATGAAAAAGGACTGAGTCATTTGCTTCCTGGAATGTAAACAAAGAAAGAAAAATTTCAAAGTCATGAAATATTGAAACAACACTACCTCAAAATGTCCCCTTTATGACCACATGCAATAATAAGAACATGACAGACACAGAATCTCATTCCATATGACTTTTTGAAAACTGGCATCCTGGAGAGTAAGACGTCATTAAGTTCACTGGATACGTATATTTTTAATATTTTATGGATGCAGAAGTTTAATGCAATCATGGTCCATGTTCTCATGATATCTGAATTTGGAGGCTTTACCATTTGTAAGTCGTTTCTAACAAATTTAGGTAATGTCAGCTTTGGCTCAAAGTTGCAGCTCAGAGCCACAAAGGTGATATTGAACTCATGGTCACAGCTAGGAGGCACAAAAGTTAAGTCAAATTACTGAGTTATCCAAGTTACAATGTCATGATGAGCAGAAATAAACCACATTATAATGTTGAGATTCACTTACTGGGCCCTTATTGGGCAATGTCTATTCTCAGGCTTTATCATTCACTATGTCTAAAGGCCTACATAGGCCTAAAACAGCAGCATCTTGGCAAAGTGGTAAATGATCTGTTTAAAAACTTACAAAGAAAATGAAGTAAGGAAAGTCAGAGAAAGGTTGAAAGAAAGTGCCATATGAATTACTACACAGAGAATAAGAGGGCAGTAAATTAAAAGATTTCATGGCTTTTTTCTCATGAAGACAAAACATCAGCCAGTGAGGGCTGGGGAAAATGGAGTAAAGAAGAACCAGTGTAGTGTATTATACACTGCGGCTCTGAAGAAATTAACTTTTCAATTCCTATATGAAAACAAAATATTACACATACTAATGGCTATTAGAAAAAGTCTTCAAGCAACTTCCATTTAGAAAGAAAAATAGTAGCCTAACTATATCCTAAATACTAGAAGTCATGAAAATAATTTCAGTTCTTGAATCACACCAGTATACAGACGAGCTCTTTTCTCTACCCAGTATGCTCATTTTCCATATTCTTAGCTCTCACCTCTCATCTTTTATCTTAAGAAAAAACGGGGTTTATCTCAACTTCTGGAGCAGAACAGATGTATACTTTCTTACAAATTTAATTTTAGTTGCTTCTGGACAAATAACAAACCAAGTGTTTGTTCAGCCTTACAAGTGAAATCTCAAATGTCCTATTCACATTAAACTATTAATTTCCTTAATGGTCTTTTAAATTTTGTTTTTTAAGTGTAGACTCACCTCAAAAAACCCTCAGCATACACAAAACAACAACCTCAGATCTCACTGAACAGATGTTTGGGAAGGCCTAAATATGCACAGCAGATTTGACATTTTATATCTACAGGTACTAATCTTCTATAATCAGATATATTGTGTACAGATACTTGAAGTATTTCATATGCCATCATTGATCCAAATAATCTCCAATAATGCTCATCTGATCAAAGGTCAGGAGATGTGATATTCAGCAAATCACACTCAGAACAAATAATCTCTTGCCTTAGCTGTTTCTTTGCCAATAATTACGGCTTGTTTTGGGCAAGTAAACAAAATCACTCATTTTTCTCTACTTTCTGAATAAAAGCTTCTTAAGAAACTCAAGTATTTAAATTCAATATTGAAGTCTGCAAATAATTAGTTCTTCAAGACTAAGAAAATGAGGGTGGACTTTTCACATTAAGTGAGCTTCACTGTCACTGGGGTAAAACAGTACTCTTTAAATGCCCCACGAATGCCTATTTGTGCTCAGTTAAACAAACATGCTCTCAGGAGGGAGAGAAGGTGTAAGTTGCATTGCTCTACTCTACATTCACGTATGGGCAAAGAATTGTTCTATACCTAGAACACCTGAAGGCTGTTGTGTTACAGCAGCCATAGATTTAAGGCAATTTCAAAATCAAAGAATCAAAGAATGGCTTGGGTTAGAAGGGACCCAAAATCCAGATAAATGGCATCTGAAGCCCTTCTCTTGTCCACTGATGTAGTTGAGTGGGTTGGTCAGGCAGGACTTGCCCTTCGTGAAGCTGTGCTGCCTCTCAAATGACCTCCCCACCCCCCTGTACTTTAGTATAGCTTGTAGGAGGATCTGTTCTATGATTTTCCCAGGCACAGAGGTGAAACTGACAGGTGTGTAGTTCCTGGAGCCCTCCTTTCCCCTCTTTTAAAAGAGGTATACAATGTTTTCCTTTTTCCAGTGACCTGGAAAATATGTTCAAGGTACATGGATAAAATCAAGGAAGGCCTGTATCATTCCAGGAACTACACTCTTTAATATGTTTCGGTATTAAATATACACCCAAATTCTTTAAAGGAAAGCAAAACCAGATGTTAAGCCCTCTTCCACTTCCATGAGGACTGTCTCAGCAAACCCTATTTTCTGATTTAGTTGCAGTGCTAGATGTTATGTATTACTTAACTGGGTACACTGTCCAGGTTTCCAGTGTTACAAAGCCCTCCAGTTGATTTTCAGAATAACTTTACAACTACCTTCTCTGTTAACAAAGAAATGGTGGCTGGAAATAACTATTCAAAGCAAAGTTAGCCATACAAGGTACAAGATCCTCAATTTTGCTACAAAGCCTCAATAGATAAAAAGTTCATCATCAGCTGCAAATCTGTATGCATGGAATGAAGATATTATACACACTTTTGTAAGAGACTCACAAAACCCAGGAAAAGGCTTATGTATTTTTGACCTCTTCTATGTAAGCTAGAAATTGATCATTTCAAAGCAGATTCCATATTACTAACTTGTGTCGTTACTGAACAATGTCATGTCTAGCAAACAAAACTGGTGATTGAAACAGACTTGACTGTATTTAAAGTTTAAGTTACTGTGCAAATTTAGCTCATCAGTATGAAACATATTTCGCTGGTTTTGAGTTTCTGGCCTACTAGGGAACATGCTGGCTCATCATCTTCATCTGCTGATGGAATGCTTTCTATCTTTGTTTCAGCACACTCAGCTTTTGCATTAAAGAAGTGCCTTTTTTGTTAAGCATCTGTGGTTGTATTTGATATTTAGGATATAAAAAACCCCTACCTCCTGCTTGCAAGAGTCAATTCCATAACAGTACTTTTGCTGATTACTTTTTACATTTTTCTGCCTTTTCAAAAAACAATTAGATTTTCATTCAAAGTGAAAAGGTCAAATAAACCATATGGATGTCAAGGGCTTTATCATGCTCAACACTACATTAATGCAAGTAATGTCTGTGCTGCAATCATACTGCAAAAGCTGAGATGCAATGCTAAGCATTGCCTTCATATTATGAAAAGTACAGTTACAAGAACTGAGGTCTGTTTTATTTAGGTCAAACTGATGATTTAGGAATGATCTGGGGCTCTTTTCTTTTGACAAGCTTCTCTATGTTCCTCTACACATTACCAAGTTAGCATTTCAATCTCAATACACTGTCTCTGCACTTTGATTCTCAAATCTCTGTATGGTCAGCTCCAAAATTTCTGCCAAGGGTATTATTGGCACATAAGCTGGTTCAGTTGATAGAAGCCTTAGCTTTTATGCCAGTCTGGGAAACAATCTACAGTCTCAGGAAAAAAACAAAGAGTAGTAAATACAGTACTTCTATACAGTTTCTGCCAGTTTCTTAAGGTAATGCTTTGTAAAATACTGATTGAAATTATTTTTCAGCCTTGCATGGAGACATATTTCTCTGCACTGGCTAGAAAAATGGTTAAAATAACAAAATTATGTGAGACAAAGAGTATCTCATATGGAAACATACTAAATAATAATATTGTACAAGGCCTCATTTGAAGGTCTGTTCACAATCCTTATCAATGTTTAAAACTGGTTGGGAAAACAGCGGAGCAAGAACAGAAAGCCTGTTTTCAAGGCAAAGTGAAAATGAACTTCATAGAATAAAACAAATGAAAGACGTTACTACTACCAGGCAAAGGAATCAGATAGAAAAGTATTTTTGCTAGAGAACTAGAAAGCATGAGAAAAGAATAATTAATCTTGACAAGAAAAAATATAGATGAAAAGGAGGACGAGATTCAAGTCATTGTGAAAGATTCAGAAACTGCTTTCTGTAAAAGGGACAAGTGAGTATCCTGTTTTAATACAAAGTCTAGCACTTCCATGGTAACCTTTATACTATATGAACACCTGCAATATATAGAAAACTCTTGTTAACTTTAGCTGCGCTAAGGGACATAAGGTTTGTTGAAATCTATGCTAGGACTTATTCTTGCAACAATTACTAATTCTCGTTGATTTTATGTTTCTTCACCAGCAGTACAGCTATTATTAATTCCACCTATACCACAGGCTCCATCAACTTATAATTTCAAAAGGTATTCAATCAATATTCCCCTCATCTGCCAAATGGTGACCCAAGCAATTGTACTTCCACTTACAGTATCCCATGGCACAATCCTGCAATCATTTGGCCACAGTTTAAACCAGTAGGAGAAAGGTAGATAGCCCTCTTCATTACAGAACAGCTTCAGCAAGAGCTAGAAATGGCACAGAACCATGAACTAGAGCCTTATCTGATCAGTGCAAACTCTGCAACCTGCAACATCCACCATCACATGTATGAAGCATCTTGGACAGCCATTATCACCCATGGTGTGTTCACATTACACTTCCCAGCTAAGCACAACGAAACTTTGTGGAATACTCATTACATCAGCCTAGTCAGTTACGATAAAGCTCTTGAAATGAAAAAGCAAACAGTACCACAATTTTCAGTTGAAATTTATGAATGGTATTAACAGTATTCTTCATACATATGCTTTTAAGTCAAGCGAAATACTGGATTTATAGAGACTCTTTCAAAAGAAAATGCTAACAGCAATCACATCCCTTAGTTCAAGCATGAATTCAGGCTTGCAGATGGGATTCAGCCACTGGCTCAAATTTGTCCAATGTGCAATAAATGTGAAAGCAGATTTTTCCCTCAAAAGTATCTCCAAACTTACTCTGCTGCCCCAACCTCAAATTCCGGCTCATCCTTCTGTACTTGCTGACGAAAGGCAGAAATGGCAGGAGTTCAGAAGACACAGTCTGAACCTTATGGCACAGACCAATACTTGAAATTGTGTACCAGAACAAGTTTTCCCATTCTATTTTTTTTACATAGGAGTTTTCTATTTTCCTATTTTTAATCTTCTTTTGACACCTTCCTTGCTAAATAGCAAAGGAGCTGCTAAAAACACAAACATGCACCACTGAGAAAAAAGGGGGAAGAGGGGTGCAAGTCTCACTGTGTATGAAAAAATTAACACTTCCTTTCCACAAGAGTAGAGGTCACTTCTAGCTGAGCTTCTTCAAGAAACAACTGGAAAAAGAATATCTGAAGGTTGCCTAATATGGCAATAAAGTTTTTAATGAGAAAGACAAACCAAATGAAATATAACCAGAGAAGTCTCAATGCAAACCTTGCCAGACCTCCTCATGAAAAGGTAAGAAGTTTCCTGCAACCGTGTCTTTTTGTAGAAGTGAGAAGTATTATTACACCATTTCTACAACAGCTATTTGTCATACTAGTTTAGCTTACATTAGTGTCTGTCTTATTGATTTCTTTCTCCATGGCCTCCTATTTCTTATTCAGGGACTGACTGTTTCTACCAAAGGTGAATGACCTTCTTGGTACAATCAGCAATATCCAGCTGGCTGACCTGCATGATGTAACACTGAACCAGCACAGCCAAGGTAGATGCAGGACTCCAGGTCCCTCCATGACAGAGAACATACCACTTTTTGGGGAACCGTGGTACCTAATTTTATTGCTCATGGGAAAATACATTTAAAGTGGGTGTTCCATCAGGGTGAAAAGTATTAATTTCCCAGAGAAAGGAAAGTCTTCCCTTAGCATTTACTATAAGGTAGATGTTCTCATCCCTGCTACAAGGATGGATCTGTAAAGCATCAGCCCACCATTACTGCAAAAAGACCTGAATTTCTTACAATAGTGTTAGCTTTTGTCTCAAGTCAGTCAAGCACAGGGCATTTCACCACACTCTGGAGAGAAATCCTGTATATATATCACTTCCTTGAGGAGTCAAAATTTCTGTTTGCCGTCAAGTACTATAAGTGAAGCAGAAGCTCCCATACTCCCAAAGGCTTTTCTGGATAATAGACAGGAAAGCAATTAAAGCTTGCTGTAGTCCTACTGCTTGAAAAACACAGAAGAAAATACTAATGGAGTTCACAGCTTTGAAACAACCTTTTAAGCCAGTATTCCAGAAATATTCCATTAATCTGTGTGTGTTACAATGGCTTCAGACAAGACTTCAATCTATACTATTTAACATTTATATGTTCGTATGAACAACTTCATGTTTTAATTCTGTGAATCAGAATTATCAATTTAGTGGTGCTTTACACTTAAAAAAATAAGCACAGATTGCACTTAAATTTTTCTGTGCTTTAGCTTTAATTTCCCAATTTTTATTCCAAACCATTAAAAAATGCCAAGAAAAAAAATAGTTTGACCCATGCCAGAGTATCTGGTTCATGCTTAGCACTACAGCTCTCGGCCCACGCATGCATACATACATCAGAAAGACCCCAGTTTCATTCTAGCATGTCTGACCTCAATCTTTCTGTGCCTTGTTGTATTTTGAGTTAGCTGATTATGTGCATCCAGTTATTTGTTTCAGTATGACCAGTGAAGGCCTGCATGATGCATATTTTCCTCTCAGCTTGCCACAACATAAGCCATAAGCAGCTTGATTATCTGACTTACCACATTCATGATAGTAATAGTACGATCCTAGTAAAAGTGAATCAGGGATAAAAATAGTCTCAAAAATAATTTCCTGGGATTTCCTGGGTTCGGTTAGTATTAAGAAAGAGCTCATAATAGCAAGAAAATTAATACTGTGGGGGACCACCAGATGGATGTTTTATTTTTCTAGTAACTAAAAATAAACATGTCACAAGTCTTGCCATGAAAAACATAAAAATAGACCAAGCTCAGCAAAAACTCTTAAAACAAAAAAAAACCACCTCACATACTTTAGTTTACCAAATTAGTAGACAATGTCATGAAGGATTATGGCAGATATATCATATGTCTCACTTTGTAAAAATTTTCTAAAACAAACACCTATTTGTCACACTGAGCTGTCTTATTGATTTTATAGTTTATAATCTGCTAGAGTTTCTCATCAAATTATAGTATTGAAGGAACAGATTACTGCACAGCTTGATGAGGGTTCTTCCTTACTGTGGGAACCCAGAGTGCCGAGAATATTTCTCTGCCTGTTTTTAAGGGTTCTTACCCCCCTGAACAACACTGTTTTAGCTTCAAACCTTGGAAAAAATTACCAACAGTCAGACAACAACTAGAAAATACAGTGGTGTGAATTAGGTGATAGACTACTATGTAAGATTGTCACAGGGTGAAAATTTAGAGGTTTTAGGCCTCTCTTTGTAGTATATAGATAAGAGTAAAAAATATCAAAATGGAGGATTGTTGTTGTTCTCTAAACCTTCTTCTCCTTCTTCTACCACTCCATATTTTGCAGTAAAAGTAGTTTGGATTGATTGGATAGAAAATTCCGCAGTTCCTAGTCGTGTTACTGAATAATTGGTAAGACAGTAAAAATAATGTACGTTTTTAGTAACTATTGGTTAAAATGTCTTTAAAAGGCTGTGTAAATCTTGATAATTAGGCTTTCTCGCTCTCACTTTGCCTCTTTCCATGCTGTACCTGGGTCACACTAGTGGCTCAGTTTCTCTGGTAAGACTTAATAAACAACTACCTAGAAGCATTGAAACTACAGAAGACGTCTTGCTTTATCTTTTAAACTCCTTGCAAGGGCTTTCAGCAAATCCTCTCCCATCAGGAGAGACTCAATTTATGGCACAATAAAGTGTCACTTACCATAGTTCTACTTGATCCTACAGCAAATCTCCTCCTTTCTTGAAAAAGGAGTAATTCATAAACTGAAGAATAAAAAGTAGCTTTTTTTCCAGTTTCAGATACACAGCACATATCTACAACACCTAAAGGAGTATGTACACATCTGATTTTATCACGTTTTCATGGATGATTTAATTTCCAGTTCAAAAGAAAAATGCATTTTTCCCCTCACTGTGAACAGAGTTTTCCTCTGTCCCTAAACACAAGAGGTTCTGGATTCCTTCTCCATTCCAGGTCTATGCAGATATCAGGTAAAAAAAACATTTTATGATCTTACTTAACTAAAAGTTAAAAGCTTTTGATTCAGTTGTACTACAACTCAAGTTGGCAAAGGAAAATTCAGAATGATGAAACCATTTAAAATCATCTTGACCCAGAACAGACAGAAAGAAGCAAATGATGAAATATTGACAATATCCTAGGAAGGCAGACTTACTGTATATGCTTTCTAAAAACAAAGGAAAAGCAAAAATTCAGGTATTACACTGGGAAAAAGTTAGTCTGACACCACAGAGATAGCTGATTTTTTTTGGTCTCAAAACTCATGAAATATTTTTACTTTCCTGCTATGGCTTTTAGTCTTAATTAAAATAAAAATGCCCAAGTAAAAAGTCACTCATCGAGAGGAGATTTGGGCACACTTACATTTCCCTTGTAGCACAGTTGTTAGAATTGTTTTGTCAGTGGGCAATTCTAAACATGGAACTGCACAGTGAATATAGTTGCATGTTAGATTTCCAGTTTAATCTGAGTTGTTTCAAAATAGTACAGGTTTTGTTAAACCTAAATTGAGAAAAAAAAATATATATACATATTTATTCATTTATAGAGGTGATTGCTTCAATACATATTCACCAAAGCAAGCCTGTTTTAAAGTTGCAAGCCCATAGAGTGATGCTCTCTTTCAGCAGTTCTAACTGAAAATTCCATTTTTTCATTATACCGTGCTAAAAAAGCTCAGCACCACACATAAGCAGAGGTACTAATTAATGCAGAGACTGCTAAAATGGTGTCCGTGTTCCAGGTTATATTTTCTTTTCCAAGAAAGAAAATGTTGACCAATGTTATCCTAGAGAGTAGTACCCTTAAAAATAACAAGATAAATAAGTCAGATGGAAACTGAACTGCAGAACAGGTATGAAAGTAAAATAAGTAAAACAAGAAGAGAAATCACAAGCAAAAAATATTTTTCTAAAGCTTTTTACTTCAGAAGTGGTCTATGATTTCTTAGTCCATATAATTATGTTGTCTTAGTTAACACATTTTAAACTGGCCACAAAAAAATCCACAAGGTACTAACAAAGGCAAATTCACACACAGACCCTCAAGTTTCCTTGACAAAATACACTTCAAGAGGCATGAAAATCTGTCTTGGAATTCTCTTGGGAAGCAGATTTTCACAGATCTACTGAACCATCTGGCATTCATAGATTACCAAAAGAAACACTGAGATCATCTCTGAAATTATAGAGAAGTGGGCCAGGCCTGATTCCTGGAGAACTGTAACCATGAAAAGCAGCATCTCTGATGCATTTACTGAAATAAACTGAATTTATCACCTAATCTAAAAGGGTTGATATTACCTCAACTGCTTTAAACATAGATAAGTAATGCTCTAGAAGGTTAAAATAAATAAATGAATTAATAAATAAATAATAAAAAAGATAAGGACTGGAGTTTAGTGCAAATTCATTAGAGCTTTTAGGAGCCCAAATCTTACTGATCTCAGCGAGCTCACAACTCAGAATTTGCTATTTGTAATATTACTTAGAATTGGAGAGGGAAGAGAAAATGATTTTTGACAAAGAGCTCATCAATCTGTTTGGAAATCAAAAGAAAGATGAAGGAAGACCAAAAAGTGGCTTGATTACAGCATAAATGTTTCAAAGAGAACAAGAGGAGACCAAAAAAAAAAAAAGCTCCTCCGGGTAGCAAAGGGCTCTTTAATATAGTGAAGAAAGCCACAACAAGTATTGTCTAAAAGCTGCAGACAAATTCATGTAGGAAGGCATGAATTTTTAATAATGAGGTTGACAAATCACTCAAATTGTCATAGAAGGAAGAAGGGGTTTTTTTAGATTCTTAAAACCAGTGACAATTTTCTCATCTGCCTCCATATCTTCATCAGTAGGCTTGATATAGCACTTCTTTCAGTATGCAAGAATATATATATATGCCTAATGGTACAATAACAATCTGTTAATATTTTATTTTATTTTCAAAGTGAAAGGTTTCTGCTGAATAAAAAATGAGTCAAAATTAATATTTTAAGTTTTTTTAGTTTTACTGTAATCAAGATGGGCTGTGTTGATTTTATGCACAATAATTAAAAAGTTCAATGGCTGCAGGTAATTTACTGCATTCAAAAACCCAAGAAGAGGGCAAATTTTTTCTCAAGATAAAATTTACAAATATTTAGTTCAATACTTGTGGAAGGTATGAAAGACATAGTTTCTGACAGAAGTCTAAAAAAAAAAAGTCCTTGAATATTTAGGTTTCACAGCCACAAGTTCCTATGTGTTTCTTGAGCAAATCATATGTCCACTTAAACAATGCAGACAGAATCATTACTTTCTCCAAAATATCATAAAATACTTACACTGTTAGCAAAAGAACTGCTTTTGTCTTTAATGTGAGTATTTTGTCTTACAGTATTGTAAGAATTCAAGCACATGGTGAATTTTGATCATTGTGAATGAATAGTGAAAGAACTCTGCTTGGAAGGAAAGAATTTCTTCCGTTTTCATCCCCACTGCTGTCTCAAGTTTGTTTCCTGATTGCTTTAGCATCTTGGCAATGCCAAGCGATTCTTTTCCAAATATGTGAAACAGTCCTTTTCTGATTAGCTGAGCTGAAGAAAAAGTGAAAAATATCTGACTTCTGATTTGAACAAACTGCCTGTTATTGATTCAGTTCTCACCAACATTCACCTCAACCCAGGTCCAACTTTTACTAGCAGATCACTACTCCTGCTGCTACCAGTTCAACTGGGAAACCACATCACTGTAACATTTTCAGAAAGGTATACTATTCAGCAAACTGTTAGGAGGGCAGGCAGGTAAGTAACCATTTATCTACATTTTTTGGTTACTTGCTGCTCCATGGCAGAACCCCAAGCAGAAAAAGAAAATCATAGAAATCATAACACTAATGAAATCTAATATCTAGGGTTAGATATTCCAGTGTGACAAACTATGAACTTAATATATCTAAAAAAATTGTCCAAATGAAATAAACTCCTGAGTCTACAATGTCCAAGTAGTCACTGAAGAATCATGGGGTTTTTGTATTACAGATGTGGTACAGAAGTCCAAAGAATCATTCATCTAGAAAAAGAAAAGCTAGATTGTGGTGACAAATTTTGGAAGGGCAGTCAGCCCTTTTAGTAGATTTTACAACAAAGAGGGGACAAGTAGAAAAATGAAGAAGCAAATGCCTAATTCTAGTAAAGGAGAACGCATGAACTTTCATACTCATAAGCAAATCAAATTTCTTTATTTAATGAGTCTTCAGAAAAATCTCTGCTAGTGTAGAAACTTCATACTTCACTGAATCACAATAACTGTATCAGCTGTTAGTTTGTTGCGGTTTTTTGCTGTGGTTGTTTTGGGGTTTTACTTCCCAGAATTGTAAAAGGCCTGTGCAATTTTTAAACTGCATCTAAATAAAATGTGTGGTATTCCCAAGCTTCTGGAAACATTTAAAACAGTACTGAAGCTCATTTTACAACTAAATGTATTACCTTAAGCATTATTCAGTTACATGAAAACAATCTCTTTGCATCTGAGTTCAAGTATCATGTTGTCAGTTTAGAGAATCATGTTTTTCATTTATCTTTCTTCTTGCATTTGAAGTAGGTTATATTACATTACTTATCTACATAATTCAAGTACACAGAAAATAATTAAAAATGTTTCATCCACAAGTCTAGCTCTTCTTTCATCTAATGAGAAGAATTAATATTTCAGCCTTTCTACTGCTTGTATAACTATTGCAAAACCAAATGCTGGTAACACAATGCCAGGTTGCCCCTTCCCCAACCAAAGGCAAGTCCTTATTACTTGCAACCCAGACAAGCTTGTTGTTCAACATCAAAACCTAACTCCACACCAGCCATTATACCTAACATGTAGCTTCCTAAAGATAAGATTCATTCACTCTTCTATTGATTATCTATATATATTTTTAAAATTAGAAAGACACAAAAAATTTTGAATATATTTTTTACAGATCACTGTAGAAGAATATCCGTAACAGCAACTACTCCTGCAATAAAGATCGACTAGTACGTGCTATAGCTGCTAGGTAGCTCTGTTGAAATAATTTGGACTATAAATAGGCAGAAACAGATTATTGACAGGAGGTATGGCCTTATGGCTCTTTCTAGTTCATTCCCCAGCATTAACACACACCTTGTGAAAGGGACTGCAACTCTTTTCCAGCCTCCCATCAACATGCACATAGGCTACGGTAGTTGAAACACTCAGGCAAACTGACTTCGACCTTGATTGTTCCCAGTGATAGGAAAAAACCTTTAGCCTAGAAACACTGAGTATTTCTGTGGATTCAGAAAGCATTTGAACTGTTACCTATGGAAATATAATCTGCAACACAAAGAAAGGTATACCATGCCATCATTTGGACAAGATCCTACTGCCCCTCGCATTCCTCAAAGATAAACTTGTATATTTCTAAAAATTGCTAGAAATCCCCAGTAGCAGACTGATTGAATCTGTATTTTGATTTCAAGGAATCTTGAAAGCCATTCAACAGATGGGTCTGGAATATTTTTATCTTGTCACTTTCACCTGAATAGAAGAGCACTCCCTTCAATACAGCAAATGTGTGCAAGCTTTATAAACCTGTTCTAAGCTGGTCAGGGCTTTTGTAAGTCTGGGAAAGCTTAGTTTTAATGGCCAGAAGACCAAATCTTCTCTCTTGGATGACAGCTATCGAGTAGAGACCACTAGAGTCATCCTTCTTTTCCTCATAAAAATCCTACAATACAATAACAAATTTGGATTCTCAGGAAGTCTCTGATCTGCAGAAGTCACATCGACATCTCAGCTTAAGATACTCCTATGTTGGCCCCTTCAACAGACACACATATCAAGAATGTGTATGAAGAGAAGATATGAAAAAGAATGTAAAAACAATGACACATAATTTATCTTAATTTTTAGTGAAAAGCTCTAATTACTCTTTGCCTGAAATAGACTTTTCACTGTGATCTATTAGCAAGCTCAATTTTAGCTCTATTTGCAGAAGTAAAAAAGAGATATACTGTTTAATTTTATTTTCAAGTGGAGCATGCCATATGTGAAAATATAAGTACATATTAATATATGTATATATATGTAATATGGAATGCAAATACTGGATCGTAAGATTCTCCTGTTAGAGCTGAAAGTGCTTTAAACATAAGAGAATCAATGGAACAACAAACAAGTTGTATAACGCGGAGTTATTTCAATATAAAAATCTGAAGAAGCAATGTAAATCTGTGTTTATGCCAGCATTATCAGGTATGATCTGTGGAAGCACTTTTAAAATTAAAACAGGAACTACAGTACATTGCATAAGGACTTGGATAGAAGCTTGTTGTATCAGCTTTCTTTTTAATTTCATTTAGGTGGTAACATAAACCAATTTTACTATTTCAAGTGCATTTTTCAAGCTCACAGAATAAAATAGAAGAACTTGGGCTGCTCAGAAAAGAACATCATCGTTAGAATGCAAAGCCAGGGAGTAAGATTAATGTTTATGAAATATTTTCAGGAGAGCATACAAGACGTGAATCTCTTTTTAACACATGGACAATAAAGCAAAATATCAGTGGCCAGATATTTTTACATATCTTTCAAAGTACTTTTAGGGCTTCTCAGATTCTACACTGTATTAATAAAATAAGTGTAAGCTTAGTACTTACCCACAGATGCATAATCATTGGGAAGTTCAGGATAAAGTTTGTTTGTATTCTTTTTAGCTGAAAGAGACAATAAAGTAGCAGCTTATATGACATGCTCACATATATTGTTATATCTTGTATACTGCTCCTCTAATACAAGTTCAACAGTTATTAAATGGTTGCAGTTAACTAAAGAGCAGTGCAGAAGAAAGAAATATGGACTTTTCCTCATATCCTTCACTAGAGAATTAAGTTAACAAGAGGAGCTGCACAGTAAAGCCTCACTTTGAATGAAAGCACTTTGTTAAGACAAACTGTCAAAGAACCAAAATTCTACCTCTTCTGCTCTACTGTAAAATCTCTAATGATTAAAAGATAATGACAACCTAAAAAGAAACTATGATTTCTAGAAACCAAAAGTTTCTAGAACTAGGACTAGCAGTTTCTAGTAGGACTGTTCTGTTTACTAAGAAGTTTCATTGTACTATGGGGCTTCTATGTGTCCAGTAAAATAAATATTTCCTTTGAATTATTACATGATTTTGTAACTAGAAAAACACTGTTTCCATAGCAAATCTGTCAGAGAGAAAAGGTTTATTAATATAAAACAAACAAACAAATCCTTTACTCTTTATCACTCATGGCACTATATCAACAGGCTTTCAGTGTTTGTCCAAGGAAGAGCATTTAAAAAACATTTTATAGAGGCAGCTGCTATAATAACTGCATAGTACTAATTAGCTTTAATGCTCTGATTTTATGAAGAGAATTAATTAGTCATTGTCAAAAATTTTCACCTGGTGGTGTAGGTCTAACAGTGGGTTTAGGTGGCTCTGGTCTGGATGATGGTCTAGCAGGTGGGTCATTTACCTAAATACACAAATTTTTTAAAAACATTGCATCACATGTGGACCTAGATTGTGACTTCATAGCCTAGAAGTATGTCAAGTTACACTGAAAAAAAATTTTAATTACACTTTCTCCGCGGAACTTGTAGGAACCCAAGAAGCGTACTAAACACTAGTGACATACACATGACACTGAAGTAAATCACAACGGGTTTAACAAAGCTTAAAGTAAATGCTTTGTCTATCAGTAAGATTAACATCTGTAAGAAAGCATCTTCTGCAGTCCAAGTATTACATTATAAATGTGATTGTTTGAATGGAAGACAGAAAAAGTAGAAAAACTAAGAGTATCCAATTTGCAATTAACTTGATTAAAAATACTTGATCAAACATTCCTAATCATCTCCTCAGATTTGATAACAATTACACAACAATTACACGGCACAATTACAAAACAAGTGTATACTTTGTTATTCTGGAAGATGCAAAGCAAACCCAGCAACATTCTTGTCCACAAGACCCTAGCAGGGAAATACTTGAACAAATGTTCCACATGCAGTAACTGACATGTGCTATGCCTTCAGTCATCCAATAGAGAAGCTAAAAATGCCACATGAACACGAGCATTAACACTGACTAGGAACAGCTCAGGAACAGAGAAACCCTATATGAAAAAGAAGTGCACAAACCCTTCTTTGTTCCCTTACAGATTTTCCTGGATTATTTTTTTGCTCTTCATTTTCATACACTTCAGTGAAGGATGCTAGAATTTCATAAAGATCATTTGCTTGAGCAGGGAAAGGCACGTCACCAAGCAGGATGGCACTAGCACGAATGTCCTGCCCATAAAACCTGGAAAAAAAAATAAAGATGGCAGGTATTTGACTATTATTCCATTTAAGTTCTAGATAAATTCACTTTGTGCAAATGCTCCCTTATCTCCATCCCTGGCCCTGCCTTTTTCCTACTGATCATATTTTGAGAAATGACAGAACTAGTTCAAAGCTGTAAATTTGGAATACTGACCACAGCCCCCATTTTCCTGCACCACTTGGGAGGAGGAGGTAGAGAAGCTGTGATTGAAGTTGAGCCCAGTAAGATGGAAAGTGTGGGGGGGAAAGGTGTTGCTTTCTAGATTTGTTCTTATTTCTCATTATCCTATTCTCTTATTAACTGAAAATAACTAATTTCCCCTTGATGAAGTTGGAGTTTTTCTCACTGAAATAGCAATTGGTAAGTGATCTCACTGCCTTTATCCCAACTTATGAGCTTGTAATCATACTTTTTCTCCTCTCATCCTGTTGAGGAGGGGGAGTGACAAAGCAACTGGGCTGGCATGTGGTGGCTAGCTAAGGTCAACCTGCCACAGATAAATAATCCCTAAACATTTAGTATCATCTGAACACCCATTTCAAGATGTCTAAATTGAAGAAACCCTTGTCCCTCAAGAAATTCTAAACTGAGTATAGTATGTTTTCACAAAAACATCTTTTTCTAAAGTGAATGTGTCTTAGTTAATTCTTCACTATGCTTTCACTGAATCTTCTAGATTTGAAGAGCTTACTTGCGATTTGTTTCTTTCCTTTCAATTAAACAGGTCCCTTCCAGAGATACACCTGCAAACAGTCCTCGAGATTTGCAGTATGTATAGACAGCAGCAGAGCTTCTTAGGGCAACGTCCCCTTCTAAGTTTCTAGAAGGAAAAAGTTTTGGTTGATATTCTTCAAAATGGTTTTGTAGCATGAACAGCAATTGTCTTTTAATTCTTCATTTTATTTTAACCCTGTTTTCAGACAGAAGCACAGAACAATGTTGTCTCATAGGAATGCTCCCCATTAGGTCTCCGAGAGACTGGACTGTTCATGGTTTATGACTCAGAACAATCAAGGAGGCTCCAGGGTGATTTGCTGAGGCCAGGTTTGCATCCTTCGAGGGTAGGTGAGTTTTGGTGTGCAGTGAGATTCACTCAGGACAGAGGGGGAGGCTGCAAGCTGGGCTTTCAGGCTGAAAAGAGGCAAATCCTGCAAGGTGGGTTGGCACCTTTTATCACGGTAATTGTTCTCCCTTACACAACTCCCAGTCCCTCCCCCGGGGAAGGTCTGATGGGACATAACTGACTCAATGCACTGACAAGAGAGGCAGCTGTCACGTCTGAGAAGGGATCATAAATCATCAAAGACCCCCAAAGCACCCTCAGACTGATTCCTGAGGCCTTGCACCAGAGGACTGAATGCCATGCAAAGGGATACAACAGATCCAGAGCCTGTGGCAAGAGATGGTGTCAAACTTCCCAACCAGGGGAGGTACCTGGGTGTTCTCAACTAGCCTGAACCTGTATTAATCCACTGAACTCTAAGCTTCATGGAACCCTCACCACCGAGAAGACCAGAAGAAGATCAACAGGACATTGTTGGGATCCACAGAGTGGTGATATTTTCTACTCAATCTGTCTCTCTGTCACTCTTTCTCTGCCCTCTTCCTCTTTTTCTATTTCTCTCTCTCTCTCTCTCCCCCCCTCCCATTTACTGTTAAATAAAATCCATACCATTGACTTCAGCATATGGTCTCATTTGCACCTTATTTGGGCAGAAGCATCTCTGTAATAATTTTAATAACTGGACCTTAACAGCCTCCTCTGAAAACTATTAAGCCACACTTTAATCACATTTTAAAATGATCCAATTATGTTTGGACTGGTGACTGAAACCCTGTTCAATATTTCCAAATCCTCCTAGACTTTATGGTCAGCACAAAACTCTTCAAGTAAGCCCTTATTGGACCTCAATAGATTTGGGAGATTACAGTATTTTTCCTTCACAGGATCACATAATATTTTAGGTTTAAAGACACATCAGGCAAGCATTTCAAAAAGGATATAACATCAAATTGAGAGCAAGTTGCTCTGGACTTTGTCCAGCCAGTTTTTGAACAATTCTAAGGATATAATTCCACAGACACTCTGAGTAACCTGTATCAGCACTCAATTTTATTCATGTCAATTTTTTTTTCCTCATATCCAGTCAGAACCTTCCTTGTTTCAATATATGACCACTACCTCTCATTGTCGTGCCATGCACCTCTATAATGAACTGAGATCTGTCTTCTTGGTCATGCCCTGTTGGGAATGCAGCCTCTCATCTAGGTTCAATAAGCTGAGCTCCCCCAGCCTCATCGTTCACACACTGCATTTCCCTGGCCATTTGGGTAGCTGTTCACTGCACACATTCAGGTTTATAAACAGCTTTCTGCAGGGCTAAAACTCAACACAGTATTCTAGGCACAGTCTATGAAATGTCAAGCAAAGGAGAATAATCACTTTCCCTATCGACTGTTTACAGTCCCGTTGATGCAACCCCCTACACTGTTCACTGCCTTTTCTGTCAGGAATCAACTGCTGGCTTAGCCCCACTGCCCACCAGGATCCCAGCACCTTCTCTATAGGGCAGCTGCTCAGCCCTATAGAGAAGGCAGGGGGTTCATCCAAGGAACTTCTCCTAGGAGTGCAGAACTTTGTGCTTGTCCTTGCTTAATTTCATGGAGTTGGATCTTTGCTCTACACACTCTAGGTCCATTGCTCTGAATGGTGGCCCTACCCTGAAGTGCATTGGCTGCAACCCCTGGTTTGGAGTTGTCCACAAACTTGAAGAATATATTTTGCAACTGCTCCTCTAGGTTACTGATAAAAATACCAAGCAGAAGAGGTTCTAGAAGAGTCTCCTGAGGAATTCCAAAGAAATCTGGCTTCAGACTTCAACATGAACCATTTACCAGTGCTCTTCTAACCTGATGATCTGGTTCTTCACCTGTTTGCTAGTCTCCCCATCCTGACACCTATGTCCCAGCTTGGACACAGAGATGTTGCAGGACAGTGTACTAAATGTCTTTGCAGGGAAACATGACATTCACTGCTTTCCCTGATCCACAGATCTCTCTCTCTTCTGTGGAATAAGTATCATCCTTTTATTGTGTTAGAAAAGATTAAAAACCATCAGTAAAAACTTCATCAACATTAAAAAAAACAGCCATAAGGAGGCACATATTCCATAAGCAGAGTCTGAGGTAGCTGTGCTTGGTAAGCCTGGAGAAGACTTGGGGCAAACCTAACAGCAGGCTTCAAGTATCTATGGAGAGGTAATCAAGAGTATGAAGCCAGGTTCTTTATGGTATGGTGGAAGAATAAAAGGCTATTGATGTAAATAGAAAGAAGAAATGCTTTGACTGGATGTAAGGCAGGATAACTGAACAGTAGAGCAGGTTGCCCAGAGAACCAAGCAGTCTCCATCACTGGGGATTTTCAAGACCCTACTGGAAAAAAGGACTGAGCAACCTGATCTAAAGTTGTAAGAGATCTCCTGCTGTGAGCAGGAGGTTGGAGTAGAAGTCTTGCAAGGTTTGTTTCCAAGTTAAATTATTCAGTGGTTATTTCACCTTAACTACAGAAAAGGTTTAAAAGAAATTATTTGGTGTAGTTTTTATTTACTGCTGGGCAGATCTGTGGTGACCAAAAGCACAGACCCCTATGTTACTAAAAATCATAGTTCTATCAGGCACAGAAGCACCTGTGCTCTTCATTGAGCCTAGCCAAGCAGTCTCCTGCAAAAAGAGAGCAAATCTCAGAACACTTTCCTTCTATCACTAAATGACTTAATAGAAAAGAAAAGAAAAGAAAAGAAAAGAAAAGAAAAGAAAAGAAGAAAAGGAGTGATTGGCAAGAACAATATGGTCCAGTCAGCATACAGGTTGCCCAGGTTGTTCTGTAACATATAAAAAAAATGCCACATCAATATGGCTTTTAAAAATTATCTTCCATATATACCTTATTCTGAAAGCATTTTACCCACCTCCCCAGAGGTCCAATTGCCACAGTAAGGTTTCCTCCAAGTGTAAGATTCCCTCCTTTGGCAAAAGCTTCTACTGCTCTTTCATGATTCAGTATGATCACTAAGTCTGAGACCTATAAAATATCAAATAAAAGTACTACGCTTTATAAGAAGAAAGAACAGCACAGAAGAACTTTCTTTCTTTTAAAGGATTATTTTGAAACAGCTTTCATGACAAAGTTGATTCTTTTTCTGCAAGGTATTTTGAAATGAAAAATCCTTTCAACTACTTTTTTAATCAAATTTGATTTTTTTCAGAGTGCTGATATGGTCAGTATGTGATAAACAACAGCTGTAACACAAACTCTATCTTAATTCAAAACTCTTAATTGACAATTTCTTAGTTTCTATGGCTTATACAAACAATTATGAAGGCATTTTCAGATGCGAATCATTTTGATTCTTCTGTAATTATATTAATAAAGGCAAGACAGAACTTACTAAACAAAAATTCCTGTCCAAAGAATAAAAACCAAAAAGGGTACAGGTGCTATTGATAAAACTTTATTTTCATGACAGGAGTTTTATATATCTGTGTGTGGGGGTGTGTGTGTATGAATTAACTTTTTAAGACTTGAATATGAGATGTACTCAGTTGCTTCAAGAACCTATTAAACCTAATAACTGAAGAGATAGCAATGCACCCAAGGACTACTGCACCTGATCTTTCATCTGATGGACTTGACTGAAAGCCAGGCTCAGAAAAAAACTTTCAACTTACCCCAAATTCCAAACAGTGACAGCAGGGAATACAAGAGGAAATACCAGATTATTTGCAAAACAAGGCTGTCCTAGAAGTATTACACACAGCATAAGAGAGGTATTTGTTATTAGCCCCCTGGTAACCTCCACCCCATCCCAAACAAAAGATGGCTACAGGAGCAGTTTCTGAATGATCCAGGGATGAAGGGAGAATGTTTTTTCAGGATACTGCTTCCTCCTATGAATCCGTTGTTAAAGATAAGAAAATCCAGAGTGAGAAAACCTTCAAGGAAAGCATTTATATGAATTTTAAAACGGGTCTTTAATTTGAGGTACCGAGTCACTGTGACTTCTGAAGTTTGTGATTTCCTTCTTGTTATTTAAAACTGTCCATACATATCACTACAGCCATGTCAACTATAATCTCTCCTACAGAAATAAATTTCACCTAGTTTCTAAAACATCTAAGTTTATGTAGGACTAGAAGAATGCTGAAATTGGACTCTGGGCTCCTAAGTCACTCCAGTATTTCTGAATAACATACATTTTCTACAAGAAATAAAAAAGATTGTGTTATAATAATGCCAGTAAGGAAACAGCATTTTTTAAGCTGACTAAAATTTCAAATGAAGGGCACAGTATTACTCAGAGAAAAAGCCCTCTCACAAATAGCTTCTGTATTATTTGTTTAAGTATCAATAGGAAATGTCTATGTTATCTAAAATATCAGATGGGGATGATTGAAAGAAAATTTCATAGATTAATCAAAACACATGAAGAAGCTTAAAAGAAAAGATAAAACCAAACAAACCCCACAACAAAACTCTGGGGCTCAAACTGAACACTTCATAATGCATTCAGATCCTGTAGACCAAAGAAAATCCAACAACCGAAGAAAATCCCTTACAAAATTAATGATTTTGTATTCACATCATTCTTTAAAAAGTGCATGCAATAATGCCTGAGATCACACAGTGAACAATGAGGAGAGAATAAAATATTGATCTGTTGCTCATTACGCGAGTGCTGGCTGACTGGCTGTCAGGACAGGGATAGCTGGTTAGCTGTAGAGGTACTGGGGGCTCACATGGATCACCCAGATCAGCTATACATGGATTCTTCTGAAGAGCAGAATGCCCACTGCAAGAGAGCTTGTTGGCAGCATATTGTTACTCTGATTTTCTTTGGGAATCAGCAGAAAAGAAGCTAAGCTGAGAAAAAGAGAAGGATGAGTCTGGAGGCTAGGGTGGGCAAGCAGGGGAAAGATGAAAACATACGAGTGTGAAGGAGCTGTGAGGAAGAAGAAATGGGAAGCAGAGGCAGAACGCTGTCAGGGCTCAGCTCACCAGGGCTTCTTTGAATATGTTGGCAGTCCTTTACTTAAGCATTTCTGCTGGCTGGAAACTGGCTCCTTTTCTATAGCCTTCCTTCAGAAGAGGCATCACCAGTTCTGGTGCTTTCAAACTGAAGGGTCGTATCAATAACCACAAGTGTGAGTGGGAAATGTGTGAAGTACAGTAACATTAAGTGGAGTCCATTTTACTCCAGCTTCAGTTCTTTACACTGTTTCTTGCCAGATGGGAGTCCCTGCGCTCTTTAGCGAAGCATTTGACACAGTATCAAGTATAGGATACTGTTTCAATTAACTTCAATTGTCTTATATGTGAACACTGACAGGAAGCTTTCAATAAGTGAAAAATTCAGTCTGCTAGAGGTCAGAAATCAAGGAAATAATTGCCATGTCACTTCTTTTCATCTAAATGTCTCCTAACAATTTGACTGATAGGATCAAAACTCCTCTTTTGTTTGTCTTGCATAAATGGATTTCATAATAATTTTTTTGTACATAAAAGTAGATTCTACTATCTCACTAACATTTAGACCTTTGTCAATGAATTTTAATTTCTTGCAAAAAAAGTTACCAACAAGTATTTTAAATGCAAAATCATACCTCAATTCCAATTTCAAATCCACCACCAAGGCCAGCAATTCCTATTGCAGAGGGAGCAGACCAGGCTGTTGTGTAAAACAAGATAAATTTACAGAATTTTAACCATATATTACAAGAAATACTCATTTTATTATTACACTTAAAAAATACTGACAAATTCTCTATTTAAAACTATGTTCAAAACCACTACAATAGATTCATAACTATAATGCTTCATCCTACAAGAAAGGATTTAAGAAATACAAACCCTCACGATCTAAACAATTCCTTGTTACAAATTATTTATCATACACTTGTTTATAATCAGATATAATACATTTTTTAAATTAATTCTATACTATGTACTTTTATATTTCATCCTTTTCCACAAAGATACTGAAAGCATTTACATTTAGTCAAACAAATGTACAAAGATTTGAAAACAGCCTTCACACCAAACATTGTCACCTGTCACCTACTTGCCTGACTCATCACACATCTCCTGTTTAATACTGTGAAAAGAATAATGAAAAAAAATATTTTTATCTCTTTTAATTCTCTCATGAAGTACAAAAGGAAAATATCCACTTACTTCCATTAGGAAGCCGAGCTAATACAATTCCACTTCCACCTCGAGCAGTCACCAAAAATCCAGCTTTGATAACAGACAAAACTGCAAGGCCTTTGGCTTTAGCTATTACGTGAGCTGAAACAGCAAAACCATTTATTCAAGACCTTGTAAGAGAAGTTCTAAGAGAAGGGGAAAATAAAACTCAACAGTTAATAAATTTGAACATATAAGAGTCAAATAATCGAAGCAAAAGTTTAAAGAAAACTTTTTAAAGTTTAAAAAAAAAAATTGAACTGATAATGACACCTCCACCACAGAGAACCACAAATCTAGCCGCAGGTCACATTAGCCTGTGGCAATCTATAGACTGCCACAACTGCTTCACCTGTCCTGATTAGCATGCATAGAATTAGTTTGTATAGTGCCACACACATTGTGTGTGAGTACTCTTGGCAAGATAAACAGAAAACAGGCAGTGTGTATATGAATTAACTTTTTAAGACTTGAATATGAGATGTAGTCTCCACAAATTTTTGGAGGAGTCCAAACTTAAATCGCAACAACACAGAGCAGCCTAAGAAGTTTGTATCATTAGACAGTGTTTGTGGCAAAGACAGTGTCATCATCCTGCAAATCTTTTGCAGACCTTCCAGAACATAACAGTTATGGATTCAAAACCACAACCAGCAACACTGGATGGAGGAAGACGCTAGAAGAAACACGGAGTAACAAGTGCAAAAATAAAGAGGCCAGCAGCAAGTAAGAGTGCTAAACTAGTATCAAAGGGAAAATGCACCCTCAATCTCTTTGCTTCAAGTGATTTTCATCTAGCTCATTCTAATCAACACAGATATTCAAGAGCTAGAGCTACTATTCCAGGTTCTCTCTTAAGAAGATACATTTACAGGGTTGAGCATGAGACAGTCCATCCATCCCAGAGGGAAGCCTTCCAGTGCAGGTACCTTGTAGTGGTAAACATTCAAAAGATCTCTCCCAGTAAGTAACATCTCCCAAGAATACAGCAAACTGAAACCCTTTACTTTCAAAATATTTTCAAAGAAGTTATAGCACCCAAAATCTTCATTCATCTCTAAGTTGTGGTCAGTGAAAACAGAGGGAATTGGTAAAGACAGCATGACTGCAGCACATGGGAGTCCTGAAGGTTTTAGCTGAATCAAAGCATTTTCTTTACTCACGTGGTATAATTTTATCTGGTCCATTTCTGGAAGTTATTTCTGTAAATTCTCGTAGTATTTTAGCTGCCTTTTTAGCTTCTGACTTCAGGTTGGAAGGTATAGGGTTGTTCACTGTAAAACATGAAAGAAATAAATTATGGTCAGTTTAGGATATCTCATATGAAAAAACCAGTATCATCTGTATGGGAAAAGTGGTTCTTTACAAATAAAGAGTAAATCAAACAAACATGGCAAGCAAATACAAGAATTATCTTCTGGATCCACATTTTGTTTCTGACAATTTTAACTGAAGACACCACTTAGGAAAACACACAAGCCTGATTCTTTTATGCAATCTCTTTCTCTTGTACTTGTTCAGAATCCACACTGGTAACAGCAGGGGTGTTGGACACACATCCTCAGCTGTTCCTGTCACTATTTATTTATGGGTTTATTGCATATGAATTTGTCTAATGCCTTTTCAAACCTGCTGATACTCTGCCTTCGGAATTCCTGCAGCAGCTGTTCACCTCCTACTTAAAGAAATACGTGCTCTGTTTTAAATTAATCACCTAGTTACACTGAATGCCTGCTAGCTCAAGTATCACAAGATCTGGTAAATACCTAATGCATTCAACTTATCTACTACCTTCATGCTTTTATAAATAGTCAAAGCCCCCAGCCTTCTCCACTCTTTCAGGAGTCTCGGCCTTCTTAGTCTCTCCTCAAGGCAGTTGCTCCATCACTGACCACTCTAACTGCTCTTCTCCATATCACCATCAACTCTGCTGTCCTTCAAACAGCAGAGCAACTGGCAACTGGTGACTCAAGAACACTAAAAGTTTCACACCTCTTCAGGACACTTGTATTACAGACATAAACATGTGGCATGTTCTGAAAGTGAAAAAAAATCTGTTTCAGACCAAGAAATTTCCTTTAGAAATCTACATCCTGTTGAAGGTCTTATCAATATTTCTTTCCAATGTGATCTAACATAAGCCCCTCATGTATTTCAACTGAGGAAAAAGTACAGATTAGAGGTAAGTTATGTTTATTTTATAAAGCTGCAGAGTACACTAGCAAACACACAAAATCTTGAATGCTATCCTCCAAACCACTGAGGTCGTAAAGTCTACAGAAATGTCTTTATTCCATTTTGATCCACCAGATCTGCTGCCACTAGTCAATGACTGGACAGAATCAAGTATTATAAAATATTAGTATTCTGCAACATTATAAATACATTTTATGTATGAATGTTTCACCTGTAGATTTGCAAAAAGAAGCCTTAGTGCAGTTAAAGAGATAGGAGTTAGTCTTGATAGTTACATCTACTAAAATCCCCCATAGTTATCACTTAAATCATTCTTGTTTTCCTGTCTGGACATAACAACACTCACTACTCCCAAGTTTATCAGCAACAAACCATCCAGCTAACACATGAATATATTGCCAGACCAAAGATGCATCCAGTCTCACGTCACATCTCTGAAAAAAACTAGCCACAGCATTTCTGTAAAATTCTACTGTTCCTAAATTCACAAACACATAAAAAAGACTGTGCATAGAGAAACAACATGCAGTCAAAAGTGGACTATTTTATAAATTGGCATTCCCTGAATATTCATTCATCTCTTCACTCTGGGCAACATTCCTGCACAAAACCAAGGCGAGGACTAAATACATTTTGAGATTACATCAATGAAGCTTAGAGAGTGATTCAGCTCAGGCCAAGGGAAGCGCATAGCAGCAAGTCAGCCAAGTTTCTATTCAGGCTCCATTGACTAGAACACGATACACCTCCACTTTTCAATGAGAATATTCCTCTAGTATGTTCTCCAGGCAAGAAGGAAGAATAAGAGAGATTTTGACAGCTGAATGTCTGGATTAGCATCCCTGAGACAGCTTGCAGCAACATTTGGCTTTGGTGAAGATGCAGCAGGTATAACCTTGGAGAGTTTGAAGGGACATCAGTCATCAGAAGGCTGTGCAGAAATATCAGCCTCTCTGGAAACAAAACGAAACGTATAGAATGCAACAGACTCTAAACCTCACCACAGTATCAGAGTATAAATATTAATTCTATCTCCTAATCATCCCTTCTCTTTTCAGAAAATTAAGCTAGGCAAGGCCTTGAGCGTGAAAGGATAGGAGAAGGTGAAGCTCTAAGAGCTCAGGATATTCTGAAAAGTTCTTGGCAGATGAATTTTTTCTGATGGTTACGGTACTAAAATTGTCAAACTGCTTGCAGGAGTTTTGAACATGAATTTCTGCTGTGATTGGAAGGCTTCCCCAGGCTGGAACCTGGCTACATGGCAAAAAGAGAGGCCAATGTAGCCCAAATAAAACATGAACTCACAATTGCTTTCGGTAGAATAACAAACTGGGGTGGAGCAAATGTCTCCACTACTTCTGCTGTTTGTACTTCACTCTGCATCTTCAAGGTCAGAGGGCAAACATGACCAGCATATTGTAAGAGAAAAATAAGATTTCTGCTTTTGTATTACATTGAGGCAGTCCCAAAAAGCATATTGCAACACCATTCTTCTCAAGCACGCACGAAGAATAAACCTAGCATATTATAATTTGTAACTAATAATTAACATTGTAATACACAGCGCATGTCCATTTGCAAAATCAGGTGAACACTCCTACATGTAGGTTTTCACTTAAGATACTTTGCAAGTCTTGAGGTCTTGAGTCTGGGAAGGGTCACCTACCCAGTCTACCCAAAATACACATTTCATGGTACTTAATTATTCTTATGGTTCAGTAAGATTAAACTGTGTTAAATGGACAGTTATGTGCCTGACCATGCAGGACTTCTAGCAAAGTGATCAACACAATGAAAATAAGATGTGTACACTGGAGATAAAAACCACTGGGAACATGAAAATATTGGGGAGTTAAAAAACATTACTGAGTAAAAGCAAGCATTATCCGGCTTCTAGATTAGAGAAATTAAATTAATTTCTATTCTCTTCTCAAACTCTTCTTCCTTGTCTTCACATGCATTCCTTCCTCCCCTTCACTTCTCTTAGGCTAATCTCAGAATCTGGAGAAACATCTCCAATTATTCTTCCTACTACTAAAAAAAAAAAAAATCCCTTAGCTGAATCCATTGAGAAAACATGAGGTATTTTCAGACCTAAAAGTCTGCAAACAGGAAGAATAGAGTGGGGAAAAAAATAAAATCACTTTTGACAGTTTTTGTAAGCATTTTCAGATTCAGAATTGCTTCAGAAAGATTTGATGGTTACCAGAAAACACTGTGTGCATGGCTCTGTGCACGTAGGAGCTACTATTTAATTGAAGACAACTCAAAGCTAAACTTCAGGAGTCAGCAAAGGTAATGCTGTTACTACCTCACTGTCCCTTCACTCTCAATACATAACTGGTTGCTCTGAGCAACCTGCTCTAATCAAAGTTGTCCCTGCCTATTGCAGGAGGGGTTGGATTAGATGTCCTTTTCCCTTCCAACCCAAACCATTCTATGTCTTACCTGCACTATGATTCCAAAAACTTTATTCTAAAATACAAACTTTGCACAGAAAAATAGCATTATTTAAGCAAATTGAAAATTAGGTATTTCCACTCCAACCTTTCTAAAAAGGCGGGTTTTTTTTGGTGCCACATAGTGTGGGGTACCTTTATTACCACGGAACGGAGAAACTGGAGAGACATTCATCTAGCTGTACACTACAACAGCAAGCACAGAAAAGCTTAACTTCCCATCCTCAGTTAAACTAACACCAGAAACTTCACTTTCTCCCTGTATCACTTGTTTCCTGCATCATTATTTCTTCTGCATTCCTCGGGTAGCCACAGGAATCCACTCCTCCATTATCCCTTGTTTTTTCCCTTCTTGCTATAGACTGAAGTAATGCAGGATTATTTTTCTGGACTAAGACACAGCAGGTGAATTTGACAACAACATTCTGCCAGTTAATTTGCATGTGGCTAGACTTGTGCACTTTCAGAAGCTAAGAAATGGGTGATATTTCTAAAGCACAACAGAGGTACAGAAAGAGGAAAAGGAAAGGAAAAAAGAAAGAGGTTGAACACTCTACCAACTGAAAGCTATACCTTGTAGAGAAGGGCTGTAAGTAAGATTTTAATTTAGACAGTAGCAGGCATGAAAATGAAAGTGACATTAATTGGCATTCAAACATAGCACAGAGAGGTTTTAACAACAGGCAGGATGAATAAGCGACCTGATTAAACACTTTCATGCTGAAAACCAACACAGTTACTCGAAGTGGTAACCATATGATTCTTTCCCCAGTGGCTCACTTTGAGTTCCTTTACTTACTTCCATAACGTTGTGTAGATACTAAGGAACTGGCAGGATGCCTACAGGAGCCTTGAGGAACCGATGACTTGTTTAAAAAAAAAACCAAGCAAATCCACACCCTGACCTTAATTATGTATAATATGATGCCTGATAAGGCCTGGCTGGACTCCCATTTTGGTGATAGAACCACAGCAGAAGAAATATAGCATTTTTATCACTGAGGAAAGGGGGAAGTTTGGCTCTCCCTCTTGGGCTATGCCACACTCAAGATTTTGTTGACAGAGTTCAGGATTATATAAGGACAGAGTCAACAATCAACACTAAAAAGGCAAAGTTTAATGGTTTGATATATAGTGTATATATAGCACGGCTGAGGCCTGACTCTTACAATTAAATTTTAGATCAATCAATTTCATAAAAATTTGTCCTAAAGCAAAGAAAATTACTGGTTTTTCAGTAAAAAAACCCCCTATTAAATCAAAAATAACACAAATATGTCAGACAATTCAAAACTAGTTATTCACTTAAAAAAAAAAGACATGAAGGTTTGCATTACAAAATGGTGGCATCTGTCCCTAAATAAAATAGAAATAAAATAAATAAATATTATAGTGAAGGTAGAGAAGTAAATTCATGCTTCTATGTATTTTAATCACTCTATAAACAGACCAAATTGTAACTGGGATTTCTGTGACCTCAAAAATTATTTCAACTTCTGTTCATCTATCAAACTGTCTTTCTCTCCCTCAAGCTTACCTTAGAATTTGAACTGTAAAATTAGTTCCTTAGAAACTCATTTAATGTCGGAAGTCTATGGAAAAAATCATTTAGATGTATCTGCTTTTTAACAAAAATACTGTATGAAATATTTAGACAAAAGCAGAATTTCCGTGTTCAGTTTATCCCATCAATAACATGCGTAATAATCCTATAGCACTGTCTTCACTATTAGCTTTAAGTATGCATACCTAATTGTCTGTTTTGTATTCCAGCACTGCTCAGGAAAGAGGTAACCAGGAGCAATAAGACAATAATATCTATCAGGAAGATACACTGACTGATGGATTTGGAATGCCGTGACCAGCGAATGCTCAGCTGGGAGCAAGCTTCATTTGCACTCCTGCTTGTTGTTGAAAGGAGCAGATATTGAGTGTATGTGAGTCAGCAACACAAACCCCATGGGGGAATATCACACAAAAATTGATTAACTCCTTAATTTGTAAGGTGATGTGGCAAGTGCGTCAGCCTCTAATTTACATTCTGACTAACAGTAATAATTTGCTGGCTGAACGTTTGGTGAAATTATCTGAGCAAGGTGCATTAAAGAATAAATAAAGCCTTCTTAAAAGCTGTAACTAATTCTGATCCAATCAAAATTATGCTGAATATGAACAGATGAAATAAAGCATAGTGGCATTACGAGAACCAAACTTCAAAAGTACAGTTTCAAAGAATGGATGACAAAGGGGAGACAAAGACTTGCATGCAGATTTCACACATATGTTTCCCATGTATGTTTGAGCTTTGAAGCATTTGGTGAAAAGTGGTTTTGTGGGGTTTTTTGGCTACAAAAAGAAGAAAAAACAATGACAAATACCTCTATAAGCCTCATATAGTTATTCAGTCTTTACTTTCACTTCACTAAAAAGTTCAGAAGCAGCACAAGAATACATTAAGGCATAGCTGATTTGCAAATACCTGTGGTTACATCAGGAACATCAATGCTAAAAGGCTTGTATGAACAGAGAACATTCAAAATTATGAACATTGATAAACATGAAAACTAGCACAGTCAAGAAAAGTCAAAGAACAACAATCTAATGGGAAGGAGAAACCTGAAGAACAAGACTGTGCAGCACTGGAAATGGGCCTAAAGAAGAGATTGCAATTTGGCATTACAATTAAAGAGATTAATGCAATTTTGGTTTTGCAAATGTGTAACAACACGATACTGTGGTAGCCAGCTCCAGCCTTGGGATTCATCTGGTACTTGAAATTCCTTGAACAGCATGCCAGACATGCATTGTAAGCATTTTGCCCAGCCTAAGAAAAAGTGTTGCAATACAGAGCTGTAGATGACAAAGAGCAGCCTATGCTAAACATGTCTCTATGACTCTCTCTCCATTTATGACTTCCAACACTTGAAGCCAATGACTGAAAGCAAAGAAGCCAGGTTAATGAAATGTCAAGAGAAGATCTGTTGAGTTCAAAGAAATAGTTCAATAAGTTGAAAAGGATGTTAAAATTAAAGGCAGTAACAACCCTCTTTAGCTGAAATCCAGCAGACATACTGTTGTCAGAGCCTGAGCTCCTTATTCCTGGTTTTGGAACCAACAGCAACAAGCAGATACTGTTTCCTCCCGATTCCAAGGACCATGAACAAGGAAAGGCTCAGAACATATGCTTTGATCATCCTGCTACAAAGGACTAATGGTATAGGAAAGGAGTCTACGAAGCACTAACAGGGAATGACAAAGCATTACTGACACACTGGTTATGCCAACTGGCAAGGTTGTACAATTCTGACATAGGCACCTCGAAAACAGCAAGGGAGACAGGAGACAACAGATAATACATCAGCGTAAGGCAGTGGAAGCAGAGCTTAAAAGTAGAAAACAGGGTCTCTGTACAGTGAAGTTTTGCACTAAGTTCATATATTTCTACCATGATCTTTATAACTTGGATTCCTGAAGTTTTACCAACTTCCACGCTTGCTTCACTGTTCATCAGCAACACTGGTGTGAGAAGTTAGTGACATGTCAGTGACAGTACAAGTTATGGCAGGGTACAAGTACTACAGCAAGCACTACGTGGCCTTGCAGAGTGTCAGCTGAGCTGCACTGGAAGACTCTAACGTGCACTTTCACAACCCTAATGGTTTTCTTACTGTGAATTAATGTAACTACACTTTCCTCCTTCCCCACCCTGGATAACAAGTGGTTTACTGGATGGTATTGCATTAAGCTGGCGCTGGTAGTGGTGAGAGAAGCAGACAAGAAAGGTCTGCTGAACATGCAGCTAACAGCATACAGAAATCAAGGTTTACCTAAGAGAGATGGAAATATATTCTGTCCAAACACTCCAGTGAAAGGAAGTTAAAAAGTGCTTAAAAATAAAGTTCAAAATGAAAAAAAATAAACAACCACTCTTATCCATGTTAAAACCAGCCTGTTTTTCTTTGGTTTACCTGCAATAACCTGCTAAAGTTAGCTGTTGATGACAGCCTGTGCCCAGGAAAACCTCATGAGCATACTGAAGCTACAACTAAATTCAGCCTTCAAGAACTCAAATATGCAAAAGGAATGACACATAACAGAAGACAGTACCTTCTCTAAAAGGAAAACAGCCCAACAATTCTATATGTCAAAGAGGAGAATCTCACAGACATTTCTATCAATATAGGAAGCTGAGATATTTACAGTATTTTGAACAATTTTTTAATGGAGAGCATTATAATAAGAAACTATTATAGAATTTGTGAAGCTTCTATTTCCACAATTACATATATTTATACATTTAAATCACAGTAATTTGTGTGAAGGGAGGAATAACAAAAGCCATTAAGATTAATACTTCTGAAAACCTTTACGCAAACTTGCATCACATCTGTATGGTTATTTCAAGACAGCTAAGAAGTCAGACAATGAGAAGAAACACAGGCATCCACATTTGGATTTTGGCATGCAAATACACAGTAGGGAATCAACCCAAAATATAAAGAATCACAAGTCTTTATTGAAAAAAGAACCATTTCAAACACAGAAGGCCTTTCCTTGATAGAAATTAAGTAATGGAGATAGATGAGCAGATTTCTTCCTTTGTTCTCATCTCTGGAAGTCTGTAGTTCTGAGTTTTGGGGGTTTTTTGTGTGTGTTTAGGGGTTTTTTTAATATATTACTATGAGTTATAGAAATCAAAATACTTCTGAAGATAACTCAAAGGAAGCCAGAATTATCAGAGGCATGTAAATGTGGCAGCCCTAAACCTGGAGAGGCAAACTGCCTCACACCAACCTGCACATGCACTATGTCTATCATTAGCTGGTACTCTAAGGTGAGTAACTCTTCACAGCCTTTATTAGAGAATCATTGAACGGTTTGTGTAGGAACGGAGCTGGAAGATCATCCAGTTCCAGTCCCCTGTAATGGGCAGGGACACCTTCCCCTAGACCAGGTTGCTCAAAGTCCCACTCAGTGTGGCCATGAACACTTTCACAGATGAGGTATCCACAACTCCTTGGGCAAGCTGTTCCCAGTGCCTCACCACCCTCGCAGTAAAGAATGTATTCCTAATATCTAATTTAAATCTCCCCTCTTTTAGTTTAAAATGTTACCCCTGGTTGTATCACTATCTGCCTATGTAAAAAGTCCCCTTTTAGGCATCACATCTACCTCTTTTTATAGGTCCCCTTTCAAGTACCAGAAGGCCACAATGACATCTCCCTGGAGTTGTCTCTTCTCCATGCTGAACAAACACAGCTTTCTCAGCCTGTCTCCATAGGAGAGGTGCTTCATCCCTTTGATCATCTCTGTTGCCCTCCTCCGAATTTGCTCCAACAGGCCCCATTTGTCTTGTGCTAAGAACTCCAGAGTTGGATGCAGCACTCCAGGTGGGGTCGCACGAGAGCAGAGTAGAGGGGCAGAATCCCATCACTTACTCTGCTGCCCACGCTGTTTTGGATGCAGCCCAGGTTGCAGTTGGTTTTCTGGGCTGCAAGTGCACATTGCCAACTCATGTCCAGCATTTGTCCACCAGAACCTCCAAGTCCTTCTCAGCAGTGCTGCTCTCAGTTCCTCTTCCAATCCGTACCTGGATCTGGGATTGCCTTGACCCAGGTGCAGCACCTTGTACTTGGACTTGTTGAACTTCATGAAGTTCTCATGGTACCACTTCTCAAGCTTGTCCAGGTCCCTCCCTCTCCATGGCATCCCATCCTTCTGTTGTATCAATGGCACTGCTCAGCTTTGTGCCATCAGCAAACTTGCTGAGGATACACACTGAATGTAGGTTTAAGGCTTTCTGCTATGACTTTTTAAAAGGAGTAAGTAAACTTCTTCATGGTCAAGTTTTTATGCTGGTGTCCTCTAAGCAGAGGCATTTTGTAAACTCAGGATTACAGAGATAGAAATTGAGATGTTAGCTGACAACCTTTTGAAAGCAAAGCAAAATTTATTTGAAAGGCAACAATTATACACATCCAAAATAAGCTTAGGCTCTGCACAGGCTATCTGATATAAATTAAATTATATGAAGTGTGATAAAAGTAATAATGCCTGTTAGCTGTATCAGTGTGACTGTTGTCATGTATGGTGTCCAAAAGCATAAAAGATTTTTGGTCGGCTCTAGTGTTTGCAAGCTGCCTTTTCAAATCTTGCTACCAATTATGTATGCACTTCTAGACCACAGGAACTCAATATTTTTCCCATGAAATATCCATTTTGTTAATGCTAAAATAACCCTACAATATGTAAAAACCCCATGCCCCGTTTCACAGTGGCATAATTTTTATTACTTTTCTCCACAAAGAGGAAAGAACTTAACTAATAGAAACACCAAGTTGATCACTTTGTAACTTTATGTGGTATCAGTTCTCAGCCCAACTTTGAATTAACTATTTCCTTGAGACAAGTCAAGGAAAAAAAAGCCCTGTAACACAGAGTCTCCTGCGTTATCAAAAGCATTTGATGAGTTGGGCTCCCAGCAGTTTTTGTACTGAAGTCAGGTTGGAGAAAATTCTAATTAGAGATGCTGAATTTCCTCTCATCTCCTTTTCTGAAGACAGCTGGAATACATGAGGGTAAAATGATAGTGACAAAGCTGTACAATGTACGTTAAAGAAAAATGTGTTCCCCTTGTATATGCAAGATGTTTCAACTAAGTGATGAACTAAGTGATGTTCCTTATTTCTAAGGAACTGTGGCATGTGAAGACAGTTGATACCTGCCTGAGGCACAGAGGATTTGTTCCAAAAAGCACATTAGACAACTGTTCAGCTGCACAGGAGGCAGAATAGTGGAACACCTGTAGCTAAAAGTCTTCAAAAATTCTTGTAACCTTTAGCAATTACAAGAATACTAAAATCCCAAGTCCACAGTTCTACAACCAAGTTGTAGCCTTTGCACTAAAAGAAAGGATAAACACAAGCAGCACAGGGATGAAATCACTCAATTTGTGCAAAAAGAACCAGAAAACAGCATTTTCAAGAATATAGAGACAGTGATGTGCTCTAAAACAAGCACAAAAAGCAGAGTTATCCTGGGGGTTGTCTGAGACTCACATGTGAGGCTCTAGCAAGAATTTGTACTACAAGAATTGCAGGCTTTGGCTCAAAACATGCCATCACACCTATCCTCCCTACACCCATGCCCCAGGAAACTGTCTACTTGAAACCCTTTTAGTAAGTCTTTCATATACACTTATTATAATATGTTGGATGTGTAAACAATTGGCACCAAAGGGGTGCTACCCACCAAGCAAGATAAGTAGCATGACTGAAGCCAAGTCATAGCTACAAATTCAGTTCTACCTGTCTTGTCTCATCTTAATACAAGAGTTGGTATGATATGTGAAATTTAGACAGGGGAGTAAGAGGAAAATCCTAGAGAGAACACCAATTTTGACTCGTTAACTCTATTTCAATCCTCAAGAATAAACTTCAAGGCAACCCAAGCAGATTAACAAGTACATTATTACCCTTTGCACATGAAAGCTTTAACTAAAACAAGGCTGTTTTTATACAACAATTCTAAACAAACATCTTGTTTATCTTCTCACCAGGGCCAGAGGTACAGAGAGAACAAAAATGTAACACATGAAACCCAGATGAGCATTACACAATAGCCCTCTATGCTACCATGAAAAAATATTAACTACCTTAACAAATACAGGCTCTGCTTATCTCCCAATGAAAGTACTTAACATTTCTGTCAAGGAAACTGTCACCATCATTCTGATCCTCTCATTTCCACACTTCATAGATGTCCCAATTCACTATGTGCATGAATCAAATCTAAGAAGTCACCAATTCCCACAGCTAATTAATTCCTACAATTAATCACACAAGAAACATTTCTTTGAGCTAAAAGGAATAAACATTTAAAAAGTGAAGATGCTTGATATTTATTAATCAAGAATTTGAAGAGCTCTAGTTCGGCCTAAATTCTTAGATTATCTTATTCACAAAAGCATTTCTTCTCCACTAAGTCATACAGGCTCTTCTACAACAATGCAACAGCTGTTTCAAAAGCCCCCAAAATATGGCGAGCTTATTACATCAGAAATAGTACATCAGTAATTCTTAATGGTGAGAAACCATGACACAATGCAAAGAACAACAGTGAATTCTGTCACAGTTCATTTCAAAGGTATGAAGTTGCCATTAGCTGAAGAAGGCACAAACTGTATCTCTCTTCCAATGCTGAGGGCTGAAAATGACAGAATAATTTAGGTTGGAAAACACCTCTGAGATCATCAAGTCCAACCTTTGACCAAACACCACTTTGTCAACTAGACCACGGCCCTAAGTGCCACGTCCAGTTGTTCCTTAAACACCTTCAGGGATGGTGACTCCACCACCTCCTTGGGCAGCCTGTTTCAATGCTTGACAACTCCTTCAATGAAGGATGCAGGACAACACTTTAGATAAGGATCCTCCCCAGTCCCCTCCCCAAGACTCTGAAAAATGAAAGACTTTGTCCCAAAATTAGAGCTAGGTGTGTGCGTACATATGACATACACAGATACAAACACCGGGTTTTATAGGAACTCCAGGATGGCCTTTCAAAGCACTCACTTCTATATAGAGCCTCATCTTCCCCAACCCACAGACATAGGAAGGGTGCAGGGGGGGAATCTGCTTCCAATGTCAATACCTCAAGGGACTTCACTTGACAGAAAGCAGGACTAAAGGCACTCTGCACTGCTCACTTACGTAATATGGCAGAGCCACACGTGAGAATGCTACAGCTGACTCATCTCGCTCTCCTTTGCCAAGGCCATGTCTGACAAGCGAGCAGAGCCCTGGCCCCTGCCTGGCTCCACCACCTCGCACTCCCGACACCTGTGAGCTGGCCGGATAACAGCAGGATGCTGCAGGCGCCGGGGGCAGAAACCACACTGCTGCTTACCAATCACTTCCACTGCAAAGTAAAATAACTAGATAATTTTAAAAAATGTGGTTGTACAACTGTATTTACAAAAGAAGTAGCATATGCAGGACAGCATTTCAAGCTGCATAAAAGGAAATGTGCAGTTTGTTCCATTCCACAGCAAACGTTATATAAGCTCTTCAGCTTTCATTTGAAAGTCACAGATCAGGCAGAAAATTAAGAATCTGGCATTTTTTATTTAACCTCCAAAGCGCTGCATTTTGACCAAAAGACCAGCCAAACAAGTCTTTAAAAAGTAGCAGAGGAATCCAGTCCTGGCCACACCCTGCCGTGGTGGGGCTGTGTCTGCTGTTACAAAACCCAGCCAGGTACGCAGATACAGTGTACAAGATAGCACAGCAGAAAAAATAAATACTTTAAAAAGTTTTTAAAAGTATATAATTAAATATAAATAAAATATATACATATATAAATATATATAGCTTACAATATATAGTAGGTATATACAGTCTATCTATATCATATAGATATAAAACACAATTAAATAAAACGAACCAAAAAACAGACACTCGAGGCTCGGCTGGAAAGCCAAGCGCCCGTGTGCCCAATTTCACCAGCAGCCTGGCGGGGCCAAAGCCGCATTCGACGCTTCTCAAATTTCTACGCGGAGGACGCAGCAGATGCTGCGACCCCGGGGAGAAGGGGATGCGATGTGCCGGCGCGGCCCTGCCCGCCGCGCACGAGCGCCTTCGCTCCGCCCGCGGGGGTGCGGGGGCGGCTCCGTGCCCGCCGCGGCTGCCCCGCTGAGAAGCCCACCTGCCCCCGCTGGGTACCCACTCCTGCCCCCGCGGGATCCCCACTCCTGCCCCCGCTGGGTACTCACTCCTGCCCCCGCTGGGTACTCACTCCTGCCCGGGCCGGGGCACCCCCGCTCCCCCTCGCTGCCTCTCCTCCTGCCGCCGCCGCAGCCTCACTGGGCGGCGCCGGGGCAGCCCCACCGAGCCGCGCACCTGCCGCAGGTGAGGCGGGCGGGGCCGGGGCGGCTGCGGAGCGCCCGCTCCCTTTCCCGCCAGCGGCTCCACGGCGGCATCGGTACCGCCCGGTGCCATCCCGTTCCTCCCTCCATTCCCGCTGTCCCGGGCACGTTCCACTCTGCGCTCCTTTTTCCCCCCTCAAAACAGGCAAACCCCGTAGCCGCCTATAATAGCCGGTGCCGTAAAGCGAGGCGTGGGCGGAGTGACAGTCGCGAGGTCCTCTGCAGCGAAGATGGCGGCGGGGGAGGCGAAGTCGGTGCTGTTCGTGTGCTTGGGTGAGCGGGGCGAGGGGCGGCCGCTCCCGCTCTGCGCTCGCCGCTTCTCGGCCCAGGGCACCGGCGGGGTTGGGTGGGAACGCGGTGAGGCGAGGGCCGGAACCGGGGGAAATGTGGCAGGCCCACCGCGGTGCTGTAGGCGTCCCGCCCTCGTATGGTTCCGCGGGTTTCCCTTATGTAGGAGGGCCGGAGTGGTAGCCAGGAGGGGAGGCAGAAAGCGGAATCCACCTGCGCCCTTTTCGTCATAGGAATAACGAGGAAGAGCTTAGCGTTGAGGGTGGCAGAGCACTAGAAGAGGTTGCCCAGGGTGGTCGTGGAGTCTCCCTCTCTAGAGACATTCCAAACCCACCTGGACGCGTTCCTGTGTAATCTGCTCTAGCTGACCCTAGAGTCCAGGGGGATTGGACTAGTTAATGTCCAGAGGCCTGTTCCAACCCTAATAGTTCTGTGATTCTGTGAAATCAGTAGGAAATGGTGAAGGAAGTAAAATCCAGTGTTGACAAACGCGAAGCTTGTGTGTGGGGAAGAGCAACACCTAAATAGGCATAAACCAGCTCTGACCTAAGGCTGTTGCTTGGGGGCAGCACGGTGAGGTGGCTTTGAACAGCTTTCTGAGATGGGTTGTGCAGCACTTGGCTTCTGGAAGAGCGGGATGGGAACGGGGAGCCTGCCCACAGGTTTGCTGTTGGGAACACCTGACATGGGAAAGGGAGAGAAAATCACAACAAGAACCACTGAAGTTAATGTAACAGCCACTGTAAAAAGAGGGAAAGAAGGTTAGGACTTTAAGTAAGAAAAAGAACTTGGTGGGGGCTGATCTGTTATGATCTAATAATGAAATTTGCGGTCTGTTACGAAAATGAGTGAAAAGAGTAAGATTTTTTTGAAAGGCTACCAAAGTGAAGAAATAGGAAACTTTCTTTTACTGATACTCTGTATATTTAAGTTATAAATCCTGTCATGCAAAGTCACAGAAAATAGAAGTGTAGATGGGATCAGAAATCACTTGAATGCTTTTCTGAAGCTTAGGACAATTAATTACTGGTAAACAAGATAATGACAACTAGCAAATAGCTAACTTAACTACATAGATTACAGAGCCATACCCCATTTTGTATATGCTTTCTCTAAACTTCTGGTTTCTTCAGGGGATAACAAGCTGGATGACTCTCTGCTCTGATATAGGAGGGCTGTTAACAGTATCTGCTTCCTAGCCCCTATAATCTTACCTATGTGCTATGACTCCCTGGCATTTTGCCACATTTGTTGCAAAACCATTAGTTAATCTTTGGGCTTTTCACTGGTTTTTTTTGTTGTTGTAATAGGAGACATGCAGATTAATTGAATAGCAAACCAAGAGTTTAGTTTTGGAAATATGTTCTGATGTTTACTTTAGAGTAAAATCAACCCCTAATAATAATCCAGGGAAAACATCCTGTAGTAAGGGATTATCAGTTGCTGTGTGCTTGGAAGCTAGTGGTCTATACAGATATTTTTGTATAAAAACATCTTAATTAATTTGAATCCTTCTTCTCAAACATGATGTTCTGAAGACAGTGGTAATCACCGTCGCTGTGTGCTGAAGGGTGAGCCAGCGTGGAAGAAGACTGGCCTGGCTGAACAGGGAGCTCTGGCTGGAACTGAAGGAAGAAAGGAAAGATTATGAGCTTTGGAAGAACAGTCAGGCAACTCAGGAGGACTAAAGGATGTCATGAGGTTATGCAGGGAGAAAAATTAGAGGGTCCAAAACGCAGCTAGAACTTAAAGTGGTTACTGCCATAAAAGACAAAAGAAAATATTTCTGTAAATACATCAGCAGCAAAAGGAGGGCTGAGTAGAATCTCCGTCCTTTATTGGATGCAGGGGGAAACAATGACAAAGGATGAGGAAAAGGCTGAGGTATTTAATGTCTTCTTTGCCTCAGTCCTGAACACTAAGACCAGCCCCTGGAGCTCGAAAACAGGGATGGGGAGCAGATTCATAGAATAGAATCAGATTCACTAAGGTTGGAAAAGACTTCCAAGATCATCAGATCCAACCTTTGAGCAAGCACCAATCTGTCAACTAAACCATAGCACTAAGTGCCACATCCAGTTAGTTCTTGAGCACTTCAGGGACAAGGACTCCCTCACCCTGCTGGGCAGTTCCCTTTCAATTCTTAACCACCCTTTCAGTGAAAAAAATCCTCCTGATATCCAATCTGAACCTCCCCTGCTGCAGCTTGAGTCCATTTCCTCGTCTCCTATTGTGAATGGCCTGGGAAGAGACCAGCTCCCACCTGTCTACAGTCTCCAGGCAGTTGTAGAGAGCAGTATGGTCTCCCTGAGCCTCCTTTTGTGCAGGTTAAACAACCCCAGCTCCCTCAGCTGCTGCTCACAGGACTTGTGTTCCAGCCTTGTTGCCCTTCTCTGGACATGCTCCAGCCCCTCAGTATCTTGTAGTGAGGGCCCCAGACCTGAATGTAAGATTCAAGGTGTGGCCTCACCAGTGCTGAGTACAGGGGGACAATCACTGCCGTGGTCCTGCTGGCCACACTATTGCTGATACAGGCCAGGGTGTCACTGGCCTTCTTGGTCACCTGGGCACACTGTTGTCAACTGGCTGTCAACCAGCACCTCCAGGTCCTCTTCTGCCAGGCTGCTTTCCAGCCATGTTTCCTCCATTGAGAGAGCTGCTGGAGGGGCTCACCGAGCCACTTTCAATGATTTACCATCAGTGCTGGTCAGCTGGAGAGGTTGACTGGAGGTTGGCAAATGTGGCACTCATCTACAGGAAGGTTTAAAAGAATGATCTGAGGAGCTGCAGGGCTGCCAGCCTGATGTTGGTGCCAGGGAAGGTCATGGAGCAGATCATCATGAGTGCCATTATGTGGCACTGGACAACCAGGACATCAGGTCCAGCCAGGCTGGGTTTAGAAAGCACAGGTCTTGCTTGAACAACTTGATCTTCTGTGACCAAGTGACCTGCCTAGTGGATGAGAGAATGGCTGTGTATGTTGTCTGCCTGGACTTCACTATAACCTTGAACACCATTTCCCACATCATTCTCTTGGAGAAACTGGCTACTTAGGGCTTGGATAGGTGCACTGTTTCCTGGGTAAAAAACTGGATGTGTGGGCCCAAAGTAGCAGTGAATGGATTTACATCCAGTTGGCAGCTGGTTATGAACAGTGGTTCCCTAGGGCTCAGTATTGGGATCAGTCCTGTCTAGTATCTTTATCAATGATCTGGACAAGGGGATTGAGGGGTACTGTAGTCAGTTCACAGACAACACCAAGTTGGGTGGGAGTGTTGAGCTGCTGGAGAGTAGAAAGGCTCTGCAGAGGGATCTCGACAGGCTGAATCGAATCCAATGATAGGAGGTTAAACAAGACCCAAGTGCCAGGTCCAGCTCTTGGATCACAACAACCCCCTGCAGTGCTGCAGGCTGGGGACAGAGTGGCTGGAAAGCTGCCCTGTGGAAAAGGACCTGGGGATGCTGGCTAACCACAGCTAAACGTGAGCCAGTGTGTGCCCAGGTGGCCAAGAAGGCCAATGGCATCCTGGCCCGTATCAGCAACAGTGTGGCCAGAAGGACCAAGGCAGCAGTGATTGTCCCCTTGTACTCGGCAGTGGTGAAGCTGCATCTCAAGTGCTGTGTCCAGTTCTGAGCCCTTCAATCAAGAAAGACATTGAGGTGCTGGAGTGTGTCCAGAGAAGGGCAATGGAGCTGGTGAAGGGTCTGGAGTACAAGTCTGATGAGGGGCGGCTATGGGAGCTGGAGTTGTTTAGCCTGGAGAAAAGGAGGTTCAGGAGAGACCTTACCACTCTCTACAATACCTGAAATAAGTTAAAAGAGACGAGAGGAAATGGCCCCAAGTTGCACCAGGGGAGGTTTAAATTGAATGTTAGGAAAAATTTCATCCCAAGAGCATTGGAAGAGGCTCTATAGGTATTTAACAGACACGCAGACATGGTGCTTAAGGACGTGGGTTAGTGGTGGACTTGGCAGTACTGGGTTAACAGTTGGACTTGATCTTCAGGGTCTTTTCCAACCTAACCTATACTATGATTTTGTGAAACAATTCATACATGTGGGTTTGTAAGCCCAAAATGGTGATTTGCACTATAACAAGGTTTTAATGCAGGATCTCTTTTTAGTATAACGTAATATAATAGTTTATATAAATTATTAAGCCTGAGGAAAGGGTGGCCAAGTCAGTACCAATGTTAATAGGAAGGATTTTTTTAATCAAATGTTGTAAATAGTTTTTAAATTTCCTCTTCTGTGTTACTGGGTTATAAAAAAAATCTTAGTGATATGTGGTGTGAAAAGCTAATTGACTTGATAAGCACTTCTTTTTTTTCCAATTAAATATACACTCTTTTCAGTTAAATTTTGGAGGCAACTTGTTTCTTCTTCCTGCTTTAAGTTTGCTTAATTTTTTTTGGTTATTCTTCAAGAGTGATACTTTTTTTCTCCTAAATTTTATTAGGAATAATAGCTGAGATTATTGCTGAAAAGAGTACTAAACAGATTTCTAGAGCTGCATTTAACTGTAGTATTCTTTGCTAGTTAATGCAGTACATTAATGCTAAAATTTGCCACATCTAGTGAGGATCCCAGAAAGGACAATCCTTCATGAAAAATTGCATTTGCTTTCTACATTGTTTTGAAAGAAACCTATTACTGAAATATCTATCGACTGTTCTTTGTTTGTGATGAAATAAGCATATACTCATTACACAACAAAATACAATCTAGTTAATGTGCATAAATACGTTAGCGATAAAGGTTTCTCATCACTGAGAAATAATTGAAATACCCAGCAACATACCTAATTACAGCATATGAAAAGGCACCAGAAAATATTTTTTTTTTCATTTAAGCAAAGAAATAATTAAAAGTGGAGGTGAATCAAACTGCAGTTTGCTCATTTTACACGTACGTAGCTCATGTAATTAATAGTTCAGCTCCAGAAATGAGCTTAATATGATGCTGTGTTACATAAATCAGTCTCTTTTTCTCTGATGACTTCTCCAGTATAACACAACAAGCTGAATAGGCATCTTAGAGCAGGCACTGGCTTACTGATCTCCTCCATAGATAGAGGAACAGTTGTAAGATGGGTGTACTGTTGAGCAAAGTGGGTTTGGCTGGGTCTTCAGCAGATTAATGCTTGTTGTGAATCACTGATTTTGAGTCTTCTCCCTGGGGACCCAGACTGCATAGAATAATTTCTGAAATGGCAACTAACTTAGTGGGTATGAGGGCACTAGACAAAGTTACAGAGTGATTTGAGTTTCCCAGTTCAGTTGTCATGATTCATCATATGTGTTTAGATATAGCCAAATACTAGGTTTCATGGGACAAAGTGCTATTTATAGCTGCAGAATGGGACAGCAATAGGTTGGGTAAGACATTGAAGAAGTCATGAAAAACAATTGCTGTAATGAGGATTCTTGGCAAGTTGACATAAAGAAATTGTCTTTTTTTACAAAGAAGAGAATGTTAGATAAGTGTAAGGAAAATTTATCTTTCTTCTATGCAGTATTGGTAATAAAGCTGTAAGAATACAGTGTCTTATTTAATCTGTGTTTAGAAATGATGCAGAAGTACTAGAGAGTTGAAAGCATGGTTGTAAAAGTAATCTTGGAATTGAAAAACAAGATACATGCTTAAAACATGTTAAGGTCTGCTTGTTGCAACTAGGTGCTTATGTGTTGAAGACTTGTGTTTTCCTCATGAACCTTTGGGTTGATTAGAAAAGCATAATGTACCAGCAGTTAAATAATTCAGGATAATTATTCTTGCTGCAAGGGAAGTTTTTTGAGATGCACACACATACACACACACACACGAATGTAAAGACCAGAGAATCTGAACTAAAATCAGTGTCTTGAATGGTTCCTCACAAAAGTAATTGAATGCTGAGTGTGACAAGATGGAAAGAACTAGGACTTGTGATGAAGTTCTGACAGGAATTTGAGTACAGAATGGAATAAAGTGACTGGTCAGTTTTAAATGCTTGTGAAGGGGACCTGATGAATGATGCAGATGATGCTGGGAAACATTATTCCAGTCACTTGGATAAGTGACCATTCATGGAAAGATAAGCAGAATAAAAATCAGGTTTGTACATGTGAGAGGATGAAAACTAGCAAAGCTTTAGTTATTAACAGCAGACAGAAAAATAAAGGAACAAGAGAAAAGCATTTGTTTGCATTTGGGGAAGGTCTGAGAGATGTAGGGAGCTGAATAAGGAACAGTTAAGATACAAAAACAATTGAGAGAATAGATGATTGGCTCAACATACCCAGAGATGGGCAATGGACCTGAGCATCAAATGGATCCAAGTTATCTTTCCTATCAGTAGAAGCAGAGCTTCCCTTTCTGTCTGGGAATGGGTCAAAGATTAGTGCAGAGACTGGAGTAAGAACTCAAGAAACTAAGCATTAGCTTAGATCACTGTCACTGGAGGCCTTGTGTTTAGAAAATGAGTGAGAAAATGGTTCCAATACTGATTCTGTGATTGAAATCCCTTGTCCTTGAATCACTATATTTGGAGATGTTTGTAGGATTAATTTCAGTGGATTGACTCTAGGTACCTTGGGCACTAGTTTTGTATGATAGAAAATGTCACTACAGCTTAAAGAACTTGAAATGCAAAAAAATGAAGGGAGAAGACAGAGATTTTGAGAACTTGAATACTGCTAGCTTCTACATAAAAGCCAGCATGATCAGATCACTTGGAAATACAACAAAGAAGAAAGGAACACCAGGGGAGGTTAGGTAGTGAAGATAAGGTGTAGATAACATTTAATGAAAATAATGGTTAAAGTCCAAGGAGGAAGGTAAGTGCCCTACGACTCTTTTTGTGAAATTTCCCCTTTCACTCTCCAAATATGTCTGTCAATCCGTAACTTAGGAAATGCTGTACATCTATGAGGAACCTCAGCAAAACCTCGGAAGACCAATGCGGGATGTAAAACTGGGTCTGAAATGGACAGAAGTTAGTGAGAAAAGTGACTCGAAAACAAGGATTAAGTTTGCATATATCAGTGGGATGAGATAGGGCTTTACATCAATCTTAAGATGAATGACAGCAGTTGCAAGGAGTGAGTAGCATGGGTAAAAGTTGGTTAGGATGAAAATAATATGGCACAGTATGTGGGGAAAAGAGCTTCTGTTAAGTCAGTTCTGTGATTCTGTCCATAGTTCCCAAGAATAGATTTGAATGCTGATTGCAGTTCCGTAACAGTGTTAATACCTCTGTTAATATCTGAAATGTGTCATCAGGGAGGATATTATTTTTCAAGTCACAAACTGGGTTAAGTGTTTGTTTCAAAAATGATACAACTGGAGTTTATAGTTACTGCTAGAAGTGGTAGTTCATATGTTAAATCAAGGGTGATCATGGTGCTGATGGATAAAACCATTATGGTATTTTATATGATCTAATTAAAGCTTGTATTTATGACATTTATTTTAAGAAGTGGGCAAACTACAGAAGAGTGAAAATTTGGAGCAATTCAATCCGTACAAAGCAGGAGGTTAAACAAATGGAAAAAGCCATGAGGGATTTATTTCAAAAACACCATTTTGAAATTTTGGGAGCTAGTTAATGAATGACTAGGACCAAGAGTATTAATCATTGGTTTTTACTGAAATGTTGACTGTAGTAATGAAAGTTACTGTTCATACACAGTTGTGTGGGATCATTCATACAGAGAAAAAACTTGGTACAGGAAGATGGCCTCAACAGCTGGTGTAATGGGAACAGAACATAATAGTTTAGAAACAAGACTCAAAGATCACCTATTTGAAACAACAAAGCAAGAGAGGGAAGGGACAAATTAGAAGGAGGGGTTTATAATCATAAATTTGATACTCATGAATGAATCAAAGGTGATTGTAGAAGTTCTCTGGTTATTTTCAAAAGAACCTATTACAGACTTATTTTTTTATTTAAAAAATTGGAACAAACTTTTCCCGTAGTGTAGTCAGTCATTTTGCTTGTCAGTATTCAGGAAAAGTAAATTCAAACTAGAAGAAGTCCAGATCTGACTTTACTGGAGTGATTAGATAAGGTCAGTTAATTTCATGAGGAGATTGAGAGCTTGGTTTGGTTAGTTTAGCACAGTTATGCTTGGCAAGGGTTCTGTATCTGTTGAAGGAAAGACAGAGACTGATGTTAACCAAGATCAGATGAGCAGAGACTTCCAGGAATAAATACTAAGTTGAAACTGGAAGGTCTTATGCTACCACATGAAATTAGTATCTGGAATAGCCTTTTAAAATAATGATGCTTTTTAAAATGGAACTTGATGTAAGAGGAGCGGTGCTGTATATGCTTGCAATATCAAAGGATTGGGTTCATTGATATGAAGGTTATTTTCTGTCTTGTGCTGTATGTTTCCATGTTTTGAAATTGTATTGTTTAATGCTTAACTCACTCAAGAAGTGAGATTATTTTTTTTACTTTATTACCATATTTTAAAGACTTTCATAATTAGTAGTACTAACCTGTTTTCTCATTTAACCACAAAAGGAACCCCAAAATTTTTCTGCTTTATTTTTCTCCCAAGACTGATTTAATTTCTGTGCATGGAATAAACTAATTCAAATAGTATTAGTATGTTTTCTCCTGGAAGAAGATATACTGACATCAGAACTCACTTAATATTTCAGCAAGATCAGTTTTTCAATGGTTAGCCCGTTCCCTTTGCCATTTAGTGATTTGATGTTCTCTAAATCTTTGACAGTCAATTTGTGTTGCTTCAGACCTTCACTTCCCTCTGTGATTTTTATAGTTGACATGAGTGTGGTAGCAAGTTTTTAAATGCCCAGGTCAAAGTACCTTCTCTCTTTAGCAGTGAAGTACCTACCTTGGTGTTTTGTTTGAAAATGATATTAACTGCCTCATGTGAAAATTTCTTTTTGCTGATGGAAATTTAGCTTTGTTCATGGGCATTTCTTTCTTTCTTTTTACTGTTTGAGATTTGGAAAGAATTTAATCAGTAGTAGGAGAGTGATTTATTTAAGGGTACAGAGATGAGTTTTGCCATTTCTGGTTTTTATACTTACCTGCTCAAAAGTTAGAGATGAGCAAAGTTACACATTTTGTTTGATGGAAAGTGAAGATTTGTGTGTATGAGTTACTGCCATCTGGGTGATATATCAAGTATTATGAGTATCCATCTAGTTACTGAAAATTTCTGAAGGATAAAAAGGTAGAAAGAGTTAAAGTAATAGTTGAATAGGCTTTTTATTTTTGTTGAGACACTTCATTCTTTTTCAAATATGAATTTCTGTATGCATTTTAAGAGGTCTACCATAGGTTGTTACAGTTGTAGTTACAGTTTCAGAACAAATATGCTGTAGATCCATTATTTTTAGTTTTTAATGGGGCTGTAATACATTGTTGAAATAGGTTATTTTTGAAATAAGGTCAGATCAAGTGGCTAGTGCAGTTGGAGGCCATTGGAAGGAAAGACTGATTATGTATTTGTATAAATACCTTAACTGTTTGCTGGCTGATTGACAGCACTTAAGCTTTAACATATGTTTGGTTTTGTTCCTAATCCTATGTATTTTGGACAAAAAAAGTTGGGAATTTTTATTCTGTGATATTTTTAGAGCCTGTGTAATTGTATTCAATTTTTGGGGGTTAGAATTAGTTTCTAGATGCTGCTCTTGATGAGGGCTCAGTTAATCTGTAGTGACTTGATTTCAGTGACCAAGAGTATTTTTACTACAGGTTGTTCAGCCATTTCACTATGTTCTCACAATGGTGGTGGCTGTGTTTTGGAGTTGTCCGAAAGGTTTTGCTCATAGTGAGGTAGTAATGTAGTAAAGTATTCAGGCAAATATTCATGATTCTCCATGCATTACTTGAAGGTGGTATTAGTTGAAATTTGGCAGTGTAGGAAGATTCAAAGATAAAAGTAATATGCTGCCATTTAAATTCTGTAGTTTTGCTGCCATTTAAATTCTATGGTTTTGTCTTCTGTGATCGCATATCCCTTATAAAGGAGAAGAGAGTGATGTGCTTACACAGCATTCGTCCTATTTATTTTAATAAGTTATATCTTTTCTTATAATAATACGCATTTCAAGAGACCAGTGGATAGTATAGAATCCTAGAATGAGTTGGGTGGGAGAGGATTATCAGCTAGATCATCTCATCTAGTTCCAGCCCCCTGCCATAAGCAGGGATGCCTTGCACTAGACCAGGTTGCTCTAAGCCTCATCCAAGGCTGGCTTTTTACATTTCCAGGGATGGAGCACTGCAGCTTCTCTGGGAAACCTGTTCCAATGTCTCACCACCCTCACTGTAAAAAAAAAAAAATTCTTGTTTATGTCCAATACAAGTTTTCTCCATTTCTTTCTGTTTAAAGCTGTTGTCCCTTGTCCTGTCACTACACCCCCCCTTTCTATATAGAAAGGTTGCAGTAAGATCTGATCTCCCCAGTTCTTCTTCAGGCTGCACAACCTTAGTTCCCACTCAGAGGTGCTCAGCTGTCTGATCATCTTTGTGGCCCTCCTTTGGACCCACCCCAACAGCTCCATGTTTTGCCTGTCCTGGGTGTCCCAGAACTGGCTGCACTAGTCCAGGTGGGGTCTCATGAGAGCTGAGTAGAGGGGCAGAATCCCCTCCCTAGACCTGCTGACCATGCTGCTTGTGATACAGCCAAGCATATGATTGGCTTTCTGGGCTTCAGGTGCACGCTGCTGGTTCTTATCCAACCTCTTACCCACCAGTGTCCCCGGGTGCTCCACTGGGCCCCTCTCAGTCCCTTCATGCCACAGTCTGTACTGATATTGGAGATTGCCCCAACCCAGGCACAGGACGCCGGGTTTTTACAAAGTCTGCATTCTATCTAAGTAAATAAAAATCTTTAGTCTGATCTGGGCTGAAAAATCTGCACAATTACTGGTTTTTTATTTTCAATAGTCTGAAAATTCACTTGAATCTCTTGTTTCCATAGGAAACATCTGTCGCTCTCCAATAGCTGAAGCAGTTTTCAGAAAACTTGTAGCTGATGAAAAGCTTGAACATAAGGTAAGCTATTTATTTCTGTTCCAAGAAATAACTGTCTCGTAGCCAGTTAGAAATATAAGCAGTGAGGAAAGAAACATAAAAATATAAATTTGTTTTTCTGTAGTGGAGGATAGACAGTGCAGCGACATCTGCCTATGAAATAGGAAGCCCTCCTGACTATCGAGGACAGAATTGCATGAAGAAGCATGGCATTACCATGAATCATATTGCCAGGCAGGTACTGTACCTTAATTTTCTTTAAATCTGTGTATATATTTGTTTTGTTGTTACAGTGGAGGACAGACAGTGCTGCTGTTTCAGACTGGAACGTGGGGCGCTCCCCAGATTCAAGGGCTTTAAGCTGTCTAAGAAATCATGGCATTGAGACAGCACATAAAGCACGACAGGTAGAAGAGAGCATATTTTCTTTCTTATTCATACCCATGCCCTAACCATTGCAGTCACAGAAGTCATTTGATCAGGGCATAAGCATCAAGTAATAAATACTCTCTGCAGTTTTTTAAAGGACTCCAAAGTGGCCTAACTCTTCTAGTTGAGCTTCAGGAGTTTTTTGTTATTAAGGTTCATTGGAAGTATAATGGGAAAGCATTGAACCAGTTTCTTCATTATAGAAAAATCCTGCCTCCAAATGTTTAGTATTTTGAGCATTTTTAAAATACTTTTAAAAATTAAGTTACTCTAGTAATCTGTGATGCATCCTTCAGCAAGGAGTTGTATATTTATATACAAAGAAGTAGAATACCTGTTCATCCATCACAAAAAGCTTCTGCACTTGCATGAAGATCTTTTAAAAATATCTGGAGTGCTAAATTAGAATGAAAGCACTCAAACCCAAGATAAGTAGCACAGCTGGTGGTAACTTCAGAGGAAAACATATCCTTGAAGCATTCTTAAGTCAAAGGCAGGTTTGCCACTTAGTGAAATCCTTTAAGTTTTACCTAAAATTGTATCTGTTAACAAAAGAACATGTATTTCCATACTGCATTCCAGAGAGATTGGAAGTAAATGTGTCTGCATCTATTTAAATCATTCAGACACTCATATAAATGCACATAATTTACTTCAGTTAACTATTCTCTGGATATAAGATATTCCTTTAGGGCTTGACCTTTACTTAGTTTGAGTTTACGCCACTAGTTTTTTTATTGACAAAAAGATCAAGCAGTCTTGTTATTATCTTACATTTCTGTTCCCTTCAGAATTTTTCTAGACCTCACTGAGGTCATATTTACTTTCTTCACTTTTCAAAGACTACATGTTTAGTTTTTTGACTTTCAAAAATAAATTTTCTCAATTAGTCAATTGCCCTCTGCTGACCTCTCCTGATGTTAATCTCTGTTTATATGATAAACAGAATTAAGCCCAGCACCATTTCACATTTTTCAGTAATTTACTATTAGAATAGTTACTAAAAAAGTCTATTGTGGTCTTTCCTTGTGACAACGTCCGGATTTACTGTTTATCAGTGCTTACAAACATCATTATTTGTCAATATACAAGCTAAATGGTTCTGAAACTATTCAATCAGTGTTTCAGTCATCACAGTAGTGTGACATGTTTGTCTTCTTAGAAGATATGCCTTGGAAACTTGAGAACTGTTCTTGGGTATTCCTAGAGTGGTTTATGAGCAGTTAAATTAAAGCAAAGGACCCAAAACAAGTTGATCCTCTGTCTTGAAGCAGATCTTTGTATCCTTCTTTGGCAGAGAAGGAATGAAAACACTTTAATGTTGCTTATACATTCTGGCAAATGAAGAGATTTTTCAATCAGAAGACTCTAAAATGTTACACAGACAGGGAGAGAAAAATTTAAAAATGAGGTAATAAAATGTAAGACTTAACAGGATGAAAATTTGTCTAAATCATCCCAGTACACATAGTTTGTTTTGTAAAGAAAATCTTAAAATCCCTGAACTACAGCTAACTGTTCATTTTGCACTGATGTTAACTATGTAGCTCCAAATTTTTTTTTCCAAATTTCTGTCATATGGTCTCTGCTGATTCTCTGAACTGCATACCTGTTATGGTCTTGTAGTACTTCTGAAAAATGAGGTACTTGACAGTGTAGAATAGGACTTTTCAGAGTGGTCAGGTTAGTACAAGTGGAAGTGTATTTGTTTCACTATTAGAGACAAACTTAAGGATAGACTTTTGTGTGACACTTGTTTCAGAACAGATTAAGGAAGATTTAATACAGAAGCTGCAGAAATAGAGAGTAGGGATTTACCTTCTGTTGCCTTCGAAGTATTGTCATAAGATAAGTACCTTGTACAATTATCCTCTTCAGTCCTGTGGAAAACTGTTATCCACCCAGTGAAAGGCACCTTCTCTCATGTAATTTTTTGCATAATTATGATAATCATGTAATTTGGCATTTCTTTTTTATTCAATACTACAAGAATGGTTTATGTCAAAGAGAATATTAAATTGGTTGTGTCCTACCATCACATACAGTGATGTTAAAAGTGAATTATACTTCTAAGTTAAAAGTGAAGTATAAAAGTAAATGTATATATTTATATATAAAATAAAGTTGTTAACATTTTAGTTAATGGTGGGTTGCTGCATGAAATTCTCTAAGCTCTTATTCTTCATGCACAAACCTGAGAGGTTTTAATCAGTTTCACTTTTATTCATGCTGAGGCCAAAATTGATTTTGGTATGACTCATACCATCCATTTGCTTTAAAGATGAAATTGAGATTAGAAGAAGGTTGTATTAAACACTGTTTCACAACTGAATAAATTTGAGGATTACTGCCTCTCTGTGCATTTTAGACAGAGAAAATGAGATTTCCCTTCTGTAAATAAAGGGAAATGTTTCACTAATAAATTAATAATTGTTATATGCATTTTTTAAATGTAAAGTTATTGTTATCTGTGTAGTTTCATCCCAAGTTGACTACTTGAACTCTCCACTTCTCAAAATGTTCATCAATTTTTACATCCTCAATTTCATCCCCCAAAGTACTAGTTTTCATAGTTTTGAGGAGTACCTTCAGTTACTGGGGTTTGCTCAATGAAAGCTTTTTTTTATCTGACACTGTGTTAGGGCTTAAAAGTACAAGTGAAATGGTAACCTTGGTTTTAGGGCTGCATTTGCAACTGGTTTAGTGGTGGTCATAGGGTAATAACTGCCACATTGTCAAGTGATCCTAGTTTATTCTTACATTTGTCTGTATAACAAAGAAATCCGTGCCCTCAGATTTTCACAGGGGCAAGTGTTCAGCTGTGTAGAGCAATCAGAAGCAGCTTGTAGAAGATTTGCCAGGAAAACAGAGCTATTTCCACTGCAAAAATACTTTTTCATAGGTCAGAGGCACTGCATGAATACAGCAAATATTTTTACAGTAAAAATAAACAAGTCTGTATTAGTTTTCATTATTAACCCTTTCTTTTCATGTTCACTCCTGACACACCTCACTCCTTCAATTCTCCTTGTGTGTAATGTTTCATTTATGGTTTTATTCTGGTGATAATTTCTGTCTGTCTTTTCTTACTCCCTTTTATGGGAGCTTAATCAGTATCTATTTGCTGTTTGCACTGATGCCATGATGATTTTTTATCTTTTCTTTTATACTCCTGTTGCACCTTTTTACAACTTCTGTATTCTTAGTGCTTTTTGCCTACATTCTTGGACTTGTTTGTTCAGCTCGGAGACTAAACATTTTAGAAGCTTTGTAGTTAGGGGTCAGTGTGCCCCAGACCCCAAGGTCCTCTCCAGAGCACATTCTGTAAACTAAGATAGAACCATCCAGGGGAAGGTTCCTTGGGGAGGGGGGGTCATTCAAGCCTCTCATTGGGGAATTTTTGATAGATATGCTAATTAGTAAAACCTATAATGTTGTACCAGATCTTTTGAGGGTGAGCATTGTGGTGTGCATTTCGATGCATTCGACGTGGATGCGTGCACCTAAGGATCCTTAAAATAAATACAGAGGTAAAACCCCTTTTCCCCTTCTAACCATGTTTGACTCTTGATTTTAAGACCAGGAAAAGGCATCAGCACAAAAAAAAAAAAAAAAATAGTGTCTGCTTTGCCATCTAAACCTTTTTTTTTAAATACATAAATAATTTTTACAGGTTAAAACTCTGCCTTGCAGGATAATGTGTTTTGCCTTTTGGCTGTTTACTTGCTTACTCACTTCTCTAGCCCATTGTTTTTAGAGATGCCTGCCAGAAAACCCTGTTCTGAACAACCTTCCCAAGTTTCTCGGCTATGATGCTTCACACAGGACTGTGCAGTCTTAAAGTGAACTCTAATATTAGAGATTTTATTCCATTTCTTCATCCTCGTTATGGACACATGGTTCAGATATCTTATCCCAGCATTCTGGGCAGGGTCCAGGAAGATTTTTCCCTAAGCTAGGCTTAAATGTAACGTGAAATAAAATGACAACTGGCAAATATCTGCAGCCATCCTTATAACAATAAGATGACATTAATATTTAAGCCAGCAGTTTATCTGCTATGTTTGCCTACATGACTGAACTCAGATCTCTGAATTTAATTTATATTCATGTTTAGAAGTCAATAAATTACAAGAAAGGAAAAAGAATAGATGATATGATGGTAGGAAGATGTACAGTAGATCCCAGATTTTTTCACATCATACTACAAATTTTGTGAATTTACATGGGCTAAAATACTGTGGATGCATTTGTTTTTAAGAGATTAACTCATACCCTCATACTTCATCTTTAAGTTTCACTTGGTATCTTTTCCTGTGCAGTGGCAAATTTCTAGATTGGAAGTACTGCAACTGATTCCAGGTTACCTACATTTTTGTTGTCCTATCAAAAAAGTAATTTTTCTATTTTATTTCTAACCATTTTTATTGCATGGTTCCCATGATTGGAAATTGCTTTAGTGCTACTAGTTGAAAAGTACTAGAAATGTTGCTTTTAATGATGTTCTAAGTTGATGCATGAAATGTGAAAAAAAAAAAAATAGAAAAGGCCCGTTAAATAGCTGACTTGGATTGTTTGTTTTCTTGTGGAATACTTGCAGAAATGGATAAATAATCATGGTAGAGTATATTTAAAATGTTGTAGGTTATTGTAAAATTTGATGAAGGTGCAGTTCTATTCTTTCCACCTGTGTCTTTTTTAATAAATCAGAGCTACAGAATTTGAAAACACTTTTTTCCCCCTTTTTATTAATCAAATGCAGTTTGTAGGCTAAAGCACCTGTTTTTACTTCTAGATTACTAAAGAGGATTTCCAGACCTTTGATCATATACTTTGTATGGATGAGAGCAATCTAAGGTAATGTATGAAGAAATGGAACAAATTCATATGGATTATTTGCAGTGATGTCTCACAAGTTACTTTGAAGACAGATGTCACATTTTACTGCTTAGCTTGTGTTGGGGTTTCTTTGTTTGGGTTTTATTTTTTTTACATGTATGTGAATGATGTGCTAATGGATGGATTCTTCACTTCTAGTAAGTTTAATTAGAGTCAGAATTCAATGGTTTATTTGTGTGATACATGCCACTCAAGGATTAAGGACATGGAAATTTAGTTACTTTGTGCTATATACAGCTGATGCCTGTATAATTAAGAATGAGGATGTACTTACTGTCTTGATTGAAGTGATCTGTTTTTCTAATTGCATGGCAGTTAAAAGACAAATTGGGAACTGGGAAGGGATTAAATATGGTGCAGGTTTTTTTTACTTTTTTATAGAAATAGAGGGAACTCTGAAATAAGCAAGGTTGTTAGCTTGGGGAAACATTGTTTTATTGTTAGCTGTGCTCTAGTTAAGCATACTTTAGAAAGATCTGTTTAAGTAGTTTCCTAGTGTAAAAATTTGGGTATCAGTAGCAAAATTTCTACTCAATTACATACATATTGAGGATTAAGGAGCTGAATTTTAATAAACTACAGGTGCCAAAGTGCTTGTAAGGGCTATTGGAAAGTTAGTTTAAGAAGGCCCAGACCAAACCACCACAACCAAGAACAAAACCTAAATAAAGACCCTATTAGTAGCACATAAAGTCTTATAGAAGCAGCACCACTTAACTGAAATAAGAATGATTTTGTTGAATTTTCCAGAATGTCTTGAATAAGCTCTCTTCCACAGTCTTCATGAATGAAGGGTATGTAACACTGGGCTTGATTGCAGCATCTCAGGCAATGACGTGACAAGGCTTCTGTCTATTTTCACTTGAATTCTTAAACAGAAATTTGAATTAACAATTTATATGATATGTGCTCTAGGGCAGAAGAAACGTCAGAACTGTGACAGGAATATTGCTACTGCTGTGCTAAAGTTTTGCCTTTAACTTGCACTGAGTTCAGCCATTTTGCCTAGGAATGCCTATTTGTAGCTCTAGGAGGGCAGGCTGATTCCAGGTGTTGGTGGAATGCCTTGTCATATCAGAAAAGGAAGATTTGGGACATGTCTTTTCTTTAGTACCAGACCCATCTGACCCTCTTCTGTTCATTAAGTGGTATGCCAAAAGCCTTTAAGAAGATAGGCTGACATTTTTTTAATAATAAAAGGTTAGAGAATTTACTGAAAAATCTGTAAATTGAAACAATAACTTGATAGAGGAGCTCTGATTTTTCTTCAAGCAAAAACAGTACTGTGGTCTCACTGCTATTTCTAAACTATCTGAAATTAATTTCTTAATCAGAATTAATAATTAAAATTTAATTTCTTAGAACTGATATGGTTATGACTAAGTATTCACAAGAGGGGTTTTTGCCTTTTTTAATGGTGAGTAAGTAAAATGATGATTTGGTATGGAGATGTATAATGTTAAAATAATTTAGTATGTTCTGGGAGTTCATTGTGAAAATGGTAGTACTGAGCTGCCTTTAATCTGAAGATGATGAGAGGTGCATTTTAAGTGCCTTTGGGATAACGGATGACCATTTTTAAGCAAATAGGGAAAATGCCATCTCAAAATGAGACGCGGTGTAGAGGGAAGAGGATGTGACAACTGATGAAATGTTACAGTATATCAGAAGGAAAACAGGTGTAGCTCACTGATTTACCATTTTCTGTTAACTGAATGTGGTAAGATGTCACATGAGATAGAGGTAGTATTGAGAGAAGTTGTAGCATACCAGTCTAAAACACTGGCTTTGAGCAGATAGGAGAATCTTACTCGTACTTCTGGGAAAATACCTGGATAATTTCCATTGTTTTTTGTTCAGTACAAGCTAAGGGTGGGTGTTGAAAGTACTAATGATTGATTTGAGGAAGAACCCAATGAACTGACTGTTACAAAGTTTTTTTAAGCTGTGGGTCAAGTGCCTGACTGCTTGTTTATTCTCTGAATTCAGTTTATGTCCTCCTTACTCAATTAAAAAAGACCCCACACAACAAGAAAAACAAAAACAAGCAGCAGCATAGAGTCCACAGGATTGACAGAGTCCAGACATGTTATTTTCCTATTTGTCTAGAAAAGATCATGAACATCTTGTGCTGATGCCAAAACTCTGAAGGAAAATTCAGGGGAAAATTTTATTTTCTCTTCTACAGAGATTTGAACAGGAAAAGCAACCAAGTTAAAGACTGCAAGGCCAAAATTGAGCTACTTGGAACTTACGATCCACAGAAACAGCTTATTATTGAAGATCCATACTATGTATGTGTAAGAAATTCTTTGGGTGGCTTGATAAAAATTGTGTTTGTGTAGTATATAATCTTCCCAGATCCCACAGTTGGTGTATGATATATAATCTGATGTTATACAAAGTTGAAATGTTAACATTTTTAAAATGGCTTAAGAAAACTATATATTTAATGGGATTGGAAAGGAAAATGTTATTATGCTTATAACAGTTACTAAATTTAAATAATGCAGTGCACCTATCTTTTTAATATTGGGTGAAGCCCTGTTTGATCAGCCTCCTTGCAAAGAGGATGTGATCAGGAAAGATAAAGACATGGACACAGGTGGTCAAAAAAGTTGGTTAGTACCAGCCAAGAGCAAACAATTAGACTAATATTCTTCAGTTTAGGAAACAGAAGTGGATGAAGATGCAGTACGGTTCTATAAAATCTTGATATGAAAAGCTGCATAAGGAATTGCTATTCATTACCCAGGAGGTAGAGAATATCAAATGGTATTAGTGGGGAGCAGGTTCAAAATAAAAAGATGGGGGGTTTTTTTGTTTTTTTTTTTTTTCCCCACACAGTGCTTCATTAAACTGTGAAGCTCAACATGACAGGTTAGTGTGAGCATAAAAAAGGAAAATAGTTAAAAGGGCTCAAAAGTGAGTGGAAGAAATATGTGAAGGAAAGTCATGCAGGATTGTTAAATACAAAGTCACAGAGTTTGTCTGTGGAAATTCCTGAGTTCGGACTAGAGAGATCTACACAAAAGCTGCCACCAAGTATTTGCACTGTTTTTATTTTTTCCTAATGTCTGTTGTTTGCCATTACTGACAGCGGAAAAACCAGTCTGCAATTTGTACTTTCTCTTTAGCCAGTATTGTTATTCTTACAGTCTTTTTCCTCTCTTCTTTTTTAGGGGAACGAAAAGGACTTTGAAACTGTTTATGAGCAGTGTCTTAGATGCTGTAAAGCATTTTTGGAGAAGTATCATTAATGCTTCATCATACAATTTCTAAAAGAAATAATTAGCTTCTCCTGAAATATGTAAAGTTTACTTGATTGATGTATTTAAATTGTAAAATTATGCCTCTACATTCAATACTTACTCAGTTTAATTTTCTATTTTAGCTGTTCTGTCATCTAATGAAAAAATACAGAAAGGTTTTAATTGGATTACATGATCAACCATTTTGTCACACATCAGTGTAGTAATAAAGTATATAATTTAGGATAAATTTATCTGTAAACTCTTCCAGTGCTTTCTCACAAGCACTGCAAAAGTAACACCTTGCTTCCTTATATGCTATGCTGACTGAACTGAGGTCTTGTCATTGTGTCCACAGTGAGTTAATTTCAGTCAACTTTCAATGGTTATCAGTGAGATAATAATTGATGTATGACAGTGGTGTGTCATCCCAGTATCATTAGGCAGCCTTTGGATGGAAGGTGTTTCAAGTGGAGCCTGCTAGACTAAAAGATCTGCTGCCTCATAGAACCAGCTAAGTCTTCCTTTGGTCTTCTGGTCAGTTCCTACCACACTGACACAAGCACATGTAACACAGCATTTACTTTGGGGGAAGACATACCAGCATAAAAGCTGAAATGTGAAATCACATTTTATATCTCAAAGTAGTAAAATACTCAAGTTCATGCAATATAATGGAATATTTCATGTAATCCCAGTTCCTACATGAGGGTCAGACAGTATTCCCAGATTTACTCAGGAGGTCGTACAGCCTGTCAAAAGTGTTCTTTGAGAGTACAGTCCAGCGTAAAGACAGTCCATCTGTAATACAGTACTAAGTTAGCAGAAGGCCAGTAAGTAGAGAGTTCTGCTCTTGGATGAAATTTGAATGCTTTGTAAAAATCTTATCTCCTGCTTGTCTGAACATCACCTTTCCTGTCTGCCTTAGACATGTAAATGTACTGAGATCAGTAATGTAAGCGATACCATGATGATTTTCCTGTTTTGAATATTCTCAGCATTGGTATGAACTAGTATTACCACTGTCTGTAAAACTGGATCTATAAAATTTGTTTTCTTACTTATTTAGCCTTGTTTTTGTCTCTTGCTGCCTTCCAAACTTGTAGTCTCTCTGCTTGTCACCTGCTCAGCGTTCTGGGAGAGAGATGGATTTCAACAGAAGATTGTGTTATTCTTGGGGAGTTTGGAATCCTGGTGTCACTCTGTGTGTATTGCAGACTTCACAATGGCGATTAAGTTTCTTGGGACTTCTGCTGTAGAATAGATGTGTTTGTGTTAGTGAGGTTTCTGTTTTGTGCTAAAATTTCAATCAGACATAAAACTTCAGAACCTGCTTAGAAAAGGCAGATGGTAGAGGGAATACTTAAATACAGAAATCAGAATCTTTGTGCATTATTGCATTACCATCAGTTTTGACTTCTAAAAAACAAACTAGGAATTGCAAGCTAATAGCTGTTTCACTTTTCAGGGACAAAGAGTAATACAGTGTTTCAGATCCGATTGAGTACTGACTCTGGAAAAATTCTTTTCAATTTCTTTTATGAACATTTTGACAAGGTAAATGGGGGAAGATAACAGGCAGTTAGGGACAAAATATCCTAAATGTGGTGGAAATACTTAGGCATAATCTAATGTTACTCCTTGCCAGAATGACCATTTCAAATATTCCAGTGAAAGTAAAATAACTCAAAAGATAGACAACATTATGGTTTGTGTTTTCCCATTCATCGCTGTGTAGGAATTCAGCCTATGGTTTCTTGCATATTAAAGCTAAGATTGAAAGGTCTTAAATCTTTATCTTTGAGCTGCTGGGGTAACAAAGGAAATAAGAGGATATGGTTGTTTACCTTCACTAAGCTTAGGAATCTTCCTGTAAAGTGATACTTGGTCAAAGCTCTTTGTGTTAAATTCAGTTCAGGTTTTAAAAGTTTCAGCCTTGAGACAGATTTTCAGCAAGTAATCTATTGACTAAAGAATTCACCACCTCTACTCGGAGGAATAAGCTGGTTGATTTATTTTTATAATTAGTAGTTTTTTATGGAAGAGGGGAGGGAGCACTATGGTATTTTATACAAATTTGTTGAAGCCCAGAATACAGAACAGGGATTGCCTTCGGGAAGGACAGTTGCACAGAACCATTATTTGGGTTCAAAGAGAAACAGTGAATACAAATCATGTATCATACAGATGACTAAGCGCTCACACATCCAAAATACCACTCATGAAAAATGTAATTTTGAATGAAAAAAGAACCAACTTCTATCTCCCTCCCCACCCCCACAGCTTGTTATATTTTAGGTAGTAAAGTTAAGACTAAAAAAAAAAAAAAAAAAACCTGCTATAGTATAGGTGTATTTTGTCAGAGCATGCTGACTTCTGCTAAATCTAGAGAAAACTTCTATGGGTTTAATTTATTTATATTAATTGCTTAAATCATTAAATAAGTTGGTATTTCCCTTTTACAAGGAAATTTTCTAGAAGGTTTTTCTTCAGCCAGATTTTGGGTATCCTACTAGAAAAAGAAAGCTTTACAATATTTTAAACTCCCCTGTTAAGTATTGGGCTGTGATCTGGTCAGTGGAACCACAGTGAAGCAGAGTTCCACCCACATGTTTACCCTCATGTAGATGAGCAGCTTTAGTGAATCCCGTAGAAGTTGATTCCTTTAACAACCAAGTTTTCTGCAGGCATGTATTACATCCATTGAGATGTGGAACTTCAGCATTCAGTCATCATTGAAAGCAAATAAAAATATGTACTTCTCCCCTGCTAAATACAGCTATGTTCCAGGATGGGATTTTGTACTTCTGCCGTTTTCTCTTTTCTTCTAAACAGTTAGATGCTGAAGGCTCTGAAGTGTCAGTTTTCAGAATCTCAGCTCCGGTAGTTCTAAGGGTGCGGATGGTTGTGTTTGGTTTTGGTTTTACATTTTGTGGTTCAAATTGAGGATAGAATGGAAACTATGAATGCCAGCATTCAGATAAAAGTAGCTGTGGTTCATTGTAGTGGGGTGACCCTGGCTGGATGCCAGGCACCCCCCAAACTCTCTCTTGCTCCCCTCTGCAACTGGACAGGGGAGAGAAAATACAATGAAGGGTTCATGAGCAGAGATAAGAAGTGGGAGAGATCATTCATCAAATGCCATCATGGGCAAAACAGATTCAATTTGGGGATATTAAACAAATTTTTTACTAACACATTCAGAGCAGGATGATGAAAGTAAAGTAAGACCTTCATACATTTTCCCCCCCACCCCTCCTTCCCAGCTCTACCTCCTCCCCCAGCAGCACAGGGAGATGGGAATGGGGGTTGTTACGGTCAGTTCATCACAGGTTGTTTCTGCCACTACTCAGGGAGAGGAGTCCTTCCCCTGCTCCAGTGTGGGGTCCGTCCCACAAGAGACAGTTCTCTAGTCCATCCTACAGGCAACAGTCCTCCCCAAACTGCTGCAGCATGGGTCACTCTTCTATTGGGTGCCTTTCTTCAGGCACAGCCTACTCCAGTGTGGGTCCCCCATGGGGTCACAAGTCCCTCCAGCAAACCTGCTCCAGCGTGGGCTCCTCTCTCCACAGGTCTGCAGGTCCCTGCCAGGAGCCTGCTCCAGCCTAGGCTTTCCATGGGGTCACAGCCTCCTCTCAGGCATCCACCTGCTCAGTCAGGGTGGGTCTCCTCCATGAGCTGCAGGTGGATCTCTGTATCCTCATGGTCGTCCTGCACTGACTTTGGTGTCTGCAGTTGTTCCTCTCAGATGTTCTCACCCTTTTCTTGTCAGGCTGCAATTACAGCTGTGCAATAGCTTTTCCCTTCTGTTATCCCATAGGTGTTACCACCATTCCTGATTGGCCCAGCAGGACCATCCTGGAGCTGTCTGGCATTGGCTCTGCTGGACATGGAGGAAGCTTCTGGTAGCTGCTTACAGAAGCCACCCCTGTAGCGCCCCTGCTACCAAAACCTGGCCATGCAAACCCAGTACATGCATTTGCAGATTGCACATAAAAATTTTCTTCCTTTTTGAGTAATTTTACTGTGGCAACTGGATTTAATTTCAGATTTAAAAAAGAAAGGGAAATGTGTGTCAAGGCTTCTGGAGTAAGTGTTCACTAACTCCTTAAAAATTCTACAATACTAAAATTATTTACTGGACATTTTCTGACTATATTTCTGACTCGCAGTATCGTGATTAGACTACAGATTATTAAAAAAGCAAAAAGCCCCTCCCAAAAAACAAAAACCCCAGAACAACTGTTAGTCTTAAAAAATATTCCATTTTATAATGCTGTAGAGAACTGGAGCAGCCTTGTGGTCTTGGGCATTTTTTGGGTTTGAAACATACAGATCTGTCCATCCTCACAAATCCAGGGTGTCCAGATTACTGAACTCTGAGGTGAGTACACCTTTCGTTCTTACACTTGTGAACTCTTAGTGGAAAGAGTTTTACGTGTGGATAAATGATGGTAGCTACCAGAAGGTAGTTTGTTTACCTGGATTCAGTGAACAGAAAGCAAACTGAGAACAACATAATACCAAACACTTTATTACTTACGCTTGTTATTTACAGTATTTACATATTGCACGTTTGCTGGAATGTTTCATACATTTATTATATAAAGTAAATTAATGGCAGCTTGTGTTTGTGTACAAAATCCATGCTCCACTGTCCCAAAAAGTATGTCTACTTGGAATTACGTTCCTGTTTGTCATGCAATTTGTACTCCAGGGTACAATGTGACCCCAATGCAAGTTTGTTTTAACCAAACTTTTAAAAAATTGCATAAGCATGAAGGATATCAAGTGACCACAACTACTGTGGAGCAGATCTTTAGTAGTTCTAGATATACAAACAAACATTCCTTAAAACTGTAGAATTAAGCAATAGAACATGAATTTTCTTGGTGAAATATTTGTGTTTACATTATTTTTGGCAGCATTACACATCAATTGTAGTGTGTTTTTAAGTATGGAGCATTAAGTACTACTGGCAGTTATGCTACTGTAAAGAATGTCAATCTGCAAACTGTTGATGACATACAAAACGCATGTTAAAAGAGTTATGGGAAGTAGTCTGTCAATCTGCAAAAATAAATCTCTTGTCCACAATGGAGTTCACTAAAAGGTAGTAAGTTCTATTTCCCTGTTGGTTTCCAAGGCACTTCTCTTGGTTCTTGGTGTTTCTTGTCACGGCAATAACATCTGGTGGATTAAAAGAGAAAAGAAAATTGCCTTTCATCATTTTTATACTCATATATATACGTTTGAGAACGTGTTTATCATAGTGAAAATAGTAAATGAAACTGGAGAAATCAGTAATAACTTTTTCAGTAGTGAATTTCAGATTTAGCTCAGTTCATATCAGCCTGACTGTTAATCAAGGCTGAAATTCTGGAAAGCATCACTTTTTTTGATGGTTCATGTTTGGTAGACAGACTAGGAAAATCCAGTTCTATCTATTCAAAATGTGTTCGTAGTTAAGTCTGGCCTGTTCCAATGACTACATCTGTGAAGTCAAAAAAGTGAATAAACCTCAGGAATAGCATTAACAAAATGCAAAATGCTGTCCAAATGCCTTGGTGTCAGGAGCTGCTGATGGGGTGCTCAGTTTGAAGAATTTAGGAAGGATCTGATGTTTCATTGGGCCCATTTGTGAAGAAACTTGGATTCATATAAACAAGAAACAAATAGAAGTAACTTTTTAAGATTTGGTTGTATAAATATAGCCCCTGGAACATGCCAACACTGAGCCACCACAAACTAAGCAGGATCTGCAGTGGTTAAATTCACTGCCTGTTGCTATCAAGTCTTCCCAAAATAGTTTCTTGGAATGAAATCACAACCATGCATATGACACGGATATCAAAATCACAGACACAAAATTACAGGTTTCCACACTGCTTATGTAGGTATTTTGTCTCTATTCTGGAAATGTTGATTTAAAGGTTGAATGGTGAAGGTTTTCAAAACCCTACTCCCTCACACCTTTAAAGCTTACAAGAAAATGTAGTGTAACTGCATATACACCTATCTAGAAGTCTGTCCTCTTCTAGACAGGTGAGCACTGAATTCTGCAAGTCTGTCTACCCAGTGTCATGTGTTTCTATGCCTGTTATTGTTCTTTTTTAGAAGTAAAAACTGTACAATGTCTTTTTAGTCAGCAGGAACTCCACAGCTGAAAGACTCTTACATGCAAACAGATTCAGCTGAAGCTTTGGTGTCTTACAGCCATCAAAAATTCATGGGAGAGATAAAAACCACTGGTACTCTGATACTAGAATTCTGATGATGATATTTTTCACAGTTAAGCTTTCATATTTTCTGTCTGAACATAGGTAACTGTCTTTCCCATGATCAGTGTGAATTCTCTGATACTCTGAGTTTCTCTACATTTTCTACTGCTTAAGTGTAATTTGTAATAGAATAATTTGTATGCAAAGTCAGTTGGACTTGACATAATCCATTGAAAATCAAGCTATTGGTGCATACAGAAATACTTGTTAGTAGTATTTAAACATTTAGTTTTGCAATTTTTGAAAGCTATTAGGAAATGTAATAATGTTACAGAAAAGCTTAATGTAATCTAGGGTTTTTTTCTGGCTTTGCAGATAGGACAATTACTTTTATTTTTTTTTAATATCCTTCCTTAGAGGAGAAACTGATGTAAATTTTCCTTGTCTTGCATTTTCATGTGGCTTATTTTCTGTATGTATGCTCCTACTGTACTCTATTTAAGCTATGATGCTAAAAAGTGATGTTTAGAAGAAAGTAACGTGCTTTTGGTTTGATCAGTGTGTGGTACAATTTACAAGTTAAACAGTAAAAATGTAATAAAAAGTTTTTTCATTACTAACGGGAATATGCAGCTCGCTGGGGGTGAAAAACTGTGGATGCTCATTTGTCATCTCATCTACATCTGGTTTTGTATGGGTAACTTACAGTTTTGTATCAGCTAACTTATAGTTTTCTAAACCCCTGATGTTTTCAGAAACCCTTGAATAGACTCCAGATTTTTAGTACTCATAAATCTGTTGTACTTTTTAAAAAAAGTTTTTATTTCATATAGTCTGTAATATCCATCAGTCTAAGAAAATTGGGCTGGAACTTAGCTGAAGGATGACGGATAGTCTTAGTGGAGATCCTGAATGCAATTTGACTACAGCCTCTATTGAGAACATAGGTAATTATACAACTCCCCAACCAATTGTGCTAATTTTTAAAAGCACAAATGAAAGCTATTGTAAAGACATACTACAGCTTTCCAAATTTGATTCTAGGAAAAAGCTAATCTATATGAGAAGAATTTAGTGGTTTAAATATCAATATAAACTTAAATACTGTGCCAGTAGGACTTTTGTGGCAGAAACTCCCCATGCTTACATAAAAAAATTCTTTTCCAAGTGTACACACCCAGGTGAAATTCTGCTGTAATGTTATCAGAGAGATCCATGCATTGAAGATTATGAAGCTCTTCATGTCCCATCTGTTGCTAGCCACAGACATCCCACAGCAAGGAAAACTATGCTGGACATAATAAACCTGGACAATGCCACACTAGTAACCATATACACTGACTGCCTTTTTAACTCAAAGTAGTAGTTCTGATAAAAGTCTTAAATTAATTAACTTGGGAACCACTTCCTGGCACCAAGAAGAGGTGATTGAACATTGCCTGAGCAGCTGTGTAAGACAGATCACGCTATACTTTCTAGAAAAAAAAGACCTTCACTGAATAATACACAACCCCCTCATCTTAATTTCACCTTCACTTTTATGGAATTCAAGTGTCTGATATTTCTTGAATGCACTCAGTGTTACTCTGAATAAGCACCAGTCTAAGGGAAAATGCAATTAAGGGCTGTTGTTTCCATTGCTAAAAACACTTGAAGCAAAATTCAAGTGCCCAAATACTGTGGTTTAAGAATAATTTGAAAAAATGGATATATAATATGGCGTAAAGGAATGGTATATTTAGTGGGGTATTTCAGTTTTTTTCTTCATGTATTTTAAGTTTCCAACTTTATCTTGTATTTTCAGCATTTGTCACATATAACTAGTATGGTCAATGCATCTTGAGGAGTTTACACAGATTTTTCTGAGTTCCAAAGGAAACGTCAGTTTTAAGCTTATTAGGAATTTTGCAAAGAATATTTGACCTGTATGTGTATCTGCATCTTAAGGAAACAAGCAACTGGTAGGTTTCTTTAATACACTTTTTATAGTATGTAAGTCTCATTTTCTCTGCTTAGCCTGAGACTCCAACTACTTGCACCAGTCTTGTATTTATTAGTGTAAAAGTATGTAATTAGTTTTACTTTGTTTATTTGAAAAAAGTGTAGATGCTTTAAAAAAGTTTTTAAAACCCCATTAATAGTTGTCAGTACAGAAATTAGGGGAAATCTTCAAAACAGAAGTATGTAATATTATGTGATAATGCAGTCCTTAGTCCCTGAACTACTCCTCACAGTACAAGGAGTTTTCAACATAAGTTATGAGATCAGTGCTGGTGTCTAGCAAACACATAAAGAACAGGTAATGGAAAAGGGAGGGCACCAACAGTAGCACCTGCGGTTTTCAAACAAAAGCAGTAAAATCTGTATGATTTTAGCCAAAGTGGCTGTGACAAATGCTGTCAAAGGGATTTTCAGATTCATCACTGTCTGTCACAAGAAATGCTCATGATCTGAATTGTGAACTTTATTTAGGTGAAGACTTTGGGAATTGTGTTCCTGGCATCTCTTACCTACTGTAGATATGGACAATGTAACAGTTGTGGGATGTATCTGCATGGAGTGGAACAAAGCAAGGATGGAATATGGGAAGCTGGCAGAAGAATGAGGCTGAAAACCAGAACAAAAAAAAAAAGGAGCATCAAGGACAGGACTCCAGCATAGCTGTGTTGACCATGAGAAGGGTTACAGAAGAAAATTAATCAGAGATGGTGCTGGTGACAGCCAGGGAATACAGCCTGGGTGGCTGACTGGAAAAAAAAATGGTCTACTGAGAGATGTGATAATAGAAATCTGCTGCTCTGGCTTCACTCATGCAATCTCAACAAGTTGAAGGGTCCCTGCATTGCTCATGTCTGTAGGACAGGCAGAAAGGGAACATACGCTCTAAAAAAAAGAGAAGATGGAGCTCAGTTACACATGTATAGAATAAATGAGAAAAAGTGACGGCTCCATAAGACACGTTGTACCATAAATGCACATGTGCCCATTTAGGTGTGTGTTGTGACAGTAACAGATGTCTAATTTCTGTTTTCACATATTATTTTCTTGTTTGATCTTAGCTCTGAGTTTCAATGTCTTGTGTGCTTTAAAGCTGTGCTTGTCCAAAATGCATTTTAAGTACAAATAAAAATAAATTTATCATTTCTTCTTCTCTCCAAATTGATCTCTAAAAATGGGTAGATGTCCACAGATCTGAAAAATCCACCAGAACTACCAGTCTGCCAAAGTAACAGTCCATCTATAGCCCAGCCCACTTAGAAGTCTGAAATGAAGCAAGAATCAGATACTGAACAAAACAGGAAACCTAATTTGTTTCACACAAATTGAACTGATGCAGTGGAAAAGCTTTGAGGAGAAAAGAGGCTTAATCTTATGGAGACACCTGTGCATCTCCAGATGTGTGTAGTGGAGGACAGTCTTCCTTTCTGCTAATCGAGGCTGCTTAAGGAGTCTACCACTACAGATTTGTGTCTGTGTGAATAAGAGGAGAGTTGCTGCTAGCATTGAAACATGCCTGCTAGTTGAGCAAAAGTGTTGTTTGAGAGATGGACATTTTTAAATAGACTCCCAGCTTGAGATGTGAACTACTTTAGTTGCTATTCCTTCATATTACAAATTCGTGTTTACAGGACAGGTTGTTAAGATACAGATAAAATTTTCTAAAGAAAGGGAGAAAAGAATTTCATACTCTGATGTATCTGCTTATTGATATTGGTAATAACATTATTCACCTATTTGCAAAGTTAAACAAATTGTGTCTCATTTATCCAGACTGGATAGAGAGAATGACTTGTAGCAAGTCATTCATTAAATTGAACAGCTCCATCATGTTTTCCTGCAGTCGTGTTTTCTTTAGATTAAATAATCCTAATTCCTGTAACTGTTCTTGTATACCGAGTTTTCTAGGCCTTTGGTCATTCATGTTGCTCTTCCTTGGACTCTTACAAGAAGAACCCACATGTCTTCAAGTGTGGTACCCTTAATTAAATATAGTATTCCAGTAACAGTAATTATGTCGGGAATTTCATAAACAATTATTCTATTTATAAATTCCAGTATTGTTTGACTTTCTTCAGGTGTAACACTGCTGACTTCCTTAGTTTGTGGTCCACGTCATCCTCCATGTTTTCGACAGCACTATTTAACTATGCACCAAATTCCGTGTACTTCTGCAGTTGAATAATCCTACGTGACTTCATAATTCTGCTCTTTATCTGTTATCCTGGTTTTAGACTATTTGGCCTATTTTCCAAGATTATTTTTAATTTCAAGGTTGTACTGTATCATAGTTGCTTCTCCTATAATACTGAAATACATAAATACAGTATTCTGTCACCCAAGTTATTAATGAAAATATTGAACAATATCAAACCCGTAATGAAGCTGTGTGACACTGCTCAATAACATTTTTCCAGTTTTGACAATGAAGTACTAACAACTTATATATCTTTTTCCAGTCACTTTTACATTTATCTTGATCCTATTTCCCCAGCTTGTGAGAGTGAAGTGCAAAACAGTGTCAATACTTTAAAAAAAATATATAAAATGCTTAATATTTATTACTTTTTGTCACTGATTCTTTCCACAAGATGTGTATTTTGTCCCAGAGTTAAAGCATCTTGGTTTGACAGCATTTGTTACTGACAAATCTACATGGTTATTAGTTCTCCCTCTGTCCAAGATCACATTTGGTCTCAGGTAAAGGCTGAGGACAGAATTTAAATTACTCCTTCTGTACTCTTATGTTACAGTTCTCTAAAAATACAGATAGTTTGGGAGTACTTTTTGGTTCGGTTGATTGGCTTTTGTTTTTATTTTGGTGGGTGATGAAATTTCCTGAGTATTTGTGGGAAATAGAGGCACATCTAGGCAAAACAGGAGGCAATGAACCGATAGACATGAGAGGTGTACACAAGGAAATCCCAAAAAATCCAAATAGCTTGAAGTTAGTTTATCAATGCTCCTATCAATATATTTTAATTGAATTACTATAAAAGCACCTGTGACCTATCTACATTTATAAAGCTCTCGTGTATAGCTGTGTATACATTAACTCATACTATTGACTACAGCACCGATCTACAGCTGCACACATAAAAGGGCGGCTGCTGCTGCCGATACAGGCAATTGTGTACTGAGTAAACTCTTGAAAAATAAGCCACAGCTGTTGTGTTTTGTTCTGTAGCAACAAATTCACTATCTGCTAAGTGTATGCTGCTATAAATAATTCACAGATTATGCACATGGACATTTATGTAATGACTTCCAGTAGGGGGTACCCTTTCCTTAATGCCAAAATTTGCCAGATTAAGCCAGTTACTTCAACTCCTCTGGGAGGGGAATACCTTATCTACAGGACAGTTGTTATTATACTCCCATGAATTTTCATGTATGAAATACAACATCCACTGCTTTGCTATGCAGTGGAATGTCATTTCTGCTAAAAAAAGCTTACCTTTATCCTTCCATGCACATAGGGCTTACTGCCAATCGAGTAAGAAGCCTGGCACATCTTTTATAGTCTGTATGAAAAAAAAAGAGCATGACTAGATTACCAGAGAAATCAACTTTGCCTTTAAAAATCAAAATTGGTATCAGTGTGCAAATTAGTGTCATAGTGAAGTTCAACGAATACCTTAGTTTGCAACAGAATAAAAATCAACTCCTTTGACTTAAAAAAGGAGCGCGTAAAAATTGTGTAATAACTGAAAGCCGTGTTTAATGGCACGTTTAACTATGCAACTGAGTTCTGCACATGTTCTATCTGTAAACAAACAGCATGAATGTGCTTGGAGTCTGTCCAAGTGTATGTATGTGTGTATAAAATTTATACATCTGTGCCTCTGCTTCTGTGTGGGATCTAAACATGTGACTGTAGTATTTCCATATTAGAGAAAGAATAAATAGTGCTCAGCCACCTTTGAAATCCAGCCCTCAATGAGCTAGTCTGTCAACTTAATATTAAGTAATGCCACTCTCCAATAGATTTTTTCCTGGGAAAGCTGTTAAATTAGACAAGTAACATCTTCTAGTCATACAAATGTTAAGTCCAGCCCAAGTAGATGACCACATCATAAACATTCATAAGAGTATGAAGTTTTATCTTAAAACTAGTAAAATTGTTTTTTCCACTGTAGTCCTATTGTTAGTTGTTCCTATTTTAGGTACCTTCAACTTTTTGGTGCATTCATAGTAGGAGACAGAAGCAATGCAAAACTAAAGAAATTAATCAAAAGGGGTTTTTTTCATTTACATGAAAAACTGAAAGCAAATATTGTGAAAGTTGGTTATGGACAGATAGAAAAGTAAATTATTTTTCAGGTGCCAATGCTGCCACACTGTACAAAGTGCTACAAAGTATGCCAACACAGTGCTTTTGTACTGGCTACCACCATGCTGCAGCATCACTGACACTTTTAGTTTCTTTGCTGTTTGGCCTTCAGATTTCTACACAGAAGGAACACTATAATTTGAAGTCAGGATATTATCAAAAAGTAACATCATCCTGTGCATGAAGAATTAAAGCAAGCTGTTCATCTCATTTTCCTAGAAGGAAGTTACTTTAAAGAGATGCTAGTCAATCCAGTCCAGTAACTGATGTTGATTTTTTTTAGGTATTATTTCATTAATGAGTAACTACATTTAATGTTTTCTAGACATGAAATGTTAGTGATCCCCAACTCACAGCATAGTTATGCTGTAACTGCCACTCGTACAAATTATCCTCCATTATCCAGACATTATGTTGGTGGATATGTCACCTGGCAGAAGGAAAAGGCTAATTTAGAGCCTTTAAGGCCAACTAGTCTTTAGCTTCACAGCGTGGAGTACTTGTTAGTGCTGAGCCAAACGATGTTTGTGTTGTGATCCTTATGAAAAAGGTAATATGACTGTTGCTTGTTGAGAACAGACAAATTATGAACAACTTACATCTCCACCCATGTAAACAGAACGTGATCTGGCTACCTCTCATCTAGAAATCCTTGTCTTTCCAAGGAATTCCTAATCTGAAGCCTTACAAACAGAGAAAATGTCCACAATTCTTACCAAATATGCCTTTAACATGCACTGGGCTGAAATATTTATTAATACTTGAAACTTGGAATCTGTAACTCTTGTTTCTATTCCCAGCTCTGCTACTGACCCAACTGGTTGACCTCAGACAAGTAAAATAAAGTGTGCTTCCATTCTGAAAAGGCTATGCTAAAATAGCATCTGCTTACTCAACAGGTCCTCCTCAGTGTGAATCTGGAGTCACATCTACTGACTAATAAATGTCAATGTTTGATTTTTATTTAATTCTCTATGCTGCCAACCGTGATGAGGTATCATAAGCTGCATTTGCTTAGTTGTGTCCATCAGCACTTTTCTGTTTTTTCTAAGCCTTATGAAGTTATACTTTTGTAATTCACTGAAGACAAGTGTTGCAAAGATTCACTATCAACATCACTGGTAGATTGGTAGCTGAATAGTCAGAATATAAAATGTCTATAAAATGTGTCCTACATAAATAATCAATGAAAACTAAATAACCCCACCTGGATTTGTGATCCTATCTTGAATTTACAGCACTAGAAACTAAATATGAGATATTTGTGAGGGGAGTTATGTTCCTGTACGAAGCAAACCCTTGGTTTGGAACCCATGAGGCAAATACATCAGTACCTAAGGATGCAGTGTTTAGAGCCATTCTACATAGTGTAGTTGCAGTGAGAAAGTTTTATTTCCATTTTCCTCTCTGTAATGCTGATGTTGTTCTAGCAATGCTGTAGAGGATACTTAGTACATTTCAGAGCACTCCAAATTTTTCTTTGCAGGGAATGCATTCTGAGATTGTATCACTACTGATACTTGATAGAGCTAATAAATTTTAGAGTTTCCCCTTGTTTTAGGGAAGTCTGTGCTTTTGTTACTTACATGCTGGGATGGTGCAGTCCCTTGTATTGTGATAAAGCCGATGAAAGTGTTTGCTACATTTTGGGCTAAAGTAAAGTGGACCTGAAATATAAAGAAAAATAAATTATGAATCAGCACAGCTCACAGGTAGAGTAGTGCAGCTTACGGTATGTATGTGAAATATGGATACCAATGCAAAACTCAAACATACCCGTTAAATGCTTCAAGAACTTGTCTTTCATCCTCAGATCTCTGGGAACTATTTCTGTGGGACAGAAAAAAGAATAGTTACTCTACTGCACTGGAACTATGCTTGCCAAGTACAGTATGAGGACAGGGAATACTCTGTCCAGAAAACATCACCACTATGTCTTGACAGGTGCAGAGAGGGCAAAAGCCCTTTGCATACAGTAGGCTAAATTGCAAGAATTTGCTTTACATAGGGAGACCCTGTAAAATGCTCTGTGAAACACAGTGCTGATGAAACAGTGCCTGTTGGGTGAGAGATCATTTATGACGATGGTTATTAACTAAGAGTCAGATTTTAGTCCTCTATGAACTACATTATCAAGTTTACCTAGGTTTAAATTCTTTCATATTACAAGAGTGGTAAAGACCCAAAGATATATTCAAGTTTGGGGTTGTGTCTTCTAATTCTCTTATGCAAATGTATCCACTATTCTGTGCCAGGTATGTTTGCAGAAGCACTGTTCTGCTCTAATCATGAAACTGGATTGATCTACTTACAGGAATCTTCCCCCCTCACCTCCCCCCTTTAGCAGTAAATAAAATTCACAGGAAATGATTCCAAGCAAATTGCTCTCTTCTGGCTCCCTATGTTTGTGGTTTACCGCTTTGTGTTGTGTGTTCAGCAGATGGCAAAATGAAACTGGTTTACTGAAATCCATTTTAGCCCTAACCCCTGCTTGTGACTTCCTGATTTACAACTATCTTTGATTGCTTTCCGTTACAAACACTATGCTGATAGCTTAGTGCTGATTGTGTATGATACACTAGATGGTGCTTTATTTACTTGACCATAAATGTGTGAGCAGCCTTTTTCGTTCCCCTGGCACCTCTTTATCAGATATAGAGCAGAGAGCATTTCCATCCAGATCTGATCCACTTGTGAATTTAGACACTTCTCGAAAGTCATTCTTCATTTACTTCTAACTTTAGTCAGTGTAAGTAAAATTGACCTTATCCTATTTGACCTAATTATGTCATGAAGAGCATTAAAAACACACATGCTTCACTCAGAAATTTCCCATGGGACAGGCTCTCTAGGAAAGTGATGCAAAAACCAAAATGAAAGACTCTAACTAGTAGTTCCTTTTCAGAGTTTCTGGAAAAACTCCATTATAATACCAGAATGAAAAATCGCTTCAGAATCAATAACAACATTACCAAATAATCTGCTATGAAGCAAGATTATTAATTTCATAGACAACTTTTCCACACAAGCCAGATGTTTTGCACCAGCAGGGTGACCAAAAACTACGCCCACATTCCAAGATGAGATTTAGAGTTGTGCAGATCATGGTTCCCTGCTTAGTCTGGCCTCTTTGACTTTTCAACATTTGTAGAACAAAATGTTCTCTCCTGTGTTGACCTTAAGTAGAACAAAATTGTTGTCTTCTGTACATTCATTAATCATCCAAACGGAGAAGCAATATTTTCATGACAACCACCAATAAATGCAAACTTGTGAAGATACTTGAGTATGAATGAGAATGATGAAAAAGTATAATGAAGCTTTATGAGATCAATAAAGACAAAATAAATAGCATACTATCAAAATGAAAGCAAATTTGGGAAAAGGTGAGTAGACATTTGCTGGAAAATACTCAGAAAGTCACTTTCAGTTGGAGGGGTCAGATGAGCAGCAGTAACGCTGTAGGGGCTTGGGAGTGACAGGGAACACTAAATTAGACACGGCAGCAGGAGAAACTAAATCTAGTTTCAACTGGATGCACAGAAGTACAGCACCAAACTAAGCAGTAACTATCCATCACCATGTGTGTTTCTGGACTGCTCTATGCAATCCTGAACATCTCATGAACAAACCTGTGCTTTCACTGGAGGTTAGAGAACAGCTAGTCAAATGAGCAGAAGGATGACTGCAGGAGTGTCCCAAACTGGTCACAGTGACAGACGAGTACTGTCTCAGTTCCCTAGTATTTCAAGGTGTACTACTCTCGGTACAAAAGGAACTAACAAGCAGGGTGAACAGTTCAGTGAAACTGAGCTGCAGAGAAGACTATATGTAAGGTTTTAGGACATACCACAATCCTGCAGGAGAATCTCGCTAGGGTCATTTCCAAGAAACACTTAAACCAAGCACGATAATAAGTGGTAACCTTCCAGGAAAAAGCGTTTTTATCCCTTGTTTCTTTGATCTCAGCCCATTTCAGTCTTTTCCCTTATTAATAGGTTTTGTTCAAAACCACAGGAAGTTGACTTTCAGTTGAGTACATTATCCAGAGAGTAAAAGACTGTGAGAATTGAATGGAGGTTTTCTATCCCAGATTTGCCATCTGTGTCTGCTTCTGATACTAAAGGGAATCTGCAAGTATTTTGAGTGGTGAATTCTTAATACAAAATTAGTAACCTGTTATCTCATTCACCAAGGCATCATAGGGAAAAAAAGGGACTATGACTTACCAACTCTCTGTTCATCCTGGTATCCTCCATAGTCAGCCACTTGCCTTCGATCCAAGTTATAGTCATGCTTGGAGAAGTACTGCATCCCACTGTCCTTCTCCAGGTGGTACCTTTTCAGTTCCTGAATGATCTCCATGATGAGATTCAAGAGACTTTGCTTGTCCTTCAAATCTGCGGAGTCCGTTTTCTCTTTGCAGTATCCTGCTGAGAGCATTAAGAGTACCAGCCCCAGCAGCCCAGAAGACCTCAGTCCACTCATTGCAGTCCGACCTGAAGAGTGCGTAAGAGGAAGGATCTGCTGCTATGGGAGGTCTTCCTGTTTCACTGGAAGAGAAAATTGGGGGTGGGTCGAAGGTGGGGAGACTCGTGGGGATGAAATGGTAAACACTGGCGGAGGAAAGAGCGGCGACCGCTTCGCAGGTTACACAAGGCGGGGGCACAGACCGCCCCGGGCTGCCGGGGGCTGGCGGAGCGGGACGGGGCGGGGGGTCCGCGGGGCCCCGCCGCTGCCCCCGCGCCCCGCAGCGCCCGCCCCGCGGGCAGAGCCGTCCCAGCGCCGCGGGTAGCGCCTGCACAGCCTCCCCGCAGCCCGCGCCGGGCCCCGAGGGAGGGCGGGGGCGCAGCCCCGGAGCGGGGCCAGGCTGGGGGTGCCCTGGCGGAGCAGATCCCCGGCGGGGACGGGCGTTCCGCCCCGCCTCTCCCCGCCCGGCCACGGAGCGGAGCAGAGCAGCAGAGGCGAGGGGCGACAACTTTCCCCGAAGTTTCTGCCGGAGAGCCGCGGCAGCTGCGCACCGAGCGGGTCTCCACCCTCGGTTGCGGGGCTCAGCGCCCGGGCTGCGGGCAGGAGCGGCGGGACGGGAGGTGCACGGCTGGAGGGCAACCGGCCGGGGCAGGGAACAGCACCGCCAGTCTCCCGTTTTTCCGTCCCTTTCCCCACTCCCCTTCCCCGCAGGAGCAGCCCGGAGCGGCGGCCAGCATCGTGCCTGGAGCCGCTCGCCTTCGGACGGCTGACCGCCCCTCACACACAGCCGCTCCGGGAGGCGGCTCTGCTCTGCCAACTCTGGTGGGGTCCGGCGGCGGCCGCTCCCGCCCGCAGGCTGTCACCCGTCCCACCGCACGCAGCGCTTCGGCCCGGCGGGGCGGGAGGGATGGGGGCGTGGGGAGGGAGACGGAGGGGAAGGAGGTTGCTGGTGCTCGCCGGCTGCTTTACCTGTGTCTCCGTCCCAGAAGCCGAGGTGTCTTCCCCCCGGGAGCCGCTCCCCGGACGGCAGCAGCCAGCGAACGGCAGGGAGTCCGAGTATTCCGCGACTGGCCCGCCCGCCCCCCTCCCGTCCCTGCGCTCCCGCCGTATCCACAAACTACTCCATCGCCGTCAGCCCCAGCGCAGCCGCTTATATAGGCTATAGGATGGACATGAGACGGCAGATAGTATCGACTTGGAAGTGGGTGGAAAACAATAAAAGTCCACTTGGCAACCTCGGGAGCGTCGCTGCTTGCACAAGCCCCCCCCTTCCCGCCCTCTCTCCCCTCCCGCCCCGGTTCCCCCCGTCCCTCCCCCTGCTCGGTTTTCCCGGGCAGGGCTCAGTCACTCCTTCGCTGCTCTCCGACGTAAGGAGACGGTCCCAAGTGTGTGTGTTTGGAGTGGGAGGGGGCGGCGGCGGGAAGATGGGGACGGGGGTGGCGCATCGCCTGAGCCTTTAACTAGAACCGCGCTGAGGAGTCACTGAAATATTGATGTCCCTGGCACAGCTCTCGTCAGGCGGGTCCCCGGCCCGTGGCTGCAGCCCCGCGGGGGGCAGGCGGGGAAGCCGCCTGTTTACCGGGAACTCCGGTCCCGGCTGCGGCGGGGAAAGGGAGGTGTTGGGGCGGGGGCGAGCTGCCGGGGAAGGGGAAGGCTATTTTTGCTCCCGCCGGCCGGGAAGCCCGCGGAGAGGGCGGCTGGAGTGGGTCTGGGCAGAGAGAAGGAGCGGGCGTGCCGCCTCTTCGCCGATTCTTGGCACAGGCGGTCCCGGGTGGCGAGGCGGCTTCCTGGGCTCCCGGCGGGGCCGGGAGAGGAGGAGGAAGAGGAGGAGGACGACGAAGGCAGTGATACCGCCGGGAGCGCCCTGTCCGCTCCGGCAGCTGCCGGCCTCTCGGCAGGGGTGACAGCCCGACCGAAGGGCACCGGCGGCGCGGGGCAGTCTGCGGGGAGCGCCGACCCCCTCCTACGAGAGCCCTTCCCCAGAGCACACACAGGCTGCCGCCCACCCTGCGCAGCCCCTCGGGGCGCGGCAGCGGGAGGCTGAAACCCGACCCGGCGGAACTCTCCGTGTTTACTGTGCCTGTGTGCATGAACCTGTCCCTCGGCAGCGGCGGCGGGCACGCGCGGAGCTGCCCCCCTGTCGGGCGCGCTTCCCCAGCCCTGAGGGACTCGCGCGGGCCCGGGGGCGCCTCTCCGGGGGCCGCGCGCCGCCGGCTCCCCGCGCGCAGCCAGAACAGCGACCCCCAGCGGCCGCCACCCCGCGCGCGCCCGGCGTTGCCGCCGCCCGCCGCCAGGAGGCGCTGAGCGCCCCACGTCCGTGAGCGCTGAGGGCCCGGCCGGGGCCAGAGACCGCCCGCGGCCAGAGACCGCCGGGTCCCGACCCCCGGCCACGGGCAGCGGCACCTTCCACCGCCCCCGACTGCACCCTCCAGCCTGGCCTGGAACGCTTCCAGAGAGGGGCGTCCACAAATTCATCTTCTGGGTTCCTCTGTATTGTATGCAGTTGGGTTCCCCAACTACTTTGTTATTTTAATCGATTTCTCTTCAAAAGCAATATATGAATGGCACACGTGTCTCTTACTACAAAAATCTCAGCCCATGCTGTCACAGTGAAGGTACAAAAACATTAAAAAAAAAAAAAAAGAAAAGAAAAATACACACCACGTGATGAAGAAAGAGACCCAGAGGCAAGACTGAACAAGACTGCTTTGTCAGGTGTCCAGAATCCTTCCTCCTCTTGGCTTCATGGTTTGTTTCCAGTCACCTTAAGACTGAGGGGAAAAAAGAAAGTGAACAATCAGTTCAACAGTGAGAAACAATGTCCCTTTGCATGACATGACTTGGTATGGCTGTATTTACATGTTAGTCATTCCAAATATTGACACATTGAGGTCACCAATTGGAGACAGGGAAGATGGAAAACGAGGCGGGCAGAATACAGCCTGGTGTTCTGTTCTAAGATTACATGGCAAGTATTCCTTCACCCAAAGTAATCTCATTGGAAAAAGGTAGATACAACTGCAGAACTGAAAGAGGAATTCAGCTAAACACCTGGATGGGTTCTCCCCTTCCTTACAGCTACAATTTCTATGTCATTTTTGATCACCATCCTATAAGGATGTGTTTTGAGTACACACCAATTCAAGTCAGGAATGCTAGGCTGCATCATTTCTACTCCCTTAGATGTACCCAGACATGCCTGTTATGTCTGGCATGGAGACCAGCTGTCAAGGAACAACCAGCAAATTGTTGAATAATATGGTTTATGTAGCTCTCTTCCTTTTGAAGAGACAGTGGACCTTAGGAGAAACTGCATTAATCCCTCTTCTGAGGTATCTCCACCATGAGTCTGAGAATGGGGTAGCTGGAACTGCCCTAAGACACACCAAGGACAAGTTAATATCATAAACAATTGAATTCCACTGCTCAGGAATACTCCTTTTAAATTTACTAATATAAACATAGACTTGAAGTACAATGAAGGTATTAGCTGAGATATGAGGTAGATAAACAGTTTGTTGTCTTTTTCTGAGGCAAGGGTCTATTCTGATTTGTTTACATTGAATTATTCAAAGATACATAATAGCTCCCATGACTTCAATAGAGTTAAATTGAAAATCCCACTGATAGGTTTAGGATGGTAATTTAATATTCCAACAGGTTATATTTTCTCAAGTACCTTTTCCTAGGGCTCCATCTAAGCTAGCCATCTAGATGATAACTGTCTATATGCTACCAAGCTCCCACTCTGCATATATATTGTCAAAAGTACAATCCCCAAGCCTTCCACCCACCTTCAGTGTGACTCCTGAGGCTTCTAAAGTGAGTAGGTGCACTGTTTGCCATGACTGCTCACAGGATCTTGGACTTCTTCCCTGGATACAGGGAAGCGCCTGACTCTTGTCAACACTAAACAGCCAGGATGGTGAAGAAAGCATTCTTCCAGGAATTACAAGATGTAAGTTTTAATCCTTTCAGGCACAGATGAAAGATGAACACACCTACCCTGCCAGGACAAAAACCTGCTTGCTTTCCTTGAAAGAAGGTGGAGAGGGAGATATGAAACTTAGTCTCAAAATGCAACATGTACCTGAGAGAGCAGATCCCTAGAGGTAATGCTATGCAGTTAGCTTTTTGGCTGGAGGAGTTGTTTTCATTTAAAAGTGATGTGATATTTTGGTCTTATTTTTACAGGACGCCAAGTTAGTTAACTCTTCCACAATCAAAATCTATGCATAGATCGATATACAATGTTATTAAAAATGCCCCGTCTTTAAAGAAAACACTGTGATCCTCAGGATAAGAACCTCATGAAGTAAGCATAGACAAATGAGGAGATCAAATGCAGTGTTTGGTGGATAGTTTTAGCCAGTGTACTGTTCTCTGTTCCCTTGGTTATGAAACAGAGGCACTACATTTGGGATTCAGACCAAATGCCAGGCAGAATTTCTAGCTTTGTTAAATAACACACATTAGTCACTGTTTTCTCCAATTCCATTCTAGTATGCCATTCTAGTATGCCATGCTAAGACAGAAAAGGAAAGACATCTCGACTTCCTTTACTTACATGGTGTACATGAGAACAAGAAAATGTGTTCTCTTTGGTTCTGTTGTCTTAGACTGGTGAAATTTTCATGCTAAGAGCCCTACATTTTCAAGCATGCTCTTGTTTCATCTGATTATAACAGACATAAGGGTTCCTATCTATATTTAATAAAAGCAAGTGCAACATTTTCTAAAGTGATTGCAGAGCAGAGCTGATTGTCTAAATCAGGCTCATAACCTGAACTGTGTGTAAACCTTGAAGAAAATTCCAATGGACATTCATATGAATAGGCTAAAGAAATGCTTCTTGCATTGCTCTTTATTGACCTCAGAACCGAAAAAAAATTTTTTTGAAATACATTTTTTCCCTTAGACATCACATCAACTTACAAAACCCTTGGTTTAAAAACCAGACTTTTCACACCTCACAAAAGAAAAGCAGTATTTAATCTTCAGGTTACATGCCAATCCCACTAGTTAGTATTATAGAATGAGATGGGGCTGGTAGTTCTGTTGGATTGAGTGGGTATCAGTTGGTTGACATGGCAATTCAACTCACAAAATGTTGACCACACATGTGGAATCTGGATGTATGATAGTTACTTTTAAAATCTGTATAGAAAAATATATACACTGCTTCCAACAGATGATACTTTCCAAAATCTCTGTTCCAAGTTAATGAATATGCAGAATGTTTTCAATATAATGTATTGTACATAAGTATAAGATAATATTTATGCACCTGGCTCAGTCATTTCTGTGAGCCTCCAACTCTCAGAGGCAATGTCCAATGACAGCTGCTGGGGAGACTAAAGATGAGGCATTAAGAATTCCTATAGCACTGAAATCAGCCAGAGAACATATATAACGAGAACAAAAACTTCAACAGATGTTAGGGGTATTAAAGCCAGTTGAGCATTTTAAGGGCTTTCCCCACTTCCTACCTGATGCAAATGCCAACAAGATTAAAATCCCATTAATCATCACTGCAACCAAAATTGAAGAACTTTGATACAGTTCCCAAATGTTTCATCAGAACTGCAGCCAGGGCCGGCTTGATGTTTGGTAGTAAGTTAAAAACAGAAACCACAACAAAAATTCCCAACCAGATTTTTGGCTAGAACTCTTCTCTGCCTGTAAATTCAAGGCTAAAGACAGCTCTGAGTTGGCGAATGCGTGTTATTGAGCCAGTTTTAAAATTATGTTCGATCAGCTTTGCACTGCTGCAGCAGGGCAACAGTGCTGCACCCACACAAAGCTCCTTTGGAAATCCTACTGAACCAGCAGGACGAAATTCGTGTCTTGAGAGAATAGTCTCACTTTTTTAGATGCTTTTCATGGTCTTCAGGGTACCCCCTGAAGTCTCAGAGACCACTCCTCTGAATTATTCTGTATTTAGGTTTTCAGAGATACTTTAACACAATAAAGATAAATGCCCCAGTGAAGCAAGTCAAGCCTCTCCAACTATAGACTATTGCCTACAGGAATACTCTAACATAGACCAGACCCTGAACTTTTAAGCAGGTAAGTGAGGGTAGGAGTTAATGCCTTCTAAGAAACTACCTTTAACAGCTACTGTGCAGCAGTGAGTCTGCTACATGTGGATTCACTGTGGACTCCTATCTGTTCACTTAGGGTTATATAGCTGCAGCCACAGAAACTCTTTCTACATCAAATTAAGATTACAAGTAAAAGCCCTAGCTGATGTCTCATTAGCTGATAGAGTGCATTACATTTTCTGGCCTACTCTGGTCTTTCTGTGCCAAAGGAAAGAGGATGGCTTCAGTGTACATAAGAACTTAGTAATTTTAGAAGCAGAGTAGCTTCGTCTTCCATCACAGCCATGGTTCTTAGCTCAAAGAGACAAGTGGATCACGTGGTTTTTAGAGACATGGCTGATAAATGATGACATGTTTTGATAGTGTAATCTAAATCTGAGAATGTTATCTCACATTGTCTTTGCACCATTTCTTAAAAAATTTATGCTGAAAAACAAATGCCATCTCAGGCAACATAAGGATATCCCATATGACTTACCATCAGCATATGAATGCTAAGTACAAGCATCAAGAACTATAAAAAGCAGAGGTACTTGTTTCCTTCTGCAGGTCATCAGTAGGCAGGCACACTGCTAGTTTAGTGAGCAGGTCTCATGACTATCCAGTGGAGAGCTGGATGACTTTTTACAGATCAGATGCAAAGCAGGCCCATTGGCCAGACTGTATTCCAGAGACCTCTTGTAGGCAAGCACACCCTTTGGAAGATCATGTGCCTACAAAAGCTGCTGAGGAAGAAAGAGGGATTAATCCCCTTCTAGGCAGCTATCATTCAGGCCATAAACAGTTCTACAAATACTGTGCAGCACTGAGCCCCCTACATGTGTTCACTGTTGACCAGAGGTTATCTTCTTCCAGAAACCAGCACTGCAATCCCAAACTGTACCCAGGCAGCCTCATGACCAGCTTCATAATGGGATTAAGATATGTTCACAGTAAAGCCAGAAAGTTTATTCAACAGCAACAGAAGACTATTCAGAGCTGTCTCTAGATTTCCGAGTTCAACTTCTAGCTTTTCTTGATTCTGCACTTGAAGTGATGCAAAGATATGAAAGTGCAGAATATATTTTCAAATACTGTATTGTACATCCACAAGCCCAGGGTAATGAATATTATCTCTTCTTGTACGGAAGTTTGCTGTCCTTTAGAGGAGAGAAAACATTCTGGTTCAGCTGAACTGCGGGAAGCCGAGGACCTGGAATATGCAGGATACATCTGCAGGAATAAATATAATGCGCTCAAGAGCACTGATAAAGTCTGTGGCACTTGAGCCAGCTGGCACATAGATAGGCCACATCCATTCTGTCCATCCTTCTTACTGCCAGCAAGAGGACAGCCTTACGCAAACTACTCATTAGGAACACTTCCTGGGCTGCCTGGCTTCCCAACAGTACACAGGGATCGATCAGGAGAGTTGTCGCAGACTAACCATGTTCCAGGGACCACCCTAACAATTTCACAGTATTGACGGCTGGGTTCCAGTGCCAGGAAACCTCCCTGGCAGTTTTCACATTTGTCTTCTGGTATAGTCACAACCTGTGGATCCCACCTGTGTTCAAGGGGTAGAGGCAAAAGCTTTGGGGACTCTTACCAGTTTGTAGACTGACATGAGCTTTTTTGCATCATGGCCTAAATGGGAATAAAATAAGCATCAGAATCTGGGAACTGCAGCAGCTTCTAAAAGCAGCCTCAAGACTTGAAATTAGCTTTAAGAAATAGTTCCATGTTTTTATGGTCAGGCAGCTGTACACAGCTTCCACTGGAGGCAGCAAAGAATCAATGCAAGTTGGGCAAAATCACAGTGAAATCAACTTACTTACACAACAGAATAAAAAGTTTTTTTTCTTTTCCCCTCAAATCAACTGTTTTTATAAATGCAAGATCTTTTAGATCTCGTATGGCAATGGGCCAAAATTATCAATATCTTTAGTTTTAGTCCAAAGAAAAAGATTAAAAAATAATTTTATATGACCATTACAATCTGGTCTTTCTCCTAAGACAGAAAATAACTTTGTCCCACATTACACTGTTTTTAAGAAGCTATAACATACCTACTGAATGTTTTGCTATTATGACTGCTCTTTCAACCTCTTTCCTGACCTGATCCCCTCCCCATCCACTGCCAAAATTACTCATATTCTTTAATGGAGAAATTTTCACACATAAAAGAATAATACCATATTGAGACCAGTCAAAACATTTGATTCATTCGAGGGGTCATTTAATAGTAGCATTAGTAGTAGTTGTAGTAGTTGTAGTAGTAATAGTAGTAGTAGTAGTAGTAGTAGTAGTAGTCACTTCCAGTTTTGTCGTACTCTAAGCTAAAATGTCAGGTGTGTTCCAGTTTGTCTCAGAACATTAATGCCAAATGGTTCTGAAACTGGAAATTGACTTGAATTTGATACTTATCCCCAAATGGGACCAATATTCAATTTTTATGGGATGTGTTATTGTTGGTGTTGCAGTATCATACTCAGAAAATCACATTATAAAAGTCTCTTTTACAATTTTCACTCTATTTAGCAAAGAACAACAACAACAGACACAGGTATGAGAAGACCTTGTGTTGCTGAATTAGTACATGGTTAACATAAAAGATAAAAACTGAATTGATGATTCACTGTTTTATGCCATTGATTTAAATTTTACATTGAGCTCAGCCTAACAGAAGCAGCGCAATTGTTTTCACCTTTTCCGGTTGGCATACTCATCTGGGGAAGTCTTCATCCATTTTTTTAAAGATTTAATGACAAATACCACAAGAGAAGGGCTTCTATCTTAAAATGTTAATTTCTGGTTAACATATTCATTCTCTTATATGTAAATTTTGTAAAACGCTGTTATATACCAAAGAATTTGTCTCTACGATTAAAGGAATGCTGATGGACTTCACAGTCATCAGGTACTGCACGTAGATATCAATATTTATGCCCATTTTCTTATTCTGCAGTGCTGGTTTAGTGGAAATACCACTTTGGTAGTGTCAGTTAAGTCACAAGTTGCAGGCAGATGTTTCTGTTAGAAACTGTCACAGAATGAGAATATTCCCTGGGCATTGTCACCCAATGCAACTGTGAGCTCTGCAGTTATTCTATTTGAAAACATTAGATTCAAAATAAAGAAAAAAACCCTTGTTTCAGATGGAGCTATTTATCACCTTTTCTTTGTCCATTCCTCACATGTTAGAGGAGCAAGAGAACAATACTCAAAGGAAAAGCATCATGACCACAGTAATAATGATTAGAAGCTAGATGAAATCCAGAACCTCCATTCTATGAAAAAGTCCAACATTTCAAAATATTTTAGATTTGATATGAGACAATCTCACAAACAAATAAAAAACCTTCAAATATATTGAAAGTAGAGAATAAATATTAAAAGAATTTCAGGCAATCAGAATATCTTGTGATTTTTCCAAAATTAAACAGTGCACACATCTCGTTCAGAAGTGGGAGCATTCTGGGGAATTCCCCAGAATTAGGAATTAGCACAATGAACATGTGGAACAGGATGCCTTGAAGATGTTTCCAGGTTCTTTAAAGCTTGAATATAGATTTCCCAAGGCTGCTGTGTTCTTGGCTCCGTGATGTTCTGCAGTTCCTGACTGTGCCAGGAAACTTGAGATTGGCTGTTCCGTTAAGTGCCCAGCTGCTGGACTCTGAAGAGATCTGTGTAGTGCAACCTACTAGGAATCAGCATTTGTGATTTGTCAGAGGTTGATAGCAAAATATTTCTGCAGCACTTTAACAAAGTAGTGTTCCTCAAATGAAATATTGCCATGTTTGAAAATATCTTACTTGCTCTCTTCTTGTAGTAGGAAGTTCTCAGTCCGAGAAACTGGATGAAGGAACAGAAATTAAATGAGCATGATCCATTTAGGGTATTTCTTAGTACCAGAACACTAAATATTGCTGCTGTTGTTTGGGTTTTTTGTTGTTCTGCAGAAAAGGTAAAACTCACTGTATTGAACAAGCAAGTCCTTCTGTAGGCAAGCAGATACGTACTGAACAGAAAGACATGAAGACAAGTCAGAAAAAGTTCTGGGGTCTTATATTCATGAAAAAAATCAGTATTTTCATTTTATTAATCTTAATCTATATTCAAGGTGAGATGACCCTGTCAGCAGTGTATCCCACAAGAATGGCAAGCAGTTTTATATAGCATACTTTGGAAAAGAAACATTATTCCAATATTAATAATATATGTGTCCGGAACAAATGGGTGCTTTGATTAGTTGCTCCAGATAATTTTGTTCTGTCTGTTTGTTTGAAAACAGGTACGTTTTTGTTGCCATGAGAGGGAAGTTGAATGATTCCTTCTTATCTTACCCAAAGGAATACATAGAGAAAATCAAACTCTGGTGGTATTTAACTCAGTAAAACCACATTAACCTGGATCCTAATTCTCTCAGTTGATGGAATATCCATATACTTTATGACTCCAGAAAAGGTCTTAATGAAGCCAGCCCAATTAACTATTCAAACATCAGTGGATTAATCATGGGTTAATGGAAGATTACAGAGATAAATTACTGTGTTTGCCTATTTTCACAGATTTTCATTTTATTCAAGGCAAGACCACCTGACTCCTGTTCCAATTTATGTAGAATGTTTCTTACACTTTCTACAACCCTGAAATTATTCTTATATTCCCTCTTTTGTGGGACTTCCATGTTTTCCCCTACTACATTTTATAAAAGGAAACATGAAGAGGTCATAGTATGACAGTAACCATTGCTGTATCTAGATTTCCATTTGTGTATCTCTTGTTAGTAAACTAAAGTGCAAACTCATTCAATCATTTTGCTACAGGATGGCATTATGATGTTAGTAGCATGTATTTAATTCCTTAATGATACAGTATCTGTTTGGTTAACAGACTTATGTAAACAAAAATAGACCATCTAAAATATTATCAAAAATATATATTCTTTAAATTATCTATATTATCTGTAGATCTATATTATCTACAAAAATCCATCCCGTCTTGTTTAAAAAAATGTTTGGGTTTTTTAAAATATTTGTTAACTGAGATTAACTAGAATTCTGTATATTAATTATTTATTTATTGATTCTGAAATAATTTTTGATTAATTTTTTTCTGACTGGAATCAGACTAATCAATTAACGCTCCACTTCTTCATCCTGACTGGTGAAAAAAAAAATAGTGTTTTCAGTCTTCTACAGTTTTATTGTCACTGTAATAAATAAATGAAATTCAAATTAGGAGGCCAGATATTTCCTCAGCAAACAATTAAGTGTTACTGGAAACATCTTATGCACCTGTAAGATGCTTATTTGATTGTGATGTTGTCTAATATCTTTCTCAGTTGCTAGTGAATTAAGAATCTTGCCTTTATTCCTATGTGAGCCATGTATCTTATCTGGCTTTCTTTTAAAGACAGAACAAAAGTATTAATTGAATAAATGTTCCTTTTCTGCACTATTAATAATTTAACAATCCATGTCTAGTTAAAAGGCCGTTTCATTGCTATGATTCATTTCTTTTGCAGTGCATTAGAATTCCTCACTCTTAGCTGTGCTGCAGATGGATTTTTTTCCATTGTTGTTAGCTTTCCTATAGTCCAGGTGGTTTTAGTTCAGGTGGGTTTTGTGTTGCAATATTATTAAACAAAATTTGCAGAAGGAAGTCATACCTTACAATTCCATAATACCTGTTGTGCTTTTGTCTGAGAAATAAGCATGTATCAGGGAAATCTGACTGATATTGTCAACAAGCTATCTCAGAAGGCTCCTACATAAATAAAGCATCCACTGAGTAAGAACAAAAGTTGTTACACATGTAGATGTGTAGAAAACAGAAAATGGAAACTGGATTAAGCAGTAATTTTTCACTCTCTACAACTGCCTGAAAGGAGGTTGTAGCCAGGTGGGGGTTGGTCTCTTCTCCCAGACAACCAGCAACAGGACAAGAGGACACAGTATTAAGCTGCACCAAGGGAAGTTTAGGCTAGACATTAGAGAAACATTCTTTACAGAAAGAGTGGTTGGGCATTGGAATGGGCTGCCCAGGAAGGTGGTGGAGTCACCATCCCTGGAGGTGTTTAAAAAGAGACTGGATGTGGCATTCAGTGCCATGGTTTAGCTAATAAGGTGGTGTTAGGTCATAGGTTGGACTTGATGATCTCCAAGGTCTTCTCCAACCTAGCTGATTCTGTAAAACTACCAATAAAGCCCTTCAGGAATCTGTCCTACGACTGATAATTTCCAGCATATTCATAAATGAGCCATTCCTTGGGAAATGTGACAGTGTTTACTGATATTAAGTTATTCAGGAAAGCCTGACCATAAAAAAAGTAGGAAAGAGCCGTATAAGACTGTATGGTCACTGCAATGGCAGGTGAAACTCAGTACAGATACATCTGTTGTTCAGCAAAATGGGGAAAATAATCTAGATTTTACACAGAAAGGAGATTGAATTTATTATTATTATGAATGTCATCTCTGAATTAAAATAGATTGTTATGTTAAAAATATCATCCTGTTGCTCAAAATCAAGTCAATATTAAGTCAAGAGTGCTATTGGTAGAGTAATAAATAGGGAATGCTTGTGCCTTGCAATGAAATGTTTGGGGGCCTTAGATTCAAAACAGATGATAGGAAGCGTTTCTTAGCCTGTAGTTATCTGCAAAACACCCTGACACAAGATGCTCCAAATGGTAAGAGTTTAAATGTATTCAGAAGTGAAGCTGTTCTAGACAATGCCATTCTTGCCAATGCTGTTGCTGGAATTTGATCCCAGCTGCGAACTCACAAAACCGGCCGGAGAGGGTATTGGATAAAGAGGAGAAGGCAGGTCTGTGCTTCTTGCAACATCTGGAGAAGTGCTTGTTTTACTGTGGAATTACTCTTGAAGTGGTCATTCAGGAGCCTGGAATAATGTAACCAAATATGGCCATACACAAAATGGACTTGCAGCACATTCATAACATGCAAAAGATTTTTCCATGTGAAGATACTGAGCGCTCTGCAAATGGCTTCAATGTCATAATGAATTTGATGAGAACTATGGTGTCGCTGAATATGCTGTAAACTGATTTTGGTTCTGGTGCATCCAGTTTCAAGGCAATTCCATATTCGATGAATAAAAAGGCAGTCTCCCTGGTGCTGAAATGCCTTTCCAGCCTTGTCGATCGTTGCATCAGCTTTGTGCTTCAGCCTCTTCGTCTCTTCTAAGTGGTATTTCTTTGAACGCTGTTTTTCAGAATTGATTAGAGGCCTCCTTGACTTGAAAGTACCATTTGATAAAGAAAGCACTGGGAAATGATTTGTGATATCTCCTGCAGATCCTTTGACACTCTTTGACAGTTCTATGTGATTTCTTTTCACTTTCCTCTGCATGGTGAGCAAAGGATCCTTGTGGTTGCTCTTGTTCCTGGCAGTGTTATCCATAGGAGGAAGCTTGTCAGTCTTAGTTACATCTCTTTTTGGGCCATCTTGGTTGACTTTGGTGCAGACTGTGCAACAGACATATGTGGCAGTGGCAGGAGCAGCAGATCTTTTTTCTGGGTTTCAGATTAAGCTTTTGGTGGTTTCAGTTTATTGGAGTCTATTAGCTGAAGACTCTTACGATTTTATTCTTTTTCTGACTTCATTTTCTATCATTCTCCTCCTTCTCTTCTCTCTTCCTCTTTCAAAGGGACTCCTCAGGAGTGTCTGTGGCTTTCCTCTTCAAGTCCTGGTTCATTGCACCTGGTAGTTCCTTGGTCTCTGTTCTCTTCTGGTGTCTATCTTTCCTGGGGGATCCAAGGATCTTCCAAGGAGATCCAATAGATCTCCGTCACTTTTGACAGGTGATCATGAGGTGATCACAGGTGGTAGGTCCCTCATTGGCAAGAGCAACTCATAGGCAAGTGCAATTTTTCCATGTGGAAATCCCGATGCCTGTGGCGACTGCCTCACACTGGGCACCCAAGAAGACCAAAATCTCATACTTGTTAAATACAGCTTTCACCCTACTCAACCAAGTATTTGAATTGTACAGCACTTGTCCCAGATCTTTACAGTCCTGAACTCAAGCCCATTTCCAGACAAAACCATTTGCTTAATAGTAATCTAGGATGCCATCACATGCACTGTAATTTATTTTGAGTTATTGAAAACCAACTATATTTCTTACATGATATGATGATCATACTTGCTTCAGAAATAAATGTCATGGCTCCAGACCTACAGGCATCCCTGGACATCTTGAAAATCCCTCTTAAAAATAATTCAGCTGTTTCTGTTGAGAAACCTTAATTGGAAGCAGAACTAACTCTACTGTAGATCAAAGACCCGTAACAATTATGATCTCTATAATCTTGTAGATGACTATGCTTTGCTCTTCAGCTCTGGTAGCCTTATAAACCACCTATCAATACTGGCTATAAAATAAAATAAACCCCATTATATGCCTGCTGGTTCCTGGTTTTATCTTAGCCATGTGAGCTTTGCAGCATTCAAGTTTAATTAATTTATTCTTCCTGTTCTGAATACTTTCACTTTACCAGCAATACAGTGATGACTCACAAGAACTAATTTTGTTAGTTCCCTCAAATAGAGTTCATGTGTCTTTTTTTTGAATAGCAAATTGACTGTATTCCATAATAAAATGATACACACAAGCTTGTCAGTTCCTACCTCAGTGAAGGAGTAGAAGAGCTTGCATACCAATTTTTCAAGTATTTGTGGATTTTAACAGTGTGGGGCTGCCAGTGTGCGTGTCCTGATTCTTCTGTAATAAGTGAAAAAATGATGTCTACTCAAGGAAGAATGGCTCTGTTGTTGTTGTTCCCTGGCTAGCCTTGCTACATTTGCTTTGTGTTGAAACACTGATCAAGAGTTGTTCATTGGAGTGATACCAGTGATCCTGTGGTGACCGTAGGCAAAGGCAGACCACCCGAGAGGGAGAATGTCTGCAGCAAGGCTGTTACTAGTAGAAATGCAGATTCAGAGATCCTTGGTAAGAAAACCAGGAGGTAGCAGCACACCACCAGCAACAGGTGCAGCAAATGTACCTATAGGTGCAGTTAAAGGGGGCAGCAGCAGACCCAGTAGAAGCTTCGAGAACTGGTGAGCACTTGCAAAAACTTATGGCACAGTAAGAGCAATTGCTCCAGGAGGAACACTAAAACCAAGAGGCTCCAGGACTAAGGAAAAGGATTAAAAGCTGTTGCTCTGATCAGCAGACCACAATAAAAAGAAAACCAGCACACAGGGTAAGTACAATGATGTTGAAACTCACAGGGAATGGTTGTCTCCCAGTAAAATCAGCCTGAGGGTAACCTGGAAGCATTTGTAGAGCTTTCAAGTGGCTTAATGTGATCCAGACATCCTTGGGTTGTCAAACTATCCAGTTTGTGGAAGATAGTTTGGAAAATCCCAGACCTGTTGCAGGAATTCATGTAGGGAATGTAAGGTCACATGTCAAAATATAGTCTAGTATTAACTAAAAGTGAAGGCTAGGTCTTACTAGTTGCTTGATCTAAACATGAAAAGCATTCTCAGGAGCTATTAGGGTATACATGGACCAACACTGTATTTTACTTCTTTAAGAGAGATTAAGTTGTTGATCTTCATGGAATTCTGTGGCATATTGTAAAGGATGGCTATAATATACAGGGTCTGGATCTATTACTTTTAGCAAGTTGTTGATGCTTTAACTGGCACCTGATTTTCAGGAATGAGGCACAGTAACAGACATGAAGATTCTGTCCTCAGGATAAGAGAAAAGATAAGCAGCTGCCTCAGAAGTTTTCAGAGACATTTGTTTTGGGATTAAGGACATGCATGTTTTTGGACACTTCTATACAGTGGTTGCAGAACTTCTGAGTAGGAAGTCTATAGCATAGAGTGAATCAATAGCAAAAGATGGGTGTTAAGAACTTCCATTTTCTGGTTAAAACTAGATGTATGCTTTGATATCAGGTTGAGAAGGAAAAAGGATACAGGCATTCCAGAGCTAGCTTTCATCAAATTTTTGCATGTTTATCAAGATCTGGCAATAACCTCAAGAAATCAATCACGCCTATTCTTAAATTTAATCTCAAAACTGGGAGGGGGGGAGACATTTAGAGGTGCTAGGAGAGCAGGTGAAAGCACTGTGGCTATATTCTGAACTTTCTACGATTTCCTCTCCCCAATAGCACTACCAACACCAAAGTCAAATCTTACTCTTAGACTTACCATCAGCCTACAATAACCTAGGAATTAACTGTAAGATACAAGACCTTGCCAGTTCCAGCCCAAGTCCCAGTTTGCCAACTAGCATTCTTTCACAATATAATGAATTTTGCCATAACCACAATCTTTTCCTTTGTCTTAACTGCACAGTAGCAGGCCAGGGTGGCCACAGAGCTATCTCCTAGGAGGTACTCCTTAGAGACTCCTTCCTGTAGAAGAGACTACTGTTAACAAGTTTAAAAATAAGGAGGATTATAGTAACAATGGCTACAGAGTTGGGATAATGGCTTTGCCTTTTCTGTGAAATTTGTAGGATCAGACAATTATAGCTCAGTTTGGTCTGAATGAGAAATTTACTTCTGGAAGGGAAGGCAGCATAGTTCACTGAAAAAGCTATAGTCTGGGGCTAATTTTATGGTATGGAGTAGTACTAGGAGCAACAGGGACTAAAGTTTTTAAAAATGTAACTTGAAGAGGCAGAATGAGAGTGTAGTGGTGCAGATGACTGCAGCTACTCTTTCTCCTGAGCAGAACTCAAAGAAGCAGCTGTCCTGGTTAGCAACCCAAGTTTAGCGTGTGACTTCGCATGGTGAGAACCCATGATTCCCTTGTTTTATCTTTTGCATGTTTTCCCCTGATTGGTTAATATTTTGTCGCTCTGTGTTATGTATGAAGTTATGTATATTCATTTTCCTTCTTTAATATGTATTAGTTCTAGGAAGTTCCTTGCTCCTCGACCCCCCCATTGGATCCTTCCCTGAGTCCCTCCTATTTTTTGTTCCCATTGATTCCCTTCCTGTCAATCCCACCCGCTTGTCTCTATCCCATTGTCTGAGATCCCTTTCCCCACCTATTCTGTACCCAGTATAAGATCCCTGGACCCTCCCACCAATTGGCCTCTTCGTCCCTGTGATTTCTCAGGAATAAACCTGCGTGGCACACATATGGAGAGGCCCCTCTCTTTACTTTGCCTTCGCCTGCGTGCCTGCTGAACAGCGACAGAAGGATCCAGCCCCTTTTGGGTGAGGAGCTCTACCCCTTTTTCATTGTGTGATGGGCACTGAGTGCCGCCTTCCAGAAGGGTTTCAGCGTTGACCTCCGGGCTTCTTTGTGTCAGCACACAAGGGGTAAAACCCCTTCTGCCAGCTCCCAGTGGCTGAAAACCCCTCCAGTGAATGTTGTGAATTATTTCTTTTGAGTCTTTATGATGACTGTGTTGGAGAATTTAATGTTCTAATGAGGTTTAGGAATAGAAGTAGGTGAGAGGATCAGAGAAAGAAATTAAGCTTATTGCAAGACTGAGCAGAACATACAGGACCAAAAGGTTCTGTAAAGGCATTTTTGGGTCCTTAAAGCATAGCTGAGACAAGGGCTACAATTGAAAGCAACGTGTAGGCTCTGTACAAGTGGTGCTGAAAACTGTGGGTTTAATTCTTGCAGAATTAGGGTGATCCCACAACTGGCCTGGATAAATGGTTTTATTTCTTGTTCAAATGTGCTTCACATAAATTTAAGATGGGTGTGTGATTGTAAGGGAGTATAACAGTTCATCAGCAGCTGAAAAAAGTTAATTGGCCCAGTCTGTATAGGCTAAAACAGCTGGTGCTTAAAGGAAAACTGTAGTTAAGACTAGAGCAAGGGTGAGTGTCTCAGGAACTAGAAGACATGATACCCAAAATCTAGGTTTATACTGGAACTACAGGTCTCTCAGATCTGGAATAAATATTTAGCAATAGGGATGAGTGAGTTTTCTTTAGGTTTGAAGCATATTTAGACTGTATATTTTATTTAAAGCTGTATTTCTGCTTGTTTCATGGTGCTATAAAGCAAGTGCTCTAGAGCTAAGCTGGTAACAGTATAGTTCAGCATCTTCTAAACCAAGATGCGGGATGGTCTTTGAAAGGCTGTCTAATATTGATGTGGAAATTGACTGTTGTTAAAAAGAAGTTATTTATTGCAGTTAGGATTCTTAAAGACAGGAGGTCAACTACAAGAAATACACAGTTTGCACATCCTGTTTTCTGTCTTTTTGCTGCTTCCAAAAATAGTCTTAGCAATTTAACCCTTTCTGTCCCTGACTCTGTGAGCCTTAGTGGTTACATGTTCCCCACATCTTCAGTACATCTTGGCCTGAATCCCTGAACTGAAATGAAATATAAACCAAACAAGAGACTTGCTGGCCAGGTCCATGTCATTCTGACCTATTTGATTCCGCTAAACATATCATTTTAGGCCTGTAAATCACACATAACAGACAAATTCAGTTCCTGTTTTCAAAGTTAAACTGCCACACAAAATATAAATTTTATTTGTACTCTACAGTTGTGCACTATACCATATTGTGTATGTGCCCCACTTTGAGCCTCTGATATTGTGCATTCTAGAGTGCAGAGCTGCAGGAACCTGAAAAAAAATCTTGTTCACTTTTTCATGTTCTCAAGGTTAAATAAAAGCTTTCTTCAGAGATACTTAATTCATACTTGTCATAGGTAGCGTTGCTGGTAAACCGTGCATGTGCTGGTGAGTTCTGATCATATTCCCAGAGCTAAACTTTAACCTTTTGATAACCCAGTTGGTACCGAGAACCCAATAACATCTAGACAATTAACCAAAACCAATTTGCTGCTCTAGCACCAAGTCTTTCACAGCCCTTTGTGCTTTTCAAGTGCTGCCAATAACACTATGCTCCTGTATCCCTCCTGGGGTGATCTTACAGCTTTTCTTAAACTAGCAGTTCACATCTGCCTCCAAAGTAAGCAGAAGCCATTGTCTGTTTATATACCCCTGGATTAGCTCTCTAGGCACTGAAGAATCCAGAAATTAACCTAGATCTTCAGCCTTCTCTTCTGAGACACTAAATCTATTTCTAATCCGGCCTTAACCATACTAAGAGGCTGAATTCCCTTCCCTAACTCATTTAATGCTATTTTCTCATGTTCTCTGGTCTCTGTGTTCAGAATCCAAAAATAAAACTAGATCTTCAGTCCAACTATAACTGTAACTCCAAATTTAGGCAAATATCTTAAAAAGATAAGGAACTAGCTAGAATTATTGTTGGCCTTCACTGTTGTACCAACTTTACAGGCCTTGCAAATGCAAATAAATTAGCTTTTCAGTTTCTTCTCTCTGGGATCTGGAAATGTGTAATAGTAAAGATTTTTCACATCTAATGAAAAATTTATTTAAAATGCACTTTAAGCATTTTTGGTGCTAGCATAAATCTCTGCTGGTACCAAACCTGGCATCAGTGTTAGGAGTTTGCCAGTGCTACTCCAGGGAGTGCAGTGCTAAGCCACGTTTCTGTTCTCAGCCACAGGAGACTTGCCTGATATGTGACCTGTGGTAGGTTTACTTCTGAAGTGCATCACAAGGTTCCCTCCCAGTTTGAGTCTATTTAAGAAAAAAATGTATGAAGCAGGGTTTATCTTATATATACATCTTTATCATATATGTGTATATATCCTCATTACAAAATACACAAATCTCTTTTTCCTCGTGATATGATTGTTTTAAGCTATTCCATGGTCTGAAGTAAAAAGTTCTTACATGCATTAAATAATAGACCTTGCCTGCCCAATTCACTGTTTAAACAAGTTTGCTGCTCACCTTTAGAATAAAAATTCAGCACTCAGTTGCCAAACTTAATTAAAATTGTGTTATGTTTTCTGTATCAGAGTTAATTTTTTATCTTTTCACGGATGCTTCCTTGTATTTTTTATTCATGAGTGAGTTATTTAATAACATAACATGCCCAAGAGACTTCAGAATCCAGAATTGATGCTCACTAAAAACACTTAAATTCTTTTCCTTGCTTATTAAAAAAACCAAAAAAAAGTAACACTAATCTCAGAATTACTGGACAAAATAAAGATGTAGGTTTGGGGTTTTTTACTTTTTTTTTCTATGTGAACTCTGTGAAAATGCTTACAAGATAAAATGTCAAGATGAAGTGCTACCTTTAACTTCACTATGGTACAGTATATACAAATACATTATGTGCTATGATAAAATACTGAGCTTTAAAATACTTCATTACTCTAGACTGTGTAACTAAACCAATTTTGGATTTATTATCTCACAGCTCCAAAAACTCATTGTTTTTGAATAATTGAGAACTCGAGCTTTAGATTCTGAGATGTTAATTTATGTTACCAATATATGTTACATATAAAAAAATTACTGGTGGGTTGAACTAAGTACAAAGTTGCTTGTAGAGCTTATGAAATATTACAAGACTTTATTAACATTTAATTTTCTTCCTCATTTTTTTATTTTAAAATTATTTCAGTTTTAGTGTTTTTCCACCTGCTTTCCCTAAAAGTTACCCTAAACAACAGAACCCAGTTGTAAGAGTGATCTATTTAATATATTAACTCAGTCCTAGCATGCTAACAGGTGCTGAAAAGAAAGTCTTCCCAAGACTTTCCCAAAATTTCAGTGTCAATAAACAAATAAAAAAATGTTACTACAAAAATCTGTTAATTCCATACTCTGAAATAATTGAATGGATCATTGAATGCTTTGCTTACAACCGAATAAATTTAGGAAAAAAATTATCATAAACAAAGAATTAAACTGAGAGAGCACAGGAAACCTTAATGTAGCTATTTCCAAGTTGTTGATTGTGTGACTTTGAAACTAAAGTAGGGTTATTTTTTCTGTAGTTCTTTTTAGGTGTCTGAAAGTAAATTATTCATTTGTATTAGATCTTTCTGAATGTTTTAAGTAGTACCAGTAAAACTCATCTTGGGGAGATCCAAGTTCTGTTTTAATATTTACCTTAGACCTCTAAAGCACAGTGGGTTTCTTTATGTCTTTTTGCCTCTGAGTATGATAAAGTTTAATTATAGTTGGGATCTCTTTAATTGTCCCTTACCTACAAACTCTGGATTTGAGAGCATTTAGTAAGTCATGTAGCCCTCATAAGAAAAAAATGCTCTTTTCCTTTCAAAGCCTATTAAAAAATTCCCTGCTACCTTCAAAATCCCCCTAGACCTGAGAGCTTTTCTTTAAAAATATAAGCATAAAAATGCCTATTAATATTTCTGCCGCACTTGTTTCAATAAATACTTGGCTTTTTGTAATGCAGATAAATTAATTAAAATTGTCACAGTCTAAATGTGCAGAGCTCTCTACTAGCAGTAGCAACTTTCATAATTAGTCCTTACATGTAAAATACTTGTATTAGCTCTAACAACTGCCCAAACTCTATGCAGACAATTTTACTTCCCAGTGACCCTATCAATTTTTTGTGTTTAAATTCAATAGCTGCCCTCAGTTTCACATTCAGTAGCCTGGTGCCAAAACTTTTTTTTCTTTTAATTTTAGTTTTTTTCAAATATTTTCATGCATTTCTTCATTTAGGAAGACAAAATTTGACAGCTTAAATGCTTAGTTAACATGCAGTCTTCCTTTCCCTACCATTTTCCCATTTGGTACATGCTTAAAACATTTAGATGAATTTAGAGAACTCTGAGCAGAAACCTTTACTTGTGTTCTACTGTGTGGCTTAGGTAGATGCTGAGCTGGTGCCAGGTGCCCTGTACAAACAGAAGTCTTTGCAAACATGAGCACAATTTTGTGCCAAGCTTAACCAAGCTCAGTCCAATCCTTTTCCCGCCTCTGTATAGTGGCACATAGTTACAGCTTCCATCAAGAGAGCAGAGAACCTGAATTGTATGCCATGTGCTAGTCAAGGGAAATCATGTGATCCAGGAGATTATACCTCCATGAGAGTATTATTTTGAGGTTGCTTTGGGTTGTGTTGACCAGGCATTTTGCATCCTTATGGAAGCTGTTTTTCCATTCTAGAAAAGGTTCAAGATTAAGAGTGTGAGACCAGAGGATGGACTGTGCTTTCCTAGTTTGTAAAGGTATCTTTTCAGCTTTATACCGGCTAGCGCTTGTATTTCAATGCCTTAGAAAGCCTCGAGCAGCCTTGAGAGGTAGCACGGGCGATCTAGCACTTTAGTAGCTCTAAAATCGGTACCTGAATCAGCTGCAGAGCAAATACCATCAGCAGAAGCAAAGAGGGAGAAATATAGCTCCCTGCTCGCTCAATTCCCTGCAGTTAGAAGCCTTCAAATGAGACAGACGACCAGAGATGTTTACAGGAAGGTAGCTGAGCTGAGAGAGGGCGTTTGCCTCCCCTCGACCATCTTTTTATTCGGAGAAGTGGCAAGGGGATGACTGGGGGCGGACCCGGGGTGAGCGGCCAATCAGACACTGCTGAAGAGTCTGAGTTACATTTGGCTTTGCCCGCGCTTGGAACAAAGGAGCTCAGAGCACATGTCTTTGGGAGGGGGGATGGGAAGCTCAAAACAGGCAGCAACACTAGTTTAGTGACCAGGCATCTCTGCTGAGAAGGCAATTCCATTGTAATTCTGCTCCTTGTTCACCATCTACATTTTATATTAGATAGTTACCAGTTTGATAAACAACCCTCCTCATTTCCAGAAGATTGTCCTGGCTACCTGGTATCAATGTTATGTCTTTACTTCTTGGATGAAATCTTTATTTTTTCAGAAATTTGAAATCATGGATGATTCTCTAAATCCTTCAAAGTAGAAAAAGTCTACAGGAGATATGAAGAATGTCCTTTCCTCTCGCAAAATGACAACTCTTAGAGAACTGCCTGAGTCACTTGAAAGTGTGTGTGTGTCTAGACTGAGGAACAAAATCAAGTCCTTTCACACTTCACAACGGATGTGTATGCACATGTCTGCAGTAATCAGGTAAAGACAGAAAGATTGCATTCTTAGTATTTTTCCAGAATAAGACATGAAATCCCTCTTAGCTCTTTGTTGGAATGGAAATAAGCACACCAGGGATAATTTAGGCTATAGAGATGTTAATAAAAACATTTTCCTCGTAGTTTTTCTAGCAGCTCAAGGGAGGTGATCTTGCTCCTCTACCCAGCCTTAGTAAGGCTGCATCTGGAGTATCCAGTTCTGGGCTCCTCAGTACAAGAATACCAAGAAGCCCCTGGAGCAGGTCTAGCGGAGGGCTGTGAACAGGATTAAAGGACGGGAGCATCTCTCTTACAAAGGACGGCTGGGCCTGTTCAAACTTGAGAAGAGACAGCTGAGACGGGACCTTGTGAATGTCTGTCAGTATCTGAAAGGAGGTGTCAGAGGATGGATCCAGGCTCTTATCCGTAGTGCCAAGTAATAAGATGGAAAAACCTCATTGATCAAGATAAAGGCAGTTTAATAAACTCAAAAGCAAGGGCTGGGCACAGAAGCAAAGGAAAACAAAGCTTTATTCTCTACTTCCCATGAGCCACTTCCTGGTAAGCAGGGCTTGAGTATGCATAGCAGTCGCTCTGGAAGACAAGCATTGCAATGATGAATGCTTTTGCATCTGAGCAGATATCGTATGGTATGGAATATCCCTTTGGACAGTTTGGGTCGGCTGTCCTGGTTGTTTCCCCTCCCAAGATCTTGCCCACCTGGAGAGACAGTACTGATTCTGTGCCAGCACTGCTCAGCAGTAGCCAAAACACTGGTGTGTTATCAACACCTTTTTAGATACCAGTACAAAGCACACCACCACGAGGGCTGCTGTGGTGAAAATGAGCTCCAGCTCCATCAGATCCAGTACACTGATAAAAAATGAATTTCATTGAAAAAGAGCTGCCTCAAAATCTAGACTAATCTGCAAAAGCCGTATATTTTTATAGATGTGATCTCTGTCTTTAAAACTGAGCTTTGTGTATCTTTAGACATATTTGACAGTGTAAATGGGATGAGGTCATTTTGATGAAGGATTCTAGTTTAAATCTGAAGAATTGTGACTTAAACCTTTTCTATTATGTCAGTTATAGTACTCCTAACTTTAAAAAGATGCTGTCTCTAAGGACATCTGTTCTTTTCCACTGTCTCTTTTTTCCCCTCAACAACACTCGTACAGCTCATCATTAGCTGTAGCCACAGAGAAGTCATTCAAAACATCAGAGAACAAAAGACGCTAGATAGGAGCCTAAGAAGTTGCAACAGTTCAGTTTAGCACCACTTCATTGATGTATCTTCAAAACAACAGTGTTGTGGATGAGACAAAGTTGTAAAGTACATCTGAATCATCAGAATGCGTGCTTTCTTTTAATGGGTGGTGTAGAGGCCTAGAGACTGCACACAGTCCTCTTAATTCCTCCTGCTTGTTCCCCATGCTACATGAATTAGTGTACAGCCCTAATGTACAGCAAATAGCTGTGCTGATTTCCCAGAAGTGTGACATCTTCTCCCATAATGCAGCCCTCTCATCATTCCCTTCTTTATGGCATCATAAATAGTGTCTTCAGTCCTCTTTCAATGATTACCATAATTACTATGATGATTTTGATTTGATTACCATATTTCTCCTGACCACATCACCCTGCATCCTTTGCTTGCCACCCATCTCTGATTTCCTCATGTGATTGTTGATCATCACCTCCTTTCTCCATCTTTCCTAGCTGAAAGCTCTCCTCAGCAGGTTGGCCAGCCAGTTGGCAAAGATGATTTTGCCCCACTTGCTCAGATGGTTCTCCATCTTGCTAGAAGTCCTCCAATCCTCAAAAATAGTCATGAAAGCTTAATTCCTGATGATGATACCAAGTCTGCAAATAGTTGTTTACCCACAGGATCCTTCCAGTCCTCCTTGAGCTCTTCCCTCTCACCCGGAAGGATTACAGAGAAAGAACCCTGGGCTACCATGCCCTTGACCATTGCCCCAAGAGCCTTGCAGTCATGCTTGGTGCACTCTGGGTGTTTCCTGGTAATGTCATTACTGACCAGCATATCCATGCCATTGGAGAAATCGGGAACAGTGTGAGGGCTGGACAAGTCACGACAAGTCTCCTGACAACATCCTGCATCCCAGGCCCCATCCTACAGTGGGCAGTGCAGTTGCAAAAAAATCATCCTCTTTTTTACTGCAGAGCTTCATTTCTCTGGGTACACTGTATCCACACTGAGTTGTAGGCAGGCTGTATCCGTAGTGACAGAAAATCATTACGGTGTCTAAAAGATATGTAACCCTCAAAGGCATACTTTAAAGAAGCTCTACTAGTCAAGAACGTGGCTTTTGCCAGTCTGAAGAGGGTGCTTGTGCTCAGAGCTGCTGGTTTGATGTTCTCGAGAGATGCTCTACGGAGTTCCCATACCCAGGCCCCGGCAGAAGCGGGAAATGTGGGGGCTCTGAGGGGAGGACTGAGCTGCCCCAGCCGGATACAGCCGGATCCAACCATCCAGCTCAGGGCATGGCTGCGCCCACAGCTGTGGCAGGGGCACCTCAGCAACTGTGTGTGTAAGGAAGGGCAAAACACTGCACAAAAGGTGTTGAGGAAAAGACAGATGAGACAAACGACATTGTGAACACCAAGGTGAGAGCAGAGGGAGGTGGAGGAGCTGCTCCAGGCCCCGGAGCAGAGATTCCCCTGCAACCCCTGGAGGAACCTGCAGTGACACAGGTGGTTCCCCTGCAGCCCGTGGAGGGGACAATGCTGTCTGTCCATGGAGAACAACACAAAGAGCAGGTGGATGTATTGTGAAGGAAGCTGTAGCCATGGATATATACTGCTCCATGCTGGAGCAGACTCCTTAAAGAAGCTGCAGCCAGTGGGGGACATCATGCTGGAGCACATTTACCCTGAAAGACTCGCAGAGATGAAAAGTGGAAGAAAAAGGAGCGACAGAGAGGAGCTCATATGGACTGATCACAGTGCCCATTACCCATCCCCCTGTGCCACTTGGGGTTGGGAGAAAGACATAAAGGACTCAGGAATGAAGTAGTGAAGTTGAGCCTGGGAAAAGGGAGGGTGTGGTGAGGTCTTTGTTTCTCACCATCCCACTATATTTTGAATTTTCAGTAAATCAAATGAATTATACCTAAGCTGAGTCTCTTTTGCCTGTGATGTTAATTGTTAAATTATCTCAATGTCCTTTGATTCATGAGGTTTTCACCTTATTTTCTCCCCTCATCCTTTTGAGGAAGGAGAATTGAGAGAGCAACTGGGTAGGGGTATGTCTCTGCTGGCCAAAGTCGAAAGGCCACAATCTTTTGTCTTGCTGCAAGATGCACATGGAAACAAAGTTGTCCACATAGTAGTCACAGCAGGGAAGCCCATGTAGGACAAATTACTTGTTTCCAAAACATAACTTCCTATAAAATTCCCAAATGGGCAAAACAGCATTTTTATGTTGCTGCTGCATTGATTGCATTGATGTGTTGCTGCAATTTCCAATTTTTAATAGGAAGGTCATTCTTAAGGAAGAATTTCTGTCTTGAATTACGACAGGGTTTCTTGTCAGGCTTTGCTATCTGTCATAGGGAGAGGAGCAGAAAGTTGTGGAATAGAGAAAAGACAGTCCTATGATACAATTATGCTGACTTAGCTATCATCTATGGACAGGTGAACAACAGGTTGCAGCATTTCAATGTTAAAGTAGATTTGACATCCAGTGTATCCTTTTGCTCTTGCTGTTCTAAGTGAAATAAGTAAATAAATGACCACCAGAAACTCTGATGAGGTGTGTAAAGAGAGCATTCCAGAGAGATATCTGACTCAGTATCAATAACATAAAGGATGATTTATTCTGAGGCTCACTAGAAGAGCAGGAGCAAATTATGTGGCTCTGGAAATTATTTCATTTGAAATTGTGGCAAAACCCTTGATGCTAAGTCACAAAACAAGGAAAAAGTAATACATAAGGAGATAAAAGATTGAATGAAATGCTGAGATCATTATCAAGCTGTTATGTTTTTAATTATGGTCATAAGCATATTAAGATGGGCAATAAATTATTCTGGAGAAAAATACTACATTTCTTAAGTAAATTACTTTGAAAATATCTATTTCAGTGCTGATACTAACTTCTTGTGAAAATATTCCACTTATGGTCTTGAAATGTGAGAAGTAGCTTAAAAGATGCAGCTGATTTTGTTATGCAAAATATTAGAAGACACAGGAGAAAAAAAAGCAATATGACTATTTTATAAACAAGGAAATACACCTACAATTGCATAACCATATGCAGCAGATACAGTACATTGTGAACACCAACGTGAGAGCAGAGGGAGGTGGAGGAGCTGCTCCAGGCCCCGGAGCAGAGATTCCCCTGCAACCCCTGGAGGAACTTTGACTACATCAAAGTTAGCAGTAGTTTTCCATTTAGTAGGAATTTCTTTTCTTTCTAGTTGTCAAGGAATCAAGGGACTAGTTGGAAATCAAACAGTGCTCTTAAATTTTTCATGTAATTTTATTAATTCTTTCAACAGGGCATGTCAACCTCCATATGTTTAAAATTTCAAAATCAGTTTTCCTGTGTGGACTGTATCATATTCCAACAAAATTACTGAATTAATTCAGTCTGGTATTCAGTGTAATTATATTAGAATTTCACCCAGTAATTCTTGTGTTAAAATAAAGTTTTTTTAATCATATCTTGCTCAAAAATGAAACTTATGATTTCACTTTCTCACAGTTTTGACAGAGATTGTTCCAATAGCTTAATTGTTTGTATACTGCAAAATGTACTACATATTGGAATAAAATGAATTTGGAAGTGTACAGATAAACAAACATGAAGTCAGTAATAAATAAACATGGTATCACCAACACTTCATGTTACAATAGTCTAAAGGTTTTTGTTTTCTGAAGTGTCCTCTCTTTTCACGTTAGGAAATGATTTGAGGGTTCACAAAATTAATAGGTATCGTGACATTTTTTCTGGTTTTACACAGGAAGTTTTAACGTGAGAACAGTGAGAAACTTCTTCCACCCAGGCTTTCCTGCTTGAAGGAGAGACACAGCAATTTGTAAGTTTTCCAAGATACATACAATATATATCTATTTCAAGACATATGATCTTGGCACGTGACAACCTAATGGACAAAAGCCTACCAAGTATAGACATATGGGACTATTTACCTTAAACTTAATATTAATTCAAGTTTTATTGCTTTCAGTAAGCTGGTTTTTTGCTATGTTTTCATGATGTTTTCTGTTGCAGAAGAGTAACATGAACTGTGTATGTCAGTGAGACACCTCCACCTAATGCACAACTGTTCTTTTTATGTCTTTAAATGTCTTTGTTCTGTCTTCCTTATTTTCTGTCTCCCTACCTGAAAATCACAACATTTAAGATGTGCTGTTTGACCCAGTAGCAGACAGTTTTGGGTTTGCACTGAAAATCAAGGCATCCAGTTTATCTAAGCCACTTTGTGATAGAGGCTAAGAGTGGGTTCTTAGGAAATAGTATTCCTAAGTATGTCCTGACATGAACGTTTTTCATAGAAACTTCACAAAAGTCAGTATCCATACCATTATCTTTAATACTTTTTGAAGAATGTTTCTTCCAAAAATACACCAAAAATTTGAACTCATTTTGTCTTTATTAACCAGAATTTGCTGTAGCAATTAGTTAGCATTGTGAGACAGTAGGGTTTTTTTTAGAATTCAGAGTGATCATCTGTGATCACTTTACTTACTTCCAAGTATTCATTTGTGATTTTCCACTTCAGGAGTGTTACTAAAATGCTGAGACGCCTACAGGCATGCTCCTGACAGGAAAGAAGTTTCAGCAAATGTGTATCAACCTAAGTCATTATCACCATTCTAATTCCTCTTATGGATTTATCCTTAAGAGGAGTTATTAGGGAGCCAACAGAAATTCATCCATCTAAATCCCTTCGGATTTTTAGAGTATAATGAGCATTTTCATTTCCCATGTTGAGACACTGTGTGGTATCTCCTTACATTCCTCCATCATGGCACTTCACCCTTGCCAGAAATGGATGGATGAAACAATGTCTTCTGTCTTTGCAGCTTCTAAGGGCGTTGTTCAGTTCATCTCATTAACATTTGTATAGAGGCTGATCAGGACTACTACAGAAATTGAAAGTACTAATCTGAAGCTCACTGAGGTTAATGGAAGGATTTCCATTTACTCCACTGGGTGCCATGTGGCTCCTAGGCTTCAGAAAGGCAGGGACCTGACAGCCTTCTTAAGAACATTTCCTTTTATATGTTTATCATATGCTGGAGGCTTTTGTTGCAAGGCTAGAATGTCTGACATCTGCTCTTGGATGCTACCCTCAAAGATACTGCATGAGTGTAAATAATGACATACTGTGAGGGCTGCTTACCTAATGGCAATACTGAAAATGTAAAACTCTGCTGAGACATCAATGCAAAACATAATATGTCATTTATCTAATGTACTATTTTATCACAGAAGCCAGACTGTTAAGGGCACAATATTTTTCCAATCTGTTCAACTGTATTATCTGTCAGCTGGAATGTTATAAACACAGAATCAATCATCCCAAGCACAACGTTGCTGACATTGTTGTGTATATTTGTAAATGATATAACAGATGCCAGAGCTGTTGATGTTTATCTGAAATTCACAATGCCTCTAAATGAGGAAGTAGTGGGCAGGTAAAAGGTTTAAGGAAGAACACTTTCACAGTAATTTTATTGCTTGTCGTGTCTTGACACAACAGAACCATCCTCTAGGGCTGGCTGTCCTTAGCTCCACAATAGGAAAAACTACACATTTAGCATGTAAGCCCAGCCCAGAGTCCAACACAGATCTCACAATGCTAGTATTTGTCCTTTAGGAAGATACTCAGTGAGGAGGAGAAGAGATCCATCCATGTGTTACTTATGAGCCTGGCACAAGATTTCCCAGGCTAAAGGTTACAACTTAAGGATTTAGAGGTATGTGCACACTTTTAGAATTTTAATAACTCACTTTCTGTTCTTCCCAGCATTTTTAACATCTTACTTCAATTTCCTCCAAAATATCCTGATTGACCAGCCATAAGAGTGAGTAGATGTAAGAACCTCGCCCATTCTTCCAGCAGTTGTCCCACTGACTGGACAAAAGCAACAAACAGTATGAAAAACAGTAAGGGTATGTGAGCACACATATCTACTATCCAGTGATACTACCCAGTCCCTTTTGCCTACTAAGATGCTGGTTTGAAACATTAAACAGAAAGTTTGCTTCTGCCCTTTGTTGATAAATGGATCAAAGAGGAATCCAAAGTTATTTAAAATTGCAGATGGAGAGAAACCTCCGCAGGGAAAAAGTGTTCTGCCAGCATCTGCTGGCAAGTAAAGGTAACGGCTAATCCCCATTTGCAAGCAAGTTATGTAAGGATTTGAGGCATTTTTAACATTCCAACACGTTTTCATGGTCGAATTTTTATTCAGATTGTAAACTTGTGGCAAGAGATCTCAGTTCACGTGTTGTCTGCAAAAATCGGATGTTACCTGGTGTGCAACAAGCCAGTAATTAACACTTATGTGAGACACTGATTATTTATTTCAGAGTTGTGCAAGCCTCGGTGCTTGTGGAATTCCTCAAATCAAGCACACCAGCTATCAAAACTTTTTACTATTTATACATTTTAGCAAACAAAGGAATTAGTGTTCATTGGCTACAAGTTACATAGTTCTCTTATTAATTAGTATTCTGTCTTCTGTTGGTTAATGATTCTCTCGCCTCTCATGCTAATCAGTCGCCATGCTCAGTGTCTCTCTTCTTTTGGGTCAGTGGGTTTCTTGTGTCAGTGGCCCCTGAGTCAGTGGTTGCAGATCTCCCCCTGCCAGAATTTCCTTTTACCCAGTTGGAGCTGCTTTCAGCACAGTTGCTGAGTTGGGTTTATTAGTTTCTGCCTTATCTCAGAAGTTCTGCCAGTTTTTTTTGTGGCCCATAAATGCTGCAGCCTGTGACAGGATCAAGCTTGAAAAGACAAAAAGTGAGAAAATATGAAGGAGACCCCAGTTTATTTTCCCTGTCAGGTTAAGAATTTAGTCAAGCCCCCCAGGTTCCTCTGCAAGGAAACCCTGCTGCATTTGCTGGAAAAAATGAGCAGAGGACTAAGGTGGTAAGTACAGCAGTAAAGTGGTGATGATGGTGAACATTATGACTGGGGCAAGAGATAAAACTTTCCAGCAGTTGGGCTTCTCTATCATAGACTACAAAGTAGAATTAGGAAATATTCTAACAATTATATATAGAGATTAGTTATTTTGCCCATTCAAACACAAGAAAGCTTTTTTTCAAATGGGGAAATATTAATTACTGAGTAACCACACAGTGTTGTTTACTTTCTCAGTTTTCTTCAGGAGGCTTGAGACATAATATTTATATCCTTTGTGGGAAGAAGTCATTAGAAATTCTACCTCCAAATGGTCAAAGGATAATATACATCATGGCAGTAGCGCTGTCTTGGTTTAACCCCAGCTGGCACCAGGCACCACACGGCTGAATGCTCAGTCCTGCGCCAGTGGGATGGGGAGAGAATTGAAAGACTAAAAACTAGAAAACTCATAGGTTGAGATAAAGACAGTTTAATAGAGAAAGCAAAAGCTGCACACACAGGCTAAGCAAAACCAAGAATCAATTCATCACTTCCCATCAGCCAGTGGGTGTTCAGCAATCCCCAGGAAAGCCAGGCTCGATCACGCATAATGGTGACTGGGGAAACATCATCACTCCAAATGTACCCCCCTTCCTCCTTGTTCCCCCAGCTTCTTATATTAAGCATAATGCATATAGTTTGGGATATCCCTTTGGTCAGTTGGGGTCAGCTGTCCAGGCTGTGTCTCCTCCCAGCTTTCCAAAAAACAGGAAATGCACAAGTCCGCAGGATCTGATGGCATGTTCCTACAAGTGTCAGGAGAGCTGGCCAATACCCATGTAGGCCACTTCTAATAATCTTTAAAGGGTCATGGTAACTGGGGGAGGCTCATGACAACTGAAGGACAGCAAATAACACTCCTATCTTCAAGAAGGGCAAGAGTGAGTATCCACAGAATTACAGGACAGGCAGTTTCTCTTCAATGCCTCAGAAGGTGATGGACAGAAATATGATTTGGAGTAGTCAACATGGATTTTCAAAGGGGAAATAATACCTTTCCAATCTCATAGTCTTCCACAGTGAAATGACTGTGTCAGTCGATAAGGAAAGGGCAGTGACTGTTGCCTATCTTGACTTTATGAGGCTGTTGACATTGTGTCCATTACCTCCTAATAGAAAAATGGATGCGACATAGGCTACAGAAATAGACAGTGAGGAGGACTGAAAACTGCACTGCTGGGCTCAAAGGGCTTGTGGCCAACAACACAAAGCTGGGCGAGACACCAGGCACTAGCAGTATACCCCACAGACTGATATTGGGCCCAATTCTATTTGACATTTATGATTTAAATGGGGTAGCAGACTGCACTCTGCAAGTCCACAGGCAATACAAAACTGAGAAGAGTGGTTGGTTCCACCAGCCGGTTGTACTGCCCTTCAGACAGACCTCAGCAGGCTGGAGAAATGGGCCTAGCAGAATGTCATGACTGAGTCAGTGGTGCTGAGACCGTACTGGAGTACTGTGTCCAGTTATGGTATCCCTAGTACAAGAGAGAACACAGACATACTGGAGAAAGTCCAGCAAAGGGCCATAAAGATGACTTAGGGCTTGAAGCATCTGTCAGATGGAGAGAGGAGTCTGAGAGAGCTAGAACTCAGTTTGGGGAAAAGAAGGCTCAGGGGGACTGTATCAATATGAGGAAATGGAGAAGAGGGAAGTACACTGTTCTCATTGGTGCCTGCTGTGCCAGCTGGCAGGACAAGAGGCAATGGGCACAAACTGAAACACAGAAAAAAGATGTTTAAATATAAGAAAAGAAAACTTTTTATAGTGAGAGTCAAACACTGCAACAGGTTGCCCAGAGAGGTGGTGGAGGCTTAGTCCTCGGAGATATTCAAAGCCAAAGTGGACATAGTCCTGATTTACCTGTGATGCCTTGAGAGGCCTCCTAGAAACAGAAACTAGACAGGAGTAAGGGAATAAGGTAGGTATTTATTTGAAAGGCCTTCAAAGGTACACCCTGTGGCTATTGCCAAGATGGACCCCAATATGGACAACAGGTCACGAGTTCTTCACACTTTTATAGGCTTGGTTCATTTGCATATCAGGGTTAATTCTCCAATTAAAGCTTCAGTTTAATGATGCAATTCCTCTCAGCTTACCCCCCCTTTAGAGGCTTTTTGGTTTATACTTCTTGGGTCTAGGACGGTCTGGGTGTCCTTGAAGAGCAGGCCCGGAGAGGCTTTGTTATGTCTACCTAGCATGAGAGAGCAGAAATTAACAGGCTACAAGAAACTTCAGAGTTACACACTAAGCAGTACAGGATTTGAAAAACATAAAAGTTAAAACCTAAGGCATCACCTGCACTACTTTGAGCTAGGTGTTGGACTAGACAATTTCCACAGGTCTTTTGCAATGTCATCCATTCTGTAATTTGTTTATTCTAATTCTACTCTGAGTATTTTTATCCTCTTTGGCACATGATTAAAACAAAAATTACAATGTTAAAAGCAAATGGTATGCACTGCTGATTGACAGATCATTGTTCTTGAGACAATGAATCTCTCGAAAGAATGGTTCTCCATCCCCTCCTCAGTCTATCAAACTGATGATATGCATAAGGATTTTATAGGTTTATGAGCTTTGGAGAAAAGGTTGTCTAAAATGCAGAATGTTACTGTACATGTTAACACATAAGATGGTCAAATATTGTTCATAGATCTTTGCAGATTACTACTGAAATTTGAGAAGCAACTACAGAATTAGGTATGTAATGCTACCCACATTTCTATTTTCATACAGAGAAATTGGTGCAGATGTGTTGTAGGTGTATATAGTATCTTTTGTCAGTGCACCTGGTTTTATAACCAGGATAAGGATGTTTAGTCTAATTAAACAATAGATGTAATTTCATTCATTTATCTCAGATGACTTGTGGGAAAAAATTGAACATACCACTTTCAAGCAGAACTTCTATAATATAACCATTTCTTATGATTTCTTAGCTTTGTTCTTAAGGCAGACCCTAATTTTAGCTAATGAGATATTTCATGGTCTTTTTGAAATCTTTTTCATTAGTAGCAAATGAACATCTCCCTAGACGAGTGGCCACACATTCTGGCTATGTTCTGGGCATTTCTGCACGGTCTAGAGGAGTGCAGTGTCATAATTTAGGGCAGATATTTCCCTACCCAGATTGTCACCAGATGCCAGAGCATGCTTCTGATGCATGATATGAAATTCAGTCAGCAAGATATATCAACAGTAAGACCTTTTGTTGACTCCTTATTAATGGATAATGTTTCTTTTGAGAATGACAATCCTGGTTTCCATTTATAAAGGGAAAGATGCATAGCCTGAGGGTCAGAGTGTTAGGTGTGCAGCCCAATAAGGCAGCTTGTTATCAGCGATGAGAAGGTGCCTAAAGTTGGACTCAGGAGTACATTATGCCTGGATGTCTGGACCCAGGAATAGTTACTCACCCATACATAGAGTTGGTCTTTGTAGCTGTCATGACAGCAGACAGTCTGGGGATGCACAAACAGGAAACAATTGATAATCACAGGGGTGCTCACATACATTTTGAAAGATGCCTGGGACAAGCTGGAACTTTGAGCCTTTCTGGTGAGTCCAAGACATCTGGAGAAATCATGGGATTTGGTGCTGGGATGGTCACATCCTATCCTGTTCAGTCAGCTCTCAAATCTGTGCACAAAGACATTTTGCCTTGACAAAAACATAATAGCATGGTTTAGCTACTTTTCTCTATCTTCTGCTGACCTGGACCTGCCTGCCTTGGCCTCACCCACACAGTCCTCTTCCAGATCTGGCTCTCTTTCTATATCTGTACCACTCTCCCCTGGCCACTCATACTGCTACTGCTGTGTTCTCACCTTTATCTGATATTCTGTGTGCTACTGCTATATCTCATTAGTTCCTCTAGCTTCTACCAGCCCAAAAGCATCATATCTAAATCTGGAGTTCCAAAAAGAAATGCTTGGTCATGCTTGTTTGTCATGTAAAAAGGGGAGATTTCCTTGACCCTGTTTGATTTGTCTATCAGCACCCCAGCAAAGCCGAGACCCTTGTGCCCGGCCAGTCTGTCAGTGTCCCATTATGGGGACCCTTCACTGAGCAGTCCTGCTGGATGGGAGGGCAGGACCAACTTGTTCAGGGAAATGCACCAGCAGCAAAAGAGAGACCCCTCAGCAGGTGTTCCTCTTTACTCCAGTACGTTCCCGGCTGCTGGGGACTGCCAGCCCATAAGAAGGACTCATATCAACAGTTTATGGAATATCCCTCTTTATTAATATAAGGTCGTGACAACTTAAAGTTTGAGGATTGCTGGTGATAGTATCTGACTGCAGAAATATATTCAAAGCAATACATGGACATGCTCTAATCCCCAGTAAAATGTCCAGTGCGCACAGACTGTGATTCTTACCCAACAGGCATCCCTACAGGGGAGAAGACAGGTTCAGCCCATTGACTGATCCCAGCAGTTACAATGGAGCCTTCCCTAACTTTTCCCCATTCTCAACTTGGTTTTACACTATTGCTCTATGTTTAGGTAGAGCATGAGTGACTCTAGTCATGCCTATCTTTGTTACTGATTGGTGTAAAATTTTCTTGCTTTGCTTTTAAAGATACATTCAAAAAGAATTTAGAGTGCATGCCCAGTGAGGGGTGGTCATACCATGGAGATGAGTAACACTGGGATGGAAGTGTGCATTAATATTACAATTAGGCTACAATGAACCAAGTTCATGTGAGGAGAGAGATTTTGCCATAGTTGTTGGCTCAGCAGCAGGATATCTCCTGCCCTATCTGCCCTGGCTGACAGGTGTTATGTGGTTTATCAGCTGCAAAATACCATCAGGTTCCCTTCCCTTCAAGGATTTCAACAGAGACTGGCCACGGTGTCTCCACTGTGCTCCACCCTCCATTCCATCCCCTCAGCAGGTGTGTGTGTACAGGGAATCACTGTGGAATAGGTTTCAAGCATGCCAACTGCATTCCAGCCAGGGAGCAGCAGATGCATTTTACCCTATAATCCCCGTACTGTTATAATTTCTGTTAGGATGCAAATATAACTTCTCAGTGTCCTCTAATTTACCCCTAGCCATCTTTCCACAGTTGTTCTTTCCCCTTTTCTCTCCCACAATCTTAGCTCATCCTCTCAAAAAGTGTTATGGTCAGGTCAAGCTAGTTTTGGAAGCTGAATTATTTCAAGTTCATCATTAATATAATGAAATAAATGGCAGACATTTAAAAGTTCAACGCAGCCCATGTGGAAGTTACTTCTTGGAAAATTTAAAACACTGGTTTCTTCCTTTATAAACTGGAGGCTTTCTGAAATGAAAAAGTTGAATATTTAACAGAATTTTAGAGAAAGTATTATAATTATTACCAGCTTTTTACAACAAGGTCAGGAAATCAAGGTTTTAGGGATCTGAGTTACAAAGATAGTTAAAATGTTGAAGAACCCAAGTAAGTGAATAGCCAAGGGTAAAATATTGTAGTAGTGTTATTAATTGTAGCAGGATAAAGATACTTAGCAAGGTCTTTTCTCCCAAAGTTCTCTTATTTAGTCTGAGTCTTTGTGATGGTGCAGAAGACAAAGTTCCTAAGAGACACATCAATAAAAGTAGTAATACTGGATTCCTGTGGCATTCAAATAAAGGTGAAACTAATGTAAAAACACTATAGTATCCTTTCCTTTTTTTTGTAGCTATCTTAAATTTTCTAAGAAAATTTATGTGAGGCAACTTTCTTGCAAGCACTTTTGACTGTCAGAGTACAAGTGCGTAACACACTGAACGTGAGGAGAAAAGGTCTCATGCTGCTGTAAATACCTGTGGTCTTCCATGCCAGATTTCAAGATGGATTGTGTTAGATAATTTTTAAACTGTAGTCAGACAGGAATGTCACTATTTCTCCATCCTGTGTGATATGTATGCCAAATGACAGTTGTGGGTACAATTTAAGGTTTAAATGGCAACTGCCAAGTGTTGGCCAGTCCATAACTTCACTAAGATATATTTTCTGTTTGGATATTTTTGATATGATAGATTTTTAATCAGAATATAAATTCCGTGCCCATACCAAGCATGGCTAATTGTGGTCTTATTCTAGTGCCATAGATACAGAAACTCCTACATATCTCCTCTTCTGAATGGCTTTTACCTACTGTTTGCAGTCACCCAACATGATCTTTTATATGCATCATACATGAAGGAAGAACAAGCCTGTCAGTCATGCAGTATCTCATGCATGATCAGAAATCACCTGGGATTTCCTAGTGTATTCTTCAGCTGTTCTCCAAAGAGGATTCATTTTAATTTGCCAGCCTCTTTAAACATGAAGATGGCTATGAAGATTAAACTTCTGTCTTAAAAGAATGATTCAGTAATGTAAATATATGAAGCTGTAGGCAATTCTGAAACTGTGTAATGGTTTCTGTGGAGTGATAGAAGCATCAGGCTGTTGTTGCACGTTGAATGAATTTCAGCTGTATTTGCTGTAATACTGAAAGACAACTCACACGCTTAATGAAAGACTCAGAGTAACATAGTTCTGTTGGTATCTCATTTTAACAATATCTGTGTCTATTAAAATGAAAACTGCTCTTTGTTTTTAATTTACTCTCTGTGACTCTGCTTTGTCAGTCTCTCTAACAAGACACCTACCAAAAAACATTCAACAAAGGGAAAAAATTCCATGTTTCGGTCAAAAGAAAAATGATCAAATTTCAAGATAACACAATGATTTTAACTCAGGTAAATGCTTAATCTAAGTAGCATATGGCTTTTGTTGTGTGTGCCATTGGTCCGTATTTGTGCACACATAAAAATATATTTCCATTAACAATGTCAAACATGAACCTGTAATTTAACAGCCTACATTTGTATGGGTACCCAAGTCAGAGTTTAGTAGTGCTGAGCCAATAAAAATCATGCTGCTTGAAACATTTTATTTGGAGATTCAGTGCTCTCAACAGATCATATTATTATATTCCATTCCTTGAACTATATACAAATAAGAAGAAAGACAACGACAGGAAATGGAGATTGTGAATTTCAGCATGAAGGTGCTATACATGGTGCATATATATTTGAACACTAACATCATTAAGGAAATAGTGGACTCTTAGAATTTCTTTGTGGAAAAGATTTGTTCTTGATTTGACTAGATCTCAAATTGCACTGTATTTAATTTAATCAATGACTCTCTAACAGTAAAGACACAATCCTAAACCCTGTATCACTTGAAAACAAAATTTGTTGATTTCTCATCTCTCTGTCAGATTTGAGAAAAGGATCAAGAGTTCATATTTTTCCCAGCTCAGCATGTCTAGGTGCATATTTCAACAGAACACTTTGGGAGGACTTTAATTTGTATAATTTGCTCTTTTAATTTAGAAAACGTATACAAAATAATGTAGTTTATCTGTGGGTTGCATGAGATAAGGCCAACTCTCAAAAAGTCAAGGCCAATTTGCTGCAATTTGGAGAGTAAAGTAGTGGGAGTTACTATGTAACAGATCCAACTGAGTGTGAGAGAGCAAAATTTACAGGTTTTGTTTCAGAGTTCTTAAAATTAATCCTCATCCTCATTTAGGAGACATTCATGTAATAGCATAAAGCCTCTTAGTCCTTAGGGAAGTGCTGTGGACAATGCTTCCCATTACATCAGAGATTGAGCTGTCTGTACACTGAAATCAATACAGCCAAGAAGATGATTTCGTATATCCCTTTCTCAGCTGTGATTCATCATTACAAGTCATATTGCTTTCAAAGATTTTTTTCCCTAGTTTGACTGTCCTGAGCAACTAAAAATACATGTTAGGAAAACAGAATTTATCAAATTATTTTTCCATTGAGAAGCCAAGACCTGTTTACCTGTTTCATTTTGAAAATAGTCTACAGAAACTTGAGAAAATAAATTAAAATGATCAGGATATGTCCCCATTTTTTTTTCAACCACTGCTAACAATGTTAGCTGCTTACTCACCATGTAGCAGAGAAATTTGCAGAAATAATGGCCAAAGGATGAAAATGAGAGTGAGAAAAAGGAAAAAGCTTGCAATAAAACCAGTGAGATTGATCTCGTCTGGTTCCAGCCATGTAAGAATTTGGCTTCTGAGGTGATCTCTTGGTTTAGGATCTCTCTGCAGTCAGAATGGACAAATAATCACCTCATAGTGGTGGGTCAGCTGTTGATATTTAGTGATAGTGTTCAAAATTCAACTTCAGATTATACCACCAAATATCTATTTTATGGTTAGCTGAGTAACTCTTTTAATTTTGGTTGACTCTGTTGAATAATAGTCCATTGAATATAAATTCAAGAAACAGCATACCTACAGACATTTATGTGTAAACACCTGCCTTTGGGTGTCTTAATTCTGAACTGAGTTCCTTCAAGGCTGCGTAGCAGGGGGAGAGAATCTCTGCAGAGACTTCCACAATCAACCATCTGTTGTATGCTGCCACCTACACACTCTTAATTCATCATAAATGTAAGGCAAATGTATTATTTTAAGTTTCAGTGAAAGAAGTTTAATCTAATGCACTTTAAACACATTTGAAATGGGCTAGTAATGCACATAGGGTTGGGTACCTCAGTGCAATATATTCACTCTGATCCATCAAACTATGTCTTCAGTTGGAAGGGACCTTAAAGATCATCCAGTTCCAATCTCTCTACCATGAGCAGGGACACCTTTCACTAGACCAGGTTGCTTAGAGCCCCATCCAACCTGACTTTGAACACCTCCAGGGCATCCACAGCTTCTCTGGACAACCTGTTTCAGTACCTCACCACCTGCACAATAAAGAATTTCTTCCTAATACCTAATCTAAACCCACTCTCTTTCACTTTGAAGCCATTTCCCCTTGTCATGTCTCTACATCCCCATGTATATTCCCTCTCCAGCTTTCTTGTAGGTTCACTTTAGGTACTGGAATGCCACAATTAGGTCACCTCTGAACCGTCTCTTTTCCAGGCTGAAAAATCACAATTCTCTCAGCCTTTCCTCATAGCAGAGGTGCTCCATCCCTCTGATCATCTTTGTGGCCTCCTCTGGACCCGCTCCAACAGGTCCATGTCTTTCATGTGCTGTGGATCCCAGAGCTGGATGCAGCACTGTAGGTGGGGTCCCAGCAGAGCAGAGGCACAGAATCCCCTCCCTCTCCTGCTGCCCACGCTGCCTTTAATGCAGCCCAGGATGCATTTGGCTCTCTAGGCTGCAAGGGCACACAGCTGGGTCATGTCCAGCCTCTCATCCACCAGCACCCCCAAGTCCTTCTTGGCCAGGATGCTCTGGATCTGTTCATCCCCAGCCTGTGTTGATACTGGGGGTTGCCCCGACCCAGGTGCAGCACCTTGCTCTGGTCTTTTTAAACCTCATGAGATGCCCATGGGCCACTTCTTGAGCTTGTCCAGGTCCTTCTGGATGGCATCCTGTCCTTCAGGTGTGTCACTGCACCACTCAGCTTGGTTTCATCTGCAATTTGCTGAGGGTGCACTTGATCCCTTCATCCATGTCCTTAATGATGATATTAATTACACTGGTACCAATATGGACTCCTGAGAGACACCACTTTTCACTCATGTGCACTTGGATTCTGAGCCTTTGACCACTACCCTCTGGATGTGACTTGTCAACCACTTTCTTATTCATGTAACAGTCCACCCATAAAATCCATCTCTCTAATTTATAGAGGAGGATGTTTTGTGAACTATGTCAAAGTCTTTACACAGGTTCAGATAAATGACATCTGTAGCTCTTTCTTTGTCCACTGCTGTAGTCACTCTACTGAAGGAAGGCCACTGGGTTGATCAGGCAGGACTTGCCCTTGGTGAAGCGGTGCTGGGTGTCTCAAATCACCTCCTGTCCTCTATGTGCCTTAGCATAGCTTCAAGCAATAATCTTGAGTTAGATCTGATTTTTATTCATTAGGTCCCTGATGTAAGTGCCTAAACCAGAACTGGTCCTCCCTGAGTGAGAAGAGACCAAAATGTGTCCATTTAAGCTCATTCTTCTTGTTGCCAGAAGGAAATGCAAAACTCTTCTACTTTGCATTATTTAATTACTATTTATTGAGCAGAAAGGAAGGAGGAAAAGGAAAAAATGAATCATTATTCCAGTGATCAGACAATTTATTTGAACTATGAGAGAATTTTTTTCGTCCTTGCTTCACTGTTCTGGTGATTTCATTCAAGAAAGGTTGATTAAAAGAAATGTAGGTTTCTCAAGAAATCAGCTAGATAAGGCAGAGCTTTTGGGGTTCTAATGCTTGATTTTATGTGCCTCAAGTTGAACTAATATGTAGTGCATAATCTTAGTGACCAGTAGACCTGCAGAGCACAGCACTGTGTAATATCACCACTAAGATAGAGGACAACTGTGTTTGTGGAGCACTGATCTTGAGGAAACACGCCCTCGCTTTCATCCACTATTAAGTTGCTTTATCTTGCTCGCCTTTGCACTTCTATGCTCAGTGGCTGGTTTGGCACACAAACCTGCATCTGAATACATCCAGTATGCTCATGGCCTTCGTGGTTCTGGTCAAATTACCTCCCAAAACCTCAGGAGACTCATCTTTGAGTGCTCAGAGTGCTGCAGATGGATATGGGCCTCCACTTTTGTGTTGTCTCTGTTGGCTCCATGAGGATAGGTCAGATAATCTTCAGCAGCTCTGTATAGGCACCTGAATCATTCCTGAAATACCTAAAAGCTGTTCTTCTAACTCTAGGATAATAATCCTTTCTATAGTCAGTGAAGAGAAAAATATACTAAGAGAGGGTGAGTCAGGTAACTAACTCATCTTAGACACCTATTTTATGATGCTATGAGTCATTTGGTGAAGATACTTCTTATACACCATTATATATAAAGGGAGGAACTGAGTTAGACATCTAACTTTTTAGACACAGATTTTAGGTGAAATGAATCTTCTTTGTACTCAAAACTAACTGTAATTTAGCATCATAATGTAAACATGTTGACTTCTATTTTTGGTCTAAAACCCAGCAAAGATGTACTTAATTTTCCAGCTGATTTTAATAGCTGTTGAGTCAATCATAGACTGAAAGCTTGGGGGGATGGGGGTAATTCTGAGAAAGGAAAAAAAGTTTTTGTAAATGAAACACCTCCCTCCAAAAAAAAAAAAAAGACAAAACATCAAAAAAGAAAACACTAGTAAAAAGTAAAAGGTATTTGTACAGAAATTGTTTGGGTTTAGAATAATAAATTTCATAATTCTAGAATAGAAAGTAAAATGTTTCTTCTAAAATCCTACTACGTTTGATACTGTGCTATCAACAAGAGACTGAAAAAATCATTGACAATGCACATCTATAATCTAGAAACAGGAGTTTGTAGAGGAAAATCAGGTCATGATTGCACAGCAGAGTGTGTAAGAATGAGCTCAAACTAATGTAAAGTCTGCTCAGATGTTTCTGATGTATGCTGAGTTGCCCATAGACAGGCAAAAGAGAGACTTGACTTTTGTCTCTGAGTAGCTACATAAGGAACAGAAAACTGCTAGTTGAAAAGCTTTCCAAATCTAGTAAGTAAGGTTATAAAAAAATCTAAAGATTAGAGCCTGAGGTAAGTAAAATTTGGATTATGACACAAGGCATGAGTGAATTAGGTACAGGAAAAAGTTCAGATAAAGAAAACATGAAAATTCAGGTAAACCTGGTGGCCACAGATATCCTAGATTTCAGAGATCACAGTGGCCTTCTCAGTCTGGGACTATCAACATCTGGAAATTGCATAATGACTTAAATAGAACAGGACCATTGGTGATCCTGGTAGCAAACATGGCTTTTTCTCTGTGGGACTTGCTGGTGATCAAAGATCTATCCCCAATGACAAGAGTTAGGAATCCAAAATAAAATTATGATACACTTTTAGTATTTCTTCAAACCTCTCTGGGAATTACAATTGCCACACTTGCTATTGTGGTAAATTAAAGTGGTGGTGTCCTGTCTCGTGAATTTTCTTGTAGATGAAAAGCAATTGTTATTTAAAGCTGAAAAGCCAGAATTTTAAGAGCTTGTTAGACTCTGGTACACTGGGTATCTCCAGCAGCTCATTCTAACTTGATGTAGGATCGTTCTGCTCAGCTGACTCCTTGCTTGCTTGCTTGCTAGCAGGAAAAGTCTTCTCTGCTTTAGATTTACTCTGATTCTGTCACCTACCTTTATTTTTATATCAAGTCTTGACAAAAACTGGAACAAAATAAAACCTCTTCAGAGCCTGAGTATTAGAAATCCTTGTCTCTTTTTGTGGCCATGCACTTCAGCCTTGTTGCAGCTGGAAGAGGCCATGTGCCTTTTATGGCCTCATGAATATATCTGGCTTTGTTGTAGAAAGTGACACTGCTCATCTGACAGAAAAACTTCATTAATAGAAATTATTTGTGGGGAACATTCTGGCAATTCAGCTTAAAATTGTTTGCTATTTTGTTCACTGTTCAACTGGAAGTTTTTCATGACTGAGCAGACGGGGTTTATGAGCGTACTTTGAAAAATGCGTAAAGACACATTTCCTTGTAGATGTAATTCTTTATTTATCTCATGATGTCTATTAAATTCAAGGCATACTAGATCTAACTGTTGGAAAAAAGGTTTCGGATATGTGGTTTTTAGGTGAAGATGTTCTTGGCCATTACAGATAGAGATTACACAGTCTGAGGATTTTACTAATTCAGCCACAATACAGGACAAATGAGAAGAGATTGCAAAATCTACGAAGGTTTTATTTACTGAGAGAAAGCACTAAGCAGGAATTTCTTAGTATATGTGAATGGACCTAGATAAACATCTCTTAAATTTAAAGTACTTTAATGGTAGTATATGGACAACCATGTGTTTTTACCAACTTGAGTCTGAAAACAGATTTTCCAATTTTCTATCACTTTAAGTAGAAAAAAAAGATAAGATGAATCACAAATCATCCCTTTGATATTAAGGGATGAGACTACATTTTGGAAACTATGCAAATCTAAAGTAGTAACAACAAGCAATAAAGTAGTACAGTTGTCTTCATTAACACCAGGCAATTGCAGATTACTCATCTTTATGCAGGCTAGCACATGAGGTGAGCGAAGCATGTGCTTTGTTAGCAAGTCTCAGTAATATGTTCTGAAACAAAGAATTAGTAAGGATCAGAAAACCAGTTCTATTCAAGATTAGCATAAGTTATCCTGTTTATTAATCTTTTATGTTTATGCAGGTAAATGGAAGTGCACAGGTGCACGTAGATTTGCAGTATTTGTAGCACAAGTAGAATATTGTTACAATCTCATTCTCCAGATATTTCTGAAAAAAGAATGGAATACAAGTGCTAATTCTCAAGTTTCTTACTGAAGACCTTTTACTGATCATTGTCTATATCATCAATAAAGATATTGATACACCACTTGATACTGTTTTGTATTGGACATTGAATCATTGACTGCAGCTCTATGTGTGCATCCATCCAGCTTATCGCTTAGCCATCAAATATATCATCCATCAAATCTCTCCTATTAGAGACAAGGATGTTGTCTGAGACCCTGCCAAAGCCCTTACAGAGGTCCAGGTAAATGACATCAGTTGCTCTTCCTTAGCCACTCATGCAGACACTCCCATCAGAGAGGCCAGATTAGTCAGTCCTGGGCACCCTACTCAGGTGACCCTACTCTTGAGTTGGAAGTTGGACTAGGCTATTTCCAGAGATGCCATCCAAACTTAACACTTTTGTGATTTTTTTGACTATGTTCATAATTTTGGAGAGTGTCAACTTAAAGAGCAGTATTATTTCAGTGATGTCTTCTTTTTCAATCCAGAGGTAAAATTGTAAAAGTGCCTAAACAAATATGTCATCCAAAAAGTTCTTTGAGAACTGTAAATATTTTTAGTGATTATTATTTGTATTAGGCTGCAGAATGTATGAGTGAAAAAATCCTCATTTTAAATATGAATTACTTGATGCAGCCTGATTGAAAAACAAAAATATGTCACTTGCTTCCATGTGGAGAAATGAAGTTATTTGATGAGGCTCTTTATCAGCAACAATGCTATGAATTGGGAAAACCTAAATGTATTCCCACCACTTACCCAATTGATTATCATCTCCCAGAAACTGTTACTGTTACAGAAAAATGGATGTTGTAAATCAGGATAGACCAGATGAGTGTGAAAAATCTAATCTAAGTTGTAGCGATAAGGAGCAATGCAGATTCCCCAGGCAGGTGCAAAGGAGAGCTGCTTTATTGCAAAAACCTGGCCTTTTTAAGCACTTAACCAGTTATCAGTTCACATAGTTTTAAGGCATAACAAACATAATTCAACCAACCACCATACACCACGATGTGAGCACGTGACAGTCACACAGCATGTTTTTCTACCCCTAATTCACCTGTGTCTCTTTCCCACAGTCCTTTTCTACTTAGCCAAAGTAACGGGCCTGAGCCATGATTTTACAAAGGCAACAAGGCCTTCATTTTATAAGGTTTTACCTATGTGCAATGCTAAGTCATTGATTTCATTAGACTTCCTCTAAGATGGTGAGTTTTCCTTCTTCCGTATGTAGACAACCCTTTGGACTGAGTTTTGAGATTATAAGGAGAAATCTGGACAACTGAAATTAGGTTACGAATTTTTTCAGTCAGCTACTTTATTTCACTAGTGGTCAACTTTTGAAAAGGAGTCCAAAACAATTTGATGTGAACATGTTATATCTGACTGTCAAAGAATCATCTCTAATCTTGTTCTCTATTAACAAGAGCTGCTACAATTACTGATTATCTCAGCTAGTAAAATGGAGCGCTTTTATTCAGGACTTTGTCCCACAAAATGAAGATCCTATCCTGTGTTACCATCACTTTTTCATAGTATTGGATTTCAAAGTGGTTAGTATCCAGTATAAAGCATAAACTTAGCAAAAGTAAAGAGTGAATAAAATTTTAAACTCTAATTTTATTAACCAGAAAGAAGACCATTAAGAGAACAATAGAACCATGTACAAGCAGAATAGCAGAACCATGGTAGTCCTTTAGCAGAAGTTTAAAGCAGACCCTTAGCACTTTTAAAGGTGTAGTGCCTCTGGGACTAACAGACCCAGATTTACCTCTCCTAATTTCAACTGCTTAACTGAGGAACTTTGGTGTTCAATGAAGAGAGGAAATGACAGATATTTTCAGAAGGCAGTTCACGCTGATCTGTGTTCTCAGATAAGACTAAATTACTGTAGACACCTATTTATTTTCATCACTGAAATTCCTGGGTGATTAGATAACTCACCCATCCGATAAGAGTCAGCTGAGTGTATAAGTGTAAGGAATCTAATATGCTCCTAAATTTGGATTAGCTGTGGAGGTGAATTTTCACTGGAACTGAGGTGGTTTCTCAAGTTCTACCAGTGAAGGGTCTGAAACAAATGCCATCAGTGTGGATTTTTACCTGCATCCATCTTTGGGATGCCAGTCGCAGTGGGTCTAGTAAAGGGAAAGAGTCCCAGCCCCCAACCTGTTGCAGTGGGGATCCTGCAACACGCATATATCAAACCAGGAGTCCCGTGGAAAGGAAATATATATGGACAGACAGATTCTTGCTAGATGTTTCAGAGATGTTTTTTTCTCCAGCCGCATGGCCGGAGCTCTGCTGAGGAACTGTTCCAGTCACGGGACCAAGGGTCCTTCTGCCCGCGCAGGGAACACAAACCAACCAATGGGAACGAGGCTGAGCAGGGGCAGGGAAGCCCCGTGTCTGTGCCCTCAGGGCCCCTCTCCCAGGGCTCCATGGCAGGGGAGGGACCCCAACACCTCACCCGTTTTATTTTAATAAAAGGAGAATGAAAACAACTGGATAAACATAACAAGAACAGTTTCAAAACAAAACAAGCCACCCTCCTGAGTCTATAAATGTCCAAACAGATTCTGTGGAACATCTTAGGGCTGACAGAAGGGAGACAGAACTCTCTGAGCATGCTTTGTGGGGAAACTGAGGCAGGAGAGGGTTTAACTTCTTCCCTTCCCCTTTTCATCCCCCACTCGGCATTGGAAAGGGATTTTTGGGGAAACAGTTGGCAAAAGCATGGTTTTGTGAGGGAAACCATGGATGAAAAAACGGATTGGGAATACACTGGGGGTAATAGGACATAGGGTAAAAGGGAAAGGTGGGATTAGGAGAGGGAGACTGTAGGGGGGGCTTACAATGGAGATATTGTCTAACATGACTACGATTTTTGGCATATATACTGCCTTTTACAGAAACACCATCAGGCCCAGTGACCTGCGATGCTTGTAACCCTTTTCTCCCTAGCACAATTTTGAATTCTACCACCTCTCCATCTCCCAAGCTTGGGATGCATTTTTCAGGGTTATTCTTTTTAATAGCAGTTCTATGCACGAATATGTCTTGCTGGTTGTCACACCTTGTTATAAAACCATAATTTTGCTTAACATTATACCATTTTACTATCCCTAAGGTCTTAGTTACTATGATCTTTTCCTTTTTCTGAGTGGCTGCTGTTTTCTGTCTCGCTGCGTCTTTGCTGTCTCTTTCGGTCGCTCCCGTGTTGGAATTGTCGGGGCTGCTGGTGCCTGCGCGCTCTTCCCGGGGTCGCGTTCGGGGCTGCGCGGGCCGGGCCGGGCCGTGCCGCTCAGTTCTCCGTGCGTCGCCTCCTCTGGTCGCAGCTTCACTGCCGCTGCCAGGCGCTGTACCCACATCTCGGCCAGGCCCCCGAGCGACGACTCCCCCATGCCCTGCTCCAGTGCGTGTTGCGGTTCGGCGCGGCTCCATTCCACCGCCACCTCCGCCAGCCGCTGCCCGCGCGCCGCCCCTCTCGGTCGGGCATTCTCGGGGCTCGCTCCACCACGTGCTGCGCAGGGCCGGGCGGGCACTGCCGGGTCCCGCCCCTCCCGCCGCTCCTCGCTCCGCCACCGACACTGCGGCTCGCGTGGCTCCGCCCGCGCGCGGGAACTGCCTCACTGCTGCTCGCAGAGCGCTCAGTGCACGTGGCCTGGGTCGCACGGTCCCTGCGCCAGGCTTCCCTTCGCCAGGACACAGCTGACATTGTTCAACAGTCTCGGTAATTAAATAATATTCACGAAAATATTCTTCCATCGGCATATATTTTGACTCAAATATTAACTGTGTCCAAACGGTTTTCCAGAAGCCCTTGGTAAGAATTAAATCCCAAGAAACATAGAAAAAGTTCTTGAACAACCATGCCAGGAAGTGTTTCAGTTCTTTTTGAGCTTGAATCAAGCTAAAATTTACAAATCGTTGTTCAAGAATCATTTTAAGATAAATGTCCATATGCGGCTCTGAGAGCCAAGAGTCTTCCCACGGTTCCTCCATAGTTTAGATATGGAATAGCAAAGCAAAACCAAGAAGAGGAATCCAAAGTTTCCAGGGTTTACTCACACAAATCAGTCACTTAGGGATCGGGGATCGTTCTGCTCTCAATTCTCCACCATTATGTTGCAGTGGGGATACTGCAACACGCATATATCAAAAGGAAATATATATGGACAGACAGATTCTTGCTAGATGTTTCAGAGATGTTTTTTTCTCCAGCCGCATGGCCGGAGCTCTGCTGAGGAACTGTCCCAGTCACAGGACCAAGGGTCCTTCTGCCCGCGCAGGGAACACAAACCAACCAATGGGAACGAGGCTGAGCAGGGGCAGGGAAACCCCGTGTCTGTGCCCTCAGGCCCCCTCTCCCAGGGCTACACGGCAGGGGAGGGACCCCAACACCAACCCTTCCTCCTGCCAAACCGATTTAAAAAAAGAAGGGGATGCCTTACAAATGAATTTACATTCCTTCAGGTGTGCAGAAGTACTTTCTCCATGGCTCCCAAGGAGTGATGCAGCTCTACTCCTTCTTTATTTTCTACACTGACAAAATGCCACAATTCTTTCCTGGTGCTGGAGATAGACAGGAATTTTTTTTTTTTCCATGCTGTGAAAATAAAAATTTTTAAAAATATATTGCCATGGTGAATTACAACTAACTCTGCAAACAGTCATTGTTCTCTGCTTTGGAAAGACTGCTACTCTAATTTGTTTGCATTTACAACCTGTAAGGGTTATCTAACAGAGAAGCTATGTTTTAACTATGGAAATTTCGAAGCCATAGAAAAAAAATTCCAAAGAAGAACATAGTTAGAACTGCCTTCCTTGTGAACCCTTATAGTTTGACCATACACCATTTATTACGAGAAAAGTATTTTCTTACAAAATTATTTAATTATTTTCTAGCCTTACCTGGTACACCCCTCCCTGTTTTTGTTTTGGTTTGGTTTGGTTTTTGTTTTTTTGAGGGTTTTGGTTGGTTGGTTGGTTGGTTGTTGTTTTTACAAAATTCTGTCCTTAAGATAATGTATCCCTTAATGGATTGGACAGGGCCGCTAACTATGCTGATCTCTAATTTTTGCTATTGGCACTTTCAACACAAAGATGAGGTCTATTGCTGTTTTGTCTATATCCTGATACTGCCACTACTGTCAGTATGGTAAATTTGAACTGCACAGCATTTCAGAACAAGAATAAAGAACAGAAAAGATTAGCTCAGTTTATTTCAGAATTTTCTAGTGCATCATTTGAATGATTCAGTTCTTGTGTTGTTTTTAAGCTTATTTTCCCCATAGCATTCAGCAGTTCAGCAGTTGAAAGCTAGCTCTTGCATCTCTAAAATTTCATGTGCTTGATTCCCAGCTGTTTCAGCAATCTTAAATCACTATCCACTCTTGAAAATTGAGACCCCAATTCAACATTTTTAGTTCTGTAACTTTTTATTGGCAAAGAGAGGTGAGATTTGGAGAAGTGTGGCATCAGCTGAATAACCAAGATGGGAATCAACAACCGGAAGATTTGCATAGATCTTTAGTTACCTGAAAACAGAGGTAAAGAAACTATGTAATAAGTATATAAAATTACCTTCAAAGTCAGAATTATACGTTGAAATGTTGTACATAATTTAGTCATTTTTTCAGAATTTTTAGGTGTTTGAGCGTTCTCTTAAATCTTGCTTCCACAGGCTGTATACACTTTAAAAAAATGTAGCCTTCTGTTGTGAATGAAGACAATGTCAAGACAGCAAAAAGACAAGAGACCTGAATAGCTTTAACAGTCCTTCCCTATCCAAAATTATTTAAATTACTGTGGAGTTGTGCTCTTCAATAGAATGGGATGTATTTTGGGGAAAGAAGGTTACTGGCACTATTTTTTTCCCCTAGAAGTTTAATTCTGATATAGTGACTACAGATATGCGGAAGAGTTGGTAAACCATCTCTTACCAGGAGTTGAAGGGCCAGTGGGATGCAACCTAAGAACACTTGAAAATGCTCACAAAATTACATGCAAAGTGGTTCATGTGACAAGAACAATCGCTTCTGTCAATTCTTTCAGCTTTCTGATGTTTTATATAGATGATTCCTTTTCATTTGATAAACTTCCAGTTTCATCCACATTCTGAGTCACCCAGAAGTTTTGGACAGATCTGGTAGAAGAGATACAATGCTAAATATGCTTTGTAGACTATGTCTCTTCTTTAATCTTCTTGTTAGCTTTTCATGCTTATTTAGGAAAGAGGGAAACAAATCAGGAGAAAAATCGCAGGAAATGTGTCACAGTAGTACCCTGCAGAAAAAGAGCAACAGCATAGAAGGAAGGCTTTTTGTGATTACCAGCAGTAAGGGGATACTGTTTGCTGTTAGCAGAAACATCCCTTTTATTAATTCAAAACAGAATATTCAACATTTGATCATCTAATGAACAGAATCCTTATCAAAGATCTTGTCTTGATGGGCCTTGTCCTTTTGTATTGGAAGTTTTCAGCCAGAATGGATGCAGAGCTGTGTTTCTAATAAGTCAGAAGTAACTTCTTAACACATATGATTTGCCTGTTATGCCCTCTACTGAGTACTGACAGATGCAGGCGTGCTGGGCTGAAACTGTCTTATTCTAGTGTTGCACAGCTTTCAAGCAAGATGTCTGTCCTTTGACTTTTTGAAACTTAGTGAAACTATGAACATCTCCTGGCTTTTCTGATTTTAAATCAATATTTTTTAAAACATATTTTAACCAAAAATCATGCATAATGTTTCATTTTTTAGTCTTGTTTTTCCTGCTCTTACTTTCAGGAAGAGCCCTTTTTTTTAGGAGTGAAATCTTTCTCCAGATTTGAAAGTGACTTACTTCTCATTTCTGCATACAAGTTCATGAGGTATCATGGAGAAAATATGCATGAATAAGAGTGTTACAAATGGCAAAAGGTGTAAGTGGACACCTTTTAAGGAAATAATTTTCTTAAAACTCCCTTTATTTCTTTTGCCTCATGCTATTTCATTTTATTTACACAGAAAAAGAATTATTACACTAGAAGCAAGGACCCTCCAAATGAAGGCAGGTAATGAATGAAGAATTAAGCTGTCCACCAAGTAGAACAGATTTGCTGGTTAGTGAGTCCAAGAACCTTGGCTTTACCTCCCGAAGAACATATGGACAAAAACCCCAATTCATTCCCAATCTTTAACTGTTGGTGGTATCATTGTTTTTCTTTCTGCATCATCTGTTTCAAATCATCTATAAACTTAGGTCATCTAGGAGGTCAAACAGAAACAGAAATTCATTTCTGAGATTTAAACATCTAGGGTTTGGTCTTTACCATTGAAACCAACTGTTTTTAACTTTGTTTTTTTTAACTTGGACAAATTACCTTCCTTGGTAGAAAGCTGTCAGCTACATTTCTAGTATCAGAGGGTTATGTGTTATGGCTCAGTGGAAACTTGAAATAATGATACTTCAGGTTTTTATTCTTCTGCTATGCCTATTAGATGATAGCATCACATTTGGCTAATTTAGACTACGGTCCAGATTCTCAACTGGAATATGAACCAACAAATACAAAACACTAAACCTTAGAATTGATGCTACATTTCAAATCTAAAGAGCTTAAAGGCTGATAGTGTTTCAGCTTTCACTAGTCATTCTTCCACACTAAATAAAGAAACTAGATTCGCCATCTTCTAGCTTCTAGACACAGCTGAAAGAAATGAGAAAGAAAAAATGTGTGGTGGCTAAGGACCATTTTGTTCCATTTGTTTTCATGGATCAAAACTGAATCAGTACTCTGCAATTTACATCTGGATCAAGAGGAGAAATCACAAGAAAGGCACATTCTGCTGAAGCTCTAGGTTGCATCAAGAGCTAAATGAGAATTTAAAACAGTTCTCAAAATAAGCATAGAGCTAAAATCAGCATAGTTTTGGCACTAAAAATAAAAGGGCGCTTCTTTGCTGCAGATTGTTACAGCAGCTCACCTGGGAAAAAATACAATTTTCTGCACAGCATTTACAAATCTGAAAGTAGATGCTCATGGTTCACCAGGTCATTGCAAAGATGCTTGAAGATGTAGTCAAGAGGTCATTTAATGGGTGTACTTCACTTGTGGAGTGGGTTTAGAAAGATCCCCTGTCCTTCGTCTGGGCAGACCATGTACAAGATGGCTCTGACCTGATCATAAATTAGGTACTTTAGTACTAAAGCTCTGCTAATTAGAGCAGAAAAGCTCCAAAGAAGAGCTGAGTGTTTCCACTGAAATGGATCCATGCAAGTGAATTCCTGAGTCTGACTGTTCACTAACTAAAGGAAATAAATCCAAGTCACAAGAGAATAAAACCAAGAAATAAGTGAGTCAACAGGACATTTATTCAATGGATACATGTGTCAGCACAAAAAGAAGCAAAGAAAAAGTTTTATTGTCAAAATTAATTTTGGATTATGTGCCTTATACATTACATTTTGCTAATTCCTTGCTGCTTGTGCTCTCTTTCACCTTAATATAAATGCTTTGGGTTTGTTTTATTTTTGTTTGTTTTATTATATGCATGAAAATACATACTCCTTGAGAAGAGGAAAGTATTGACTACCTTTGGCCTTGAGAGGAAGGGTTTCATTTTTCCAGGTGCTTGAATGAATACTCATCTGGTTTTGTTTTGTAATTTTACAAAGAACTCACAGATTTTGAACCTGACCCTTCCTCCTGCTGACAAAACTTGGCAGAATTGTTCAAGTGATATAATACGGAAATGCAATGCTGAGTTGTACCTCTCCCTGTGATGTAATGCACCTACAGCGACCTTACAGAAAGTGACTCATAATATAGATTTGTCATAGACCTAGAGAAAAACAGGATTGCTTTTATCTGAATGAAAGTAGAGGCAAATCATTATACTGCAAGTGCAGCCATCTTCCTGCATCCAACAGGACAACAAAAATGATACTGCTAGCTTTGCTTTATCAACAGAGGAAACTTCTGTCATTTTATTTCATTTGTAGCAAAGGATGTGTTTTAAGCAGGTTATTTGGCATTTTGTCGTGGTTTAGCCCCACCCAGCAACCAGCCCCCATACAGCCAGTTCGCTCTCTCCCCCACCAGCAGGACTGGGGAAGAGAACTGGAAGGGTGAAAGAGAATTCATGGACTGAGACAAAGGCAGTTTAATAGGGAAAGCAAAAGACACACACACAAGCAAAGGAAGGAATTAATTCACTGCTTCCCAAGGGCAGGCATGTGTTCAGCCATCTCCAAGAGAGCAGGACCCCATCATGTGCAGCGGTTCCTTGGGAAGACAAGTGTCATCACTCCAAATGTGTCCCCCTTCTCCCTTCCCTCCACTTTTTATACTAAGCATGGTCCTCTGGAATATCCCTCTGGTCAGTCTGGATCACCTGTCCTGGCTGTGTCTCCTCCCAACCTCCTGTTCACCCCCAAACTCCTCACCAGTGTGGCAGCATGGAAAGCAGAAAAGGCTCTGGCTCTGTGTAAGCCCTGCTCAGCAATAACCAAAACATCTCTGTATTATCAACCCTGTGTTCAGCACAGATCCAGACCACAGCCCCATACCAGCCACTGGGAAGAAAATTAACCCTACCCCACCCAAAACTACCATGGATTTCAAAAGAAGTTGTTCTGTTATAGGCAAAATGAAACAGGGAATGGGGTTAGTATCAGAGACAGAGAGAAAACGTAATATTGGGAGGTGAAGAGGATATGGAAATAAATATCCCATAATCAGGAGAATATTAGGTAATAACTCTCCCCCTAAAAACATCCATGAAAATTGGCCAGTATGAAACAAAGGAAACCTTAATAATTCCATCATTAAAATTCTGAGTGCCTAATATTATTGGTTGGAGTATTGATTACTGAATGATAAAAAAAAGTAAAAGTCATTCAACTAAAGGCACAGTTCAGAACCACAATTTCAGTGGAAAAGCTCTGAGTACATTTTTCTTCACACTAATTTCTTCTTGTATGCTTTTTGTGGTGGTTTAAATTATGCATATAGTAAAAAAACCCCAGGTAAATATATTCAAAAGTACAAATATGGATGTGTGTGGAAAACTAGGCCATAGTATAAGTGAAACAAAGACAGATTAAATTATAGCTGATTTTGATTCTGAAACAAAAAATAATTGCATATGTAGGTGTGTTTTGCATTCCATTAAAATCTTGGCTACAATATCACAGTTACTGAAAGTATCTCTGATAAGGCTGACTCTTCATGCTCTCTCTGCTTCCTTAGATTATTGCATTATACTGTAATTGCATTGGAGCATAGTATTTTTCTTATTTTAAATGTGTGTCACATGATGTCTGCGGTTATAGTCATACATGTCTAAGAAACATATAAAAATGCTTCCCAGGATATTTAGTGGAAGTTCCTGGGAGTAATTTGTAAGGTGCACTGCTGCCAATTTCTGCTCTTAGTTTTTGTCAAGGTCTTTGAATTTCCTTTATCCTGATGATGATACCAGCCACTTTTGTTCCCATTTCCCTGTCTAGTTTTCCTATATTACTCAAATTTCTTTATCTTTTGCTAGCTGGAACCACACCATGACCTACTTCCTATTCTCCTTAGTATTCTTCACCATATATATACACTAATGTGCCCTTGAATTGTCTGTTCTAATAGAACTGAATTGCCTGTAAAAGAACAGACAAAGACATTTGATGTATATGTAGTGGAAAAAATTTTGCTGAGTACTGAATATGTTGGTTTTTGGTGAGTGGATCTGTGGATTCCTGAAGTGGTGTATCACATGGCAGCAAGATTTATTGCTGAGAAGTGAAACCTGTTTTTAATATCCCTGAAGAAGATTTCTCTAGCTGCTGTACACGTGAATATAATTTCTTCAGATGGAACAGCTTTTCTGTGGACATTCTGATGGACTTGAGGCCAGCATTCTGCAAATCCTGAATGTTGAACTGTGAGTAGATTGAGTGAAAGACAGAAAAGAATGCTAGAAGCGATTGCTTCTTGAATGAGTCATCTTTAAAGGTTTTTTTCATTGGTGCCAGGATTCTAGATGATAGAACATGAAACCTCACAAACAGCTGTGTGATTTTGTTGTGAGACAGTGCAGGGTAGGAAGGAACAGCTGGTAAGAGGGGAGGGAGAACAGGGTATGTCATCTGCATGAACTAGCCCTTACACTGAAGGAAGTTATTTAAACATAAATTGGGACTTCTCAGAGTGGGCAGATTCCCTAAGCAACAGACATGCCCATGTATTCATTGCTGCGTTTCATGAGTTTATTCCATCCCCACCTTTTTTCCACTTAATAATTGTTTCAAGATTCAGATTATGAATGAGGAAGCATTGGAAGCCATGGAAGGTAATTTGTTGCCCAAATTCCTGATAAAGGAAGACTTTTTAAATTTTCTGAAGGATCAAAGTTTATAATAAAGTACATTTTTTTATTTTTGTTCTGTTTATGATTCAGTCTGTTAAAGGAGTCAGTGTAGTCTTGAAGAACCAGATGAGGGAATACACAAGACCACTAATCTGGCTGGTATAATTCTTACAAAAACTGGGAAATTGGGCATACCTTACCACTTTTCCATTTATGTCTGTAGTTCTAACAAATTATATTACACCTTTATTCAAATTTTGACTATAATTAAATATAAAAGTAAATGTTTGGTTTTAATGAAAACAGAAGCCTCTTCTTTACCTAGTCACAGAGGAATTCCCAGCTGTAAGCTCTAGTTTATACTTTTTCTTACATAGAAACTCAGTGTTTAGTGAATTAAAGATGAAAGTGCCTGATAAAATATCCTGACAAGGCCAATTCTGGAGAGATCACAAGAACCTTGGGAAGCTCATAACGATTTTGACAAATTGAAGAAATCGTGTGTAACACTAAGAGGAAAACTAATGTAAACAGAGTCTACTCAGAAAGAAAGAGTCAGATACAAAATACAGACTAATAAATATAAAATATAGCATAATAACTTCTGATTTTTTTTAGGAATCTGGATATTATAAATGAAAGGGAAGGAATGAAGGCAGGCTTTATATCTGGATTTACAAATGAAATCAAGGATAAGCTTTACTAATAAGAAAATTCCTGAGCTAGAAATTTTTTTAAGACACCATAGCTCTATTCTTAACTGTTCAACCCTGTTATTTCTTAAACTAAAGCTTGTGAGAAAGCTGTAATGAAATATAAACCAAATTAGATTGCAGAAAGGGATCTAAGCTGGACATAAAATATCTACCTTTGTATAGTCACAAGGGAAAGTATTCATGTTCTAATGAGGATTTTACAGAGAAATCTTTGTGGGAATATTTTTTATTCGAGGATTGCTCATCTGTCAGCTAAATTTTAATATGAAAAAGACTCACGTACAATGGCAAATTAGCCTTGGCCAGCAGCCAAACTCCCATCCAGCTGCTCACTCACTTCCCGTCCTCAGTGGACAGGGCAAAAAGTAGGATGAGAGAGCTTGTGGGTTGAGATAAATTCAAGATCACTTACCAGTGACCATTACAGACAAACCATGTTTGACTTGAGGAAAAATAATTTCACTTGTTGCCAATAAAAATAGATTCAGATAGTGAGAAACATACATTAAACCAACGCTTTTCCTGCCCCTTCTCCTGACTCCTCTCTTGCTCTCTGAGAAGCACTGGGAAAATGGAGAGCAGGGGTCTATGGTCAGTAAACAGTGGTTCCTCTCTGCTGCTCCTTCCTCCTCACTCTTTTCTTCTGCTTTGGCATGGGTCCTTTTCATGGGCTGCAGTCACTCAGGTTAAGTCTGCCCTGGTGTGGGGTCTCCATGAGCTGCAGTTCTTCAGGGAATATCCCCCTGCCCTAATGTGGGGTCTTCCATGGGCTGCAGTGTAGGTGTCTGCTCCACCCGTGTTCCCTCCACAGGCTGTAGGAGAATCTCTGCTCTTTCTCCTCTTTTCCCCAGCTCACAGGGTTGTTTCACTTTTTTTTCCTCATTCCTCACTGCCTGTGCAGTGTTTTTTTTCTCCTTGTTAAATAATCTGCAAGGCACCTCTGCTGCGGCCGTGGGCTCAGCCGCGCCCTGCGGTGGGTGGTTGGATCTGGCTGGATCCAGCTGGAACCGGCTGTGTCCGGCTGGGGCAGCCCGGCCTCCCCTCACAGAGCCCCCGCTCCTGCCGGGGCCTGGGCATCTGCACCCTCTTGCAGATGTAAACACTCAACAAACCAAATGTAACTTCTCTAACAAACACTAGAATGAGCTCAAGTCAGGTCGTCTTGCTATTTCTTTTTTATGCTTTACTTGATATTCTTCTTTAAAGTCTTCATTTTTTTTTTTTTTCATCGAAAAGTATAAATATTTAATGAGTAGGTAAGGTAGTCCTTAGGTCTGTTACTGCGTCTACTCAGGAACTGTGCAGAGAATAGGAGATTAAAGGCAAGGAAATAGCCCAGTGGTTTCAACATATAAAAAGCTTCCCTCTTCAGTATTGCCAATGTCATTATGTTTGCCTGTCTTTTGGAGGAGAAAGCCTCAGTGTGGTGCTTGAGAACCTAGGGAAAACATCTTCATAATTTCATCTAAAAGACTTTTAAACACAACTTCAGTTGTGTGGCCACCCTCTATTAGATGTAGGCAGAGTAATTTGACACTATATCCTTTGAAAAATCTTTGTATTTACCACGTCCATGGTGCATCCATATATACATGCCCCATCCCTGGGAAACATTCAAGGGTTGGGCAGGGCTCTGAGCAACCTAATCAAGTTGAAGCTGTCCCTGCTCATTGCAGCAGGGTTGGACAAGACGACCTTTACAGGTGCCTTCCAAGCCAAACCATTCTATGATTCTATGATCTTCTTTCTTAATAATATTAGTAAAATAGGATTTGAATAAATGATTTCGTTTTTGTAAACTTGAGTTTCTGATACCTGTTTTTTTTAAATAAAATGTAGGGGACCCAAATGTCTGCTGTGATATGGACCTTACTCACGAGCATTACTGTTTGTTTCCAGGGCAACTGATTTAATTTTCACTCGTTCTAACTTCCTTCAGTCTTAACCAGGTCTGACTGTGCTTTTTCTATAGAATGTATCTAATCAAGGAAAAGACACACATCCTGGGTACTTCTGCGCAAGTCACAGTACCGAGTTTGTTGTACAGTGACCAGAAGTGAGGCAAGGAGGTAAGGCCATGACCCTTCAAAGTGCTTCATGCTATATTAGCAGGGACTAGCCATCTAGCCATTACACAGGACATTACAAAGATTGCTCTATTTCCCATTAATTTCATAAGCCTCACACTGGGTTATCTGTGAATGCATGTGTATCACTTACAGTCACTTTTCTCAATAAATGATTCATATTTAATGGGAATAATAAGTATTGCTGCAAGTTTCTAATACGATTTTTTTCACTGCAATTTCCTTCTCACTGTTCTTTCAAAACAATCATCCATGCTAATAATTAGCAAATTCTTGTTAGCTGAAGGGGAAATCATATCTTACAGTATTTGCACCAGATAAACTGGATCCATTATAACCCGTCTCAGTACTATATTTTGCAGGACATGGGAGATGAATTCCCAAAGCATAAAACTATGCATTATTTTTTTATCATGAGCCTAAAAAAATTATCTCTCCTGATCTACTGTAAATATTTTCATTTGCCTTCAGTAGTAGCACTCTGGCTTATATGATGAGGGGGAAATGAAATACAAAAAGCTGTTGAACTCCATCATAAATAATGTACACTACCTGGGGTGGTTTATGCCCTCAGTTGTACATGTGCTCCTATTCAATGTATGTATCTAGCATATAAATTGGAGAATTGGGTTTAGTAAGTAATGTTTTAATTTAATTGATTCTGAGAACAGTGAAAGTCTCCTAAAATTATTCTGCTTTTGATAGACCTTTAGTACAAGCCAACAGAAGATGTGAGTGAGCAAGAAAGAAGGATGGACACAGGGTTGCAGAAATGCTGAGATTAGAAGGGGCCTCAGGAGACCATAAGTCTGACCTCCTGCTCAGAGCAGGGTCGCCTAGAACAGGATGCTCAGAACCATGTCCAGTCTGTTTCTGAACATTTTGAAGAGGGAGACTCCACAGTGCCTCTGGACGAGTTGTGCCACTGTCACACTGTAAAAAGGTTTCTTCTGTTCATAGAGAATGTCCCGTGTTTCAGTTTGTGCTCATTGATTCTTGTTCTGTCATTGGGTGTTATTGAGAAGAGCCTGTCTCTCTTTTCTCCTTTCCCTCACATCATGTATTTATACACACTGATAAGATCTCCACCTCCAGAGCCTTCTGTTCTCCAAAAGTTTTCCAGGCTGTGGAAAACAGCAATTTCTCTGCTGTTCTCCCCTTGTTCATGAAGCCAGTCATCTCTTTGTAGAAGTCTATCAGGTTGGTTGACATAACATTCAGGATTTAAGAATGTAAAGACATTAATTGTGAGAGTGTTCTGGCTCTGTATCTTAACCTGAATAAAAGATTTTAAAAAAGATTCATCCAACCCCTTATATCCAAATACAAGTGGGCTACATACTCTTAGAAATACATATTGAGATCCAGGCCCAGCAATCTAGACAATAACGCAAATCCAGTTTTAGAATCAATGAAACTAAACCAGAAGATCATATGGTAGTGTTTCCAGAAAGTATATTATTGGACATGTACAGCAAATACGTGTCTTTGCATTACAGGACCACAAAATCAATTGCTCCAAGACAGTATACCTTATCTATTGCACTGTTTCCTGCTTGATCCTGTGATGATAGGGCAGTAGGTGGTTGATTATCCTTTGCTGATTCACACCTTCTTCCACTGCTATTGCTGGGAAATGAACCCTGCTGAGTTGCAAAACTGAGTGCCAGAAAAAAATGAAGGAGACGTACTTATCAACGAACAGTAAGTAGCAGAGCAGAATTGTACCTAATGATGAGAGGCACAGGACCACTGAAAATATCACACCACAGGTGTGTTATTCTAGAGTGATAAACTAGTGGGCTGCCATGATTAGGACAGGTATTGATTTAAGACAGGTACTGATTGATTTGGAGGCAGGCACTAGTAAGGAGCTGCATTGGCTGTAGCACTCACCCAGATGTTCATCCCATCCTTTGGAAGACAGAATGAGCATGAGTGACCTTGTGACACAGTGCTGCAAGGGTATGCTATTGCAAATCATTCCAAGATAATTTTATGTTCACTCTGATGTCATAGTGCAATTGTCTAAATTTGTGTGAATTTTAATGTGTCATATATATGTTTTCTCTTTAAAAAGGAAGCTTCCTTTTATTGCTATTATCAGTGAATATAAGAAAAAGTGCAATTTTGTCATTGTGTATGTTCCTCTGATGAAGTACCTTCTTTTACTCTGAAAACTACTATGCCCTCTGGTACCAGGAAGTGCCATTACACCACCTTTATTCCAAAATGTGATACAAATCCAGTGAGAACTGGTCTTCAAATTATGATTTTTAAAATTCTATGTCAAAATACCTTCTAATGTGAATCCAACAGATACATTTTTACAAGTCTGTCAAATACAGTGATTCTTCTGATAGAAAAAAACTAATCCTCTCTACCAGTCCTCTCTCTTCAGTCTGTATTAAAGTTATGAAAACGGCTGTAAGTCTTTAGTGTATCAGTATTTATTACAAATATAAACCCATAAAAATATGTATCATTATTAGAAGAACAAATACTCACTTTCTGTATGGTTAAGCCATACAAGACAGTGGATGGGGTCTCCTTACTCATTCTCTAACTCTTTGATCATTAGTTAAAATGGTATTTACTATTTGTTAGTCCATAATAATCACTTACTAACCAAAATACAGTCTCTTCATTGTACAAAGGGATGCTTATCCCAAAAGAACTTCTGCATACGTGAATTCTGGGTAATGCCATTGTTACTGGTTATGACATCAATTACTATATAATGACATTAATTGTAGACGCATCTGTAGAAGAGTGAAAGTAAACTGTTAAATGCTTTCTAAAAGTATAACCTCTATATGTTAATATATTTCTTATGTCTTAGTCTATTTCAGGGAAAGGAAAGGTTATTTCAGTAATTGTATTTTCACACCATCATGTGAATTTTTTCTGTGTTAGACATCACGCTCTCTACAATTATGCCCTAATAACTTAGAATTGCACACAGATCCACCAAGGTATTATGTCACTTCTGGGAAATTATTTTATTTAATTTGACTTAAATCCAACATATTATGCAGCTATAATTGTATCAGCATTTTATCTTGAACTATATGCTATATAACTATATATATATATGCTATATGCATATAGCACATAGAACTATATGCTATGTAACACTTTATTTTAGAAAGCACAGAGAACAATCTAATTTGTATTACAAATACAAAATAAATGGCAATGGAAGTGGAAGTGGCTGGGTAGATCTAACTATTACATGAACAGATATAATAATACATAGTATTTTAGAAAAACAAGAATTAGGAAAGTAAAATTAAAAATAGAAGAGAAAACAGCATATTTACTGAATCAGAATTCAAGATTTGTGGCACTTAAACATAATGGTACTTTTTAATTAATCTTTTTATTTTCTGGCAGTGTAAGGTGACATTCAGACTTACATGAGGATCTTGAAAATGTGATAGTCATGTACCATCATGGACAGACATGTATCTTTAGATTTAATTTGTCCTGCAAATTAGGTGATGCTTATTGTACATTTTTAACTACTGACAGGAAAGAAAGTTTAGGAATACCCGTCATAGAAAGCAAGGTCATCTAGTCTTGCTGGAAGACATATTAAGCATATCTATGTTACAATAATCATGCTGAAATATCAGTACATTTGATGAGAGATAAACACAGCTGAACATGTCTCTATTTTGTCATAATTCAGGATTATGTAAAAGGCATGTGGCCTTTCTCTGTCTGAATTAATTTTAAGGGTATGATTAAAATATAGCAAGGTCTTGCCTCCTGCCTGTTAGTCATAGAAAATCGATAAACTTGCAGTTTTTCATAACTTATTTAATGCCTTCTGAAATATGGGGGGTTTACTATATTCCCCCTTCCTTCCTTCTCAGATTTCATGTCATGCTTGCTTTCTTTCTTTTTCTTTCTTCCTTTCTTTTTTCTTTCTTCCTTTCTTTCTTTCTTTCTTCCTTTCTTTTTTCTTTCTTCCTTTCTTTTTTCTTTCTTCCTTTCTTTCTTTCTTTCTTTCTTTCTTTCTTTCTTTCTTTCTTTCTTTCTTTCTTTCTTTCTTTCTTTCTTTCTTTCTTTCTTCCTTCCTTCCTTCCTTCCTTCCTTCCTTCCTTCCTTCCTTCCTTCCTTCCTTCCTTCCTTCCTTCCTTCCTTCCTTCCTTCCTTCCTTCCTTCTTAGATTTCATATCTATGTGTCCTTCCTGCCTTCCTTCCTTCCTTCCTTCCTGCCTTCCTCCCTCCTTCCCTCCCTGCCTTTTGATATTAAAAAGTTTCATTTACTTTGTCAGCTTGGTCATCATACCATCTGTTTATGCTGTTGCTTTAATCTTGAAATATTTTTTCAAATAAATTTTCATCCCTCTGTTTCTCATGTGCAATAGGAAAGAAATAGGGTTGTACATGATGTACAGTAGGAAATAAAAATTCCTCAAGAGCAATTTGGAAAAGTCTTCTGGTTCAGCATCTACAGCATTACACCTCTTTACTTCTCCTAATCTCCCAGAGGAACTGACACTGAAAAGAAAACTTGGAAAACTTGGAAAATTGCCATAGACACCAGACTAGCTGAAAATTATTTCTGGAGAAAACAAAAGTATTCATTTTTAAATTCAACCTTAATTTTACCCATAGAGTAAACGGAGTAAAGCTAATACTTTAGAATATCTTTTACCCCCACTGGATTTTATATCTACTAAGAAATACGCAGTACTATCACTTTTTATTTTCTGCTATAACTGACTGTAAAACATATTTACTGTTTAGATTTACTGTAAGCTTTCAGACCATATTAGTGCCTGAAATCTTTGCTCTGGTAAACAAAACCATAGAGAAAGGGGCGTGTTGGGAAGTGGCATAGTAAATTAAACTACAGCTAAGAGTCTAATCATAATTATATGAAGAAATTATCAGAAGTAGAAATGATTCTCCTAATACATTAGTGTTCAGGAATTCAAACCTATAAATTGGCTACTACTTAAGATTATAGACTTCTTCTGCACACAAGCAAGTAATTAACTTTACGTTCCCTTCTTATGACTCTCAGGCTCTTGTCCTTTTAATTATAAGATCCAGAGGGTAGCTTTTATGTTACTATTATCTCTATTAAATTTTGAATAAATGCTGCATTGAAACTTGATATATTAGTCATATGTAATAGCCTGATAGCTTCTTAAAGGATGTAAAGTGCTATTCTGATAAAGTAGCCAGACATTTGGTACTTTAGTTTTCCTTTTGCACACATACAAAAATTCACATTTTAAAATGCCAGATTGGTAGTTTTAAGTAAAAGTTATTATGTGGATTGTCTATATTAGCATGTTATAGAAGAGCAGTTTAAACTTGTTGATTTCTCATGTTTCTTTATGTTTCTATTCACGTTATCATAGGCCAAATTTCTAACCTGAAATACACAATCATTCAGTATGATATTACAGATTTTTGGAAAATGACAATGAAAAGGTAAACTTCTTCACAGGTCTGAAATACATTGTTATATTATTAACCTATTACATGCCATAAATATATTATAAATAGAAATTACACATTGCAGAGCTGCACACCATTGCCTTGTTTTTTAAAAAAATAGAAATTGATTGTTATTTGCTGAAGGTTTGTTATTGCTGCTTCTGTTAAAAGGGAAAAATAGATTCAGTAAAAATATTTTAAAGTGTTTTTAAACTAAAGAAAAAGAATTCTATGAAATGTGAGCAGCTCTGGAGTGCTGAACATTTTCAACTTTGTTTTTTGTAACTAATATCCCACAGGTGTGGAGCAAACACATTTCTCAACATTCTTGGGACTGTTCCACTTGCTGAGACTATTGCTGTTTGCACTTGCATTAGAAGGGCCTGGTAGGTGGCATGTTCTTACCAGAAAAATAATTAAAGAGCACCAGAGGCCAAGAAAAAGCTTACATCTTTTAACTTTCAAATGATAAAGATGTTCCTTCAATTTCTTAAGAGACCAAATGACAGCAAACATGAACAAGAAGGAAGCCTTAGTGGCTGGAAACTGCTACCAGAATGCCCAGGTTTTGGGTCTTAGTTCGAGGAATGCATTGCATTTCAGGTGAAAAAAAAGTTCTTCTGAAATATTTTTGTAGCAGGGAGCAGTACCCATGCTCCCTATCCTTTAGCCAGATGTATTCTTCATTAGACTATGCCACACTCTCCTTTCTTTGATCTTCTGTGTCTATGGCTCTTGCAATTTTCTTTTCAGGGTAGACAGTTTAATCAGGAGAGGCATAGACATGAATAGACTGGCCCTCTGTGTCCCGCAGAGGGCTCAAATGGCAGAAGTAGGTGAGGCGTGAGCTGATCCCTCCTTCAGAGGCTTGAAGATTCCACAGGGGAACCAACCATCTGCAAACTCCACACAGAGAGTGCCAAATCCCAGTGTGCTCAGCTCTGGCAAACAAATGACTGTGTGCAAATTAACTGCAGCAGCTTTTGGAGACCGTACATTGGATCCGACAGTATGATACAAGGTCTGTAGATATTGCAACTCAATAAACCAGTCATTCCTAAAACATTAGCAGCACCATGTTACAAAGATGATAAAAATAAAAGTATTAATGCTATTTGTACCAAAACAATGTATAATAAGCTCTGGAGAGGGGGAAAGGTTACCTAAGGCCTTTTATTTATTGCCATAATTCATATGAAGAGTACTTAAGCCAGCAGTGCTTGTCAAAAACATCCACAAAACCGCTAAGTCACAATAAAGGCATGTCTGCAGTGCCAACTACTGTTAGGGGAAGGGGAGTAGGAATATGAAGATCACAGAATGAAAATAGACAGCTGTGCACCAGCCAAAAATTCTCCTTATACTGAAGCTGTTCACTTGTGTTTTGACAGCTTTTGGGACTGCAGTGCTCTCCAGCTTTTAGTCCCTGCTGAGCATTGATTTTTACAATTTATGATGCTTTCAGCAATTACATTATTTAGTATCAGTGGTGAAGATAGGGGAGAGAAAGGAGAAATACAGCTAACCTTGGTATTATATTTTTTACCTCATAAGAAAAACTCTTCAATAAATAATTGAAGTACGTTAGGAGAGGAGGAAGATTGCCAGGATAAAACTTGTTGTTTTAATCAGAACCATACTGCTTTTAGTACCACTTGGTGGCAAAACATTTTAAATAAACAGCTATAATTTAGATGGGTGTTCAAATGGTGGCCCTGTTGTTTGACTGTATCATATTTTCAGGTGGGTGAATTAAATGATTGAAGAAATCCCTAGCTGCATTGGTCCTTTTAACATCTCCTAGTTTAAAGGGTAAGATAACTAAATTATTTAGCTCAGTTAATAGATTTTGGCATTGGAGTAATAAAAAACAGAATAAAATCACCACATAGTTCTGTTAACATATATCATGAAAGGAGAAATTAAAAAAATGTCAGAGATACAGGATTATGAGGAAAACTTACCAGAAACACAATTTTAACTTCCCCCAAAAGCCTTTTCAGTCCTAAATATGTATTTATTTGCCTTATAGGACTACTTTAGGCATGTTTGAAATGCTGACTTTTAACAAAGCAATAAAATGAACACTCCATGCCTTCCTCCCCTAGTGTCTTTTGATGTCTAGAGTTTTTGTGCACCACCACTTTGTCTGACCAGGGACATTGGGGCTGTTATGGAGCCACAAAATAGATATTGCCAGGACTGTCCCCAAAGGGGCCTTTATTGATGTATGTGTCCAGAGTGTCCTAGAAGACACTGATTAATACTGGCTTTGGAATGATGGGCATGCCAGGACCATCAGAATTTGGGAGATCTGGATTTTAGGCTACCTTTGGTTCAAACCTCCAAGGCTGAAACTCATGTGGCAGCATGTCTTGGTTATACCAGGCCAGACTGTAGTTCTTGAGCACTTTCCCTATCCTCTGTGCTGAAGCTGACATGGATCTCTGCAGAAATCATTGCAGCCAAAGAATGAAAAAACATAATTCTCAGGAACTAGGTCTGACTGTGACTAAATTTTGCACAAGTATTCCTTAATGCAAAAGACAAGTGTTGTTCCTAGCACCTTCTGCACTGGAGGATGCTAGGAACAGCTTCACATTCATCTTGTTGCAGTTAGTAATCACAGTCTCCCTGAGGACCCTAGCTTTGCTAATGTGTGGATGTCCTAATTCTGCAGGTTTTCTTCTGGTGTTTCTGATGACCCACTACCCGATCCCAGCTGTCTGCTGGGAGAGGAGAGCTGACTCACAGACAGAGAAAGGCCTCAAGCTCTGGTGTTTCATTTCTGGCTAAATCAATTAGTCAGTGGAGCTGAAAAACACACATTGGTCCTCAGCTTTTGCCCACTATACTTCCAGTAGGCACCACGGCTTCTACAGGAGCGATAGAAAAGGGGCCGAAAGCCACAGACGTACGTCCTGATTTTGGCTGAGATAGAGGTGCTTTCCTTCACAATAGCTGGTGTGGGGCTGTGTTTTGGATTTGTGCTGAAAACAGCACAACCTGTTGATAATCCAGTGATATTTTTGTTATTGCTGAGCAGTGCTTACACAGCATCAAGGCCTTTTCTGCTTCTTCCCCCACCCCAAGAATGAGTGGGCTGGTGGTGCACAAGGAGTTGGGAGGGGACACTGCTGGGACAGCTGATCCCAACTGACCATAGGGATATTTCACACCATATAACATTGTACTCTGCGATAAAACTAGTGGAAAAGGTTGGCAGGGGGAGGTGGTGCTCAGCAACTGAATGGGCATAGGTTGGTTAATACTGAGAAATTGTTTTATTTGTATCACTTGTTTTTCTTGGATTTTGTCTTTATTTTTATTATTGTTGTTGTTATTGTTTATTATTATTTAATTTCAATTGTTAAATTTTGTCTCTACCCTTGAGTTTTCCCGCTTTTACCTGTCCAAACCTCTTTCCTATGCCACCAGGGCAGAGTGAGTGAATGACTGTGTGGTGCTTAATAGCTGGCTGAGGTTAAACCATGGCAATATGCAATGTGCTGATAATTTCTTCACATGGTGTTCATATATTTTTCTTTAGATTTTAGTACTGTAAGTAAAAGCATATTCTCCAATGCACTGTGTGATTGCTTGCAAGTGTTTCTTACAGCATCAAGGAACCTTGAAAGGAGTACTGAAGAACACAAGAGGACTTACAGTCAAAGGTTGTGATTACATGCAATTTCAAGAGATGCATCTCTGAATTTTCTCATTAGAGTGTGGGATTGACCATTCTGTCATATATGGAGTTCTTGATGGTTAACTTTCAGCAGAGTAATGCTTTAGAAATTATTTTGTTTGGTCACTTTTGTAGGAGGCTTCTCACATTGTGTCCTGGTAACCCAAAAAATGTATATTGTATTCCATATCTTTCATACGCCAATCTGCCCAAGATTGCCACTGTCCCTTTAAGCTCCAGGGGCAAAAACCAGAATTGGAGTGTCTTGGCCTGGTTTTGCAGAGGTAGGGGGTTTTGGGGTTCCTTTTAGAGCCAGAAACACTCAAGGAGGGCTTTCTTCTCACTCTTGCAGGGCTGCTAAGAGAGTTGCTTCTCTAAGCAAAAGCAGCACAAGGCAGAAGCCTTTTGTTTCTCTCTAAACTCCCTGCCTGGTGCAGGCCTCCAAGAAACTGCATTTCGCAATCCTAAACTGTTTCAGGGCAAAGTTCACAAATACTTGTCTGCGGGCACTAACTGGGACCAGTGGAGTCAGGGCTGCTGGTTTTGGTGCCCTGTGGAGCTCCTTCTCCCCCCCTCGCCCCACAATGTGGTAATGACTCAGAACTGCAGCGCAACACCAACTAGGTCCAGTGGGCCAAAAAGTGACAGAGAAATTGACACTGGCACCACTGGGAGAGGCCCTGTCGGGTGGTGTGGAGCAAATATCTTGGTAGTGCTTGACTGGTTTTGGACTCCAGGTTTCCTTTGCTTTTGTCCTTGTTCCCTGTTGATTGTTTGGAGGAAGAGGGAGTTTTGTGATTGCAGAAGTTTTTGATTGCTGTGTTGTTCTATTTTTAACTTGGTTCTCTCTCTCCACCACATGACTGGGAGGAGGAGGCTTATCCACCATTTTGCCTCTGTCCCCTGGACCACACAGTCAGCTACAGAAGCTGGCATCTTGGGGGGGGGAGGGGCTTTGCTGCCATCTTGATTTCTTTGTTCCCGAGAGTCCAGGCCATGGCATTATGTTTATTTTACTCAAACTCATGTGCCTAGGGATGTACAGACATTGCAGCACAGTTTTAGATAAGCCAACAGATGAATGAATTCGCTAAAATAAAAGCTTATCAAATTAATGTAAATGTTTGAAGATGGACCAGGCTAACCAAATTCTACACATGCTGATCTTATTATAACATTGATACAGGAAATTTTTACATTACTTTTTGTTCAAATAATGTAGAACATTTTTTTCTATAAATCAAACAGCTACAGTCCAACTTTGCCATTCTGAAACAATGGGAAATGTTCATGTGGCCCTCAGTCACCAGGGGCTGGTTTTACCCCAACTAAGGTAAACCCCTGAGCCAACATCCAGTCATTTAGATGATTCATTTCTTAGCCTCCTGAATTTCAATTACAGAAGTGATGCACGTAAATTGTAGTGATGATCCTGTATACCTTTCTGCATTACTACGTTCTTCTAACTAGAGCCATTTAAAAAAATAATTAGCAGTTTGTTTTTGGCAGCTGCACACTATTACCTCAGCAGAGAGGTTCTGAAATCTGATTTGTGTGTACTGTTTGTGCAGTATAGGAAGCCTTTCTAAAATGAAGATCCATGCTGTGTACTGCATCACTTCTGCTGCGCTATTCCAATGCCATCAGAAATATTCATCAAGTATGACCTTCATTTAATTAGTCCATTCAGTTTCCTCTTGGTATTATTTCTTGCTGTATGTATATGGGATCTACAGGAGTCAGCCTGCAGCCTCTGGTACTTGCTGTAGCCTGATGTTTTAAATTTTTTTCTTTTGCTGCTTTCAAGAAATTCATGTATTCTCTCTCTGGTTCTGGTTCCTCATAAACTTTTTATGTTCTTAAAGATTTAGGTCCACAAAGGCTTTGTGATCATGTTAGAAGTCTTGCTTGGGAGAAAAAATTGTTCTGCAAATAGTTAGGCAATTACAGTAATGTATTTCACACATAGTTTTTCTTACTGAACAAGAATAACAACAGGTGTGATACAGCACCAACTTCTACTTTCTTGTGCAAACAGCGGGTTTGACTTTATGACAAACATGTGCAAGGCATTTGCAACCAGTTAAGGAGAGAAAAAAATGCAGATTGTCATTAGGACCAGATGACCTTAAGAGTCTGTCTTTTAAACTTCCCACAGAGTGTCTGAGCTTTCTAATTAATCATTTGGATTTGTTAAAAAAGGACCAGAGGAACATTTGTGTGAATTGCTCAAAAATGAGGAAATATCAAATGGTGATATGATGGGAGCATGACAACATGAGTTAGAAAACAAATCAAGTTAATTGGAAAATTTCCAACAAGACTATATCTACATTGAAAATGCAAATATATGCCTATACTGGTATCAGAATTCTTATAAGCCTCAGAATCATAATACACCAATATCAACTGTATTATGGTATCACATGTCATGAAAAAGAGAAGCATATTAGAATAGATATTTTTGGGCTGTAGGTCATACTAAAAGAATACAGATTTAGTTTATATGTAGACAACCCTGGATTTATAAAACTAGTTGTTTTAAGGATTTTGACTGCATTAAACATAATGTTTCCACATGACCAGCTTTCTTCACAAGCCCTGGGAAAAGCTCTCTAATGTCACTTCCAGTCCAAACTTTAAAGACATGAATCTTATGTTTCCTTTTCTGTCATCATGGATTCTTGACCACCTAAGGCCTCTTTTTCAGCAGTGGTCATAGCAATTTGATTTGCTGAAACACACCGAGAAATGCTGTGAGCCAGACTCCCTGCTCCCCTAGTTGGGCAGAACTAGCTGCAAACAAAAGTGTGAAATAATCAAAACAGCTGAGAAAACACAACACAGTCTCCCCGGTCAAATCATATTTGCTCTTTGAAAACAAAGATTTGAGTTTCAGGAGCTGCTGGCTATATACAGACAGAAAAACGGCAGAAAAATGCTTTTCCTTTACAGAGGGCCCAACTCTGCCACCTTTCACTCTGAGCAGTGGAGAAAGCACACATGCAAAGTCAGACTTAGAAAAAAATGTATTTTAGTAGGAATGTTTTATTTCAGCAACATTCTATAGAACTACTTTTAAAGTGACAAAAAACATGAACGAGTCTGTGGAGAGCAGCACCCCTTTCTTGAGTGAGCAACTATATGCTACTACATTAGGAAGACAAGCACATACACAATTTTCTTCTTGCCACTCCATTCCCATGTTGAAAATTTTGCATCCTTCTGTGCAGAAGTGTTAGTTTCTGTCCCCAACTTCTCCGGACTCCCAGCAATCTGCAGACCCCACTGAAGAAAGTTTTAACCCTGAACCTGGATACCAAAAGTTGGCATTATCATCTCTTCCAAACATGTCTGTAAATAAAATGGACTGTATGTACATGAGGTAGTCATTATTAGTTTATTCTTACCAGACTGTATTTTAAGGTTCAATACCTGCAGAGAAGTTTAACCTTTTAAAATTTTCTGGGGAAAACACAGGAGCTATGAGCTTTCAGATATCAAACAGCTTAAAATTCATGGAGCTCATCTTTGACCTTGAATGCCTTGAGTTGTGCTTGTATTCTACCTTAAATGCCATGGGGTTTTTTATGTTCAGTGCAATCAATATGCTGTTTGTTCCTCTGATTTTAACTGCAGCCAAAACACTGAGCTGCTTCTCAGTTTCAGCAAGGGCAGAAATACAGTAATGCATATTTTTTCCCTATTTAACTGAAAGTGGTTTGTAAGAGATTTAGAATTATTTAATGCCAAAGTGACAGAAAGTGCATTCAGCATATAAGCACCTTTCTAATCCTACCTGGGATTGCAATGTTATTTGCACCAATTAAGATAAAATGTAATTCTACCGAAATCAGATGAGTTATTCTCAGGCACATGGGTGGCTGTAAAACACAAAGAATGGTGTCATGGCCTCCAGAAAACCATAGTTCTAGTATTTAATACTTGATACGATACAAAAGTAAAGAGTAAGACTAGCTATCCTTTCCTATTTCCATAATCCGAATTATCTGCACTTACTGTAGCAGAACAAAATGAGAGTAAGAGAACTGGCAGAACAATGTTTTTCTCTCCACAAAAATATTTCCAACTATGCTTTTTGAGATTTAAAGAGAAACCATAGCAAATTGTAAACCAAACAGAAGAAATGCAAGTAGCAAAGAATTTAAAACAAAATTACTCTTCTGTGTTTCAAACTTTTCCGTGAGACCAAGTCCTGAACTTGTATTAATGTCTCAGTGTGTCAGTGCAGACCTTTGAAGGCTCTTTAGGGGAGGAAAAAAATTACAAGGTGGCTTGACTAGGAAAGATGTTTCTGGTTTCCTTTTCTTAGTAATTTAACCGAGGGTGTTTGATAAAAGGATACTATAAATGTAGGCCCAGGAGTGGAATGAAGAGACAAATCCTTTTTTTTGAGACTTCTTACGTCTTCAGCTGTGGTTCCCAGGAACATGAGAGCCTTGTTAACATGTAGCATAAGCTAACAATTACAGCCTGACCGGTACTGGCTGTGTAGGAAATGTAGTAAACCTGGAGCCAGAACAGGACAGAGACAAAAGGAAGAGCTGAACCCAGTGATGCAGAGCAATAACTTCCATCACTCTCAGGTATGAAGATTACAAAAATATTGGATTCTGCTGATGCTGGGGCTCCCCCATCCCTAATAGTATTTTAGTAGAAGGCAGGAGACTTTTATTTTAAAGTCATGTCTGAATATTCAACTGAACAAAAATTTCGGGGCCTAATGCTCTGTGAGTCTTCCAGACCAGCAGACTTACTGATGCATACGGAAGCTAAAGAAATCTCAAAATAAATTGCCTGGGAACTGAAGCAGAGATAGTTATGAAAACTAAAGCCTTTGCTTTTGGTAGCGATTTTCTCTAAGAGAATCTTTAATTGCTTTGTTGAGCAATTCTGTGATACGGTAATGTTTAACATGTGTTGGCTTGCACAATTAAGACTTTTTTGCTTGTGCTTCTAGTACCTGGGAAAGCTGACTGAATCTAAGCAACTATTTTCTAATTCAATTATATATGACAATATTAACAGTCCAGATGCTTATTCTATATATTTAAATTTGTTTATACTTACTTGGGACATAACCAGGATGCAGTGGAAACATGGCAAGTTTAATTAATTTCAAACTTGCAGCTTATTTCCTCTGTTGACACTCGGCCTGATGTTAGGAGTAATGTACTGTGTTGTTCTTGGAACCCAGCAATAGTTAACGTATCTGATACTTGTTTTTTTCTACTTTATTTTTCCTTGCTTTTCTCAGATATAAACAGGCTGTCTTTCAGAGGCTTGAGTTCAAATCCAGCCATATAGTTACCTCACTTGCAATATGTCAAGATTTGTCCCACATTCTCTTCTGAAATACTTTGTTTGGATGTTTGGAGTCAAACTGATCCCTGTTTCATATTAGCTTCATTAATAGACATGTAATTCTAAGATAATTAAGCAATAAATCTCCTATCTCAGACCAAGTTGTATACATGCATTCCACTTCTATGTTTTTTAATTATCCTATAAGAAATCCTGCAGTTATCATCATCACTTTATTAGAGTATTTTGGGTTCCTTTTACATTGAATGAATAATAGTGACAACTTTTTTTTGTCAACTAATTGTCAAGTACTGTTTTCACAAAAATGTTTTCTCCTACTCAATTAACTCTATAGATGGTCAAACTGTATTAATAAAATTAATTATTTGCAATTTTGCCCATTATTTTGTGAATAATTTATCTGGAAATAATTGGTCCAGATTCTCAGATGCTTTTAATCAGAAGAGCTCTATTGGAACCCAGAGAATTTTACTGATTAAAACCACCTGAAAATTTGATCCATCTGCTGCCATGGTGGCCCTAGTGTTGAACATAGGCTTTAACATGGTATTAATTTGTATAAGCTAAAATTGCTTTACTTTTATTTCTTGTTAACTTTCTTAGCATAAGTACTCTCAAAACCATAATGGTGTCTTAAAAATATAGCATTCATTTGAGTTCAGTTATTTGGCTAAATCTTGAAAATCTTTTCAATAAGGCATCAGTTGCTTAAGAAAACATTCACTTCAGAGAAAACCACAGACAAACCATGATGTTTTAGGAGCAGCATAAGGACAGTCCCTTTTATATACTGATCATGACACTCAATGTCAATCATAAGTACCATGCTTGCAGTTCCTGCTGTCCTTTCTGTAGCTACTATTGCAAGATTCACAATCAAAATAACTTTGTCCTGGCCTTCCCATGGCAGCGCAGTGAGGAACATCACAGTTGGGAGTGTCTGTGTCCCAAATGTCTTCATTCTACCAGTAAAAAGTGCTGTCACTGAGCAGCTGCTCCTGTGGATAGTAGGTGTATCAGCATCTCAGCATGTGCATTATCTAATGAAGCTGGGTGATAATTTTAGCATGTCATTCAGAAAAGATCACAAAATTCAGATCATGAGCTTTCTGGGTAATGCTCTAACTTGCAAGCAGGCTAGCAAAAGTAAAGGGCTGAATTGTGTAGATTTCTGTTATATTGTAAAAGCTATTCAAACAATAATGGAATAGTAAATAGTTTAAGAGAAGTGAAAGGATATTTTTGACCAAGACTTTTAGAATGTTCTCCTTCATTAAATTGCAATAAATGTTCTCTCCCATCCTTTCTATCAGAAACAACAATGGTGAAACTGAAATAAACCATGGCATGAAGAACTTTTAACAGCATTTTTAAGACTCCACTTTCATTTCAGCAGGAAGGACAATATTCCTGCAAGGAAATGCTGAGATTGAAAATGTCAGAATTTATTTATAAATGCACTTCCTCAGTTTTATTCAGGAACTTGGAAACTGTTTTGTGGGGATTCATGTGAGTGAGTAGAGAGAGAAGAAGAGGATATGGTTCCACAGGACTGGGTACCAGAAAAAAATTTTTTCTGAGGTAATTGGTAGCCAAGGTACCAAAGGTATCTAATTTTCATATTCTTTCCTGTAATAGAATACCAGTATCATCCAAATTTTTTGTTTAAGAGTGACCTAGTAAATATTGAATTACTTTATATCATTGACCAAAAGATAGCAAAAATGCCTGAAGGAAAAAGTAAATTAAAGTTCCACAAAAGATGATAACAATTTTTTTTAAAAATTATTTATCTTCTTCTAATTGTTCATATTGTTATGGTAACTCACTGAATTTTGTGCCCTGACATTAAATGTAGCATTAAAATTATGAATGTTTCTGATGTTGGCTAATGCCAATGTGGATTTTTTGTTACTGTTTATTTTGAAATTAGGCAAATTTTTTGGTCAGATACTGTTTTCCACAATGGAGTGGGTAACAAGACTTAATGTACAGACATTCTGAAATTTCGTAATCAATTGTAAAGAATATTTGGGGTCTTCAGTTGTTTTCTAATAATCCTCATTTATTACTTTGCCATGGGAAAAAGACCATATTAGTCTGGGTCTACTTGTGTACAACCCTTCATTTTTAGGCTGAATGTATCTGACACAATACAAAAGCAAAAGTAAGAGTAAGAGTAAATGAACTCAAATGTATTTGAATAATCACTTTTTTTTTTTCCCCCAATAAATTATGATTTAGCTAGTTGGAATTATTTCTTCTTTGAAGTTCATATTTTATATCTATGTTTCACAATATATAATTTATAATATTTCATATGTAAATAATAAAAACTTCTCCCATCTAAATAAACTGATGTATCATGTATGCTTCATGTTCTGAGTACATATTTTCAGTCGTTTTAGATATTTTCATAGATTCAGCTCTACACCAGTTGTGAATTTTAATTCCTTTTTTAGCAGGTAGGTGGATTTCTTTCTTTATAATGAGACAGAATAGCTAAAGGACTTGGTGATTACCAATGGCACAGTTAAAATTGCTGATTTCTATTACTTAAAATGCATTAATTTAGTGATAAAATATATTGATACCTTGAACATAGCTCCTACTTCACATTGGATGACAGGTAGAAGGAACTGAATAAACATTTTGGTTGGATCTGTAAATGTTTTCCTATTTCTTCTTCAAGGAAGGGGATATTTTCTTTCTCCACTGTGTTAAGGACAACCTTGTAGTAAAAGAATGGTCTATCCTGATACTTAAGAGCATGATTTTATGTGTCAGGACCTCAGCTTGGGTAAACAGGAAGCTATCAACCTGGAGCTGTATAAAACAGTTGTATTCAGCTGAGAATCTGATCCTGGAAAATCTAATGATGTTGCTTTGTTCTTTCTTATTTAGAAAAAAACTAAAGCCTTTTAATTTTTGTAGCTATCTTGTGGTTTTTGTCTTTTCAATTAAAAATAATTTTATCTAATAATATGAGGTTTTTGCAAAATATCTGGTCAGAGAATGAAAATAACTTGGTAGTGGAAAGAAGTGAAAGACCAGAAATAATTCCTATGAGTCTTATTCAATTCACTTTTCATTTCACTGTGTTTCTGAGGATCTGGGATAGAAAATATTGTGCAAGTTTTATTTGATACTGATCTTTCCTGCATCAGCTAACTGCACTCCAGTAGAATTTTGCCCACTTCAGTGCCACAGATCTCAAGTAATTTCATTTCACTTTCAGTGAGTGAGAATTATCTCAATTACTCTATTTTTGGAATGTAAAAGGGAAATTTTCATCAAATTCCATGCTCCATAACCTGATGTAGTAGTTTCAAGCCTTTCAACCCTGAAGTTTAATCCCAAAGTGATTTTAACCTTCCCTTTACGAACGTCATTGGTATGGACTCCTGTACTATAGGAAACTTGCTTTCTCTTGTTCCCTTCTGAAACAGTTCAAGAACTGCTGACCTCATCATTACCAGTGTAGGATGTTGGGATTTACTGTTTGGAAATGGTTGACTGAAATTTTATGTGGTCTAACCAGTTTTTCTTTTTTAATTTGTTTTTTAACTTTTTTTATTTTTTAGCAACATAGTCTGAATCCTAGCCATCTGTAATAAAGGTGTGTTGCTATCTAATGAGATTTCTGGTATAAAATAGTAGAGACATTCTGTTTTAAAACAGTACTCACTGTAGAAAATTATGATAGAGCTTCTGGAAGAATTAAGTTTACCAGAAGAGTCTAAAACCTGCTTATTTGGCAAACAAATGATAGTGCATGAAAGACAACAGTAGGTTTACTCTTCAGAAACAGGTAATCAAAAAATAGGGCAGAGAAAGTATCTGAGAGAGTGCAATAATGAGCTACTTTTCAAAATATTTTCATTGTTGGGGGATTTACAGTTGGGCTCTTTCTAACTTTCTTGGTAGATCTTAACAAAATAACTGCAGTTCTGACAATGTCAAAGTCAGATTACAGAAGATTTAATTGATAAAAAATAACGTTATTACCTATGTGTATTTTTCATTGTGAAAGGTTTTATCAAAATACCGTCATTCCTTTTTCTGTGCTGTCATGAAACTGATAGAACTTTCCTGCTGGTTGACTTGTAAATACAGAAAATATCAAGAGATGTCAAAGGTTTTTCTGTATATCATGTGGTTAATAAATGAGCAAACTGATACATACCATAGTACTGGCAACAAGTATTACTGAAAATTGTATTCATGCTCTTCACTTTATCCGTATAATCTCAGAACCTAGTTTTGTGATGTTCTTCTGAAGCTGTTTTGCACTCTTTCTTCTTTGATACATGACTTTGCCACTTTAAAGAACTACTCTGATTTTCCAGATCATTTAATATCTTTTTTTCTGAAAAACTCTTTGTTGGAAACTTTCTAAGAAATTCTAAAAAGCACCAGACTTTTAAAATAGTGAAAGAATATAAGACCTATTAATTGTACTTTAGAGGAGCAGTGAAAAAATAAGCTCTTTTTTTGTGTTCTTAAGATTGAATTTCTTAAGAATATAGGAAAATATATATTTAAAAAGTGAAACAGTATATCCTATAAGGCACTTTATGTATAATGTAAAAATTATAATGTCAGCCTCTATCTCTGTTAAGATCCAGTTATTAAAATTGCTAGTGAGATGCCTCTGCCTGAATTAAGGTGCAAACAAGACCATATGCCCAAGTCAATAGCATGGATTTCATTTAACAGTAAATGTGAGGGAGAGAGAAAAAGAGAGAGAGAGAGAGAGAGAGAGAAAGAAACAGAAAAAGGCCAGGGGGGAGGGTGGAGAGTGACAGAAAGACTGCTTAAGTAGAAAATATCACCACCTTGTGAATCCCAATGGTGTCCTCTTGATCCTCAGTATGGTCTTCTCAGTGGTGAGGGTCCCACAAAACACAGAGTTCAGTGGATTAATACATGTTCAGGCTAGTTGGGAACACCCAGGTAACCCCCCTGAGGTGGAAGTTTGGCACCATCTCTTCCCGTAGACTCTGGATTGGTTGCATCACTTTGCATCATGTGCAGTCCTCTGGTGCAAGGCCTCAGGAATGAGTCGGTGGGTGTTTTGGGGGTCCTTGATGGTTTATGATCCCTCCTCAGGTGCCTCTCCTGTGAATGTCCCATGTGTGTGTGGCCTTCCCAGGGTGTGGGGATTTCACAACCAGTAAGAAAAGCCAGTTTGTGCAAGGGAGGATGGGTATTCACCACACCCCCAAAAACTCTCCTCCTCTCCCCTTGGTTTGGGGAGAATGTGTGCAAACCTGGCCTCAGCAAATGAGTCTGTAATCTTTGGCCTCCCCCACGCCAAACCCAGCCAGAGCTGATTTTCAGGACAGCTAGTGGGTTTGGCTTTCCTTCTGGATACATTCTTCTCCCTCAGCCTTGTTTACTTTTCCCCAACCTGACATAATTGGACAACAGAGTCACTGTTAAGTGGTATAACTCACAGTCCAGTTCCAGTCAAGAGGCATATTCAGGGAAGTGTGGGCTTTGGTGGTTGCAGTTCCTTTATACAGTTTTGCCATAATGGACAGAAGTCCTTCTTAACAATGCTTAAACCATTAATTTTCAGTCTCTCATAATGGCCTAGCAGTCATAAGCAATGATGCCATACTATAGATGTGTGCTGCTATGGTTTTGGCTAAGGTATACAAGTGCCAAAGGGGATAACAGAGAAGAGGTGTTTTTACACATACTTATTAAAGATGAACTGTCTCTAAATGACTGCCACATTTACACTTCACCTTGTTCCAAAGGACGAGTTTCCCTACCAGCTACAGAAACCAGTACTTTTGCTAGGCAGTCACTAATCTTAGATTGACCTTTGGCTTTGATTTTATATCCTTAACACGAATGTATGTTCATTCCATGCTGGAAAATAGACCAACAAATACAGAAAGAATTCCATTGAACATTTTTGTACACTTTGCTCAGAATATTTAACCTAAGCCTAAAAAGCCCATGCAGAACATGTATTTTCTTGGGTTGAGTATTACATTTGTGCATAACTTCAGACCACTTCAGAGTACTTTTAGAGATACAAATGTTTCTGTGTCTGCCTAGTCAGGTGAGCTGTTGATATTGAATGTAGTGATGTTGTACAGGAAGAATGAAGTCCTGATTTTCAAGTAATAGAAGCAGTACTTGAATTTTTTATTCTATTTCAGTGGGATCAGGCTTTTTCCCAGAGTATATCTCCTGTTTGTTGTGTAATCCTTATTGAATCAACAGTGCCTTACTTTGTTCACATTTAAATTGCTTGCTGTATTCTTACCTCTTTCACATGGGTGATGCACACACAGTTAAATTTGGACTTCCTTTAGAGGAAACTGCTACCTTTAAAGTAGCTCTCTTGGACTCACAGCCTCATAGAGTATCTGGACTTAGAAGGCACGCATAGGGATCATCGAGTCCAACTCCCTGCTTCACACAGAACTACCTGAAACTAAACTCCAAGCAGGACTGAGGAGTCATCTGGTAGATCCTGTGTCTGGTTAAACATCATATTGACAGATTTCTGTCAATTTGTGTCTAGTCATTTCTTGTGATGCAGTCTCACCTGAAGCATGTCATCTCCTTGGGCCCATGACTGAATGTCTCCATTAATCATGATATTTGCATTAGTCAGACACTGAGGTCACCCTTGCTAACAGCTAAATGTCAGCAAAGAAAATTCCATGGGCCTAATGGAACTTGTATTTAGAACAGTAATATCTAAAAAACCCTTCCGATTCCCAGTGTTATGGATTTTCTCTGTCAGTAAAAAAACCCATCCTTTAATACTTAAACACAGTAATATTTAATCTTCTTTTAGCTAAACGGAAGTGTATTGTGTTTTGTGAGTATGTATTAGCTGTGGTTAACAAATACTACATATTATCTGTGTTTTAAAGCACAGCCTAATGTTGTACAAGTATAGAAAGTAGAATCATGGAGAAATGGTTCTTTTGGATCAGAGGACATATGCGTGGGTATCTCCGGACCTGGGACACACCCATAAAATACGCAGTGTCTGAACTCCTCTATCAACTATATCAGTCAAAATTTGATTTGCTGAATATTCACCATGTATTTCAGTTGTACAGCAGTTTAGAGAAAATACAGTAACTGATCATTTATTACACTAGCAAATCCACTTTTATTTGTGCCAGGAATAACTGCATATTTCAGCGAGGAAAAAAAAAGAATGTTTTTCTGTGTAAATAATAGATAAAGAACAACAAAAAAAGCATAATCCAGCTATCTTCTCTGCAGGGAAAAATAAACCCATATAAGCCCAATTTATGTAGAAAGACCCATTAGGCAGGAAGTTAGTAAGCCAGAGTCTGTCCTATGACTCTGAAGGGAATAAGTTAATGCTGGGAGTTTGGTGCCTTAAATAAGAAATTGCGGAAGGATGAATTTTCATCATTTCATTATTTCTCATTAGCAATTTACTCTAAAACACTTTGGACAAGCATTTTACAATGCTAGTGTATAAGCTAGAAGAACACTGATTGTTATAATAAACTTACTACTATCAAGAGGCTACCTTATGACTCCTAGCACTTCCACTCCGGAGTGTTCCGCATCCCCAGGGGATGGTGTCATTGCAGAGGTGCGTCACTTTAATAAACACCAGGAAAAAAGAATAAGGTCTTGAATATCATCTGAATGAAGGATGAATTCTCAATTTGGTTATTTACAAGGAGATTTGTAAGCTTCAGAAAACTGTAGCCTTATACATTCTGGGTACAGGTATGGTAATTCACCATTTCTGTTCCATTAAGCACAGTGGTCCATGCTGCCGCGTTTTTAGGCACAAATCTGTATTTTGAATGCCTGAAGGGATTAAGATGCATCTCCTTCCTGGACAGCAAAATGTGAAAGTAGTGGACTGCTCTGGGTATCCTGACGCACTGTGTATGGAAATTTGACCTTCCAAAACTTAAAAATGTGAGTCGGGTTTGTTTGTCATTGTTCCGGTTTGGCCAAATTTAGAAATACATCCCCTGAGAGAAGGCACAACCACCCCTCCTCCACCAGGTTCAGGAAAAAATAAATTTTCCTCGAAGGAAAGTGAAGGAGATAAAACTATTTATTTACCAAACACACAAGAAAAGGAAAATAATGCTAAATAATAAAATTCCTCGCTGTGGAGAAAAAACCTGGGAAAAAGTGTTAGAGTTCTCCCTTTGGTCTCCTCGGAGCTGGGGCTTGGCCCAGGGCCAGGCCCTCTGTGCCCGGTGGAAAGTCCTCCTGATGTGCTCTGAGGTTGAAGCAGTCCAGTAGAAAAGGGAGAAAATCCAGAATTCTAGGGAAGGAAAAGCAAAGTTCAACTCTCAGTCTCTCTCCGGAGAAAAGGAAACTGAAAAAACTGGCCAAAAGCTGACTGGAAAGCAGCAAGCTGAGTGCCTCCTCGCTCCTCTGCGGCAGCTGGGAAAAACTGCTATCTCTGTGTAACCTTGAACAAGCTGCAAACTGCTTTGAAAAAGTTTTGCTCAGTTTAGAGGCATAGAAAGGCACAAAGTTAGTTTCTGGGCATAGAGCAGCAACATGGGATATACATCATAAAGTCACCCCAGGACAGTCATATAATACCCAGCTGTAAACCTGGCACTGCCAAGTGCAGCACTAAACCATGTCCCTGAGTGTCACATATACATGTGGCTTACAAGCACACACAGTTCCTAATCTTTTCCACTGAAGACATTGCCAGCCTTTCCACTTAGGTTAATGCTAGCTGACTGAGACCGTTTATACCTGTACGCCCATTCACAAGATGCTTTTAACTAGTGTATGTATGATATTTATAATATGGCTGGTGTTTGTATTTTCTAATTATTCTTGTCTTTGCCTTTATCTCCTTTCAATCAGGAAATGGAACCTGAAAGAACTATTAAGTGCAGCAAGGTAAAGTCGGAGTGGGATCAGGGATCATAAGTGAGAAAAAAATCAGAACTGGAAAAGCAGTATAAAACAAAAGTCCTTTATCTTGCAGTTTAGGACAGGTTTCTCTAATCCAGTAGAAGTCAGATTCCCTTAGGTATTTTGAAAATTTCACTTTATTTGTCTCTACAAGGCTGCTCTCATAGATAGGTATGATGTACTGTTGATTGCTTATGAAGACTTTAGGAATCCACAAGGAACATGCCTGATAGAAAGCTTTTGTGAAAATTACCCAGCTCAGATTTCCTGGAAATATAGTCACCATAGTACATAAAAGTGTAAAGGACTAAGGGTGTGATACAACTCTCATGAAAATTACATGGTGATGGGTCACTCCTTAGAAACACAGTAGCAATATTCTCAAGAGAGATTCAGTGATGCTTGTATTACAGATTAGTCCTGCAAGGATGACTGTGCATATCAAACTTCTGCGACATAAAGTTCAAAAATCACAAAACGGTCTTTGATATTTGTAGTGGATTGTGCAACTATTTGATGGTTTTACTCACAGTTACTGTACATTATGTTTCTTCAAAAAGAGTAGGCCAGGCTGTAGGGAGGAAGGCTGGGAGGTTATTTTGTTCTGCCTGCTGCACACTGGATTGCACTTGGAGCTGCCTGCAAGAAGCTTACTATCTCCTGGTAGTAAGACGAGATGCTTCAAGGGAGGGTTGCTTCAGACTGTGAGGTGCAGTGGGCAGAGTGAAAACGGAGGAGTAGAAGTCATCTCAGCAAATTAAATGTCCTCAGAAAGGGCAGGAGTCATCTCAACAAGGGAGATTGCAGGGGACAGCAGAAAGCAGAGGGATGGATGGCTGCTCTGGGGTTAGGACAACCTGTGGGTTACTGCAGGACTTGAAGGCTGAGAAAGGTTGAACTTCTGTTCTTCACAGACTACCGCAAGTATATTTCAAGAAGAAAAATTCAGCAGCTATGCATCTTCTCTTTTCAAACCAGTGTTAAACAGCACATCTACTTGAACTCTTGGTGGTCAGTGTCACTTAGGGAAGGGGGCTTTTGACCTCCCTTTGCATTGGTCTGGCTCTACTTTTGGTTTGAGAGGAGCCTATACTCCTTTGTGTGGGACAGCACATTTCTTTCAGCCTTGCATTTAGACCTGGAGTCTTTTTTCCACCATGTACATCTTCACAAATTGAGCTCTATTGTGGATACATTTTTACAGCTTCTACATGCTCACATTTTTGGTATTTTTACCCCATGGTATACTAGTAATTGATGGTAATAACACTTGTCTTTTTCCCTGCTTCATTTTTACAGTTAGTTATTATCAAAAAAGTGTCAAAATGTAAGCATATTCTGAATGCCACTTGCATATCTTTTATACTATATTGCTGACCTCAAATTAGGAAATGCACTTCCACCTTTTGAGTCTTTCTATTGTATTTATGAAGGGGAACAGAAAAACAAACAAACAAAAAGGGTTTTTTGTATCTTTGACCCTTTTCCCTGAGCTCTTTCTCTCTCAGTTCCACCTCAAAATTGTATCTGGAAAGTGGCAGGAACCAATGCACACTACTGCCAAACAAAGCAGGGATATAAGTCTGTGCTTACTACATAGGATCCAGAAGATATTTTTCCTCAGGCAAAAAGCAAAGCAAAGCAATTTGACATAAGGATAATTCAATGGTGAAAAGAAACAGGAAAAGTGAAGAGAAAATAGCAGAGATCAGAATCAAATCATTGGGACAGAGAGATTAGAGCTAAAAGTAGATTAAAACCAAGAACACAAAAGGAAGAGGTGGGCATATTTTTAAGGGAAGAACTATAATTTTATTGAATATATTCATTTGTAGTCATGCTTTGTAGGATGATAAAAATGCAAATCAAAGTTGCAGTAAATAAACAGGAATTATGACAGAAGGCAGGAATATTTGAGAAACTCAAAACCTCAGTGACATCCAAGTCTATACCGGGTGTTTTCCCATATTGCATATATTTTTTGTCTGGAATGATTAGCATGCAAGGCAGTCTCAGAGGATTTCAGGTACCTGTGATAATTTTTTGCTTTCAGGCTATCAGGGAATCTTTCATTTCTCTGTCTTCCCAGTCTATGAAGTGTCTGGAAAAAAAGTCCAGTGTCTAGATGGGAAGACAGATGTGCAAACACTTCAAAAATGAGTATCAACCATATTCTCAAAACAGACCTGATCTAACTATTCACAGATAGATGGACGTCACACACCATTGCTTTGTACAGGCAATACATCAAGATTTCTCTCTAATGCTTCTAGCAGTGGTGGTACAGTCTTTAAAGGTATCTCATATTTATGTTGGCAGCAATTATGTCCCACACTTTAGGTAAAGACATAACAGGGTAGAGCTGGTTCTTAGTAGATATTTTGTTTGTCCACAGTTGGACCTATTGTCCACACTTGGACTCTGCCTCAGTGTTCAGTTCAGAAAGTTGGAAACTTTTTGTAAGTGATAGATCAGCTCTCTGCTAGAGGAAGTGTGTCAGCAAATGGTCCTCTGTTATGAGGACATTTTACAGAGACAATTTTTTTGCATAGTAATAAACACACCATACTGAAAGGATATCCTCCTACCTTTTCTGTCTTGGTAAATGCAAGAATGCTCTTCACTTTGCACTGTGAGAGGTGTTTTGATTGAAATTTGCATGCTAGTAAAACAAATATGGGTCTGCCCTTGCCTTCACTAGGGTGAAAATTCATTGTGTATTTGTTACATGAAGAAATGCCCATATACCGATGCAACTATTCCTTTATCAGCAATAATATAAATTGAGATTAATTCTGTTTGGGGCACATAAATTGAGGCTAACACTTACACAGGTAATTGTTCTTAAAAGCCCCACAAAAATATCTCCTGCTGAAAGAAGTTTCAAGGTAAAAGAGATCAGCAAGCCAAAGTGAACCAACCCCAGAAGGTCTTTGCAAAGAATTTATTGTTGTTAATTTTTAGTGAAGCAATCAGTATATGGACTTTATCTTTTAATAATGTTATGTACAAAGTAACATCAGGAGTAGGAACAGTTCCTTTAAGAAGTCAGAGATTAATGTCAGTGACAGCTAGATGGGTGCTGGCTTCTAGCTATGGACCATGGCAGTCACAATCCATGAGAAGCTTGTTAAAAATAAATCAAAATCCAACATATTCCCATCCCAGTATAAAAAAAGGACTCCTCAAATAGCTGAATTTAACAAATCTGAAAGCTGCAGTAATGCCATTTGTTCCAGAGGAATGTAACTGAATAAGCCACACAATGGTGAAGATTGAGATTTTGTAGCCTGAGATGAGAGCAGGCTGTCGTAGCACTGACTGCGTCCTTGTAATGCACATCACAAGGTGTGATCAAGCAACTGTAAGCTATAGAAATTTCCTTTCCTGTTATCTGTGGCAGGAATAGTCTGAGTCTGTTTCCACAAAGGTTAAAAAAATGCCCAGGTTTCTCTGTCTGGATCGTCATAGACAGAATCAGTTCTCACAAACTACACATCTTGTAAAGAGCTATATGGAAAGGCAGTGTGAGTCTTGTCAACAAGAAAAATTTTGTTGTTTTTCAGACTACAAGAGGTACGATGATCACAAGTGACAGAAAAACACTATAAAGATTATGGAAACTGAATTGATGAAACCTACTGAAAATAGAAGCCCTAGACAAACAGCCTCAGAAAATTTAAAACCTGGCAAGTCTGTGTTTAGAATATCAAAGGATCACAGGTGGCTTGGCAATTCTACACAAGAAGGCAAGGTAAATTTTATTAGGCTGGGATATCTAAAAGGAAACAGAGCCAAATGGGGTTACTGAAAGCCAGAAATACACATGTGATTCCATGTGACTAGTCCACGGTTTGAACACCTAAACTGAATAGAGACATCTCTCATTGTAGATTTAGAAGAATCCTAAGTTTTTATTATTTAGAACATAAAGCTATCTATATCCATCCAAAAAAATAGCTCAAGAAACCAAAATAACTGAACTAGATTTTCTAGTGTATGCAATGGATTCCCTGAAAAGGTTAGGTTTCCATCACATCATACAGAATCCATATTTAGGTCCAAAGTATCAGTTTCAATTGTTTCTTTTATACTTTTTCACTTTTCTTTTTTTTTCCTCATATGTGCCATGAGAGTATTAGAGCTGACCTGAACCCATTCTTAAAAAAATAAAGTTGATAAAAAAATCCTGTTTTGGAAAAAAAAAAAAAAGAACTTTGCCTGTGGCATAGAAATGGAGCAATAGTAAAAAGAATAAAATAAATAAAACCAGGAAAAATGAAAATGCTTAAGGCCACTCTGAGTAAACAACAGGCAATCTGTTTATAAAGAGAAAGAAACAAGATATTACCACCATGAAGTAAAATAAATTGCCCAAGCAAAATAAATTCACTCCTTAGATGAACAACAAAAGGGAAGCAATTTGATAACTATAAACTTAAATGGTCTGCTCTTGAAGAAAGAGTAACGTCAGGGAACAGTTATATTCATTTCCCAAACTTTGTGATATTGAGAATATAAGAATTGTTAAGGAGTTCATAGATTTTCTTTTAAAAAGTGCCAGTGGGAAATCCAGCTGTGATCTCTGCTACATGCATGGGAATAATCCACAATGGTTAAAATAATACTAGGTGCAAGGGCAGTCATTACTAATGAAATGAGAGCTGCAATCAAGTGTACAAGGATAAAACAGAACTGGTAAACAGGAAGGTGTGTTAATTGAGGCAACATTCAGAATGTCATTAGCAAATGCCTGGTTGGAAGGGTCTTCAGGTATAATGCTGGATACAAGGATTGTATAAAGAAGTTATTTTTCAGAATATAAGTAATTCACATGTAGAAAAGCTTCATGGTTATCAGTAACACTAACAGTACTCTGTGCGCAAGAATTTGACTGAAAGGTGGATTGAAGATGCCACAAGAAGAGAAATAATTACAAAAAAGAGACTCCACAAGAAAAAAAAGTACTTTCTACATTCTTTTCAGTGATAGAGTGTAATATTAAAGGATATATATGTCTTACCTGTTAGTGAGTGATAAAAGATGTGTAGCTCTGATACTTGAGTTATTGAAGAATGTTAGATATAACAGTAGTACAGCAGTAGTAAAAGGACTTTGGAAAAGGACTGAAATAGGAATCCATTTACCACCATGTACTTTGAGGCAAGCACTCAGATGTACATTCACAGGCTGGTCAACTGTGGAGAGATGGTTAAATTTCTGTGTGCTTCTGTGTCATGGATAATGCTTATTATGATGAGTCAGTAAATTGTTAAAATCTCTTTTCCACAATAAGAACAACTCTTCAAATCAGTACGCCAAATGAAATGAATCTTCTTGCAGTGATCCCAGCTGGGGCCTGCCTGCCCAGGGCAGCTCTGCTGAAGATGTCCTGGGGGTCATGGTGGGCAGCAACCTGAGTCTGAGCCATCAGTGAGCTCCAGCAGCAGTGGAGCATCTCCTGTGCTGTATTAGCAGAAGCACAGCCAGCTCAATGAGGGAACGGACCATCCCTCTCTACTTCGCACTTGCTACTTCCATCCTTGCAGTTTTTCAAGACCTAACTGGATAAAGCCCTGAACAACTTCACATGATCTGAGAGCTGACCCAGCTTTTAAGCAAGACATTGAACTAGAAACCTCCTGAGGTCCCTGTCGCCCTTGGTTATCCTGTGATCCTAAAATCCGAATAAAAGGAAAAGGTATTATTAGGTTAATATAATGACAGACAAAAGGAGAGAGAGTATATGGATGCAGAAGGGTTATTCTCTTTCCGTGTTACTTACTTTGGAGGAGAAAGATGACATGTGTCTGTAATAGACAACAGAAAACTAACCCCAAGAACCTCTGACTTTAAGGGAGATTTTAAGGCCTATAAATAACTTAGGCAAAAGGTTAGCATTCATATCTTCTGATTAAAGTGAAACCAATCACAAGTCCATGATCATCACTTAAGTTGTTGCCTAAGACTCACAAGGAGAAAGTCACATTTGTACTGAATTCTTCCACGCCCTGTACCATTTCAGCAGTGTTGGAACACATTTCCCAGAGGATCTCACTAAAGAAGTGTTCACTGACATAGTATTCCATCTGTCTATACCTATAATTTCAGATATCATACTGAAAACTATATGAAACTTATCAGAAAGTGTGAATTTCTAGAAATTTGTATACCTTACTGTGGAAGGAGAGTGTCAGCTGGGGATTGTGTAATAAACCAAAAGGCATAGTTCTTCTTCAGACCTTAAAACAAAATGCATCTTTTCAATGAAGGAACCTAGATAGATAAATGAATAAATAAATGCCCAAGTCCTATGAGGACCATAATCCATTACAGGATTTCCAGGAAAGCAATATGCTTGGTTTTTCAATTCCAGATACTGTGACTTCTGTTGTGATCCTAAACAAAGACTGCTGTAAGATGAGGAGTTATTGATCCACACAGCAGATGACCTGAGTAGGGTCAGGTTTGTGCTTTACTCCAAATATTACTTGGTCTTTAGGGCTGTGCTGAATAGCACAAATCTCTTGACGTGGGATCACTAATGATGATGCCACCAGCATGTCTTTGTCTTTATCTCAAAGTGAAACAGGATGTTTTCATATAGACATCTTTTTGCTCAACTGCAGAAATGATGAATAGGGTTTTTTGCTTGTAGGAAAACCCAGTAAAGGCTTTAATGCTGGTGAACTTCACCATGGGCAGGTTATGTACTGTATGCAATGCCCTGACCAGAGGTCTGTCAGATGTTGTGTCATCACAGCATTCCCAGAATCACAGTGGGCATAACATTTTTTAATTTAGTATATATTTTCTGGGATGTTAATAAAATAGTTATCTTTTTTGGAAATCTGTGTGAGTTTCTTATTTGGATTCAAAAATCCAGCTACTCCTGGAATAAAACATTGTACAAAAGAAAAAGTTGTTATCAGACAACTACTGCCCAGTTAATTGTCAGCAAGAGAAGACCAAAGAGCTTTAAAACAGCTGATTAACAGCTTCTTAAGTCTTGTAAATATGGCCAGACTCCAGGCATCTTCTGTGCCCTTTCTTGAGTAAGCAGCCTGAGGTTAGCCCACTACCAGGACTGAGAGGTTTTTTTCACTGTCTACATTTGTGTCAAGATCTTTAACACTTGACAAGAGAAAAGGAAAACAAGAGGCTTCAGTTTGAACATAGTCTAATAGAAAAGGATTCTGAGATGTCTCTTCTTCGTCATTTGCAGTTTGTAATGGCATTGACCTTATCTGTCCAATTTCAGCAGCTCAGCTAGATGGTTGTAGGTGGATCTGGGAGTGCTCAGATTTTAACTTCACTGCAACATACAATGCTGGCTAGCAGGGATGATAATCTTTAGCTGGCATAGGGCTGTATAACAGGCAGAATGCATGTGGAAAGCAGTCCTGAGCACTCTGCACACTCTCAAATCCCCAAAACAGCACAGGGGTTAAAATTAGAGATTACATGGCTGGCAGATTTATGGTCCCAAATAAAAGCAATGACATATTGAGCTCAAAGAAAGAAATGAGGGAAAAAAGGGGAATCCTGTGAAGTCAGATAATTTCTGTAGGAGTGACCAATATTGTGCAGCTCTGATGGTGTTCTGAGATGCAGGACGTAGGATCTCCAGGGCCCAGTTGAGCTGTTAAAATAATGTAGGAAACTAAAGAGTTACAAAAAGAAAGTTTCACTTGGGAACAGAGCATGCAATAAACCTAGCCAGACACAGTGTTTTTGGCTTGAAATGTGAGAAAACATACAACATTTTATCACAAGAACTTATGAATGTGTGAAGCAGGAAGCCCAGATATACTTAGCAGACATAAGTATTATTTCCCCAACACCAACTTTCTTTCTAGCCCCATTGTTTCCTGGTTTGATTATGCCCTGAAGCATAACAGCCATTCCCCTTGTAAGTGATTTTATTTGTGGTGACTTCATATAAACATGCTTTTAATACTGTTATACTGTTAAATACCATGTGGCAATTACATAGGTTATTTACATAGTTTGTAAACAAATGCTTTCTTGTGTTCCTTTCTATGCAATTACTCATGCTGAGGTAAGTAAAATCATAAAACATTATTAACCATTATCTTATATATTTTCTAATCTTTCAGGCTCTTCTTTAATAGAGAGGTTTCCATGATTCTTATTATTTTTACCATGTACGTTCCATTATAACTCCACTATAATACTATTCATTAATTTGTTTGAAGTGACTAGGTCAGATTTGTTAAGGCATGGCATTAAGACATTGTTGTAATAGTCTTTCACATTAATCACTTTTCCATGTCAGTGTTCTAGTATTTTTTGTTTCCCAATTAGTTGCTTAAGAATTCTTCAGGAGGTTGCACTAAGAGTAGAATCTGTTAAGATTGTAACTTCCCAAGAAACAAAAGTCTCTTTGACAATTTGCAACATTCTGGATGAGTTTTTTAATATTGTGGAATAAATTTGTTGTCGTTGTTGTTAGCTATATGGTTTTTCCCTTTCTTTTTTTCTTCCTTGCATGATGAAAAGTAATTTTGATGTATATGAAAAGACTGTTTAAGGCACCTAAATCTGTAGATTGTGTTCTAGTATATCTTTATTTTAGAAGTTGACCTGTTTCTCACCATGGAAGTTCATTATCTCTTACCCTGTGTCTATTTAATTTCATAATTGCCTGTTTAGTGGGTTGTTTGAAATGCTTGCTGAAGTACAAATAAATTAGTTGGATATCCTATATTGACTTTTTAGTTGAAATATTACAACCATTATTATCCATTAAAAACCCATATGATTTTTAAAAGGAGATTTACAATTCTCCCTCCAATTATATTTTCAGGCTTCCTCTTCAGATTCATTCTGTTCATTTTTGGTGGTACATTAGAGGTTGTCACAGGTTTAATCCTTCAAATTTTTCACTAATTTTTGTAAAAAAGCAGCTCAGCTATTTAACTGTAAAATACTTTCAGCTCTGTCAGAGGAAAGCTGGCATGTTTTTCCATGGACACTCTATGCTGTAATGTTCATTAATCACCCAGAATCATAGAATGGCTTGTGTGGAAGATCAGCTAGTTCAAATCTCCCTGCAGTGGGCAGGAACATCTTAAACTAGATCAGGTCGCTCATAGCCCTGTCCAACCTGACTTTGAATGTTTCCAAGATGGATCATGTGCAACCTCTCTAGCCAGCCTGTTCCAGTGTTTCACCACCCTCATTGTAAAAAAATTCTTCCGTATTTCTAGTCTGAATATACCCTCTTTTAGTTTAAAACCATTACCCATTGTCCAGTTGCTACAGAACATACTAAAAAGTCTGTTCACAACGTTCTTATAAGCCCCCTTTGAGTATTGAAAGGCTGCAATAAGGTCTCCCTGGCATCTTCTCCAGGATGAACCACCCCAGCTCTTTCAGTCTGTCTGCACAGGAGAGGTGCTCCAGGCCTCTGATCATCTTTGTATCCTTCCTCTGGACTCGCTCCAACAGATCCAGGTCTTTCTTGTGCTGAGGACCCCAGAACTGGACGCAGAACTCCAGGTGGGGTCTCATGAAAGTGGAATAGAGGGAAAGAATCATCTCACTTGACCTACTTACCACACTATTTTTGATACACCCCAGGATATGATTGGCTTTCTGGGCTACAAGAGCACATTGCTAAGTCATGTCCAGATTTTCGTCTACTTTAAGTCTTTCTCCTCAGGGCTGCTCTCAATCCATTCTCTGTCCAAACTGTATTTGTGATTGAAATTACCCTGACCCAGGTGCAGGATCTTGCACGTCTTGGATCTCATGAGACTCCCATGGGCCCAGTTCTTAAGCTTGTCCAGGTCCCTCTGTCTGGCATCCTCTCAGATGTGTCAATCAAACCACTCATTCTGGTGTCATCTGAAAACTTGCTAAGGGTACACTTGATTCTACTGTCTATGTCACTGATGAAGGCATTAAACAGTCCTGGTCCCACTACAGGTCCCTGGGGGGCACTGCTCATAACTGATCTCCATCTGGACACTTAAGCCATTGAGCACTACTCTATGGATGTGACCATCCAGTTTAGTTTCTTAGCTGCTTCTTTTTGTGCTTCTGTGTTAAGTGGGTCCTTGCCTTTATGTGAAAAGATTAGCCTCCATCCCAGGTATCACTTTCAAAAAAGTGAATCATGATATGAAATCATTATTTCCTTTCATGCCATTTCCTTCTTTTTTTTTTTTTTTGTTTTGTTCAGATTCAAATCTTGTCCCTGAGGTTTTTTTGTGATTCCCAAATTCATCATGCCTTTCTAATTCTAGTACTTCTCCAAAAGTATTATGGATTGCCCTTACCTGATGTTGACATTGCTGCTGCCCTGGGCTAGAGTGAACCATCTCCTGGAAAGACAAAAACCAAAACTTACTTCAAAAAATACTTAGTATTTAATTTAACTTTGAAAAATCATTGACTGATTTAGAAGGAAAAGAACTCTTCTGACTGGAAAGAAGATGCCCAAGCCTGGGCACCTAATCTTCTGTATGTTGAAAACTGTGGGTCATGTAAACATATAGTATACTTGTCACACCTTGAGCAAGCATGCAAGAATGTGCATGTTTCCCTGCAGAGTTTTCATCAAGATGACACCTAAAAATAATTGGACAGCTTTGGGTTATTAATAGATACAGAGTGAGCAAACAGATGGGGATACCAAGGCAAGGATATTTCTGGTGGATTTCCAACAGAATTGTGTAACATGCTCCTTTGGGGCAAGCAAAGCTAGAATTACTTTAGAGCTTTCACTTCTGCTATTCTGTCAATATTGGCTTTTATGACTTCTAGTACTGCCTTTCAAATTTCCTGTAATGTTGTTGCCTTTCATAATGAACACTGCTTTCTGTACAATTTAATATGGTCCTTCTGCTTCTCCTTGAGGAAAAGAGCTTCAGTTTTCATAAACTGTCACATTGAAAAACTGGGGCTGTGAGAGCTGTGTATCTGAGTATTCAAACACTTTAGCCCTTCCAAACCTTACAGGTTTTTGCCATTGTGCTAATAGATAGAGTTAATTTTTTTCACAGAAGCTGGTATGGGGCTGTGTTTTGGATTTGTGGTAAAAAAAGAGTTGCTTTTGTCATCATTAAGCAGCGCTTGCACAGCATCAAGGCCTTTTGTGCTTCTTACCTCAGACCACCAATGGGGAGGATGTGAGTGCTCAAGAGGTTGGGAGGGAACAGAGCTGGAACAGCTGATCCCAAGGGATATGCCACAACATACGGTGTCATGTTCAGCATATAGAGCTGGGGCAAGAAGGAGGAAGGAAGGCAGGGGGAGGAGATAGGGTGATGGTGCTTCTCTTCCCAAGTCACTGTTAGGCATGATGGAGCCCTGCTCTCCTGGGGATGGCTGAACACCTGCCTGTAAGTGGGAAGAAGCAAGTGAATTAATTCCTTGCTTTGCTTTGCTTGTGTATGCAGCACACAAAGTTTGCTTTACTTAAACTGTCGTTAACTCATGATTTTTTCTCAATTTTACCATTCTGATTCTATTCCCCATCCCACATGGGGAGGGGGTTGAGCAAGTGGCTGTGTAGGGCTTAGTTGCCTGCTGGGTTTAAACCATGACAGACATACACCACCAGCTTCTCCATGCTTTTAAAGTCCTGAAAGTGATCTTACATCATATGAAGAGAGATATCTTTAAACTGCACCAATGTATGTCTCCTCAAAATACAGAGTTTTCAGCAGATCAGATATCTGTCCTGAACACCATTATGCCCCAATCAGCTCTAGCTAGAGTCATGATCACATGGTGTTAGAAACCCATTTAATACTGGGTAAAGCAGAGACTGAAACCTCAAGGAAGACAAAGCCAGCAGGTGTAATCTGTGACTGCATACTTCATCAGTTCCTGCCATCAGAAGCCAAACAGGATGGCTAATTTCTCCAGAAACTGAAAACTTGAATATTATCATCTGTACAGAGTTAAAACGGAAGTTATTTGAAATAAATAAAGAAGAGGAAAATTGTTAAGATATTGGAAAGAGACAAAATAGATTCTAATTTATTCAGATTACAGAACTTTCGAAGTACAGAAATATGCTTTAATTCAGAGGAAACAGATGAACTGTTAGCTAAAAATGGCAAAAAACTGCCTTGACTTTCTTGTTGAAAGGGCAGTTATTTTCTACAGTTTCTGCAACGAACTAAAATGAGCAATTTATTTTGTATTTATTTGCTTCAGACGTATTTCTATTTATGTCCACATGGTATGCTCAATGGTGTCTTAAAATAGTGAGGCTGGGTTCACAGCATGACTCAATGGATCAGCACGTAGAAGAGGGCGGATGCAGCCTCTCTGTTGGGGGCAGAATGGCAGCAAGTGTGCCTTGTTACTCCCTTATGGGTGTCCACAGGCTTCCCTGGAAGCAGCTGCTCCAGTCCCAGTATGACATTTTTGAAATAACCACAGTTAATACTTGACATCCCTGATGGTCTTACCAATTGAAAGGCTAAAGGCTAAGTAAACTATGGTGAAAGATATTGGTTCTCATATTTTGTGACCACTGGGGTCAAGTCAAACAACAGTGGTTAAGGGGAAATGCTTCCATTAGAGCCACTGGCAGCACATGCACCATGTGGACTAAGTACTGCATTCTCTATTCAGTTATACTGTACAGGGTGCGGGTGCCCAGGCCCTGCAGCAGCGAGGAGTGCGGGGGCTCTGTGAGGGGAGGCCGGGCTGCCCCAGCCAGACACAGCTGGATCCAGCTGGATCCAACTACCCACCGCAGGGCGCAGCTGAGCCCATAGCCGGGGCAGGGGCACCTAGAGAGAACAAATTCAAGAAAGGGCAAAACACCTCACAGAAGATTCTGAGGAAAAAGTAGATAAGAGAAACAACCCAATGAGCACCCAGGTGAGAACAGAGGGAGAAGGAGATGCTGCTCCAGGCCCCAGAGCAGAGATTCCCCTGCAGCCTGTAGAGAGGACCATGGTGGAGCAGGTATTCACGTTAGAGTTGTGTTGGTTTTGTCTGAGCTAGGGTTAATTTTCTTCCCAGTGGCTGGTATGGGACTGTGGTTTGGATTTGTGCTGAACACTAGGTTGATAATATAGAGATGTTTTTGTTATTGCTGAGCAGGGCTTGCACAGAGTCAAGGCCTTTTCTGCTTTCCGTGCTGCCGCACTGATGAGGAGGCTCCGGACGAGGTCCTGCTCTCCTAGAGATGGCTGAACACCAGCCTGCTCATGGAAAGCAGTGAATTAATTCCTTGTTTTGCATTGCTTGCACACCTGGCTTTTTCTTTCCCTATTAAACTGTCTTTATCTCAACCCACGAGTTTTCTAGATGTTACTCTTCTGATTCTCTCCCCAGTACTGTTGCGGGGGGAGTGAGTCTGGTTGCATGGTACTTGGTTGCTGGATGGGGTGAAACCACAACAATAGCCCATGGAGGACCCCCACACTGCGCCAGGTGGATATTTTCTAAAGGAGCCACAGCCCATGGAGAGCCTGTGGTGGACCAGGTTTATACTGTAAAACTGCAGCCACAGTGGGGAGGACCCACAGTGCACCACTGAGTCTGGGGGGGAATTAGAGGAGTTGGAAATGAAGGGCTGAAGTTGATCCTGGGAATAAGGGGTGGACATAGAAAAGGTATTTTATCTTTTGTTGTGTTTTTCTTTTTCTCACTACCTACATTTTTTTAATTGACAAGAAATTAAATGAGGTTTTCTCAAGTTAAATCTGTTTTGCCCATGATGGTTGAAGGTAGCTTATCTCATAGCCTTTATCTCAACATATTTTTTCATCTTATTTTTCCACTCATCCTTTTGAGGAGAGGGAGTGAAAGAGCAGCTGAGTAGCAGCCCACCAGGCAGCCAAGTTCAACCCACCACAGACAGCTCACATGATCACTAAATTAACTAATTTCTATTTTAAATTAATAGATTACCTAATTTTTAATTGAAGCATTTTTTAGTTCTTAAAAGTCAACATTCTTGACTCAGATTTAGCATTGAAGTAGAATTCTTGAGTTAACATCAGAAAAGTTGCACCCTTGATGTGGAGAAGGTTTTTCTAGTCTGGCAGCTTTGGATGTCATGCAGGTGGCTTTTCAGGCCAATATATGACATTCCTTTTCAGGAACTATGTCCGAGACATTGTCTGTTCTATTTGAGGTCAACCATTTTCTGATGACCAGGATAACTCTGTTTAAATGTCGACAAGACTTTCATTTGAATTTACTTAACTCAGCCCTCTTCTCTGGTAAGGAGGTCTTCCAGGACTTTACAGTTACTTTATAAAAGCCAACAGACTTCTTATGCTTCTAAGCATATATTATGAGTGCACTTGAGTTAGAAGGCAGGCTATATTAAACAATAGTTTCTCATCAACACACTTTCTGATAAGTGAAAGTGTGGAGGGTGAAAATTCTCTGAGTACTGTTCTCTTCCATGTATTTCTCCATCAATTCTCAGAGCCAGCTGGCCAAGCCAGGTGTCTTCATTTTGGAGAATGTGACATCAGCCGATTAAAAACAAAGTGGCCAACTTGTGAAAGTACCTTCAGGTGAATACTCATCTATTTCATCTGTGAATCAACACTCCAAAATCTGTACAGTAAAGGTATGCATGCCTGAACAAATAAATTAAACTGATTATGTTCAGTCAAATACCAGCTTCTAAATAGATCTCTCTTAAAACAAATCTATTTTTTATGCTTATGTTTATATGAAATGCTTCCTCATAACTGAAACAAGACAGATTGCTGCTGGGCTAATACTGTACCTGCTGCCAGGAGTCTATGAGATCCCATAGAAAATGGAAGAAATTACTACAGCTTTATTAAAAACAAGGAGACAAACAGACCATAGCATTGTAGTGGGAAGATATTGTAGTGCTCACATCATTGTTTTTCTGCGCTCTGCTGTCCCCAAGGAAAGTACGTACTGGCATGGACGTCACCGGTACAGATGCTCAGCAGCTACTTCCGCATGTAGCTAAGAATAGACTGTTCTGCAATACTTTTTAAAATGAGTTACCAGGTGTACTTTTGATATAAGAATATATTTTCGTATACAGTCTTCTATTTTGTAAGACTGTTTTCCTACAATTCTATTTTATTTGGAAAAGCTGTCCAAATTGCTTTTTCTTTACCCCTTTTTTGCTAAGTTTTTATAACTTCTGTGTATTTGGTATCATTCTTTTTTGATCAATTCTGTGGATTTTTACTAACTTACTATGTTGTTTATTCTTCTGCTTTAAAACAAAAACAAAAGGAAAAAAGAGATTTTATTCCCTGAATATAAATATTTACTCTGAAAATACATGGTAAATATTTGCCATTATACCATGTGTTATGATTAATTTATTCAATTGCTCCTGTGTTTTTTTCTCACCACTGCACAAGCTTTTTCTATTCCAAATTTACATCTTTGTTAATACTGCCATTTCCCTCTCTCCATCTAATTTTTAAAATATATTGGGGAAGGTATTTTTCTATTTGCTGACTTTGAGACTAAAATTAGTGATTAATCCCAGCTTCATTATTTATTTTATAATAATTCAGTACTTACCCAGATGAATATATGAAGAATTCTTTACAGCATAACTAACACTCTCCTGCTGGAAAAATAATAAGAAACAAGTAGCTCCCATACTGCCAGTGAAATGGTGAGAGTTTAAGAGTAGGCCATTTTATTGACAGACAGGGAAATACTGATTTGGCTCTAATGTTGTGACCAGCTGATTTCTGTGCTATTTTAAGGGAAATATCAATGTGAAAATTTAATTATAGAATCTATAATCTATAGCTACAACCTCTAAAAATTACATAGGGTGCTTTAGTTCTGGTTTTTCTGTGATATATATTTTAGTGGCAAATTCTGTTACAGCACATCTTGGCTGGACTTGTTTACAGTTACCTCTTCCAGGTTATGATTGGTCACATATTTCATTTGCCTTTTTTAGACACTTCTGAAACTGGTTCTGCGTCCTTGGGTTTAGAAAGAGCATGATAGAACATTTTTTCTGAACAATTATGTTGATATTTTAGTAAGCTTGTTCAGTTCTATCTCTGTGTTTGTATCTTTATAGCTTATCTTTGGTCACATCTATATGAAGTTCACCTATGCAATGTTTAGCATATTCATCTGTATGAAGACAGCTATTTCCTTGAATAAACTGACCAGATGTTCTGAATGTGACAACAGATTGAAAATATTGTGAACAGTGTTTTCACTAACTGAGGACTTGAAGTTACGTTGTTAGAAATTACTGGTACTTAAAAAGAAATATGCAGTCATTTCCCACTGGATTTGTTTCCATAGCAGTGGGAAGGTTATGATGTTAGCAGCTCTGTGGATATTTCAGATTTGGGGTTTCATCAAATTCCTAAAAACACCTTTTGGAACTAAGTGTTTGTATTCTGCTGGGATTATTCTAACTATGTGTAGCAACACAATCTATGATCAGTTTTCTTTGAAGACTATGACACAGGAGTGAGATTTATCTTAACCATCTTAGAAATTTAAAATTTAAATTAATTTAAAGTTTATTGTCCAAATCTAAATTAATAATATTAAACTCTTTTTATATTCAATAGAAAAGAACCACCACTTCCAGGGAAGTTCATCTTCTTATAGAATAAACATGTAAAGTTGCATAGGATTAATTTTATTTAAGATGTAGGGCTTGTTTTCAGTGCTAAGTTATTCTGGGGTGTTTGTGTTGCCTCTTATCTGATACCTGGACACACATGGGATTCTGTAGCTTGAAGTAAGTGATAGATTGCACTGGAGACAAGTGTATGATTTGGTGTGACTTGAACATTGTTTTGATGTGTGATTACTCTCATTTAACCTAAACAGTCTCAAGAAAAGTCAACCTGCCCATAGATAACTTCAGTCACACATTGTGGAGAAAAAAATCCTAGGAACATAATTGACTCTGATCATTAATTCTCTTCATTGGAAGACAGACATTGATCTGCACCTCAGATCTGCTCATGCACTTTACAAGGCAATCAAAGTATTTCGGCAGCCTAACTGTAGGCTTCATTGCAAAATAGTGATTTGGGAGTCATGAGAAGATGCTAAATTACCATCTCATAATCTACACACAGACATGATCTGCTACTTGTCTGAGCCCCACTGGCACATAGCAATGAGCCACAGTCTGAGCTATTCCCAATTGCAGACCAGTGCCTTATTCAACATCTCATGTTCCCTGTTCATGAGAGGGACTTGTTCAAAACCCCATGCATATCAACACACTGTAATGAGATGAGAGTTTGAGACTGGGAAAATTGTGGGCTTTGAGTGAAAGACAACAGGTGTTACTACTTTGAATAAATTCATTTAGTGTCACTAAATCTGCGAGTTTTGGATGCGTTTTTTTTCTTCCGTTTAGGAGCACAGGCAAGAGTGCTTTGAGAATTCACTGGGTGCTTTTACAGAGTTTCCTTCAGTCCAAATCATAAGTAAGAGAGCTTGTATTCCCTGTGCTGGAATTCCCTCTGGGTTTTCTGTATATTCTGTAAAAATGCTAAACTTTCACATCCAAGGATAACATTTCCACAGTATTTTCCCACAGAATTCAATCAGTAAATAAGTTCCATCTTTCTGATTTGTTATGGTAAAACTGTTTGAGTTTTAAGCCATTAAAAGCTTTCTTAGCAACTCAGTTTCTTTAAGGAATCCCAGAGTCTGATTACTTACACTGCATTAGACTCTTACCATATGTTTTGTTTGTTTGTTTGGGGTTTTTTAAGAGATGTTTAAGGTTCTCCAACTTTATCCTCCAAGGTGGAGAAAGCTTCCTAATTAGCACTATCAAGTGCAGTGTGAAAGCCCTGGTCACAGCCCCACATTCAAACTAGAGTTGTTTCTTTAACTGTTTCTGGTTATCTCCGTATGTGGGCAGTCGTTTTTCTGTGAACACCAACACATGGAGTTAACTATGAACTGTCATTCTCCATTTACAGACAATTATCCAAATACATTGTTATGTTGTTTCAAACTAATAACTCTCTTCAATATAACTCAATAACTTCTCTTCAGCTTCTTGTATCTTTCCTACATAAGCATGTTTTGCTTAGTTGTTTTTTGTACACAGTTCTAAGAAGCTTCTGAGGAGTCTGTCTACTCATGTTCCTTCCTTCCAAAGTGACTTTGAAGTTCAATTTTTAATCAGCTTAATTTCCCACAAAGTTTTGCAGAGGCTTACTGCAAAAGCATGTATCACATTATTCAAACAACCCACTTGTGTCTGAATAAAGGGAATCTTTCTCTAATACATCAGTTTCAGAACATACAGAAACTGTTTGGATAAGATTTAAAAACTGGGCGCTGCCAAGGAAAGCTATGAGTATGACCACTGAATTGAAAAATGTATCTCCTAGCAAAAGAATTTAAAATTTTGGCTTGGTTAGCTTACTAAAGGCAATGATACAGTATAACTTTCCCTCAGACATTTCAGAATGACTATATAAGGAGCAGAAATGTTGTGGGAGAGGGCATTCCAGTATAATATGGAGAAATGGCAAAAACACCAGACATGAATCTCAAAGTTACATGAATTCAACCTACAGTAGAAATAACCAATCAAACTTACAATTTGGATAAGAATTATCCCGGTTTCTTTTCTCTGATAACATTCAGACCTTCTTTTTCTTGACATTTAGGCTGAGAAAACTTTCTGTGTTTTTTTCCTTCCCTAAAGGATTAGTTTGTCAAATAGAATAATTCTATGTTTTTTCTACCTACTTCTTTCTTTGGTTGGTTTTGGAGTTGGGGTTTTTATTCGGTTTTAAATTTTTGGCCCTGCCCCTCATAACACAGCAAGCTTTGAACGGTATTTTTTCCAGAATACATCAAGTGACTCTCATTCTCTGTTGTGAATATTAAAATTTGATTGATTGAAAATCTAAAATTTGTTCTAAACAAACAAAACAGTTTTGGGGCTGGGAAGATTTTTTCCTTCTGCGTCCTGCTAAAGTCTACACAGAAGGCAACATATGCCATCTATTTATATACATTTTGTGTGTTTGGAAGATTTGTACTTCACAGCTGTTAGCAGCCAGTTCATGATAGTATGGTACTTTGCCTGAACCTCACTAGTGGAATGGAGGGGCAGAAAAATGGCTCATAAGCACCCTGATATTGAGATTGATAGGCTGACGTTCCCAATTTGCCTTCTCTATTTGTAGATAAGGGAAGCAACAAAGAGTCCACTTGAGTGCCAGATCATTGCATTGCATTTCTGTGTCTCAGTTTCTACAAAATTCTACTACAAAATTCATTCTTCTTTTTAGTTTGAAAGCTAAATTGAGCAGGAAATGAAATAGATGACTGCCAGGACCTTCAATTGTTCATACCATGGACTGGAACAGCAAGAACGACAGAAGGGAATTCCAGCAACTCAACTGTTTAATTGCACAACTGGGACCCATTTGGCAACTGGTCTTAATCATTGCCCTTACTCTCCCAGTCACACCGAGGAACTGCTCAGTTCACAGTCTAATTCCTATAACACACATTCAGCAGCTCATCCTCCTTTAGGGTTTTCTTCCACCTGGCTATATAACCTTACAATATTTCTGAAAAGTCCTGTGGTGGGAAAGTGCTACCCCAACATAAATCCCATCAGATCAGCAGTTATGTTCCTTCTGATAAACCAAGACAGTGTGATAATAAAAAGTCTGCTAATCTCTTGTGCAAATGATTCCCAGGTTTGTGTTCCATTACCCAACACACAGGGTTTTATTCTTTCTAATCCATTGAGATATGAACACAAAAAAAGGGATGCACTTTCTGCACTACCCAAATGCCAGAGACAAATACCTTCCCAAACAAAAAAACATCAACCAAACCAAACCCACAAATCCCCAAGAAATCTTGGTACAGCAGGACTGGGCTGAAGCAGAAGCAAAGGGAAAAGGAAGGCTAGTGAAAACATACGGAGGGAATCTGAAAGTGGAGGGAGCTGATTGGGCATCCGTGTTGTGGCAAAACACAAGGAAAGTTTAAAAAGAAAAAAGGAATCATGTTACTGGGAAATGAGAAGGAAGATAAGCAAGGAAGGTTTCCACAGACAAATAACTGTAAGCAAAAAACTAATGAAAGTATCAAGCTTTGTAAAGAATAATAGAAGGCAAAGGGGGGAAAAGGTCAATAAATAGGAGGGGCAAAAAGAAATGGTTAAGGAGAAATGTAGAGAGAAATGAGGCAGCATATTTTAGTTTTCCATGTTATATGTATTCCTGTCACTTCAAATAACTGGGATGTAAACGTAAATTTCAGTGACTGAATAGATTGAGTAAAACTAGGCCACAAGTGTGCTTAAAACAAGAATTACCTCTGATAAATGCAGGAAATATTGCAAATGTGTCAAGGGCTCTTTTTTAGATTGTTTATTTTCTGCAAACAGAAGTTTAGACAGGCAAATATGTCATGGATAATTATTGTCATTTTGAGGCTGTTACCTGAAATGAAATCCACCTGCAAGCTACACCTGGTCAAATAGCTCTTTTTTAATAATATTTGTTCAAAGGTTAGTTTCCTGTAGCAGATGAACTTGTGATGAGCTAGTCATGAACCTTTTTATTTCCAAGGACTTTTTTTAATGTCCTCAACAAACACTTCACAGCTTTCTGTTTGCCATTGGATACCTGTGCTGTGTGAACAATCATCAAAATAACTTTTGACATATATGAAGATATTATTTGTATTTAACTTGCCTAATACAAGCATTTTTTTTGTGCCCGTTTTTACACACTGAGGGAACCAGTCCTGTCATCTGGCAGTCACAGGTGAAGGGCTTTGGGGGTCTCCAGAGGGCAGTGCTGGACACTGCAGTTTGGTCGCTACAGGTCCATCAATAAAGGTGGGATTTTCATGAGGCATTGGCAGCTTTAGGTGCCTAAATCCCATTCACTTGGTACTGTTATTCAAATAAAACCACATATATAAAAAATAAACCAGATTTTATATTTGGATGTTTCCACTCTGTTCTTTTTGAGATTTACTCATTATAGATTACATGGTTTCTGATAACTAAGACTTTAAGATCATCTCCAAGTTATTCTTTTCTAAAATTAATTTTTTTGGGGGGGAATATGCTTACAAATGACATGAATGGGGTTTTAGTTTCACAATTCTCACAAAATAATGGATTTCCTAACCTATAGTTCTTTTTAAGCTTGTTGGGGTAAAATATGTAAAAGCTGCATAGATGCAATTATTGGGGGGGGGGGGGATACAGATGGATGTTATAGTAACTGAGAATTTCTTGCTTATTTTAACTGTGTATAAATCATTGCTGGGGAATATATCTCCTTTATGTTAAAATGCAAAACTATGACGTGGAAGAAACAAGCAAGCTTTCTAAGTCTTTTGTTACTCAAATAAAGGATACAAAAATCCAAGAACAAACTTAAAACCCCCTAGTAATCTTACACAGATACATGTTTCATTTGTGGGTCTTCTGTATTGCTGAAAATTTAGAGTAGGTGTAAGATAAATAGACAATAAATAATTGTATATTCATTTGGAATCTTGATTGAGATCAGCATGGTTACACATGAGCAATTGAACTCTCCTCTCATCAGCCAAAAGGTTTCTGAATTTCATGTAATGAAAATTACATGAAATTCAGCCTAGGGTCAGGACTGTTTTGGTCTGCTAATGAGAGAAGTTGATGGCACCATCTCTCACAGCATAACAAAGCTGTGCAAAAAAACTGGAGAAGATTCTCCCCCTCTGCTTTGCTCTGGTGAGACCCCACCTACAGTGCTGCATCCAGCCTGGGTCTTCCAGCACAGGAAGGACATGGACCTGTTGGAGCGAGTCCAGAGGAGGCCACAAAGATAATCAGAGGGATGGAGCACCTCTGCTATGAGGAAAGGCTGAGAGAATTGTGATTTTTCAGCCTGGAAAAGAGACGGTTCAGAGGTGACCTAATTGTGGCATTCCAGTACCTAAAGTGAACCTACAAGAAAGCTGGAGAGGGAATATACATGGGGATGTAGAGACATGACAAGAGGAAATGGCTTCAAAGTGAAAGAGAGTGGGTTTAGATTAGGTATTAGGAAGAAATTCTTTATTGTGCAGGTGGTGAGGTACTGAAACAGGTTGTCCAGAGAAGCTGTGGATGCCCTGGAGGTGTTCAAAGTCAGGTTGGATGGGGCTCTAAGCAACCTGGTCTAGTGAAAGGTGTCCCTGCTCATGGTAGAGAGATTGGAACTGGATGATCTTTAAGGTCCCTTCCAACTGAAGACATTCTCTGATTTTATGATTCTATGATTGTATTTTTATAGCATATGATTGCAAATTAAAATCTCTGACTTACTTTTATGACATACTTGTGAATAGCATTGGGATTTAAGAAAGGCTTACATCTTAGAGCAGTTGAATTATCTTTTTTCATTTTCCAGATTAGATAAAAAATTGGCATAGGACAAAAAGTGTGTTGTAAAAATAAATCTGAAGGAACAAGTAATTCACTGAAAAGTCTGTATATAACACTCTATTTTGCGAAGTGGCTGCAGCTACCAGTCAAACACCCACCCAGCCCCTTGCTCAATCCCCTTTCCTGAGGGCCAGGATGAAAATAGAATGGAGGCAAGAAGACTCATGGATGAAGATAGTGATATTTTAATAGGGAAAGCAAAACGAGTGTGTGCAAGCCAAGGAAAAAGAGGAATTAATTCACTGCTTACCTTTGGCAGGTGTCCAGTCCCATACTGTAAAACAGAGCTTCAGCACCTGTAACATTTACTTGGGAAAGCAAATGTCATTACCATGAGCACCCTTTTTTCCTCTACTTCAGAGCTTGACATCATGCATTGTAGACTATCCCTTTGGTCAGTTGGGATCAACTGTCCCAGCTATGTTCCCCTACAAACCCTTGCCCAGCCAATCTGTCACATCAGTAGTCACACAACAGAAGGCTGGTAAATAGCCCAAGGTTTTTTTGCATGAAATTATCTCCATCACGAGTCTTATAGTTTTCATAATCTGTTATGAGCCATGACTTGAGCAGCTGCAGACTACATGAGAACATGTGTGTTGCATTTAGGGAGTCTTCTGTGAGTTACTGCTGAAGACAATATTCCAGTGAGACCTTGAAAATAGCTGTCTCTCTTAGAAACAGGGCTAAGAGGGACTGCTTAGAGAGTGATGGCTTTAAGATTTTTGAGAGATGCTTTACTCCTCCACATTTTGACTTTTATTTTCATTAGGCTGAATAATGTGACTTTTGCCCTCAGGAGAAATCCAGATTTTGTATTTTTGAGAACAGGTTGTCAGTTATTTGGGTATCTAGTATAATTTTAGAATATTATTCAGTTTTTTTTCACACACACAGAGCTCACAGAAACCTTCCCAAATGGCAAAAATGGACCCAAATCTAGAGTTTTCTGGTCATTTTGCTTCCAGCAAATATGTGGGGTTTTTTGTCAGTAGCACAGAGACTTAAGCATTCAGAATTAGGCAAAATGTGGGATGTTACACGAGTTTCAAGTTTCAGCAATACAGTGTGGGATGGCAGCAGTGAATCCCACTCTGAGAAAGGTATGAGCTTTCATAAATGTTAGCTGCTGGTAGCAATTCAAAACCTGACATGCAAGTTACCTCTTCATTCCTCAGCATAGGTTTAAGACTTAAAATATCACACATTTCATTAACAATGTGGATGTATTCACTTCCTGGCTGTGATTGTCAGAATATAATTAAGTAAATAAATGTTCAAGGCAGCAAATATATCCTTGTCCTTCATACTCTTCCACATTCTCTATGCTCTAAAATAACTCAAGTTTTCACTTTTTTCTTTCCTTCTACTTATTAAATCATCTTACCCTGAGATTAGCTCAGTTGGTAAGAGCATGGTGCAAATGACACCAAGGTTGTGTGTTAGATCTCCGTATGGGCCATTCACTTCAGATTTGGACTTGATCCTTGCAGGTACCTTCCAACTCAGCATATTCCGTGATCTCTTCTTTCTTCATTCTCACCAGAGTAAAAAGAATATTTTAGAGAAAAAACTATTATAGGCCTTCCAAGTCAGGTTACTTTGCAGAAGAGGAATGCAGCACATTATCCTGATGAAATTCTGTGAAGTTCTAATATTTCTTGAATGTAGAGACCCACTTGAAAGGAGGCTTATGAGAGGAGAGAGAAAACAGCTAATGAAAAAAGAAGAACCAGGCTGCTGCACAGTCTACACAAAAGTTTTTATAAACCATTGTTGCTGCCTGGAGAGGACTTGGATGTGAAATGGAATTAAGGAACCTGCCTTTCATCTTCCACTCCACCCATGTCCTCATCTCACCTCTTCAATCATTTTCAGTATTACAAATGTGCCGTAAGCCCTTTAAACATTTAACTACTTGATCACAGCAAATCATGTCACCCTCAGTGACTCTTTTTTATTGTTGTTGTACAAGAACTGAGGAAAGATGTATCTGTAAAATGAAATTCGGTGCCTTTGAGGCTTGACTCCAGCCTGTGTATCAGTATTTGTAGGGTCTGCTGAACATGATAGCTCTGGAAAGAGAAAAGGTGTAGTCATGTTGCTGTCCCCAGTGAGATACTATGAGAAGAGGCAGTGACACATTAACCTGCCTTTCCTGCTTCCAGAACCTGAGCCTTTAATCTTGGACATATCTTTGCTATAGGTTGCTCAGCAGTAATTCAGCTATTCCTATTGTTGTTCCATTTGCATAGATACATATATCTGTGGTCCAGAAAAGGGAACTGTCTTACAAGAGGAGATATTTTTACCTAAAAGGACATTCTCAAATATGAATATTCAGGGACATGGTGCTGGTATGCTGTGTAATCAACTGAGTCAATACAGTAGTCCTGCTGCAACCTAGCATAAAGTAATGCTCACCTTGTTTACTTATTAAACATTTTGATTTCCTAAATGCAAACAACCACAAAATGGTTTTATAATTAGCAGAAAGACTTGCAGTGTTAAAATACGTCCTTTCCCTCTTGTCCATTTTTTTGCCCCCCTCCTGTTACGGATGTCCTGCAGGCAGAAAAGCCAACCAGAGGGTGGCAAATCTGTTCTACAACAGCTTTCAGAATTTCAGTTTCCTTGTGGTCTGATGCTCCATGAGAAAACATCTGGTGGACCCATCATGTGAACAACAGAATATGAAAGTGGAAATGGAGTTTTTCAGGCTGAGTAAAAGGTTTCTGCATCTGACTTGTGAAAGACTTTTTCCTGTTTCTCCTGATTGAAAACAGGCAAGATTTTCATCTGAGTTTTTTCTGAGCCACAACAGGGATGTGAGTTTTTTCCTTTATGCTCCCCTGAAATGGTCTTTTAATTACTTTGGGATGCTATTAAACATAATATTTTTATATTAAAAATATAAACTTTATATTAAAATTATATTTCAAGATCATATGCTAGCATGAAGAATATTAAGATTTTTGAAAGGAATATAGGTGCATATGCTACTGTAAAAAAGAATTGATGGATATACTAATGCATGTAATATCAAAGTAAATATATTTAGAATTTCTAGACTATCACTGAATTGATTTAAAAAAAGTTAAATCAAAAGGGTGTTTCTAGTTTTACTTCCTCTCATCTCTAGTATTTCTCTTTGTTATGCATATTAGCATATTTTATTGTGATATTGCATATTTTATCAAATAGAGCCTGGAACTTATGTAGTATATTATTGCTTAAGAGACAGATACACTGCTCCTTCCAGCAATTGTGCTGTAATAATGAATGTTAATGCAATGATCAACTAAGCAGCAGTAACAAAGAATCTCTGCAAACTAGGCTGTTGGGTAAATGGAGTGACAGACATGGAGTACAGGAAGTCTGTAGACTTCTAGAAGCTTGATGTAGAAGAATTAGGTCCTAGCTTGGATGTGGGATCTGGAAGCAAGCTACCAAACTGACTCCCAAATTACAAGCTTTTCAGATGGAAAGGATGAGTTCTTCTAACTGAAATAGAGAAAGTATTATAGTTGAGGATAACTAGAACACTAAAATTGTGTTTGAAGTGCCAGACAGAATGTAAATCTTCCTTGTATTCTCGTTCTAACAGTGCACACTTTTGCCCTGTATTTTGGTAAGTTAGTTCTTCTGTTCTCTCTGGAGCTTCATAGTAAAAAAGTTAACTTACTTCTTTGGCAGATGATTCAGTAAAATCACTGTCACAATGTCTGCATTATACTGCATAATTTTTTTTTTTTTCTGCAATACATGCTGCATTTTTTGTAAATTTTTTGACAGATGATTAATAAGACTACTGGAAATTACATCCTTAGTATTTTAGAATTTGTTTTCTGATATGCTGGCCAGTCTTAACCCCAATTACAGAGCTGGTCTTTGTCTTGAATACTTTTTGTGACACAAAATATAGCAAGGATGCAAAGTTGCATCCACCACTAAAGTCTCTGATTAAGTATTTTATTACTATAATGTTTATTTCTTATACCTTAGAAAGCAACTGTCTTATAGTCCTAAATTAGCAGCAAAAAGTAGATATTTTTAAATAAACTGTAGATTAATTAATTGAGATCAACTAAGAAATAGTTGCTCAATAATAATTTCTTTAGTTTATCCAGTGCTATTCCTATGCAAAAATATTTTGTTTGTTCCCCCGTTTTCTTCTGTATTTCAAATGTCATTTTGTTGCTTTTGTCATTCAGTCTGTGTATCCATATTTGAGGTGCACTTCAATCCGTCATATTCTGTGAAGGCACCTGTGATGGCTTATCCTGTGGATAAATCCTCAAAATTGCAAATAAGGTAAGGCAATAGGGGTCAATGTCTTTCATAGCAATGATCAGTGTGGCATAGTTACTGTTAAATCCATCTCGTATGATCTACTCTTGGTGAAACATGGCCTCTGGAGAGGCACATATCCTGGATTTGAAAGTATCAGGAGAAAGCATATACATTCACTTTTTTCAGTTTATTTTCCTATAGGTGTTCCCTTTCAACCAATTGGCTTTGTCTTATATATAGCTTATTTTGCTTCACCCTTAAGCAAAGAAATAGAAAAAGTTCTAATTTGTATGCACGTGTTACATAACACATCTAGAATCATGTCGGTTACTATCATTAGCAGCTCTGGTATGGCCAGAATTGTAAGTTTGTAGAATCAGTGCATGAGACCATTTGATTTTCTTAAATTATCTTTGTTTTATTTGTTTGGTTTTTAATATATATACATAAACCAAAATGTAGATGTGTTAAATATTTTCTAATATTGCATGTTTTAATTTGGGTGTCTATAAATGTTATTGCCCTTTGGAAATTTTGTGACTCCCTAAAGTGACTTGATTTCTGAGGTTACCCAGTTTCTTTCTACAGACTTTACTGTTTATAAACTTGCAGCAGGTATGAATGAAAACAGTAGAATATGACCAAGTTTATCATTTAAAGCAAAACTCAGACTGATTTCTGCAGAGCTACTTTTAATTTATAGCACTGCAAATCAGACCCCAACTTGAACAGATGGTAGTAATTATTAATGGTAAATACTTTTAATGAAAATAAAATAGTAGGAGATTGTGTAGCAACAAATCACCTGAGGAAGTCATGGAGATTAAATTTATTTCATTGTCTAAGAATCTCTCAGTGTTGAAGTACCTGCTTCCAGATGTATTATACATGTTTGTGGATTTTAGATGCTTTGTTCTTGATAGTAAAATGGAATGAAAGTTAGAGATGGACAGAAAATTATTTTCCCATCCCCAAAGAATTTTTTTAATATTTCAGCATTTTTCCCAGACTAAACCAGGATGAAAAATTGGACTGTCAAAAGAGTTTAAGAACTGAAATTAAAAGATAAGGAAAAGATTTTGTATAAGAAACAATAAATACAGTTTTCAAGGGCTTTTCAGCTTAGGAGACATATCTGTGGCTCTCTATGATAGCTGCTGAGAAGGTAGATAGGCAATTATTCATTGCTTCAAATGAAAAAAATGTTGGGAGTATGAAATGAAGTTTGCAAGCGGCATAAAATAAATAGTTCCACTTTAAATGCTTCATTATAAGATGCTGTAGAAGCTAAATTTTGCATAAATTAAAAAAAAAAAAAATTGCATCCTGGAAGAAAATTATCCATGCTTATTAAATGTTTGATAGTCATTGAGCAATAAAATCCTTCATTCCAAAAGGTAGTCTGAAGAAGCAAAACTATGTGTTTTTATACTCTTTCCTAAGGATTTGTTATTCAATACTTTTCATATGACTTAACACGGATATATACTTTTGCATTTTTATGTTTATCATATGCAAAATACACTCACACAGATGAACATTAAAATAATATCAAATTAGATTGTTTCCTTCTGCAAATTTTGAAAAAAAATATTTATTAGAAGGTCTATGAAATGTTTTTCTTAGCTTCTAAAAATAAGATTCTCTTAATCATGAAAAAATGCAGTCTTTTTTGCATTTGAGAAAATATTGTAACAAAACATTTCAGAATTTCAAAAAACAATGCAAATAGTGGTAATGGAAATTTGCCAGTTTTCCTTTCTGGTAAACTGTATCAATTTGGTTAAACTGGTATTTCTAAGGAAAAAAATACTAACAAGATTATTCTAAACCATTTCTTGCTTTAGATTATGGAGCAATTGTTAGTGTTTTAGCAATTAATTTGAATTTAAAAAATCCTATTGTTCTAATGAAAGCATACTGAAACTAATAGTAGACACTGGAAGAGAACCTTGTCTTCAGGGCATTTTTTTATGTTAACACATGGCTGTGTCATGACTCAATGCTCTTGATTACCTAGATAACAAATCAGAAGACCTATGAACATGTTAGAAATTTCTTCTTTGGGTAATGGAATTGAAAGGCTTTGAAGTCTGAGACTAAACCTGTGCTGAGACTTTAAATTCAGCACACAAATTCTCGTGTATGGAGCATCGCTCCTGCACATGTATGCATTCTGTATTTGAATAGGTGAAAGGATAGAAACTGTACTTTTGTATATGTCTGTGTTAAGCCTACAGAGAGTGGGATCTAGGATGGGTAACCTGGGACGAGTACAGAGAGATGGACATCATATGAAAACACCAAGCTTTGTGCGGTGTGGTCACCAGATTGGAGGGAAGGGATGCCATCCAGAGGTACCTGGACAGGCTTGAGAGGTGGGGCCTTGCATACCTCATGAAGTTCAACAAGGCTGAGTTCAAGAGGCTGCACTGGGTTGGGGCAATCAGAAGCAGAAATATAGGATGGATGGAGAATGGATTGAGAGCAGACCCGCTGAGAAGGGCTTGGCGGTGTTGGTGGACGAGGGGCTGGAGATGACCTGGCAATGTGCCCTGGCAGCCCAGAAAGCCAATAGTATCGTGGGCTGCATCCAAAGCAGTGTGGGCAGTAGGTCGAGGGAGGGGATTCTCCCCCATTACTCTGCTCTCATGAGACCCCCCTTGAGTACTGGATCCAGCTCTAGGACCCCCAACATAAGAAGGACATGAACCTGTTAGAGTAAGTCCAGAAGAGGGCCATGAGGATGATCGTAAGGATGGAGCACACTCTGGAAACACTGGACAAATAGGAAAACACAACTGCTGAGTAGGTAAATTGAGGCAATTGTGTAGGATAAAAAAATTTTCATATGTAATTTTACTGATGCTGCCACTTCTGGAATAGAAGAATTTATCCAAATGATGTAATTATCTTCAAATAGGCATTTTTAGGGTATCATTCACCTCATCTCAAATGTACAAAGCACACTGTGAATCACACACGAAAAGGAGCCCTCGCTGACTATAACAAGAGCTTAGTGTGACTACTTGCAGGGAGCCATCTGGGTTGTATTTTAAGTGAGAGCAATCCCACCCACTCTGTCTTGTTTTGGAGTGTGTGGTCCACACTGACTGTTTGTCACTGAAGAGTGTTCATGGAAGAATGATTAGAAAACAAACGAGATGATGTTACCGTGCAGCACTCAAAGCACTCCGTCTGTTTCACTTACCAAAGAGCAACACAGGGAGGGGGAAATAACCATTTGAATGTAGCAAGAACAGTCAATGAAACTGTAATGGCTGAGATTCACACTTAGATAAGAAATAAGGTGCATATTTTTGCCTACAAGGATGACTTATTATAGGAGAAATTAATAGACTTTGTCAGTATCTGGGCTTTTTTCACCAACATTGCATGACTTAAGGTATTTTAAGATCTTTCCACTTCAAACAAAAATTAATTCAAAGATGTTTTAGAAGTCTCCTTCTGATAGGAGATTGTTAGATTTAAGAAAAACTCTTTCTGATATTATAATTCCTTAAATCTTGAATCCACCTATAAAACAAATGTATATATTACAAAATTATTCAATAATACCAGAGGACAAGTGAGGAAAATCTCAAAAGAAAGACCTGTTTTCACAAGTCATTATCTATCACCAGTACCTGATACAGTGAGTTTCTAGACTCAGCATCAAGCACCACCACCAAGAACTGTGCAAGTGAGAGATGGTTTGTTGAGTTTCTGAGATGTGAATGTGGTATAAAAGTAGCTTTTACCTACATCAGGTGTCATGATAAATAGGGATACCATCAGAGAATAAACAACTGTTGGGAAACAGAATTTGACTTCAGAGACCAACCTTAAGTCATGAGTTTGTATACTGAAAATACTCTTGCATTATACAGTGAAGCTGAGCATGTTTCTTTAGTAAGGTTTTAATGCTGCAAAATAGCAGAATTAATAAAAAACCCTGAATCACAATAACTCATAGTCCTGTATTAGAGTTTATACTACAGTTTACCAAAATTATTTGATATGCCAAAAGTATTCCACATTTTTCTTCAGGAGATTGTGGCTTTCCAAGCCCTAGAATACATTCTCCCTAATTAGATAGCTGTCCAAAGGTCACATGAAATTTGTAGGATTTGGATCATCAGTCTCTTTAAAGCTGGCTGGTAGTTTCACGGACATAAAGCAATGTTCAGACAAAGCAGAGGAATCCCATCCTCTTCAAGGTGCAGGGGATTACAGCTAGGAGGGGATTTACCAGGGGACTACATCTAAGAGAGCTATGACCTCTCCATTAGTAAGCACAGAATAACAGACACGGTGCAGCATGAGGAGGGAGCCGTCCAACGACACAGCCCCCTCCTGGCTCCCTCATCATTCCTGTGGCAGTGATACAAACAAAATCACGTTTTAGGCAGAAAATGAGCCATGGGTTTGGATAGCATTGATTATTTAGTGTATTAGCAGAGGGCAGAGTTTACATGCAGTATCAATTAGAAAATACTTGGCAATGAAAACAAGGCCAAAGGCCATTCTGTTTCATGGCCAAATCCTGCTCACTTTCTTCGTATGAGTAGCTCTAATGAAGTCAGCTTGAGCTCAATGATTTCACTCCAATCCTTAAATCTCTTACAAGTTGAAGCTAAAATTTGAAAGTATTTTAAAGGGAAACCTTTAACCTCTGTTCCTAGTTACAATTTTGGCTGCTTCTTTTATCATCCTCTTCTCAGATCATGTCTATCCAAAAGTTCTAAAAAATCCCTCCAGATATTTTCTTCTTATTCTTTTTCTTTAAATACTATAATTCATATTTATTTCCCTTAATTCTGTTACAGGTTTCTTAGAAATTCAATGTCATAGTGATCAGAGCTGCTCTTTGAACTTTCCCACAATGTTGCAGGATTCAGAAATACTGAAGGCAGTCTCAGATTTTGTCTTAAAAGATATGTTTCAGCCCCCTTTCAGTAGGTTGAGCTGTGCCAGCAAAGGCAGTGGTTTGTCAGAGAACTTTTCCAGGGTAAGAACTGTCTGGAGTGGAAAAGATGAACTGTGTGATATGCCTTTGGTGCATGGTGTTACTGGGAGGGTGCAGTACTCCTTCACTAGCAAGGACCTTTACACAAGGTTGTAATGGCTCAGGGCACATTTGTTTGTCAGCCTTGTAACTGACCAGCTATCTGAGCACCCTGGGTGTGAATTCCCACAGTGGGGCAGTGCCTGTCCCTGCCCCCAGGTGAGGCCAGTTCTCCTGCTGCTATTCTGCTGCTGCCATTCTGCTGCTGCCTCCTCTCTGTGCAGTCAGAAGAATATCACTTATCATCAAATCATAGAATGGTTTGGGTTGAAAAGGACTTTCAAGATCATCTAGTTCCAACCTCTCTTGCCATGGACAGGGCAATGTCCACTAGACCAGGTTGCTCAAAGCCCTGCCCAATCTAGCCTTGAGCACTTCTAGGGATAGGGCATCCACAGCTTCTCTGGGCAACCTGTTCCAGTGCCTCACCACTTTCACAGTAAAGAATTTCTTTTTACTATCTAATCTAAACTTTCCCTCTTTCAATTTGAAGCCATTCCCCCTTGTCCTACCGCTGCTGGTCCTCGTAAATAGTCCTTCTCCAGCTCTCCTGTTGGTTCATTATGGGTATGGGAAGGTGCTCTAAGGTCTGCCCAAAGCCTTCTCTTCTCCAGGCTAAACAACTCCAGTTCTCTCAGCCTGTCATCACAGGAGAGGTGCTTCATCCCTCTAAGCATCTTCATGACCCTCCTCTGCGCCTGCTCCAACAGGTCATGTCCTTATCTCTTGTACCGTTGTTCACTTTTACAAGGAAAGAAGAGACCAGAGGTAATAATAATGTTGTTTCTTCTCCTTACTCTGAGTTAGCAAAAGTTTGTCAATGGCTCTGATTGCTCATACTAATCATAAATAGCAATACAAATTTCAACTTTAAGTTTGCAACTAATTCAAATGACTTTGACTGTATTAATTATCAGGAATTCCTAATCAATGTTTGGTGATCCTGTATGCTGCCCTGTATTTGAATAAGAGAAGATTAATATCTAACTAGGACTTTTTTTTTTAGAAAGACAATAAAATTATGACAAATTATTTCATTGTCACAAACAACTGACCATTTTCTCGTAAAAAAGTAAATTACTTGGAAAATGTTTCAGACCTAACACCTTCCTAATACTCTGCTTATTGTGTAACACTTCTCTATGATTTCTAAAATTCTTCACACAAGCTTTTGGATTTAAGGAAGAGTGAGCAGTGGGACAAATTATTTCGTTGAGGTAATGTAGGAGAAAAAAAAAATCTGATTAAGTCTCTTGTACCATGCATTTGTGTTTTGTGTTTTCTGTTATATACAAAGATTTTGCAACCTTCACTTGGGCTTTGGATATTAAATTCTGTGTGGTAAAGAAAGTAATATGTCACTAGAAGACTAAATATATCCAAAAAAGATTCAAACATCCCTTTTATTTCCATCGAAAAAATCATTCATTAAGTCTGAAGTATTTTTGAAAAATAATTAAGCTGAAATACTGGTTTTGGTTGGGCATGTTTCTTGCTCTAAATAAATTAGAAAAAAATAGTTAACCCATACCAGAATTTCAAGGTTTCTTGCAGTTCTTACTTGAACTATGGGAGAAAAAAATCCAGGTTGTATAGAATATGGACCTAAATAATCTGGGTGCCCTGAAATCATGTTTTTGGAAAAATAGAACTTTTCCGTTTTGGGTTTGTTGTTTTTTTTTTTTTTTAAGTCCTGCTTTCCTTCTGTATGAGAAATAATACACTGCCAAATCCTTGCCATTGTGGGGGATCAGGGCTGTTTCCCAGCTTTTCTAGCAGCCTGATCTCTCATCACAATAACTGAGACCACATTAATCTCAAAAGTACATGTCTGGCTCTAAAGACTCGCTGTAAAGTACCTCCCTCAAAAACCTCTAATGGCTTCCCAGCTCCTAAAAATTTGGATCTTGGCACTGATGTTTCTGAGGCCTATCTATCAGCTGGATACTGACCCAAAAGAGAGCTCTCAAACACAATCCTCTACCCAGAGACAGGAAAGAGAGAAGTTCATGCTTCATGGTAATTTTTCTTCTTCTAAGCGTTCCATGTAGTGGCAGGTGTTGTCTATCTTATTTTACATGCCAGAAAAGCACCAGGGAGTCACAGTTTGACTTGCAATGCTACCAAGATGTCTGAAGTCTTTGCACCTCTAGAACAAAGAAATAAATCTCATCTGTTTTGTCTTATCAGCTCCTTCTAACACATCACCATCTGATAAAAATACTTTGTCAAATATTGTACATGTAGGTAGCATGGGCTGTACATGTTTATAAAAAAAAATTTTTTTTTTTTTATCTCATAGCTGATAGGTAGGCTTAAACATATTTCTTAAACATGTATTTTTACAGCTTTTGAAATTTAAATGTTGTGAAATCTGTCTGTAGTTCTTGCAGTCTGTAAACTCTTAAAAGGTATCTGTTGTTACATATTGGCTTAAAACAACCTTGAGCCTTTTCATCGCATCAATAAAAGCATTTCCAACCTGACAACAAAGTAATTCTTTCGAGAAAACTCCATTTTGTTGCATATATCTGTTATGCCTCCCAAAAATTAATTTAAGCATTTGTTCCTCCTCATTTGCTTAAAATGGGTTCTCTTCAAAGAGACCAAGAAGAAAGTTAGGTACCAAAATAATTTAAGTCCGAATGTTCTTTATTTTACTTCCACTCTGGAGCCCAGTCTCCAGCCAAGTCAAGACTAGACTGCTTCATGCTGCTAAATTTAGTGTATCCTGATTATTCCAATCTGAGTAATTAGCTGCAGTAATCATCAGCCCTTACAGATCCATTAAAATGGTATAAATCTGAAATAAATCTCTATCAATTAAAAAAGTCTGGGCCTGAAGCTATATGGTTGAGATCAAAATAAAATTCATAATTTTATGCATTTTTCCTGTTTACTTTGTTTCCCATCTCATCAGTGTTTAACTGTGTTAATGCTGATGTAAAAAATCCAACATGCCCCGATACATATTTCTGATAGATACAGATTTACACTCTGTATGTGAGTGTGTGCGTGTGTGAGGTTATTTCCTTGGTTTTTGAAAGGGTGGAGTTGTTAGATTTGGTATGAATTTCTTTTTGTTCTTCAGTACATGTTATTTTGGACACTTATATTTTAGAATTGAAAATCTTTACAAAAGGCAAATTTGTAAAGATTTACAAATCTTTGCAAAAACATCAAGCACGTTCTAATAAAAGCAAAAATATTCAGGAAAATAGAAGGGAGAAATGTGCTTTAAGCCATGGCAAATTTTTTTTTTGGTTTTGATATGTTTGGTTTCAGGGCTGTCTTCATAGAAAAGACTAAATACTCTAAGTCTCCTTCTTATGTCTCTTCATTGACCCTAATTGTGAGTGAATGAGCCCCAGGGACACTGGGAATAACAATTCCAGTTAGAGGACAGGGAACAGAAAAAGGAAATATCGTTTCACAGGTGTTGAAAATATCTGAGCCTGAGGCTAGCTCACATACATTCTCAAAAGAAAGAGGATCCCACAGTGAATCACCCAGATTCTCACAGTACTAAAGAATATAGAACTGGAACCAGGGAATATCTGGGAAAGAATCCAATTTTCAACATAAAATACTGGTTTGAATCAGCTATAGTGGTTGGTTTGAATAATTCATTTAATTTTTACCAGCATGTGGATTCTGTTGCAGAAACGTCATTGTTCCTTTTTATACGTGTGGATTAAAGCACAGCTTTATTTCTGCTCCTGCAGGTACCTGTTAAACTGTTTGTTTGTGCTCCGTGGGCTCGGGTCGCACTGTGCATGTGCTGGGCATGGCGGTCAGTCTGTCTCAGGGCCCTACATCAGTACAAGCAGTGCAATCATGCTGCTGCAGTGTTGTTAGGCCACCTCCAAATGCTTCCTCATGGAGAGAAGAGGTTACCACACCAGATGCGCATCCAGAGCGAGCAGCAGCTGATTGTGACACCAAGGAGTAAAGGCAGGCTTGTGGGAACGTGAAAGATGCACCACCTCAGACACCAGGTGAATACGTACTTCCAGAGTGGCAGCTGTAGCCAGAGCCTGGCTATGGATTGGTTGTGCCCTCCAGCATGAGTGCACAGCCTAATAAGCAGTGAGCATGTGCAAGTTCTGGTTTCATTTCTGCTTCCTTTCCTCTTACTCCTGCCGGAGGGCAGAAAGGAAATAGAGGAGAGGGAGGAAAAAGCCACAACATGTATCTTCTGCAGCTTTCCCAGCAGCAGTAGGCAGCTAATGAGCCCCGCATTGCCCCAGGTGATGCTCTAGAACTACATTTTTCTCAGTAATCCCAATATGCAATGCTACTGGCTTGGGAAGTGTAGCTGGACAGCTGCCTGGCTAGGGAAGGGATCATCTCCCTGTACTCAGCACTGGTAAGTGTGCACCTTGAATGCTGTATTCAATTTTGGGCCCCTCACTACTACTTTATCTCGTTAGCTGATGAAGGGTATGGAGCACAAATCTAATGGTTAGCAGCTGAGTTTAGCCTGGAGACCTTTTTGCTCTCTACAACTACCTGAAAGGAGACTGTAGGCAGGTGGGTGTTGGTCTCTTCTCTCAGGTAGCAAGCAATAAGGAAATGGACCTTATTGCATCAGGGGAGATTTAGATTGGGCATTGGGAAAAATTTCTTCACTGATAAGATTGTCAAAAATTGGAATAGGCTGCCCAGGGAAGGGTTTCTCTGGAAGTACTTAAAAGTTGTGTAGATGTGGCACTTAGGGGCGTGGTTTAGTGGTGGACTTGGCAGTGTCAGATTTACAATGGGATTCTATCATCTTAAAGGTCTTTTCTAACCTGTGTGGGTTCTCGACCCCCACATGTCCTCCCCAGATGGGGGAGAAAGTCCTTGCCAGGAGTAAGAGGCAAATGGGACTTTTGGATCTTCTTGGTCTTCAGATTGTTTATTGTATCTTACCAGCAATTTACATGCCGCTGACATAGCATGAAGCAGAGAAAGTACCAAAAGACACGATACTGGAAATTCAAGGCCCTTTTAAAGGTGAATCACTCAATTGTCACCAAGAATGTACATTATTTTTACTTTTCTACCAATGCCTAATGAACTATCCATTCACGTAGCCCTGTACTGCGGCATTTCCTAACCAATCATTCTGTGCTACCAACACTGCAGAAAATGGAGTAGCTGAAGAAGAAGGAAGAGACCTGAAAAACAACAGGAGTCCTCCATTTTTTATTCATCTACTTACCATATTAATAAACCTAAAATTCTAAATTTTTCACCCTGTAACAAACTATATATTATACTACCACCTAACTCACACCCTTGTAGATTCTAATTCATCCCAAAGCCTTGGCAGCCCTCTTCATGGACGAAGGTTAAAAACAGTGTTTCCCTGGGGGGATGGGCCCCTCAGGACAAGCAGAGAAACATTCCCTGCACTCTGGGTTCCAACACTAACCTAAGCAATTCTGTGACTCTGTGACCCCATATTAGTACTCACAGCACAGAAACAGTGGACCCATACTGAAGGAGATCATCCTGTCAGAGGGTCACAGGGCTCTTTCCTGGCTGAGATCAGCTTTTGGCTTTCACAGCTGAGGCTTGGTTGCACTTTTATGTTTACTACTTCTCTCACTGACTTCTTCCAATGCTAAGGAAGGCCAGTGCCAAGGTGGCAGCAGACAATCTGGGCTCAGACCTGAGCATCAATTCAACAGTCTAAAATAAATGAAGAACACGTTTCAAGTCCAGCTGGGCATCACAATTAATGTTACTATTTCTCTTCCTAGATTTTGATTAAAGTAGTAATTTTTTCCCCTTCTGACTTTTGTAGTTTTTGATTCAGAGCTTTTGTATTCTCTTCTGTTCTATATGTTTTAAGTTTGAAACAAAAATCGATCACTTCACTGCTATTTTCTGATTCTGTTAGCTCTCAGGGAGATCATCTCTGCCTCTCTTTCTTAAATCAGACTAAACTGGAAGCAGCTTTTTATTCAGTGACTCAATTTTGCTGTATTCTTTTCCAATGTTCCAAGTGTAGCTTTTTGCTTTGGGTATGTCATAAAATGTATATGTAAAACATGGAAAGAATATCTTCTTTTAAAACAATACAGTGTACTACAGTTAATTAAATCAATGTCAGCTTTCCAACTGCATGATCTGAGCTGACCTGTATCAAATGAATTAAAACAGCAGCCCTTATGATGGACTTTGGCATGTTGTCATTGGTTTATTTCCCTGTGGTCTTTCTAAACCTTTAGGGAGGTTTATGGGAGGTATTTCAGAAAAATCAGTGAACCCATCAATATGAGACAGAGTGAGTATAGTAAAAACAGTGTTTAGGTTAAGAATACCAGCTAATTTATTTAATAAATCAAAGAAACAATCTAACTCAGTTGCCTCCAGCATTTATCCTTCAGACATCATATATCCTTCTCTTGTCTAATTTAATTTTTCTCCTTGTTTATATTTGACAGAAATATGAAATTTATAACTAAATACCTAGGTGGGGAAAGCTGAAATTCAAATGTATAGCACACAACAAGATCCTCTCTATGGAAAACAGATAAGGAGTTGGCAATATCTAACATTTGGGTAATGGTATTCTTGGCAGCTAGAGGATTTTACATAATTAGAGGGGCATCTACCAACCTTCCCATCCCTAATGCACTGGGTCAGTGTCAAATTCTGATAGTCTTAATCCACTCTGGTCCGGAACACTGCTCCTTCAGTACACTGGAGCTGCAGGCAGGCAGAAGATAGGTACTCTTGAAAATGACGGTAGTAATTCCTGACATTACCCTCAGGGACACATGGTCCATGAAATCATGGGGGAGAGATTCTCTGCCTTCAGGATTTCTCCAACTTATGCATCACCTGGTGTTCTCCCTCTGGAGATTTTCCATGTCCATCTATCACTCACAAAATAAACTGTTTCTGGCCTCTGTAATTCCATCACAGAAACTTTTTAATGTTCTTAGATGTTTGTGTTAGAAACCTCTGAGCACATTACCAAGCCTGAGAAACTACTAAAGCAAAATGGGTGCCAGAAAACAAGAGGACTCTGGAAAGCATTGAGGGTTTTAAAATGACATGATCATAATTACTCTGAAGTCTGCATGTTTTCATTTCTTTAATTGGAAGGTGATCCCTGTTAGTGAGACCAACTCCACATTTTCAGATTGTTTGGCTATAAGCTAGGAGAGATGGCGGTGTGTTATTGTTATGGCTAATTCTGCCCATGTATCAGAATAGTGGACAGAAATACGTGGAAATGGCATTGCCAGGTTTCAAATAAATGATCAAGGCACTTTCTTCTCTTAACATGCTTACTTGGATGACCCATTTGAACTGTTCCTTGCAAGCGAGCTGTAGTGTCAAGCAACCATGACCTTTAGTGAGAGTGGTGGGAATTAAAGGAAATCACTCAGCTGTCTGGTCTTTGGAAATTCATAGTGCATTCTCTACACTGTGATAGTATTATAATGTAATTTAATATTATTTAATACCTTATAGAGAAAGCAAAAAAAGCTTAATTCAAAATTAACTATTCTGTTCCCCAGCAGGAGATAGCTGAATTAATATTATCCACCATGACACTGTTCCTGGGAGATACCTTCTCTCCAGATAAAAAGATCCTGGGTTTCCAAGCAGATTAAGGTTTTTTTAATCTGGATAGGACAGAAGTATTAAGATGTGTAGTGGATCTTCAGCTCAACATCAACAATATCCAAGAAGTTTGAGCTAGCTTTCTGGACACTACATACTAAGATTGCAAGAAAACCTTTGGTAATTTCAGACCCAAAATCTGCCTTATTTTTTTATTAAATCAGAAATTATCATCTACAGTCATATTATCTAGATCAGGTTCTAAAGTCCATATGATTATGAAAAAGCTTCCTTTATAATGAATGAAAATGATATCTAAATGCTTGTTCAAGATGCTGTGGACATTTTGGTGACATTTAAAACCAGCAAGCATATTATCACTTGGAGCATTTTATTCCAAGAATAAAATTAATTACATCAGAGTAGCATTTCTGGCTGGCGTGACACTAATGGTTAGCTGTTTCACAAAGTTCAGAGTTCCATCATGCACTACAAATAGTGAGTGAGAGCTGCAGAGCATTTTATTGTCAAGCAGTGGAGACACCCTCACCACTCTACAGGCAAACCTGTTCAAGATTTAGCCATTTCCTCAGTGTTTGCCTCCCTGCAATACCAGGGAGCTTAGACCCAGCACTGCATTGGCTGCAGCAGGGGGAGCTTGAACCATGGACATGATCCTAGAAAAAGCAGTCAAAAGGACAATTGCCTATCTATGTCCCATAACAGATCTGTAGCAGGTATATCAGCAGATGGGGCACTAAGGGCATGGCAAAACTGGCAAAAAAAGTTTTGCTAAACCTTTGGTTAAACTGTCTCTATCTAGCATGAAATGGTTAAACTCTGACACTGATATGCTCGTCTCATACATTAAGGAGGCATAGAAAGAACATTACATTACTCTCTGAAATATCACAGCTGTGTTTATTTAGATTTATTTATGTGAACTTTATTTAGAAGTGTATTTCTTTAGTTCAATTTATATGAACTTACTTAATAAGCTTTTTGCCTTCATCAGACATCTCATCGGAAGACTGTGCTCATGGGATACCATATACCAAACAACTTCTTATTTCTCAAAACACTTTCAGCTGCTAGCAGGGTAGCTCTACATACTGACACACAAAAAATGCATTGCCCTTTTCAGGGTTTAAGGTCATAATAGCAGTCTCCATAGCTGCATGTACACTGTTCAGAAGATGTGTTTTAGATTGCTGTAACTTGCCTGCAGCAGGACTCACTGCAAATGCTGCATTCACTTCCTTCCCAGCACATGCTTCATAGTCTGTTACCACCCACTGCTCTTGGACAGTTCTGGCCTCTTTGTAGTAAGAAGCTGCAGTCATTGAATACCTCTGAGTGTTTGCTTACCTAAGCAAACCCTTTTCCTGTGAGTGGCCCTAGTAATCTGTGCACTGAGGAAAACAACTCACTCAGTCTACCTCCTCCTACCATTTTGTGATTTCCTCTGGTTTCCTCCAAGCACTTCTGTTTTCTCATACTGTACACTCAACACAGATTAATCCTCTTTACCAACCTTCAAATGTCTTCTATCTCACATGCTGTCATGAGCAGTCCCTCCAGAGGGAAATTCCTGTTAAATATCCTTCTGAGTAAGTAGCTGAGTGTGATCATGTTCCGCAGGAAACTATGGGGAAAATATCAGATCTGGGACCTGAATTCCTGATCTGAGTAGATCTTCTCAGTTATCCAGGTGGTTGAAAGTGATTTATTTTCCCTTTTGCTTTCCTGAGTATCTGCAGGGTACCAGAATACAAATCCCACTATTAGTTAGTGTCCCAGGGGTACCATGTAGTCTTTCATCAAGAAAGGATAGCTGGTGTATGACTTCTGTGAATTGAACTGGAGGCTTTATAGTGCTTCTTGTAGTTCGTACTGCTTGGATAACTGCGCTGAGAAAAGATTCTTTGGTGCAGGAATATAAAAACACGCTTAATCCAGGCATTCATTTAGGCCTTAGAACTGAGTAAAAAAATAAATTATTGATAACTCTTGACATTTAAAACTAGAATATCACTCGATGTATAGATACTGTGTCTTTTTCATCAGGGCTATCCACAAAGATTAAAAGATGAGCTTTTAAACTTTTAATTGCTGTTGTTTCTGCTGCCAATAAAGCAAAATCCCAGGAAGAACATAAATTAAAATAATTTGAAAGAGAGTAATTTGAATCTTTAGCAAAAAAGATTCTATCAGAACAGGGGGACAACTCCACTTTTTATGTTAAATTGTTCCATACATTGTAACATTGGTATGCAAAAAAAGAGTTATGATGAGTCATAGGAATGATTCATCCAGTCCCTGTTCTGGCTACAAGAAAATGTGGATAGCATGTATTTTAGTGTCAGCAGTAGTTTGGATAACAGAATACTTGATTTAAAAAAGAGTGATATAGAAACAAGGGGAGAAGACAGCTGCAATGCCAATTTATTATGTCATTTTTAGTTGAGTTTTCTAAGAAAGTGATATATGTGGTCATGTATCCTGTACCTCTTGGCCTTCTTCTGATCCCTCTTGTTCAGTAAAGAGTGGTAAATAAAAACTTCTTCATGTCCTTTTTACTGGAAATACTTTAATGTTTTTCATCTGACAAAGGAAAATGCTTATATTGAAAAAATATACTTGAAAAATAGAAATAAAATATGAAGAATAACCACAGAAACACAGGAGCAGAAGAAAATAGGGCAAGATGTGCCCTTTGCAATTGCACACAAGCACATTTAATTACACCAAAAGAAACCACCCCGATAGCTCCCAAGCAGAGAAATCCCTATGGCCCTCTGTTATTCTATTTTCATTTTAAAAGAACAGGGAAGAGCAGAACCCTCTGAAACTTCTGCAATGAGCTTTTTGAAACAGAGTATAATGCACCTCTTAAATTTCCTTCAAATTGTGCCTTAAACATGAGAAAGTAGAAATTAGTTGAATTAAATTAAGGACCTGGATTTGTACAGTTTTGAGGAGGTGGGTATAAACTGGACATATTAATTTATAGGAGACAGAAAAATTATTGCTGTCTGCTACAGACCTCAGCTCATATTTTATATTAAAAATACTGGAATTTTCTCCCTAGCATGTGTTAGGGCTGCCAGAAGATGATGAGGTCTCTGACAAGGTCTTCAGTTGAGGTTAAGCTGACTGAAAGGCATATGGAGAGCTACTGGCTATTAAATGAGACATCGCTGACCAGGACAGATAACTGTGGGAAGCTGGCCAAAGCTACAGAGTGCTGTGACTTTTCCAGGATTTCACATCTGTATAAAGGGTTTATGTGAAAAATGACCACATTTCACAAACAATTGAAGAGGGGTGTGAAGTACCTTCTCAGGGCGAGTCTCTTGCAAGGCCAGCAGTACCTGGGACGTAATATCACTTATGCCATATAAAGCATTCAGCCTGGGATATTCTATGATTCCATTATGCTCAAACACAGGAAATACTCTTTAAAGGTAAGAAAAAATTATTTTTCCCATGAGGGAGATTAGACACTGGAACAGGTTGCCCCAATAGGTTGTGGAGTTTCTGTCCTTGAAATTCAAAATCCATCCAGATGCAGTCCTGGGCAGCCTGGCCTGGCTGACCCCCCTCTTTAGCTGTTGGACCAGATCATCTCCAGAGGTGCCACTCAACCTCAGTGGTTCTGTAGTTCTTTGGAAGGATTCTGAACTGATTTGGCACTTGTGTACCTGCCCAGTTGACCTGCATCTTTAATCTTTATAAATGTCAGCTCACTTGGCTCAGACTTGGATGATGTGTCATTTTAATATAGTCTGAACATACATGAGGATATATTTTCACTCATTAAAAATGCCATAAATACAGTTTGAAAAATCCACTATTTTCAACTGGATGGAGCAATTTTTAGTCAAGGGGACTGGAATGTTTATTACTGCACAAATATTCCTATGTCAGATATAGATTTGCCATATTTCTGAATTTTTTCCTTTCCATGTGACATATCAGGTGCAAGTATATTTGTGAAAATTTTATGTAAGCCCTTGGAAGGCCTCAGAGAAGACCTTCAGTCACTGTAAAAGCAAGGAATCAGTTGCACCAGTAGCTTTCAGCTACGAACAGTACCCACTAGTTTTCTTCTCTTACTTCATAAAGTATTTAATGCTTTCAGAGTTTTTGTGTTCATTGGATGTATTTTCTTCATTTGATGTCTGAGCAGAGTAAGGCCATATCATCTTTTCACCTTTTTGTACTTTCTGGCTCACTTTGGAATTGTTTTCTATACGAGTTACTGTAACCTGTGAGTTAGGTTAGAGGTGAGCTAGGAAAAGGTTGGAGGCTACACTGACATGTATAAGAGTGATGCAGATGACATTCGGGTCACACAGAATTATCTGTGGTGGCACTAGGTTCTTTTCTTTCTAGGCAACTGAGCGAGGCCTAGGATAAATGTCCTCTGTCCATTTTTCTTTTTGGTGATATTTGGTTGGAAGCTGATAGCCTCGGGGAATAGAATTTTGGGTGGTGAGAACTTTCCAAGTGAATCTGGGAATTGAATTCTTTTTAAGCCCAAGGTTAGCCTCATCACTTTTTTAAAGAAAGCTGAGTTGATCATTGTAAAGAAATGCAGAACTAAGTTCAGTGATGGATTAAATGTTTGAGGAGCATCAGAATAATTTGCTTTATCTGGGGCATGTTGAAGTGCCTGATTTATCTTAACATATTCGTTTGTTGAAGTTTAAGGATGGCAGTGGTAAATGAATTAGTTGTAGCACAGCCTCTGCAACTGTAGACAATTAATCTTTCTTGCAGTATTTAGAGTGACAATAATCTGTACGGATAGCTAATTCTCTATCTTCCCACACAAAATCAATTCTGCATTAAATGGAGATAAATAAAATATCTTTAACTTTCAGTAGGAATTTTGGGAAAGTAGGCTGAAGATACGGTTATTGTGTTATTCTCCTCTTCAGACTAGGATAGCACCAGTGTTTTGAATCTCTGTGAGTTAGAATGTGTCCCTGGAGCCAGCTGGGTGTTCACTGTGAGAAGAACATTGGATTATGATGGTCACATTTTGAAATAAAGAGATAAAACATGGCCACTGTGGGAAGTTATATCAAGTCTGTGACCATTTCATGGCAGCAGCTTTTATTAGCAGAATCACTGTGATCTCATAATCTTCAGCTCAACTACAAAGAGTTGGGAACTAGGAGGAAGCTATAACTGCAGTCTGCAATTGGCTGGTGTTACACCAGTCTTCTCTTTCAAAATAGTGAATCTTTTGATATCAGCTCCCTCTCAGGCCTTTTTTCTCCCTTCAACCCACTCTAACTTTATAATTTACCTTATAATTTACTTTATAATTTATAACTTACCATTTTTTCTGACATTTTTGTTAGTGTTGGAGAAATTCTACCTATTTTTAAGTTGAAGATGAAAGCAAATGATCTAAAAATCTCCCCTGATTGCTTTATGTAGCTCTTGCAAGATGCTGCTCAAGGTAAGGATTGAATCTGCTGACTCTCATATAAGTACAGCACTGTGTATTACCGTAGGTGCCAAATGGCACAAATGGCACAAATCACCACTGTGGTCTTAATCTGATAAAAATGCTCTGTAAGAGACAGCTACAGTCAAACAGACAATCAAATCCCTCACTAGACAACAATCAGGAAACCTCGCAGGGACTTAGCATGCACATCAGATGTTTACAGTTTTTACACTGAATTTCCTGTTCTCTCCAATACCTCCTGCAAATCCAGTGATTGCCCAGGGAGGTGGTGGAGTTGCTGTCCCTGGAGGTGTTCAAGAAATGGCTGGATGTGGCACTCAGGGCCATGATCTAGTTTACAAGGTGGTGATTGGTCAAAGATTGGACTTCATGATCTTGGAGGTCTTTTCCAAGCTAAATGTTTATGTGACTTTGTGATTTTAACTTTTATGAGTTTGTGAAGAAATGCCTGCCTGAAATCTATGAACATCTACAGAAATAAGCCATTTTTAACTGCTGTAGATGACAAAGTTCCACTGCAGCAATAAGGCTAATGATTGAGCAAATGACATTTTCACATCTGAACACTCTACATACTTAGACAGTGCCATGCCAAATATGGCTCTGGTAGTGACACTTCAGAATTCAAATTAAGTAAGTATATGTTCTTGATTTAGGGAACTGATTCAGAGAAGCTGTTGCTCTATTGTTTGCCATCCACCACTATGTCAAGAATGTGCCTGTGACACTGAGACAGCTCTATCAGAAAGCTGCCTCCAAAAAGACAAGGTCCACCATCAGTGGCAAGCAAAAAGACAGTGGAAAAGGGATGTAAACTTCTTTATTAAGTCTGAGAATCCTATTTTTAAACTGTATAGTCTTCCTCATGTGGCATAAACTTGGATGTACTCTTCAAACACAGTGATAGATGTATTTGTCCAGACTGCTCAGAAGGAAGTTATCTTACTGTCCTTGTTGGCCAATGCTACAGCTTTTCAAATAACAGAGTATTTATCGAAAAGTTGAGGACCTAAGCAGCTTTACAAGCAGGACAAGATGAAGATGGTGCTTGTGATTTATTAGCTGAAACCAACATATGAACCAGCGTAACAAAGAATGTAGCATGTAACTGTCTTAAGACAAGTACTGCATTCATTTGCCATCACCAGACAATGACCGGGGTAGATGACACCACTGTTTCAGTTACTAAGATTTACAAGTTTTAATAGAGTTCACACATAGTATGTGTCAGATAAAAAGCCTGGCAAAATGGTAATTATGTGTTATTCTTGGCTGGAATACTGCCCTGTGTGTAAGGCACAGGACTGGGACTGAGGCATTGTATTAACTTTCATTCTCTCTTATGTTGACCAAATTAGTTAAAGGCAGATTATTTACTCTCCTTGGGCTTGTTTCCACATTTGTGACATAAGAAAAATTATACTAACACTATCAGGAGTGACAGGAGGTTAAACTAACATTGCTGAACAAGATTGAATTGCAGTATGTAAATACAAAATATTACTATCATTCCACAAACAGAAAATCTTCTGGGTTATGAAATATTTTTGCATTTTCCTCTCTCTTACAACCTGCCAATGAGATTGTGAGAGTTCTACGGTCAAGCTATACTCCTTTACTCCCCAGTGATGAGGAGCTCAATGGACGTGGGCTGGAATTGAATGGATCATCATTTTACGATCTTTTAAGAACATTTATGGAAAAAGCCATTTCTAGAAATCCAAAGAATTTTAGAAAAAAAAAAAATACCAGCAGCCTAGAAATAATCTACTGATATAAAGTAAATTAAAAGTCTTAATTTTAAAAAATTATATTTTTTAATGTAGTGATTCAGATGAAAACCCCCTGCTCAGAAATTCTCTAGAGCTGTGAGTTATAGCAAGAAAAAAATCAGTCTGTACTTGCTCTGTTTCCTTATAATGTTCATTCCTTGAGCATTTCCCATGTTGATCTCTGTTAAAAAGTGGGCTTGTTGAAGCTAAAATACCTCCTTGATTCTGGAAAGGGAAGCACTAAAATCATATGAAAACTTAATTTGGGAGTTAACCCATAAAAAATTAATTAGCTAGTTATAGGTTTAAAGTAAAGAATCTGGAATAGTCACTAGAGGTGTTCAGGTGGGTGGCGTATGCTCTCAGCACGTAAGTACATGAAACTTGACTGCTTAACTTGTGGTGCTATCCCATACCAGAAACAGGTATTAGATCAGCTGGATCCTTGGTCTGACCCAATCCAGGAGTTATGATATCCTTATGGCCTGAAGGTAAACTTGGTTTTATTGCTGATCTGTCCCAAACAGATGCTTTACCTTTACAAAAGAAAGAGAATTCCTGTCTTTATCTCTTCAGGAATGTGTACTGAACTCTAAGATACCACCTGCTATTAGAGTTTTTTTCATGATTCAGGAAGAAATGGAACAAATTTGACCTACGGTTAATTGATGACTTGTGGGAGCTGCCTGTGTCAATGCAAGTCACATGAAGTAAAGCCCTAGTGACAAAACACGGAGAGAAGAGCTTACCCCAAATGTATCCGGAGGCATGAGATAGATCAGCTATCGTTTACCTTGTTGTTTGGGAATTTTAGTAGCCACAGTCCTACTCTCTGGCCTGGAGAAAGCTGGTATAGATGTCAGCTTTTCCGTGTGTAAGCCTGCCCCGGTCAGCCACCCTTTGCATGGCACCACGGCCGTATCCACCTTCCCCCCGGGACAGTCTGTGCCTGGGGTGTTCCACCCAGAGTGAATCTATTAGATATTTGACCACCAGGTGGCATAAAAACTATGTAAAATATCACAGAGGTGCTGCAGATATTATGAAACCATTACCTCCTTCTGAGAATATTGAAATACTTTGTGATCCTAGCTATCAACTTTGAATATTATTTTTTCAGAAGTAGCTAATAGCTTTTAAAATTCTTTAATTTGCAATGTATCCCATAAGGAAGAGCCCATATGGGACACAAATTACTTAGCTTTTTAAATCACATTGTATCATATTCTTATTCATGCTTTCTTCATGTCAAAACCAAATAACTTCATGGATAGAAAGGAAGAGGTGATGTTTTATTGATTTGCATAGAAACACAAGCAACCATTCTAAGTAATTTAAAATCAACTATTATCAATTGTTGAAAACACATCTTATGAAACTATCTCTAAGCTATAACTTCCAATGTAACAATAGAAATTTGTTCTATTGTAATGAAATAAGTTCCTATGTTCTTATTACAGGAAAAGAAAATTACTTTTTGGCACAATAGAAAAGCAAAGTAAGTGTTCCGATGTGTTATTGGCAAGAAAACAGAGGGCCTGAGGTGGCAGACATAAATTCTGCAATGAAGTTAAAGATTTCCTACAGTGAGATTCTTGATAGAATTCCCTGTACGTTTTTAGGATCTTTCCCACCTTGCTTTCATGGGTGGGATGTAAGTACTGAATACGACTTCCCACAATGACACACATATAATAGTCCATACTCCATTATATTCTTTCTGCAAATTTCGTTAACTTTTGCTCTTATTCCTTCTGCTTTCTTTTTTTCATTTTTAGATCCTCTCCTCTGCACTTCTGGAAGTCCCCTAAGCTCCCATTTCATCATTTTGACTACAGTTTTAAATTATGCCATGAGAAGCCAGAACTTTTCTTTTTAATCAGCTTTTCTACCTTGACTTTCTTTCATGACTTATTTTCTCTTCTCTGCTTTTGAGCTTCCATTCTTTTCATGATCTTGTCCTGACACTCTGGTTATTCCTGTATTATCTTATTTGGAGCCCTCTGTTTTCCCAGCACTCTTTAACACTGATTTCCTTGAATTTCTGTTTTAAGTTCCTTTCTCTTTTGTTTTCCAATATTAATTTTTTATTTATTTTAGACTCTTCTGTCATTTCTGCTACAAGTTGTTTAATCTATTCAACTTCTGTCTCGGCCTCATATTTCTTTATAAGTAACAACTGAATTTCTCACCTCCCCCTTTCTTCTTTGTCACCATTAAGAATTTGTAAGAGATTAGTTTAATCCACCCATCATTCATGTCTGATACACTGCTGGATTAATGTAGAAAATGTAGTATGAAAATTGCTTGCAGCTTTGTAAGTGGAATGAACTGTTTTGAGGATGGCACCTTCAGCCTAGACCAATAGCAGAGAAGAATATGATACATGGTTAAAGGTTTAAAATAGAAGCTCTTCCTAAGGTGAAGTTAATCCAAATAAAGATAAAAAGACATCCTGGGTAATCTATATTGTCTATTTTCACTTTCAGGAAAGTCCATTTGCAGACTTTTCTGTCTGCAAGAACCAAAATAATTGTTCTGAAGGCATGGAGGTCTCAGAGAGTGCATGGTTCCTGCAAGACTCAAAAAGATTTAATGGAATCTCAGAAGGTTGTGAAGTGGCAAAGGTGCCTCACAGCAGTGACCATATCTCTACTTTCCTTGCTTCCAGTGCTGTGTAGGATGGGGCATGCAAGGGAGATGTGGTTCTTGCTGGTGCTCTCTAATCAAGTCCAGGTGGAGATCCTTGAACTCAATCAAGCACAAGATTAGGCATGTTAAATAGCTCTTCTCTTCGGATGTGTTTCTCCCAATAAGAGTTGTTTTACTCAGGTATTGGAGTTCTGTACTGATAGGAAAATTTTATGTAGCCAGAAAATTGAAATGAGCTTTAGCCTCTAAGAAGAGATGGTAAAAGAATGGAGCTGGCTAGAACTGCTCAAAAGATAGGGTTGTAACAAGTCCCAGTATAGGCATACAGTGGACTCAGGGGTACTGATCAGTTTCCATTGACAAGAACAACACTTTAACAGCCCTAAGAGATACAGCACCACTGTTTTACATGCCTCTCACACAAAAATAGCAGGAGCTATTCTTTTCCCATCAGCTAACAAGACTATATTAATTTTTTCCACAGGGTGCCTTCTCTTTCCATGGCCTATCTGATGCCAGAGGTCAATGTCAGGCTTCTCACTTTCACCTGGGTTCTATTGGCAAAGTCACATCACTTACTGTTAACATTGCAAAGCACTGCATACTCCTAGGACACTGTAGAAGTAATAATGTTGATTCATCAAGTGTCTGGAAACACACTCAGAAGTGATTCTTCTCTTTATTTCCTTATTCTTTCTCTTTTATTAGACCTTTGGGATCAATAAAAGCAAATGCTTAGTCAGAGCTAAGCACACAAAAAAAAATTACAATAATTTCTTTCATATTCTAGGTGATGGAAAACCTCAGTGGGGAACTTGGACACACTAAAGGGACTAGCATCAGTTAAAATAGATCTTGTAAGACCTCAATACAATGTGCAGTCACATTTACATTACTCATGGATAACATTTTGCTCATGTCTCTATATGTCACAGCATAAACAAGGGTGTATGGAAGTATTGCATTAGATAATCAATCCTTCATGTTTCGTGTTCTCAGCAATAAAAATATAAAAGAAATGGGAATTGCAAGCTGTACAGTGTTGCAGGTAGTTTGCCATATCATATTACTATGATGTCCAGGACAGTTCTCCTCAGCTGATGGCAACAGTAGCATTACAAATGAGCTCATACTGGAAGCCTTAAGTCTGGTGTTGTGAGAAGCAGATATCCTTTGTTAGCTCTACATAAGCCAGCAGCGACACTAGAAGTTGTGAAAGTGTGTCAGGGCTATGTTCACTCCACAGGCATAAACTCAAAGACAGGTTTAATATCCTCAGAGCAGACCTGCATTGATGCACATGCATCACTTAGAAAGTCTGAACTGCTACACAGTGAGTAGGTAAAGGGATAGTACTGCTTGCTACTGGCTCAGGTTCCTTCTATTCTAGGGCATTCAAGGACTCCAAAGTGTTGTCCTTCATATTTGGTTTTGCCATCTTTTACGCTAAGCCCAAATCTTTTACCCTACTCTAACCCCAAACTTTTTATTAGACAACCTGGCCTTTTACTCTTCCCACTTTACAAATATTACATACCTACCATTCACATTGTAGAGCAGTTAAAAGCATTTTAAAAGTAGTTTGGTCACTTATGTTTTCTCCTTGGAGACAGGACCCCTCTTCAGTTGTTTGTCAGCTTTTTGCCTGCCTGTGTGATACATCTGGTAAAAGAAAGGGCAGAATTTCTGAACAAGTTTTGTCTCTTGGATCTTAACAGTGAAGAAAATGAGATATTTAAAGAGTTTTGAAGATAATTACTTATTAGTACCTAATTTTCTTTATGTACAAGTCAATGTTCAGCACAAAAAAATTTAACCATATTTTACGTTTTTCTGTGCATCTTTCACAAAGCCATTCAACTGAGTGGTGAACTAGATGATGTAATACAATTTTGAGGGATTATAGCTTTGTGTGACCAGTGGACATCTGCCATCTGAGCAGCTGTAACTTACTGCTTCCTCTTCCAGGTTTGTCTGTGGGCAGCTCACACCTTGGGACAGCTTAAGCTGCTGCCTGCACCTCACAGGGATGGGTGTTTTGCAGCAATGATCCCTTTGCAGAAAAGGATCCTCAAAAGCAGATATAGCAACAACTTTGAAAACAGTGCCTGTTGTTAATGATGGATGAAAGAGAGATCAGAAGGGTAATCAGAGAATGATCTTCATTAAACTCCCTTCTGCCCACTAAGATGGACAACATGAACTTCTCAAAATTGATATCCTTGCTTACTGCAGATTTTCCCTTCTGGAAGGAAATTACACAAATAAGACTTGTATTTTGTCCCTTGCATCTTTGTTTCAGCTTTTGATGGTCTATTTTACTCTTATAGATACTTTTCCCCTCACTCAAATTCATTTTGGAATAGGTCCTACACTTCAGTGGCATGATGTTTCTTTCCATATTGTTAATAGTGTCCATCTAATTTCCAAGGAAAGATTCTTTCCATAGTTTCTAGCGGCAGATATTTTTATAGTATAAGCAGCTTTGCTTTCACTAACCCTTAGAAATGAATCCTTCTCATTACCTTATATACCAAGGTTTGAAACAAGCTGAGTCAGTTACTTTGCTTCACATAAATGTGTATCTACAATGCAATTAGAAATATTAAAATTCAGTTCCGGAGAAAAAACCACCCCAAACTGCTTTTCTAATCTAAGCTTTTTTGGAAAAGCTCATAAAGCTTTCAATAAAGTAACTGAAGTGCCAAGTTCTAAACATTTTCATTAAGAATATAATACTGACTGGAATTCAAGTAGACATAGAAATATTTCTCCCTGTATGATGAGAAAAATATTTTGGACATATTTTAAGCAGTTGTACAGTCACATATGGCTGTAATACCAGAAGAGATTTTTATCATCAGTCGGTTTAACTGTGATGTAGAACTTTTCACAGTATGTGCATAAAAGTAATTTTTTCTTTGACTTACCAGTCTTTTAGCCAGAGCTTTTCACACATAATTCGTTTTTTCTCTAACATGACTCCCCAGTACTTAAATACACAGTAGTGAAAACTCTTTCATCCAGTCAATGAACAGTAGGTTTATTCTAACAGTTGCTGTTGAACATCCTTCCTACCTGCTCATGGGAAAAACCCTACTTTTTTATCAATGTCAGTCATCAGAAAATCACTGGTCATTCCTTTTTTTCTTTCCTTCTTTTTACTTTCTTTTTCTCACATTCGCTTTCTTTCAGAGGTTGTTATTTTAACTGAAGAAACTCCTGCATGTGATTGTCAGCTTGCATCATCATTGGGCTAAGAAAACTTTTTGTCTCAGACTCATGAAAGCAATGCACCACCCTGCCCTTGTCCAAAGAAGCTCCATCAGCAATACAGCTCCTTGCCTCCTCAGGGTCACTTGTGACCCCAGAGCTGCATCAAGAGCTGTTCCTCAAGGGCAGACTTCCATGGCTGGTGAGAGGAGTCCAGGCTGGCTGCATTGCTGTTACAGTACACACCTGATAGACACCCCATGTGGCGCAGGGAAGGGGCTGCACGTTCAGAATCGTGTGCACAAAAGACTCGGGCATGGAAAAAGATGGTATCTGCCACGTCTCTTGAGATTACTTTTGTGCAGCAGATAAGAAATATGGGAGGATAATCACCGAATGACAGAATGACATGTGTCCTAGGATGGGAGGAATTACTCTGTAGAAATGCTTTTTTGTCTTTCTATTAAGTGTCATTGATGAACTTGAACTACATGTCTTTCTTTTAGATGTTAAAATTACAGAAAAAAAATGACATCAAAATATGTCATCTTTCCAGTAGAGGAGGTGAACAAAAAAGTGTTGTGATACATTATAAGAAAATATCCCTTACTCTCCAGCTGGCAAGAGCAGATTATTTAACTGTAAGAGATTTTTAATTGTTTGCAGTATAATCAGCATTTGAATATAACTCTTTACTTTCGAAACCTGGAAGCAAAAAATCAGAATATGAAAAAACGTTATTAAATAATATGTGTAAAGCAGCATTACCCAATGAAAAGCAAATAGTGAACAGAATTTGCCCTTAGAGGCATGTATGCTTTACAAAATATCTGCCTACCTGATGAGAAAATGTCTTCATAACTTTCAAGTTACAAAATCTTGCAGTATCACTTTTCAATACAAAACACTGAAATTAAACCATCTTAAAGTTCTTCTAAAGTTTCTCAGCTGTATTTTGTCCTTGTAGCTGAGACTCTCTCAACAATTTCTGTAGTTTACTATTAACAGGTCTCTCAGCATGTAATCTTTTAATGGCCAGCTTTTTCTTAAGTCTGTGGTCAAGCATGATAGAAGCAGAACTTAATTGTTATAATGCAAAGAAACTTACAAAAATTTTTTTTTGAGCAGTCTGGTTATCACATGAAAGAGAAAAGAGAAGGTCTATTTGGCTGGTACAATCAGGAGGAATGTACAGCTCCCACGCCTGCCTTGGGTAATTGATGAAGTGGGTCAGTGACATTTTACAGGGATGCGGTTGAATTGGACCCTTGAGGATAAATAGCACATAAACTTGTTCCACCAGCTCTTTGGTAAGTTAATATTGGCAATTCCAATTTAACACTTATGAATGAAAGTATTGCAGGCTAAGTGAAATTAAGGAACAGCCACTGCTATTGTTTCGGCCTGTGCTCTTCCCTACAAGCACTGTTTAATCCAATGAAAACCAGAGACCTCATCTGTCAAAGAAATACATCTGACTGGGCTGGTTCTGGGGAGAGGGGAGTGTTCTGGAAGAATTTAGAATTGTTCTATAACTAAAAATGCAGATTTTTAGCAGAAGTGTCTGTCACTAGCCCATTTGGGAAATATTCTTGTTGATTTCTTGGTGAGGTGGTATATTGAATGGTTGTAAGTTTTCAGGTGCATGTCAGTGTTAACAAATTCTATTAATAATTTACAGTAAAAGGAAATATTTTATTAATGCCATCTGAAATCAATGCACAAAATTAAAATGAAGCATTCCCAATTGCAAAACTAAGCTATGGGACATGGTTGGAGAAAACAGGTATTTAATTTTTAGAATACATTGTTCATTTATTTTTAAGCATTTCATTTAGGCACAAAGGAAATTCTTTCATGCTGTCATAATGAATATTTAATCTCTTCAGTGTCACATATAACTTTTATATAAACACACATAATTAGCTTTTAGCTTCAACTGAATGAATCTGGAGCTTACTAAAAAATCTTCATGAGTGTGTACGAGTAAACTGGGCTTTGTTGGTGGTATTGGCAGTGCTGACAGAGACAGAGACAGAGCTTAAGCTCAGTTGCTGGCCCAGTGGGTATCTGCAGTGTTTAGTGCTAGTGCACTACTTGGTATAATTTTGTTCCGTTGCAGGCATCATTTTCCCAGAGTGCTTGGGCTCAGCCCATGGGTAGCCTGGGGCTGTTCCAGGGGGATGTATGAACAGTGCTACCCTCCTGTGGGGGAGAAAAGGTTTTAGCCATATGGATGCAAGCCATTCCATGTCACTTGTCCTCAGGGTCAGAGAACCCATTCTATTAGCAGAGGTGGAGACATACCCCTGAAGGGCCTTTTAGAGCTGCAGATTCATTTGCAGGGATGGCTATACCCCTGTGGCACGCCATGAACCAGAGGGGAACTCTGTGGATCTCTGCTGATGGATGTCATGGTGCAGCTGTTGTCCCTAAAAGTGGTTGAAGAAACGATGTAAGGTTTAATGCAAAACTTTGGGGACATAAGAGCAATTGCTATAAAATAACTTGGGCAAAACTACTACTGAATTCAAGAGAACTTTTTCCACAATAAGGTTTGGGGATAAGCTCCGTTGCCATGGAAAATGTAAAGCCTAAAGTGTGGGGAATGGGCTGTCCTCACAAATACCTGAACATCCACCTACTTTTCCTGAAGCAAACCACTGTGCTTGGTGTGAATACTGGGGGCCCATTTGGACCACTCCTCTGGAAATACAAGGGCTTGAAGGCAATGATGGATTTACCAGGGCAGGGAAGGGAGAACAATCCCAGCATATACCTTATAAGCAAGGCATATGCTCAGTGTCACACTCAGATCTGCTGTCACCACCGTGGCTGCATCCAGCCCAGGGAGCTTGTGCCTTTCCTGCACATATGGTCAGAGATGAGTCCCAAGAGCTCATAGTCATGGAATGTATACTTTTTAAAAGGGATGAATAGTTTTGCTGGGAAGAAATTTAATCAGCCTGATGAAATCATTCCTGGCTGGAAAGCTTAAAATGATAATGAAACTGAAACTGTAAGACCACTTGTGAAAAATGTTTTGTTTCTGTGGCTGTTTGAAAATGTAATAAATGTGAAAGAATCTTATTATATTTTAAATTCACTGTGTGGGAGCAGACCCAGCTACCTAAGCCTCCTACCTGTGAGCATCTGGTATCATGCTTTATGTGATAGACATATTAATTCAAGCTAGTTGGGAATTTAGGAAAATTACTGTGGCCTTTTTCAATTGAAAAAGGCTCATTCCACACTCACTCATACTTTGCAGAAGCTAATCCATTTCCAGAAATCTTACAGCGTAGAGATTTTCTGAATTCAGCATAAAAGAAGGATTGGGTAAAGAAAGCCCTCTACCAATGCTTGTTGGTGGTATTGGAAGTATAGAAGGATGCACTACCTTATGGGACTACAGCTTCCTCTTTTGCCCTTTTGAAGAACTTGCCAGGCACTCTGGCATATAATGGAAAATAACGAATGAAAAAACCTTTGGGTTTTGTGTGCACTGTTTTGTGTGAAAAAATCCTGGGTTTATAGCCAGTGGAAAAGAATCTTTGTAATCCTTCTTTAGGAATGAGAGTCCTACCTGACACCATTACTTCATCTGTCATCTATCTTGGATGCTTTGCAGGGGCAGGAAAGAAGGGCTGAAGGCAACTCTTCAGTAGTTCACCTACCTAAAAGAGCAAATACTCTATAAAGAAACTCTCAGATTTTCACTTTTCCCCTTAAATCTTTAAGTACTATGGAATCCTGCACTGTACTCTTTCTACACAATAGCCCTTGCCAGAACTATACTGAAATTAATATTTATTTAATTTTAAAGGGCATTTGGATTTTAAGAGTGGGGCACTATGGGCATGTATTTAAAAACATTATGCACAGGAAGTTATGAAACCTAAATTTTCCATGGCATAGTTGATTATTATTAGGCAAAGAAATACCTTTGGGAGTACCTGAAACATGCCCATTGTAATTGCTGACAGAGGTGCTCTCAGTGCCTTTGACAGCCCTCTCAGATGGTTTTCCCAGTAAGGCTGATGGCAATATCCTCACCAAGCTCCACAATGCATTTGAATGGAGGCAATACCTTGATTGCTGCTAGGTGTGTCATCCAGCATTAAACTCTCTAACCTATAAGGAAAGGCTTTCATATCTATGAAATAGCCCATACAGAATTTCAGGTAGGACTGGAATTGTAGTCTGGCCAATGATATCTACAGTAAGGTGACAAAATGGATATCAGTTATTATTTTTTTTAATTTCCAGTAACCTTGAAGTGACAATTCCTGTGCTTGAAAATCTTACACTATTATGTGTTTTATAAGCAAGGTGTAACTACTGTTTAAAACTGCTTAAGCTAGGAAATCCTACATCAAATATACTTACTCATATTTTTAGAAGTTTTGGGGTGCACAAGTAAAACAAGTTCAGACAGGGCTGCCTGACAGCAGGAATATGGAATAGATGATTTCTTGGGGTCATTTTCAGACTGTATTTTCTATGAATGTATGATTTCATAAGGTTATTCATGTACCTCTTTCCTTCAACTCTACCAGCAGAATTAGATGGAATGAGACTATCAAGATAGGTGAATACAAGAATTGTAGGACTAAGTGCCTGTAAAACATCAGTGAGGCCCCAAGGAATGCAGCAGAGGTGAATATTTGAAAGGTAATTCTAACTGATGGAAAGATGACAGCAAGTCATGCTTTAATAAATACATAACAGCAAATTAGTATGCTACAACTTCAAAATCCTAACAAGAAGTTGGGAGTCTGTGTGCTTGTGAAATGTAACAGTAATTGTTCCCTATTGTATATGTGAACACACTGTGCTGCATTGCCTGTTGTGTGTCCTTTAAATGATGAATGTGTTTGTCCCTCACGATCTCATGAGCATAATGATTTGGTTACTTGTGTCCTCTTTCACTGCTAATCCATATTAAAAAGTTTAACCTAGTAAACAAAACTAATCCAATCAAAGAAAGAGGTAATAAGTGTCTAGAAGCCTGAAGCTCAGCTGGCTAACTAGACTGCTTATCCCAACAAATTCCCAGTGGTGCAACTCTTTGTTAAAAGGTTATAGCACATGCAAAAAAACCCAAAACAACTAACTTCCTCCAGTGAGTCATTTAACCCATCTATTTATTTTTCTTCCACTTAATAACAGATTATATTTCAACACTGTTGCCATAAACAGTTAAGCTGATATAATATTTAGCATTAAACAAAACCCTTGAAATTGCTCTGATTTATCAGAGTCATAATCAGTTTTGAAAAGTGTCTTGACATCTATACTGCAGTGATTCAACCTTGAAAGGAAATGCTTTTGGTTTTCAAGTGTTTGAGGTACATCTTCAGAAAGCCTGATGTATTGAAATTCACTCAAGTTAAGAAGAGGAGATGCAATGCACTGGTTCCCAAACTGAATGGAAAGAAAGTTTGATTTATTAGGACCTAATCCTGTGAATCATGTACCCACCTACAGCTTCATCGATTAGGTTTTTGCAACTCTAGGTTTGAGCTGAGAATTTAATGAAACAGGATTTGATGAATTCTATAATTCCTCTATCTGAAAATTAGGTTTATATACATACTTTTGCTAATAAAAGGATTTAATTTCCAGTTATCTCTCTTGCTAGTTTTCTTTGCAATGTTTAGATTCTAAAAAGTAAAGACTGAAACAGGTAACCAAAAAGCTATGATAAGGCTAATTTGTCAAAAAGCAAAGGACATAGAAATATTTTGTCTCTACGCTTGTCTCCAACGTCTTCATCCAAACTGAACAAAAACCTGTGTATGTTTTCTTTTCTTCACCAGGATGGAATTATCACAATATTTACCACAAATAAAATTTTAATGACTGTACTTGTATTTATAAATTAGTGCTTTATTACATTATTTTACCTTTCATATTGAAGTGTGTCCAAAAATTATATAAATCTTTTCATATTATTTTTGGATTTAAAATTTCTATGTTGCTAATATAATAACACTTTATTGATTTTCTAAGTACCCATTTGATTGGTAGTACAGCAATTGACATTTTTCTAATTAAAATAAAGAGACAGTGTTACTTAAGTCTATATGGGAGATCAGAAAGCTTGTTGCAATACTAATTAAAAATATTTTTCAAGAAAAATGCAAATGTCGCGATATTCTGTTAAGGATATAAATAAAAGCTTGAAAATTTTTAATTAGAACATTTTAAGCATGTGATAATAATTTCTAAGAGCTAATTTCTAAGAGAAAATTTAAAGCTAAAATTTAAGAGGAAACTACAGAACTGGGATTGAAAAGTAATGACAGAAAGGAGAAATGAAGATCAAACAGGGTCAAAGAGAACAATATGTGAATTACTTCATGGTAAATTAATAATTGCTCCATTTGATTTGTTTACAGGATAGAGTGAGGTAGGTGAGAAATCAGATCAGGTACATTTGCCTGCTGACTAAGACTGGAGGCTGCAATAGACTGAGTGAAGATAATGTGTTATATGTGTTTTCCATGATCCAGTTTTCTGACAACCAGTTTATTCTATACACACTATGACACCACTACTGGTATACACAACCTCAGAGAATAACCTCACTATGATTTGGGATGTGCTGGCTGTGAGAAGGAATTCAACTCAATTGTATATACAGGATAAATGTTCAAACCTGAGTTAGTATTAAAAGCCAGATTTGTTTATCCCTTATGGCGTCAGGTTATTCTTATGTCAGTCTTTACAGAAAGAGCTCAATACATGCAGTGTAAATCTACATTTTCCCTTTTTTTAAAATCTAATGAAAATATACATCTATGAAATATGACTCAACCATATAGGAAGGCATAGAAAAGCAAAGTGTTATTAAATATGTATACTACTGACTTAATTATAGGAGTTAAGGGGAAACTTGAGAAAACTAGGATTTTTTGGTATGTTTTTCTTCTCCTTAATCTAATCAGACAACACTAAAAGCCCAAGAGGTATATAAACTTCAGTAACTAGTTATATTAAACCTGTGTTTACTTAGATGATTTGTATGAGATAAATAAGTAATTACCCAAAGGACATTAAAAAATGGAATATATGAGACTGCATGTGAGCAAGATAACACAAAGCAGAAAGCTTGACTGGTGCATATTTAATAAGAAGAATTCCCTGTGCTTTTATATCCTGTACCATTCTATAGAAGTCCTTATATCACCTTTATCACCATAGTAAACCAGCACTTTGCAGTCTTCTTCTATTTATCATATTATTTTATTAGTTTAGTAAAGGATAAAGTGTTTCCCCAGTTATCCACTATTTGGTACCCTGCCTTGCGGGCATTTTTCTGAGAAGTATTGTACATAATGTAATAATTCAGCAATTTCTACAGAAAAAAAAGTGATCCCTGGTTAATACTATTCTGTTATCAATTTGTCACTGTATTTCATCACAAGATTTAAAAATTAATTAATCATAAGAGCTTAGTATCTTTTAAACACTTGATAAATATTTCTGAGTCTGAGTTTGAAGAACCAATTACTATGGTCGTAAACCCTGCATAGGTTGAAGACTCTAAATTGGCAAAACCCAGCATTCAGAAGAGATAACATTATTTAGGTCTACTAGAGGGTATTTTTTTCTATCTTCCTCTATTATAGTACCCCCAAAAGGACAGAAGCTGCCAAAAAAGCATGTTCTGTAGCCCCAGTTTACTAAAATATAACAGACTAGAAAGAATAAGAAGGTATTTTCATTTACATCCATTTCTAAGCCTTTGAGCTATAGTGTATGAAATTAAATAAATATTAAGTTACATACATAAGTTAAAAGGAAACAAAATTTGCAGTTAACTAGTTCCATACAAATAGGAATAGCAAAGATTGTATCAGCGACTAAAACCAGTTTTATAGATTGGACTCAAAAATTTAGGATATTTGCCTCTCATTTAATTTTTTTTTCCAAAGTGCTACCTTCACAGCTTCTAAATATGCATTTGGCTTACTTTTATTTATTCATACTAGTGCAGTGTGCTGAGAGGCTTTGACAAAAAATTTGAGTTTATCTGCATGAATGCATACATATTACTTCTTTGAAACAAAGCTGACATATCTGGGGTTTGATCCTTCAAGTGCAGACTGTATGTATACGTGTCCTGGCTTTTATCTAACATTGCAAAATACTCTTCTCCTGTATTAAAATACTTCAGTTTGATCCAAAGAAATGTTTTTATTATGAATGCAAGTTTCCAAAGTCCACATTTCGATGTGTTTTTATTCTTAATATAACTTACTTTTTTTCTATACAGTTTCCCTTAAGATTACTAACAAAGCCTCAGAAGGACAAATTTTTTTTTTTTTCAACTATAAGGTACTATTGACACATCAACAGATATCCGATTCCACTAAACCCTGCCATAAGAAATTTAATTGAAATAAATATACTAGCTTCAATCCATTAAAATAAGCGTCATGACTTGTGCAGTTTCAATCCATTAATCTCAACCTTGATCTGTGCTTTCTCAAAGGAATAAAGCAAGGTAAAAATAGAAGAGTACGAAATTCATGCCACACTTGGTCAGCCAAGAGCTGCAGTAACCAGCTGACGGGATGTGTGACTCTCTGTGCTGATCAGCAGGTTGGGTGGGGCCAGATCCATTGGTCAATGCAGCCTGATAGGGCTTCAGGATCTGATTTGCAGATTTTAGAACATGAGATGAGGAGTAACTGGAGCAAGTTAAGCTGCTCAAACTATGCTTAAAGACTTGCAGCGATATTTCCTGCAAATAAAGTTAAATACTCCTGGTCTAGATAGATGAACCTAACATTTACAGAAGCCTATTTATCCAGCACTGCAGGCTTAGTGATTCTTTCTTCTACCTTGCCTCAGAAGGCATTTATATGCTTTCTCCACTGTAGGGACTTTTCCAAGCAAAGTTTTTCCACCAAGATTACAGATTTCCTTTTCCAACCTCCTCTGATTACTCTTTCCTTACTCACCTGACAGATGAGCATGATTAAGCACCAATGAAGAAAGAAAAGGTTCCAAAACAAGATTCTTGTGAACAGTTGGTATTTAGTTTTTACCTACAGAGAAAGCTAATTTAGCTAAAGGAACAAAGAGACAAAAATAAACCCAAGTTATGTAAATGTAAACGTCCTTTAAAATATCCAGTGCTCTTTATGTATTAGTTAGTCAGTCCTGTCTTGGCCATGTTTTGAGGTTAGCTCCACAAGCTTGCCCTTGCTGTACATATTCTGATTCTATTTAAGCCCAATGGCAATATTTGAGGTGGACTCAAGTGTTACAGGGCCAACAGTTATGAAAGAACACTGGTTCCAGTTCTCCTGAGCCACAGCTCTTAACAAACCTCTCTAGGGCTTCTGCCTCAGTGAGGGTGCCAGTAATGAATGCAGTGTAGCTCTTCTGTTCCTAGCAGCACATGAGAAAAGGACCCTTTCAGACTGTGACTGAACAATACACAAACTAGAAAGTCAAAGCTCTGTAGTCTTAAAAGAAAACTTTCCCAAGCAGTATCCAGAAGAGCTTCTGTTTTAGGGTATGTTAATGTGAATTGCAATTATTTATAATTTTGTACAGAATGCAGTTTTTAAAAACCCCAAGTCTGAGCTGCTTGTATCAGGAAGTGAGTCAGTTTTGGTCTGCTCTGATTACTTGGCAAGCTCATATCCCCTTGCTGTTACGTACATTTTAGTCTGCATGTCCATCACTGGAACTTGAATATGATTATATTTGGCCCAGTAGGTTCATGTCTTTTAGAACTATAACATTACTTCACTTGAGCAGTTATTAGGGCTACAGAGATGTAACTACAATTGCTAAATGAGATAATGCAAAATGAATGAAGTGAGAGAACCCTTGGAGGCTTCTTGATGTTTACTCTTTCAAGTAATGCACTCTGCTAAGTCTGTCAGCTCATCACAACAGAGAATTATTTAGGGAACCGTGTGAACAGTATTGCTTCACAAGTCTTACAGCCACCCAGAATATAAAGTGTGTATTATACAATGCAACTCATAAATAGACATTTCCCTGTTTTCTGCAAACCGCTCTCACTACAATGGTTTGTCTCATCACAGCAGAACAAATGCGAAAGCAAAGACGTAAAGTAGCAGCACACTGTTGTGCTTTATATGCTATTTACAAACTATTTACTGGTATAAAGAAAGCTAAATTACTAGGCTTATTATCACTTACATTCTTCTGAAGATAGACTAAGACTTTGACATTTCATTCTTACACAGTATCTTTTAATAGGTCAGCCACAGTAATGCCACTGCTTAATGTTGCTATGTGTTTTAACTCTGAATATATTTATGCAAAAATAATTAGCTTCACAGCATTATAGGTGTATGAGACGTGTTACATTTCAAGGATGTGCAATCCTCATGAAACCATTAAGATCATTTGCAGGAAGAATTGGCACCATTCTTTTGTGGAGTTTTTACACATATGCTTAAAAGACACCCATACAGTACTACCTATTGCTAACAGAATAGAAATATATCTTTAAAGTGAACAGAATAGAAATATATATTTGAAGTGAAATATAATATATATGATTCAATAGCAATAGAGCAATCTTTTTTTTATTATAAAGGCTAATAGTCCCTCCAAAGTAAAGGAAGATCAAGGCACATTTTCTAGAACTCTTCTAACCACTCCAAGGTCAGGTGGAAAAAGAAGTAGCCATCAACTCCTCCCCTGAACAGGGAGCAACTTCTAATGCTCAGTAAGAGGAGGAGGAAATAGGAAGTCACAGACCAGTCTGTGAACTACCAGGTCATGACAGAAGAGCTGTGCATGTGCCATGGCATAGTAAACCAAGCCAGTAACATTTATCAGGATACACAGTGGCAGCTGCCCCCTAATCTCTGAACTATCAGGAAGCAGAACTTCTTTAGACTACAGAATCCCAGAATGCCCGAATAGGTCAGGTTGGAAGGAACCACAGTGGGTCATCTGGTCCAACCTCCCTGCTCAAGCAGGTTACAGACAAGCATTCCTAAGGATTGTCTGCTTCCAGTCACGGCTATCAACACCGAACTTTTAAATGTAGAATTTGGGCAACAAATGTGTCTCTATCAATGGCCTTCACACCATCTCAAATTTTATATGTTAAAGCCTACACACTGTGAATAGGAAGTGGGAAGAAAAGGTGACTTTTGTAACTGCGGTTTAAGGAGATAGAGGTCATAAAATCCTCTTCTTTTTTAAAATTGGAATAAAACATTGGAACAGGCTTCTTAGAAAGGTTATATAGTCTCCACCCTTCGAGATTTTCAATATCTACCTGGACAATGTCTTAAGCAACTCCAACTTAATGTTGGCCTTGCTATAAAGAGATAGCCTGGATGATCTTATGAGATCCTCTCTCATATAATGGTTCAGTGGTCCTATGATTTTTGGGGTTAGACAGGCTGCCTGTAAGCCTGACTTTTACCTTTGGCACCAATTACAGATGAAAATAATACAATCTTGTCAATGTATCTTTTACTGGATCAGACAATGGAAGAATGAGAGACTGAGATTATAGTTTTTGCTGGAGGATGTCAGTACACGCAGAGTTGCTGTCTGCTGAAGTCCTGCAATGGAAGTTTTAACTTTGAAAATAAATTCACAGATTCCAGAATTATTTCAGCTTTACAGGAATGAAACTGATGTAAAGTCTTAGAGGACAGTGTCAGGAATGTTATTGCTTCCGTTTTCTCCTAAACCATGGCATGGAAGGGACAAAATATGCCATAATTAGCTTCTGTCTCTTCTCTGAAGGCTCCAACATGCTCATTTTGAAACAATTGGAATCAGAGACTTTGATGTCAGTGTCACAATGGCAAAACATACAGATTACTATTTCCTTACTTTTGTTTGACTGCTGTTACTGTAATTCTCTCACTTATATCTTATTCCATTGATGTGTCTGAGAACAAACTCTTAATGTACTTACATGCTCTGGGTGACAAAGCTCCATTGTGAAGCAGTCAGTTTGGTAGTCTATGTTTAGCATTGCTGTGGTTATTTATTATTTATTCCCACCTCATCATCCTATCACAGGCAATAAATATATAAAATTGCAGAGCCTGATGTGTTCCTTGACTGTCCCCAAAGTCAATACAGTCACATACATATCCAGGTGAATGATGAAATGTTAAAATAAGTATGCAACAAGCATCCATAGTAAATGCTACTTCAGTCTTCAGTCCTGTGTTCAGACAGAGAAGGCATTCCCTTGAAAAAGCTTCTTAGCATCAGGCTTTGTTGCTGTTGACTTGTTTTGGGGGAATGAAGATGTTTAATTCAAATGTGCAGAGGAAACAATAATCTAAGCATTTCTTTTTTCCTATCTCTAAAGGAAAACCAGAAAACTCTAACTACAAGCCTGCTTTCCCAGGTAGAGAAAGTGTAGTTTACATGCTTCTTTCACATATGGCATTACTCCTCACTCCCCTTTTTTTCCGTCCTGCTGACGAAAAGAACTCTTGTCTTCATTTCTTCTTTCTTCGCATACTTTACTTTTCCAGGTCTATTATACATTTCATAACTCTTGTTTATCTAGGTGACTTATAAGAACTTCCTTAAATAAGCTTATTTTTTCATGTCTTGATATTTAATATATTAGTCTCACAATGGCTCTGTGAAGTGAAAAATTACTATAATTTCCAAGTAGGAAACATGGGCACCAATCCTACAAAATAATAGAGCTGCCTGGGGTAGGAGTCGGATATATAAATCAGTGAGGGGATTTTAACATCTCTTCTTCCACAGAAGACCTTAGTCATCAAATAATAGGTTGGTCAATGGGGATCTGAGTGAAGAAAGGAGATACAATCCAAACCTCCTCTGGAAGCTGTGCAGCTATTTAGAAAATAATGTCACTGGATCACGGAAAGCACAGCTAAGTCCTCTGTGCTTGAGCATAGAATGCTTAAGGAGCTCAGGCCTCACAGTTCAGTGCAGATTCCTCTTATGAGATGAGAGAGCTCCATTACATGTGGCATTTTTAATACATGGGACACTGGTTTCTCTACCTTTGCAGATTCCTGTGGTTCCTTTTAGCTTCCTCTGGCTCCTGTACCCTGTCAATAATGTGATGGTACTATCTTATCCTTTGTCACTCCTCTAGCTCAATGTCTGGAGCCCCAAGCAACTCTGTTAGAATACAAATAAATAATAATAGAATTTACAGACTATATCTGTTCTTGTCCTCAAAGCAATGTCCCCCAACCCTTCAGTCTCTTACTATGTGAATTCAAGGAAAAACCTTTTCCTCTGACAAAAAAACCCCACCCAACCAACCAACCAACCCAAAAAAACCCACAATCAAAAACCCCAAAACCAAACCTGAGCTATAGAATGAGTGAAATTGTTATATTCATAATGAAGTCTCTATTTAACTTTGTCATAAACCCAAAATTTGGATGACCTAGAATATTAGAAGCTTTTTTAAAAGATTTCACACTGCTGCTTAAAATTTAGAAGGTGCCTTCTGTAAGTACACTATGCCACCACAGTGCAGAGAACATGAATGACAATCCACTGCTTTCCAGATTGCATAACAATTGTTTTTTATCTTCTGATAAAAACACACAGAAATTGCAAGGAGAGAGTCAAAACTATAATATATGATATCAAGTCAAATGTGTCACATATTTAAAACACAGTCAAATCTAAGCAAGCAAAACCATCAAAACATCTCTGGCACCACCTACAGAAGTAATTCAGTATTAGCTTCAAAGATTTTCTCTTGAAGGAAAAAAAATTAAGTAAAGACAGAAAATTGGAGTGCCCCCTCCCACTCTCCCCCCCCCCCCCCCCCCCCGAAATAATTAAATAAATAAATAAACAAAGAATTTCAGGAACTAGAATTATATGGATGCTCAGCCCCCTACTGATGAAGTGCTGCTTATTAGTAGCTGTGGTGCTTTCCATGCACCATATTCAAACCCCAAAGTGTGCTTACATGCTTGTGAATGTTCTCCAGGAAATGATTAAGTGACAAGATACAATCTGTAATGTGAGAAAATCAGTCTTTACTATGAAGAATTTACTTTCTAGTACAGGAAGACTACATATATAGATTAATCACATTTTCACAGCTGGATTTTTGAATAGAGCCTCATTAAACTGGTTTAAATATACACCATATTGTTGTGTATGTTTTTGGTTTTTTCATCAGCATCAAGATCACTTTGGTACAGAAGAATGCTGTTTCATTATATCCACTCCAGCTGTGCTCTTCTTCCAAAGTCCTAGCACTTGCCAAATATAAAACTTAGCACTTGTTCACAGCAGTAAGCTGGTAAAGTTTGATTGAATGAAATATAATATGAGATACGAGTAGGTAAGGGAAAGAATAAAATGAACTTTAGAATAAAGAGAAAATTTTGGTCACAAATATTTTTTGTCTCTGCTATTCACTAAGGGTGCTGTACTTATTACCATAAACAAAATAGACACTACTGAGTCCCCATAACAATGAAAGGGAAAAAAAAATGTTTTGACCAAAATGACAGACTACAGAAGAAAATCCCATATCACATCATTATGGTTGTGTAAAAAGGCACAGAAAGAGCAGGTTATACAGCCAATACTGTGCTCAGAGCTCTGTGAGGAAAGTGTTTCACAATAACAGTGATCTGAAAAGCTCAGTAAGATCTTGTGCTTTAAGTATGGGTAGAAATCTTAGTGAAAAATCAAAAAATTAGCTCAGTGATGTCAAAGGCAAAATATGTCTTTAATTTCATCAGGGTCAGATTTCATTTATGGATTTCTTAGAGGTAAAACAGGTATTTTTATGTCGTCCAGACACAGGGCCATGGCACAGCTGCGAAAGCAGGATTCAGCATAGACCCTTAGGGGTTTGCAGTCCCGGAGGACCCAGCTGCTGAGGTGGATGCCCTGGAGTCAGCCAGGGCACTGCTGGCAGATGAACACCTGCCTGGCGGGTCTGGTTTAGACCTTAGAACTGTTTATCCTTATCTGTACCAAGTGTGCAGCATCTCTGTGTCAGGCTGGGCACCTCACTGGGCACTTACAGAAAAGAAGCAAGGTCTGAATAGACTTGTGGAGTATCTTAGCCAAAATCTCTGGTTTTCAAGGTGTTTTATATTTTGCCAGCTAGCACTTTTATCCCCGAAGTTATTGTGTAGTCTCCAGTTAAGATTCAACAGAACTGCTGTATATATTCATATTTATGTTCTTTACAATTTTTATGGCTATATAAAATGTCTATAAGCATTCTTTACTGATATTCTTTCTCGAAAGTAGCTCCCTGATGGAATAATTTCAGTTGATTGCACACTGATGTAATTCAGAGGGAAATTAGACTTGAGATTGATTTTACATCCTTGCATTTCCTCACAGATTTTTCTTTTTTACCTGAAACAAATTATATATAACCATTACCTTTTGAATTGAATGAGTAATTATTAAACTGGAGATTGTTATGATCCCATTAAAATAAGCCTATTCTTGTAATAAAAGCAATGATTCACTGTTCACAGGTGAGTTTAGACCACTGATGTTAAATGCTAATCCTTCCTCCAAACCAGAGCTAGAATGATTTTCTTCGTGAGCTGCAATATAAAATTCCAGTAAACAAACAATTCAAGCAGTGTAGGAGTTTCACAAATATCAATAACTAGTGAGACCAAGTCCCATATTGTCACAGAGGGCATTGGAGAGTATATAATCCCATCCAGAGTGTGGGGAAGTAAAGGAAGGCTTTAGCAGAATGTTATCCAGGAAGCATCCAGTTTCATGTCATGGAAACAAGGGTGGAAAAGGAGGGGCATGAGAGCCTCATTTGTCAGTGGGTTCTTCCAGGTGCAGCATGTTATATTTTTAACAAAAGCAACATGCTTTTGTTTGTGGGTGAACTGTTGAGTACCACTGACATTATCACCTTCTGCCCAAAAAAAACCCCAAACAAAAACAAAAAACCCAAACAAATCTGTTGAATGACTGTAACGGGAAAAAAAAAAATGGAAAAAACAACCTCTTGTCTATTTTCAGTTCATTTGCTTTGTACATTTGATAGCACTTTTGATAATGTCATTTTCACTTTCTTCTCTAAATTAGCATGTTTTCTCTCTTCTTGAGGAAGAAAAGTTTATGTCAATCAGGCTCTAGTTATCTAGTCTATTTTATTACATCCATAAAAACTATTGTTACTTATTCTGGATTTATCTAGTGTATGTAAGGTCAAAACAAAAAGTTGCTGGTAAAACGCCAATTTCTTTCATAATAAGAAGTTTTTGTAGAGAATAAGTCAGTTTTGCATGCTCTAGGTGGGTTTTATTCAATTAATTTGACATATCAATTAATATGGGCCACATAGCAGGTTTTGTTATTGCAACAATTGAATAATGCTTTCCCTTGATTGAGACGATGATTTTAAATTGCTCACTTAGCAGTTAAGAGGTCTGCCAGTTACAACTCAGCTTCCTGCCATCCATGGATTAGGTGTTTTTTTGGGATGCTATAGAAAATGACTGTCACATAACTGTTTTCCTCTGAATTCATGGATTTGCTGTAAATGTCACTATTGAGAGAGAAGTGATCTTATACTCTTGACTGAGTAGTTTTTTGGCAGACTTCTTAGCAACCCTGCATACTCTCAGGGACAGACTGTTGATTTTTAGTCTTCCTACGAGATTGAGTAGGGGTGGAAAGAATTGTTTTCTTTTTCCCTTTTCTTTTGTTTGGAAGCAAGTGTTTCCAACACTGCTCTTGTCATATTGGCAAATGAATATTATGCTTTTGTTTTAGGAAGCAGATGCACTTCAGAAACTTTTTACTGATTTTATAGTGAGGTTACATTATGTTTTCTTCTTCTTCTTTTTTTTTTTTTTTTTTTCCCTTTGGAACCTTTTTAGTATAGTATGGTCCACTAACAAAACATTACAATTATATCACAAATTCAATCAATGGGCTTGAAGAGTAAGCAATGAGAAATTTGTATGATGCTACAATGTGTGACTATGGTGACTCATGCCCCAACAAAGAAGATGAATGATTTCAGTGATAATATCCAAGTGGAATATTCCACTAAACTCATGGCACTGACTCATTGCTTGATTAGATATGGCACACAACAGCTCCAGCGAGCAGAGAGGGAGCCTTCAAGGCTTTTCTTATCACAGATCTTCAGAAAACTCTAGAAGATAGCTGATCCATTCTCAGAGTTCCCACTGTCATCCATACCTCATTTTTCACTGCACTGATACTTTATAGATCTTCCAAAATACATTTACAATAGGTAGATGTGTCAATACCACTCTCAGACACACAAGTTTAAGCTAGTTTTTAGCCAGTTGTGGTCATCATTAGAAAGAGTTATGGGTTTCAGAAGTTACGTGTGGATTACACACTTCTCTGAAACTTAAATCCACACATGTGCATGTATGTAATTGTTGCGGGTTGGGTTTGTAACCGGGCAGAAACACCAATTTAGTGTGGTGGTTTGGTCTAAAAGACTCATTACTGTTTATCTGCTGTGAGATAAGAATTAGGAGAAACGCAAAGCAGGCACCAAACTTGAAAGAATATAAAGAAGCTTATTAACAGACCTAAAAGAAGGGGAAAAAAATTATACCACCTTCAGAACTCTCCTCCTCCCCCCACCTTTCTCCCTTCTCCCACTGACAATGTGAAAAGACAACCCTTAAGATGTTCAGTCTGTTTACCACTTCCATAATAACCTTGTTCAGTCCATTTAGAAAGAGAAGTCTCTTCTTTCTTGTGCTATGAAAACATTATCACAATGAGACAGCCGCCCACTTCCAAATATTGTTCAGTCCATTTAGGAAGAGGAGTCTCTCTGCTTGCATGTGAGTCCCTTCCCCCGACTTGCAGCTTTTCCTGCAACTGCTTTCGAGGATCCACTCTTGAAGTTTTTTGGGGTACAATTTTAAGGTTGAGCCGTTCAGAAACAAAAAACAGAGGCCCTTCTCCTTCCCTGGGAGCAAAGGGTCTTCCTCATCTTCATCATTAGGACTATCTCTGGGAGCATCTCTAGGAACTGAGGTTTTCTCCTTTCCCATTTGGAGCAAAAGTCCTCATCTGGTCCATCTCTCCCTGTCCAAACTTCTCATGAAATTACAGCTGCGTCAGCATCTGCCTATCTCAGCACAGGTGCTTTTGCTTACAAGTTGAACACTCCACCCCCCCCATATCTTCATGGAATTACAACGGGATACTCTGATATATCATAGCTTCACAACAGAATTTCAGCTTTAGGCATCTCCTCTCTCTCTTCCCTCAGGTTTTCAGCTCTTCACAGCAGTAAAAGGGTTAATCTCACCTCGGTCTTGCAGCTTTGCAGCTGGAATGTTGAATTTTCTTATCGAAGTGGAGAGGGGGGAGAGCCAAGCCGCTCCGGCTGCCCACGGCAAGGCAGTGGGGGGGATTCCACGGCTGGAACAGGTCCATCGGCTCCAGGATGGCCGTGGCCTGGCCCAGCCTGGTCCAAGCAGGGCCTGGCTGGGCCCGCTGGCCCCCACACGGGGCCCGCAGCCACCTGTGCCAGCGCCGGAAACGAGAGAGAGCTTGGAGGGGGAGTTTGCCTATTCTTAAATGTGGATCACAGAGGCGGTCACAACTTTAAGTGGTTTAAAGAATTGTCCATATTCAAACTGGCCAGCTGATAGGTTCTATCAGTTCCCAGAGGAAGCTGTAAGCACTCCTTAGCAAGGACATCTCTTCCGGGACTATGCTTGCTAACCTATGACAGTAATCCAGTATAAATATATTACAATGTATTTCTGATTTCAAAAAAACTGGAAGTATGAAAAATCTGAATTTTGAAGCTGCATATTAGTAACTTTTCAAACTGGGAGCTTTAAAGGGATATTTTCATCCTTCTTTATCCCGAAGTTTGAAAAATTATACTGCTTTGTGTAGAGTAGACGGTACATGTTAACTTACTCTATCTCACATAATATATTGCTAATAAAAATAGAATAATCAAAGTACTCACAGCCTCTTAGAAGTGAAATGGCATCTCAACCTATATTAGCAGAAAACAACTGGAAAGAAATTTTATTTCCTAAATTAAAATACTGAAATGTCTTTTATAATGATGAAGAGATACTACAGGGCCTAATAAATCATGGTAAAATCTGCCATAATAACAGTTTCTAAGAAGGTAAGATTTTAGGCAATATTTTTTTTGCTAAGACTAACCTAAAATTCATTGTAATTAAAGCATTTTCTATCTCCAAGGGGGAAAACAGCTCACTCATTTCCTCTCTCCAGCAGCCTTTCATAGATCAGAAGCGTTCCATGTTGTGGCTCAGACTTCTCTTTCTTCCACTCAGCAAATCCTCCATATCCTTCACGAAGAGCAGAGCTTCAAACTCGCAGAGCACTTCAAGCGACTTTTGAAGAGGAGGGAAAATTACATGTCATGTAGGCTGTGACTCTCTTCATGTGCTCCAGGCTGTCCATCAGTAGCTCTGGAGCATGATACCATTGTGTTAACATCCATTGTATTGGCCATTATAATCACAAAACATTTCATTTCCAAAACTGACAGCTTTTCAGTTCTCCATTCTGTACTACTGAAGTAGATTGCCTGAGTCAATCTTTCATTTAATTTGTTATATATCATAGTGTTTTAAAACTATTTTTTCCAGTTTGTCAAGATAATTTTGAATTCTATTAGTCTTTCAATACATGTGCAGTCCTTCCCTTATTGAACATCACAGTCTGCAATTTTCTAGTCTCTTATTTACAATTGTTCCAATTCTTTGATTTATTAATACTGTTTCTTACAACTCTAAAATGAATATGACAAAATGATCCTGCTTCTGCTGATCCCTAAGCAGCTCATTAAGTCTGAACTATAAAGTTGAAGCATTTACAAAAAAACCCACAAAATATTTACTTATTATTAATCAACCCAAAATACACTCCTGGACACAGAAGACAACATCATTTTCCTTTGAATAATATATAAATAGCATCAAAATAGTCTAAATTATTGCATGAATAACTGAATTTTAATTTTGGCTGAATGTTTTTCCTTATAGCGAAAAAATAAACATTTTTTTGCTGTCAAATAAAATGCTTTCTAGACTTATCCAGAACATTAATTTGGGCATTTTGTTTGTTTATTATTCTTGGATTTATTCAAAAATGAACAGTGAGAAAATGTATAATTGAAATACTTGTTTTAATTAATAAGTTCTTTTCCTATTTTTTAATGTTCATTTCTTTCTGAAACCAGTCACAGTTACTATATTACTTTTAAAAAGAAACCTTACGATGAGAGGGTTAAACACTGAAATAAGATCACCAAGAAGGTTATGAAATCTTCAACCTTAGAGACTTTCAAAACTCAACTAGACAAGGTCCAGCACAGATGGATCTAATTTTCATCTATCCCTGCTTTGAGTAGCAGGTTGAACTATACCCCACACAGAGTTATTTTCCAGTCTATATTTTCCTGTAATTCTAAATAAATGTAAGGAAGGACATGCATATAAGGATGGGAAAAAAGCAATAATTTTCCTACTTAATAAATGCCAGTACCCAGTGTTACAAAATTCACAAGCTAGTGTTTTTGTGCCTGGTGTGCTTGTTAAGCACACAAATAAATATGTTTATTAGCTGAAGGCAGGATGGACACAGTTCTTGAACATCTCACATAATTGCAGGGACAGGGGCTGCTGGGACAGGGGCTGGTGTCCCGTGGGTCGGACATGGAGTCCTGGACTGTGGGCAGGGAGGAGGAAGCCATGGGGGTGGCAGCAGGGACTGTCAGGGCTGGCTGTGCCCTTCCTCCAGACCCAGCACACCTGGGTCTCATGTAGCATAAAAATGGCACCCATCGGTACAGATGACAGAGCTTCAGCATCATGGTGTGAAGGCACCACACAGCTGGGCTGTGACAGCCCTGCTGTTGTTCGACTATGGCCAGTGAAACCCACCTCCAGTGAGCACATCCCAGTGGATGGAGGGGATGGAACCCAGCGGGTGGAGCCAGCAAGCTCTATCTGCAGGAGCCAGCAATGCCAGCTCTGAGCTATGTGCACCTACCTCAGCCTCTGACACTGGGTCTGGGACCAAGGTTCTCCTCCTGGCCCTGTCCGTGCACACAGCAAGGAGGAACACTGGAGACAGTGCATGCTAATAAACATGTACACACAGTTTGGTTCCTAGAAGGGGAGGCAGAGCGACATGCAGCTGTATTGTCTGAGGTCAGGGCCGACAGGTGCCACTTGGTGGGTGTCAGAGGTGTTCTGATTGCAACCACGCTCTCGTGCTCACAATGGAATTTGGCTGTCTTGCCATAGCATTTCTTCTGCCAAAGTGTCCTGGCATGCCACTATTTTTTAATGGCTTCAGGAACTGCCGTCCTCAGCTCACACACTTTGATAGATGTTGCCACTAAGGCTTTATTCTTCACTAAGAATTTATTCTTCAACTGCTCATCCTATGAAGCCCGTGTATCAGTGTTGTAACCGCTGGACTCTGCCTAGCAGGCTGCTGCTCCCTGAGAGCTCAGCGAGGATTTCCTAGGGCCATGCGATTGATCACATCCTGGAGTCCATTTTGGACAGCCTCGCGACCTGGCTCCGGCAGCCAGCAGCGTTAAAACGCAGTGGTGGTAAAGAAGGTAGAGAAGGGTCTCTCATGAGGGTTTGAGATGGCTTTAATCACATCTCGTCCCCACGATGTTCAGAGGTAGAGAGACAACGTGGTCTGGGTGCGGGATGGTTTTGTCAGGGGCCCAGGGGCAGTCCCTGGGTGGGGTTGGGGTACAGGAGCAAATAGGGAGAAACCGAGGGAGTGGCCAAGGCCAGGGAGGGAACAAGGGGAACATACAGAATCACGGGGTTAACAGGGCACTGCATACCAGGGTGTAAAAATCTACACCAATGAAGGGCACAATTCTGTTTAACTCACCTTTTCTATTATTATCCAAAGCTCCCTTTTTTAATGACTTCACTGCTCACCTGGATGTGTCCAGCAGGGGATTGACACTACATTCTTGGAAGTACATACTGAATTGTACGTGGATTGTCTCACCCAAATCAGTGTCCCTGGTGTTTGCTTGAAGCAGTTGAAAATTTTCTGGTGAAGCTTTTCTAATATGAAATATTTTAAATTTTTTATCTTCCACCTTCCTTCTGCAACTAACCATCCTGTCTGAGAGATGAGCAACAACCTATGGGAAAAAATCTTAGAAAATTCACTTTTAACAAATACTCTGTGAAGGAGTGTGTGTGGAAAAACCTGCTTCCAACCTCCAAAACCTCTTTGAAATGTACTTCATGATGTATCTGAGCTTGAGTTCACCGAGTTGAACAGCTTTACTTTTGCTCAGGGATAGTGTCATGGTTAACTAATGACCAGCCAGATCTTCTGAAGTAAAAAAAATGTTACAGTTAAAATTTATGAAGAAAAAAATGAGATCAACACATAAATTATAAGCTATAGTTTACAGCTACATAGACACTCAATAATTTCACTCCACCAGCTTTTCACATCTTTTTTGCAAAGTGTGTCAGCATCTCCCTTTAAGGGCTGTCTCTCAGCACACACTGTGGCCTGTCTGCCTTTCCAGACTTGTCAACCAGAAGTGACTAAGGTGTGTTACCCACTGGACCTCAGTCGAGGTGATACTTCCACAGATTTAGCACCTGCAGGAATGATTTGATTACCCTCTAGTGACTCCAGTTCCTAGAGGAAATGATTTTGTTAGGCACAGATTGCAACAGTATTAATGGTTCATTCACTTACTGCACTGGTCATGTCTGAATACGCTTTTTTTTAAAATGCTCATTCCTCCAAAACAACACCTCTCTCAGGATAGTCCCAGGTGCAAGCAGACTGTGTGTGTAACTTGCCTGTATTCTTACATGCTCTGATTCTCCATATGAAGAGAGAAATTGCCCGTATTGGGTCCTGTTTGCCCTGTGGCATTGCTGATAATGCTGTGAATTAAATTAGCTCAAATTAGCCTAGTTTGCCTGTACAATTCACATTCTTCCCACTTGGCATGTTTTGCTTTCACTTAGACAATATGCATAATTATAAACCTTCAGCTGATTCCTACTATATTGTGAGAATTGTTGAAATCTCATTGCACATTTTGGAGCTCTAGTAAATGCAGTAAGCAGAAGTCTGGATGTTCAAATCAGCAAGATATGACATGGCAATTCACCCTTAAAAAATAAAATAGAACTGATCAAGAAAAGACATGGATAAATTAAGTAAAAACCAGAACCAACAGAGGCAGAAGAACAAGATTTTTTTTCCTCTACTCTCTTCAGTGAGGTTAGCAGCGAACTTATGCTTCCTTAGAGGATCATTATGAATTTCAGATTCTAGCATCTTTGTATTCCTCCCAGTAAGACTACTCTGTACAAGAAATAATAGTGTGCTCAGTGCAATAGTAGTAGAGTATAAGAGGTCGGGGTAAAAGATTTCTAAAAGAGCAGAAAAAGTTTGACTGTGAAATAGTGAGAAAACTAGAACTTTTTATTCCATACTATCAGGAGCTAACAGGTGAGATTACACAGATAAGAAACATTATAAAAGAAATTACCGTTGTAAATAAAAACAAAGACGTTATAATTAGAGGCATTACCAATAAATTGCAAGAAATGAGACTTCATTAGAAAAAAATAGATGTAAGAGAAAAGCTCACTTTTGTTTTCCAACGTTCATATTTCAAATGCTTACTTAATTTTTCACCTCTGCTGGTAATAAAATAACAGCTATAATTCACAGAGTCCCAGAAGAATCATGGCTTTTCTTATTAAAAAAACCCCAGCAACAACAATAACAACAATAGAAGGAGAGAATAGAAATACAAAACTTGTGGTTGTTTTTTTTCCTGCACCAAAGCTGTTCCCAGATGCACTAGCTGAAGTGTGTTTTTAGTTGAAATTTTAAAATTTCCTAGAAAATTTTGAGACCTTACAGCCAAAAGGTTGCATGACAGGGAAAAAATATTTTGTAAAGTCTTTCATGGTGTTAGATGGAGAACAGTGTTTCGACTGTCTAACAATGGTAACCTGGGAGTAAGTGTCTTGTACAAGGAGCCTGGTTTTATTTTACTGTTAAAGCTGATTTTGGCAGAAAGGCCAAATTGTAAATGCTGAATATAAATGAGGTATTTATGACACCATTGTAATGAAGACTTCGCCATGCAATGAAATTTAGTACAGCAAAGGGGTTCTCCAATAACTGTGCAAATAAAATTAAATTAAATGAAAAACCATTACACATTGTTAACCCTTTCAACTCTTACATAAACAGTTAAAAGTCAAGATCTAAATTGCATATTTTAATTGCTTATTAAACTTTTAACAGTTACATACTAAATATGAAAATGTCAAATGTAAGAGATATATATTTAATTAATCATGGATGTTTAAATTTACAGTTGTAAGCAACCTACCACCAGTGACTAACCAGAAAAATAATTCAGATGAAGCTTTTTTGCAGCCACATCTAACATCTTTGTAATATATTTTTTTAGTGATTTAGAATTCATTTCACTACATAGTGTAGTGTGTTTTCTTGCTCCAAGATAGATTTAATGTTAATTCATACTCTCAGGAAAAGAGTAAGTGACCCTTTGCTTCCCATGCTAATGGTCACCTGCAGGTGGGGAGCAACAGCTATCTGCTGACTGAGAAAAGCATCTTCTCACATCTCTCTCTCCCTGTCAGAGACATCCCTAAAGTTTGTTTGTGTTGCATTTCTGTATAAAATGTAGTAACCTTTACTAATCTTTCTGAGATGTTTTCAAGGTCAGTGAAAGGAATGTCACGCACAAGAGTAGAGCTTTAGCATTTAATAAAATTTGTGGCAAATAAAGCACAATCAATTGTTCAGAAATATTATTCAGGCAGCCCACCAGTCATTTCACATCTCCCTTATGTGAGGATGAAAAGCATATTGGCTGTGATGAGATACAGCACCCCTTTTCTACTTCAAGTCTTCCAGCACTTGCTGCCCACCAGGAATTCATACACTGTGGGTGTGCAACTTCTCTTCCCAGCTAGCAGGAGGAGCAAGAGCAGTGTCTGATAGGACCTGAAGACAGCTCCTTCTATGCTGCACCCACTCAGAGGACATCCTACAGCAAGTGTCTTTCTCACCCTGCCTTCGATGGTGCTGTATTTAATAGTGTGGCTGTGACCTTCTCTGTCATGACATTTCAAACATTTGTGTTTCTAACATGACAATGTGAAACTTTAGTTAACTACTTGTCTACAATTTTGTTATCTGATTCCTTTCAATTTTCAAAAAACAAACAAAACTGGTTATTGCTAGAGGTTGCTGTTAAGATGAAGGCCACCTGAATTTTAATGTCAGAATTTTGGGGATGGAATGAGACTGGGACACACACACACACACTCAGACACACACACACACACACACACACACACACACACAAGGGAAATGCATATATAATCAGAGAAAAAATGGGGGAAATCTTATGCTTTCCTGAGGTTGGTGCTCCCTTCACTGCTTAAGCAATGCCCCTCCCAAGGATCACAGCTAAAGTCTCTCGGATTTTGCCCTCAAACGGTGAGAGAATTTTAGGCATAACTTTGACCTAAAAGTTGTGAGCTGAACTGCTCTACTTTTTATAGTTAAAGGAAATGAGAACTTTTAAGCTAATGCTAGTAGAAGTTCTCACATTGAAAAAAAAAAAGATTCTCGTCTTGATTTTACAATTTTTGATGTATACTACACAGCTTTGCTTTCAGGTTTTTGGAAACAACATCAAAGTTTGTGCAGTTCTAAGAGTCAAAATGTTGCACGAAATCCCAATCCAACTTTCCTTTTTTTTCCCCAGAAAAACAATCTGGCTAATTTCAGACATAATTTTTGTTGGGAAGAGCAGCTCAGAATTTAACGACTGTAATATACCTATTCAGACCAAAATTACATACCTTAAAAATTCATCCATTTTTTCAAAATACCTTTACTGCCAATGTCTTTGCCAGAGCTTCAGGCAAAATTTCACAATGGGACTAACACAAGTGAAACAATATCATAGAAATACATACAACATTGATGGACATTCAGAAATACCTGTGCATTGAGACTTAATTTATATTCTCATAGCAAAAAATTCAGGTATCAAGAATGTTGAAACTGACCAACAGTGGAGCATTTAATAGTACAGAGTAAATAATGTGTTGGAAAATTATAATATTCTGTATATTTTAAGGCTCCAGCTTTCTCATGTGTTAAAGTAATCAATCCCACATGCACTATAAATGTCAATTACTATATACGAAGCTTAATGTAAATTTTCCCTCTTGCAACAAGAAAACAATATTATGTAGACCTGGAGAAAAGCCACCATATAGTACTAAAATGTTTTCAACAGTTAAGCAGGAAAAACCTATCAACAAATGCAAGAATAATGATCATTTAAGCTGTTACAAAAAGATTAGCAATAGTCCTTCCTTGCCATATGCATGTAGTTATTTTTACTGTACATATAACATTCATTACCTTACAATTTCCCATGTACATGACTAATTGTAATCAGGAAAGAAACAATATTATTTTTAAAATTTATGCAAATACCCAAGCACTTTGCAGCACAACATTCTTTTCCTTAAAATTGTACAGCAATCTTTCAAAAAAATAACATAGCTTTAACTCTGAATTGTTGCTACTGTATCTTTTGACACCTTGTTTGAAAGATTTCTTGGTTTTAGCCCAAATATTATGAACATTTAAACTAATGCTACTAATTTTTAAGCATATTTTTCAGTGATTTCTCTTCTTGTTTCTTTAGTAAAATAAAAAACTGTCCATCTATTTCCAGTATGATACTTCAAGAATGAGTTAAGATTTAGTCAACTGTTCCTTAAAGTATTTCCAAAATATATATCCTTTATTAACATTTGCAGGCAAAACAAAATACAATAGAGAGCCTCATTCAGGAGTATTTTGATGTCTAGACTGTTCACCAAGGTTGGAGAGATCCCAGAGGCATGACTCCAGGTGCACTTTGCCCCAGCAGGTTAGACTTTGAACCAGCCTTTCTCCCTGTCTAATAATTGAGGTCTCTCTCTTGGGCCCTTGACAGGAGGTAGAAGGAACAGGCTGCCCAAGAAGATCTAAGAGGCTGTGGGTAAGTACACTCCACTGTGGTGGGTCTCAAGCTCGTATCTTACCCAGGCCAGGACTGTGAGTGAGTCTAGTTATATCACTTTCTAAATGAGGGTCCCATTCCTTGAGCTGTGAGTTATCAGGAGGTTCCTTCCGTCTTTTTCTGTCTGATCACCATGACCAGCAGTTTCAGCTTAGACTTGAGAAAGCTCTACCAAATGTTACTCAAAAGAACTTATCCCTAAAAACCAATCCAACTCAACCCAAACAAAAAAAAACCCCGAAATATCAGTTCAAATCAATTATCAACATATAATTCTCCCCCCTCCCCCCAAAAAAATCCCATTCACCCCCACTTAGGAGGACAAGAAAGTAGACATATTATTTATTCACATGGAATTTGCAAGCATTAAGGTAGCAAATCAGATTGGCATCCACTTCTCATTTTAAACAGGGACCAGATAGTCCAGTTATTTGGAACATGGTATCAAAATCACATTATTTATGTACTTTGCTTTCAGAGTTGACCTGGGATCATTAAAAGCTTGGAAAATGCTGAAGAACTTCAATCAAATTAGCATTATTGCTGCTAAAATTTTTAATGAGTTAAAAACCTGAACTCATTAAGTTTGGACTTGATCCCATGCTTTTCAGCACGTTTGCTTAGGCGGTAAATACCCAATGGGTTCAGCTCAACTTCCAAAAGGAAAATGGGGACAATGGCTTTCCTGCATCTCACAAAAGGTGAGTGAATATCCTTGAAGATTAGCCCCAAGAAGAACACACCATTGAACTTGCCCTGAAGCATTCATTGAAATTATGACATTTGTATGGGGAAAAAAAGTACATCAAAGGCTATTTAACAGCTGTGTTCTTATCAGGATGTCCTGATAAGACATCAGGTGATGTGTGGTGGGATGCTGGGACATATGATGTTTTTGTTCTTACAAGCTTCACAAAGTAACTTCTATTTGCCATAGAGACACAGCACTGGAATGGAATTGGCCTGGACCAACAGAGCCTTTATTTTATTAATTATTCCTTCCTATTAGCTCCTAGTACTAGAATATCATAATCTGTCTTTATAAATCAATTATTTTTATCCTTCTGAAAAATTAGGAAACACATCCTACACAGTGAAAAGGCAAGCAAAGTTCTAATTTTGAGTAATGACAGTATTGTATAGACAAGGTGGTGTCCACTCCACAGTGTGTAACAGGTTTCTAATTTATTTATAAATGAAGTAGCTAACCCTAAACTCTAATAAGGGAAAGAGATAACCACTCCTGCCTGAAAAGAAGGGTAAAGAGATAATCATTCCTGCATGAAAAGTAGGGTGGCAGGGCATAAAATCCTGAGATGAACTCAGAATCAAGAGGGGAAAGTAGTATGTGAGCTTACTTGATTTCTTTCTCTGCTTCAATGAGAATGTCCTCTCCTGCATCTTCAGTTTGCTTGGAGCCTGCAGGCAGAACCAGAACAGTCAGGTCTGAAAGAAGGTGGAGTTCTCTGCTGTGGGAAAACCTACAGAAGCCCAAGTCACAACCACTGTCCTAAAGTATACACAAGGATAAACAGAGGGTGAGGTCTTGGTTCTGTTCCCAAAAAGGGAGCCACTCAGTACACCGCTCAAAAAGTGCATAGGAATTTGTATAAACAAAGGCAAGTTCTTTATCATCCAAATTCCTCACTCCCCACTGCTATTGAACATCCTGAGAATTTTTGTTTCTCCCGTGCACTGCCCAGAGTAAATTATAGTGATAAATTGGGTTTCTCTGCACAGAATTACTCTGTGAGAAGTGGTGAGGAGGTTTTCCTATGGGGAAAACAGCCAGAGTGCCGGACGAAGGAGAATTGATTTTTGGTTGAATCCAAATTCTCCAGCAGAAGATCATGGCAACCTGGGATACACCTGACCTCTACTGCTCCCCACTGCTAAAATCTTTCTCCTCCCAGATGACCTGAGCAACTCAGACCTGGTAAAAGGTTTTCTGGTGTAACCCAGACCTGTTGAAATGTTTTCTCTGTAAGAAAGTCAAGCCGACCCTCAGAAAGGGCTAATGGGGAAAAAAATATTAGCCCTATTAGCCCTCTGCGGGTTAATGACTGATTTGTTATTGGAGCTCCTGAGAATTTTTGTTGTTTCTCCTGTGCACTTGTCAGAGTATATCAAATGATCTTCCCCTAAAAACGCTGAGTGGGCAGGGGCATAACAGAGGTGCTTCAACCCTCTGATCATTTTTGTGGCCCTCCTTTGTAGCCAGAGGAAGGCTAATTTTGTTACCAATTATCACGTTGTCTTTTTTTTTCTTTTGGAAAATTAGCCACATAGATTATATTTGTTTTCTATTTTCCTCATACCTTACCATTTTTATTTCCATCCCAACCACTAAGAGCATTGCAGAGAGGCTGCGACTGCTCTCACATACTTTTTGGGAGCCTTTTATCTTTTGTTCCTAAACTACAGTTTGGGAAATCATCACTAAAGTTCATACATTGCATAATGTACAATGTTTAGGAGACACGAGATGTCTTGAAATCTTGCTATAGTGCAGTTCTTATCTATGGCAGCTGGTGTGGGGTCAGTAGCTCTGAGCGAGGAAGCTGTGACCGGTCCGGAGAGATGGTCCTGAAAGGAATCGCCTTCCCGAGGTCCGGTGTCTTCCCTCAGCTGCTGGCAGGAGGGCCCAGGCAGAGTCTGTCAGCTCTTTAGTGATTGTCAGCTCGTGATTTCAGCTCAGCTCTGCAGGGCAGCCTCCAGGCCAGACCAGGGAGAGAGACGAGAGGCTCGTGTAGCTGTTCCTCACGAGGCAGCTTTATGAGCTCGGCGAAGGGGAAAGCCAGGGACGAGCATCTCTCTGCCCTCGCAGGGGCAGGGGGATAGCTTTATAGGGATACAGGGGATGGGTGTCAGAGGGTAAGGGCCAATGGGTTACAAAGGATCTGCACAGGGTCTCCCAGAGGATTCTGGGTTTGTCTTCTTCTTGCCGTAACTGAAGAGTAGCTCCCTTTCCAGGGGAGTTCTGCTGGGAGGTTTAGGCATTCTACTTATCTCAGCAGACGTCTCCCCAGGGCGGGGGCTGGGCATACCCCACACTTATCAGTAGTTTTAAAATATAAATCTCATTTGACAGAAAAACATAAAGTTTTCAGAAAAGTAAGAGGAAAAAAGGGAGTATTCCCACTGGCTCCCCTCTAGTCTCTACTGTCTTCTGTATTTCCTCGCTGTCCATCTTGTTCCTTGTAGCTATCTCTGTGCTAATACTTTGCCAAATTATTTCTGTATACAGTTATTTTTTTCATCTTAGTATTACAATTTTGTTGTAATAACTTACTGCTAGTTCTGTGCAGAGACTTTCCAGGGTTAACTGAAGTGCTGCTTGAGGAAGGGAATTGCTGGCATCACTTTAATGTAGGGGCATCAATACAAACTAGCAGAATGAAATACATTGGATCCACTACCTCCCTGTCTAACCAAGAAAGAACTAAAAAAAATTAACTTGAAAGATCACACTGAGACAGAAACTAACAAAAGAAAGTTTCAGAGAGTTTTAAAAAATACTGGTCTATACCGTTAGCCTAAGGCCTGTCTATGCACCTTGATTATCCAAACTGCTTATGTGCTGCCTCTCAAACTGCCCAACAGAGGATGAATCTGGGCCCACCAAGAGATCAGCCTAAGTTCAAACCCTCTGGTTAAGAAATTTGAGCCACAGAGTATATAAACTGAAACAAGCCTCGTGGGCTAAACCATGCCATAAATACCTGCTTTAAAGTAGTAAGGGCAAAGTCTATTCCCTGTGATTAAATAGGTCTGTGAAGAAGGATTTTGCAGTAGCATGGCTGCTGCTGCAGCCATTTGTTAGGGCATTATCATAACACAGCATCTGCTCCTTTATATCCTTCTTTATAGCTCTGACTTTCAAAGAGATGTTAGTGATTACCTCACATCTTTATTATATAAAAAGAGCTGTTTGCCAGTTCAGTGTTTAGGAAAAAAAAAGGTTTTGTCAGTTACTCATCAATTTGCTCATCTGTTTGTCCTATGCAACATGATGATTTCAAGTCTGCTGACACTGTTACCCAAGGGAGTATGATTCATGCAATAATTTTCCTTCCTTCCTGCCTATTTCTTTTAAATTTGGTGGAACTTTAATACATCCCATATATATTTTTCACCTTAAACTACTAGCACTACAGTCATTAATTCATTTAACTTTTAAAACCTTATTTTCGTATTTTAGATAGGAGTTTTATGAGTATTAGATAAATACTTTCAGTTAAGATGGCATACAACTTTGGTTTCATACCTTTAACATCCCATTCTTGCCAGGATACCTATTTTCTTTTTCTCTTCTCTTGGAAAATGAACACCTTCAAGAATAAAAATTAATATTCATAAATACACAAATAAAATACATAAAACTCATGAAACTTTTTTTTTTAATAGATTCTATTCTCACCAAGACTATGAGAGAATATTAGCAAGGTGGGCAGTTTCCCCTTTTTCTGTAGGGAGATCATTTAGCATTCTCCAGGATACAGAGTCAACCTGAGGCCTTCTGAAGTAGTCTCCTGATACCAAATCCTGTAGTGATTAGAGCACAGCTTGTCAAGAGAAACCCATTAGGTCCTTCTAGGTGAAGGGAGACAGGACTTCCCATTCCTATAGGAAGGGAAAGGCAATTGAGGAAGAGACCATGTTGGCAGAGGTTTCACTTTGGTAAGCTCAAATCAGGTGAATATGAAAATGCACAGCAACATATTGGTCCTGGCAAAGACAAGGGTGCCAGATTTGCGCACTAAAATGGTCACGGCTAATGTCTTCATGCTCTAGATGCAATGAGCTGAGGGAAACATTTTGACTTGTAAAGTCAAAATACACCCTAATCCAAAGAGTAAAGGAAAAAGGAGTAATATCTTGTGGTCAGTCTCCCTCTTTAGCAGAGTCCTGGAGGCAGTGCATGAGGTTTAATGGCTTTTAACTCTCAGCACTGACCAATTTATTAAGTGTGTGCTTGCTGTTTCTGAAAGAGTTTTCATTGTCATGATCTGATGGGTTTAGAAGAGTTTCCAGCTTCTATGCACAACATAATTGGGGTCCCTCGCACAACAGCTCTTGTGGAGGATTTTCCCAGAGAAAGCTGTCAGGTTGTAGGAAACACTTCTTTTTACTTTACTGTCCATTTCTATTTTCCTTCACATAGCTGTCTTCTCCTTTCCTTGTCCCAGATGGCTGCTCTCCTATATCCAACACTTACCACAAAAACTTTCACCTTATCATGTGCTTTTTTCTTCCATGTATTTTTTCCTCTGCTTATTGGTTTGTTTTTCTTAACATTTCCTTCCAAATATTAGATTAAAAAAAATACTTTAAACAAACAAAAGCACATTTAACTTCAATGCTTCATTTTCCCCAGATCTGTTTATATACATTCCAGATATGTTTCTGTATAGGGGTTCCATTTCAAAGTCCCTTCCAATTTGCTGTGCACAGCATCCTACAGGAACAGTCTGTGAAGTTGCAATTGTCCTTCAAGGTCTCTTATGTCTCAGTTACTGTGGTAGCTCTCACTTTGACCTTTAAAAGAGCATCTTCTAGACAGCTGAAATGTGGGTCAAAGTTCACTGTTACCATATCCATGCTCTTTCCTCTCTTTCCCATCAAACACTTCTTATTTGTGGCACCAGGCTTTTGCTAGAGCTGTCGTTAGTTTTAGCCAGTTTTGTGCCTCTAGAAAGGAGCAGAGTCATACCTGAATCCCCTGGAAGGAAAAAAAGGAAGTACTCTTCCCCCATAAGAGATTTGTTTTTTGGAGGCAACCTGCCTCAACCTGTTAAAGAGAAAATTACTGCAATGCTGTAACTTATACACAGACATTCTGAATGGACAGTGAAGCATTCAGAAAATCATGAGAAATTATTAAGTCATGCTTTAGTTGTTTGCCTTTAGATGAGTTCTCATGTTTTTGAAATTTGGGAACTGAGAATCTTCTCACATTTTTGATACTAATTCCAGTAAAACTACACATAACAGCATTGTAGGCGTTCTCCTTCATCTCACAATCCTAAATCTACATCATCAAACCTTTTAACCAGCTTGGAAAGTCCTGTACACAGCTAAACCCATGTAAACAGAGTTAATATAAGGCCTAAATTAAATTACAGTAGATGTCAGAATATGTTAAGATGACAAAATTAGTCTGTTTCCCAGTCCTACATAGCAATGGAGCCCTCTATGGGTTACAAAGCAAACTGATCACTTTCTAGCCAATATGGCCAGTTATGTATTTAATTGAAACAATTATGTATATTTTCCACTTGATCTTTTTTTTTTTAATGACTTAATACAGGTACAGAACATCATGTTACTGGGTTAAATTTAAATAAGATGACCACTCTAAAAGGGTATCTTCTACAGTAATGATCAAAGATAATGATATTGAATGACAATGATTGCTGCAAATTGGAATTTAATGAATATGCCTCTACCTAGTGAGCATACATACAAGTAAGCCAGAAGGCTTTGGTGTTGTTTAATTGAGTATGATATCCTGATATTTTAACCTATCATTTGCTAGGCAAAATAAATAGAAGTAATAATAATAATAGAATATTACATTGAATGCAATTAGCATACTTTCAGCATTTTCATTCAATATTTTGTGTGAAGATTCAGCTAGACTTTTAAAAGAAGGTTGCTTTTATTTGAGAGGACAAGGTCTCAATTTTTCAATTGAAAAGATTTTTGGTGACATTTCTGAGCTATAGCAGGCTGGAATTTGTCAGTATTGATATATATTAACATACACAAGAATTAAAGAAGCAGTCAGTCAAAAATGTGATAATAACATCCTTTTTTTTCCTGTAATTTTATCTCACTTGGCATTTATTATATATATTATTATAATTCTTGATAATGATAGAAACATGACAAGTTGTCTTTAAGTGCATTAATTTTACTGAATTTCACTTTATAAATATATCGATATGATTTGAAATTCATACTACAAAAAACAATATGAAAGACTCCAATGTATTTTGCTCCACTTAAGACAGTGTATCTTTTGGATGATTTTTATTAATGTTGAAGTATTCAAAGTCATAAATTGAAAACAGGCTGAGAGACTTGTGGTTGTTCAGCCTGCAGAAGAGAAGATTCTGGAGAGACCTTAGAGCACCTTCCAGTACCTAAACGGGACCGTCAAGAGACCTGGAGAGAGACTTTTGACAAGGGCCTGTAGTGACAGGACAAGGCAGAACGACTTCAAACTGAAAGAGAGTAGGTTTACATTAGACATTAGGAAGAAATCCTCCACTTTGAGGATGGTAAGACACTGGAACAGGTTTTCCTGAAGCTGTGGAAGTTTCCAAGGCCAGGTTGCATGGTGCTCTGAGTAACCTGTTCTAGTGGGTGGCATCCCTGCCCATTGCAGTGGGGTTGGAATTAGGTGATCTTCAAAGACTCTTCCAATCCAAACATTCTATAATTCTACAAAATTCCACTGGACTTGATAATCCTTGTGGGTCTCTTCCAACTCAGAACAATCTGTAATTCTGTGAGTTTCTTCAGAGCTTGAAGAACTAAATTTTTCTTTTGACATAAATGTATAAATTAGTATTTTCAGTATATTTCATTCAAATTAAAACTTGCCAAATTTTTTATAAACTTTATGCAATTTAGTGGTTTAGGGAACCACAGCTCACATATAAACTATGGTTTCTGTACATTTTCAAGTTGTTGTTTGTAAGTATCAAAGTTACTGACAACTCAGTTTCTGAAGGGCCTCTATTTAATAATATTTTGGAATATTTTTACTTTTATTTCAAAAATTACATGGAAATCATATACCATTATAATTGTCATTGGTTGCTCATTTATAAATCCAGTCAGCTAATTTTGCATTTTACAAAATGCAAACATGGAGGAAGCAGAAAACTTGTAAAACACACTATTTACTAATCTATTTGAATTTTTGATGGTAAAAATCAATAAAGCAATTTGCTAGAAAGAAATCAGTCTCATAAGCCTTTTTTATAAATTAGCTCTTTTTAATCAGATGAATGTTGTGTCCCACTTTTTGGTAATTACTGTAGAATTAATTGTCTAATTTAGGACTTAGGGACATCGAAACAACTAAAAAGATAAATTGAACTGTTTTGTTTGTGTTGATTCTGGGACTTAAAAAACAGCCTGTGATTACTTATAAAAGCTCTCACTATCAATTAACATACAAATCCAACACCTTTAAGTAAAGCGAGTAAATCTGTTTCTATGCCCATTTTTCAACACTGCTGTGGATCGAGTGTATTGAAACAACCAAAAGCTTACACTTCCCTGGATTCTGATAGAAAATACTTGGTAATAAAGAGCCTAAAGCTTCCATGTTATTTGTTCAGTACATCAGCTTCCTGATTTTTGTGCTGATTTTTCTTGATGACAGACCTTACAAATCACATTCTCTCCAGGATGGCTATAGGAAGCTGATTACTCTCACTAATCCCTAAGTCAAAGTGACGAGTATTTTATCAGAGACATTACTCTTACAGTTACAGACCTAAACGGTTCGTGTCTTGTAGATCCTACCATATTAAAACCCTTCCAAGCTTAGTGTTCTTTAAGATAAAGGTGTATTGGTTCTGATTATATGAAAAACTTCACATCTTCCTCTGTTGATTGAAACTACTCGGGTGTGTTTACTACACAGTTCTAATACTGACAGATGAGCGTGATTTCAGTGAATGGTCCTACCCTAGATGCCTCTTTGTCCAGCTGAATCTCATTCTGCCTCCCCCAGGTCACTATGCAAACTTCGTGATGGAATAGAAGGGAAGAAAGGTACACAAGATTGTATTCCTTTGATTCGGGGCTGGATTTACAAGTCTATTGCAAATGACACTTGGAACTTGTCCATTTTAAGGCATGTGCCTTGTTTCAATCAGTTCTGCTGAATGCCTTGTTAATTATTACAACATTTTCAGATGAAAGAGGCAACACATTTGATCCTGTCCTGTTAGTTTCAACTGGTTCTAACTTTAGGCAGTGCCAAAGAAAACAGGACCATGATTTCAGTGGGACCACTTAAAATCAGTGCCGGTAACAGCGTAACATATTACTAGTTACAGCTCCTTTCCTGGCATCATTATGCCTCTGAAACTATATGAGAAAGATTCCTACAGTTCACATTTATATGAAAAAATAAACACAAATATAGGAAATATAGAGGCCTTCCTTTTGAGTCCTCTGAGATATTTTCTATTCAGTACAACACTGTTCTGGTATTAGAGCAAAACAGTGGTGTAAGTATGGCCACAACTTGGAGGAACTAGTTTGAAGAAGATAGATTATAAAACAGAGGTCCACAAAACACATCGGTTTTGATTTATGAGGCTGGCTGGCATTTCTCAAGCATGTTGCATTATTATTGACTAATCTTTTAAGAGTTGTTATGTGAATGTGAAGGCATGTAACTCACGGGAAGTGGGACAAAGTCTATTAAACTGTAAGTCTCTATTCTTCGAGGAGGTGGTATGTGGAAAATAGAACTCGGATGAATTCCAAAGGTAAATAAAACCAGGCTCAAAGCCTGGTACGCAAAGGAGAACATCAAGTGGAGAACACTGCATATAGACCGTCACAAATGAAGTCATAAAGCTTCTGAACACTCCAAAGCACTGTTTGCCAGGTGGTGGAGAAAGTGTGAAGTGACTTCTGAGAACCTCAGTCATGACCTTAAGTGACTGCCAGCTGTTATGTAACAAGGACAGATGTGGTAATACCATTACATTGCATTATGCAATGGTAAATCACAAAGAAACAGAGGACATGCACAAGCTCCATCGGTTCGTGAACTAGACTGCTTCAGTAAACTTTCATGCATATTGCTCACACAATAATGTAGTTATTTTTCATTGTTATATTACTTTTTAATTGGTTGAAGACAGGATCCTGCTCATGAAATGTAGGTATGAGCAAATAGGGTATTTATTCCCTTGCTGCATTAAGAAATTTGAAAACACATACATACTTCCTGACTCTGGAAGTATATATATACCTCATCACTGCTACTTTTTAATGTAAAAAGGAGGAGTGTCAATAAACACCTAAAAGTGGCTCAAGATGTATCTTGGAGCTCAGGTAACAGTTTATGCTTTCAGAGGCTACAGTCCAAGGCTTCCTGGTCATTCCAAAATGCTGAAGAATTTATGAAGCTATGGTGAAAAGCTCTACAGAACCGTCTCAAAAGGAAAGCTTTGAGTAAGCTTTTGCGTGTGAGATAGTGACATCCAGTGGTGAGTTTGGTTACCTGCACTGATCTCTTCCCCGATGAACAGAGTAACATCAATACTTGCATTTATACTTGAAACACATTAAAATATTTTAAACATATTTTAAAATTTTAAAAAATATTAAAATAGAAAAATATACACAGTTTTTGTGTTCCCTAAGCAAAAAACCATACTTTGATACATTAATTATGAAAATGGTGTGTTCACCTGAAGTGAAAAATTACAGAATCACAGAATGGGTCACATTGGAAGGGACCACAGTGAGTCACCTTGTCCAACCTCTTTGCTTGAGCAGGGTCATCCTAGACAACATTCTACAGGATCGCACCCAGAAGGTTTAATCAAGCTTACAATAAAAGTAAGCAAAAATGTTTAGCTATATTTGAAGAAATAGAACATTTCCTACACTACAGCTGTATTCTTTTCTATCTTGGTCAGACAAAGAATCACTACTTCTCTTTTTCCTGAAAATCTCAGTTCCTATAAAAATGGAGTTCAAGATCTGAGCTTATGATTCTCAACACTCACAAAGCAACTCTCTGTAAACTCGTCCTCCATTTAGGATTTGCAGCCACAGCATATTACCATCTAACTCAAACACAGCTTTTCTAGAGTGGATCCCTCCTTTCAAGATGCAGCTGTTGAAAAGCCCTAAAACTGTCCTTCAAAGTTCTGTTTAGAATACACTCAAGGATGTAGAAGACCTCAATTCACTGTCCTTCTGTGCCTTTCAGAGATAGGTGGTTGTTTTTATTGGAGATGGAGATCAATGTACCTACTAAGCTAGGAAATACTGCTGAAGAAGAGACATTTAAAATCCCTTATTGCATCTGTTCCATTTTGTCTAGAATCATGAGATTCATTGGACCAAAAAGAGGCGAAAATACATCCCACATTAAAAATATGGTATTTCAGTGGATATGGAAAAAGAGAGTATTCTAGGTTCTCATTTTTGGAAACTCACCTCAGTTACTACTTTTTCATAGGATACAAGGCCAACCTCAAACTCCAGCAAATTTGCCAATTAATTTCTGATAATCTCTCTTTTTATAGATTATCATTATTTCACAGTGCAACAAAACTACCTTCTACTATGATAAAGTTGCCAGGTTAATACTACTGTCTCCCTTGTAATGCTTTTCCATGAAGCTGACACCATGTGCTGTCATGGAAAGACACATTAAGTCAGGCTGAAGGTTTGAGTCACTGCCTGCAAGATACATAGAGCAGTAACAAATCACCTCTGTCTCGTCTCACTCTCTGAAGGACTCAGCTGAGCAGCTATCTGCTTTTCTGTATGCATGGCTCTTTCACAACCAACCTAAATTCAGGTTTTCCAATTAAAAGCAAAGGTATTCCACCAGTCTTAAACATTTTGCTCTCCTTCACTTCTACATACAAATTCTAAGCAGGCAAAACAGCCTCTAAATGAATGATCTAATTATTTTGGTTTATCAGCAAGTAGGCCCATACTTAATGTTATTACACTATCACTTCATAAATCCAGACTCATGATGAAAAAAGTCATGCTTTACTTACTGAGGGTTTCTCTTATGGTTTATGGTACCTACTTTAAAAAAAAAACCAAAGCAAACCAACAAGCAACTTCACTCTGAAACTTAGTGTTTCTTAGGCAAGTTTAGCTAGAGGAGAACCCAGATAAATTTGAGTCTTTCTGAAATGTAGAAAATGGGAATATTTTTCTGACAAACACACGTGCCCATGCAAGACAAGGTCATCTACAACAGCCAAAAAGGCTTCACTAAGGGCAAATCCTGTCTGACCCACCCGGTGGCCTTTTATGATGGAGTGACTGCAACAATCAACAGGGGAAGACCAACAGACGTCATCCAGAAACTTCCGCAAGGTCTGTGACACAGTCCCACACATCCTCATCACTGAACTGGAGAGGTGTGGATTTGAAGTGTGGACTATTCTATGGATAAGAAACTGGCTGGATGGACACAGGCAGAGGATTGTAGACAATTGCTTAAGTCCAAGTGGAGGCCAGTGACAAACGGTGTCCCTCAGTGCCCTTGTATTGGCATTGGCGCCCTTTAATGCCTTTATTAATGACACAGTGAGATCCAGTGCACCCTCAGCAAGTTTGCAAGTGACACAAAGCTGAGTGGTGCAGATGACACAAAAGAAGGAAGGGGTGTAATCCAGAGATGTTCCGCCTGGAAAAAGCTCCAGGCAGACCTTGTTACAGCTTCCACTGCCCTTCCAATAGGAGTTTCACTTTCTCCCTACTTAGGAGACTTGCATCTATGTATGATATGCATCTGCTCTCTCCCTCAAGTCCATATCTCCACTCTTGTGAAGACTATTCAAGTGATTAAAATTAGTTTCACAAATACTTCCTTAACTTATAAATTTACGAGTGCTCTGCAATTTTGTACCCAAATGTTTTTCACATTAGTCTAAGATCAGTTTTGTAGATCATCTTTCCTATGTCTTAAATGACATCTATTTTAGACAGAACTGTACATCTCCAAACAAAGATACAACTTTTACTAAATATGGACAGTCTCCACTGTGCTCACATCCATTACAAATTACCTTAATTTAATGAAAACAGGCTACTTGAAGTGAAACTGAAGCCTTCTTCATTTTTACCTGTTTTTAATTTTCAGTTATTTATTAAATAAAGCATTAAAAAGGGAGCAAAATTACACAGAACATTACTAAATTTCTTCCTTTCCTTTCTGTTCTACAAAGAAGCATAAAACTACCAAATTTTCATCCAGTTTTAAAAAAATATATTTATCTAGAAGCCTTAAAAACATGAAGTGCAAATTAAAAGAAATGCAGAGATCATTTTGAATTATTTACTCAAATTAAACTGGGAAATTTGCCAAACTGGGAATTTTTATGAGAAAAAAAGAAAGAAAAAAGTCTGATTAAAAATAAATACAAATTAACTCAATTTAAGATACAGTGAGTGGACAGTTTTATTTATAAAATGCCACTGGCACACAGTACACATAGGAAGTATGAAACTTGATTTATAAAGAAGTGAAATGCTTCACAGAAGCATGGATTCCTGAGTTATTCTGAGTAAAATCTCTAATTTACTGTAATTCACACACAGCTCCAATTGGCTTAAGCAGCAGAAGAATTGATATTTGATAAGCACAGAGTAAAGACATAGCTAAAAAATACACAGGCAAATGGAAATTGGAAGATTGTGTCTCATCAATACTAGCCTTGGTCATGGTGGAAAACTATCTTACAGTGAAGGGCACAAAGACTTGTTAAGACTGAGTTTCATAATTTCACAGCCAATTCAAATGTACTGTAGATACCTGCTGTCATCTCAGTGTCCACAGCCACAATTACAAAGTCCTCTTGACATCGGGCACAAAAATCCTTCTGTTTTTGCATACCCATGCAGAAGAACTGATTACCCGGACAGGTGTTATTACAACCGAAGAAAGAAAAATAGTGTTTGGCACTTTCACTTTTTTTTCTCGGTTTTCCTTCTCTGCTGTAGCATCTTTAGTTCAGTCATTACATTCAAAGTTCTGTAAACCCAGGAGACCTGAAAAGTAAGTAAATTATTAAATTCAACTAATCCATATACCTTTACTTATCCATTTAATGAAAGCACCTACATGAATGAACACATACATACCACAATTATAATAGTATTCACCAGCAGTGGCGCTGAAAATACAAGTGAAATAAACATTCCTCTTGAATCAAAGTATTGGTATTTAGAAAAGAGCCTGAAAGAAAGACAATGAAAATGAAAGATGAAGCTTTATTTAGTGTAGTTCACACATTCAACTTTCCCAGCAACTATTCTACATGGACATTGTACACATCATCCCACATCTTCAGATCACCAAGCATAGGCCAAAATTCTACTGTATTAAGTCAGAAAAAAGAGGCAGTCAATACCTCATCAGTTATGAATATTAATACCAGTCTTTCTCTTCTTTATAGTTTTACTGTGCAAAAACTTACTAACATGACTACAAGAGCACATCACAAGAGTGCATCACAAACCATGCTTATTCTGAAGCATCTGAAATGACTTTTCTAGGTATTTTGCTTACTTATATTAGAAAAGATAACAAAAATAATAAATGTAGCAAAGCTCTAATTAGGTCTTATATGACTGACGTGAAACATAAAGACGACAATTAGATGCCAGCATAAAGTGGTGTTAAACACATAACTTCCACTCATATCAGGTAAAGATTAATTCAATGCTCATCAAAATAAACCATCAGTTTGATTCTGGTATACAGGTTTAGTAAAACAGACAAATTTAATGCTTTTTATACACATAAGTAAGTATATAAAGCAGCAGTGGGATTTTTGAGAAGTGGGTCTTAACTTCAGCTATTAAACATGAATACCAAAGAAAACCCAACAAAAACAAAGCCCAAAGCTCACATGCTTTTCCTCTTAACCTCAGCACTCTGCTTTTCTCTCAGTTCTTTCACCAGTTAGTTTACAAGCATCCATATAAACAGATTTTAAGTAGTACAATAAATTATGCTATTAATAATTATTATTTCTTATAAGTTATGTTGTTTATTCTTATTCAAAAATGAAAGTGAAAACATTTACCTCCAATTCATGGCTGCTAACTCATTGATATATTCAGCACAGTACACTAAGCCTGCTATACAACAACAAAAAAAGTTAGATTCAATACTGATTTAAAAGTAAACTGCTTGTAATAAATCATCTAATCCAAATCCGTATACAAAGCTAGTACGTGTTCTGCCAGTCAGCCATGACTGCTTTGGCTAGGCAAGGTCACTGGATTCTCAGGCTGATAAACCCTGAGACAACACAAGTTGTTACTGCAATGTACAAGCCAATCTTGCTCTTCCTCATGCCATTATCACAGCTGTCGGCAGGGCATATGGTGAACTTGCTTCAGAAACTAAAGCTGACCATATTCAGCATTAGAACAAGGCAGAATAGAAAGCAACTGCTGGCTCTCAGTCGATTTCTTTTCTGCTTCTCCAGGACAGCAACACTTCATTGGGAAGCCGTGACACACACGGCAATGACCACCAAGAAACCTTACTCATCTCAGATCCTCACTAAGGCCAGGGTTTTAAGTCACTACTTCACACATTTTCCTGCAAATAAAATAAATGCATATTTATACGTCATAGCAGGTTCTATCGCAGATTATCGCCGACAGACACATGCACTGCTAGCAGAGACTCACGAATTTGCAGGCACTGCTCTGGTGCCCGGCACCACACGGTGTGCCCGCGCACTCACCCATGCAGAGGAAGTGCCCGACCTGCACCCGGCGGTGCTGCAGGGACGCGCACGTCAGAAGGAAGCAGAGCAGGTGGAAGGCCGCCAGCCCCAGCAGCCAAGGCTCGGACCAGTCCGTGCTCTGCGGGCAGAGGGAAAGCGGGTCAGCCAGCGGCGGGGAAGGGGCGTCGCCGGGCGGCCACGGCGACCGGCGCTCCTCCCGCACCAAACGTGGCCGGTCTCGCTCACGGACCGCGCCCTGCAGAGCCCCCCGCACCAGGCTCGGCAAGGAGCGCGCCCCCAGCAAGGACCTCCCCCCTCCCCGCCGGACAGCCCCGCTCCCTCGGGCGGCCCCGATCCCCCTCACCGCCAGCACAGCCGACAGCCCGGGCGGGCCGCGCACCGGCGCCTCCATGGCGGCGGCGGCAGCGCCAGATCTCGCGAGACTTCGGTGGCCACAGCTTCCCCTGCAGGGCAATGGCGGGAAAGGGGCAGCGGAGCCTGAGGTGGCCCCGCATTCCCCCAAGCGAAGGGATTGCAAATGGGCTCGTGTTTTCGAGGACGGGCTGAGGTGGCTCCGCACACCCCGGTGGTTCCTTCCGAGCGTGGCTGACAGAAGCAGCCCTGGCTTTTCGGAGCGGGGAAGAAGCTCTGGTCGCGTTTTCAGCGGTTGATGTCGGGAGGCCACCAGTGTCACCATCTGGTCTGTGGGTGCCCGCTGGACTCGGCACTTTGGGTCCGTGGCCCAGCACTGATGTTTGCTTTTGGTCTCCTCTCAGCAACACCCAGAGTTGGCTTTAGCGATGAAAGTGCAAGACAAAAAGAGCTTTAAGCCCAGCTGGGAGTTCTTTAAAAACAAACGCCAGGCAGGACCTTAAGTCAAATGAAAACCACTACTTCTCTCCCAGCAGTGCCCACCGCGACCCCCGCCAACCTCGAGGGGCAGTGGGGCCCCCTCCTGCTCTTGCCACTACAGCAGAGCTCAAGGACACATTTTTTAACTTTGGAAGTTGAAAAAAAAAAAATGTTACAATGGAAAGGGAACAGCTTAAACATCGTCATTTGTAACTCCATTTGCTAAATGTATCTAGGTCTGGAAGAACCAACCACTCTTAAGGCTTACCACTTAAAGAGCATTTCAAACTCAGAATCCTAACAACTAAACTAAATCTAATCTAAAGGATTAGATTTGTTGAGCAAACAATACTTTGATATATACCTCCGCATTCAGCTTTCATTAAAATATTTTTTTTCTGACATTTTGGCTTATCAGATGTGAAGTTTTGGCTTCTTTTTTTTTCTTTTTCAAAATGTTTTGAAGTGCATGTATAAGTAAATATTACAGATACTCTTTTAATTTAGTTTACCATATAGCCAGATACAGGTCATCATTGTGACCTGGGCTCTCTTTGCTGTCACACTTCTGCAATTTAGTGTGACATACCTGAAACAAAGGCTTTTAATTTTTTTTTCCCCTTTAGGTTTTTATTAGTCTTTTCTCAACAGAAATAATACCTGGAGGCTAATCAAGGCTTTCACTTGAAGTGTTGTAAAATTAAATAAGGTGATAGAAAGGTGGTCATTTCTACTAACATTGTCTTAAAATTAAAACCAGGGGAGAAAAGATATTTTTATCCCACATTGTCGATTGGAAAACAAGACTGGAATAACCCTGTGCACAAGCACAGGCAGGGGTGTGGTCAGCTGGGAAGCAGCTCCATGGAGAAGGACCTGGGGGTCCTGGTGGCCAACAAGCTGTCCGTGAGCTAGCAGTGTGTTCTTGTGGCCAACAAGCTGTCCATGAGCCAGCAGTGTGTTCTTGAGGCCAAGAAGGCCAAAGGTATCCTGGGGTGCATTGGGAAGAGCTTTGCCAGCAGATTGCAGGGAGTGATCCTGCCCTTCTACTCAGCCCCGGTGAGGCACATCTGGAGTGGTGTGTCCAGCTCGGGGCTCCTCAGCACAAGAGAGACATGGAGCATCTGGAGCAGGTCTGATGAGGGGCTACAAAGATGATTAAGGGACTGGAGCATCTCTTTTATGAGGAAAGGCTGAGGGAGCTGGGCCTGTTCAGACTTAAGAAGAGACGACTGAGAGGGGACCTCGTGAATGTCTGTCAGTATCTGAAGGGAGATGTCAGACAATGTTTCCAAGGCTCTGCTTGCTGGTGCCATGCAGTAGGACAAGATACAACAGACAGAAACTGATGCACAGAAGTTCCACCTGAACATGAGGAAGAACTTTCCTGTGTGGGTGACCGAGCACTGGAACAAATTGCTCAGGGAGGGTGTGGAGTCTCCCTCACTGGAGATAATCAAGAACCATTTGGACATAATCCTGTGCAGTGTGCTGTAGGATGGCACTGCTTGAGCAGCGTAGTTGAACCAGATAGCCCCTGTGGTCCTTCCAACCTGACCCATTCTGTGCCTTGTCTGGACAGTCTTACAGCTAATAATAAATTAAATGGTTTTGTGTTTTGTAAATGAGGAATGAGTTTCTTGTAATTGCTCAGTAATTGGCTTCAGAAACTATCTGCAGTAGCTGAAGGGCTTCAGAGAATGCAGGATGCAGTCACTGCTGTATGAGTGGAATATGCTGGTCAGTGGTGAATCTGTGATGCAGACAAGATAGGTGGATAAGAAATTATTTGCTTACTATAGCTAAAACATGCTGAATTAGAAATTCATGGAGCTTTTACTGTCAGCCACTGTAGCAAAGTGGAAACTTTCCTATAGGGAAATAGGAGTTGCTTCTTTAAGTTTGACTAAGATCAAGTTAGTAATGCTGTTTGTCAGCAGATGGTAGCAGATACATAAGTATTCCCATATCTTTTGTGTGGTATGTGTTCTCTTTCATTTATTTTTAATGGAGAATACAATGTGAACAGATGATACATGAAAGGCAATGAACAGATACATTACTCTTTTATAGGGAAAAACTTGTGTATCTGTCCTTTTATAGCTTCTTTGCAGAGCCAGTATGCTACAATTAGATCCTAATTTTTAGAATACTCTACTAACCATAAGTGTACAGTACCAATAATAGTAATATAGAAATGTTTCTGTTCTTGTTATTATAAGTAACTTAAGTAGTTTCTAAAACTCACTCTCAGTTTTCTGTTGCAAGATTCAGATTCCTGTGTAATTTCCTTCTACACTACAGTATTACCCAAGCAGTTCAGATGAAAGATAAAAAAAACCTGATAGGTAAAAGGATTTTTTTGCCTTTTAACAACTGAAAAACTTCATTTACTTTACATAGAAAAGGATTTAAAATCAGACATTTATCTTAAGTTAAGTTGCTGAATAAACAAGCTGGCTGGTAAAAGCCTATGTATGACAGGGAATCCCAAACTGAAATGCTCAATTATGTTCCTAGTCATAGCCCTACATGCATGTTTGCTAGCAGATCATATTTCGCAGTACTAGAAACCACTTGGAAGTGCCTGTTATACTTCCTGCTGAGGGAAATGCAACCCTGATTCTGCAGGAGATGTAAGAGGTGTGTGAGCAAGTAAATGGGGCAGCCCCTCACGTCATCAGTCAAGGCAAAGATGGAAGGTGAGCACATGTTGGGGTTAGTGACGGGTATTGAGAGCACAATTTCAGTGCTTTGTAAGATCCTACTGCTGAGTTATGTGGGTACAGGGACTGCTCATCTCTGCATTTCCTGCCTGTCTCACAGCCTGCTCCTGTGAAGTTACATGTTGTACTGACTGTCTTAGATAGTCTTTCCAGAGCTTTGGGAGGCATGAGCAGTTTCACTATGAAAATAAGCTGGGCCTGGGAGAGGAGTCTGGATGATCATGGTTGCTGAGGTCACTTCCAGGCCATCACTTATATCTGCTCTGAAGATTTTGCTTATATTCATGGTTGTGCTCAAAAGCTCTCTTAAATTTGCATTTGCTTCCCAATGCAACTGAAGTGAGCCTGAGTCTGGCACTCATTCTAATACACGTTTCACTAAAATCCTTCACTTTCCCTGTCCTTGTCATTAAAAAATAATTATTTTTGAGTTCTTCCATTATTTTTTTGCAGCTGCTGTCATCTCTTCATCTTTTTATAGTACCACTGTTTATTGGTTATGACGTACTTGGAAAATAAGAATAATAATAGTGTTGTAAAGACTTCTAAAGAAATAGAATTTAAAACTGACTGGATTTTTTTATGTATATAATCTGTGATTTTCAGGTTTAGATGATGGATGCCACTTCATATAAGCTTGAGGTTACGCTTGCTTTTGAGAATGAGTTTGACTGGATGACCTCCAGAGGTCTGACCTACATTGCTCTATACTTTTGATTTCCCAGGGATATGGACTGGGACCAACTGGCTGGGGAGCAGCACTGCTGAGCACAGCCTGGGGAGCCTGGGGGGTGCAAAAACCTGAACATAAACCAGCAGTGTGACCTGGGAGCAAATACTGTCAGCACTTTCCTGGGCTGTATTAACAGCACACCCAGGAGATTAAGGGATTCAGCATTCCTCAGAACACATCTGCATCTACCTTTGGATACTTCAAATATAAGGACAATAGAGCTAAACAGCAAAAATTCAGCAGAGAGCTGTCAAAATACTCAGGGAGTTGAAGCATTTGTCCCGGGGCAGGAGAAATGCAACCTGACAGTGCTAATTGAGGGAGCTTATAAAAAAGATGGAGCCAGGCTCTCCTGGTGGCGTGGTATGAGAATGAGGGGCAATGCAACTAAAGTGAAGCTAGAAGTTTGGGCTGGATATAAGGAAAATATATTTCCTCATGAGGACAGTCAAACAATGGAAAAGGTATCCAAAGAGGTAGAATGCCTCTTTTTTGGAGATATTCAGGATCCAGTTGGATAAAACCCTGAGCAATATGGTCTGGCCTCATAGTGAATTTAGCTTTGAGCAGGAGGTTGAAATTACTTTTTAAGGTCCCTTGCAACCTGAATTATTCTGATTCAATGATTCCACAACTTAAAATGAGAAAAATCAACTATTTAGTAGTGTTCACTAAACAATATTGCTTTAGCCTGGAAGTGAAATAAATGCTTTTGTATGTTTTTTTCAGAATCTTATTCCCTTAACTTCCTCTCTTTCATCCACTTTCTGTCAGGGCTTTTTTTCCTCATTGCAAAATATCTTCAGGCATCATCATGCTTATTTTTCTTCCTCTGCTATTCCCAGACAGTATGCACAGTCTGAAATGCAAATATCTTTTTGTTTTCTACCTACTAACATGATCGTCTGTTAAATTATTCCACTAATCCCAACAAAGATCTCAGAATTCTTTCAAAGCCCTACTGTATTCTGGCAAAGCAACCAGGTTTTATTTCTGTTGGGATCTTTGGCCAGTCAGGGTGGAAGAGGCCAACCATAGTTGCAAGCAAAAAGCAGTCCTCACAATCTCAAATCCTGTTCTTAATTATACACTTTACTATCTCTCTGACTCCTTCTGAAGTGTTCTTCTCACAGAATTGCTGCTTTGATTGTTTTTCATCTCAGAAATACCACCTTGTGTCATTCCATGGGATGGTATGGAAATTAAGCACCTCTACATTTCTTTGATGTGTGACTGCATTGCACCTGACATATAATGCAGTGCATTTAAGTTGCAATACAGCTGTTGTAATAAAGGGCAAGAAGGAATAGAAGTATCTGGGATGTGCAGGGCAACTTTCATGATTGTATCTGATCTGACTACAGAACTTCATGTCAGCATTGTATTTTCTGCTTCAGGACATGCTCTTAACGCACTTCCCAGCTGCTCCTGCCTGTCATTCTTAACATGTAGGGGAAGTACAAGCTGCATGCAGCAGGGAACAGCAGGAGCAGGATCAGCAACTGGAAGAGACATTTTTTTGAACATGTCATTGTTTTGAGAGATCTCAGCCTTTTCATCTCTGAGACTGATCACTTGATACAAATCTTGTACTTTGAGGCTCCTGCTGCTTCTTGCTTATCATCATTCTCTAATGAATGAAGAATGACGGGTGGAAAAATGGTGGTAATTCAGCAAGAGACAGCCAAGAGCTAGAAAGCCAGCACATCCATCTATTGATCCTGGAGCTATCCATGGTTGTTGCATTCTGGTTTTGTCTATTCCATCTCCTCAGCAGTCCATAGTTCTCTTGGTATAATTTGTCCAAGTGGCTCAGACCGTCTGAACACTTTAGTTAAGATTTGGGTTTTTTGGAAATAGAAGTTGACACACACAAATTATATACTTTCAGATACAACAGTAATTGCAAAGGTGTAAACATCTATACATTTAACATGTGGAAATACTGAATTAGCACCTATCAGCTCCTTAATATCTGTGACCTAAAAGCATATGACCTGAGAATATTCACGTTTAAATTTTCTGGCACTGTTGTGGGAGCTCCACTGCAACATCTTGCATCAGAAGAGTCAAGAAGCAGTCAGTTAGCCCTCCTCCAGTCTTTCTGCAGTTTGAGGTTTTACAGATTCATAGTCTGTTCCACAGTGTCGTTCCCTCATGATTGGCAGGAAATGTCTCTAGCTGTATTCCTGACTGGATGGGGGTGTTGGAGTGGTGATGATGTTTTGAATTGTTCACACACCACTCTTCAATGTGTGATATATATATTTTAATTCAAGGTTGTCTCCCATAATAGCACACCAGTGCTGACAAGTCCACTGTTGGGAAGATTATGACAGAGTTTTTGGTACTATTCTGTATATGGGTTTTATGACACTTCTGTGTCAGAATTCTCTGTGGAATCATCAGAGATTTTGAGTTATGAGGATTTTCCAATTTTGTAGGTATCTGTGGTATTGCAGCTCCCCTAAAAGCTCAGATGTCATCCTTGTACAAGAAATTAACCTGTGGATGGGAGCTTTGAGGCACTGGAAAATGAAATGTGTGAGAGATAAATCAGCAGAAATGTTTACGAAGCTAACACACAGTATATCTCGAAAACCTGTGAGAAAAGTCAAATTGAACAAAGTCCAAGTCAATGATGAATGCAAGGAGACCACATAGAATATTTTGGGCAAAGACTAATTTTCAGAGATGCAGACAAAAGAATTGCAGACCTAACTCCTGAATTCTTAGTTGCAGGCCTAATGTTTGCAATTCCAGGATTGTGCGATATTTCGACAGTGAAACACATAAAACCATATCTGTTCTGAAAGTTGCCATTGGCCGAGAAACACTGTAGTGGGAGTGGTTGAACATAGGGCATGTTGAAGGTGAGTACAGTGCAAAAGGTAATCAGTTTCAAATTGAGAGTTGTGGGATTTAGATTGGAAAAGCCCATGTTCTGTTGAAATAAAGGAATTCAGCAAGAAATATGTATCCATCCAGTAACTATTTCCTGTACTTCCTTTCTGGAAAAGTATTCTACAACTGGGGATCCTCTCCTCCAGCTCCATCCTCCCATTTTTACTTTCTGTGTCCAGTCCTTCCCATGCCCTGCTTGTACCATAAACAGTAGTGCCAGAAAGTAAGGTAGTAGCCATTTGTTAAAAAAAAAAAAAAAGATCCCCTGCCTTTTGGTGGCATACTAGAAAATACAAAATAAGAAATAAAAAGCACAGCAGAGGAAAGACAGTGACAAAATATGGTAACACCTGGGGCACCAATAAAAATCTATTCCAGAGCCTGCGTTATGAGTTGAAGGACAGTGCTCTTCTGGGTGCTTGACCCCACACACAGCAGTATGAGGAATGGCAACATTCACCCCTTTGCAGTGTACATTGTAGCATCCTTTCCTTGTTACTGCTGTTTTCTCTGGGGTGCAATTAAATTTTATCTTTCTTAACAGCACTGTCTATGGTTTCAAAACAGGCTCTCCTAACATGTTGCCAGATGTATTTACATGACTATGGGTAGCACACATTCACAGAGGGACAGGGAGAGAAACTGTTTCACTGTTGTCCTAATGAAAACAAATAATGTATGATCCTATGAAAGTAGCTGCTCTGCCCTCCTTGCCCCCTATCCCTGAAGTGAAACTACTGAATGGCTTCACTGTGTCATTAGCTGCTGCTATGGGAAAGATGCAGGCAGAGATCTTTAAGATTGTCTAGGCTTTCACCACTAGCAGTAGATAGGCAATCTTCCAGATGTCATGAACCACAGGAATTCACTGTCCCTCACCAGTACAATACTGAGTCAAAGTTGGGGCTCTAGCATTATCAAATCTCTTCAGCTTCAGAAATGCTCATGGGGAGACTCCAGGGTATTGGGATGTTCTCACTGGGGAGAGTGGTTAATCTCCCTTTTCCAAAACCTTTGAATATCTCTTAAGAGAGTCCTCCAGTCTCTTCCAAGCTTCAGAGACTTTGTGTTGAGTAGTGCAGTAGCCTTGTTTTTCTTCTCCCAAACAAAATTTTTTTGTTCCCTGTAAAAGAGGTGGATTTTCCTGGGTTTAGCACACTTAGCTTTTGTCCCTATTTTTCAAATGTTGCCTTCATTTTAATTTTAACTTCATGCAGCATTGACTCGGTAGGGTGGGACTCTGCACGGATGGCCTTGCGACTTTTCAGACTGCTATCAGATCATTCAACCTCACAATGAAATTTTTAGTCCTTTCAATGACTGAATTCACCAGAATCAGGGTGGTGACCCTCTGATAGCTGCCCTTGTTTTTGTTCTCCTGAACTGAAGATGTGATGGTGCCATAAGATTGATGGGTTAAATACTGTGTTGTTAAATAAAGTTGTTTTCTTTGGAAGTAGAAAGGCCACGTATATATTTTTGTCTCAGCTTGCAGTTTGCAGTGATGATCCCACCAAGATGCTGCTCTGGCTGTTTTTATTTTTTTTGGAAGGTCCGTAAGCTTGTGACTGGTCTCCTATTACTTTCCTGATCATTCTGGATTTCCTTCAACTATAGAGGAAGGACAAGACACGAATATTTCCAGATCTGTTGCTTGCAAATAGCAGGAGGACTTCAGAGTTGCTGAATTCTTGCTTTAAAGGCTGTACTTTGTGTCCCCAGTAACCCTGGTACTCTGGATTGCATCTCAGTGTGAAGCTTTCTGCTCAGTTCAGGGGAGAAACCACAGTGTGTGCATGGGCTGTGTGCCCAAAGTGTACTCCTTGTAACTCCAAGCATGGATACTCAGCACATTCATACCTAGGAGAAGTGATGCTGCTCAGTAAACCGTTAATGTACATTCACCTTAACTGTTCAAGTTGAGTATGTTATCCTTAGTTAATTAACTCAGTTCATCCTCACTGGAGAAAAAAAAGACTTCTACAGGCTGAAGGTCTAAGACAGAAAGTTGAAGAAATCTGTGAGAATTTCTTTCCATGGAAACATTCAGAGAGCTCTTTAATTTGGTTAGTTTCTGTTTAAATTGAGGGAATGAAATACTCCTCTGTGTGTTTGATATTTTTATTTGATCTGTTGAACATACAAAGGGAAAATCAAAGTAGTAGTTTTAGTATCTGTTAACTACTCATCTGCTGGGGGTTTTTTTTGCAGATATCAGAGCATTTTTGAGGGCTTACCTCTAGTTTTGGTGGGTTTTTTTTAGTGCTGTTGTAAGGCTGTTACAGGAAAACCTTCCTTTTATGGAAATGGACTTTTATGGACTAAATGGTACAACATTTGTGTTTGTCAGTGTCAGTAGCAGATTCCTAGAGAAGAATATAAGATTGGAAAAATCAGATAGTGATACTTGCCCAATAAATTCTCTCTGTATCTCGCAGCTCTTTGCTTTTGAATACTGAGAGCTGGAAGAAATTTTCTGTGATTGAGATTTGAATTGAAGTTGCTAAAGGCTCAGTGCAAATCATTAACCAATTCCTGGTGAACACCAGAAACAGATTTAAAGAGTGTTGGTGTCCAAATACATGTGCAATAAACCCAGTATAGCTCAGCTGGGTGTGAGTCCCAGGGTACTTCAGCGCTCAGTGGAAGATGAGGAGAAACTGGCATCCAGCACCTTTTTCCTGTTAAAAAGCAGCGGCAGGTGGCGCTCTGACTTTGCTTTTCCTCAGGACATCGCCGTTTCAGGAGTCTGGAGCAGTATTCACAAAACAGGCTTTGAGGAACATTCAGATGAAGGAAGTTTTGTGCTATAGATCGTCATCATAATAAAAAGCCCAGCACACCTCTTAAGTGTATGGAACAGCGCCTATGCTTCCTGCAGGTATTAGTAATTGCTCTTTTAGCCCCTACTGCTAAATATTTTCTGTGGGTACAAAGACACTGCAGACTTCTGTAGGACCCTACTTGTTAGGGAAAAATCCAGGCAGGGTCTTTTACTTTAAAGGTTAGGGAAGCAAAAAAATGCCACCAGTAAGACTTAAAAACTGTGTTGGGCATCTCTGTGGAAACATTTTAAACCGTTCTGCTTTTTTTGAGTGTCTGTTATGAGCCAACACCTACTGCCAGTGTGTCTGTCCCATGCAGTCTGCTGTGCTGTGCATGAGAAACAGCATCTGTTTTGGTCCATGTGTGCTGTGTCCTCCAGCTGTTGCTGCTACCAGGAAAGGAAGTGTGTATTTGGAACATGGGAGGGCTGATGAATAGGAGGGCAGTAGTCAAGTGACTCTGAGCCCTATGACGTGCTTTTACTAAGTAGAATTTCTTTGTAGTGTACTTGATCACTGTTGCCCCCTAAGAACATTTATTAACCTCAGAATAATTTATCTATGAGGACAATGAAATTACCTCAGAGTTCTGATTGCCTGTGGATTCTGGCATCCTCCCTGGTGCAACTTAAACTGTGGACCCCAGTGGCTCTTGGTGTCTTTGTTGAGGCTGGCTCTGGAACCTCCTCTAGCTGCACAGAACTGGAGAATCTCCATGTGATGATGTGATGGACAGTAGAATCCTGGCATAAAATTTAGTTTCACAAAGGAGGGAAGACCTGACTTTCTTTCCAAGAAGAATGGTTGCATTATTAGGTAAGCAGTTAATCCTCCTTTAGTTTCCTGATTTTTAATGTATAATAATCAAGTGTTTGGTTAAACCAGGTTTTGGCCATCTGTTAGGGGAAAGCAGATTACTACAGAGAGGTGCTGTTGGGCTGCATTCACAAGAATCCAAGTTCCTTGTATTCTCTAGACACTCATGATGATGGTGTAGGGAGAAACTGCCCTAAAAATGAACGGAGTGATTCAAGTCCTTTGGAGAAGGAAAGTTTTGGTAGAGAATGGTGCTAGCACGCTGTGCACAGTGGAGTAAGAATTAGGGTTTACTATGACTATGGTCATGTGCCTCTCTGGCTTATTGAGATGCATTTGAAGATTATGGAAAATCCTGTATGAAACCAGTCTTGTTGAATTTTTGTATATATTGTCAGTGGGATTAGTGCTGAAGTGCAGCCTGACCTTTCTGTATGCCCATTTCCCTGTTCAGGGAATGTTCTGGTAGGAAGAAAAGTTCAGTCTGAGTATGTGCCCAAATGTAGACAATACGCAGTCATGGAAAAATAAAAATCCTAGAACTTAAGTGCACCTGAAAAATGGGACCTGAAACTTGTATTATATAAAGTTCTGTTTCATTTTTTTTCCCCTGTGATAGCTAAATGTTTGTTTTGTAAATTGCAGAACTGTTTTTGATTTCACAATATTGGTCTCCCGGAAAACACTGCTGAAGGGTCTTCTGTTAAGAACAGTGAAAATCTGTGCTAGCTGCAAGCAACAAAGGCATGGACTTCTTTAGGGCTTCTAATGAATGCTTCTGTGGAAAAAAATAGATAAATATAAAACATTTCATGGAACATACATGAATGTTACTGATTGAATAAGGAGATGACGAAAGAACAATGGGATTTTCAAGTCTTCACATTTTCTTGGGAAACTATGAACAGTTTGTCAGTGGTGTACAAAGAAACCCTGGAGTAAACTGAAAAAAACAGTAATATAGACTGCAGTTCCATTTTATTGACATCAACTGTAAGCAATCTTAGTGATAATTTGTGTATTGTAATTAGCAGATTCACAGTGTAGTGATTAATGGGAGATGCAAACCTGAAACAATTTTAGTAATTAAAATGTTTAAAAACAGATGGAGTTAAGATATTTGCTACATACATGACAGTGGAAATTAAATAATATCTGATAGGTAATATTAAAGGAAAACTCGATATCAAAGGAAAATTTTGGGACTGGGAACTTCAATTGCAATGTCAGAAAATAAGAACTATTGATTTACTGTATTAATTCTTCTAAAAATGTGTGTGTGCATGAAAGTCTGTGCACTTGGTGTTCTCTCCTAACAAGAAAGTTTGAGAGAAAAGTGTTAATTACAGAAAACACTTTTTTCTTACAAATGTTTGCTGGAAATAAGAACTATTAATTTAGGCTGTACTAGTAAGAGGTTTGACTATAGTAGCTGAAGGGGGCAGGACTACCAAAAGCCTTGCAGGCAATTCACTTTTATGGGAATTGTGTGCAAGACTTGGTCAGCTCTCTGATTTTACTTTTTCTCTCCAACTGCTTTCTTTAAGAAGACTTGTTTGGGGATAAACCTAAGGAGGAAGACTCCTGTGAGGGGCATTCTCTAAGTAAAGACTTAATGCACCTTTTCCAGATAGATCAGTAAGCAGCATGTTCAACTGATGTTCCTACCCGGTCAGGGTACTGGGGGTATTCATTTTTACATAGTTTTCTATGTATTTGAAAGTAAAAAATTGGTTCTACCTTGTTTAGTCACCCATCTTCAATATGCATTTCTAAATACTGGAGAGTTACTAGTCTAGAGAAATGATGAGTATAATTAAGGATTTAAAAAATGGCACTGTTCCCTCACACAATGGTTTTTTTATTTCAATTGAATGCTATCAATGTGGCATCTCCATCTCTGGATATTTTCAAAACTTGAGTGGACAAGGTTCTGAGCACCGTGACCTAACCTTGAACTTAGCCCTGCTGAGAGTAGGAGGTTTGATTGGATGGCCTCCATGGTCCCTTCTATTGTAAATTTTTGTATTATTGTGAAGATTCATTTTGAACTATAAAAATATCTCTTTTATAAAGGACGAGATAACTCAGTTTTATTCTGACATAAACTCTTGGTATAAGGAATATATCACATTTTTTTTCCATAAACAAATACACTAAGAATTTTTCTCCTTGATTTTTTTAAATGAGAAGAGTCGTTTCTGCAGAGTTGTATCTTTTCCTTCACCTTGATGATCAATAGTGTTTCTTGAATAAGACTTTTTTAAAAGAAAATACTTTTACAGCCAAGTCAATACCCATGAGTCTGCTTTTGTTAGTCATGAAATATTCCATTTGCTTTCCATGCATGTCTTAATTGTTATCCTTTTTTTTTAATATATATTAAAGGACACTTTTCTTATGCAAGGAGAGAGTTCAATATTTGGTTTTTTGTGATACATTTGGCAATACCACAAATTTCATACCAGGGGGCTGTTCCAAAGAAGCCATTTAGCAGTTAGTCTCTGAGAAGGGGTGGGAACAAAGACATTGCTGAGGACACCATGCAGCTTGAGGCCCTCCCAGGATCAGATACCAGAGCAGGGGGAGCTGGCATGGTGACAGCCATGAGACAGCTTCTTCAGCCTCACCAAAGAGCCTTTAAACAGGTGTTTGTGCTCAGCTTTGAGAAAATGCAGTTTCTGATAATCCTGTTGAAATGTGTCGTGATAGTTATACCCACAGGCTCACCTCAGCAGTTGATCAGACACAAGGTGTTGGCAGAGTGACAGTCCAGTGTGTATCAGTTCCTCAAAACACTGGTAGACTTGGAGTTTGTATAGAGCCTAGACGCAGATCAAGACATCCCCAGTCCTTCAGAGTCTAGGCTGAGAATTCTTGGAATCATTTTAGAAACTGGTAGGCTTTTAAAATAGAGAACACATTAACTAGGAAATGACTCTCTGGCAGTGCTTAAGCAATGCCTTTACCGAAGTCAAGTTATCACTCATAAAAATAATAGCAAAGGCTGTTTAGGATTACACTTAAGAATTACATTTTAAAGGCTGTTATGGGAATTGAAAATAATTTATATAAAAACTTGCAATGTTAAAGCACAAGAAATAATTCAAAACCTAGGTCTGTAAAAGCTGTTCTGATAATTTTTTGTCATCAAGATGAAGTCGGTATCACTGTCAGTTCAGGAAAAGTTACAAATTACTGTGTATTTTGTAGTGTTACCCAGTGTCACCCAAAGGCTACAGTACAACCCAAACATACAGTGAGACAATGACAGATTGTAATTACTAATGTTTCATCCTGAACAAACCCACACATGCTCTTCTTTCCTTGTAATGAAAGGGTAGTTCTGAATTTTCTTGGTGGGCAGAAGACATGCACCAAGATATCTATTTCTGCTAGCTTGCCTAAAGCAAGCTCAGTGCTGTAAAATTTAAAACAGAAAGCTATGAAAAAAACACAGGAGAGGAGATCAGCACAATGTGAACAGCTGGCAGCTACCCAATTGCCTACTGTATCTGGTATTCATAGCACCCCAGTTTCAGTGTTTGCATCATTGTGAGTGAGATGAAGTCATAAAGTATTAACAAGTGATTTGATTTTTTTTTTCTATGATAATTTTAATAGGGTACTGAGGATGGGGTGCTTTTGTGATTTAAGGTAACAGCTTATCAAATGAAATGTAGTGTAGCCAGCTCTTCATTCTTGCCAAGGGGACAAGGATTAATGTAAGCTCTTGAAGTTTTTACACATTATGGTACTAGACAGGAATGTTTTATTGCTAAAGGAGTTCAGAAACAGAAGAAGCACTAATACATTTGGGGCAAGATGAAGACAAGGTGGCAAAAGCCAGAGCGTGTCACACAGGAAGTGAAGAGAAGAAAGCAAAGAGAAAGCATTCTTAAATGACTAGGATGAAGGGCCTAGAAACAAAACCAAAACCAAAAACGCCTGAAGCATCAACGGATTAAAACTAGCTCTCCCATGGGTGATTTTCAAATATACGCAGACCTCCAGAGCTGCCAAGTACCAAAAAGAAGAAATGCTTTAAACAGAAAAGAAGAAATGCTTTAAACAGAAAGAAGCTGGGTAGGGAGGATGGCCTCAACCAGGATGACCCACATATTGCCATGCTGCAAGATTTTTCCTTTGTCAACGTAAAACTGACACTTGGAAATTTTCACTTTCCATCATCATTCACTTTTCCATGGTCAAGCATTGTGGTGGGTTGACTATGGCCAGTTGCCAGACACCCACCCAGCCCCTATCATTTCCACTCTTCAACAGGACGGGGAAGAAAGTAGGATAGAAAATCTCAAGAATCAAGATACAGACAAGGATATGGATCACTTAGCAATTACCATCAAGAGCAAAACAGAGTTACCTTCAGGAAAATTAATTTATTGTCCATTAGAGTTGGATGGAGAGAAACAAAGACAAAAATTAAAGCACTTCTGTTCCACCCGCTTCTTCCCAGGCTCAGCTTCAGTCCTTTCCTGGCTCCTCTATGTCCTTCTTTCCACACACTGAACAGGACAGAGGGATGTGGAATAAGGATTGTAGTCAGTTCATAACACTTCATCTCTGCGCCTCCTTCCTCCACGTCTCCCTTGCTCCAGCATGGATTCTTTCATGGGCTGTAGTCCTTTGCATGGCCTCTCCAGTAAGCAGTTCATTCAGAGCACATGCATCTGCTCTGGCACGGTGTCTGCCATGGCTGCAGTGTAGCTATTTGCTCCAGCATGATCCTCCAGCATGATCAGGATGACAGCCTGCTTCCCCATGGTCTTCTCTATGGACTGCAGGGGAATCTCTGCTCCAGTGCATGGAGCACCATTCCTACCTGCTTCTTCTCTCACCTTGGTGTCCACAGGGCTGTTTCTCACATGTTTTCCCTGCCACTGTACTGCACTGGGGGTTTTGCCTCTCCTTAAATGTATTCTCCCAGAGGTGCCACTTGTGGCTGTGGGGCTCAGCTGTGCCCTATGGTGGATTGGTTGGAGCCATCTGGAACTTGATGTGTCCCACACAGGATAGCCCTGTTCCTGCCCACAGTGACTCTTCTGCATCCCCCACTGTCCAGCATTTTGCACATAAACCCCAGTACGAGCATCATGACACCTCTAGCCACTTTCTTCAAAAAATGTAGGAGACAGAGACAGTATATATGTTGTCATTACATGTCAGGCCATGCTTATTTGAAAAATATCAGTGTTTATGGTCTTCCCGATGGCCTAGATCTGAAAATTACAGCAGTATTGTTATTTTTTTCCAAATGGGGACAAAGGTAATTGATGGAGTCATAGTGCTTATCTGCATGTGATTGATAGGGCGAATCCCCTCTCTCACTGGGTAATACAATCTTACCTAGACAGTGAAAGATCACATTGCCAGTTCAGGCATGCACTTTTCTTGTGCCACAGCATGATGGAGCATTCCTTTGCTAGTCTTTCTGCAGGCAGAGATGGCTGTGGAATTTGTAAGTGCCAATGTTTCGAACACTGTGAATAACTGAAGCCTGATTTGCTCTTCATTACTGATGTGAAGATGCAAGAGAAAGATTGTTCCTGTGGCTGGACTACAGTTTCTGCAGCAATTGTCCTCCCAGCCTACAGAAACTACTTGTAGCACATGTAATGCACAGGAGGAGCTCAGAATCTGAAATGCTATTTTCAGCCTTTTTAGTAACAGTGGTGATAACTCTTGCCATGATTTAAAAAATCTATTAAATGATTGTTAGCGAAGTGTCATTTTGGGAAAAAAAATTACTTGTCTTGTAAATCCATGCTGGTTTTCACAGGCACTATTGTGATGTTTGCTTTCCCATTCAATTGCTTTCTGTCTTCTGGCTTTTGATGAGTCAAAATCCATGCAAGGACTGTCACTGTTGTATGTATGAAATGAGAAATTCCCAATTTTAGGAAGCTATAGATGCCTTTTCCATAATTGCTATAATTTCTTTTGATGGATAATTTATGGATGTAATCTCATAACAAAACTACACATATGACAGTTGAAACTGCATAACCTTTGCTGGGAATAATATACGCCACTGTAAGACAGTGAGAGGAAAGGATTCCTAACTCTAACAGTGTGTATGGAAATCTGTGTGGCATCTTCTTGATAGTATGGCCTGAGTAACAACAGCTGATACAACAGGAATATGAGTGAGCAAACAGAATACCCCAAACAAACTATTCTGAAGGGTATTTGCCCAAAAATCTGATACTGCTAGGAAGAAAGTAACAATGATCGAGTTTGCTTTAGATGACCTTCATTATGATTAAATTATAACAAAGAAATTACCAAGATACTTTTGAGAAAATAAATCAATTTTAAAACTAAAAAAAGCTTGGAAAGTAAAAAAAAAAAAAAAAAAGGCTTGAAGATTTGTGATTGTGGGGAGAGATCCTGGAGTTAGTGGAACAGAACAGCAACTTAGTCAGATGCTATGAGCATCCAGGCAACAGTCTGGGTGGCAACACAGAGACCCACACCTTAGATGTGTGTATGTGAACTTGTGACATGCTTTTTCATTAGCGTGTCTTGGCAGATTGTAAGGACACACACATAAAAGTAGAAAACCCGTATCTCCATTAGCAGCTGTGGGTAAGAATGGAGAACTTCTCCAAAAGTGAGGCTATGTAGTGTGGATGCAGGAAGAAATGGATGTGTCATTTGAACAGGAGCTCCAGAGTGGTGAGTGGGTGGCAAGGTGGATAACATACCCACAGTGGGTATGAGGGGAAGACAGGTCTCCTTTTAAAAGCAGAAGTGACACTGGTACACAAAGAGTTTGCACTTCAAGGTTAAAAAGAAGAGCAGAAAGAGGAGTGTGGGACAGATCAGCAAAGAGAACATTCTGGTACACAGCTGAAAAAAAATGAAAAGGTGAAAAAATTGGGCAAATATAACACAGCAGTTGACAACTAGTGCAGTGCTGGAACACATCGTTCCAGAGGAGGAAAAGCCATGCAGCACTTTAGATGATTGCCAGCCAAAAAAGGACTGCATAATTAGAAAATTACAGTTAAGGGGAGCTTTTGTGAAAACACATATTGGCAACACCTCCCTGCCAAAAAACTCCCCAAATCATCATTGCAAACATAAAGAATGTTAATGAACAAGAGTAGGTGCTGCTGAAGGAAGCTGCTTCCAGTTCAGATGAGGAGTATTGTAAAATTTGGGGAGGAAGAGAGCAGGGGGAGGCAAGGGTATCTCTTTGAGTGGTGACTGACTGTTTTCAGAAAGATTGGACAGTGAGCGGTGAGGCGAAGGTGAACCACTGCTCTGCTTTTAGAAAGCTGGAAGCTGTTTGCAGAAGATCTTACATGCAGCTGCTGAGATAGTGTTCATATCTGCCTCAGCCTTTTTTGCTTTTTTCTTCAAGCAGTCCAAATTTTACCAGTAGGGAAAAAGGGAAATCATTTTAATGAAATAGGAGCAAAACATAATTCTTACTGAAACTAATACCAGCTGCTTGAATAACCAAATGTCTGCTAAAGGTGATTTTCTCAACCCCTTTATTTTAGTGAAAATGTATGTGACAGCACTCTGAGTATTCTCACCTGTATTTGGCTCTTCATATCAATGATGTGTGCATTTATGTCGTAGAAGAGAAAGCTACCATGACCAGAATATTCTTGTTCCTTTATTGGCCAAAGATAAAGTAAAAATATTGGAAATGTCTCCCTGCAACAGCAATTCACTATGTAAGGAACTCTCCTGTCCCAGCAGGTAGGGCAGTGGAGGGCAATTCCCTTCTCTAGAACAGGAACATCCTAGTACAGTGCTCATGTTCTAAACAAACTCTCAGCATTGACACATAAATGGCTGAGGTAAAGTGCAGTGCACTGCTAAAGATTAAATATGAAATGCTTTTTCAGTAGAGATGCTCCAAATATCTTTATAATCTCATTTGGATATACAGGGTGGTGTGGTTGCTAGAAGAGAACTATACCATTTAGTGACATATAAATTTACTTATTTGATAGGACAGGTATAGCAGGTGGGTAGCAATACCAGCTCTATGAGCAGACCCCCCTCCCTCCCACCAACATGCCCATGTACATGGGAATCAGAGCTTCAGTCCCAGCAGCCCAGTGTAGACCAGCTAAGTACCAGTGAGGCAGCAAGCTGGCTCTGACTGGTTCTGTGCTGCAGCCACAGTGGACAGCCCAACTCCCACACATGGTGGTTCCTGTCCTTGCACTTTTGCTTCTATAGATGTTAGACATCTGTGTATTATGACTTCATTTGAAGCAGATAGTGCCATAATTATTTATTGCTTTCTAATGGCTTTGCTAATCTTGTAGCCTCAGACCAGCCCTTGAACTTTCTCCATCACTGAGGGCAAGTAGAGGCTGCTACCAATTGTGGTTTATGTTACTCATCAGGTTCTGCCCTGGTGTGTTTCAGAAAAATGGGTATATTTGTTATCCAGGTCGAACCACGTGAATCCGATCAACTCATGCTGCAGGTAACCAACAGCAGTCCATTGCACAGGTAATCTGTGTTTCTGTGCAATCTGCTGGGTAGTATGACACCTGGAAAAGGTTTAAACCAGTTGTCTGCAGTCTCTGGGTTGTTCCACTGGAACCTTTTGCCTGCTTGGCCTGTGGGTGATTCAAAATTGCTGGTGGTCAGATAAGAAAAACAACTTTGAATTGAGCCATGAGATTGATATAAGAGCCTACAAATCAGTGTCTTGGGTGTTCAGTTATGTAACTCCAAGTCTGCTAAGCTGTCTCCATGCAAAAGCTTAGGAAACAGTGGCTGCCTTTCAATGATCTTCCTGACCTTTTTAAGCTTTCTTGATGTGAGAGGGAGGTACATGATCTGTAGTTATTTCCAATATTGTCTATGCAGTCATTGGTAGGACAACACAAAATGGTGCCCTACCCAAGTGCAGTATCCTATGTTCTCACTACAGAAAGGACACTGCATGCAGGCTCCAGTGTGCAGCTTTCTACTTCATTCCAACAAGATGTGCAACTTCTCTTACGTGAACCAATTTTCAGAGACTGGATGATCTCAACATCTCCTGCCATCTTGAAGTGCCAGTGTTTATGTCAGGCGGGAGGGGCAAGCTGGGCTTTACCCGGGTGAGGCAGTGCCCAGCCCCCAGACCCCCAGCAGGGGCAGGCTCTCCACCAATCATATACTGGGGCAATGTGGACCCAGCCTCTGATTGACAGAGATGTCCATCAATCACATGCTGGGGTGCCAGCCCGCCTCTGATTGGTGAAGCAACCAGAAGTCCCACTAGAGGGGTGGGGCCATGGAGCACCAAGGCCTTAAAAGGGGCTGACCATGCACTTACTATTTATCTGAGCTCTGCCTTGTCTTGTTCTGGAAGAACATGGAAGCCCAGGATTTGGTAGCTATATGTGTGTTTTTCTGTACCCTTTATGTCTTTCTCCCTCTTCTCCTCATTCTCTTTACATGGAGGATTTTTGGGTAATTTAACATCTCATAGGTTTAAAAGTTTCTAGGTTAATTGGGCTGAGTTTATGCTAAGTTAATATTAAATTAATACTAAGTAATGCTATAATAAGTGTTTTATATTGAGTTTGGTATTGTATTTACTCCTTTGCCAAAGTTCCGTAATTTTCATTATTTTGGCCAGTAAACTTTTGTGTATTTGTGATCTCTTGAGAATATCTGGTTGGGATTTCTCCTTGCACCAAATTAGAGTAAAGGGACCTTTGGTTTAACCCCTGGGTTTAAGTTCTGGGGTGTAACACCAATATGGTCTGATATTGCAATGGATATAACGCCAGCTGTCGTATGTCAAAGTCACACCTAAGAAGAGTCTGTGTTGCTCACTAAGCTGCTGATGTAGACACCATTGGAGTGCTTCAGATGGCACTTAACACCCTTTTTGGACTGCAAAGTCATGCCCCATGCAATTTCTTCTGGTTTCCAAGAGCTTCATGGTTAGAGTTTAACAAAGCATTGTCTTTTCTGTAATTTTGTTGGAGGTATCTTTGTGGAAAGAAACAGATCCTTTTTTTTTTAAAAGATTTGCCACTGCTGTTGTATCCTTGCACATTGTCCTGGCGTGCAGAGAGGATGTCTTGGGCTTTTTGGCATTACCAGCCACAGGAACTCTTCCTTGTTTCTGAGAAGGGTAGAGGAAGGAGGTGAGGTAAAGAAGCATCAGGGGGTTGGCTGGCATTTCCAAACCTGCAGGAGATGGCTACAAAGAGAGCTCATAGAACACTATACTTGACTACTTAGGCAGATAAAAGTCTTTGAAATTTAGGCTTGAGATTTTTATCTTAAGTTGCAGCTTGAAAAAGGTGGCCAACTGTTTTTGTGCTTCCTGCTTCAACTGTCCAGAAGATAAAAGAAGGCTGAGCATACTGTTGCAAAAGGAGAACTAGCTGTCAAAAACACGTGTATAATTCTGAAGGATGCTGAAAGGCACTTTGGCCACATGACCTTTCCACGAGAGCACTACTGTATAATGACATTAAGTGCAACAGCACTACATAGATGGATAAGTGGTGATATGACAAGTTATTTCTGAAGTGTCACAAACTGTTCTTTGTTCTTGAGTTATTTTGAATCCCTACAGAATAAGCTTTTCCCTATTGCTGCAATTTTATAAACTCATACATTAGTGTTTTCCTGTTTCTTTCATGGCCATCTCGTGCATAATCTGCCCCAGCAGAAAAAGCTAGATGTGCACTAGTTCTGTGCTGCTCTGTTAATGTGACTCATGTGGTATTTCAAACTAAAAATGTGGTACTATTTGTATCCTTTACCAGAGTAAGAACCTGCAACTAAGCAATATATAGCACAGCTGCTGAACTGCAGAGTTACTGGTGATAACTTGAAAGAACAGAATCTCTGAGTATTTTATTTTACAAAGTCCCTTTTGCAGTGCATCAGCTCCTGTGTGTCATTTAAAAAACTGAATAGGATGCAAGCATTGCTTCTGGTGAGACTGACAGCTAACATGAGCTGTCCTCAATGATCCTCAAGTTTTCAAAGACCTGTTCTTCAAAGAACTGCAACATACATGTATTAAGTAAAAAATGTAAAAATTTCAAAACTTTCTGCTTTCCGTGATCCAAGCTGATAATGTTAGCATTGAGATGTCAGTGCTCTAGTCTCAATATGGCTGATGAATTCAAATGTTTTATAAACAAGGTTTTTTTGGTTTTTTTTTTCTGGAAGATGTACTTACGATCATCTGTTTTACATATACAATGATCTGTGTGAGTTTGTACACCTTGTCAGGAACTGGGCTTTCTATACATTTTTGAACTGAACAATAATGGAGTTGACAACATGTTATAAACCAAGGTTTTATTGAGGCAGTGGGAAAGATGAGCAATGACGCAGCTGCGTGGAAACTCACCCAATCCCCAACAGCAAACACAGCATCATTAGCAATGCCATGGTTTTGGTGGGCTTCCAGGGACACTTGGTGTTGGAGTCATCTGGCCACAACTGCCAGTTGTGCAGATGACTTCTGCAGGTGAGTAGGAATCATGTCACCCCTTGGCTCCCCAAGTGGCACTGTGATGTGAGAGAATCCTACCTTAGATGAATAATGTGGGTGGTATCCTGCCTATACTGCCCGTGTCAGCCAGGGCAGGGTGTTGGCTTTCTGTCAGTGTGTCTGATACTGGTTGGGCCAGGGTGTCACCAGTCCGGCTGAGCTGACCGTATTGGTCAGAGGCAGGATGTCACGAGGCTTTCTATACATTAAAAGAGAGTAAGTATAAGCTCTCCATTCCTTGCCAATGCTTTAGCCAGCAATTAATGAGAAGCAGTGTATAACAGAGTCAGAATAGGGGTACCAACCAGGTAAACTGTTATGGGAGATTATTTTGGGTTGCTTTTCAATACTTGAAAATGTTTTCCTTATTTTCTCTCTACCTTTCAAGTACAGCATGTCTTTCATTCTACTGATACCCAGGTAAGCCCTTGATGAATCCTAGCATGTGCAGCTGGCTTCCAGGGACTGAAACTGTAGCTTAGATAATTCTTGTCAATTTTCCATCTGGAAGAATGTGTTGATGTATTTTTTCAGACCAACTGAAGGCAAGAGATTTTCTAGGCGCTGTTAGAACAATGGGTCAAGTGAAGGATTCCTACGATTAAAAAAAAAAACAAGCAAGTGTACCATAAAGGACAGTTAAAGAACCAGATTGTTTAAAAAACTGTTTAAACCAACTTGCTTTTGATTGCAATCCTGATAGTTTTTGAGATGCAGATGTACTCTGATACCAAATTAATAACTTTTCAAAGAAGCAGTAAGATAGCACGTAACATTTTTAGATTTTCTTTTTTTAATCAAGAAATAATTTGAGAGAATTTAATACAGCCATGCAACTGCAGTGACTAATCCTATTTCTTGTGCTCCTAATGGGAACAAAACAACTGTTTCATTTGGCCTTCTGAGATTTTATCTTCACATGGACACTTCAGGCTGATAAGCTAGACAACAAATACATTGTATAGCAGCTGTGCTCTTCTGGACTGCATTCATTTATTTGAAGACTGGAAGTCTAAAAGTTTGTGCGGCAGTGCCGTTGCCAGCTGGCACACTGTCCCAGGCACCGGGCAATCTTCTGCCTGCCCCCAAGGGGAGGACGGGGGCCGATCACAGCGCAGGAGGGCAGGTGAAGCTCCTGGCTGGGTTCACCTTGCCCACTGATGGCAAAGGTACACAAAGGAGGCAGGAAAGAAGTGGAGGAACTTCTTAGTGGGGGAGAGGGTTTATTGAAGAACACAGGAAAACCACAGAGAGACCGAGAAAATGGGACTGACATAGGGTTTTATACCCATGCAGAGTGGGTGTGGAAAACACGTGGTAACCAATGATATATCAGTTAGGGGGTGTTACAAAGCCAAGGAAAAGGAACTGTAGCACATGGGAGAAGGAGTAGGTGTGGAGGAGTAGCAAGGACCATTCAACTACTGAGGAACATAGAACTCTCTGGAAAGAAAACCAAATATGAGAAATAAGGAGAGAGGAGAAGCGGCCAATGGTAAGGCACGGATCTACATATTTTCCACAGCCTTTTGGGTGCTCCCTGTGACTTCAAGTCTTTTGGGCTGTGGAAGCATCAAACCAATGGACCTTTTGGTCCACTTGATTCAGCTGACCCTGGCATTGGCAGGTTCACGCAACAAGCTTGTAGTCTGAGCTTAGTGAGTAACTTTCATCTTTTCATGTACTCTTCATGTAGATAGAACACTTCATTTCCAAAAGGCACTTCATCTCACTTGCTCTTATAGATCTACCTTAGCAAGAAATGAAGAGAAATTTTATAAAATAAGCTTGATCCCAAAAAAATTTTACTCATGATATATGGCAGATGTTTGACACAAAAGCACTTTTAATATTCCGTGTGGGAGGCCTGAACCAGGTTAGTTTGGAGCAGCTGTGTACTGTCCCTGAATCCACTGCGTAATGCTTCCCTTATTCCAAGTTAAGAAGTTAATTCACTGACGAACTCTGGCTAAACTGACATTTAGGATTAGTTTGAAAGGAATTTAAGGTAAGCAACTTAGCATTACACCTGCAAAACACTTGTAAAATAAAGATATGTGCATTTTTAGGAGATTCAAAAAACTTGAAAAATAACAACCTCCCAGTCATTATTTATAAAACCACATTTATTTGTTCTGAAATTGAAAGTGGGGGGAAAAAAAAGCTTTATGTATTCATTCCACCCTCACCAGAATGAAAATAATCAGGTGTTAATTTGGATGTGAGAAATGTTCTCAGTTCTGCTTCAGAAAGTATTATTAAAACTTGATGGGAGCTAATGGCAAGCACAAGCAGCAAGTATTAATAATGCTGGAGACCTAGCATAATCAAGTCGTAATGGCTTCTTCCAAAGGGATGTTTATGTCTTCTCTGCAGGGTTCAATTTTCTATCATAGACAGGAGGAGAGTATCTGAGCAATAGGAGAGATCAGCCTCCCAGGCACGACAGTTGTGTCTGCTCCTACCTTCAAGTTGTGCTCCTTTCTCTTTTTCTGGTGACACATGTTCAGATGAATTAATGACGAGTACTAGGCCTCCAGTAATAAGGAAACACTTTTGGTTTTTTTGTTAAGTTCTGTTTCCTTTAATGCACATGTGTGCTTAGTGTGATTCCAGTTTGGAGTTGAGTGTAGATAATCATGCCAGAGATGAATTCACGTTGCAGATAACAATTTTAAATAGATTCAGTAATCTGAGCCAGTAGTCTGAAAACCCTTATTGGTAAAAAAACCTCCCAAGTTTTCAAGGGCAAGATCTTTATTTGTGTATAAGTACAAAAGCAGTCAGACATTTTTAACTTTCTGTTACCCTGAGGGATTGGAAAACCTGTAGAGAAATCTGTCTCTTTGCAAGCCTGTAAGAGCAGGAGCAAGAAATTACTCTTACCAGGCTGGATTCAGGAGACTTACCACTTAGAAGGATGAATATTCTTGATGCTTTCTGAGGTTTATGTTCTTATTTACATGAGCACTTGCTATCTGCTGCACAGGAGAGAGTTGCCAGTTTCGTAGTCTGGATCAGATGTGAATTATGGGTACTCCCTGAGACCACATATGAAATGGTTATGAAAGAGCATAGATGAAGGAACATCCTGGATTTTACTTATATTGAAGATTTTTACATACTTTCAGATTGTGAACCTACTTAACTCAGAGTATTGGAGAAGACTCAGTCTTGGTACTGGAAGAATATGCATGATCCCCCATCCTCTGTGTGGATTACCTGTGCTGCTTTTTTTTCCAGCTTCACAGCCCTTGGGAATTGCTTTAATTCTGAGGAAAAAGAGTACAGAAATAGAGAATGATATGACAACATACAAAGAATTCCAATTAAAGGCACAAACTTTTTACTCAGTGATTTGGTCATTGAACTACGTGGCTTATAAAAGAAGTAATTTGATTTGTCTAGTGCTTTAAGGGTTGTCCCCCTTCCTCTTTTTTTTTTGCCCCAGGAAATTTTCTTTCAGAATGTCCATTTCCAGAGGCAGGACTGGTATGTTAGTCTCTTTCTAAGAATAATTTTTGTAGAGGGGAAGAGGTCCCTTAAAAGGGACAGGAATAAAGAATACTGATGTGGCAGAATAGTACCTTAGATTAATCCTGAGGTAAGTGTTCAGGACTCACCTGTTGGCTATTTCAATCTGCTACAACACCTGACAGATTGGGAGGTGGACTCAGGCTTCCTAAACCCTTTCTTAATTGAAAGAAGCAGACAATCCCTGCCAAAGTCAGTCTGATAACAGTATTGTCAGTTTCACTTAGGTGGGAGGCCCCTGCAGGTGTACCAAAGTAGTTTGGGTAAAGTGAGGATGTAGAGAAAAGCTGTAAAACTGGTATGACATTCTCCTTTCCACAGCAGACTGAAAAACTCCTAAGAATGGAAGCTCCTTGCTGGGGACAAGGAGATATTACACAAGGAGTGGCAGGGACATTAATGTGAATGTAGGACACAGGCACTCATTTGGTTAGACAAATATTAATAAATGAAGGAGATATAAAGGTAAAAAAAAGTGATACAACGTTTGAATCTTTGGCCAGATTTCTGTATGGTCCTTTACTTGTGCATTTGAGCCAGTATCTAAGTGTGTCACTGAAAACCAGGAAATAAACTCTCCAACCAGTTTACTAGGTTAGAAAATCAGTGTTACTTTATTAGCAGTGCTGGATGCATGGGGAATTCTCCTCAAAGCATGCATACCCAGTAACCTAACAGACCAGGTTATATTCCTCACACTAATACATGTTCATTCCATTTCCTGAATATATGCATATATGCTAATTATCTCCATGGACTTATTGGCTGTGGTTCTGGATCTTCTGATGAATCTTACTTTGTTGAGAGTATGTCAATATGTGGTTAGGGCATAATGTACTTCTCTTACTATTCTTTGTTCTGACACAAAATCTTTCTTCTCAAAACTAAAACATCTGCTAGCACATATTAATCACTAATATAAATAAATAAGGAAGCATTAGCTAGCACAAGACTTATTAGTCTTATTAGTTAGAGATTTAGGGAGTTAACACAAGGCCACATTAATCTCTGGTATTGGTACTAATCATTGTATGGTATAAAACTAAGTATTAACCATGAATACAGGGATCGTACACTATTGTGCTAAAGTTAAAAGAATTTTCCAACGTCTTCCCCCAGTATTGCATAGACTTCTTCTTAAAGAAATAGAACTTGTTTGGTAACAGGTGTAGGTCTGCCAAGTGGAATTTCTTCATTCCCAGCTTCTGTTTTTCACTTTGTGGCTTGAAATACACCTGAGGCTCTTGCTTTACTTATCAGATCTAACTGAAAGTTGAGAAGCTTTATTTCCAACAGATTGGTGGTTCAGTGCTGCATGTTGGAAGAGTTTTTGTTTGGTTTTTTTTTCTAAGTAACAAAATGGGGATTTGTGACTTCAATCAAGATGCAAATCACTGAAAAAAAAAATCACACATTTCAATTTATTAGGGGTTTCTGAACAATTGATACTTCAACCATAATTGTTTGCTGTAGAAAAGATAAAATCTATCAGAATCAATGATCAGATTTAAAGAAGCGGGGTGAGGGGAGGCCACATTCTGTGGTAATGTTGTTTCTTTAAGCTCTCATGCTTAACAGCACATGCTGACAAGCACAATGGTTTGGTGGAAAAGAAGGGTGGCTTGGAATAAATTTTCCCCATTCCAGAAGTTATAGCATTTTGACCAGTGGTCTCCCAGTATTTTTATTGTTTCTTCCTCTTTTTTCCCCCTCTAACAAACCATGTATATATAATAACTCTCATTGGTATTAATTGTTCATGCTTTTGTAACTTTCTAGTTGGCGAATGCTTCGTTATCACCTCAGCAGCATTGTGAATCAGCAGGATGCCAGCCATTAGTGCATAGTATAAAGGAGTAGCTGCTGTTTTACTGAAATCCCACAGAAACCTAATTGTTGGGGTCCCTCCCCCCTGCCATGGAGCCCTGGGAGATGGGCCCTGGGGAGGAGACACGGGGTTTCCCTGCCCCTGGTCAGCCTCGTTCCCCATTGGTTGGTTTGTGTTCCCCGGTGTGGCCAAGGACCCTCGGGTCCCGTGACTGCGGAGTTCCTGAGCAGAGCCCCGGCCATGCGGCTGGAAAAATAAAGACCTCTGAAACATCTACCACAAATCTGTCCATATATATTTCCTTTCCACGGGACTCCTGGTTTGATATATGCTTGTTACAGTAATCCCTGCTGTAACACCTAATAACATGGTGGCTGCTCTGCTGTAAGTCAAAGTCTCTGATCAGTGATATCCAGTGGTTCTTTAGAAATTTATGTTTTCATTTCAGTTCCATTGAGACATTTAGAAACACACTAGATTGTGCTAAACAATATTTACTGGGGACAGAAGGACTTGAGTTCTGTACCTTTTCAGGGATTGCAATGAATGTTTTTACAAGTGCTGATTGCTCTATGCTGTCTTTTTCCTTCCTACACATTGCTGTCCTTTGTTACTGCTTTTATTAATAATCATATTTTACTTCTAATTTAGAATTAACATTTTAATTTGCTGTTTATATCAACTAGTCTTATACTGTCTCAGAGGATTTATACTTACATAATTTGGTTGTAGATATGTGTGCTGCTGCTTCAGTAGGCATCATTCTTATGCTTGTATTTAGCATATGCATTGCATAGCACATGATGTGGCCGTACTTTCCCACCAGAATCTTGACAGGTCATAGAATCATATAATATGCTGAGTTGCAGGGGACCCATAAGGATCATCGAGTTCAACTTCTGTTTCTGTGCGGGATACCCCAGCAGTCACACCATGTGCCTGAGAGTGTTGTCCAAATGCTTCTTGAACTCTCTTAGGCTTGGTGCTGTGATAACTTTGCTGGGGAGCCCATTCTAGTGCCCATCCACCCTCTGGGTGAAGAACCATTTTTCTAATATCCAACCTAGACTTCCCCTGACACAACTTCAGGCCATTCCCTTGGGTCCTGTCACTGGTCATGACAGTGGAGAGATCGGTGTCTGTCCTGCTTGCACTCATGAGGAAGTTGTAACTGCAATGGGGTCTCCCCTCAATCTCCTCCAGGCTGAGCAGACCAAGTGACCTCATCTGCTCCTCAAGTCCCTTTGCCATCCTTGTGGCCTCCTGTGGGTGTTCTGAGAGCTTAGGGTCTTTCTTATATTGCTGTGCCCAAAACTGCACACAATATTCAAGGTGAGGCTGCCCCAGTGCAGAGTGGGACAATCCCCTCCCTTGCATAGCTGGTGATGCTGTGCCTGATGCACTTTAGGACTTGATTGGTTCTCCTGGCTGCCAGGGCACACTGTCATTTTACCATCAGACATAGAATTCTGTTCAGGTATTTGGCAAGGAGGGAGTATACCAAGCTCTCCTTTCCACTGGGACACTTGTAACTGGTTCTGGTGGTGTCCCATGGTGGAATATGTGAAAGGAAATCCTTAAGCAGAGTAAACCAAGAATCCTATGTGTAACCTGAGCCTGCATACTCCCAGCAACATCTGCAATTGTCCACAAATAGTGTCTTTTTTTATAGTTTTCATCACAGAGGCCTCAGCCTACTCTTTACGAAACATCCTCGCCTTTTTGTTATTTCTGCTGCAATGTGCACAAAGTAAGTAAATAATATTGCTGGGATACTGAAAATAATGCCTAGTCACCTTCTTGGTTAGATATCTTAAGCTGTCTCTCTGAACTTAATGCACAAAATGATAAAATCACTTTGAAACACCTCTTTCCTTCTTCCATTTACAATGCCTCTAGAAAAAGTAGCTCTTCTGGTTGGGTAGTTCATCTTTATAAGGTTGCTATGCCAATGCATCCCTCTCTAATGTCTCGGACTCTTGATAATAATGTGAGGCTTGAAAAGAGAGTGGCTGAATGGTGCCATGCTTGTACAGGCTCTAAAAGCTGGTGTTAAAAGTGCAGGCTGCCCAACAGTCACCTTTAGTTCCCAAACTGTGCTTCCCCTTTGGGAAGGCTGGCTAGTAGAGAGAGTACAGGAGTTGGCTGTGATTTCTTTGCCCCCAGTTTTGCTAGTGAAAGCCTCTTGCCTGTGGAGTGACCATCTGAGACTCCTTGGAGTGGCTGTGTTGGGAGAGGTTTATCTCCCTATCTTGTCTGCAAAGGCAAGTTGGCCCAGAATAGGCTTTCTGTGCATTTGTACCAGGGTGGGCTGTGTTGCTCCATGGCTAAGTGCAGAGTCCTTGGTTGGTGTGTGCTTGTGGGAGTCTGAAGGGAGCAAGGAAGGTGGTGCTTCTGCTGGGCATTTTGTGCTCTGTAAACACAGATATCAGTATAGGAATCTCTCGCTAATGCTCCTGTACTGTGTGCCTCTGGGCAGCACGTAGGCTTCTCCAATATAGTAACAAAGGCAGTAGGTATCACTGCCAGGCATCTTCCCCTGAGTTAGCAAGACATCTCTGGCTGTGATTAGAAATTCTGGGTTTTCAAGGTTGGCTTGCAGATAAATGAGTCAATAGGCCTCTAGTTGACTCATAGTTGAGGTAGTTGGGTAGGTTTTAAAGGTGTTCTTGCTATTCTTGGTGGCAGATAAGGAGTCTTCTGATAGTGTGTTTTCTCCTTTTGCCCTGGTACTGTCCTGTCTCTGTGCAGTGCAGAGATAGGGATGCTGGATGTGTGATGTGAAGGGTCTTTCAAAGTGCTCACTGCCTGCGCTGCTCACTGATTGCTGTCAATAACCTTCCCTGCCATTCCTCTTCATTGTGTGTACTCCATTTGCAGTTCTGTACTGTGGAAAGCTGTTTCTTCTGCACTCGAATGCAGATTGACCTGTGTGGCAGAGGGCTGGAGGAATCAACTTACAATGTAGGGCATAATTGTACACTCTGAATTGGCCAGATACACAACAGGCTCGGCCCTTACTGAACTGCCTTATACGTGTTTTTTTCCTTATTACCTACAGCAACCACTGTTACTTCATCACTGACAGTGCATTCTGATGATGTGCTCTCTCACCAGAACTGAGGAGCAGTGCAATTTCCATTGTATGGGTGACAGAGGTCAGTTGGCATCTTGATAATGGAGTTGAGAAGCCTCTACTTGCCTGGCAGTGTACTAGAGTATGACCTTTAAAAGTTGAGTGGTTTGTTTTTTTCTAGGCTTAGTTTAGTAAAAATCACTAATAACTGGTCTGTGGAATATTTCTAATTAGATGCTTGAAGATGCTGAAAGTTGAGATAGCACTGAGAAGATGCAAAAGAAATAGAGACTGCAGGGTAGTGTCAGAGGAGAGAGTCCAGCAGTGGGTGACGAAGATGATGAGGGGACTGGAGCATCCCTTTTAAGAGGAGAGGCTTAGGGAGTCAGGCCTGTTCAGCCTTGAAAAGAGACAATAGAGAGGGGCCCTTGTCAATGTCTACAAGTATCTGAAGGGAGGGTGCCAAGAGGATGGAGCCCAGCCTTTCTTGGTGGTGCCAAGTAATGTCACATCAGGCAATAGGCAAAAAGTGATGATCGGGAAGTTCCACCTGAAGGAAGAACTTCACTGTGTGCGTGACCGAGCACTGGAACAGATTGCCCAGAGAGGTTGTGGAGTCTCCCTCACTGGAGATATTCAAGAACTGTCTGGACACAGTCGTTTGCCATGTGCTCTGGGATGCTCTAGGTTGGACCAGATGACCCACTGTGGTCCCTTTCAACCTGACCCATTCTGTGATTCTGTGATGTGGTGGCATATCCCCTCTTCAGGCTGCTAAGATCTCAGAAATGCTTGTTAGGCCTCAGCATTGATGAACAGGACCTGGGCTCAGCTCCTCTTGAGTTGATCAGAAACACTGTCTGCTCCCCCAAACCCATGAGCTCCTGTTTTGTAACAAACAGCCTTGGAAAATTATTTTTCTTCCCTGAATAACAACCGAAGTTCAACACAACAACAAGTGAACTTTCTTTCAAAGTTACCAACCCGAATTGCAGCCAGGATGGAAAATTACCATGACCAAAGTTAACTCTCTTGTGACCCTGTAAACAGGAGTCCTAAGTGAGACCCTTTGAACTCTCCTAGTCTGCAATGGGCTGTGACCAGAAAACTCCCTCTGAGTGGCACCTCTCAGAGCCAGCGAACTTTCAGGTTTGCTGTACTTGGAGGACTGCCAGCAAAGACCAGAGCCTGGGCTGATAGCCCCATTCCTCAATGGGGAGGATGCAAAGGCATCTCACATCTGACGTGAGTTCTTCACTGAATGAAAGGGGAATTTTTCATAGGTATACCTTGTATACACTCATTTAGGTCTGTGTGCATGCAAATGTGAATATCCTATAGCAAATGTCCTATGAATGTTGCTCTCCTAGATTCTGAAGTACTTTAGATTCATAGCTAGATTTGGCCTATAGGTGAGTTACTGTTCTGCCTATAGTAAACTCTGTTGGATCCTTTGTTGAACTGTTTAAATTAGGCTGTTGATTAAATGTTGTTAAGTGTTAAAACCTTTAGGCCTAAACTAGAAAATCTGGGGCTTGGTTTGGCAAGGGACTCCATTCTGAACTTCATGATATGGTGAGAGGGTCTCCCTTATCCTTTCTATCCTTACCTTTTCCTGTCTTTACCATTTTCCATCCCCAGTCTCCACACAGATAATTTTTGGTTGATTTTGAGTTTAGAATGGTTGATTTTAGATTTTAGTCCAATTTTTCTGTGCTTTAACCATCTTGTAAGTGGTAGAGCAAACCTTGCCAACGAACCTTGTTGTGCTTTCACTTAAATAACACCTGCTTTTGCCAATACATTTGCTGGTGATTGAACCATCTAAAGCACTCATTCACAGCATGTGATTCAATAAATGAAGATGAGGTGTGGTTGAATAGCCCATTAAATACAGTGCTGCTATTGCTAGTAACAGACTGCAGGCTTTTTATTTACTTTGGAAAGCCTCTGAACTATGGCTTGCCCAGTTTAGTCTAGACTCTTCTGCCCAATATAGAGTTTTATTTTAGCTTGTTTGGCTAAACCTGCAATGGTTTGACACGCAGGTAACTGTTATGTAACTTGTTAAGCTTTAGCTGTCAGTATGCACTTGTATAGTTATATAATAACTTTGATGTCCTTCTGCAAATTACAGGTAGCAATACCAAGCTGTTCTTCTGTGTACAGTGAATTGTCTATGACCCTAGAATGTAGTGAATTGGAGTACAAGTAAAGGATGGTAGCAGAGGCCTTGATGGTACAACAACAGGAGAATACCAGAGGCTATAAACAAATCATCAATGGTCAGTTATAGCTCATTAAAGTAATGCAGTCTTGGGAGCTCAGTAAGACCATTAAGGGTAACAGAATAAAACCCAAATACTCAAAACATATAAAACACAGTATGTATAGTACATTTAGGAACGATCTTGAATTATGGACCATGGAAAAATAGCAAAGTGTAGCACAAATTAACATAAAAAATTAAGTCAAACGCTTGCCACACTCTGAAATAAGAAGAAAAGAAACCCCACCATCAATATCCTTCTTTGCTGGTTCTCCTCTTCGTCTTCCAGGATTGGAGCAGTAATTGGTTGGTGTAACAGCAGAGATAGTAGGAGTGTGTGTGTGAATGTATGTGTCTAGCAATTTTAACTGTAGCATTTTGAGAATTTACCAATGGAATTTTCTTTTGTGTTCTTCCTTGCTTTTTCTGTGATGGTTATATCCGAAATAATAACTATTTGGTTAGAATGTTAATATTATAAACCAATAAATTACTGATTTCACCTAGAAAGGGTGTTTCTGTGGTGCAAATAAACTGCACATTGTGTAGTATAACATGACACAGGTTAAAATCCCTTTTAACTATATCCAGAAAAGTGCTTCATATTATTGCTTCTGAGTATTACTGAGGTTAGTGATGAGGAGGCAGAATGACTTGTGCAGATGGAGTGGCAAGGACAGACTGTGTAGTGGTGTCAGGGAGATGTCACCTGACTCTCCTCTGGAGTTATGGGTAAGAAGAATAAGTGTTTTAAAGTAAGTAGTCAAGCAAGATAAACATTACTGCTTAGTTTAAACATTAGAGAAACTTTAAAGCAAGAACTGAAGCTCCATCTAATGTCATATATTCTAAGTTATTTATGATCTATTCTGTTTTAATAGTATTGATATTTATTATCTAACTCCAGTTAATGTTAACTGTTACTAGATGGAGGTGGACAAATTGCCAGTTTTATGGATGAGAAAGTGAAAATACTCAATGTTATTTCTTGTTCATAGTTGAAAAAAGAGTGGCTTGATTTATTTAGATCATAATGATAGCACATCCTACTCCAATAATAACTCAGAAATATTTGAAAGAACCTATGCTAAAATGAAATATTTTACAATCATCTGGCCACAGTAATTTACATACAGGAGCTTTAAAACAGGAGATGGAATGGTTCTTCCAATAAATCTGGAAAGTGTTCGGAAAGCCAAGAGATCTAAAAGAAAAGTGGAATGCCAATATTTTTTAAAAGGTTGAACATGAGGACCCAAGATTTTGGCCCCTTGTATTGATTGGGGTAAATGTGGTCATAAGTGATGCACGATGTTAAAAGTACTTAACGAAGTTATTGCTAAACAATGCGTCGAGTTGACAAACTGTCAGCTTGAAACTAATAAGCTTCGATATGATAGAAATCAGACTCTTAATATATTTTTGTAAAAGATTTAATTTGACACAATCTTAATTGAGTAGTAAAAACCTGATCCCAGTAGGCTGATTTAGCACTCTTGAAGTAAATGTATGCAATCTCAGTACATCAGGAACAATTCAAGCAACTTGGGCAGCACCTGGAGCTCCAGGAGCCTTCTGACAGAAAAGTAGGCCAGCCAGGAGGTAAGGAAGTGATATGAAAAAGATGTATAACCTTAGATGAAGGATGCTGTCCCTATTAGTAAACAGCAGAATGAGCCAATGGGCACTGGGTTGTAATTGTCCAGACTATGAAGTTGACATGAGGGAGTTCTTAGAGACCACAGTATAGCTGCGCACAGTCACAGGAATGGAAATGCATCATATTGATGGCAATTTCCAAGAAAAATCATGATGAGTATGCCTTTTTGCACCTGTAACATACAAAGATTCATGAAGAATTTTGTATTGCCCGGGTCTCAAAAGAGGCTTCATTGTTAAATAGCTGTTCAGATTCCTGCTGCTGAGTGGTTGCAGGACTGGAGGTCCTTGTCTAGCTCTGCTGTTCCTACCTCTTTCCCAGCTGCTCCTACCATGACACAGAAACGGCAGCACACCAGCAGCAGGTTATAAAATATTGTACGTGTATACAGTATCTTAGAGTAGCAAAACACCTGGGGAGTTGCAACTAAGAAACTTTTCTGAAAATTGATACTGTGCCAGCAGTTGCCTTTTACTATGCTAAAGGTTTTTTTCACATTCTTTCTAAAAAGGTTGCTGTTCCTCGTTAAGCTAATTAATTGCAGTCAGTCAGCATGGCATGATAGATGCAGTGGTATGAGCCCTTGTGTTGAAATCAGGGTTAGGGTTTGGGTTACGCCTAGGGTTAGGCTTGAGGAAACCACAAAGGCAGGAGCTCCAGGGACACTGACCATGCGAAAGGCAGTCCAAGTTGAGAATGGCAGACGCCAAGGCTTGCTTGCTCTTCTTCTTTCTCGTCTTAATTCACCATGGCCCAAAGTCTGATTTCCAGCTCCACCTAGGGTTCGGTTTAGTCTTACACCTAGGGTTAGGGTTAAGCCTACGGTTAGGGTTAGCGTTACGCCTGGGGTTAGGCTTGAGGAAACCACAAAGGAAGGAACTCCAGGGACACTGACCATGTGAAAGGCAGGACAAGTTGAGCACAACACAGCCAAAACCTTGCTCCCTCTAATTCTTCTTTGTGCTTGGAACTCACCACTGCCCAATGCCTGATTTCTGGCTCAAACTAGGGTTAGGTTTAGCGTTATGCCTAGGGTTAGGGATGAGAAGACCACAAAGCCAGGAGCTCCAGATACACCTGACCATGTGAAAGGCAGGCCTAGGTGAGCGTTGAAAAGGCCAAACATTGCTCCCTCTTTTACTTTCTTCTTGGAACTCACCATAGCTCCGAGCCTGATTTCCGGTTACGCCTAGGGTCAGGGTTATGCCTAGGGGTAGGATTGCGCTTACGTTTAGGGCTGAGAAAACCAGAAAGCCTGGGACCGTGGCCATGTGAAAGGCCGGCAAGGTGAGCACGGCACAGCCAAAACCTTGCTCCCACTTCTTTTTTCTGCTTGGAACTCACCAAAGCCCAATGTCCGATTCCTGGTTAAAAATAGGGTTAGGTTTAGGGTTATGCCTAGGGTTAGGGTTGAGGAAACAACAAAGCCAGGAGCTCCCGGCACACTGACCATGTGAAAGGCAGGACAAGTTGAGTACGGCAAAGCCCAAACCTTGCTCGCTCTTCTTCTTTCTGCTTGGAACTCACCATAGTCCAAAGCCCGATTTCCAGCTCCACCTAGGCTTAGGTTTAGTTTTACGCCTAGGGTTAGGGTTAGGGTTACGCCTAGGGTTAGGGTTGAGGAATCCACAAAGGCAGGAGCTCCAGGGACACTTGCCATGCGAAAGGCATGCCAAGTTGAGCACAACACAGCCAAAACCTTGCTCGCTCTGCTTCTTTCTGCTTGGAACTCGCCACAGCCCAATTCCCGATTTCTGGCTCAAACTAGGGTTAGGTTTGGGGTTATGCCTAGGGTTAGGGTTGAGAAAACCAAAAAGCCAGGAGCTCCAGGGACACTGACCATGCGACAGGCAAGCCAAGATGAGCGCATCTTTGGCCGAACCTTGCTCGCTCTTCTTCTTTCTGCTTGGAACTCACCACAGCCCAAAGCCCGATTTCCAGCTCCAGCTAGGCTTAGGTTTACTCTTACGCCTAGGGTTAGGGTTAGGGTTATGCCTCGGGTTAGGGTTGAGGAATCCACAAAGGCAGGAGCTCTAGGGACACTGGCCATGCGAAAGGCAGGACAAGTTGAGCGCAGTATAGGCCAAACCTTGCTCGCTCTTCTTCTTTCAGCTCAGAACTCGCCACAGCCCAATGCCCGATTTCTGGCTCGAACTAGGGTTGGGGTTCGGTTTATGCCTCGGGTTAGGGTTGAAAAAACCACAAAGCCAGGAGCTCCAGAGACACTGGCCATGCGACAGGTATGCCAAGATGAGCGCAGTACAGGCCAAACCTTGCTCGCTCTTCTTTTTTCTGCTTGGAACTCAACAAAGCCCAATGTCCGATTCCTGGTTAAAAAGCGGGTTAGGTTTAGGGTTATGCCTAGGGTTAGGGTTGAAAAAACCACAAAGCCAGGAGCTCCGGAGTCACCTGAGCATGCGAAAGGCTGGCCAAGGTGGGCACAGCAAAGGCCAAGCCTTGCTCCTTCTTCTTTTTTCTTGGAATTCACCATAGCCTGATTTCCGGCTCCGCCTAGGGTCAGGGTTACGCCTAGGGTTCGCGTTATGCCTAGGGTTAGGGTTGACAAAACCACAAAGCCAGGAGCTCCAGGGACACTGACCATGCGGAAGGAAGGCCTAGGTGAGGGCAGCACAGCCCAAACCTTACTCCCTCTTCTTCTTCTTTCTGCTTGGAACTCGCCACAGCCCAATGCCTGATTTCTGGCTCAAATTAGGGTTAGGCTTCGGGTTACGCCTAGGGTTAGGGATGAGAAAACCAAAAAGCCAGGAGCTCCAGGGACACTGACCATGTGAAATGCATGCCAAGTTGAGCACGGCACAGCCAAAACCTTGCTCCCTCGTCCTCTTTCTGCTTGGAACTCACCATAGTCCAAAGCCCGATTTCCAGCTCCACCTAGGCTTAGGTTTAGTTTTACGCCTAGGGTTAGGGTTACGCCTAGGGTTAGGGTTGAGGAATCCACAAAGGCAGGAGCTCCAGGGACACTTGCCATGTGAAAGGCGGGACAAGTTGAGCACGACACAGCCAAAACCTTGCTCGCTCTGCTTCTTTCAGCTCGGAACACGCCACAGCCCAAATCCCGATTTCTGGCTCGAACTAGGGTTAGGGTTCGGTTTATGCCTCGGGTTAGGGTTGAAAAAACCACAAAGGCAGGAGCTCCAGGGACACTGGCCATGCGACAGGTATGCCAAGATGAGCGCAGTACAGGCCAAATCTTGCTCGCTCTTCTTCTTTCTGCTTGGAACTCACCAAAGCCCAATGTCCGATTCCTGGTTAAAAATAGGGTTAGGTTTAAAGTTATGCCTCGGGTTAGGGTTGAGGAAACAACAAAGCCAGGAGCTCCCAGCACACTGACCATGTGAAAGGCAGGAGAAGTTGAGTACGGCACAGCCAAAACCTTGCTCCCTCGTCCTCTTTCTGCTTGGAACTCACCATAGTCCAAAGCCCGATTTCCAGCTCCACCTAGGCTTAGGTTTAGTTTTACGCCTAGGGTTAGGGTTAGGGTTACGCCTAGGGTTAGGGTTGAGGAATCCACAAAGGCAGGAGCTCCAGGGACACAGGCCATGTGAAAGGCATGCCAAGTTGAGCACGACACGGCCAAAACCTTGCTCGCTCTTCCTCTTTCAGCTTGGAACTCGCCACAGCCCAATGCCCGATTTCTGGCTTAAACTAGGGTTAGGTTTGGGGTTATGCCTAGGGTTAGGGTTGAGAAAACCACAAAGCCAGGAGCTCCAGGGACACTGGCCATGCGAAAGGCAGGACAAGTTGAGCGCAGTACAGGCCAAACCTTGCTCGCTCTTCTTCTTTCAGCTCCGAACTCGCCACAGCCCAATGCCCGATTTCTGGCTCGAACTAGGGTTAGGGTTCGGTTTATGCCTCGGGTTAGGGTTGAAAAAACCACAAAGCCAGGAGCTCCAGGGACACTGGCCATGCGACAGGTATGCCAAGATGAGCGCAGTACAGGCCAAACCTTGCTCGCTCTTCTTCTTTCTGCTTGGAACTCACCAAAGCCCAATGTCGGATTCCTGGTTAAAAAGCGGGTTAGGTTTAGGGTTATGCCTAGGGTTAGGGTTGAGGAAACAACAAAGCCAGGAGCTCCCGGCACACTGACCATGTGAAAGGCAGGACAAGTTGAGTACGACAAAGCCCAAACCTTGCTCGCTCTTCTTCTTTCTGCTTGGAACTCACCATAGTCCAAAGCCCGATTTCCAGCTCCACCTAGGCTTAGGTTTAGTTTTACGCCTAGGGTTAGGGTTAGGGTTACGCCTAGGGTTAGGTTTGAGGAATCCACAAAGGCAGGAGCTCCAGGGACACTTGCCATGCGAAAGGCATGCCAAGTTGAGCACAACACAGCCAAAACCTTGCTCGCTCTGCTTCTTTCAGCTTGGAACTCGCCACAGCCCAATGCCCGATTTCTGGCTCGAACTAGGGTTAGGTTTGGGGTTATGCCTCAGGTTAGGGTTGAGAAAACCACAAAGGCAGGAGCTCCAGGGACACGGACCATGCGACAGGCATGCCAAGATGAGCGCATCTTTGGCCGAACCTTGCTCCCTCGTCTTCTTTCAGCTTGGAACTCACCACAGCCCAAAGCCCGATTTCCAGCTCCAGCTAGGCTTAGGTTTACTCTTACGCCTAGGGTTAGGGTTAGGGTTATGCCTAGGGTTAGGGTTGAGGAATCCACAAAGGCAGGAGCTCCAGGGACACTGGCCATGCGAAAGGCAGGACAAGTTGAGCGCAGTATAGGCCAAACCTTGTTCGCTCTTCTTCTTTCAGCTCAGAACTCGCCACAGCCCAATGCCCGATTTCTGGCTCGAACTAGGGTTAGGGTTCGGTTTATGCCTCGGGTTAGGGTTGAAAAAACCACAAAGGCAGGAGCTCCAGGGACACTGGCCATGCGACAGGTATGCCAAGATGAGCGCAGTACAGGCCAAACCTTGCTCGCTCTTCTTTTTTCTGCTTGGAACTCACCAAAGCCCAATGCCTGATTCCTGGTTAAAAAGCGGGTTAGGTTTAGGGTTATGCCTAGGGTTAGGGTTGAGGAAACAACAAAGCCAGGAGCTCCCGGCACACTGACCATGTGAAAGGCAGGAGAAGTTGAGTACGGCAAAGCCCAAACCTTGCTCGCTCTTCTTCTTTCTGCTTGGAACTCACCATAGTCCAAAGCCCGATTTCCAGCTCCACCTAGGCTTAGGTTTAGTTTTACGCCTAGGGTTAGGGTTAGGGTTACGCCTAGGGTTAGGGTTGAGGAATCCACAAAGGCAGGAGCTCCAGGGACACTTGCCATGCGAAAGGCAGGACAAGTTGAGCACAACACAGCCAAAACCTTGCTCGCTCTGCTTCTTTCAGCTTGGAACTCGCCACAGCCCAATTCCCGATTTCTGGCTCGAACTAGGGTTAGGGTTCAGGTTATGCCTCAGGTTAGGGTTGAAAAAACCACAAAGGCAGGAGCTCCAGGGACACTGGCCATGCGAAAGGCAGGACAAGTTGAGCGCAGTACAGGCCAAACCTTGCTCCCTCTCCTTCTTTCAGCTCCGAACTCGCCACAGCACAATGCCCGATTTCTGGCTTAAACTAGGTTTAGGGTTCGGTTTATGCCTCGGGTTAGGGTTGAAAAAACCACAAAGGCAGGAGCTCCAGAGACACTGGCCATGCGACAGGTATGCCAAGATGATCGCAGTACAGGCCAAACCTTGCTCGCTCTTCTTCTTTCTGCTTGGAACTCACCAAAGCCCAATGTCCGATTCCTGGTTAAAAATAGGGTTAGGTTTAGGGTTATGCCTAGGGTTAGGGTTGAGGAAACAACAAAGCCAGGAGCTCCCGGCACACTGACCATGTGAAAGGCAGGAGAAGTTGAGTACGGCAAAGCCCAAACCTTGCTCGCTCTTCTTCTTTCTGCTTGGAACTCACCATAGTCCAAAGCCCGATTTCCAGCTCCACCTAGGCTTAGGTTTAGTTTTACGCCTAGGGTTAGGGTTAGGGTTACGCCTAGGGTTAGGGTTGAGGAATCCACAAAGGCAGGAGCTCCAGGGACACTTGCAATGTGAAAGGCATGCCAAGTTGAGCACGACACAGCCAAAACCTTGCTCGCTCTTCTTCTTTCTGCTTTTAAGTCGCCACAGCCCAAAATGCGATTTCCATCTCCGTCTAGTGTTAGGTTTGCACCCAGGGTTCGGTTTAGGGTTATGCCTGGGGTTAGGGTTGAGGAAACCACAATGCCAGGATCTCCGGAGTCACCTGAGCATGCGAAAGGCAGGCCAAGGTGGGCACAGCAAAGGCCAAGCCTTGCTCCTTCTTCTTTTTTCTTGGAATTCACCATAGCCTGATTTCCGGCTCCGCCTAGGGTCAGGGTTACGCCTAGGGTTCGCGTTATGCCTAGGGTTAGGGTTGACAAAACCACAAAGCCAGGAGCTCCAGGGACACTGACCATGCGGAAGGAAGGCCTAGGTGAGGGCAGCACAGCCCAAACCTTACTCCCTCTTCTTCTTCTTTCTGCTTGGAACTCGCCACAGCCCAATGCCTGATTTCTGGCTCAAATTAGGGTTAGGCTTCGGGTTACGCCTAGGGTTAGGGATGAGAAAACCAAAAAGCCAGGAGCTCCAGGGACACTGACCATGTGAAATGCATGCCAAGTTGAGCACGGCACAGCCAAAACCTTGCTCCCTCGTCCTCTTTCTGCTTGGAACTCACCATAGTCCAAAGCCCGATTTCCAGCTCCACCTAGGCTTAGGTTTAGTTTTACGCCTAGGGTTAGGGTTACGCCTAGGGTTAGGGTTGAGGAATCCACAAAGGCAGGAGCTCCAGGGACACTGGCCATGTGACAGGTATGCCAAGATGAGCGCAGTACAGGCCAAACCTTACTCGCTCTTCTTCTTTCTGCTTGGAACTCACCAAAGCCCAATGTCCGATTCCTGGTTAAAAATAGGGTTAGGTTTAAAGTTATGCCTAGGGTTAGGGTTGAGGAAACAACAAAGCCAGGAGCTCCCGGCACACTGACCATGTGAAAGGCAGGACAAGTTGAGTACGGCAAAGCCCAAACCTTGCTCGCTCTTCTTCTTTCTGCTTGGAACTCACCATAGTCCAAAGCCCGATTTCCAGCTCCACCTAGGCTTAGGTTTAGTTTTACGCCTAGGGTTAGGGTTAGGGTTACGCCTAGGGTTAGGGTTGAGGAATCCACAAAGGCAGGAGCTCCAGGGACACTTGCCATGTGAAAGGCGGGACAAGTTGAGCACGACACAGCCAAAACCTTGCTCGCTCTTCCTCTTTCAGCTTGGAACTCGCCACAGCCCAATGCCCGATTTCTGGCTTAAACTAGGGTTAGGTTTGGGGTTATGCCTAGGGTTAGGGTTGAGAAAACCACAAAGCCAGGAGCTCCAGGGACACTGGCCATGCGAAAGGCAGGACAAGTTGAGCGCAGTACAGGCCAAACCTTGCTCGCTCTTCTTCTTTCTGCTCAGAACTCGCCACAGCCCAATGCCCGATTTCTGGCTCGAACTAGGGTTAGGGTTCGGTTTATGCCTCGGGTTAGGGTTGAAAAAACCACAAAGGCAGGAGCTCCAGGGACACTGGCCATGCGACAGGTATGCCAAGATGAGCGCAGTACAGGCCAAACCTTGCTCGCTCTTCTTCTTTCTGCTTGGAACTCACCAAAGCCCAATGTCCGATTCCTGGTTAAAAATAGGGTTAGGTTTAAAGTTATGCCTAGGGTTAGGGTTGAGGAAACAACAAAGCCAGGAGCTGCCGGCACACTGACCATGTGAAAGGCAGGACAAGTTGAGTACGGCAAAGCCCAAACCTTGCTCGCTCTTCTTCTTTCTGCTTGGAACTCACCATAGTCCAAAGCCCGATTTCCAGCTCCACCTAGGCTTAGGTTTAGTTTTACGCCTAGGGTTAGGGTTAGGGTTACGCCTAGGGTTAGGGTTGAGGAATCCACAAAGGCAGGAGCTCCAGGGACACTTGCCATGCGAAAGGCATGCCAAGTTGAGCACAACACAGCCAAAACCTTGCTCGCTCTGCTTCTTTCAGCTTGGAACTCGCCACAGCCCAATTCCCGATTTCTGGCTCAAAATAGGGTTAGGTTTGGGGTTATGCCTCAGGTTAGGGTTGAGAAAACCACAAAGCCAGGAGCTCCAGGGACACTGACCATGCGACAGGCATGCCAAGATGAGCGCATCTTTGGCCGAACCTTGCTCCCTCGTCTTCTTTCAGCTTGGAACTCACCACAGCGCAAAGCCCGATTTCCAGCTCCAGCTAGGCTTAGGTTTACTCTTACGCCTAGGGTTAGGGTTAGGGTTATGCCTAGGGTTAGGGTTGAGGAATCCACAAAGGCAGGAGCTCCAGGGACACTGGCCATGCGAAAGGCAGGACAAGTTGAGCGCAGTATAGGCCAAACCTTGTTCGCTCTTCTTCTTTCAGCTCAGAACTCGCCACAGCCCAATGCCCGATTTCTGGCTCGAACTAGGGTTAGGGTTCGGTTTATGCCTCGGGTTAGGATTGAAAAAACCACAAAGCCAGGAGCTCCAGGTACACTGGCCATGCGACAGGTATGCCAAGATGAGCGCAGTACAGGCCAAACCTTGCTCGCTCTTCTTTTTTCTGCTTGGAACTCACCAAAGACCAATGCCTGATTCCTGGTTAAAAATAGGGTTAGGTTTAGGGTTATGCCTAGGGTTAGGGTTGAGGAAACAACAAAGCCAGGAGCTCCCGGCACACTGACCATGTGAAAGGCAGGAGAAGTTGAGTACGGCAAAGCCCAAACCTTGCTCGCTCTTCTTCTTTCTGCTTGGAACTCACCATAGTCCAAAGCCCGATTTCCAGCTCCACCTAGGCTTAGGTTTAGTTTTACGCCTAGGGTTAGGGTTAGGGTTACGCCTAGGGTTAGGGTTGAGGAATCCACAAAGGCAGGAGCTCCAGAGACACTTGCAATGTGAAAGGCATGCCAAGTTGAGCACGACACAGCCAAAACCTTGCTCGCTCTTCTTCTTTCTGCTTTTAAGTCGCCACAGCCCAAAATGCGATTTCCATCTCCGTCTAGTGTTAGGTTTGCACCCAGGGTTCGGTTTAGGGTTATGCCTGGGGTTAGGGTTGAGGAAACCACAATGCCAGGATCTCCGGAGTCACCTGAGCATGCGAAAGGCTGGCCAAGGTGGGCACAGCAAAGGCCAAGCCTTGCTCCTTCTTCTTTTTTCTTGGAATTCACCATAGCCTGATTTCCGGCTCCGCCTAGGGTCAGGGTTACGCCTAGGGTTCGCGTTATGCCTAGGGTTAGGGTTGACAAAACCACAAAGCCAGGAGCTCCAGGGACACTGACCATGCGGAAGGAAGGCCTAGGTGAGGGCAGCACAGCCCAAACCTTACTCCCTCTTCTTCTTCTTTCTGCTTGGAACTCGCCACAGCCCAATGCCTGATTTCTGGCTCAAATTAGGGTTAGGCTTCGGGTTACGCCTAGGGTTAGGGATGAGAAAACCAAAAAGCCAGGAGCTCCAGGGACACTGACCATGTGAAATGCATGCCAAGTTGAGCACGGCACAGCCAAAACCTTGCTCCCTCGTCCTCTTTCTGCTTGGAACTCACCATAGTCCAAGTCCCGATTTCCAGCTCCACCTAGGCTTAGGTTTAGTTTTACGCCTAGGGTTAGGGTTACGCCTAGGGTTAGGGTTGAGGAATCCACAAAGGCAGGAGCTCCAGGGACACTTGCCATGTGAAAGGCGGGACAAGTTGAGCACGACACAGCCAAAACCTTGCTCGCTCTTCTTCTTTCAGCTTGGAACTCGCCACAGCCCAATGCCCGATTTCTGGCTCGAACTAGGGTTAGGGTTCGGTTTATGCCTCGGGTTAGGGTTGAAAAAACCACAAAGGCAGGAGCTCCAGGGACACTGGCCATGCGACAGGTATGCCAAGATGAGCGCAGTACAGGCCAAACCTTGCTCGCTCTTCTTCTTTCTGCTTGGAACTCACCAAAGCCCAATGTCCGATTCCTGGTTAAAAAGCGGGTTAGGTTTAGGGTTATGCCTAGGGTTAGGGTTGAGGAAACAACAAAGCCAGGAGCTCCCGGCACACTGACCATGTGAAATGCATGCCAAGTTGAGTACGGCAAAGCCCAAACCTTGCTCGCTCTTCTTCTTTCTGCTTGGAACTCACCATAGTCCAAAGCCCGATTTCCAGCTCCACCTAGGCTTAGGTTTAGTTTTACGCCTAGGGTTAGGGTTAGGGTTACGCCTAGGGTTAGGGTTGAGGAATCCACAAAGGCAGGAGCTCCAGGGACACTTGCCATGCGAAAGGCATGCCAAGTTGAGCACAACACAGCCAAAACCTTGCTTGCTCTGCTTCTTTCAGCTTGGAACTCGCCACAGCCCAATTCCCGATTTCTGGCTCAAACTAGGGTTAGGTTTGGGGTTATGCCTCAGGTTAGGGTTGAGAAAACCACAAAGGCAGGAGCTCCAGGGACACTGACCATGTGACAGGCATGCCAAGATGAGCGCATCTTTGGCCGAACCTTGCTCCCTCGTCTTCTTTCAGCTTGGAACTCACCACTGCCCAAAGCCCGATTTCCAGCTCCAGCTAGGCTTAGGTTTACTCTTACGCCTAGGGTTAGGGTTAGGGTTATGCCTAGGGTTAGGGTTGAGGAATCCACAAAGGCAGGAGCTCCAGGGACACTGGCCATGCGAAAGGCAGGACAAGTTGAGCGCAGTATAGGCCAAACCTTGCTCGCTCTTCTTCTTTCAGCTCGGAACTCGCCACAGCCCAATGCCCGATTTCTGGCTCGAACTAGGGTTAGGGTTCGGTTTATGCCTCGGGTTAGGGTTGAAAAAACCACAAAGGCAGGAGCTCCAGAGACACTGGCCATGCGACAGGTATGCCAAGATGAGCGCAGTACAGGCCAAACCTTGCTCGCTCTTCTTTTTTCTGCTTGGAACTCACCAAAGCCCAATGCCCGATTCCTGGCTAAAAATAGGGTTAGGTTTAGGGTTATGCCTAGGGTTAGGGTTGAGGAAACAACAAAGCCAGGAGCTCCCGGCACACTGACCATGTGAAAGGCAGGACAAGTTGAGTACGGCAAAGCCCAAACCTTGCTCGCTCTTCTTCTTTCTGCTTGGAACTCACCATAGTCCAAAGCCCGATTTCCAGCTCCACCTAGGCTTAGGTTTAGTTTTACGCCTAGGGTTAGGGTTAGGGTTACGCCTAGGGTTAGGGTTGAGGAATCCACAAAGGCAGGAGCTCCAGGGACACTTGCAATGTGAAAGGCATGCCAAGTTGAGCACGACACAGCCAAAACCTTGCTCGCTCTTCTTCTTTCTGCTTTTAAGTCGCCACAGCCCAAAATGCGATTTCCATCTCCGTCTAGTGTTAGGTTTGCACCCAGGGTTCGGTTTAGGGTTATGCCTGGGGTTAGGGTTGAGGAAACCACAATGCCAGGATCTCCGGAGTCACCTGAGCATGCGAAAGGCTGGCCAAGGTGGGCACAGCAAAGGCCAAGCCTTGCTCCTTCTTCTTTTTTCTTGGAATTCACCATAGCCTGATTTCCGGCTCCGCCTAGGGTCAGGGTTACGCCTAGGGTTCGCGTTATGCCTAGGGTTAGGGTTGACAAAACCACAAAGCCAGGAGCTCCAGGGACACTGACCATGCGGAAGGAAGGCCTAGGTGAGGGCAGCACAGCCCAAACCTTACTCCCTCTTCTTCTTCTTTCTGCTTGGAACTCGCCACAGCCCAATGCCTGATTTCTGGCTCAAATTAGGGTTAGGCTTCGGGTTACGCCTAGGGTTAGGGATGAGAAAACCAAAAAGCCAGGAGCTCCAGGGACACTGACCATGTGAAATGCATGCCAAGTTGAGCACGGCACAGCCAAAACCTTGCTCCCTCGTCCTCTTTCTGCTTGGAACTCACCATAGTCCAAAGCCCGATTTCCAGCTCCACCTAGGCTTAGGTTTAGTTTTACGCCTAGGGTTAGGGTTACGCCTAGGGTTAGGGTTGAGGAATCCACAAAGGCAGGAGCTCCAGGGACACAGGCCATGTGAAAGGCAGGACAAGTTGAGCACGACACAGCCAAAACCTTGCTCGCTCTTCCTCTTTCAGCTTGGAACTCGCCACAGCCCAATGCCCGATTTCTGGCTTAAACTAGGGTTAGGTTTGGGGTTATGCCTAGGGTTAGGGTTGAGAAAACCACAAAGCCAGGAGCTCCAGGGACACTGGCCATGCGAAAGGCAGGACAAGTTGAGCGCAGTACAGGCCAAACCTTGCTCGCTCTTCTTCTTTCAGCTCCGAACTCGCCACAGCCCAATGCCCGATTTCTGGCTCGAACTAGGGTTAGGGTTCGGTTTATGCCTCGGGTTAGGGTTGAAAAAACCACAAAGGCAGGAGCTCCAGGGACACTGGCCATGCGACAGGTATGCCAAGATGAGCGCAGTACAGGCCAAACCTTGCTCGCTCTTCTTCTTTCTGCTTGGAACTCACCAAAGCCCAATGTCCGATTCCTGGTTAAAAATAGGGTTAGGTTTAGGGTTATGCCTAGGGTTAAGGTTGAGGAAACAACAAAGCCAGGAGCTCCCGGCACACTGACCATGTGAAATGCATGCCAAGTTGAGTACGGCAAAGCCCAAACCTTGCTCGCTCTTCTTCTTTCTGCTTGGAACTCACCATAGTCCAAAGCCCGATTTCCAGCTCCACCTAGGCTTAGGTTTAGTTTTACGCCTAGGGTTAGGGTTAGGGTTACGCCTAGGGTTAGGGTTGAGGAATCCACAAAGGCAGGAGCTCCAGGGACACTTGCCATGCGAAAGGCATGCCAAGTTGAGCACAACACAGCCAAAACCTTGCTTGCTCTGCTTCTTTCAGCTTGGAACTCGCCACAGCCCAATTCCCGATTTCTGGCTCAAACTAGGGTTAGGTTTGGGGTTATGCCTCAGGTTAGGGTTGAGAAAACCACAAAGGCAGGAGCTCCAGGGACACTGACCATGTGACAGGCATGCCAAGATGAGCGCATCTTTGGCCGAACCTTGCTCCCTCGTCTTCTTTCAGCTTGGAACTCACCACTGCCCAAAGCCCGATTTCCAGCTCCAGCTAGGCTTAGGTTTACTCTTACGCCTAGGGTTAGGGTTAGGGTTATGCCTAGGGTTAGGGTTGAGGAATCCACAAAGGCAGGAGCTCCAGGGACACTGGCCATGCGAAAGGCAGGACAAGTTGAGCGCAGTATAGGCCAAACCTTGCTCGCTCTTCTTCTTTCAGCTCGGAACTCGCCACAGCCCAATGCCCGATTTCTGGCTCGAACTAGGGTTAGGGTTCGGTTTATGCCTCGGGTTAGGGTTGAAAAAACCACAAAGGCAGGAGCTCCAGAGACACTGGCCATGCGACAGGTATGCCAAGATGAGCGCAGTACAGGCCAAACCTTGCTCGCTCTTCTTTTTTCTGCTTGGAACTCACCAAAGCCCAATGCCCGATTCCTGGCTAAAAATAGGGTTAGGTTTAGGGTTATGCCTAGGGTTAGGGTTGAGGAAACAACAAAGCCAGGAGCTCCCGGCACACTGACCATGTGAAAGGCAGGAGAAGTTGAGTACGGCAAAGCCCAAACCTTGCTCGCTCTTCTTCTTTCTGCTTGGAACTCACCATAGTCCAAAGCCCGATTTCCAGCTCCACCTAGGCTTAGGTTTAGTTTTACGCCTAGGGTTAGGGTTAGGGTTACGCCTAGGGTTAGGGTTGAGGAATCCACAAAGGCAGGAGCTCCAGGGACACTTGCAATGTGAAAGGCATGCCAAGTTGAGCACGACACAGCCAAAACCTTGCTCGCTCTTCTTCTTTCTGCTTTTAAGTCGCCACAGCCCAAAATGCGATTTCCATCTCCGTCTAGTGTTAGGTTTGCACCCAGGGTTCGGTTTAGGGTTATGCCTGGGGTTAGGGTTGAGGAAACCACAATGCCAGGATCTCCGGAGTCACCTGAGCATGCGAAAGGCTGGCCAAGGTGGGCACAGCAAAGGCCAAGCCTTGCTCCTTCTTCTTTTTTCTTGGAATTCACCATAGCCTGATTTCCGGCTCCGCCTAGGGTCAGGGTTACGCCTAGGGTTCGCGTTATGCCTAGGGTTAGGGTTGACAAAACCACAAAGCCAGGAGCTCCAGGGACACTGACCATGCGGAAGGAAGGCCTAGGTGAGGGCAGCACAGCCCAAACCTTACTCCCTCTTCTTCTTCTTTCTGCTTGGAACTCGCCACAGCCCAATGCCTGATTTCTGGCTCAAATTAGGGTTAGGCTTCGGGTTACGCCTAGGGTTAGGGATGAGAAAACCAAAAAGCCAGGAGCTCCAGGGACACTGACCATGTGAAATGCATGCCAAGTTGAGCACGGCACAGCCAAAACCTTGCTCCCTCGTCCTCTTTCTGCTTGGAACTCACCATAGTCCAAAGCCCGATTTCCAGCTCCACCTAGGCTTAGGTTTAGTTTTACGCCTAGGGTTAGGGTTACGCCTAGGGTTAGGGTTGAGGAATCCACAAAGGCAGGAGCTCCAGGGACACAGGCCATGTGAAAGGCAGGACAAGTTGAGCACGACACAGCCAAAACCTTGCTCGCTCTTCCTCTTTCAGCTTGGAACTCGCCACAGCCCAATGCCCGATTTCTGGCTTAAACTAGGGTTAGGTTTGGGGTTATGCCTAGGGTTAGGGTTGAGAAAACCACAAAGCCAGGAGCTCCAGGGACACTGGCCATGCGAAAGGCAGGACAAGTTGAGCGCAGTACAGGCCAAACCTTGCTCGCTCTTCTTCTTTCAGCTCCGAACTCGCCACAGCCCAATGCCCGATTTCTGGCTCGAACTAGGGTTAGGGTTCGGTTTATGCCTCGGGTTAGGGTTGAAAAAACCACAAAGGCAGGAGCTCCAGGGACACTGGCCATGCGACAGGTATGCCAAGATGAGCGCAGTACAGGCCAAACCTTGCTCGCTCTTCTTCTTTCTGCTTGGAACTCACCAAAGCCCAATGTCCGATTCCTGGTTAAAAATAGGGTTAGGTTTAGGGTTATGCCTAGGGTTAAGGTTGAGGAAACAACAAAGCCAGGAGCTCCCGGCACACTGACCATGTGAAAGGCAGGAGAAGTTGAGTACGGCAAAGCCCAAACCTTGCTCGCTCTTCTTCTTTCTGCTTGGAACTCACCATAGTCCAAAGCCCGATTTCCAGCTCCACCTAGGCTTAGGTTTAGTTTTACGCCTAGGGTTAGGGTTAGGGTTACGCCTAGGGTTAGGGTTGAGGAATCCACAAAGGCAGGAGCTCCAGGGACACTTGCCATGCGAAAGGCATGCCAAGTTGAGCACAACACAGCCAAAACCTTGCTCGCTCTGCTTCTTTCAGCTTGGAACTCGCCACAGCCCAATTCCCGATTTCTGGCTCGAACTAGGGTTAGGGTTCGGGTTATGCCTCAGGTTAGGGTTGAGAAAACCACAAAGGCAGGAGCTCCAGGGACACTGGCCATGCGAAAGGCAGGACAAGTTGAGCGCAGTACAGGCCAAACCTTGCTCCCTCTCCTTCTTTCAGCTCCGAACTCGCCACAGCACAATGCCCGATTTCTGGCTTAAACTAGGTTTAGGGTTCGGTTTATGCCTCGGGTTAGGGTTGAAAAAACCACAAAGGCAGGAGCTCCAGAGACACTGGCCATGCGACAGGTATGCCAAGATGATCGCAGTACAGGCCAAACCTTGCTCGCTCTTCTTCTTTCTGCTTGGAACTCACCAAAGCCCAATGTCCGATTCCTGGTTAAAAAGCGGGTTAGGTTTAGGGTTATGCCTAGGGTTAGGGTTGAGGAAACAACAAAGCCAGGAGCTCCCGGCACACTGACCATGTGAAAGGCAGGACAAGTTGAGTACGGCAAAGCCCAAACCTTGCTCGCTCTTCTTCTTTCTGCTTGGAACTCACCATAGTCCAAAGCCCGATTTCCAGCTCCACCTAGGCTTAGGTTTAGTTTTACGCCTAGGGTTAGGGTTAGGGTTACGCCTAGGGTTAGGGTTGAGGAATCCACAAAGGCAGGAGCTCCAGGGACACTTGCCATGCGAAAGGCATGCCAAGTTGAGCACAACACAGCCAAAACCTTGCTTGCTCTGCTTCTTTCAGCTTGGAACTCGCCACAGCCCAATTCCCGATTTCTGGCTCAAACTAGGGTTAGGTTTGGGGTTATGCCTCAGGTTAGGGTTGAGAAAACCACAAAGGCAGGAGCTCCAGGGACACTGACCATGTGACAGGCATGCCAAGATGAGCGCATCTTTGGCCGAACCTTGCTCCCTCGTCTTCTTTCAGCTTGGAACTCACCACTGCCCAAAGCCCGATTTCCAGCTCCAGCTAGGCTTAGGTTTACTCTTACGCCTAGGGTTAGGGTTAGGGTTATGCCTAGGGTTAGGGTTGAGGAATCCACAAAGGCAGGAGCTCCAGGGACACTGGCCATGCGAAAGGCAGGACAAGTTGAGCGCAGTATAGGCCAAACCTTGCTCGCTCTTCTTCTTTCAGCTCGGAACTCGCCACAGCCCAATGCCCGATTTCTGGCTCGAACTAGGGTTAGGGTTCGGTTTATGCCTCGGGTTAGGGTTGAAAAAACCACAAAGGCAGGAGCTCCAGAGACACTGGCCATGCGACAGGTATGCCAAGATGAGCGCAGTACAGGCCAAACCTTGCTCGCTCTTCTTTTTTCTGCTTGGAACTCACCAAAGCCCAATGCCCGATTCCTGGCTAAAAATAGGGTTAGGTTTAGGGTTATGCCTAGGGTTAGGGTTGAGGAAACAACAAAGCCAGGAGCTCCCGGCACACTGACCATGTGAAAGGCAGGAGAAGTTGAGTACGGCAAAGCCCAAACCTTGCTCGCTCTTCTTCTTTCTGCTTGGAACTCACCATAGTCCAAAGCCCGATTTCCAGCTCCACCTAGGCTTAGGTTTAGTTTTACGCCTAGGGTTAGGGTTAGGGTTACGCCTAGGGTTAGGGTTGAGGAATCCACAAAGGCAGGAGCTCCAGGGACACTTGCAATGTGAAAGGCATGCCAAGTTGAGCACGACACAGCCAAAACCTTGCTCGCTCTTCTTCTTTCTGCTTTTAAGTCGCCACAGCCCAAAATGCGATTTCCATCTCCGTCTAGTGTTAGGTTTGCACCCAGGGTTCGGTTTAGGGTTATGCCTGGGGTTAGGGTTGAGGAAACCACAATGCCAGGATCTCCGGAGTCACCTGAGCATGCGAAAGGCTGGCCAAGGTGGGCACAGCAAAGGCCAAGCCTTGCTCCTTCTTCTTTTTTCTTGGAATTCACCATAGCCTGATTTCCGGCTCCGCCTAGGGTCAGGGTTACGCCTAGGGTTCGCATTATGCCTAGGGTTAGGGTTGACAAAACCACAAAGCCAGGAGCTCCAGGGACACTGACCATGCGGAAGGAAGGCCTAGGTGAGGGCAGCACAGCCCAAACCTTACTCCCTCTTCTTCTTCTTTCTGCTTGGAACTCGCCACAGCCCAATGCCTGATTTCTGGCTCAAATTAGGGTTAGGCTTCGGGTTACGCCTAGGGTTAGGGATGAGAAAACCAAAAAGCCAGGAGCTCCAGGGACACTGACCATGTGAAATGCATGCCAAGTTGAGCACGGCACAGCCAAAACCTTGCTCCCTCGTCCTCTTTCTGCTTGGAACTCACCATAGTCCAAAGCCCGATTTCCAGCTCCACCTAGGCTTAGGTTTAGTTTTACGCCTAGGGTTAGGGTTACGCCTAGGGTTAGGGTTGAGGAATCCACAAAGGCAGGAGCTCCAGGGACACAGGCCATGTGAAAGGCAGGACAAGTTGAGCACGACACAGCCAAAACCTTGCTCGCTCTTCCTCTTTCAGCTTGGAACTCGCCACAGCCCAATGCCCGATTTCTGGCTTAAACTAGGGTTAGGTTTGGGGTTATGCCTAGGGTTAGGGTTGAGAAAACCACAAAGCCAGGAGCTCCAGGGACACTGGCCATGCGAAAGGCAGGACAAGTTGAGCGCAGTACAGGCCAAACCTTGCTCGCTCTTCTTCTTTCAGCTCCGAACTCGCCACAGCCCAATGCCCGATTTCTGGCTCGAACTAGGGTTAGGGTTCGGTTTATGCCTCGGGTTAGGGTTGAAAAAACCACAAAGGCAGGAGCTCCAGGGACACTGGCCATGCGACAGGTATGCCAAGATGAGCGCAGTACAGGCCAAACCTTGCTCGCTCTTCTTCTTTCTGCTTGGAACTCACCAAAGCCCAATGTCCGATTCCTGGTTAAAAAGCGGGTTAGGTTTAGGGTTATGCCTAGGGTTAGGGTTGAGGAAACAACAAAGCCAGGAGCTCCCGGCACACTGACCATGTGAAATGCATGCCAAGTTGAGTACGGCAAAGCCCAAACCTTGCTCGCTCTTCTTCTTTCTGCTTGGAACTCACCATAGTCCAAAGCCCGATTTCCAGCTCCACCTAGGCTTAGGTTTAGTTTTACGCCTAGGGTTAGGGTTAGGGTTACGCCTAGGGTTAGGGTTGAGGAATCCACAAAGGCAGGAGCTCCAGGGACACTTGCCATGCGAAAGGCATGCCAAGTTGAGCACAACACAGCCAAAACCTTGCTTGCTCTGCTTCTTTCAGCTTGGAACTCGCCACAGCCCAATTCCCGATTTCTGGCTCAAACTAGGGTTAGGTTTGGGGTTATGCCTCAGGTTAGGGTTGAGAAAACCACAAAGGCAGGAGCTCCAGGGACACTGACCATGTGACAGGCATGCCAAGATGAGCGCATCTTTGGCCGAACCTTGCTCCCTCGTCTTCTTTCAGCTTGGAACTCACCACTGCCCAAAGCCCGATTTCCAGCTCCAGCTAGGCTTAGGTTTACTCTTACGCCTAGGGTTAGGGTTAGGGTTATGCCTAGGGTTAGGGTTGAGGAATCCACAAAGGCAGGAGCTCCAGGGACACTGGCCATGCGAAAGGCAGGACAAGTTGAGCGCAGTATAGGCCAAACCTTGCTCGCTCTTCTTCTTTCAGCTCGGAACTCGCCACAGCCCAATGCCCGATTTCTGGCTCGAACTAGGGTTAGGGTTCGGTTTATGCCTCGGGTTAGGGTTGAAAAAACCACAAAGGCAGGAGCTCCAGAGACACTGGCCATGCGACAGGTATGCCAAGATGAGCGCAGTACAGGCCAAACCTTGCTCGCTCTTCTTTTTTCTGCTTGGAACTCACCAAAGCCCAATGCCCGATTCCTGGCTAAAAATAGGGTTAGGTTTAGGGTTATGCCTAGGGTTAGGGTTGAGGAAACAACAAAGCCAGGAGCTCCCGGCACACTGACCATGTGAAAGGCAGGAGAAGTTGAGTACGGCAAAGCCCAAACCTTGCTCGCTCTTCTTCTTTCTGCTTGGAACTCACCATAGTCCAAAGCCCGATTTCCAGCTCCACCTAGGCTTAGGTTTAGTTTTACGCCTAGGGTTAGGGTTAGGGTTACGCCTAGGGTTAGGGTTGAGGAATCCACAAAGGCAGGAGCTCCAGGGACACTTGCAATGTGAAAGGCATGCCAAGTTGAGCACGACACAGCCAAAACCTTGCTCGCTCTTCTTCTTTCTGCTTTTAAGTCGCCACAGCCCAAAATGCGATTTCCATCTCCGTCTAGTGTTAGGTTTGCACCCAGGGTTCGGTTTAGGGTTATGCCTGGGGTTAGGGTTGAGGAAACCACAATGCCAGGATCTCCGGAGTCACCTGAGCATGCGAAAGGCTGGCCAAGGTGGGCACAGCAAAGGCCAAGCCTTGCTCCTTCTTCTTTTTTCTTGGAATTCACCATAGCCTGATTTCCGGCTCCGCCTAGGGTCAGGGTTACGCCTAGGGTTCGCGTTATGCCTAGGGTTAGGGTTGACAAAACCACAAAGCCAGGAGCTCCAGGGACACTGACCATGCGGAAGGAAGGCCTAGGTGAGGGCAGCACAGCCCAAACCTTACTCCCTCTTCTTCTTCTTTCTGCTTGGAACTCGCCACAGCCCAATGCCTGATTTCTGGCTCAAATTAGGGTTAGGCTTCGGGTTACGCCTAGGGTTAGGGATGAGAAAACCAAAAAGCCAGGAGCTCCAGGGACACTGACCATGTGAAATGCATGCCAAGTTGAGCACGGCACAGCCAAAACCTTGCTCCCTCGTCCTCTTTCTGCTTGGAACTCACCATAGTCCAAAGCCCGATTTCCAGCTCCACCTAGGCTTAGGTTTAGTTTTACGCCTAGGGTTAGGGTTACGCCTAGGGTTAGGGTTGAGGAATCCACAAAGGCAGGAGCTCCAGGGACACAGGCCATGTGAAAGGCAGGACAAGTTGAGCACGACACAGCCAAAACCTTGCTCGCTCTTCCTCTTTCAGCTTGGAACTCGCCACAGCCCAATGCCCGATTTCTGGCTTAAACTAGGGTTAGGTTTGGGGTTATGCCTAGGGTTAGGGTTGAGAAAACCACAAAGCCAGGAGCTCCAGGGACACTGGCCATGCGAAAGGCAGGACAAGTTGAGCGCAGTACAGGCCAAACCTTGCTCGCTCTTCTTCTTTCAGCTCCGAACTCGCCACAGCCCAATGCCCGATTTCTGGCTCGAACTAGGGTTAGGGTTCGGTTTATGCCTCGGGTTAGGGTTGAAAAAACCACAAAGGCAGGAGCTCCAGGGACACTGGCCATGCGACAGGTATGCCAAGATGAGCGCAGTACAGGCCAAACCTTGCTCGCTCTTCTTCTTTCTGCTTGGAACTCACCAAAGCCCAATGTCCGATTCCTGGTTAAAAAGCGGGTTAGGTTTAGGGTTATGCCTAGGGTTAGGGTTGAGGAAACAACAAAGCCAGGAGCTCCCGGCACACTGACCATGTGAAATGCATGCCAAGTTGAGTACGGCAAAGCCCAAACCTTGCTCGCTCTTCTTCTTTCTGCTTGGAACTCACCATAGTCCAAAGCCCGATTTCCAGCTCCACCTAGGCTTAGGTTTAGTTTTACGCCTAGGGTTAGGGTTAGGGTTACGCCTAGGGTTAGGGTTGAGGAATCCACAAAGGCAGGAGCTCCAGGGACACTTGCCATGCGAAAGGCATGCCAAGTTGAGCACAACACAGCCAAAACCTTGCTTGCTCTGCTTCTTTCAGCTTGGAACTCGCCACAGCCCAATTCCCGATTTCTGGCTCAAACTAGGGTTAGGTTTGGGGTTATGCCTCAGGTTAGGGTTGAGAAAACCACAAAGGCAGGAGCTCCAGGGACACTGACCATGTGACAGGCATGCCAAGATGAGCGCATCTTTGGCCGAACCTTGCTCCCTCGTCTTCTTTCAGCTTGGAACTCACCACTGCCCAAAGCCCGATTTCCAGCTCCAGCTAGGCTTAGGTTTACTCTTACGCCTAGGGTTAGGGTTAGGGTTATGCCTAGGGTTAGGGTTGAGGAATCCACAAAGGCAGGAGCTCCAGGGACACTGGCCATGCGAAAGGCAGGACAAGTTGAGCGCAGTATAGGCCAAACCTTGCTCGCTCTTCTTCTTTCAGCTCGGAACTCGCCACAGCCCAATGCCCGATTTCTGGCTCGAACTAGGGTTAGGGTTCGGTTTATGCCTCGGGTTAGGGTTGAAAAAACCACAAAGGCAGGAGCTCCAGAGACACTGGCCATGCGACAGGTATGCCAAGATGAGCGCAGTACAGGCCAAACCTTGCTCGCTCTTCTTTTTTCTGCTTGGAACTCACCAAAGCCCAATGCCCGATTCCTGGCTAAAAATAGGGTTAGGTTTAGGGTTATGCCTAGGGTTAGGGTTGAGGAAACAACAAAGCCAGGAGCTCCCGGCACACTGACCATGTGAAAGGCAGGACAAGTTGAGTACGGCAAAGCCCAAACCTTGCTCGCTCTTCTTCTTTCTGCTTGGAACTCACCATAGTCCAAAGCCCGATTTCCAGCTCCACCTAGGCTTAGGTTTAGTTTTACGCCTAGGGTTAGGGTTAGGGTTACGCCTAGGGTTAGGGTTGAGGAATCCACAAAGGCAGGAGCTCCAGGGACACTTGCAATGTGAAAGGCATGCCAAGTTGAGCACGACACAGCCAAAACCTTGCTCGCTCTTCTTCTTTCTGCTTTTAAGTCGCCACAGCCCAAAATGCGATTTCCATCTCCGTCTAGTGTTAGGTTTGCACCCAGGGTTCGGTTTAGGGTTATGCCTGGGGTTAGGGTTGAGGAAACCACAATGCCAGGATCTCCGGAGTCACCTGAGCATGCGAAAGGCTGGCCAAGGTGGGCACAGCAAAGGCCAAGCCTTGCTCCTTCTTCTTTTTTCTTGGAATTCACCATAGCCTGATTTCCGGCTCCGCCTAGGGTCAGGGTTACGCCTAGGGTTCGCGTTATGCCTAGGGTTAGGGTTGACAAAACCACAAAGCCAGGAGCTCCAGGGACACTGACCATGCGGAAGGAAGGCCTAGGTGAGGGCAGCACAGCCCAAACCTTACTCCCTCTTCTTCTTCTTTCTGCTTGGAACTCGCCACAGCCCAATGCCTGATTTCTGGCTCAAATTAGGGTTAGGCTTCGGGTTACGCCTAGGGTTAGGGATGAGAAAACCAAAAAGCCAGGAGCTCCAGGGACACTGACCATGTGAAATGCATGCCAAGTTGAGCACGGCACAGCCAAAACCTTGCTCCCTCGTCCTCTTTCTGCTTGGAACTCACCATAGTCCAAAGCCCGATTTCCAGCTCCACCTAGGCTTAGGTTTAGTTTTACGCCTAGGGTTAGGGTTACGCCTAGGGTTAGGGTTGAGGAATCCACAAAGGCAGGAGCTCCAGGGACACAGGCCATGTGAAAGGCAGGACAAGTTGAGCACGACACAGCCAAAACCTTGCTCGCTCTTCCTCTTTCAGCTTGGAACTCGCCACAGCCCAATGCCCGATTTCTGGCTTAAACTAGGGTTAGGTTTGGGGTTATGCCTAGGGTTAGGGTTGAGAAAACCACAAAGCCAGGAGCTCCAGGGACACTGGCCATGCGAAAGGCAGGACAAGTTGAGCGCAGTACAGGCCAAACCTTGCTCGCTCTTCTTCTTTCAGCTCCGAACTCGCCACAGCCCAATGCCCGATTTCTGGCTCGAACTAGGGTTAGGGTTCGGTTTATGCCTCGGGTTAGGGTTGAAAAAACCACAAAGGCAGGAGCTCCAGGGACACTGGCCATGCGACAGGTATGCCAAGATGAGCGCAGTACAGGCCAAACCTTGCTCGCTCTTCTTCTTTCTGCTTGGAACTCACCAAAGCCCAATGTCCGATTCCTGGTTAAAAATAGGGTTAGGTTTAGGGTTATGCCTAGGGTTAAGGTTGAGGAAACAACAAAGCCAGGAGCTCCCGGCACACTGACCATGTGAAAGGCAGGAGAAGTTGAGTACGGCAAAGCCCAAACCTTGCTCGCTCTTCTTCTTTCTGCTTGGAACTCACCATAGTCCAAAGCCCGATTTCCAGCTCCACCTAGGCTTAGGTTTAGTTTTACGCCTAGGGTTAGGGTTAGGGTTACGCCTAGGGTTAGGGTTGAGGAATCCACAAAGGCAGGAGCTCCAGGGACACTTGCCATGCGAAAGGCATGCCAAGTTGAGCACAACACAGCCAAAACCTTGCTCGCTCTGCTTCTTTCAGCTTGGAACTCGCCACAGCCCAATTCCCGATTTCTGGCTCGAACTAGGGTTAGGGTTCGGGTTATGCCTCAGGTTAGGGTTGAGAAAACCACAAAGGCAGGAGCTCCAGGGACACTGGCCATGCGAAAGGCAGGACAAGTTGAGCGCAGTACAGGCCAAACCTTGCTCCCTCTCCTTCTTTCAGCTCCGAACTCGCCACAGCACAATGCCCGATTTCTGGCTTAAACTAGGTTTAGGGTTCGGTTTATGCCTCGGGTTAGGGTTGAAAAAACCACAAAGGCAGGAGCTCCAGAGACACTGGCCATGCGACAGGTATGCCAAGATGATCGCAGTACAGGCCAAACCTTGCTCGCTCTTCTTCTTTCTGCTTGGAACTCACCAAAGCCCAATGTCCGATTCCTGGTTAAAAAGCGGGTTAGGTTTAGGGTTATGCCTAGGGTTAGGGTTGAGGAAACAACAAAGCCAGGAGCTCCCGGCACACTGACCATGTGAAAGGCAGGACAAGTTGAGTACGGCAAAGCCCAAACCTTGCTCGCTCTTCTTCTTTCTGCTTGGAACTCACCATAGTCCAAAGCCCGATTTCCAGCTCCACCTAGGCTTAGGTTTAGTTTTACGCCTAGGGTTAGGGTTAGGGTTACGCCTAGGGTTAGGGTTGAGGAATCCACAAAGGCAGGAGCTCCAGGGACACTTGCCATGCGAAAGGCATGCCAAGTTGAGCACAACACAGCCAAAACCTTGCTTGCTCTGCTTCTTTCAGCTTGGAACTCGCCACAGCCCAATTCCCGATTTCTGGCTCAAACTAGGGTTAGGTTTGGGGTTATGCCTCAGGTTAGGGTTGAGAAAACCACAAAGCCAGGAGCTCCAGGGACACTGACCATGTGACAGGCATGCCAAGATGAGCGCATCTTTGGCCGAACCTTGCTCCCTCGTCTTCTTTCAGCTTGGAACTCACCACTGCCCAAAGCCCGATTTCCAGCTCCAGCTAGGCTTAGGTTTACTCTTACGCCTAGGGTTAGGGTTAGGGTTATGCCTAGGGTTAGGGTTGAGGAATCCACAAAGGCAGGAGCTCCAGGGACACTGGCCATGCGAAAGGCAGGACAAGTTGAGCGCAGTATAGGCCAAACCTTGCTCGCTCTTCTTCTTTCAGCTCGGAACTCGCCACAGCCCAATGCCCGATTTCTGGCTCGAACTAGGGTTAGGGTTCGGTTTATGCCTCGGGTTAGGGTTGAAAAAACCACAAAGGCAGGAGCTCCAGAGACACTGGCCATGCGACAGGTATGCCAAGATGAGCGCAGTACAGGCCAAACCTTGCTCGCTCTTCTTTTTTCTGCTTGGAACTCACCAAAGCCCAATGCCCGATTCCTGGCTAAAAATAGGGTTAGGTTTAGGGTTATGCCTAGGGTTAGGGTTGAGGAAACAACAAAGCCAGGAGCTCCCGGCACACTGACCATGTGAAAGGCAGGAGAAGTTGAGTACGGCAAAGCCCAAACCTTGCTCGCTCTTCTTCTTTCTGCTTGGAACTCACCATAGTCCAAAGCCCGATTTCCAGCTCCACCTAGGCTTAGGTTTAGTTTTACGCCTAGGGTTAGTGTTAGGGTTACGCCTAGGGTTAGGGTTGAGGAATCCACAAAGGCAGGAGCTCCAGGGACACTTGCAATGTGAAAGGCATGCCAAGTTGAGCACGACACAGCCAAAACCTTGCTCGCTCTTCTTCTTTCTGCTTTTAAGTCGCCACAGCCCAAAATGCGATTTCCATCTCCGTCTAGTGTTAGGTTTGCACCCAGGGTTCGGTTTAGGGTTATGCCTGGGGTTAGGGTTGAGGAAACCACAATGCCAGGATCTCCGGAGTCACCTGAGCATGCGAAAGGCTGGCCAAGGTGGGCACAGCAAAGGCCAAGCCTTGCTCCTTCTTCTTTTTTCTTGGAATTCACCATAGCCTGATTTCCGGCTCCGCCTAGGGTCAGGGTTACGCCTAGGGTTCGCGTTATGCCTAGGGTTAGGGTTGACAAAACCACAAAGCCAGGAGCTCCAGGGACACTGACCATGCGGAAGGAAGGCCTAGGTGAGGGCAGCACAGCCCAAACCTTACTCCCTCTTCTTCTTCTTTCTGCTTGGAACTCGCCACAGCCCAATGCCTGATTTCTGGCTCAAATTAGGGTTAGGCTTCGGGTTACGCCTAGGGTTAGGGATGAGAAAACCAAAAAGCCAGGAGCTCCAGGGACACTGACCATGTGAAATGCATGCCAAGTTGAGCACGGCACAGCCAAAACCTTGCTCCCTCGTCCTCTTTCTGCTTGGAACTCACCATAGTCCAAAGCCCGATTTCCAGCTCCACCTAGGCTTAGGTTTAGTTTTACGCCTAGGGTTAGGGTTACGCCTAGGGTTAGGGTTGAGGAATCCACAAAGGCAGGAGCTCCAGGGACACAGGCCATGTGAAAGGCAGGACAAGTTGAGCACGACACAGCCAAAACCTTGCTCGCTCTTCCTCTTTCAGCTTGGAACTCGCCACAGCCCAATGCCCGATTTCTGGCTTAAACTAGGGTTAGGTTTGGGGTTATGCCTAGGGTTAGGGTTGAGAAAACCACAAAGCCAGGAGCTCCAGGGACACTGGCCATGCGAAAGGCAGGACAAGTTGAGCGCAGTACAGGCCAAACCTTGCTCGCTCTTCTTCTTTCAGCTCCGAACTCGCCACAGCCCAATGCCCGATTTCTGGCTCGAACTAGGGTTAGGGTTCGGTTTATGCCTCGGGTTAGGGTTGAAAAAACCACAAAGGCAGGAGCTCCAGGGACACTGGCCATGCGACAGGTATGCCAAGATGAGCGCAGTACAGGCCAAACCTTGCTCGCTCTTCTTCTTTCTGCTTGGAACTCACCAAAGCCCAATGTCCGATTCCTGGTTAAAAAGCGGGTTAGGTTTAGGGTTATGCCTAGGGTTAGGGTTGAGGAAACAACAAAGCCAGGAGCTCCCGGCACACTGACCATGTGAAATGCATGCCAAGTTGAGTACGGCAAAGCCCAAACCTTGCTCGCTCTTCTTCTTTCTGCTTGGAACTCACCATAGTCCAAAGCCCGATTTCCAGCTCCACCTAGGCTTAGGTTTAGTTTTACGCCTAGGGTTAGGGTTAGGGTTACGCCTAGGGTTAGGGTTGAGGAATCCACAAAGGCAGGAGCTCCAGGGACACTTGCCATGCGAAAGGCATGCCAAGTTGAGCACAACACAGCCAAAACCTTGCTTGCTCTGCTTCTTTCAGCTTGGAACTCGCCACAGCCCAATTCCCGATTTCTGGCTCAAACTAGGGTTAGGTTTGGGGTTATGCCTCAGGTTAGGGTTGAGAAAACCACAAAGGCAGGAGCTCCAGGGACACTGACCATGTGACAGGCATGCCAAGATGAGCGCATCTTTGGCCGAACCTTGCTCCCTCGTCTTCTTTCAGCTTGGAACTCACCACTGCCCAAAGCCCGATTTCCAGCTCCAGCTAGGCTTAGGTTTACTCTTACGCCTAGGGTTAGGGTTAGGGTTATGCCTAGGGTTAGGGTTGAGGAATCCACAAAGGCAGGAGCTCCAGGGACACTGGCCATGCGAAAGGCAGGACAAGTTGAGCGCAGTATAGGCCAAACCTTGCTCGCTCTTCTTCTTTCAGCTCGGAACTCGCCACAGCCCAATGCCCGATTTCTGGCTCGAACTAGGGTTAGGGTTCGGTTTATGCCTCGGGTTAGGGTTGAAAAAACCACAAAGGCAGGAGCTCCAGAGACACTGGCCATGCGACAGGTATGCCAAGATGAGCGCAGTACAGGCCAAACCTTGCTCGCTCTTCTTTTTTCTGCTTGGAACTCACCAAAGCCCAATGCCCGATTCCTGGCTAAAAATAGGGTTAGGTTTAGGGTTATGCCTAGGGTTAGGGTTGAGGAAACAACAAAGCCAGGAGCTCCCGGCACACTGACCATGTGAAAGGCAGGACAAGTTGAGTACGGCAAAGCCCAAACCTTGCTCGCTCTTCTTCTTTCTGCTTGGAACTCACCATAGTCCAAAGCCCGATTTCCAGCTCCACCTAGGCTTAGGTTTAGTTTTACGCCTAGGGTTAGGGTTAGGGTTACGCCTAGGGTTAGGGTTGAGGAATCCACAAAGGCAGGAGCTCCAGGGACACTTGCAATGTGAAAGGCATGCCAAGTTGAGCACGACACAGCCAAAACCTTGCTCGCTCTTCTTCTTTCTGCTTTTAAGTCGCCACAGCCCAAAATGCGATTTCCATCTCCGTCTAGTGTTAGGTTTGCACCCAGGGTTCGGTTTAGGGTTATGCCTGGGGTTAGGGTTGAGGAAACCACAATGCCAGGATCTCCGGAGTCACCTGAGCATGCGAAAGGCTGGCCAAGGTGGGCACAGCAAAGGCCAAGCCTTGCTCCTTCTTCTTTTTTCTTGGAATTCACCATAGCCTGATTTCCGGCTCCGCCTAGGGTCAGGGTTACGCCTAGGGTTCGCGTTATGCCTAGGGTTAGGGTTGACAAAACCACAAAGCCAGGAGCTCCAGGGACACTGACCATGCGGAAGGAAGGCCTAGGTGAGGGCAGCACAGCCCAAACCTTACTCCCTCTTCTTCTTCTTTCTGCTTGGAACTCGCCACAGCCCAATGCCTGATTTCTGGCTCAAATTAGGGTTAGGCTTCGGGTTACGCCTAGGGTTAGGGATGAGAAAACCAAAAAGCCAGGAGCTCCAGGGACACTGACCATGTGAAATGCATGCCAAGTTGAGCACGGCACAGCCAAAACCTTGCTCCCTCGTCCTCTTTCTGCTTGGAACTCACCATAGTCCAAAGCCCGATTTCCAGCTCCACCTAGGCTTAGGTTTAGTTTTACGCCTAGGGTTAGGGTTACGCCTAGGGTTAGGGTTGAGGAATCCACAAAGGCAGGAGCTCCAGGGACACAGGCCATGTGAAAGGCAGGACAAGTTGAGCACGACACAGCCAAAACCTTGCTCGCTCTTCCTCTTTCAGCTTGGAACTCGCCACAGCCCAATGCCCGATTTCTGGCTTAAACTAGGGTTAGGTTTGGGGTTATGCCTAGGGTTAGGGTTGAGAAAACCACAAAGCCAGGAGCTCCAGGGACACTGGCCATGCGAAAGGCAGGACAAGTTGAGCGCAGTACAGGCCAAACCTTGCTCGCTCTTCTTCTTTCAGCTCCGAACTCGCCACAGCCCAATGCCCGATTTCTGGCTCGAACTAGGGTTAGGGTTCGGTTTATGCCTCGGGTTAGGGTTGAAAAAACCACAAAGGCAGGAGCTCCAGGGACACTGGCCATGCGACAGGTATGCCAAGATGAGCGCAGTACAGGCCAAACCTTGCTCGCTCTTCTTCTTTCTGCTTGGAACTCACCAAAGCCCAATGTCCGATTCCTGGTTAAAAAGCGGGTTAGGTTTAGGGTTATGCCTAGGGTTAGGGTTGAGGAAACAACAAAGCCAGGAGCTCCCGGCACACTGACCATGTGAAATGCATGCCAAGTTGAGTACGGCAAAGCCCAAACCTTGCTCGCTCTTCTTCTTTCTGCTTGGAACTCACCATAGTCCAAAGCCCGATTTCCAGCTCCACCTAGGCTTAGGTTTAGTTTTACGCCTAGGGTTAGGGTTAGGGTTACGCCTAGGGTTAGGGTTGAGGAATCCACAAAGGCAGGAGCTCCAGGGACACTTGCCATGCGAAAGGCATGCCAAGTTGAGCACAACACAGCCAAAACCTTGCTTGCTCTGCTTCTTTCAGCTTGGAACTCGCCACAGCCCAATTCCCGATTTCTGGCTCAAACTAGGGTTAGGTTTGGGGTTATGCCTCAGGTTAGGGTTGAGAAAACCACAAAGGCAGGAGCTCCAGGGACACTGACCATGTGACAGGCATGCCAAGATGAGCGCATCTTTGGCCGAACCTTGCTCCCTCGTCTTCTTTCAGCTTGGAACTCACCACTGCCCAAAGCCCGATTTCCAGCTCCAGCTAGGCTTAGGTTTACTCTTACGCCTAGGGTTAGGGTTAGGGTTATGCCTAGGGTTAGGGTTGAGGAATCCACAAAGGCAGGAGCTCCAGGGACACTGGCCATGCGAAAGGCAGGACAAGTTGAGCGCAGTATAGGCCAAACCTTGCTCGCTCTTCTTCTTTCAGCTCGGAACTCGCCACAGCCCAATGCCCGATTTCTGGCTCGAACTAGGGTTAGGGTTCGGTTTATGCCTCGGGTTAGGGTTGAAAAAACCACAAAGGCAGGAGCTCCAGAGACACTGGCCATGCGACAGGTATGCCAAGATGAGCGCAGTACAGGCCAAACCTTGCTCGCTCTTCTTTTTTCTGCTTGGAACTCACCAAAGCCCAATGCCCGATTCCTGGCTAAAAATAGGGTTAGGTTTAGGGTTATGCCTAGGGTTAGGGTTGAGGAAACAACAAAGCCAGGAGCTCCCGGCACACTGACCATGTGAAAGGCAGGAGAAGTTGAGTACGGCAAAGCCCAAACCTTGCTCGCTCTTCTTCTTTCTGCTTGGAACTCACCATAGTCCAAAGCCCGATTTCCAGCTCCACCTAGGCTTAGGTTTAGTTTTACGCCTAGGGTTAGGGTTAGGGTTACGCCTAGGGTTAGGGTTGAGGAATCCACAAAGGCAGGAGCTCCAGGGACACTTGCAATGTGAAAGGCATGCCAAGTTGAGCACGACACAGCCAAAACCTTGCTCGCTCTTCTTCTTTCTGCTTTTAAGTCGCCACAGCCCAAAATGCGATTTCCATCTCCGTCTAGTGTTAGGTTTGCACCCAGGGTTCGGTTTAGGGTTATGCCTGGGGTTAGGGTTGAGGAAACCACAATGCCAGGATCTCCGGAGTCACCTGAGCATGCGAAAGGCTGGCCAAGGTGGGCACAGCAAAGGCCAAGCCTTGCTCCTTCTTCTTTTTTCTTGGAATTCACCATAGCCTGATTTCCGGCTCCGCCTAGGGTCAGGGTTACGCCTAGGGTTCGCGTTATGCCTAGGGTTAGGGTTGACAAAACCACAAAGCCAGGAGCTCCAGGGACACTGACCATGCGGAAGGAAGGCCTAGGTGAGGGCAGCACAGCCCAAACCTTACTCCCTCTTCTTCTTCTTTCTGCTTGGAACTCGCCACAGCCCAATGCCTGATTTCTGGCTCAAATTAGGGTTAGGCTTCGGGTTACGCCTAGGGTTAGGGATGAGAAAACCAAAAAGCCAGGAGCTCCAGGGACACTGACCATGTGAAATGCATGCCAAGTTGAGCACGGCACAGCCAAAACCTTGCTCCCTCGTCCTCTTTCTGCTTGGAACTCACCATAGTCCAAAGCCCGATTTCCAGCTCCACCTAGGCTTAGGTTTAGTTTTACGCCTAGGGTTAGGGTTACGCCTAGGGTTAGGGTTGAGGAATCCACAAAGGCAGGAGCTCCAGGGACACAGGCCATGTGAAAGGCAGGACAAGTTGAGCACGACACAGCCAAAACCTTGCTCGCTCTTCCTCTTTCAGCTTGGAACTCGCCACAGCCCAATGCCCGATTTCTGGCTTAAACTAGGGTTAGGTTTGGGGTTATGCCTAGGGTTAGGGTTGAGAAAACCACAAAGCCAGGAGCTCCAGGGACACTGGCCATGCGAAAGGCAGGACAAGTTGAGCGCAGTACAGGCCAAACCTTGCTCGCTCTTCTTCTTTCAGCTCCGAACTCGCCACAGCCCAATGCCCGATTTCTGGCTCGAACTAGGGTTAGGGTTCGGTTTATGCCTCGGGTTAGGGTTGAAAAAACCACAAAGGCAGGAGCTCCAGGGACACTGGCCATGCGACAGGTATGCCAAGATGAGCGCAGTACAGGCCAAACCTTGCTCGCTCTTCTTCTTTCTGCTTGGAACTCACCAAAGCCCAATGTCCGATTCCTGGTTAAAAAGCGGGTTAGGTTTAGGGTTATGCCTAGGGTTAGGGTTGAGGAAACAACAAAGCCAGGAGCTCCCGGCACACTGACCATGTGAAATGCATGCCAAGTTGAGTACGGCAAAGCCCAAACCTTGCTCGCTCTTCTTCTTTCTGCTTGGAACTCACCATAGTCCAAAGCCCGATTTCCAGCTCCACCTAGGCTTAGGTTTAGTTTTACGCCTAGGGTTAGGGTTAGGGTTACGCCTAGGGTTAGGGTTGAGGAATCCACAAAGGCAGGAGCTCCAGGGACACTTGCCATGCGAAAGGCATGCCAAGTTGAGCACAACACAGCCAAAACCTTGCTTGCTCTGCTTCTTTCAGCTTGGAACTCGCCACAGCCCAATTCCCGATTTCTGGCTCAAACTAGGGTTAGGTTTGGGGTTATGCCTCAGGTTAGGGTTGAGAAAACCACAAAGGCAGGAGCTCCAGGGACACTGACCATGTGACAGGCATGCCAAGATGAGCGCATCTTTGGCCGAACCTTGCTCCCTCGTCTTCTTTCAGCTTGGAACTCACCACTGCCCAAAGCCCGATTTCCAGCTCCAGCTAGGCTTAGGTTTACTCTTACGCCTAGGGTTAGGGTTAGGGTTATGCCTAGGGTTAGGGTTGAGGAATCCACAAAGGCAGGAGCTCCAGGGACACTGGCCATGCGAAAGGCAGGACAAGTTGAGCGCAGTATAGGCCAAACCTTGCTCGCTCTTCTTCTTTCAGCTCGGAACTCGCCACAGCCCAATGCCCGATTTCTGGCTCGAACTAGGGTTAGGGTTCGGTTTATGCCTCGGGTTAGGGTTGAAAAAACCACAAAGGCAGGAGCTCCAGAGACACTGGCCATGCGACAGGTATGCCAAGATGAGCGCAGTACAGGCCAAACCTTGCTCGCTCTTCTTTTTTCTGCTTGGAACTCACCAAAGCCCAATGCCCGATTCCTGGCTAAAAATAGGGTTAGGTTTAGGGTTATGCCTAGGGTTAGGGTTGAGGAAACAACAAAGCCAGGAGCTCCCGGCACACTGACCATGTGAAAGGCAGGACAAGTTGAGTACGGCAAAGCCCAAACCTTGCTCGCTCTTCTTCTTTCTGCTTGGAACTCACCATAGTCCAAAGCCCGATTTCCAGCTCCACCTAGGCTTAGGTTTAGTTTTACGCCTAGGGTTAGGGTTAGGGTTATGCCTAGGGTTAGGGTTGAGGAATCCACAAAGGCAGGAGCTCCAGGGACACTTGCAATGTGAAAGGCATGCCAAGTTGAGCACGACACAGCCAAAACCTTGCTCGCTCTTCTTCTTTCTGCTTTTAAGTCGCCACAGCCCAAAATGCGATTTCCATCTCCGTCTAGTGTTAGGTTTGCACCCAGGGTTCGGTTTAGGGTTATGCCTGGGGTTAGGGTTGAGGAAACCACAATGCCAGGATCTCCGGAGTCACCTGAGCATGCGAAAGGCTGGCCAAGGTGGGCACAGCAAAGGCCAAGCCTTGCTCCTTCTTCTTTTTTCTTGGAATTCACCATAGCCTGATTTCCGGCTCCGCCTAGGGTCAGGGTTACGCCTAGGGTTCGCGTTATGCCTAGGGTTAGGGTTGACAAAACCACAAAGCCAGGAGCTCCAGGGACACTGACCATGCGGAAGGAAGGCCTAGGTGAGGGCAGCACAGCCCAAACCTTACTCCCTCTTCTTCTTCTTTCTGCTTGGAACTCGCCACAGCCCAATGCCTGATTTCTGGCTCAAATTAGGGTTAGGCTTCGGGTTACGCCTAGGGTTAGGGATGAGAAAACCAAAAAGCCAGGAGCTCCAGGGACACTGACCATGTGAAATGCATGCCAAGTTGAGCACGGCACAGCCAAAACCTTGCTCCCTCGTCCTCTTTCTGCTTGGAACTCACCATAGTCCAAAGCCCGATTTCCAGCTCCACCTAGGCTTAGGTTTAGTTTTACGCCTAGGGTTAGGGTTACGCCTAGGGTTAGGGTTGAGGAATCCACAAAGGCAGGAGCTCCAGGGACACTTGCCATGCGAAAGGCATGCCAAGTTGAGCACAACACAGCCAAAACCTTGCTCGCTCTGCTTCTTTCAGCTTGGAACTCGCCACAGCCCAATTCCCGATTTCTGGCTCGAACTAGGGTTAGGGTTCGGGTTATGCCTCAGGTTAGGGTTGAGAAAACCACAAAGGCAGGAGCTCCAGGGACACTGGCCATGCGAAAGGCAGGACAAGTTGAGCGCAGTACAGGCCAAACCTTGCTCCCTCTCCTTCTTTCAGCTCCGAACTCGCCACAGCACAATGCCCGATTTCTGGCTTAAACTAGGTTTAGGGTTCGGTTTATGCCTCGGGTTAGGGTTGAAAAAACCACAAAGGCAGGAGCTCCAGAGACACTGGCCATGCGACAGGTATGCCAAGATGATCGCAGTACAGGCCAAACCTTGCTCGCTCTTCTTCTTTCTGCTTGGAACTCACCAAAGCCCAATGTCCGATTCCTGGTTAAAAAGCGGGTTAGGTTTAGGGTTATGCCTAGGGTTAGGGTTGAGGAAACAACAAAGCCAGGAGCTCCCGGCACACTGACCATGTGAAAGGCAGGACAAGTTGAGTACGGCAAAGCCCAAACCTTGCTCGCTCTTCTTCTTTCTGCTTGGAACTCACCATAGTCCAAAGCCCGATTTCCAGCTCCACCTAGGCTTAGGTTTAGTTTTACGCCTAGGGTTAGGGTTAGGGTTACGCCTAGGGTTAGGGTTGAGGAATCCACAAAGGCAGGAGCTCCAGGGACACTTGCCATGCGAAAGGCATGCCAAGTTGAGCACAACACAGCCAAAACCTTGCTTGCTCTGCTTCTTTCAGCTTGGAACTCGCCACAGCCCAATTCCCGATTTCTGGCTCAAACTAGGGTTAGGTTTGGGGTTATGCCTCAGGTTAGGGTTGAGAAAACCACAAAGCCAGGAGCTCCAGGGACACTGACCATGTGACAGGCATGCCAAGATGAGCGCATCTTTGGCCGAACCTTGCTCCCTCGTCTTCTTTCAGCTTGGAACTCACCACTGCCCAAAGCCCGATTTCCAGCTCCAGCTAGGCTTAGGTTTACTCTTACGCCTAGGGTTAGGGTTAGGGTTATGCCTAGGGTTAGGGTTGAGGAATCCACAAAGGCAGGAGCTCCAGGGACACTGGCCATGCGAAAGGCAGGACAAGTTGAGCGCAGTATAGGCCAAACCTTGCTCGCTCTTCTTCTTTCAGCTCGGAACTCGCCACAGCCCAATGCCCGATTTCTGGCTCGAACTAGGGTTAGGGTTCGGTTTATGCCTCGGGTTAGGGTTGAAAAAACCACAAAGGCAGGAGCTCCAGAGACACTGGCCATGCGACAGGTATGCCAAGATGAGCGCAGTACAGGCCAAACCTTGCTCGCTCTTCTTTTTTCTGCTTGGAACTCACCAAAGCCCAATGCCCGATTCCTGGCTAAAAATAGGGTTAGGTTTAGGGTTATGCCTAGGGTTAGGGTTGAGGAAACAACAAAGCCAGGAGCTCCCGGCACACTGACCATGTGAAAGGCAGGAGAAGTTGAGTACGGCAAAGCCCAAACCTTGCTCGCTCTTCTTCTTTCTGCTTGGAACTCACCATAGTCCAAAGCCCGATTTCCAGCTCCACCTAGGCTTAGGTTTAGTTTTACGCCTAGGGTTAGTGTTAGGGTTACGCCTAGGGTTAGGGTTGAGGAATCCACAAAGGCAGGAGCTCCAGGGACACTTGCAATGTGAAAGGCATGCCAAGTTGAGCACGACACAGCCAAAACCTTGCTCGCTCTTCTTCTTTCTGCTTTTAAGTCGCCACAGCCCAAAATGCGATTTCCATCTCCGTCTAGTGTTAGGTTTGCACCCAGGGTTCGGTTTAGGGTTATGCCTGGGGTTAGGGTTGAGGAAACCACAATGCCAGGATCTCCGGAGTCACCTGAGCATGCGAAAGGCTGGCCAAGGTGGGCACAGCAAAGGCCAAGCCTTGCTCCTTCTTCTTTTTTCTTGGAATTCACCATAGCCTGATTTCCGGCTCCGCCTAGGGTCAGGGTTACGCCTAGGGTTCGCGTTATGCCTAGGGTTAGGGTTGACAAAACCACAAAGCCAGGAGCTCCAGGGACACTGACCATGCGGAAGGAAGGCCTAGGTGAGGGCAGCACAGCCCAAACCTTACTCCCTCTTCTTCTTCTTTCTGCTTGGAACTCGCCACAGCCCAATGCCTGATTTCTGGCTCAAATTAGGGTTAGGCTTCGGGTTACGCCTAGGGTTAGGGATGAGAAAACCAAAAAGCCAGGAGCTCCAGGGACACTGACCATGTGAAATGCATGCCAAGTTGAGCACGGCACAGCCAAAACCTTGCTCCCTCGTCCTCTTTCTGCTTGGAACTCACCATAGTCCAAAGCCCGATTTCCAGCTCCACCTAGGCTTAGGTTTAGTTTTACGCCTAGGGTTAGGGTTACGCCTAGGGTTAGGGTTGAGGAATCCACAAAGGCAGGAGCTCCAGGGACACAGGCCATGTGAAAGGCAGGACAAGTTGAGCACGACACAGCCAAAACCTTGCTCGCTCTTCCTCTTTCAGCTTGGAACTCGCCACAGCCCAATGCCCGATTTCTGGCTTAAACTAGGGTTAGGTTTGGGGTTATGCCTAGGGTTAGGGTTGAGAAAACCACAAAGCCAGGAGCTCCAGGGACACTGGCCATGCGAAAGGCAGGACAAGTTGAGCGCAGTACAGGCCAAACCTTGCTCGCTCTTCTTCTTTCAGCTCCGAACTCGCCACAGCCCAATGCCCGATTTCTGGCTCGAACTAGGGTTAGGGTTCGGTTTATGCCTCGGGTTAGGGTTGAAAAAACCACAAAGGCAGGAGCTCCAGGGACACTGGCCATGCGACAGGTATGCCAAGATGAGCGCAGTACAGGCCAAACCTTGCTCGCTCTTCTTCTTTCTGCTTGGAACTCACCAAAGCCCAATGTCCGATTCCTGGTTAAAAAGCGGGTTAGGTTTAGGGTTATGCCTAGGGTTAGGGTTGAGGAAACAACAAAGCCAGGAGCTCCCGGCACACTGACCATGTGAAATGCATGCCAAGTTGAGTACGGCAAAGCCCAAACCTTGCTCGCTCTTCTTCTTTCTGCTTGGAACTCACCATAGTCCAAAGCCCGATTTCCAGCTCCACCTAGGCTTAGGTTTAGTTTTACGCCTAGGGTTAGGGTTAGGGTTACGCCTAGGGTTAGGGTTGAGGAATCCACAAAGGCAGGAGCTCCAGGGACACTTGCCATGCGAAAGGCATGCCAAGTTGAGCACAACACAGCCAAAACCTTGCTTGCTCTGCTTCTTTCAGCTTGGAACTCGCCACAGCCCAATTCCCGATTTCTGGCTCAAACTAGGGTTAGGTTTGGGGTTATGCCTCAGGTTAGGGTTGAGAAAACCACAAAGGCAGGAGCTCCAGGGACACTGACCATGTGACAGGCATGCCAAGATGAGCGCATCTTTGGCCGAACCTTGCTCCCTCGTCTTCTTTCAGCTTGGAACTCACCACTGCCCAAAGCCCGATTTCCAGCTCCAGCTAGGCTTAGGTTTACTCTTACGCCTAGGGTTAGGGTTAGGGTTATGCCTAGGGTTAGGGTTGAGGAATCCACAAAGGCAGGAGCTCCAGGGACACTGGCCATGCGAAAGGCAGGACAAGTTGAGCGCAGTATAGGCCAAACCTTGCTCGCTCTTCTTCTTTCAGCTCGGAACTCGCCACAGCCCAATGCCCGATTTCTGGCTCGAACTAGGGTTAGGGTTCGGTTTATGCCTCGGGTTAGGGTTGAAAAAACCACAAAGGCAGGAGCTCCAGAGACACTGGCCATGCGACAGGTATGCCAAGATGAGCACAGTACAGGCCAAACCTTGCTCGCTCTTCTTTTTTCTGCTTGGAACTCACCAAAGCCCAATGCCCGATTCCTGGCTAAAAATAGGGTTAGGTTTAGGGTTATGCCTAGGGTTAGGGTTGAGGAAACAACAAAGCCAGGAGCTCCCGGCACACTGACCATGTGAAAGGCAGGACAAGTTGAGTACGGCAAAGCCCAAACCTTGCTCGCTCTTCTTCTTTCTGCTTGGAACTCACCATAGTCCAAAGCCCGATTTCCAGCTCCACCTAGGCTTAGGTTTAGTTTTACGCCTAGGGTTAGGGTTAGGGTTACGCCTAGGGTTAGGGTTGAGGAATCCACAAAGGCAGGAGCTCCAGGGACACTTGCAATGTGAAAGGCATGCCAAGTTGAGCACGACACAGCCAAAACCTTGCTCGCTCTTCTTCTTTCTGCTTTTAAGTCGCCACAGCCCAAAATGCGATTTCCATCTCCGTCTAGTGTTAGGTTTGCACCCAGGGTTCGGTTTAGGGTTATGCCTGGGGTTAGGGTTGAGGAAACCACAATGCCAGGATCTCCGGAGTCACCTGAGCATGCGAAAGGCTGGCCAAGGTGGGCACAGCAAAGGCCAAGCCTTGCTCCTTCTTCTTTTTTCTTGGAATTCACCATAGCCTGATTTCCGGCTCCGCCTAGGGTCAGGGTTACGCCTAGGGTTCGCGTTATGCCTAGGGTTAGGGTTGACAAAACCACAAAGCCAGGAGCTCCAGGGACACTGACCATGCGGAAGGAAGGCCTAGGTGAGGGCAGCACAGCCCAAACCTTACTCCCTCTTCTTCTTCTTTCTGCTTGGAACTCGCCACAGCCCAATGCCTGATTTCTGGCTCAAATTAGGGTTAGGCTTCGGGTTACGCCTAGGGTTAGGGATGAGAAAACCAAAAAGCCAGGAGCTCCAGGGACACTGACCATGTGAAATGCATGCCAAGTTGAGCACGGCACAGCCAAAACCTTGCTCCCTCGTCCTCTTTCTGCTTGGAACTCACCATAGTCCAAAGCCCGATTTCCAGCTCCACCTAGGCTTAGGTTTAGTTTTACGCCTAGGGTTAGGGTTACGCCTAGGGTTAGGGTTGAGGAATCCACAAAGGCAGGAGCTCCAGGGACACAGGCCATGTGAAAGGCAGGACAAGTTGAGCACGACACAGCCAAAACCTTGCTCGCTCTTCCTCTTTCAGCTTGGAACTCGCCACAGCCCAATGCCCGATTTCTGGCTTAAACTAGGGTTAGGTTTGGGGTTATGCCTAGGGTTAGGGTTGAGAAAACCACAAAGCCAGGAGCTCCAGGGACACTGGCCATGCGAAAGGCAGGACAAGTTGAGCGCAGTACAGGCCAAACCTTGCTCGCTCTTCTTCTTTCAGCTCCGAACTCGCCACAGCCCAATGCCCGATTTCTGGCTCGAACTAGGGTTAGGGTTCGGTTTATGCCTCGGGTTAGGGTTGAAAAAACCACAAAGGCAGGAGCTCCAGGGACACTGGCCATGCGACAGGTATGCCAAGATGAGCGCAGTACAGGCCAAACCTTGCTCGCTCTTCTTCTTTCTGCTTGGAACTCACCAAAGCCCAATGTCCGATTCCTGGTTAAAAATAGGGTTAGGTTTAGGGTTATGCCTAGGGTTAAGGTTGAGGAAACAACAAAGCCAGGAGCTCCCGGCACACTGACCATGTGAAAGGCAGGAGAAGTTGAGTACGGCAAAGCCCAAACCTTGCTCGCTCTTCTTCTTTCTGCTTGGAACTCACCATAGTCCAAAGCCCGATTTCCAGCTCCACCTAGGCTTAGGTTTAGTTTTACGCCTAGGGTTAGGGTTAGGGTTACGCCTAGGGTTAGGGTTGAGGAATCCACAAAGGCAGGAGCTCCAGGGACACTTGCCATGCGAAAGGCATGCCAAGTTGAGCACAACACAGCCAAAACCTTGCTTGCTCTGCTTCTTTCAGCTTGGAACTCGCCACAGCCCAATTCCCGATTTCTGGCTCAAACTAGGGTTAGGTTTGGGGTTATGCCTCAGGTTAGGGTTGAGAAAACCACAAAGGCAGGAGCTCCAGGGACACTGACCATGTGACAGGCATGCCAAGATGAGCGCATCTTTGGCCGAACCTTGCTCCCTCGTCTTCTTTCAGCTTGGAACTCACCACTGCCCAAAGCCCGATTTCCAGCTCCAGCTAGGCTTAGGTTTACTCTTACGCCTAGGGTTAGGGTTAGGGTTATGCCTAGGGTTAGGGTTGAGGAATCCACAAAGGCAGGAGCTCCAGGGACACTGGCCATGCGAAAGGCAGGACAAGTTGAGCGCAGTATAGGCCAAACCTTGCTCGCTCTTCTTCTTTCAGCTCGGAACTCGCCACAGCCCAATGCCCGATTTCTGGCTCGAACTAGGGTTAGGGTTCGGTTTATGCCTCGGGTTAGGGTTGAAAAAACCACAAAGGCAGGAGCTCCAGAGACACTGGCCATGCGACAGGTATGCCAAGATGAGCGCAGTACAGGCCAAACCTTGCTCGCTCTTCTTTTTTCTGCTTGGAACTCACCAAAGCCCAATGCCCGATTCCTGGCTAAAAATAGGGTTAGGTTTAGGGTTATGCCTAGGGTTAGGGTTGAGGAAACAACAAAGCCAGGAGCTCCCGGCACACTGACCATGTGAAAGGCAGGACAAGTTGAGTACGGCAAAGCCCAAACCTTGCTCGCTCTTCTTCTTTCTGCTTGGAACTCACCATAGTCCAAAGCCCGATTTCCAGCTCCACCTAGGCTTAGGTTTAGTTTTACGCCTAGGGTTAGGGTTAGGGTTACGCCTAGGGTTAGGGTTGAGGAATCCACAAAGGCAGGAGCTCCAGGGACACTTGCAATGTGAAAGGCATGCCAAGTTGAGCACGACACAGCCAAAACCTTGCTCGCTCTTCTTCTTTCTGCTTTTAAGTCGCCACAGCCCAAAATGCGATTTCCATCTCCGTCTAGTGTTAGGTTTGCACCCAGGGTTCGGTTTAGGGTTATGCCTGGGGTTAGGGTTGAGGAAACCACAATGCCAGGATCTCCGGAGTCACCTGAGCATGCGAAAGGCTGGCCAAGGTGGGCACAGCAAAGGCCAAGCCTTGCTCCTTCTTCTTTTTTCTTGGAATTCACCATAGCCTGATTTCCGGCTCCGCCTAGGGTCAGGGTTACGCCTAGGGTTCGCGTTATGCCTAGGGTTAGGGTTGACAAAACCACAAAGCCAGGAGCTCCAGGGACACTGACCATGCGGAAGGAAGGCCTAGGTGAGGGCAGCACAGCCCAAACCTTACTCCCTCTTCTTCTTCTTTCTGCTTGGAACTCGCCACAGCCCAATGCCTGATTTCTGGCTCAAATTAGGGTTAGGCTTCGGGTTACGCCTAGGGTTAGGGATGAGAAAACCAAAAAGCCAGGAGCTCCAGGGACACTGACCATGTGAAATGCATGCCAAGTTGAGCACGGCACAGCCAAAACCTTGCTCCCTCGTCCTCTTTCTGCTTGGAACTCACCATAGTCCAAAGCCCGATTTCCAGCTCCACCTAGGCTTAGGTTTAGTTTTACGCCTAGGGTTAGGGTTACGCCTAGGGTTAGGGTTGAGGAATCCACAAAGGCAGGAGCTCCAGGGACACAGGCCATGTGAAAGGCAGGACAAGTTGAGCACGACACAGCCAAAACCTTGCTCGCTCTTCCTCTTTCAGCTTGGAACTCGCCACAGCCCAATGCCCGATTTCTGGCTTAAACTAGGGTTAGGTTTGGGGTTATGCCTAGGGTTAGGGTTGAGAAAACCACAAAGCCAGGAGCTCCAGGGACACTGGCCATGCGAAAGGCAGGACAAGTTGAGCGCAGTACAGGCCAAACCTTGCTCGCTCTTCTTCTTTCAGCTCCGAACTCGCCACAGCCCAATGCCCGATTTCTGGCTCGAACTAGGGTTAGGGTTCGGTTTATGCCTCGGGTTAGGGTTGAAAAAACCACAAAGGCAGGAGCTCCAGGGACACTGGCCATGCGACAGGTATGCCAAGATGAGCGCAGTACAGGCCAAACCTTGCTCGCTCTTCTTCTTTCTGCTTGGAACTCACCAAAGCCCAATGTCCGATTCCTGGTTAAAAATAGGGTTAGGTTTAGGGTTATGCCTAGGGTTAAGGTTGAGGAAACAACAAAGCCAGGAGCTCCCGGCACACTGACCATGTGAAAGGCAGGAGAAGTTGAGTACGGCAAAGCCCAAACCTTGCTCGCTCTTCTTCTTTCTGCTTGGAACTCACCATAGTCCAAAGCCCGATTTCCAGCTCCACCTAGGCTTAGGTTTAGTTTTACGCCTAGGGTTAGGGTTAGGGTTACGCCTAGGGTTAGGGTTGAGGAATCCACAAAGGCAGGAGCTCCAGGGACACTTGCCATGCGAAAGGCATGCCAAGTTGAGCACAACACAGCCAAAACCTTGCTTGCTCTGCTTCTTTCAGCTTGGAACTCGCCACAGCCCAATTCCCGATTTCTGGCTCGAACTAGGGTTAGGGTTCGGGTTATGCCTCAGGTTAGGGTTGAGAAAACCACAAAGGCAGGAGCTCCAGGGACACTGGCCATGCGAAAGGCAGGACAAGTTGAGCGCAGTACAGGCCAAACCTTGCTCCCTCTCCTTCTTTCAGCTCCGAACTCGCCACAGCACAATGCCCGATTTCTGGCTTAAACTAGGTTTAGGGTTCGGTTTATGCCTCGGGTTAGGGTTGAAAAAACCACAAAGGCAGGAGCTCCAGAGACACTGGCCATGCGACAGGTATGCCAAGATGATCGCAGTACAGGCCAAACCTTGCTCGCTCTTCTTCTTTCTGCTTGGAACTCACCAAAGCCCAATGTCCGATTCCTGGTTAAAAAGCGGGTTAGGTTTAGGGTTATGCCTAGGGTTAGGGTTGAGGAAACAACAAAGCCAGGAGCTCCCGGCACACTGACCATGTGAAAGGCAGGACAAGTTGAGTACGGCAAAGCCCAAACCTTGCTCGCTCTTCTTCTTTCTGCTTGGAACTCACCATAGTCCAAAGCCCGATTTCCAGCTCCACCTAGGCTTAGGTTTAGTTTTACGCCTAGGGTTAGGGTTAGGGTTACGCCTAGGGTTAGGGTTGAGGAATCCACAAAGGCAGGAGCTCCAGGGACACTTGCCATGCGAAAGGCATGCCAAGTTGAGCACAACACAGCCAAAACCTTGCTTGCTCTGCTTCTTTCAGCTTGGAACTCGCCACAGCCCAATTCCCGATTTCTGGCTCAAACTAGGGTTAGGTTTGGGGTTATGCCTCAGGTTAGGGTTGAGAAAACCACAAAGCCAGGAGCTCCAGGGACACTGACCATGTGACAGGCATGCCAAGATGAGCGCATCTTTGGCCGAACCTTGCTCCCTCGTCTTCTTTCAGCTTGGAACTCACCACTGCCCAAAGCCCGATTTCCAGCTCCAGCTAGGCTTAGGTTTACTCTTACGCCTAGGGTTAGGGTTAGGGTTATGCCTAGGGTTAGGGTTGAGGAATCCACAAAGGCAGGAGCTCCAGGGACACTGGCCATGCGAAAGGCAGGACAAGTTGAGCGCAGTATAGGCCAAACCTTGCTCGCTCTTCTTCTTTCAGCTCGGAACTCGCCACAGCCCAATGCCCGATTTCTGGCTCGAACTAGGGTTAGGGTTCGGTTTATGCCTCGGGTTAGGGTTGAAAAAACCACAAAGGCAGGAGCTCCAGAGACACTGGCCATGCGACAGGTATGCCAAGATGAGCGCAGTACAGGCCAAACCTTGCTCGCTCTTCTTTTTTCTGCTTGGAACTCACCAAAGCCCAATGCCCGATTCCTGGCTAAAAATAGGGTTAGGTTTAGGGTTATGCCTAGGGTTAGGGTTGAGGAAACAACAAAGCCAGGAGCTCCCGGCACACTGACCATGTGAAAGGCAGGAGAAGTTGAGTACGGCAAAGCCCAAACCTTGCTCGCTCTTCTTCTTTCTGCTTGGAACTCACCATAGTCCAAAGCCCGATTTCCAGCTCCACCTAGGCTTAGGTTTAGTTTTACGCCTAGGGTTAGTGTTAGGGTTACGCCTAGGGTTAGGGTTGAGGAATCCACAAAGGCAGGAGCTCCAGGGACACTTGCAATGTGAAAGGCATGCCAAGTTGAGCACGACACAGCCAAAACCTTGCTCGCTCTTCTTCTTTCTGCTTTTAAGTCGCCACAGCCCAAAATGCGATTTCCATCTCCGTCTAGTGTTAGGTTTGCACCCAGGGTTCGGTTTAGGGTTATGCCTGGGGTTAGGGTTGAGGAAACCACAATGCCAGGATCTCCGGAGTCACCTGAGCATGCGAAAGGCTGGCCAAGGTGGGCACAGCAAAGGCCAAGCCTTGCTCCTTCTTCTTTTTTCTTGGAATTCACCATAGCCTGATTTCCGGCTCCGCCTAGGGTCAGGGTTACGCCTAGGGTTCGCGTTATGCCTAGGGTTAGGGTTGACAAAACCACAAAGCCAGGAGCTCCAGGGACACTGACCATGCGGAAGGAAGGCCTAGGTGAGGGCAGCACAGCCCAAACCTTACTCCCTCTTCTTCTTCTTTCTGCTTGGAACTCGCCACAGCCCAATGCCTGATTTCTGGCTCAAATTAGGGTTAGGCTTCGGGTTACGCCTAGGGTTAGGGATGAGAAAACCAAAAAGCCAGGAGCTCCAGGGACACTGACCATGTGAAATGCATGCCAAGTTGAGCACGGCACAGCCAAAACCTTGCTCCCTCGTCCTCTTTCTGCTTGGAACTCACCATAGTCCAAAGCCCGATTTCCAGCTCCACCTAGGCTTAGGTTTAGTTTTACGCCTAGGGTTAGGGTTACGCCTAGGGTTAGGGTTGAGGAATCCACAAAGGCAGGAGCTCCAGGGACACAGGCCATGTGAAAGGCAGGACAAGTTGAGCACGACACAGCCAAAACCTTGCTCGCTCTTCCTCTTTCAGCTTGGAACTCGCCACAGCCCAATGCCCGATTTCTGGCTTAAACTAGGGTTAGGTTTGGGGTTATGCCTAGGGTTAGGGTTGAGAAAACCACAAAGCCAGGAGCTCCAGGGACACTGGCCATGCGAAAGGCAGGACAAGTTGAGCGCAGTACAGGCCAAACCTTGCTCGCTCTTCTTCTTTCAGCTCCGAACTCGCCACAGCCCAATGCCCGATTTCTGGCTCGAACTAGGGTTAGGGTTCGGTTTATGCCTCGGGTTAGGGTTGAAAAAACCACAAAGGCAGGAGCTCCAGGGACACTGGCCATGCGACAGGTATGCCAAGATGAGCGCAGTACAGGCCAAACCTTGCTCGCTCTTCTTCTTTCTGCTTGGAACTCACCAAAGCCCAATGTCCGATTCCTGGTTAAAAAGCGGGTTAGGTTTAGGGTTATGCCTAGGGTTAGGGTTGAGGAAACAACAAAGCCAGGAGCTCCCGGCACACTGACCATGTGAAATGCATGCCAAGTTGAGTACGGCAAAGCCCAAACCTTGCTCGCTCTTCTTCTTTCTGCTTGGAACTCACCATAGTCCAAAGCCCGATTTCCAGCTCCACCTAGGCTTAGGTTTAGTTTTACGCCTAGGGTTAGGGTTAGGGTTACGCCTAGGGTTAGGGTTGAGGAATCCACAAAGGCAGGAGCTCCAGGGACACTTGCCATGCGAAAGGCATGCCAAGTTGAGCACAACACAGCCAAAACCTTGCTTGCTCTGCTTCTTTCAGCTTGGAACTCGCCACAGCCCAATTCCCGATTTCTGGCTCAAACTAGGGTTAGGTTTGGGGTTATGCCTCAGGTTAGGGTTGAGAAAACCACAAAGGCAGGAGCTCCAGGGACACTGACCATGTGACAGGCATGCCAAGATGAGCGCATCTTTGGCCGAACCTTGCTCCCTCGTCTTCTTTCAGCTTGGAACTCACCACTGCCCAAAGCCCGATTTCCAGCTCCAGCTAGGCTTAGGTTTACTCTTACGCCTAGGGTTAGGGTTAGGGTTATGCCTAGGGTTAGGGTTGAGGAATCCACAAAGGCAGGAGCTCCAGGGACACTGGCCATGCGAAAGGCAGGACAAGTTGAGCGCAGTATAGGCCAAACCTTGCTCGCTCTTCTTCTTTCAGCTCGGAACTCGCCACAGCCCAATGCCCGATTTCTGGCTCGAACTAGGGTTAGGGTTCGGTTTATGCCTCGGGTTAGGGTTGAAAAAACCACAAAGGCAGGAGCTCCAGAGACACTGGCCATGCGACAGGTATGCCAAGATGAGCGCAGTACAGGCCAAACCTTGCTCGCTCTTCTTTTTTCTGCTTGGAACTCACCAAAGCCCAATGCCCGATTCCTGGCTAAAAATAGGGTTAGGTTTAGGGTTATGCCTAGGGTTAGGGTTGAGGAAACAACAAAGCCAGGAGCTCCCGGCACACTGACCATGTGAAAGGCAGGACAAGTTGAGTACGGCAAAGCCCAAACCTTGCTCGCTCTTCTTCTTTCTGCTTGGAACTCACCATAGTCCAAAGCCCGATTTCCAGCTCCACCTAGGCTTAGGTTTAGTTTTACGCCTAGGGTTAGGGTTAGGGTTACGCCTAGGGTTAGGGTTGAGGAATCCACAAAGGCAGGAGCTCCAGGGACACTTGCAATGTGAAAGGCATGCCAAGTTGAGCACGACACAGCCAAAACCTTGCTCGCTCTTCTTCTTTCTGCTTTTAAGTCGCCACAGCCCAAAATGCGATTTCCATCTCCGTCTAGTGTTAGGTTTGCACCCAGGGTTCGGTTTAGGGTTATGCCTGGGGTTAGGGTTGAGGAAACCACAATGCCAGGATCTCCGGAGTCACCTGAGCATGCGAAAGGCTGGCCAAGGTGGGCACAGCAAAGGCCAAGCCTTGCTCCTTCTTCTTTTTTCTTGGAATTCACCATAGCCTGATTTCCGGCTCCGCCTAGGGTCAGGGTTACGCCTAGGGTTCGCGTTATGCCTAGGGTTAGGGTTGACAAAACCACAAAGCCAGGAGCTCCAGGGACACTGACCATGCGGAAGGAAGGCCTAGGTGAGGGCAGCACAGCCCAAACCTTACTCCCTCTTCTTCTTCTTTCTGCTTGGAACTCGCCACAGCCCAATGCCTGATTTCTGGCTCAAATTAGGGTTAGGCTTCGGGTTACGCCTAGGGTTAGGGATGAGAAAACCAAAAAGCCAGGAGCTCCAGGGACACTGACCATGTGAAATGCATGCCAAGTTGAGCACGGCACAGCCAAAACCTTGCTCCCTCGTCCTCTTTCTGCTTGGAACTCACCATAGTCCAAAGCCCGATTTCCAGCTCCACCTAGGCTTAGGTTTAGTTTTACGCCTAGGGTTAGGGTTACGCCTAGGGTTAGGGTTGAGGAATCCACAAAGGCAGGAGCTCCAGGGACACAGGCCATGTGAAAGGCAGGACAAGTTGAGCACGACACAGCCAAAACCTTGCTCGCTCTTCCTCTTTCAGCTTGGAACTCGCCACAGCCCAATGCCCGATTTCTGGCTTAAACTAGGGTTAGGTTTGGGGTTATGCCTAGGGTTAGGGTTGAGAAAACCACAAAGCCAGGAGCTCCAGGGACACTGGCCATGCGAAAGGCAGGACAAGTTGAGCGCAGTACAGGCCAAACCTTGCTCGCTCTTCTTCTTTCAGCTCCGAACTCGCCACAGCCCAATGCCCGATTTCTGGCTCGAACTAGGGTTAGGGTTCGGTTTATGCCTCGGGTTAGGGTTGAAAAAACCACAAAGGCAGGAGCTCCAGGGACACTGGCCATGCGACAGGTATGCCAAGATGAGCGCAGTACAGGCCAAACCTTGCTCGCTCTTCTTCTTTCTGCTTGGAACTCACCAAAGCCCAATGTCCGATTCCTGGTTAAAAATAGGGTTAGGTTTAGGGTTATGCCTAGGGTTAAGGTTGAGGAAACAACAAAGCCAGGAGCTCCCGGCACACTGACCATGTGAAAGGCAGGAGAAGTTGAGTACGGCAAAGCCCAAACCTTGCTCGCTCTTCTTCTTTCTGCTTGGAACTCACCATAGTCCAAAGCCCGATTTCCAGCTCCACCTAGGCTTAGGTTTAGTTTTACGCCTAGGGTTAGGGTTAGGGTTACGCCTAGGGTTAGGGTTGAGGAATCCACAAAGGCAGGAGCTCCAGGGACACTTGCCATGCGAAAGGCATGCCAAGTTGAGCACAACACAGCCAAAACCTTGCTTGCTCTGCTTCTTTCAGCTTGGAACTCGCCACAGCCCAATTCCCGATTTCTGGCTCAAACTAGGGTTAGGTTTGGGGTTATGCCTCAGGTTAGGGTTGAGAAAACCACAAAGGCAGGAGCTCCAGGGACACTGACCATGTGACAGGCATGCCAAGATGAGCGCATCTTTGGCCGAACCTTGCTCCCTCGTCTTCTTTCAGCTTGGAACTCACCACTGCCCAAAGCCCGATTTCCAGCTCCAGCTAGGCTTAGGTTTACTCTTACGCCTAGGGTTAGGGTTAGGGTTATGCCTAGGGTTAGGGTTGAGGAATCCACAAAGGCAGGAGCTCCAGGGACACTGGCCATGCGAAAGGCAGGACAAGTTGAGCGCAGTATAGGCCAAACCTTGCTCGCTCTTCTTCTTTCAGCTCGGAACTCGCCACAGCCCAATGCCCGATTTCTGGCTCGAACTAGGGTTAGGGTTCGGTTTATGCCTCGGGTTAGGGTTGAAAAAACCACAAAGGCAGGAGCTCCAGAGACACTGGCCATGCGACAGGTATGCCAAGATGAGCGCAGTACAGGCCAAACCTTGCTCGCTCTTCTTTTTTCTGCTTGGAACTCACCAAAGCCCAATGCCCGATTCCTGGCTAAAAATAGGGTTAGGTTTAGGGTTATGCCTAGGGTTAGGGTTGAGGAAACAACAAAGCCAGGAGCTCCCGGCACACTGACCATGTGAAAGGCAGGACAAGTTGAGTACGGCAAAGCCCAAACCTTGCTCGCTCTTCTTCTTTCTGCTTGGAACTCACCATAGTCCAAAGCCCGATTTCCAGCTCCACCTAGGCTTAGGTTTAGTTTTACGCCTAGGGTTAGGGTTAGGGTTACGCCTAGGGTTAGGGTTGAGGAATCCACAAAGGCAGGAGCTCCAGGGACACTTGCAATGTGAAAGGCATGCCAAGTTGAGCACGACACAGCCAAAACCTTGCTCGCTCTTCTTCTTTCTGCTTTTAAGTCGCCACAGCCCAAAATGCGATTTCCATCTCCGTCTAGTGTTAGGTTTGCACCCAGGGTTCGGTTTAGGGTTATGCCTGGGGTTAGGGTTGAGGAAACCACAATGCCAGGATCTCCGGAGTCACCTGAGCATGCGAAAGGCTGGCCAAGGTGGGCACAGCAAAGGCCAAGCCTTGCTCCTTCTTCTTTTTTCTTGGAATTCACCATAGCCTGATTTCCGGCTCCGCCTAGGGTCAGGGTTACGCCTAGGGTTCGCGTTATGCCTAGGGTTAGGGTTGACAAAACCACAAAGCCAGGAGCTCCAGGGACACTGACCATGCGGAAGGAAGGCCTAGGTGAGGGCAGCACAGCCCAAACCTTACTCCCTCTTCTTCTTCTTTCTGCTTGGAACTCGCCACAGCCCAATGCCTGATTTCTGGCTCAAATTAGGGTTAGGCTTCGGGTTACGCCTAGGGTTAGGGATGAGAAAACCAAAAAGCCAGGAGCTCCAGGGACACTGACCATGTGAAATGCATGCCAAGTTGAGCACGGCACAGCCAAAACCTTGCTCCCTCGTCCTCTTTCTGCTTGGAACTCACCATAGTCCAAAGCCCGATTTCCAGCTCCACCTAGGCTTAGGTTTAGTTTTACGCCTAGGGTTAGGGTTACGCCTAGGGTTAGGGTTGAGGAATCCACAAAGGCAGGAGCTCCAGGGACACAGGCCATGTGAAAGGCAGGACAAGTTGAGCACGACACAGCCAAAACCTTGCTCGCTCTTCCTCTTTCAGCTTGGAACTCGCCACAGCCCAATGCCCGATTTCTGGCTTAAACTAGGGTTAGGTTTGGGGTTATGCCTAGGGTTAGGGTTGAGAAAACCACAAAGCCAGGAGCTCCAGGGACACTGGCCATGCGAAAGGCAGGACAAGTTGAGCGCAGTACAGGCCAAACCTTGCTCGCTCTTCTTCTTTCAGCTCCGAACTCGCCACAGCCCAATGCCCGATTTCTGGCTCGAACTAGGGTTAGGGTTCGGTTTATGCCTCGGGTTAGGGTTGAAAAAACCACAAAGGCAGGAGCTCCAGGGACACTGGCCATGCGACAGGTATGCCAAGATGAGCGCAGTACAGGCCAAACCTTGCTCGCTCTTCTTCTTTCTGCTTGGAACTCACCAAAGCCCAATGTCCGATTCCTGGTTAAAAATAGGGTTAGGTTTAGGGTTATGCCTAGGGTTAAGGTTGAGGAAACAACAAAGCCAGGAGCTCCCGGCACACTGACCATGTGAAAGGCAGGAGAAGTTGAGTACGGCAAAGCCCAAACCTTGCTCGCTCTTCTTCTTTCTGCTTGGAACTCACCATAGTCCAAAGCCCGATTTCCAGCTCCACCTAGGCTTAGGTTTAGTTTTACGCCTAGGGTTAGGGTTAGGGTTACGCCTAGGGTTAGGGTTGAGGAATCCACCAAGGCAGGAGCTCCAGGGACACTTGCCATGCGAAAGGCATGCCAAGTTGAGCACAACACAGCCAAAACCTTGCTCGCTCTGCTTCTTTCAGCTTGGAACTCGCCACAGCCCAATTCCCGATTTCTGGCTCGAACTAGGGTTAGGGTTCGGGTTATGCCTCAGGTTAGGGTTGAGAAAACCACAAAGGCAGGAGCTCCAGGGACACTGGCCATGCGAAAGGCAGGACAAGTTGAGCGCAGTACAGGCCAAACCTTGCTCCCTCTCCTTCTTTCAGCTCCGAACTCGCCACAGCCCAATGCCCGATTTCTGGCTTAAACTAGGTTTAGGGTTCGGTTTATGCCTCGGGTTAGGGTTGAAAAAACCACAAAGGCAGGAGCTCCAGAGACACTGGCCATGCGACAGGTATGCCAAGATGATCGCAGTACAGGCCAAACCTTGCTCGCTCTTCTTCTTTCTGCTTGGAACTCACCAAAGCCCAATGTCCGATTCCTGGTTAAAAAGCGGGTTAGGTTTAGGGTTATGCCTAGGGTTAGGGTTGAGGAAACAACAAAGCCAGGAGCTCCCGGCACACTGACCATGTGAAAGGCAGGACAAGTTGAGTACGGCAAAGCCCAAACCTTGCTCGCTCTTCTTCTTTCTGCTTGGAACTCACCATAGTCCAAAGCCCGATTTCCAGCTCCACCTAGGCTTAGGTTTAGTTTTACGCCTAGGGTTAGGGTTAGGGTTACGCCTAGGGTTAGGGTTGAGGAATCCACAAAGGCAGGAGCTCCAGGGACACTTGCCATGCGAAAGGCATGCCAAGTTGAGCACAACACAGCCAAAACCTTGCTTGCTCTGCTTCTTTCAGCTTGGAACTCGCCACAGCCCAATTCCCGATTTCTGGCTCAAACTAGGGTTAGGTTTGGGGTTATGCCTCAGGTTAGGGTTGAGAAAACCACAAAGCCAGGAGCTCCAGGGACACTGACCATGTGACAGGCATGCCAAGATGAGCGCATCTTTGGCCGAACCTTGCTCCCTCGTCTTCTTTCAGCTTGGAACTCACCACTGCCCAAAGCCCGATTTCCAGCTCCAGCTAGGCTTAGGTTTACTCTTACGCCTAGGGTTAGGGTTAGGGTTATGCCTAGGGTTAGGGTTGAGGAATCCACAAAGGCAGGAGCTCCAGGGACACTGGCCATGCGAAAGGCAGGACAAGTTGAGCGCAGTATAGGCCAAACCTTGCTCGCTCTTCTTCTTTCAGCTCGGAACTCGCCACAGCCCAATGCCCGATTTCTGGCTCGAACTAGGGTTAGGGTTCGGTTTATGCCTCGGGTTAGGGTTGAAAAAACCACAAAGGCAGGAGCTCCAGAGACACTGGCCATGCGACAGGTATGCCAAGATGAGCGCAGTACAGGCCAAACCTTGCTCGCTCTTCTTTTTTCTGCTTGGAACTCACCAAAGCCCAATGCCCGATTCCTGGCTAAAAATAGGGTTAGGTTTAGGGTTATGCCTAGGGTTAGGGTTGAGGAAACAACAAAGCCAGGAGCTCCCGGCACACTGACCATGTGAAAGGCAGGAGAAGTTGAGTACGGCAAAGCCCAAACCTTGCTCGCTCTTCTTCTTTCTGCTTGGAACTCACCATAGTCCAAAGCCCGATTTCCAGCTCCACCTAGGCTTAGGTTTAGTTTTACGCCTAGGGTTAGTGTTAGGGTTACGCCTAGGGTTAGGGTTGAGGAATCCACAAAGGCAGGAGCTCCAGGGACACTTGCAATGTGAAAGGCATGCCAAGTTGAGCACGACACAGCCAAAACCTTGCTCGCTCTTCTTCTTTCTGCTTTTAAGTCGCCACAGCCCAAAATGCGATTTCCATCTCCGTCTAGTGTTAGGTTTGCACCCAGGGTTCGGTTTAGGGTTATGCCTGGGGTTAGGGTTGAGGAAACCACAATGCCAGGATCTCCGGAGTCACCTGAGCATGCGAAAGGCTGGCCAAGGTGGGCACAGCAAAGGCCAAGCCTTGCTCCTTCTTCTTTTTTCTTGGAATTCACCATAGCCTGATTTCCGGCTCCGCCTAGGGTCAGGGTTACGCCTAGGGTTCGCGTTATGCCTAGGGTTAGGGTTGACAAAACCACAAAGCCAGGAGCTCCAGGGACACTGACCATGCGGAAGGAAGGCCTAGGTGAGGGCAGCACAGCCCAAACCTTACTCCCTCTTCTTCTTCTTTCTGCTTGGAACTCGCCACAGCCCAATGCCTGATTTCTGGCTCAAATTAGGGTTAGGCTTCGGGTTACGCCTAGGGTTAGGGATGAGAAAACCAAAAAGCCAGGAGCTCCAGGGACACTGACCATGTGAAATGCATGCCAAGTTGAGCACGGCACAGCCAAAACCTTGCTCCCTCGTCCTCTTTCTGCTTGGAACTCACCATAGTCCAAAGCCCGATTTCCAGCTCCACCTAGGCTTAGGTTTAGTTTTACGCCTAGGGTTAGGGTTACGCCTAGGGTTAGGGTTGAGGAATCCACAAAGGCAGGAGCTCCAGGGACACAGGCCATGTGAAAGGCAGGACAAGTTGAGCACGACACAGCCAAAACCTTGCTCGCTCTTCCTCTTTCAGCTTGGAACTCGCCACAGCCCAATGCCCGATTTCTGGCTTAAACTAGGGTTAGGTTTGGGGTTATGCCTAGGGTTAGGGTTGAGAAAACCACAAAGCCAGGAGCTCCAGGGACACTGGCCATGCGAAAGGCAGGACAAGTTGAGCGCAGTACAGGCCAAACCTTGCTCGCTCTTCTTCTTTCAGCTCCGAACTCGCCACAGCCCAATGCCCGATTTCTGGCTCGAACTAGGGTTAGGGTTCGGTTTATGCCTCGGGTTAGGGTTGAAAAAACCACAAAGGCAGGAGCTCCAGGGACACTGGCCATGCGACAGGTATGCCAAGATGAGCGCAGTACAGGCCAAACCTTGCTCGCTCTTCTTCTTTCTGCTTGGAACTCACCAAAGCCCAATGTCCGATTCCTGGTTAAAAAGCGGGTTAGGTTTAGGGTTATGCCTAGGGTTAGGGTTGAGGAAACAACAAAGCCAGGAGCTCCCGGCACACTGACCATGTGAAATGCATGCCAAGTTGAGTACGGCAAAGCCCAAACCTTGCTCGCTCTTCTTCTTTCTGCTTGGAACTCACCATAGTCCAAAGCCCGATTTCCAGCTCCACCTAGGCTTAGGTTTAGTTTTACGCCTAGGGTTAGGGTTAGGGTTACGCCTAGGGTTAGGGTTGAGGAATCCACAAAGGCAGGAGCTCCAGGGACACTTGCCATGCGAAAGGCATGCCAAGTTGAGCACAACACAGCCAAAACCTTGCTTGCTCTGCTTCTTTCAGCTTGGAACTCGCCACAGCCCAATTCCCGATTTCTGGCTCAAACTAGGGTTAGGTTTGGGGTTATGCCTCAGGTTAGGGTTGAGAAAACCACAAAGGCAGGAGCTCCAGGGACACTGACCATGTGACAGGCATGCCAAGATGAGCGCATCTTTGGCCGAACCTTGCTCCCTCGTCTTCTTTCAGCTTGGAACTCACCACTGCCCAAAGCCCGATTTCCAGCTCCAGCTAGGCTTAGGTTTACTCTTACGCCTAGGGTTAGGGTTAGGGTTATGCCTAGGGTTAGGGTTGAGGAATCCACAAAGGCAGGAGCTCCAGGGACACTGGCCATGCGAAAGGCAGGACAAGTTGAGCGCAGTATAGGCCAAACCTTGCTCGCTCTTCTTCTTTCAGCTCGGAACTCGCCACAGCCCAATGCCCGATTTCTGGCTCGAACTAGGGTTAGGGTTCGGTTTATGCCTCGGGTTAGGGTTGAAAAAACCACAAAGGCAGGAGCTCCAGAGACACTGGCCATGCGACAGGTATGCCAAGATGAGCGCAGTACAGGCCAAACCTTGCTCGCTCTTCTTTTTTCTGCTTGGAACTCACCAAAGCCCAATGCCCGATTCCTGGCTAAAAATAGGGTTAGGTTTAGGGTTATGCCTAGGGTTAGGGTTGAGGAAACAACAAAGCCAGGAGCTCCCGGCACACTGACCATGTGAAAGGCAGGACAAGTTGAGTACGGCAAAGCCCAAACCTTGCTCGCTCTTCTTCTTTCTGCTTGGAACTCACCATAGTCCAAAGCCCGATTTCCAGCTCCACCTAGGCTTAGGTTTAGTTTTACGCCTAGGGTTAGGGTTAGGGTTACGCCTAGGGTTAGGGTTGAGGAATCCACAAAGGCAGGAGCTCCAGGGACACTTGCAATGTGAAAGGCATGCCAAGTTGAGCACGACACAGCCAAAACCTTGCTCGCTCTTCTTCTTTCTGCTTTTAAGTCGCCACAGCCCAAAATGCGATTTCCATCTCCGTCTAGTGTTAGGTTTGCACCCAGGGTTCGGTTTAGGGTTATGCCTGGGGTTAGGGTTGAGGAAACCACAATGCCAGGATCTCCGGAGTCACCTGAGCATGCGAAAGGCTGGCCAAGGTGGGCACAGCAAAGGCCAAGCCTTGCTCCTTCTTCTTTTTTCTTGGAATTCACCATAGCCTGATTTCCGGCTCCGCCTAGGGTCAGGGTTACGCCTAGGGTTCGCGTTATGCCTAGGGTTAGGGTTGACAAAACCACAAAGCCAGGAGCTCCAGGGACACTGACCATGCGGAAGGAAGGCCTAGGTGAGGGCAGCACAGCCCAAACCTTACTCCCTCTTCTTCTTCTTTCTGCTTGGAACTCGCCACAGCCCAATGCCTGATTTCTGGCTCAAATTAGGGTTAGGCTTCGGGTTACGCCTAGGGTTAGGGATGAGAAAACCAAAAAGCCAGGAGCTCCAGGGACACTGACCATGTGAAATGCATGCCAAGTTGAGCACGGCACAGCCAAAACCTTGCTCCCTCGTCCTCTTTCTGCTTGGAACTCACCATAGTCCAAAGCCCGATTTCCAGCTCCACCTAGGCTTAGGTTTAGTTTTACGCCTAGGGTTAGGGTTACGCCTAGGGTTAGGGTTGAGGAATCCACAAAGGCAGGAGCTCCAGGGACACAGGCCATGTGAAAGGCAGGACAAGTTGAGCACGACACAGCCAAAACCTTGCTCGCTCTTCCTCTTTCAGCTTGGAACTCGCCACAGCCCAATGCCCGATTTCTGGCTTAAACTAGGGTTAGGTTTGGGGTTATGCCTAGGGTTAGGGTTGAGAAAACCACAAAGCCAGGAGCTCCAGGGACACTGGCCATGCGAAAGGCAGGACAAGTTGAGCGCAGTACAGGCCAAACCTTGCTCGCTCTTCTTCTTTCAGCTCCGAACTCGCCACAGCCCAATGCCCGATTTCTGGCTCGAACTAGGGTTAGGGTTCGGTTTATGCCTCGGGTTAGGGTTGAAAAAACCACAAAGGCAGGAGCTCCAGGGACACTGGCCATGCGACAGGTATGCCAAGATGAGCGCAGTACAGGCCAAACCTTGCTCGCTCTTCTTTTTTCTGCTTGGAACTCACCAAAGCCCAATGTCCGATTCCTGGTTAAAAATAGGGTTAGGTTTAGGGTTATGCCTAGGGTTAAGGTTGAGGAAACAACAAAGCCAGGAGCTCCCGGCACACTGACCATGTGAAAGGCAGGAGAAGTTGAGTACGGCAAAGCCCAAACCTTGCTCGCTCTTCTTCTTTCTGCTTGGAACTCACCATAGTCCAAAGCCCGATTTCCAGCTCCACCTAGGCTTAGGTTTAGTTTTACGCCTAGGGTTAGGGTTAGGGTTACGCCTAGGGTTAGGGTTGAGGAATCCACAAAGGCAGGAGCTCCAGGGACACTTGCCATGCGAAAGGCATGCCAAGTTGAGCACAACACAGCCAAAACCTTGCTTGCTCTGCTTCTTTCAGCTTGGAACTCGCCACAGCCCAATTCCCGATTTCTGGCTCAAACTAGGGTTAGGTTTGGGGTTATGCCTCAGGTTAGGGTTGAGAAAACCACAAAGGCAGGAGCTCCAGGGACACTGACCATGTGACAGGCATGCCAAGATGAGCGCATCTTTGGCCGAACCTTGCTCCCTCGTCTTCTTTCAGCTTGGAACTCACCACTGCCCAAAGCCCGATTTCCAGCTCCAGCTAGGCTTAGGTTTACTCTTACGCCTAGGGTTAGGGTTAGGGTTATGCCTAGGGTTAGGGTTGAGGAATCCACAAAGGCAGGAGCTCCAGGGACACTGGCCATGCGAAAGGCAGGACAAGTTGAGCGCAGTATAGGCCAAACCTTGCTCGCTCTTCTTCTTTCAGCTCAGAACTCGCCACAGCCCAATGCCCGATTTCTGGCTCGAACTAGGGTTAGGGTTCGGTTTATGCCTCGGGTTAGGGTTGAAAAAACCACAAAGGCAGGAGCTCCAGAGACACTGGCCATGCGACAGGTATGCCAAGATGAGCGCAGTACAGGCCAAACCTTGCTCGCTCTTCTTCTTTCTGCTTGGAACTCACCAAAGCCCAATGCCCGATTCCTGGCTAAAAATAGGGTTAGGTTTAGGGTTATGCCTAGGGTTAGGGTTGAGGAAACAACAAAGCCAGGAGCTCTCGGCACACTGACCATGTGAAAGGCAGGAGAAGTTGAGTACGGCAAAGCCCAAACCTTGCTCGCTCTTCTTCTTTCTGCTTGGAACTCACCATAGTCCAAAGCCTGATTTCCAGCTCCACCTAGGCTTAGGTTTAGTTTTACGCCTAGGGTTAGGGTTAGGGTTACGCCTAGGGTTAGGGTTGAGGAATCCACAAAGGCAGGAGCTCCAGGGACACTTGCAATGTGAAAGGCATGCCAAGTTGAGCACGACACAGCCAAAACCTTGCTCGCTCTTCTTCTTTCTGCTTTTAAGTCGCCACAGCCCAAAATGCGATTTCCATCTCCATCTAGTGTTAGGTTTGCACCCAGGGTTCGGTTTAGGGTTATGCCTGGGGTTAGGGTTGAGGAAACCACAATGCCAGGATCTCCGGAGTCACCTGAGCATGCGAAAGGCTGGCCAAGGTGGGCACAGCAAAGGCCAAGCCTTGCTCCTTCTTCTTTTTTCTTGGAATTCACCATAGCCTGATTTCCGGCTCCGCCTAGGGTCAGGGTTACGCCTAGGGTTCGCGTTATGCCTAGGGTTAGGGTTGACAAAACCACAAAGCCAGGAGCTCCAGGGACACTGACCATGCGGAAGGAAGGCCTAGGTGAGGGCAGCACAGCCCAAACCTTACTCCCTCTTCTTCTTCTTTCTGCTTGGAACTCGCCACAGCCCAATGCCTGATTTCTGGCTCAAATTAGGGTTAGGCTTCGGGTTACGCCTAGGGTTAGGGATGAGAAAACCAAAAAGCCAGGAGCTCCAGGGACACTGACCATGTGAAATGCATGCCAAGTTGAGCACGGCACAGCCAAAACCTTGCTCCCTCGTCCTCTTTCTGCTTGGAACTCACCATAGTCCAAAGCCCGATTTCCAGCTCCACCTAGGCTTAGGTTTAGTTTTACGCCTAGGGTTAGGGTTACGCCTAGGGTTAGGGTTGAGGAATCCACAAAGGCAGGAGCTCCAGGGACACAGGCCATGTGAAAGGCGGGACAAGTTGAGCACGACACAGCCAAAACCTTGCTCGCTCTTCCTCTTTCAGCTTGGATCTCGCCACAGCCCAATGCCCGATTTCTGGCTTAAACTAGGGTTAGGTTTGGGGTTATGCCTAGGGTTAGGGTTGAGAAAACCACAAAGCCAGGAGCTCCAGGGACACTGGCCATGCGAAAGGCAGGACAAGTTGAGCGCAGTACGGGCCAAACCTTGCTCCCTCTGCTTCTTTCAGCTCGGAACTCACCACAGCCCAATTCCCGATTTCTGGCTCGAACTAGGGTTAGGGTTCAGTTTATGCCTCGGGTTAGGGTTGAAAAAACCACAAAGCCAGGAGCTCCAGGGACACTGGCCATGCGACAGGTATGCCAAGATGAGCGCAGTACAGGCCAAACCTTGCTCGCTCTTCTTCTTTCTGCTTGGAACTCACCAAAGCCCAATGTCCGATTCCTGGTTAAAAATAGGGTTAGGTTTAGGGTTATGCCTAGGGTTAGGGTTGAGGAAACAACAAAGCCAGGAGCTCCCGGCACACTGACCATGTGAAAGGCAGGACAAGTTGAGTACGGCAAAGCCCAAACCTTGCTCGCTCTTCTTCTTTCTGCTTGGAACTCACCATAGTCCAAAGCCCGATTTCCAGCTCCACCTAGGCTTAGGTTTAGTTTTACGCCTAGGGTTAGGGTTAGGGTTACGCCTAGGGTTAGGGTTGAGGAATCCACCAAGGCAGGAGCTCCAGGGACACTTGCCATGTGAAAGGCATGCCAAGTTGAGCACGACACAGCCAAAACCTTGCTCTCTCTGCTTCTTTCAGCTCGGAAATCGCCACAGCCCAATGCCCGATTTCTGGCTCGAACTAGGGTTAGGGTTCGGTTTATGCCTCGGGTTAGGGTTGAAAAAACCACAAAGCCAGGAGCTCCAGGGACACTGGCCATGCGACAGGTATGCCAAGATGAGCGCAGTACAGGCCAAACCTTGCTCGCTCTTCTTCTTTCTGCTTGGAACTCCCCAAAGCCCAATGTCCGATTCCTGGTTAAAAATAGGGTTAGGTTTAGGGTTATGCCTAGGGTTAAGGTTGAGGAAACAACAAAGCCAGGAGCTCCCGGCACACTGACCATGTGAAAGGCAGGACAAGTTGAGTACGGCAAAGCCCAAACCTTGCTCGCTCTTCTTCTTTCTGCTTGGAACTCACCATAGTCCAAAGCCCGATTTCCAGCTCCACCTAGGCTTAGGTTTAGTTTTACGCCTAGGGTTAGGGTTAGGGTTACGCCTAGGGTTAGGGTTGAGGAATCCACAAAGGCAGGAGCTCCAGGGACACTTGCCATGCGAAAGGCATGCCAAGTTGAGCACAACACAGCCAAAACCTTGCTCGCTCTGCTTCTTTCAGCTCGGAACTCGCCACAGCCCAATGCCCGATTTCTGGCTTAAATTAGGGTTAGGTTTGGGGTTACGCCTAGGGTTAGGGTTGAGGAAACAACAAAACCAGGAGCTCCCAGCACACTGACCATGTGAAAGGCAGGACAAGTTGAGCACGACACAGCCCAAACCTTGCTCCCTCTAATTCTTCTTTCTGCTTGGAAGGCACCACAGCCCAAAGCCCGATTTCCAGCGCAATCTTAGGGTTAGAGTTACGCCTCGACTTAGGGTTTGGGTTACACCTAGGGTTAGGGTTGAGGAAACCACAAAACCAGGAGCTCTGGGGACACTGGCCATGCGAAAGGCAGACCAAGTTGAGAATGGCACAGGCCAAGGCTTGCTTCCTATTCTTCTTTCTCGTTTTAAGTCACCACGGCCCAAAGCCCGATTTCCAGCTCCACCTAGGCTTAGGTTTAGTTTTACGCCTAGGGTTAGGGTTAGGGTTACGCCTAGGGTTAGGGTTGAGGAATCCACCAAGGCAGGAGCTCCAGGGACACTTGCCATGTGAAAGGCATGCCAAGTTGAGCACGACACAGCCAAAACCTTGCTCGCTCTGCTTCTTTCAGCTCGGAACTCGCCACAGCCCAATGCCCGATTTCTGGCTCGAACTAGGGTTAGGGTTCGGGTTATGCCTCAGGTTAGGGTTGAGAAAACCACAAAGCCAGGAGCTCCAGGGACACTGACCATGCGACAGGCATGCCAAGATGAGCGCAGTACAGGCCAAACCTTGCTCCCTCGTCTTCTTTCTGCTTGGAACTCACCAAAGCCCAAAGCCCGATTTCCAGCTCCACCTAGGCTTAGGTTTACTCTTACGCCTAGGGTTAGGGTTAGGGTTATGCCTAGGGTTAGGGTTGAGGAATCCACAAAGGCAGGAGCTCCAGGGACACTGACCATGTGAAAGGCAGGACAAGTTGAGCACGGCACAGCCCAAACCTTGCTCCCTCGTCTTCTTTCTGCTTGGAACTCACCAAAGCCCAATGCCCGATTTCTGGCTTAAATTAGGGTTAGGTTTTGGGTTACGCCTAGGGTTAGGGTTGAGGAAACAACAAAGCCAGGAGCTCCCAGCACACTGACCATGTGAAAGGCAGGACAAGTTGAGCACGACACAGCCCAAACCTTGCTCCCTCTAATTCTTCTTTCTGCTTGGAAGGCACCACAGCCCAAAGCCCGATTTCCAGCGCAATCTTAGGGTTAGAGTTCCGCCTCGACTTAGGGTTAGGGTTACGCCTAGGGTTAGGGTTGAGGAATCCACAAAGGCAGGAGCTCCAGGGACACTTGCCATGTGAAAGGCATGCCAAGTTGAGCACGACACAGCCAAAACCTTGCTCCCTCTGCTTCTTTCAGCTCGGAAATCGCCACAGCCCAATGCCCGATTTCTGGCTCGAACTAGGGTTAGGGTTCGGTTTATGCCTCGGGTTAGGGTTGAAAAAACCACAAAGCCAGGAGCTCCAGGGACACTGGCCATGCGACAGGTATGCCAAGATGAGCGCAGTACAGGCCAAACCTTGCTCGCTCTTCTTCTTTCTGCTTGGAACTCCCCAAAGCCCAATGTCCGATTCCTGGTTAAAAAGCGGGTTAGGATTAGGGTTATGCCTAGGGTTAGGGTTGAGGAAACAACAAAGCCAGGAGCTCCCGGCACACTGACCATGTGAAAGGCAGGACAAGTTGAGTACGGCAAAGCCCAAACCTTGCTCGCTCTTCTTCTTTCTGCTTGGAACTCACCATAGTCCAAAGCCCGATTTCCAGCTCCACCTAGGCTTAGGTTTAGTTTTACGCCTAGGGTTAGGGTTAGGGTTACGCCTAGGGTTAGGGTTGAGGAATCCACCAAGGCAGGAGCTCCAGGGACACTTGCCATGTGAAAGGCATGCCAAGTTGAGCACGACACAGCCAAAACCTTGCTCTCTCTGCTTCTTTCAGCTCGGAAATCGCCACAGCCCAATGCCCGATTTCTGGCTCGAACTAGGGTTAGGGTTCGGTTTATGCCTCGGGTTAGGGTTGAAAAAACCACAAAGCCAGGAGCTCCAGGGACACTGGCCATGCGACAGGTATGCCAAGATGAGCGCAGTACAGGCCAAACCTTGCTCGCTCTTCTTCTTTCTGCTTGGAACTCACCAAAGCCCAATGTCCGATTCCTGGTTAAAAATAGGGTTAGGTTTAGGGTTATGCCTAGGGTTAGGGTTGAGGAAACAACAAAGCCAGGAGCTCCCGGCACACTGACCATGTGAAAGGCAGGACAAGTTGAGTACGGCAAAGCCCAAACCTTGCTCGCTCTTCTTCTTTCTGCTTGGAACTCACCATAGTCCAAAGCCCGATTTCCAGCTCCACCTAGGCTTAGGTTTAGTTTTACGCCTAGGGTTAGGGTTAGGGTTACGCCTAGGGTTAGGGTTGAGGAATCCACAAAGGCAGGAGCTCCAGGGACACTTGCCATGCGAAAGGCATGCCAAGTTGAGCACGACACAGCCTAAACCTTGCTCGCTCTGCTTCTTTCAGCTCGGAACTCGCCACAGCCCAATTCCTGATTTCTGGCTCGAACTAGGGTTAGGGTTCGGTTTATGCCTCGGGTTAGGGTTGAAAAAACCACAAAGCCAGGAGCTCCAGGGACACTGGCCATGCGACAGGTATGCCAAGATGAGCGCAGTACAGGCCAAACCTTGCTCGCTCTTCTTCTTTCTGCTTGGAACTCCCCAAAGCCCAATGTCCGATTCCTGGTTAAAAATAGGGTTAGGTTTAGGGTTATGCCTAGGGTTAAGGTTGAGGAAACAACAAAGCCAGGAGCTCCCGGCACACTGACCATGTGAAAGGCAGGACAAGTTGAGTACGGCAAAGCCCAAACCTTGCTCGCTCTTCTTCTTTCTGCTTGGAACTCACCATAGTCCAAAGCCCGATTTCCAGCTCCACCTAGGCTTAGGTTTAGTTTTACGCCTAGGGTTAGGGTTAGGGTTACGCCTAGGGTTAGGGTTGAGGAATCCACAAAGGCAGGAGCTCCAGGGACACTTGCCATGCGAAAGGCATGCCAAGTTGAGCACAACACAGCCAAAACCTTGCTCGCTCTGCTTCTTTCAGCTCGGAACTCGCCACAGCCCAATTCCCGATTTCTGGCTTAAATTAGGGTTAGGTTTTGGGTTACGCCTAGGGTTAGGGTTGAGGAAACAACAAAGCCAGGAGCTCCCAGCACACTGACCATGTGAAAGGCAGGACAAGTTGAGCACGACACAGCCCAAACCTTGCTCCCTCTAATTCTTCTTTCTGCTTGGAAGGCACCACAGCCCAAAGCCCGATTTCCAGCGCAATCTTAGGGTTAGAGTTACGCCTCGACTTAGGGTTTGGGTTACACCTAGGGTTAGGGTTGAGGAAACCACAAAACCAGGAGCTCTGGGGACACTGGCCATGCGAAAGGCAGACCAAGTTGAGAATGGCACAGGCCAAGGCTTGCTTCCTATTCTTCTTTCTCGTTTTAAGTCACCACGGCCCAAAGCCCGATTTCCAGCTCCACCTAGGCTTAGGTTTAGTTTTACGCCTAGGGTTAGGGTTAGGGTTACGCCTAGGGTTAGGGTTGAGGAATCCACCAAGGCAGGAGCTCCAGGGACACTTGCCATGTGAAAGGCATGCCAAGTTGAGCACGACACAGCCAAAACCTTGCTCGCTCTGCTTCTTTCAGCTCGGAACTCGCCACAGCCCAATGCCCGATTACTGGCTCGAACTAGGGTTAGGGTTCGGGTTATGCCTCAGGTTAGGGTTGAGAAAACCACAAAGGCAGGAGCTCCAGGGACACTGACCATGCGACAGGCATGCCAAGATGAGCGCAGTACAGGCCAAACCTTGCTCCCTCGTCTTCTTTCTGCTTGGAACTCACCAAAGCCCAAAGCCCGATTTCCAGCTCCACCTAGGCTTAGGTTTACTCTTACGCCTAGGGTTAGGGTTAGGGTTATGCCTAGGGTTAGGGTTGAGGAATCCACAAAGGCAGGAGCTCCAGGGACACTGACCATGTGAAAGGCAGGACAAGTTGAGCACGGCACAGCCCAAACCTTGCTCCCTCGTCTTCTTTCTGCTTGGAACTCACCAAAGCCCAAAGCCCGATTTCCAGCTCCACCTAGGCTTAGGTTTACTCTTATGCCTAGGGTTAGGGTTAGGGTTATGCCTAGGGTTAGGGTTGAGGAATCCACAAAGGCAGGAGCTCCAGGGACACTGACCATGTGAAAGGCAGGACAAGTTGAGCACGACACAGCCCAAACCTTGCTCCCTCTAATTCTTCTTTCTGCTTGGAAGGCACCACAGCCCAAAGCCCGATTTCCAGCGCAATCTTAGGGTTAGAGTTATGCCTCGACTTAGGGTTAGGGTTACGCCTAGGGTTAGGGTTGAGGAATCCACCAAGGCAGGAGCTCCAGGGACACAGGCCATGTGAAAGGCAGGACAAGTTGAGCACGACACAGCCCAAACCTTGCTCCCTCTGCTTCTTTCAGCTCGGAACTCGCCACAGCCCAATGCCCGATTTCTGGCTCGAACTAGGGTTAGGGTTCGGGTTATGCCTCAGGTTAGGGTTGAGAAAACCACAAAGGCAGGAGCTCCAGGGACACTGACCATGCGACAGGCATGCCAAGATGAGCGCATCTTTGGCCGAAACTTGCTCCCTCGTCTTCTTTCTGCTTGGAACTCACCAAAGCCCAAAGCCCGATTTCCAGCTCCACCTAGGCTTAGGTTTACTCTTACGCCTAGGGTTAGGGTTAGGGTTATGCCTAGGGTTAGGGTTGAGGAATCCACAAAGGCAGGAGCTCCAGGGACACTGACCATGTGAAAGGCAGGACAAGTTGAGCACGGCACAGCCCAAACCTTGCTCCCTCGTCTTCTTTCTGCTTGGAACTCACCAAAGCCCAATGCCCGATTTCTGGCTTAAATTAGGGTTAGGTTTTGGGTTACGCCTAGGGTTAGGGTTGAGGAAACAACAAAGCCAGGAGCTCCCAGCACACTGACCATGTGAAAGGCAGGACAAGTTGAGCACGACACAGCCCAAACCTTGCTCCCTCTAATTCTTCTTTCTGCTTGGAAGGCACCACAGCCCAAAGCCCGATTTCCAGCGCAATCTTAGGGTTAGAGTTCCGCCTCGACTTAGGGTTAGGGTTACGCCTAGGGTTAGGGTTGAGGAATCCACCAAGGCAGGAGCTCCAGGGACACTTGCCATGTGAAAGGCATGCCAAGTTGAGCACGACACAGCCAAAACCTTGCTCCCTCTGCTTCTTTCAGCTCGGAAATCGCCACAGCCCAATGCCCGATTTCTGGCTCGAACTAGGGTTAGGGTTCGGTTTATGCCTCGGGTTAGGGTTGAAAAAACCACAAAGCCAGGAGCTCCAGGGACACTGGCCATGCGACAGGTATGCCAAGATGAGCGCAGTACAGGCCAAACCTTGCTCGCTCTTCTTCTTTCTGCTTGGAACTCACCAAAGCCCAATGTCCGATTCCTGGTTAAAAATAGGGTTAGGTTTAGGGTTATGCCTAGGGTTAGGGTTGAGGAAACAACAAAGCCAGGAGCTCCCGGCACACTGACCATGTGAAAGGCAGGACAAGTTGAGTACGGCAAAGCCCAAACCTTGCTCGCTCTTCTTCTTTCTGCTTGGAACTCACCATAGTCCAAAGCCCGATTTCCAGCTCCACCTAGGCTTAGGTTTAGTTTTACGCCTAGGGTTAGGGTTAGGGTTACGCCTAGGGTTAGGGTTGAGGAATCCACCAAGGCAGGAGCTCCAGGGACACTTGCCATGTGAAAGGCATGCCAAGTTGAGCACGACACAGCCAAAACCTTGCTCCCTCTGCTTCTTTCAGCTCGGAACTCGCCACAGCCCAATGCCCGATTTCTGGCTCGAACTAGGGTTAGGGTTCGGTTTATGCCTCGGGTTAGGGTTGAAAAAACCACAAAGCCAGGAGCTCCAGGGACACTGGCCATGCGACAGGTATGCCAAGATGAGCGCAGTACAGGCCAAACCTTGCTCGCTCTTCTTCTTTCTGCTTGGAACTCCCCAAAGCCCAATGTCCGATTCCTGGTTAAAAATAGGGTTAGGTTTAGGGTTATGCCTAGGGTTAAGGTTGAGGAAACAACAAAGCCAGGAGCTCCCGGCACACTGACCATGTGAAAGGCAGGACAAGTTGAGTACGGCAAAGCCCAAACCTTGCTCGCTCTTCTTCTTTCTGCTTGGAACTCACCATAGTCCAAAGCCCGATTTCCAGCTCCACCTAGGCTTAGGTTTAGTTTTACGCCTAGGGTTAGGGTTAGGGTTACGCCTAGGGTTAGGGTTGAGGAATCCACAAAGGCAGGAGCTCCAGGGACACTTGCCATGCGAAAGGCATGCCAAGTTGAGCACGACACAGCCTAAACCTTGCTCGCTCTGCTTCTTTCAGCTCGGAACTCGCCACAGCCCAATTCCCGATTTCTGGCTCGAACTAGGGTTAGGGTTCGGTTTATGCCTCGGGTTAGGGTTGAAAAAACCACAAAGCCAGGAGCTCCAGGGACACTGGCCATGCGACAGGTATGCCAAGATGAGCGCAGTACAGGCCAAACCTTGCTCGCTCTTCTTCTTTCTGCTTGGAACTCACCAAAGCCCAATGTCCGATTCCTGGTTAAAAATAGGGTTAGGTTTAGGGTTATGCCTAGGGTTAAGGTTGAGGAAACAACAAAGCCAGGAGCTCCCGGCACACTGACCATGTGAAAGGCAGGAGAAGTTGAGTACGGCAAAGCCCAAACCTTGCTCGCTCTTCTTCTTTCTGCTTGGAACTCACCATAGTCCAAAGCCCGATTTCCAGCTCCACCTAGGCTTAGGTTTAGTTTTACGCCTAGGGTTAGGGTTAGGGTTACGCCTAGGGTTAGGGTTGAGGAATCCACAAAGGCAGGAGCTCCAGGGACACTTGCCATGCGAAAGGCATGCCAAGTTGAGCACGACACAGCCTAAACCTTGCTCGCTCTGCTTCTTTCAGCTCGGAACTCGCCTCAGCCCAATTCCCGATTTCTGGCTCGAACTAGGGTTAGGGTTCGGTTTATGCCTCGGGTTAGGGTTGAAAAAACCACAAAGCCAGGAGCTCCAGGGACACTGGCCATGCGACAGGTATGCCAAGATGAGCGCAGTACAGGCCAAACCTTGCTCGCTCTTCTTCTTTCTGCTTGGAACTCCCCAAAGCCCAATGTCCGATTCCTGGTTAAAAATAGGGTTAGGTTTAGGGTTATGCCTAGGGTTAAGGTTGAGGAAACAACAAAGCCAGGAGCTCCCGGCACACTGACCATGTGAAAGGCAGGACAAGTTGAGTACGGCAAAGCCCAAACCTTGCTCGCTCTTCTTCTTTCTGCTTGGAACTCACCATAGTCCAAAGCCCGATTTCCAGCTCCACCTAGGCTTAGGTTTAGTTTTACGCCTAGGGTTAGGGTTAGGGTTACGCCTAGGGTTAGGGTTGAGGAATCCACAAAGGCAGGAGCTCCAGGGACACTTGCCATGCGAAAGGCATGCCAAGTTGAGCACAACACAGCCAAAACCTTGCTCGCTCTGCTTCTTTCAGCTCGGAACTCGCCACAGCCCAATTCCCGATTTCTGGCTTAAATTAGGGTTAGGTTTTGGGTTACGCCTAGGGTTAGGGTTGAGGAAACAACAAAGCCAGGAGCTCCCAGCACACTGACCATGTGAAAGGCAGGACAAGTTGAGCACGACACAGCCCAAACCTTGCTCCCTCTAATTCTTCTTTCTGCTTGGAAGGCACCACAGCCCAAAGCCCGATTTCCAGCGCAATCTTAGGGTTAGAGTTACGCCTCGACTTAGGGTTTGGGTTACACCTAGGGTTAGGGTTGAGGAAACCACAAAACCAGGAGCTCTGGGGACACTGGCCATGCGAAAGGCAGACCAAGTTGAGAATGGCACAGGCCAAGGCTTGCTTCCTATTCTTCTTTCTCGTTTTAAGTCACCACGGCCCAAAGCCCGATTTCCAGCTCCACCTAGGCTTAGGTTTAGTTTTACGCCTAGGGTTAGGGTTAGGGTTACGCCTAGGGTTAGGGTTGAGGAATCCACCAAGGCAGGAGCTCCAGGGACACTTGCCATGTGAAAGGCATGCCAAGTTGAGCACGACACAGCCAAAACCTTGCTCCCTCTGCTTCTTTCAGCTCGGAACTCGCCACAGCCCAATGCCCGATTTCTGGCTCGAACTAGGGTTAGGGTTCGGGTTATGCCTCAGGTTAGGGTTGAGAAAACCACAAAGCCAGGAGCTCCAGGGACACTGACCATGCGACAGGCATGCCAGGATGAGCGCAGTACAGGCCAAACCTTGCTCCCTCGTCTTCTTTCTGCTTGGAACTCACCAAAGCCCAAAGCCCGATTTCCAGCTCCACCTAGGCTTAGGTTTACTCTTACGCCTAGGGTTAGGGTTAGGGTTATGCCTAGGGGTAGGGTTGAGGAATCCACAAAGGCAGGAGCTCCAGGGACACTGACCATGTGAAAGGCAGGACAAGTTGAGCACGGCACAGCCCAAACCTTGCTCCCTCGTCTTCTTTCTGCTTGGAACTCACCAAAGCCCAATGCCCGATTTCTGGCTTAAATTAGGGTTAGGTTTTGGGTTACGCCTAGGGTTAGGGTTGAGGAAACAACAAAGCCAGGAGCTCCCAGCACACTGACCATGTGAAAGGCAGGACAAGTTGAGCACGACACAGCCCAAACCTTGCTCCCTCTAATTCTTCTTTCTGCTTGGAAGGCACCACAGCCCAAAGCCCAATTTCCAGCGCAATCTTAGGGTTAGAGTTCCGCCTCGACTTAGGGTTAGGGTTACGCCTAGGGTTAGGGTTGAGGAATCCACCAAGGCAGGAGCTCCAGGGACACTTGCCATGTGAAAGGCATGCCAAGTTGAGCACGACACAGCCAAAACCTTGCTCCCTCTGCTTCTTTCAGCTCGGAAATCGCCACAGCCCAATGCCCGATTTCTGGCTCGAACTAGGGTTAGGGTTCGGTTTATGCCTCGGGTTAGGGTTGAAAAAACCACAAAGCCAGGAGCTCCAGGGACACTGGCCATGCGACAGGTATGCCAAGATGAGCGCAGTACAGGCCAAACCTTGCTCGCTCTTCTTCTTTCTGCTTGGAACTCCCCAAAGCCCAATGTCCGATTCCTGGTTAAAAATAGGGTTCGGTTTAGGGTTATGCCTAGGGTTAGGGTTGAGGAAACAACAAAGCCAGGAGCTCCCGGCACACTGACCATGTGAAAGGCAGGACAAGTTGAGTACGGCAAAGCCCAAACCTTGCTCGCTCTTCTTCTTTCTGCTTGGAACTCACCATAGTCCAAAGCCCGATTTCCAGCTCCACCTAGGCTTAGGTTTAGTTTTACGCCTAGGGTTAGGGTTAGGGTTACGCCTAGGGTTAGGGTTGAGGAATCCACCAAGGCAGGAGCTCCAGGGACACTTGCCATGCGAAAGGCATGCCAAGTTGAGCACGACACAGCCTAAACCTTGCTCCCTCTGCTTCTTTCAGCTCGGAACTCGCCACAGCCCAATTCCCGATTTCTGGCTCGAACTAGGGTTAGGGTTCGGTTTATGCCTCGGGTTAGGGTTGAAAAAACCACAAAGCCAGGAGCTCCAGGGACACTGGCCATGCGACAGGTATGCCAAGATGAGCACAGTACAGGCCAAACCTTGCTCGCTCTTCTTCTTTCTGCTTGGAACTCCCCAAAGCCCAATGTCCGATTCCTGGTTAAAAATAGGGTTAGGTTTAGGGTTATGCCTAGGGTTAAGGTTGAGGAAACAACAAAGCCAGGAGCTCCCGGCACACTGACCATGTGAAAGGCAGGACAAGTTGAGTACGGCAAAGCCCAAACCTTGCTCGCTCTTCTTCTTTCTGCTTGGAACTCACCATAGTCCAAAGCCCGATTTCCAGCTCCACCTAGGCTTAGGTTTAGTTTTACGCCTAGGGTTAGGGTTAGGGTTACGCCTAGGGTTAGGGTTGAGGAATCCACAAAGGCAGGAGCTCCAGGGACACTTGCCATGCGAAAGGCATGCCAAGTTGAGCACAACACAGCCAAAACCTTGCTCGCTCTGCTTCTTTCAGCTCGGAACTCGCCACAGCCCAATTCCCGATTTCTGGCTTAAATTAGGGTTAGGTTTTGGGTTACGCCTAGGGTTAGGGTTGAGGAAACAACAAAGCCAGGAGCTCCCAGCACACTGACCATGTGAAAGGCAGGACAAGTTGAGCACGACACAGCCCAAACCTTGCTCCCTCTAATTCTTCTTTCTGCTTGGAAGGCACCACAGCCCAAAGCCCGATTTCCAGCGCAATCTTAGGGTTAGAGTTACGCCTCGACTTAGGGTTTGGGTTACACCTAGGGTTAGGGTTGAGGAAACCACAAAACCAGGAGCTCTGGGGACACTGGCCATGCGAAAGGCAGACCAAGTTGAGAATGGCACAGGCCAAGGCTTGCTTCCTATTCTTCTTTCTCGTTTTAAGTCACCACGGCCCAAAGCCCGATTTCCAGCTCCACCTAGGCTTAGGTTTAGTTTTACGCCTAGGGTTAGGGTTAGGGTTACGCCTAGGGTTAGGGTTGAGGAATCCACCAAGGCAGGAGCTCCAGGGACACTTGCCATGTGAAAGGCATGCCAAGTTGAGCACGACACAGCCAAAACCTTGCTCCCTCTGCTTCTTTCAGCTCGGAACTCGCCACAGCCCAATGCCCGATTTCTGGCTCGAACTAGGGTTAGGGTTCGGGTTATGCCTCAGGTTAGGGTTGAGAAAACCACAAAGCCAGGAGCTCCAGGGACACTGACCATGCGACAGGCATGCCAAGATGAGCGCATCTTTGGCCGAACCTTGCTCCCTCGTCTTCTTTCTGCTTGGAACTCACCAAAGCCCAAAGCCCGATTTCCAGCTCCAGCTAGGCTTAGGTTTACTCTTACGCCTAGGGTTAGGGTTAGGGTTAGGGTTATGCCTAGGGGTAGGGTTGAGGAATCCACAAAGGCAGGAGCTCCAGGGACACTGACCATGTGAAAGGCAGGACAAGTTGAGCACGGCACAGCCCAAACCTTGCTCCCTCGTCTTCTTTCTGCTTGGAACTCACCAAAGCCCAATGCCCGATTTCTGGCTTAAATTAGGGTTAGGTTTTGGGTTACGCCTAGGGTTAGGGTTGAGGAAACAACAAAGCCAGGAGCTCCCAGCACACTGACCATGTGAAAGGCAGGACAAGTTGAGCACGACACAGCCCAAACCTTGCTCCCTCTAATTCTTCTTTCTGCTTGGAAGGCACCACAGCCCAAAGCCCGATTTCCAGCGCAATCTTAGGGTTAGAGTTCCGCCTCGACTTAGGGTTAGGGTTACGCCTAGGGTTAGGGTTGAGGAATCCACCAAGGCAGGAGCTCCAGGGGCACTTGCCATGTGAAAGGCATGCCAAGTTGAGCACGACACAGCCAAAACCTTGCTCCCTCTGCTTCTTTCAGCTCGGAAATCGCCACAGCCCAATGCCCGATTTCTGGCTCGAACTAGGGTTAGGGTTCGGTTTATGCCTCGGGTTAGGGTTGAAAAAACCACAAAGCCAGGAGCTCCAGGGACACTGGCCATGCGACAGGTATGCCAAGATGAGCGCAGTACAGGCCAAACCTTGCTCGCTCTTCTTCTTTCTGCTTGGAACTCACCAAAGCCCAATGTCCGATTCCTGGTTAAAAATAGGGTTAGGTTTAGGGTTATGCCTAGGGTTAGGGTTGAGGAAACAACAAAGCCAGGAGCTCCCGGCACACTGACCATGTGAAAGGCAGGAGAAGTTGAGTACGGCAAAGCCCAAACCTTGCTCGCTCTTCTTCTTTCTGCTTGGAACTCACCATAGTCCAAAGCCCGATTTCCAGCTCCACCTAGGCTTAGGTTTAGTTTTACGCCTAGGGTTAGGGTTAGGGTTACGCCTAGGGTTAGGGTTGAGGAATCCACCAAGGCAGGAGCTCCAGGGACACTTGCCATGCGAAAGGCATGCCAAGTTGAGCACGACACAGCCAAAACCTTGCTCGCTCTGCTTCTTTCAGCTCGGAACTCGCCACAGCCCAATTCCCGATTTCTGGCTCGAACTAGGGTTAGGGTTCGGTTTATGCCTCGGGTTAGGGTTGAAAAAACCACAAAGGCAGGAGCTCCAGGGACACTGGCCATGCGACAGGTATGCCAAGATGAGCACAGTACAGGCCAAACCTTGCTCGCTCTTCTTCTTTCTGCTTGCAACTCCCCAAAGCCCAATGTCCGATTCCTGGTTAAAAATAGGGTTAGGTTTAGGGTTATGCCTAGGGTTAAGGTTGAGGAAACAACAAAGCCAGGAGCTCCCGGCACACTGACCATGTGAAAGGCAGGACAAGTTGAGTACGGCAAAGCCCAAACCTTGCTCGCTCTTCTTCTTTCTGCTTGGAACTCACCATAGTCCAAAGCCCGATTTCCAGCTCCACCTAGGCTTAGGTTTAGTTTTACGCCTAGGGTTAGGGTTAGGGTTACGCCTAGGGTTAGGGTTGAGGAATCCACAAAGGCAGGAGCTCCAGGGACACTTGCAATGTGAAAGGCATGCCAAGTTGAGCACGACACAGCCAAAACCTTGCTCCCTCTGCTTCTTTCAGCTCGGAACTCGCCACAGCCCAATTCCCGATTTCTGGCTCGAACTAGGGTTAGGGTTCGGTTTATGCCTCGGGTTAGGGTTGAAAAAACCACAAAGCCAGGAGCTCCAGGGACACTGGCCATGCGACAGGTATGCCAAGATGAGCGCAGTACAGGCCAAACCTTGCTCGCTCTTCTTCTTTCTGCTTGGAACTCACCAAAGCCCAATGTCCGATTCCTGGTTAAAAATAGGGTTAGGTTTAGGGTTATGCCTAGGGTTAAGGTTGAGGAAACAACAAAGCCAGGAGCTCCCGGCACACTGACCATGTGAAAGGCAGGAGAAGTTGAGTACGGCAAAGCCCAAACCTTGCTCGCTCTTCTTCTTTCTGCTTGGAACTCACCATAGTCCAAAGCCCGATTTCCAGCTCCACCTAGGCTTAGGTTTAGTTTTACGCCTAGGGTTAGTGTTAGGGTTACGCCTAGGGTTAGGGTTGAGGAATCCACAAAGGCAGGAGCTCCAGGGACACTTGCCATGCGAAAGGCATGCCAAGTTGAGCACAACACAGCCAAAACCTTGCTCGCTCTGCTTCTTTCAGCTCGGAACTCGCCACAGCCCAATTCCCGATTTCTGGCTTAAATTAGGGTTAGGTTTTGGGTTACGCCTAGGGTTAGGGTTGAGGAAACAACAAAGCCAGGAGCTCCCAGCACACTGACCATGTGAAAGGCAGGACAAGTTGAGCACGACACAGCCCAAACCTTGCTCCCTCTAATTCTTCTTTCTGCTTGGAAGGCACCACAGCCCAAAGCCCGATTTCCAGCGCAATCTTAGGGTTAGAGTTACGCCTCGACTTAGGGTTTGGGTTACACCTAGGGTTAGGGTTGAGGAAACCACAAAACCAGGAGCTCTGGGGACACTGGCCATGCGAAAGGCAGACCAAGTTGAGAATGGCACAGGCCAAGGCTTGCTTCCTATTCTTCTTTCTCGTTTTAAGTCACCACGGCCCAAAGCCCGATTTCCAGCTCCACCTAGGCTTAGGTTTAGTTTTACGCCTAGGGTTAGGGTTAGGGTTACGCCTAGGGTTAGGGTTGAGGAATCCACCAAGGCAGGAGCTCCAGGGACACTTGCCATGTGAAAGGCATGCCAAGTTGAGCACGACACAGCCAAAACCTTGCTCGCTCTGCTTCTTTCAGCTCGGAACTCGCCACAGCCCAATGCCCGATTTCTGGCTCGAACTAGGGTTAGGGTTCGGGTTATGCCTCAGGTTAGGGTTGAGAAAACCACAAAGGCAGGAGCTCCAGGGACACTGACCATGCGACAGGCATGCCAAGATGAGCGCAGTACAGGCCAAACCTTGCTCCCTCGTCTTCTTTCTGCTTGGAACTCACCAAAGCCCAAAGCCCGATTTCCAGCTCCACCTAGGCTTAGGTTTACTCTTACGCCTAGGGTTAGGGTTAGGGTTATGCCTAGGGTTAGGGTTGAGGAATCCACAAAGGCAGGAGCTCCAGGGACACTTGCCATGTGAAAGGCAGGACAAGTTGAGCACGGCACAGCCCAAACCTTGCTCCCTCGTCTTCTTTCTGCTTGGAACTCACCAAAGCCCAATGCCCGATTTCTGGCTTAAATTAGGGTTAGGTTTTGGGTTACGCCTAGGGTTAGGGTTGAGGAAACAACAAAGCCAGGAGCTCCCAGCACACTGACCATGTGAAAGGCAGGACAAGTTGAGCACGACACAGCCCAAACCTTGCTCCCTCTAATTCTTCTTTCTGCTTGGAACTCACCACAGCCCAAAGCCCGATTTCCAGCGCAATCTTAGGGTTAGAGTTCCGCCTCGACTTAGGGTTAGGGTTACGCCTAGGGTTAGGGTTGAGGAATCCACCAAGGCAGGAGCTCCAGGGGCACTTGCCATGTGAAAGGCATGCCAAGTTGAGCACGACACAGCCAAAACCTTGCTCCCTCTGCTTCTTTCAGCTCGGAAATCGCCACAGCCCAATGCCCGATTTCTGGCTCGAACTAGGGTTAGGGTTCGGTTTATGCCTCGGGTTAGGGTTGAAAAAACCACAAAGCCAGGAGCTCCAGGGACACTGGCCATGCGACAGGTATGCCAAGATGAGCGCAGTACAGGCCAAACCTTGCTCGCTCTTCTTCTTTCTGCTTGGAACTCACCAAAGCCCAATGTCCGATTCCTGGTTAAAAATAGGGTTAGGTTTAGGGTTATGCCTAGGGTTAGGGTTGAGGAAACAACAAAGCCAGGAGCTCCCGGCACACTGACCATGTGAAAGGCAGGAGAAGTTGAGTACGGCAAAGCCCAAACCTTGCTCGCTCTTCTTCTTTCTGCTTGGAACTCACCATAGTCCAAAGCCCGATTTCCAGCTCCACCTAGGCTTAGGTTTAGTTTTACGCCTAGGGTTAGGGTTAGGGTTACGCCTAGGGTTAGGGTTGAGGAATCCACCAAGGCAGGAGCTCCAGGGACACTTGCCATGCGAAAGGCATGCCAAGTTGAGCACGACACAGCCAAAACCTTGCTCGCTCTGCTTCTTTCAGCTCGGAACTCGCCACAGCCCAATTCCCGATTTCTGGCTCGAACTAGGGTTAGGGTTCGGTTTATGCCTCGGGTTAGGGTTGAAAAAACCACAAAGGCAGGAGCTCCAGGGACACTGGCCATGCGACAGGTATGCCAAGATGAGCACAGTACAGGCCAAACCTTGCTCGCTCTTCTTCTTTCTGCTTGCAACTCCCCAAAGCCCAATGTCCGATTCCTGGTTAAAAATAGGGTTAGGTTTAGGGTTATGCCTAGGGTTAAGGTTGAGGAAACAACAAAGCCAGGAGCTCCCGGCACACTGACCATGTGAAAGGCAGGACAAGTTGAGTACGGCAAAGCCCAAACCTTGCTCGCTCTTCTTCTTTCTGCTTGGAACTCACCATAGTCCAAAGCCCGATTTCCAGCTCCACCTAGGCTTAGGTTTAGTTTTACGCCTAGGGTTAGGGTTAGGGTTACGCCTAGGGTTAGGGTTGAGGAATCCACAAAGGCAGGAGCTCCAGGGACACTTGCAATGTGAAAGGCATGCCAAGTTGAGCACGACACAGCCAAAACCTTGCTCCCTCTGCTTCTTTCAGCTCGGAACTCGCCACAGCCCAATTCCCGATTTCTGGCTCGAACTAGGGTTAGGGTTCGGTTTATGCCTCGGGTTAGGGTTGAAAAAACCACAAAGCCAGGAGCTCCAGGGACACTGGCCATGCGACAGGTATGCCAAGATGAGCGCAGTACAGGCCAAACCTTGCTCGCTCTTCTTCTTTCTGCTTGGAACTCCCCAAAGCCCAATGTCCGATTCCTGGTTAAAAATAGGGTTAGGTTTAGGGTTATGCCTAGGGTTAAGGTTGAGGAAACAACAAAGCCAGGAGCTCCCGGCACACTGACCATGTGAAAGGCAGGAGAAGTTGAGTACGGCAAAGCCCAAACCTTGCTCGCTCTTCTTCTTTCTGCTTGGAACTCACCATAGTCCAAAGCCCGATTTCCAGCTCCACCTAGGCTTAGGTTTAGTTTTACGCCTAGGGTTAGTGTTAGGGTTACGCCTAGGGTTAGGGTTGAGGAATCCACAAAGGCAGGAGCTCCAGGGACACTTGCCATGCGAAAGGCATGCCAAGTTGAGCACAACACAGCCAAAACCTTGCTCGCTCTGCTTCTTTCAGCTCGGAACTCGCCACAGCCCAATTCCCGATTTCTGGCTTAAATTAGGGTTAGGTTTTGGGTTACGCCTAGGGTTAGGGTTGAGGAAACAACAAAGCCAGGAGCTCCCAGCACACTGACCATGTGAAAGGCAGGACAAGTTGAGCACGACACAGCCCAAACCTTGCTCCCTCTAATTCTTCTTTCTGCTTGGAAGGCACCACAGCCCAAAGCCCGATTTCCAGCGCAATCTTAGGGTTAGAGTTACGCCTCGACTTAGGGTTTGGGTTACACCTAGGGTTAGGGTTGAGGAAACCACAAAACCAGGAGCTCTGGGGACACTGGCCATGCGAAAGGCAGACCAAGTTGAGAATGGCACAGGCCAAGGCTTGCTTCCTATTCTTCTTTCTCGTTTTAAGTCACCACGGCCCAAAGCCCGATTTCCAGCTCCACCTAGGCTTAGGTTTAGTTTTACGCCTAGGGTTAGGGTTAGGGTTACGCCTAGGGTTAGGGTTGAGGAATCCACCAAGGCAGGAGCTCCAGGGACACTTGCCATGTGAAAGGCATGCCAAGTTGAGCACGACACAGCCAAAACCTTGCTCGCTCTGCTTCTTTCAGCTTGGAACTCGCCACAGCCCAATGCCCGATTTCTGGCTCGAACTAGGGTTAGGGTTCGGGTTATGCCTCAGGTTAGGGTTGAGAAAACCACAAAGCCAGGAGCTCCAGGGACACTGACCATGCGACAGGCATGCCAAGATGAGCGCAGTACAGGCCAAACCTTGCTCCCTCGTCTTCTTTCTGCTTGGAACTCACCAAAGCCCAAAGCCCGATTTCCAGCTCCACCTAGGCTTAGGTTTACTCTTACGCCTAGGGTTAGGGTTAGGGTTATGCCTAGGGTTAGGGTTGAGGAATCCACAAAGGCAGGAGCTCCAGGGACACTTGCCATGTGAAAGGCAGGACAAGTTGAGCACGGCACAGCCCAAACCTTGCTCCCTCGTCTTCTTTCTGCTTGGAACTCACCAAAGCCCAATGCCCGATTTCTGGCTTAAATTAGGGTTAGGTTTTGGGTTACGCCTAGGGTTAGGGTTGAGGAAACAACAAAGCCAGGAGCTCCCAGCACACTGACCATGTGAAAGGCAGGACAAGTTGAGCACGACACAGCCCAAACCTTGCTCCCTCTAATTCTTCTTTCTGCTTGGAACTCACCACAGCCCAAAGCCCGATTTCCAGCGCAATCTTAGGGTTAGAGTTCCGCCTCGACTTAGGGTTAGGGTTACGCCTAGGGTTAGGGTTGAGGAATCCACCAAGGCAGGAGCTCCAGGGACACTTGCCATGTGAAAGGCATGCCAAGTTGAGCACGACACAGCCAAAACCTTGCTCCCTCTGCTTCTTTCAGCTCGGAAATCGCCACAGCCCAATGCCCGATTTCTGGCTCGAACTAGGGTTAGGGTTCGGTTTATGCCTCGGGTTAGGGTTGAAAAAACCACAAAGCCAGGAGCTCCAGGGACACTGGCCATGCGACAGGTATGCCAAGATGAGCGCAGTACAGGCCAAACCTTGCTCGCTCTTCTTCTTTCTGCTTGGAACTCCCCAAAGCCCAATGTCCGATTCCTGGTTAAAAATAGGGTTCGGTTTAGGGTTATGCCTAGGGTTAGGGTTGAGGAAACAACAAAGCCAGGAGCTCCCGGCACACTGACCATGTGAAAGGCAGGACAAGTTGAGTACGGCAAAGCCCAAACCTTGCTCGCTCTTCTTCTTTCTGCTTGGAACTCACCATAGTCCAAAGCCCGATTTCCAGCTCCACCTAGGCTTAGGTTTAGTTTTACGCCTAGGGTTAGGGTTAGGGTTACGCCTAGGGTTAGGGTTGAGGAATCCACCAAGGCAGGAGCTCCAGGGACACTTGCCATGCGAAAGGCATGCCAAGTTGAGCACGACACAGCCTAAACCTTGCTCGCTCTGCTTCTTTCAGCTCGGAACTCGCCACAGCCCAATTCCCGATTTCTGGCTCGAACTAGGGTTAGGGTTCGGTTTATGCCTCGGGTTAGGGTTGAAAAAACCACAAAGCCAGGAGCTCCAGGGACACTGGCCATGCGACAGGTATGCCAAGATGAGCACAGTACAGGCCAAACCTTGCTCGCTCTTCTTCTTTCTGCTTGCAACTCCCCAAAGCCCAATGTCCGATTCCTGGTTAAAAATAGGGTTAGGTTTAGGGTTATGCCTAGGGTTAAGGTTGAGGAAACAACAAAGCCAGGAGCTCCCGGCACACTGACCATGTGAAAGGCAGGACAAGTTGAGTACGGCAAAGCCCAAACCTTGCTCGCTCTTCTTCTTTCTGCTTGGAACTCACCATAGTCCAAAGCCCGATTTCCAGCTCCACCTAGGCTTAGGTTTAGTTTTACGCCTAGGGTTAGTGTTAGGGTTACGCCTAGGGTTAGGGTTGAGGAATCCACAAAGGCAGGAGCTCCAGGGACACTTGCCATGCGAAAGGCATGCCAAGTTGAGCACAACACAGCCAAAACCTTGCTCGCTCTGCTTCTTTCAGCTCGGTACTCGCCACAGCCCAATTCCCGATTTCTGGCTTAAATTAGGGTTAGGTTTTGGGTTACGCCTAGGGTTAGGGTTGAGGAAACAACAAAGCCAGGAGCTCCCAGCACACTGACCATGTGAAAGGCAGGACAAGTTGAGCACGACACAGCCCAAACCTTGCTCCCTCTAATTCTTCTTTCTGCTTGGAAGGCACCACAGCCCAAAGCCCGATTTCCAGCGCAATCTTAGGGTTAGAGTTACGCCTCGACTTAGGGTTTGGGTTACACCTAGGGTTAGGGTTGAGGAAACCACAAAACCAGGAGCTCTGGGGACACTGGCCATGCGAAAGGCAGACCAAGTTGAGAATGGCACAGGCCAAGGCTTGCTTCCTATTCTTCTTTCTCGTTTTAAGTCACCACGGCCCAAAGCCCGATTTCCAGCTCCACCTAGGCTTAGGTTTGGTTTTACGCCTAGGGTTAGGGTTAGGGTTACGCCTAGGGTTAGGGTTGAGGAATCCACCAAGGCAGGAGCTCCAGGGACACTTGCCATGTGAAAGGCATGCCAAGTTGAGCACGACACAGCCAAAACCTTGCTCCCTCTGCTTCTTTCAGCTCGGAACTCGCCACAGCCCAATGCCCGATTTCTGGCTCGAACTAGGGTTAGCGTTCGGGTTATGCCTCAGGTTAGGGTTGAGAAAACCACAAAGCCAGGAGCTCCAGGGACACTGACCATGCGACAGGCATGCCAAGATGAGCGCATCTTTGGCCGAACCTTGCTCCCTCGTCTTCTTTCTGCTTGGAACTCACCAAAGCCCAAAGCCCGATTTCCAGCTCCACCTAGGCTTAGGTTTACTCTTACGCCTAGGGTTAGGGTTAGGGTTATGCCTAGGGTTAGGGTTGAGGAATCCACAAAGGCAGGAGCTCCAGGGACACTGACCATGTGAAAGGCAGGACAAGTTGAGCACGGCACAGCCCAAACCTTGCTCCCTCGTCTTCTTTCTGCTTGGAACTCACCAAAGCCCAATGCCCAATTTCTGGCTTAAATTAGGGTTAGGTTTTGGGTTACGCCTAGGGTTAGGGTTGAGGAAACAACAAAGCCAGGAGCTCCCAGCACACTGACCATGTGAAAGGCAGGACAAGTTGAGCACGACACAGTCCAAACCTTGCTCCCTCTGCTTCTTTCAGCTCGGAACTCGCCTCAGCCCAATTCCCGATTTCTGGCTCGAACTAGGGTTAGGGTTCGGTTTATGCCTCGGGTTAGGGTTGAAAAAACCACAAAGCCAGGAGCTCCAGGGACACTGGCCATGCGACAGGTATGCCAAGATGAGCGCAGTACAGGCCAAACCTTGCTCGCTCTTCTTCTTTCTGCTTGGAACTCCCCAAAGCCCAATGTCCGATTCCTGGTTAAAAATAGGGTTAGGTTTAGGGTTATGCCTAGGGTTAAGGTTGAGGAAACAACAAAGCCAGGAGCTCCCGGCACACTGACCATGTGAAAGGCAGGACAAGTTGAGTACGGCAAAGCCCAAACCTTGCTCGCTCTTCTTCTTTCTGCTTGGAACTCACCATAGTCCAAAGCCCGATTTCCAGCTCCACCTAGGCTTAGGTTTAGTTTTACGCCTAGGGTTAGGGTTAGGGTTACGCCTAGGGTTAGGGTTGAGGAATCCACAAAGGCAGGAGCTCCAGGGACACTTGCCATGCGAAAGGCATGCCAAGTTGAGCACAACACAGCCAAAACCTTGCTCGCTCTGCTTCTTTCAGCTCGGAACTCGCCACAGCCCAATTCCCGATTTCTGGCTTAAATTAGGGTTAGGTTTTGGGTTACACCTAGGGTTAGGGTTGAGGAAACAACAAAGCCAGGAGCTCCCAGCACACTGACCATGTGAAAGGCAGGACAAGTTGAGCACGACACAGCCCAAACCTTGCTCCCTCTAATTCTTCTTTCTGCTTGGAAGGCACCACAGCCCAAAGCCCGATTTCCAGCGCAATCTTAGGGTTAGAGTTACGCCTCGACTTAGGGTTTGGGTTACACCTAGGGTTAGGGTTGAGGAAACCACAAAACCAGGAGCTCTGGGGACACTGGCCATGCGAAAGGCAGACCAAGTTGAGAATGGCACAGGCCAAGGCTTGCTTCCTATTCTTCTTTCTCGTTTTAAGTCACCACGGCCCAAAGCCCGATTTCCAGCTCCACCTAGGCTTAGGTTTAGTTTTACGCCTAGGGTTAGGGTTAGGGTTACGCCTAGGGTTAGGGTTGAGGAATCCACCAAGGCAGGAGCTCCAGGGACACTTGCCATGTGAAAGGCATGCCAAGTTGAGCACGACACAGCCAAAACCTTGCTCCCTCTGCTTCTTTCAGCTCGGAACTCGCCACAGCCCAATGCCCGATTTCTGGCTCGAACTAGGGTTAGGGTTCGGGTTATGCCTCAGGTTAGGGTTGAGAAAACCACAAAGCCAGGAGCTCCAGGGACACTGACCATGCGACAGGCATGCCAAGATGAGCGCATCTTTGGCCGAACCTTGCTCCCTCGTCTTCTTTCTGCTTGGAACTCACCAAAGCCCAAAGCCCGATTTCCAGCTCCACCTAGGCTTAGGTTTACTCTTACGCCTAGGGTTAGGGTTAGGGTTAGGGTTATGCCTAGGGTTAGGGTTGAGGAATCCACAAAGGCAGGAGCTCCAGGGACACTGACCATGTGAAAGGCAGGACAAGTTGAGCACGGCACAGCCCAAACCTTGCTCCCTCGTCTTCTTTCTGCTTGGAACTCACCAAAGCCCAATGCCCGATTTCTGGCTTAAATTAGGGTTAGGTTTTGGGTTACGCCTAGGGTTAGGGTTGAGGAAACAACAAAGCCAGGAGCTCCCAGCACACTGACCATGTGAAAGGCAGGACAAGTTGAGCACGACACAGCCCAAACCTTGCTCCCTCTAATTCTTCTTTCTGCTTGGAAGGCACCACAGCCCAAAGCCCGATTTCCAGCGCAATCTTAGGGTTAGAGTTCCGCCTCGACTTAGGGTTAGGGTTACGCCTAGGGTTAGGGTTGAGGAATCCACCAAGGCAGGAGCTCCAGGGGCACTTGCCATGTGAAAGGCATGCCAAGTTGAGCACGACACAGCCAAAACCTTGCTCCCTCTGCTTCTTTCAGCTCGGAAATCGCCACAGCCCAATGCCCGATTTCTGGCTCGAACTAGGGTTAGGGTTCGGTTTATGCCTCGGGTTAGGGTTGAAAAAACCACAAAGCCAGGAGCTCCAGGGACACTGGCCATGCGACAGGTATGCCAAGATGAGCGCAGTACAGGCCAAACCTTGCTCGCTCTTCTTCTTTCTGCTTGGAACTCACCAAAGCCCAATGTCCGATTCCTGGTTAAAAATAGGGTTAGGTTTAGGGTTATGCCTAGGGTTAGGGTTGAGGAAACAACAAAGCCAGGAGCTCCCGGCACACTGACCATGTGAAAGGCAGGAGAAGTTGAGTACGGCAAAGCCCAAACCTTGCTCGCTCTTCTTCTTTCTGCTTGGAACTCACCATAGTCCAAAGCCCGATTTCCAGCTCCACCTAGGCTTAGGTTTAGTTTTACGCCTAGGGTTAGGGTTAGGGTTACGCCTAGGGTTAGGGTTGAGGAATCCACCAAGGCAGGAGCTCCAGGGACACTTGCCATGCGAAAGGCATGCCAAGTTGAGCACGACACAGCCAAAACCTTGCTCGCTCTGCTTCTTTCAGCTCGGAACTCGCCACAGCCCAATTCCCGATTTCTGGCTCGAACTAGGGTTAGGGTTCGGTTTATGCCTCGGGTTAGGGTTGAAAAAACCACAAAGCCAGGAGCTCCAGGGACACTGGCCATGCGACAGGTATGCCAAGATGAGCACAGTACAGGCCAAACCTTGCTCGCTCTTCTTCTTTCTGCTTGCCACTCCCCAAAGCCCAATGTCCGATTCCTGGTTAAAAATAGGGTTAGGTTTAGGGTTATGCCTAGGGTTAAGGTTGAGGAAACAACAAAGCCAGGAGCTCCCGGCACACTGACCATGTGAAAGGCAGGAGAAGTTGAGTACGGCAAAGCCCAAACCTTGCTCGCTCTTCTTCTTTCTGCTTGGAACTCACCATAGTCCAAAGCCCGATTTCCAGCTCCACCTAGGCTTAGGTTTAGTTTTACGCCTAGGGTTAGGGTTAGGGTTACGCCTAGGGTTAGGGTTGAGGAATCCACAAAGGCAGGAGCTCCAGGGACACTTGCAATGTGAAAGGCATGCCAAGTTGAGCACGACACAGCCAAAACCTTGCTCGCTCTGCTTCTTTCAGCTCGGAACTCGCCACAGCCCAATTCCCGATTTCTGGCTCGAACTAGGGTTAGGGTTCGGTTTATGCCTCGGGTTAGGGTTGAAAAAACCACAAAGCCAGGAGCTCCAGGGACACTGGCCATGCGACAGGTATGCCAAGATGAGCGCAGTACAGGCCAAACCTTGCTCGCTCTTCTTCTTTCTGCTTGGAACTCCCCAAAGCCCAATGTCCGATTCCTGGTTAAAAATAGGGTTAGGTTTAGGGTTATGCCTAGGGTTAAGGTTGAGGAAACAACAAAGCCAGGAGCTCCCGGCACACTGACCATGTGAAAGGCAGGACAAGTTGAGTACGGCAAAGCCCAAACCTTGCTCGCTCTTCTTCTTTCTGCTTGGAACTCACCATAGTCCAAAGCCCGATTTCCAGCTCCACCTAGGCTTAGGTTTAGTTTTACGCCTAGGGTTAGGGTTAGGGTTACGCCTAGGGTTAGGGTTGAGGAATCCACAAAGGCAGGAGCTCCAGGGACACTTGCCATGCGAAAGGCATGCCAAGTTGAGCACAACACAGCCAAAACCTTGCTCGCTCTGCTTCTTTCAGCTCGGAACTCGCCACAGCCCAATTCCCGATTTCTGGCTTAAATTAGGGTTAGGTTTTGGGTTACGCCTAGGGTTAGGGTTGAGGAAACAACAAAGCCAGGAGCTCCCAGCACACTGACCATGTGAAAGGCAGGACAAGTTGAGCACGACACAGCCCAAACCTTGCTCCCTCTAATTCTTCTTTCTGCTTGGAAGGCACCACAGCCCAAAGCCCGATTTCCAGCGCAATCTTAGGGTTAGAGTTACGCCTCGACTTAGGGTTTGGGTTACACCTAGGGTTAGGGTTGAGGAAACCACAAAACCAGGAGCTCTGGGGACACTGGCCATGCGAAAGGCAGACCAAGTTGAGAATGGCACAGGCCAAGGCTTGCTTCCTATTCTTCTTTCTCGTTTTAAGTCACCACGGCCCAAAGCCCGATTTCCAGCTCCACCTAGGCTTAGGTTTAGTTTTACGCCTAGGGTTAGGGTTAGGGTTACGCCTAGGGTTAGGGTTGAGGAATCCACCAAGGCAGGAGCTCCAGGGACACTTGCCATGTGAAAGGCATGCCAAGTTGAGCACGACACAGCCAAAACCTTGCTCCCTCTGCTTCTTTCAGCTCGGAACTCGCCACAGCCCAATGCCCGATTTCTGGCTCGAACTAGGGTTAGGGTTCGGGTTATGCCTCAGGTTAGGGTTGAGAAAACCACAAAGCCAGGAGCTCCAGGGACACTGACCATGCGACAGGCATGCCAAGATGAGCGCATCTTTGGCCGAACCTTGCTCCCTCGTCTTCTTTCTGCTTGGAACTCACCAAAGCCCAAAGCCCGATTTCCAGCTCCACCTAGGCTTAGGTTTACTCTTACGCCTAGGGTTAGGGTTAGGGTTAGGGTTATGCCTAGGGTTAGGGTTGAGGAATCCACAAAGGCAGGAGCTCCAGGGACACTGACCATGTGAAAGGCAGGACAAGTTGAGCACGGCACAGCCCAAACCTTGCTCCCTCGTCTTCTTTCTGCTTGGAACTCACCAAAGCCCAATGCCCGATTTCTGGCTTAAATTAGGGTTAGGTTTTGGGTTACGCCTAGGGTTAGGGTTGAGGAAACAACAAAGCCAGGAGCTCCCAGCACACTGACCATGTGAAAGGCAGGACAAGTTGAGCACGACACAGCCCAAACCTTGCTCCCTCTAATTCTTCTTTCTGCTTGGAAGGCACCACAGCCCAAAGCCCGATTTCCAGCGCAATCTTAGGGTTAGAGTTCCGCCTCGACTTAGGGTTAGGGTTACGCCTAGGGTTAGGGTTGAGGAATCCACCAAGGCAGGAGCTCCAGGGGCACTTGCCATGTGAAAGGCATGCCAAGTTGAGCACGACACAGCCAAAACCTTGCTCCCTCTGCTTCTTTCAGCTCGGAAATCGCCACAGCCCAATGCCCGATTTCTGGCTCGAACTAGGGTTAGGGTTCGGTTTATGCCTCGGGTTAGGGTTGAAAAAACCACAAAGGCAGGAGCTCCAGGGACACTGGCCATGCGACAGGTATGCCAAGATGAGCGCAGTACAGGCCAAACCTTGCTCGCTCTTCTTCTTTCTGCTTGGAACTCACCAAAGCCCAATGTCCGATTCCTGGTTAAAAATAGGGTTAGGTTTAGGGTTATGCCTAGGGTTAGGGTTGAGGAAACAACAAAGCCAGGAGCTCCCGGCACACTGACCATGTGAAAGGCAGGAGAAGTTGAGTACGGCAAAGCCCAAACCTTGCTCGCTCTTCTTCTTTCTGCTTGGAACTCACCATAGTCCAAAGCCCGATTTCCAGCTCCACCTAGGCTTAGGTTTAGTTTTACGCCTAGGGTTAGGGTTAGGGTTACGCCTAGGGTTAGGGTTGAGGAATCCACCAAGGCAGGAGCTCCAGGGACACTTGCCATGCGAAAGGCATGCCAAGTTGAGCACGACACAGCCAAAACCTTGCTCGCTCTGCTTCTTTCAGCTCGGAACTCGCCACAGCCCAATTCCCGATTTCTGGCTCGAACTAGGGTTAGGGTTCGGTTTATGCCTCGGGTTAGGGTTGAAAAAACCACAAAGCCAGGAGCTCCAGGGACACTGGCCATGCGACAGGTATGCCAAGATGAGCACAGTACAGGCCAAACCTTGCTCGCTCTTCTTCTTTCTGCTTGCCACTCCCCAAAGCCCAATGTCCGATTCCTGGTTAAAAATAGGGTTAGGTTTAGGGTTATGCCTAGGGTTAAGGTTGAGGAAACAACAAAGCCAGGAGCTCCCGGCACACTGACCATGTGAAAGGCAGGAGAAGTTGAGTACGGCAAAGCCCAAACCTTGCTCGCTCTTCTTCTTTCTGCTTGGAACTCACCATAGTCCAAAGCCCGATTTCCAGCTCCACCTAGGCTTAGGTTTAGTTTTACGCCTAGGGTTAGGGTTAGGGTTACGCCTAGGGTTAGGGTTGAGGAATCCACAAAGGCAGGAGCTCCAGGGACACTTGCAATGTGAAAGGCATGCCAAGTTGAGCACGACACAGCCAAAACCTTGCTCGCTCTGCTTCTTTCAGCTCGGAACTCGCCACAGCCCAATTCCCGATTTCTGGCTCGAACTAGGGTTAGGGTTCGGTTTATGCCTCGGGTTAGGGTTGAAAAAACCACAAAGCCAGGAGCTCCAGGGACACTGGCCATGCGACAGGTATGCCAAGATGAGCGCAGTACAGGCCAAACCTTGCTCGCTCTTCTTCTTTCTGCTTGGAACTCCCCAAAGCCCAATGTCCGATTCCTGGTTAAAAATAGGGTTAGGTTTAGGGTTATGCCTAGGGTTAAGGTTGAGGAAACAACAAAGCCAGGAGCTCCCGGCACACTGACCATGTGAAAGGCAGGAGAAGTTGAGTACGGCAAAGCCCAAACCTTGCTCGCTCTTCTTCTTTCTGCTTGGAACTCACCATAGTCCAAAGCCCGATTTCCAGCTCCACCTAGGCTTAGGTTTAGTTTTACGCCTAGGGTTAGTGTTAGGGTTACGCCTAGGGTTAGGGTTGAGGAATCCACAAAGGCAGGAGCTCCAGGGACACTTGCCATGCGAAAGGCATGCCAAGTTGAGCACAACACAGCCAAAACCTTGCTCGCTCTGCTTCTTTCAGCTCGGAACTCGCCACAGCCCAATTCCCGATTTCTGGCTTAAATTAGGGTTAGGTTTTGGGTTACGCCTAGGGTTAGGGTTGAGGAAACAACAAAGCCAGGAGCTCCCAGCACACTGACCATGTGAAAGGCAGGACAAGTTGAGCACGACACAGCCCAAACCTTGCTCCCTCTAATTCTTCTTTCTGCTTGGAAGGCACCACAGCCCAAAGCCCGATTTCCAGCGCAATCTTAGGGTTAGAGTTACGCCTCGACTTAGGGTTTGGGTTACACCTAGGGTTAGGGTTGAGGAAACCACAAAACCAGGAGCTCTGGGGACACTGGCCATGCGAAAGGCAGACCAAGTTGAGAATGGCACAGGCCAAGGCTTGCTTCCTATTCTTCTTTCTCGTTTTAAGTCACCACGGCCCAAAGCCCGATTTCCAGCTCCACCTAGGCTTAGGTTTAGTTTTACGCCTAGGGTTAGGGTTAGGGTTACGCCTAGGGTTAGGGTTGAGGAATCCACCAAGGCAGGAGCTCCAGGGACACTTGCCATGTGAAAGGCATGCCAAGTTGAGCACGACACAGCCAAAACCTTGCTCGCTCTGCTTCTTTCAGCTCGGAACTCGCCACAGCCCAATTCCCGATTTCTGGCTTAAATTAGGGTTAGGTTTTGGGTTACGCCTAGGGTTAGGGTTGAGGAAACAACAAAGCCAGGAGCTCCCAGCACACTGACCATGTGAAAGGCAGGACAAGTTGAGCACGACACAGCCCAAACCTTGCTCCCTCTAATTCTTCTTTCTGCTTGGAAGGCACCACAGCCCAAAGCCCGATTTCCAGCGCAATCTTAGGGTTAGAGTTACGCCTCGACTTAGGGTTTGGGTTACACCTAGGGTTAGGGTTGAGGAAACCACAAAACCAGGAGCTCTGGGGACACTGGCCATGCGAAAGGCAGACCAAGTTGAGAATGGCACAGGCCAAGGCTTGCTTCCTATTCTTCTTTCTCGTTTTAAGTCACCACGGCCCAAAGCCCGATTTCCAGCTCCACCTAGGCTTAGGTTTAGTTTTACGCCTAGGGTTAGGGTTAGGGTTACGCCTAGGGTTAGGGTTGAGGAATCCACCAAGGCAGGAGCTCCAGGGACACTTGCCATGTGAAAGGCATGCCAAGTTGAGCACGACACAGCCAAAACCTTGCTCCCTCTGCTTCTTTCAGCTCGGAACTCGCCACAGCCCAATGCCCGATTTCTGGCTCGAACTAGGGTTAGGGTTCGGGTTATGCCTCAGGTTAGGGTTGAGAAAACCACAAAGCCAGGAGCTCCAGGGACACTGACCATGCGACAGGCATGCCAAGATGAGCGCAGTACAGGCCAAACCTTGCTCCCTCGTCTTCTTTCTGCTTGGAACTCACCAAAGCCCAAAGCCCGATTTCCAGCTCCACCTAGGCTTAGGTTTACTCTTACGCCTAGGGTTAGGGTTAGGGTTATGCCTAGGGTTAGGGTTGAGGAATCCACAAAGGCAGGAGCTCCAGGGACACTTGCCATGTGAAAGGCAGGACAAGTTGAGCACGGCACAGCCCAAACCTTGCTCCCTCGTCTTCTTTCTGCTTGGAACTCACCAAAGCCCAATGCCCGATTTCTGGCTTAAATTAGGGTTAGGTTTTGGGTTACGCCTAGGGTTAGGGTTGAGGAAGCAACAAAGCCAGGAGCTCCCAGCACACTGACCATGTGAAAGGCAGGACAAGTTGAGCACGACACAGCCCAAACCTTGCTCCCTCTAATTCTTCTTTCTGCTTGGAACTCACCACAGCCCAAAGCCCGATTTCCAGCGCAATCTTAGGGTTAGAGTTACGCCTCGACTTAGGGTTTGGGTTACACCTAGGGTTAGGGTTGAGGAATCCACCAAGGCAGGAGCTCCAGGGACACTTGCCATGTGAAAGGCATGCCAAGTTGAGCACGACACAGCCAAAACCTTGCTCCCTCTGCTTCTTTCAGCTCGGAAATCGCCACAGCCCAATGCCCGATTTCTGGCTCGAACTAGGGTTAGGGTTCGGTTTATGCCTCGGGTTAGGGTTGAAAAAACCACAAAGCCAGGAGCTCCAGGGACACTGGCCATGCGACAGGTATGCCAAGATGAGCGCAGTACAGGCCAAACCTTGCTCGCTCTTCTTCTTTCTGCTTGGAACTCCCCAAAGCCCAATGTCCGATTCCTGGTTAAAAATAGGGTTCGGTTTAGGGTTATGCCTAGGGTTAGGGTTGAGGAAACAACAAAGCCAGGAGCTCCCGGCACACTGACCATGTGAAAGGCAGGAGAAGTTGAGTACGGCAAAGCCCAAACCTTGCTCGCTCTTCTTCTTTCTGCTTGGAACTCACCATAGTCCAAAGCCCGATTTCCAGCTCCACCTAGGCTTAGGTTTAGTTTTACGCCTAGGGTTAGGGTTAGGGTTACGCCTAGGGTTAGGGTTGAGGAATCCACCAAGGCAGGAGCTCCAGGGACACTTGCCATGCGAAAGGCATGCCAAGTTGAGCACGACACAGCCTAAACCTTGCTCGCTCTGCTTCTTTCAGCTCGGAACTCGCCACAGCCCAATTCCCGATTTCTGGCTCGAACTAGGGTTAGGGTTCGGTTTATGCCTCGGGTTAGGGTTGAAAAAACCACAAAGCCAGGAGCTCCAGGGACACTGGCCATGCGACAGGTATGCCAAGATGAGCACAGTACAGGCCAAACCTTGCTCGCTCTTCTTCTTTCTGCTTGCAACTCCCCAAAGCCCAATGTCCGATTCCTGGTTAAAAATAGGGTTAGGTTTAGGGTTATGCCTAGGGTTAAGGTTGAGGAAACAACAAAGCCAGGAGCTCCCGGCACACTGACCATGTGAAAGGCAGGAGAAGTTGAGTACGGCAAAGCCCAAACCTTGCTCGCTCTTCTTCTTTCTGCTTGGAACTCACCATAGTCCAAAGCCCGATTTCCAGCTCCACCTAGGCTTAGGTTTAGTTTTACGCCTAGGGTTAGGGTTAGGGTTACGCCTAGGGTTAGGGTTGAGGAATCCACAAAGGCAGGAGCTCCAGGGACACTTGCCATGCGAAAGGCATGCCAAGTTGAGCACAACACAGCCAAAACCTTGCTCGCTCTGCTTCTTTCAGCTCGGAACTCGCCACAGCCCAATTCCCGATTTCTGGCTTAAATTAGGGTTAGGTTTTGGGTTACGCCTAGGGTTAGGGTTGAGGAAACAACAAAGCCAGGAGCTCCCAGCACACTGACCATGTGAAAGGCAGGACAAGTTGAGCACGACACAGCCCAAACCTTGCTCCCTCTAATTCTTCTTTCTGCTTGGAAGGCACCACAGCCCAAAGCCCGATTTCCAGCGCAATCTTAGGGTTAGAGTTACGCCTCGACTTAGGGTTTGGGTTACACCTAGGGTTAGGGTTGAGGAAACCACAAAACCAGGAGCTCTGGGGACACTGGCCATGCGAAAGGCAGACCAAGTTGAGAATGGCACAGGCCAAGGCTTGCTTCCTATTCTTCTTTCTCGTTTTAAGTCACCACGGCCCAAAGCCCGATTTCCAGCTCCACCTAGGCTTAGGTTTAGTTTTACGCCTAGGGTTAGGGTTAGGGTTACGCCTAGGGTTAGGGTTGAGGAATCCACCAAGGCAGGAGCTCCAGGGACACTTGCCATGTGAAAGGCATGCCAAGTTGAGCACGACACAGCCAAAACCTTGCTCCCTCTGCTTCTTTCAGCTCGGAACTCGCCACAGCCCAATGCCCGATTTCTGGCTCGAACTAGGGTTAGGGTTCGGGTTATGCCTCAGGTTAGGGTTGAGAAAACCACAAAGCCAGGAGCTCCAGGGACACTGACCATGCGACAGGCATGCCAAGATGAGCGCATCTTTGGCCGAACCTTGCTCCCTCGTCTTCTTTCTGCTTGGAACTCACCAAAGCCCAAAGCCCGATTTCCAGCTCCACCTAGGCTTAGGTTTACTCTTACGCCTAGGGTTAGGGTTAGGGTTATGCCTAGGGTTAGGGTTGAGGAATCCACAAAGGCAGGAGCTCCAGGGACACTGACCATGTGAAAGGCAGGACAAGTTGAGCACGGCACAGCCCAAACCTTGCTCCCTCGTCTTCTTTCTGCTTGGAACTCACCAAAGCCCAATGCCCAATTTCTGGCTTAAATTAGGGTTAGGTTTTGGGTTACGCCTAGGGTTAGGGTTGAGGAAACAACAAAGCCAGGAGCTCCCAGCACACTGACCATGTGAAAGGCAGGACAAGTTGAGCACGACACAGTCCAAACCTTGCTCCCTCTAATTCTTCTTTCTGCTTGGAAGGCACCACAGCCCAAAGCCCGATTTCCAGCGCAATCTTAGGGTTAGAGTTCCGCCTCGACTTAGGGTTAGGGTTACGCCTAGGGTTAGGGTTGAGGAATCCACCAAGGCAGGAGCTCCAGGGGCACTTGCCATGTGAAAGGCATGCCAAGTTGAGCACGACACAGCCAAAACCTTGCTCCCTCTGCTTCTTTCAGCTCGGAAATCGCCACAGCCCAATGCCCGATTTCTGGCTCGAACTAGGGTTAGGGTTCGGTTTATGCCTCGGGTTAGGGTTGAAAAAACCACAAAGCCAGGAGCTCCAGGGACACTGGCCATGCGACAGGTATGCCAAGATGAGCGCAGTACAGGCCAAACCTTGCTCGCTCTTCTTCTTTCTGCTTGGAACTCACCAAAGCCCAATGTCCGATTCCTGGTTAAAAATAGGGTTAGGTTTAGGGTTATGCCTAGGGTTAGGGTTGAGGAAACAACAAAGCCAGGAGCTCCCGGCACACTGACCATGTGAAAGGCAGGACAAGTTGAGTACGGCAAAGCCCAAACCTTGCTCGCTCTTCTTCTTTCTGCTTGGAACTCACCATAGTCCAAAGCCCGATTTCCAGCTCCACCTAGGCTTAGGTTTAGTTTTACGCCTAGGGTTAGGGTTAGGGTTACGCCTAGGGTTAGGGTTGAGGAATCCACCAAGGCAGGAGCTCCAGGGACACTTGCCATGCGAAAGGCATGCCAAGTTGAGCACGACACAGCCAAAACCTTGCTCGCTCTGCTTCTTTCAGCTCGGAACTCGCCACAGCCCAATTCCCGATTTCTGGCTCGAACTAGGGTTAGGGTTCGGTTTATGCCTCGGGTTAGGGTTGAAAAAACCACAAAGCCAGGAGCTCCAGGGACACTGGCCATGCGACAGGTATGCCAAGATGAGCACAGTACAAGCCAAACCTTGCTCGCTCTTCTTCTTTCTGCTTGCAACTCCCCAAAGCCCAATGTCCGATTCCTGGTTAAAAATAGGGTTAGGTTTAGGGTTATGCCTAGGGTTAAGGTTGAGGAAACAACAAAGCCAGGAGCTCCCGGCACACTGACCATGTGAAAGGCAGGACAAGTTGAGTACGGCAAAGCCCAAACCTTGCTCGCTCTTCTTCTTTCTGCTTGGAACTCACCATAGTCCAAAGCCCGATTTCCAGCTCCACCTAGGCTTAGGTTTAGTTTTACGCCTAGGGTTAGTGTTAGGGTTACGCCTAGGGTTAGGGTTGAGGAATCCACAAAGGCAGGAGCTCCAGGGACACTTGCCATGTGAAAGGCAGGACAAGTTGAGCACAACACAGCCAAAACCTTGCTCGCTCTGCTTCTTTCAGCTCGGAACTCGCCACAGCCCAATTCCCGATTTCTGGCTTAAATTAGGGTTAGGTTTTGGGTTACGCCTAGGGTTAGGGTTGAGGAAACAACAAAGCCAGGAGCTCCCAGCACACTGACCATGTGAAAGGCAGGACAAGTTGAGCACGACACAGCCCAAACCTTGCTCCCTCTAATTCTTCTTTCTGCTTGGAAGGCACCACAGCCCAAAGCCCGATTTCCAGCGCAATCTTAGGGTTAGAGTTACGCCTCGACTTAGGGTTTGGGTTACACCTAGGGTTAGGGTTGAGGAAACCACAAAACCAGGAGCTCTGGGGACACTGGCCATGCGAAAGGCAGACCAAGTTGAGAATGGCACAGGCCAAGGCTTGCTTCCTATTCTTCTTTCTCGTTTTAAGTCACCACGGCCCAAAGCCCGATTTCCAGCTCCACCTAGGCTTAGGTTTAGTTTTACGCCTAGGGTTAGGGTTAGGGTTACGCCTAGGGTTAGGGTTGAGGAATCCACCAAGGCAGGAGCTCCAGGGACACTTGCCATGTGAAAGGCATGCCAAGTTGAGCACGACACAGCCAAAACCTTGCTCCCTCTGCTTCTTTCAGCTCGGAACTCGCCACAGCCCAATGCCCGATTTCTGGCTCGAACTAGGGTTAGGGTTCGGTTTATGCCTCAGGTTAGGGTTGAGAAAACCACAAAGCCAGGAGCTCCAGGGACACTGACCATGCGACAGGCATGCCAAGATGAGCGCATCTTTGGCCGAACCTTGCTCCCTCGTCTTCTTTCTGCTTGGAACTCACCAAAGCCCAAAGCCCGATTTCCAGCTCCACCTAGGCTTAGGTTTACTCTTACGCCTAGGGTTAGGGTTAGGGTTATGCCTAGGGTTAGGGTTGAGGAATCCACAAAGGCAGGAGCTCCAGGGACACTGACCATGTGAAAGGCAGGACAAGTTGAGCACGGCACAGCCCAAACCTTGCTCCCTCGTCTTCTTTCTGCTTGGAACTCACCAAAGCCCAATGCCCAATTTCTGGCTTAAATTAGGGTTAGGTTTTGGGTTACGCCTAGGGTTAGGGTTGAGGAAACAACAAAGCCAGGAGCTCCCAGCACACTGACCATGTGAAAGGCAGGACAAGTTGAGCACGACACAGTCCAAACCTTGCTCCCTCTAATTCTTCTTTCTGCTTGGAAGGCACCACAGCCCAAAGCCCGATTTCCAGCGCAATCTTAGGGTTAGAGTTCCGCCTCGACTTAGGGTTAGGGTTACGCCTAGGGTTAGGGTTGAGGAATCCACCAAGGCAGGAGCTCCAGGGGCACTTGCCATGTGAAAGGCATGCCAAGTTGAGCACGACACAGCCAAAACCTTGCTCCCTCTGCTTCTTTCAGCTCGGAAATCGCCACAGCCCAATGCCCGATTTCTGGCTCGAACTAGGGTTAGGGTTCGGTTTATGCCTCGGGTTAGGGTTGAAAAAACCACAAAGCCAGGAGCTCCAGGGACACTGGCCATGCGACAGGTATGCCAAGATGAGCGCAGTACAGGCCAAACCTTGCTCGCTCTTCTTCTTTCTGCTTGGAACTCACCAAAGCCCAATGTCCGATTCCTGGTTAAAAATAGGGTTAGGTTTAGGGTTATGCCTAGGGTTAGGGTTGAGGAAACAACAAAGCCAGGAGCTCCCGGCACACTGACCATGTGAAAGGCAGGAGAAGTTGAGTACGGCAAAGCCCAAACCTTGCTCGCTCTTCTTCTTTCTGCTTGGAACTCACCATAGTCCAAAGCCCGATTTCCAGCTCCACCTAGGCTTAGGTTTAGTTTTACGCCTAGGGTTAGGGTTAGGGTTACGCCTAGGGTTAGGGTTGAGGAATCCACCAAGGCAGGAGCTCCAGGGACACTTGCCATGCGAAAGGCATGCCAAGTTGAGCACGACACAGCCAAAACCTTGCTCGCTCTGCTTCTTTCAGCTCGGAACTCGCCACAGCCCAATTCCCGATTTCTGGCTCGAACTAGGGTTAGGGTTCGGTTTATGCCTCGGGTTAGGGTTGAAAAAACCACAAAGCCAGGAGCTCCAGGGACACTGGCCATGCGACAGGTATGCCAAGATGAGCACAGTACAGGCCAAACCTTGCTCGCTCTTCTTCTTTCTGCTTGCAACTCCCCAAAGCCCAATGTCCGATTCCTGGTTAAAAATAGGGTTAGGTTTAGGGTTATGCCTAGGGTTAAGGTTGAGGAAACAACAAAGCCAGGAGCTCCCGGCACACTGACCATGTGAAAGGCAGGAGAAGTTGAGTACGGCAAAGCCCAAACCTTGCTCGCTCTTCTTCTTTCTGCTTGGAACTCACCATAGTCCAAAGCCCGATTTCCAGCTCCACCTAGGCTTAGGTTTAGTTTTACGCCTAGGGTTAGGGTTAGGGTTACGCCTAGGGTTAGGGTTGAGGAATCCACAAAGGCAGGAGCTCCAGGGACACTTGCAATGTGAAAGGCATGCCAAGTTGAGCACGACACAGCCAAAACCTTGCTCCCTCTGCTTCTTTCAGCTCGGAACTCGCCACAGCCCAATTCCCGATTTCTGGCTCGAACTAGGGTTAGGGTTCAGTTTATGCCTCAGGTTAGGGTTGAAAAAACCACAAAGCCAGGAGCTCCAGGGACACTGGCCATGCGACAGGTATGCCAAGATGAGCGCAGTACAGGCCAAACCTTGCTCACTCTTCTTCTTTCTGCTTGGAACTCACCAAAGCCCAATGTCCGATTCCTGGTTAAAAATAGGGTTAGGTTTAGGGTTATGCCTAGGGTTAAGGTTGAGGAAACAACAAAGCCAGGAGCTCCCGGCACACTGACCATGTGAAAGGCAGGAGAAGTTGAGTACGGCAAAGCCCAAACCTTGCTCGCTCTTCTTCTTTCTGCTTGGAACTCACCATAGTCCAAAGCCCGATTTCCAGCTCCACCTAGGCTTAGGTTTAGTTTTACGCCTAGGGTTAGTGTTAGGGTTACGCCTAGGGTTAGGGTTGAGGAATCCACAAAGGCAGGAGCTCCAGGGACACTTGGCATGCGAAAGGCATGCCAAGTTGAGCACAACACAGCCAAAACCTTGCTCGCTCTGCTTCTTTCAGCTCGGAACTCGCCACAGCCCAATTCCCGATTTCTGGCTCGAACTACGGTTAGGGTTCGAGTTATGCCTCGGGTTAGGGTTGAGAAAACCACAAAGCCAGGAGCTCCAGGGACACTGGCCATGCGAAAGGCAGGACAAGTTGAGCGCAGTACAGGCCAAACCTTGCTCCCTCTGCTTCTTTCAGCTCGGAACTCACCACAGCCCAATTCCCGATTTCTGGCTCGAACTAGGGTTAGGGTTCAGTTTATGCCTCGGGTTAGGGTTGAAAAAACCACAAAGCCAGGAGCTCCAGGGACACTGGCCATGCGACAGGTATGCCAAGATGAGCGCAGTACAGGCCAAACCTTGCTCGCTCTTCTTCTTTCTGCTTGGAACTCCCCAAAGCCCAATGTCCGATTCCTGGTTAAAAAGCAGGTTAGGTTTAGGGTTATGCCTAGGGTTAGGGTTGAGGAAACAACAAAGCCAGGAGCTCCCGGCACACTGACCATGTGAAAGGCAGGAGAAGTTGAGTACGGCAAAGCCCAAACCTTGCTCGCTCTTCTTCTTTCTGCTTGGAACTCACCATAGTCCAAAGCCCGATTTCCAGCTCCACCTAGGCTTAGGTTTAGTTTTACGCCTAGGGTTAGGGTTAGGGTTACGCCTAGGGTTAGGTTTGAGGAATCCACAAAGGCAGGAGCTCCAGGGACACTTGCAATGCGAAAGGCATGCCATGTTGAGCACGACACAGCCAAAACCTTGCTCGCTCTGCTTCTTTCAGCTCGGAACTCGCCACAGCCCAATTCCCGATTTCTGGCTCGAACTAGGGTTAGGGTTCGGTTTATGCCTCGGGTTAGGGTTGAAAAAACCACAAAGCCAGGAGCTCCAGGGACACTGGCCATGCGACAGGTATGCCAAGATGAGCACAGTACAGGCCAAACCTTGCTCGCTCTTCTTCTTTCTGCTTGGAACTCACCATAGTCCAAAGCCCGATTTCCAGCTCCACCTAGGCTTAGGTTTAGTTTTACGCCTAGGGTTAGGGTTAGGGTTACGCCTAGGGTTAGGGTTGAGGAATCCACAAAGGCAGGAGCTCCAGGGACACTTGCCATGCGAAAGGCATGCCAAGTTGAGCACGACACAGCCAAAACCTTGCTCGCTCTGCTTCTTTCAGCTCGGAACTCGCCACAGCCCAATGCCCGATTTCTGGCTTAAATTAGGGTTAGGTTTTGGGTTACGCCTAGGTTTAGGGTTGAGGAAACAACAAAGCCAGGAGCTCCCAGCACACTGACCATGTGAAAGGCAGGACAAGTTGAGCACGACACAGCCCAAACCTTGCTCCCTCTAATTCTTCTTTCTGCTTGGAAGGCACCACAGCCCAAAGCCCGATTTCCAGCGCAATCTTAGGGTTAGAGTTACGCCTCGACTTAGGGTTTGGGTTACACCTAGGGTTAGGGTTGAGGAAACCACAAAACCAGGAGCTCTGGGGACACTGGCCATGCGAAAGGCAGACCAAGTTGAGAATGGCACAGGCCAAGGCTTGCTTCCTATTCTTCTTTCTCGTTTTAAGTCACCACGGCCCAAAGCCCGATTTCCAGCTCCACCTAGGCTTAGGTTTAGTTTTACGCCTAGGGTTAGGGTTAGGGTTACGCCTAGGGTTAGGGTTGAGGAATCCACCAAGGCAGGAGCTCCAGGGACACTTGCCATGTGAAAGGCATGCCAAGTTGAGCACGACACAGCCAAAACCTTGCTCCCTCTGCTTCTTTCAGCTCGGAACTCGCCACAGCCCAATGCCCGATTTCTGGCTCGAACTAGGGTTAGGGTTCGGGTTATGCCTCAGGTTAGGGTTGAGAAAACCACAAAGCCAGGAGCTCCAGGGACACTGACCATGACCATGCGACAGGCATGCCAAGATGAGCGCATCTTTGGCCGAACCTTGCTCCCTCGTCTTCTTTCTGCTTGGAACTCACCAAAGCCCAAAGCCCGATTTCCAGCTCCACCTAGGCTTAGGTTTACTCTTACGCCTAGGGTTAGGGTTAGGGTTATGCCTAGGGTTAGGGTTGAGGAATCCACAAAGGCAGGAGTTCCAGGGACACTGACCATGTGAAAGGCAGGACAAGTTGAGCACGGCACAGCCCAAACCTTGCTCCCTCGTCTTCTTTCTGCTTGGAACTCACCAAAGCCCAATGCCCGATTTCTGGCTTAAATTAGGGTTAGGTTTTGGGTTACGCCTAGGGTTAGGGTTGAGGAATCCACAAAGGCAGGAGCTCCAGGGACACTGACCATGTGAAAGGCAGGACAAGTTGAGCACGACACAGCCCAAACCTTGCTCCCTCTAATTCTTCTTTCTGCTTGGAAGGCACCACAGCCCAAAGCCCGATTTCCAGCGCAATCTTAGGGTTAGAGTTCCGCCTCGACTTAGGGTTTGGGTTACGCCTAGGGTTAGGGTTGAGGAATCCACAAAGGCAGGAGCTCCAGGGACACTTGCCATGCGAAAGGCATGCCAAGTTGAGCACAACACAGCCAAAACCTTGCTCGCTCTGCTTCTTTCAGCTCGGAACTCGCCACAGCCCAATTCCCGATTTCTGGCTCGAACTACGGTTAGGGTTCGAGTTATGCCTCGGGTTAGGGTTGAGAAAACCACAAAGCCAGGAGCTCCAGGGACACTGGCCATGCGAAAGGCAGGACAAGTTGAGCGCAGTACAGGCCAAACCTTGCTCCCTCTGCTTCTTTCAGCTCGGAACTCACCACAGCCCAATTCCCGATTTCTGGCTCGAACTAGGGTTAGGGTTCGGTTTATGCCTCGGGTTAGGGTTGAAAAAACCACAAAGCCAGGAGCTCCAGGGACACTGGCCATGCGACAGGTATGCCAAGATGAGCGCAGTACAGGCCAAACCTTGCTCGCTCTTCTTCTTTCTGCTTGGAACTCCCCAAAGCCCAATGTCCGATTCCTGGTTAAAAAGCGGGTTAGGATTAGGGTTATGCCTAGGGTTAGGGTTGAGGAAACAACAAAGCCAGGAGCTCCCGGCACACTGACCATGTGAAAGGCAGGAGAAGTTGAGTACGGCAAAGCCCAAACCTTGCTCGCTCTTCTTCTTTCTGCTTGGAACTCACAATAGTCCAAAGCCCGATTTCCAGCTCCACCTAGGCTTAGGTTTAGTTTTACGCCTAGGGTTAGGGTTAGGGTTACGCCTAGGGTTAGGGTTGAGGAATCCACAAAGGCAGGAGCTCCAGGGACACTTGCAATGCGAAAGGCATGCCATGTTGAGCACGACACAGCCAAAACCTTGCTCCCTCTGCTTCTTTCAGCTCGGAACTCGCCACAGCCCAATTCCCGATTTCTGGCTCGAACTAGGGTTAGGGTTCGGTTTATGCCTCGGGTTAGGGTTGAAAAAACCACAAAGCCAGGAGCTCCAGGGACACTGGCCATGCGACAGGTATGCCAAGATGAGCACAGTACAGGCCAAACCTTGCTCGCTCTTCTTCTTTCTGCTTGGAACTCACCATAGTCCAAAGCCCGATTTCCAGCTCCACCTAGGCTTAGGTTTAGTTTTACGCCTAGGGTTAGGGTTAGGGTTACGCCTAGGGTTAGGGTTGAGGAATCCACAAAGGCAGGAGCTCCAGGGACACTTGCCATGCGAAAGGCATGCCAAGTTGAGCACGACACAGCCAAAACCTTGCTCGCTCTGCTTCTTTCAGCTCGGAACTCGCCACAGCCCAATGCCCGATTTCTGGCTTAAATTAGGGTTAGGTTTTGGGTTACGCCTAGGTTTAGGGTTGAGGAAACAACAAAGCCAGGAGCTCCCAGCACACTGACCATGTGAAAGGCAGGACAAGTTGAGCACGACACAGCCCAAACCTTGCTCCCTCTAATTCTTCTTTCTGCTTGGAAGGCACCACAGCCCAAAGCCCGATTTCCAGCGCAATCTTAGGGTTAGAGTTACGCCTCGACTTAGGGTTTGGGTTACACCTAGGGTTAGGGTTGAGGAAACCACAAAACCAGGAGCTCTGGGGACACTGGCCATGCGAAAGGCAGACCAAGTTGAGAATGGCACAGGCCAAGGCTTGCTTCCTATTCTTCTTTCTCGTTTTAAGTCACCACGGCCCAAAGCCCGATTTCCAGCTCCACCTAGGCTTAGGTTTAGTTTTACGCCTAGGGTTAGGGTTAGGGTTACGCCTAGGGTTAGGGTTGAGGAATCCACCAAGGCAGGAGCTCCAGGGACACTTGCCATGTGAAAGGCATGCCAAGTTGAGCACGACACAGCCAAAACCTTGCTCCCTCTGCTTCTTTCAGCTCGGAACTCGCCACAGCCCAATGCCCGATTTCTGGCTCGAACTAGGGTTAGGGTTCGGGTTATGCCTCAGGTTAGGGTTGAGAAAACCACAAAGCCAGGAGCTCCAGGGACACTGACCATGACCATGCGACAGGCATGCCAAGATGAGCGCATCTTTGGCCGAACCTTGCTCCCTCGTCTTCTTTCTGCTTGGAACTCACCAAAGCCCAAAGCCCGATTTCCAGCTCCACCTAGGCTTAGGTTTACTCTTACGCCTAGGGTTAGGGTTAGGGTTATGCCTAGGGTTAGGGTTGAGGAATCCACAAAGGCAGGAGTTCCAGGGACACTGACCATGTGAAAGGCAGGACAAGTTGAGCACGGCACAGCCCAAACCTTGCTCCCTCGTCTTCTTTCTGCTTGGAACTCACCAAAGCCCAATGCCCGATTTCTGGCTTAAATTAGGGTTAGGTTTTGGGTTACGCCTAGGGTTAGGGTTGAGGAATCCACAAAGGCAGGAGCTCCAGGGACACTGACCATGTGAAAGGCAGGACAAGTTGAGCACGACACAGCCCAAACCTTGCTCCCTCTAATTCTTCTTTCTGCTTGGAAGGCACCACAGCCCAAAGCCCGATTTCCAGCGCAATCTTAGGGTTAGAGTTCCGCCTCGACTTAGGGTTTGGGTTACGCCTAGGGTTAGGGTTGAGGAATCCACCAAGGCAGGAGATCCAGGGGCACTTGCCATGTGAAAGGCATGCCAAGTTGAGCACGGCACAGCCAAAACCTTGCTCCCTCTGCTTCTTTCAGCTCAGAAATCGCCACAGCCCAATGCCCGATTTCTGGCTCGAACTAGGGTTAGGGTTCGGTTTATGCCTCGGGTTAGGGTTGAAAAAACCACAAAGCCAGGAGCTCCAGGGACACTGGCCATGCGACAGGTATGCCAAGATGAGCGCAGTACAGGCCAAACCTTGCTCGCTCTTCTTCTTTCTGCTTGGAACTCACCAAAGCCCAATGTCCGATTCCTGGTTAAAAATAGGGTTAGGTTTAGGGTTATGCCTAGGGTTAAGGTTGAGGAAACAACAAAGCCAGGAGCTCCCGGCACACTGACCATGTGAAAGGCAGGACAAGTTGAGTACGGCAAAGCCCAAACCTTGCTCGCTCTTCTTCTTTCTGCTTGGAACTCACCATAGTCCAAAGCCCGATTTCCAGCTCCACCTAGGCTTAGGTTTAGTTTTATGCCTAGGGTTAGGGTTAGGGTTACGCCTAGGGTTAGGGTTGAGGAATCCACCAAGGCAGGAGCTCCAGGGACACTTGCCATGCGAAAGGCATGCCAAGTTGAGCACGACACAGCCAAAACCTTGCTCCCTCTGCTTCTTTCAGCTCGGAACTCGCCACAGCCCAATGCCCGATTTCTGGCTCGAACTAGGGTTAGGGTTCGGTTTATGCCTCGGGTTAGGGTTGAAAAAACCACAAAGCCAGGAGCTCCAGGGACACTGGCCATGCGACAGGTATGCCAAGATGAGCGCAGTACAGGTTAAACCTTGCTCGCTCTTCTTCTTTCTGCTTGGAACTCCCCAAAGCCCAATGTCCGATTCCTGGTTAAAAAGCGGGTTAGGATTAGGGTTATGCCTAGGGTTAGGGTTGAGGAAACAACAAAGCCAGGAGCTCCCGGCACACTGACCATGTGAAAGGCAGGACAAGTTGAGTACGGCAAAGCCCAAACCTTGCTCGCTCTTCTTCTTTCTGCTTGGAACTCACCATAGTCCAAAGCCCGATTTCCAGCTCCACCTAGGCTTAGGTTTAGTTTTACGCCTAGGGTTAGGGTTAGGGTTACGCCTAGGGTTAGGGTTGAGGAATCCACAAAGGCAGGAGCTCCAGGGACACTTGCAATGTGAAAGGCATGCCAAGTTGAGCACGACACAGCCAAAACCTTGCTCCCTCTGCTTCTTTCAGCTCGGAAATCGCCACAGCCCAATTCCCGATTTCTGGCTCGAACTAGGGTTAGGGTTCGGTTTATGCCTCGGGTTAGGGTTGAAAAAACCACAAAGCCAGGAGCTCCAGGGACACTGGCCATGCGACAGGTATGCCAAGATGAGCACAGTACAGGCCAAACCTTGCTCGCTCTTCTTCTTTCTGCTTGGAACTCCCCAAAGCCCAATGTCCGATTCCTGGTTAAAAATAGGGTTAGGTTTAGGGTTATGCCTAGGGTTAAGGTTGAGGAAACAACAAAGCCAGGAGCTCCCGGCACACTGACCATGTGAAAGGCAGGACAAGTTGAGTACGGCAAAGCCCAAACCTTGCTCGCTCTTCTTCTTTCTGCTTGGAACTCACCATAGTCCAAAGCCCGATTTCCAGCTCCACCTAGGCTTAGGTTTAGTTTTACGCCTAGGGTTAGGGTTAGGGTTACGCCTAGGGTTAGGGTTGAGGAATCCACAAAGGCAGGAGCTCCAGGGACACTTGCCATGCGAAAGGCATGCCAAGTTGAGCACGACACAGCCAAAACCTTGCTCGCTCTGCTTCTTTCAGCTTGGAACTCGCCACAGCCCAATTCCCGATTTCTGGCTCGAACTAGGGTTAGGGTTCGGTTTATGCCTCGGGTTAGGGTTGAAAAAACCACAAAGCCAGGAGCTCCAGGGACACTGGCCATGCGACAGGTATGCCAAGATGAGCACAGTACAGGCCAAACCTTGCTCGCTCTTCTTCTTTCTACTTGGAACTCACCAAAGCCCAATGTCCGATTCCTGGTTAAAAATAGGGTTAGGATTAGGGTTATGCCTAGGGTTAAGGTTGAGGAAACAACAAAGCCAGGAGCTCCCGGCACACTGACCATGTGAAAGGCAGGAGAAGTTGAGTACGGCAAAGCCCAAACCTTGCTCGCTCTTCTTCTTTCTGCTTGGAACTCACCATAGTCCAAAGCCCGATTTCCAGCTCCACCTAGGCTTAGGTTTAGTTTTACGCCTAGGGTTAGGGTTAGGGTTACGCCTAGGGTTAGGGTTGAGGAATCCACAAAGGCAGGAGCTCCAGGGGCACTTGCCATGTGAAAGGCATGCCAAGTTGAGCACGACACAGCCAAAACCTTGCTCCCTCTGCTTCTTTCAGCTCGGAACTCGCCACAGCCCAATTCCCGATTTCTGGCTCGAAGTAGGGTTAGGGTTCGGTTTATGCCTCGGGTTAGGGTTGAAAAAACCACAAAGCCAGGAGCTCCAGGGACACTAGCCATGCGACAGGTATGCCAAGATGAGCACAGTACAGGCCAAACCTTGCTCGCTCTTCTTCTTTCTGCTTGGAACTCCCCAAAGCCCAATGTCCGATTCCTGGTTAAAAATAGGGTTAGGTTTAGGGTTATGCCTAGGGTTAAGGTTGAGGAAACAACAAAGCCAGGAGCTCCCGGCACACTGACCATGTGAAAGGCAGGACAAGTTGAGTACGGCAAAGCCCAAACCTTGCTCGCTCTTCTTCTTTCTGCTTGGAACTCACCATAGTCCAAAGCCCGATTTCCAGCTCCACCTAGGCTTAGGTTTAGTTTTACGCCTAGGGTTAGGGTTAGGGTTACGCCTAGGGTTAGGGTTGAGGAATCCACAAAGGCAGGAGCTCCAGGGACACTTGCCATGCGAAAGGCATGCCAAGTTGAGCACGACACAGCCAAAACCTTGCTCGCTCTGCTTCTTTCAGCTTGGAACTCGCCACAGCCCAATTCCCGATTTCTGGCTCGAACTAGGGTTAGGGTTCGGTTTATGCCTCGGGTTAGGGTTGAAAAAACCACAAAGCCAGGAGCTCCAGGGACACTGGCCATGCGACAGGTATGCCAAGATGAGCACAGTACAGGCCAAACCTTGCTCGCTCTTCTTCTTTCTACTTGGAACTCACCAAAGCCCAATGTCCGATTCCTGGTTAAAAATAGGGTTAGGATTAGGGTTATGCCTAGGGTTAAGGTTGAGGAAACAACAAAGCCAGGAGCTCCCGGCACACTGACCATGTGAAAGGCAGGAGAAGTTGAGTACGGCAAAGCCCAAACCTTGCTCGCTCTTCTTCTTTCTGCTTGGAACTCACCATAGTCCAAAGCCCGATTTCCAGCTCCACCTAGGCTTAGGTTTAGTTTTACGCCTAGGGTTAGGGTTAGGGTTACGCCTAGGGTTAGGGTTGAGGAATCCACAAAGGCAGGAGCTCCAGGGACACTTGCCATGCGAAAGGCATGCCAAGTTGAGCACAACACAGCCAAAACCTTGCTCGCTCTGCTTCTTTCAGCTCGGAACTCGCCACAGCCCAATTCCCGATTTCTGGCTCGAAGTAGGGTTAGGGTTCGAGTTATGCCTCAGGTTAGGGTTGAGAAAACCACAAAGGCAGGAGCTCCAGGGACACTGGCCATGCGAAAGGCAGGACAAGTTGAGCACAGTACAGGCCAAACCTTGCTCCCTCTGCTTCTTTCAGCTCGGAACTCACCACAGCCCAATGCCCGATTTCTGGCTCGAACTAGGGTTAGGGTTCGGTTTATGCCTCGGGTTAGGGTTGAAAAAACCACAAAGCCAGGAGCTCCAGGGACACTGGCCATGCGACAGGTATGCCAAGATGAGCGCAGTACAGGCCAAACCTTGCTCGCTCTTCTTCTTTCTGCTTGGAACTCACCAAAGCCCAATGTCCGATTCCTGGTTAAAAATAGGGTTAGGTTTAGGGTTATGCCTAGGGTTAGGGTTGAGGAAACAACAAAGCCAGGAGCTCCCGGCACACTGACCATGTGAAAGGCAGGACAAGTTGAGTACGGCAAAGCCCAAACCTTGCTCGCTCTTCTTCTTTCTGCTTGGAACTCACCATAGTCCAAAGCCCGATTTCCAGCTCCACCTAGGCTTAGGTTTAGTTTTACGCCTAGGGTTAGGGTTAGGGTTACGCCTAGGGTTAGGGTTGAGGAATCCACAAAGGCAGGAGCTCCGGGGACACTTGCAATGTGAAAGGCATGCCAAGTTGAGCACGACACAGCCAAAACCTTGCTCGCTCTTCTTCTTTCAGCTTGGAACACGCCACAGCCCAATTCCCGATTTCTGGCTCGAACTAGGGTTAGGGTTCGGGTTATGCCTCGGGTTAGGGTTGAAAAAACCACAAAGCCAGGAGCTCCAGGGACACTGGCCATGCGACAGGTATGCCAAGATGAGCGCAGTACAGGCCAAACCTTGCTCGCTCTTCTTCTTTCTGCTTGGAACTCACCAAAGCCCAATGTCCGATTCCTGGTTAAAAATAGGGTTAGGTTTAGGGTTATGCCTAGGGTTAGGGTTGAGGAAACAACAAAGCCAGGAGTTCCCGGCACACTGACCATGTGAAAGGCAGGACAAGTTGAGTACGGCAAAGCCCAAACCTTGCTCGCTCTTCTTCTTTCTGCTTGGAACTCACCATAGTCCAAGTCCCGATTTCCAGCTCCACCTAGGCTTAGGTTTAGTTTTACGCCTAGGGTTAGGGTTAGGGTTACGCCTAGGGTTAGGGTTGAGGAATCCACAAAGGCAGGAGCTCCAGGGACACTGACCATGCGACAGGCATGCCAAGATGAGCGCATCTTTGGCCGAACCTTGCTCCCTCGTCTTCTTTCTGCTTGGAACTCACCAAAGCCCAAAGCCCGATTTCCAGCTCCACCTAGGCTTAGGTTTACTCTTACGCCTAGGGTTAGGGTTAGGGTTATGCCTAGGGTTAGGGTTGAGGAATCCACAAAGGCAGGAGCTCCAGGGACACTGACCATGTGAAAGGCAGGACAAGTTGAGCACAACACAGCCCAAACCTTGCTCCCTCGTCTTCTTTCTGCTTGGAACTCACCAAAGCCCAATGCCCGATTTCTGGCTTAAATTAGGGTTAGGTTTTGGGTTACGCCTAGGGTTAGGGTTGAGGAAACAACAAAGCCAGGAGCTCCCAGCACACTGACCATGTGAAAGGCAGGACAAGTTGAGCACGACACAGCCCAAACCTTGCTCCCTCTAATTCTTCTTTCTGCTTGGAAGGCACCACAGCCCAAAGCCCGATTTCCAGCGCAATCTTAGGGTTAGAGTTCCGCCTCGACTTAGGGTTAGGGTTACGCCTAGGGTTAGGGTTGAGGAATCCACAAAGGCAGGAGCTCCAGGGGCACTTGCCATGTGAAAGGCATGCCAAGTTGAGCACGACACAGCCAAAACCTTGCTCCCTCTGCTTCTTTCAGCTCGGAAATCGCCACAGCCCAATTCCCGATTTCTGGCTCGAACTAGGGTTAGGGTTCGGTTTATGCCTCGGGTTAGGGTTGAAAAAACCACAAAGCCAGGAGCTCCAGGGACACTGGCCATGCGACAGGTATGCCAAGATGAGCACAGTACAGGCCAAACCTTGCTCGCTCTTCTTCTTTCTGCTTGGAACTCCCCAAAGCCCAATGTCCGATTCCTGGTTAAAAATAGGGTTAGGTTTAGGGTTATGCCTAGGGTTAAGGTTGAGGAAACAACAAAGCCAGGAGCTCCCGGCACACTGACCATGTGAAAGGCAGGAGAAGTTGAGTACGGCAAAGCCCAAACCTTGCTCGCTCTTCTTCTTTCTGCTTGGAACTCACCATAGTCCAAAGCCCGATTTCCAGCTCCACCTAGGCTTAGGTTTAGTTTTACGCCTAGGGTTAGGGTTAGGGTTACGCCTAGGGTTAGGGTTGAGGAATCCACAAAGGCAGGAGCTCCAGGGACACTTGCCATGCGAAAGGCATGCCAAGTTGAGCACAACACAGCCAAAACCTTGCTCCCTCTGCTTCTTTCAGCTCGGAACTCGCCACAGCCCAATTCCCGATTTCTGGCTCGAAGTAGGGTTAGGGTTCGAGTTATGCCTCAGGTTAGGGTTGAGAAAACCACAAAGGCAGGAGCTCCAGGGACACTGGCCATGCGAAAGGCAGGACAAGTTGAGCACAGTACAGGCCAAACCTTGCTCCCTCTGCTTCTTTCAGCTCGGAACTCACCACAGCCCAATGCCCGATTTCTGGCTCGAACTAGGGTTAGGGTTCGGTTTATGCCTCGGGTTAGGGTTGAAAAAACCACAAAGCCAGGAGCTCCAGGGACACTGGCCATGCGACAGGTATGCCAAGATGAGCGCAGTACAGGCCAAACCTTGCTCGCTCTTCTTCTTTCTGCTTGGAACTCACCAAAGCCCAATGTCCGATTCCTGGTTAAAAATAGGGTTAGGTTTAGGGTTATGCCTAGGGTTAGGGTTGAGGAAACAACAAAGCCAGGAGCTCCCGGCACACTGACCATGTGAAAGGCAGGACAAGTTGAGTACGGCAAAGCCCAAACCTTGCTCGCTCTTCTTCTTTCTGCTTGGAACTCACCATAGTCCAAAGCCCGATTTCCAGCTCCACCTAGGCTTAGGTTTAGTTTTACGCCTAGGGTTAGGGTTAGGGTTACGCCTAGGGTTAGGGTTGAGGAATCCACAAAGGCAGGAGCTCCAGGGACACTTGCAATGTGAAAGGCATGCCAAGTTGAGCACGACACAGCCAAAACCTTGCTCGCTCTTCTTCTTTCTGCTTTTAAGTCGCCACAGCCCAAAATGCGATTTCCATCTCCGTCTAGTGTTAGGTTTGCACCCAGGGTTCGGTTTAGGGTTATGCCTGGGGTTAGGGTTGAGGAAACCACAATGCCAGGATCTCCGGAGTCACCTGAGCATGCGAAAGGCTGGCCAAGGTGGGCACAGCAAAGGCCAAGCCTTGCTCCTTCTTCTTTTTTCTTGGAATTCACCATAGCCTGATTTCCGGCTCCGCCTAGGGTCAGGGTTACGCCTAGGGTTCGCGTTATGCCTAGGGTTAGGGTTGACAAAACCACAAAGCCAGGAGCTCCAGGGACACTGACCATGCGGAAGGAAGGCCTAGGTGAGGGCAGCACAGCCCAAACCTTACTCCCTCTTCTTCTTCTTTCTGCTTGGAACTCGCCACAGCCCAATGCCTGATTTCTGGCTCAAATTAGGGTTAGGCTTCGGGTTACGCCTAGGGTTAGGGATGAGAAAACCAAAAAGCCAGGAGCTCCAGGGACACTGACCATGTGAAATGCATGCCAAGTTGAGCACGGCACAGCCAAAACCTTGCTCCCTCGTCCTCTTTCTGCTTGGAACTCACCATAGTCCAAAGCCCGATTTCCAGCTCCACCTAGGCTTAGGTTTAGTTTTACGCCTAGGGTTCGGGTTAGGGTTACGCCTAGGGTTAGGGTTGAGGAATCCACCAAGGCAGGAGCTCCAGGGACACAGGCCATGTGAAAGGCATGCCAAGTTGAGCACGACACAGCCAAAACCTTGCTCGCTCTGCTTCTTTCAGCTCGGAACTCGCCACAGCCCAATTCCCGATTTCTGGCTCGAACTAGGGTTAGGGTTCGGTTTATGCCTCGGGTTAGGGTTGAAAAAACCACAAAGCCAGGAGCTCCAGGGACACTGGCCATGCGACAGGTATGCCAAGATGAGCGCAGTACAGGCCAAACCTTGCTCGCTCTTCTTCTTTCTGCTTGGAACTCACCAAAGCCCAATGTCCGATTCCTGGTTAAAAAGCGGGTTAGGTTTAGGGTTATGCCTAGGGTTAGGGTTGAGGAAACAACAAAGCCAGGAGCTCCCGGCACACTGACCATGTGAAAGGCAGGACAAGTTGAGTACGGCAAAGCCCAAACCTTGCTCGCTCTTCTTCTTTCTGCTTGGAACTCACCAAAGCCCAAAGCCCGATTTCCAGCTCCACCTAGGCTTAGGTTTACTCTTACGCCTAGGGTTAGGGTTAGGGTTATGCCTAGGGTTAGGGTTGAGGAATCCACAAAGGCAGGAGCTCCAGGGACACTGACCATGTGAAAGGCAGGACAAGTTGAGCACAACACAGCCCAAACCTTGCTCCCTCGTCTTCTTTCTGCTTGGAACTCACCAAAGCCCAATGCCCGATTTCTGGCTTAAATTAGGGTTAGGTTTTGGGTTACGCCTAGGGTTAGGGTTGAGGAAACAACAAAGCCAGGAGCTCCCAGCACACTGACCATGTGAAAGGCAGGACAAGTTGAGCACGACACAGCCCAAACCTTGCTCCCTCTAATTCTTCTTTCTGCTTGGAAGGCACCACAGCCCAAAGCCCGATTTCCAGCGCAATCTTAGGGTTAGAGTTCCGCCTCGACTTAGGGTTTGGGTTACGCCTAGGGTTAGGGTTGAGGAATCCACAAAGGCAGGAGCTCCAGGGGCACTTGCCATGTGAAAGGCATGCCAAGTTGAGCACGACACAGCCAAAACCTTGCTCCCTCTGCTTCTTTCAGCTCGGAAATCGCCACAGCCCAATTCCCGATTTCTGGCTCGAACTAGGGTTAGGGTTCGGTTTATGCCTCGGGTTAGGGTTGAAAAAACCACAAAGCCAGGAGCTCCAGGGACACTGGCCATGCGACAGGTATGCCAAGATGAGCACAGTACAGGCCAAACCTTGCTCGCTCTTCTTCTTTCTGCTTGGAACTCCCCAAAGCCCAATGTCCGATTCCTGGTTAAAAATAGGGTTAGGTTTAGGGTTATGCCTAGGGTTAAGGTTGAGGAAACAACAAAGCCAGGAGCTCCCGGCACACTGACCATGTGAAAGGCAGGACAAGTTGAGTACGGCAAAGCCCAAACCTTGCTCGCTCTTCTTCTTTCTGCTTGGAACTCACCATAGTCCAAAGCCCGATTTCCAGCTCCACCTAGGCTTAGGTTTAGTTTTACGCCTAGGGTTAGGGTTAGGGTTACGCCTAGGGTTAGGGTTGAGGAATCCACAAAGGCAGGAGCTCCAGGGACACTTGCCATGCGAAAGGCATGCCAAGTTGAGCACGACACAGCCAAAACCTTGCTCGCTCTGCTTCTTTCAGCTTGGAACTCGCCACAGCCCAATTCCCGATTTCTGGCTCGAACTAGGGTTAGGGTTCGGTTTATGCCTCGGGTTAGGGTTGAAAAAACCACAAAGCCAGGAGCTCCAGGGACACTGGCCATGCGACAGGTATGCCAAGATGAGCACAGTACAGGCCAAACCTTGCTCGCTCTTCTTCTTTCTACTTGGAACTCACCAAAGCCCAATGTCCGATTCCTGGTTAAAAATAGGGTTAGGATTAGGGTTATGCCTAGGGTTAAGGTTGAGGAAACAACAAAGCCAGGAGCTCCCGGCACACTGACCATGTGAAAGGCAGGAGAAGTTGAGTACGGCAAAGCCCAAACCTTGCTCGCTCGTCTTCTTTCTGCTTGGAACTCACCATAGTCCAAAGCCCGATTTCCAGCTCCACCTAGGCTTAGGTTTAGTTTTACGCCTAGGGTTAGGGTTAGGGTTACGCCTAGGGTTAGGGTTGAGGAATCCACAAAGGCAGGAGCTCCAGGGACACTTGCCATGCGAAAGGCATGCCAAGTTGAGCACAACACAGCCAAAACCTTGCTCCCTCTGCTTCTTTCAGCTCGGAACTCGCCACAGCCCAATTCCCGATTTCTGGCTCGAAGTAGGGTTAGGGTTCGAGTTATGCCTCAGGTTAGGGTTGAGAAAACCACAAAGGCAGGAGCTCCAGGGACACTGGCCATGCGAAAGGCAGGACAAGTTGAGCACAGTACAGGCCAAACCTTGCTCCCTCTGCTTCTTTCAGCTCGGAACTCACCACAGCCCAATGCCCGATTTCTGGCTCGAACTAGGGTTAGGGTTCGGTTTATGCCTCGGGTTAGGGTTGAAAAAACCACAAAGCCAGGAGCTCCAGGGACACTGGCCATGCGACAGGTATGCCAAGATGAGCGCAGTACAGGCCAAACCTTGCTCGCTCTTCTTCTTTCTGCTTGGAACTCACCAAAGCCCAATGTCCGATTCCTGGTTAAAAATAGGGTTAGGTTTAGGGTTATGCCTAGGGTTAGGGTTGAGGAAACAACAAAGCCAGGAGCTCCCGGCACACTGACCATGTGAAAGGCAGGACAAGTTGAGTACGGCAAAGCCCAAACCTTGCTCGCTCTTCTTCTTTCTGCTTGGAACTCACCATAGTCCAAAGCCCGATTTCCAGCTCCACCTAGGCTTAGGTTTAGTTTTACGCCTAGGGTTAGGGTTAGGGTTACGCCTAGGGTTAGGGTTGAGGAATCCACAAAGGCAGGAGCTCCGGGGACACTTGCCATGTGAAAGGCATGCCAAGTTGAGCACGACACAGCCAAAACCTTGCTCGCTCTTCTTCTTTCAGCTTGGAACACGCCACAGCCCAATTCCCGATTTCTGGCTCGAACTAGGGTTAGGGTTCGGGTTATGCCTCGGGTTAGGGTTGAAAAAACCACAAAGCCAGGAGCTCCAGGGACACTGGCCATGCGACAGGTATGCCAAGATGAGCGCAGTACAGGCCAAACCTTGCTCGCTCTTCTTCTTTCTGCTTGGAACTCACCAAAGCCCAATGTCCGATTCCTGGTTAAAAAGCGGGTTAGGATTAGGGTTATGCCTAGGGTTAGGGTTGAGGAAACAACAAAGCCAGGAGTTCCCGGCACACTGACCATGTGAAAGGCAGGAGAAGTTGAGTACGGCAAAGCCCAAACCTTGCTCGCTCTTCTTCTTTCTGCTTGGAACTCACCATAGTCCAAGTCCCGATTTCCAGCTCCACCTAGGCTTAGGTTTAGTTTTACGCCTAGGGTTAGGGTTAGGGTTACGCCTAGGGTTAGGGTTGAGGAATCCACAAAGGCAGGAGCTCCAGGGACACTGACCATGCGACAGGCATGCCAAGATGAGCGCATCTTTGGCCGAACCTTGCTCCCTCGTCTTCTTTCTGCTTGGAACTCACCAAAGCCCAAAGCCCGATTTCCAGCTCCACCTAGGCTTAGGTTTACTCTTACGCCTAGGGTTAGGGTTAGGGTTATGCCTAGGGTTAGGGTTGAGGAATCCACAAAGGCAGGAGCTCCAGGGACACTGACCATGTGAAAGGCAGGACAAGTTGAGCACAACACAGCCCAAACCTTGCTCCCTCGTCTTCTTTCTGCTTGGAACTCACCAAAGCCCAATGCCCGATTTCTGGCTTAAATTAGGGTTAGGTTTTGGGTTACGCCTAGGGTTAGGGTTGAGGAAACAACAAAGCCAGGAGCTCCCAGCACACTGACCATGTGAAAGGCAGGACAAGTTGAGCACGACACAGCCCAAACCTTGCTCCCTCTAATTCTTCTTTCTGCTTGGAAGGCACCACAGCCCAAAGCCCGATTTCCAGCGCAATCTTAGGGTTAGAGTTCCGCCTCGACTTAGGGTTAGGGTTACGCCTAGGGTTAGGGTTGAGGAATCCACAAAGGCAGGAGCTCCAGGGGCACTTGCCATGTGAAAGGCATGCCAAGTTGAGCACGACACAGCCAAAACCTTGCTCCCTCTGCTTCTTTCAGCTCGGAAATCGCCACAGCCCAATTCCCGATTTCTGGCTCGAACTAGGGTTAGGGTTCGGTTTATGCCTCGGGTTAGGGTTGAAAAAACCACAAAGCCAGGAGCTCCAGGGACACTGGCCATGCGACAGGTATGCCAAGATGAGCACAGTACAGGCCAAACCTTGCTCGCTCTTCTTCTTTCTGCTTGGAACTCCCCAAAGCCCAATGTCCGATTCCTGGTTAAAAATAGGGTTAGGTTTAGGGTTATGCCTAGGGTTAAGGTTGAGGAAACAACAAAGCCAGGAGCTCCCGGCACACTGACCATGTGAAAGGCAGGAGAAGTTGAGTACGGCAAAGCCCAAACCTTGCTCGCTCTTCTTCTTTCTGCTTGGAACTCACCATAGTCCAAAGCCCGATTTCCAGCTCCACCTAGGCTTAGGTTTAGTTTTACGCCTAGGGTTAGGGTTAGGGTTACGCCTAGGGTTAGGGTTGAGGAATCCACAAAGGCAGGAGCTCCAGGGACACTTGCCATGCGAAAGGCATGCCAAGTTGAGCACAACACAGCCAAAACCTTGCTCGCTCTGCTTCTTTCAGCTTGGAACTCGCCACAGCCCAATTCCCGATTTCTGGCTCGAACTAGGGTTAGGGTTCGGTTTATGCCTCGGGTTAGGGTTGAAAAAACCACAAAGCCAGGAGCTCCAGGGACACTGGCCATGCGACAGGTATGCCAAGATGAGCACAGTACAGGCCAAACCTTGCTCGCTCTTCTTCTTTCTACTTGGAACTCACCAAAGCCCAATGTCCGATTCCTGGTTAAAAATAGGGTTAGGATTAGGGTTATGCCTAGGGTTAAGGTTGAGGAAACAACAAAGCCAGGAGCTCCCGGCACACTGACCATGTGAAAGGCAGGAGAAGTTGAGTACGGCAAAGCCCAAACCTTGCTCGCTCTTCTTCTTTCTGCTTGGAACTCACCATAGTCCAAAGCCCGATTTCCAGCTCCACCTAGGCTTAGGTTTAGTTTTACGCCTAGGGTTAGGGTTAGGGTTACGCCTAGGGTTAGGGTTGAGGAATCCACAAAGGCAGGAGCTCCAGGGACACTTGCCATGCGAAAGGCATGCCAAGTTGAGCACAACACAGCCAAAACCTTGCTCGCTCTGCTTCTTTCAGCTTGGAACTCGCCACAGCCCAATTCCCGATTTCTGGCTCGAAGTAGGGTTAGGGTTCGAGTTATGCCTCAGGTTAGGGTTGAGAAAACCACAAAGGCAGGAGCTCCAGGGACACTGGCCATGCGAAAGGCAGGACAAGTTGAGCACAGTACAGGCCAAACCTTGCTCCCTCTGCTTCTTTCAGCTCGGAACTCACCACAGCCCAATGCCCGATTTCTGGCTCGAACTAGGGTTAGGGTTCGGTTTATGCCTCGGGTTAGGGTTGAAAAAACCACAAAGCCAGGAGCTCCAGGGACACTGGCCATGCGACAGGTATGCCAAGATGAGCGCAGTACAGGCCAAACCTTGCTCGCTCTTCTTCTTTCTGCTTGGAACTCACCAAAGCCCAATGTCCGATTCCTGGTTAAAAATAGGGTTAGGTTTAGGGTTATGCCTAGGGTTAGGGTTGAGGAAACAACAAAGCCAGGAGCTCCCGGCACACTGACCATGTGAAAGGCAGGACAAGTTGAGTACGGCAAAGCCCAAACCTTGCTCGCTCTTCTTCTTTCTGCTTGGAACTCACCATAGTCCAAAGCCCGATTTCCAGCTCCACCTAGGCTTAGGTTTAGTTTTACGCCTAGGGTTAGGGTTAGGGTTACGCCTAGGGTTAGGGTTGAGGAATCCACAAAGGCAGGAGCTCCAGGGACACTTGCCATGCGAAAGGCATGCCAAGTTGAGCACGACACAGCCAAAACCTTGCTCGCTCTTCTTCTTTCAGCTTGGAACACGCCACAGCCCAATTCCCGATTTCTGGCTCGAACTAGGGTTAGGGTTCGGGTTATGCCTCGGGTTAGGGTTGAAAAAACCACAAAGCCAGGAGCTCCAGGGACACTGGCCATGCGACAGGTATGCCAAGATGAGCGCAGTACAGGCCAAACCTTGCTCGCTCTTCTTCTTTCTGCTTGGAACTCACCAAAGCCCAATGTCCGATTCCTGGTTAAAAATAGGGTTAGGTTTAGGGTTATGCCTAGGGTTAGGGTTGAGGAAACAACAAAGCCAGGAGTTCCCGGCACACTGACCATGTGAAAGGCAGGACAAGTTGAGTACGGCAAAGCCCAAACCTTGCTCGCTCTTCTTCTTTCTGCTTGGAACTCACCATAGTCCAAGTCCCGATTTCCAGCTCCACCTAGGCTTAGGTTTAGTTTTACGCCTAGGGTTAGGGTTAGGGTTACGCCTAGGGTTAGGGTTGAGGAATCCACAAAGGCAGGAGCTCCAGGGACACTGACCATGCGACAGGCATGCCAAGATGAGCGCATCTTTGGCCGAACCTTGCTCCCTCGTCTTCTTTCTGCTTGGAACTCACCAAAGCCCAAAGCCCGATTTCCAGCTCCACCTAGGCTTAGGTTTACTCTTACGCCTAGGGTTAGGGTTAGGGTTATGCCTAGGGTTAGGGTTGAGGAATCCACAAAGGCAGGAGCTCCAGGGACACTGACCATGTGAAAGGCAGGACAAGTTGAGCACAACACAGCCCAAACCTTGCTCCCTCGTCTTCTTTCTGCTTGGAACTCACCAAAGCCCAATGCCCGATTTCTGGCTTAAATTAGGGTTAGGTTTTGGGTTACGCCTAGGGTTAGGGTTGAGGAAACAACAAAGCCAGGAGCTCCCAGCACACTGACCATGTGAAAGGCAGGACAAGTTGAGCACGACACAGCCCAAACCTTGCTCCCTCTAATTCTTCTTTCTGCTTGGAAGGCACCACAGCCCAAAGCCCGATTTCCAGCGCAATCTTAGGGTTAGAGTTCCGCCTCGACTTAGGGTTAGGGTTACGCCTAAGGTTAGGGTTGAGGAATCCACAAAGGCAGGAGCTCCAGGGGCACTTGCCATGTGAAAGGCATGCCAAGTTGAGCACGACACAGCCAAAACCTTGCTCCCTCTGCTTCTTTCAGCTCGGAAATCGCCACAGCCCAATGCCCGATTTCTGGCTCGAACTAGGGTTAGGGTTCGGTTTATGCCTCGGGTTAGGGTTGAAAAAACCACAAAGCCAGGAGCTCCAGGGACACTGGCCATGCGACAGGTATGCCAAGATGAGCGCAGTACAGGCCAAACCTTGCTCGCTCTTCTTCTTTCTGCTTGGAACTCACCAAAGCCCAATGTCCGATTCCTGGTTAAAAATAGGGTTAGGTTTAGGGTTATGCCTAGGGTTAGGGTTGAGGAAACAACAAAGCCAGGAGCTCCCGGCACACTGACCATGTGAAAGGCAGGAGAAGTTGAGTACGGCAAAGCCCAAACCTTGCTCGCTCTTCTTCTTTCTGCTTGGAACTCACCATAGTCCAAAGCCCGATTTCCAGCTCCACCTAGGCTTAGGTTTAGTTTTACGCCTAGGGTTAGGGTTAGGGTTACGCCTAGGGTTAGGGTTGAGGAATCCACCAAGGCAGGAGCTCCAGGGACACTTGCCATGCGAAAGGCATGCCAAGTTGAGCACGACACAGCCAAAACCTTGCTCGCTCTGCTTCTTTCAGCTCGGAACTCGCCACAGCCCAATTCCCGATTTCTGGCTCGAACTAGGGTTAGGGTTCGGTTTATGCCTCGGGTTAGGGTTGAAAAAACCACAAAGCCAGGAGCTCCAGGGACACTGGCCATGCGACAGGTATGCCAAGATGAGCACAGTACAGGCCAAACCTTGCTCGCTCTTCTTCTTTCTGCTTGCAACTCCCCAAAGCCCAATGTCCGATTCCTGGTTAAAAATAGGGTTAGGTTTAGGGTTATGCCTAGGGTTAAGGTTGAGGAAACAACAAAGCCAGGAGCTCCCGGCACACTGACCATGTGAAAGGCAGGACAAGTTGAGTACGGCAAAGCCCAAACCTTGCTCGCTCTTCTTCTTTCTGCTTGGAACTCACCATAGTCCAAAGCCCGATTTCCAGCTCCACCTAGGCTTAGGTTTAGTTTTACGCCTAGGGTTAGGGTTAGGGTTACGCCTAGGGTTAGGGTTGAGGAATCCACAAAGGCAGGAGCTCCAGGGACACTTGCAATGTGAAAGGCTTGCCAAGTTGAGCACGACACAGCCAAAACCTTGCTCCCTCTGCTTCTTTCAGCTCGGAACTCGCCACAGCCCAATTCCCGATTTCTGGCTCGAACTAGGGTTAGGGTTCGGTTTATGCCTCGGGTTAGGGTTGAAAAAACCACAAAGCCAGGAGCTCCAGGGACACTGGCCATGCGACAGGTATGCCAAGATGAGCACAGTACAGGCCAAACCTTGCTCGCTCTTCTTCTTTCTGCTTGCAACTCCTCAAAGCCCAATGTCCGATTCCTGGTTAAAAATAGGGTTAGGTTTAGGGTTATGCCTAGGGTTAAGGTTGAGGAAACAACAAAGCCAGGAGCTCCCGGCACACTGACCATGTGAAAGGCAGGAGAAGTTGAGTACGGCAAAGCCCAAACCTTGCTCGCTCTTCTTCTTTCTGCTTGGAACTCACCATAGTCCAAAGCCCGATTTCCAGCTCCACCTAGGCTTAGGTTTAGTTTTACGCCTAGGGTTAGGGTTAGGGTTACGCCTAGGGTTAGGGTTGAGGAATCCACAAAGGCAGGAGCTCCAGGGACACTTGCCATGCGAAAGGCATGCCAAGTTGAGCACAACACAGCCAAAACCTTGCTCGCTCTGCTTCTTTCAGCTCGGAACTCGCCACAGCCCAATTCCCGATTTCTGGCTTAAATTAGGGTTAGGTTTTGGGTTACGCCTAGGGTTAGGGTTGAGGAAACAACAAAGCCAGGGGCTCCCAGCACACTGACCATGTGAAAGGCAGGACAAGTTGAGCACGACACAGCTCAAACCTTGCTCCCTCTAATTCTTCTTTCTGCTTGGAAGGCACCACAGCCCAAAGCCCGATTTCCAGCGCAATCTTAGGGTTAGAGTTACGCCTCGACTTAGGGTTTGGGTTACACCTAGGGTTAGGGTTGAGGAAACCACAAAACCAGGAGCTCTGGGGACACTGGCCATGCGAAAGGCAGACCAAGTTGAGAATGGCACAGGCCAAGGCTTGCTTCCTATTCTTCTTTCTCGTTTTAAGTCACCACGGCCCAAAGCCCGATTTCCAGCTCCACCTAGGCTTAGGTTTAGTTTTACGCCTAGGGTTAGGGTTAGGGTTACGCCTAGGGTTAGGGTTGAGGAATCCACCAAGGCAGGAGCTCCAGGGACACTTGCCATGTGAAAGGCATGCCAAGTTGAGCACGACACAGCCAAAACCTTGCTCGCTCTGCTTCTTTCAGCTCGGAACTCGCCACAGCCCAATGCCCGATTTCTGGCTCGAACTAGGGTTAGGGTTCGGGTTATGCCTCAGGTTAGGGTTGAGAAAACCACAAAGCCAGGAGCTCCAGGGACACTGACCATGCGACAGGCATGCCAAGATGAGCGCAGTACAGGCCAAACCTTGCTCGCTCTTCTTCTTTCTGCTTGGAACTCACCAAAGCCCAAAGCCCGATTTCCAGCTCCACCTAGGCTTAGGTTTACTCTTACGCCTAGGGTTAGGGTTAGGGTTATGCCTAGGGTTAGGGTTGAGGAATCCACAAAGGCAGGAGCTCCAGGGACACTGACCATGTGAAAGGCAGGACAAGTTGAGCACGGCACAGCCCAAACCTTGCTCCCTCGTCTTCTTTCTGCTTGGAACTCACCAAAGCCCAATGCCCGATTTCTGGCTTAAATTAGGGTTAGGTTTTGGGTTACGCCTAGGGTTAGGGTTGAGGAAACAACAAGGCCAGGAGCTCCCAGCACACTGACCATGTGAAAGACAGGACAAGTTGAGCACGACACAGCCCAAACCTTGCTCCCTCTAATTCTTCTTTCTGCTTGGAAGGCACCACAGCCCAAAGCCCGATTTCCAGCGCAATCTTAGGGTTAGAGTTCCGCCTCGACTTAGGGTTTGGGTTACGCCTAGGGTTAGGGTTGAGGAATCCACCAAGGCAGGAGCTCCAGGGACACTTGCCATGCGAAAGGCATGCCAAGTTGAGCACGACACAGCCTAAACCTTGCTCGCTCTGCTTCTTTCAGCTCGGAACTCGCCACAGCCCAATTCCCGATTTCTGGCTCGAACTAGGGTTAGGGTTCGGTTTATGCCTCGGGTTAGGGTTGAAAAAACCACAAAGCCAGGAGCTCCAGGGACACTGGCCATGCGACAGGTATGCCAAGATGAGCACAGTACAGGCCAAACCTTGCTCGCTCTTCTTCTTTCTGCTTGGAACTCCCCAAAGCCCAATGTCCGATTCCTGGTTAAAAATAGGGTTAGGTTTAGGGTTATGCCTAGGGTTAAGGTTGAGGAAACAACAAAGCCAGGAGCTCCCGGCACACTGACCATGTGAAAGGCAGGAGAAGTTGAGTACGGCAAAGCCCAAACCTTGCTCGCTCTTCTTCTTTCTGCTTGGAACTCACCATAGTCCAAAGCCCGATTTCCAGCTCCACCTAGGCTTAGGTTTAGTTTTACGCCTAGGGTTAGGGTTAGGGTTACGCCTAGGGTTAGGGTTGAGGAATCCACAAAGGCAGGAGCTCCAGGGACACTTGCCATGCGAAAGGCATGCCAAGTTGAGCACAACACAGCCAAAACCTTGCTCGCTCTGCTTCTTTCAGCTCGGAACTCGCCACAGCCCAATTCCCGATTTCTGGCTTAAATTAGGGTTAGGTTTTGGGTTACGCCTAGGGTTAGGGTTGAGGAAACAACAAAGCCAGGAGCTCCCAGCACACTGACCATGTGAAAGGCAGGACAAGTTGAGCACGACACAGCCCAAACCTTGCTCCCTCTAATTCTTCTTTCTGCTTGGAAGGCACCACAGCCCAAAGCCCGATTTCCAGCGCAATCTTAGGGTTAGAGTTACGCCTCGACTTAGGGTTTGGGTTACACCTAGGGTTAGGGTTGAGGAAACCACAAAACCAGGAGCTCTGGGGACACTGGCCATGCGAAAGGCAGACCAAGTTGAGAATGGCACAGGCCAAGGCTTGCTTCCTATTCTTCTTTCTCGTTTTAAGTCACCACGGCCCAAAGCCCGATTTCCAGCTCCACCTAGGCTTAGGGTTAGTTTTACGCCTAGGGTTAGGGTTAGGGTTACGCCTAGGGTTAGGGTTGAGGAATCCACCAAGGCAGGAGCTCCAGGGACACTTGCCATGTGAAAGGCATGCCAAGTTGAGCACGACACAGCCAAAACCTTGCTCCCTCTGCTTCTTTCAGCTCGGAACTCGCCACAGCCCAATTCCCGATTTCTGGCTTAAATTAGGGTTAGGTTTTGGGTTACGCCTAGGGTTAGGGTTGAGGAAACAACAAAGCCAGGAGCTCCCAGCACACTGACCATGTGAAAGGCAGGACAAGTTGAGCACGACACAGCCCAAACCTTGCTCCCTCTAATTCTTCTTTCTGCTTGGAAGGCACCACAGCCCAAAGCCCGATTTCCAGCGCAATCTTAGGGTTAGAGTTCCGCCTCGACTTAGGGTTAGGGTTACGCCTAGGGTTAGGGTTGAGGAATCCACCAAGGCAGGAGCTCCAGGGGCACTTGCCATGTGAAAGGCATGCCAAGTTGAGCACGACACAGCCAAAACCTTGCTCCCTCTGCTTCTTTCAGCTCGGAAATCGCCACAGCCCAATGCCCGATTTCTGGCTCGAACTAGGGTTAGGGTTCGGTTTATGCCTCGGGTTAGGGTTGAAAAAACCACAAAGCCAGGAGCTCCAGGGACACTGGCCATGCGACAGGTATGCCAAGATGAGCGCAGTACAGGCCAAACCTTGCTCGCTCTTCTTCTTTCTGCTTGGAACTCACCAAAGCCCAATGTCCGATTCCTGGTTAAAAATAGGGTTAGGTTTAGGGTTATGCCTAGGGTTAGGGTTGAGGAAACAACAAAGCCAGGAGCTCCCGGCACACTGACCATGTGAAAGGCAGGAGAAGTTGAGTACGGCAAAGCCCAAACCTTGCTCGCTCTTCTTCTTTCTGCTTGGAACTCACCATAGTCCAAAGCCCGATTTCCAGCTCCACCTAGGCTTAGGTTTAGTTTTACGCCTAGGGTTAGGGTTAGGGTTACGCCTAGGGTTAGGGTTGAGGAATCCACCAAGGCAGGAGCTCCAGGGACACTTGCCATGCGAAAGGCATGCCAAGTTGAGCACGACACAGCCAAAACCTTGCTCGCTCTGCTTCTTTCAGCTCGGAACTCGCCACAGCCCAATTCCCGATTTCTGGCTCGAACTAGGGTTAGGGTTCGGTTTATGCCTCGGGTTAGGATTGAAAAAACCACAAAGCCAGGAGCTCCAGGGACACTGGCCATGCGACAGGTATGCCAAGATGAGCACAGTACAGGCCAAACCTTGCTCGCTCTTCTTCTTTCTGCTTGCAACTCCCCAAAGCCCAATGTCCGATTCCTGGTTAAAAATAGGGTTAGGTTTAGGGTTATGCCTAGGGTTAAGGTTGAGGAAACAACAAAGCCAGGAGCTCCCGGCACACTGACCATGTGAAAGGCAGGACAAGTTGAGTACGGCAAAGCCCAAACCTTGCTCGCTCTTCTTCTTTCTGCTTGGAACTCACCATAGTCCAAAGCCCGATTTCCAGCTCCACCTAGGCTTAGGTTTAGTTTTACGCCTAGGGTTAGGGTTAGGGTTACGCCTAGGGTTAGGGTTGAGGAATCCACAAAGGCAGGAGCTCCAGGGACACTTGCAATGCGAAAGGCATGCCAAGTTGAGCACAACACAGCCAAAACCTTGCTCGCTCTGCTTCTTTCAGCTCGGAACTCGCCACAGCCCAATTCCCGATTTCTGGCTCGAACTAGGGTTAGGGTTCGAGTTATGCCTCGGGTTAGGGTTGAGAAAACCACAAAGCCAGGAGCTCCAGGGACACTGGCCATGCGAAAGGCAGGACAAGTTGAGCGCAGTACAGGCCAAACCTTGCTCCCTCTGCTTCTTTCAGCTCGGAACTCACCACAGCCCAATGCCCGATTTCTGGCTCGAACTAGGGTTAGGGTTCGGTTTATGCCTCGGGTTAGGGTTGAAAAAACCACAAAGCCAGGAGCTCCAGGGACACTGGCCATGCGACAGGTATGCCAAGATGAGCGCAGTACAGGCCAAACCTTGCTCGCTCTTCTTCTTTCTGCTTGGAACTCACCAAAGCCCAATGTCCGATTCCTGGTTAAAAAGCGGGTTAGGATTAGGGTTATGCCTAGGGTTAGGGTTGAGGAAACAACAAAGCCAGGAGCTCCCGGCACACTGACCATGTGAAAGGCAGGACAAGTTGAGTACGGCAAAGCCCAAACCTTGCTCGCTCTTCTTCTTTCTGCTTGGAACTCACCATAGTCCAAAGCCCGATTTCCAGCTCCACCTAGGCTTAGGTTTAGTTTTACGCCTAGGGTTAGGGTTAGGGTTACGCCTAGGGTTAGGGTTGAGGAATCCACAAAGGCAGGAGCTCCAGGGACACTTGCAATGTGAAAGGCATGCCAAGTTGAGCACGACACAGCCAAAACCTTGCTCCCTCTGCTTCTTTCAGCTCGGAACTCGCCACAGCCCAATTCCCGATTTCTGGCTCGAACTAGGGTTAGGGTTCGGTTTATGCCTCGGGTTAGGGTTGAAAAAACCACAAAGCCAGGAGCTCCAGGGACACTGGCCATGCGACAGGTATGCCAAGATGAGCACAGTACAGGCCAAACCTTGCTCGCTCTTCTTCTTTCTGCTTGGAACTCCCCAAAGCCCAATGTCCGATTCCTGGTTAAAAATAGGGTTAGGTTTAGGGTTATGCCTAGGGTTAAGGTTGAGGAAACAACAAAGCCAGGAGCTCCCGGCACACTGACCATGTGAATGGCAGGACAAGTTGAGTACGGCAAAGCCCAAACCTTGCTCGCTCTTCTTCTTTCTGCTTGGAACTCACCATAGTCCAAAGCCCGATTTCCAGCTCCACCTAGGCTTAGGTTTAGTTTTACGCCTAGGGTTAGGGTTAGGGTTACGCCTAGGGTTAGGGTTGAGGAATCCACAAAGGCAGGAGCTCCAGGGACACTTGCCATGCGAAAGGCATGCCAAGTTGAGCACAACACAGCCAAAACCTTGCTCGCTCTGCTTCTTTCAGCTTGGAACTCGCCACAGCCCAATTCCCGATTTCTGGCTCGAACTAGGGTTAGGGTTCGGTTTATGCCTCGGGTTAGGGTTGAAAAAACCACAAAGCCAGGAGCTCCAGGGACACTGGCCATGCGACAGGTATGCCAAGATGAGCACAGTACAGGCCAAACCTTGCTCGCTCTTCTTCTTTCTGCTTGGAACTCACCAAAGCCCAATGTCCGATTCCTGGTTAAAAATAGGGTTAGGTTTAGGGTTATGCCTAGGGTTAAGGTTGAGGAAACAACAAAGCCAGGAGCTCCCGGCACACTGACCATGTGAAAGGCAGGAGAAGTTGAGTACGGCAAAGCCCAAACCTTGCTCGCTCTTCTTCTTTCTGCTTGGAACTCACCATAGTCCAAAGCCCGATTTCCAGCTCCACCTAGGCTTAGGTTTAGTTTTACGCCTAGGGTTAGGGTTAGGGTTACGCCTAGGGTTAGGGTTGAGGAATCCACAAAGGCAGGAGCTCCAGGGACACTTGCCATGCGAAAGGCATGCCAAGTTGAGCACAACACAGCCAAAACCTTGCTCCCTCTGCTTCTTTCAGCTCGGAACTCGCCACAGCCCAATTCCCGATTTCTGGCTCGATGTAGGGTTAGGGTTCGAGTTATGCCTCAGGTTAGGGTTGAGAAAACCACAAAGCCAGGAGCTCCAAGGACACTGGCCATGCGAAAGGCAGGACAAGTTGAGCACAGTACAGGCCAAACCTTGCTCCCTCTGCTTCTTTCAGCTCGGAACTCACCACAGCCCAATTCCCGATTTCTGGCTCGAACTAGGGTTAGGGTTCGGTTTATGCCTCGGGTTAGGGTTGAAAAAACCACAAAGCCAGGACTCCAGGGACACTGGCCATGCGACAGGTATGCCAAGATGAGCGCAGTACAGGCCAAACCTTGCTCGCTCTTCTTCTTTCTGCTTGGAACTCACCAAAGCCCAATGTCCGATTCCTGGTTAAAAATAGGGTTAGGTTTAGGGTTATGCCTAGGGTTAGGGTTGAGGAAACAACAAAGCCAGGAGCTCCCGGCACACTGACCATGTGAAAGGCAGGAGAAGTTGAGTACGGCAAAGCCCAAACCTTGCTCGCTCTTCTTCTTTCTGCTTGGAACTCACCATAGTCCAAAGCCCGATTTCCAGCTCCACCTAGGCTTAGGTTTAGTTTTACGCCTAGGGTTAGGGTTAGGGTTACACCTAGGGTTAGGGTTGAGGAATCCACAAAGGCAGGAGCTCCGGGGACACTTGCAATGTGAAAGGCATGCCAAGTTGAGCACGACACAGCCAAAACCTTGCTCGCTCTTCTTCTTTCAGCTTGGAACTCGCCACAGCCCAATTCCCGATTTCTGGCTCGAAGTAGGGTTAGGGTTCGGGTTATGCCTCGGGTTAGGGTTGAAAAAACCACAAAGCCAGGAGCTCCAGGGACACTGGCCATGCGACAGGTATGCCAAGATGAGCGCAGTACAGGCCAAACCTTGCTCGCTCTTCTTCTTTCTGCTTGGAACTCACCAAAGCCCAATGTCCGATTCCTGGTTAAAAATAGGGTTAGGTTTAGGGTTATGCCTAGGGTTAGGGTTGAGGAAACAACAAAGCCAGGAGTTCCCGGCACACTGACCATGTGAAAGGCAGGACAAGTTGAGTACGGCAAAGCCCAAACCTTGCTCGCTCTTCTTCTTTCTGCTTGGAACTCACCATAGTCCAAGTCCCGATTTCCAGCTCCACCTAGGCTTAGGTTTAGTTTTACGCCTAGGGTTAGGGTTAGGGTTACGCCTAGGGTTAGGGTTGAGGAATCCACAAAGGCAGGAGCTCCAGGGACACTTGCCATGCGAAAGGCATGCCAAGTTGAGCACAACACAGCCAAAACCTTGCTCGCTCTGCTTCTTTCAGCTCGGAACTCGCCACAGCCCAATGCCCGATTTCTGGCTTAAATTAGGGTTAGGTTTTGGGTTACGCCTAGGGTTAGGGTTGAGGAAACAACAAAGCCAGGAGCTCCCAGCACACTGACCATGTGAAAGGCAGGACAAGTTGAGCACGACACAGCCCAAACCTTGCTCCCTCTAATTCTTCTTTCTGCTTGGAAGGCACCACAGCCCAAAGCCCGATTTCCAGCGCAATCTTAGGGTTAGAGTTACGCCTCGACTTAGGGTTTGGGTTACACCTAGGGTTAGGGTTGAGGAAACCACAAAACCAGGAGCTCTGGGGACACTGGCCATGCGAAAGGCAGACCAAGTTGAGAATGGCACAGGCCAAGGCTTGCTTCCTATTCTTCTTTCTCGTTTTAAGTCACCACGGCCCAAAGCCCGATTTCCAGCTCCACCTAGGCTTAGGTTTAGTTTTACGCCTAGGGTTAGGGTTAGGGTTACGCCTAGGGTTAGGGTTGAGGAATCCACCAAGGCAGGAGCTCCAGGGACACTTGCCATGTGAAAGGCATGCCAAGTTGAGCACGACACAGCCAAAACCTTGCTCCCTCTGCTTCTTTCAGCTCGGAACTCGCCACAGCCCAATGCCCGATTTCTGGCTCGAACTAGGGTTAGGGTTCGGGTTATGCCTCAGGTTAGGGTTGAGAAAACCACAAAGCCAGGAGCTCCAGGGACACTGACCATGCGACAGGCATGCCAAGATGAGCGCAGTACAGGCCAAACCTTGCTCCCTCGTCTTCTTTCTGCTTGGAACTCACCAAAGCCCAAAGCCCGATTTCCAGCTCCACCTAGGCTTAGGTTTACTCTTACGCCTAGGGTTAGGGTTAGGGTTATGCCTAGGGTTAGGGTTGAGGAATCCACAAAGGCAGGAGCTCCAGGGACACTGACCATGTGAAAGGCAGGACAAGTTGAGCACGGCACAGCCCAAACCTTGCTCCCTCGTCTTCTTTCTGCTTGGAACTCACCAAAGCCCAATGCCCGATTTCTGGCTTAAATTAGGGTTAGGTTTTGGGTTACGCCTAGGGTTAGGGTTGAGGAAACAACAAAGCCAGGAGCTCCCAGCACACTGACCATGTGAAAGGCAGGACAAGTTGAGCACGACTCAGCCCAAACCTTGCTCCCTCTAATTCTTCTTTCTGCTTGGAAGGCACCACAGCCCAAAGCCCGATTTCCAGCGCAATCTTAGGGTTAGAGTTACGCCTCGACTTAGGGTTAGGGTTACGCCTAGGGTTAGGGTTGAGGAATCCACCGAGGCAGGAGCTCCAGGGACACTTGCCATGTGAAAGGCATGCCAAGTTGAGCACGACACAGCCAAAACCTTGCTCCCTCTGCTTCTTTCTGCTTGGAACTCGCCACAGCCCAATGCCCGATTTCTGGCTCGAACTAGGGTTAGGGTTCGGTTTATGCCTCGAGTTAGGGTTGAAAAAACCACAAAGCCAGGAGCTCCAGGGACACTGGCCATGCGACAGGTATGCCAAGATGAGCGCAGTACAGGCCAAACCTTGCTCGCTCTTCTTCTTTCTGCTTGGAACTCCCCAAAGCCCAATGTCCGATTCCTGGTTAAAAAGCGGGTTAGGTTTAGGGTTATGCCTAGGGTTAGGGTTGAGGAAACAACAAAGCCAGGAGCTCCCGGCACACTGACCATGTGAAAGGCAGGACAAGTTGAGTACGGCAAAGCCCAAACCTTGCTCGCTCTTCTTCTTTCTGCTTGGAACTCACCATAGTCCAAAGCCCGATTTCCAGCTCCACCTAGGCTTAGGTTTAGTTTTACGCCTAGGGTTAGGGTTAGGGTTACGCCTAGGGTTAGGGTTGAGGAATCCACAAAGGCAGGAGCTCCAGGGACACTTGCAATGTGAAAGGCATGCCAAGTTGAGCACGACACAGCCAAAACCTTGCTCGCTCTTCTTCTTTCTGCTTTTAAGTCGCCACAGCCCAAAATGCGATTTCCATCTCCGTCTAGTGTTAGGTTTGCACCCAGGGTTCGGTTTAGGGTTATGCCTGGGGTTAGGGTTGAGGAAACCACAATGCCAGGATCTCCGGAGTCACCTGAGCATGCGAAAGGCTGGCCAAGGTGGGCACAGCAAAGGCCAAGCCTTGCTCCTTCTTCTTTTTTCTTGGAATTCACCATAGCCTGATTTCCGGCTCCGCCTAGGGTCAGGGTTACGCCTAGGGTTCGCGTTATGCCTAGGGTTAGGGTTGACAAAACCACAAAGCCAGGAGCTCCAGGGACACTGACCATGCGGAAGGAAGGCCTAGGTGAGGGCAGCACAGCCCAAACCTTACTCCCTCTTCTTCTTCTTTCTGCTTGGAACTCGCCACAGCCCAATGCCTGATTTCTGGCTCAAATTAGGGTTAGGCTTCGGGTTACGCCTAGGGTTAGGGATGAGAAAACCAAAAAGCCAGGAGCTCCAGGGACACTGACCATGTGAAATGCATGCCAAATTGAGCACGGCACAGCCAAAACCTTGCTCCCTCGTCCTCTTTCTGCTTGGAACTCACCATAGTCCAAAGCCCGATTTCCAGCTCCACCTAGGCTTAGGTTTAGTTTTACGCCTAGGGTTCGGGTTAGGGTTACGCCTAGGGTTAGGGTTGAGGAATCCACCAAGGCAGGAGCTCCAGGGACACTTGCCATGCGAAAGGCATGCCAAGTTGAGCACAACACAGCCAAAACCTTGCTCGCTCTGCTTCTTTCAGCTCGGAACTCGCCACAGCCCAATGCCCGATTTCTGGCTTAAATTAGGGTTAGGTTTTGGGTTACGCCTAGGGTTAGGGTTGAGGAAACAACAAAGCCAGGAGCTCCCAGCACACTGACCATGTGAAAGGCAGGACAAGTTGAGCACGACACAGCCCAAACCTTGCTCCCTCTAATTCTTCTTTCTGCTTGGAAGGCACCACAGCCCAAAGCCCGATTTCCAGCGCAATCTTAGGGTTAGAGTTACGCCTCGACTTAGGGTTTGGGTTACACCTAGGGTTAGGGTTGAGGAAACCACAAAACCAGGAGCTCTGGGGACACTGGCCATGCGAAAGGCAGACCAAGTTGAGAATGGCACAGGCCAAGGCTTGCTTCCTATTCTTCTTTCTCGTTTTAAGTCACCACGGCCCAAAGCCCGATTTCCAGCTCCACCTAGGCTTAGGTTTAGTTTTACGCCTAGGGTTAGGGTTAGGGTTACGCCTAGGGTTAGGGTTACGCCTAGGGTTAGGGTTGAGGAATCCACCAAGGCAGGAGCTCCAGGGACACTGACCATGTGAAAGGCAGGACAAGTTGAGCACGGCACAGCCCAAACCTTGCTCCCTCGTCTTCTTTCTGCTTGGAACTCACCAAAGCCCAAAGCCCGATTTCCAGCTCCACCTAGGCTTAGGTTTACTCTTACGCCTCGGGTTAGGGTTAGGGTTATGCCTAGGGTTAGGGTTGAGGAATCCACAAAGGCAGGAGCTCCAGGGACACTGACCATGTGAAAGGCAGGACAAGTTGAGCATGGCACAGCCCAAACCTTGCTCCCTCGTCTTCTTTCTGCTTGGAACTCACCAAAGCCCAATGCCCGATTTCTGGCTTAAATTAGGGTTAGGTTTTGGGTTACGCCTAGGGTTAGGGTTGAGGAAACAACAAAGCCAGGAGCTCCCAGCACACTGACCATGTGAAAGGCAGGACAAGTTGAGCACGACACAGCCCAAACCTTGCTCCCTCTAATTCTTCTTTCTGCTTGGAAGGCACCACAGCCCAAAGCCCGATTTCCAGCGCAATCTTAGGGTTAGAGTTCCGCCTCGACTTCGGGTTAGGGTTACGCCTAGGGTTAGGGTTGAGGAATCCACCAAGGCAGGAGCTCCAGGGACACTTGCCATGTGAAAGGCATGCCAAGTTGAGCACGACACAGCCAAAACCTTGCTCCCTCTGCTTCTTTCAGCTCGGAACTCGCCACAGCCCAATGCCCGATTTCTGGCTCGAACTAGGGTTAGGGTTCGGTTTATGCCTCGGGTTAGGGTTGAAAAAACCACAAAGCCAGGAGCTCCAGGGACACTGGCCATGCGACAGGTATGCCAAGATGAGCGCAGTACAGGCCAAACCTTGCTCGCTCTTCTTCTTTCTGCTTGGAACTCCCCAAAGCCCAATGTCCGATTCCTGGTTAAAAATAGGGTTAGGTTTAGGGTTATGCCTAGGGTTAGGGTTGAGGAAACAACAAAGCCAGGAGCTCCCGGCACACTGACCATGTGAAAGGCAGGACAAGTTGAGTACGGCAAAGCCCAAACCTTGCTCGCTCTTCTTCTTTCTGCTTGGAACTCACCATAGTCCAAAGCCCGATTTCCAGCTCCAGCTAGGCTTAGGTTTAGTTTTACGCCTAGGGTTAGGGTTAGGGTTACGCCTAGGGTTAGGGTTGAGGAATCCACCAAGGCAGGAGCTCCAGGGACACTTGCCATGCGAAAGGCATGCCAAGTTGAGCACGACACAGCCTAAACCTTGCTCGCTCTGCTTCTTTCAGCTCGGAACTCGCCACAGCCCAATTCCCGATTTCTGGCTCGAACTAGGGTTAGGGTTCGGTTTATGCCTCGGGTTAGGGTTGAAAAAACCACAAAGCCAGGAGCTCCAGGGACACTGGCCATGCGACAGGTATGCCAAGATGAGCACAGTACAGGCCAAACCTTGCTCCCTCTTCTTCTTTCTGCTTGGAACTCCCCAAAGCCCAATGTCCGATTCCTGGTTAAAAATAGGGTTAGGTTTAGGGTTATTCCTAGGGTTAAGGTTGAGGAAACAACAAAGCCAGGAGCTCCCGGCACACTGACCATGTGAAAGGCAGGAGAAGTTGAGTACGGCAAAGCCCAAACCTTGCTCGCTCTTCTTCTTTCTGCTTGGAACTCACCATAGTCCAAAGCCCGATTTCCAGCTCCAGCTAGGCTTAGGTTTAGTTTTACGCCTAGGGTTAGGGTTAGGGTTACGCCTCGGGTTAGGGTTGAGGAATCCACAAAGGCAGGAGCTCCGGGGACACTTGCCATGCGAAAGGCATGCCAAGTTGAGCACAACACAGCCAAAACCTTGCTCGCTCTGCTTCTTTCAGCTTGGAACTCGCCACAGCCCAATTCCCGATTTCTGGCTCGAACTAGGGTTAGGGTTCGGTTTATGCCTCGGGTTAGGGTTGAAAAAACCACAAAGCCAGGAGCTCCAGGGACACTGGCCATGCGACAGGTATGCCAAGATGAGCGCAGTACAGGCCAAACCTTGCTCGCTCTTCTTCTTTCTGCTTGGAACTCCCCAAAGCCCAATGTCCGATTCCTGGTTAAAAATAGGGTTAGGTTTAGGGTTATGCCTAGGGTTAGGGTTGAGGAAACAACAAAGCCAGGAGCTCCCGGCACACTGACCATGTGAAAGGCAGGACAAGTTGAGTACGGCAAAGCCCAAACCTTGCTCGCTCTTCTTCTTTCTGCTTGGAACTCACCATAGTCCAAAGCCCGATTTCCAGCTCCACCTAGGCTTAGGTTTAGTTTTACACCTAGGGTTAGGGTTAGGGTTACGCCTAGGGTTAGGGTTGAGGAATCCACCAAGGCAGGAGCTCCAGGGACACTTGCCATGCGAAAGGCATGCCAAGTTGAGCACGACACAGCCTAAACCTTGCTCGCTCTGCTTCTTTCAGCTCGGAACTCGCCACAGCCCAATTCCCGATTTCTGGCTCGAACTAGGGTTAGGGTTCGGTTTATGCCTCGGGTTAGGGTTGAAAAAACCACAAAGCCAGGAGCTCCAGGGACACTGGCCATGCGACAGGTATGCCAAGATGAGCACAGTACAGGCCAAACCTTGCTCGCTCTTCTTCTTTCTGCTTGGAACTCCCCAAAGCCCAATGTCCGATTCCTGGTTAAAAATAGGGTTAGGTTTAGGGTTATGCCTAGGGTTAAGGTTGAGGAAACAACAAAGCCAGGAGCTCCCGGCACACTGACCATGTGAAAGGCAGGAGAAGTTGAGTACGGCAAAGCCCAAACCTTGCTCGCTCTTCTTCTTTCTGCTTGGAACTCACCATAGTCCAAAGCCCGATTTCCAGCTCCACCTAGGCTTAGGTTTAGTTTTACGCCTAGGGTTAGGGTTAGGGTTACGCCTAGGGTTAGGGTTGAGGAATCCACAAAGGCAGGAGCTCCAGGGACACTTGCCATGCGAAAGGCATGCCAAGTTGAGCACAACACAGCCAAAACCTTGCTCGCTCTGCTTCTTTCAGCTCGGAACTCGCCACAGCCCAATGCCCGATTTCTGGCTTAAATTAGGGTTAGGTTTTGGGTTACGCCTAGGGTTAGGGTTGAGGAAACAACAAAGCCAGGAGCTCCCAGCACACTGACCATGTGAAAGGCAGGACAAGTTGAGCACGACACAGCCCAAACCTTGCTCCCTCTAATTCTTCTTTCTGCTTGGAAGGCACCACAGCCCAAAGCCCGATTTCCAGCGCAATCTTAGGGTTAGAGTTCCGCCTCGACTTAGGGTTTGGGTTACACCTAGGGTTAGGGTTGAGGAAACCACAAAACCAGGAGCTCTGGGGACACTGGCCATGCGAAAGGCAGACCAAGTTGAGAATGGCACAGGCCAAGGCTTGCTTCCTATTCTTCTTTCTCGTTTTAAGTCACCACGGCCCAAAGCCCGATTTCCAGCTCCACCTAGGCTTAGGTTTAGTTTTACACCTAGGGTTAGGGTTAGGGTTACGCCTAGGGTTAGGGTTGAGGAATCCACCAAGGCAGGAGCTCCAGGGACACTGACCATGTGAAAGGCAGGACAAGTTGAGCACGGCACAGCCCAAACCTTGCTCCCTCGTCTTCTTTCTGCTTGGAACTCACCAAAGCCCAATGCCCGATTTCTGGCTTAAATTAGGGTTAGGTTTTGGGTTACGCCTAGGGTTAGGGTTGAGGAAACAACAAAGCCAGGAGCTCCCAGCACACTGACCATGTGAAAGGCAGGACAAGTTGAGCACGACACAGCCCAAACCTTGCTCCCTCTAATTCTTCTTTCTGCTTGGAAGGCACCACAGCCCAAAGCCCGATTTCCAGCGCAATCTTAGGGTTAGAGTTCCGCCTCGACTTCGGGTTAGGGTTACGCCTAGGGTTAGGGTTGAGGAATCCACAAAGGCAGGAGCTCCAGGGACACTTGCCATGTGAAAGGCATGCCAAGTTGAGCACGACACAGCCAAAACCTTGCTCCCTCTGCTTCTTTCAGCTCGGAACTCGCCACAGCCCAATGCCCGATTTCTGGCTCGAACTAGGGTTAGGGTTCGGTTTATGCCTCGGGTTAGGGTTGAAAAAACCACAAAGCCAGGAGCTCCAGGGACACTGGCCATGCGACAGGTATGCCAAGATGAGCGCAGTACAGGCCAAACCTTGCTCGCTCTTCTTCTTTCTGCTTGGAACTCACCAAAGCCCAATGTCCGATTCCTGGTTAAAAATAGGGTTAGGTTTAGGGTTATGCCTAGGGTTAGGGTTGAGGAAACAACAAAGCCAGGAGCTCCCGGCACACTGACCATGTGAAAGGCAGGACAAGTTGAGTACGGCAAAGCCCAAACCTTGCTCGCTCTTCTTCTTTCTGCTTGGAACTCACCATAGTCCAAAGCCCGATTTCCAGCTCCACCTAGGCTTAGGTTTAGTTTTACGCCTAGGGTTAGGGTTAGGGTTACGCCTAGGGTTAGGGTTGAGGAATCCACCAAGGCAGGAGCTCCAGGGACACTTGCCATGCGAAAGGCATGCCAAGTTGAGCACGACAGAGCCTAAACCTTGCTCGCTCTGCTTCTTTCAGCTCGGAACTCGCCACAGCCCAATTCCCGATTTCTGGCTCGAACTAGGGTTAGGGTTCGGTTTATGCCTCGGGTTAGGGTTGAAAAAACCACAAAGCCAGGAGCTCCAGGGACACTGGCCATGCGACAGGTATGCCAAGATGAGCACAGTACAGGCCAAACCTTGCTCGCTCTTCTTCTTTCTGCTTGGAACTCCCCAAAGCCCAATGTCCGATTCCTGGTTAAAAATAGGGTTAGGTTTAGGGTTATTCCTAGGGTTAAGGTTGAGGAAACAACAAAGCCAGGAGCTCCCGGCACACTGACCATGTGAAAGGCAGGAGAAGTTGAGTACGGCAAAGCCCAAACCTTGCTCGCTCTTCTTCTTTCTGCTTGGAACTCACCATAGTCCAAAGCCCGATTTCCAGCTCCAGCTCGGCTTAGGTTTAGTTTTACGCCTAGGGTTAGGGTTAGGGTTACGCCTCGGGTTAGGGTTGAGGAATCCACAAAGGCAGGAGCTCCGGGGACACTTGCCATGCGAAAGGCATGCCAAGTTGAGCACAACACAGCCAAAACCTTGCTCGCTCTGCTTCTTTCAGCTTGGAACTCGCCACAGCCCAATTCCCGATTTCTGGCTCGAACAAGGGTTAGGGTTCGGTTTATGCCTCGGGTTAGGGTTGAAAAAACCACAAAGCCAGGAGCTCCAGGGACACTGGCCATGCGACAGGTATGCCAAGATGAGCGCAGTACAGGCCAAACCTTGCTCGCTCTTCTTCTTTCTGCTTGGAACTCCCCAAAGCCCAATGTCCGATTCCTGGTTAAAAATAGGGTTAGGTTTAGGGTTATGCCTAGGGTTAGGGTTGAGGAAACAACAAAGCCAGGAGCTCCCGGCACACTGACCATGTGAAAGGCAGGACAAGTTGAGTACGGCAAAGCCCAAACCTTGCTCGCTCTTCTTCTTTCTGCTTGGAACTCACCATAGTCCAAAGCCCGATTTCCAGCGCAATCTTAGGGTTAGAGTTACGCCTCGACTTAGGGTTTGGGTTACACCTAGGGTTAGGGTTGAGGAAACCACAAAACCAGGAGCTCTGGGGACACTGGCCATGCGAAAGGCAGACCAAGTTGAGAATGGCACAGGCCAAGGCTTGCTTCCTATTCTTCTTTCTCGTTTTAAGTCACCACGGCCCAAAGCCCGATTTCCAGCTCCACCTAGGCTTAGGTTTAGTTTTACACCTAGGGTTAGGGTTAGGGTTACGCCTAGGGTTAGGGTTGAGGAATCCACCAAGGCAGGAGCTCCAGGGACACTTGCCATGTGAAAGGCATGCCAAGTTGAGCACGACACAGCCAAAACCTTGCTCCCTCTGCTTCTTTCAGCTCGGAACTCGCCACAGCCCAATGCCCGATTTCTGGCTCGAACTAGGGTTAGGGTTCGGGTTATGCCTCAGGTTAGGGTTGAGAAAACCACAAAGCCAGGAGCTCCAGGGACACTGGCCATGCGAAAGGCAGGACAAGTTGAGCGCAGTACAGGCCAAACCTTGCTCCCTCTGCTTCTTTCTGCTTGGAACTCACCAAAGCCCAAAGCCCGATTTCCAGCTCCACCTAGGCTTAGGTTTACTCTTACGCCTAGGGTTAGGGTTAGGGTTATGCCTAGGGTTAGGGTTGAGGAATCCACAAAGGCAGGAGCTCCAGGGACACTGACCATGTGAAAGGCAGGACAAGTTGAGCACGGCACAGCCCAAACCTTGCTCGCTCTTCTTCTTTCTGCTTGGAACTCACCATAGTCCAAGTCCCGATTTCCAGCTCCACCTAGGCTTAGGTTTAGTTTTACGCCTAGGGTTAGGGTTGAGGAATCCACAAAGGCAGGAGCTCCAGGGACACTTGCCATGCGAAAGGCATGCCAAGTTGAGCACAACACAGCCAAAACCTTGCTCGCTCTGCTTCTTTCAGCTCGGAACTCGCCACAGCCCAATGCCCGATTTCTGGCTTAAATTAGGGTTAGGTTTTGGGTTACGCCTAGGGTTAGGGTTGAGGAAACAACAAAGCCAGGAGCTCCCAGCACACTGACCATGTGAAAGGCAGGACAAGTTGAGCACGACACAGCCCAAACCTTGCTCCCTCTAATTCTTCTTTCTGCTTGGAAGGCACCACAGCCCAAAGCCCGATTTCCAGCGCAATCTTAGGGTTAGAGTTACGCCTCGACTTAGGGTTTGGGTTACACCTAGGGTTAGGGTTGAGGAAACCACAAAACCAGGAGCTCTGGGGACACTGGCCATGCGAAAGGCAGACCAAGTTGAGAATGGCACAGGCCAAGGCTTGCTTCCTATTCTTCTTTCTCGTTTTAAGTCACCACGGCCCAAAGCCCGATTTCCAGCTCCACCTAGGCTTAGGTTTAGTTTTACGCCTAGGGTTAGGGTTAGGGTTACGCCTAGGGTTAGGGTTACGCCTAGGGTTAGGGTTGAGGAATCCACAAAGGCAGGAGCTCCAGGGACACTTGCCATGTGAAAGGCATGCCAAGTTGAGCACGACACAGCCAAAACCTTGCTCCCTCTGCTTCTTTCAGCTCGGAACTCGCCACAGCCCAATGCCCGATTTCTGGCTCGAACTAGGGTTAGGGTTCGGGTTATGCCTCAGGTTAGGGTTGAGAAAACCACAAAGCCAGGAGCTCCAGGGACACTGACCATGCGACAGGCATGCCAAGATGAGCGCAGTACAGGCCAAACCTTGCTCCCTCGTCTTCTTTCTGCTTGGAACTCACCAAAGCCCAAAGCCCGATTTCCAGCTCCACCTAGGCTTAGGTTTAGTTTTACGCCTAGGGTTAGGGTTGAGGAATCCACAAAGGCAGGAGCTCCAGGGACACTGACCATGTGAAAGGCAGGACAAGTTGAGCACGGCACAGCCCAAACCTTGCTCCCTCGTCTTCTTTCTGCTTGGAACTCACCAAAGCCCAATGCCCGATTTCTGGCTTAAATTAGGGTTAGGTTTTGGGTTACGCCTAGGGTTAGGGTTGAGGAAACAACAAAGCCAGGAGCTCCCAGCACACTGACCATGTGAAAGGCAGGACAAGTTGAGCACGACACAGCCCAAACCTTGCTCCCTCTAATTCTTCTTTCTGCCTGGAAGGCACCACAGCCCAAAGCCCGATTTCCAGCGCAATCTTAGGGTTAGAGTTACGCCTCGACTTAGGGTTAGGGTTACGCCTAGGGTTAGGGTTGAGGAATCCACAAAGGCAGGAGCTCCAGGGACACTTGCCATGTGAAAGGCATGCCAAGTTGAGCACGACACAGCCAAAACCTTGCTCCCTCTGCTTCTTTCAGCTTGGAACTCGCCACAGCCCAATGCCCGATTTCTGGCTCGAACTAGGGTTAGGGTTCGGTTTATGCCTCGGGTTAGGGTTGAAAAAACCACAAAGCCAGGAGCTCCAGGGACACTGGCCATGCGACAGGTATGCCAAGATGAGCGCAGTACAGGCCAAACCTTGCTCGCTCTTCTTCTTTCTGCTTGGAACTCACCAAAGCCCAATGTCCGATTCCTGGTTAAAAATAGGGTTAGGTTTAGGGTTATGCCTAGGGTTAGGGTTGAGGAAACAACAAAGCCAGGAGCTCCCGGCACACTGACCATGTGAAAGGCAGGACAAGTTGAGTACGGCAAAGCCCAAACCTTGCTCGCTCTTCTTCTTTCTGCTTGGAACTCACCATAGTCCAAAGCCCGATTTCCAGCTCCACCTAGGCTTAGGTTTAGTTTTACGCCTAGGGTTAGGGTTAGGGTTACGCCTAGTGTTAGGGTTGAGGAATCCACCAAGGCAGGAGCTCCAGGGACACTTGCCATGCGAAAGGCATGCCAAGTTGAGCACGACAGAGCCTAAACCTTGCTCGCTCTGCTTCTTTCAGCTCGGAACTCGCCACAGCCCAATTCCCTATTTCTGGCTCGAACTAGGGTTAGGGTTCGGTTTATGCCTCGGGTTAGGGTTGAAAAAACCACAAAGCCAGGAGCTCCAGGGACACTGGCCATGCGACAGGTATGCCAAGATGAGCACAGTACAGGCCAAACCTTGCTCGCTCTTCTTCTTTCTGCTTGGAACTCCCCAAAGCCCAATGTCCGATTCCTGGTTAAAAATAGGGTTAGGTTTAGGGTTATGCCTAGGGTTAGGGTTGAGGAAACAACAAAGCCAGGAGCTCCCAGCACACTGACCATGTGAAAGGCAGGACAAGTTGAGCACGACACAGCCCAAACCTTGCTCCCTCTAATTCTTCTTTCTGCTTGGAAGGCACCACAGCCCAAAGCCCGATTTCCAGCGCAATCTTAGGGTTAGAGTTACGCCTCGACTTAGGGTTAGGGTTACGCCTAGGGTTAGGGTTGAGGAATCCACCAAGGCAGGAGCTCCAGGGACACTTGCCATGCGAAAGGCATGCCAAGTTGAGCACAACACAGCCAAAACCTTGCTCGCTCTGCTTCTTTCAGCTCGGAAATCGCCACAGCCCAATTCCCGATTTCTGGCTCGAACTAGGGTTAGGTTTTGGGTTACGCCTAGGGTTAGGGTTGAGGAAACAACAAAGCCAGGAGCTCCCAGCACACTGACCATGTGAAAGGCAGGACAAGTTGAGCACGACACAGCCCAAACCTTGCTCCCTCTGCTTCTTTCAGCTCGGAACTCGCCACAGCCCAATTCCCGATTTCTGGCTCGAACTAGGGTTAGGGTTCGGGTTATGCCTCAGGTTAGGGTTGAGAAAACCACAAAGCCAGGAGCTCCAGGGACACTGACCATGCGACAGGCATGCCAAGATGAGCGCATCTTTGGCCGAACCTTGCTCCCTCGTCTTCTTTCTGCTTGGAACTCACCACAGCCCAAAGCCCGATTTCCAGCTCCACCTAGGCTTAGGTTTACTCTTACGCCTAGGGTTCGGGTTAGGGTTATGCCTAGGGTTAGGGTTGAGGAATCCACAAAGGCAGGAGCTCCAGGGACACTGACCATGTGAAAGGCAGGACAAGTTGAGCACGGCACAGCCCAAACCTTGCTCCCTCGTCTTCTTTCTGCTTGGAACTCACCAAAGCCCAATGCCCGATTTCTGGCTTAAATTAGGGTTAGGTTTTGGGTTACGCCTAGGGTTAGGGTTGAGGAAACAACAAAGCCAGGAGCTCCCAGCACACTGACCATGTGAAAGGCAGGCCAAGTTGAGCACGACACAGCCCAAACCTTGCTCGCTCTTCTTCTTTCTGCTTGGAACTCACCATAGTCCAAAGCCCGATTTCCAGCTCCACCTAGGCTTAGGTTTAGTTTTACGCCTAGGGTTAGGGTTAGGGTTACGCCTAGGGTTAGGGTTGAGGAATCCACAAAGGCAGGAGCTCCAGGGACACTTGCCATGCGAAAGGCATGCCAAGTTGAGCACGACACAGCCAAAACCTTGCTCGCTCTGCTTCTTTCAGCTCGGAACTCGCCACAGCCCAATTCCCGATTTCTGGCTCGAACTAGGGTTAGGGTTCGGTTTATGCCTCGGGTTAGGGTTGAAAAAACCACAAAGCCAGGAGCTCCAGGGACACTGGCCATGCGACAGGTATGCCAAGATGAGCGCAGTACAGGCCAAACCTTGCTCGCTCTTCTTCTTTCTGCTTGGAACTCCCCAAAGCCCAATGTCCGATTCCTGGTTAAAAAGCGGGTTAGGTTTAGGGTTATGCCTAGGGTTAGGGTTGAGGAAACAACAAAGCCAGGAGCTCCCGGCACACTGACCATGTGAAAGGCAGGACAAGTTGAGTACGGCAAAGCCCAAACCTTGCTCGCTCTTCTTCTTTCTGCTTGGAACTCACCATAGTCCAAAGCCCGATTTCCAGCTCCACCTAGGCTTAGGTTTAGTTTTACGCCTAGGGTTAGGGTTAGGGTTACGCCTAGGGTTAGGGTTGAGGAATCCACAAAGGCAGGAGCTCCAGGGACACTTGCAATGTGAAAGGCATGCCAAGTTGAGCACGACACAGCCAAAACCTTGCTCGCTCTTCTTCTTTCTGCTTTTAAGTCGCCACAGCCCAAAATGCGATTTCCATCTCCGTCTAGTGTTAGGTTTGCACCCAGGGTTCGGTTTAGGGTTATGCCTGGGGTTAGGGTTGAGGAAACCACAATGCCAGGATCTCCGGAGTCACCTGAGCATGCGAAAGGCTGGCCAAGGTGGGCACAGCAAAGGCCAAGCCTTGCTCCTTCTTCTTTTTTCTTGGAATTCACCATAGCCTGATTTCCGGCTCCGCCTAGGGTCAGGGTTACGCCTAGGGTTCGCGTTATGCCTAGGGTTAGGGTTGACAAAACCACAAAGCCAGGAGCTCCAGGGACACTGACCATGCGGAAGGAAGGCCTAGGTGAGGGCAGCACAGCCCAAACCTTACTCCCTCTTCTTCTTCTTTCTGCTTGGAACTCGCCACAGCCCAATGCCTGATTTCTGGCTCAAATTAGGGTTAGGCTTCGGGTTACGCCTAGGGTTAGGGATGAGAAAACCAAAAAGCCAGGAGCTCCAGGGACACTGACCATGTGAAATGCATGCCAAGTTGAGCACGGCACAGCCAAAACCTTGCTCCCTCGTCCTCTTTCTGCTTGGAACTCACCATAGTCCAAAGCCCGATTTCCAGCTCCACCTAGGCTTAGGTTTAGTTTTACGCCTAGGGTTAGGGTTAGGGTTACGCCTAGGGTTAGGGTTGAGGAATCCACCAAGGCAGGAGCTCCAGGGACACAGGCCATGTGAAAGGCAGGACAAGTTGAGCACGACACAGCCAAAACCTTGCTCCCTCTGCTTCTTTCAGCTCGGAACTCGCCACAGCCCAATGCCCGATTTCTGGCTCGAACTAGGGTTAGGGTTCGGTTTATGCCTCGGGTTAGGGTTGAAAAAACCACAACGCCAGGAGCTCCAGGGACACTGGCCATGCGACAGGTATGCCAAGATGAGCGCAGTACAGGCCAAACCTTGCTCGCTCTTCTTCTTTCTGCTTGGAACTCCCCAAAGCCCAATGTCCGATTCCTGGTTAAAAATAGGGTTAGGTTTAGGGTTATGCCTAGGGTTAGGGTTGAGGAAACAACAAAGCCAGGAGCTCCCGGCACACTGACCATGTGAAAGGCAGGACACGTTGAGTACGGCAAAGCCCAAACCTTGCTCGCTCTTCTTCTTTCTGCTTGGAACTCACCATAGTCCAAAGCCCGATTTCCAGCTCCACCTAGGCTTAGGTTTAGTTTTACGCCTAGGGTTAGGGTTAGGGTTACACCTAGGGTTAGGGTTGAGGAATCCACAAAGGCAGGAGCTCCAGGGACACTTGCAATGCGAAAGGCATGCCAAGTTGAGCACAACACAGCCAAAACCTTGCTCGCTCTGCTTCTTTCAGCTCGGAACTCGCCACAGCCCAATGCCCGATTTCTGGCTCGAACTAGGGTTAGGGTTCGAGTTATGCCTCAGGTTAGGGTTGAGAAAACCACAAAGGCAGGAGCTCCAGGGACACTGGCCATGCGAAAGGCAGGACAAGTTGAGCGCAGTACAGGCCAAACCTTGCTCCCTCTGCTTCTTTCAGCTCGGAACTCACCACAGCCCAATTCCCGATTTCTGGCTCGAACTAGGGTTAGGGTTCGGTTTATGCCTCGGGTTAGGGTTGAAAAAACCACAAAGCCAGGAGCTCCAGGGACACTGGCCATGCGACAGGTATGCCAAGATGAGCGCAGTACAGGCCAAACCTTGCTCGCTCTTCTTCTTTCTGCTTGGAACTCACCAAAGCCCAATGTCCGATTCCTGGTTAAAAATAGGGTTAGGTTTAGGGTTATGCCTAGGGTTAAGGTTGAGGAAACAACAAAGCCAGGAGCTCCCGGCACACTGACCATGTGAAAGGCAGGAGAAGTTGAGCACGGCAAAGCCCAAACCTTGCTCGCTCTTCTTCTTTCTGCTTGGAACTCACCATAGTCCAAAGCCCGATTTCCAGCTCCACCTAGGCTTAGGTTTAGTTTTACGCCTAGGGTTAGGGTTAGGGTTACGCCTAGGGTTAGGGTTGAGGAATCCACAAAGGCAGGAGCTCCGGGGACACTTGCAATGTGAAAGGCATGCCAAGTTGAGCACAACACAGCCAAAACCTTGCTCCCTCTGCTTCTTTCAGCTCGGAACTCGCCACAGCCCAATTCCCGATTTCTGGCTCGAACTGGGGTTAGGGTTCGGTTTATGCCTCGGGTTAGGGTTGAAAAAACCACAAAGCCAGGAGCTCCAGGGACACTGGCCATGCGACAGGTATGCCAAGATGAGCGCAGTACAGGCCAAACCTTGCTCGCTCTTCTTCTTTCTGCTTGGAACTCCCCAAAGCCCAATGTCCGATTCCTGGTTAAAAAGCGGGTTAGGATTAGGGTTATGCCTAGGGTTAGGGTTGAGGAAACAACAAAGCCAGGAGCTCCCGGCACACTGACCATGTGAAAGGCAGGAGAAGTTGAGTACGGCAAAGCCCAAACCTTGCTCGCTCTTCTTCTTTCTGCTTGGAACTCACCATAGTCCAAAGCCCGATTTCCAGCTCCAGCTAGGCTTAGGTTTAGTTTTACGCCTAGGGTTAGGGTTAGGGTTACGCCTAGGGTTAGGGTTGAGGAATCCACAAAGGCAGGAGCTCCAGGGACACTTGCCATGCGAAAGGCATGCCAAGTTGAGCACAACACAGCCAAAACCTTGCTCGCTCTGCTTCTTTCAGCTTGGAACTCGCCACAGCCCAATTCCCGATTTCTGGCTCGAACTAGGGTTAGGGTTCGGTTTATGCCTCGGGTTAGGGTTGAAAAAACCACAAAGCCAGGAGCTCCAGGGACACTGGCCATGCGACAGGTATGCCAAGATGAGCGCAGTACAGGCCAAACCTTGCTCGCTCTTCTTCTTTCTGCTTGGAACTCCCCAAAGCCCAATGTCCGATTCCTGGTTAAAAATAGGGTTAGGTTTAGGGTTATGCCTAGGGTTAAGGTTGAGGAAACAACAAAGCCAGGAGCTCCCGGCACACTGACCATGTGAAAGGCAGGAGAAGTTGAGTACGGCAAAGCCCAAACCTTGCTCGCTCTTCTTCTTTCTGCTTGGAACTCACCATAGTCCAAAGCCCGATTTCCAGCTCCACCTAGGCTTAGGTTTAGTTTTACGCCTAGGGTTAGGGTTAGGGTTACGCCTAGGGTTAGGGTTGAGGAATCCACCAAGGCAGGAGCTCCAGGGACACTTGCCATGCGAAAGGCATGCCAAGTTGAGCACGACACAGCCTAAACCTTGCTCCCTCTGCTTCTTTCAGCTCGGAACTCGCCACAGCCCAATTCCCGATTTCTGGCTCGAACTAGGGTTAGGGTTCGGTTTATGCCTCGGGTTAGGGTTGAAAAAACCACAAAGCCAGGAGCTCCAGGGACACTGGCCATGCGACAGGTATGCCAAGATGAGCACAGTACAGGCCAAACCTTGCTCGCTCTTCTTCTTTCTGCTTGGAACTCCCCAAAGCCCAATGTCCGATTCCTGGTTAAAAATAGGGTTAGGTTTAGGGTTATTCCTAGGGTTAAGGTTGAGGAAACAACAAAGCCAGGAGCTCCCGGCACACTGACCATGTGAAAGGCAGGAGAAGTTGAGTACGGCAAAGCCCAAACCTTGCTCGCTCTTCTTCTTTCTGCTTGGAACTCACCATAGTCCAAAGCCCGATTTCCAGCTCCACCTAGGCTTAGGTTTAGTTTTACGCCTAGGGTTAGGGTTAGGGTTACGCCTAGGGTTAGGGTTGAGGAATCCACCAAGGCAGGAGCTCCAGGGACACTTGCCATGCGAAAGGCATGCCAAGTTGAGCACAACACAGCCAAAACCTTGCTCGCTCTGCTTCTTTCAGCTCGGAACTCGCCACAGCCCAATGCCCGATTTCTGGCTTAAATTAGGGTTAGGTTTTGGGTTACGCCTAGGGTTAGGGTTGAGGAAACAACAAAGCCAGGAGCTCCCAGCACACTGACCATGTGAAAGGCAGGACAAGTTGAGCACGACACAGCCCAAACCTTGCTCCCTCTAATTCTTCTTTCTGCTTGGAAGGCACCACAGCCCAAAGCCCGATTTCCAGCGCAATCTTAGGGTTAGAGTTACGCCTCGACTTAGGGTTTGGGTTACACCTAGGGTTAGGGTTGAGGAAACCACAAAACCAGGAGCTCTGGGGACACTGGCCATGCGAAAGGCAGACCAAGTTGAGAATGGCACAGGCCAAGGCTTGCTCCCTATTCTTCTTTCTCGTTTTAAGTCACCACGGCCCAAAGCCCGATTTCCAGCTCCACCTAGGCTTAGGTTTAGTTTTACGCCTAGGGTTAGGGTTAGGGTTACGCCTAGGGTTAGGGTTGAGGAATCCACCAAGGCAGGAGCTCCAGGGACACTTGCCATGTGAAAGGCATGCCAAGTTGAGCACGACACAGCCAAAACCTTGCTCCCTCTGCTTCTTTCAGCTCGGAACTCGCCACAGCCCAATGCCCGATTTCTGGCTCGAACTAGGGTTAGGGTTCGGGTTATGCCTCAGGTTAGGGTTGAGAAAACCACAAAGCCAGGAGCTCCAGGGACACTGGCCATGCGAAAGGCAGGACAAGTTGAGCGCAGTACAGGCCAAACCTTGCTCCCTCTGCTTCTTTCAGCTCGGAAATCGCCACAGCCCAATGCCCGATTTCTGGCTCGAACTAGGGTTAGGGTTCGGTTTATGCCTCGGGTTAGGGTTGAAAAAACCACAAAGCCAGGAGCTCCAGGGACACTGGCCATGCGACAGGTATGCCAAGATGAGCGCAGTACAGGCCAAACCTTGCTCGCTCTTCTTCTTTCTGCTTGGAACTCACCAAAGCCCAATGTCCGATTCCTGGTTAAAAATAGGGTTAGGTTTAGGGTTATGCCTAGGGTTAGGGTTGAGGAAACAACAAAGCCAGGAGCTGCCGGCACACTGACCATGTGAAAGGCAGGACAAGTTGAGTACGGCAAAGCCCAAACCTTGCTCGCTCTTCTTCTTTCTGCTTGGAACTCACCATAGTCCAAAGCCCGATTTCCAGCTCCACCTAGGCTTAGGTTTAGTTTTACGCCTAGGGTTAGGGTTAGGGTTACGCCTAGGGTTAGGGTTGAGGAATCCACCAAGGCAGGAGCTCCAGGGACACTTGCCATGTGAAAGGCATGCCAAGTTGAGCACGACACAGCCAAAACCTTGCTCCCTCTGCTTCTTTCAGCTCGGAACTCGCCACAGCCCAATGCCCGATTTCTGGCTCGAACTAGGGTTAGGGTTCGGGTTATGCCTCAGGTTAGGGTTGAGAAAACCACAAAGCCAGGAGCTCCAGGGACACTGACCATGCGACAGGCATGCCAAGATGAGCGCATCTTTGGCCGAACCTTGCTCCCTCGTCTTCTTTCTGCTTGGAACTCACCAAAGCCCAAAGCCCGATTTCCAGCTCCACCTAGGCTTAGGTTTACTCTTACGCCTAGGGTTAGGGTTAGGGTTATGCCTAGGGTTAGGGTTGAGGAATCCACAAAGGCAGGAGCTCCAGGGACACTGACCATGTGAAAGGCAGGACAAGTTGAGCACGGCACAGCCCAAACCTTGCTCCCTCGTCTTCTTTCTGCTTGGAACTCACCAAAGCCCAATGCCCGATTTCTGGCTTAAATTAGGGTTAGGTTTTGGGTTACGCCTAGGGTTAGGGTTGAGGAAACAACAAAGCCAGGAGCTCCCAGCACACTGACCATGTGAAAGGCAGGACAAGTTGAGCACGACACAGCCCAAACCTTGCTCCCTCTAATTCTTCTTTCTGCTTGGAAGGCACCACAGCCCAAAGCCCGATTTCCAGCGCAATCTTAGGGTTAGAGTTCCGCCTCGACTTAGGGTTAGGGTTACGCCTAGGGTTAGGGTTGAGGAATCCACCAAGGCAGGAGCTCCAGGGACACTTGCCATGTGAAAGGCATGCCAAGTTGAGCACGACACAGCCAAAACCTTGCTCCCTCTGCTTCTTTCAGCTCGGAAATCGCCACAGCCCAATGCCCGATTTCTGGCTCGAACTAGGGTTAGGGTTCGGTTTATGCCTCGGGTTAGGGTTGAAAAAACCACAAAGCCAGGAGCTCCAGGGACACTGGCCATGCGACAGGTATGCCAAGATGAGCACAGTACAGGCCAAACCTTGCTCGCTCTTCTTCTTTCTGCTTGGAACTCCCCAAAGCCCAATGTCCGATTCCTGGTTAAAAATAGGGTTAGGTTTAGGGTTATGCCTAGGGTTAAGGTTGAGGAAACAACAAAGCCAGGAGCTCCCGGCACACTGACCATGTGAAAGGCAGGACAAGTTGAGTACGGCAAAGCCCAAACCTTGCTCGCTCTTCTTCTTTCTGCTTGGAACTCACCATAGTCCAAAGCCCGATTTCCAGCTCCACCTAGGCTTAGGTTTAGTTTTACGCCTAGGGTTAGGGTTAGGGTTACGCCTAGGGTTAGGGTTGAGGAATCCACAAAGGCAGGAGCTCCAGGGACACTTGCAATGTGAAAGGCATGCCAAGTTGAGCACGACACAGCCAAAACCTTGCTCGCTCTTCTTCTTTCTGCTTTTAAGTCGCCACAGCCCAAAATGCGATTTCCATCTCCGTCTAGTGTTAGGTTTGCACCCAGGGTTCGGTTTAGGGTTATGCCTGGGGTTAGGGTTGAGGAAACCACAATGCCAGGATCTCCGGAGTCACCTGAGCATGCGAAAGGCTGGCCAAGGTGGGCACAGCAAAGGCCAAGCCTTGCTCCTTCTTCTTTTTTCTTGGAATTCACCATAGCCTGATTTCCGGCTCCGCCTAGGGTCAGGGTTACGCCTAGGGTTCGCGTTATGCCTAGGGTTAGGGTTGACAAAACCACAAAGCCAGGAGCTCCAGGGACACTGACCATGCGGAAGGAAGGCCTAGGTGAGGGCAGCACAGCCCAAACCTTACTCCCTCTTCTTCTTCTTTCTGCTTGGAACTCGCCACAGCCCAATGCCTGATTTCTGGCTCAAATTAGGGTTAGGCTTCGGGTTACGCCTAGGGTTAGGGATGAGAAAACCAAAAAGCCAGGAGCTCCAGGGACACTGACCATGTGAAATGCATGCCAAGTTGAGCACGGCACAGCCAAAACCTTGCTCCCTCGTCCTCTTTCTGCTTGGAACTCACCATAGTCCAAAGCCCGATTTCCAGCTCCACCTAGGCTTAGGTTTAGTTTTACGCCTAGGGTTAGGGTTAGGGTTACGCCTAGGGTTAGGGTTGAGGAATCCACCAAGGCAGGAGCTCCAGGGACACAGGCCATGTGAAAGGCAGGACAAGTTGAGCACGACACAGCCAAAACCTTGCTCCCTCTGCTTCTTTCAGCTCGGAACTCGCCACAGCCCAATGCCCGATTTCTGGCTCGAACTAGGGTTAGGGTTCGGTTTATGCCTCGGGTTAGGGTTGAAAAAACCACAACGCCAGGAGCTCCAGGGACACTGGCCATGCGACAGGTATGCCAAGATGAGCGCAGTACAGGCCAAACCTTGCTCGCTCTTCTTCTTTCTGCTTGGAACTCCCCAAAGCCCAATGTCCGATTCCTGGTTAAAAATAGGGTTAGGTTTAGGGTTATGCCTAGGGTTAAGGTTGAGGAAACAACAAAGCCAGGAGCTCCCGGCACACTGACCATGTGAAAGGCAGGACACGTTGAGTACGGCAAAGCCCAAACCTTGCTCGCTCTTCTTCTTTCTGCTTGGAACTCACCATAGTCCAAAGCCCGATTTCCAGCTCCACCTAGGCTTAGGTTTAGTTTTACGCCTAGGGTTAGGGTTAGGGTTACACCTAGGGTTAGGGTTGAGGAATCCACAAAGGCAGGAGCTCCAGGGACACTTGCAATGCGAAAGGCATGCCAAGTTGAGCACAACACAGCCAAAACCTTGCTCGCTCTGCTTCTTTCAGCTCGGAACTCGCCACAGCCCAATGCCCGATTTCTGGCTCGAACTAGGGTTAGGGTTCGAGTTATGCCTCAGGTTAGGGTTGAGAAAACCACAAAGGCAGGAGCTCCAGGGACACTGGCCATGCGAAAGGCAGGACAAGTTGAGCGCAGTACAGGCCAAACCTTGCTCCCTCTGCTTCTTTCAGCTCGGAACTCACCACAGCCCAATTCCCGATTTCTGGCTCGAACTAGGGTTAGGGTTCGGTTTATGCCTCGGGTTAGGGTTGAAAAAACCACAAAGCCAGGAGCTCCAGGGACACTGGCCATGCGACAGGTATGCCAAGATGAGCGCAGTACAGGCCAAACCTTGCTCGCTCTTCTTCTTTCTGCTTGGAACTCACCAAAGCCCAATGTCCGATTCCTGGTTAAAAATAGGGTTAGGTTTAGGGTTATGCCTAGGGTTAGGGTTGAGGAAACAACAAAGCCAGGAGCTCCCGGCACACTGACCATGTGAAAGGCAGGAGAAGTTGAGCACGGCAAAGCCCAAACCTTGCTCGCTCTTCTTCTTTCTGCTTGGAACTCACCATAGTCCAAAGCCCGATTTCCAGCTCCACCTAGGCTTAGGTTTAGTTTTACGCCTAGGGTTAGGGTTAGGGTTACGCCTAGGGTTAGGGTTGAGGAATCCACAAAGGCAGGAGCTCCGGGGACACTTGCAATGTGAAAGGCATGCCAAGTTGAGCACAACACAGCCAAAACCTTGCTCCCTCTGCTTCTTTCAGCTCGGAACTCGCCACAGCCCAATTCCCGATTTCTGGCTCGAACTGGGGTTAGGGTTCGGTTTATGCCTCGGGTTAGGGTTGAAAAAACCACAAAGCCAGGAGCTCCAGGGACACTGGCCATGCGACAGGTATGCCAAGATGAGCGCAGTACAGGCCAAACCTTGCTCGCTCTTCTTCTTTCTGCTTGGAACTCCCCAAAGCCCAATGTCCGATTCCTGGTTAAAAATAGGGTTAGGTTTAGGGTTATGCCTAGGGTTAAGGTTGAGGAAACAACAAAGCCAGGAGCTCCCGGCACACTGACCATGTGAAAGGCAGGAGAAGTTGAGTACGGCAAAGCCCAAACCTTGCTCGCTCTTCTTCTTTCTGCTTGGAACTCACCATAGTCCAAAGCCCGATTTCCAGCTCCACCTAGGCTTAGGTTTAGTTTTACGCCTAGGGTTAGGGTTAGGGTTACGCCTAGGGTTAGGGTTGAGGAATCCACCAAGGCAGGAGCTCCAGGGACACTTGCCATGCGAAAGGCATGCCAAGTTGAGCACGACACAGCCTAAACCTTGCTCGCTCTGCTTCTTTCAGCTCGGAACTCGCCACAGCCCAATTCCCGATTTCTGGCTCGAACTAGGGTTAGGGTTCGGTTTATGCCTCGGGTTAGGGTTGAAAAAACCACAAAGCCAGGAGCTCCAGGGACACTGGCCATGCGACAGGTATGCCAAGATGAGCACAGTACAGGCCAAACCTTGCTCGCTCTTCTTCTTTCTGCTTGGAACTCCCCAAAGCCCAATGTCCGATTCCTGGTTAAAAATAGGGTTAGGTTTAGGGTTATTCCTAGGGTTAAGGTTGAGGAAACAACAAAGCCAGGAGCTCCCGGCACACTGACCATGTGAAAGGCAGGAGAAGTTGAGTACGGCAAAGCCCAAACCTTGCTCGCTCTTCTTCTTTCTGCTTGGAACTCACCATAGTCCAAAGCCCGATTTCCAGCTCCACCTAGGCTTAGGTTTAGTTTTACGCCTAGGGTTAGGGTTAGGGTTACGCCTAGGGTTAGGGTTGAGGAATCCACCAAGGCAGGAGCTCCAGGGACACTTGCCATGCGAAAGGCATGCCAAGTTGAGCACAACACAGCCAAAACCTTGCTCGCTCTGCTTCTTTCAGCTCGGAACTCGCCACAGCCCAATGCCCGATTTCTGGCTTAAATTAGGGTTAGGTTTTGGGTTACGCCTAGGGTTAGGGTTGAGGAAACAACAAAGCCAGGAGCTCCCAGCACACTGACCATGTGAAAGGCAGGACAAGTTGAGCACGACACAGCCCAAACCTTGCTCCCTCTAATTCTTCTTTCTGCTTGGAAGGCACCACAGCCCAAAGCCCGATTTCCAGCGCAATCTTAGGGTTAGAGTTACGCCTCGACTTAGGGTTTGGGTTACACCTAGGGTTAGGGTTGAGGAAACCACAAAACCAGGAGCTCTGGGGACACTGGCCATGCGAAAGGCAGACCAAGTTGAGAATGGCACAGGCCAAGGCTTGCTCCCTATTCTTCTTTCTCGTTTTAAGTCACCACGGCCCAAAGCCCGATTTCCAGCTCCACCTAGGCTTAGGTTTAGTTTTACGCCTAGGGTTAGGGTTAGGGTTACGCCTAGGGTTAGGGTTGAGGAATCCACCAAGGCAGGAGCTCCAGGGACACTTGCCATGTGAAAGGCATGCCAAGTTGAGCACGACACAGCCAAAACCTTGCTCCCTCTGCTTCTTTCAGCTCGGAACTCGCCACAGCCCAATGCCCGATTTCTGGCTCGAACTAGGGTTAGGGTTCGGGTTATGCCTCAGGTTAGGGTTGAGAAAACCACAAAGCCAGGAGCTCCAGGGACACTGGCCATGCGAAAGGCAGGACAAGTTGAGCGCAGTACAGGCCAAACCTTGCTCCCTCTGCTTCTTTCAGCTCGGAAATCGCCACAGCCCAATGCCCGATTTCTGGCTCGAACTAGGGTTAGGGTTCGGTTTATGCCTCGGGTTAGGGTTGAAAAAACCACAAAGCCAGGAGCTCCAGGGACACTGGCCATGCAACAGGTATGCCAAGATGAGCGCAGTACAGGCCAAACCTTGCTCGCTCTTCTTCTTTCTGCTTGGAACTCACCAAAGCCCAATGTCCGATTCCTGGTTAAAAATAGGGTTAGGTTTAGGGTTATGCCTAGGGTTAGGGTTGAGGAAACAACAAAGCCAGGAGCTGCCGGCACACTGACCATGTGAAAGGCAGGACAAGTTGAGTACGGCAAAGCCCAAACCTTGCTCGCTCTTCTTCTTTCTGCTTGGAACTCACCATAGTCCAAAGCCCGATTTCCAGCTCCACCTAGGCTTAGGTTTAGTTTTACGCCTAGGGTTAGGGTTAGGGTTACGCCTAGGGTTAGGGTTGAGGAATCCACCAAGGCAGGAGCTCCAGGGACACTTGCCATGTGAAAGGCATGCCAAGTTGAGCACGACACAGCCAAAACCTTGCTCCCTCTGCTTCTTTCAGCTCGGAACTCGCCACAGCCCAATGCCCGATTTCTGGCTCGAACTAGGGTTAGGGTTCGGGTTATGCCTCAGGTTAGGGTTGAGAAAACCACAAAGCCAGGAGCTCCAGGGACACTGACCATGCGACAGGCATGCCAAGATGAGCGCATCTTTGGCCGAACCTTGCTCCCTCGTCTTCTTTCTGCTTGGAACTCACCAAAGCCCAAAGCCCGATTTCCAGCTCCACCTAGGCTTAGGTTTACTCTTACGCCTAGGGTTAGGGTTAGGGTTATGCCTAGGGTTAGGGTTGAGGAATCCACAAAGGCAGGAGCTCCAGGGACACTGACCATGTGAAAGGCAGGACAAGTTGAGCACGGCACAGCCCAAACCTTGCTCCCTCGTCTTCTTTCTGCTTGGAACTCACCAAAGCCCAATGCCCGATTTCTGGCTTAAATTAGGGTTAGGTTTTGGGTTACGCCTAGGGTTAGGGTTGAGGAAACAACAAAGCCAGGAGCTCCCAGCACACTGACCATGTGAAAGGCAGGACAAGTTGAGCACGACACAGCCCAAACCTTGCTCCCTCTAATTCTTCTTTCTGCTTGGAAGGCACCACAGCCCAAAGCCCGATTTCCAGCGCAATCTTAGGGTTAGAGTTCCGCCTCGATTAAGGTTAGGGTTACGCCTAGGGTTAGGGTTGAGGAATCCACCAAGGCAGGAGCTCCAGGGACACTTGCCATGTGAAAGGCATGCCAAGTTGAGCACGACACAGCCAAAACCTTGCTCCCTCTGCTTCTTTCAGCTCGGAAATCGCCACAGCCCAATGCCCGATTTCTGGCTCGAACTAGGGTTAGGGTTCGGTTTATGCCTCGGGTTAGGGTTGAAAAAACCACAAAGCCAGGAGCTCCAGGGACACTGGCCATGCGACAGGTATGCCAAGATGAGCACAGTACAGGCCAAACCTTGCTCGCTCTTCTTCTTTCTGCTTGGAACTCCCCAAAGCCCAATGTCCGATTCCTGGTTAAAAATAGGGTTAGGTTTAGGGTTATGCCTAGGGTTAAGGTTGAGGAAACAACAAAGCCAGGAGCTCCCGGCACACTGACCATGTGAAAGGCAGGACAAGTTGAGTACGGCAAAGCCCAAACCTTGCTCGCTCTTCTTCTTTCTGCTTGGAACTCACCATAGTCCAAAGCCCGATTTCCAGCTCCACCTAGGCTTAGGTTTAGTTTTACGCCTAGGGTTAGGGTTAGGGTTACGCCTAGGGTTAGGGTTGAGGAATCCACAAAGGCAGGAGCTCCAGGGACACTTGCCATGCGAAAGGCATGCCAAGTTGAGCACAACACAGCCAAAACCTTGCTCGCTCTGCTTCTTTCAGCTTGGAACTCGCCACAGCCCAATTCCCGATTTCTGGCTCGAACTAGAGTTAGAGTTCGGTTTATGCCTCGGGTTAGGGTTGAAAAAACCACAAAGCCAGGAGCTCCAGGGACACTGGCCATGCGACAGGTATGCCAAGATGAGCGCAGTACAGGCCAAACCTTGCTCGCTCTTCTTCTTTCTGCTTGGAACTCCCCAAAGCCCAATGTCCGATTCCTGGTTAAAAAGCGGGTTAGGATTAGGGTTATGCCTAGGGTTAGGGTTGAGGAAACAACAAAGCCAGGAGCTCCCGGCACACTGACCATGTGAAAGGCAGGACAAGTTGAGTACGGCAAAGCCCAAACCTTGCTCGCTCTTCTTCTTTCTGCTTGGAACTCACCATAGTCCAAAGCCCGATTTCCAGCTCCACCTAGGCTTAGGTTTAGTTTTACGCCTAGGGTTAGGGTTAGGGTTACGCCTAGGGTTAGGGTTGAGGAATCCACAAAGGCAGGAGCTCCAGGGACACTTGCAATGTGAAAGGCATGCCAAGTTGAGCACGACACAGCCAAAACCTTGCTCGCTCTTCTTCTTTCTGCTTTTAAGTCGCCACAGCCCAAAATGCGATTTCCATCTCCGTCTAGTGTTAGGTTTGCACCCAGGGTTCGGTTTAGGGTTATGCCTGGGGTTAGGGTTGAGGAAACCACAATGCCAGGATCTCCGGAGTCACCTGAGCATGCGAAAGGCTGGCCAAGGTGGGCACAGCAAAGGCCAAGCCTTGCTCCTTCTTCTTTTTTCTTGGAATTCACCATAGCCTGATTTCCGGCTCCGCCTAGGGTCAGGGTTACGCCTAGGGTTCGCGTTATGCCTAGGGTTAGGGTTGACAAAACCACAAAGCCAGGAGCTCCAGGGACACTGACCATGCGGAAGGAAGGCCTAGGTGAGGGCAGCACAGCCCAAACCTTACTCCCTCTTCTTCTTCTTTCTGCTTGGAACTCGCCACAGCCCAATGCCTGATTTCTGGCTCAAATTAGGGTTAGGCTTCGGGTTACGCCTAGGGTTAGGGATGAGAAAACCAAAAAGCCAGGAGCTCCAGGGACACTGACCATGTGAAATGCATGCCAAGTTGAGCACGGCACAGCCAAAACCTTGCTCCCTCGTCCTCTTTCTGCTTGGAACTCACCATAGTCCAAAGCCCGATTTCCAGCTCCACCTAGGCTTAGGTTTAGTTTTACGCCTAGGGTTAGGGTTAGGGTTACGCCTAGGGTTAGGGTTGAGGAATCCACCAAGGCAGGAGCTCCAGGGACACAGGCCATGTGAAAGGCAGGACAAGTTGAGCACGACACAGCCAAAACCTTGCTCCCTCTGCTTCTTTCAGCTCGGAAATCGCCACAGCCCAATGCCCGATTTCTGGCTCGAACTAGGGTTAGGGTTCGGTTTATGCCTCGGGTTAGGGTTGAAAAAACCACAACGCCAGGAGCTCCAGGGACACTGGCCATGCGACAGGTATGCCAAGATGAGCGCAGTACAGGCCAAACCTTGCTCGCTCTTCTTCTTTCTGCTTGGAACTCCCCAAAGCCCAATGTCCGATTCCTGGTTAAAAATAGGGTTAGGTTTAGGGTTATGCCTAGGGTTAGGGTTGAGGAAACAACAAAGCCAGGAGCTCCCGGCACACTGACCATGTGAAAGGCAGGACAAGTTGAGTACGGCAAAGCCCAAACCTTGCTCGCTCTTCTTCTTTCTGCTTGGAACTCACCATAGTCCAAAGCCCGATTTCCAGCTCCACCTAGGCTTAGGTTTAGTTTTACGCCTAGGGTTAGGGTTAGGGTTACACCTAGGGTTAGGGTTGAGGAATCCACAAAGGCAGGAGCTCCAGGGACACTTGCCATGCGAAAGGCATGCCAAGTTGAGCACAACACAGCCAAAACCTTGCTCGCTCTGCTTCTTTCAGCTCGGAACTCGCCACAGCCCAATGCCCGATTTCTGGCTCGAACTAGGGTTACGGTTCGAGTTATGCCTCAGGTTAGGGTTGAGAAAACCACAAAGGCAGGAGCTCCAGGGACACTGGCCATGCGAAAGGCAGGACAAGTTGAGCGCAGTACAGGCCAAACCTTGCTCCCTCTGCTTCTTTCAGCTCGGAACTCACCACAGCCCAATTCCCGATTTCTGGCTCGAACTAGGGTTAGGGTTCGGTTTATGCCTCGGGTTAGGGTTGAAAAAACCACAAAGCCAGGAGCTCCAGGGACACTGGCCATGCGACAGGTATGCCAAGATGAGCGCAGTACAGGCCAAACCTTGCTCGCTCTTCTTCTTTCTGCTTGGAACTCCCCAAAGCCCAATGTCCGATTCCTGGTTAAAAATAGGGTTAGGTTTAGGGTTATGCCTAGGGTTAAGGTTGAGGAAACAACAAAGCCAGGAGCTCCCGGCACACTGACCATGTGAAAGGCAGGAGAAGTTGAGTACGGCAAAGCCCAAACCTTGCTCGCTCTTCTTCTTTCTGCTTGGAACTCACCATAGTCCAAAGCCCGATTTCCAGCTCCACCTAGGCTTAGGTTTAGTTTTACGCCTAGGGTTAGGGTTAGGGTTACGCCTAGGGTTAGGGTTGAGGAATCCACAAAGGCAGGAGCTCCGGGGACACTTGCAATGTGAAAGGCATGCCAAGTTGAGCACGACACAGCCAAAACCTTGCTCCCTCTGCTTCTTTCAGCTCGGAACTCGCCACAGCCCAATTCCCGATTTCTGGCTCGAACTAGGGTTAGGGTTCGGTTTATGCCTCGGGTTAGGGTTGAAAAAAACCACAAAGCCAGGAGCTCCAGGGACACTGGCCATGCGACAGGTATGCCAAGATGAGCACAGTACAGGCCAAACCTTGCTCGCTCTTCTTCTTTCTGCTTGGAACTCCCCAAAGCCCAATGTCCGATTCCTGGTTAAAAATAGGGTTAGGTTTAGGGTTATTCCTAGGGTTAAGGTTGAGGAAACAACAAAGCCAGGAGCTCCCGGCACACTGACCATGTGAAAGGCAGGACAAGTTGAGCACGACACAGCCCAAACCTTGCTCGCTCTTCTTCTTTCTGCTTGGAACTCACCATAGTCCAAAGCCCGATTTCCAGCTCCAGCTAGGCTTAGGTTTAGTTTTACGCCTAGGGTTAGGGTTAGGGTTACGCCTAGGGTTAGGGTTGAGGAATCCACAAAGGCAGGAGCTCCGGGGACACTTGCCATGCGAAAGGCATGCCAAGTTGAGCACGACACAGCCAAAACCTTGCTCGCTCTGCTTCTTTCAGCTTGGAACTCGCCACAGCCCAATTCCCGATTTCTGGCTCGAACTAGGGTTAGGGTTCGGTTTATGCCTCGGGTTAGGGTTGAAAAAACCACAAAGCCAGGAGCTCCAGGGACACTGGCCATGCGACAGGTATGCCAAGATGAGCGGAGTACAGGCCAAACCTTGCTCGCTCTTCTTCTTTCTGCTTGGAACTCCCCAAAGCCCAATGTCCGATTCCTGGTTAAAAATAGGGTTAGGTTTAGGGTTATGCCTAGGGTTAAGGTTGAGGAAACAACAAAGCCAGGAGCTCCCGGCACACTGACCATGTGAAAGGCAGGAGAAGTTGAGTACGGCAAAGCCCAAACCTTGCTCGCTCTTCTTCTTTCTGCTTGGAACTCACCATAGTCCAAAGCCCGATTTCCAGCTCCACCTAGGCTTAGGTTTAGTTTTACGCCTAGGGTTAGGGTTAGGGTTACGCCTAGGGTTAGGGTTGAGGAATCCACCAAGGCAGGAGCTCCAGGGACACTTGCCATGCGAAAGGCATGCCAAGTTGAGCACGACACAGCCTAAACCTTGCTCGCTCTGCTTCTTTCAGCTCGGAACTCGCCACAGCCCAATTCCCGATTTCTGGCTCGAACTAGGGTTAGGGTTCGGTTTATGCCTCGGGTTAGGGTTGAAAAAACCACAAAGCCAGGAGCTCCAGGGACACTGGCCATGCGACAGGTATGCCAAGATGAGCACAGTACAGGCCAAACCTTGCTCGCTCTTCTTCTTTCTGCTTGGAACTCCCCAAAGCCCAATGTCCGATTCCTGGTTAAAAATAGGGTTAGGTTTAGGGTTATTCCTAGGGTTAAGGTTGAGGAAACAACAAAGCCAGGAGCTCCCGGCACACTGACCATGTGAAAGGCAGGAGAAGTTGAGTACGGCAAAGCCCAAACCTTGCTCGCTCTTCTTCTTTCTGCTTGGAACTCACCATAGTCCAAAGCCCGATTTCCAGCTCCACCTAGGCTTAGGTTTAGTTTTACGCCTAGGGTTAGGGTTAGGGTTAGGGTTACGCCTAGGGTTAGGGTTGAGGAATCCACCAAGGCAGGAGCTCCAGGGACACTTGCCATGCGAAAGGCATGCCAAGTTGAGCACAACACAGCCAAAACCTTGCTCGCTCTGCTTCTTTCAGCTCGGAACTCGCCACAGCCCAATGCCCGATTTCTGGCTTAAATTAGGGTTAGGTTTTGGGTTACGCCTAGGGTTAGGGTTGAGGAAACAACAAAGCCAGGAGCTCCCAGCACACTGACCATGTGAAAGGCAGGACAAGTTGAGCACGACACAGCCCAAACCTTGCTCCCTCTAATTCTTCTTTCTGCTTGGAAGGCACCACAGCCCAAAGCCCGATTTCCAGCGCAATCTTAGGGTTAGAGTTACGCCTCGACTTAGGGTTTGGGTTACACCTAGGGTTAGGGTTGAGGAAACCACAAAACCAGGAGCTCTGGGGACACTGGCCATGCGAAAGGCAGACCAAGTTGAGAATGGCACAGGCCAAGGCTTGCTCCCTATTCTTCTTTCTCGTTTTAAGTCACCACGGCCCAAAGCCCGATTTCCAGCTCCACCTAGGCTTAGGTTTAGTTTTACACCTAGGGTTAGGGTTAGGGTTACGCCTAGGGTTAGGGTTGAGGAATCCACCAAGGCAGGAGCTCCAGGGACACTTGCCATGTGAAAGGCATGCCAAGTTGAGCACGACACAGCCAAAACCTTGCTCCCTCTGCTTCTTTCAGCTCGGAACTCGCCACAGCCCAATGCCCGATTTCTGGCTCGAACTAGGGTTAGGGTTCGGGTTATGCCTCAGGTTAGGGTTGAGAAAACCACAAAGCCAGGAGCTCCAGGGACACTGGCCATGCGAAAGGCAGGACAAGTTGAGCGCAGTACAGGCCAAACCTTGCTCCCTCTGCTTCTTTCAGCTCGGAACTCACCACAGCCCAATTCCCGATTTCTGGCTCGAACTAGGGTTAGGGTTCGGTTTATGCCTCGGGTTAGGGTTGAAAAAACCACAAAGCCAGGAGCTCCAGGGACACTGGCCATGCGACAGGTATGCCAAGATGAGCGCAGTACAGGCCAAACCTTGCTCGCTCTTCTTCTTTCTGCTTGGAACTCACCAAAGCCCAATGTCCGATTCCTGGTTAAAAATAGGGTTAGGTTTAGGGTTATGCCTAGGGTTAGGGTTGAGGAAACAACAAAGCCAGGAGCTGCCGGCACACTGACCATGTGAAAGGCAGGACAAGTTGAGTACGGCAAAGCCCAAACCTTGCTCGCTCTTCTTCTTTCTGCTTGGAACTCACCATAGTCCAAAGCCCGATTTCCAGCTCCACCTAGGCTTAGGTTTAGTTTTACGCCTAGGGTTAGGGTTAGGGTTACGCCTAGGGTTAGGGTTGAGGAATCCACCAAGGCAGGAGCTCCAGGGACACTTGCCATGCGAAAGGCATGCCAAGTTGAGCACGACACAGCCTAAACCTTGCTCGCTCTGCTTCTTTCAGCTCGGAACTCGCCACAGCCCAATTCCCGATTTCTGGCTCGAACTAGGGTTAGGGTTCGGTTTATGCCTCGGGTTAGGGTTGAAAAAACCACAAAGCCAGGAGCTCCAGGGACACTGGCCATGCGACAGGTATGCCAAGATGAGCACAGTACAGGCCAAACCTTGCTCGCTCTTCTTCTTTCTGCTTGGAACTCCCCAAAGCCCAATGTCCGATTCCTGGTTAAAAATAGGGTTAGGTTTAGGGTTATGCCTAGGGTTAAGGTTGAGGAAACAACAAAGCCAGGAGCTCCCGGCACACTGACCATGTGAAAGGCAGGAGAAGTTGAGCACGGCAAAGCCCAAACCTTGCTCGCTCTTCTTCTTTCTGCTTGGAACTCACCATAGTCCAAAGCCCGATTTCCAGCTCCACCTAGGCTTAGGTTTAGTTTTACGCCTAGGGTTAGGGTTAGGGTTACGCCTAGGGTTAGGGTTGAGGAATCCACAAAGGCAGGAGCTCCGGGGACACTTGCAATGTGAAAGGCATGCCAAGTTGAGCACAACACAGCCAAAACCTTGCTCCCTCTGCTTCTTTCAGCTCGGAACTCGCCACAGCCCAATTCCCGATTTCTGGCTCGAACTGGGGTTAGGGTTCGGTTTATGCCTCGGGTTAGGGTTGAAAAAACCACAAAGCCAGGAGCTCCAGGGACACTGGCCATGCGACAGGTATGCCAAGATGAGCGCAGTACAGGCCAAACCTTGCTCGCTCTTCTTTTTTCTGCTTGGAACTCCCCAAAGCCCAATGTCCGATTCCTGGTTAAAAAGCGGGTTAGGATTAGGGTTATGCCTAGGGTTAGGGTTGAGGAAACAACAAAGCCAGGAGCTCCCGGCACACTGACCATGTGAAAGGCAGGAGAAGTTGAGTACGGCAAAGCCCAAACCTTGCTCGCTCTTCTTCTTTCTGCTTGGAACTCACCATAGTCCAAAGCCCGATTTCCAGCTCCAGCTAGGCTTAGGTTTAGTTTTACGCCTAGGGTTAGGGTTAGGGTTACGCCTAGGGTTAGGGTTGAGGAATCCACAAAGGCAGGAGCTCCGGGGACACTTGCCATGCGAAAGGCATGCCAAGTTGAGCACAACACAGCCAAAACCTTGCTCGCTCTGCTTCTTTCAGCTTGGAACTCGCCACAGCCCAATTCCCGATTTCTGGCTCGAACTAGGGTTAGGGTTCGGTTTATGCCTCGGGTTAGGGTTGAAAAAACCACAAAGCCAGGAGCTCCAGGGACACTGGCCATGCGACAGGTATGCCAAGATGAGCGCAGTACAGGCCAAACCTTGCTCGCTCTTCTTCTTTCTGCTTGGAACTCCCCAAAGCCCAATGTCCGATTCCTGGTTAAAAATAGGGTTAGGTTTAGGGTTATGCCTAGGGTTAAGGTTGAGGAAACAACAAAGCCAGGAGCTCCCGGCACACTGACCATGTGAAAGGCAGGAGAAGTTGAGTACGGCAAAGCCCAAACCTTGCTCGCTCTTCTTCTTTCTGCTTGGAACTCACCATAGTCCAAAGCCCGATTTCCAGCTCCACCTAGGCTTAGGTTTAGTTTTACGCCTAGGGTTAGGGTTAGGGTTACGCCTAGGGTTAGGGTTGAGGAATCCACCAAGGCAGGAGCTCCAGGGACACTTGCCATGCGAAAGGCATGCCAAGTTGAGCACGACACAGCCTAAACCTTGCTCGCTCTGCTTCTTTCAGCTCGGAACTCGCCACAGCCCAATTCCCGATTTCTGGCTCGAACTAGGGTTAGGGTTCGGTTTATGCCTCGGGTTAGGGTTGAAAAAACCACAAAGCCAGGAGCTCCAGGGACACTGGCCATGCGACAGGTATGCCAAGATGAGCACAGTACAGGCCAAACCTTGCTCGCTCTTCTTCTTTCTGCTTGGAACTCCCCAAAGCCCAATGTCCGATTCCTGGTTAAAAATAGGGTTAGGTTTAGGGTTATGCCTAGGGTTAAGGTTGAGGAAACAACAAAGCCAGGAGCTCCCGGCACACTGACCATGTGAAAGGCAGGAGAAGTTGAGTACGGCAAAGCCCAAACCTTGCTCGCTCTTCTTCTTTCTGCTTGGAACTCACCATAGTCCAAAGCCCGATTTCCAGCTCCACCTAGGCTTAGGTTTAGTTTTACGCCTAGGGTTAGGGTTAGGGTTACGCCTAGGGTTAGGGTTGAGGAATCCACCAAGGCAGGAGCTCCAGGGACACTTGCCATGCGAAAGGCATGCCAAGTTGAGCACAACACAGCCAAAACCTTGCTCGCTCTGCTTCTTTCAGCTCGGAACTCGCCACAGCCCAATGCCCGATTTCTGGCTTAAATTAGGGTTAGGTTTTGGGTTACGCCTAGGGTTAGGGTTGAGGAAACAACAAAGCCAGGAGCTCCCAGCACACTGACCATGTGAAAGGCAGGACAAGTTGAGCACGACACAGCCCAAACCTTGCTCCCTCTAATTCTTCTTTCTGCTTGGAAGGCACCACAGCCCAAAGCCCGATTTCCAGCGCAATCTTAGGGTTAGAGTTCCGCCTTGACTTAGGGTTTGGGTTACACCTAGGGTTAGGGTTGAGGAAACCACAAAACCAGGAGCTCTGGGGACACTGGCCATGCGAAAGGCAGACCAAGTTGAGAATGGCACAGGCCAAGGCTTGCTCCCTATTCTTCTTTCTCGTTTTAAGTCACCACGGCCCAAAGCCCGATTTCCAGCTCCACCTAGGCTTAGGTTTAGTTTTACACCTAGGGTTAGGGTTAGGGTTACGCCTAGGGTTAGGGTTGAGGAATCCACCAAGGCAGGAGCTCCAGGGACACTTGCCATGTGAAAGGCATGCCAAGTTGAGCACGACACAGCCAAAACCTTGCTCCCTCTGCTTCTTTCAGCTCGGAACTCGCCACAGCCCAATGCCCGATTTCTGGCTCGAACTAGGGTTAGGGTTCGGGTTATGCCTCAGGTTAGGGTTGAGAAAACCACAAAGCCAGGAGCTCCAGGGACACTGGCCATGCGAAATGCAGGACAAGTTGAGCGCAGTACAGGCCAAACCTTGCTCCCTCTGCTTCTTTCAGCTCGGAACTCACCACAGCCCAATTCCCGATTTCTGGCTCGAACTAGGGTTAGGGTTCGGTTTATGCCTCGGGTTAGGGTTGAAAAAACCACAAAGCCAGGAGCTCCAGGGACACTGGCCATGCGACAGGTATGCCAAGATGAGCGCAGTACAGGCCAAACCTTGCTCGCTCTTCTTCTTTCTGCTTGGAACTCACCAAAGCCCAATGTCCGATTCCTGGTTAAAAATAGGGTTAGGTTTAGGGTTATGCCTAGGGTTAGGGTTGAGGAAACAACAAAGCCAGGAGCTGCCGGCACACTGACCATGTGAAAGGCAGGAGAAGTTGAGTACGGCAAAGCCCAAACCTTGCTCGCTCTTCTTCTTTCTGCTTGGAACTCACCATAGTCCAAAGCCCGATTTCCAGCTCCACCTAGGCTTAGGTTTAGTTTTACGCCTAGGGTTAGGGTTAGGGTTACGCCTAGGGTTAGGGTTGAGGAATCCACCAAGGCAGGAGCTCCAGGGACACTTGCCATGCGAAAGGCATGCCAAGTTGAGCACGACACAGCCTAAACCTTGCTCGCTCTGCTTCTTTCAGCTCGGAACTCGCCACAGCCCAATTCCCGATTTCTGGCTCGAACTAGGGTTAGGGTTCGGTTTATGCCTCGGGTTAGGGTTGAAAAAACCACAAAGCCAGGAGCTCCAGGGACACTGGCCATGCGACAGGTATGCCAAGATGAGCACAGTACAGGCCAAACCTTGCTCGCTCTTCTTCTTTCTGCTTGGAACTCCCCAAAGCCCAATGTCCGATTCCTGGTTAAAAATAGGGTTAGGTTTAGGGTTATTCCTAGGGTTAAGGTTGAGGAAACAACAAAGCCGGGAGCTCCCGGCACACTGACCATGTGAAAGGCAGGAGAAGTTGAGTACGGCAAAGCCCAAACCTTGCTCGCTCTTCTTCTTTCTGCTTGGAACTCACCATAGTCCAAAGCCCGATTTCCAGCTCCAGCTAGGCTTAGGTTTAGTTTTACGCCTAGGGTTAGGGTTAGGGTTACGCCTAGGGTTAGGGTTGAGGAATCCACCAAGGCAGGAGCTCCAGGGACACTTGCCATGCGAAAGGCATGCCAAGTTGAGCACGACACAGCCTAAACCTTGCTCCCTCTGCTTCTTTCAGCTCGGAAATCGCCACAGCCCAATTCCCGATTTCTGGCTCGAACTAGGGTTAGGGTTCGGTTTATGCCTCGGGTTAGGGTTGAAAAAACCACAAAGCCAGGAGCTCCAGGGACACTGGCCATGCGACAGGTATGCCAAGATGAGCACAGTACAGGCCAAACCTTGCTCGCTCTTCTTCTTTCTGCTTGGAACTCCCCAAAGCCCAATGTCCGATTCCTGGTTAAAAATAGGGTTAGGTTTAGGGTTATGCCTAGGGTTAAGGTTGAGGAAACAACAAAGCCAGGAGCTCCCGGCACACTGACCATGTGAAAGGCAGGAGAAGTTGAGTACGGCAAAGCCCAAACCTTGCTCGCTCTTCTTCTTTCTGCTTGGAACTCACCATAGTCCAAAGCCCGATTTCCAGCTCCACCTAGGCTTAGGTTTAGTTTTACGCCTAGGGTTAGGGTTAGGGTTACGCCTAGGGTTAGGGTTGAGGAATCCACAAAGGCAGGAGCTCCAGGGACACTTGCCATGCGAAAGGCATGCCAAGTTGAGCACAACACAGCCAAAACCTTGCTCGCTCTGCTTCTTTCAGCTCGGAACTCGCCACAGCCCAATGCCCGATTTCTGGCTTAAATTAGGGTTAGGTTTTGGGTTACGCCTAGGGTTAGGGTTGAGGAAACAACAAAGCCAGGAGCTCCCAGCACACTGACCATGTGAAAGGTAGGACAAGTTGAGCATGACACAGCCCAAACCTTGCTCCCTCTAATTCTTCTTTCTGCTTGGAAGGCACCACAGCCCAAAGCCCGATTTCCAGCGCAATCTTAGGGTTAGAGTTACGCCTCGACTTAGGGTTTGGGTTACACCTAGGGTTAGGGTTGAGGAAACCACAAAACCAGGAGCTCTGGGGACACTGGCCATGCGAAAGGCAGACCAAGTTGAGAATGGCACAGGCCAAGGCTTGCTTCCTATTCTTCTTTCTCGTTTTAAGTCACCACGGCCCAAAGCCCGATTTCCAGCTCCACCTAGGCTTAGGTTTAGTTTTACGCCTAGGGTTAGGGTTAGGGTTACGCCTAGGGTTAGGGTTGAGGAATCCACCAAGGCAGGAGCTCCAGGGACACTTGCCATGTGAAAGGCATGCCAAGTTGAGCACGACACAGCCAAAACCTTGCTCCCTCTGCTTCTTTCAGCTCGGAACTCGCCACAGCCCAATGCCCGATTTCTGGCTCGAACTAGGGTTAGGGTTCGGTTATGCCTCAGGTTAGGGTTGAGAAAACCACAAAGCCAGGAGCTCCAGGGACACTGACCATGCGACAGGCATGCCAAGATGAGCGCATCTTTGGCCGAACCTTGCTCCCTCGTCTTCTTTCTGCTTGGAACTCACCAAAGCCCAAAGCCCGATTTCCAGCTCCACCTAGGCTTAGGTTTACTCTTACGCCTAGGGTTAGGGTTAGGGTTATGCCTAGGGTTAGGGTTGAGGAATCCACAAAGGCAGGAGCTCCAGGGACACTGACCATGTGAAAGGCAGGACAAGTTGAGCACGGCACAGCCCAAACCTTGCTCCCTCGTCTTCTTTCTGCTTGGAACTCACCAAAGCCCAATGCCCGATTTCTGGCTTAAATTAGGGTTAGGTTTTGGGTTACGCCTAGGGTTAGGGTTGAGGAAACAACAAAGCCAGGAGCTCCCAGCACACTGACCATGTGAAAGGCAGGACAAGTTGAGCACGACACAGCCCAAACCTTGCTCCCTCTAATTCTTCTTTCTGCTTGGAAGGCACCACAGCCCAAAGCCCGATTTCCAGCGCAATCTTAGGGTTAGAGTTACGCCTCGACTTAGGGTTTGGGTTACACCTAGGGTTAGGGTTGAGGAAACCACAAAACCAGGAGCTCCGGGGACACTGGCCATGCGAAAGGCAGACCAAGTTGAGAATGGCACAGGCCAAGGCTTGCTCCCTATTCTTCTTTCTCGTTTTAAGTCACCACGGCCCAAAGCCCGATTTCCAGCTCCACCTAGGCTTAGGTTTAGTTTTACGCCTAGGGTTAGGGTTAGGGTTACGCCTAGGGTTAGGGTTGAGGAATCCACCAAGGCAGGAGCTCCAGGGACACAGGCCATGTGAAAGGCAGGACAAGTTGAGCACGACACAGCCAAAACCTTGCTCCCTCTGCTTCTTTCAGCTCGGAACTCGCCACAGCCCAATGCCCGATTTCTGGCTCGAACTAGGGTTAGGGTTCGGTTTATGCCTCGGGTTAGGGTTGAAAAAACCACAAAGCCAGGAGCTCCAGGGACACTGGCCATGCGACAGGTATGCCAAGAGGAGCACAGTACAGGCCAAACCTTGCTCGCTCTTCTTCTTTCTGCTTGGAACTCCCCAAAGCCCAATGTCCGATTCCTGGTTAAAAATAGGGTTAGGTTTAGGGTTATGCCTAGGGTTAAGGTTGAGGAAACAACAAAGCCAGGAGCTCCCGGCACACTGACCATGTGAAAGGCAGGAGAAGTTGAGTACGGCAAAGCCCAAACCTTGCTCGCTCTTCTTCTTTCTGCTTGGAACTCACCATAGTCCAAAGCCCGATTTCCAGCTCCACCTAGGCTTAGGTTTAGTTTTACGCCTAGGGTTAGGGTTAGGGTTACGCCTAGGGTTAGGGTTGAGGAATCCACAAAGGCAGGAGCTCCAGGGACACTTGCCATGCGAAAGGCATGCCAAGTTGAGCACAACACAGCCAAAACCTTGCTCGCTCTGCTTCTTTCAGCTCGGAACTCGCCACAGCCCAATTCCCGATTTCTGGCTTAAATTAGGGTTAGGTTTTGGGTTACGCCTAGGGTTAGGGTTGAGGAAACAACAAAGCCAGGAGCTCCCAGCACACTGACCATGTGAAAGGCAGGACAAGTTGAGCACGACACAGCCCAAACCTTGCTCCCTCTAATTCTTCTTTCTGCTTGGAAGGCACCACAGCCCAAAGCCCGATTTCCAGCGCAATCTTAGGGTTAGAGTTACGCCTCGACTTAGGGTTTGGGTTACACCTAGGGTTAGGGTTGAGGAAACCACAAAACCAGGAGCTCTGGGGACACTGGCCATGCGAAAGGCAGACCAAGTTGAGAATGGCACAGGCCAAGGCTTGCTTCCTATTCTTCTTTCTCGTTTTCAGTCACCACGGCCCAAAGCCCGATTTCCAGCTCCACCTAGGCTTAGGTTTAGTTTTACGCCTAGGGTTAGGGTTAGGGTTACGCCTAGGGTTAGGGTTGAGGAATCCACCAAGGCAGGAGCTCCAGGGACACTTGCCATGTGAAAGGCATGCCAAGTTGAGCACGACACAGCCAAAACCTTGCTCCCTCTGCTTCTTTCAGCTCGGAACTCGCCACAGCCCAATGCCCGATTTCTGGCTCGAACTAGGGTTAGGGTTCGGGTTATGCCTCAGGTTAGGGTTGAGAAAACCACAAAGCCAGGAGCTCCAGGGACACTGACCATGCGACAGGCATGCCAAGATGAGCGCATCTTTGGCCGAACCTTGCTCCCTCGTCTTCTTTCTGCTTGGAACTCACCAAAGCCCAAAGCCCGATTTCCAGCTCCACCTAGGCTTAGGTTTACTCTTACGCCTAGGGTTAGGGTTAGGGTTATGCCTAGGGTTAGGGTTGAGGAATCCACAAAGGCAGGAGCTCCAGGGACACTGACCATGTGAAAGGCAGGACAAGTTGAGCACGGCACAGCCCAAACCTTGCTCCCTCGTCTTCTTTCTGCTTGGAACTCACCAAAGCCCAATGCCCGATTTCTGGCTTAAATTAGGGTTAGGTTTTGGGTTACGCCTAGGGTTAGGGTTGAGGAAACAACAAAGCCAGGAGCTCCCAGCACACTGACCATGTGAAAGGCAGGACAAGTTGAGCACGACACAGCCCAAACCTTGCTCCCTCTAATTCTTCTTTCTGCTTGGAAGGCACCACAGCCCAAAGCCCGATTTCCAGCGCAATCTTAGGGTTAGAGTTCCGCCTCGACTTAGGGTTAGGGTTACGCCTAGGGTTAGGGTTGAGGAATCCACCAAGGCAGGAGCTCCAGGGACACTTGCCATGCGAAAGGCATGCCAAGTTGAGCACGACACAGCCAAAACCTTGCTCCCTCTGCTTCTTTCAGCTCGGAAATCGCCACAGCCCAATTCCCGATTTCTGGCTCGAACTAGGGTTAGGGTTCGGTTTATGCCTCGGGTTAGGGTTGAAAAAACCACAAAGCCAGGAGCTCCAGGGACACTGGCCATGCGACAGGTATGCCAAGATGAGCACAGTACAGGCCAAACCTTGCTCGCTCTTCTTCTTTCTGCTTGGAACTCCCCAAAGCCCAATGTCCGATTCCTGGTTAAAAATAGGGTTAGGTTTAGGGTTATGCCTAGGGTTAAGGTTGAGGAAACAACAAAGCCAGGAGCTCCCGGCACACTGACCATGTGAAAGGCAGGAGAAGTTGAGTACGGCAAAGCCCAAACCTTGCTCGCTCTTCTTCTTTCTGCTTGGAACTCACCATAGTCCAAAGCCCGATTTCCAGCTCCACCTAGGCTTAGGTTTAGTTTTACGCCTAGGGTTAGGGTTAGGGTTACGCCTAGGGTTAGGGTTGAGGAATCCACAAAGGCAGGAGCTCCAGGGACACTTGCCATGCGAAAGGCATGCCAAGTTGAGCACGACACAGCCAAAACCTTGCTCGCTCTGCTTCTTTCAGCTCGGAACTCGCCACATCCCAATTCCCGATTTCTGGCTCGAACTAGGGTTAGGGTTCGGTTTATGCCTCGGGTTAGGGTTGAAAAAACCACAAAGCCAGGAGCTCCAGGGACACTGGCCATGCGACAGGTATGCCAAGATGAGCGCAGTACAGGCCAAACCTTGCTCGCTCTTCTTCTTTCTGCTTGGAACTCCCCAAAGCCCAATGTCCGATTCCTGGTTAAAAAGCGGGTTAGGATTAGGGTTATGCCTAGGGTTAGGGTTGAGGAAACAACAAAGCCAGGAGCTCCCGGCACACTGACCATGTGAAAGGCAGGACAAGTTGAGTACGGCAAAGCCCAAACCTTGCTCGCTCTTCTTCTTTCTGCTTGGAACTCACCATAGTCCAAAGCCCGATTTCCAGCTCCACCTAGGCTTAGGTTTAGTTTTACGCCTAGGGTTAGGGTTAGGGTTACGCCTAGGGTTAGGGTTGAGGAATCCACAAAGGCAGGAGCTCCAGGGACACTTGCAATGTGAAAGGCATGCCAAGTTGAGCACGACACAGCCAAAACCTTGCTCGCTCTTCTTCTTTCTGCTTTTAAGTCGCCACAGCCCAAAATGCGATTTCCATCTCCGTCTAGTGTTAGGTTTGCACCCAGGGTTCGGTTTAGGGTTATGCCTGGGGTTAGGGTTGAGGAAACCACAATGCCAGGATCTCCGGAGTCACCTGAGCATGCGAAAGGCTGGCCAAGGTGGGCACAGCAAAGGCCAAGCCTTGCTCCTTCTTCTTTTTTCTTGGAATTCACCATAGCCTGATTTCCGGCTCCGCCTAGGGTCAGGGTTACGCCTAGGGTTCGCGTTATGCCTAGGGTTAGGGTTGACAAAACCACAAAGCCAGGAGCTCCAGGGACACTGACCATGCGGAAGGAAGGCCTAGGTGAGGGCAGCACAGCCCAAACCTTACTCCCTCTTCTTCTTCTTTCTGCTTGGAACTCGCCAGAGCCCAATGCCTGATTTCTGGCTCAAATTAGGGTTAGGCTTCGGGTTACGCCTAGGGTTAGGGATGAGAAAACCAAAAAGCCAGGAGCTCCAGGGACACTGACCATGTGAAATGCATGCCAAGTTGAGCACGGCACAGCCAAAACCTTGCTCCCTCGTCCTCTTTCTGCTTGGAACTCACCATAGTCCAAAGCCCGATTTCCAGCTCCACCTAGGCTTAGGTTTAGTTTTACGCCTAGGGTTAGGGTTAGGGTTACGCCTAGGGTTAGGGTTGAGGAATCCACCAAGGCAGGAGCTCCAGGGACACAGGCCATGTGAAAGGCAGGACAAGTTGAGCACGACACAGCCAAAACCTTGCTCCCTCTGCTTCTTTCAGCTCGGAACTCGCCACAGCCCAATGCCCGATTTCTGGCTCGAACTAGGGTTAGGGTTCGGTTTATGCCTCGGGTTAGGGTTGAAAAAACCACAACGCCAGGAGCTCCAGGGACACTGGCCATGCGACAGGTATGCCAAGATGAGCGCAGTACAGGCCAAACCTTGCTCGCTCTTCTTCTTTCTGCTTGGAACTCCCCAAAGCCCAATGTCCGATTCCTGGTTAAAAATAGGGTTAGGTTTAGGGTTATGCCTAGGGTTAGGGTTGAGGAAACAACAAAGCCGGGAGCTCCCGGCACACTGACCATGTGAAAGGCAGGACAAGTTGAGTACGGCAAAGCCCAAACCTTGCTCGCTCTTCTTCTTTCTGCTTGGAACTCACCATAGTCCAAAGCCCGATTTCCAGCTCCACCTAGGCTTAGGTTTAGTTTTACGCCTAGGGTTAGGGTTAGGGTTACACCTAGGGTTAGGGTTGAGGAATCCACAAAGGCAGGAGCTCCAGGGACACTTGCCATGCGAAAGGCATGCCAAGTTGAGCACAACACAGCCAAAACCTTGCTCGCTCTGCTTCTTTCAGCTCGGAACTCGCCACAGCCCAATGCCCGATTTCTGGCTCGAACTAGGGTTAGGGTTCGAGTTATGCCTCAGGTTAGGGTTGAGAAAACCACAAAGGCAGGAGCTCCAGGGACACTGGCCATGCGAAAGGCAGGACAAGTTGAGCGCAGTACAGGCCAAACCTTGCTCCCTCTGCTTCTTTCAGCTCGGAACTCACCACAGCCCAATTCCCGATTTCTGGCTCGAACTAGGGTTAGGGTTCGGTTTATGCCTCGGGTTAGGGTTGAAAAAACCACAAAGCCAGGAGCTCCAGGGACACTGGCCATGCGACAGGTATGCCAAGATGAGCGCAGTACAGGCCAAACCTTGCTCGCTCTTCTTCTTTCTGCTTGGAACTCCCCAAAGCCCAATGTCCGATTCCTGGTTAAAAATAGGGTTAGGTTTAGGGTTATGCCTAGGGTTAAGGTTGAGGAAACAACAAAGCCAGGATCTCCCGGCACACTGACCATGTGAAAGGCAGGAGAAGTTGAGCACGGCAAAGCCCAAACCTTGCTCGCTCTTCTTCTTTCTGCTTGGAACTCACCATAGTCCAAAGCCCGATTTCCAGCTCCACCTAGGCTTAGGTTTAGTTTTACGCCTAGGGTTAGGGTTAGGGTTACGCCTAGGGTTAGGGTTGAGGAATCCACAAAGGCAGGAGCTCCGGGGACACTTGCAATGTGAAAGGCATGCCAAGTTGAGCACAACACAGCCAAAACCTTGCTCCCTCTGCTTCTTTCAGCTCGGAACTCGCCACCGCCCAATTCCCGATTTCTGGCTCGAACTAGGGTTAGGGTTCGGTTTATGCCTCGGGTTAGGGTTGAAAAAACCACAAAGCCAGGAGCTCCAGGGACACTGGCCATGCGACAGGTATGCCAAGATGAGCGCAGTACAGGCCAAACCTTGCTCGCTCTTCTTTTTTCTGCTTGGAACTCCCCAAAGCCCAATGTCCGATTCCTGGTTAAAAAGCGGGTTAGGATTAGGGTTATGCCTAGGGTTAGGGTTGAGGAAACAACAAAGCCAGGAGCTCCCGGCACACTGACCATGTGAAAGGCAGGAGAAGTTGAGTACGGCAAAGCCCAAACCTTGCTCGCTCTTCTTCTTTCTGCTTGGAACTCACCATAGTCCAAAGCCCGATTTCCAGCTCCAGCTAGGCTTAGGTTTAGTTTTACGCCTAGGGTTAGGGTTAGGGTTACGCCTAGGGTTAGGGTTGAGGAATCCACAAAGGCAGGAGCTCCGGGGACACCTGCCATGCGAAAGGCATGCCAAGTTGAGCACAACACAGCCAAAACCTTGCTCGCTCTGCTTCTTTCAGCTTGGAACTCGCCACAGCCCAATTCCCGATTTCTGGCTCGAACTAGGGTTAGGGTTCGGTTTATGCCTCGGGTTAGGGTTGAAAAAACCACAAAGCCAGGAGCTCCAGGGACACTGGCCATGCGACAGGTATGCCAAGATGAGCGCAGTACAGGCCAAACCTTGCTCGCTCTTCTTCTTTCTGCTTGGAACTCCCCAAAGCCCAATGTCCGATTCCTGGTTAAAAATAGGGTTAGGTTTAGGGTTATGCCTAGGGTTAGGGTTGAGGAAACAACAAAGCCAGGAGCTCCCGGCACACTGACCATGTGAAAGGCAGGAGAAGTTGAGTACGGCAAAGCCCAAACCTTGCTCGCTCTTCTTCTTTCTGCTTGGAACTCACCATAGTCCAAAGCCCGATTTCCAGCTCCACCTAGGCTTAGGTTTAGTTTTACGCCTAGGGTTAGGGTTAGGGTTACACCTAGGGTTAGGGTTGAGGAATCCACCAAGGCAGGAGCTCCAGGGACACTTGCCATGCGAAAGGCATGCCAAGTTGAGCACAACACAGCCAAAACCTTGCTCGCTCTGCTTCTTTCAGCTCGGAACTCGCCACAGCCCAATGCCCGATTTCTGGCTCGAACTAGGGTTAGGGTTCGAGTTATGCCTCAGGTTAGGGTTGAGAAAACCACAAAGGCAGGAGCTCCAGGGACACTGGCCATGCGAAAGGCAGGACAAGTTGAGCGCAGTACAGGCCAAACCTTGCTCCCTCTGCTTCTTTCAGCTCGGAACTCACCACAGCCCAATTCCCGATTTCTGGCTCGAACTAGGGTTAGGGTTCGGTTTATGCCTCGGGTTAGGGTTGAAAAAACCACAAAGCCAGGAGCTCCAGGGACACTGGCCATGCGACAGGTATGCCAAGATGAGCGCAGTACAGGCCAAACCTTGCTCGCTCTTCTTCTTTCTGCTTGGAACTCCCCAAAGCCCAATGTCCGATTCCTGGTTAAAAATAGGGTTAGGTTTAGGGTTATGCCTAGGGTTAGGGTTGAGGAAACAACAAAGCCAGGAGCTCCCGGCACACTGACCATGTGAAAGGCAGGAGAAGTTGAGCACGGCAAAGCCCAAACCTTGCTCGCTCTTCTCCTTTCTGCTTGGAACTCACCATAGTCCAAAGCCCGATTTCCAGCTCCACCTAGGCTTAGGTTTAGTTTTACGCCTAGGGTTAGGGTTAGGGTTACGCCTAGGGTTAGGGTTGAGGAATCCACAAAGGCAGGAGCTCCGGGGACACTTGCAATGTGAAAGGCATGCCAAGTTGAGCACAACACAGCCAAAACCTTGCTCCCTCTGCTTCTTTCAGCTCGGAACTCGCCACCGCCCAATTCCCGATTTCTGGCTCGAACTGGGGTTAGGGTTCGGTTTATGCCTCGGGTTAGGGTTGAAAAAACCACAAAGCCAGGAGCTCCAGGGACACTGGCCATGCGACAGGTATGCCAAGATGAGCGCAGTACAGGCCAAACCTTGCTCGCTCTTCTTTTTTCTGCTTGGAACTCCCCAAAGCCCAATGTCCGATTCCTGGTTAAAAAGCGGGTTAGGATTAGGGTTATGCCTAGGGTTAGGGTTGAGGAAACAACAAAGCCAGGAGCTCCCGGCACACTGACCATGTGAAAGGCAGGAGAAGTTGAGTACGGCAAAGCCCAAACCTTGCTCGCTCTTCTTCTTTCTGCTTGGAACTCACCATAGTCCAAAGCCCGATTTCCAGCTCCACCTAGGCTTAGGTTTAGTTTTACGCCTAGGGTTAGGGTTAGGGTTACGCCTAGGGTTAGGGTTGAGGAATCCACCAAGGCAGGAGCTCCGGGGACACTTGCCATGCGAAAGGCATGCCAAGTTGAGCACGACACAGCCTAAACCTTGCTCGCTCTGCTTCTTTCAGCTCGGAACTCGCCACAGCCCAATTCCCGATTTCTGGCTCGAACTAGGGTTAGGGTTCGGTTTATGCCTCGGGTTAGGGTTGAAAAAACCACAAAGCCAGGAGCTCCAGGGACACTGGCCATGCGACAGGTATGCCAAGATGAGCACAGTACAGGCCAAACCTTGCTCGCTCTTCTTCTTTCTGCTTGGAACTCCCCAAAGCCCAATGTCCGATTCCTGGTTAAAAATAGGGTTAGGTTTAGGGTTATTCCTAGGGTTAAGGTTGAGGAAACAACAAAGCCAGGAGCTCCCGGCACACTGACCATGTGAAAGGCAGGACAAGTTGAGTACGGCAAAGCCCAAACCTTGCTCGCTCTTCTTCTTTCTGCTTGGAACTCACCATAGTCCAAAGCCCGATTTCCAGCTCCACCTAGGCTTAGGTTTAGTTTTACGCCTAGGGTTAGGGTTAGGGTTACGCCTAGGGTTAGGGTTGAGGAATCCACCAAGGCAGGAGCTCCAGGGACACTTGCCATGCGAAAGGCATGCCAAGTTGAGCACAACACAGCCAAAACCTTGCTCGCTCTGCTTCTTTCAGCTCGGAACTCGCCACAGCCCAATGCCCGATTTCTGGCTCGAACTAGGGTTAGGGTTCGGGTTATGCCTCAGGTTAGGGTTGAGAAAACCACAAAGCCAGGAGCTCCAGGGACACTGACCATGCGACAGGCATGCCAAGATGAGCGCATCTTTGGCCGAACCTTGCTCCCTCGTCTTCTTTCTGCTTGGAACTCACCAAAGCCCAAAGCCCGATTTCCAGCTCCACCTAGGCTTAGGTTTACTCTTACGCCTAGGGTTAGGGTTAGGGTTATGCCTAGGGTTAGGGTTGAGGAATCCACAAAGGCAGGAGCTCCAGGGACACTGACCATGTGAAAGGCAGGACAAGTTGAGCACGGCACAGCCCAAACCTTGCTCCCTCGTCTTCTTTCTGCTTGGAACTCACCAAAGCCCAATGCCCGATTTCTGGCTTAAATTAGGGTTAGGTTTTGGGTTACGCCTAGGGTTAGGGTTGAGGAAACAACAAAGCCAGGAGCTCCCAGCACACTGACCATGTGAAAGGCAGGACAAGTTGAGCACGACACAGCCCAAACCTTGCTCCCTCTAATTCTTCTTTCTGCTTGGAAGGCACCACAGCCCAAAGCCCGATTTCCAGCGCAATCTTAGGGTTAGAGTTCCGCCTCGACTTAGGGTTTGGGTTACACCTAGGGTTAGGGTTGAGGAAACCACAAAACCAGGAGCTCCGGGGACACTGGCCATGCGAAAGGCAGACCAAGTTGAGAATGGCACAGGCCAAGGCTTGCTCCCTATTCTTCTTTCTCGTTTTAAGTCACCGCGGCCCAAAGCCCGATTTCCAGCTCCACCTAGGCTTAGGTTTAGTTTTACGCCTAGGGTTAGGGTTAGGGTTACGCCTAGGGTTAGGGTTGAGGAATCCACCAAGGCAGGAGCTCCAGGGACACAGGCCATGTGAAAGGCAGGACAAGTTGAGCACGACACAGCCAAAACCTTGCTCCCTCTGCTTTTTTCAGCTCGGAACTCGCCACAGCCCAATGCCCGATTTCTGGCTCGAACTAGGGTTAGGGTTCGGTTTATGCCTCGGGTTAGGGTTGAAAAAACCACAAAGCCAGGAGCTCCAGGGACACTGGCCATGCGAGAGGTATGCCAAGAGGAGCACAGTACAGGCCAAACCTTGCTCGCTCTTCTTCTTTCTGCTTGGAACTCCCCAAAGCCCAATGTCCGATTCCTGGTTAAAAATAGGGTTAGGTTTAGGGTTATGCCTAGGGTTAAGGTTGAGGAAACAACAAAGCCAGGAGCTCCCGGCACACTGACCATGTGAAAGGCAGGAGAAGTTGAGTACGGCAAAGCCCAAACCTTGCTCGCTCTTCTTCTTTCTGCTTGGAACTCACCATAGTCCAAAGCCCGATTTCCAGCTCCACCTAGGCTTAGGTTTAGTTTTACGCCTAGGGTTAGGGTTAGGGTTACGCCTAGGGTTAGGGTTGAGGAATCCACAAAGGCAGGAGCTCCAGGGACACTTGCCATGCGAAAGGCATGCCAAGTTGAGCACAACACAGCCAAAACCTTGCTCGCTCTGCTTCTTTCAGCTCGGAACTCGCCACAGCCCAATTCCCGATTTCTGGCTTAAATTAGGGTTAGGTTTTGGGTTACGCCTAGGGTTAGGGTTGAGGAAACAACAAAGCCAGGAGCTCCCAGCACACTGACCATGTGAAAGGCAGGACAAGTTGAGCACGACACAGCCCAAACCTTGCTCCCTCTAATTCTTCTTTCTGCTTGGAAGGCACCACAGCCCAAAGCCCGATTTCCAGCGCAATCTTAGGGTTAGAGTTACGCCTCGACTTAGGGTTTGGGTTACACCTAGGGTTAGGGTTGAGGAAACCACAAAACCAGGAGCTCTGGGGACACTGGCCATGCGAAAGGCAGACCAAGTTGAGAATGGCACAGGCCAAGGCTTGCTTCCTATTCTTCTTTCTCGTTTTCAGTCACCACGGCCCAAAGCCCGATTTCCAGCTCCACCTAGGCTTAGGTTTAGTTTTACGCCTAGGGTTAGGGTTAGGGTTACGCCTAGGGTTAGGGTTGAGGAATCCACCAAGGCAGGAGCTCCAGGGACACTTGCCATGTGAAAGGCATGCCAAGTTGAGCACGACACAGCCAAAACCTTGCTCCCTCTGCTTCTTTCAGCTCGGAACTCGCCACAGCCCAATGCCCGATTTCTGGCTCGAACTAGGGTTAGGGTTCGGGTTATGCCTCAGGTTAGGGTTGAGAAAACCACAAAGCCAGGAGCTCCAGGGACACTGACCATGCGACAGGCATGCCAAGATGAGCGCATCTTTGGCCGAACCTTGCTCCCTCGTCTTCTTTCTGCTTGGAACTCACCAAAGCCCAAAGCCCGATTTCCAGCTCCACCTAGGCTTAGGTTTACTCTTACGCCTAGGGTTAGGGTTAGGGTTATGCCTAGGGTTAGGGTTGAGGAATCCACAAAGGCAGGAGCTCCAGGGACACTGACCATGTGAAAGGCAGGACAAGTTGAGCACGGCACAGCCCAAACCTTGCTCCCTCGTCTTCTTTCTGCTTGGAACTCACCAAAGCCCAATGCCCGATTTCTGGCTTAAATTAGGGTTAGGTTTTGGGTTACGCCTAGGGTTAGGGTTGAGGAAACAACAAAGCCAGGAGCTCCCAGCACACTGACCATGTGAAAGGCAGGACAAGTTGAGCACGACACAGCCCAAACCTTGCTCCCTCTAATTCTTCTTTCTGCTTGGAAGGCACCACAGCCCAAAGCCCGATTTCCAGCGCAATCTTAGGGTTAGAGTTCCGCCTCGACTTAGGGTTAGGGTTACGCCTAGGGTTAGGGTTGAGGAATCCACCAAGGCAGGAGCTCCAGGGACACTTGCCATGCGAAAGGCATGCCAAGTTGAGCACGACACAGCCAAAACCTTGCTCCCTCTGCTTCTTTCAGCTCGGAAATCGCCACAGCCCAATTCCCGATTTCTGGCTCGAACTAGGGTTAGGGTTCGGTTTATGCCTCGGGTTAGGGTTGAAAAAACCACAAAGCCAGGAGCTCCAGGGACACTGGCCATGCGACAGGTATGCCAAGATGAGCACAGTACAGGCCAAACCTTGCTCGCTCTTCTTCTTTCTGCTTGGAACTCCCCAAAGCCCAATGTCCGATTCCTGGTTAAAAATAGGGTTAGGTTTAGGGTTATGCCTAGGGTTAAGGTTGAGGAAACAACAAAGCCAGGAGCTCCCGGCACACTGACCATGTGAAAGGCAGGACAAGTTGAGTACGGCAAAGCCCAAACCTTGCTCGCTCTTCTTCTTTCTGCTTGGAACTCACCATAGTCCAAAGCCCGATTTCCAGCTCCACCTAGGCTTAGGTTTAGTTTTACGCCTAGGGTTAGGGTTAGGGTTACGCCTAGGGTTAGGGTTGAGGAATCCACAAAGGCAGGAGCTCCAGGGACACTTGCCATGCGAAAGGCATGCCAAGTTGAGCACGACACAGCCAAAACCTTGCTCGCTCTGCTTCTTTCAGCTCGGAACTCGCCACATCCCAATTCCCGATTTCTGGCTCGAACTAGGGTTAGGGTTCGGTTTATGCCTCGGGTTAGGGTTGAAAAAACCACAAAGCCAGGAGCTCCAGGGACACTGGCCATGCGACAGGTATGCCAAGATGAGCGCAGTACAGGCCAAACCTTGCTCGCTCTTCTTCTTTCTGCTTGGAACTCCCCAAAGCCCAATGTCCGATTCCTGGTTAAAAAGCGGGTTAGGATTAGGGTTATGCCTAGGGTTAGGGTTGAGGAAACAACAAAGCCAGGAGCTCCCGGCACACTGACCATGTGAAAGGCAGGACAAGTTGAGTACGGCAAAGCCCAAACCTTGCTCGCTCTTCTTCTTTCTGCTTGGAACTCACCATAGTCCAAAGCCCGATTTCCAGCTCCACCTAGGCTTAGGTTTAGTTTTACGCCTAGGGTTAGGGTTAGGGTTACGCCTAGGGTTAGGGTTGAGGAATCCACAAAGGCAGGAGCTCCAGGGACACTTGCAATGTGAAAGGCATGCCAAGTTGAGCACGACACAGCCAAAACCTTGCTCGCTCTTCTTCTTTCTGCTTTTAAGTCGCCACAGCCCAAAATGCGATTTCCATCTCCGTCTAGTGTTAGGTTTGCACCCAGGGTTCGGTTTAGGGTTATGCCTGGGGTTAGGGTTGAGGAAACCACAATGCCAGGATCTCCGGAGTCACCTGAGCATGCGAAAGGCTGGCCAAGGTGGGCACAGCAAAGGCCAAGCCTTGCTCCTTCTTCTTTTTTCTTGGAATTCACCATAGCCTGATTTCCGGCTCCGCCTAGGGTCAGGGTTACGCCTAGGGTTCGCGTTATGCCTAGGGTTAGGGTTGACAAAACCACAAAGCCAGGAGCTCCAGGGACACTGACCATGCGGAAGGAAGGCCTAGGTGAGGGCAGCACAGCCCAAACCTTACTCCCTCTTCTTCTTCTTTCTGCTTGGAACTCGCCAGAGCCCAATGCCTGATTTCTGGCTCAAATTAGGGTTAGGCTTCGGGTTACGCCTAGGGTTAGGGATGAGAAAACCAAAAAGCCAGGAGCTCCAGGGACACTGACCATGTGAAATGCATGCCAAGTTGAGCACGGCACAGCCAAAACCTTGCTCCCTCGTCCTCTTTCTGCTTGGAACTCACCATAGTCCAAAGCCCGATTTCCAGCTCCACCTAGGCTTAGGTTTAGTTTTACGCCTAGGGTTAGGGTTAGGGTTACGCCTAGGGTTAGGGTTGAGGAATCCACCAAGGCAGGAGCTCCAGGGACACAGGCCATGTGAAAGGCAGGACAAGTTGAGCACGACACAGCCAAAACCTTGCTCCCTCTGCTTCTTTCAGCTCGGAACTCGCCACAGCCCAATGCCCGATTTCTGGCTCGAACTAGGGTTAGGGTTCGGTTTATGCCTCGGGTTAGGGTTGAAAAAACCACAACGCCAGGAGCTCCAGGGACACTGGCCATGCGACAGGTATGCCAAGATGAGCGCAGTACAGGCCAAACCTTGCTCGCTCTTCTTCTTTCTGCTTGGAACTCCCCAAAGCCCAATGTCCGATTCCTGGTTAAAAATAGGGTTAGGTTTAGGGTTATGCCTAGGGTTAGGGTTGAGGAAACAACAAAGCCGGGAGCTCCCGGCACACTGACCATGTGAAAGGCAGGACAAGTTGAGTACGGCAAAGCCCAAACCTTGCTCGCTCTTCTTCTTTCTGCTTGGAACTCACCATAGTCCAAAGCCCGATTTCCAGCTCCACCTAGGCTTAGGTTTAGTTTTACGCCTAGGGTTAGGGTTAGGGTTACACCTAGGGTTAGGGTTGAGGAATCCACAAAGGCAGGAGCTCCAGGGACACTTGCCATGCGAAAGGCATGCCAAGTTGAGCACAACACAGCCAAAACCTTGCTCGCTCTGCTTCTTTCAGCTCGGAACTCGCCACAGCCCAATGCCCGATTTCTGGCTCGAACTAGGGTTAGGGTTCGAGTTATGCCTCAGGTTAGGGTTGAGAAAACCACAAAGGCAGGAGCTCCAGGGACACTGGCCATGCGAAAGGCAGGACAAGTTGAGCGCAGTACAGGCCAAACCTTGCTCCCTCTGCTTCTTTCAGCTCGGAACTCACCACAGCCCAATTCCCGATTTCTGGCTCGAACTAGGGTTAGGGTTCGGTTTATGCCTCGGGTTAGGGTTGAAAAAACCACAAAGCCAGGAGCTCCAGGGACACTGGCCATGCGACAGGTATGCCAAGATGAGCGCAGTACAGGCCAAACCTTGCTCGCTCTTCTTCTTTCTGCTTGGAACTCCCCAAAGCCCAATGTCCGATTCCTGGTTAAAAATAGGGTTAGGTTTAGGGTTATGCCTAGGGTTAAGGTTGAGGAAACAACAAAGCCAGGATCTCCCGGCACACTGACCATGTGAAAGGCAGGAGAAGTTGAGCACGGCAAAGCCCAAACCTTGCTCGCTCTTCTTCTTTCTGCTTGGAACTCACCATAGTCCAAAGCCCGATTTCCAGCTCCACCTAGGCTTAGGTTTAGTTTTACGCCTAGGGTTAGGGTTAGGGTTACGCCTAGGGTTAGGGTTGAGGAATCCACAAAGGCAGGAGCTCCGGGGACACTTGCAATGTGAAAGGCATGCCAAGTTGAGCACAACACAGCCAAAACCTTGCTCCCTCTGCTTCTTTCAGCTCGGAACTCGCCACCGCCCAATTCCCGATTTCTGGCTCGAACTGGGGTTAGGGTTCGGTTTATGCCTCGGGTTAGGGTTGAAAAAACCACAAAGCCAGGAGCTCCAGGGACACTGGCCATGCGACAGGTATGCCAAGATGAGCGCAGTACAGGCCAAACCTTGCTCGCTCTTCTTTTTTCTGCTTGGAACTCCCCAAAGCCCAATGTCCGATTCCTGGTTAAAAAGCGGGTTAGGATTAGGGTTATGCCTAGGGTTAGGGTTGAGGAAACAACAAAGCCAGGAGCTCCCGGCACACTGACCATGTGAAAGGCAGGAGAAGTTGAGTACGGCAAAGCCCAAACCTTGCTCGCTCTTCTTCTTTCTGCTTGGAACTCACCATAGTCCAAAGCCCGATTTCCAGCTCCAGCTAGGCTTAGGTTTAGTTTTACGCCTAGGGTTAGGGTTAGGGTTACGCCTAGGGTTAGGGTTGAGGAATCCACAAAGGCAGGAGCTCCGGGGACACCTGCCATGCGAAAGGCATGCCAAGTTGAGCACAACACAGCCAAAACCTTGCTCGCTCTGCTTCTTTCAGCTCGGAACTCGCCACAGCCCAATGCCCGATTTCTGGCTCGAACTAGGGTTAGGGTTCGGTTTATGCCTCGGGTTAGGGTTGAAAAAACCACAAAGCCAGGAGCTCCAGGGACACTGGCCATGCGACAGGTATGCCAAGATGAGCGCAGTACAGGCCAAACCTTGCTCGCTCTTCTTCTTTCTGCTTGGAACTCCCCAAAGCCCAATGTCCGATTCCTGGTTAAAAATAGGGTTAGGTTTAGGGTTATGCCTAGGGTTAGGGTTGAGGAAACAACAAAGCCAGGAGCTCCCGGCACACTGACCATGTGAAAGGCAGGAGAAGTTGAGTACGGCAAAGCCCAAACCTTGCTCGCTCTTCTTCTTTCTGCTTGGAACTCACCATAGTCCAAAGCCCGATTTCCAGCTCCACCTAGGCTTAGGTTTAGTTTTACGCCTAGGGTTAGGGTTAGGGTTACACCTAGGGTTAGGGTTGAGGAATCCACCAAGGCAGGAGCTCCAGGGACACTTGCCATGCGAAAGGCATGCCAAGTTGAGCACAACACAGCCAAAACCTTGCTCGCTCTGCTTCTTTCAGCTCGGAACTCGCCACAGCCCAATGCCCGATTTCTGGCTCGAACTAGGGTTAGGGTTCGAGTTATGCCTCAGGTTAGGGTTGAGAAAACCACAAAGGCAGGAGCTCCAGGGACACTGGCCATGCGAAAGGCAGGACAAGTTGAGCGCAGTACAGGCCAAACCTTGCTCCCTCTGCTTCTTTCAGCTCGGAACTCACCACAGCCCAATTCCCGATTTCTGGCTCGAACTAGGGTTAGGGTTCGGTTTATGCCTCGGGTTAGGGTTGAAAAAACCACAAAGCCAGGAGCTCCAGGGACACTGGCCATGCGACAGGTATGCCAAGATGAGCGCAGTACAGGCCAAACCTTGCTCGCTCTTCTTCTTTCTGCTTGGAACTCCCCAAAGCCCAATGTCCGATTCCTGGTTAAAAATAGGGTTAGGTTTAGGGTTATGCCTAGGGTTAAGGTTGAGGAAACAACAAAGCCAGGAGCTCCCGGCACACTGACCATGTGAAAGGCAGGAGAAGTTGAGCACGGCAAAGCCCAAACCTTGCTCGCTCTTCTTCTTTCTGCTTGGAACTCACCATAGTCCAAAGCCCGATTTCCAGCTCCACCTAGGCTTAGGTTTAGTTTTACGCCTAGGGTTAGGGTTAGGGTTACGCCTAGGGTTAGGGTTGAGGAATCCACAAAGGCAGGAGCTCCGGGGACACTTGCAATGTGAAAGGCATGCCAAGTTGAGCACAACACAGCCAAAACCTTGCTCCCTCTGCTTCTTTCAGCTCGGAACTCGCCACCGCCCAATTCCCGATTTCTGGCTCGAACTGGGGTTAGGGTTCGGTTTATGCCTCGGGTTAGGGTTGAAAAAACCACAAAGCCAGGAGCTCCAGGGACACTGGCCATGCGACAGGTATGCCAAGATGAGCGCAGTACAGGCCAAACCTTGCTCGCTCTTCTTTTTTCTGCTTGGAACTCCCCAAAGCCCAATGTCCGATTCCTGGTTAAAAAGCGGGTTAGGATTAGGGTTATGCCTAGGGTTAGGGTTGAGGAAACAACAAAGCCAGGAGCTCCCGGCACACTGACCATGTGAAAGGCAGGAGAAGTTGAGTACGGCAAAGCCCAAACCTTGCTCGCTCTTCTTCTTTCTGCTTGGAACTCACCATAGTCCAAAGCCCGATTTCCAGCTCCACCTAGGCTTAGGTTTAGTTTTACGCCTAGGGTTAGGGTTAGGGTTACGCCTAGGGTTAGGGTTGAGGAATCCACCAAGGCAGGAGCTCCGGGGACACTTGCCATGCGAAAGGCATGCCAAGTTGAGCACGACACAGCCTAAACCTTGCTCGCTCTGCTTCTTTCAGCTCGGAACTCGCCACAGCCCAATTCCCGATTTCTGGCTCGAACTAGGGTTAGGGTTCGGTTTATGCCTCGGGTTAGGGTTGAAAAAACCACAAAGCCAGGAGCTCCAGGGACACTGGCCATGCGACAGGTATGCCAAGATGAGCACAGTACAGGCCAAACCTTGCTCGCTCTTCTTCTTTCTGCTTGGAACTCCCCAAAGCCCAATGTCCGATTCCTGGTTAAAAATAGGGTTAGGTTTAGGGTTATTCCTAGGGTTAAGGTTGAGGAAACAACAAAGCCAGGAGCTCCCGGCACACTGACCATGTGAAAGGCAGGACAAGTTGAGTACGGCAAAGCCCAAACCTTGCTCGCTCTTCTTCTTTCTGCTTGGAACTCACCATAGTCCAAAGCCCGATTTCCAGCTCCACCTAGGCTTAGGTTTAGTTTTACGCCTAGGGTTAGGGTTAGGGTTACGCCTAGGGTTAGGGTTGAGGAATCCACCAAGGCAGGAGCTCCAGGGACACTTGCCATGCGAAAGGCATGCCAAGTTGAGCACAACACAGCCAAAACCTTGCTCGCTCTGCTTCTTTCAGCTCGGAACTCGCCACAGCCCAATGCCCGATTTCTGGCTCGAACTAGGGTTAGGGTTCGGGTTATGCCTCAGGTTAGGGTTGAGAAAACCACAAAGCCAGGAGCTCCAGGGACACTGACCATGCGACAGGCATGCCAAGATGAGCGCATCTTTGGCCGAACCTTGCTCCCTCGTCTTCTTTCTGCTTGGAACTCACCAAAGCCCAAAGCCCGATTTCCAGCTCCACCTAGGCTTAGGTTTACTCTTACGCCTAGGGTTAGGGTTAGGGTTATGCCTAGGGTTAGGGTTGAGGAATCCACAAAGGCAGGAGCTCCAGGGACACTGACCATGTGAAAGGCAGGACAAGTTGAGCACGACACAGCCCAAACCTTGCTCCCTCGTCTTCTTTCTGCTTGGAACTCACCAAAGCCCAATGCCCGATTTCTGGCTTAAATTAGGGTTAGGTTTTGGGTTACGCCTAGGGTTAGGGTTGAGGAAACAACAAAGCCAGGAGCTCCCAGCACACTGACCATGTGAAAGGCAGGACAAGTTGAGCACGACACAGCCCAAACCTTGCTCCCTCTAATTCTTCTTTCTGCTTGGAAGGCACCACAGCCCAAAGCCCGATTTCCAGCGCAATCTTAGGGTTAGAGTTACGCCTCGACTTAGGGTTTGGGTTACACCTAGGGTTAGGGTTGAGGAAACCACAAAACCAGGAGCTCCGGGGACACTGGCCATGCGAAAGGCAGACCAAGTTGAGAATGGCACAGGCCAAGGCTTGCTCCCTATTCTTCTTTCTCGTTTTAAGTCACCGCGGCCCAAAGCCCGATTTCCAGCTCCACCTAGGCTTAGGTTTAGTTTTACGCCTAGGGTTAGGGTTAGGGTTACGCCTAGGGTTAGGGTTGAGGAATCCACCAAGGCAGGAGCTCCAGGGACACAGGCCATGTGAAAGGCAGGACAAGTTGAGCACGACACAGCCAAAACCTTGCTCCCTCTGCTTTTTTCAGCTCGGAACTCGCCACAGCCCAATGCCCGATTTCTGGCTCGAACTAGGGTTAGGGTTCGGTTTATGCCTCGGGTTAGGGTTGAAAAAACCACAAAGCCAGGAGCTCCAGGGACACTGGCCATGCGAGAGGTATGCCAAGAGGAGCACAGTACAGGCCAAACCTTGCTCGCTCTTCTTCTTTCTGCTTGGAACTCCCCAAAGCCCAATGTCCGATTCCTGGTTAAAAATAGGGTTAGGTTTAGGGTTATGCCTAGGGTTAAGGTTGAGGAAACAACAAAGCCAGGAGCTCCCGGCACACTGACCATGTGAAAGGCAGGAGAAGTTGAGTACGGCAAAGCCCAAACCTTGCTCGCTCTTCTTCTTTCTGCTTGGAACTCACCATAGTCCAAAGCCCGATTTCCAGCTCCACCTAGGCTTAGGTTTAGTTTTACGCCTAGGGTTAGGGTTAGGGTTACGCCTAGGGTTAGGGTTGAGGAATCCACAAAGGCAGGAGCTCCAGGGACACTTGCCATGCGAAAGGCATACCAAGTTGAGCACAACACAGCCAAAACCTTGCTCGCTCTGCTTCTTTCAGCTCGGAACTCGCCACAGCCCAATTCCCGATTTCTGGCTTAAATTAGGGTTAGGTTTTGGGTTACGCCTAGGGTTAGGGTTGAGGAAACAACAAAGCCAGGAGCTCCCAGCACACTGACCATGTGAAAGGCAGGACAAGTTGAGCACGACACAGCCCAAACCTTGCTCCCTCTAATTCTTCTTTCTGCTTGGAAGGCACCACAGCCCAAAGCCCGATTTCCAGCGCAATCTTAGGGTTAGAGTTACGCCTCGACTTAGGGTTTGGGTTACACCTAGGGTTAGGGTTGAGGAAACCACAAAACCAGGAGCTCTGGGGACACTGGCCATGCGAAAGGCAGACCAAGTTGAGAATGGCACAGGCCAAGGCTTGCTTCCTATTCTTCTTTCTCGTTTTAAGTCACCACGGCCCAAAGCCCGATTTCCAGCTCCACCTAGGCTTAGGTTTAGTTTTACGCCTAGGGTTAGGGTTAGGGTTACGCCTAGGGTTAGGGTTGAGGAATCCACCAAGGCAGGAGCTCCAGGGACACTTGCCATGTGAAAGGCATGCCAAGTTGAGCACGACACAGCCAAAACCTTGCTCCCTCTGCTTCTTTCAGCTCGGAACTCGCCACAGCCCAATGCCCGATTTCTGGCTCGAACTAGGGTTAGGGTTCGGGTTATGCCTCAGGTTAGGGTTGAGAAAACCACAAAGCCAGGAGCTCCAGGGACACTGACCATGCGACAGGCATGCCAAGATGAGCGCATCTTTGGCCGAACCTTGCTCCCTCGTCTTCTTTCTGCTTGGATCTCACCAAAGCCCAAAGCCCGATTTCCAGCTCCACCTAGGCTTAGGTTTACTCTTACGCCTAGGGTTAGGGTTAGGGTTATGCCTAGGGTTAGGGTTGAGGAATCCACAAAGGCAGGAGCTCCAGGGACACTGACCATGTGAAAGGCAGGACAAGTTGAGCACGGCACAGCCCAAACCTTGCTCCCTCGTCTTCTTTCTGCTTGGAACTCACCAAAGCCCAATGCCCGATTTCTGGCTTAAATTAGGGTTAGGTTTTGGGTTACGCCTAGGGTTAGGGTTGAGGAAACAACAAAGCCAGGAGCTCCCAGCACACTGACCATGTGAAAGGCAGGACAAGTTGAGCACGACACAGCCCAAACCTTGCTCCCTCTAATTCTTCTTTCTGCTTGGAAGGCACCACAGCCCAAAGCCCGATTTCCAGCGCAATCTTAGGGTTAGAGTTCCGCCTCGACTTAGGGTTAGGGTTACGCCTAGGGTTAGGGTTGAGGAATCCACCAAGGCAGGAGCTCCAGGGACACAGGCCATGTGAAAGGCATGCCAAGTTGAGCACGACACAGCCAAAACCTTGCTCGCTCTGCTTCTTTCAGCTCGGAACTCGCCACAGCCCAATTCCCGATTTCTGGCTCGAACTAGGGTTAGGGTTCGGTTTATGCCTCGGGTTAGGGTTGAAAAAACCACAAAGCCAGGAGCTCCAGGGACACTGGCCATGCGACAGGTATGCCAAGAGGAGCACAGTACAGGCCAAACCTTGCTCGCTCTTCTTCTTTCTGCTTGGAACTCCCCAAAGCCCAATGTCCGATTCCTGGTTAAAAATAGGGTTAGGTTTAGGGTTATGCCTAGGGTTAAGGTTGAGGAAACAACAAAGCCAGGAGCTCCCGGCACACTGACCATGTGAAAGGCAGGAGAAGTTGAGTACGGCAAAGCCCAAACCTTGCTCACTCTTCTTCTTTCTGCTTGGAACTCACCATAGTCCAAAGCCCGATTTCCAGCTCCACCTAGGCTTAGGTTTAGTTTTACGCCTAGGGTTAGGGTTAGGGTTACGCCTAGGGTTAGGGTTGAGGAATCCACAAAGGCAGGAGCTCCAGGGACACTTGCCATGCGAAAGGCATGCCAAGTTGAGCACAACACAGCCAAAACCTTGCTCGCTCTGCTTCTTTCAGCTCGGAACTCGCCACAGCCCAATTCCCGATTTCTGGCTCGAACTAGGGTTAGGGTTCGAGTTATGCCTCAGGTTAGAGTTGAGAAAACCACAAAGCCAGGAGCTCCAGGGACACTGGCCATGCGAAAGGCAGGACAAGTTGAGCGCAGTACAGGCCAAACCTTGCTCCCTCTGCTTCTTTCAGCTCGGAACTCACCACAGCCCAATTCCCGATTTCTGGCTCGAACTAGGTTTAGGGTTCGGTTTATGCCTCGGGTTAGGGTTGAAAAAACCACAAAGCCAGGAGCTCCAGGGACACTGGCCATGCGACAGGTATGCCAAGATGAGCGCAGTACAGGCCAAACCTTGCTCGCTCTTCTTCTTTCTGCTTGGAACTCCCCAAAGCCCAATGTCCGATTCCTGGTTAAAAATAGGGTTAGGTTTAGGGTTATGCCTAGGGTTAGGGTTGAGGAAACAACAAAGCCAGGAGCTGCCGGCACACTGACCATGTGAAAGGCAGGAGAAGTTGAGTACGGCAAAGCCCAAACCTTGCTCGCTCTTCTTCTTTCTGCTTGGAACTCACCATAGTCCAAAGCCCGATTTCCAGCTCCACCTAGGCTTAGGTTTAGTTTTACGCCTAGGGTTAGGGTTAGGGTTACGCCTAGGGTTAGGGTTGAGGAATCCACCAAGGCAGGAGCTCCAGGGACACTTGCCATGCGAAAGGCATGCCAAGTTGAGCACGACACAGCCAAAACCTTGCTCCCTCTGCTTCTTTCAGCTCGGAACTCGCCACAGCCCAATTCCCGATTTCTGGCTCGAACTAGGGTTAGGGTTCGGTTTATGCCTCGGGTTAGGGTTGAAAAAACCACAAAGGCAGGAGCTCCAGAGACACTGGCCATGCGACAGGTATGCCAAGATTAGCGCAGTACAGGCCAAACCTTGCTCGCTCTTCTTCTTTCTGCTTGGAACTCACCAAAGCCCAATGTCCGATTCCTGGTTAAAAATAGGGTTAGGTTTAGGGTTATGCCTAGGGTTAGGGTTGAGGAAACAACAAAGCCAGGAGCTGCCGGCACACTGACCATGTGAAAGGCAGGACAAGTTGAGTACGGCAAAGCCCAAACCTTGCTCGCTCTTCTTCTTTCTGCTTGGAACTCACCATAGTCCAAAGCCCGATTTCCAGCTCCACCTAGGCTTAGGTTTAGTTTTACGCCTAGGGTTAGGGTTAGGGTTACGCCTAGGGTTAGGGTTGAGGAATCCACCAAGGCAGGAGCTCCAGGGACACTTGCCATGTGAAAGGCATGCCAAGTTGAGCACGACACAGCCAAAACCTTGCTCCCTCTGCTTCTTTCAGCTCGGAACTCGGCACAGCCCAGTTCCCGATTTCTGGCTCGAACTAGGGTTAGGGTTCGGGTTATGCCTCGGGTTAGGGTTGAGAAAACCACAAAGCCAGGAGCTCCAGGGACACTGGCCATGCGACAGGTATGCCAAGATGAGCGCAGTACAGGCCAAACCTTGCTCCCTCTTCTTCTTTCTGCTTGGAACTCCCCAAAGCCCAATGTCCGATTCCTGGTTAAAAATAGGGTTAGGTTTAGGGTTATGCCTAGGGTTAGGGTTGAGGAAACAACAAAGCCAGGAGCTCCCGGCACACTGACCATGTGAAAGGCAGGACAAGTTGAGTACGGCAAAGCCCAAACCTTGCTCGCTCTTCTTCTTTCTGCTTGGAACTCACCATAGTCCAAAGCCCGATTTCCAGCTCCACCTAGGCTTAGGTTTAGTTTTACGCCTAGGGTTAGGGTTAGGGTTACGCCTAGGGTTAGGGTTGAGGAATCCACAAAGGCAGGAGCTCCAGGGACACTTGCCATGCGAAAGGCATGCCAAGTTGAGCGCAACACAGCCAAAACCTTGCTCGCTCTGCTTCTTTCAGCTCGGAACTCGCCACAGCCCAATGCCTGATTTCTGGCTTAAATTAGGGTTAGGTTTTGGGTTACGCCTAGGGTTAGGGTTGAGGAAACAACAAAGCCAGGAGCTCCCAGCACACTGACCATGTGAAAGGCAGGACAAGTTGAGCACGACACAGCCCAAACCTTGCTCCCTCTAATTCTTCTTTCTGCTTGGAAGGCACCACAGCCCAAAGCCCGATTTCCAGCGCAATCTTAGGGTTAGAGTTACGCCTCGACTTAGGGTTTGGGTTACACCTAGGGTTAGGGTTGAGGAAACCACAAAACCTGGAGCTCTGGGGACACTGGCCATGCGAAAGGCAGACCAAGTTGAGAATGGCACAGGCCAAGGCTTGCTTCCTATTCTTCTTTCTCGTTTTAAGTCACCACGGCCCAAAGCCCGATTTCCAGCTCCACCTAGGCTTAGGTTTAGTTTTACGCCTAGGGTTAGGGTTAGGGTTACGCCTAGGGTTAGGGTTGAGGAATCCACCAAGGCAGGAGCTCCAGGGACACTTGCCATGTGAAAGGCATGCCAAGTTGAGCACGACACAGCCAAAACCTTGCTCGCTCTGCTTCTTTCAGCTCGGAACTCGCCACAGCCCAATTCCCGATTTCTGGCTCGAACTAGGGTTAGGGTTCGGGTTATGCCTCAGGTTAGGGTTGAGAAAACCACAAAGCCAGGAGCTCCAGGGACACTGACCATGCGACAGGCATGCCAAGATGAGCGCATCTTTGGCCGAACCTTGCTCCCTCGTCTTCTTTCTGCTTGGAACTCACCAAAGCCCAAAGCCCGATTTCCAGCTCCACCTAGGCTTAGGTTTACTCTTACGCCTAGGGTTAGGGTTAGGGTTATGCCTAGGGTTAGGGTTGAGGAATCCACAAAGGCAGGAGCTCCAGGGACACTGACCATGTGAAAGGCAGGACAAGTTGAGCACGGCACAGCCCAAACCTTGCTCCCTCATCTTCTTTCTGCTTGGAACTCACCAAAGCCCAATGCCCGATTTCTGGCTTAAATTAGGGTTAGGTTTTGGGTTACGCCTAGGGTTAGGGTTGAGGAAACAACAAAGCCAGGAGCTCCCAGCACACTGACCATGTGAAAGGCAGGACAAGTTGAGCACGACACAGCCCAAACCTTGCTCCCTCTAATTCTTCTTTCTGCTTGGAAGGCACCACAGCCCAAAGCCCGATTTCCAGCGCAATCTTAGGGTTAGAGTTCCGCCTCGACTTAGGGTTAGGGTTACGCCTAGGGTTAGGGTTGAGGAATCCACAAAGGCAGGAGCTCCAGGGGCACTTGCCATGTGAAAGGCATGCCAAGTTGAGCACGACACAGCCAAAACCTTGCTCCCTCTGCTTCTTTCAGCTCGGAAATCGCCACAGCCCAATGCCCGATTTCTGGCTCGAACTAGGGTTAGGGTTCGGTTTATGCCTCGGGTTAGGGTTGAAAAAACCACAAAGCCAGGAGCTCCAGGGACACTGGCCATGCGACAGGTATGCCAAGATGAGCGCAGTACAGGCCAAACCTTGCTCGCTCTTCTTCTTTCTGCTTGGAACTCACCAAAGCCCAATGTCCGATTCCTGGTTAAAAATAGGGTTAGGTTTAGGGTTATGCCTAGGGTTAGGGTTGAGGAAACAACAAAGCCAGGAGCTGCCGGCACACTGACCATGTGAAAGGCAGGACAAGTTGAGTACGGCAAAGCCCAAACCTTGCTCGCTCTTCTTCTTTCTGCTTGGAACTCACCATAGTCCAAAGCCCGATTTCCAGCTCCAGCTAGGCTTAGGTTTAGTTTTACGCCTAGGGTTAGGGTTAGGGTTACGCCTAGGGTTAGGGTTGAGGAATCCACCAAGGCAGGAGCTCCAGGGACACAGGCCATGTGAAAGGCATGCCAAGTTGAGCACGACACAGCCAAAACCTTGCTCCCTCTGCTTCTTTCAGCTCGGAACTCGCCACAGCCCAATTCCCGATTTCTGGCTCGAACTAGGGTTAGGGTTCGGTTTATGCCTCGGGTTAGGGTTGAAAAAACCACAAAGCCAGGAGCTCCAGGGACACTGGCCATGCGACAGGTATGCCAAGATGAGCACAGTACAGGCCAAACCTTGCTCGCTCTTCTTCTTTCTGCTTGGAACTCCCCAAAGCCCAATGTCCGATTCCTGGTTAAAAATAGGGTTAGGTTTAGGGTTATGCCTAGGGTTAGGGTTGAGGAAACAACAAAGCCAGGAGCTCCCAGCACACTGACCATGTGAAAGGCAGGACAAGTTGAGCACGACACAGCCCAAACCTTGCTCCCTCTAATTCTTCTTTCTGCTTGGAAGGCACCACAGCCCAAAGCCCGATTTCCAGCGCAATCTTAGGGTTAGAGTTACGCCTCGACTTAGGGTTTGGGTTACACCTAGGGTTAGGGTTGAGGAAACCACAAAACCAGGAGCTCTGGGGACACTGGCCATGCGAAAGGCAGACCAAGTTGAGAATGGCACAGGCCAAGGCTTGCTCCCTATTCTTCTTTCTCGTTTTAAGTCACCACGGCCCAAAGCCCGATTTCCAGCTCCACCTAGGCTTAGGTTTAGTTTTACGCCTAGGGTTAGGGTTAGGGTTACGCCTAGGGTTAGGGTTGAGGAATCCACCAAGGCAGGAGCTCCAGGGACACTTGCCATGCGAAAGGCATGCCAAGTTGAGCACGACACAGCCAAAACCTTGCTCCCTCTGCTTCTTTCAGCTCGGAAATCGCCACAGCCCAATGCCCGATTTCTGGCTCGAACTAGGGTTAGGGTTCGGTTTATGCCTCGGGTTAGGGTTGAAAAAACCACAAAGCCAGGTGCTCCAGGGACACTGGCCATGCGACAGGTATGCCAAGATGAGCGCAGTACAGGCCAAACCTTGCTCGCTCTTCTTCTTTCTGCTTGGAACTCACCAAAGCCCAATGTCCGATTCCTGGTTAAAAATAGGGTTAGGTTTAGGGTTATGCCTAGGGTTAGGGTTGAGGAAACAACAAAGCCAGGAGCTCCCGGCACACTGACCATGTGAAAGGCAGGACAAGTTGAGTACGGCAAAGCCCAAACCATGCTCGCTCTTCTTCTTTCTGCTTGGAACTCACCATAGTCCAAAGCCCGATTTCCAGCTCCACCTAGGCTTAGGTTTAGTTTTACGCCTAGGGTTAGGGTTAGGGTTACGCCTAGGGTTAGGGTTGAGGAATCCACAAAGGCAGGAGCTCCAGGGACACTTGCAATGTGAAAGGCATGCCAAGTTGAGCACGACACAGCCAAAACCTTGCTCCCTCTGCTTCTTTCAGCTCGGAACTCGCCACAGCCCAATTCCCGATTTCTGGCTCGAACTAGGGTTAGGGTTCGGGTTATGCCTCAGGTTAGGGTTGAGAAAACCACAAAGCCAGGAGCTCCAGGGACACTGGCCATGCGAAAGGCAGGACAAGTTGAGCGCAGTACAGGCCAAACCTTGCTCCTTCTGCTTCTTTCAGCTCGGAACTCGCCACAGCCCAAAGCCCGATTTCCAGCTCCACCTAGGCTTAGGTTTACTCTTACGCCTAGGGTTAGGGTTAGGGTTACGCCTAGGGTTAGGGTTGAGGAATCCACAAAGGCAGGAGCTCCAGGGACACTGACCATGTGAAAGGCAGGACAAGTTGAGCACGGCACAGCCCAAACCTTGCTCCCTCGTCTTCTTTCTGCTTGGAACTCACCAAAGCCCAATGCCCGATTTCTGGCTTAAATTAGGGTTAGGTTTTGGGTTACGCCTAGGGTTAGGGTTGAGGAAACAACAAAGCCAGGAGCTCCCAGCACACTGACCATGTGAAAGGCAGGACAAGTTGAGCACGACACAGCCCAAACCTTGCTCCCTCTAATTCTTCTTTCTGCTTGGAAGGCACCACAGCCCAAAGCCCGATTTCCAGCGCAATCTTAGGGTTAGAGTTCCGCCTCGACTTAGGGTTTGGGTTACACCTAGGGTTAGGGTTGAGGAAACCACAAAACCAGGAGCTCCGGGGACACTGGCCATGCGAAAGGCAGACCAAGTTGAGAATGGCACAGGCCAAGGCTTGCTCCCTATTCTTCTTTCTCGTTTTAAGTCACCACGGCCCAAAGCCCGATTTCCAGCTCCACCTAGGCTTAGGTTTACTCTTACGCCTAGGGTTAGGGTTAGGGTTACGCCTAGGGTTAGGGTTGGGGAATCCACCAAGGCAGGAGCTCCAGGGACACTTGCCATGCGAAAGGCATGCCAAGTTGAGCACAACACAGCCAAAACCTTGCTCCCTCTGCTTCTTTCAGCTCGGAACTCGCCACAGCCCAATTCCCGATTTCTGGCTCGAACTAGGGTTAGGGTTCGGTTTATGCCTCGGGTTAGGGTTGAAAAAACCACAAAGCCAGGAGCTCCAGGGACACTGGCCATGCGACAGGTATGCCAAGATGAGCGCAGTACAGGCCAAACCTTGCTCGCTCTTCTTCTTTCTGCTTGGAACTCACCAAAGCCCAATGTCCGATTCCTGGTTAAAAAGCGGGTTAGGTTTAGGGTTATGCCTAGGGTTAGGGTTGAGGAAACAACAAAGCCAGGAGCTCCCGGCACACTGACCATGTGAAAGGCAGGACAAGTTGAGTACGGCAAAGCCCAAACCTTGCTCGCTCTTCTTCTTTCTGCTTGGAACTCACCATAGTCCAAAGCCCGATTTCCAGCTCCACCTAGGCTTAGGTTTAGTTTTACGCCTAGGGTTAGGGTTAGGGTTACGCCTAGGGTTAGGGTTGAGGAATCCACAAAGGCAGGAGCTCCAGGGACACTTGCAATGTGAAAGGCATGCCAAGTTGAGCACGACACAGCCAAAACCTTGCTCCCTCTGCTTCTTTCAGCTCGGAACTCGCCACAGCCCAATGCCCGATTTCTGGCTCGAACTAGGGTTAGGGTTCGAGTTATGCCTCAGGTTAGGGTTGCGAAAACCACAAAGCCAGGAGCTCCAGGGACACTGGCCATGCGACAGGTATGCCAAGATGAGCGCAGTACAGGCCAAACCTTGCTCGCTCTTCTTCTTTCTGCTTGGAACTCCCCAGAGCCCAATGTCCGATTCCTGGTTAAAAATAGGGTTAGGTTTAGGGTTATGCCTAGGGTTAGGGTTGAGGAAACAACAAAGCCAGGAGCTGCCGGCACACTGACCATGTGAAAGGCAGGACAAGTTGAGTACGGCAAAGCCCAAACCTTGCTCGCTCTTCTTCTTTCTGCTTGGAACTCACCATAGTCCAAAGCCCGATTTCCAGCTCCACCTAGGCTTAGGTTTAGTTTTACGCCTAGGGTTAGGGTTAGGGTTACGCCTAGGGTTAGGGTTGAGGAATCCACAAAGGCAGGAGCTCCAGGGACACAGGCCATGTGAAAGGCATGCCAAGTTGAGCACGACACAGCCAAAACCTTGCTCCCTCTGCTTCTTTCAGCTCGGAACTCGCCACAGCCCAATTCCCGATTTCTGGCTCGAACTAGGGTTAGGGTTCGGGTTATGCCTCAGGTTAGGGTTGAGAAAACCACAAAGCCAGGAGCTCCAGGGACACTGGCCATGCGAAAGGCAGGACAAGTTGAGCGCAGTACAGGCCAAACCTTGCTCCCTCTGCTTCTTTCAGCTCGGAACTCACCACAGCCCAATTCCCGATTTCTGGCTCGAACTAGGTTTAGGGTTCGGTTTATGCCTCGGGTTAGGGTTGAAAAAACCACAAAGCCAGGAGCTCCAGGGACACTGGCCATGCGACAGGTATGCCAAGATGAGCGCAGTACAGGCCAAACCTTGCTCGCTCTTCTTCTTTCTGCTTGGAACTCCCCAAAGCCCAATGTCCGATTCCTGGTTAAAAATAGGGTTAGGTTTAGGGTTATGCCTAGGGTTAGGGTTGAGGAAACAACAAAGCCAGGAGCTGCCGGCACACTGACCATGTGAAAGGCAGGAGAAGTTGAGTACGGCAAAGCCCAAACCTTGCTCGCTCTTCTTCTTTCTGCTTGGAACTCACCATAGTCCAAAGCCCGATTTCCAGCTCCACCTAGGCTTAGGTTTAGTTTTACGCCTAGGGTTAGGGTTAGGGTTACGCCTAGGGTTAGGGTTGAGGAATCCACCAAGGCAGGAGCTCCAGGGACACTTGCCATGCGAAAGGCATGCCAAGTTGAGCACGACACAGCCAAAACCTTGCTCCCTCTGCTTCTTTCAGCTCGGAACTCGCCACAGCCCAATTCCCGATTTCTGGCTCGAACTAGGGTTAGGGTTCGGTTTATGCCTCGGGTTAGGGTTGAAAAAACCACAAAGGCAGGAGCTCCAGAGACACTGGCCATGCGACAGGTATGCCAAGATTAGCGCAGTACAGGCCAAACCTTGCTCGCTCTTCTTCTTTCTGCTTGGAACTCACCAAAGCCCAATGTCCGATTCCTGGTTAAAAATAGGGTTAGGTTTAGGGTTATGCCTAGGGTTAGGGTTGAGGAAACAACAAAGCCAGGAGCTGCCGGCACACTGACCATGTGAAAGGCAGGACAAGTTGAGTACGGCAAAGCCCAAACCTTGCTCGCTCTTCTTCTTTCTGCTTGGAACTCACCATAGTCCAAAGCCCGATTTCCAGCTCCACCTAGGCTTAGGTTTAGTTTTACGCCTAGGGTTAGGGTTAGGGTTACGCCTAGGGTTAGGGTTGAGGAATCCACCAAGGCAGGAGCTCCAGGGACACTTGCCATGTGAAAGGCATGCCAAGTTGAGCACGACACAGCCAAAACCTTGCTCCCTCTGCTTCTTTCAGCTCGGAACTCGCCACAGCCCAGTTCCCGATTTCTGGCTCGAACTAGGGTTAGGGTTCGGGTTATGCCTCGGGTTAGGGTTGAGAAAACCACAAAGCCAGGAGCTCCAGGGACACTGGCCATGCGACAGGTATGCCAAGATGAGCGCAGTACAGGCCAAACCTTGCTCCCTCTTCTTCTTTCTGCTTGGAACTCCCCAAAGCCCAATGTCCGATTCCTGGTTAAAAATAGGGTTAGGTTTAGGGTTATGCCTAGGGTTAGGGTTGAGGAAACAACAAAGCCAGGAGCTCCCGGCACACTGACCATGTGAAAGGCAGGACAAGTTGAGTACGGCAAAGCCCAAACCTTGCTCGCTCTTCTTCTTTCTGCTTGGAACTCACCATAGTCCAAAGCCCGATTTCCAGCTCCACCTAGGCTTAGGTTTAGTTTTACGCCTAGGGTTAGGGTTAGGGTTACGCCTAGGGTTAGGGTTGAGGAATCCACAAAGGCAGGAGCTCCAGGGACACTTGCCATGCGAAAGGCATGCCAAGTTGAGCACAACACAGCCAAAACCTTGCTCGCTCTGCTTCTTTCAGCTCGGAACTCGCCACAGCCCAATGCCTGATTTCTGGCTTAAATTAGGGTTAGGTTTTGGGTTACGCCTAGGGTTAGGGTTGAGGAAACAACAAAGCCAGGAGCTCCCAGCACACTGACCATGTGAAAGGCAGGACAAGTTGAGCACGACACAGCCCAAACCTTGCTCCCTCTAATTCTTCTTTCTGCTTGGAAGGCACCACAGCCCAAAGCCCGATTTCCAGCGCAATCTTAGGGTTAGAGTTACGCCTCGACTTAGGGTTTGGGTTACACCTAGGGTTAGGGTTGAGGAAACCACAAAACCTGGAGCTCTGGGGACACTGGCCATGCGAAAGGCAGACCAAGTTGAGAATGGCACAGGCCAAGGCTTGCTTCCTATTCTTCTTTCTCGTTTTAAGTCACCACGGCCCAAAGCCCGATTTCCAGCTCCACCTAGGCTTAGGTTTAGTTTTACGCCTAGGGTTAGGGTTAGGGTTACGCCTAGGGTTAGGGTTGAGGAATCCACCAAGGCAGGAGCTCCAGGGACACTTGCCATGTGAAAGGCATGCCAAGTTGAGCACGACACAGCCAAAACCTTGCTCGCTCTGCTTCTTTCAGCTCGGAACTCGCCACAGCCCAATTCCCGATTTCTGGCTCGAACTAGGGTTAGGGTTCGGGTTATGCCTCAGGTTAGGGTTGAGAAAACCACAAAGCCAGGAGCTCCAGGGACACTGACCATGCGACAGGCATGCCAAGATGAGCGCATCTTTGGCCGAACCTTGCTCCCTCGTCTTCTTTCTGCTTGGAACTCACCAAAGCCCAAAGCCCGATTTCCAGCTCCACCTAGGCTTAGGTTTACTCTTACGCCTAGGGTTAGGGTTAGGGTTATGCCTAGGGTTAGGGTTGAGGAATCCACAAAGGCAGGAGCTCCAGGGACACTGACCATGTGAAAGGCAGGACAAGTTGAGCACGGCACAGCCCAAACCTTGCTCCCTCGTCTTCTTTCTGCTTGGAACTCACCAAAGCCCAATGCCCGATTTCTGGCTTAAATTAGGGTTAGGTTTTGGGTTACGCCTAGGGTTAGGGTTGAGGAAACAACAAAGCCAGGAGCTCCCAGCACACTGACCATGTGAAAGGCAGGACAAGTTGAGCACGACACAGCCCAAACCTTGCTCCCTCTAATTCTTCTTTCTGCTTGGAAGGCACCACAGCCCAAAGCCCGATTTCCAGCGCAATCTTAGGGTTAGAGTTCCGCCTCGACTTAGGGTTAGGGTTACGCCTAGGGTTAGGGTTGAGGAATCCACAAAGGCAGGAGCTCCAGGGGCACTTGCCATGTGAAAGGCATGCCAAGTTGAGCACGACACAGCCAAAACCTTGCTCCCTCTGCTTCTTTCAGCTCGGAAATCGCCACAGCCCAATGCCCGATTTCTGGCTCGAACTAGGGTTAGGGGTCGGTTTATGCCTCGGGTTAGGGTTGAAAAAACCACAAAGCCAGGAGCTCCAGGGACACTGGCCATGCGACAGGTATGCCAAGATGAGCGCAGTACAGGCCAAACCTTGCTCGCTCTTCTTCTTTCTGCTTGGAACTCACCAAAGCCCAATGTCCGATTCCTGGTTAAAAATAGGGTTAGGTTTAGGGTTATGCCTAGGGTTAGGGTTGAGGAAACAACAAAGCCAGGAGCTGCCGGCACACTGACCATGTGAAAGGCAGGACAAGTTGAGTACGGCAAAGCCCAAACCTTGCTCGCTCTTCTTCTTTCTGCTTGGAACTCACCATAGTCCAAAGCCCGATTTCCAGCTCCAGCTAGGCTTAGGTTTAGTTTTACGCCTAGGGTTAGGGTTAGGGTTACGCCTAGGGTTAGGGTTGAGGAATCCACCAAGGCAGGAGCTCCAGGGACACAGGCCATGTGAAAGGCATGCCAAGTTGAGCACGACACAGCCAAAACCTTGCTCCCTCTGCTTCTTTCAGCTCGGAACTCGCCACAGCCCAATTCCCGATTTCTGGCTCGAACTAGGGTTAGGGTTCGGTTTATGCCTCGGGTTAGGGTTGAAAAAACCACAAAGCCAGGAGCTCCAGGGACACTGGCCATGCGACAGGTATGCCAAGATGAGCACAGTACAGGCCAAACCTTGCTCGCTCTTCTTCTTTCTGCTTGGAACTCCCCAAAGCCCAATGTCCGATTCCTGGTTAAAAATAGGGTTAGGTTTAGGGTTATGCCTAGGGTTAGGGTTGAGGAAACAACAAAGCCAGGAGCTCCCAGCACACTGACCATGTGAAAGGCAGGACAAGTTGAGCACGACACAGCCCAAACCTTGCTCCCTCTAATTCTTCTTTCTGCTTGGAAGGCACCACAGCCCAAAGCCCGATTTCCAGCGCAATCTTAGGGTTAGAGTTACGCCTCGACTTAGGGTTTGGGTTACACCTAGGGTTAGGGTTGAGGAAACCACAAAACCAGGAGCTCTGGGGACACTGGCCATGCGAAAGGCAGACCAAGTTGAGAATGGCACAGGCCAAGGCTTGCTCCCTATTCTTCTTTCTCGTTTTAAGTCACCACGGCCCAAAGCCCGATTTCCAGCTCCACCTAGGCTTAGGTTTAGTTTTACGCCTAGGGTTAGGGTTAGGGTTACGCCTAGGGTTAGGGTTGAGGAATCCACCAAGGCAGGAGCTCCAGGGACACTTGCCATGCGAAAGGCATGCCAAGTTGAGCACGACACAGCCAAAACCTTGCTCCCTCTGCTTCTTTCAGCTCGGAAATCGCCACAGCCCAATGCCCGATTTCTGGCTCGAACTAGGGTTAGGGTTCGGTTTATGCCTCGGGTTAGGGTTGAAAAAACCACAAAGCCAGGTGCTCCAGGGACACTGGCCATGCGACAGGTATGCCAAGATGAGCGCAGTACAGGCCAAACCTTGCTCGCTCTTCTTCTTTCTGCTTGGAACTCACCAAAGCCCAATGTCCGATTCCTGGTTAAAAATAGGGTTAGGTTTAGGGTTATGCCTAGGGTTAGGGTTGAGGAAACAACAAAGCCAGGAGCTCCCGGCACACTGACCATGTGAAAGGCAGGACAAGTTGAGTACGGCAAAGCCCAAACCATGCTCGCTCTTCTTCTTTCTGCTTGGAACTCACCATAGTCCAAAGCCCGATTTCCAGCTCCACCTAGGCTTAGGTTTAGTTTTACGCCTAGGGTTAGGGTTAGGGTTACGCCTAGGGTTAGGGTTGAGGAATCCACAAAGGCAGGAGCTCCAGGGACACTTGCAATGTGAAAGGCATGCCAAGTTGAGCACGACACAGCCAAAACCTTGCTCCCTCTGCTTCTTTCAGCTCGGAACTCGCCACAGCCCAATTCCCGATTTCTGGCTCGAACTAGGGTTAGGGTTCGGGTTATGCCTCAGGTTAGGGTTGAGAAAACCACAAAGCCAGGAGCTCCAGGGACACTGGCCATGCGAAAGGCAGGACAAGTTGAGCGCAGTACAGGCCAAACCTTGCTCCTTCTGCTTCTTTCAGCTCGGAACTCGCCACAGCCCAAAGCCCGATTTCCAGCTCCACCTAGGCTTAGGTTTACTCTTACGCCTAGGGTTAGGGTTAGGGTTACGCCTAGGGTTAGGGTTGAGGAATCCACAAAGGCAGGAGCTCCAGGGACACTGACCATGTGAAAGGCAGGACAAGTTGAGCACGGCACAGCCCAAACCTTGCTCCCTCGTCTTCTTTCTGCTTGGAACTCACCAAAGCCCAATGCCCGATTTCTGGCTTAAATTAGGGTTAGGTTTTGGGTTACGCCTAGGGTTAGGGTTGAGGAAACAACAAAGCCAGGAGCTCCCAGCACACTGACCATGTGAAAGGCAGGACAAGTTGAGCACGACACAGCCCAAACCTTGCTCCCTCTAATTCTTCTTTCTGCTTGGAAGGCACCACAGCCCAAAGCCCGATTTCCAGCGCAATCTTAGGGTTAGAGTTCCGCCTCGACTTAGGGTTTGGGTTACACCTAGGGTTAGGGTTGAGGAAACCACAAAACCAGGAGCTCCGGGGACACTGGCCATGCGAAAGGCAGACCAAGTTGAGAATGGCACAGGCCAAGGCTTGCTCCCTATTCTTCTTTCTCGTTTTAAGTCACCACGGCCCAAAGCCCGATTTCCAGCTCCACCTAGGCTTAGGTTTACTCTTACGCCTAGGGTTAGGGTTAGGGTTACGCCTAGGGTTAGGGTTGGGGAATCCACCAAGGCAGGAGCTCCAGGGACACTTGCCATGCGAAAGGCATGCCAAGTTGAGCACAACACAGCCAAAACCTTGCTCCCTCTGCTTCTTTCAGCTCGGAACTCGCCACAGCCCAATTCCCGATTTCTGGCTCGAACTAGGGTTAGGGTTCGGTTTATGCCTCGGGTTAGGGTTGAAAAAACCACAAAGCCAGGAGCTCCAGGGACACTGGCCATGCGACAGGTATGCCAAGATGAGCGCAGTACAGGCCAAACCTTGCTCGCTCTTCTTCTTTCTGCTTGGAACTCACCAAAGCCCAATGTCCGATTCCTGGTTAAAAAGCGGGTTAGGTTTAGGGTTATGCCTAGGGTTAGGGTTGAGGAAACAACAAAGCCAGGAGCTCCCGGCACACTGACCATGTGAAAGGCAGGACAAGTTGAGTACGGCAAAGCCCAAACCTTGCTCGCTCTTCTTCTTTCTGCTTGGAACTCACCATAGTCCAAAGCCCGATTTCCAGCTCCACCTAGGCTTAGGTTTAGTTTTACGCCTAGGGTTAGGGTTAGGGTTACGCCTAGGGTTAGGGTTGAGGAATCCACAAAGGCAGGAGCTCCAGGGACACTTGCAATGTGAAAGGCATGCCAAGTTGAGCACGACACAGCCAAAACCTTGCTCGCTCTGCTTCTTTCAGCTCGGAACTCGCCACAGCCCAATGCCCGATTTCTGGCTCGAACTAGGGTTAGGGTTCGAGTTATGCCTCAGGTTAGGGTTGCGAAAACCACAAAGCCAGGAGCTCCAGGGACACTGGCCATGCGACAGGTATGCCAAGATGAGCGCAGTACAGGCCAAACCTTGCTCGCTCTTCTTCTTTCTGCTTGGAACTCCCCAGAGCCCAATGTCCGATTCCTGGTTAAAAATAGGGTTAGGTTTAGGGTTATGCCTAGGGTTAGGGTTGAGGAAACAACAAAGCCAGGAGCTGCCGGCACACTGACCATGTGAAAGGCAGGACAAGTTGAGTACGGCAAAGCCCAAACCTTGCTCGCTCTTCTTCTTTCTGCTTGGAACTCACCATAGTCCAAAGCCCGATTTCCAGCTCCACCTAGGCTTAGGTTTAGTTTTACGCCTAGGGTTAGGGTTAGGGTTACGCCTAGGGTTAGGGTTGAGGAATCCACAAAGGCAGGAGCTCCAGGGACACAGGCCATGTGAAAGGCATGCCAAGTTGAGCACGACACAGCCAAAACCTTGCTCCCTCTGCTTCTTTCAGCTCGGAACTCGCCACAGCCCAATTCCCGATTTCTGGCTCGAACTAGGGTTAGGGTTCGGTTTATGCCTCGGGTTAGGGTTGAAAAAACCACAAAGCCAGGAGCTCCAGGGACACTGGCCATGCGACAGGTATGCCAAGATGAGCACAGTACAGGCCAAACCTTGCTCGCTCTTCTTCTTTCTGCTTGGAACTCCCCAAAGCCCAATGTCCGATTCCTGGTTAAAAATAGGGTTAGGTTTAGGGTTATGCCTAGGGTTAGGGTTGAGGAAACAACAAAGCCAGGAGCTCCCAGCACACTGACCATGTGAAAGGCAGGACAAGTTGAGCACGACACAGCCCAAACCTTGCTCCCTCTAATTCTTCTTTCTGCTTGGAAGGCACCACAGCCCAAAGCCCGACTTCCAGCGCAATCTTAGGGTTAGAGTTACGCCTCGACTTAGGGTTTGGGTTACGTCTAGGGTTAGGGTTGAGGAAACCACAAAACCAGGAGCTCTGGGGACACTGGCCATGCGAAAGGCAGACCAAGTTGAGAATGGCACAGGCCAAGGCTTGCTTCCTATTCTTCTTTCTCGTTTTAAGTCACCACGGCCCAAAGCCCGATTTCCAGCTCCACCTAGGCTTAGGTTTAGTTTTACGCCTAGGGTTAGTGTTAGGGTTACGCCTAGGGTTAGGGTTGAGGAATCCACCAAGGCAGGAGCTCCAGGGACACTTGCCATGCGAAAGGCATGCCAAGTTGAGCACGACACAGCCAAAACCTTGCTCGCTCTGCTTCTTTCAGCTCGGAACTCGCCACAGCCCAATTCCCGATTTCTGGCTCGAACTAGGGTTAGGGTTCGAGTTATGCCTCAGGTTAGAGTTGAGAAAACCACAAAGCCAGGAGCTCCAGGGACACTGGCCATGCGAAAGGCAGGACAAGTTGAGCGCAGTACAGGCCAAACCTTGCTCCCTCTGCTTCTTTCAGCTCGGAACTCACCACAGCCCAATTCCCGATTTCTGGCTCGAACTAGGTTTAGGGTTCGGTTTATGCCTCGGGTTAGGGTTGAAAAAACCACAAAGCCAGGAGCTCCAGGGACACTGGCCATGCGACAGGTATGCCAAGATGAGCGCAGTACAGGCCAAACCTTGCTCGCTCTTCTTCTTTCTGCTTGGAACTCCCCAAAGCCCAATGTCCGATTCCTGGTTAAAAATAGGGTTAGGTTTAGGGTTATGCCTAGGGTTAGGGTTGAGGAAACAACAAAGCCAGGAGCTGCCGGCACACTGACCATGTGAAAGGCAGGAGAAGTTGAGTACGGCAAAGCCCAAACCTTGCTCGCTCTTCTTCTTTCTGCTTGGAACTCACCATAGTCCAAAGCCCGATTTCCAGCTCCACCTAGGCTTAGGTTTAGTTTTACGCCTAGGGTTAGGGTTAGGGTTACGCCTAGGGTTAGGGTTGAGGAATCCACCAAGGCAGGAGCTCCAGGGACACTTGCCATGCGAAAGGCATGCCAAGTTGAGCACGACACAGCCAAAACCTTGCTCCCTCTGCTTCTTTCAGCTCGGAACTCGCCACAGCCCAATTCCCGATTTCTGGCTCGAACTAGGGTTAGGGTTCGGTTTATGCCTCGGGTTAGGGTTGAAAAAACCACAAAGGCAGGAGCTCCAGAGACACTGGCCATGCGACAGGTATGCCAAGATTAGCGCAGTACAGGCCAAACCTTGCTCGCTCTTCTTCTTTCTGCTTGGAACTCACCAAAGCCCAATGTCCGATTCCTGGTTAAAAATAGGGTTAGGTTTAGGGTTATGCCTAGGGTTAGGGTTGAGGAAACAACAAAGCCAGGAGCTGCCGGCACACTGACCATGTGAAAGGCAGGACAAGTTGAGTACGGCAAAGCCCAAACCTTGCTCGCTCTTCTTCTTTCTGCTTGGAACTCACCATAGTCCAAAGCCCGATTTCCAGCTCCACCTAGGCTTAGGTTTAGTTTTACGCCTAGGGTTAGGGTTAGGGTTACGCCTAGGGTTAGGGTTGAGGAATCCACCAAGGCAGGAGCTCCAGGGACACTTGCCATGTGAAAGGCATGCCAAGTTGAGCACGACACAGCCAAAACCTTGCTCCCTCTGCTTCTTTCAGCTCGGAACTCGGCACAGCCCAGTTCCCGATTTCTGGCTCGAACTAGGGTTAGGGTTCGGGTTATGCCTCGGGTTAGGGTTGAGAAAACCACAAAGCCAGGAGCTCCAGGGACACTGGCCATGCGACAGGTATGCCAAGATGAGCGCAGTACAGGCCAAACCTTGCTCCCTCTTCTTCTTTCTGCTTGGAACTCCCCAAAGCCCAATGTCCGATTCCTGGTTAAAAATAGGGTTAGGTTTAGGGTTATGCCTAGGGTTAGGGTTGAGGAAACAACAAAGCCAGGAGCTCCCGGCACACTGACCATGTGAAAGGCAGGACAAGTTGAGTACGGCAAAGCCCAAACCTTGCTCGCTCTTCTTCTTTCTGCTTGGAACTCACCATAGTCCAAAGCCCGATTTCCAGCTCCACCTAGGCTTAGGTTTAGTTTTACGCCTAGGGTTAGGGTTAGGGTTACGCCTAGGGTTAGGGTTGAGGAATCCACAAAGGCAGGAGCTCCAGGGACACTTGCCATGCGAAAGGCATGCCAAGTTGAGCACAACACAGCCAAAACCTTGCTCGCTCTGCTTCTTTCAGCTCGGAACTCGCCACAGCCCAATGCCTGATTTCTGGCTTAAATTAGGGTTAGGTTTTGGGTTACGCCTAGGGTTAGGGTTGAGGAAACAACAAAGCCAGGAGCTCCCAGCACACTGACCATGTGAAAGGCAGGACAAGTTGAGCACGACACAGCCCAAACCTTGCTCCCTCTAATTCTTCTTTCTGCTTGGAAGGCACCACAGCCCAAAGCCCGATTTCCAGCGCAATCTTAGGGTTAGAGTTACGCCTCGACTTAGGGTTTGGGTTACACCTAGGGTTAGGGTTGAGGAAACCACAAAACCTGGAGCTCTGGGGACACTGGCCATGCGAAAGGCAGACCAAGTTGAGAATGGCACAGGCCAAGGCTTGCTTCCTATTCTTCTTTCTCGTTTTAAGTCACCACGGCCCAAAGCCCGATTTCCAGCTCCACCTAGGCTTAGGTTTAGTTTTACGCCTAGGGTTAGGGTTAGGGTTACGCCTAGGGTTAGGGTTGAGGAATCCACCAAGGCAGGAGCTCCAGGGACACTTGCCATGTGAAAGGCATGCCAAGTTGAGCACGACACAGCCAAAACCTTGCTCGCTCTGCTTCTTTCAGCTCGGAACTCGCCACAGCCCAATTCCCGATTTCTGGCTCGAACTAGGGTTAGGGTTCGGGTTATGCCTCAGGTTAGGGTTGAGAAAACCACAAAGCCAGGAGCTCCAGGGACACTGACCATGCGACAGGCATGCCAAGATGAGCGCATCTTTGGCCGAACCTTGCTCCCTCGTCTTCTTTCTGCTTGGAACTCACCAAAGCCCAAAGCCCGATTTCCAGCTCCACCTAGGCTTAGGTTTACTCTTACGCCTAGGGTTAGGGTTAGGGTTATGCCTAGGGTTAGGGTTGAGGAATCCACAAAGGCAGGAGCTCCAGGGACACTTGCAATGTGAAAGGCATGCCAAGTTGAGCACGACACAGCCAAAACCTTGCTCCCTCTGCTTCTTTCAGCTCGGAACTCGCCACAGCCCAATTCCCGATTTCTGGCTCGAACTAGGGTTAGGTTTCGGGTTATGCCTCAGGTTAGGGTTGAGAAAACCACAAAGCCAGGAGCTCCAGGGACACTGGCCATGCGAAAGGCAGGACAAGTTGAGCGCAGTACAGGCCAAACCTTGCTCCCTCTGCTTCTTTCAGCTCGGAACTCGCCACAGCCCAAAGCCCGATTTCCAGCTCCACCTAGGCTTAGGTTTACTCTTACGCCTAGGGTTAGGGTTAGGGTTACGCCTAGGGTTAGGGTTGGGGAATCCACCAAGGCAGGAGCTCCAGGGACACTTGCCATGCGAAAGGCATGCCAAGTTGAGCACAACACAGCCAAAACCTTGCTCCCTCTGCTTCTTTCAGCTCGGAACTCGCCACAGCCCAATTCCCGATTTCTGGCTCGAACTAGGGTTAGGGTTCGGTTTATGCCTCGGGTTAGGGTTGAAAAAACCACAAAGCCAGGAGCTCCAGGGACACTGGCCATGCGACAGGTATGCCAAGATGAGCGCAGTACAGGCCAAACCTTGCTCGCTCTTCTTCTTTCTGCTTGGAACTCACCAAAGCCCAATGTCCGATTCCTGGTTAAAAAGCGGGTTAGGTTTAGGGTTATGCCTAGGGTTAGGGTTGAGGAAACAACAAAGCCAGGAGCTCCCGGCACACTGACCATGTGAAAGGCAGGACAAGTTGAGTACGGCAAAGCCCAAACCTTGCTCGCTCTTCTTCTTTCTGCTTGGAACTCACCATAGTCCAAAGCCCGATTTCCAGCTCCACCTAGGCTTAGGTTTAGTTTTACGCCTAGGGTTAGGGTTAGGGTTACGCCTAGGGTTAGGGTTGAGGAATCCACAAAGGCAGGAGCTCCAGGGACACTTGCAATGTGAAAGGCATGCCAAGTTGAGCACGACACAGCCAAAACCTTGCTCGCTCTGCTTCTTTCAGCTCGGAACTCGCCACAGCCCAATGCCCGATTTCTGGCTCGAACTAGGGTTAGGGTTCGAGTTATGCCTCAGGTTAGGGTTGCGAAAACCACAAAGCCAGGAGCTCCAGGGACACTGGCCATGCGACAGGTATGCCAAGATGAGCGCAGTACAGGCCAAACCTTGCTCGCTCTTCTTCTTTCTGCTTGGAACTCCCCAGAGCCCAATGTCCGATTCCTGGTTAAAAATAGGGTTAGGTTTAGGGTTATGCCTAGGGTTAGGGTTGAGGAAACAACAAAGCCAGGAGCTGCCGGCACACTGACCATGTGAAAGGCAGGACAAGTTGAGTACGGCAAAGCCCAAACCTTGCTCGCTCTTCTTCTTTCTGCTTGGAACTCACCATAGTCCAAAGCCCGATTTCCAGCTCCACCTAGGCTTAGGTTTAGTTTTACGCCTAGGGTTAGGGTTAGGGTTACGCCTAGGGTTAGGGTTGAGGAATCCACAAAGGCAGGAGCTCCAGGGACACAGGCCATGTGAAAGGCATGCCAAGTTGAGCACGACACAGCCAAAACCTTGCTCCCTCTGCTTCTTTCAGCTCGGAACTCGCCACAGCCCAATTCCCGATTTCTGGCTCGAACTAGGGTTAGGGTTCGGTTTATGCCTCGGGTTAGGGTTGAAAAAACCACAAAGCCAGGAGCTCCAGGGACACTGGCCATGCGACAGGTATGCCAAGATGAGCACAGTACAGGCCAAACCTTGCTCGCTCTTCTTCTTTCTGCTTGGAACTCCCCAAAGCCCAATGTCCGATTCCTGGTTAAAAATAGGGTTAGGTTTAGGGTTATGCCTAGGGTTAGGGTTGAGGAAACAACAAAGCCAGGAGCTCCCAGCACACTGACCATGTGAAAGGCAGGACAAGTTGAGCACGACACAGCCCAAACCTTGCTCCCTCTAATTCTTCTTTCTGCTTGGAAGGCACCACAGCCCAAAGCCCGACTTCCAGCGCAATCTTAGGGTTAGAGTTACGCCTCGACTTAGGGTTTGGGTTACGTCTAGGGTTAGGGTTGAGGAAACCACAAAACCAGGAGCTCTGGGGACACTGGCCATGCGAAAGGCAGACCAAGTTGAGAATGGCACAGGCCAAGGCTTGCTTCCTATTCTTCTTTCTCGTTTTAAGTCACCACGGCCCAAAGCCCGATTTCCAGCTCCACCTAGGCTTAGGTTTAGTTTTACGCCTAGGGTTAGTGTTAGGGTTACGCCTAGGGTTAGGGTTGAGGAATCCACCAAGGCAGGAGCTCCAGGGACACTTGCCATGCGAAAGGCATGCCAAGTTGAGCACGACACAGCCAAAACCTTGCTCGCTCTGCTTCTTTCAGCTCGGAACTCGCCACAGCCCAATTCCCGATTTCTGGCTCGAACTAGGGTTAGGGTTCGAGTTATGCCTCAGGTTAGAGTTGAGAAAACCACAAAGCCAGGAGCTCCAGGGACACTGGCCATGCGAAAGGCAGGACAAGTTGAGCGCAGTACAGGCCAAACCTTGCTCCCTCTGCTTCTTTCAGCTCGGAACTCACCACAGCCCAATTCCCGATTTCTGGCTCGAACTAGGTTTAGGGTTCGGTTTATGCCTCGGGTTAGGGTTGAAAAAACCACAAAGCCAGGAGCTCCAGGGACACTGGCCATGCGACAGGTATGCCAAGATGAGCGCAGTACAGGCCAAACCTTGCTCGCTCTTCTTCTTTCTGCTTGGAACTCCCCAAAGCCCAATGTCCGATTCCTGGTTAAAAATAGGGTTAGGTTTAGGGTTATGCCTAGGGTTAGGGTTGAGGAAACAACAAAGCCAGGAGCTGCCGGCACACTGACCATGTGAAAGGCAGGAGAAGTTGAGTACGGCAAAGCCCAAACCTTGCTCGCTCTTCTTCTTTCTGCTTGGAACTCACCATAGTCCAAAGCCCGATTTCCAGCTCCACCTAGGCTTAGGTTTAGTTTTACGCCTAGGGTTAGGGTTAGGGTTACGCCTAGGGTTAGGGTTGAGGAATCCACCAAGGCAGGAGCTCCAGGGACACTTGCCATGCGAAAGGCATGCCAAGTTGAGCACGACACAGCCAAAACCTTGCTCCCTCTGCTTCTTTCAGCTCGGAACTCGCCACAGCCCAATTCCCGATTTCTGGCTCGAACTAGGGTTAGGGTTCGGTTTATGCCTCGGGTTAGGGTTGAAAAAACCACAAAGGCAGGAGCTCCAGAGACACTGGCCATGCGACAGGTATGCCAAGATTAGCGCAGTACAGGCCAAACCTTGCTCGCTCTTCTTCTTTCTGCTTGGAACTCACCAAAGCCCAATGTCCGATTCCTGGTTAAAAATAGGGTTAGGTTTAGGGTTATGCCTAGGGTTAGGGTTGAGGAAACAACAAAGCCAGGAGCTGCCGGCACACTGACCATGTGAAAGGCAGGACAAGTTGAGTACGGCAAAGCCCAAACCTTGCTCGCTCTTCTTCTTTCTGCTTGGAACTCACCATAGTCCAAAGCCCGATTTCCAGCTCCACCTAGGCTTAGGTTTAGTTTTACGCCTAGGGTTAGGGTTAGGGTTACGCCTAGGGTTAGGGTTGAGGAATCCACCAAGGCAGGAGCTCCAGGGACACTTGCCATGTGAAAGGCATGCCAAGTTGAGCACGACACAGCCAAAACCTTGCTCCCTCTGCTTCTTTCAGCTCGGAACTCGGCACAGCCCAGTTCCCGATTTCTGGCTCGAACTAGGGTTAGGGTTCGGGTTATGCCTCGGGTTAGGGTTGAGAAAACCACAAAGCCAGGAGCTCCAGGGACACTGGCCATGCGACAGGTATGCCAAGATGAGCGCAGTACAGGCCAAACCTTGCTCCCTCTTCTTCTTTCTGCTTGGAACTCCCCAAAGCCCAATGTCCGATTCCTGGTTAAAAATAGGGTTAGGTTTAGGGTTATGCCTAGGGTTAGGGTTGAGGAAACAACAAAGCCAGGAGCTCCCGGCACACTGACCATGTGAAAGGCAGGACAAGTTGAGTACGGCAAAGCCCAAACCTTGCTCGCTCTTCTTCTTTCTGCTTGGAACTCACCATAGTCCAAAGCCCGATTTCCAGCTCCACCTAGGCTTAGGTTTAGTTTTACGCCTAGGGTTAGGGTTAGGGTTACGCCTAGGGTTAGGGTTGAGGAATCCACAAAGGCAGGAGCTCCAGGGACACTTGCCATGCGAAAGGCATGCCAAGTTGAGCACAACACAGCCAAAACCTTGCTCGCTCTGCTTCTTTCAGCTCGGAACTCGCCACAGCCCAATGCCTGATTTCTGGCTTAAATTAGGGTTAGGTTTTGGGTTACGCCTAGGGTTAGGGTTGAGGAAACAACAAAGCCAGGAGCTCCCAGCACACTGACCATGTGAAAGGCAGGACAAGTTGAGCACGACACAGCCCAAACCTTGCTCCCTCTAATTCTTCTTTCTGCTTGGAAGGCACCACAGCCCAAAGCCCGATTTCCAGCGCAATCTTAGGGTTAGAGTTACGCCTCGACTTAGGGTTTGGGTTACACCTAGGGTTAGGGTTGAGGAAACCACAAAACCTGGAGCTCTGGGGACACTGGCCATGCGAAAGGCAGACCAAGTTGAGAATGGCACAGGCCAAGGCTTGCTTCCTATTCTTCTTTCTCGTTTTAAGTCACCACGGCCCAAAGCCCGATTTCCAGCTCCACCTAGGCTTAGGTTTAGTTTTACGCCTAGGGTTAGGGTTAGGGTTACGCCTAGGGTTAGGGTTGAGGAATCCACCAAGGCAGGAGCTCCAGGGACACAGGCCATGTGAAAGGCAGGACAAGTTGAGCACGACACAGCCAAAACCTTGCTCGCTCTGCTTCTTTCAGCTCGGAACTCGCCACAGCCCAATTCCCGATTTCTGGCTCGAACTAGGGTTAGGGTTCGGGTTATGCCTCAGGTTAGGGTTGAGAAAACCACAAAGCCAGGAGCTCCAGGGACACTGACCATGCGACAGGCATGCCAAGATGAGCGCATCTTTGGCCGAACCTTGCTCCCTCGTCTTCTTTCTGCTTGGAACTCACCAAAGCCCAAAGCCCGATTTCCAGCTCCACCTAGGCTTAGGTTTACTCTTACGCCTAGGGTTAGGGTTAGGGTTATGCCTAGGGTTAGGGTTGAGGAATCCACAAAGGCAGGAGCTCCAGGGACACTTGCAATGTGAAAGGCATGCCAAGTTGAGCACGACACAGCCAAAACCTTGCTCCCTCTGCTTCTTTCAGCTCGGAACTCGCCACAGCCCAATTCCCGATTTCTGGCTCGAACTAGGGTTAGGTTTCGGGTTATGCCTCAGGTTAGGGTTGAGAAAACCACAAAGCCAGGAGCTCCAGGGACACTGGCCATGCGACAGGTATGCCAAGATGAGCGCAGTACAGGCCAAACCTTGCTCGCTCTTCTTCTTTCTGCTTGGAACTCCCCAAAGCCCAATGTCCGATTCCTGGTTAAAAATAGGGTTAGGTTTAGGGTTATGCCTAGGGTTAGGGTTGAGGAAACAACAAAGCCAGGAGCTGCCGGCACACTGACCATGTGAAAGGCAGGAGAAGTTGAGTACGGCAAAGCCCAAACCTTGCTCGCTCTTCTTCTTTCTGCTTGGAACTCACCATAGTCCAAAGCCCGATTTCCAGCTCCACCTAGGCTTAGGTTTAGTTTTACGCCTAGGGTTAGGGTTAGGGTTACGCCTAGGGTTAGGGTTGAGGAATCCACCAAGGCAGGAGCTCCAGGGACACTTGCCATGCGAAAGGCATGCCAAGTTGAGCACGACACAGCCAAAACCTTGCTCCCTCTGCTTCTTTCAGCTCGGAACTCGCCACAGCCCAATTCCCGATTTCTGGCTCGAACTAGGGTTAGGGTTCGGTTTATGCCTCGGGTTAGGGTTGAAAAAACCACAAAGGCAGGAGCTCCAGAGACACTGGCCATGCGACAGGTATGCCAAGATTAGCGCAGTACAGGCCAAACCTTGCTCGCTCTTCTTCTTTCTGCTTGGAACTCACCAAAGCCCAATGTCCGATTCCTGGTTAAAAATAGGGTTAGGTTTAGGGTTATGCCTAGGGTTAGGGTTGAGGAAACAACAAAGCCAGGAGCTGCCGGCACACTGACCATGTGAAAGGCAGGACAAGTTGAGTACGGCAAAGCCCAAACCTTGCTCGCTCTTCTTCTTTCTGCTTGGAACTCACCATAGTCCAAAGCCCGATTTCCAGCTCCACCTAGGCTTAGGTTTAGTTTTACGCCTAGGGTTAGGGTTAGGGTTACGCCTAGGGTTAGGGTTGAGGAATCCACCAAGGCAGGAGCTCCAGGGACACTTGCCATGTGAAAGGCATGCCAAGTTGAGCACGACACAGCCAAAACCTTGCTCCCTCTGCTTCTTTCAGCTCGGAACTCGGCACAGCCCAGTTCCCGATTTCTGGCTCGAACTAGGGTTAGGGTTCGGGTTATGCCTCGGGTTAGGGTTGAGAAAACCACAAAGCCAGGAGCTCCAGGGACACTGGCCATGCGACAGGTATGCCAAGATGAGCGCAGTACAGGCCAAACCTTGCTCCCTCTTCTTCTTTCTGCTTGGAACTCCCCAAAGCCCAATGTCCGATTCCTGGTTAAAAATAGGGTTAGGTTTAGGGTTATGCCTAGGGTTAGGGTTGAGGAAACAACAAAGCCAGGAGCTCCCGGCACACTGACCATGTGAAAGGCAGGACAAGTTGAGTACGGCAAAGCCCAAACCTTGCTCGCTCTTCTTCTTTCTGCTTGGAACTCACCATAGTCCAAAGCCCGATTTCCAGCTCCACCTAGGCTTAGGTTTAGTTTTACGCCTAGGGTTAGGGTTAGGGTTACGCCTAGGGTTAGGGTTGAGGAATCCACAAAGGCAGGAGCTCCAGGGACACTTGCCATGCGAAAGGCATGCCAAGTTGAGCACAACACAGCCAAAACCTTGCTCGCTCTGCTTCTTTCAGCTCGGAACTCGCCACAGCCCAATGCCTGATTTCTGGCTTAAATTAGGGTTAGGTTTTGGGTTACGCCTAGGGTTAGGGTTGAGGAAACAACAAAGCCAGGAGCTCCCAGCACACTGACCATGTGAAAGGCAGGACAAGTTGAGCACGACACAGCCCAAACCTTGCTCCCTCTAATTCTTCTTTCTGCTTGGAAGGCACCACAGCCCAAAGCCCGATTTCCAGCGCAATCTTAGGGTTAGAGTTACGCCTCGACTTAGGGTTTGGGTTACACCTAGGGTTAGGGTTGAGGAAACCACAAAACCTGGAGCTCTGGGGACACTGGCCATGCGAAAGGCAGACCAAGTTGAGAATGGCACAGGCCAAGGCTTGCTTCCTATTCTTCTTTCTCGTTTTAAGTCACCACGGCCCAAAGCCCGATTTCCAGCTCCACCTAGGCTTAGGTTTAGTTTTACGCCTAGGGTTAGGGTTAGGGTTACGCCTAGGGTTAGGGTTGAGGAATCCACCAAGGCAGGAGCTCCAGGGACACTTGCCATGTGAAAGGCATGCCAAGTTGAGCACGACACAGCCAAAACCTTGCTCGCTCTGCTTCTTTCAGCTCGGAACTCGCCACAGCCCAATTCCCGATTTCTGGCTCGAACTAGGGTTAGGGTTCGGGTTATGCCTCAGGTTAGGGTTGAGAAAACCACAAAGCCAGGAGCTCCAGGGACACTGACCATGCGACAGGCATGCCAAGATGAGCGCATCTTTGGCCGAACCTTGCTCCCTCGTCTTCTTTCTGCTTGGAACTCACCAAAGCCCAAAGCCCGATTTCCAGCTCCACCTAGGCTTAGGTTTACTCTTACGCCTAGGGTTAGGGTTAGGGTTATGCCTAGGGTTAGGGTTGAGGAATCCACAAAGGCAGGAGCTCCAGGGACACTTGCAATGTGAAAGGCATGCCAAGTTGAGCACGACACAGCCAAAACCTTGCTCCCTCTGCTTCTTTCAGCTCGGAACTCGCCACAGCCCAATTCCCGATTTCTGGCTCGAACTAGGGTTAGGTTTCGGGTTATGCCTCAGGTTAGGGTTGAGAAAACCACAAAGCCAGGAGCTCCAGGGACACTGGCCATGCGAAAGGCAGGACAAGTTGAGCGCAGTACAGGCCAAACCTTGCTCCCTCTGCTTCTTTCAGCTCGGAACTCGCCACAGCCCAAAGCCCGATTTCCAGCTCCACCTAGGCTTAGGTTTACTCTTACGCCTAGGGTTAGGGTTAGGGTTACGCCTAGGGTTAGGGTTGAGGAATCCACAAAGGCAGGAGCTCCAGGGACACTGACCATGTGAAAGGCAGGACAAGTTGAGCATGGCACAGCCCAAACCTTGCTCCCTCGTCTTCTTTCTGCTTGGAACTCACCAAAGCCCAATGCCCGATTTCTGGCTTAAATTAGGGTTAGGTTTTGGGTTACGCCTAGGGTTAGGGTTGAGGAAACAACAAAGCCAGGAGCTCCCAGCACACTGACCATGTGAAAGGCAGGACAAGTTGAGCACGACACAGCCCAAACCTTGCTCCCTCTAATTCTTCTTTCTGCTTGGAAGGCACCACAGCCCAAAGCCCGATTTCCAGCGCAATCTTAGGGTTAGAGTTCCGCCTCGACTTAGGGTTTGGGTTACGCCTAGGGTTAGGGTTGAGGAAACCACAAAACCAGGAGCTCCGGGGACACTGGCCATGCGAAAGGCAGACCAAGTTGAGAATGGCACAGGCCAAGGCTTGCTCCCTATTCTTCTTTCTCGTTTTAAGTCACCACGGCCCAAAGCCTGATTTCCAGCTCCACCTAGGCTTAGGTTTAGTTTTACGCCTAGGGTTAGGGTTAGGGTTACGCCTAGGGTTAGGGTTGGGGAATCCACCAAGGCAGGAGCTCCAGGGACACTTGCCATGCGAAAGGCATGCCAAGTTGAGCACAACACAGCCAAAACCTTGCTCCCTCTGCTTCTTTCAGCTCGGAACTCGCCACAGCCCAATTCCCGATTTCTGGCTCGAACTAGGGTTAGGGTTCGGTTTATGCCTCGGGTTAGGGTTGAAAAAACCACAAAGCCAGGAGCTCCAGGGACACTGGCCATGCGACAGGTATGCCAAGATGAGCGCAGTACAGGCCAAACCTTGCTCGCTCTTCTTCTTTCTGCTTGGAACTCACCAAAGCCCAATGTCCGATTCCTGGTTAAAAAGCGGGTTAGGTTTAGGGTTATGCCTAGGGTTAGGGTTGAGGAAACAACAAAGCCAGGAGCTCCCGGCACACTGACCATGTGAAAGGCAGGACAAGTTGAGTACGGCAAAGCCCAAACCTTGCTCGCTCTTCTTCTTTCTGCTTGGAACTCACCATAGTCCAAAGCCCGATTTCCAGCTCCACCTAGGCTTAGGTTTAGTTTTACGCCTAGGGTTAGGGTTAGGGTTACGCCTAGGGTTAGGGTTGAGGAATCCACAAAGGCAGGAGCTCCAGGGACACTTGCAATGTGAAAGGCATGCCAAGTTGAGCACGACACAGCCAAAACCTTGCTCGCTCTGCTTCTTTCAGCTCGGAACTCGCCACAGCCCAATGCCCGATTTCTGGCTCGAACTAGGGTTAGGGTTCGAGTTATGCCTCAGGTTAGGGTTGCGAAAACCACAAAGCCAGGAGCTCCAGGGACACTGGCCATGCGACAGGTATGCCAAGATGAGCGCAGTACAGGCCAAACCTTGCTCGCTCTTCTTCTTTCTGCTTGGAACTCACCAAAGCCCAATGTCCGATTCCTGGTTAAAAATAGGGTTAGGTTTAGGGTTATGCCTAGGGTTAGGGTTGAGGAAACAACAAAGCCAGGAGCTGCCGGCACACTGACCATGTGAAAGGCAGGAGAAGTTGAGTACGGCAAAGCCCAAACCTTGCTCGCTCTTCTTCTTTCTGCTTGGAACTCACCATAGTCCAAAGCCCGATTTCCAGCTCCACCTAGGCTTAGGTTTAGTTTTACGCCTAGGGTTAGGGTTAGGGTTACGCCTAGGGTTAGGGTTGAGGAATCCACAAAGGCAGGAGCTCCAGGGACACAGGCCATGTGAAAGGCATGCCAAGTTGAGCACGACACAGCCAAAACCTTGCTCCCTCTGCTTCTTTCAGCTCGGAACTCGCCACAGCCCAATTCCCGATTTCTGGCTCGAACTAGGGTTAGGGTTCGGTTTATGCCTCGGGTTAGGGTTGAAAAAACCACAAAGCCAGGAGCTCCAGGGACACTGGCCATGCGACAGGTATGCCAAGATGAGCACAGTACAGGCCAAACCTTGCTCGCTCTTCTTCTTTCTGCTTGGAACTCCCCAAAGCCCAATGTCCGATTCCTGGTTAAAAATAGGGTTAGGTTTAGGGTTATGCCTAGGGTTAGGGTTGAGGAAACAACAAAGCCAGGAGCTCCCAGCACACTGACCATGTGAAAGGCAGGACAAGTTGAGCACGACACAGCCCAAACCTTGCTCCCTCTAATTCTTCTTTCTGCTTGGAAGGCACCACAGCCCAAAGCCCGACTTCCAGCGCAATCTTAGGGTTAGAGTTACGCCTCGACTTAGGGTTTGGGTTACGTCTAGGGTTAGGGTTGAGGAAACCACAAAACCAGGAGCTCTGGGGACACTGGCCATGCGAAAGGCAGACCAAGTTGAGAATGGCACAGGCCAAGGCTTGCTTCCTATTCTTCTTTCTCGTTTTAAGTCACCACGGCCCAAAGCCCGATTTCCAGCTCCACCTAGGCTTAGGTTTAGTTTTACGCCTAGGGTTAGTGTTAGGGTTACGCCTAGGGTTAGGGTTGAGGAATCCACCAAGGCAGGAGCTCCAGGGACACTTGCCATGCGAAAGGCATGCCAAGTTGAGCACGACACAGCCAAAACCTTGCTCGCTCTGCTTCTTTCAGCTCGGAACTCGCCACAGCCCAATTCCCGATTTCTGGCTCGAACTAGGGTTAGGGTTCGAGTTATGCCTCAGGTTAGAGTTGAGAAAACCACAAAGCCAGGAGCTCCAGGGACACTGGCCATGCGAAAGGCAGGACAAGTTGAGCGCAGTACAGGCCAAACCTTGCTCCCTCTGCTTCTTTCAGCTCGGAACTCACCACAGCCCAATTCCCGATTTCTGGCTCGAACTAGGTTTAGGGTTCGGTTTATGCCTCGGGTTAGGGTTGAAAAAACCACAAAGCCAGGAGCTCCAGGGACACTGGCCATGCGACAGGTATGCCAAGATGAGCGCAGTACAGGCCAAACCTTGCTCGCTCTTCTTCTTTCTGCTTGGAACTCCCCAAAGCCCAATGTCCGATTCCTGGTTAAAAATAGGGTTAGGTTTAGGGTTATGCCTAGGGTTAGGGTTGAGGAAACAACAAAGCCAGGAGCTGCCGGCACACTGACCATGTGAAAGGCAGGAGAAGTTGAGTACGGCAAAGCCCAAACCTTGCTCGCTCTTCTTCTTTCTGCTTGGAACTCACCATAGTCCAAAGCCCGATTTCCAGCTCCACCTAGGCTTAGGTTTAGTTTTACGCCTAGGGTTAGGGTTAGGGTTACGCCTAGGGTTAGGGTTGAGGAATCCACCAAGGCAGGAGCTCCAGGGACACTTGCCATGCGAAAGGCATGCCAAGTTGAGCACGACACAGCCAAAACCTTGCTCCCTCTGCTTCTTTCAGCTCGGAACTCGCCACAGCCCAATTCCCGATTTCTGGCTCGAACTAGGGTTAGGGTTCGGTTTATGCCTCGGGTTAGGGTTGAAAAAACCACAAAGGCAGGAGCTCCAGAGACACTGGCCATGCGACAGGTATGCCAAGATTAGCGCAGTACAGGCCAAACCTTGCTCGCTCTTCTTCTTTCTGCTTGGAACTCACCAAAGCCCAATGTCCGATTCCTGGTTAAAAATAGGGTTAGGTTTAGGGTTATGCCTAGGGTTAGGGTTGAGGAAACAACAAAGCCAGGAGCTGCCGGCACACTGACCATGTGAAAGGCAGGACAAGTTGAGTACGGCAAAGCCCAAACCTTGCTCGCTCTTCTTCTTTCTGCTTGGAACTCACCATAGTCCAAAGCCCGATTTCCAGCTCCACCTAGGCTTAGGTTTAGTTTTACGCCTAGGGTTAGGGTTAGGGTTACGCCTAGGGTTAGGGTTGAGGAATCCACCAAGGCAGGAGCTCCAGGGACACTTGCCATGTGAAAGGCATGCCAAGTTGAGCACGACACAGCCAAAACCTTGCTCCCTCTGCTTCTTTCAGCTCGGAACTCGGCACAGCCCAGTTCCCGATTTCTGGCTCGAACTAGGGTTAGGGTTCGGGTTATGCCTCGGGTTAGGGTTGAGAAAACCACAAAGCCAGGAGCTCCAGGGACACTGGCCATGCGACAGGTATGCCAAGATGAGCGCAGTACAGGCCAAACCTTGCTCCCTCTTCTTCTTTCTGCTTGGAACTCCCCAAAGCCCAATGTCCGATTCCTGGTTAAAAATAGGGTTAGGTTTAGGGTTATGCCTAGGGTTAGGGTTGAGGAAACAACAAAGCCAGGAGCTCCCGGCACACTGACCATGTGAAAGGCAGGAGAAGTTGAGTACGGCAAAGCCCAAACCTTGCTCGCTCTTCTTCTTTCTGCTTGGAACTCACCATAGTCCAAAGCCCGATTTCCAGCTCCACCTAGGCTTAGGTTTAGTTTTACGCCTAGGGTTAGGGTTAGGGTTACGCCTAGGGTTAGGGTTGAGGAATCCACAAAGGCAGGAGCTCCAGGGACACTTGCCATGCGAAAGGCATGCCAAGTTGAGCACAACACAGCCAAAACCTTGCTCGCTCTGCTTCTTTCAGCTCGGAACTCGCCACAGCCCAATGCCTGATTTCTGGCTTAAATTAGGGTTAGGTTTTGGGTTACGCCTAGGGTTAGGGTTGAGGAAACAACAAAGCCAGGAGCTCCCAGCACACTGACCATGTGAAAGGCAGGACAAGTTGAGCACGACACAGCCCAAACCTTGCTCCCTCTAATTCTTCTTTCTGCTTGGAAGGCACCACAGCCCAAAGCCCGATTTCCAGCGCAATCTTAGGGTTAGAGTTCCGCCTCGACTTAGGGTTTGGGTTACACCTAGGGTTAGGGTTGAGGAAACCACAAAACCAGGAGCTCCGGGGACACTGGCCATGCGAAAGGCAGACCAAGTTGAGAATGGCACAGGCCAAGGCTTGCTCCCTATTCTTCTTTCTCGTTTTAAGTCACCACGGCCCAAAGCCTGATTTCCAGCTCCACCTAGGCTTAGGTTTAGTTTTACGCCTAGGGTTAGGGTTAGGGTTACGCCTAGGGTTAGGGTTGGGGAATCCACCAAGGCAGGAGCTCCAGGGACACTTGCCATGCGAAAGGCATGCCAAGTTGAGCACAACACAGCCAAAACCTTGCTCCCTCTGCTTCTTTCAGCTCGGAACTCGCCACAGCCCAATTCCCGATTTCTGGCTCGAACTAGGGTTAGGGTTCGGTTTATGCCTCAGGTTAGGGTTGAGAAAACCACAAAGCCAGGAGCTCCAGGGACACTGGCCATGCGAAAGGCAGGACAAGTTGAGCGCAGTACAGGCCAAACCTTGCTCCCTCTGCTTCTTTCAGCTCGGAACTCGCCACAGCCCAAAGCCCGATTTCCAGCTCCACCTAGGCTTAGGTTTACTCTTACGCCTAGGGTTAGGGTTAGGGTTACGCCTAGGGTTAGGGTTGAGGAATCCACAAAGGCAGGAGCTCCAGGGACACTGACCATGTGAAAGGCAGGACAAGTTGAGCACGGCACAGCCCAAACCTTGCTCCCTCGTCTTCTTTCTGCTTGGAACTCACCAAAGCCCAATGCCCGATTTCTGGCTTAAATTAGGGTTAGGTTTTGGGTTACGCCTAGGGTTAGGGTTGAGGAAACAACAAAGCCAGGAGCTCCCAGCACACTGACCATGTGAAAGGCAGGACAAGTTGAGCACGACACAGCCCAAACCTTGCTCCCTCTAATTCTTCTTTCTGCTTGGAAGGCACCACAGCCCAAAGCCCGATTTCCAGCGCAATCTTAGGGTTAGAGTTCCGCCTCGACTTAGGGTTTGGGTTACACCTAGGGTTAGGGTTGAGGAAACCACAAAACCAGGAGCTCCGGGGACACTGGCCATGCGAAAGGCAGACCAAGTTGAGAATGGCACAGGCCAAGGCTTGCTCCCTATTCTTCTTTCTCGTTTTAAGTCACCACGGCCCAAAGCCTGATTTCCAGCTCCACCTAGGCTTAGGTTTAGTTTTACGCCTAGGGTTAGGGTTAGGGTTACGCCTAGGGTTAGGGTTGGGGAATCCACCAAGGCAGGAGCTCCAGGGACACTTGCCATGCGAAAGGCATGCCAAGTTGAGCACAACACAGCCAAAACCTTGCTCCCTCTGCTTCTTTCAGCTCGGAACTCGCCACAGCCCAATTCCCGATTTCTGGCTCGAACTAGGGTTAGGGTTCGGTTTATGCCTCGGGTTAGGGTTGAAAAAACCACAAAGCCAGGAGCTCCAGGGACACTGGCCATGCGACAGGTATGCCAAGATGAGCGCAATACAGGCCAAACCTTGCTCGCTCTTCTTCTTTCTGCTTGGAACTCACCAAAGCCCAATGTCCGATTCCTGGTTAAAAAGCGGGTTAGGTTTAGGGTTATGCCTAGGGTTAGGGTTGAGGAAACAACAAAGCCAGGAGCTCCCGGCACACTGACCATGTGAAAGGCAGGACAAGTTGAGTACGGCAAAGCCCAAACCTTGCTCGCTCTTCTTCTTTCTGCTTGGAACTCACCATAGTCCAAAGCCCGATTTCCAGCTCCACCTAGGCTTAGGTTTAGTTTTACGCCTAGGGTTAGGGTTAGGGTTACGCCTAGGGTTAGGGTTGAGGAATCCACAAAGGCAGGAGCTCCAGGGACACTTGCAATGTGAAAGGCATGCCAAGTTGAGCACGACACAGCCAAAACCTTGCTCGCTCTGCTTCTTTCAGCTCGGAACTCGCCACAGCCCAATGCCCGATTTCTGGCTCGAACTAGGGTTAGGGTTCGAGTTATGCCTCAGGTTAGGGTTGCGAAAACCACAAAGCCAGGAGCTCCAGGGACACTGGCCATGCGACAGGTATGCCAAGATGAGCGCAGTACAGGCCAAACCTTGCTCGCTCTTCTTCTTTCTGCTTGGAACTCCCCAGAGCCCAATGTCCGATTCCTGGTTAAAAATAGGGTTAGGTTTAGGGTTATGCCTAGGGTTAGGGTTGAGGAAACAACAAAGCCAGGAGCTGCCGGCACACTGACCATGTGAAAGGCAGGAGAAGTTGAGTACGGCAAAGCCCAAACCTTGCTCGCTCTTCTTCTTTCTGCTTGGAACTCACCATAGTCCAAAGCCCGATTTCCAGCTCCACCTAGGCTTAGGTTTAGTTTTACGCCTAGGGTTAGGGTTAGGGTTACGCCTAGGGTTAGGGTTGAGGAATCCACAAAGGCAGGAGCTCCAGGGACACAGGCCATGTGAAAGGCATGCCAAGTTGAGCACGACACAGCCAAAACCTTGCTCCCTCTGCTTCTTTCAGCTCGGAACTCGCCACAGCCCAATTCCCGATTTCTGGCTCGAACTAGGGTTAGGGTTCGGTTTATGCCTCGGGTTAGGGTTGAAAAAACCACAAAGCCAGGAGCTCCAGGGACACTGGCCATGCGACAGGTATGCCAAGATGAGCACAGTACAGGCCAAACCTTGCTCGCTCTTCTTCTTTCTGCTTGGAACTCCCCAAAGCCCAATGTCCGATTCCTGGTTAAAAATAGGGTTAGGTTTAGGGTTATGCCTAGGGTTAGGGTTGAGGAAACAACAAAGCCAGGAGCTCCCAGCACACTGACCATGTGAAAGGCAGGACAAGTTGAGCACGACACAGCCCAAACCTTGCTCCCTCTAATTCTTCTTTCTGCTTGGAAGGCACCACAGCCCAAAGCCCGACTTCCAGCGCAATCTTAGGGTTAGAGTTACGCCTCGACTTAGGGTTTGGGTTACGTCTAGGGTTAGGGTTGAGGAAACCACAAAACCAGGAGCTCTGGGGACACTGGCCATGCGAAAGGCAGACCAAGTTGAGAATGGCACAGGCCAAGGCTTGCTTCCTATTCTTCTTTCTCGTTTTAAGTCACCACGGCCCAAAGCCCGATTTCCAGCTCCACCTAGGCTTAGGTTTAGTTTTACGCCTAGGGTTAGTGTTAGGGTTACGCCTAGGGTTAGGGTTGAGGAATCCACCAAGGCAGGAGCTCCAGGGACACTTGCCATGCGAAAGGCATGCCAAGTTGAGCACGACACAGCCAAAACCTTGCTCGCTCTGCTTCTTTCAGCTCGGAACTCGCCACAGCCCAATTCCCGATTTCTGGCTCGAACTAGGGTTAGGGTTCGAGTTATGCCTCAGGTTAGAGTTGAGAAAACCACAAAGCCAGGAGCTCCAGGGACACTGGCCATGCGAAAGGCAGGACAAGTTGAGCGCAGTACAGGCCAAACCTTGCTCCCTCTGCTTCTTTCAGCTCGGAACTCACCACAGCCCAATTCCCGATTTCTGGCTCGAACTAGGTTTAGGGTTCGGTTTATGCCTCGGGTTAGGGTTGAAAAAACCACAAAGCCAGGAGCTCCAGGGACACTGGCCATGCGACAGGTATGCCAAGATGAGCGCAGTACAGGCCAAACCTTGCTCGCTCTTCTTCTTTCTGCTTGGAACTCCCCAAAGCCCAATGTCCGATTCCTGGTTAAAAATAGGGTTAGGTTTAGGGTTATGCCTAGGGTTAGGGTTGAGGAAACAACAAAGCCAGGAGCTGCCGGCACACTGACCATGTGAAAGGCAGGAGAAGTTGAGTACGGCAAAGCCCAAACCTTGCTCGCTCTTCTTCTTTCTGCTTGGAACTCACCATAGTCCAAAGCCCGATTTCCAGCTCCACCTAGGCTTAGGTTTAGTTTTACGCCTAGGGTTAGGGTTAGGGTTACGCCTAGGGTTAGGGTTGAGGAATCCACCAAGGCAGGAGCTCCAGGGACACTTGCCATGCGAAAGGCATGCCAAGTTGAGCACGACACAGCCAAAACCTTGCTCCCTCTGCTTCTTTCAGCTCGGAACTCGCCACAGCCCAATTCCCGATTTCTGGCTCGAACTAGGGTTAGGGTTCGGTTTATGCCTCGGGTTAGGGTTGAAAAAACCACAAAGGCAGGAGCTCCAGAGACACTGGCCATGCGACAGGTATGCCAAGATTAGCGCAGTACAGGCCAAACCTTGCTCGCTCTTCTTCTTTCTGCTTGGAACTCACCAAAGCCCAATGTCCGATTCCTGGTTAAAAATAGGGTTAGGTTTAGGGTTATGCCTAGGGTTAGGGTTGAGGAAACAACAAAGCCAGGAGCTGCCGGCACACTGACCATGTGAAAGGCAGGACAAGTTGAGTACGGCAAAGCCCAAACCTTGCTCGCTCTTCTTCTTTCTGCTTGGAACTCACCATAGTCCAAAGCCCGATTTCCAGCTCCACCTAGGCTTAGGTTTAGTTTTACGCCTAGGGTTAGGGTTAGGGTTACGCCTAGGGTTAGGGTTGAGGAATCCACCAAGGCAGGAGCTCCAGGGACACTTGCCATGTGAAAGGCATGCCAAGTTGAGCACGACACAGCCAAAACCTTGCTCCCTCTGCTTCTTTCAGCTCGGAACTCGGCACAGCCCAGTTCCCGATTTCTGGCTCGAACTAGGGTTAGGGTTCGGGTTATGCCTCGGGTTAGGGTTGAGAAAACCACAAAGCCAGGAGCTCCAGGGACACTGGCCATGCGACAGGTATGCCAAGATGAGCGCAGTACAGGCCAAACCTTGCTCCCTCTTCTTCTTTCTGCTTGGAACTCCCCAAAGCCCAATGTCCGATTCCTGGTTAAAAATAGGGTTAGGTTTAGGGTTATGCCTAGGGTTAGGGTTGAGGAAACAACAAAGCCAGGAGCTCCCGGCACACTGACCATGTGAAAGGCAGGACAAGTTGAGTACGGCAAAGCCCAAACCTTGCTCGCTCTTCTTCTTTCTGCTTGGAACTCACCATAGTCCAAAGCCCGATTTCCAGCTCCACCTAGGCTTAGGTTTAGTTTTACGCCTAGGGTTAGGGTTAGGGTTACGCCTAGGGTTAGGGTTGAGGAATCCACAAAGGCAGGAGCTCCAGGGACACTTGCCATGCGAAAGGCATGCCAAGTTGAGCACAACACAGCCAAAACCTTGCTCGCTCTGCTTCTTTCAGCTCGGAACTCGCCACAGCCCAATGCCTGATTTCTGGCTTAAATTAGGGTTAGGTTTTGGGTTACGCCTAGGGTTAGGGTTGAGGAAACAACAAAGCCAGGAGCTCCCAGCACACTGACCATGTGAAAGGCAGGACAAGTTGAGCACGACACAGCCCAAACCTTGCTCCCTCTAATTCTTCTTTCTGCTTGGAAGGCACCACAGCCCAAAGCCCGATTTCCAGCGCAATCTTAGGGTTAGAGTTACGCCTCGACTTAGGGTTTGGGTTACACCTAGGGTTAGGGTTGAGGAAACCACAAAACCTGGAGCTCTGGGGACACTGGCCATGCGAAAGGCAGACCAAGTTGAGAATGGCACAGGCCAAGGCTTGCTTCCTATTCTTCTTTCTCGTTTTAAGTCACCACGGCCCAAAGCCCGATTTCCAGCTCCACCTAGGCTTAGGTTTAGTTTTACGCCTAGGGTTAGGGTTAGGGTTACGCCTAGGGTTAGGGTTGAGGAATCCACCAAGGCAGGAGCTCCAGGGACACTTGCCATGTGAAAGGCATGCCAAGTTGAGCACGACACAGCCAAAACCTTGCTCGCTCTGCTTCTTTCAGCTCGGAACTCGCCACAGCCCAATTCCCGATTTCTGGCTCGAACTAGGGTTAGGGTTCGGGTTATGCCTCAGGTTAGGGTTGAGAAAACCACAAAGCCAGGAGCTCCAGGGACACTGACCATGCGACAGGCATGCCAAGATGAGCGCATCTTTGGCCGAACCTTGCTCCCTCGTCTTCTTTCTGCTTGGAACTCACCAAAGCCCAAAGCCCGATTTCCAGCTCCACCTAGGCTTAGGTTTACTCTTACGCCTAGGGTTAGGGTTAGGGTTATGCCTAGGGTTAGGGTTGAGGAATCCACAAAGGCAGGAGCTCCAGGGACACTTGCAATGTGAAAGGCATGCCAAGTTGAGCACGACACAGCCAAAACCTTGCTCCCTCTGCTTCTTTCAGCTCGGAACTCGCCACAGCCCAATTCCCGATTTCTGGCTCGAACTAGGGTTAGGTTTCGGGTTATGCCTCAGGTTAGGGTTGAGAAAACCACAAAGCCAGGAGCTCCAGGGACACTGGCCATGCGAAAGGCAGGACAAGTTGAGCGCAGTACAGGCCAAACCTTGCTCCCTCTGCTTCTTTCAGCTCGGAACTCGCCACAGCCCAAAGCCCGATTTCCAGCTCCACCTAGGCTTAGGTTTACTCTTACGCCTAGGGTTAGGGTTAGGGTTACGCCTAGGGTTAGGGTTGAGGAATCCACAAAGGCAGGAGCTCCAGGGACACTGACCATGTGAAAGGCAGGACAAGTTGAGCACGGCACAGCCCAAACCTTGCTCCCTCGTCTTCTTTCTGCTTGGAACTCACCAAAGCCCAATGCCCGATTTCTGGCTTAAATTAGGGTTAGGTTTTGGGTTACGCCTAGGGTTAGGGTTGAGGAAACAACAAAGCCAGGAGCTCCCAGCACACTGACCATGTGAAAGGCAGGACAAGTTGAGCACGACACAGCCCAAACCTTGCTCCCTCTAATTCTTCTTTCTGCTTGGAAGGCACCACAGCCCAAAGCCCGATTTCCAGCGCAATCTTAGGGTTAGAGTTCCGCCTCGACTTAGGGTTTGGGTTACGCCTAGGGTTAGGGTTGAGGAAACCACAAAACCAGGAGCTCCGGGGACACTGGCCATGCGAAAGGCAGACCAAGTTGAGAATGGCACAGGCCAAGGCTTGCTCCCTATTCTTCTTTCTCGTTTTAAGTCACCACGGCCCAAAGCCTGATTTCCAGCTCCACCTAGGCTTAGGTTTAGTTTTACGCCTAGGGTTAGGGTTAGGGTTACGCCTAGGGTTAGGGTTGGGGAATCCACCAAGGCAGGAGCTCCAGGGACACTTGCCATGCGAAAGGCATGCCAAGTTGAGCACAACACAGCCAAAACCTTGCTCCCTCTGCTTCTTTCAGCTCGGAACTCGCCACAGCCCAATTCCCGATTTCTGGCTCGAACTAGGGTTAGGGTTCGGTTTATGCCTCGGGTTAGGGTTGAAAAAACCACAAAGCCAGGAGCTCCAGGGACACTGGCCATGCGACAGGTATGCCAAGATGAGCGCAGTACAGGCCAAACCTTGCTCGCTCTTCTTCTTTCTGCTTGGAACTCACCAAAGCCCAATGTCCGATTCCTGGTTAAAAAGCGGGTTAGGTTTAGGGTTATGCCTAGGGTTAGGGTTGAGGAAACAACAAAGCCAGGAGCTCCCGGCACACTGACCATGTGAAAGGCAGGACAAGTTGAGTACGGCAAAGCCCAAACCTTGCTCGCTCTTCTTCTTTCTGCTTGGAACTCACCATAGTCCAAAGCCCGATTTCCAGCTCCACCTAGGCTTAGGTTTAGTTTTACGCCTAGGGTTAGGGTTAGGGTTACGCCTAGGGTTAGGGTTGAGGAATCCACAAAGGCAGGAGCTCCAGGGACACTTGCAATGTGAAAGGCATGCCAAGTTGAGCACGACACAGCCAAAACCTTGCTCGCTCTGCTTCTTTCAGCTCGGAACTCGCCACAGCCCAATGCCCGATTTCTGGCTCGAACTAGGGTTAGGGTTCGAGTTATGCCTCAGGTTAGGGTTGCGAAAACCACAAAGCCAGGAGCTCCAGGGACACTGGCCATGCGACAGGTATGCCAAGATGAGCGCAGTACAGGCCAAACCTTGCTCGCTCTTCTTCTTTCTGCTTGGAACTCACCAAAGCCCAATGTCCGATTCCTGGTTAAAAATAGGGTTAGGTTTAGGGTTATGCCTAGGGTTAGGGTTGAGGAAACAACAAAGCCAGGAGCTGCCGGCACACTGACCATGTGAAAGGCAGGAGAAGTTGAGTACGGCAAAGCCCAAACCTTGCTCGCTCTTCTTCTTTCTGCTTGGAACTCACCATAGTCCAAAGCCCGATTTCCAGCTCCACCTAGGCTTAGGTTTAGTTTTACGCCTAGGGTTAGGGTTAGGGTTACGCCTAGGGTTAGGGTTGAGGAATCCACAAAGGCAGGAGCTCCAGGGACACAGGCCATGTGAAAGGCATGCCAAGTTGAGCACGACACAGCCAAAACCTTGCTCCCTCTGCTTCTTTCAGCTCGGAACTCGCCACAGCCCAATTCCCGATTTCTGGCTCGAACTAGGGTTAGGGTTCGGTTTATGCCTCGGGTTAGGGTTGAAAAAACCACAAAGCCAGGAGCTCCAGGGACACTGGCCATGCGACAGGTATGCCAAGATGAGCACAGTACAGGCCAAACCTTGCTCGCTCTTCTTCTTTCTGCTTGGAACTCCCCAAAGCCCAATGTCCGATTCCTGGTTAAAAATAGGGTTAGGTTTAGGGTTATGCCTAGGGTTAGGGTTGAGGAAACAACAAAGCCAGGAGCTCCCAGCACACTGACCATGTGAAAGGCAGGACAAGTTGAGCACGACACAGCCCAAACCTTGCTCCCTCTAATTCTTCTTTCTGCTTGGAAGGCACCACAGCCCAAAGCCCGACTTCCAGCGCAATCTTAGGGTTAGAGTTACGCCTCGACTTAGGGTTTGGGTTACGTCTAGGGTTAGGGTTGAGGAAACCACAAAACCAGGAGCTCTGGGGACACTGGCCATGCGAAAGGCAGACCAAGTTGAGAATGGCACAGGCCAAGGCTTGCTTCCTATTCTTCTTTCTCGTTTTAAGTCACCACGGCCCAAAGCCCGATTTCCAGCTCCACCTAGGCTTAGGTTTAGTTTTACGCCTAGGGTTAGTGTTAGGGTTACGCCTAGGGTTAGGGTTGAGGAATCCACCAAGGCAGGAGCTCCAGGGACACTTGCCATGCGAAAGGCATGCCAAGTTGAGCACGACACAGCCAAAACCTTGCTCGCTCTGCTTCTTTCAGCTCGGAACTCGCCACAGCCCAATTCCCGATTTCTGGCTCGAACTAGGGTTAGGGTTCGAGTTATGCCTCAGGTTAGAGTTGAGAAAACCACAAAGCCAGGAGCTCCAGGGACACTGGCCATGCGAAAGGCAGGACAAGTTGAGCGCAGTACAGGCCAAACCTTGCTCCCTCTGCTTCTTTCAGCTCGGAACTCACCACAGCCCAATTCCCGATTTCTGGCTCGAACTAGGTTTAGGGTTCGGTTTATGCCTCGGGTTAGGGTTGAAAAAACCACAAAGCCAGGAGCTCCAGGGACACTGGCCATGCGACAGGTATGCCAAGATGAGCGCAGTACAGGCCAAACCTTGCTCGCTCTTCTTCTTTCTGCTTGGAACTCCCCAAAGCCCAATGTCCGATTCCTGGTTAAAAATAGGGTTAGGTTTAGGGTTATGCCTAGGGTTAGGGTTGAGGAAACAACAAAGCCAGGAGCTGCCGGCACACTGACCATGTGAAAGGCAGGAGAAGTTGAGTACGGCAAAGCCCAAACCTTGCTCGCTCTTCTTCTTTCTGCTTGGAACTCACCATAGTCCAAAGCCCGATTTCCAGCTCCACCTAGGCTTAGGTTTAGTTTTACGCCTAGGGTTAGGGTTAGGGTTACGCCTAGGGTTAGGGTTGAGGAATCCACCAAGGCAGGAGCTCCAGGGACACTTGCCATGCGAAAGGCATGCCAAGTTGAGCACGACACAGCCAAAACCTTGCTCCCTCTGCTTCTTTCAGCTCGGAACTCGCCACAGCCCAATTCCCGATTTCTGGCTCGAACTAGGGTTAGGGTTCGGTTTATGCCTCGGGTTAGGGTTGAAAAAACCACAAAGGCAGGAGCTCCAGAGACACTGGCCATGCGACAGGTATGCCAAGATTAGCGCAGTACAGGCCAAACCTTGCTCGCTCTTCTTCTTTCTGCTTGGAACTCACCAAAGCCCAATGTCCGATTCCTGGTTAAAAATAGGGTTAGGTTTAGGGTTATGCCTAGGGTTAGGGTTGAGGAAACAACAAAGCCAGGAGCTGCCGGCACACTGACCATGTGAAAGGCAGGACAAGTTGAGTACGGCAAAGCCCAAACCTTGCTCGCTCTTCTTCTTTCTGCTTGGAACTCACCATAGTCCAAAGCCCGATTTCCAGCTCCACCTAGGCTTAGGTTTAGTTTTACGCCTAGGGTTAGGGTTAGGGTTACGCCTAGGGTTAGGGTTGAGGAATCCACCAAGGCAGGAGCTCCAGGGACACTTGCCATGTGAAAGGCATGCCAAGTTGAGCACGACACAGCCAAAACCTTGCTCCCTCTGCTTCTTTCAGCTCGGAACTCGGCACAGCCCAGTTCCCGATTTCTGGCTCGAACTAGGGTTAGGGTTCGGGTTATGCCTCGGGTTAGGGTTGAGAAAACCACAAAGCCAGGAGCTCCAGGGACACTGGCCATGCGACAGGTATGCCAAGATGAGCGCAGTACAGGCCAAACCTTGCTCCCTCTTCTTCTTTCTGCTTGGAACTCCCCAAAGCCCAATGTCCGATTCCTGGTTAAAAATAGGGTTAGGTTTAGGGTTATGCCTAGGGTTAGGGTTGAGGAAACAACAAAGCCAGGAGCTCCCGGCACACTGACCATGTGAAAGGCAGGACAAGTTGAGTACGGCAAAGCCCAAACCTTGCTCGCTCTTCTTCTTTCTGCTTGGAACTCACCATAGTCCAAAGCCCGATTTCCAGCTCCACCTAGGCTTAGGTTTAGTTTTACGCCTAGGGTTAGGGTTAGGGTTACGCCTAGGGTTAGGGTTGAGGAATCCACAAAGGCAGGAGCTCCAGGGACACTTGCCATGCGAAAGGCATGCCAAGTTGAGCGCAACACAGCCAAAACCTTGCTCGCTCTGCTTCTTTCAGCTCGGAACTCGCCACAGCCCAATGCCTGATTTCTGGCTTAAATTAGGGTTAGGTTTTGGGTTACGCCTAGGGTTAGGGTTGAGGAAACAACAAAGCCAGGAGCTCCCAGCACACTGACCATGTGAAAGGCAGGACAAGTTGAGCACGACACAGCCCAAACCTTGCTCCCTCTAATTCTTCTTTCTGCTTGGAAGGCACCACAGCCCAAAGCCCGATTTCCAGCGCAATCTTAGGGTTAGAGTTACGCCTCGACTTAGGGTTTGGGTTACACCTAGGGTTAGGGTTGAGGAAACCACAAAACCTGGAGCTCTGGGGACACTGGCCATGCGAAAGGCAGACCAAGTTGAGAATGGCACAGGCCAAGGCTTGCTTCCTATTCTTCTTTCTCGTTTTAAGTCACCACGGCCCAAAGCCCGATTTCCAGCTCCACCTAGGCTTAGGTTTAGTTTTACGCCTAGGGTTAGGGTTAGGGTTACGCCTAGGGTTAGGGTTGAGGAATCCACCAAGGCAGGAGCTCCAGGGACACTTGCCATGTGAAAGGCATGCCAAGTTGAGCACGACACAGCCAAAACCTTGCTCGCTCTGCTTCTTTCAGCTCGGAACTCGCCACAGCCCAATTCCCGATTTCTGGCTCGAACTAGGGTTAGGGTTCGGGTTATGCCTCAGGTTAGGGTTGAGAAAACCACAAAGCCAGGAGCTCCAGGGACACTGACCATGCGACAGGCATGCCAAGATGAGCGCATCTTTGGCCGAACCTTGCTCCCTCGTCTTCTTTCTGCTTGGAACTCACCAAAGCCCAAAGCCCGATTTCCAGCTCCACCTAGGCTTAGGTTTACTCTTACGCCTAGGGTTAGGGTTAGGGTTATGCCTAGGGTTAGGGTTGAGGAATCCACAAAGGCAGGAGCTCCAGGGACACTGACCATGTGAAAGGCAGGACAAGTTGAGCACGGCACAGCCCAAACCTTGCTCCCTCATCTTCTTTCTGCTTGGAACTCACCAAAGCCCAATGCCCGATTTCTGGCTTAAATTAGGGTTAGGTTTTGGGTTACGCCTAGGGTTAGGGTTGAGGAAACAACAAAGCCAGGAGCTCCCAGCACACTGACCATGTGAAAGGCAGGACAAGTTGAGCACGACACAGCCCAAACCTTGCTCCCTCTAATTCTTCTTTCTGCTTGGAAGGCACCACAGCCCAAAGCCCGATTTCCAGCGCAATCTTAGGGTTAGAGTTCCGCCTCGACTTAGGGTTAGGGTTACGCCTAGGGTTAGGGTTGAGGAATCCACAAAGGCAGGAGCTCCAGGGACACTTGCCATGTGAAAGGCATGCCAAGTTGAGCACGACACAGCCAAAACCTTGCTCCCTCTGCTTCTTTCAGCTCGGAAATCGCCACAGCCCAATGCCCGATTTCTGGCTCGAACTAGGGTTAGGGGTCGGTTTATGCCTCGGGTTAGGGTTGAAAAAACCACAAAGCCAGGAGCTCCAGGGACACTGGCCATGCGACAGGTATGCCAAGATGAGCGCAGTACAGGCCAAACCTTGCTCGCTCTTCTTCTTTCTGCTTGGAACTCACCAAAGCCCAATGTCCGATTCCTGGTTAAAAATAGGGTTAGGTTTAGGGTTATGCCTAGGGTTAGGGTTGAGGAAACAACAAAGCCAGGAGCTGCCGGCACACTGACCATGTGAAAGGCAGGACAAGTTGAGTACGGCAAAGCCCAAACCTTGCTCGCTCTTCTTCTTTCTGCTTGGAACTCACCATAGTCCAAAGCCCGATTTCCAGCTCCACCTAGGCTTAGGTTTAGTTTTACGCCTAGGGTTAGGGTTAGGGTTACGCCTAGGGTTAGGGTTGAGGAATCCACCAAGGCAGGAGCTCCAGGGACACAGGCCATGTGAAAGGCATGCCAAGTTGAGCACGACACAGCCAAAACCTTGCTCCCTCTGCTTCTTTCAGCTCGGAACTCGCCACAGCCCAATTCCCGATTTCTGGCTCGAACTAGGGTTAGGGTTCGGTTTATGCCTCGGGTTAGGGTTGAAAAAACCACAAAGCCAGGAGCTCCAGGGACACTGGCCATGCGACAGGTATGCCAAGATGAGCACAGTACAGGCCAAACCTTGCTCGCTCTTCTTCTTTCTGCTTGGAACTCCCCAAAGCCCAATGTCCGATTCCTGGTTAAAAATAGGGTTAGGTTTAGGGTTATGCCTAGGGTTAGGGTTGAGGAAACAACAAAGCCAGGAGCTCCCAGCACACTGACCATGTGAAAGGCAGGACAAGTTGAGCACGACACAGCCCAAACCTTGCTCCCTCTAATTCTTCTTTCTGCTTGGAAGGCACCACAGCCCAAAGCCCGATTTCCAGCGCAATCTTAGGGTTAGAGTTACGCCTCGACTTAGGGTTTGGGTTACACCTAGGGTTAGGGTTGAGGAAACCACAAAACCAGGAGCTCTGGGGACACTGGCCATGCGAAAGGCAGACCAAGTTGAGAATGGCACAGGCCAAGGCTTGCTCCCTATTCTTCTTTCTCGTTTTAAGTCACCACGGCCCAAAGCCCGATTTCCAGCTCCACCTAGGCTTAGGTTTACTCTTACGCCGAGGGTTAGGGTTCGGGTTACACCTAGGGTTAGGGTTGGGGAATCCACCAAGGCAGGAGCTCCAGGGACACTTGCCATGCGAAAGGCATGCCAAGTTGAGCACAACACAGCCAAAACCTTGCTCCCTCTGCTTCTTTCAGCTCGGAACTCGCCACAGCCCAATGCCCGATTTCTGGCTCGAACTAGGGTTAGGGTTCGGTTTATGCCTCGGGTTAGGGTTGAAAAAACCACAAAGCCAGGAGCTCCAGGGACACTGGCCATGCGACAGGTATGCCAAGATGAGCGCAGTACAGGCCAAACCTTGCTCGCTCTTCTTCTTTCTGCTTGGAACTCACCAAAGCCCAATGTCCGATTCCTGGTTAAAAAGCGGGTTAGGTTTAGGGTTATGCCTAGGGTTAGGGTTGAGGAAACAACAAAGCCAGGAGCTCCCGGCACACTGACCATGTGAAAGGCAGGACAAGTTGAGTACGGCAAAGCCCAAACCTTGCTCGCTCTTCTTCTTTCTGCTTGGAACTCACCATAGTCCAAAGCCCGATTTCCAGCTCCACCTAGGCTTAGGTTTAGTTTTACGCCTAGGGTTAGGGTTAGGGTTACGCCTAGGGTTAGGGTTGAGGAATCCACAAAGGCAGGAGCTCCAGGGACACTTGCAATGTGAAAGGCATGCCAAGTTGAGCACGACACAGCCAAAACCTTGCTCGCTCTTCTTCTTTCTGCTTTTAAGTCGCCACAGCCCAAAATGCGATTTCCATCTCCGTCTAGTGTTAGGTTTGCACCCAGGGTTCGGTTTAGGGTTATGCCTGGGGTTAGGGTTGAGGAAACCACAATGCCAGGATCTCCAGAGTCACCTGAGCATGCGAAAGGCTGGCCAAGGTGGGCACAGCAAAGGCCAAGCCTTGCTCCTTCTTCTTTTTTCTTGGAATTCACCATAGCCTGATTTCCGGCTCCGCCTAGGGTCAGGGTTACGCCTAGGGTTCGCGTTATGCCTAGGGTTAGGGTTGACAAAACCACAAAGCCAGGAGCTCCAGGGACACTGACCATGCGGAAGGAAGGCCTAGGTGAGGGCAGCACAGCCCAAACCTTACTCCCTCTTCTTCTTCTTTCTGCTTGGAACTCGCCACAGCCCAATGCCTGATTTCTGGCTCAAATTAGGGTTAGGCTTCGGGTTACGCCTAGGGTTAGGGATGAGAAAACCAAAAAGCCAGGAGCTCCAGAGACACTGACCATGTGAAATGCATGCCAAGTTGAGCACGGCACAGCCAAAACCTTGCTCCCTCGTCCTCTTTCTGCTTGGAACTCACCATAGTCCAAAGCCCGATTTCCAGCTCCACCTAGGCTTAGGTTTAGTTTTACGCCTAGGGTTCGGGTTAGGGTTACGCCTAGGGTTAGGGTTGAGGAATCCACCAAGGCAGGAGCTCCAGGGACACAGGCCATGTGAAAGGCAGGACAAGTTGAGCACGACACAGCCAAAACCTTGCTCCCTCTGCTTCTTTCAGCTCGGAACTCGCCACAGCCCAATGCCCGATTTCTGGCTCGAACTAGGGTTAGGGTTCGGTTTATGCCTCGGGTTAGGGTTGAAAAAACCACAAAGCCAGGAGCTCCAGGGACACTGGCCATGCGACAGGTATGCCAAGATGAGCGCAGTACAGGCCAAACCTTGCTCGCTCTTCTTCTTTCTGCTTGGAACTCACCAAAGCCCAATGTCCGATTCCTGGTTAAAAAGCGGGTTAGGTTTAGGGTTATGCCTAGGGTTAGGGTTGAGGAAACAACAAAGCCAGGAGCTCCCGGCACACTGACCATGTGAAAGGCAGGACAAGTTGAGTACGGCAAAGCCCAAACCTTGCTCGCTCTTCTTCTTTCTGCTTGGAACTCACCATAGTCCAAAGCCCGATTTCCAGCTCCACCTAGGCTTAGGTTTAGTTTTACACCTAGGATTAGGGTTAGGGTTACGCCTAGGGTTAGGGTTGAGGAATCCACAAAGGCAGGAGCTCCAGGGACACTTGCCATGCGAAAGGCAGGACAAGTTGAGCACAACACAGCCAAAACCTTGCTCGCTCTGCTTCTTTCAGCTCGGAACTCGCCACATCCCAATTCCCGATTTCTGGCTCGAACTAGGGTTAGGGTTCGAGTTATGCCTCAGGTTAGGGTTGAGAAAACCACAAAGCCAGGAGCTCCAGGGACACTGGCCATGCGAAAGGCAGGACAAGTTGAGCGCAGTACAGGCCAAACCTTGCTCCCTCTGCTTCTTTCAGCTCGGAACTCGCCACAGCCCAAAGCCCGATTTCCAGCTCCACCTAGGCTTAGGTTTACTCTTATGCCTAGGGTTCGGGTTAGGGTTATGCCTAGGGTTAGGGTTGAGGAATCCACAAAGGCAGGAGCTCCAGGGACACTGACCATGTGAAAGGCAGGACAAGTTGAGCACGGCACAGCCCAAACCTTGCTCCCTCGTCTTCTTTCTGCTTGGAACTCACCAAAGCCCAATGCCCGATTTCTGGCTTAAATTAGGGTTAGGTTTTGGGTTATGCCTAGGGTTAGGGTTGAGGAAACAACAAAGCCAGGAGCTCCCAGCACACTGACCATGTGAAAGGCAGGACAAGTTGAGCACGACACAGCCCAAACCTTGCTCCCTCTAATTCTTCTTTCTGCTTGGAAGGCACCACAGCCCAAAGCCCGATTTCCAGCGCAATCTTAGGGTTAGAGTTCCGCCTCGACTTAGGGTTTGGGTTACACCTAGGGTTAGGGTTGAGGAAACCACAAAACCAGGAGCTCCGGGGACACTGGCCATGCGAAAGGCAGACCAAGTTGAGAATGGCACAGGCCAAGGCTTGCTCCCTATTCTTCTTTCTCGTTTTAAGTCACCACGGCCCAAAGCCCGATTTCCAGCTCCACCTAGGCTTAGGTTTAGTTTTACGCCTAGGGTTAGGGTTCGGGTTACACCTAGGGTTAGGGTTGAGGAATCCACCAAGGCAGGAGCTCCAGGGACACTTGCCATGCGAAAGGCATGCCAAGTTGAGCACGACACAGCCAAAACCTTGCTCCCTCTGCTTCTTTCAGCTCGGAACTCGCCACAGCCCAATTCCCGATTTCTGGCTCGAACTAGGGTTAGGGTTCGGTTTATGCCTCGGGTTAGGGTTGAAAAAACCACAAAGCCAGGAGCTCCAGGGACACTGGCCATGCGACAGGTATGCCAAGATGAGCGCAGTACAGGCCAAACCTTGCTCGCTCTTCTTCTTTCTGCTTGGAACTCACCAAAGCCCAATGTCCGATTCCTGGTTAAAAAGCGGGTTAGGTTTAGGGTTATGCCTAGGGTTAGGGTTGAGGAAACAACAAAGCCAGGAGCTCCCGGCACACTGACCATGTGAAAGGCAGGACAAGTTGAGTACGGCAAAGCCCAAACCTTGCTCGCTCTTCTTCTTTCTGCTTGGAACTCACCATAGTCCAAAGCCCGATTTCCAGCTCCACCTAGGCTTAGGTTTAGTTTTACGCCTAGGGTTAGGGTTAGGGTTACGCCTAGGGTTAGGGTTGAGGAATCCACAAAGGCAGGAGCTCCAGGGACACTTGCAATGTGAAAGGCATGCCAAGTTGAGCACGACACAGCCAAAACCTTGCTCGCTCTGCTTCTTTCAGCTCGGAACTCGCCACAGCCCAATGCCCGATTTCTGGCTCGAACTAGGGTTAGGGTTCGAGTTATGCCTCAGGTTAGGGTTGCGAAAACCACAAAGCCAGGAGCTCCAGGGACACTGGCCATGCGACAGGTATGCCAAGATGAGCGCAGTACAGGCCAAACCTTGCTCGCTCTTCTTCTTTCTGCTTGGAACTCCCCAGAGCCCAATGTCCGATTCCTGGTTAAAAATAGGGTTAGGTTTAGGGTTATGCCTAGGGTTAGGGTTGAGGAAACAACAAAGCCAGGAGCTGCCGGCACACTGACCATGTGAAAGGCAGGAGAAGTTGAGTACGGCAAAGCCCAAACCTTGCTCGCTCTTCTTCTTTCTGCTTGGAACTCACCATAGTCCAAAGCCCGATTTCCAGCTCCACCTAGGCTTAGGTTTAGTTTTACGCCTAGGGTTAGGGTTAGGGTTACGCCTAGGGTTAGGGTTGAGGAATCCACAAAGGCAGGAGCTCCAGGGACACAGGCCATGTGAAAGGCATGCCAAGTTGAGCACGACACAGCCAAAACCTTGCTCCCTCTGCTTCTTTCAGCTCGGAACTCGCCACAGCCCAATTCCCGATTTCTGGCTCGAACTAGGGTTAGGGTTCGGTTTATGCCTCGGGTTAGGGTTGAAAAAACCACAAAGCCAGGAGCTCCAGGGACACTGGCCATGCGACAGGTATGCCAAGATGAGCACAGTACAGGCCAAACCTTGCTCGCTCTTCTTCTTTCTGCTTGGAACTCCCCAAAGCCCAATGTCCGATTCCTGGTTAAAAATAGGGTTAGGTTTAGGGTTATGCCTAGGGTTAGGGTTGAGGAAACAACAAAGCCAGGAGCTCCCAGCACACTGACCATGTGAAAGGCAGGACAAGTTGAGCACGACACAGCCCAAACCTTGCTCCCTCTAATTCTTCTTTCTGCTTGGAAGGCACCACAGCCCAAAGCCCGACTTCCAGCGCAATCTTAGGGTTAGAGTTACGCCTCGACTTAGGGTTTGGGTTACGTCTAGGGTTAGGGTTGAGGAAACCACAAAACCAGGAGCTCTGGGGACACTGGCCATGCGAAAGGCAGACCAAGTTGAGAATGGCACAGGCCAAGGCTTGCTTCCTATTCTTCTTTCTCGTTTTAAGTCACCACGGCCCAAAGCCCGATTTCCAGCTCCACCTAGGCTTAGGTTTAGTTTTACGCCTAGGGTTAGTGTTAGGGTTACGCCTAGGGTTAGGGTTGAGGAATCCACCAAGGCAGGAGCTCCAGGGACACTTGCCATGCGAAAGGCATGCCAAGTTGAGCACGACACAGCCAAAACCTTGCTCGCTCTGCTTCTTTCAGCTCGGAACTCGCCACAGCCCAATTCCCGATTTCTGGCTCGAACTAGGGTTAGGGTTCGAGTTATGCCTCAGGTTAGAGTTGAGAAAACCACAAAGCCAGGAGCTCCAGGGACACTGGCCATGCGAAAGGCAGGACAAGTTGAGCGCAGTACAGGCCAAACCTTGCTCCCTCTGCTTCTTTCAGCTCGGAACTCACCACAGCCCAATTCCCGATTTCTGGCTCGAACTAGGTTTAGGGTTCGGTTTATGCCTCGGGTTAGGGTTGAAAAAACCACAAAGCCAGGAGCTCCAGGGACACTGGCCATGCGACAGGTATGCCAAGATGAGCGCAGTACAGGCCAAACCTTGCTCGCTCTTCTTCTTTCTGCTTGGAACTCCCCAAAGCCCAATGTCCGATTCCTGGTTAAAAATAGGGTTAGGTTTAGGGTTATGCCTAGGGTTAGGGTTGAGGAAACAACAAAGCCAGGAGCTGCCGGCACACTGACCATGTGAAAGGCAGGAGAAGTTGAGTACGGCAAAGCCCAAACCTTGCTCGCTCTTCTTCTTTCTGCTTGGAACTCACCATAGTCCAAAGCCCGATTTCCAGCTCCACCTAGGCTTAGGTTTAGTTTTACGCCTAGGGTTAGGGTTAGGGTTACGCCTAGGGTTAGGGTTGAGGAATCCACCAAGGCAGGAGCTCCAGGGACACTTGCCATGCGAAAGGCATGCCAAGTTGAGCACGACACAGCCAAAACCTTGCTCCCTCTGCTTCTTTCAGCTCGGAACTCGCCACAGCCCAATTCCCGATTTCTGGCTCGAACTAGGGTTAGGGTTCGGTTTATGCCTCGGGTTAGGGTTGAAAAAACCACAAAGGCAGGAGCTCCAGAGACACTGGCCATGCGACAGGTATGCCAAGATTAGCGCAGTACAGGCCAAACCTTGCTCGCTCTTCTTCTTTCTGCTTGGAACTCACCAAAGCCCAATGTCCGATTCCTGGTTAAAAATAGGGTTAGGTTTAGGGTTATGCCTAGGGTTAGGGTTGAGGAAACAACAAAGCCAGGAGCTGCCGGCACACTGACCATGTGAAAGGCAGGACAAGTTGAGTACGGCAAAGCCCAAACCTTGCTCGCTCTTCTTCTTTCTGCTTGGAACTCACCATAGTCCAAAGCCCGATTTCCAGCTCCACCTAGGCTTAGGTTTAGTTTTACGCCTAGGGTTAGGGTTAGGGTTACGCCTAGGGTTAGGGTTGAGGAATCCACCAAGGCAGGAGCTCCAGGGACACTTGCCATGTGAAAGGCATGCCAAGTTGAGCACGACACAGCCAAAACCTTGCTCCCTCTGCTTCTTTCAGCTCGGAACTCGGCACAGCCCAGTTCCCGATTTCTGGCTCGAACTAGGGTTAGGGTTCGGGTTATGCCTCGGGTTAGGGTTGAGAAAACCACAAAGCCAGGAGCTCCAGGGACACTGGCCATGCGACAGGTATGCCAAGATGAGCGCAGTACAGGCCAAACCTTGCTCCCTCTTCTTCTTTCTGCTTGGAACTCCCCAAAGCCCAATGTCCGATTCCTGGTTAAAAATAGGGTTAGGTTTAGGGTTATGCCTAGGGTTAGGGTTGAGGAAACAACAAAGCCAGGAGCTCCCGGCACACTGACCATGTGAAAGGCAGGACAAGTTGAGTACGGCAAAGCCCAAACCTTGCTCGCTCTTCTTCTTTCTGCTTGGAACTCACCATAGTCCAAAGCCCGATTTCCAGCTCCACCTAGGCTTAGGTTTAGTTTTACGCCTAGGGTTAGGGTTAGGGTTACGCCTAGGGTTAGGGTTGAGGAATCCACAAAGGCAGGAGCTCCAGGGACACTTGCCATGCGAAAGGCATGCCAAGTTGAGCACAACACAGCCAAAACCTTGCTCGCTCTGCTTCTTTCAGCTCGGAACTCGCCACAGCCCAATGCCTGATTTCTGGCTTAAATTAGGGTTAGGTTTTGGGTTACGCCTAGGGTTAGGGTTGAGGAAACAACAAAGCCAGGAGCTCCCAGCACACTGACCATGTGAAAGGCAGGACAAGTTGAGCACGACACAGCCCAAACCTTGCTCCCTCTAATTCTTCTTTCTGCTTGGAAGGCACCACAGCCCAAAGCCCGATTTCCAGCGCAATCTTAGGGTTAGAGTTACGCCTCGACTTAGGGTTTGGGTTACACCTAGGGTTAGGGTTGAGGAAACCACAAAACCTGGAGCTCTGGGGACACTGGCCATGCGAAAGGCAGACCAAGTTGAGAATGGCACAGGCCAAGGCTTGCTTCCTATTCTTCTTTCTCGTTTTAAGTCACCACGGCCCAAAGCCCGATTTCCAGCTCCACCTAGGCTTAGGTTTAGTTTTACGCCTAGGGTTAGGGTTAGGGTTACGCCTAGGGTTAGGGTTGAGGAATCCACCAAGGCAGGAGCTCCAGGGACACTTGCCATGTGAAAGGCATGCCAAGTTGAGCACGACACAGCCAAAACCTTGCTCGCTCTGCTTCTTTCAGCTCGGAACTCGCCACAGCCCAATTCCCGATTTCTGGCTCGAACTAGGGTTAGGGTTCGGGTTATGCCTCAGGTTAGGGTTGAGAAAACCACAAAGCCAGGAGCTCCAGGGACACTGACCATGCGACAGGCATGCCAAGATGAGCGCATCTTTGGCCGAACCTTGCTCCCTCGTCTTCTTTCTGCTTGGAACTCACCAAAGCCCAAAGCCCGATTTCCAGCTCCACCTAGGCTTAGGTTTACTCTTACGCCTAGGGTTAGGGTTAGGGTTATGCCTAGGGTTAGGGTTGAGGAATCCACAAAGGCAGGAGCTCCAGGGACACTTGCAATGTGAAAGGCATGCCAAGTTGAGCACGACACAGCCAAAACCTTGCTCCCTCTGCTTCTTTCAGCTCGGAACTCGCCACAGCCCAATTCCCGATTTCTGGCTCGAACTAGGGTTAGGTTTCGGGTTATGCCTCAGGTTAGGGTTGAGAAAACCACAAAGCCAGGAGCTCCAGGGACACTGGCCATGCGAAAGGCAGGACAAGTTGAGCGCAGTACAGGCCAAACCTTGCTCCCTCTGCTTCTTTCAGCTCGGAACTCGCCACAGCCCAAAGCCCGATTTCCAGCTCCACCTAGGCTTAGGTTTACTCTTACGCCTAGGGTTAGGGTTAGGGTTACGCCTAGGGTTAGGGTTGAGGAATCCACAAAGGCAGGAGCTCCAGGGACACTGACCATGTGAAAGGCAGGACAAGTTGAGCACGGCACAGCCCAAACCTTGCTCCCTCGTCTTCTTTCTGCTTGGAACTCACCAAAGCCCAATGCCCGATTTCTGGCTTAAATTAGGGTTAGGTTTTGGGTTACGCCTAGGGTTAGGGTTGAGGAAACAACAAAGCCAGGAGCTCCCAGCACACTGACCATGTGAAAGGCAGGACAAGTTGAGCACGACACAGCCCAAACCTTGCTCCCTCTAATTCTTCTTTCTGCTTGGAAGGCACCACAGCCCAAAGCCCGATTTCCAGCGCAATCTTAGGGTTAGAGTTCCGCCTCGACTTAGGGTTTGGGTTACACCTAGGGTTAGGGTTGAGGAAACCACAAAACCAGGAGCTCCGGGGACACTGGCCATGCGAAAGGCAGACCAAGTTGAGAATGGCACAGGCCAAGGCTTGCTCCCTATTCTTCTTTCTCGTTTTAAGTCACCACGGCCCAAAGCCTGATTTCCAGCTCCACCTAGGCTTAGGTTTAGTTTTACGCCTAGGGTTAGGGTTAGGGTTACGCCTAGGGTTAGGGTTGGGGAATCCACCAAGGCAGGAGCTCCAGGGACACTTGCCATGCGAAAGGCATGCCAAGTTGAGCACAACACAGCCAAAACCTTGCTCCCTCTGCTTCTTTCAGCTCGGAACTCGCCACAGCCCAATTCCCGATTTCTGGCTCGAACTAGGGTTAGGGTTCGGTTTATGCCTCGGGTTAGGGTTGAAAAAACCACAAAGCCAGGAGCTCCAGGGACACTGGCCATGCGACAGGTATGCCAAGATGAGCGCAGTACAGGCCAAACCTTGCTCGCTCTTCTTCTTTCTGCTTGGAACTCACCAAAGCCCAATGTCCGATTCCTGGTTAAAAAGCGGGTTAGGTTTAGGGTTATGCCTAGGGTTAGGGTTGAGGAAACAACAAAGCCAGGAGCTCCCGGCACACTGACCATGTGAAAGGCAGGACAAGTTGAGTACGGCAAAGCCCAAACCTTGCTCGCTCTTCTTCTTTCTGCTTGGAACTCACCATAGTCCAAAGCCCGATTTCCAGCTCCACCTAGGCTTAGGTTTAGTTTTACGCCTAGGGTTAGGGTTAGGGTTACGCCTAGGGTTAGGGTTGAGGAATCCACAAAGGCAGGAGCTCCAGGGACACTTGCAATGTGAAAGGCATGCCAAGTTGAGCACGACACAGCCAAAACCTTGCTCGCTCTGCTTCTTTCAGCTCGGAACTCGCCACAGCCCAATGCCCGATTTCTGGCTCGAACTAGGGTTAGGGTTCGAGTTATGCCTCAGGTTAGGGTTGCGAAAACCACAAAGCCAGGAGCTCCAGGGACACTGGCCATGCGACAGGTATGCCAAGATGAGCGCAGTACAGGCCAAACCTTGCTCGCTCTTCTTCTTTCTGCTTGGAACTCACCAAAGCCCAATGTCCGATTCCTGGTTAAAAATAGGGTTAGGTTTAGGGTTATGCCTAGGGTTAGGGTTGAGGAAACAACAAAGCCAGGAGCTGCCGGCACACTGACCATGTGAAAGGCAGGAGAAGTTGAGTACGGCAAAGCCCAAACCTTGCTCGCTCTTCTTCTTTCTGCTTGGAACTCACCATAGTCCAAAGCCCGATTTCCAGCTCCACCTAGGCTTAGGTTTAGTTTTACGCCTAGGGTTAGGGTTAGGGTTACGCCTAGGGTTAGGGTTGAGGAATCCACAAAGGCAGGAGCTCCAGGGACACAGGCCATGTGAAAGGCATGCCAAGTTGAGCACGACACAGCCAAAACCTTGCTCCCTCTGCTTCTTTCAGCTCGGAACTCGCCACAGCCCAATTCCCGATTTCTGGCTCGAACTAGGGTTAGGGTTCGGTTTATGCCTCGGGTTAGGGTTGAAAAAACCACAAAGCCAGGAGCTCCAGGGACACTGGCCATGCGACAGGTATGCCAAGATGAGCACAGTACAGGCCAAACCTTGCTCGCTCTTCTTCTTTCTGCTTGGAACTCCCCAAAGCCCAATGTCCGATTCCTGGTTAAAAATAGGGTTAGGTTTAGGGTTATGCCTAGGGTTAGGGTTGAGGAAACAACAAAGCCAGGAGCTCCCAGCACACTGACCATGTGAAAGGCAGGACAAGTTGAGCACGACACAGCCCAAACCTTGCTCCCTCTAATTCTTCTTTCTGCTTGGAAGGCACCACAGCCCAAAGCCCGACTTCCAGCGCAATCTTAGGGTTAGAGTTACGCCTCGACTTAGGGTTTGGGTTACGTCTAGGGTTAGGGTTGAGGAAACCACAAAACCAGGAGCTCTGGGGACACTGGCCATGCGAAAGGCAGACCAAGTTGAGAATGGCACAGGCCAAGGCTTGCTTCCTATTCTTCTTTCTCGTTTTAAGTCACCACGGCCCAAAGCCCGATTTCCAGCTCCACCTAGGCTTAGGTTTAGTTTTACGCCTAGGGTTAGTGTTAGGGTTACGCCTAGGGTTAGGGTTGAGGAATCCACCAAGGCAGGAGCTCCAGGGACACTTGCCATGCGAAAGGCATGCCAAGTTGAGCACGACACAGCCAAAACCTTGCTCGCTCTGCTTCTTTCAGCTCGGAACTCGCCACAGCCCAATTCCCGATTTCTGGCTCGAACTAGGGTTAGGGTTCGAGTTATGCCTCAGGTTAGAGTTGAGAAAACCACAAAGCCAGGAGCTCCAGGGACACTGGCCATGCGAAAGGCAGGACAAGTTGAGCGCAGTACAGGCCAAACCTTGCTCCCTCTGCTTCTTTCAGCTCGGAACTCACCACAGCCCAATTCCCGATTTCTGGCTCGAACTAGGTTTAGGGTTCGGTTTATGCCTCGGGTTAGGGTTGAAAAAACCACAAAGCCAGGAGCTCCAGGGACACTGGCCATGCGACAGGTATGCCAAGATGAGCGCAGTACAGGCCAAACCTTGCTCGCTCTTCTTCTTTCTGCTTGGAACTCCCCAAAGCCCAATGTCCGATTCCTGGTTAAAAATAGGGTTAGGTTTAGGGTTATGCCTAGGGTTAGGGTTGAGGAAACAACAAAGCCAGGAGCTGCCGGCACACTGACCATGTGAAAGGCAGGAGAAGTTGAGTACGGCAAAGCCCAAACCTTGCTCGCTCTTCTTCTTTCTGCTTGGAACTCACCATAGTCCAAAGCCCGATTTCCAGCTCCACCTAGGCTTAGGTTTAGTTTTACGCCTAGGGTTAGGGTTAGGGTTACGCCTAGGGTTAGGGTTGAGGAATCCACCAAGGCAGGAGCTCCAGGGACACTTGCCATGCGAAAGGCATGCCAAGTTGAGCACGACACAGCCAAAACCTTGCTCCCTCTGCTTCTTTCAGCTCGGAACTCGCCACAGCCCAATTCCCGATTTCTGGCTCGAACTAGGGTTAGGGTTCGGTTTATGCCTCGGGTTAGGGTTGAAAAAACCACAAAGGCAGGAGCTCCAGAGACACTGGCCATGCGACAGGTATGCCAAGATTAGCGCAGTACAGGCCAAACCTTGCTCGCTCTTCTTCTTTCTGCTTGGAACTCACCAAAGCCCAATGTCCGATTCCTGGTTAAAAATAGGGTTAGGTTTAGGGTTATGCCTAGGGTTAGGGTTGAGGAAACAACAAAGCCAGGAGCTGCCGGCACACTGACCATGTGAAAGGCAGGACAAGTTGAGTACGGCAAAGCCCAAACCTTGCTCGCTCTTCTTCTTTCTGCTTGGAACTCACCATAGTCCAAAGCCCGATTTCCAGCTCCACCTAGGCTTAGGTTTAGTTTTACGCCTAGGGTTAGGGTTAGGGTTACGCCTAGGGTTAGGGTTGAGGAATCCACCAAGGCAGGAGCTCCAGGGACACTTGCCATGTGAAAGGCATGCCAAGTTGAGCACGACACAGCCAAAACCTTGCTCCCTCTGCTTCTTTCAGCTCGGAACTCGGCACAGCCCAGTTCCCGATTTCTGGCTCGAACTAGGGTTAGGGTTCGGGTTATGCCTCGGGTTAGGGTTGAGAAAACCACAAAGCCAGGAGCTCCAGGGACACTGGCCATGCGACAGGTATGCCAAGATGAGCGCAGTACAGGCCAAACCTTGCTCCCTCTTCTTCTTTCTGCTTGGAACTCCCCAAAGCCCAATGTCCGATTCCTGGTTAAAAATAGGGTTAGGTTTAGGGTTATGCCTAGGGTTAGGGTTGAGGAAACAACAAAGCCAGGAGCTCCCGGCACACTGACCATGTGAAAGGCAGGAGAAGTTGAGTACGGCAAAGCCCAAACCTTGCTCGCTCTTCTTCTTTCTGCTTGGAACTCACCATAGTCCAAAGCCCGATTTCCAGCTCCACCTAGGCTTAGGTTTAGTTTTACGCCTAGGGTTAGGGTTAGGGTTACGCCTAGGGTTAGGGTTGAGGAATCCACAAAGGCAGGAGCTCCAGGGACACTTGCCATGCGAAAGGCATGCCAAGTTGAGCGCAACACAGCCAAAACCTTGCTCGCTCTGCTTCTTTCAGCTCGGAACTCGCCACAGCCCAATGCCTGATTTCTGGCTTAAATTAGGGTTAGGTTTTGGGTTACGCCTAGGGTTAGGGTTGAGGAAACAACAAAGCCAGGAGCTCCCAGCACACTGACCATGTGAAAGGCAGGACAAGTTGAGCACGACACAGCCCAAACCTTGCTCCCTCTAATTCTTCTTTCTGCTTGGAAGGCACCACAGCCCAAAGCCCGATTTCCAGCGCAATCTTAGGGTTAGAGTTACGCCTCGACTTAGGGTTTGGGTTACACCTAGGGTTAGGGTTGAGGAAACCACAAAACCTGGAGCTCTGGGGACACTGGCCATGCGAAAGGCAGACCAAGTTGAGAATGGCACAGGCCAAGGCTTGCTTCCTATTCTTCTTTCTCGTTTTAAGTCACCACGGCCCAAAGCCCGATTTCCAGCTCCACCTAGGCTTAGGTTTAGTTTTACGCCTAGGGTTAGGGTTAGGGTTACGCCTAGGGTTAGGGTTGAGGAATCCACCAAGGCAGGAGCTCCAGGGACACTTGCCATGTGAAAGGCATGCCAAGTTGAGCACGACACAGCCAAAACCTTGCTCGCTCTGCTTCTTTCAGCTCGGAACTCGCCACAGCCCAATTCCCGATTTCTGGCTCGAACTAGGGTTAGGGTTCGGGTTATGCCTCAGGTTAGGGTTGAGAAAACCACAAAGCCAGGAGCTCCAGGGACACTGACCATGCGACAGGCATGCCAAGATGAGCGCATCTTTGGCCGAACCTTGCTCCCTCGTCTTCTTTCTGCTTGGAACTCACCAAAGCCCAAAGCCCGATTTCCAGCTCCACCTAGGCTTAGGTTTACTCTTACGCCTAGGGTTAGGGTTAGGGTTATGCCTAGGGTTAGGGTTGAGGAATCCACAAAGGCAGGAGCTCCAGGGACACTGACCATGTGAAAGGCAGGACAAGTTGAGCACGGCACAGCCCAAACCTTGCTCCCTCATCTTCTTTCTGCTTGGAACTCACCAAAGCCCAATGCCCGATTTCTGGCTTAAATTAGGGTTAGGTTTTGGGTTACGCCTAGGGTTAGGGTTGAGGAAACAACAAAGCCAGGAGCTCCCAGCACACTGACCATGTGAAAGGCAGGACAAGTTGAGCACGACACAGCCCAAACCTTGCTCCCTCTAATTCTTCTTTCTGCTTGGAAGGCACCACAGCCCAAAGCCCGATTTCCAGCGCAATCTTAGGGTTAGAGTTCCGCCTCGACTTAGGGTTAGGGTTACGCCTAGGGTTAGGGTTGAGGAATCCACAAAGGCAGGAGCTCCAGGGACACTTGCCATGTGAAAGGCATGCCAAGTTGAGCACGACACAGCCAAAACCTTGCTCCCTCTGCTTCTTTCAGCTCGGAAATCGCCACAGCCCAATGCCCGATTTCTGGCTCGAACTAGGGTTAGGGGTCGGTTTATGCCTCGGGTTAGGGTTGAAAAAACCACAAAGCCAGGAGCTCCAGGGACACTGGCCATGCGACAGGTATGCCAAGATGAGCGCAGTACAGGCCAAACCTTGCTCGCTCTTCTTCTTTCTGCTTGGAACTCACCAAAGCCCAATGTCCGATTCCTGGTTAAAAATAGGGTTAGGTTTAGGGTTATGCCTAGGGTTAGGGTTGAGGAAACAACAAAGCCAGGAGCTGCCGGCACACTGACCATGTGAAAGGCAGGACAAGTTGAGTACGGCAAAGCCCAAACCTTGCTCGCTCTTCTTCTTTCTGCTTGGAACTCACCATAGTCCAAAGCCCGATTTCCAGCTCCACCTAGGCTTAGGTTTAGTTTTACGCCTAGGGTTAGGGTTAGGGTTACGCCTAGGGTTAGGGTTGAGGAATCCACCAAGGCAGGAGCTCCAGGGACACAGGCCATGTGAAAGGCATGCCAAGTTGAGCACGACACAGCCAAAACCTTGCTCCCTCTGCTTCTTTCAGCTCGGAACTCGCCACAGCCCAATTCCCGATTTCTGGCTCGAACTAGGGTTAGGGTTCGGTTTATGCCTCGGGTTAGGGTTGAAAAAACCACAAAGCCAGGAGCTCCAGGGACACTGGCCATGCGACAGGTATGCCAAGATGAGCACAGTACAGGCCAAACCTTGCTCGCTCTTCTTCTTTCTGCTTGGAACTCCCCAAAGCCCAATGTCCGATTCCTGGTTAAAAATAGGGTTAGGTTTAGGGTTATGCCTAGGGTTAGGGTTGAGGAAACAACAAAGCCAGGAGCTCCCAGCACACTGACCATGTGAAAGGCAGGACAAGTTGAGCACGACACAGCCCAAACCTTGCTCCCTCTAATTCTTCTTTCTGCTTGGAAGGCACCACAGCCCAAAGCCCGATTTCCAGCGCAATCTTAGGGTTAGAGTTACGCCTCGACTTAGGGTTTGGGTTACACCTAGGGTTAGGGTTGAGGAAACCACAAAACCAGGAGCTCTGGGGACACTGGCCATGCGAAAGGCAGACCAAGTTGAGAATGGCACAGGCCAAGGCTTGCTCCCTATTCTTCTTTCTCGTTTTAAGTCACCACGGCCCAAAGCCCGATTTCCAGCTCCACCTAGGCTTAGGTTTACTCTTACGCCGAGGGTTAGGGTTCGGGTTACACCTAGGGTTAGGGTTGGGGAATCCACCAAGGCAGGAGCTCCAGGGACACTTGCCATGCGAAAGGCATGCCAAGTTGAGCACAACACAGCCAAAACCTTGCTCCCTCTGCTTCTTTCAGCTCGGAACTCGCCACAGCCCAATGCCCGATTTCTGGCTCGAACTAGGGTTAGGGTTCGGTTTATGCCTCGGGTTAGGGTTGAAAAAACCACAAAGCCAGGAGCTCCAGGGACACTGGCCATGCGACAGGTATGCCAAGATGAGCGCAGTACAGGCCAAACCTTGCTCGCTCTTCTTCTTTCTGCTTGGAACTCACCAAAGCCCAATGTCCGATTCCTGGTTAAAAAGCGGGTTAGGTTTAGGGTTATGCCTAGGGTTAGGGTTGAGGAAACAACAAAGCCAGGAGCTCCCGGCACACTGACCATGTGAAAGGCAGGACAAGTTGAGTACGGCAAAGCCCAAACCTTGCTCGCTCTTCTTCTTTCTGCTTGGAACTCACCATAGTCCAAAGCCCGATTTCCAGCTCCACCTAGGCTTAGGTTTAGTTTTACGCCTAGGGTTAGGGTTAGGGTTACGCCTAGGGTTAGGGTTGAGGAATCCACAAAGGCAGGAGCTCCAGGGACACTTGCAATGTGAAAGGCATGCCAAGTTGAGCACGACACAGCCAAAACCTTGCTCGCTCTTCTTCTTTCTGCTTTTAAGTCGCCACAGCCCAAAATGCGATTTCCATCTCCGTCTAGTGTTAGGTTTGCACCCAGGGTTCGGTTTAGGGTTATGCCTGGGGTTAGGGTTGAGGAAACCACAATGCCAGGATCTCCAGAGTCACCTGAGCATGCGAAAGGCTGGCCAAGGTGGGCACAGCAAAGGCCAAGCCTTGCTCCTTCTTCTTTTTTCTTGGAATTCACCATAGCCTGATTTCCGGCTCCGCCTAGGGTCAGGGTTACGCCTAGGGTTCGCGTTATGCCTAGGGTTAGGGTTGACAAAACCACAAAGCCAGGAGCTCCAGGGACACTGACCATGCGGAAGGAAGGCCTAGGTGAGGGCAGCACAGCCCAAACCTTACTCCCTCTTCTTCTTCTTTCTGCTTGGAACTCGCCACAGCCCAATGCCTGATTTCTGGCTCAAATTAGGGTTAGGCTTCGGGTTACGCCTAGGGTTAGGGATGAGAAAACCAAAAAGCCAGGAGCTCCAGAGACACTGACCATGTGAAATGCATGCCAAGTTGAGCACGGCACAGCCAAAACCTTGCTCCCTCGTCCTCTTTCTGCTTGGAACTCACCATAGTCCAAAGCCCGATTTCCAGCTCCACCTAGGCTTAGGTTTAGTTTTACGCCTAGGGTTCGGGTTAGGGTTACGCCTAGGGTTAGGGTTGAGGAATCCACCAAGGCAGGAGCTCCAGGGACACAGGCCATGTGAAAGGCAGGACAAGTTGAGCACGACACAGCCAAAACCTTGCTCCCTCTGCTTCTTTCAGCTCGGAACTCGCCACAGCCCAATGCCCGATTTCTGGCTCGAACTAGGGTTAGGGTTCGGTTTATGCCTCGGGTTAGGGTTGAAAAAACCACAAAGCCAGGAGCTCCAGGGACACTGGCCATGCGACAGGTATGCCAAGATGAGCGCAGTACAGGCCAAACCTTGCTCGCTCTTCTTCTTTCTGCTTGGAACTCACCAAAGCCCAATGTCCGATTCCTGGTTAAAAAGCGGGTTAGGTTTAGGGTTATGCCTAGGGTTAGGGTTGAGGAAACAACAAAGCCAGGAGCTCCCGGCACACTGACCATGTGAAAGGCAGGACAAGTTGAGTACGGCAAAGCCCAAACCTTGCTCGCTCTTCTTCTTTCTGCTTGGAACTCACCATAGTCCAAAGCCCGATTTCCAGCTCCACCTAGGCTTAGGTTTAGTTTTACACCTAGGATTAGGGTTAGGGTTACGCCTAGGGTTAGGGTTGAGGAATCCACAAAGGCAGGAGCTCCAGGGACACTTGCCATGCGAAAGGCAGGACAAGTTGAGCACAACACAGCCAAAACCTTGCTCGCTCTGCTTCTTTCAGCTCGGAACTCGCCACATCCCAATTCCCGATTTCTGGCTCGAACTAGGGTTAGGGTTCGAGTTATGCCTCAGGTTAGGGTTGAGAAAACCACAAAGCCAGGAGCTCCAGGGACACTGGCCATGCGAAAGGCAGGACAAGTTGAGCGCAGTACAGGCCAAACCTTGCTCCCTCTGCTTCTTTCAGCTCGGAACTCGCCACAGCCCAAAGCCCGATTTCCAGCTCCACCTAGGCTTAGGTTTACTCTTATGCCTAGGGTTCGGGTTAGGGTTATGCCTAGGGTTAGGGTTGAGGAATCCACAAAGGCAGGAGCTCCAGGGACACTGACCATGTGAAAGGCAGGACAAGTTGAGCACGGCACAGCCCAAACCTTGCTCCCTCGTCTTCTTTCTGCTTGGAACTCACCAAAGCCCAATGCCCGATTTCTGGCTTAAATTAGGGTTAGGTTTTGGGTTATGCCTAGGGTTAGGGTTGAGGAAACAACAAAGCCAGGAGCTCCCAGCACACTGACCATGTGAAAGGCAGGACAAGTTGAGCACGACACAGCCCAAACCTTGCTCCCTCTAATTCTTCTTTCTGCTTGGAAGGCACCACAGCCCAAAGCCCGATTTCCAGCGCAATCTTAGGGTTAGAGTTCCGCCTCGACTTAGGGTTTGGGTTACACCTAGGGTTAGGGTTGAGGAAACCACAAAACCAGGAGCTCCGGGGACACTGGCCATGCGAAAGGCAGACCAAGTTGAGAATGGCACAGGCCAAGGCTTGCTCCCTATTCTTCTTTCTCGTTTTAAGTCACCACGGCCCAAAGCCCGATTTCCAGCTCCACCTAGGCTTAGGTTTAGTTTTACGCCTAGGGTTAGGGTTCGGGTTACACCTAGGGTTAGGGTTGAGGAATCCACCAAGGCAGGAGCTCCAGGGACACTTGCCATGCGAAAGGCATGCCAAGTTGAGCACGACACAGCCAAAACCTTGCTCCCTCTGCTTCTTTCAGCTCGGAACTCGCCACAGCCCAATTCCCGATTTCTGGCTCGAACTAGGGTTAGGGTTCGGTTTATGCCTCGGGTTAGGGTTGAAAAAACCACAAAGCCAGGAGCTCCAGGGACACTGGCCATGCGACAGGTATGCCAAGATGAGCGCAGTACAGGCCAAACCTTGCTCGCTCTTCTTCTTTCTGCTTGGAACTCACCAAAGCCCAATGTCCGATTCCTGGTTAAAAATAGGGTTAGGTTTAGGGTTATGCCTAGGGTTAGGGTTGAGGAAACAACAAAGCCAGGAGCTCCCGGCACACTGACCATGTGAAAGGCAGGACAAGTTGAGTACCGCAAAGCCCAAACCATGCTCGCTCTTCTTCTTTCTGCTTGGAACTCACCATAGTCCAAAGCCCGATTTCCAGCTCCACCTAGGCTTAGGTTTAGTTTTACGCCTAGGGTTAGGGTTAGGGTTACGCCTAGGGTTAGGGTTGAGGAATCCACAAAGGCAGGAGCTCCAGGGGCACTTGCAATGTGAAAGGCATGCCAAGTTGAGCACGACACAGCCAAAACCTTGCTCGCTCTGCTTCTTTCAGCTCGGAACTCGCCACAGCCCAATTCCCGATTTCTGGCTCGAACTAGGGTTAGGGTTCGGTTTATGCCTCGGGTTAGGGTTGAAAAAACCACAAAGCCAGGAGCTCCAGGGACACTGGCCATGCGACAGGTATGCCAAGATGAGCACAGTACAGGCCAAACCTTGCTCGCTCTTCTTCTTTCTGCTTGGAACTCCCCAGAGCCCAATGTCCGATTCCTGGTTAAAAATAGGGTTAGGTTTAGGGTTATGCCTAGGGTTAGGGTTGAGGAAACAACAAAGCCAGGAGCTCCCGGCACACTGACCATGTGAAAGGCAGGAGAAGTTGAGTACGGCAAAGCCCAAACCTTGCTCGCTCTTCTTCTTTCTGCTTGGAACTCACCATAGTCCAAAGCCCGATTTCCAGCTCCACCTAGGCTTAGGTTTAGTTTTACGCCTAGGGTTAGGGTTAGGGTTACGCCTAGGGTTAGGGTTGAGGAATCCACAAAGGCAGGAGCTCCAGGGACACTTGCCATGCGAAAGGCATGCCAAGTTGAGCACGACACAGCCAAAACCTTGCTCCCTCTGCTTCTTTCAGCTCGGAACTCGCCACAGCCCAATTCCCGATTTCTGGCTCGAACTAGGGTTAGGGTTCGGGTTATGCCTCAGGTTAGGGTTGAGAAAACCACAAAGCCAGGAGCTCCAGGGACACTGGCCATGCGAAAGGCAGGACAAGTTGAGCGCAGTACAGGCCAAACCTTGCTCCCTCTGCTTCTTTCAGCTCGGAACTCGCCACAGCCCAAAGCCCGATTTCCAGCTCCACCTAGGCTTAGGTTTACTCTTATGCCTAGGGTTAGGGTTAGGGTTATGCCTAGGGTTAGGGTTGAGGAATCCACAAAGGCAGGAGCTCCAGGGACACTGACCATGTGAAAGGCAGGACAAGTTGAGCACGGCACAGCCCAAACCTTGCTCCCTCGTCTTCTTTCTGCTTGGAACTCACCAAAGCCCAATGCCCGATTTCTGGCTTAAATTAGGGTTAGGTTTTGGGTTACGCCTAGGGTTAGGGTTGAGGAAACAACAAAGCCAGGAGCTCCCAGCACACTGACCATGTGAAAGGCAGGACAAGTTGAGCACGACACAGCCCAAACCTTGCTCCCTCTAATTCTTCTTTCTGCTTGGAAGGCACCACAGCCCAAAGCCCGATTTCCAGCGCAATCTTAGGGTTAGAGTTCCGCCTCGACTTAGGGTTTGGGTTACACCTAGGGTTAGGGTTGAGGAAACCACAAAACCAGGAGCTCCGGGGACACTGGCCATGCGAAAGGCAGACCAAGTTGAGAATGGCACAGGCCAAGGCTTGCTCCCTATTCTTCTTTCTCGTTTTAAGTCACCACGGCCCAAAGCCCGATTTCCAGCTCCACCTAGGCTTAGGTTTACTCTTACGCCGAGGGTTAGGGTTAGGGTTACGCCTAGGGTTAGGGTTGGGGAATCCACCAAGGCAGGAGCTCCAGGGACACTTGCCATGCGAAAGGCATGCCAAGTTGAGCACGACACAGCCAAAACCTTGCTCCCTCTGCTTCTTTCAGCTTGGAACTCGCCACAGCCCAATTCCCGATTTCTGGCTCGAACTAGGGTTAGGGTTCAGTTTATGCCTCGGGTTAGGGTTGAAAAAACCACAAAGCCAGGAGCTCCAGGGACACTGGCCATGCGACAGGTATGCCAAGATGAGCACAGTACAGGCCAAACCTTGCTCGCTCTTCTTCTTTCTGCTTGGAACTCCCCAAAGCCCAATGTCCGATTCCTGGTTAAAAATAGGGTTAGGTTTAGGGTTATGCCTAGGGTTAGGGTTGAGGAAACAACAAAGCCAGGAGCTCCCGGCACACTGACCATGTGAAAGGCAGGACAAGTTGAGTACGGCAAAGCCCAAACCTTGCTCGCTCTTCTTCTTTCTGCTTGGAACTCACCATAGTCCAAAGCCCGATTTCCAGCTCCACCTAGGCTTAGGTTTAGTTTTACGCCTAGGGTTAGGGTTGAGGAATCCACAAAGGCAGGAGCTCCAGGGACACTTGCAATGTGAAAGGCATGCCAAGTTGAGCACGACACAGCCAAAACCTTGCTCCCTCTGCTTCTTTCAGCTCGGAACTCGCCACAGCCCAATTCCCGATTTCTGGCTCGAACTAGGGTTAGGGTTCGGGTTATGCCTCAGGTTAGGGTTGAGAAAACCACAAAGCCAGGAGCTCCAGGGACACTGGCCATGCGAAAGGCAGGACAAGTTGAGCGCAGTACAGGCCAAACCTTGCTCCCTCTGCTTCTTTCAGCTCGGAACTCGCCACAGCCCAAAGCCCGATTTCCAGCTCCACCTAGGCTTAGGTTTACTCTTATGCCTAGGGTTAGGGTTAGGGTTATGCCTAGGGTTAGGGTTGAGGAATCCACAAAGGCAGGAGCTCCAGGGACACTGACCATGTGAAAGGCAGGACAAGTTGAGCACGGCACAGCCCAAACCTTGCTCCCTCGTCTTCTTTCTGCTTGGAACTCACCAAAGCCCAATGCCCGATTTCTGGCTTAAATTAGGGTTAGGTTTTGGGTTACGCCTAGGGTTAGGGTTGAGGAAACAACAAAGCCAGGAGCTCCCAGCACACTGACCATGTGAAAGGCAGGACAAGTTGAGCACAACACAGCCCAAACCTTGCTCCCTCTAATTCTTCTTTCTGCTTGGAAGGCACCACAGCCCAAAGCCCGATTTCCAGCGCAATCTTAGGGTTAGAGTTCCGCCTCGACTTAGGGTTTGGGTTACACCTAGGGTTAGGGTTGAGGAAACCACAAAACCAGGAGCTCCGGGGACACTGGCCATGCGAAAGGCAGACCAAGTTGAGAATGGCACAGGCCAAGGCTTGCTCCCTATTCTTCTTTCTCGTTTTAAGTCACCACGGCCCAAAGCCCGATTTCCAGCTCCACCTAGGCTTAGGTTTACTCTTACGCCGAGGGTTAGGGTTAGGGTTACGCCTAGGGTTAGGGTTGGGGAATCCACCAAGGCAGGAGCTCCAGGGACACTTGCCATGCGAAAGGCATGCCAAGTTGAGCACGACACAGCCAAAACCTTGCTCCCTCTGCTTCTTTCAGCTTGGAACTCGCCACAGCCCAATTCCCGATTTCTGGCTCGAACTAGGGTTAGGGTTCAGTTTATGCCTCGGGTTAGGGTTGAAAAAACCACAAAGCCAGGAGCTCCAGGGACACTGGCCATGCGACAGGTATGCCAAGATGAGCGCAGTACAGGCCAAACCTTGCTCGCTCTTCTTCTTTCTGCTTGGAACTCACCAAAGCCCAATGTCCGATTCCTGGTTAAAAATAGGGTTAGGTTTAGGGTTATGCCTAGGGTTAGGGTTGAGGAAACAACAAAGCCAGGAGCTCCCGGCACACTGACCATGTGAAAGGCAGGACAAGTTGAGTACGGCAAAGCCCAAACCTTGCTCGCTCTTCTTCTTTCTGCTTGGAACTCACCATAGTCCAAAGCCCGATTTCCAGCTCCACCTAGGCTTAGGTTTAGTTTTACGCCTAGGGTTAGGGTTAGGGTTACGCCTAGGGTTAGGGTTGAGGAATCCACAAAGGCAGGAGCTCCAGGGACACTTGCAATGTGAAAGGCATGCCAAGTTGAGCACGACACAGCCAAAACCTTGCTCGCTCTTCTTCTTTCTGCTTTTAAGTCGCCACAGCCCAAAATGCGATTTCCATCTCCGTCTAGTGTTAGGTTTGCACCCAGGGTTCGGTTTAGGGTTATGCCTGGGGTTAGGGTTGAGGAAACCACAATGCCAGGATCTCCGGAGTCACCTGAGCATGCGAAAGGCTGGCCAAGGTGGGCACAGCAAAGGCCAAGCCTTGCTCCTTCTTCTTTTTTCTTGGAATTCACCATAGCCTGATTTCCGGCTCCGCCTAGGGTCAGGGTTACGCCTAGGGTTCGCGTTATGCCTAGGGTTAGGGTTGACAAAACCACAAAGCCAGGAGCTCCAGGGACACTGACCATGCGGAAGGAAGGCCTAGGTGAGGGCAGCACAGCCCAAACCTTACTCCCTCTTCTTCTTCTTTCTGCTTGGAACTCGCCACAGCCCAATGCCTGATTTCTGGCTCAAATTAGGGTTAGGCTTCGGGTTACGCCTAGGGTTAGGGATGAGAAAACCAAAAAGCCAGGAGCTCCAGGGACACTGACCATGTGAAATGCATGCCAAGTTGAGCACGGCACAGCCAAAACCTTGCTCCCTCGTCCTCTTTCTGCTTGGAACTCACCATAGTCCAAAGCCCGATTTCCAGCTCCACCTAGGCTTAGGTTTAGTTTTACGCCTAGGGTTCGGGTTAGGGTTACGCCTAGGGTTAGGGTTGAGGAATCCACAAAGGCAGGAGCTCCAGGGACACAGGCCATGTGAAAGGCATGCCAAGTTGAGCACGACACAGCCAAAACCTTGCTCGCTCTGCTTCTTTCAGCTCGGAACTCGCCACAGCCCAATTCCCGATTTCTGGCTCGAACTAGGGTTAGGGTTCGGTTTATGCCTCGGGTTAGGGTTGAAAAAACCACAAAGCCAGGAGCTCCAGGGACACTGGCCATGCGACAGGTATGCCAAGATGAGCGCAGTACAGGCCAAACCTTGCTCGCTCTTCTTCTTTCTGCTTGGAACTCCCCAAAGCCCAATGTCCGATTCCTGGTTAAAAAGCGGGTTAGGTTTAGGGTTATGCCTAGGGTTAGGGTTGAGGAAACAACAAAGCCAGGAGCTCCCGGCACACTGACCATGTGAAAGGCAGGACAAGTTGAGTACGGCAAAGCCCAAACCTTGCTCGCTCTTCTTCTTTCTGCTTGGAACTCACCATAGTCCAAAGCCCGATTTCCAGCTCCACCTAGGCTTAGGTTTAGTTTTACGCCTAGGGTTAGGGTTAGGGTTACGCCTAGGGTTAGGGTTGAGGAATCCACAAAGGCAGGAGCTCCAGGGACACTTGCCATGCGAAAGGCAGGACAAGTTGAGCACAACACAGCCAAAACCTTGCTCGCTCTGCTTCTTTCAGCTCGGAACTCGCCACAGCCCAATGCCCGATTTCTGGCTCGAACTAGGGTTAGGGTTCGAGTTATGCCTCAGGTTAGGGTTGAGAAAACCACAAAGCCAGGAGCTCCAGGGACACTGGCCATGCGAAAGGCAGGACAAGTTGAGCGCAGTACAGGGCAAACCTTGCTCCCTCTGCTTCTTTCAGCTCGGAACTCACCACAGCCCAATTCCCGATTTCTGGCTCGAACTAGGGTTAGGGTTCGGTTTATGCCTCGGGTTAGGGTTGAAAAAACCACAAAGCCAGGAGCTCCAGGGACACTGGCCATGCGACAGGTATGCCAAGATGAGCGCAGTACAGGCCAAACCTTGCTCGCTCTTCTTCTTTCTGCTTGGAACTCACCAAAGCCCAATGTCCGATTCCTGGTTAAAAATAGGGTTAGGTTTAGGGTTATGCCTAGGGTTAGGGTTGAGGAAACAACAAAGCCAGGAGCTCCCGGCACACTGACCATGTGAAAGGCAGGACAAGTTGAGTACGGCAAAGCCCAAACCATGCTCGCTCTTCTTCTTTCTGCTTGGAACTCACCATAGTCCAAAGCCCGATTTCCAGCTCCACCTAGGCTTAGGTTTAGTTTTACGCCTAGGGTTAGGGTTAGGGTTACGCCTAGGGTTAGGGTTGAGGAATCCACAAAGGCAGGAGCTCCAGGGACACTTGCAATGTGAAAGGCATGCCAAGTTGAGCACGACACAGCCAAAACCTTGCTCGCTCTGCTTCTTTCAGCTCGGAACTCGCCACAGCCCAATTCCCGATTTCTGGCTCGAACTAGGGTTAGGGTTCGGTTTATGCCTCGGGTTAGGGTTGAAAAAACCACAAAGCCAGGAGCTCCAGGGACACTGGCCATGCGACAGGTATGCCAAGATGAGCACAGTACAGGCCAAACCTTGCTCGCTCTTCTTCTTTCTGCTTGGAACTCCCCAGAGCCCAATGTCCGATTCCTGGTTAAAAATAGGGTTAGGTTTAGGGTTATGCCTAGGGTTAGGGTTGAGGAAACAACAAAGCCAGGAGCTCCCGGCACACTGACCATGTGAAAGGCAGGAGAAGTTGAGTACGGCAAAGCCCAAACCTTGCTCGCTCTTCTTCTTTCTGCTTGGAACTCACCATAGTCCAAAGCCCGATTTCCAGCTCCACCTAGGCTTAGGTTTAGTTTTACGCCTAGGGTTAGGGTTGAGGAATCCACAAAGGCAGGAGCTCCAGGGACACTTGCAATGTGAAAGGCATGCCAAGTTGAGCACGACACAGCCAAAACCTTGCTCCCTCTGCTTCTTTCAGCTCGGAACTCGCCACAGCCCAATTCCCGATTTCTGGCTCGAACTAGGGTTAGGGTTCGGGTTATGCCTCAGGTTAGGGTTGAGAAAACCACAAAGCCAGGAGCTCCAGGGACACTGGCCATGCGAAAGGCAGGACAAGTTGAGCGCAGTACAGGCCAAACCTTGCTCCCTCTGCTTCTTTCAGCTCGGAACTCGCCACAGCCCAAAGCCCGATTTCCAGCTCCACCTAGGCTTAGGTTTACTCTTATGCCTAGGGTTAGGGTTAGGGTTATGCCTAGGGTTAGGGTTGAGGAATCCACAAAGGCAGGAGCTCCAGGGACACTGACCATGTGAAAGGCAGGACAAGTTGAGCACGGCACAGCCCAAACCTTGCTCCCTCGTCTTCTTTCTGCTTGGAACTCACCAAAGCCCAATGCCCGATTTCTGGCTTAAATTAGGGTTAGGTTTTGGGTTACGCCTAGGGTTAGGGTTGAGGAAACAACAAAGCCAGGAGCTCCCAGCACACTGACCATGTGAAAGGCAGGACAAGTTGAGCACGACACAGCCCAAACCTTGCTCCCTCTAATTCTTCTTTCTGCTTGGAAGGCACCACAGCCCAAAGCCCGATTTCCAGCGCAATCTTAGGGTTAGAGTTCCGCCTCGACTTAGGGTTTGGGTTACACCTAGGGTTAGGGTTGAGGAAACCACAAAACCAGGAGCTCCGGGGACACTGGCCATGCGAAAGGCAGACCAAGTTGAGAATGGCACAGGCCAAGGCTTGCTCCCTATTCTTCTTTCTCGTTTTAAGTCACCATGGCCCAAAGCCCGATTTCCAGCTCCACCTAGGCTTAGGTTTACTCTTACGCCGAGGGTTAGGGTTAGGGTTACGCCTAGGGTTAGGGTTGGGGAATCCACCAAGGCAGGAGCTCCAGGGACACTTGCCATGCGAAAGGCATGCCAAGTTGAGCACGACACAGCCAAAACCTTGCTCCCTCTGCTTCTTTCAGCTTGGAACTCGCCACAGCCCAATTCCCGATTTCTGGCTCGAACTAGGGTTAGGGTTCAGTTTATGCCTCGGGTTAGGGTTGAAAAAACCACAAAGCCAGGAGCTCCAGGGACACTGGCCATGCGACAGGTATGCCAAGATGAGCACAGTACAGGCCAAACCTTGCTCGCTCTTCTTCTTTCTGCTTGGAACTCCCCAAAGCCCAATGTCCGATTCCTGGTTAAAAATAGGGTTAGGTTTAGGGTTATGCCTAGGGTTAGGGTTGAGGAAACAACAAAGCCAGGAGCTCCCGGCACACTGACCATGTGAAAGGCAGGACAAGTTGAGTACGGCAAAGCCCAAACCTTGCTCGCTCTTCTTCTTTCTGCTTGGAACTCACCATAGTCCAAAGCCCGATTTCCAGCTCCACCTAGGCTTAGGTTTAGTTTTACGCCTAGGGTTAGGGTTGAGGAATCCACAAAGGCAGGAGCTCCAGGGACACTTGCAATGTGAAAGGCATGCCAAGTTGAGCACGACACAGCCAAAACCTTGCTCCCTCTGCTTCTTTCAGCTCGGAACTCGCCACAGCCCAATTCCCGATTTCTGGCTCGAACTAGGGTTAGGGTTCGGGTTATGCCTCAGGTTAGGGTTGAGAAAACCACAAAGCCAGGAGCTCCAGGGACACTGGCCATGCGAAAGGCAGGACAAGTTGAGCGCAGTACAGGCCAAACCTTGCTCCCTCTGCTTCTTTCAGCTCGGAACTCGCCACAGCCCAAAGCCCGATTTCCAGCTCCACCTAGGCTTAGGTTTACTCTTATGCCTAGGGTTAGGGTTAGGGTTATGCCTAGGGTTAGGGTTGAGGAATCCACAAAGGCAGGAGCTCCAGGGACACTGACCATGTGAAAGGCAGGACAAGTTGAGCACGGCACAGCCCAAACCTTGCTCCCTCGTCTTCTTTCTGCTTGGAACTCACCAAAGCCCAATGCCCGATTTCTGGCTTAAATTAGGGTTAGGTTTTGGGTTACGCCTAGGGTTAGGGTTGAGGAAACAACAAAGCCAGGAGCTCCCAGCACACTGACCATGTGAAAGGCAGGACAAGTTGAGCACGACACAGCCCAAACCTTGCTCCCTCTAATTCTTCTTTCTGCTTGGAAGGCACCACAGCCCAAAGCCCGATTTCCAGCGCAATCTTAGGGTTAGAGTTCCGCCTCGACTTAGGGTTTGGGTTACACCTAGGGTTAGGGTTGAGGAAACCACAAAACCAGGAGCTCCGGGGACACTGGCCATGCGAAAGGCAGACCAAGTTGAGAATGGCACAGGCCAAGGCTTGCTCCCTATTCTTCTTTCTCGTTTTAAGTCACCACGGCCCAAAGCCCGATTTCCAGCTCCACCTAGGCTTAGGTTTACTCTTACGCCGAGGGTTAGGGTTAGGGTTACGCCTAGGGTTAGGGTTGGGGAATCCACCAAGGCAGGAGCTCCAGGGACACTTGCCATGCGAAAGGCATGCCAAGTTGAGCACGACACAGCCAAAACCTTGCTCCCTCTGCTTCTTTCAGCTTGGAACTCGCCACAGCCCAATTCCCGATTTCTGGCTCGAACTAGGGTTAGGGTTCAGTTTATGCCTCGGGTTAGGGTTGAAAAAACCACAAAGCCAGGAGCTCCAGGGACACTGGCCATGCGACAGGTATGCCAAGATGAGCGCAGTACAGGCCAAACCTTGCTCGCTCTTCTTCTTTCTGCTTGGAACTCACCAAAGCCCAATGTCCGATTCCTGGTTAAAAATAGGGTTAGGTTTAGGGTTATGCCTAGGGTTAGGGTTGAGGAAACAACAAAGCCAGGAGCTCCCGGCACACTGACCATGTGAAAGGCAGGACAAGTTGAGTACGGCAAAGCCCAAACCTTGCTCGCTCTTCTTCTTTCTGCTTGGAACTCACCATAGTCCAAAGCCCGATTTCCAGCTCCACCTAGGCTTAGGTTTAGTTTTACGCCTAGGGTTAGGGTTAGGGTTACGCCTAGGGTTAGGGTTGAGGAATCCACAAAGGCAGGAGCTCCAGGGACACTTGCAATGTGAAAGGCATGCCAAGTTGAGCACGACACAGCCAAAACCTTGCTCGCTCTTCTTCTTTCTGCTTTTAAGTCGCCACAGCCCAAAATGCGATTTCCATCTCCGTCTAGTGTTAGGTTTGCACCCAGGGTTCGGTTTAGGGTTATGCCTGGGGTTAGGGTTGAGGAAACCACAATGCCAGGATCTCCGGAGTCACCTGAGCATGCGAAAGGCTGGCCAAGGTGGGCACAGCAAAGGCCAAGCCTTGCTCCTTCTTCTTTTTTCTTGGAATTCACCATAGCCTGATTTCCGGCTCCGCCTAGGGTCAGGGTTACGCCTAGGGTTCGCGTTATGCCTAGGGTTAGGGTTGACAAAACCACAAAGCCAGGAGCTCCAGGGACACTGACCATGCGGAAGGAAGGCCTAGGTGAGGGCAGCACAGCCCAAACCTTACTCCCTCTTCTTCTTCTTTCTGCTTGGAACTCGCCACAGCCCAATGCCTGATTTCTGGCTCAAATTAGGGTTAGGCTTCGGGTTACGCCTAGGGTTAGGGATGAGAAAACCAAAAAGCCAGGAGCTCCAGGGACACTGACCATGTGAAATGCATGCCAAGTTGAGCACGGCACAGCCAAAACCTTGCTCCCTCGTCCTCTTTCTGCTTGGAACTCACCATAGTCCAAAGCCCGATTTCCAGCTCCACCTAGGCTTAGGTTTAGTTTTACGCCTAGGGTTCGGGTTAGGGTTACGCCTAGGGTTAGGGTTGAGGAATCCACCAAGGCAGGAGCTCCAGGGACACAGGCCATGTGAAAGGCATGCCAAGTTGAGCACGACACAGCCAAAACCTTGCTCGCTCTGCTTCTTTCAGCTCGGAACTCGCCACAGCCCAATTCCCGATTTCTGGCTCGAACTAGGGTTAGGGTTCGGTTTATGCCTCGGGTTAGGGTTGAAAAAACCACAAAGCCAGGAGCTCCAGGGACACTGGCCATGCGACAGGTATGCCAAGATGAGCGCAGTACAGGCCAAACCTTGCTCGCTCTTCTTCTTTCTGCTTGGAACTCACCAAAGCCCAATGTCCGATTCCTGGTTAAAAAGCGGGTTAGGTTTAGGGTTATGCCTAGGGTTAGGGTTGAGGAAACAACAAAGCCAGGAGCTCCCGGCACACTGACCATGTGAAAGGCAGGACAAGTTGAGTACGGCAAAGCCCAAACCTTGCTCGCTCTTCTTCTTTCTGCTTGGAACTCACCATAGTCCAAAGCCCGATTTCCAGCTCCACCTAGGCTTAGGTTTAGTTTTACGCCTAGGGTTAGGGTTAGGGTTACGCCTAGGGTTAGGGTTGAGGAATCCACAAAGGCAGGAGCTCCAGGGACACTTGCCATGCGAAAGGCAGGACAAGTTGAGCACAACACAGCCAAAACCTTGCTCGCTCTGCTTCTTTCAGCTCGGAACTCGCCACATCCCAATTCCCGATTTCTGGCTCGAACTAGGGTTAGGGTTCGAGTTATGCCTCAGGTTAGGGTTGAGAAAACCACAAAGCCAGGAGCTCCAGGGACACTGGCCATGCGAAAGGCAGGACAAGTTGAGCGCAGTACAGGCCAAACCTTGCTCCCTCTGCTTCTTTCAGCTCGGAACTCACCACAGCCCAATTCCCGATTTCTGGCTCGAACTAGGGTTAGGGTTCGGTTTATGCCTCGGGTTAGGGTTGAAAAAACCACAAAGCCAGGAGCTCCAGGGACACTGGCCATGCGACAGGTATGCCAAGATGAGCGCAGTACAGGCCAAACCTTGCTCGCTCTTCTTCTTTCTGCTTGGAACTCACCAAAGCCCAATGTCCGATTCCTGGTTAAAAATAGGGTTAGGTTTAGGGTTATGCCTAGGGTTAAGGTTGAGGAAACAACAAAGCCAGGAGCTCCCGGCACACTGACCATGCGAAAGGCAGGAGAAGTTGAGTACGGCAAAGCCCAAACCTTGCTCGCTCTTCTTCTTTCTGCTTGGAACTCACCATAGTCCAAAGCCCGATTTCCAGCTCCACCTAGGCTTAGGTTTAGTTTTACGCCTAGGGTTAGGGTTAGGGTTACGCCTAGGGTTAGGGTTGAGGAATCCACAAAGGCAGGAGCTCCAGGGACACTTGCAATGTGAAAGGCATGCCAAGTTGAGCACGACACAGCCAAAACCTTGCTCCCTCTGCTTCTTTCAGCTCGGAACTCGCCACAGCCCAATTCCCGATTTCTGGCTCGAACTAGGGTTAGGGTTCGGGTTATGCCTCAGGTTAGGGTTGAGAAAACCACAAAGCCAGGAGCTCCAGGGACACTGGCCATGCGACAGGCATGCCAAGATGAGCGCAGTACAGGCCAAACCTTGCTCCCTCTGCTTCTTTCAGCTCGGAACTCGCCACAGCCCAAAGCCCGATTTCCAGCTCCACCTAGGCTTAGGTTTACTCTTATGCCTAGGGTTCGGGTTAGGGTTATGCCTAGGGTTAGGGTTGAGGAATCCACAAAGGCAGGAGCTCCAGGGACACTGACCATGTGAAAGGCAGGACAAGTTGAGCACGGCACAGCCCAAACCTTGCTCCCTCGTCTTCTTTCTGCTTGGAACTCACCAAAGCCCAATGCCCGATTTCTGGCTTAAATTAGGGTTAGGTTTTGGGTTACGCCTAGGGTTAGGGTTGAGGAAACAACAAAGCCAGGAGCTCCCAGCACACTGACCATGTGAAAGGCAGGACAAGTTGAGCACGACACAGCCCAAACCTTGCTCCCTCTAATTCTTCTTTCTGCTTGGAAGGCACCACAGCCCAAAGCCCGATTTCCAGCGCAATCTTAGGGTTAGAGTTCCGCCTCGACTTAGGGTTTGGGTTACACCTAGGGTTAGGGTTGAGGAAACCACAAAACCAGGAGCTCCGGGGACACTGGCCATGCGAAAGGCAGACCAAGTTGAGAATGGCACAGGCCAAGGCTTGCTCCCTATTCTTCTTTCTCGTTTTAAGTCACCACGGCCCAAAGCCCGATTTCCAGCTCCACCTAGGCTTAGGTTTAGTTTTACGCCTAGGGTTAGGGTTCGGGTTACACCTAGGGTTAGGGTTGAGGAATCCACCAAGGCAGGAGCTCCAGGGACACTTGCCATGCGAAAGGCATGCCAAGTTGAGCACGACACAGCCAAAACCTTGCTCCCTCTGCTTCTTTCAGCTCGGAACTCGCCACAGCCCAATTCCCGATTTCTGGCTCGAACTAGGGTTAGGGTTCGGTTTATGCCTCGGGTTAGGGTTGAAAAAACCACAAAGCCAGGAGCTCCAGGGACACTGGCCATGCGACAGGTATGCCAAGATGAGCGCAGTACAGGCCAAACCTTGCTCGCTCTTCTTCTTTCTGCTTGGAACTCACCAAAGCCCAATGTCCGATTCCTGGTTAAAAATAGGGTTAGGTTTAGGGTTATGCCTAGGGTTAGGGTTGAGGAAACAACAAAGCCAGGAGCTCCCGGCACACTGACCATGTGAAAGGCAGGACAAGTTGAGTACCGCAAAGCCCAAACCATGCTCGCTCTTCTTCTTTCTGCTTGGAACTCACCATAGTCCAAAGCCCGATTTCCAGCTCCACCTAGGCTTAGGTTTAGTTTTACGCCTAGGGTTAGGGTTAGGGTTACGCCTAGGGTTAGGGTTGAGGAATCCACAAAGGCAGGAGCTCCAGGGGCACTTGCAATGTGAAAGGCATGCCAAGTTGAGCACGACACAGCCAAAACCTTGCTCGCTCTGCTTCTTTCAGCTCGGAACTCGCCACAGCCCAATTCCCGATTTCTGGCTCGAACTAGGGTTAGGGTTCGGTTTATGCCTCGGGTTAGGGTTGAAAAAACCACAAAGCCAGGAGCTCCAGGGACACTGGCCATGCGACAGGTATGCCAAGATGAGCGCAGTACAGGCCAAACCTTGCTCGCTCTTCTTCTTTCTGCTTGGAACTCCCCAGAGCCCAATGTCCGATTCCTGGTTAAAAATAGGGTTAGGTTTAGGGTTATGCCTAGGGTTAGGGTTGAGGAAACAACAAAGCCAGGAGCTCCCGGCACACTGACCATGTGAAAGGCAGGACAAGTTGAGTACGGCAAAGCCCAAACCTTGCTCGCTCTTCTTCTTTCTGCTTGGAACTCACCATAGTCCAAAGCCCGATTTCCAGCTCCACCTAGGCTTAGGTTTAGTTTTACGCCTAGGGTTAGGGTTGAGGAATCCACAAAGGCAGGAGCTCCAGGGACACTTGCAATGTGAAAGGCATGCCAAGTTGAGCACGACACAGCCAAAACCTTGCTCCCTCTGCTTCTTTCAGCTCGGAACTCGCCACAGCCCAATTCCCGATTTCTGGCTCGAACTAGGGTTAGGGTTCGGGTTATGCCTCAGGTTAGGGTTGAGAAAACCACAAAGCCAGGAGCTCCAGGGACACTGGCCATGCGAAAGGCAGGACAAGTTGAGCGCAGTACAGGCCAAACCTTGCTCCCTCTGCTTCTTTCAGCTCGGAACTCGCCACAGCCCAAAGCCCGATTTCCAGCTCCACCTAGGCTTAGGTTTACTCTTATGCCTAGGGTTAGGGTTAGGGTTATGCCTAGGGTTAGGGTTGAGGAATCCACAAAGGCAGGAGCTCCAGGGACACTGACCATGTGAAAGGCAGGACAAGTTGAGCACGGCACAGCCCAAACCTTGCTCCCTCGTCTTCTTTCTGCTTGGAACTCACCAAAGCCCAATGCCCGATTTCTGGCTTAAATTAGGGTTAGGTTTTGGGTTACGCCTAGGGTTAGGGTTGAGGAAACAACAAAGCCAGGAGCTCCCAGCACACTGACCATGTGAAAGGCAGGACAAGTTGAGCACGACACAGCCCAAACCTTGCTCCCTCTAATTCTTCTTTCTGCTTGGAAGGCACCACAGCCCAAAGCCCGATTTCCAGCGCAATCTTAGGGTTAGAGTTCCGCCTCGACTTAGGGTTTGGGTTACACCTAGGGTTAGGGTTGAGGAAACCACAAAACCAGGAGCTCCGGGGACACTGGCCATGCGAAAGGCAGACCAAGTTGAGAATGGCACAGGCCAAGGCTTGCTCCCTATTCTTCTTTCTCGTTTTAAGTCACCACGGCCCAAAGCCCGATTTCCAGCTCCACCTAGGCTTAGGTTTACTCTTACGCCGAGGGTTAGGGTTAGGGTTACGCCTAGGGTTAGGGTTGGGGAATCCACCAAGGCAGGAGCTCCAGGGACACTTGCCATGCGAAAGGCATGCCAAGTTGAGCACGACACAGCCAAAACCTTGCTCCCTCTGCTTCTTTCAGCTTGGAACTCGCCACAGCCCAATTCCCGATTTCTGGCTCGAACTAGGGTTAGGGTTCAGTTTATGCCTCGGGTTAGGGTTGAAAAAACCACAAAGCCAGGAGCTCCAGGGACACTGGCCATGCGACAGGTATGCCAAGATGAGCGCAGTACAGGCCAAACCTTGCTCGCTCTTCTTCTTTCTGCTTGGAACTCACCAAAGCCCAATGTCCGATTCCTGGTTAAAAAGCGGGTTAGGTTTAGGGTTATGCCTAGGGTTAGGGTTGAGGAAACAACAAAGCCAGGAGCTCCCGGCACACTGACCATGTGAAAGGCAGGACAAGTTGAGTACGGCAAAGCCCAAACCTTGCTCGCTCTTCTTCTTTCTGCTTGGAACTCACCATAGTCCAAAGCCCGATTTCCAGCTCCACCTAGGCTTAGGTTTAGTTTTACGCCTAGGGTTAGGGTTAGGGTTACGCCTAGGGTTAGGGTTGAGGAATCCACAAAGGCAGGAGCTCCAGGGACACTTGCAATGTGAAAGGCATGCCAAGTTGAGCACGACACAGCCAAAACCTTGCTCGCTCTTCTTCTTTCTGCTTTTAAGTCGCCACAGCCCAAAATGCGATTTCCATCTCCGTCTAGTGTTAGGTTTGCACCCAGGGTTCGGTTTAGGGTTATGCCTGGGGTTAGGGTTGAGGAAACCACAATGCCAGGATCTCCGGAGTCACCTGAGCATGCGAAAGGCTGGCCAAGGTGGGCACAGCAAAGGCCAAGCCTTGCTCCTTCTTCTTTTTTCTTGGAATTCACCATAGCCTGATTTCCGGCTCCGCCTAGGGTCAGGGTTACGCCTAGGGTTCGCGTTATGCCTAGGGTTAGGGTTGACAAAACCACAAAGCCAGGAGCTCCAGGGACACTGACCATGCGGAAGGAAGGCCTAGGTGAGGGCAGCACAGCCCAAACCTTACTCCCTCTTCTTCTTCTTTCTGCTTGGAACTCGCCACAGCCCAATGCCTGATTTCTGGCTCAAATTAGGGTTAGGCTTCGGGTTACGCCTAGGGTTAGGGATGAGAAAACCAAAAAGCCAGGAGCTCCAGGGACACTGACCATGTGAAATGCATGCCAAGTTGAGCACGGCACAGCCAAAACCTTGCTCCCTCGTCCTCTTTCTGCTTGGAACTCACCATAGTCCAAAGCCCGATTTCCAGCTCCACCTAGGCTTAGGTTTAGTTTTACGCCTAGGGTTCGGGTTAGGGTTACGCCTAGGGTTAGGGTTGAGGAATCCACCAAGGCAGGAGCTCCAGGGACACTTGCAATGTGAAAGGCAGGACAAGTTGAGCACGACACAGCCAAGACCTTGCTCGCTCTGCTTCTTTCAGCTCGGAACTCGCCACAGCCCAATGCCCGATTTCTGGCTCGAACTAGGGTTAGGGTTCGGTTTATGCCTCGGGTTAGGGTTGAAAAATCCACAAAGCCAGGAGCTCCAGGGACACTGGCCATGCGACAGGTATGCCAAGATGAGCGCAGTACAGGCCAAACCTTGCTCGCTCTTCTTCTTTCTGCTTGGAACTCCCCAAAGCCCAATGTCCGATTCCTGGTTAAAAATAGGGTTAGGTTTAGGGTTATGCCTAGGGTTAAGGTTGAGGAAACAACAAAGCCAGGAGCTCCCGGCACACTGACCATGTGAAAGGCAGGACAAGTTGAGTACGGCAAAGCCCAAACCTTGCTCGCTCTTCTTCTTTCTGCTTGGAACTCACCATAGTCCAAAGCCCGATTTCCAGCTCCACCTAGGCTTAGGTTTAGTTTTACGCCTAGGGTTAGGGTTAGGGTTACGCCTAGGGTTAGGGTTGAGGAATCCACAAAGGCAGGAGCTCCAGGGACACTTGCCATGCGAAAGGCAGGACAAGTTGAGCACGACACAGCCAAAACCTTGCTCGCTCTGCTTCTTTCAGCTCGGAACTCGCCACAGCCCAATTCCCGATTTCTGGCTCGAACTAGGGTTAGGGTTCGAGTTATGCCTCAGGTTAGGGTTGAGAAAACCACAAAGCCAGGAGCTCCAGGGACACTGGCCATGCGAAAGGCAGGACAAGTTGAGCGCAGTACAGGCCAAACCTTGCTCCCTCTGCTTCTTTCAGCTCGGAACTCACCACAGCCCAATTCCCGATTTCTGGCTCGAACTAGGTTTAGGGTTCGGTTTATGCCTCGGGTTAGGGTTGAAAAAACCACAAAGCCAGGAGCTCCAGGGACACTGGCCATGCGACAGGTATGCCAAGATGAGCGCAGTACAGGCCAAACCTTGCTCGCTCTTCTTCTTTCTGCTTGGAACTCACCAAAGCCCAATGTCCGATTCCTGGTTAAAAATAGGGTTAGGTTTAGGGTTATGCCTAGGGTTAGGGTTGAGGAAACAACAAAGCCAGGAGCTCCCGGCACACTGACCATGTGAAAGGCAGGACAAGTTGAGTACGGCAAAGCCCAAACCATGCTCGCTCTTCTTCTTTCTGCTTGGAACTCACCATAGTCCAAAGCCCGATTTCCAGCTCCACCTAGGCTTAGGTTTAGTTTTACGCCTAGGGTTAGGGTTAGGGTTACGCCTAGGGTTAGGGTTGAGGAATCCACAAAGGCAGGAGCTCCAGAGACACTTGCCATGCGAAAGGCAGGACAAGTTAAGCACAACACAGCCAAAACCTTGCTCGCTCTGCTTCTTTCAGCTCGGAACTCACCAAAGCCCAATGTCCGATTCCTGGTTAAAAAGCGGGTTAGGTTTAGGGTTATGCCTAGGGTTAGGGTTGAGGAAACAACAAAGCCAGGAGCTCCCGGCACACTGACCATGTGAAAGGCAGGACAAGTTGAGTACGGTAAAGCCCAAACCTTGCTCCTTCTTCTTCCTTCTGCTTGGAACTCACCATAGTCCAAAGCCTGATTTCCAGCTCCACCTAGGCTTAGGTTTAGTTTTACGCCTAGGGTTCGGGTTAGGGTTACGCCTAGGGTTAGGGTTGAGGAATCCACCAAGGCAGGAGCTCCAGGGACACTTGCCATGCGAAAGGCAGGACAAGTTGAGCACGACACAGCCAAAACCTTGCTCCCTCTGCTTCTTTCAGCTCGGAACTCGCCACAGCCCAATTCCCGGTTTCTGGCTCGAACTAGGGTTAGGGTTCGGTTTATGCCTCGGGTTAGGGTTGAAAAAATCACAAAGCCAGGAGCTCCAGGGACACTGGCCATGCGACAGGTATGCCAAGATGAGCGCAGTACAGGCCAAACCTTGCTCGCTCTTCTTCTTTCTGCTTGGAACTCACCAAAGCCCAATGTCCGATTCCTGGTTAAAAAGCGGGTTAGGTTTAGGGTTATGCCTAGGGTTAGAGTTGAGGAAACAACAAAGCCAGGAGCTCCCGGCACACTGACCATGTGAAAGGCAGGACAAGTTGAGTACGGTAAAGCCCAAACCTTGCTCCTTCTTCTTCCTTCTGCTTGGAACTCACCATAGTCCAAAGCCCGATTTCCAGCTCCACCTAGGCTTAGGTTTAGTTTTACACCTAGGATTAGGGTTAGGGTTACGCCTAGGGTTAGGGTTGAGGAATCCACAAAGGCAGGAGCTCCAGGGACACTTGCCATGCGAAAGGCAGGACAAGTTGAGCACAACACAGCCAAAACCTTGCTCGCTCTGCTTCTTTCAGCTCGGAACTCGCCACATCCCAATTCCCGATTTCTGGCTCGATGTAGGGTTAGGGTTCGAGTTATGCCTCAGGTTAGGGTTGAGAAAACCACAAAGCCAGGAGCTCCAGGGACACTGGCCATGCGAAAGGCAGGACAAGTTGAGCGCAGTACAGGCCAAACCTTGCTCCCTCTGCTTCTTTCAGCTCGGAACTCGCCACAGCCCAAAGCCCGATTTCCAGCTCCACCTAGGCTTAGGTTTACTCTTATGCCTAGGGTTCGGGTTAGGGTTATGCCTAGGGTTAGGGTTGAGGAATCCACAAAGGCAGGAGCTCCAGGGACACTGACCATGTGAAAGGCAGGACAAGTTGAGCACGGCACAGCCCAAACCTTGCTCCCTCGTCTTCTTTCTGCTTGGAACTCACCAAAGCCCAATGCCCGATTTCTGGCTTAAATTAGGGTTAGGTTTTGGGTTACGCCTAGGGTTAGGGTTGAGGAAACAACAAAGCCAGGAGCTCCCAGCACACTGACCATGTGAAAGGCAGGACAAGTTGAGCACGACACAGCCCAAACCTTGCTCCCTCTAATTCTTCTTTCTGCTTGGAAGGCACCACAGCCCAAAGCCCGATTTCCAGCGCAATCTTAGGGTTAGAGTTCCGCCTCGACTTAGGGTTTGGGTTACACCTAGGGTTAGGGTTGAGGAAACCACAAAACCAGGAGCTCCGGGGACACTGGCCATGCGAAAGGCAGACCAAGTTGAGAATGGCACAGGCCAAGGCTTGCTCCCTATTCTTCTTTCTCGTTTTAAGTCACCACGGCCCAAAGCCCGATTTCCAGCTCCACCTAGGCTTAGGTTTAGTTTTACGCCTAGGGTTAGGGTTCGGGTTACACCTAGGGTTAGGGTTGAGGAATCCACCAAGGCAGGAGCTCCAGGGACACTTGCCATGCGAAAGGCATGCCAAGTTGAGCACGACACAGCCAAAACCTTGCTCCCTCTGCTTCTTTCAGCTCGGAACTCGCCACAGCCCAATTCCCGATTTCTGGCTCGAACTAGGGTTAGGGTTCGGTTTATGCCTCGGGTTAGGGTTGAAAAAACCACAAAGCCAGGAGCTCCAGGGACACTGGCCATGCGACAGGTATGCCAAGATGAGCGCAGTACAGGCCAAACCTTGCTCGCTCTTCTTCTTTCTGCTTGGAACTCACCAAAGCCCAATGTCCGATTCCTGGTTAAAAATAGGGTTAGGTTTAGGGTTATGCCTAGGGTTAGGGTTGAGGAAACAACAAAGCCAGGAGCTCCCGGCACACTGACCATGTGAAAGGCAGGACAAGTTGAGTACGGCAAAGCCCAAACCATGCTCGCTCTTCTTCTTTCTGCTTGGAACTCACCATAGTCCAAAGCCCGATTTCCAGCTCCACCTAGGCTTAGGTTTAGTTTTACGCCTAGGGTTAGGGTTAGGGTTACGCCTAGGGTTAGGGTTGAGGAATCCACAAAGGCAGGAGCTCCAGGGGCACTTGCAATGTGAAAGGCATGCCAAGTTGAGCACGACACAGCCAAAACCTTGCTCGCTCTGCTTCTTTCAGCTCGGAACTCGCCACAGCCCAATTCCCGATTTCTGGCTCGAACTAGGGTTAGGGTTCGGTTTATGCCTCGGGTTAGGGTTGAAAAAACCACAAAGCCAGGAGCTCCAGGGACACTGGCCATGCGACAGGTATGCCAAGATGAGCACAGTACAGGCCAAACCTTGCTCGCTCTTCTTCTTTCTGCTTGGAACTCCCCAGAGCCCAATGTCCGATTCCTGGTTAAAAATAGGGTTAGGTTTAGGGTTATGCCTAGGGTTAGGGTTGAGGAAACAACAAAGCCAGGAGCTCCCGGCACACTGACCATGTGAAAGGCAGGAGAAGTTGAGTACGGCAAAGCCCAAACCTTGCTCGCTCTTCTTCTTTCTGCTTGGAACTCACCATAGTCCAAAGCCCGATTTCCAGCTCCACCTAGGCTTAGGTTTAGTTTTACGCCTAGGGTTAGGGTTAGGGTTACGCCTAGGGTTAGGGTTGGGGAATCCACCAAGGCAGGAGCTCCAGGGACACTTGCCATGCGAAAGGCATGCCAAGTTGAGCACGACACAGCCAAAACCTTGCTCCCTCTGCTTCTTTCAGCTTGGAACTCGCCACAGCCCAATTCCCGATTTCTGGCTCGAACTAGGGTTAGGGTTCAGTTTATGCCTCGGGTTAGGGTTGAAAAAACCACAAAGCCAGGAGCTCCAGGGACACTGGCCATGCGACAGGTATGCCAAGATGAGCACAGTACAGGCCAAACCTTGCTCGCTCTTCTTCTTTCTGCTTGGAACTCCCCAAAGCCCAATGTCCGATTCCTGGTTAAAAATAGGGTTAGGTTTAGGGTTATGCCTAGGGTTAGGGTTGAGGAAACAACAAAGCCAGGAGCTCCCGGCACACTGACCATGTGAAAGGCAGGACAAGTTGAGTACGGCAAAGCCCAAACCTTGCTCGCTCTTCTTCTTTCTGCTTGGAACTCACCATAGTCCAAAGCCCGATTTCCAGCTCCACCTAGGCTTAGGTTTAGTTTTACGCCTAGGGTTAGGGTTGAGGAATCCACAAAGGCAGGAGCTCCAGGGACACTTGCAATGTGAAAGGCATGCCAAGTTGAGCACGACACAGCCAAAACCTTGCTCCCTCTGCTTCTTTCAGCTCGGAACTCGCCACAGCCCAATTCCCGATTTCTGGCTCGAACTAGGGTTAGGGTTCGGGTTATGCCTCAGGTTAGGGTTGAGAAAACCACAAAGCCAGGAGCTCCAGGGACACTGGCCATGCGAAAGGCAGGACAAGTTGAGCGCAGTACAGGCCAAACCTTGCTCCCTCTGCTTCTTTCAGCTCGGAACTCGCCACAGCCCAAAGCCCGATTTCCAGCTCCACCTAGGCTTAGGTTTACTCTTATGCCTAGGGTTAGGGTTAGGGTTATGCCTAGGGTTAGGGTTGAGGAATCCACAAAGGCAGGAGCTCCAGGGACACTGACCATGTGAAAGGCAGGACAAGTTGAGCACGGCACAGCCCAAACCTTGCTCCCTCGTCTTCTTTCTGCTTGGAACTCACCAAAGCCCAATGCCCGATTTCTGGCTTAAATTAGGGTTAGGTTTTGGGTTACGCCTAGGGTTAGGGTTGAGGAAACAACAAAGCCAGGAGCTCCCAGCACACTGACCATGTGAAAGGCAGGACAAGTTGAGCACGACACAGCCCAAACCTTGCTCCCTCTAATTCTTCTTTCTGCTTGGAAGGCACCACAGCCCAAAGCCCGATTTCCAGCGCAATCTTAGGGTTAGAGTTCCGCCTCGACTTAGGGTTTGGGTTACACCTAGGGTTAGGGTTGAGGAAACCACAAAACCAGGAGCTCCGGGGACACTGGCCATGCGAAAGGCAGACCAAGTTGAGAATGGCACAGGCCAAGGCTTGCTCCCTATTCTTCTTTCTCGTTTTAAGTCACCATGGCCCAAAGCCCGATTTCCAGCTCCACCTAGGCTTAGGTTTACTCTTACGCCGAGGGTTAGGGTTAGGGTTACGCCTAGGGTTAGGGTTGGGGAATCCACCAAGGCAGGAGCTCCAGGGACACTTGCCATGCGAAAGGCATGCCAAGTTGAGCACGACACAGCCAAAACCTTGCTCCCTCTGCTTCTTTCAGCTTGGAACTCGCCACAGCCCAATTCCCGATTTCTGGCTCGAACTAGGGTTAGGGTTCAGTTTATGCCTCGGGTTAGGGTTGAAAAAACCACAAAGCCAGGAGCTCCAGGGACACTGGCCATGCGACAGGTATGCCAAGATGAGCGCAGTACAGGCCAAACCTTGCTCGCTCTTCTTCTTTCTGCTTGGAACTCACCAAAGCCCAATGTCCGATTCCTGGTTAAAAATAGGGTTAGGTTTAGGGTTATGCCTAGGGTTAGGGTTGAGGAAACAACAAAGCCAGGAGCTCCCGGCACACTGACCATGTGAAAGGCAGGACAAGTTGAGTACGGCAAAGCCCAAACCTTGCTCGCTCTTCTTCTTTCTGCTTGGAACTCACCATAGTCCAAAGCCCGATTTCCAGCTCCACCTAGGCTTAGGTTTAGTTTTACGCCTAGGGTTAGGGTTAGGGTTACGCCTAGGGTTAGGGTTGAGGAATCCACAAAGGCAGGAGCTCCAGGGACACTTGCAATGTGAAAGGCATGCCAAGTTGAGCACGACACAGCCAAAACCTTGCTCGCTCTTCTTCTTTCTGCTTTTAAGTCGCCACAGCCCAAAATGCGATTTCCATCTCCGTCTAGTGTTAGGTTTGCACCCAGGGTTCGGTTTAGGGTTATGCCTGGGGTTAGGGTTGAGGAAACCACAATGCCAGGATCTCCGGAGTCACCTGAGCATGCGAAAGGCTGGCCAAGGTGGGCACAGCAAAGGCCAAGCCTTGCTCCTTCTTCTTTTTTCTTGGAATTCACCATAGCCTGATTTCCGGCTCCGCCTAGGGTCAGGGTTACGCCTAGGGTTCGCGTTATGCCTAGGGTTAGGGTTGACAAAACCACAAAGCCAGGAGCTCCAGGGACACTGACCATGCGGAAGGAAGGCCTAGGTGAGGGCAGCACAGCCCAAACCTTACTCCCTCTTCTTCTTCTTTCTGCTTGGAACTCGCCACAGCCCAATGCCTGATTTCTGGCTCAAATTAGGGTTAGGCTTCGGGTTACGCCTAGGGTTAGGGATGAGAAAACCAAAAAGCCAGGAGCTCCAGGGACACTGACCATGTGAAATGCATGCCAAGTTGAGCACGGCACAGCCAAAACCTTGCTCCCTCGTCCTCTTTCTGCTTGGAACTCACCATAGTCCAAAGCCCGATTTCCAGCTCCACCTAGGCTTAGGTTTAGTTTTACGCCTAGGGTTCGGGTTAGGGTTACGCCTAGGGTTAGGGTTGAGGAATCCACCAAGGCAGGAGCTCCAGGGACACAGGCCATGTGAAAGGCATGCCAAGTTGAGCACGACACAGCCAAAACCTTGCTCGCTCTGCTTCTTTCAGCTCGGAACTCGCCACAGCCCAATTCCCGATTTCTGGCTCGAACTAGGGTTAGGGTTCGGTTTATGCCTCGGGTTAGGGTTGAAAAAACCACAAAGCCAGGAGCTCCAGGGACACTGGCCATGCGACAGGTATGCCAAGATGAGCGCAGTACAGGCCAAACCTTGCTCGCTCTTCTTCTTTCTGCTTGGAACTCACCAAAGCCCAATGTCCGATTCCTGGTTAAAAAGCGGGTTAGGTTTAGGGTTATGCCTAGGGTTAGGGTTGAGGAAACAACAAAGCCAGGAGCTCCCGGCACACTGACCATGTGAAAGGCAGGACAAGTTGAGTACGGCAAAGCCCAAACCTTGCTCGCTCTTCTTCTTTCTGCTTGGAACTCACCATAGTCCAAAGCCCGATTTCCAGCTCCACCTAGGCTTAGGTTTAGTTTTACGCCTAGGGTTAGGGTTAGGGTTACGCCTAGGGTTAGGGTTGAGGAATCCACAAAGGCAGGAGCTCCAGGGACACTTGCCATGCGAAAGGCAGGACAAGTTGAGCACAACACAGCCAAAACCTTGCTCGCTCTGCTTCTTTCAGCTCGGAACTCGCCACAGCCCAATGCCCGATTTCTGGCTCGAACTAGGGTTAGGGTTCGAGTTATGCCTCAGGTTAGGGTTGAGAAAACCACAAAGCCAGGAGCTCCAGGGACACTGACCATGCGAAAGGCAGGACAAGTTGAGCGCAGTACAGGCCAAACCTTGCTCCCTCTGCTTCTTTCAGCTCGGAACTCACCACAGCCCAATTCCCGATTTCTGGCTCGAACTAGGGTTAGGGTTCGGTTTATGCCTCGGGTTAGGGTTGAAAAAACCACAAAGCCAGGAGCTCCAGGGACACTGGCCATGCGACAGGTATGCCAAGATGAGCGCAGTACAGGCCAAACCTTGCTCGCTCTTCTTCTTTCTGCTTGGAACTCACCAAAGCCCAATGTCCGATTCCTGGTTAAAAATAGGGTTAGGTTTAGGGTTATGCCTAGGGTTAGGGTTGAGGAAACAACAAAGCCAGGAGCTCCCGGCACACTGACCATGTGAAAGGCAGGACAAGTTGAGTACGGCAAAGCCCAAACCATGCTCGCTCTTCTTCTTTCTGCTTGGAACTCACCATAGTCCAAAGCCCGATTTCCAGCTCCACCTAGGCTTAGGTTTAGTTTTACGCCTAGGGTTAGGGTTAGGGTTACGCCTAGGGTTAGGGTTGAGGAATCCACAAAGGCAGGAGCTCCAGGGACACTTGCAATGTGAAAGGCATGCCAAGTTGAGCACGACACAGCCAAAACCTTGCTCCCTCTGCTTCTTTCAGCTCGGAACTCGCCACAGCCCAATTCCCGATTTCTGGCTCGAACTAGGGTTAGGGTTCGGTTTATGCCTCGGGTTAGGGTTGAAAAAACCACAAAGCCAGGAGCTCCAGGGACACTGGCCATGCGACAGGTATGCCAAGATGAGCACAGTACAGGCCAAACCTTGCTCGCTCTTCTTCTTTCTGCTTGGAACTCCCCAGAGCCCAATGTCCGATTCCTGGTTAAAAATAGGGTTAGGTTTAGGGTTATGCCTAGGGTTAGGGTTGAGGAAACAACAAAGCCAGGAGCTCCCGGCACACTGACCATGTGAAAGGCAGGAGAAGTTGAGTACGGCAAAGCCCAAACCTTGCTCGCTCTTCTTCTTTCTGCTTGGAACTCACCATAGTCCAAAGCCCGATTTCCAGCTCCACCTAGGCTTAGGTTTAGTTTTACGCCTAGGGTTAGGGTTGAGGAATCCACAAAGGCAGGAGCTCCAGGGACACTTGCAATGTGAAAGGCATGCCAAGTTGAGCACGACACAGCCAAAACCTTGCTCGCTCTGCTTCTTTCAGCTCGGAACTCGCCACAGCCCAATTCCCGATTTCTGGCTCGAACTAGGGTTAGGGTTCGGGTTATGCCTCAGGTTAGGGTTGAGAAAACCACAAAGCCAGGAGCTCCAGGGACACTGGCCATGCGAAAGGCAGGACAAGTTGAGCGCAGTACAGGCCAAACCTTGCTCCCTCTGCTTCTTTCAGCTCGGAACTCGCCACAGCCCAAAGCCCGATTTCCAGCTCCACCTAGGCTTAGGTTTACTCTTATGCCTAGGGTTAGGGTTAGGGTTATGCCTAGGGTTAGGGTTGAGGAATCCACAAAGGCAGGAGCTCCAGGGACACTGACCATGTGAAAGGCAGGACAAGTTGAGCACGGCACAGCCCAAACCTTGCTCCCTCGTCTTCTTTCTGCTTGGAACTCACCAAAGCCCAATGCCCGATTTCTGGCTTAAATTAGGGTTAGGTTTTGGGTTACGCCTAGGGTTAGGGTTGAGGAAACAACAAAGCCAGGAGCTCCCAGCACACTGACCATGTGAAAGGCAGGACAAGTTGAGCACGACACAGCCCAAACCTTGCTCCCTCTAATTCTTCTTTCTGCTTGGAAGGCACCACAGCCCAAAGCCCGATTTCCAGCGCAATCTTAGGGTTAGAGTTCCGCCTCGACTTAGGGTTTGGGTTACACCTAGGGTTAGGGTTGAGGAAACCACAAAACCAGGAGCTCCGGGGACACTGGCCATGCGAAAGGCAGACCAAGTTGAGAATGGCACAGGCCAAGGCTTGCTCCCTATTCTTCTTTCTCGTTTTAAGTCACCATGGCCCAAAGCCCGATTTCCAGCTCCACCTAGGCTTAGGTTTACTCTTACGCCGAGGGTTAGGGTTAGGGTTACGCCTAGGGTTAGGGTTGGGGAATCCACCAAGGCAGGAGCTCCAGGGACACTTGCCATGCGAAAGGCATGCCAAGTTGAGCACGACACAGCCAAAACCTTGCTCCCTCTGCTTCTTTCAGCTTGGAACTCGCCACAGCCCAATTCCCGATTTCTGGCTCGAACTAGGGTTAGGGTTCAGTTTATGCCTCGGGTTAGGGTTGAAAAAACCACAAAGCCAGGAGCTCCAGGGACACTGGCCATGCGACAGGTATGCCAAGATGAGCACAGTACAGGCCAAACCTTGCTCGCTCTTCTTCTTTCTGCTTGGAACTCCCCAAAGCCCAATGTCCGATTCCTGGTTAAAAATAGGGTTAGGTTTAGGGTTATGCCTAGGGTTAGGGTTGAGGAAACAACAAAGCCAGGAGCTCCCGGCACACTGACCATGTGAAAGGCAGGACAAGTTGAGTACGGCAAAGCCCAAACCTTGCTCGCTCTTCTTCTTTCTGCTTGGAACTCACCATAGTCCAAAGCCCGATTTCCAGCTCCACCTAGGCTTAGGTTTAGTTTTACGCCTAGGGTTAGGGTTGAGGAATCCACAAAGGCAGGAGCTCCAGGGACACTTGCAATGTGAAAGGCATGCCAAGTTGAGCACGACACAGCCAAAACCTTGCTCCCTCTGCTTCTTTCAGCTCGGAACTCGCCACAGCCCAATTCCCGATTTCTGGCTCGAACTAGGGTTAGGGTTCGGGTTATGCCTCAGGTTAGGGTTGAGAAAACCACAAAGCCAGGAGCTCCAGGGACACTGGCCATGCGAAAGGCAGGACAAGTTGAGCACAACACAGCCAAAACCTTGCTCGCTCTGCTTCTTTCAGCTCGGAACTCGCCACAGCCCAATTCCCGATTTCTGGCTCGAACTAGGGTTAGGGTTCGGGTTATGCCTCAGGTTAGGGTTGAGAAAACCACAAAGCCAGGAGCTCCAGGGACACTTGCCATGCGAAAGGCAGGACAAGTTGAGCACAACACAGCCAAAACCTTGCTCGCTCTGCTTCTTTCAGCTCGGAACTCGCCACATCCCAATTCCCGATTTCTGGCTCGAACTAGGGTTAGGGTTCGAGTTATGCCTCAGGTTAGGGTTGAGAAAACCACAAAGCCAGGAGCTCCAGGGACACTGGCCATGCGAAAGGCAGGACAAGTTGAGCGCAGTACAGGCCAAACCTTGCTCCCTCTGCTTCTTTCAGCTCGGAACTCACCACAGCCCAATTCCCGATTTCTGGCTCGAACTAGGGTTAGGGTTCGGTTTATGCCTCGGGTTAGGGTTGAAAAAACCACAAAGCCAGGAGCTCCAGGGACACTGGCCATGCGACAGGTATGCCAAGATGAGCGCAGTACAGGCCAAACCTTGCTCGCTCTTCTTCTTTCTGCTTGGAACTCACCAAAGCCCAATGTCCGATTCCTGGTTAAAAATAGGGTTAGGTTTAGGGTTATGCCTAGGGTTAAGGTTGAGGAAACAACAAAGCCAGGAGCTCCCGGCACACTGACCATGCGAAAGGCAGGAGAAGTTGAGTACGGCAAAGCCCAAACCTTGCTCGCTCTTCTTCTTTCTGCTTGGAACTCACCATAGTCCAAAGCCCGATTTCCAGCTCCACCTAGGCTTAGGTTTAGTTTTACGCCTAGGGTTAGGGTTAGGGTTACGCCTAGGGTTAGGGTTGAGGAATCCACAAAGGCAGGAGCTCCAGGGACACTTGCAATGTGAAAGGCATGCCAAGTTGAGCACGACACAGCCAAAACCTTGCTCCCTCTGCTTCTTTCAGCTCGGAACTCGCCACAGCCCAATTCCCGATTTCTGGCTCGAACTAGGGTTAGGGTTCGGGTTATGCCTCAGGTTAGGGTTGAGAAAACCACAAAGCCAGGAGCTCCAGGGACACTGGCCATGCGACAGGCATGCCAAGATGAGCGCAGTACAGGCCAAACCTTGCTCCCTCTGCTTCTTTCAGCTCGGAACTCGCCACAGCCCAAAGCCCGATTTCCAGCTCCACCTAGGCTTAGGTTTACTCTTATGCCTAGGGTTCGGGTTAGGGTTATGCCTAGGGTTAGGGTTGAGGAATCCACAAAGGCAGGAGCTCCAGGGACACTGACCATGTGAAAGGCAGGACAAGTTGAGCACGGCACAGCCCAAACCTTGCTCCCTCGTCTTCTTTCTGCTTGGAACTCACCAAAGCCCAATTCCCGATTTCTGGCTTAAATTAGGGTTAGGTTTTGGGTTACGCCTAGGGTTAGGGTTGAGGAAACAACAAAGCCAGGAGCTCCCAGCACACTGACCATGTGAAAGGCAGGACAAGTTGAGCACGACACAGCCCAAACCTTGCTCCCTCTAATTCTTCTTTCTGCTTGGAAGGCACCACAGCCCAAAGCCCGATTTCCAGCGCAATCTTAGGGTTAGAGTTCCGCCTCGACTTAGGGTTTGGGTTACACCTAGGGTTAGGGTTGAGGAAACCACAAAACCAGGAGCTCCGGGGACACTGGCCATGCGAAAGGCAGACCAAGTTGAGAATGGCACAGGCCAAGGCTTGCTCCCTATTCTTCTTTCTCGTTTTAAGTCACCACGGCCCAAAGCCCGATTTCCAGCTCCACCTAGGCTTAGGTTTAGTTTTACGCCTAGGGTTAGGGTTCGGGTTACACCTAGGGTTAGGGTTGAGGAATCCACCAAGGCAGGAGCTCCAGGGACACTTGCCATGCGAAAGGCATGCCAAGTTGAGCACGACACAGCCAAAATCTTGCTCCCTCTGCTTCTTTCAGCTCGGAACTCGCCACAGCCCAATTCCCGATTTCTGGCTCGAACTAGGGTTAGGGTTCGGTTTATGCCTCGGGTTAGGGTTGAAAAAACCACAAAGCCAGGAGCTCCAGGGACACTGGCCATGCGACAGGTATGCCAAGATGAGCGCAGTACAGGCCAAACCTTGCTCGCTCTTCTTCTTTCTGCTTGGAACTCACCAAAGCCCAATGTCCGATTCCTGGTTAAAAATAGGGTTAGGTTTAGGGTTATGCCTAGGGTTAGGGTTGAGGAAACAACAAAGCCAGGAGCTCCCGGCACACTGACCATGTGAAAGGCAGGACAAGTTGAGTACCGCAAAGCCCAAACCATGCTCGCTCTTCTTCTTTCTGCTTGGAACTCACCATAGTCCAAAGCCCGATTTCCAGCTCCACCTAGGCTTAGGTTTAGTTTTACGCCTAGGGTTAGGGTTAGGGTTACGCCTAGGGTTAGGGTTGAGGAATCCACAAAGGCAGGAGCTCCAGGGGCACTTGCAATGTGAAAGGCATGCCAAGTTGAGCACGACACAGCCAAAACCTTGCTCGCTCTGCTTCTTTCAGCTCGGAACTCGCCACAGCCCAATTCCCGATTTCTGGCTCGAACTAGGGTTAGGGTTCGGTTTATGCCTCGGGTTAGGGTTGAAAAAACCACAAAGCCAGGAGCTCCAGGGACACTGGCCATGCGACAGGTATGCCAAGATGAGCACAGTACAGGCCAAACCTTGCTCGCTCTTCTTCTTTCTGCTTGGAACTCCCCAGAGCCCAATGTCCGATTCCTGGTTAAAAATAGGGTTAGGTTTAGGGTTATGCCTAGGGTTAGGGTTGAGGAAACAACAAAGCCAGGAGCTCCCGGCACACTGACCATGTGAAAGGCAGGACAAGTTGAGTACGGCAAAGCCCAAACCTTGCTCGCTCTTCTTCTTTCTGCTTGGAACTCACCATAGTCCAAAGCCCGATTTCCAGCTCCACCTAGGCTTAGGTTTAGTTTTACGCCTAGGGTTAGGGTTGAGGAATCCACAAAGGCAGGAGCTCCAGGGACACTTGCAATGTGAAAGGCATGCCAAGTTGAGCACGACACAGCCAAAACCTTGCTCCCTCTGCTTCTTTCAGCTCGGAACTCGCCACAGCCCAATTCCCGATTTCTGGCTCGAACTAGGGTTAGGGTTCGGGTTATGCCTCAGGTTAGGGTTGAGAAAACCACAAAGCCAGGAGCTCCAGGGACACTGGCCATGCGAAAGGCAGGACAAGTTGAGCGCAGTACAGGCCAAACCTTGCTCCCTCTGCTTCTTTCAGCTCGGAACTCGCCACAGCCCAAAGCCCGATTTCCAGCTCCACCTAGGCTTAGGTTTACTCTTATGCCTAGGGTTCGGGTTAGGGTTATGCCTAGGGTTAGGGTTGAGGAATCCACAAAGGCAGGAGCTCCAGGGACACTGACCATGTGAAAGGCAGGACAAGTTGAGCACGGCACAGCCCAAACCTTGCTCCCTCGTCTTCTTTCTGCTTGGAACTCACCAAAGCCCAATGCCCGATTTCTGGCTTAAATTAGGGTTAGGTTTTGGGTTACGCCTAGGGTTAGGGTTGAGGAAACAACAAAGCCAGGAGCTCCCAGCACACTGACCATGTGAAAGGCAGGACAAGTTGAGCACGACACAGCCCAAACCTTGCTCCCTCTAATTCTTCTTTCTGCTTGGAAGGCACCACAGCCCAAAGCCCGATTTCCAGCGCAATCTTAGGGTTAGAGTTCCGCCTCGACTTAGGGTTTGGGTTACACCTAGGGTTAGGGTTGAGGAAACCACAAAACCAGGAGCTCCGGGGACACTGGCCATGCGAAAGGCAGACCAAGTTGAGAATGGCACAGGCCAAGGCTTGCTCCCTATTCTTCTTTCTCGTTTTAAGTCACCACGGCCCAAAGCCCGATTTCCAGCTCCACCTAGGCTTAGGTTTACTCTTACGCCGAGGGTTAGGGTTAGGGTTACGCCTAGGGTTAGGGTTGGGGAATCCACCAAGGCAGGAGCTCCAGGGACACTTGCCATGCGAAAGGCATGCCAAGTTGAGCACGACACAGCCAAAACCTTGCTCCCTCTGCTTCTTTCAGCTTGGAACTCGCCACAGCCCAATTCCCGATTTCTGGCTCGAACTAGGGTTAGGGTTCAGTTTATGCCTCAGGTTAGGGTTGAAAAAACCACAAAGCCAGGAGCTCCAGGGACACTGGCCATGCGACAGGTATGCCAAGATGAGCGCAGTACAGGCCAAACCTTGCTCGCTCTTCTTCTTTCTGCTTGGAACTCACCAAAGCCCAATGTCCGATTCCTGGTTAAAAATAGGGTTAGGTTTAGGGTTATGCCTAGGGTTAGGGTTGAGGAAACAACAAAGCCAGGAGCTCCCGGCACACTGACCATGTGAAAGGCAGGAGAAGTTGAGTACGGCAAAGCCCAAACCTTGCTCGCTCTTCTTCTTTCTGCTTGGAACTCACCATAGTCCAAAGCCCGATTTCCAGCTCCACCTAGGCTTAGGTTTAGTTTTACGCCTAGGGTTAGGGTTAGGGTTACGCCTAGGGTTAGGGTTGAGGAATCCACAAAGGCAGGAGCTCCAGGGACACTTGCAATGTGAAAGGCATGCCAAGTTGAGCACGACACAGCCAAAACCTTGCTCGCTCTTCTTCTTTCTGCTTTTAAGTCGCCACAGCCCAAAATGCGATTTCCATCTCCGTCTAGTGTTAGGTTTGCACCCAGGGTTCGGTTTAGGGTTATGCCTGGGGTTAGGGTTGAGGAAACCACAATGCCAGGATCTCCGGAGTCACCTGAGCATGCGAAAGGCTGGCCAAGGTGGGCACAGCAAAGGCCAAGCCTTGCTCCTTCTTCTTTTTTCTTGGAATTCACCATAGCCTGATTTCCGGCTCCGCCTAGGGTCAGGGTTACGCCTAGGGTTCGCGTTATGCCTAGGGTTAGGGTTGACAAAACCACAAAGCCAGGAGCTCCAGGGACACTGACCATGCGGAAGGAAGGCCTAGGTGAGGGCAGCACAGCCCAAACCTTACTCCCTCTTCTTCTTCTTTCTGCTTGGAACTCGCCACAGCCCAATGCCTGATTTCTGGCTCAAATTAGGGTTAGGCTTCGGGTTACGCCTAGGGTTAGGGATGAGAAAACCAAAAAGCCAGGAGCTCCAGGGACACTGACCATGTGAAATGCATGCCAAGTTGAGCACGGCACAGCCAAAACCTTGCTCCCTCGTCCTCTTTCTGCTTGGAACTCACCATAGTCCAAAGCCCGATTTCCAGCTCCACCTAGGCTTAGGTTTAGTTTTACGCCTAGGGTTCGGGTTAGGGTTACGCCTAGGGTTAGGGTTGAGGAATCCACCAAGGCAGGAGCTCCAGGGACACTTGCAATGTGAAAGGCAGGACAAGTTGAGCACGACACAGCCAAGACCTTGCTCGCTCTGCTTCTTTCAGCTCGGAACTCGCCACAGCCCAATGCCCGATTTCTGGCTCGAACTAGGGTTAGGGTTCGGTTTATGCCTCGGGTTAGGGTTGAAAAATCCACAAAGCCAGGAGCTCCAGGGACACTGGCCATGCGACAGGTATGCCAAGATGAGCGCAGTACAGGCCAAACCTTGCTCGCTCTTCTTCTTTCTGCTTGGAACTCCCCAAAGCCCAATGTCCGATTCCTGGTTAAAAATAGGGTTAGGTTTAGGGTTATGCCTAGGGTTAAGGTTGAGGAAACAACAAAGCCAGGAGCTCCCGGCACACTGACCATGTGAAAGGCAGGACAAGTTGAGTACGGCAAAGCCCAAACCTTGCTCGCTCTTCTTCTTTCTGCTTGGAACTCACCATAGTCCAAAGCCCGATTTCCAGCTCCACCTAGGCTTAGGTTTAGTTTTACGCCTAGGGTTAGGGTTAGGGTTACGCCTAGGGTTAGGGTTGAGGAATCCACAAAGGCAGGAGCTCCAGGGACACTTGCCATGCGAAAGGCAGGACAAGTTGAGCACGACACAGCCAAAACCTTGCTCGCTCTGCTTCTTTCAGCTCGGAACTCGCCACAGCCCAATTCCCGATTTCTGGCTCGAACTAGGGTTAGGGTTCGAGTTATGCCTCAGGTTAGGGTTGAGAAAACCACAAAGCCAGGAGCTCCAGGGACACTGGCCATGCGAAAGGCAGGACAAGTTGAGCGCAGTACAGGCCAAACCTTGCTCCCTCTGCTTCTTTCAGCTCGGAACTCACCACAGCCCAATTCCCGATTTCTGGCTCGAACTAGGTTTAGGGTTCGGTTTATGCCTCGGGTTAGGGTTGAAAAAACCACAAAGCCAGGAGCTCCAGGGACACTGGCCATGCGACAGGTATGCCAAGATGAGCGCAGTACAGGCCAAACCTTGCTCGCTCTTCTTCTTTCTGCTTGGAACTCACCAAAGCCCAATGTCCGATTCCTGGTTAAAAATAGGGTTAGGTTTAGGGTTATGCCTAGGGTTAGGGTTGAGGAAACAACAAAGCCAGGAGCTCCCGGCACACTGACCATGTGAAAGGCAGGACAAGTTGAGTACGGCAAAGCCCAAACCATGCTCGCTCTTCTTCTTTCTGCTTGGAACTCACCATAGTCCAAAGCCCGATTTCCAGCTCCACCTAGGCTTAGGTTTAGTTTTACGCCTAGGGTTAGGGTTAGGGTTACGCCTAGGGTTAGGGTTGAGGAATCCACAAAGGCAGGAGCTCCAGAGACACTTGCCATGCGAAAGGCAGGACAAGTTAAGCACAACACAGCCAAAACCTTGCTCGCTCTGCTTCTTTCAGCTCGGAACTCACCAAAGCCCAATGTCCGATTCCTGGTTAAAAAGCGGGTTAGGTTTAGGGTTATGCCTAGGGTTAGGGTTGAGGAAACAACAAAGCCAGGAGCTCCCGGCACACTGACCATGTGAAAGGCAGGACAAGTTGAGTACGGTAAAGCCCAAACCTTGCTCCTTCTTCTTCCTTCTGCTTGGAACTCACCATAGTCCAAAGCCTGATTTCCAGCTCCACCTAGGCTTAGGTTTAGTTTTACGCCTAGGGTTCGGGTTAGGGTTACGCCTAGGGTTAGGGTTGAGGAATCCACCAAGGCAGGAGCTCCAGGGACACTTGCCATGCGAAAGGCAGGACAAGTTGAGCACGACACAGCCAAAACCTTGCTCCCTCTGCTTCTTTCAGCTCGGAACTCGCCACAGCCCAATTCCCGGTTTCTGGCTCGAACTAGGGTTAGGGTTCGGTTTATGCCTCGGGTTAGGGTTGAAAAAATCACAAAGCCAGGAGCTCCAGGGACACTGGCCATGCGACAGGTATGCCAAGATGAGCGCAGTACAGGCCAAACCTTGCTCGCTCTTCTTCTTTCTGCTTGGAACTCACCAAAGCCCAATGTCCGATTCCTGGTTAAAAAGCGGGTTAGGTTTAGGGTTATGCCTAGGGTTAGGGTTGAGGAAACAACAAAGCCAGGAGCTCCCGGCACACTGACCATGTGAAAGGCAGGACAAGTTGAGTACGGTAAAGCCCAAACCTTGCTCCTTCTTCTTCCTTCTGCTTGGAACTCACCATAGTCCAAAGCCCGATTTCCAGCTCCACCTAGGCTTAGGTTTAGTTTTACGCCTAGGGTTAGGGTTAGGGTTACGCCTAGGGTTAGGGTTGAGGAATCCACAAAGGCAGGAGCTCCAGGGACACTTGCCATGCGAAAGGCAGGACAAGTTGAGCACAACACAGCCAAAACCTTGCTCGCTCTGCTTCTTTCAGCTCGGAACTCGCCACATCCCAATTCCCGATTTCTGGCTCGATGTAGGGTTAGGGTTCGAGTTATGCCTCAGGTTAGGGTTGAGAAAACCACAAAGCCAGGAGCTCCAGGGACACTGGCCATGCGAAAGGCAGGACAAGTTGAGCGCAGTACAGGCCAAACCTTGCTCCCTCTGCTTCTTTCAGCTCGGAACTCGCCACAGCCCAAAGCCCGATTTCCAGCTCCACCTAGGCTTAGGTTTACTCTTATGCCTAGGGTTCGGGTTAGGGTTATGCCTAGGGTTAGGGTTGAGGAATCCACAAAGGCAGGAGCTCCAGGGACACTGACCATGTGAAAGGCAGGACAAGTTGAGCACGGCACAGCCCAAACCTTGCTCCCTCGTCTTCTTTCTGCTTGGAACTCACCAAAGCCCAATGCCCGATTTCTGGCTTAAATTAGGGTTAGGTTTTGGGTTACGCCTAGGGTTAGGGTTGAGGAAACAACAAAGCCAGGAGCTCCCAGCACACTGACCATGTGAAAGGCAGGACAAGTTGAGCACGACACAGCCCAAACCTTGCTCCCTCTAATTCTTCTTTCTGCTTGGAAGGCACCACAGCCCAAAGCCCGATTTCCAGCGCAATCTTAGGGTTAGAGTTCCGCCTCGACTTAGGGTTTGGGTTACACCTAGGGTTAGGGTTGAGGAAACCACAAAACCAGGAGCTCCGGGGACACTGGCCATGCGAAAGGCAGACCAAGTTGAGAATGGCACAGGCCAAGGCTTGCTCCCTATTCTTCTTTCTCGTTTTAAGTCACCACGGCCCAAAGCCCGATTTCCAGCTCCACCTAGGCTTAGGTTTAGTTTTACGCCTAGGGTTAGGGTTCGGGTTACACCTAGGGTTAGGGTTGAGGAATCCACCAAGGCAGGAGCTCCAGGGACACTTGCCATGCGAAAGGCATGCCAAGTTGAGCACGACACAGCCAAAACCTTGCTCCCTCTGCTTCTTTCAGCTCGGAACTCGCCACAGCCCAATTCCCGATTTCTGGCTCGAACTAGGGTTAGGGTTCGGTTTATGCCTCGGGTTAGGGTTGAAAAAACCACAAAGCCAGGAGCTCCAGGGACACTGGCCATGCGACAGGTATGCCAAGATGAGCGCAGTACAGGCCAAACCTTGCTCGCTCTTCTTCTTTCTGCTTGGAACTCACCAAAGCCCAATGTCCGATTCCTGGTTAAAAATAGGGTTAGGTTTAGGGTTATGCCTAGGGTTAGGGTTGAGGAAACAACAAAGCCAGGAGCTCCCGGCACACTGACCATGTGAAAGGCAGGACAAGTTGAGTACGGCAAAGCCCAAACCATGCTCGCTCTTCTTCTTTCTGCTTGGAACTCACCATAGTCCAAAGCCCGATTTCCAGCTCCACCTAGGCTTAGGTTTAGTTTTACGCCTAGGGTTAGGGTTAGGGTTACGCCTAGGGTTAGGGTTGAGGAATCCACAAAGGCAGGAGCTCCAGGGGCACTTGCAATGTGAAAGGCATGCCAAGTTGAGCACGACACAGCCAAAACCTTGCTCGCTCTGCTTCTTTCAGCTCGGAACTCGCCACAGCCCAATTCCCGATTTCTGGCTCGAACTAGGGTTAGGGTTCGGTTTATGCCTCGGGTTAGGGTTGAAAAAACCACAAAGCCAGGAGCTCCAGGGACACTGGCCATGCGACAGGTATGCCAAGATGAGCACAGTACAGGCCAAACCTTGCTCGCTCTTCTTCTTTCTGCTTGGAACTCCCCAGAGCCCAATGTCCGATTCCTGGTTAAAAATAGGGTTAGGTTTAGGGTTATGCCTAGGGTTAGGGTTGAGGAAACAACAAAGCCAGGAGCTCCCGGCACACTGACCATGTGAAAGGCAGGAGAAGTTGAGTACGGCAAAGCCCAAACCTTGCTCGCTCTTCTTCTTTCTGCTTGGAACTCACCATAGTCCAAAGCCCGATTTCCAGCTCCACCTAGGCTTAGGTTTAGTTTTACGCCTAGGGTTAGGGTTAGGGTTACGCCTAGGGTTAGGGTTGGGGAATCCACCAAGGCAGGAGCTCCAGGGACACTTGCCATGCGAAAGGCATGCCAAGTTGAGCACGACACAGCCAAAACCTTGCTCCCTCTGCTTCTTTCAGCTTGGAACTCGCCACAGCCCAATTCCCGATTTCTGGCTCGAACTAGGGTTAGGGTTCAGTTTATGCCTCGGGTTAGGGTTGAAAAAACCACAAAGCCAGGAGCTCCAGGGACACTGGCCATGCGACAGGTATGCCAAGATGAGCACAGTACAGGCCAAACCTTGCTCGCTCTTCTTCTTTCTGCTTGGAACTCCCCAAAGCCCAATGTCCGATTCCTGGTTAAAAATAGGGTTAGGTTTAGGGTTATGCCTAGGGTTAGGGTTGAGGAAACAACAAAGCCAGGAGCTCCCGGCACACTGACCATGTGAAAGGCAGGAGAAGTTGAGTACGGCAAAGCCCAAACCTTGCTCGCTCTTCTTCTTTCTGCTTGGAACTCACCATAGTCCAAAGCCCGATTTCCAGCTCCACCTAGGCTTAGGTTTAGTTTTACGCCTAGGGTTAGGGTTGAGGAATCCACAAAGGCAGGAGCTCCAGGGACACTTGCAATGTGAAAGGCATGCCAAGTTGAGCACGACACAGCCAAAACCTTGCTCGCTCTGCTTCTTTCAGCTCGGAACTCGCCACAGCCCAATTCCCGATTTCTGGCTCGAACTAGGGTTAGGGTTCGGGTTATGCCTCAGGTTAGGGTTGAGAAAACCACAAAGCCAGGAGCTCCAGGGACACTGGCCATGCGAAAGGCAGGACAAGTTGAGCGCAGTACAGGCCAAACCTTGCTCCCTCTGCTTCTTTCAGCTCGGAACTCGCCACAGCCCAAAGCCCGATTTCCAGCTCCACCTAGGCTTAGGTTTACTCTTATGCCTAGGGTTAGGGTTAGGGTTATGCCTAGGGTTAGGGTTGAGGAATCCACAAAGGCAGGAGCTCCAGGGACACTGACCATGTGAAAGGCAGGACAAGTTGAGCACGGCACAGCCCAAACCTTGCTCCCTCGTCTTCTTTCTGCTTGGAACTCACCAAAGCCCAATGCCCGATTTCTGGCTTAAATTAGGGTTAGGTTTTGGGTTACGCCTAGGGTTAGGGTTGAGGAAACAACAAAGCCAGGAGCTCCCAGCACACTGACCATGTGAAAGGCAGGACAAGTTGAGCACGACACAGCCCAAACCTTGCTCCCTCTAATTCTTCTTTCTGCTTGGAAGGCACCACAGCCCAAAGCCCGATTTCCAGCGCAATCTTAGGGTTAGAGTTCCGCCTCGACTTAGGGTTTGGGTTACACCTAGGGTTAGGGTTGAGGAAACCACAAAACCAGGAGCTCCGGGGACACTGGCCATGCGAAAGGCAGACCAAGTTGAGAATGGCACAGGCCAAGGCTTGCTCCCTATTCTTCTTTCTCGTTTTAAGTCACCATGGCCCAAAGCCCGATTTCCAGCTCCACCTAGGCTTAGGTTTACTCTTACGCCGAGGGTTAGGGTTAGGGTTACGCCTAGGGTTAGGGTTGGGGAATCCACCAAGGCAGGAGCTCCAGGGACACTTGCCATGCGAAAGGCATGCCAAGTTGAGCACGACACAGCCAAAACCTTGCTCCCTCTGCTTCTTTCAGCTTGGAACTCGCCACAGCCCAATTCCCGATTTCTGGCTCGAACTAGGGTTAGGGTTCAGTTTATGCCTCGGGTTAGGGTTGAAAAAACCACAAAGCCAGGAGCTCCAGGGACACTGGCCATGCGACAGGTATGCCAAGATGAGCGCAGTACAGGCCAAACCTTGCTCGCTCTTCTTCTTTCTGCTTGGAACTCACCAAAGCCCAATGTCCGATTCCTGGTTAAAAATAGGGTTAGGTTTAGGGTTATGCCTAGGGTTAGGGTTGAGGAAACAACAAAGCCAGGAGCTCCCGGCACACTGACCATGTGAAAGGCAGGACAAGTTGAGTACGGCAAAGCCCAAACCTTGCTCGCTCTTCTTCTTTCTGCTTGGAACTCACCATAGTCCAAAGCCCGATTTCCAGCTCCACCTAGGCTTAGGTTTAGTTTTACGCCTAGGGTTAGGGTTAGGGTTACGCCTAGGGTTAGGGTTGAGGAATCCACAAAGGCAGGAGCTCCAGGGACACTTGCAATGTGAAAGGCATGCCAAGTTGAGCACGACACAGCCAAAACCTTGCTCGCTCTTCTTCTTTCTGCTTTTAAGTCGCCACAGCCCAAAATGCGATTTCCATCTCCGTCTAGTGTTAGGTTTGCACCCAGGGTTCGGTTTAGGGTTATGCCTGGGGTTAGGGTTGAGGAAACCACAATGCCAGGATCTCCGGAGTCACCTGAGCATGCGAAAGGCTGGCCAAGGTGGGCACAGCAAAGGCCAAGCCTTGCTCCTTCTTCTTTTTTCTTGGAATTCACCATAGCCTGATTTCCGGCTCCGCCTAGGGTCAGGGTTACGCCTAGGGTTCGCGTTATGCCTAGGGTTAGGGTTGACAAAACCACAAAGCCAGGAGCTCCAGGGACACTGACCATGCGGAAGGAAGGCCTAGGTGAGGGCAGCACAGCCCAAACCTTACTCCCTCTTCTTCTTCTTTCTGCTTGGAACTCGCCACAGCCCAATGCCTGATTTCTGGCTCAAATTAGGGTTAGGCTTCGGGTTACGCCTAGGGTTAGGGATGAGAAAACCAAAAAGCCAGGAGCTCCAGGGACACTGACCATGTGAAATGCATGCCAAGTTGAGCACGGCACAGCCAAAACCTTGCTCCCTCGTCCTCTTTCTGCTTGGAACTCACCATAGTCCAAAGCCCGATTTCCAGCTCCACCTAGGCTTAGGTTTAGTTTTACGCCTAGGGTTCGGGTTAGGGTTACGCCTAGGGTTAGGGTTGAGGAATCCACCAAGGCAGGAGCTCCAGGGACACAGGCCATGTGAAAGGCATGCCAAGTTGAGCACGACACAGCCAAAACCTTGCTCGCTCTGCTTCTTTCAGCTCGGAACTCGCCACAGCCCAATTCCCGATTTCTGGCTCGAACTAGGGTTAGGGTTCGGTTTATGCCTCGGGTTAGGGTTGAAAAAACCACAAAGCCAGGAGCTCCAGGGACACTGGCCATGCGACAGGTATGCCAAGATGAGCGCAGTACAGGCCAAACCTTGCTCGCTCTTCTTCTTTCTGCTTGGAACTCACCAAAGCCCAATGTCCGATTCCTGGTTAAAAAGCGGGTTAGGTTTAGGGTTATGCCTAGGGTTAGGGTTGAGGAAACAACAAAGCCAGGAGCTCCCGGCACACTGACCATGTGAAAGGCAGGACAAGTTGAGTACGGCAAAGCCCAAACCTTGCTCGCTCTTCTTCTTTCTGCTTGGAACTCACCATAGTCCAAAGCCCGATTTCCAGCTCCACCTAGGCTTAGGTTTAGTTTTACGCCTAGGGTTAGGGTTAGGGTTACGCCTAGGGTTAGGGTTGAGGAATCCACAAAGGCAGGAGCTCCAGGGACACTTGCCATGCGAAAGGCAGGACAAGTTGAGCACAACACAGCCAAAACCTTGCTCGCTCTGCTTCTTTCAGCTCGGAACTCGCCACAGCCCAATGCCCGATTTCTGGCTCGAACTAGGGTTAGGGTTCGAGTTATGCCTCAGGTTAGGGTTGAGAAAACCACAAAGCCAGGAGCTCCAGGGACACTGACCATGCGAAAGGCAGGACAAGTTGAGCGCAGTACAGGCCAAACCTTGCTCCCTCTGCTTCTTTCAGCTCGGAACTCACCACAGCCCAATTCCCGATTTCTGGCTCGAACTAGGGTTAGGGTTCGGTTTATGCCTCGGGTTAGGGTTGAAAAAACCACAAAGCCAGGAGCTCCAGGGACACTGGCCATGCGACAGGTATGCCAAGATGAGCGCAGTACAGGCCAAACCTTGCTCGCTCTTCTTCTTTCTGCTTGGAACTCACCAAAGCCCAATGTCCGATTCCTGGTTAAAAATAGGGTTAGGTTTAGGGTTATGCCTAGGGTTAGGGTTGAGGAAACAACAAAGCCAGGAGCTCCCGGCACACTGACCATGTGAAAGGCAGGACAAGTTGAGTACGGCAAAGCCCAAACCATGCTCGCTCTTCTTCTTTCTGCTTGGAACTCACCATAGTCCAAAGCCCGATTTCCAGCTCCACCTAGGCTTAGGTTTAGTTTTACGCCTAGGGTTAGGGTTAGGGTTACGCCTAGGGTTAGGGTTGAGGAATCCACAAAGGCAGGAGCTCCAGGGACACTTGCAATGTGAAAGGCATGCCAAGTTGAGCACGACACAGCCAAAACCTTGCTCCCTCTGCTTCTTTCAGCTCGGAACTCGCCACAGCCCAATTCCCGATTTCTGGCTCGAACTAGGGTTAGGGTTCGGTTTATGCCTCGGGTTAGGGTTGAAAAAACCACAAAGCCAGGAGCTCCAGGGACACTGGCCATGCGACAGGTATGCCAAGATGAGCACAGTACAGGCCAAACCTTGCTCGCTCTTCTTCTTTCTGCTTGGAACTCCCCAGAGCCCAATGTCCGATTCCTGGTTAAAAATAGGGTTAGGTTTAGGGTTATGCCTAGGGTTAGGGTTGAGGAAACAACAAAGCCAGGAGCTCCCGGCACACTGACCATGTGAAAGGCAGGAGAAGTTGAGTACGGCAAAGCCCAAACCTTGCTCGCTCTTCTTCTTTCTGCTTGGAACTCACCATAGTCCAAAGCCCGATTTCCAGCTCCACCTAGGCTTAGGTTTAGTTTTACGCCTAGGGTTAGGGTTGAGGAATCCACAAAGGCAGGAGCTCCAGGGACACTTGCAATGTGAAAGGCATGCCAAGTTGAGCACGACACAGCCAAAACCTTGCTCGCTCTGCTTCTTTCAGCTCGGAACTCGCCACAGCCCAATTCCCGATTTCTGGCTCGAACTAGGGTTAGGGTTCGGGTTATGCCTCAGGTTAGGGTTGAGAAAACCACAAAGCCAGGAGCTCCAGGGACACTGGCCATGCGAAAGGCAGGACAAGTTGAGCGCAGTACAGGCCAAACCTTGCTCCCTCTGCTTCTTTCAGCTCGGAACTCGCCACAGCCCAAAGCCCGATTTCCAGCTCCACCTAGGCTTAGGTTTACTCTTATGCCTAGGGTTAGGGTTAGGGTTATGCCTAGGGTTAGGGTTGAGGAATCCACAAAGGCAGGAGCTCCAGGGACACTGACCATGTGAAAGGCAGGACAAGTTGAGCACGGCACAGCCCAAACCTTGCTCCCTCGTCTTCTTTCTGCTTGGAACTCACCAAAGCCCAATGCCCGATTTCTGGCTTAAATTAGGGTTAGGTTTTGGGTTACGCCTAGGGTTAGGGTTGAGGAAACAACAAAGCCAGGAGCTCCCAGCACACTGACCATGTGAAAGGCAGGACAAGTTGAGCACGACACAGCCCAAACCTTGCTCCCTCTAATTCTTCTTTCTGCTTGGAAGGCACCACAGCCCAAAGCCCGATTTCCAGCGCAATCTTAGGGTTAGAGTTCCGCCTCGACTTAGGGTTTGGGTTACACCTAGGGTTAGGGTTGAGGAAACCACAAAACCAGGAGCTCCGGGGACACTGGCCATGCGAAAGGCAGACCAAGTTGAGAATGGCACAGGCCAAGGCTTGCTCCCTATTCTTCTTTCTCGTTTTAAGTCACCATGGCCCAAAGCCCGATTTCCAGCTCCACCTAGGCTTAGGTTTACTCTTACGCCGAGGGTTAGGGTTAGGGTTACGCCTAGGGTTAGGGTTGGGGAATCCACCAAGGCAGGAGCTCCAGGGACACTTGCCATGCGAAAGGCATGCCAAGTTGAGCACGACACAGCCAAAACCTTGCTCCCTCTGCTTCTTTCAGCTTGGAACTCGCCACAGCCCAATTCCCGATTTCTGGCTCGAACTAGGGTTAGGGTTCAGTTTATGCCTCGGGTTAGGGTTGAAAAAACCACAAAGCCAGGAGCTCCAGGGACACTGGCCATGCGACAGGTATGCCAAGATGAGCACAGTACAGGCCAAACCTTGCTCGCTCTTCTTCTTTCTGCTTGGAACTCCCCAAAGCCCAATGTCCGATTCCTGGTTAAAAATAGGGTTAGGTTTAGGGTTATGCCTAGGGTTAGGGTTGAGGAAACAACAAAGCCAGGAGCTCCCGGCACACTGACCATGTGAAAGGCAGGACAAGTTGAGTACGGCAAAGCCCAAACCTTGCTCGCTCTTCTTCTTTCTGCTTGGAACTCACCATAGTCCAAAGCCCGATTTCCAGCTCCACCTAGGCTTAGGTTTAGTTTTACGCCTAGGGTTAGGGTTGAGGAATCCACAAAGGCAGGAGCTCCAGGGACACTTGCAATGTGAAAGGCATGCCAAGTTGAGCACGACACAGCCAAAACCTTGCTCCCTCTGCTTCTTTCAGCTCGGAACTCGCCACAGCCCAATTCCCGATTTCTGGCTCGAACTAGGGTTAGGGTTCGGGTTATGCCTCAGGTTAGGGTTGAGAAAACCACAAAGCCAGGAGCTCCAGGGACACTGGCCATGCGAAAGGCAGGACAAGTTGAGCACAACACAGCCAAAACCTTGCTCGCTCTGCTTCTTTCAGCTCGGAACTCGCCACAGCCCAATTCCCGATTTCTGGCTCGAACTAGGGTTAGGGTTCGGGTTATGCCTCAGGTTAGGGTTGAGAAAACCACAAAGCCAGGAGCTCCAGGGACACTTGCCATGCGAAAGGCAGGACAAGTTGAGCACAACACAGCCAAAACCTTGCTCGCTCTGCTTCTTTCAGCTCGGAACTCGCCACATCCCAATTCCCGATTTCTGGCTCGAACTAGGGTTAGGGTTCGAGTTATGCCTCAGGTTAGGGTTGAGAAAACCACAAAGCCAGGAGCTCCAGGGACACTGGCCATGCGAAAGGCAGGACAAGTTGAGCGCAGTACAGGCCAAACCTTGCTCCCTCTGCTTCTTTCAGCTCGGAACTCACCACAGCCCAATTCCCGATTTCTGGCTCGAACTAGGGTTAGGGTTCGGTTTATGCCTCGGGTTAGGGTTGAAAAAACCACAAAGCCAGGAGCTCCAGGGACACTGGCCATGCGACAGGTATGCCAAGATGAGCGCAGTACAGGCCAAACCTTGCTCGCTCTTCTTCTTTCTGCTTGGAACTCACCAAAGCCCAATGTCCGATTCCTGGTTAAAAATAGGGTTAGGTTTAGGGTTATGCCTAGGGTTAAGGTTGAGGAAACAACAAAGCCAGGAGCTCCCGGCACACTGACCATGCGAAAGGCAGGAGAAGTTGAGTACGGCAAAGCCCAAACCTTGCTCGCTCTTCTTCTTTCTGCTTGGAACTCACCATAGTCCAAAGCCCGATTTCCAGCTCCACCTAGGCTTAGGTTTAGTTTTACGCCTAGGGTTAGGGTTAGGGTTACGCCTAGGGTTAGGGTTGAGGAATCCACAAAGGCAGGAGCTCCAGGGACACTTGCAATGTGAAAGGCATGCCAAGTTGAGCACGACACAGCCAAAACCTTGCTCCCTCTGCTTCTTTCAGCTCGGAACTCGCCACAGCCCAATTCCCGATTTCTGGCTCGAACTAGGGTTAGGGTTCGGGTTATGCCTCAGGTTAGGGTTGAGAAAACCACAAAGCCAGGAGCTCCAGGGACACTGGCCATGCGACAGGCATGCCAAGATGAGCGCAGTACAGGCCAAACCTTGCTCCCTCTGCTTCTTTCAGCTCGGAACTCGCCACAGCCCAAAGCCCGATTTCCAGCTCCACCTAGGCTTAGGTTTACTCTTATGCCTAGGGTTCGGGTTAGGGTTATGCCTAGGGTTAGGGTTGAGGAATCCACAAAGGCAGGAGCTCCAGGGACACTGACCATGTGAAAGGCAGGACAAGTTGAGCACGGCACAGCCCAAACCTTGCTCCCTCGTCTTCTTTCTGCTTGGAACTCACCAAAGCCCAATTCCCGATTTCTGGCTTAAATTAGGGTTAGGTTTTGGGTTACGCCTAGGGTTAGGGTTGAGGAAACAACAAAGCCAGGAGCTCCCAGCACACTGACCATGTGAAAGGCAGGACAAGTTGAGCACGACACAGCCCAAACCTTGCTCCCTCTAATTCTTCTTTCTGCTTGGAAGGCACCACAGCCCAAAGCCCGATTTCCAGCGCAATCTTAGGGTTAGAGTTCCGCCTCGACTTAGGGTTTGGGTTACACCTAGGGTTAGGGTTGAGGAAACCACAAAACCAGGAGCTCCGGGGACACTGGCCATGCGAAAGGCAGACCAAGTTGAGAATGGCACAGGCCAAGGCTTGCTCCCTATTCTTCTTTCTCGTTTTAAGTCACCACGGCCCAAAGCCCGATTTCCAGCTCCACCTAGGCTTAGGTTTAGTTTTACGCCTAGGGTTAGGGTTCGGGTTACACCTAGGGTTAGGGTTGAGGAATCCACCAAGGCAGGAGCTCCAGGGACACTTGCCATGCGAAAGGCATGCCAAGTTGAGCACGACACAGCCAAAATCTTGCTCCCTCTGCTTCTTTCAGCTCGGAACTCGCCACAGCCCAATTCCCGATTTCTGGCTCGAACTAGGGTTAGGGTTCGGTTTATGCCTCGGGTTAGGGTTGAAAAAACCACAAAGCCAGGAGCTCCAGGGACACTGGCCATGCGACAGGTATGCCAAGATGAGCGCAGTACAGGCCAAACCTTGCTCGCTCTTCTTCTTTCTGCTTGGAACTCACCAAAGCCCAATGTCCGATTCCTGGTTAAAAATAGGGTTAGGTTTAGGGTTATGCCTAGGGTTAGGGTTGAGGAAACAACAAAGCCAGGAGCTCCCGGCACACTGACCATGTGAAAGGCAGGACAAGTTGAGTACCGCAAAGCCCAAACCATGCTCGCTCTTCTTCTTTCTGCTTGGAACTCACCATAGTCCAAAGCCCGATTTCCAGCTCCACCTAGGCTTAGGTTTAGTTTTACGCCTAGGGTTAGGGTTAGGGTTACGCCTAGGGTTAGGGTTGAGGAATCCACAAAGGCAGGAGCTCCAGGGGCACTTGCAATGTGAAAGGCATGCCAAGTTGAGCACGACACAGCCAAAACCTTGCTCGCTCTGCTTCTTTCAGCTCGGAACTCGCCACAGCCCAATTCCCGATTTCTGGCTCGAACTAGGGTTAGGGTTCGGTTTATGCCTCGGGTTAGGGTTGAAAAAACCACAAAGCCAGGAGCTCCAGGGACACTGGCCATGCGACAGGTATGCCAAGATGAGCACAGTACAGGCCAAACCTTGCTCGCTCTTCTTCTTTCTGCTTGGAACTCCCCAGAGCCCAATGTCCGATTCCTGGTTAAAAATAGGGTTAGGTTTAGGGTTATGCCTAGGGTTAGGGTTGAGGAAACAACAAAGCCAGGAGCTCCCGGCACACTGACCATGTGAAAGGCAGGACAAGTTGAGTACGGCAAAGCCCAAACCTTGCTCGCTCTTCTTCTTTCTGCTTGGAACTCACCATAGTCCAAAGCCCGATTTCCAGCTCCACCTAGGCTTAGGTTTAGTTTTACGCCTAGGGTTAGGGTTGAGGAATCCACAAAGGCAGGAGCTCCAGGGACACTTGCAATGTGAAAGGCATGCCAAGTTGAGCACGACACAGCCAAAACCTTGCTCCCTCTGCTTCTTTCAGCTCGGAACTCGCCACAGCCCAATTCCCGATTTCTGGCTCGAACTAGGGTTAGGGTTCGGGTTATGCCTCAGGTTAGGGTTGAGAAAACCACAAAGCCAGGAGCTCCAGGGACACTGGCCATGCGAAAGGCAGGACAAGTTGAGCGCAGTACAGGCCAAACCTTGCTCCCTCTGCTTCTTTCAGCTCGGAACTCGCCACAGCCCAAAGCCCGATTTCCAGCTCCACCTAGGCTTAGGTTTACTCTTATGCCTAGGGTTAGGGTTAGGGTTATGCCTAGGGTTAGGGTTGAGGAATCCACAAAGGCAGGAGCTCCAGGGACACTGACCATGTGAAAGGCAGGACAAGTTGAGCACGGCACAGCCCAAACCTTGCTCCCTCGTCTTCTTTCTGCTTGGAACTCACCAAAGCCCAATGCCCGATTTCTGGCTTAAATTAGGGTTAGGTTTTGGGTTACGCCTAGGGTTAGGGTTGAGGAAACAACAAAGCCAGGAGCTCCCAGCACACTGACCATGTGAAAGGCAGGACAAGTTGAGCACGACACAGCCCAAACCTTGCTCCCTCTAATTCTTCTTTCTGCTTGGAAGGCACCACAGCCCAAAGCCCGATTTCCAGCGCAATCTTAGGGTTAGAGTTCCGCCTCGACTTAGGGTTTGGGTTACACCTAGGGTTAGGGTTGAGGAAACCACAAAACCAGGAGCTCCGGGGACACTGGCCATGCGAAAGGCAGACCAAGTTGAGAATGGCACAGGCCAAGGCTTGCTCCCTATTCTTCTTTCTCGTTTTAAGTCACCACGGCCCAAAGCCCGATTTCCAGCTCCACCTAGGCTTAGGTTTACTCTTACGCCGAGGGTTAGGGTTAGGGTTACGCCTAGGGTTAGGGTTGGGGAATCCACCAAGGCAGGAGCTCCAGGGACACTTGCCATGCGAAAGGCATGCCAAGTTGAGCACGACACAGCCAAAACCTTGCTCCCTCTGCTTCTTTCAGCTTGGAACTCGCCACAGCCCAATTCCCGATTTCTGGCTCGAACTAGGGTTAGGGTTCAGTTTATGCCTCAGGTTAGGGTTGAAAAAACCACAAAGCCAGGAGCTCCAGGGACACTGGCCATGCGACAGGTATGCCAAGATGAGCGCAGTACAGGCCAAACCTTGCTCGCTCTTCTTCTTTCTGCTTGGAACTCACCAAAGCCCAATGTCCGATTCCTGGTTAAAAATAGGGTTAGGTTTAGGGTTATGCCTAGGGTTAGGGTTGAGGAAACAACAAAGCCAGGAGCTCCCGGCACACTGACCATGTGAAAGGCAGGAGAAGTTGAGTACGGCAAAGCCCAAACCTTGCTCGCTCTTCTTCTTTCTGCTTGGAACTCACCATAGTCCAAAGCCCGATTTCCAGCTCCACCTAGGCTTAGGTTTAGTTTTACGCCTAGGGTTAGGGTTAGGGTTACGCCTAGGGTTAGGGTTGAGGAATCCACAAAGGCAGGAGCTCCAGGGACACTTGCAATGTGAAAGGCATGCCAAGTTGAGCACGACACAGCCAAAACCTTGCTCGCTCTTCTTCTTTCTGCTTTTAAGTCGCCACAGCCCAAAATGCGATTTCCATCTCCGTCTAGTGTTAGGTTTGCACCCAGGGTTCGGTTTAGGGTTATGCCTGGGGTTAGGGTTGAGGAAACCACAATGCCAGGATCTCCGGAGTCACCTGAGCATGCGAAAGGCTGGCCAAGGTGGGCACAGCAAAGGCCAAGCCTTGCTCCTTCTTCTTTTTTCTTGGAATTCACCATAGCCTGATTTCCGGCTCCGCCTAGGGTCAGGGTTACGCCTAGGGTTCGCGTTATGCCTAGGGTTAGGGTTGACAAAACCACAAAGCCAGGAGCTCCAGGGACACTGACCATGCGGAAGGAAGGCCTAGGTGAGGGCAGCACAGCCCAAACCTTACTCCCTCTTCTTCTTCTTTCTGCTTGGAACTCGCCACAGCCCAATGCCTGATTTCTGGCTCAAATTAGGGTTAGGCTTCGGGTTACGCCTAGGGTTAGGGATGAGAAAACCAAAAAGCCAGGAGCTCCAGGGACACTGACCATGTGAAATGCATGCCAAGTTGAGCACGGCACAGCCAAAACCTTGCTCCCTCGTCCTCTTTCTGCTTGGAACTCACCATAGTCCAAAGCCCGATTTCCAGCTCCACCTAGGCTTAGGTTTAGTTTTACGCCTAGGGTTCGGGTTAGGGTTACGCCTAGGGTTAGGGTTGAGGAATCCACCAAGGCAGGAGCTCCAGGGACACTTGCAATGTGAAAGGCAGGACAAGTTGAGCACGACACAGCCAAGACCTTGCTCGCTCTGCTTCTTTCAGCTCGGAACTCGCCACAGCCCAATGCCCGATTTCTGGCTCGAACTAGGGTTAGGGTTCGGTTTATGCCTCGGGTTAGGGTTGAAAAATCCACAAAGCCAGGAGCTCCAGGGACACTGGCCATGCGACAGGTATGCCAAGATGAGCGCAGTACAGGCCAAACCTTGCTCGCTCTTCTTCTTTCTGCTTGGAACTCCCCAAAGCCCAATGTCCGATTCCTGGTTAAAAATAGGGTTAGGTTTAGGGTTATGCCTAGGGTTAAGGTTGAGGAAACAACAAAGCCAGGAGCTCCCGGCACACTGACCATGTGAAAGGCAGGACAAGTTGAGTACGGCAAAGCCCAAACCTTGCTCGCTCTTCTTCTTTCTGCTTGGAACTCACCATAGTCCAAAGCCCGATTTCCAGCTCCACCTAGGCTTAGGTTTAGTTTTACGCCTAGGGTTAGGGTTAGGGTTACGCCTAGGGTTAGGGTTGAGGAATCCACAAAGGCAGGAGCTCCAGGGACACTTGCCATGCGAAAGGCAGGACAAGTTGAGCACGACACAGCCAAAACCTTGCTCGCTCTGCTTCTTTCAGCTCGGAACTCGCCACAGCCCAATTCCCGATTTCTGGCTCGAACTAGGGTTAGGGTTCGAGTTATGCCTCAGGTTAGGGTTGAGAAAACCACAAAGCCAGGAGCTCCAGGGACACTGGCCATGCGAAAGGCAGGACAAGTTGAGCGCAGTACAGGCCAAACCTTGCTCCCTCTGCTTCTTTCAGCTCGGAACTCACCACAGCCCAATTCCCGATTTCTGGCTCGAACTAGGTTTAGGGTTCGGTTTATGCCTCGGGTTAGGGTTGAAAAAACCACAAAGCCAGGAGCTCCAGGGACACTGGCCATGCGACAGGTATGCCAAGATGAGCGCAGTACAGGCCAAACCTTGCTCGCTCTTCTTCTTTCTGCTTGGAACTCACCAAAGCCCAATGTCCGATTCCTGGTTAAAAATAGGGTTAGGTTTAGGGTTATGCCTAGGGTTAGGGTTGAGGAAACAACAAAGCCAGGAGCTCCCGGCACACTGACCATGTGAAAGGCAGGACAAGTTGAGTACGGCAAAGCCCAAACCATGCTCGCTCTTCTTCTTTCTGCTTGGAACTCACCATAGTCCAAAGCCCGATTTCCAGCTCCACCTAGGCTTAGGTTTAGTTTTACGCCTAGGGTTAGGGTTAGGGTTACGCCTAGGGTTAGGGTTGAGGAATCCACAAAGGCAGGAGCTCCAGAGACACTTGCCATGCGAAAGGCAGGACAAGTTAAGCACAACACAGCCAAAACCTTGCTCGCTCTGCTTCTTTCAGCTCGGAACTCACCAAAGCCCAATGTCCGATTCCTGGTTAAAAAGCGGGTTAGGTTTAGGGTTATGCCTAGGGTTAGGGTTGAGGAAACAACAAAGCCAGGAGCTCCCGGCACACTGACCATGTGAAAGGCAGGACAAGTTGAGTACGGTAAAGCCCAAACCTTGCTCCTTCTTCTTCCTTCTGCTTGGAACTCACCATAGTCCAAAGCCTGATTTCCAGCTCCACCTAGGCTTAGGTTTAGTTTTACGCCTAGGGTTCGGGTTAGGGTTACGCCTAGGGTTAGGGTTGAGGAATCCACCAAGGCAGGAGCTCCAGGGACACTTGCCATGCGAAAGGCAGGACAAGTTGAGCACGACACAGCCAAAACCTTGCTCCCTCTGCTTCTTTCAGCTCGGAACTCGCCACAGCCCAATTCCCGGTTTCTGGCTCGAACTAGGGTTAGGGTTCGGTTTATGCCTCGGGTTAGGGTTGAAAAAATCACAAAGCCAGGAGCTCCAGGGACACTGGCCATGCGACAGGTATGCCAAGATGAGCGCAGTACAGGCCAAACCTTGCTCGCTCTTCTTCTTTCTGCTTGGAACTCACCAAAGCCCAATGTCCGATTCCTGGTTAAAAAGCGGGTTAGGTTTAGGGTTATGCCTAGGGTTAGGGTTGAGGAAACAACAAAGCCAGGAGCTCCCGGCACACTGACCATGTGAAAGGCAGGACAAGTTGAGTACGGTAAAGCCCAAACCTTGCTCCTTCTTCTTCCTTCTGCTTGGAACTCACCATAGTCCAAAGCCCGATTTCCAGCTCCACCTAGGCTTAGGTTTAGTTTTACGCCTAGGGTTAGGGTTAGGGTTACGCCTAGGGTTAGGGTTGAGGAATCCACAAAGGCAGGAGCTCCAGGGACACAGGCCATGTGAAAGGCATGTCAAGTTGAGCACGACACAGCCAAAACCTTGCTCGCTCTTCTTCTTTCTGCTTTTAAGTCACCACAGCCCAAAATGTGATTTCCATCTCCGTCTAGTGTTAGGTTTGCACCCAGGGTTCGGTTTAGGGTTATGCCTGGGGTTAGGGTTGAGGAAACCACAATGCCAGGATCTCCGGAGTCACCTGAGCATGCGAAAGGCAGGCCAAGGTGGGCACAGCAAAGGCCAAACCTTGCTCCTTCTTCTTTTTTCTTGGAATTCACCATAGCCTGATTTCCGGCTCCGCCTAGGGTCAGGGTTACGCCTAGGGTTCGCGTTATGCCTAGGGTTAGGGTTGACAAAACCACAAAGCCAGGAGCTCCAGGGACACTGACCATGTGGAAGGAAGGCCTAGATGAGGGCAGCACAGCCCAAACCTTACTCCTTCTTCTTTCTGCTTGGAACTCACCAAAGCCCAATGCCTGATTTCTGGCTCAAATTAGGGTTAGGCTTCGGGTTACGCCTAGGGTTAGGGATGAGAAAACCAAAAAGCCAGGAGCTCCAGGGACAATGACCATGTGAAATGCATGCCAAGTTGAGCGCGGCACAGCCGAAACCTTGCTCCCTCGTCTTCTTTCTGCTTGGAACTCACCATAGTCCAAAGCCCGATTTCCAGCTCCACCTAGGCTTAGGTTTAGTTTTACGCCTAGGGTTCGGGTTAGGGTTACGCCTAGGGTTAGGGTTGAGGAATCCACAAAGGCAGGAGCTCCAAGGACACAGGCCATGTGAAAGGCGGGACAAGTTGAGCACGACACAGCCAAAACCTTGCTCGCTCTGCTTCTTTCAGCTTGGAACTCGCCACAGCCCGATTTCCGATTTGTTGCTCAAACTAGGGTTAGGTTTGGGGTTATGCCTAGGGTTAGGGTTGAGAAAACCACAAAGCCAGGAGCTCCAGGGACACTGACCATGCGACAGGCATGCCAAGATGAGCGCATCTTTGGCCGAACCTTGCTCCCTCGTCTTCTTTCTGCTTGGAACTCACCACAGCCCAAAGCCCGATTTCCAGCTCCAGCTAGGCTTAGGTTTACTCTTACGCCTAGGGTTAGGGTTAGGGTTATGCCTAGGGTTAGGGTTGAGGAATCCACAAAGGCAGGAGCTCCAGGGACACTGGCCATGCGAAAGGCAGGACAAGTTGAGCGCAGTACAGGCCAAACCTTGCTCGCTCTTCTTCTTTCAGCTCAGAACTCGCCACAGCCCAATGCCCGATTTCTGGCTTAAACTAGTTTTAGGGTTCGGTTTATGCCTCGGGTTAGGGTTGAAAAAACCACAAAGCCAGGAGCTCCAGGGACACTGGCCATGCGACAGGTATGCCAAGATGAGCGCAGTACAGGCCAAACCTTGCTCGCTCTTCTTCTTTCTGCTTGGAACTCCCCAAAGCCCAATGTCCGATTCCTGGTTAAAAATAGGGTTAGGTTTAGGGTTATGCCTAGGGTTAGGGTTGAGGAAACAACAAAGCCAGGAGCTCCAGGGACACTGACCATGTGGAAGGAAGGCCTAGGTGAGGGCAGCACAGCCCAAACCTTACTCCCTCTTCTTCTTCTTTCTGCTTTGAACTCGCCACAGCCCAATGCCTGATTTCTGGCTCAAATTAGGGTTAGGCTTCGGGTTACGCCTAGGGTTAGGGATGAGAAAACCAAAAAGCCAGGAGCTCCAGGGACACTGACCATGTGAAATGCATGCCAAGTTGAGCATGGCACAGCCGAAACCTTGCTCCCTCGTCTTCTTTCTGCTTGGAACTCACCATAGTCCAAGTCCCGGTTTCCAGCTCCACCTAGGCTTAGGTTTAGTTTTACGCCTAGGGTTAGGGTTAGGGTTACGCCTAGGGTTAGGGTTGAGGAATCCACAAAGGCAGGAGCTCCAGAGACACTTGCCATGCGAAAGGCAGGACAAGTTAAGCACAACACAGCCAAAACCTTGCTCGCTCTGCTTCTTTCAGCTCGGAACTCGCCACAGCCCAATTCCCGATTTCTGGCTCGAACTAGGGTTAGGGTTCGGGTTATGCCTCAGGTTAGGGTTGAGAAAACCACAAAGGCAGGAGCTCCAGGGACACTGACCATGCGAAAGGCAGGCCTAGGTGAGTGCAGCACAGCCAAAACCTTGCTCGCTCTTCTTCTTTCTCGTTTTAAGTCACCAACGTCCAAAGTCCGATTTCCAGGTCCACCTAGGTTTCGGTTTAGTCTTACTCCTCGGGTTAGGGTTACGCATAAGGGTTAGGGTTATGCCTAGGCTTAGGGTTGAGAAAACGACAAAGGCAGGAAGTCCAGGGACGCTGACCACGTGAAAGGCAGGCCAAGTTGAGCATGGAACAGCCAAAGCCTTGCTCGCTCTTCTTCTTTCTGCTTTTAAGTCACCACAGCCCAAAATGTGATTTCCATCTCCGTCTAGTGTTAGGTTTGCACCCAGGGTTCGGTTTAGGGTTATGCCTGGGGTTAGGGTTGAGGAAACCTCAATGCCAGGATCTCCGGAGTCACCTGAGCATGCGAAAGGCTGGCCAAGGTGGGCACAGCAAAGGCCAAGCCTTGCTCCTTCTTCTTTTTTCTTAGAATTCACCATAGCCTGATTTCCGGCTCCGCCTAGGGTCAGGGTTACGCCTAGGGTTCGCGTTATGCCTAGGGTTAGGGTTGAGGAAACAACAAAGCCAGGAGCTCCAGGGACACTGACCATGTGGAAGGAAGGCCTAGGTGAGGGCAGCACAGCCCAAACCTTACTCCCTCTTCTTCTTCTTTCTGCTTAGAACTCGCCACAGCCCAATGCCTGATTTCTGGCTCAAATTAGGGTTAGGCTTCGGGTTACGCCTAGGGTTAGAGATGAGAAAACCAAAAAGCCAGGAGCTCCAGGGACACTGACCATGTGAAATGCATGCCAAGTTGAGCACGGCACAGCCCAAACCTTGCTCCCTCGTCTTCTTTCTGCTTGGAACTCACCATAGTCCAAGTCCCGATTTCCAGCTCCACCTAGGCTTAGGTTTAGTTTTACGCCTAGGGTTAGGGTTAGGGTTACGCCTAGGGTTAGGGTTGAGGAATCCACAAAGGCAGGAGCTCCAGGGACACTTGCCATGTGAAAGGCATGCCAAGTTGAGCACGACACAGCCAAAACCTTGCTCCCTCTGCTTCTTTCAGCTCGGAACTCGCCACAGCCCAATTCCCGGTTTCTGGCTCGAACTAGGGTTAGGGTTCGGTTTATGCCTCGGGTTAGGGTTGAAAAAACCACAAAGCCAGGAGCTCCAGGGACACTGGCCATGCGACAGGTATGCCAAGATGAGCGCAGTACAGGCCAAACCTTGCTCGCTCTTCTTCTTTCTGCTTGGAACTCACCAAAGCCCAATGTCCGATTCCTGGTTAAAAATTGGGTTAGGTTTAGGGTTATGCCTAGGGTTAGGGTTGAGGAAACAACAAAGCCAGGAGCTCCCGGCACACTGACCATGTGAAAGGCAGGACAAGTTGAGTACGGTAAAGCCCAAACCTTGCTCGCTCTTCTTCTTTCTGCTTGGAACTCACCATAGTCCAAAGCCCGATTTCCAGCTCCACCTAGGCTTAGGTTTAGTTTTACGCCTAGGGTTAGGGTTAGGGTTACGCCGAGGGTTAGGGTTGAGGAATCCACAAAGGCAGGAGCTCCAGGGACACTTGCAATGTGAAAGGCATATCAAGTTGAGCACGACACAGCCAAAACCTTGCTCGCTCTTCTTCTTTCTGCTTTTAAGTCACCACAGCCCAAAATGCGATTTCCATCTCCGTCTAGTGTTAGGTTTGCACCCAGGGTTCGGTTTAGGGTTATGCCTGGGGTTAGGGTTGAGGAAACCACAATGCCAGGATCTCCGGAGTCACCTGAGCATGCGAAAGGCAGGCCAAGGTGGGCACAGCAAAGGCCAAACCTTGCTCCTTCTTCTTTTTTCTTGGAATTCACCATAGCCTGATTTCCGGCTCCGCCTAGGGTCAGGGTTACGCCTAGGGTTCGCGTTATGCCTAGGGTTAGGGTTGACAAAACCACAAAGCCAGGAGCTCCAGGGACACTGACCATGTGGAAGGAAGGCCTAGATGAGGGCAGCACAGCCCAAACCTTACTCGCTCTTCTTTCTGCTTGGAACTCGCCACAGCCCAATGCCTGATTTCTGGCTCAAATTAGGGTTAGGCTTCGGGTTACGCCTAGGGTTAGGGATGAGAAAACCACAAAGCCAGGAGCTCCAGGGACAATGACCATGTGAAATGCATGCCAAGTTGAGCGCGGCACAGCCGAAACCTTGCTCCCTCGTCTTCTTTCTGCTTGGAACTCACCAAAGCCCAAAGCCCGATTTCCAGCTCCACCTAGGCTTAGGTTTAGTTTTACGCCTAGGGTTCGGGTTAGGGTTACGCCTAGGGTTAGGGTTGAGGAATCCACAAAGGCAGGAGCTCCAGGGACACAGGCCATGTGAAAGGCGGGACAAGTTGAGCACGACACAGCCAAAACCTTGCTCGCTCTGCTTCTTTCAGCTTGGAACTCGCCACAGCCCGATTTCCGATTTGTTGCTCAAACTAGGGTAAGGTTTGGGGTTATGCCTCAGGTTAGGGTTGAGAAAACCACAAAGCCAGGAGCTCCAGGGACACTGACCATGCGACAGGCATGCCAAGATGAGCGCATCTTTGGCCGAACCTTGCTCCCTCGTCTTCTTTCTGCTTGGAACTCACCACAGCCCAAAGCCCGATTTCCAGCTCCACCTAGGCTTAGGTTTACTCTTACGCCTAGGGTTCGTGTTAGGGTTATGCCTAGGGTTAGGGTTGAGGAATCCACAAAGGCAGGAGCTCCAGGGACACTGGCCATGCGAAAGGCAGGACAAGTTGAGCGCAGTACAGGCCAAACCTTGCTCGCTCTTCTTCTTTGAGCTCAGAACTCGCCACAGCACAATGCCCGATTTCTGGCTTAAACTAGTTTTAGGGTTCGGTTTATGCCTCGGGTTAGGGTTGAAAAAACCACAAAGCCAGGAGCTCCAGGGACACTGGCCATGCGACAGGTATGCCAAGATGAGCGCAGTACAGGCCAAACCTTGCTCGCTCTTCTTCTTTCTGCTTGGAACTCACCAAAGCCCAATGTCCGATTCCTGGTTAAAAATAGGGTTAGGTTTAGGGTTATGCCTAGGGTTAGGGTTGAGGAAACAACAAAGCCAGGAGCTCCCGGCACACTGACCATGTGAAAGGCAGGACAAGTTGAGTACGGCAAAGCCAAAACCTTGCTCCTTCTTCTTCCTTCTGCTTGGAACTCACCATAGTCCAAAGCCCGATTTCCAGCTCCACCTAGGCTTAGGTTTAGTTTTACGCCTAGGGTTAGGGTTAGGGTTACGCCTAGGGTTAGGGTTGAGGAATCCACAAAGGCAGGAGCTCCAGGGACACTTGCAATGTGAAAGGCATGCCAAGTTGAGCACGACACAGCCAAAACCTTGCTCGCTCTTCTTCTTTCTGCTTTTAAGTCACCACAGCCCAAAATGCGATTTCCATCTCCGTCTAGTGTTAGGTTTGCACCCAGGGTTCGGTTTAGGGTTATGCCTGGGGTTAGGGTTGAGGAAACCACAATGCCAGGATCTCCGGAGTCACCTGAGCATGCGAAAGGCAGGCCAAGGTGGGCACAGCAAAGGCCAAACCTTGCTCCTTCTTCTTTTTTCTTGGAATTCACCATAGCCTGATTTCCGGCTCCGCCTAGGGTCAGGGTTACGCCTAGGGTTCGCGTTATGCCTAGGGTTAGGGTTGACAAAACCACAAAGCCAGGAGCTCCAGGGACACTGACCATGCGGAAGGAAGGCCTAGATCAGGGCAGCACAGCCCAAACCTTACTCCTTCTTCTTTCTGCTTGGAACTCGCCACAGCCCAATGCCTGATTTCTGGCTCAAATTAGGGTTAGGCTTCGGGTTACGCCTAGGGTTAGGGATGAGAAAACCAAAAAGCCAGGAGCTCCAGGGACACTGACCATGTGAAATGGATGCCAAGTTGAGCGCGGCACAGCCGAAACCTTGCTCCCTCGTCTTCTTTCTGCTTGGAACTCACCATAGTCCAAGTCCCGATTTCCAGCTCCACCTAGGCTTAGGTTTAGTTTTACGCCTAGGGTTCGGGTTAGGGTTACGCCTAGGGTTAGGGTTGAGGAATCCACAAAGGCAGGAGCTCCAGGGACACAGGCCATGTGAAAGGCGGGACAAGTTGAGCACGACACAGCCAAAACCTTGCTCGCTCTGCTTCTTTCAGCTTGGAACTCGCCACAGCCCGATTTCCGATTTGTTGCTCAAACTAGGGTTAGGTTTGGGGTTATGCCTAGGGTTAGGGTTGAGAAAACCACAAAGCCAGGAGCTCCAGGGACACTGACCATGCGACAGGCATGCCAAGATGAGCGCATCTTTGGCCGAACCTTGCTCCCTCGTCTTCTTTCTGCTTGGAACTCACCACAGCCCAAAGCCCGATTTCCAGCTCCACCTAGGCTTAGGTTTACTCTTACGCCTAGGGTTAGGGTTAGGGTTATGCCTAGGGTTAGGGTTGAGGAATCCACAAAGGCAGGAGCTCCAGGGACACTGGCCATGCGAAAGGCAGGACAAGTTGAGCGCAGTACAGGCCAAACCTTGCTCGCTCTTCTTCTTTCAGCTCAGAACTCGCCACAGCACAATGCCCGATTTCTGGCTTAAACTAGTTTTAGGGTTCGGTTTATGCCTCGGGTTAGGGTTGAAAAAACCACAAAGCCAGGAGCTCCAGGGACACTGGCCATGCGACAGGTATGCCAAGATGAGCGCAGTACAGGCCAAACCTTGCTCGCTCTTCTTCTTTCTGCTTGGAACTCCCCAAAGCCCCATGTCCGATTCCTGGTTAAAAATAGGGTTAGGTTTAGGGTTATGCCTAGGGTTAGGGTTGAGGAAACAACAAAGCCAGGAGCTCCAGGGACACTGACCATGTGGAAGGAAGGCCTAGGTGAGGGCAGCACAGCCCAAACCTTACTCCCTCTTCTTCTTCTTTCTGCTTAGAACTCGCCACAGCCCAATGCCTGATTTCTGGCTCAAATTAGGGTTAGGCTTCGGGTTACGCCTAGGGTTAGAGATGAGAAAACCAAAAAGCCAGGAGCTCCAGGGACACTGACCATGTGAAATGCATGCCAAGTTGAGCACGGCACAGCCCAAACCTTGCTCCCTCGTCTTCTTTCTGCTTGGAACTCACCATAGTCCAAGTCCCGATTTCCAGCTCCACCTAGGCTTAGGTTTAGTTTTACGCCTAGGGTTAGGGTTAGGGTTACGCCTAGGGTTAGGGTTGAGGAATCCACAAAGGCAGGAGCTCCAGGGACACTTGCCATGTGAAAGGCATGCCAAGTTGAGCACGACACAGCCAAAACCTTGCTCCCTCTGCTTCTTTCAGCTCGGAACTCGCCACAGCCCAATTCCCGGTTTCTGGCTCGAACTAGGGTTAGGGTTCGGTTTATGCCTCGGGTTAGGGTTGAAAAAACCACAAAGCCAGGAGCTCCAGGGACACTGGCCATGCGACAGGTATGCCAAGATGAGCGCAGTACAGGCCAAACCTTGCTCGCTCTTCTTCTTTCTGCTTGGAACTCACCAAAGCCCAATGTCCGATTCCTGGTTAAAAATAGGGTTAGGTTTAGGGTTATGCCTAGGGTTAGGGTTGAGGAAACAACAAAGCCAGGAGCTCCCGGCACACTGACCATGTGAAAGGCAGGACAAGTTGAGTACGGTAAAGCCCAAACCTTGCTCGCTCTTCTTCTTTCTGCTTGGAACTCACCATAGTCCAAAGCCCGATTTCCAGCTCCACCTAGGCTTAGGTTTAGTTTTACGCCTAGGGTTAGGGTTAGGGTTACGCCGAGGGTTAGGGTTGAGGAATCCACAAAGGCAGGAGCTCCAGGGACACTTGCAATGTGAAAGGCATATCAAGTTGAGCACGACACAGCCAAAACCTTGCTCGCTCTTCTTCTTTCTGCTTTTAAGTCACCACAGCCCAAAATGCGATTTCCATCTCCGTCTAGTGTTAGGTTTGCACCCAGGGTTCGGTTTAGGGTTATGCCTGGGGTTAGGGTTGAGGAAACCACAATGCCAGGATCTCCGGAGTCACCTGAGCATGCGAAAGGCAGGCCAAGGTGGGCACAGCAAAGGCCAAACCTTGCTCCTTCTTCTTTTTTCTTGGAATTCACCATAGCCTGATTTCCGGCTCCGCCTAGGGTCAGGGTTACGCCTAGGGTTCGCGTTATGCCTAGGGTTAGGGTTGACAAAACCACAAAGCCAGGAGCTCCAGGGACACTGACCATGTGGAAGGAAGGCCTAGATGAGGGCAGCACAGCCCAAACCTTACTCGCTCTTCTTTCTGCTTGGAACTCGCCACAGCCCAATGCCTGATTTCTGGCTCAAATTAGGGTTAGGCTTCGGGTTACGCCTAGGGTTAGGGATGAGAAAACCACAAAGCCAGGAGCTCCAGGGACAATGACCATGTGAAATGCATGCCAAGTTGAGCGCGGCACAGCCGAAACCTTGCTCCCTCGTCTTCTTTCTGCTTGGAACTCACCAAAGCCCAAAGCCCGATTTCCAGCTCCACCTAGGCTTAGGTTTAGTTTTACGCCTAGGGTTCGGGTTAGGGTTACGCCTAGGGTTAGGGTTGAGGAATCCACAAAGGCAGGAGCTCCAGGGACACAGGCCATGTGAAAGGCGGGACAAGTTGAGCACGACACAGCCAAAACCTTGCTCGCTCTGCTTCTTTCAGCTTGGAACTCGCCACAGCCCGATTTCCGATTTGTTGCTCAAACTAGGGTAAGGTTTGGGGTTATGCCTCAGGTTAGGGTTGAGAAAACCACAAAGCCAGGAGCTCCAGGGACACTGACCATGCGACAGGCATGCCAAGATGAGCGCATCTTTGGCCGAACCTTGCTCCCTCGTCTTCTTTCTGCTTGGAACTCACCACAGCCCAAAGCCCGATTTCCAGCTCCACCTAGGCTTAGGTTTACTCTTACGCCTAGGGTTCGTGTTAGGGTTATGCCTAGGGTTAGGGTTGAGGAATCCACAAAGGCAGGAGCTCCAGGGACACTGGCCATGCGAAAGGCAGGACAAGTTGAGCGCAGTACAGGCCAAACCTTGCTCGCTCTTCTTCTTTGAGCTCAGAACTCGCCACAGCACAATGCCCGATTTCTGGCTTAAACTAGTTTTAGGGTTCGGTTTATGCCTCGGGTTAGGGTTGAAAAAACCACAAAGCCAGGAGCTCCAGGGACACTGGCCATGCGACAGGTATGCCAAGATGAGCGCAGTACAGGCCAAACCTTGCTCGCTCTTCTTCTTTCTGCTTGGAACTCACCAAAGCCCAATGTCCGATTCCTGGTTAAAAATAGGGTTAGGTTTAGGGTTATGCCTAGGGTTAGGGTTGAGGAAACAACAAAGCCAGGAGCTCCCGGCACACTGACCATGTGAAAGGCAGGACAAGTTGAGTACGGCAAAGCCAAAACCTTGCTCCTTCTTCTTCCTTCTGCTTGGAACTCACCATAGTCCAAAGCCCGATTTCCAGCTCCACCTAGGCTTAGGTTTAGTTTTACGCCTAGGGTTAGGGTTAGGGTTACGCCTAGGGTTAGGGTTGAGGAATCCACAAAGGCAGGAGCTCCAGGGACACTTGCAATGTGAAAGGCATGCCAAGTTGAGCACGACACAGCCAAAACCTTGCTCGCTCTTCTTCTTTCTGCTTTTAAGTCACCACAGCCCAAAATGCGATTTCCATCTCCGTCTAGTGTTAGGTTTGCACCCAGGGTTCGGTTTAGGGTTATGCCTGGGGTTAGGGTTGAGGAAACCACAATGCCAGGATCTCCGGAGTCACCTGAGCATGCGAAAGGCAGGCCAAGGTGGGCACAGCAAAGGCCAAACCTTGCTCCTTCTTCTTTTTTCTTGGAATTCACCATAGCCTGATTTCCGGCTCCGCCTAGGGTCAGGGTTACGCCTAGGGTTCGCGTTATGCCTAGGGTTAGGGTTGACAAAACCACAAAGCCAGGAGCTCCAGGGACACTGACCATGTGGAAGGAAGGCCTAGATGAGGGCAGCACAGCCCAAACCTTACTCGCTCTTCTTTCTGCTTGGAACTCGCCACAGCCCAATGCCTGATTTCTGGCTCAAATTAGGGTTAGGCTTCGGGTTACGCCTAGGGTTAGGGATGAGAAAACCACAAAGCCAGGAGCTCCAGGGACAATGACCATGTGAAATGCATGCCAAGTTGAGCGCGGCACAGCCGAAACCTTGCTCCCTCGTCTTCTTTCTGCTTGGAACTCACCAAAGCCCAAAGCCCGATTTCCAGCTCCACCTAGGCTTAGGTTTAGTTTTACGCCTAGGGTTCGGGTTAGGGTTACGCCTAGGGTTAGGGTTGAGGAATCCACAAAGGCAGGAGCTCCAGGGACACAGGCCATGTGAAAGGCGGGACAAGTTGAGCACGACACAGCCAAAACCTTGCTCGCTCTGCTTCTTTCAGCTTGGAACTCGCCACAGCCCGATTTCCGATTTGTTGCTCAAACTAGGGTAAGGTTTGGGGTTATGCCTCAGGTTAGGGTTGAGAAAACCACAAAGCCAGGAGCTCCAGGGACACTGACCATGCGACAGGCATGCCAAGATGAGCGCATCTTTGGCCGAACCTTGCTCCCTCGTCTTCTTTCTGCTTGGAACTCACCACAGCCCAAAGCCCGATTTCCAGCTCCACCTAGGCTTAGGTTTACTCTTACGCCTAGGGTTCGTGTTAGGGTTATGCCTAGGGTTAGGGTTGAGGAATCCACAAAGGCAGGAGCTCCAGGGACACTGGCCATGCGAAAGGCAGGACAAGTTGAGCGCAGTACAGGCCAAACCTTGCTCGCTCTTCTTCTTTGAGCTCAGAACTCGCCACAGCACAATGCCCGATTTCTGGCTTAAACTAGTTTTAGGGTTCGGTTTATGCCTCGGGTTAGGGTTGAAAAAACCACAAAGCCAGGAGCTCCAGGGACACTGGCCATGCGACAGGTATGCCAAGATGAGCGCAGTACAGGCCAAACCTTGCTCGCTCTTCTTCTTTCTGCTTGGAACTCACCAAAGCCCAATGTCCGATTCCTGGTTAAAAATAGGGTTAGGTTTAGGGTTATGCCTAGGGTTAGGGTTGAGGAAACAACAAAGCCAGGAGCTCCCGGCACACTGACCATGTGAAAGGCAGGACAAGTTGAGTACGGCAAAGCCAAAACCTTGCTCCTTCTTCTTCCTTCTGCTTGGAACTCACCATAGTCCAAAGCCCGATTTCCAGCTCCACCTAGGCTTAGGTTTAGTTTTACGCCTAGGGTTAGGGTTAGGGTTACGCCTAGGGTTAGGGTTGAGGAATCCACAAAGGCAGGAGCTCCAGGGACACTTGCAATGTGAAAGGCATGCCAAGTTGAGCACGACACAGCCAAAACCTTGCTCGCTCTTCTTCTTTCTGCTTTTAAGTCACCACAGCCCAAAATGCGATTTCCATCTCCGTCTAGTGTTAGGTTTGCACCCAGGGTTCGGTTTAGGGTTATGCCTGGGGTTAGGGTTGAGGAAACCACAATGCCAGGATCTCCGGAGTCACCTGAGCATGCGAAAGGCAGGCCAAGGTGGGCACAGCAAAGGCCAAACCTTGCTCCTTCTTCTTTTTTCTTGGAATTCACCATAGCCTGATTTCCGGCTCCGCCTAGGGTCAGGGTTACGCCTAGGGTTCGCGTTATGCCTAGGGTTAGGGTTGACAAAACCACAAAGCCAGGAGCTCCAGGGACACTGACCATGCGGAAGGAAGGCCTAGATCAGGGCAGCACAGCCCAAACCTTACTCCTTCTTCTTTCTGCTTGGAACTCGCCACAGCCCAATGCCTGATTTCTGGCTCAAATTAGGGTTAGGCTTCGGGTTACGCCTAGGGTTAGGGATGAGAAAACCAAAAAGCCAGGAGCTCCAGGGACACTGACCATGTGAAATGGATGCCAAGTTGAGCGCGGCACAGCCGAAACCTTGCTCCCTCGTCTTCTTTCTGCTTGGAACTCACCATAGTCCAAGTCCCGATTTCCAGCTCCACCTAGGCTTAGGTTTAGTTTTACGCCTAGGGTTCGGGTTAGGGTTACGCCTAGGGTTAGGGTTGAGGAATCCACAAAGGCAGGAGCTCCAGGGACACAGGCCATGTGAAAGGCGGGACAAGTTGAGCACGACACAGCCAAAACCTTGCTCGCTCTGCTTCTTTCAGCTTGGAACTCGCCACAGCCCGATTTCCGATTTGTTGCTCAAACTAGGGTTAGGTTTGGGGTTATGCCTAGGGTTAGGGTTGAGAAAACCACAAAGCCAGGAGCTCCAGGGACACTGACCATGCGACAGGCATGCCAAGATGAGCGCATCTTTGGCCGAACCTTGCTCCCTCGTCTTCTTTCTGCTTGGAACTCACCACAGCCCAAAGCCCGATTTCCAGCTCCACCTAGGCTTAGGTTTACTCTTACGCCTAGGGTTAGGGTTAGGGTTATGCCTAGGGTTAGGGTTGAGGAATCCACAAAGGCAGGAGCTCCAGGGACACTGGCCATGCGAAAGGCAGGACAAGTTGAGCGCAGTACAGGCCAAACCTTGCTCGCTCTTCTTCTTTCAGCTCAGAACTCGCCACAGCACAATGCCCGATTTCTGGCTTAAACTAGTTTTAGGGTTCGGTTTATGCCTCGGGTTAGGGTTGAAAAAACCACAAAGCCAGGAGCTCCAGGGACACTGGCCATGCGACAGGTATGCCAAGATGAGCGCAGTACAGGCCAAACCTTGCTCGCTCTTCTTCTTTCTGCTTGGAACTCCCCAAAGCCCCATGTCCGATTCCTGGTTAAAAATAGGGTTAGGTTTAGGGTTATGCCTAGGGTTAGGGTTGAGGAAACAACAAAGCCAGGAGCTCCAGGGACACTGACCATGTGGAAGGAAGGCCTAGGTGAGGGCAGCACAGCCCAAACCTTACTCCCTCTTCTTCTTCTTTCTGCTTAGAACTCGCCACAGCCCAATGCCTGATTTCTGGCTCAAATTAGGGTTAGGCTTCGGGTTACGCCTAGGGTTAGAGATGAGAAAACCAAAAAGCCAGGAGCTCCAGGGACACTGACCATGTGAAATGCATGCCAAGTTGAGCACGGCACAGCCCAAACCTTGCTCCCTCGTCTTCTTTCTGCTTGGAACTCACCATAGTCCAAGTCCCGATTTCCAGCTCCACCTAGGCTTAGGTTTAGTTTTACGCCTAGGGTTAGGGTTAGGGTTACGCCTAGGGTTAGGGTTGAGGAATCCACAAAGGCAGGAGCTCCAGGGACACTTGCCATGTGAAAGGCATGCCAAGTTGAGCACGACACAGCCAAAACCTTGCTCCCTCTGCTTCTTTCAGCTCGGAACTCGCCACAGCCCAATTCCCGGTTTCTGGCTCGAACTAGGGTTAGGGTTCGGTTTATGCCTCGGGTTAGGGTTGAAAAAACCACAAAGCCAGGAGCTCCAGGGACACTGGCCATGCGACAGGTATGCCAAGATGAGCGCAGTACAGGCCAAACCTTGCTCGCTCTTCTTCTTTCTGCTTGGAACTCCCCAAAGCCCAATGTCCGATTCCTGGTTAAAAATAGGGTTAGGTTTAGGGTTATGCCTAGGGTTAGGGTTGAGGAAACAACAAAGCCAGGAGCTCCCGGCACACTGACCATGTGAAAGGCAGGACAAGTTGAGTACGGTAAAGCCCAAACCTTGCTCGCTCTTCTTCTTTCTGCTTGGAACTCACCATAGTCCAAAGCCCGATTTCCAGCTCCACCTAGGCTTAGGTTTAGTTTTACGCCTAGGGTTAGGGTTAGGGTTACGCCGAGGGTTAGGGTTGAGGAATCCACAAAGGCAGGAGCTCCAGGGACACTTGCAATGTGAAAGGCATATCAAGTTGAGCACGACACAGCCAAAACCTTGCTCGCTCTTCTTCTTTCTGCTTTTAAGTCACCACAGCCCAAAATGCGATTTCCATCTCCGTCTAGTGTTAGGTTTGCACCCAGGGTTCGGTTTAGGGTTATGCCTGGGGTTAGGGTTGAGGAAACCACAATGCCAGGATCTCCGGAGTCACCTGAGCATGCGAAAGGCAGGCCAAGGTGGGCACAGCAAAGGCCAAACCTTGCTCCTTCTTCTTTTTTCTTGGAATTCACCATAGCCTGATTTCCGGCTCCGCCTAGGGTCAGGGTTACGCCTAGGGTTCGCGTTATGCCTAGGGTTAGGGTTGACAAAACCACAAAGCCAGGAGCTCCAGGGACACTGACCATGTGGAAGGAAGGCCTAGATGAGGGCAGCACAGCCCAAACCTTACTCGCTCTTCTTTCTGCTTGGAACTCGCCACAGCCCAATGCCTGATTTCTGGCTCAAATTAGGGTTAGGCTTCGGGTTACGCCTAGGGTTAGGGATGAGAAAACCACAAAGCCAGGAGCTCCAGGGACAATGACCATGTGAAATGCATGCCAAGTTGAGCGCGGCACAGCCGAAACCTTGCTCCCTCGTCTTCTTTCTGCTTGGAACTCACCAAAGCCCAAAGCCCGATTTCCAGCTCCACCTAGGCTTAGGTTTAGTTTTACGCCTAGGGTTCGGGTTAGGGTTACGCCTAGGGTTAGGGTTGAGGAATCCACAAAGGCAGGAGCTCCAGGGACACAGGCCATGTGAAAGGCGGGACAAGTTGAGCACGACACAGCCAAAACCTTGCTCGCTCTGCTTCTTTCAGCTTGGAACTCGCCACAGCCCGATTTCCGATTTGTTGCTCAAACTAGGGTAAGGTTTGGGGTTATGCCTCAGGTTAGGGTTGAGAAAACCACAAAGCCAGGAGCTCCAGGGACACTGACCATGCGACAGGCATGCCAAGATGAGCGCATCTTTGGCCGAACCTTGCTCCCTCGTCTTCTTTCTGCTTGGAACTCACCACAGCCCAAAGCCCGATTTCCAGCTCCACCTAGGCTTAGGTTTACTCTTACGCCTAGGGTTCGTGTTAGGGTTATGCCTAGGGTTAGGGTTGAGGAATCCACAAAGGCAGGAGCTCCAGGGACACTGGCCATGCGAAAGGCAGGACAAGTTGAGCGCAGTACAGGCCAAACCTTGCTCGCTCTTCTTCTTTGAGCTCAGAACTCGCCACAGCACAATGCCCGATTTCTGGCTTAAACTAGTTTTAGGGTTCGGTTTATGCCTCGGGTTAGGGTTGAAAAAACCACAAAGCCAGGAGCTCCAGGGACACTGGCCATGCGACAGGTATGCCAAGATGAGCGCAGTACAGGCCAAACCTTGCTCGCTCTTCTTCTTTCTGCTTGGAACTCACCAAAGCCCAATGTCCGATTCCTGGTTAAAAATAGGGTTAGGTTTAGGGTTATGCCTAGGGTTAGGGTTGAGGAAACAACAAAGCCAGGAGCTCCCGGCACACTGACCATGTGAAAGGCAGGACAAGTTGAGTACGGCAAAGCCAAAACCTTGCTCCTTCTTCTTCCTTCTGCTTGGAACTCACCATAGTCCAAAGCCCGATTTCCAGCTCCACCTAGGCTTAGGTTTAGTTTTACGCCTAGGGTTAGGGTTAGGGTTACGCCTAGGGTTAGGGTTGAGGAATCCACAAAGGCAGGAGCTCCAGGGACACTTGCAATGTGAAAGGCATGCCAAGTTGAGCACGACACAGCCAAAACCTTGCTCGCTCTTCTTCTTTCTGCTTTTAAGTCACCACAGCCCAAAATGCGATTTCCATCTCCGTCTAGTGTTAGGTTTGCACCCAGGGTTCGGTTTAGGGTTATGCCTGGGGTTAGGGTTGAGGAAACCACAATGCCAGGATCTCCGGAGTCACCTGAGCATGCGAAAGGCAGGCCAAGGTGGGCACAGCAAAGGCCAAACCTTGCTCCTTCTTCTTTTTTCTTGGAATTCACCATAGCCTGATTTCCGGCTCCGCCTAGGGTCAGGGTTACGCCTAGGGTTCGCGTTATGCCTAGGGTTAGGGTTGACAAAACCACAAAGCCAGGAGCTCCAGGGACACTGACCATGCGGAAGGAAGGCCTAGATCAGGGCAGCACAGCCCAAACCTTACTCCTTCTTCTTTCTGCTTGGAACTCGCCACAGCCCAATGCCTGATTTCTGGCTCAAATTAGGGTTAGGCTTCGGGTTACGCCTAGGGTTAGGGATGAGAAAACCAAAAAGCCAGGAGCTCCAGGGACACTGACCATGTGAAATGGATGCCAAGTTGAGCGCGGCACAGCCGAAACCTTGCTCCCTCGTCTTCTTTCTGCTTGGAACTCACCATAGTCCAAGTCCCGATTTCCAGCTCCACCTAGGCTTAGGTTTAGTTTTACGCCTAGGGTTCGGGTTAGGGTTACGCCTAGGGTTAGGGTTGAGGAATCCACAAAGGCAGGAGCTCCAGGGACACAGGCCATGTGAAAGGCGGGACAAGTTGAGCACGACACAGCCAAAACCTTGCTCGCTCTGCTTCTTTCAGCTTGGAACTCGCCACAGCCCGATTTCCGATTTGTTGCTCAAACTAGGGTTAGGTTTGGGGTTATGCCTAGGGTTAGGGTTGAGAAAACCACAAAGCCAGGAGCTCCAGGGACACTGACCATGCGACAGGCATGCCAAGATGAGCGCATCTTTGGCCGAACCTTGCTCCCTCGTCTTCTTTCTGCTTGGAACTCACCACAGCCCAAAGCCCGATTTCCAGCTCCACCTAGGCTTAGGTTTACTCTTACGCCTAGGGTTAGGGTTAGGGTTATGCCTAGGGTTAGGGTTGAGGAATCCACAAAGGCAGGAGCTCCAGGGACACTGGCCATGCGAAAGGCAGGACAAGTTGAGCGCAGTACAGGCCAAACCTTGCTCGCTCTTCTTCTTTCAGCTCAGAACTCGCCACAGCACAATGCCCGATTTCTGGCTTAAACTAGTTTTAGGGTTCGGTTTATGCCTCGGGTTAGGGTTGAAAAAACCACAAAGCCAGGAGCTCCAGGGACACTGGCCATGCGACAGGTATGCCAAGATGAGCGCAGTACAGGCCAAACCTTGCTCGCTCTTCTTCTTTCTGCTTGGAACTCCCCAAAGCCCCATGTCCGATTCCTGGTTAAAAATAGGGTTAGGTTTAGGGTTATGCCTAGGGTTAGGGTTGAGGAAACAACAAAGCCAGGAGCTCCAGGGACACTGACCATGTGGAAGGAAGGCCTAGGTGAGGGCAGCACAGCCCAAACCTTACTCCCTCTTCTTCTTCTTTCTGCTTAGAACTCGCCACAGCCCAATGCCTGATTTCTGGCTCAAATTAGGGTTAGGCTTCGGGTTACGCCTAGGGTTAGGGATGAGAAAACCAAAAAGCCAGGAGCTCCAGGGACACTGACCATGTGAAATGCATGCCAAGTTGAGCATGGCACAGCCGAAACCTTGCTCCCTCGTCTTCTTTCTGCTTGGAACTCACCATAGTCCAAGTCCCGATTTCCAGCTCCACCTAGGCTTAGGTTTAGTTTTACGCCTAGGGTTAGGGTTAGGGTTACGCCTAGGGTTAGGGTTGAGGAATCCACAAAGGCAGGAGCTCCAGAGACACTTGCCATGCGAAAGGCAGGACAAGTTAAGCACAACACAGCCAAAACCTTGCTCGCTCTGCTTCTTTCAGCTCGGAACTCGCCACAGCCCAATTCCCGATTTCTGGCTCGAACTAGGGTTAGGGTTCGGGTTATGCCTCAGGTTAGGGTTGAGAAAACCACAAAGGCAGGAGCTCCAGGGACACTGACCATGCGAAAGGCAGGCCTAGGTGAGTGCAGCACAGCCAAAACCTTGCTCGCTCTTCTTCTTTCTCGTTTTAAGTCACCAACGTCCAAAGTCCGATTTCCAGGTCCACCTAGGTTTCGGTTTAGTCTTACTCCTCGGGTTAGGGTTACGCATAAGGGTTAGGGTTATGCCTAGGCTTAGGGTTGAGAAAACGACAAAGGCAGGAAGTCCAGGGACGCTGACCACGTGAAAGGCAGGCCAAGTTGAGCATGGAACAGCCAAAGCCTTGCTCGCTCTTCTTCTTTCTGCTTTTAAGTCACCACAGCCCAAAATGTGATTTCCATCTCCGTCTAGTGTTAGGTTTGCACCCAGGGTTCGGTTTAGGGTTATGCCTGGGGTTAGGGTTGAGGAAACCTCAATGCCAGGATCTCCGGAGTCACCTGAGCATGCGAAAGGCTGGCCAAGGTGGGCACAGCAAAGGCCAAGCCTTGCTCCTTCTTCTTTTTTCTTAGAATTCACCATAGCCTGATTTCCGGCTCCGCCTAGGGTCAGGGTTACGCCTAGGGTTCGCGTTATGCCTAGGGTTAGGGTTGAGGAAACAACAAAGCCAGGAGCTCCAGGGACACTGACCATGTGGAAGGAAGGCCTAGGTGAGGGCAGCACAGCCCAAACCTTACTCCCTCTTCTTCTTCTTTCTGCTTAGAACTCGCCACAGCCCAATGCCTGATTTCTGGCTCAAATTAGGGTTAGGCTTCGGGTTACGCCTAGGGTTAGAGATGAGAAAACCAAAAAGCCAGGAGCTCCAGGGACACTGACCATGTGAAATGCATGCCAAGTTGAGCACGGCACAGCCCAAACCTTGCTCCCTCGTCTTCTTTCTGCTTGGAACTCACCATAGTCCAAGTCCCGATTTCCAGCTCCACCTAGGCTTAGGTTTAGTTTTACGCCTAGGGTTAGGGTTAGGGTTACGCCTAGGGTTAGGGTTGAGGAATCCACAAAGGCAGGAGCTCCAGGGACACTTGCCATGTGAAAGGCATGCCAAGTTGAGCACGACACAGCCAAAACCTTGCTCCCTCTGCTTCTTTCAGCTCGGAACTCGCCACAGCCCAATTCCCGGTTTCTGGCTCGAACTAGGGTTAGGGTTCGGTTTATGCCTCGGGTTAGGGTTGAAAAAACCACAAAGCCAGGAGCTCCAGGGACACTGGCCATGCGACAGGTATGCCAAGATGAGCGCAGTACAGGCCAAACCTTGCTCGCTCTTCTTCTTTCTGCTTGGAACTCACCAAAGCCCAATGTCCGATTCCTGGTTAAAAAGCGGGTTAGGTTTAGGGTTATGCCTAGGGTTAGGGTTGAGGAAACAACAAAGCCAGGAGCTCCCGGCACACTGACCATGTGAAAGGCAGGACAAGTTGAGTACGGTAAAGCCCAAACCTTGCTCGCTCTTCTTCTTTCTGCTTGGAACTCACCATAGTCCAAAGCCCGATTTCCAGCTCCACCTAGGCTTAGGTTTAGTTTTACGCCTAGGGTTAGGGTTAGGGTTACGCCGAGGGTTAGGGTTGAGGAATCCACAAAGGCAGGAGCTCCAGGGACACTTGCAATGTGAAAGGCATATCAAGTTGAGCACGACACAGCCAAAACCTTGCTCGCTCTTCTTCTTTCTGCTTTTAAGTCACCACAGCCCAAAATGCGATTTCCATCTCCGTCTAGTGTTAGGTTTGCACCCAGGGTTCGGTTTAGGGTTATGCCTGGGGTTAGGGTTGAGGAAACCACAATGCCAGGATCTCCGGAGTCACCTGAGCATGCGAAAGGCAGGCCAAGGTGGGCACAGCAAAGGCCAAACCTTGCTCCTTCTTCTTTTTTCTTGGAATTCACCATAGCCTGATTTCCGGCTCCGCCTAGGGTCAGGGTTACGCCTAGGGTTCGCGTTATGCCTAGGGTTAGGGTTGACAAAACCACAAAGCCAGGAGCTCCAGGGACACTGACCATGTGGAAGGAAGGCCTAGATGAGGGCAGCACAGCCCAAACCTTACTCGCTCTTCTTTCTGCTTGGAACTCGCCACAGCCCAATGCCTGATTTCTGGCTCAAATTAGGGTTAGGCTTCGGGTTACGCCTAGGGTTAGGGATGAGAAAACCACAAAGCCAGGAGCTCCAGGGACAATGACCATGTGAAATGCATGCCAAGTTGAGCGCGGCACAGCCGAAACCTTGCTCCCTCGTCTTCTTTCTGCTTGGAACTCACCAAAGCCCAAAGCCCGATTTCCAGCTCCACCTAGGCTTAGGTTTAGTTTTACGCCTAGGGTTCGGGTTAGGGTTACGCCTAGGGTTAGGGTTGAGGAATCCACAAAGGCAGGAGCTCCAGGGACACAGGCCATGTGAAAGGCGGGACAAGTTGAGCACGACACAGCCAAAACCTTGCTCGCTCTGCTTCTTTCAGCTTGGAACTCGCCACAGCCCGATTTCCGATTTGTTGCTCAAACTAGGGTAAGGTTTGGGGTTATGCCTCAGGTTAGGGTTGAGAAAACCACAAAGCCAGGAGCTCCAGGGACACTGACCATGCGACAGGCATGCCAAGATGAGCGCATCTTTGGCCGAACCTTGCTCCCTCGTCTTCTTTCTGCTTGGAACTCACCACAGCCCAAAGCCCGATTTCCAGCTCCACCTAGGCTTAGGTTTACTCTTACGCCTAGGGTTCGTGTTAGGGTTATGCCTAGGGTTAGGGTTGAGGAATCCACAAAGGCAGGAGCTCCAGGGACACTGGCCATGCGAAAGGCAGGACAAGTTGAGCGCAGTACAGGCCAAACCTTGCTCGCTCTTCTTCTTTGAGCTCAGAACTCGCCACAGCACAATGCCCGATTTCTGGCTTAAACTAGTTTTAGGGTTCGGTTTATGCCTCGGGTTAGGGTTGAAAAAACCACAAAGCCAGGAGCTCCAGGGACACTGGCCATGCGACAGGTATGCCAAGATGAGCGCATCTTTGGCCGAACCTTGCTCCCTCGTCTTCTTTCTGCTTGGAACTCACCACAGCCCAAAGCCCGATTTCCAGCTCCACCTAGGCTTAGGTTTACTCTTACGCCTAGGGTTCGTGTTAGGGTTATGCCTAGGGTTAGGGTTGAGGAATCCACAAAGGCAGGAGCTCCAGGGACACTGGCCATGCGAAAGGCAGGACAAGTTGAGCGCAGTACAGGCCAAACCTTGCTCGCTCTTCTTCTTTGAGCTCAGAACTCGCCACAGCACAATGCCCGATTTCTGGCTTAAACTAGTTTTAGGGTTCGGTTTATGCCTCGGGTTAGGGTTGAAAAAACCACAAAGCCAGGAGCTCCAGGGACACTGGCCATGCGACAGGTATGCCAAGATGAGCGCAGTACAGGCCAAACCTTGCTCGCTCTTCTTCTTTCTGCTTGGAACTCACCAAAGCCCAATGTCCGATTCCTGGTTAAAAATAGGGTTAGGTTTAGGGTTATGCCTAGGGTTAGGGTTGAGGAAACAACAAAGCCAGGAGCTCCCGGCACACTGACCATGTGAAAGGCAGGACAAGTTGAGTACGGCAAAGCCAAAACCTTGCTCCTTCTTCTTCCTTCTGCTTGGAACTCACCATAGTCCAAAGCCCGATTTCCAGCTCCACCTAGGCTTAGGTTTAGTTTTACGCCTAGGGTTAGGGTTAGGGTTACGCCTAGGGTTAGGGTTGAGGAATCCACAAAGGCAGGAGCTCCAGGGACACTTGCAATGTGAAAGGCATGCCAAGTTGAGCACGACACAGCCAAAACCTTGCTCGCTCTTCTTCTTTCTGCTTTTAAGTCACCACAGCCCAAAATGCGATTTCCATCTCCGTCTAGTGTTAGGTTTGCACCCAGGGTTCGGTTTAGGGTTATGCCTGGGGTTAGGGTTGAGGAAACCACAATGCCAGGATCTCCGGAGTCACCTGAGCATGCGAAAGGCAGGCCAAGGTGGGCACAGCAAAGGCCAAACCTTGCTCCTTCTTCTTTTTTCTTGGAATTCACCATAGCCTGATTTCCGGCTCCGCCTAGGGTCAGGGTTACGCCTAGGGTTCGCGTTATGCCTAGGGTTAGGGTTGACAAAACCACAAAGCCAGGAGCTCCAGGGACACTGACCATGCGGAAGGAAGGCCTAGATCAGGGCAGCACAGCCCAAACCTTACTCCTTCTTCTTTCTGCTTGGAACTCACCAAAGCCCAATGCCTGATTTCTGGCTCAAATTAGGGTTAGGCTTCGGGTTACGCCTAGGGTTAGGGATGAGAAAACCAAAAAGCCAGGAGCTCCAGGGACAATGACCATGTGAAATGCATGCCAAGTTGAGCGCGGCACAGCCGAAACCTTGCTCCCTCGTCTTCTTTCTGCTTGGAACTCACCATAGTCCAAAGCCCGATTTCCAGCTCCACCTAGGCTTAGGTTTAGTTTTACGCCTAGGGTTCGGGTTAGGGTTACGCCTAGGGTTAGGGTTGAGGAATCCACAAAGGCAGGAGCTCCAAGGACACAGGCCATGTGAAAGGCGGGACAAGTTGGGCACGACACAGCCAAAACCTTGCTCGCTCTGCTTCTTTCAGCTTGGAACTCGCCACAGCCCGATTTCCGATTTGTTGCTCAAACTAGGGTTAGGTTTGGGGTTATGCCTAGGGTTAGGGTTGAGAAAACCACAAAGCCAGGAGCTCCAGGGACACTGACCATGCGACAGGCATGCCAAGATGAGCGCATCTTTGGCCGAACCTTGCTCCTTCGTCTTCTTTCTGCTTGGAACTCACCACAGCCCAAAGCCCGATTTCCAGCTCCAGCTAGGCTTAGGTTTACTCTTACGCCTAGGGTTAGGGTTAGGGTTATGCCTAGGGTTAGGGTTGAGGAATCCACAAAGGCAGGAGCTCCAGGGACACTGGCCATGCGAAAGGCAGGACAAGTTGAGCGCAGTACAGGCCAAACCTTGCTCGCTCTTCTTCTTTCAGCTCAGAACTCGCCACAGCCCAATGCCCGATTTCTGGCTTAAACTAGTTTTAGGGTTCGGTTTATGCCTCGGGTTAGGGTTGAAAAAACCACAAAGCCAGGAGCTCCAGGGACACTGGCCATGCGACAGGTATGCCAAGATGAGCGCAGTACAGGCCAAACCTTGCTCGCTCTTCTTCTTTCTGCTTGGAACTCACCAAAGCCCAATGTCCGATTCCTGGTTAAAAATAGGGTTAGGTTTAGGGTTATGCCTAGGGTTAGGGTTGAGGAAACAACAAAGCCAGGAGCTCCAGGGACACTGACCATGTGGAAGGAAGGCCTAGGTGAGGGCAGCACAGCCCAAACCTTACTCCCTCTTCTTCTTCTTTCTGCTTTGAACTCGCCACAGCCCAATGCCTGATTTCTGGCTCAAATTAGGGTTAGGCTTCGGGTTACGCCTAGGGTTAGGGATGAGAAAACCAAAAAGCCAGGAGCTCCAGGGACACTGACCATGTGAAATGCATGCCAAGTTGAGCATGGCACAGCCGAAACCTTGCTCCCTCGTCTTCTTTCTGCTTGGAACTCACCATAGTCCAAGTCCCGATTTCCAGCTCCACCTAGGCTTAGGTTTAGTTTTACGCCTAGGGTTAGGGTTAGGGTTACGCCTAGGGTTAGGGTTGAGGAATCCACAAAGGCAGGAGCTCCAGAGACACTTGCCATGCGAAAGGCAGGACAAGTTAAGCACAACACAGCCAAAACCTTGCTCGCTCTGCTTCTTTCAGCTCGGAACTCGCCACAGCCCAATTCCCGATTTCTGGCTCGAACTAGGGTTAGGGTTCGGGTTATGCCTCAGGTTAGGGTTGAGAAAACCACAAAGGCAGGAGCTCCAGGGACACTGACCATGCGAAAGGCAGGCCTAGGTGAGTGCAGCACAGCCAAAACCTTGCTCGCTCTTCTTCTTTCTCGTTTTAAGTCACCAACGTCCAAAGTCCGATTTCCAGGTCCACCTAGGTTTCGGTTTAGTCTTACTCCTCGGGTTAGGGTTACGCGTAAGGGTTAGGGTTATGCCTAGGCTTAGGGTTGAGAAAACGACAAAGGCAGGAAGTCCAGGGACGCTGACCACGTGAAAGGCATGCCAAGTTGAGCGCGGCACAGCCGAAACCTTGCTCCCTCGTCTTCTTTCTGCTTGGAACTCACCATAGTCCAAGTCCCGGTTTCCAGCTCCACCTAGGCTTAGGTTTAGTTTTACGCCTAGGGTTCGTGTTAGGGTTACGCCTAGGGTTAGGGTTGAGGAATCCACCAAGGCAGGAGCTCCAGGGACACAGGCCATGTGAAAGGCGGGACAAGTTGAGCACGACACAGCCAAAACCTTGCTCGCTCTGCTTCTTTCAGCTTGGAACTCCCCAAAGCCCGATTTCCGATTTGTTGCTCAAACTAGGGTTAGGTTTGGGGTTATGCCTCAGGTTAGGGTTGAGAAAACCACAAAGCCAGGAGCTCCAGGGACACTGACCATGCGACAGGCATGCCAAGATGAGCGCATCTTTGGCCGAACCTTGCTCCCTCGTCTTCTTTCTGCTTGGAACTCACCACAGCCCAAAGCCCGATTTCCAGCTCCACCTAGGCTTAGGTTTACTCTTACGCCTAGGGTTAGGGTTAGGGTTATGCCTAGGGTTAGGGTTGAGGAATCCACAAAGGCAGGAGCTCCAGGGACACTGGCCATGCGAAAGGCAGGACAAGTTGAGCGCAGTACAGGCCAAACCTTGCTCGCTCTTCTTCTTTCAGCTCAGAACTCGCCACAGCACAATGCCCGATTTCTGGCTTAAACTAGTTTTAGGGTTCGGTTTATGCCTCGGGTTAGGGTTGAAAAAACCACAAAGCCAGGAGCTCCAGGGACACTGGCCATGCGACAGGTATGCCAAGATGAGCGCAGTACAGGCCAAACCTTGCTCGCTCTTCTTCTTTCTGCTTGGAACTCCCCAAAGCCCAATGTCCGATTCCTGGTTAAAAATAGGGTTAGGTTTAGGGTTATGCCTAGGGTTAGGGTTGAGGAAACAACAAAGCCAGGAGCTCCAGGGACACTGACCATGTGGAAGGAAGGCCTAGGTGAGGGCAGCACAGCCCAAACCTTACTCCCTCTTCTTCTTCTTTCTGCTTTGAACTCGCCACAGCCCAATGCCTGATTTCTGGCTCAAATTAGGGTTAGGCTTCGGGTTACGCCTAGGGTTAGGGATGAGAAAACCAAAAAGCCAGGAGCTCCAGGGACACTGACCATGTGAAATGCATGCCAAGTTGAGCATGGCACAGCCGAAACCTTGCTCCCTCGTCTTCTTTCTGCTTGGAACTCACCATAGTCCAAGTCCCGGTTTCCAGCTCCACCTAGGCTTAGGTTTAGTTTTACGCCTAGGGTTAGGGTTAGGGTTACGCCTAGGGTTAGGGTTGAGGAATCCACAAAGGCAGGAGCTCCAGAGACACTTGCCATGCGAAAGGCAGGACAAGTTAAGCACAACACAGCCAAAACCTTGCTCGCTCTGCTTCTTTCAGCTCGGAACTCGCCACAGCCCAATTCCCGATTTCTGGCTCGAACTAGGGTTAGGGTTCGGGTTATGCCTCAGGTTAGGGTTGAGAAAACCACAAAGGCAGGAGCTCCAGGGACACTGACCATGCGAAAGGCAGGCCTAGGTGAGTGCAGCACAGCCAAAACCTTGCTCGCTCTTCTTCTTTCTCGTTTTAAGTCACCAACGTCCAAAGTCCGATTTCCAGGTCCACCTAGGTTTCGGTTTAGTCTTACTCCTCGGGTTAGGGTTACGCATAAGGGTTAGGGTTATGCCTAGGCTTAGGGTTGAGAAAACGACAAAGGCAGGAAGTCCAGGGACGCTGACCACGTGAAAGGCAGGCCAAGTTGAGCATGGAACAGCCAAAGCCTTGCTCGCTCTTCTTCTTTCTGCTTTTAAGTCACCACAGCCCAAAATGTGATTTCCATCTCCGTCTAGTGTTAGGTTTGCACCCAGGGTTCGGTTTAGGGTTATGCCTGGGGTTAGGGTTGAGGAAACCTCAATGCCAGGATCTCCGGAGTCACCTGAGCATGCGAAAGGCTGGCCAAGGTGGGCACAGCAAAGGCCAAGCCTTGCTCCTTCTTCTTTTTTCTTAGAATTCACCATAGCCTGATTTCCGGCTCCGCCTAGGGTCAGGGTTACGCCTAGGGTTCGCGTTATGCCTAGGGTTAGGGTTGACAAAACCACAAAGCCAGGAGCTCCAGGGACACTGACCATGTGGAAGGAAGGCCTAGGTGAGGGCAGCACAGCCCAAACCTTACTCCCTCTTCTTCTTCTTTCTGCTTAGAACTCGCCACAGCCCAATGCCTGATTTCTGGCTCAAATTAGGGTTAGGCTTCGGGTTACGCCTAGGGTTAGAGATGAGAAAACCAAAAAGCCAGGAGCTCCAGGGACACTGACCATGTGAAATGCATGCCAAGTTGAGCACGGCACAGCCCAAACCTTGCTCCCTCGTCTTCTTTCTGCTTGGAACTCACCATAGTCCAAGTCCCGATTTCCAGCTCCACCTAGGCTTAGGTTTAGTTTTACGCCTAGGGTTAGGGTTAGGGTTACGCCTAGGGTTAGGGTTGAGGAATCCACAAAGGCAGGAGCTCCAGGGACACTTGCCATGTGAAAGGCATGCCAAGTTGAGCACGACACAGCCAAAACCTTGCTCCCTCTGCTTCTTTCAGCTCGGAACTCGCCACATCCCAATTCCCGGTTTCTGGCTCGAACTAGGGTTAGGGTTCGGTTTATGCCTCGGGTTAGGGTTGAAAAAACCACAAAGCCAGGAGCTCCAGGGACACTGGCCATGCGACAGGTATGCCAAGATGAGCGCAGTACAGGCCAAACCTTGCTCGCTCTTCTTCTTTCTGCTTGGAACTCACCAAAGCCCAATGTCCGATTCCTGGTTAAAAATTGGGTTAGGTTTAGGGTTATGCCTAGGGTTAGGGTTGAGGAAACAACAAAGCCAGGAGCTCCCGGCACACTGACCATGTGAAAGGCAGGACAAGTTGAGTACGGTAAAGCCCAAACCTTGCTCGCTCTTCTTCTTTCTGCTTGGAACTCACCATAGTCCAAAGCCCGATTTCCAGCTCCACCTAGGCTTAGGTTTAGTTTTACGCCTAGGGTTAGGGTTAGGGTTACGCCGAGGGTTAGGGTTGAGGAATCCACAAAGGCAGGAGCTCCAGGGACACTTGCAATGTGAAAGGCATATCAAGTTGAGCACGACACAGCCAAAACCTTGCTCGCTCTTCTTCTTTCTGCTTTTAAGTCACCACAGCCCAAAATGCGATTTCCATCTCCGTCTAGTGTTAGGTTTGCACCCAGGGTTCGGTTTAGGGTTATGCCTGGGGTTAGGGTTGAGGAAACCACAATGCCAGGATCTCCGGAGTCACCTGAGCATGCGAAAGGCAGGCCAAGGTGGGCACAGCAAAGGCCAAACCTTGCTCCTTCTTCTTTTTTCTTGGAATTCACCATAGCCTGATTTCCGGCTCCGCCTAGGGTCAGGGTTACGCCTAGGGTTCGCGTTATGCCTAGGGTTAGGGTTGACAAAACCACAAAGCCAGGAGCTCCAGGGACACTGACCATGTGGAAGGAAGGCCTAGATGAGGGCAGCACAGCCCAAACCTTACTCGCTCTTCTTTCTGCTTGGAACTCGCCACAGCCCAATGCCTGATTTCTGGCTCAAATTAGGGTTAGGCTTCGGGTTACGCCTAGGGTTAGGGATGAGAAAACCACAAAGCCAGGAGCTCCAGGGACAATGACCATGTGAAATGCATGCCAAGTTGAGCGCGGCACAGCCGAAACCTTGCTCCCTCGTCTTCTTTCTGCTTGGAACTCACCAAAGCCCAAAGCCCGATTTCCAGCTCCACCTAGGCTTAGGTTTAGTTTTACGCCTAGGGTTCGGGTTAGGGTTACGCCTAGGGTTAGGGTTGAGGAATCCACAAAGGCAGGAGCTCCAGGGACACAGGCCATGTGAAAGGCGGGACAAGTTGAGCACGACACAGCCAAAACCTTGCTCGCTCTGCTTCTTTCAGCTTGGAACTCGCCACAGCCCGATTTCCGATTTGTTGCTCAAACTAGGGTAAGGTTTGGGGTTATGCCTCAGGTTAGGGTTGAGAAAACCACAAAGCCAGGAGCTCCAGGGACACTGACCATGCGACAGGCATGCCAAGATGAGCGCATCTTTGGCCGAACCTTGCTCCCTCGTCTTCTTTCTGCTTGGAACTCACCACAGCCCAAAGCCCGATTTCCAGCTCCACCTAGGCTTAGGTTTACTCTTACGCCTAGGGTTCGTGTTAGGGTTATGCCTAGGGTTAGGGTTGAGGAATCCACAAAGGCAGGAGCTCCAGGGACACTGGCCATGCGAAAGGCAGGACAAGTTGAGCGCAGTACAGGCCAAACCTTGCTCGCTCTTCTTCTTTGAGCTCAGAACTCGCCACAGCACAATGCCCGATTTCTGGCTTAAACTAGTTTTAGGGTTCGGTTTATGCCTCGGGTTAGGGTTGAAAAAACCACAAAGCCAGGAGCTCCAGGGACACTGGCCATGCGACAGGTATGCCAAGATGAGCGCAGTACAGGCCAAACCTTGCTCGCTCTTCTTCTTTCTGCTTGGAACTCACCAAAGCCCAATGTCCGATTCCTGGTTAAAAATAGGGTTAGGTTTAGGGTTATGCCTAGGGTTAGGGTTGAGGAAACAACAAAGCCAGGAGCTCCCGGCACACTGACCATGTGAAAGGCAGGACAAGTTGAGTACGGCAAAGCCAAAACCTTGCTCCTTCTTCTTCCTTCTGCTTGGAACTCACCATAGTCCAAAGCCCGATTTCCAGCTCCACCTAGGCTTAGGTTTAGTTTTACGCCTAGGGTTAGGGTTAGGGTTACGCCTAGGGTTAGGGTTGAGGAATCCACAAAGGCAGGAGCTCCAGGGACACTTGCAATGTGAAAGGCATGCCAAGTTGAGCACGACACAGCCAAAACCTTGCTCGCTCTTCTTCTTTCTGCTTTTAAGTCACCACAGCCCAAAATGCGATTTCCATCTCCGTCTAGTGTTAGGTTTGCACCCAGGGTTCGGTTTAGGGTTATGCCTGGGGTTAGGGTTGAGGAAACCACAATGCCAGGATCTCCGGAGTCACCTGAGCATGCGAAAGGCAGGCCAAGGTGGGCACAGCAAAGGCCAAACCTTGCTCCTTCTTCTTTTTTCTTGGAATTCACCATAGCCTGATTTCCGGCTCCGCCTAGGGTCAGGGTTACGCCTAGGGTTCGCGTTATGCCTAGGGTTAGGGTTGACAAAACCACAAAGCCAGGAGCTCCAGGGACACTGACCATGCGGAAGGAAGGCCTAGATCAGGGCAGCACAGCCCAAACCTTACTCCTTCTTCTTTCTGCTTGGAACTCGCCACAGCCCAATGCCTGATTTCTGGCTCAAATTAGGGTTAGGCTTCGGGTTACGCCTAGGGTTAGGGATGAGAAAACCAAAAAGCCAGGAGCTCCAGGGACACTGACCATGTGAAATGGATGCCAAGTTGAGCGCGGCACAGCCGAAACCTTGCTCCCTCGTCTTCTTTCTGCTTGGAACTCACCATAGTCCAAGTCCCGATTTCCAGCTCCACCTAGGCTTAGGTTTAGTTTTACGCCTAGGGTTAGGGTTAGGGTTACGCCTAGGGTTAGGGTTGAGGAATCCACAAAGGCAGGAGCTCCAGGGACACAGGCCATGTGAAAGGCGGGACAAGTTGAGCACGACACAGCCAAAACCTTGCTCGCTCTGCTTCTTTCAGCTTGGAACTCGCCACAGCCCGATTTCCGATTTGTTGCTCAAACTAGGGTTAGGTTTGGGGTTATGCCTAGGGTTAGGGTTGAGAAAACCACAAAGCCAGGAGCTCCAGGGACACTGACCATGCGACAGGCATGCCAAGATGAGCGCATCTTTGGCCGAACCTTGCTCCCTCGTCTTCTTTCTGCTTGGAACTCACCACAGCCCAAAGCCCGATTTCCAGCTCCACCTAGGCTTAGGTTTACTCTTACGCCTAGGGTTAGGGTTAGGGTTATGCCTAGGGTTAGGGTTGAGGAATCCACAAAGGCAGGAGCTCCAGGGACACTGGCCATGCGAAAGGCAGGACAAGTTGAGCGCAGTACAGGCCAAACCTTGCTCGCTCTTCTTCTTTCAGCTCAGAACTCGCCACAGCACAATGCCCGATTTCTGGCTTAAACTAGTTTTAGGGTTCGGTTTATGCCTCGGGTTAGGGTTGAAAAAACCACAAAGCCAGGAGCTCCAGGGACACTGGCCATGCGACAGGTATGCCAAGATGAGCGCAGTACAGGCCAAACCTTGCTCGCTCTTCTTCTTTCTGCTTGGAACTCCCCAAAGCCCCATGTCCGATTCCTGGTTAAAAATAGGGTTAGGTTTAGGGTTATGCCTAGGGTTAGGGTTGAGGAAACAACAAAGCCAGGAGCTCCAGGGACACTGACCATGTGGAAGGAAGGCCTAGGTGAGGGCAGCACAGCCCAAACCTTACTCCCTCTTCTTCTTCTTTCTGCTTAGAACTCGCCACAGCCCAATGCCTGATTTCTGGCTCAAATTAGGGTTAGGCTTCGGGTTACGCCTAGGGTTAGGGATGAGAAAACCAAAAAGCCAGGAGCTCCAGGGACACTGACCATGTGAAATGCATGCCAAGTTGAGCATGGCACAGCCGAAACCTTGCTCCCTCGTCTTCTTTCTGCTTGGAACTCACCATAGTCCAAGTCCCGATTTCCAGCTCCACCTAGGCTTAGGTTTAGTTTTACGCCTAGGGTTAGGGTTAGGGTTACGCCTAGGGTTAGGGTTGAGGAATCCACAAAGGCAGGAGCTCCAGAGACACTTGCCATGCGAAAGGCAGGACAAGTTAAGCACAACACAGCCAAAACCTTGCTCGCTCTGCTTCTTTCAGCTCGGAACTCGCCACAGCCCAATTCCCGATTTCTGGCTCGAACTAGGGTTAGGGTTCGGGTTATGCCTCAGGTTAGGGTTGAGAAAACCACAAAGGCAGGAGCTCCAGGGACACTGACCATGCGAAAGGCAGGCCTAGGTGAGTGCAGCACAGCCAAAACCTTGCTCGCTCTTCTTCTTTCTCGTTTTAAGTCACCAACGTCCAAAGTCCGATTTCCAGGTCCACCTAGGTTTCGGTTTAGTCTTACTCCTCGGGTTAGGGTTACGCATAAGGGTTAGGGTTATGCCTAGGCTTAGGGTTGAGAAAACGACAAAGGCAGGAAGTCCAGGGACGCTGACCACGTGAAAGGCAGGCCAAGTTGAGCATGGAACAGCCAAAGCCTTGCTCGCTCTTCTTCTTTCTGCTTTTAAGTCACCACAGCCCAAAATGTGATTTCCATCTCCGTCTAGTGTTAGGTTTGCACCCAGGGTTCGGTTTAGGGTTATGCCTGGGGTTAGGGTTGAGGAAACCTCAATGCCAGGATCTCCGGAGTCACCTGAGCATGCGAAAGGCTGGCCAAGGTGGGCACAGCAAAGGCCAAGCCTTGCTCCTTCTTCTTTTTTCTTAGAATTCACCATAGCCTGATTTCCGGCTCCGCCTAGGGTCAGGGTTACGCCTAGGGTTCGCGTTATGCCTAGGGTTAGGGTTGAGGAAACAACAAAGCCAGGAGCTCCAGGGACACTGACCATGTGGAAGGAAGGCCTAGGTGAGGGCAGCACAGCCCAAACCTTACTCCCTCTTCTTCTTCTTTCTGCTTAGAACTCGCCACAGCCCAATGCCTGATTTCTGGCTCAAATTAGGGTTAGGCTTCGGGTTACGCCTAGGGTTAGAGATGAGAAAACCAAAAAGCCAGGAGCTCCAGGGACACTGACCATGTGAAATGCATGCCAAGTTGAGCACGGCACAGCCCAAACCTTGCTCCCTCGTCTTCTTTCTGCTTGGAACTCACCATAGTCCAAGTCCCGATTTCCAGCTCCACCTAGGCTTAGGTTTAGTTTTACGCCTAGGGTTAGGGTTAGGGTTACGCCTAGGGTTAGGGTTGAGGAATCCACAAAGGCAGGAGCTCCAGGGACACTTGCCATGTGAAAGGCATGCCAAGTTGAGCACGACACAGCCAAAACCTTGCTCCCTCTGCTTCTTTCAGCTCGGAACTCGCCACAGCCCAATTCCCGGTTTCTGGCTCGAACTAGGGTTAGGGTTCGGTTTATGCCTCGGGTTAGGGTTGAAAAAACCACAAAGCCAGGAGCTCCAGGGACACTGGCCATGCGACAGGTATGCCAAGATGAGCGCAGTACAGGCCAAACCTTGCTCGCTCTTCTTCTTTCTGCTTGGAACTCACCAAAGCCCAATGTCCGATTCCTGGTTAAAAATTGGGTTAGGTTTAGGGTTATGCCTAGGGTTAGGGTTGAGGAAACAACAAAGCCAGGAGCTCCCGGCACACTGACCATGTGAAAGGCAGGACAAGTTGAGTACGGTAAAGCCCAAACCTTGCTCGCTCTTCTTCTTTCTGCTTGGAACTCACCATAGTCCAAAGCCCGATTTCCAGCTCCACCTAGGCTTAGGTTTAGTTTTACGCCTAGGGTTAGGGTTAGGGTTACGCCGAGGGTTAGGGTTGAGGAATCCACAAAGGCAGGAGCTCCAGGGACACTTGCAATGTGAAAGGCATATCAAGTTGAGCACGACACAGCCAAAACCTTGCTCGCTCTTCTTCTTTCTGCTTTTAAGTCACCACAGCCCAAAATGCGATTTCCATCTCCGTCTAGTGTTAGGTTTGCACCCAGGGTTCGGTTTAGGGTTATGCCTGGGGTTAGGGTTGAGGAAACCACAATGCCAGGATCTCCGGAGTCACCTGAGCATGCGAAAGGCAGGCCAAGGTGGGCACAGCAAAGGCCAAACCTTGCTCCTTCTTCTTTTTTCTTGGAATTCACCATAGCCTGATTTCCGGCTCCGCCTAGGGTCAGGGTTACGCCTAGGGTTCGCGTTATGCCTAGGGTTAGGGTTGACAAAACCACAAAGCCAGGAGCTCCAGGGACACTGACCATGTGGAAGGAAGGCCTAGATGAGGGCAGCACAGCCCAAACCTTACTCGCTCTTCTTTCTGCTTGGAACTCGCCACAGCCCAATGCCTGATTTCTGGCTCAAATTAGGGTTAGGCTTCGGGTTACGCCTAGGGTTAGGGATGAGAAAACCACAAAGCCAGGAGCTCCAGGGACAATGACCATGTGAAATGCATGCCAAGTTGAGCGCGGCACAGCCGAAACCTTGCTCCCTCGTCTTCTTTCTGCTTGGAACTCACCAAAGCCCAAAGCCCGATTTCCAGCTCCACCTAGGCTTAGGTTTAGTTTTACGCCTAGGGTTCGGGTTAGGGTTACGCCTAGGGTTAGGGTTGAGGAATCCACAAAGGCAGGAGCTCCAGGGACACAGGCCATGTGAAAGGCGGGACAAGTTGAGCACGACACAGCCAAAACCTTGCTCGCTCTGCTTCTTTCAGCTTGGAACTCGCCACAGCCCGATTTCCGATTTGTTGCTCAAACTAGGGTAAGGTTTGGGGTTATGCCTCAGGTTAGGGTTGAGAAAACCACAAAGCCAGGAGCTCCAGGGACACTGACCATGCGACAGGCATGCCAAGATGAGCGCATCTTTGGCCGAACCTTGCTCCCTCGTCTTCTTTCTGCTTGGAACTCACCACAGCCCAAAGCCCGATTTCCAGCTCCACCTAGGCTTAGGTTTACTCTTACGCCTAGGGTTCGTGTTAGGGTTATGCCTAGGGTTAGGGTTGAGGAATCCACAAAGGCAGGAGCTCCAGGGACACTGGCCATGCGAAAGGCAGGACAAGTTGAGCGCAGTACAGGCCAAACCTTGCTCGCTCTTCTTCTTTGAGCTCAGAACTCGCCACAGCACAATGCCCGATTTCTGGCTTAAACTAGTTTTAGGGTTCGGTTTATGCCTCGGGTTAGGGTTGAAAAAACCACAAAGCCAGGAGCTCCAGGGACACTGGCCATGCGACAGGTATGCCAAGATGAGCGCAGTACAGGCCAAACCTTGCTCGCTCTTCTTCTTTCTGCTTGGAACTCACCAAAGCCCAATGTCCGATTCCTGGTTAAAAATAGGGTTAGGTTTAGGGTTATGCCTAGGGTTAGGGTTGAGGAAACAACAAAGCCAGGAGCTCCCGGCACACTGACCATGTGAAAGGCAGGACAAGTTGAGTACGGCAAAGCCAAAACCTTGCTCCTTCTTCTTCCTTCTGCTTGGAACTCACCATAGTCCAAAGCCCGATTTCCAGCTCCACCTAGGCTTAGGTTTAGTTTTACGCCTAGGGTTAGGGTTAGGGTTACGCCTAGGGTTAGGGTTGAGGAATCCACAAAGGCAGGAGCTCCAGGGACACTTGCAATGTGAAAGGCATGCCAAGTTGAGCACGACACAGCCAAAACCTTGCTCGCTCTTCTTCTTTCTGCTTTTAAGTCACCACAGCCCAAAATGCGATTTCCATCTCCGTCTAGTGTTAGGTTTGCACCCAGGGTTCGGTTTAGGGTTATGCCTGGGGTTAGGGTTGAGGAAACCACAATGCCAGGATCTCCGGAGTCACCTGAGCATGCGAAAGGCAGGCCAAGGTGGGCACAGCAAAGGCCAAACCTTGCTCCTTCTTCTTTTTTCTTGGAATTCACCATAGCCTGATTTCCGGCTCCGCCTAGGGTCAGGGTTACGCCTAGGGTTCGCGTTATGCCTAGGGTTAGGGTTGACAAAACCACAAAGCCAGGAGCTCCAGGGACACTGACCATGCGGAAGGAAGGCCTAGATCAGGGCAGCACAGCCCAAACCTTACTCCTTCTTCTTTCTGCTTGGAACTCGCCACAGCCCAATGCCTGATTTCTGGCTCAAATTAGGGTTAGGCTTCGGGTTACGCCTAGGGTTAGGGATGAGAAAACCAAAAAGCCAGGAGCTCCAGGGACACTGACCATGTGAAATGGATGCCAAGTTGAGCGCGGCACAGCCGAAACCTTGCTCCCTCGTCTTCTTTCTGCTTGGAACTCACCATAGTCCAAGTCCCGATTTCCAGCTCCACCTAGGCTTAGGTTTAGTTTTACGCCTAGGGTTCGGGTTAGGGTTACGCCTAGGGTTAGGGTTGAGGAATCCACAAAGGCAGGAGCTCCAGGGACACAGGCCATGTGAAAGGCGGGACAAGTTGAGCACGACACAGCCAAAACCTTGCTCGCTCTGCTTCTTTCAGCTTGGAACTCGCCACAGCCCGATTTCCGATTTGTTGCTCAAACTAGGGTTAGGTTTGGGGTTATGCCTAGGGTTAGGGTTGAGAAAACCACAAAGCCAGGAGCTCCAGGGACACTGACCATGCGACAGGCATGCCAAGATGAGCGCATCTTTGGCCGAACCTTGCTCCCTCGTCTTCTTTCTGCTTGGAACTCACCACAGCCCAAAGCCCGATTTCCAGCTCCACCTAGGCTTAGGTTTACTCTTACGCCTAGGGTTAGGGTTAGGGTTATGCCTAGGGTTAGGGTTGAGGAATCCACAAAGGCAGGAGCTCCAGGGACACTGGCCATGCGAAAGGCAGGACAAGTTGAGCGCAGTACAGGCCAAACCTTGCTCGCTCTTCTTCTTTCAGCTCAGAACTCGCCACAGCACAATGCCCGATTTCTGGCTTAAACTAGTTTTAGGGTTCGGTTTATGCCTCGGGTTAGGGTTGAAAAAACCACAAAGCCAGGAGCTCCAGGGACACTGGCCATGCGACAGGTATGCCAAGATGAGCGCAGTACAGGCCAAACCTTGCTCGCTCTTCTTCTTTCTGCTTGGAACTCCCCAAAGCCCAATGTCCGATTCCTGGTTAAAAATAGGGTTAGGTTTAGGGTTATGCCTAGGGTTAGGGTTGAGGAAACAACAAAGCCAGGAGCTCCAGGGACACTGACCATGTGGAAGGAAGGCCTAGGTGAGGGCAGCACAGCCCAAACCTTACTCCCTCTTCTTCTTCTTTCTGCTTTGAACTCGCCACAGCCCAATGCCTGATTTCTGGCTCAAATTAGGGTTAGGCTTCGGGTTACGCCTAGGGTTAGGGATGAGAAAACCAAAAAGCCAGGAGCTCCAGGGACACTGACCATGTGAAAGGCATGCCAAGTTGAGCATGTCACAGCCGAAACCTTGCTCCCTCGTCTTCTTTCTGCTTGGAACTCACCATAGTCCAAGTCCCGATTTCCAGCTCTACCTAGGCTTAGGTTTAGTTTTACGCCTAGGGTTAGGGTTAGGGTTACGCCTAGGGTTAGGGTTGAGGAATCCACAAAGGCAGGAGCTCCAGAGACACTTGCCATGCGAAAGGCAGGACAAGTTAAGCACAACACAGCCAAAACCTTGCTCGCTCTGCTTCTTTCAGCTCGGAACTCGCCACAGCCCAATTCCCGATTTCTGGCTCGAACTAGGGTTAGGGTTCGGGTTATGCCTCAGGTTAGGGTTGAGAAAACCACAAAGGCAGGAGCTCCAGGGACACTGACCATGCGAAAGGCAGGCCTAGGTGAGTGCAGCACAGCCAAAACCTTGCTCGCTCTTCTTCTTTCTCGTTTTAAGTCACCAACGTCCAAAGTCCGATTTCCAGGTCCACCTAGGTTTCGGTTTAGTCTTACTCCTCGGGTTAGGGTTACGCGTAAGGGTTAGGGTTATGCCTAGGCTTAGGGTTGAGAAAACGACAAAGGCAGGAAGTCCAGGGACGCTGACCACGTGAAAGGCATGCCAAGTTGAGCGCGGCACAGCCGAAACCTTGCTCCCTCGTCTTCTTTCTGCTTGGAACTCACCATAGTCCAAGTCCCGGTTTCCAGCTCCACCTAGGCTTAGGTTTAGTTTTACGCCTAGGGTTCGGGTTAGGGTTACGCCTAGGGTTAGGGTTGAGGAATCCACAAAGGCAGGAGCTCCAGGGACACAGGCCATGTGAAAGGCGGGACAAGTTGAGCACGACACAGCCAAAACCTTGCTCGCTCTGCTTCTTTCAGCTTGGAACTCGCCACAGCCCGATTTCCGATTTGTTGCTCAAACTAGGGTTAGGTTTGGGGTTATGCCTCAGGTTAGGGTTGAGAAAACCACAAAGCCAGGAGCTCCAGGGACACTGACCATGCGACAGGCATGCCAAGATGAGCGCATCTTTGGCCGAACCTTGCTCCCTCGTCTTCTTTCTGCTTGGAACTCACCACAGCCCAAAGCCCGATTTCCAGCTCCACCTAGGCTTAGGTTTACTCTTACGCCTAGGGTTAGGGTTAGGGTTATGCCTAGGGTTAGGGTTGAGGAATCCACAAAGGCAGGAGCTCCAGGGACACTGGCCATGCGAAAGGCAGGACAAGTTGAGCGCAGTACAGGCCAAACCTTGCTCGCTCTTCTTCTTTGAGCTCAGAACTCGCCACAGCACAATGCCCGATTTCTGGCTTAAACTAGTTTTAGGGTTCGGTTTATGCCTCGGGTTAGGGTTGAAAAAACCACAAAGCCAGGAGCTCCAGGGACACTGGCCATGCGACAGGTATGCCAAGATGAGCGCAGTACAGGCCAAACCTTGCTCGCTCTTCTTCTTTCTGCTTGGAACTCACCAAAGCCCAATGTCCGATTCCTGGTTAAAAATTGGGTTAGGTTTAGGGTTATGCCTAGGGTTAGGGTTGAGGAAACAACAAAGCCAGGAGCTCCAGGGACACTGACCATGTGGAAGGAAGGCCTAGGTGAGGGCAGCACAGCCCAAACCTTACTCCCTCTTCTTCTTCTTTCTGCTTAGAACTCGCCACAGCCCAATGCCTGATTTCTGGCTCAAATTAGGGTTAGGCTTCGGGTTACGCCTAGGGTTAGGGATGAGAAAACCAAAAAGCCAGGAGCTCCAGGGACACTGACCATGTGAAAGGCATGCCAAGTTGAGCATGGCACAGCCGAAACCTTGCTCCCTCGTCTTCTTTCTGCTTGGAACTCACCATAGTCCAAAGCCCGATTTCCAGCTCCACCTAGGCTTAGGTTTAGTTTTACGCCTAGGGTTAGGGTTAGGGTTACGCCTAGGGTTAGGGTTGAGGAATCCACAAAGGCAGGAGCTCCAGGGACACTTGCCATGCGAAAGGCATGCCAAGTTGAGCACAACACAGCCAAAACCTTGCTCGCTCTGCTTCTTTCAGCTCGGAACTCGCCACAGCCCAATTCCCGATTTCTGGCTCGAACTAGGGTTAGGGTTCGGGTTATGCCTCAGGTTAGGGTTGAGAAAACCACAAAGGCAGGAGCTCCAGGGACACTGACCATGCGAAAGGCAGGCCTAGGTGAGTGCAGCACAGCCAAAACCTTGCTCGCTCTTCTTCTTTCTCGTTTTAAGTCACCAACGTCCAAAGTCCGATTTCCAGGTCCACCTAGGTTTCGGTTTAGTCTTACTCCTCGGGTTAGGGTTACGCGTAAGGGTTAGGGTTATGCCTAGGCTTAGGGTTGAGAAAACGACAAAGGCAGGAAGTCCAGGGACGCTGACCACGTGAAAGGCAGGCCAAGTTGAGCATGGAACAGCCAAAGCCTTGCTCGCTCTTCTTCTTTCTGCTTTTAAGTCACCACAGCCCAAAATGTGATTTCCATCTCCGTCTAGTGTTAGGTTTGCACCCAGGGTTCGGTTTAGGGTTATGCCTGGGGTTAGGGTTGAGGAAACCTCAATGCCAGGATCTCCGGAGTCACCTGAGCATGCGAAAGGCAGGCCAAGGTGGGCACAGCAAAGGCCAAACCTTGCTCCTTCTTCTTTTTTCTTGGAATTCACCATAGCCTGATTTCCGGCTCCGCCTAGGGTCAGGGTTACGCCTAGGGTTCGCGTTATGCCTAGGGTTAGGGTTGACAAAACCACAAAGCCAGGAGCTCCAGGGACACTGACCATGTGGAAGGAAGGCCTAGGTGAGGGCAGCACAGCCCAAACCTTACTCCCTCTTCTTCTTCTTTCTGCTTAGAACTCGCCACAGCCCAATGCCTGATTTCTGGCTCAAATTAGGGTTAGGCTTCGGGTTACGCCTAGGGTTAGGGATGAGAAAACCAAAAAGCCAGGAGCTCCAGGGACACTGACCATGTGAAATGCATGCCAAGTTGAGCACGGCACAGCCCAAACCTTGCTCCCTCGTCTTCTTTCTGCTTGGAACTCACCATAGTCCAAAGCCCGATTTCCAGCTCCACCTAGGCTTAGGTTTACTCTTACGCCTAGGGTTAGGGTTAGGGTTACGCCTAGGGTTAGGGTTGAGGAATCCACAAAGGCAGGAGCTCCAGGGACACAGGCCATGTGAAAGGCGGGACAAGTTGAGCACAACACAGCCAAAACCTTGCTCGCTCTGCTTCTTTCAGCTTGGAACTCGCCACAGCCCGATTTCCGATTTGTTGCTCAAACTAGGGTTAGGTTTGGGGTTATGCCTAGGGTTAGGGTTGAGAAAACCACAAAGCCAGGAGCTCCAGGGACACTGACCATGCGACAGGCACGCCAAGATGAGCGCATCTATGGCCGAATCATGCTCCCTCGTCTTCTTTCTGCTTGGAACTCACCACAGACCAAAGCCCGATTTCCAGCTTCACCTAGGCTTAGGTTTACTCTTACGCCTAGGGTTCGTGTTAGGGTTATGCCTAGGGTTAGGGTTGAGGAATCCACAAAGGCAGGAGCTCCAGGGACACTGACCATGTGAAAGGCAGGACAAGTTGAGCATGACACAGCCCAAACCTTGCTCCCTCTAATTCTTCTTTCTGCTTGGAAGGCACCACAGCCCAAAGCCCGATTTCCAGCGCAATCTTAGGGTTAGAGTTATGCCTCGACTTAGGGTTTGGGTTACACCTAGGGTTAGGGTTGAGGAAACCACAAAACCAGGAGCTCCGGGGACACTGGCCATGCGAAAGGCAGACCAAGTTGAGAATGGCACAGGCCAAGGCTTGCTCCCTATTCTTCTTTCTCGTTTTAAGTCACCGCGGCCCAAAGCCCGATTTCCAGCTCCACCTAGGCTTAGGTTTAGTTTTACGCCTAGGGTTAGGGTTAGGGTTACACCTAGGGTTAGGGTTGAGGAATCCACAAAGGCAGGAGCTCCAGGGACACTTGCAATGTGAAAGGCAGGACAAGTTGAGCACGACACAGCCAAAACCTTGCTCCCTCTGCTTCTTTCAGCTCGGAACTCGCCACAGCCCAATTCCCGGTTTCTGGCTCGAACTAGGGTTAGGGTTCGGTTTATGCCTCGGGTTAGGGTTGAAAAAACCACAAAGCCAGGAGCTCCAGGGACACTGGCCATGCGACAGGTATGCCAAGATGAGCGCAGTACAGGCCAAACCTTGCTCGCTCTTCTTCTTTCTGCTTGGAACTCACCAAAGCCCAATGTCCGATTCCTGGTTAAAAATAGGGTTAGGTTTAGGGTTATGCCTAGGGTTAGGGTTGAGGAAACAACAAAGCCAGGAGCTCCCGGCACACTGACCATGTGAAAGGCAGGACAAGTTGAGTACGGCAAAGCCAAAACCTTGCTCCTTCTTCTTCCTTCTGCTTGGAACTCACCATAGTCCAAAGCCCGATTTCCAGCTCCACCTAGGCTTAGGTTTAGTTTTACGCCTAGGGTTAGGGTTAGGGTTACGCCTAGGGTTAGGGTTGAGGAATCCACAAAGGCAGGAGCTCCAGGGACACTTGCAATGTGAAAGGCATGTCAAGTTGAGCACGACACAGCCAAAACCTTGCTTGCTCTTCTTCTTTCTGCTTTTAAGTCACCACAGCCCAAAATGCGATTTCCATCTCCGTCTAGTGTTAGGTTTGCACCCAGGGTTCGGTTTAGGGTTATGCCTGGGGTTAGGGTTGAGGAAACCACAATGCCAGGATCTCCGGAGTCACCTGAGCATGCGAAAGGCAGGCCAAGGTGGGCACAGCAAAGGCCAAACCTTGCTCCTTCTTCTTTTTTCTTGGAATTCACCATAGCCTGATTTCCGGCTCCGCCTAGGGTCAGGGTTACGCCTAGGGTTCGCGTTATGCCTAGGGTTAGGGTTGACAAAACCACAAAGCCAGGAGCTCCAGGGACACTGACCATGTGGAAGGAAGGCCTAGATGAGGGCAGCACAGCCCAAACCTTACTCGCTCTTCTTTCTGCTTGGAACTCGCCACAGCCCAATGCCTGATTTCTGGCTCAAATTAGGGTTAGGCTTCGGGTTACGCCTAGGGTTAGGGATGAGAAAACCACAAAGCCAGGAGCTCCAGGGACAATGACCATGTGAAATGCATGCCAAGTTGAGCGCGGCACAGCCGAAACCTTGCTCCCTCGTCTTCTTTCTGCTTGGAACTCACCAAAGCCCAAAGCCCGATTTCCAGCTCCACCTAGGCTTAGGTTTAGTTTTACGCCTAGGGTTCGGGTTAGGGTTACGCCTAGGGTTAGGGTTGAGGAATCCACAAAGGCAGGAGCTCCAGGGACACAGGCCATGTGAAAGGCGGGACAAGTTGAGCACGACACAGCCAAAACCTTGCTCGCTCTGCTTCTTTCAGCTTGGAACTCGCCACAGCCCGATTTCCGATTTGTTGCTCAAACTAGGGTAAGGTTTGGGGTTATGCCTCAGGTTAGGGTTGAGAAAACCACAAAGCCAGGAGCTCCAGGGACACTGACCATGCGACAGGCATGCCAAGATGAGCGCATCTTTGGCCGAACCTTGCTCCCTCGTCTTCTTTCTGCTTGGAACTCACCACAGCCCAAAGCCCGATTTCCAGCTCCACCTAGGCTTAGGTTTACTCTTACGCCTAGGGTTCGTGTTAGGGTTATGCCTAGGGTTAGGGTTGAGGAATCCACAAAGGCAGGAGCTCCAGGGACACTGGCCATGCGAAAGGCAGGACAAGTTGAGCGCAGTACAGGCCAAACCTTGCTCGCTCTTCTTCTTTGAGCTCAGAACTCGCCACAGCACAATGCCCGATTTCTGGCTTAAACTAGTTTTAGGGTTCGGTTTATGCCTCGGGTTAGGGTTGAAAAAACCACAAAGCCAGGAGCTCCAGGGACACTGGCCATGCGACAGGTATGCCAAGATGAGCGCAGTACAGGCCAAACCTTGCTCGCTCTTCTTCTTTCTGCTTGGAACTCACCAAAGCCCAATGTCCGATTCCTGGTTAAAAATAGGGTTAGGTTTAGGGTTATGCCTAGGGTTAGGGTTGAGGAAACAACAAAGCCAGGAGCTCCCGGCACACTGACCATGTGAAAGGCAGGACAAGTTGAGTACGGCAAAGCCAAAACCTTGCTCCTTCTTCTTCCTTCTGCTTGGAACTCACCATAGTCCAAAGCCCGATTTCCAGCTCCACCTAGGCTTAGGTTTAGTTTTACGCCTAGGGTTAGGGTTAGGGTTACGCCTAGGGTTAGGGTTGAGGAATCCACAAAGGCAGGAGCTCCAGGGACACTTGCAATGTGAAAGGCATGCCAAGTTGAGCACGACACAGCCAAAACCTTGCTCGCTCTTCTTCTTTCTGCTTTTAAGTCACCACAGCCCAAAATGCGATTTCCATCTCCGTCTAGTGTTAGGTTTGCACCCAGGGTTCGGTTTAGGGTTATGCCTGGGGTTAGGGTTGAGGAAACCACAATGCCAGGATCTCCGGAGTCACCTGAGCATGCGAAAGGCAGGCCAAGGTGGGCACAGCAAAGGCCAAACCTTGCTCCTTCTTCTTTTTTCTTGGAATTCACCATAGCCTGATTTCCGGCTCCGCCTAGGGTCAGGGTTACGCCTAGGGTTCGCGTTATGCCTAGGGTTAGGGTTGACAAAACCACAAAGCCAGGAGCTCCAGGGACACTGACCATGCGGAAGGAAGGCCTAGATCAGGGCAGCACAGCCCAAACCTTACTCCTTCTTCTTTCTGCTTGGAACTCGCCACAGCCCAATGCCTGATTTCTGGCTCAAATTAGGGTTAGGCTTCGGGTTACGCCTAGGGTTAGGGATGAGAAAACCAAAAAGCCAGGAGCTCCAGGGACACTGACCATGTGAAATGGATGCCAAGTTGAGCGCGGCACAGCCGAAACCTTGCTCCCTCGTCTTCTTTCTGCTTGGAACTCACCATAGTCCAAGTCCCGATTTCCAGCTCCACCTAGGCTTAGGTTTAGTTTTACGCCTAGGGTTAGGGTTAGGGTTACGCCTAGGGTTAGGGTTGAGGAATCCACAAAGGCAGGAGCTCCAGGGACACAGGCCATGTGAAAGGCGGGACAAGTTGAGCACGACACAGCCAAAACCTTGCTCGCTCTGCTTCTTTCAGCTCGGAACTCGCCACAGCCCAATTCCCGATTTCTGGCTCGAACTAGGGTTAGGGTTCGGGTTATGCCTCAGGTTAGGGTTGAGAAAACCACAAAGGCAGGAGCTCCAGGGACACTGACCATGCGAAAGGCAGGCCTAGGTGAGTGCAGCACAGCCAAAACCTTGCTCGCTCTTCTTCTTTCTCGTTTTAAGTCACCAACGTCCAAAGTCCGATTTCCAGGTCCACCTAGGTTTCGGTTTAGTCTTACTCCTCGGGTTAGGGTTACGCGTAAGGGTTAGGGTTATGCCTAGGCTTAGGGTTGAGAAAACGACAAAGGCAGGAAGTCCAGGGACGCTGACCACGTGAAAGGCATGCCAAGTTGAGCGCGGCACAGCCGAAACCTTGCTCCCTCGTCTTCTTTCTGCTTGGAACTCACCATAGTCCAAGTCCCGGTTTCCAGCTCCACCTAGGCTTAGGTTTAGTTTTACGCCTAGGGTTCGGGTTAGGGTTACGCCTAGGGTTAGGGTTGAGGAATCCACAAAGGCAGGAGCTCCAGGGACACAGGCCATGTGAAAGGCGGGACAAGTTGAGCACGACACAGCCAAAACCTTGCTCGCTCTGCTTCTTTCAGCTTGGAACTCGCCACAGCCCGATTTCCGATTTGTTGCTCAAACTAGGGTTAGGTTTGGGGTTATGCCTCAGGTTAGGGTTGAGAAAACCACAAAGCCAGGAGCTCCAGGGACACTGACCATGCGACAGGCATGCCAAGATGAGCGCATCTTTGGCCGAACCTTGCTCCCTCGTCTTCTTTCTGCTTGGAACTCACCACAGCCCAAAGCCCGATTTCCAGCTCCACCTAGGCTTAGGTTTACTCTTACGCCTAGGGTTAGGGTTAGGGTTATGCCTAGGGTTAGGGTTGAGGAATCCACAAAGGCAGGAGCTCCAGGGACACTGGCCATGCGAAAGGCAGGACAAGTTGAGCGCAGTACAGGCCAAACCTTGCTCGCTCTTCTTCTTTGAGCTCAGAACTCGCCACAGCACAATGCCCGATTTCTGGCTTAAACTAGTTTTAGGGTTCGGTTTATGCCTCGGGTTAGGGTTGAAAAAACCACAAAGCCAGGAGCTCCAGGGACACTGGCCATGCGACAGGTATGCCAAGATGAGCGCAGTACAGGCCAAACCTTGCTCGCTCTTCTTCTTTCTGCTTGGAACTCACCAAAGCCCAATGTCCGATTCCTGGTTAAAAATTGGGTTAGGTTTAGGGTTATGCCTAGGGTTAGGGTTGAGGAAACAACAAAGCCAGGAGCTCCAGGGACACTGACCATGTGGAAGGAAGGCCTAGGTGAGGGCAGCACAGCCCAAACCTTACTCCCTCTTCTTCTTCTTTCTGCTTAGAACTCGCCACAGCCCAATGCCTGATTTCTGGCTCAAATTAGGGTTAGGCTTCGGGTTACGCCTAGGGTTAGGGATGAGAAAACCAAAAAGCCAGGAGCTCCAGGGACACTGACCATGTGAAAGGCATGCCAAGTTGAGCATGGCACAGCCGAAACCTTGCTCCCTCGTCTTCTTTCTGCTTGGAACTCACCATAGTCCAAAGCCCGATTTCCAGCTCCACCTAGGCTTAGGTTTAGTTTTACGCCTAGGGTTAGGGTTAGGGTTACGCCTAGGGTTAGGGTTGAGGAATCCACAAAGGCAGGAGCTCCAGGGACACTTGCCATGCGAAAGGCATGCCAAGTTGAGCACAACACAGCCAAAACCTTGCTCGCTCTGCTTCTTTCAGCTCGGAACTCGCCACAGCCCAATTCCCGATTTCTGGCTCGAACTAGGGTTAGGGTTCGGGTTATGCCTCAGGTTAGGGTTGAGAAAACCACAAAGGCAGGAGCTCCAGGGACACTGACCATGCGAAAGGCAGGCCTAGGTGAGTGCAGCACAGCCAAAACCTTGCTCGCTCTTCTTCTTTCTCGTTTTAAGTCACCAACGTCCAAAGTCCGATTTCCAGGTCCACCTAGGTTTCGGTTTAGTCTTACTCCTCGGGTTAGGGTTACGCGTAAGGGTTAGGGTTATGCCTAGGCTTAGGGTTGAGAAAACGACAAAGGCAGGAAGTCCAGGGACGCTGACCACGTGAAAGGCAGGCCAAGTTGAGCATGGAACAGCCAAAGCCTTGCTCGCTCTTCTTCTTTCTGCTTTTAAGTCACCACAGCCCAAAATGTGATTTCCATCTCCGTCTAGTGTTAGGTTTGCACCCAGGGTTCGGTTTAGGGTTATGCCTGGGGTTAGGGTTGAGGAAACCTCAATGCCAGGATCTCCGGAGTCACCTGAGCATGCGAAAGGCAGGCCAAGGTGGGCACAGCAAAGGCCAAACCTTGCTCCTTCTTCTTTTTTCTTGGAATTCACCATAGCCTGATTTCCGGCTCCGCCTAGGGTCAGGGTTACGCCTAGGGTTCGCGTTATGCCTAGGGTTAGGGTTGACAAAACCACAAAGCCAGGAGCTCCAGGGACACTGACCATGTGGAAGGAAGGCCTAGGTGAGGGCAGCACAGCCCAAACCTTACTCCCTCTTCTTCTTCTTTCTGCTTAGAACTCGCCACAGCCCAATGCCTGATTTCTGGCTCAAATTAGGGTTAGGCTTCGGGTTACGCCTAGGGTTAGGGATGAGAAAACCAAAAAGCCAGGAGCTCCAGGGACACTGACCATGTGAAATGCATGCCAAGTTGAGCACGGCACAGCCCAAACCTTGCTCCCTCGTCTTCTTTCTGCTTGGAACTCACCATAGTCCAAAGCCCGATTTCCAGCTCCACCTAGGCTTAGGTTTACTCTTACGCCTAGGGTTAGGGTTAGGGTTACGCCTAGGGTTAGGGTTGAGGAATCCACAAAGGCAGGAGCTCCAGGGACACAGGCCATGTGAAAGGCGGGACAAGTTGAGCACAACACAGCCAAAACCTTGCTCGCTCTGCTTCTTTCAGCTTGGAACTCGCCACAGCCCGATTTCCGATTTGTTGCTCAAACTAGGGTTAGGTTTGGGGTTATGCCTAGGGTTAGGGTTGAGAAAACCACAAAGCCAGGAGCTCCAGGGACACTGACCATGCGACAGGCACGCCAAGATGAGCGCATCTATGGCCGAATCATGCTCCCTCGTCTTCTTTCTGCTTGGAACTCACCACAGACCAAAGCCCGATTTCCAGCTTCACCTAGGCTTAGGTTTACTCTTACGCCTAGGGTTCGTGTTAGGGTTATGCCTAGGGTTAGGGTTGAGGAATCCACAAAGGCAGGAGCTCCAGGGACACTGACCATGTGAAAGGCAGGACAAGTTGAGCATGACACAGCCCAAACCTTGCTCCCTCTAATTCTTCTTTCTGCTTGGAAGGCACCACAGCCCAAAGCCCGATTTCCAGCGCAATCTTAGGGTTAGAGTTATGCCTCGACTTAGGGTTTGGGTTACACCTAGGGTTAGGGTTGAGGAAACCACAAAACCAGGAGCTCCGGGGACACTGGCCATGCGAAAGGCAGACCAAGTTGAGAATGGCACAGGCCAAGGCTTGCTCCCTATTCTTCTTTCTCGTTTTAAGTCACCGCGGCCCAAAGCCCGATTTCCAGCTCCACCTAGGCTTAGGTTTAGTTTTACGCCTAGGGTTAGGGTTAGGGTTACACCTAGGGTTAGGGTTGAGGAATCCACAAAGGCAGGAGCTCCAGGGACACTTGCAATGTGAAAGGCAGGACAAGTTGAGCACGACACAGCCAAAACCTTGCTCCCTCTGCTTCTTTCAGCTCGGAACTCGCCACAGCCCAATTCCCGGTTTCTGGCTCGAACTAGGGTTAGGGTTCGGTTTATGCCTCGGGTTAGGGTTGAAAAAACCACAAAGCCAGGAGCTCCAGGGACACTGGCCATGCGACAGGTATGCCAAGATGAGCGCAGTACAGGCCAAACCTTGCTCGCTCTTCTTCTTTCTGCTTGGAACTCACCAAAGCCCAATGTCCGATTCCTGGTTAAAAATAGGGTTAGGTTTAGGGTTATGCCTAGGGTTAGGGTTGAGGAAACAACAAAGCCAGGAGCTCCCGGCACACTGACCATGTGAAAGGCAGGACAAGTTGAGTACGGCAAAGCCAAAACCTTGCTCCTTCTTCTTCCTTCTGCTTGGAACTCACCATAGTCCAAAGCCCGATTTCCAGCTCCACCTAGGCTTAGGTTTAGTTTTACGCCTAGGGTTAGGGTTAGGGTTACGCCTAGGGTTAGGGTTGAGGAATCCACAAAGGCAGGAGCTCCAGGGACACTTGCAATGTGAAAGGCATGTCAAGTTGAGCACGACACAGCCAAAACCTTGCTTGCTCTTCTTCTTTCTGCTTTTAAGTCACCACAGCCCAAAATGCGATTTCCATCTCCGTCTAGTGTTAGGTTTGCACCCAGGGTTCGGTTTAGGGTTATGCCTGGGGTTAGGGTTGAGGAAACCACAATGCCAGGATCTCCGGAGTCACCTGAGCATGCGAAAGGCAGGCCAAGGTGGGCACAGCAAAGGCCAAACCTTGCTCCTTCTTCTTTTTTCTTGGAATTCACCATAGCCTGATTTCTGGCTCCGCCTAGGGTCAGGGTTACGCCTAGGGTTCGCGTTATGCCTAGGGTTAGGGTTGACAAAACCACAAAGCCAGGAGCTCCAGGGACACTGACCATGTGGAAGGAAGGCCTAGATGAGGGCAGCACAGCCCAAACCTTACTCCTTCTTCTTTCTGCTTGGAACTCGCCACAGCCCAATGCCTGATTTCTGGCTCAAATTAGGGTTAGGCTTCGGGTTACGCCTAGGGTTAGGGATGAGAAAACCAAAAAGCCAGGAGCTCCAGGGACACTGACCATGTGAAATGGATGCCAAGTTGAGCGCGGCACAGCCGAAACCTTGCTCCCTCGTCTTCTTTCTGCTTGGAACTCACCATAGTCCAAGTCCCGATTTCCAGCTCCACCTAGGCTTAGGTTTAGTTTTACGCCTAGGGTTCGGGTTAGGGTTACGCCTAGGGTTAGGGTTGAGGAATCCACAAAGGCAGGAGCTCCAGGGACACAGGCCATGTGAAAGGCGGGACAAGTTGAGCACGACACAGCCAAAACCTTGCTCGCTCTGCTTCTTTCAGCTTGGAACTCGCCACAGCCCGATTTCCGATTTGTTGCTCAAACTAGGGTTAGGTTTGGGGTTATGCCTAGGGTTAGGGTTGAGAAAACCACAAAGCCAGGAGCTCCAGGGACACTGACCATGCGACAGGCATGCCAAGATGAGCGCATCTTTGGCCGAACCTTGCTCCCTCGTCTTCTTTCTGCTTGGAACTCACCACAGCCCAAAGCCCGATTTCCAGCTCCACCTAGGCTTAGGTTTACTCTTACGCCTAGGGTTAGGGTTAGGGTTATGCCTAGGGTTAGGGTTGAGGAATCCACAAAGGCAGGAGCTCCAGGGACACTGGCCATGCGAAAGGCAGGACAAGTTGAGCGCAGTACAGGCCAAACCTTGCTCGCTCTTCTTCTTTCAGCTCAGAACTCGCCACAGCACAATGCCCGATTTCTGGCTTAAACTAGTTTTAGGGTTCGGTTTATGCCTCGGGTTAGGGTTGAAAAAACCACAAAGCCAGGAGCTCCAGGGACACTGGCCATGCGACAGGTATGCCAAGATGAGCGCAGTACAGGCCAAACCTTGCTCGCTCTTCTTCTTTCTGCTTGGAACTCCCCAAAGCCCAATGTCCGATTCCTGGTTAAAAATAGGGTTAGGTTTAGGGTTATGCCTAGGGTTAGGGTTGAGGAAACAACAAAGCCAGGAGCTCCAGGGACACTGACCATGTGGAAGGAAGGCCTAGGTGAGGGCAGCACAGCCCAAACCTTACTCCCTCTTCTTCTTCTTTCTGCTTTGAACTCGCCACAGCCCAATGCCTGATTTCTGGCTCAAATTAGGGTTAGGCTTCGGGTTACGCCTAGGGTTAGGGATGAGAAAACCAAAAAGCCAGGAGCTCCAGGGACACTGACCATGTGAAAGGCATGCCAAGTTGAGCATGGCACAGCCGAAACCTTGCTCCCTCGTCTTCTTTCTGCTTGGAACTCACCATAGTCCAAAGCCCGATTTCCAGCTCCACCTAGGCTTAGGTTTAGTTTTACGCCTAGGGTTAGGGTTAGGGTTACGCCTAGGGTTAGGGTTGAGGAATCCACAAAGGCAGGAGCTCCAGGGACACTTGCCATGCGAAAGGCATGCCAAGTTGAGCACAACACAGCCAAAACCTTGCTCAATCTGCTTCTTTCAGCTCGGAACTCGCCACAGCCCAATTCCCGATTTCTGGCTTGAACTAGGGTTAGGGTTCGGGTTATGCCTCACGTTAGGGTTGAGAAAACCACAAAGCCAGGAGCTCCAGGGACACTGGCCATGCGACAGATATGCCAAGATGAGCGCAGTACAGGCCAAACCTTGCTCGCTCTTCTTCTTTCTGCTTGGAACTCACCAAAGCCCAATGTCCGATTCCTGGTTAAAAATTGGGTTAGGTTTAGGGTTATGCCTAGGGTTAGGGTTGAGGAAACAACAAAGCCAGGAGCTCCCGGCACACTGACCATGTGAAAGGCAGGACAAGTTGAGTACGGTAAAGCCCAAACCTTGCTCGCTCTTCTTCTTTCTGCTTGGAACTCACCATAGTCCAAAGCCCGATTTCCAGCTCCACCTAGGCTTAGGTTTAGTTTTACGCCTAGGGTTCGGGTTAGGGTTACGCCTAGGGTTAGGGTTGAGGAATCCACAAAGGCAGGAGCTCCAGGGACACAGGCCATGTGAAAGGCGGGACAAGTTGAGCACGACACAGCCAAAACCTTGCTCGCTCTGCTTCTTTCAGCTTGGAACTCGCCACAGCCCGATTTCCGATTTGTTGCTCAAACTAGGGTAAGGTTTGGGGTTATGCCTCAGGTTAGGGTTGAGAAAACCACAAAGCCAGGAGCTCCAGGGACACTGACCATGCGACAGGCATGCCAAGATGAGCGCATCTTTGGCCGAACCTTGCTCCCTCGTCTTCTTTCTGCTTGGAACTCACCACAGCCCAAAGCCCGATTTCCAGCTCCACCTAGGCTTAGGTTTACTCTTACGCCTAGGGTTCGTGTTAGGGTTATGCCTAGGGTTAGGGTTGAGGAATCCACAAAGGCAGGAGCTCCAGGGACACTGGCCATGCGAAAGGCAGGACAAGTTGAGCGCAGTACAGGCCAAACCTTGCTCGCTCTTCTTCTTTGAGCTCAGAACTCGCCACAGCACAATGCCCGATTTCTGGCTTAAACTAGTTTTAGGGTTCGGTTTATGCCTCGGGTTAGGGTTGAAAAAACCACAAAGCCAGGAGCTCCAGGGACACTGGCCATGCGACAGGTATGCCAAGATGAGCGCAGTACAGGCCAAACCTTGCTCGCTCTTCTTCTTTCTGCTTGGAACTCACCAAAGCCCAATGTCCGATTCCTGGTTAAAAATAGGGTTAGGTTTAGGGTTATGCCTAGGGTTAGGGTTGAGGAAACAACAAAGCCAGGAGCTCCCGGCACACTGACCATGTGAAAGGCAGGACAAGTTGAGTACGGCAAAGCCAAAACCTTGCTCCTTCTTCTTCCTTCTGCTTGGAACTCACCATAGTCCAAAGCCCGATTTCCAGCTCCACCTAGGCTTAGGTTTAGTTTTACGCCTAGGGTTAGGGTTAGGGTTACGCCTAGGGTTAGGGTTGAGGAATCCACAAAGGCAGGAGCTCCAGGGACACTTGCAATGTGAAAGGCATGCCAAGTTGAGCACGACACAGCCAAAACCTTGCTCGCTCTTCTTCTTTCTGCTTTTAAGTCACCACAGCCCAAAATGCGATTTCCATCTCCGTCTAGTGTTAGGTTTGCACCCAGGGTTCGGTTTAGGGTTATGCCTGGGGTTAGGGTTGAGGAAACCACAATGCCAGGATCTCCGGAGTCACCTGAGCATGCGAAAGGCAGGCCAAGGTGGGCACAGCAAAGGCCAAACCTTGCTCCTTCTTCTTTTTTCTTGGAATTCACCATAGCCTGATTTCCGGCTCCGCCTAGGGTCAGGGTTACGCCTAGGGTTCGCGTTATGCCTAGGGTTAGGGTTGACAAAACCACAAAGCCAGGAGCTCCAGGGACACTGACCATGCGGAAGGAAGGCCTAGATCAGGGCAGCACAGCCCAAACCTTACTCCTTCTTCTTTCTGCTTGGAACTCGCCACAGCCCAATGCCTGATTTCTGGCTCAAATTAGGGTTAGGCTTCGGGTTACGCCTAGGGTTAGGGATGAGAAAACCAAAAAGCCAGGAGCTCCAGGGACACTGACCATGTGAAATGGATGCCAAGTTGAGCGCGGCACAGCCGAAACCTTGCTCCCTCGTCTTCTTTCTGCTTGGAACTCACCATAGTCCAAGTCCCGATTTCCAGCTCCACCTAGGCTTAGGTTTAGTTTTACGCCTAGGGTTCGGGTTAGGGTTACGCCTAGGGTTAGGGTTGAGGAATCCACAAAGGCAGGAGCTCCAGGGACACAGGCCATGTGAAAGGCGGGACAAGTTGAGCACGACACAGCCAAAACCTTGCTCGCTCTGCTTCTTTCAGCTTGGAACTCGCCACAGCCCGATTTCCGATTTGTTGCTCAAACTAGGGTTAGGTTTGGGGTTATGCCTAGGGTTAGGGTTGAGAAAACCACAAAGCCAGGAGCTCCAGGGACACTGACCATGCGACAGGCATGCCAAGATGAGCGCATCTTTGGCCGAACCTTGCTCCCTCGTCTTCTTTCTGCTTGGAACTCACCACAGCCCAAAGCCCGATTTCCAGCTCCACCTAGGCTTAGGTTTACTCTTACGCCTAGGGTTAGGGTTAGGGTTATGCCTAGGGTTAGGGTTGAGGAATCCACAAAGGCAGGAGCTCCAGGGACACTGGCCATGCGAAAGGCAGGACAAGTTGAGCGCAGTACAGGCCAAACCTTGCTCGCTCTTCTTCTTTCAGCTCAGAACTCGCCACAGCACAATGCCCGATTTCTGGCTTAAACTAGTTTTAGGGTTCGGTTTATGCCTCGGGTTAGGGTTGAAAAAACCACAAAGCCAGGAGCTCCAGGGACACTGGCCATGCGACAGGTATGCCAAGATGAGCGCAGTACAGGCCAAACCTTGCTCGCTCTTCTTCTTTCTGCTTGGAACTCCCCAAAGCCCAATGTCCGATTCCTGGTTAAAAATAGGGTTAGGTTTAGGGTTATGCCTAGGGTTAGGGTTGAGGAAACAACAAAGCCAGGAGCTCCAGGGACACTGACCATGTGGAAGGAAGGCCTAGGTGAGGGCAGCACAGCCCAAACCTTACTCCCTCTTCTTCTTCTTTCTGCTTTGAACTCGCCACAGCCCAATGCCTGATTTCTGGCTCAAATTAGGGTTAGGCTTCGGGTTACGCCTAGGGTTAGGGATGAGAAAACCAAAAAGCCAGGAGCTCCAGGGACACTGACCATGTGAAAGGCATGCCAAGTTGAGCATGGCACAGCCGAAACCTTGCTCCCTCGTCTTCTTTCTGCTTGGAACTCACCATAGTCCAAGTCCCGATTTCCAGCTCTACCTAGGCTTAGGTTTAGTTTTACGCCTAGGGTTAGGGTTAGGGTTACGCCTAGGGTTAGGGTTGAGGAATCCACAAAGGCAGGAGCTCCAGAGACACTTGCCATGCGAAAGGCAGGACAAGTTAAGCACAACACAGCCAAAACCTTGCTCGCTCTGCTTCTTTCAGCTCGGAACTCGCCACAGCCCAATTCCCGATTTCTGGCTCGAACTAGGGTTAGGGTTCGGGTTATGCCTCAGGTTAGGGTTGAGAAAACCACAAAGGCAGGAGCTCCAGGGACACTGACCATGCGAAAGGCAGGCCTAGGTGAGTGCAGCACAGCCAAAACCTTGCTCGCTCTTCTTCTTTCTCGTTTTAAGTCACCAACGTCCAAAGTCCGATTTCCAGGTCCACCTAGGTTTCGGTTTAGTCTTACTCCTCGGGTTAGGGTTACGCGTAAGGGTTAGGGTTATGCCTAGGCTTAGGGTTGAGAAAACGACAAAGGCAGGAAGTCCAGGGACGCTGACCACGTGAAAGGCATGCCAAGTTGAGCATGGCACAGCCGAAACCTTGCTCCCTCGTCTTCTTTCTGCTTGGAACTCACCATAGTCCAAGTCCCGGTTTCCAGCTCCACCTAGGCTTAGGTTTAGTTTTACGCCTAGGGTTCGGGTTAGGGTTACGCCTAGGGTTAGGGTTGAGGAATCCACAAAGGCAGGAGCTCCAGGGACACAGGCCATGTGAAAGGCGGGACAAGTTGAGCACGACACAGCCAAAACCTTGCTCGCTCTGCTTCTTTCAGCTTGGAACTCGCCACAGCCCGATTTCCGATTTGTTGCTCAAACTAGGGTTAGGTTTGGGGTTATGCCTCAGGTTAGGGTTGAGAAAACCACAAAGCCAGGAGCTCCAGGGACACTGACCATGCGACAGGCATGCCAAGATGAGCGCATCTTTGGCCGAACCTTGCTCCCTCGTCTTCTTTCTGCTTGGAACTCACCACAGCCCAAAGCCCGATTTCCAGCTCCACCTAGGCTTAGGTTTACTCTTACGCCTAGGGTTAGGGTTAGGGTTACGCCTAGGGTTAGGGTTGAGGAATCCACAAAGGCAGGAGCTCCAGGGACACTGGCCATGCGAAAGGCAGGACAAGTTGAGCGCAGTACAGGCCAAACCTTGCTCGCTCTTCTTCTTTCAGCTCAGAACTCGCCACAGCACAATGCCCGATTTCTGGCTTAAACTAGTTTTAGGGTTCGGTTTATGCCTCGGGTTAGGGTTGAAAAAACCACAAAGCCAGGAGCTCCAGGGACACTGGCCATGCGACAGGTATGCCAAGATGAGCGCAGTACAGGCCAAACCTTGCTCGCTCTTCTTCTTTCTGCTTGGAACTCACCAAAGCCCAATGTCCGATTCCTGGTTAAAAATAGGGTTAGGTTTAGGGTTATGCCTAGGGTTAGGGTTGAGGAAACAACAAAGCCAGGAGCTCCAGGGACACTGACCATGTGGAAGGAAGGCCTAGGTGAGGGCAGCACAGCCCAAACCTTACTCCCTCTTCTTCTTCTTTCTGCTTAGAACTCGCCACAGCCCAATGCCTGATTTCTGGCTCAAATTAGGGTTAGGCTTCGGGTTACGCCTAGGGTTAGGGATGAGAAAACCAAAAAGCCAGGAGCTCCAGGGACACTGACCATGTGAAAGGCATGCCAAGTTGAGCATGGCACAGCCGAAACCTTGCTCCCTCGTCTTCTTTCTGCTTGGAACTCACCATAGTCCAAAGCCCGATTTCCAGCTCCACCTAGGCTTAGGTTTAGTTTTACGCCTAGGGTTAGGGTTAGGGTTACGCCTAGGGTTAGGGTTGAGGAATCCACAAAGGCAGGAGCTCCAGGGACACTTGCCATGCGAAAGGCATGCCAAGTTGAGCACAACACAGCCAAAACCTTGCTCGCTCTGCTTCTTTCAGCTCGGAACTCGCCACAGCCCAATTCCCGATTTCTGGCTCGAACTAGGGTTAGGGTTCGGGTTATGCCTCAGGTTAGGGTTGAGAAAACCACAAAGGCAGGAGCTCCAGGGACACTGACCATGCGAAAGGCAGGCCTAGGTGAGTGCAGCACAGCCAAAACCTTGCTCGCTCTTCTTCTTTCTCGTTTTAAGTCACCAACGTCCAAAGTCCGATTTCCAGGTCCACCTAGGTTTCGGTTTAGTCTTACTCCTCGGGTTAGGGTTACGCGTAAGGGTTAGGGTTATGCCTAGGCTTAGGGTTGAGAAAACGACAAAGGCAGGAAGTCCAGGGACGCTGACCACGTGAAAGGCAGGCCAAGTTGAGCATGGAACAGCCAAAGCCTTGCTCGCTCTTCTTCTTTCTGCTTTTAAGTCACCACAGCCCAAAATGTGATTTCCATCTCCGTCTAGTGTTAGGTTTGCACCCAGGGTTCGGTTTAGGGTTATGCCTGGGGTTAGGGTTGAGGAAACCTCAATGCCAGGATCTCCGGAGTCACCTGAGCATGCGAAAGGCAGGCCAAGGTGGGCACAGCAAAGGCCAAACCTTGCTCCTTCTTCTTTTTTCTTGGAATTCACCATAGCCTGATTTCCGGCTCCGCCTAGGGTCAGGGTTACGCCTAGGGTTCGCGTTATGCCTAGGGTTAGGGTTGACAAAACCACAAAGCCAGGAGCTCCAGGGACACTGACCATGTGGAAGGAAGGCCTAGGTGAGGGCAGCACAGCCCAAACCTTACTCCCTCTTCTTCTTCTTTCTGCTTAGAACTCGCCACAGCCCAATGCCTGATTTCTGGCTCAAATTAGGGTTAGGCTTCGGGTTACGCCTAGGGTTAGGGATGAGAAAACCAAAAAGCCAGGAGCTCCAGGGACACTGACCATGTGAAATGCATGCCAAGTTGAGCACGGCACAGCCCAAACCTTGCTCCCTCGTCTTCTTTCTGCTTGGAACTCACCATAGTCCAAAGCCCGATTTCCAGCTCCACCTAGGCTTAGGTTTACTCTTACGCCTAGGGTTAGGGTTAGGGTTACGCCTAGGGTTAGGGTTGAGGAATCCACAAAGGCAGGAGCTCCAGGGACACAGGCCATGTGAAAGGCGGGACAAGTTGAGCACAACACAGCCAAAACCTTGCTCGCTCTGCTTCTTTCAGCTTGGAACTCGCCACAGCCCGATTTCCGATTTGTTGCTCAAACTAGGGTTAGGTTTGGGGTTATGCCTAGGGTTAGGGTTGAGAAAACCACAAAGCCAGGAGCTCCAGGGACACTGACCATGCGACAGGCACGCCAAGATGAGCGCATCTATGGCCGAATCATGCTCCCTCGTCTTCTTTCTGCTTGGAACTCACCACAGACCAAAGCCCGATTTCCAGCTTCACCTAGGCTTAGGTTTACTCTTACGCCTAGGGTTCGTGTTAGGGTTATGCCTAGGGTTAGGGTTGAGGAATCCACAAAGGCAGGAGCTCCAGGGACACTGACCATGTGAAAGGCAGGACAAGTTGAGCACGACACAGCCCAAACCTTGCTCCCTCTAATTCTTCTTTCTGCTTGGAAGGCACCACAGCCCAAAGCCCGATTTCCAGCGCAATCTTAGGGTTAGAGTTATGCCTCGACTTAGGGTTTGGGTTACACCTAGGGTTAGGGTTGAGGAAACCACAAAACCAGGAGCTCCGGGGACACTGGCCATGCGAAAGGCAGACCAAGTTGAGAATGGCACAGGCCAAGGCTTGCTCCCTATTCTTCTTTCTCGTTTTAAGTCACCGCGGCCCAAAGCCCGATTTCCAGCTCCACCTAGGCTTAGGTTTAGTTTTACGCCTAGGGTTAGGGTTAGGGTTACACCTAGGGTTAGGGTTGAGGAATCCACAAAGGCAGGAGCTCCAGGGACACTTGCAATGTGAAAGGCAGGACAAGTTGAGCACGACACAGCCAAAACCTTGCTCCCTCTGCTTCTTTCAGCTCGGAACTCGCCACAGCCCAATTCCCGGTTTCTGGCTCGAACTAGGGTTAGGGTTCGGTTTATGCCTCGGGTTAGGGTTGAAAAAACCACAAAGGCAGGAGCTCCAGGGACACTGGCCATGCGACAGGTATGCCAAGATGAGCGCAGTACAGGCCAAACCTTGCTCGCTCTTCTTCTTTCTGCTTGGAACTCACCAAAGCCCAATGTCCGATTCCTGGTTAAAAATAGGGTTAGGTTTAGGGTTATGCCTAGGGTTAGGGTTGAGGAAACAACAAAGCCAGGAGCTCCCGGCACACTGACCATGTGAAAGGCAGGACAAGTTGAGTACGGTAAAGCCCAAACCTTGCTCCTTCTTCTTCCTTCTGCTTGGAACTCACCATAGTCCAAAGCCCGATTTCCAGCTCCACCTAGGCTTAGGTTTAGTTTTACGCCTAGGGTTAGGGTTAGGGTTACGCCTAGGGTTAGGGTTGAGGAATCCACAAAGGCAGGAGCTCCAGGGACACTTGCAATGTGAAAGGCATGTCAAGTTGAGCACGACACAGCCAAAACCTTGCTCGCTCTTCTTCTTTCTGCTTTTAAGTCACCACAGCCCAAAATGCGATTTCCATCTCCGTCTAGTGTTAGGTTTGCACCCAGGGTTCGGTTTAGGGTTATGCCTGGGGTTAGGGTTGAGGAAACCACAATGCCAGGATCTCCGGAGTCACCTGAGCATGCGAAAGGCAGGCCAAGGTGGGCACAGCAAAGGCCAAGCCTTGCTCCTTCTTCTTTTTTCTTGGAATTCACCATAGCCTGATTTCCGGCTCCGCCTAGGGTCAGGGTTACGCCTAGGGTTCGCGTTATGCCTAGGGTTAGGGTTGACAAAACCACAAAGCCAGGAGCTCCAGGGACACTGACCATGTGGAAGGAAGGCCTAGATGAGGGCAGCACAGCCCAAACCTTACTCCTTCTTCTTTCTGCTTGGAACTCGCCACAGCCCAATGCCTGATTTCTGGCTCAAATTAGGGTTAGGCTTCGGGTTACGCCTAGGGTTAGGGATGAGAAAACCAAAAAGCCAGGAGCTCCAGGGACAATGACCATGTGAAATGCATGCCAAGTTGAGCGCGGCACAGCCGAAACCTTGCTCGCTCTGCTTCTTTCAGCTCGGAACTCGCCACAGCCCAATTCCCGATTTCTGGCTCGAACTAGGGTTAGGGTTCGGGTTATGCCTCAGGTTAGGGTTGAGAAAACCACAAAGGCAGGAGCTCCAGGGACACTGACCATGCGAAAGGCAGGCCTAGGTGAGTGCAGCACAGCCAAAACCTTGCTCGCTCTTCTTCTTTCTCGTTTTAAGTCACCAACGTCCAAAGTCCGATTTCCAGGTCCACCTAGGTTTCGGTTTAGTCTTACTCCTCGGGTTAGGGTTACGCATAAGGGTTAGGGTTATGCCTAGGCTTAGGGTTGAGAAAACGACAAAGGCAGGAAGTCCAGGGACGCTGACCACGTGAAAGGCAGGCCAAGTTGAGCATGGCACAGCCAAAGCCTTGCTCGCTCTTCTTCTTTCTGCTTTTAAGTCACCACAGCCCAAAATGTGATTTCCATCTCCGTCTAGTGTTAGGTTTGCACCCAGGGTTCGGTTTAGGGTTATGCCTGGGGTTAGGGTTGAGGAAACCTCAATGCCAGGATCTCCGGAGTCACCTGAGCATGCGAAAGGCTGGCCAAGGTGGGCACAGCAAAGGCCAAACCTTGCTCCTTCTTCTTTTTTCTTGGAATTCACCATAGCCTGATTTCCGGCTCCGCCTAGGGTCAGGGTTACGCCTAGGGTTCGCGTTATGCCTAGGGTTAGGGTTGACAAAACCACAAAGCCAGGAGCTCCAGGGACACTGACCATGTGGAAGGAAGGCCTAGGTGAGGGCAGCACAGCCCAAACCTTACTCCCTCTTCTTCTTCTTTCTGCTTAGAACTCGCCACAGCCCAATGCCTGATTTCTGGCTCAAATTAGGGTTAGGCTTCGGGTTACGCCTAGGGTGAGGGATGAGAAAACCAAAAAGCCAGGAGCTCCAGGGACACTGACCATGTGAAATGCATGCCAAGTTGAGCACGGCACAGCCCAAACCTTGCTCCCTCGTCTTCTTTCTGCTTGGAACTCACCATAGTCCAAGTCCGATTTCCAGCTCCACCTGGGCTTAGGTTTACTCTTACGCCTAGGGTTAGGGTTAGGGTTACGCCTAGGGTTAGGGTTGAGGAATCCACAAAGGCAGGAGCTCCAGGGACACAGGCCATGTGAAAGGCGGGACAAGTTGAGCACAACACAGCCAAAACCTTGCTCGCTCTGCTTCTTTTACCTTGGAACTCGCCACAGCCCGATTTCCGATTTGTTGCTCAAACTAGGGTTAGGTTTGGGGTTATGCCTAGGGTTAGGGTTGAGAAAACCACAAAGCCAGGAGCTCCAGGGACACTGACCATGCGACAGGCATGCCAAGATGAGCGCATCTTTGGCCGAACCTTGCTCCCTCGTCTTCTTTCTGCTTGGAACTCACCACAGCCCAAAGCCCGATTTCCAGCTCCACCTAGGCTTAGGTTTACTCTTACGCCTAGGGTTAGGGTTAGGGTTATGCCTAGGGTTAGGGTTGAGGAATCCACAAAGGCAGGAGCTCCAGGGACACTGGCCATGCGAAAGGCAGGACAAGTTGAGTGCAGTACAGGCCAAACCTTGCTCGCTCTTCTTCTTTCAGCTCAGAACTCGCCACAGCACAATGCCCGATTTCTGGCTTAAACTAGTTTTAGGGTTCGGTTTATGCCTCGGGTTAGGGTTGAAAAAACCACAAAGCCAGGAGCTCCAGGGACACTGGCCATGCGACAGGTATGCCAAGATGAGCGCAGTACAGGCCAAACCTTGCTCGCTCTTCTTCTTTCTGCTTGGAACTCCCCAAAGCCCAATGTCCGATTCCTGGTTAAAAATAGGGTTAGGTTTAGGGTTATGCCTAGGGTTAGGGTTGAGGAAACAACAAAGCCAGGAGCTCCAGGGACACTGACCATGTGGAAGGAAGGCCTAGGTGAGGGCAGCACAGCCCAAACCTTACTCCCTCTTCTTCTTCTTTCTGCTTTGAACTCGCCACAGCCCAATGCCTGATTTCTGGCTCAAATTAGGGTTAGGCTTCGGGTTACGCCTAGGGTTAGGGATGAGAAAACCAAAAAGCCAGGAGCTCCAGGGACACTGACCATGTGAAAGGCATGCCAAGTTGAGCATGGCACAGCCAAAACCTTGCTCCCTCGTCTTCTTTCTGCTTGGAACTCACCATAGTCCAAGTCCCGATTTCCAGCTCCACCTAGGCTTAGGTTTAGTTTTACGCCTAGGGTTAGGGTTAGGGTTACGCCTAGGGTTAGGGTTGAGGAATCCACAAAGGCAGGAGCTCCAGGGACACTTGCCATGCGAAAGGCATGCCAAGTTGAGCACAACACAGCCAAAACCTTGCTCAATCTGCTTCTTTCAGCTCGGAACTCGCCACAGCCCAATTCCCGATTTCTGGCTTGAACTAGGGTTAGGGTTCGGGTTATGCCTCACGTTAGGGTTGAGAAAACCACAAAGCCAGGAGCTCCAGGGACACTGGCCATGCGACAGGTATGCCAAGATGAGCGCAGTACAGGCCAAACCTTGCTCGCTCTTCTTCTTTCTGCTTGGAACTCACCAAAGCCCAATGTCCGATTCCTGGTTAAAAATTGGGTTAGGTTTAGGGTTATGCCTAGGGTTAGGGTTGAGGAAACAACAAAGCCAGGAGCTCCCGGCACACTGACCATGTGAAAGGCAGGACAAGTTGAGTACGGTAAAGCCCAAACCTTGCTCGCTCTTCTTCTTTCTGCTTGGAACTCACCATAGTCCAAAGCCCGATTTCCAGCTCCACCTAGGCTTAGGTTTAGTTTTACGCCTAGGGTTAGGGTTAGGGTTACGCCGAGGGTTAGGGTTGAGGAATCCACAAAGGCAGGAGCTCCAGGGACACTTGCAATGTGAAAGGCATATCAAGTTGAGCACGACACAGCCAAAACCTTGCTCGCTCTTCTTCTTTCTGCTTTTAAGTCACCACAGCCCAAAATGCGATTTCCATCTCCGTCTAGTGTTAGGTTTGCACCCAGGGTTCGGTTTAGGGTTATGCCTGGGGTTAGGGTTGAGGAAACCACAATGCCAGGATCTCCGGAGTCACCTGAGCATGCGAAAGGCAGGCCAAGGTGGGCACAGCAAAGGCCAAACCTTGCTCCTTCTTCTTTTTTCTTGGAATTCACCATAGCCTGATTTCCGGCTCCGCCTAGGGTCAGGGTTACGCCTAGGGTTCGCGTTATGCCTAGGGTTAGGGTTGACAAAACCACAAAGCCAGGAGCTCCAGGGACACTGACCATGTGGAAGGAAGGCCTAGATGAGGGCAGCACAGCCCAAACCTTACTCGCTCTTCTTTCTGCTTGGAACTCGCCACAGCCCAATGCCTGATTTCTGGCTCAAATTAGGGTTAGGCTTCGGGTTACGCCTAGGGTTAGGGATGAGAAAACCACAAAGCCAGGAGCTCCAGGGACAATGACCATGTGAAATGCATGCCAAGTTGAGCGCGGCACAGCCGAAACCTTGCTCCCTCGTCTTCTTTCTGCTTGGAACTCACCAAAGCCCAAAGCCCGATTTCCAGCTCCACCTAGGCTTAGGTTTAGTTTTACGCCTAGGGTTCGGGTTAGGGTTACGCCTAGGGTTAGGGTTGAGGAATCCACAAAGGCAGGAGCTCCAGGGACACAGGCCATGTGAAAGGCGGGACAAGTTGAGCACGACACAGCCAAAACCTTGCTCGCTCTGCTTCTTTCAGCTTGGAACTCGCCACAGCCCGATTTCCGATTTGTTGCTCAAACTAGGGTAAGGTTTGGGGTTATGCCTCAGGTTAGGGTTGAGAAAACCACAAAGCCAGGAGCTCCAGGGACACTGACCATGCGACAGGCATGCCAAGATGAGCGCATCTTTGGCCGAACCTTGCTCCCTCGTCTTCTTTCTGCTTGGAACTCACCACAGCCCAAAGCCCGATTTCCAGCTCCACCTAGGCTTAGGTTTACTCTTACGCCTAGGGTTCGTGTTAGGGTTATGCCTAGGGTTAGGGTTGAGGAATCCACAAAGGCAGGAGCTCCAGGGACACTGGCCATGCGAAAGGCAGGACAAGTTGAGCGCAGTACAGGCCAAACCTTGCTCGCTCTTCTTCTTTGAGCTCAGAACTCGCCACAGCACAATGCCCGATTTCTGGCTTAAACTAGTTTTAGGGTTCGGTTTATGCCTCGGGTTAGGGTTGAAAAAACCACAAAGCCAGGAGCTCCAGGGACACTGGCCATGCGACAGGTATGCCAAGATGAGCGCAGTACAGGCCAAACCTTGCTCGCTCTTCTTCTTTCTGCTTGGAACTCACCAAAGCCCAATGTCCGATTCCTGGTTAAAAATAGGGTTAGGTTTAGGGTTATGCCTAGGGTTAGGGTTGAGGAAACAACAAAGCCAGGAGCTCCCGGCACACTGACCATGTGAAAGGCAGGACAAGTTGAGTACGGCAAAGCCAAAACCTTGCTCCTTCTTCTTCCTTCTGCTTGGAACTCACCATAGTCCAAAGCCCGATTTCCAGCTCCACCTAGGCTTAGGTTTAGTTTTACGCCTAGGGTTAGGGTTAGGGTTACGCCTAGGGTTAGGGTTGAGGAATCCACAAAGGCAGGAGCTCCAGGGACACTTGCAATGTGAAAGGCATGCCAAGTTGAGCACGACACAGCCAAAACCTTGCTCGCTCTTCTTCTTTCTGCTTTTAAGTCACCACAGCCCAAAATGCGATTTCCATCTCCGTCTAGTGTTAGGTTTGCACCCAGGGTTCGGTTTAGGGTTATGCCTGGGGTTAGGGTTGAGGAAACCACAATGCCAGGATCTCCGGAGTCACCTGAGCATGCGAAAGGCAGGCCAAGGTGGGCACAGCAAAGGCCAAACCTTGCTCCTTCTTCTTTTTTCTTGGAATTCACCATAGCCTGATTTCCGGCTCCGCCTAGGGTCAGGGTTACGCCTAGGGTTCGCGTTATGCCTAGGGTTAGGGTTGACAAAACCACAAAGCCAGGAGCTCCAGGGACACTGACCATGCGGAAGGAAGGCCTAGATCAGGGCAGCACAGCCCAAACCTTACTCCTTCTTCTTTCTGCTTGGAACTCGCCACAGCCCAATGCCTGATTTCTGGCTCAAATTAGGGTTAGGCTTCGGGTTACGCCTAGGGTTAGGGATGAGAAAACCAAAAAGCCAGGAGCTCCAGGGACACTGACCATGTGAAATGGATGCCAAGTTGAGCGCGGCACAGCCGAAACCTTGCTCGCTCTTCTTCTTTCTGCTTGGAACTCACCATAGTCCAAGTCCCGATTTCCAGCTCCACCTAGGCTTAGGTTTAGTTTTACGCCTAGGGTTAGGGTTAGGGTTACGCCTAGGGTTAGGGTTGAGGAATCCACAAAGGCAGGAGCTCCAGGGACACAGGCCATGTGAAAGGCGGGACAAGTTGAGCACGACACAGCCAAAACCTTGCTCGCTCTGCTTCTTTCAGCTTGGAACTCGCCACAGCCCGATTTCCGATTTGTTGCTCAAACTAGGGTTAGGTTTGGGGTTATGCCTCAGGTTAGGGTTGAGAAAACCACAAAGCCAGGAGCTCCAGGGACACTGACCATGCGACAGGCATGCCAAGATGAGCGCATCTTTGGCCGAACCTTGCTCCCTCGTCTTCTTTCTGCTTGGAACTCACCACAGCCCAAAGCCCGATTTCCAGCTCCACCTAGGCTTAGGTTTACTCTTACGCCTAGGGTTAGGGTTAGGGTTATGCCTAGGGTTAGGGTTGAGGAATCCACAAAGGCAGGAGCTCCAGGGACACTGGCCATGCGAAAGGCAGGACAAGTTGAGCGCAGTACAGGCCAAACCTTGCTCGCTCTTCTTCTTTCAGCTCAGAACTCGCCACAGCACAATGCCCGATTTCTGGCTTAAACTAGTTTTAGGGTTCGGTTTATGCCTCGGGTTAGGGTTGAAAAAACCACAAAGCCAGGAGCTCCAGGGACACTGGCCATGCGACAGGTATGCCAAGATGAGCGCAGTACAGGCCAAACCTTGCTCGCTCTTCTTCTTTCTGCTTGGAACTCCCCAAAGCCCAATGTCCGATTCCTGGTTAAAAATAGGGTTAGGTTTAGGGTTATGCCTAGGGTTAGGGTTGAGGAAACAACAAAGCCAGGAGCTCCAGGGACACTGACCATGTGGAAGGAAGGCCTAGGTGAGGGCAGCACAGCCCAAACCTTACTCCCTCTTCTTCTTCTTTCTGCTTTGAACTCGCCACAGCCCAATGCCTGATTTCTGGCTCAAATTAGGGTTAGGCTTCGGGTTACGCCTAGGGTTAGGGATGAGAAAACCAAAAAGCCAGGAGCTCCAGGGACACTGACCATGTGAAAGGCATGCCAAGTTGAGCATGGCACAGCCGAAACCTTGCTCCCTCGTCTTCTTTCTGCTTGGAACTCACCATAGTCCAAGTCCCGATTTCCAGCTCTACCTAGGCTTAGGTTTAGTTTTACGCCTAGGGTTAGGGTTAGGGTTACGCCTAGGGTTAGGGTTGAGGAATCCACAAAGGCAGGAGCTCCAGAGACACTTGCCATGCGAAAGGCAGGACAAGTTAAGCACAACACAGCCAAAACCTTGCTCGCTCTGCTTCTTTCAGCTCGGAACTCGCCACAGCCCAATTCCCGATTTCTGGCTCGAACTAGGGTTAGGGTTCGGGTTATGCCTCAGGTTAGGGTTGAGAAAACCACAAAGGCAGGAGCTCCAGGGACACTGACCATGCGAAAGGCAGGCCTAGGTGAGTGCAGCACAGCCAAAACCTTGCTCGCTCTTCTTCTTTCTCGTTTTAAGTCACCAACGTCCAAAGTCCGATTTCCAGGTCCACCTAGGTTTCGGTTTAGTCTTACTCCTCGGGTTAGGGTTACGCGTAAGGGTTAGGGTTATGCCTAGGCTTAGGGTTGAGAAAACGACAAAGGCAGGAAGTCCAGGGACACTGACCATGTGAAATGGATGCCAAGTTGAGCGCGGCACAGCCGAAACCTTGCTCCCTCGTCTTCTTTCTGCTTGGAACTCACCATAGTCCAAGTCCCGATTTCCAGCTCCACCTAGGCTTAGGTTTAGTTTTACGCCTAGGGTTAGGGTTAGGGTTACGCCTAGGGTTAGGGTTGAGGAATCCACAAAGGCAGGAGCTCCAGGGACACAGGCCATGTGAAAGGCGGGACAAGTTGAGCACGACACAGCCAAAACCTTGCTCGCTCTGCTTCTTTCAGCTTGGAACTCGCCACAGCCCGATTTCCGATTTGTTGCTCAAACTAGGGTTAGGTTTGGGGTTATGCCTCAGGTTAGGGTTGAGAAAACCACAAAGCCAGGAGCTCCAGGGACACTGACCATGCGACAGGCATGCCAAGATGAGCGCATCTTTGGCCGAACCTTGCTCCCTCGTCTTCTTTCTGCTTGGAACTCACCACAGCCCAAAGCCCGATTTCCAGCTCCACCTAGGCTTAGGTTTACTCTTACGCCTAGGGTTAGGGTTAGGGTTATGCCTAGGGTTAGGGTTGAGGAATCCACAAAGGCAGGAGCTCCAGGGACACTGGCCATGCGAAAGGCAGGACAAGTTGAGCGCAGTACAGGCCAAACCTTGCTCGCTCTTCTTCTTTGAGCTCAGAACTCGCCACAGCACAATGCCCGATTTCTGGCTTAAACTAGTTTTAGGGTTCGGTTTATGCCTCGGGTTAGGGTTGAAAAAACCACAAAGCCAGGAGCTCCAGGGACACTGGCCATGCGACAGGTATGCCAAGATGAGCGCAGTACAGGCCAAACCTTGCTCGCTCTTCTTCTTTCTGCTTGGAACTCACCAAAGCCCAATGTCCGATTCCTGGTTAAAAATAGGGTTAGGTTTAGGGTTATGCCTAGGGTTAGGGTTGAGGAAACAACAAAGCCAGGAGCTCCAGGGACACTGACCATGTGGAAGGAAGGCCTAGGTGAGGGCAGCACAGCCCAAACCTTACTCCCTCTTCTTCTTCTTTCTGCTTAGAACTCGCCACAGCCCAATGCCTGATTTCTGGCTCAAATTAGGGTTAGGCTTCGGGTTACGCCTAGGGTTAGGGATGAGAAAACCAAAAAGCCAGGAGCTCCAGGGACACTGACCATGTGAAAGGCATGCCAAGTTGAGCATGGCACAGCCGAAACCTTGCTCCCTCGTCTTCTTTCTGCTTGGAACTCACCATAGTCCAAAGCCCGATTTCCAGCTCCACCTAGGCTTAGGTTTAGTTTTACGCCTAGGGTTAGGGTTAGGGTTACGCCTAGGGTTAGGGTTGAGGAATCCACAAAGGCAGGAGCTCCAGGGACACTTGCCATGCGAAAGGCATGCCAAGTTGAGCACAACACAGCCAAAACCTTGCTCGCTCTGCTTCTTTCAGCTCGGAACTCGCCACAGCCCAATTCCCGATTTCTGGCTCGAACTAGGGTTAGGGTTCGGGTTATGCCTCAGGTTAGGGTTGAGAAAACCACAAAGGCAGGAGCTCCAGGGACACTGACCATGCGAAAGGCAGGCCTAGGTGAGTGCAGCACAGCCAAAACCTTGCTCGCTCTTCTTCTTTCTCGTTTTAAGTCACCAACGTCCAAAGTCCGATTTCCAGGTCCACCTAGGTTTCGGTTTAGTCTTACTCCTCGGGTTAGGGTTACGCGTAAGGGTTAGGGTTATGCCTAGGCTTAGGGTTGAGAAAACGACAAAGGCAGGAAGTCCAGGGACGCTGACCACGTGAAAGGCAGGCCAAGTTGAGCATGGAACAGCCAAAGCCTTGCTCGCTCTTCTTCTTTCTGCTTTTAAGTCACCACAGCCCAAAATGTGATTTCCATCTCCGTCTAGTGTTAGGTTTGCACCCAGGGTTCGGTTTAGGGTTATGCCTGGGGTTAGGGTTGAGGAAACCTCAATGCCAGGATCTCCGGAGTCACCTGAGCATGCGAAAGGCAGGCCAAGGTGGGCACAGCAAAGGCCAAACCTTGCTCCTTCTTCTTTTTTCTTGGAATTCACCATAGCCTGATTTCCGGCTCCGCCTAGGGTCAGGGTTACGCCTAGGGTTCGCGTTATGCCTAGGGTTAGGGTTGACAAAACCACAAAGCCAGGAGCTCCAGGGACACTGACCATGTGGAAGGAAGGCCTAGGTGAGGGCAGCACAGCCCAAACCTTACTCCCTCTTCTTCTTCTTTCTGCTTAGAACTCGCCACAGCCCAATGCCTGATTTCTGGCTCAAATTAGGGTTAGGCTTCGGGTTACGCCTAGGGTTAGGGATGAGAAAACCAAAAAGCCAGGAGCTCCAGGGACACTGACCATGTGAAATGCATGCCAAGTTGAGCACGGCACAGCCCAAACCTTGCTCCCTCGTCTTCTTTCTGCTTGGAACTCACCATAGTCCAAAGCCCGATTTCCAGCTCCACCTAGGCTTAGGTTTACTCTTACGCCTAGGGTTAGGGTTAGGGTTACGCCTAGGGTTAGGGTTGAGGAATCCACAAAGGCAGGAGCTCCAGGGACACAGGCCATGTGAAAGGCGGGACAAGTTGAGCACAACACAGCCAAAACCTTGCTCGCTCTGCTTCTTTCAGCTTGGAACTCGCCACAGCCCGATTTCCGATTTGTTGCTCAAACTAGGGTTAGGTTTGGGGTTATGCCTAGGGTTAGGGTTGAGAAAACCACAAAGCCAGGAGCTCCAGGGACACTGACCATGCGACAGGCACGCCAAGATGAGCGCATCTATGGCCGAATCATGCTCCCTCGTCTTCTTTCTGCTTGGAACTCACCACAGACCAAAGCCCGATTTCCAGCTTCACCTAGGCTTAGGTTTACTCTTACGCCTAGGGTTCGTGTTAGGGTTATGCCTAGGGTTAGGGTTGAGGAATCCACAAAGGCAGGAGCTCCAGGGACACTGACCATGTGAAAGGCAGGACAAGTTGAGCACGACACAGCCCAAACCTTGCTCCCTCTAATTCTTCTTTCTGCTTGGAAGGCACCACAGCCCAAAGCCCGATTTCCAGCGCAATCTTAGGGTTAGAGTTATGCCTCGACTTAGGGTTTGGGTTACACCTAGGGTTAGGGTTGAGGAAACCACAAAACCAGGAGCTCCGGGGACACTGGCCATGCGAAAGGCAGACCAAGTTGAGAATGGCACAGGCCAAGGCTTGCTCCCTATTCTTCTTTCTCGTTTTAAGTCACCGCGGCCCAAAGCCCGATTTCCAGCTCCACCTAGGCTTAGGTTTAGTTTTACGCCTAGGGTTAGGGTTAGGGTTACACCTAGGGTTAGGGTTGAGGAATCCACAAAGGCAGGAGCTCCAGGGACACTTGCAATGTGAAAGGCAGGACAAGTTGAGCACGACACAGCCAAAACCTTGCTCCCTCTGCTTCTTTCAGCTCGGAACTCGCCACAGCCCAATTCCCGGTTTCTGGCTCGAACTAGGGTTAGGGTTCGGTTTATGCCTCGGGTTAGGGTTGAAAAAACCACAAAGGCAGGAGCTCCAGGGACACTGGCCATGCGACAGGTATGCCAAGATGAGCGCAGTACAGGCCAAACCTTGCTCGCTCTTCTTCTTTCTGCTTGGAACTCACCAAAGCCCAATGTCCGATTCCTGGTTAAAAATAGGGTTAGGTTTAGGGTTATGCCTAGGGTTAGGGTTGAGGAAACAACAAAGCCAGGAGCTCCCGGCACACTGACCATGTGAAAGGCAGGACAAGTTGAGTACGGTAAAGCCCAAACCTTGCTCCTTCTTCTTCCTTCTGCTTGGAACTCACCATAGTCCAAAGCCCGATTTCCAGCTCCACCTAGGCTTAGGTTTAGTTTTACGCCTAGGGTTAGGGTTAGGGTTACGCCTAGGGTTAGGGTTGAGGAATCCACAAAGGCAGGAGCTCCAGGGACACTTGCAATGTGAAAGGCATGTCAAGTTGAGCACGACACAGCCAAAACCTTGCTCGCTCTTCTTCTTTCTGCTTTTAAGTCACCACAGCCCAAAATGCGATTTCCATCTCCGTCTAGTGTTAGGTTTGCACCCAGGGTTCGGTTTAGGGTTATGCCTGGGGTTAGGGTTGAGGAAACCACAATGCCAGGATCTCCGGAGTCACCTGAGCATGCGAAAGGCAGGCCAAGGTGGGCACAGCAAAGGCCAAGCCTTGCTCCTTCTTCTTTTTTCTTGGAATTCACCATAGCCTGATTTCCGGCTCCGCCTAGGGTCAGGGTTACGCCTAGGGTTCGCGTTATGCCTAGGGTTAGGGTTGACAAAACCACAAAGCCAGGAGCTCCAGGGACACTGACCATGTGGAAGGAAGGCCTAGATGAGGGCAGCACAGCCCAAACCTTACTCCTTCTTCTTTCTGCTTGGAACTCGCCACAGCCCAATGCCTGATTTCTGGCTCAAATTAGGGTTAGGCTTCGGGTTACGCCTAGGGTTAGGGATGAGAAAACCAAAAAGCCAGGAGCTCCAGGGACAATGACCATGTGAAATGCATGCCAAGTTGAGCGCGGCACAGCCGAAACCTTGCTCGCTCTGCTTCTTTCAGCTCGGAACTCGCCACAGCCCAATTCCCGATTTCTGGCTCGAACTAGGGTTAGGGTTCGGGTTATGCCTCAGGTTAGGGTTGAGAAAACCACAAAGGCAGGAGCTCCAGGGACACTGACCATGCGAAAGGCAGGCCTAGGTGAGTGCAGCACAGCCAAAACCTTGCTCGCTCTTCTTCTTTCTCGTTTTAAGTCACCAACGTCCAAAGTCCGATTTCCAGGTCCACCTAGGTTTCGGTTTAGTCTTACTCCTCGGGTTAGGGTTACGCATAAGGGTTAGGGTTATGCCTAGGCTTAGGGTTGAGAAAACGACAAAGGCAGGAAGTCCAGGGACGCTGACCACGTGAAAGGCAGGCCAAGTTGAGCATGGCACAGCCAAAGCCTTGCTCGCTCTTCTTCTTTCTGCTTTTAAGTCACCACAGCCCAAAATGTGATTTCCATCTCCGTCTAGTGTTAGGTTTGCACCCAGGGTTCGGTTTAGGGTTATGCCTGGGGTTAGGGTTGAGGAAACCTCAATGCCAGGATCTCCGGAGTCACCTGAGCATGCGAAAGGCTGGCCAAGGTGGGCACAGCAAAGGCCAAACCTTGCTCCTTCTTCTTTTTTCTTGGAATTCACCATAGCCTGATTTCCGGCTCCGCCTAGGGTCAGGGTTACGCCTAGGGTTCGCGTTATGCCTAGGGTTAGGGTTGACAAAACCACAAAGCCAGGAGCTCCAGGGACACTGACCATGTGGAAGGAAGGCCTAGGTGAGGGCAGCACAGCCCAAACCTTACTCCCTCTTCTTCTTCTTTCTGCTTAGAACTCGCCACAGCCCAATGCCTGATTTCTGGCTCAAATTAGGGTTAGGCTTCGGGTTACGCCTAGGGTGAGGGATGAGAAAACCAAAAAGCCAGGAGCTCCAGGGACACTGACCATGTGAAATGCATGCCAAGTTGAGCACGGCACAGCCCAAACCTTGCTCCCTCGTCTTCTTTCTGCTTGGAACTCACCATAGTCCAAGTCCGATTTCCAGCTCCACCTGGGCTTAGGTTTACTCTTACGCCTAGGGTTAGGGTTAGGGTTACGCCTAGGGTTAGGGTTGAGGAATCCACAAAGGCAGGAGCTCCAGGGACACAGGCCATGTGAAAGGCGGGACAAGTTGAGCACAACACAGCCAAAACCTTGCTCGCTCTGCTTCTTTTACCTTGGAACTCGCCACAGCCCGATTTCCGATTTGTTGCTCAAACTAGGGTTAGGTTTGGGGTTATGCCTAGGGTTAGGGTTGAGAAAACCACAAAGCCAGGAGCTCCAGGGACACTGACCATGCGACAGGCATGCCAAGATGAGCGCATCTTTGGCCGAACCTTGCTCCCTCGTCTTCTTTCTGCTTGGAACTCACCACAGCCCAAAGCCCGATTTCCAGCTCCACCTAGGCTTAGGTTTACTCTTACGCCTAGGGTTAGGGTTAGGGTTATGCCTAGGGTTAGGGTTGAGGAATCCACAAAGGCAGGAGCTCCAGGGACACTGGCCATGCGAAAGGCAGGACAAGTTGAGTGCAGTACAGGCCAAACCTTGCTCGCTCTTCTTCTTTCAGCTCAGAACTCGCCACAGCACAATGCCCGATTTCTGGCTTAAACTAGTTTTAGGGTTCGGTTTATGCCTCGGGTTAGGGTTGAAAAAACCACAAAGCCAGGAGCTCCAGGGACACTGGCCATGCGACAGGTATGCCAAGATGAGCGCAGTACAGGCCAAACCTTGCTCGCTCTTCTTCTTTCTGCTTGGAACTCCCCAAAGCCCAATGTCCGATTCCTGGTTAAAAATAGGGTTAGGTTTAGGGTTATGCCTAGGGTTAGGGTTGAGGAAACAACAAAGCCAGGAGCTCCAGGGACACTGACCATGTGGAAGGAAGGCCTAGGTGAGGGCAGCACAGCCCAAACCTTACTCCCTCTTCTTCTTCTTTCTGCTTTGAACTCGCCACAGCCCAATGCCTGATTTCTGGCTCAAATTAGGGTTAGGCTTCGGGTTACGCCTAGGGTTAGGGATGAGAAAACCAAAAAGCCAGGAGCTCCAGGGACACTGACCATGTGAAAGGCATGCCAAGTTGAGCATGGCACAGCCAAAACCTTGCTCCCTCGTCTTCTTTCTGCTTGGAACTCACCATAGTCCAAGTCCCGATTTCCAGCTCCACCTAGGCTTAGGTTTAGTTTTACGCCTAGGGTTAGGGTTAGGGTTACGCCTAGGGTTAGGGTTGAGGAATCCACAAAGGCAGGAGCTCCAGGGACACTTGCCATGCGAAAGGCATGCCAAGTTGAGCACAACACAGCCAAAACCTTGCTCAATCTGCTTCTTTCAGCTCGGAACTCGCCACAGCCCAATTCCCGATTTCTGGCTTGAACTAGGGTTAGGGTTCGGGTTATGCCTCACGTTAGGGTTGAGAAAACCACAAAGCCAGGAGCTCCAGGGACACTGGCCATGCGACAGGTATGCCAAGATGAGCGCAGTACAGGCCAAACCTTGCTCGCTCTTCTTCTTTCTGCTTGGAACTCACCAAAGCCCAATGTCCGATTCCTGGTTAAAAATTGGGTTAGGTTTAGGGTTATGCCTAGGGTTAGGGTTGAGGAAACAACAAAGCCAGGAGCTCCCGGCACACTGACCATGTGAAAGGCAGGACAAGTTGAGTACGGTAAAGCCCAAACCTTGCTCGCTCTTCTTCTTTCTGCTTGGAACTCACCATAGTCCAAAGCCCGATTTCCAGCTCCACCTAGGCTTAGGTTTAGTTTTACGCCTAGGGTTAGGGTTAGGGTTACGCCGAGGGTTAGGGTTGAGGAATCCACAAAGGCAGGAGCTCCAGGGACACTTGCAATGTGAAAGGCATATCAAGTTGAGCACGACACAGCCAAAACCTTGCTCGCTCTTCTTCTTTCTGCTTTTAAGTCACCACAGCCCAAAATGCGATTTCCATCTCCGTCTAGTGTTAGGTTTGCACCCAGGGTTCGGTTTAGGGTTATGCCTGGGGTTAGGGTTGAGGAAACCACAATGCCAGGATCTCCGGAGTCACCTGAGCATGCGAAAGGCAGGCCAAGGTGGGCACAGCAAAGGCCAAACCTTGCTCCTTCTTCTTTTTTCTTGGAATTCACCATAGCCTGATTTCCGGCTCCGCCTAGGGTCAGGGTTACGCCTAGGGTTCGCGTTATGCCTAGGGTTAGGGTTGACAAAACCACAAAGCCAGGAGCTCCAGGGACACTGACCATGTGGAAGGAAGGCCTAGATGAGGGCAGCACAGCCCAAACCTTACTCGCTCTTCTTTCTGCTTGGAACTCGCCACAGCCCAATGCCTGATTTCTGGCTCAAATTAGGGTTAGGCTTCGGGTTACGCCTAGGGTTAGGGATGAGAAAACCACAAAGCCAGGAGCTCCAGGGACAATGACCATGTGAAATGCATGCCAAGTTGAGCGCGGCACAGCCGAAACCTTGCTCCCTCGTCTTCTTTCTGCTTGGAACTCACCAAAGCCCAAAGCCCGATTTCCAGCTCCACCTAGGCTTAGGTTTAGTTTTACGCCTAGGGTTCGGGTTAGGGTTACGCCTAGGGTTAGGGTTGAGGAATCCACAAAGGCAGGAGCTCCAGGGACACAGGCCATGTGAAAGGCGGGACAAGTTGAGCACGACACAGCCAAAACCTTGCTCGCTCTGCTTCTTTCAGCTTGGAACTCGCCACAGCCCGATTTCCGATTTGTTGCTCAAACTAGGGTAAGGTTTGGGGTTATGCCTCAGGTTAGGGTTGAGAAAACCACAAAGCCAGGAGCTCCAGGGACACTGACCATGCGACAGGCATGCCAAGATGAGCGCATCTTTGGCCGAACCTTGCTCCCTCGTCTTCTTTCTGCTTGGAACTCACCACAGCCCAAAGCCCGATTTCCAGCTCCACCTAGGCTTAGGTTTACTCTTACGCCTAGGGTTCGTGTTAGGGTTATGCCTAGGGTTAGGGTTGAGGAATCCACAAAGGCAGGAGCTCCAGGGACACTGGCCATGCGAAAGGCAGGACAAGTTGAGCGCAGTACAGGCCAAACCTTGCTCGCTCTTCTTCTTTGAGCTCAGAACTCGCCACAGCACAATGCCCGATTTCTGGCTTAAACTAGTTTTAGGGTTCGGTTTATGCCTCGGGTTAGGGTTGAAAAAACCACAAAGCCAGGAGCTCCAGGGACACTGGCCATGCGACAGGTATGCCAAGATGAGCGCAGTACAGGCCAAACCTTGCTCGCTCTTCTTCTTTCTGCTTGGAACTCACCAAAGCCCAATGTCCGATTCCTGGTTAAAAATAGGGTTAGGTTTAGGGTTATGCCTAGGGTTAGGGTTGAGGAAACAACAAAGCCAGGAGCTCCCGGCACACTGACCATGTGAAAGGCAGGACAAGTTGAGTACGGCAAAGCCAAAACCTTGCTCCTTCTTCTTCCTTCTGCTTGGAACTCACCATAGTCCAAAGCCCGATTTCCAGCTCCACCTAGGCTTAGGTTTAGTTTTACGCCTAGGGTTAGGGTTAGGGTTACGCCTAGGGTTAGGGTTGAGGAATCCACAAAGGCAGGAGCTCCAGGGACACTTGCAATGTGAAAGGCATGCCAAGTTGAGCACGACACAGCCAAAACCTTGCTCGCTCTTCTTCTTTCTGCTTTTAAGTCACCACAGCCCAAAATGCGATTTCCATCTCCGTCTAGTGTTAGGTTTGCACCCAGGGTTCGGTTTAGGGTTATGCCTGGGGTTAGGGTTGAGGAAACCACAATGCCAGGATCTCCGGAGTCACCTGAGCATGCGAAAGGCAGGCCAAGGTGGGCACAGCAAAGGCCAAACCTTGCTCCTTCTTCTTTTTTCTTGGAATTCACCATAGCCTGATTTCCGGCTCCGCCTAGGGTCAGGGTTACGCCTAGGGTTCGCGTTATGCCTAGGGTTAGGGTTGACAAAACCACAAAGCCAGGAGCTCCAGGGACACTGGCCATGCGGAAGGAAGGCCTAGATCAGGGCAGCACAGCCCAAACCTTACTCCTTCTTCTTTCTGCTTGGAACTCGCCACAGCCCAATGCCTGATTTCTGGCTCAAATTAGGGTTAGGCTTCGGGTTACGCCTAGGGTTAGGGATGAGAAAACCAAAAAGCCAGGAGCTCCAGGGACACTGACCATGTGAAATGGATGCCAAGTTGAGCGCGGCACAGCCGAAACCTTGCTCGCTCTTCTTCTTTCTGCTTGGAACTCACCATAGTCCAAGTCCCGATTTCCAGCTCCACCTAGGCTTAGGTTTAGTTTTACGCCTAGGGTTAGGGTTAGGGTTACGCCTAGGGTTAGGGTTGAGGAATCCACAAAGGCAGGAGCTCCAGGGACACAGGCCATGTGAAAGGCGGGACAAGTTGAGCACGACACAGCCAAAACCTTGCTCGCTCTGCTTCTTTCAGCTTGGAACTCGCCACAGCCCGATTTCCGATTTGTTGCTCAAACTAGGGTTAGGTTTGGGGTTATGCCTCAGGTTAGGGTTGAGAAAACCACAAAGCCAGGAGCTCCAGGGACACTGACCATGCGACAGGCATGCCAAGATGAGCGCATCTTTGGCCGAACCTTGCTCCCTCGTCTTCTTTCTGCTTGGAACTCACCACAGCCCAAAGCCCGATTTCCAGCTCCACCTAGGCTTAGGTTTACTCTTACGCCTAGGGTTAGGGTTAGGGTTATGCCTAGGGTTAGGGTTGAGGAATCCACAAAGGCAGGAGCTCCAGGGACACTGGCCATGCGAAAGGCAGGACAAGTTGAGCGCAGTACAGGCCAAACCTTGCTCGCTCTTCTTCTTTCAGCTCAGAACTCGCCACAGCACAATGCCCGATTTCTGGCTTAAACTAGTTTTAGGGTTCGGTTTATGCCTCGGGTTAGGGTTGAAAAAACCACAAAGCCAGGAGCTCCAGGGACACTGGCCATGCGACAGGTATGCCAAGATGAGCGCAGTACAGGCCAAACCTTGCTCGCTCTTCTTCTTTCTGCTTGGAACTCCCCAAAGCCCAATGTCCGATTCCTGGTTAAAAATAGGGTTAGGTTTAGGGTTATGCCTAGGGTTAGGGTTGAGGAAACAACAAAGCCAGGAGCTCCAGGGACACTGACCATGTGGAAGGAAGGCCTAGGTGAGGGCAGCACAGCCCAAACCTTACTCCCTCTTCTTCTTCTTTCTGCTTTGAACTCGCCACAGCCCAATGCCTGATTTCTGGCTCAAATTAGGGTTAGGCTTCGGGTTACGCCTAGGGTTAGGGATGAGAAAACCAAAAAGCCAGGAGCTCCAGGGACACTGACCATGTGAAAGGCATGCCAAGTTGAGCATGGCACAGCCGAAACCTTGCTCCCTCGTCTTCTTTCTGCTTGGAACTCACCATAGTCCAAGTCCCGATTTCCAGCTCTACCTAGGCTTAGGTTTAGTTTTACGCCTAGGGTTAGGGTTAGGGTTACGCCTAGGGTTAGGGTTGAGGAATCCACAAAGGCAGGAGCTCCAGAGACACTTGCCATGCGAAAGGCAGGACAAGTTAAGCACAACACAGCCAAAACCTTGCTCGCTCTGCTTCTTTCAGCTCGGAACTCGCCACAGCCCAATTCCCGATTTCTGGCTCGAACTAGGGTTAGGGTTCGGGTTATGCCTCAGGTTAGGGTTGAGAAAACCACAAAGGCAGGAGCTCCAGGGACACTGACCATGCGAAAGGCAGGCCTAGGTGAGTGCAGCACAGCCAAAACCTTGCTCGCTCTTCTTCTTTCTCGTTTTAAGTCACCAACGTCCAAAGTCCGATTTCCAGGTCCACCTAGGTTTCGGTTTAGTCTTACTCCTCGGGTTAGGGTTACGCGTAAGGGTTAGGGTTATGCCTAGGCTTAGGGTTGAGAAAACGACAAAGGCAGGAAGTCCAGGGACACTGACCATGTGAAATGGATGCCAAGTTGAGCGCGGCACAGCCGAAACCTTGCTCCCTCGTCTTCTTTCTGCTTGGAACTCACCATAGTCCAAGTCCCGATTTCCAGCTCCACCTAGGCTTAGGTTTAGTTTTACGCCTAGGGTTAGGGTTAGGGTTACGCCTAGGGTTAGGGTTGAGGAATCCACAAAGGCAGGAGCTCCAGGGACACAGGCCATGTGAAAGGCGGGACAAGTTGAGCACGACACAGCCAAAACCTTGCTCGCTCTGCTTCTTTCAGCTTGGAACTCGCCACAGCCCGATTTCCGATTTGTTGCTCAAACTAGGGTTAGGTTTGGGGTTATGCCTCAGGTTAGGGTTGAGAAAACCACAAAGCCAGGAGCTCCAGGGACACTGACCATGCGACAGGCATGCCAAGATGAGCGCATCTTTGGCCGAACCTTGCTCCCTCGTCTTCTTTCTGCTTGGAACTCACCACAGCCCAAAGCCCGATTTCCAGCTCCACCTAGGCTTAGGTTTACTCTTACGCCTAGGGTTAGGGTTAGGGTTATGCCTAGGGTTAGGGTTGAGGAATCCACAAAGGCAGGAGCTCCAGGGACACTGGCCATGCGAAAGGCAGGACAAGTTGAGCGCAGTACAGGCCAAACCTTGCTCGCTCTTCTTCTTTGAGCTCAGAACTCGCCACAGCACAATGCCCGATTTCTGGCTTAAACTAGTTTTAGGGTTCGGTTTATGCCTCGGGTTAGGGTTGAAAAAACCACAAAGCCAGGAGCTCCAGGGACACTGGCCATGCGACAGGTATGCCAAGATGAGCGCAGTACAGGCCAAACCTTGCTCGCTCTTCTTCTTTCTGCTTGGAACTCACCAAAGCCCAATGTCCGATTCCTGGTTAAAAATAGGGTTAGGTTTAGGGTTATGCCTAGGGTTAGGGTTGAGGAAACAACAAAGCCAGGAGCTCCAGGGACACTGACCATGTGGAAGGAAGGCCTAGGTGAGGGCAGCACAGCCCAAACCTTACTCCCTCTTCTTCTTCTTTCTGCTTAGAACTCGCCACAGCCCAATGCCTGATTTCTGGCTCAAATTAGGGTTAGGCTTCGGGTTACGCCTAGGGTTAGGGATGAGAAAACCAAAAAGCCAGGAGCTCCAGGGACACTGACCATGTGAAAGGCATGCCAAGTTGAGCATGGCACAGCCGAAACCTTGCTCCCTCGTCTTCTTTCTGCTTGGAACTCACCATAGTCCAAAGCCCGATTTCCAGCTCCACCTAGGCTTAGGTTTAGTTTTACGCCTAGGGTTAGGGTTAGGGTTACGCCTAGGGTTAGGGTTGAGGAATCCACAAAGGCAGGAGCTCCAGGGACACTTGCCATGCGAAAGGCATGCCAAGTTGAGCACAACACAGCCAAAACCTTGCTCGCTCTGCTTCTTTCAGCTCGGAACTCGCCACAGCCCAATTCCCGATTTCTGGCTCGAACTAGGGTTAGGGTTCGGGTTATGCCTCAGGTTAGGGTTGAGAAAACCACAAAGGCAGGAGCTCCAGGGACACTGACCATGCGAAAGGCAGGCCTAGGTGAGTGCAGCACAGCCAAAACCTTGCTCGCTCTTCTTCTTTCTCGTTTTAAGTCACCAACGTCCAAAGTCCGATTTCCAGGTCCACCTAGGTTTCGGTTTAGTCTTACTCCTCGGGTTAGGGTTACGCGTAAGGGTTAGGGTTATGCCTAGGCTTAGGGTTGAGAAAACGACAAAGGCAGGAAGTCCAGGGACGCTGACCACGTGAAAGGCAGGCCAAGTTGAGCATGGAACAGCCAAAGCCTTGCTCGCTCTTCTTCTTTCTGCTTTTAAGTCACCACAGCCCAAAATGTGATTTCCATCTCCGTCTAGTGTTAGGTTTGCACCCAGGGTTCGGTTTAGGGTTATGCCTGGGGTTAGGGTTGAGGAAACCTCAATGCCAGGATCTCCGGAGTCACCTGAGCATGCGAAAGGCAGGCCAAGGTGGGCACAGCAAAGGCCAAACCTTGCTCCTTCTTCTTTTTTCTTGGAATTCACCATAGCCTGATTTCCGGCTCCGCCTAGGGTCAGGGTTACGCCTAGGGTTCGCGTTATGCCTAGGGTTAGGGTTGACAAAACCACAAAGCCAGGAGCTCCAGGGACACTGACCATGTGGAAGGAAGGCCTAGGTGAGGGCAGCACAGCCCAAACCTTACTCCCTCTTCTTCTTCTTTCTGCTTAGAACTCGCCACAGCCCAATGCCTGATTTCTGGCTCAAATTAGGGTTAGGCTTCGGGTTACGCCTAGGGTTAGGGATGAGAAAACCAAAAAGCCAGGAGCTCCAGGGACACTGACCATGTGAAATGCATGCCAAGTTGAGCACGGCACAGCCCAAACCTTGCTCCCTCGTCTTCTTTCTGCTTGGAACTCACCATAGTCCAAAGCCCGATTTCCAGCTCCACCTAGGCTTAGGTTTACTCTTACGCCTAGGGTTAGGGTTAGGGTTACGCCTAGGGTTAGGGTTGAGGAATCCACAAAGGCAGGAGCTCCAGGGACACAGGCCATGTGAAAGGCGGGACAAGTTGAGCACAACACAGCCAAAACCTTGCTCGCTCTGCTTCTTTCAGCTTGGAACTCGCCACAGCCCGATTTCCGATTTGTTGCTCAAACTAGGGTTAGGTTTGGGGTTATGCCTAGGGTTAGGGTTGAGAAAACCACAAAGCCAGGAGCTCCAGGGACACTGACCATGCGACAGGCACGCCAAGATGAGCGCATCTATGGCCGAATCATGCTCCCTCGTCTTCTTTCTGCTTGGAACTCACCACAGACCAAAGCCCGATTTCCAGCTTCACCTAGGCTTAGGTTTACTCTTACGCCTAGGGTTCGTGTTAGGGTTATGCCTAGGGTTAGGGTTGAGGAATCCACAAAGGCAGGAGCTCCAGGGACACTGACCATGTGAAAGGCAGGACAAGTTGAGCACGACACAGCCCAAACCTTGCTCCCTCTAATTCTTCTTTCTGCTTGGAAGGCACCACAGCCCAAAGCCCGATTTCCAGCGCAATCTTAGGGTTAGAGTTATGCCTCGACTTAGGGTTTGGGTTACACCTAGGGTTAGGGTTGAGGAAACCACAAAACCAGGAGCTCCGGGGACACTGGCCATGCGAAAGGCAGACCAAGTTGAGAATGGCACAGGCCAAGGCTTGCTCCCTATTCTTCTTTCTCGTTTTAAGTCACCGCGGCCCAAAGCCCGATTTCCAGCTCCACCTAGGCTTAGGTTTAGTTTTACGCCTAGGGTTAGGGTTAGGGTTACACCTAGGGTTAGGGTTGAGGAATCCACAAAGGCAGGAGCTCCAGGGACACTTGCAATGTGAAAGGCAGGACAAGTTGAGCACGACACAGCCAAAACCTTGCTCCCTCTGCTTCTTTCAGCTCGGAACTCGCCACAGCCCAATTCCCGGTTTCTGGCTCGAACTAGGGTTAGGGTTCGGTTTATGCCTCGGGTTAGGGTTGAAAAAACCACAAAGGCAGGAGCTCCAGGGACACTGGCCATGCGACAGGTATGCCAAGATGAGCGCAGTACAGGCCAAACCTTGCTCGCTCTTCTTCTTTCTGCTTGGAACTCACCAAAGCCCAATGTCCGATTCCTGGTTAAAAATAGGGTTAGGTTTAGGGTTATGCCTAGGGTTAGGGTTGAGGAAACAACAAAGCCAGGAGCTCCCGGCACACTGACCATGTGAAAGGCAGGACAAGTTGAGTACGGTAAAGCCCAAACCTTGCTCCTTCTTCTTCCTTCTGCTTGGAACTCACCATAGTCCAAAGCCCGATTTCCAGCTCCACCTAGGCTTAGGTTTAGTTTTACGCCTAGGGTTAGGGTTAGGGTTACGCCTAGGGTTAGGGTTGAGGAATCCACAAAGGCAGGAGCTCCAGGGACACTTGCAATGTGAAAGGCATGTCAAGTTGAGCACGACACAGCCAAAACCTTGCTCGCTCTTCTTCTTTCTGCTTTTAAGTCACCACAGCCCAAAATGCGATTTCCATCTCCGTCTAGTGTTAGGTTTGCACCCAGGGTTCGGTTTAGGGTTATGCCTGGGGTTAGGGTTGAGGAAACCACAATGCCAGGATCTCCGGAGTCACCTGAGCATGCGAAAGGCAGGCCAAGGTGGGCACAGCAAAGGCCAAGCCTTGCTCCTTCTTCTTTTTTCTTGGAATTCACCATAGCCTGATTTCCGGCTCCGCCTAGGGTCAGGGTTACGCCTAGGGTTCGCGTTATGCCTAGGGTTAGGGTTGACAAAACCACAAAGCCAGGAGCTCCAGGGACACTGACCATGTGGAAGGAAGGCCTAGATGAGGGCAGCACAGCCCAAACCTTACTCCTTCTTCTTTCTGCTTGGAACTCGCCACAGCCCAATGCCTGATTTCTGGCTCAAATTAGGGTTAGGCTTCGGGTTACGCCTAGGGTTAGGGATGAGAAAACCAAAAAGCCAGGAGCTCCAGGGACAATGACCATGTGAAATGCATGCCAAGTTGAGCGCGGCACAGCCGAAACCTTGCTCGCTCTGCTTCTTTCAGCTCGGAACTCGCCACAGCCCAATTCCCGATTTCTGGCTCGAACTAGGGTTAGGGTTCGGGTTATGCCTCAGGTTAGGGTTGAGAAAACCACAAAGGCAGGAGCTCCAGGGACACTGACCATGCGAAAGGCAGGCCTAGGTGAGTGCAGCACAGCCAAAACCTTGCTCGCTCTTCTTCTTTCTCGTTTTAAGTCACCAACGTCCAAAGTCCGATTTCCAGGTCCACCTAGGTTTCGGTTTAGTCTTACTCCTCGGGTTAGGGTTACGCATAAGGGTTAGGGTTATGCCTAGGCTTAGGGTTGAGAAAACGACAAAGGCAGGAAGTCCAGGGACGCTGACCACGTGAAAGGCAGGCCAAGTTGAGCATGGCACAGCCAAAGCCTTGCTCGCTCTTCTTCTTTCTGCTTTTAAGTCACCACAGCCCAAAATGTGATTTCCATCTCCGTCTAGTGTTAGGTTTGCACCCAGGGTTCGGTTTAGGGTTATGCCTGGGGTTAGGGTTGAGGAAACCTCAATGCCAGGATCTCCGGAGTCACCTGAGCATGCGAAAGGCTGGCCAAGGTGGGCACAGCAAAGGCCAAACCTTGCTCCTTCTTCTTTTTTCTTGGAATTCACCATAGCCTGATTTCCGGCTCCGCCTAGGGTCAGGGTTACGCCTAGGGTTCGCGTTATGCCTAGGGTTAGGGTTGACAAAACCACAAAGCCAGGAGCTCCAGGGACACTGACCATGTGGAAGGAAGGCCTAGGTGAGGGCAGCACAGCCCAAACCTTACTCCCTCTTCTTCTTCTTTCTGCTTAGAACTCGCCACAGCCCAATGCCTGATTTCTGGCTCAAATTAGGGTTAGGCTTCGGGTTACGCCTAGGGTGAGGGATGAGAAAACCAAAAAGCCAGGAGCTCCAGGGACACTGACCATGTGAAATGCATGCCAAGTTGAGCACGGCACAGCCCAAACCTTGCTCCCTCGTCTTCTTTCTGCTTGGAACTCACCATAGTCCAAGTCCGATTTCCAGCTCCACCTGGGCTTAGGTTTACTCTTACGCCTAGGGTTAGGGTTAGGGTTACGCCTAGGGTTAGGGTTGAGGAATCCACAAAGGCAGGAGCTCCAGGGACACAGGCCATGTGAAAGGCGGGACAAGTTGAGCACAACACAGCCAAAACCTTGCTCGCTCTGCTTCTTTTACCTTGGAACTCGCCACAGCCCGATTTCCGATTTGTTGCTCAAACTAGGGTTAGGTTTGGGGTTATGCCTAGGGTTAGGGTTGAGAAAACCACAAAGCCAGGAGCTCCAGGGACACTGACCATGCGACAGGCATGCCAAGATGAGCGCATCTTTGGCCGAACCTTGCTCCCTCGTCTTCTTTCTGCTTGGAACTCACCACAGCCCAAAGCCCGATTTCCAGCTCCACCTAGGCTTAGGTTTACTCTTACGCCTAGGGTTAGGGTTAGGGTTATGCCTAGGGTTAGGGTTGAGGAATCCACAAAGGCAGGAGCTCCAGGGACACTGGCCATGCGAAAGGCAGGACAAGTTGAGTGCAGTACAGGCCAAACCTTGCTCGCTCTTCTTCTTTCAGCTCAGAACTCGCCACAGCACAATGCCCGATTTCTGGCTTAAACTAGTTTTAGGGTTCGGTTTATGCCTCGGGTTAGGGTTGAAAAAACCACAAAGCCAGGAGCTCCAGGGACACTGGCCATGCGACAGGTATGCCAAGATGAGCGCAGTACAGGCCAAACCTTGCTCGCTCTTCTTCTTTCTGCTTGGAACTCCCCAAAGCCCAATGTCCGATTCCTGGTTAAAAATAGGGTTAGGTTTAGGGTTATGCCTAGGGTTAGGGTTGAGGAAACAACAAAGCCAGGAGCTCCAGGGACACTGACCATGTGGAAGGAAGGCCTAGGTGAGGGCAGCACAGCCCAAACCTTACTCCCTCTTCTTCTTCTTTCTGCTTTGAACTCGCCACAGCCCAATGCCTGATTTCTGGCTCAAATTAGGGTTAGGCTTCGGGTTACGCCTAGGGTTAGGGATGAGAAAACCAAAAAGCCAGGAGCTCCAGGGACACTGACCATGTGAAAGGCATGCCAAGTTGAGCATGGCACAGCCGAAACCTTGCTCCCTCGTCTTCTTTCTGCTTGGAACTCACCATAGTCCAAGTCCCGATTTCCAGCTCCACCTAGGCTTAGGTTTAGTTTTACGCCTAGGGTTAGGGTTAGGGTTACGCCTAGGGTTAGGGTTGAGGAATCCACAAAGGCAGGAGCTCCAGGGACACTTGCCATGCGAAAGGCATGCCAAGTTGAGCACAACACAGCCAAAACCTTGCTCAATCTGCTTCTTTCAGCTCGGAACTCGCCACAGCCCAATTCCCGATTTCTGGCTTGAACTAGGGTTAGGGTTCGGGTTATGCCTCACGTTAGGGTTGAGAAAACCACAAAGCCAGGAGCTCCAGGGACACTGGCCATGCGACAGGTATGCCAAGATGAGCGCAGTACAGGCCAAACCTTGCTCGCTCTTCTTCTTTCTGCTTGGAACTCACCAAAGCCCAATGTCCGATTCCTGGTTAAAAATTGGGTTAGGTTTAGGGTTATGCCTAGGGTTAGGGTTGAGGAAACAACAAAGCCAGGAGCTCCCGGCACACTGACCATGTGAAAGGCAGGACAAGTTGAGTACGGTAAAGCCCAAACCTTGCTCGCTCTTCTTCTTTCTGCTTGGAACTCACCATAGTCCAAAGCCCGATTTCCAGCTCCACCTAGGCTTAGGTTTAGTTTTACGCCTAGGGTTAGGGTTAGGGTTACGCCGAGGGTTAGGGTTGAGGAATCCACAAAGGCAGGAGCTCCAGGGACACTTGCAATGTGAAAGGCATATCAAGTTGAGCACGACACAGCCAAAACCTTGCTCGCTCTTCTTCTTTCTGCTTTTAAGTCACCACAGCCCAAAATGCGATTTCCATCTCCGTCTAGTGTTAGGTTTGCACCCAGGGTTCGGTTTAGGGTTATGCCTGGGGTTAGGGTTGAGGAAACCACAATGCCAGGATCTCCGGAGTCACCTGAGCATGCGAAAGGCAGGCCAAGGTGGGCACAGCAAAGGCCAAACCTTGCTCCTTCTTCTTTTTTCTTGGAATTCACCATAGCCTGATTTCCGGCTCCGCCTAGGGTCAGGGTTACGCCTAGGGTTCGCGTTATGCCTAGGGTTAGGGTTGACAAAACCACAAAGCCAGGAGCTCCAGGGACACTGACCATGTGGAAGGAAGGCCTAGATGAGGGCAGCACAGCCCAAACCTTACTCGCTCTTCTTTCTGCTTGGAACTCGCCACAGCCCAATGCCTGATTTCTGGCTCAAATTAGGGTTAGGCTTCGGGTTACGCCTAGGGTTAGGGATGAGAAAACCACAAAGCCAGGAGCTCCAGGGACAATGACCATGTGAAATGCATGCCAAGTTGAGCGCGGCACAGCCGAAACCTTGCTCCCTCGTCTTCTTTCTGCTTGGAACTCACCAAAGCCCAAAGCCCGATTTCCAGCTCCACCTAGGCTTAGGTTTAGTTTTACGCCTAGGGTTCGGGTTAGGGTTACGCCTAGGGTTAGGGTTGAGGAATCCACAAAGGCAGGAGCTCCAGGGACACAGGCCATGTGAAAGGCGGGACAAGTTGAGCACGACACAGCCAAAACCTTGCTCGCTCTGCTTCTTTCAGCTTGGAACTCGCCACAGCCCGATTTCCGATTTGTTGCTCAAACTAGGGTAAGGTTTGGGGTTATGCCTCAGGTTAGGGTTGAGAAAACCACAAAGCCAGGAGCTCCAGGGACACTGACCATGCGACAGGCATGCCAAGATGAGCGCATCTTTGGCCGAACCTTGCTCCCTCGTCTTCTTTCTGCTTGGAACTCACCACAGCCCAAAGCCCGATTTCCAGCTCCACCTAGGCTTAGGTTTACTCTTACGCCTAGGGTTCGTGTTAGGGTTATGCCTAGGGTTAGGGTTGAGGAATCCACAAAGGCAGGAGCTCCAGGGACACTGGCCATGCGAAAGGCAGGACAAGTTGAGCGCAGTACAGGCCAAACCTTGCTCGCTCTTCTTCTTTGAGCTCAGAACTCGCCACAGCACAATGCCCGATTTCTGGCTTAAACTAGTTTTAGGGTTCGGTTTATGCCTCGGGTTAGGGTTGAAAAAACCACAAAGCCAGGAGCTCCAGGGACACTGGCCATGCGACAGGTATGCCAAGATGAGCGCAGTACAGGCCAAACCTTGCTCGCTCTTCTTCTTTCTGCTTGGAACTCACCAAAGCCCAATGTCCGATTCCTGGTTAAAAATAGGGTTAGGTTTAGGGTTATGCCTAGGGTTAGGGTTGAGGAAACAACAAAGCCAGGAGCTCCCGGCACACTGACCATGTGAAAGGCAGGACAAGTTGAGTACGGCAAAGCCAAAACCTTGCTCCTTCTTCTTCCTTCTGCTTGGAACTCACCATAGTCCAAAGCCCGATTTCCAGCTCCACCTAGGCTTAGGTTTAGTTTTACGCCTAGGGTTAGGGTTAGGGTTACGCCTAGGGTTAGGGTTGAGGAATCCACAAAGGCAGGAGCTCCAGGGACACTTGCAATGTGAAAGGCATGCCAAGTTGAGCACGACACAGCCAAAACCTTGCTCGCTCTTCTTCTTTCTGCTTTTAAGTCACCACAGCCCAAAATGCGATTTCCATCTCCGTCTAGTGTTAGGTTTGCACCCAGGGTTCGGTTTAGGGTTATGCCTGGGGTTAGGGTTGAGGAAACCACAATGCCAGGATCTCCGGAGTCACCTGAGCATGCGAAAGGCAGGCCAAGGTGGGCACAGCAAAGGCCAAACCTTGCTCCTTCTTCTTTTTTCTTGGAATTCACCATAGCCTGATTTCCGGCTCCGCCTAGGGTCAGGGTTACGCCTAGGGTTCGCGTTATGCCTAGGGTTAGGGTTGACAAAACCACAAAGCCAGGAGCTCCAGGGACACTGACCATGCGGAAGGAAGGCCTAGATCAGGGCAGCACAGCCCAAACCTTACTCCTTCTTCTTTCTGCTTGGAACTCGCCACAGCCCAATGCCTGATTTCTGGCTCAAATTAGGGTTAGGCTTCGGGTTACGCCTAGGGTTAGGGATGAGAAAACCAAAAAGCCAGGAGCTCCAGGGACACTGACCATGTGAAATGGATGCCAAGTTGAGCGCGGCACAGCCGAAACCTTGCTCGCTCTTCTTCCTTCTGCTTGGAACTCACCATAGTCCAAAGCCCGATTTCCAGCTCCACCTAGGCTTAGGTTTAGTTTTACGCCTAGGGTTAGGGTTAGGGTTACGCCTAGGGTTAGGGTTGAGGAATCCACAAAGGCAGGAGCTCCAGGGACACTTGCAATGTGAAAGGCATGTCAAGTTGAGCACGACACAGCCGAAACCTTGCTCGCTCTGCTTCTTTCAGCTCGGAACTCGCCACAGCCCAATTCCCGATTTCTGGCTCGAACTAGGGTTAGGGTTCGGGTTATGCCTCAGGTTAGGGTTGAGAAAACCACAAAGGCAGGAGCTCCAGGGACACTGACCATGCGAAAGGCAGGCCTAGGTGAGTGCAGCACAGCCAAAACCTTGCTCGCTCTTCTTCTTTCTCGTTTTAAGTCACCAACGTCCAAAGTCCGATTTCCAGGTCCACCTAGGTTTCGGTTTAGTCTTACTCCTCGGGTTAGGGTTACGCATAAGGGTTAGGGTTATGCCTAGGCTTAGGGTTGAGAAAACGACAAAGGCAGGAAGTCCAGGGACGCTGACCACGTGAAAGGCAGGCCAAGTTGAGCATGGCACAGCCAAAGCCTTGCTCGCTCTTCTTCTTTCTGCTTTTAAGTCACCACAGCCCAAAATGTGATTTCCATCTCCGTCTAGTGTTAGGTTTGCACCCAGGGTTCGGTTTAGGGTTATGCCTGGGGTTAGGGTTGAGGAAACCTCAATGCCAGGATCTCCGGAGTCACCTGAGCATGCGAAAGGCTGGCCAAGGTGGGCACAGCAAAGGCCAAACCTTGCTCCTTCTTCTTTTTTCTTGGAATTCACCATAGCCTGATTTCCGGCTCCGCCTAGGGTCAGGGTTACGCCTAGGGTTCGCGTTATGCCTAGGGTTAGGGTTGACAAAACCACAAAGCCAGGAGCTCCAGGGACACTGACCATGTGGAAGGAAGGCCTAGGTGAGGGCAGCACAGCCCAAACCTTACTCCCTCTTCTTCTTCTTTCTGCTTAGAACTCGCCACAGCCCAATGCCTGATTTCTGGCTCAAATTAGGGTTAGGCTTCGGGTTACGCCTAGGGTGAGGGATGAGAAAACCAAAAAGCCAGGAGCTCCAGGGACACTGACCATGTGAAATGCATGCCAAGTTGAGCACGGCACAGCCCAAACCTTGCTCCCTCGTCTTCTTTCTGCTTGGAACTCACCATAGTCCAAGTCCGATTTCCAGCTCCACCTGGGCTTAGGTTTACTCTTACGCCTAGGGTTAGGGTTAGGGTTACGCCTAGGGTTAGGGTTGAGGAATCCACAAAGGCAGGAGCTCCAGGGACACAGGCCATGTGAAAGGCGGGACAAGTTGAGCACAACACAGCCAAAACCTTGCTCGCTCTGCTTCTTTTACCTTGGAACTCGCCACAGCCCGATTTCCGATTTGTTGCTCAAACTAGGGTTAGGTTTGGGGTTATGCCTAGGGTTAGGGTTGAGAAAACCACAAAGCCAGGAGCTCCAGGGACACTGACCATGCGACAGGCATGCCAAGATGAGCGCATCTTTGGCCGAACCTTGCTCCCTCGTCTTCTTTCTGCTTGGAACTCACCACAGCCCAAAGCCCGATTTCCAGCTCCACCTAGGCTTAGGTTTACTCTTACGCCTAGGGTTAGGGTTAGGGTTATGCCTAGGGTTAGGGTTGAGGAATCCACAAAGGCAGGAGCTCCAGGGACACTGGCCATGCGAAAGGCAGGACAAGTTGAGTGCAGTACAGGCCAAACCTTGCTCGCTCTTCTTCTTTCAGCTCAGAACTCGCCACAGCACAATGCCCGATTTCTGGCTTAAACTAGTTTTAGGGTTCGGTTTATGCCTCGGGTTAGGGTTGAAAAAACCACAAAGCCAGGAGCTCCAGGGACACTGGCCATGCGACAGGTATGCCAAGATGAGCGCAGTACAGGCCAAACCTTGCTCGCTCTTCTTCTTTCTGCTTGGAACTCCCCAAAGCCCAATGTCCGATTCCTGGTTAAAAATAGGGTTAGGTTTAGGGTTATGCCTAGGGTTAGGGTTGAGGAAACAACAAAGCCAGGAGCTCCAGGGACACTGACCATGTGGAAGGAAGGCCTAGGTGAGGGCAGCACAGCCCAAACCTTACTCCCTCTTCTTCTTCTTTCTGCTTTGAACTCGCCACAGCCCAATGCCTGATTTCTGGCTCAAATTAGGGTTAGGCTTCGGGTTACGCCTAGGGTTAGGGATGAGAAAACCAAAAAGCCAGGAGCTCCAGGGACACTGACCATGTGAAAGGCATGCCAAGTTGAGCATGGCACAGCCAAAACCTTGCTCCCTCGTCTTCTTTCTGCTTGGAACTCACCATAGTCCAAGTCCCGATTTCCAGCTCCACCTAGGCTTAGGTTTAGTTTTACGCCTAGGGTTAGGGTTAGGGTTACGCCTAGGGTTAGGGTTGAGGAATCCACAAAGGCAGGAGCTCCAGGGACACTTGCCATGCGAAAGGCATGCCAAGTTGAGCACAACACAGCCAAAACCTTGCTCAATCTGCTTCTTTCAGCTCGGAACTCGCCACAGCCCAATTCCCGATTTCTGGCTTGAACTAGGGTTAGGGTTCGGGTTATGCCTCACGTTAGGGTTGAGAAAACCACAAAGCCAGGAGCTCCAGGGACACTGGCCATGCGACAGGTATGCCAAGATGAGCGCAGTACAGGCCAAACCTTGCTCGCTCTTCTTCTTTCTGCTTGGAACTCACCAAAGCCCAATGTCCGATTCCTGGTTAAAAATTGGGTTAGGTTTAGGGTTATGCCTAGGGTTAGGGTTGAGGAAACAACAAAGCCAGGAGCTCCCGGCACACTGACCATGTGAAAGGCAGGACAAGTTGAGTACGGTAAAGCCCAAACCTTGCTCGCTCTTCTTCTTTCTGCTTGGAACTCACCATAGTCCAAAGCCCGATTTCCAGCTCCACCTAGGCTTAGGTTTAGTTTTACGCCTAGGGTTAGGGTTAGGGTTACGCCGAGGGTTAGGGTTGAGGAATCCACAAAGGCAGGAGCTCCAGGGACACTTGCAATGTGAAAGGCATATCAAGTTGAGCACGACACAGCCAAAACCTTGCTCGCTCTTCTTCTTTCTGCTTTTAAGTCACCACAGCCCAAAATGCGATTTCCATCTCCGTCTAGTGTTAGGTTTGCACCCAGGGTTCGGTTTAGGGTTATGCCTGGGGTTAGGGTTGAGGAAACCACAATGCCAGGATCTCCGGAGTCACCTGAGCATGCGAAAGGCAGGCCAAGGTGGGCACAGCAAAGGCCAAACCTTGCTCCTTCTTCTTTTTTCTTGGAATTCACCATAGCCTGATTTCCGGCTCCGCCTAGGGTCAGGGTTACGCCTAGGGTTCGCGTTATGCCTAGGGTTAGGGTTGACAAAACCACAAAGCCAGGAGCTCCAGGGACACTGACCATGTGGAAGGAAGGCCTAGATGAGGGCAGCACAGCCCAAACCTTACTCCTTCTTCTTTCTGCTTGGAACTCGCCACAGCCCAATGCCTGTTTTCTGGCTCAAATTAGGGTTAGGCTTCGGGTTACGCCTAGGGTTAGGGATGAGAAAACCACAAAGCCAGGAGCTCCAGGGACAATGACCATGTGAAATGCATGCCAAGTTGAGCGCGGCACAGCCGAAACCTTGCTCCCTCGTCTTCTTTCTGCTTGGAACTCACCAAAGCCCAAAGCCCGATTTCCAGCTCCACCTAGGCTTAGGTTTAGTTTTACGCCTAGGGTTCGGGTTAGGGTTACGCCTAGGGTTAGGGTTGAGGAATCCACCAAGGCAGGAGCTCCAGGGACACAGGCCATGTGAAAGGCGGGACAAGTTGAGCACGACACAGCCAAAACCTTGCTCGCTCTGCTTCTTTCAGCTTGGAACTCGCCACAGCCCGATTTCCGATTTGTTGCTCAAACTAGGGTAAGGTTTGGGGTTATGCCTCAGGTTAGGGTTGAGAAAACCACAAAGCCAGGAGCTCCAGGGACACTGACCATGCGACAGGCATGCCAAGATGAGCGCATCTTTGGCCGAACCTTGCTCCCTCGTCTTCTTTCTGCTTGGAACTCACCACAGCCCAAAGCCCGATTTCCAGCTCCACCTAGGCTTAGGTTTACTCTTACGCCTAGGGTTCGTGTTAGGGTTATGCCTAGGGTTAGGGTTGAGGAATCCACAAAGGCAGGAGCTCCAGGGACACTGGCCATGCGAAAGGCAGGACAAGTTGAGCGCAGTACAGGCCAAACCTTGCTCGCTCTTCTTCTTTCAGCTCAGAACTCGCCACAGCACAATGCCCGATTTCTGGCTTAAACTAGTTTTAGGGTTCGGTTTATGCCTCGGGTTAGGGTTGAAAAAACCACAAAGCCAGGAGCTCCAGGGACACTGGCCATGCGACAGGTATGCCAAGATGAGCGCAGTACAGGCCAAACCTTGCTCGCTCTTCTTCTTTCTGCTTGGAACTCACCAAAGCCCAATGTCCGATTCCTGGTTAAAAATAGGGTTAGGTTTAGGGTTATGCCTAGGGTTAGGGTTGAGGAAACAACAAAGCCAGGAGCTCCCGGCACACTGACCATGTGAAAGGCAGGACAAGTTGAGTACGGCAAAGCCAAAACCTTGCTCCTTCTTCTTCCTTCTGCTTGGAACTCACCATAGTCCAAAGCCCGATTTCCAGCTCCACCTAGGCTTAGGTTTAGTTTTACGCCTAGGGTTAGGGTTAGGGTTACGCCTAGGGTTAGGGTTGAGGAATCCACAAAGGCAGGAGCTCCAGGGACACTTGCAATGTGAAAGGCATGCCAAGTTGAGCACGACACAGCCAAAACCTTGCTCGCTCTTCTTCTTTCTGCTTTTAAGTCACCACAGCCCAAAATGCGATTTCCATCTCCGTCTAGTGTTAGGTTTGCACCCAGGGTTCGGTTTAGGGTTATGCCTGGGGTTAGGGTTGAGGAAACCACAATGCCAGGATCTCCGGAGTCACCTGAGCATGCGAAAGGCAGGCCAAGGTGGGCACAGCAAAGGCCAAACCTTGCTCCTTCTTCTTTTTTCTTGGAATTCACCATAGCCTGATTTCCGGCTCCGCCTAGGGTCAGGGTTACGCCTAGGGTTCGCGTTATGCCTAGGGTTAGGGTTGACAAAACCACAAAGCCAGGAGCTCCAGGGACACTGACCATGCGGAAGGAAGGCCTAGATCAGGGCAGCACAGCCCAAACCTTACTCCTTCTTCTTTCTGCTTGGAACTCGCCACAGCCCAATGCCTGATTTCTGGCTCAAATTAGGGTTAGGCTTCGGGTTACGCCTAGGGTTAGGGATGAGAAAACCAAAAAGCCAGGAGCTCCAGGGACACTGACCATGTGAAATGGATGCCAAGTTGAGCGCGGCACAGCCGAAACCTTGCTCCCTCGTCTTCTTTCTGCTTGGAACTCACCATAGTCCAAGTCCCGATTTCCAGCTCCACCTAGGCTTAGGTTTAGTTTTACGCCTAGGGTTAGGGTTAGGGTTACGCCTAGGGTTAGGGTTGAGGAATCCACAAAGGCAGGAGCTCCAGGGACACAGGCCATGTGAAAGGCGGGACAAGTTGAGCACGACACAGCCAAAACCTTGCTCGCTCTGCTTCTTTCAGCTTGGAACTCGCCACAGCCCGATTTCCGATTTGTTGCTCAAACTAGGGTTAGGTTTGGGGTTATGCCTCAGGTTAGGGTTGAGAAAACCACAAAGCCAGGAGCTCCAGGGACACTGACCATGCGACAGGCATGCCAAGATGAGCGCATCTTTGGCCGAACCTTGCTCCCTCGTCTTCTTTCTGCTTGGAACTCACCACAGCCCAAAGCCCGATTTCCAGCTCCACCTAGGCTTAGGTTTACTCTTACGCCTAGGGTTAGGGTTAGGGTTATGCCTAGGGTTAGGGTTGAGGAATCCACAAAGGCAGGAGCTCCAGGGACACTGGCCATGCGAAAGGCAGGACAAGTTGAGCGCAGTACAGGCCAAACCTTGCTCGCTCTTCTTCTTTCAGCTCAGAACTCGCCACAGCACAATGCCCGATTTCTGGCTTAAACTAGTTTTAGGGTTCGGTTTATGCCTCGGGTTAGGGTTGAAAAAACCACAAAGCCAGGAGCTCCAGGGACACTGGCCATGCGACAGGTATGCCAAGATGAGCGCAGTACAGGCCAAACCTTGCTCGCTCTTCTTCTTTCTGCTTGGAACTCCCCAAAGCCCAATGTCCGATTCCTGGTTAAAAATAGGGTTAGGTTTAGGGTTATGCCTAGGGTTAGGGTTGAGGAAACAACAAAGCCAGGAGCTCCAGGGACACTGACCATGTGGAAGGAAGGCCTAGGTGAGGGCAGCACAGCCCAAACCTTACTCCCTCTTCTTCTTCTTTCTGCTTTGAACTCGCCACAGCCCAATGCCTGATTTCTGGCTCAAATTAGGGTTAGGCTTCGGGTTACGCCTAGGGTTAGGGATGAGAAAACCAAAAAGCCAGGAGCTCCAGGGACACTGACCATGTGAAAGGCATGCCAAGTTGAGCATGGCACAGCCGAAACCTTGCTCCCTCGTCTTCTTTCTGCTTGGAACTCACCATAGTCCAAGTCCCGATTTCCAGCTCTACCTAGGCTTAGGTTTAGTTTTACGCCTAGGGTTAGGGTTAGGGTTACGCCTAGGGTTAGGGTTGAGGAATCCACAAAGGCAGGAGCTCCAGAGACACTTGCCATGCGAAAGGCAGGACAAGTTAAGCACAACACAGCCAAAACCTTGCTCGCTCTGCTTCTTTCAGCTCGGAACTCGCCACAGCCCAATTCCCGATTTCTGGCTCGAACTAGGGTTAGGGTTCGGGTTATGCCTCAGGTTAGGGTTGAGAAAACCACAAAGGCAGGAGCTCCAGGGACACTGACCATGCGAAAGGCAGGCCTAGGTGAGTGCAGCACAGCCAAAACCTTGCTCGCTCTTCTTCTTTCTCGTTTTAAGTCACCAACGTCCAAAGTCCGATTTCCAGGTCCACCTAGGTTTCGGTTTAGTCTTACTCCTCGGGTTAGGGTTACGCGTAAGGGTTAGGGTTATGCCTAGGCTTAGGGTTGAGAAAACGACAAAGGCAGGAAGTCCAGGGACGCTGACCACGTGAAAGGCATGCCAAGTTGAGCGCGGCACAGCCGAAACCTTGCTCCCTCGTCTTCTTTCTGCTTGGAACTCACCATAGTCCAAGTCCCGGTTTCCAGCTCCACCTAGGCTTAGGTTTAGTTTTACGCCTAGGGTTCGGGTTAGGGTTACGCCTAGGGTTAGGGTTGAGGAATCCACAAAGGCAGGAGCTCCAGGGACACAGGCCATGTGAAAGGCGGGACAAGTTGAGCACGACACAGCCAAAACCTTGCTCGCTCTGCTTCTTTCAGCTTGGAACTCGCCACAGCCCGATTTCCGATTTGTTGCTCAAACTAGGGTTAGGTTTGGGGTTATGCCTCAGGTTAGGGTTGAGAAAACCACAAAGCCAGGAGCTCCAGGGACACTGACCATGCGACAGGCATGCCAAGATGAGCGCATCTTTGGCCGAACCTTGCTCCCTCGTCTTCTTTCTGCTTGGAACTCACCACAGCCCAAAGCCCGATTTCCAGCTCCACCTAGGCTTAGGTTTACTCTTACGCCTAGGGTTAGGGTTAGGGTTATGCCTAGGGTTAGGGTTGAGGAATCCACAAAGGCAGGAGCTCCAGGGACACTGGCCATGCGAAAGGCAGGACAAGTTGAGCGCAGTACAGGCCAAACCTTGCTCGCTCTTCTTCTTTCAGCTCAGAACTCGCCACAGCACAATGCCCGATTTCTGGCTTAAACTAGTTTTAGGGTTCGGTTTATGCCTCGGGTTAGGGTTGAAAAAACCACAAAGCCAGGAGCTCCAGGGACACTGGCCATGCGACAGGTATGCCAAGATGAGCGCAGTACAGGCCAAACCTTGCTCGCTCTTCTTCTTTCTGCTTGGAACTCACCAAAGCCCAATGTCCGATTCCTGGTTAAAAATAGGGTTAGGTTTAGGGTTATGCCTAGGGTTAGGGTTGAGGAAACAACAAAGCCAGGAGCTCCAGGGACACTGACCATGTGGAAGGAAGGCCTAGGTGAGGGCAGCACAGCCCAAACCTTACTCCCTCTTCTTCTTCTTTCTGCTTAGAACTCGCCACAGCCCAATGCCTGATTTCTGGCTCAAATTAGGGTTAGGCTTCGGGTTACGCCTAGGGTTAGGGATGAGAAAACCAAAAAGCCAGGAGCTCCAGGGACACTGACCATGTGAAAGGCATGCCAAGTTGAGCATGGCACAGCCGAAACCTTGCTCCCTCGTCTTCTTTCTGCTTGGAACTCACCATAGTCCAAAGCCCGATTTCCAGCTCCACCTAGGCTTAGGTTTAGTTTTACGCCTAGGGTTAGGGTTAGGGTTACGCCTAGGGTTAGGGTTGAGGAATCCACAAAGGCAGGAGCTCCAGGGACACTTGCCATGCGAAAGGCATGCCAAGTTGAGCACAACACAGCCAAAACCTTGCTCGCTCTGCTTCTTTCAGCTCGGAACTCGCCACAGCCCAATTCCCGATTTCTGGCTCGAACTAGGGTTAGGGTTCGGGTTATGCCTCAGGTTAGGGTTGAGAAAACCACAAAGGCAGGAGCTCCAGGGACACTGACCATGCGAAAGGCAGGCCTAGGTGAGTGCAGCACAGCCAAAACCTTGCTCGCTCTTCTTCTTTCTCGTTTTAAGTCACCAACGTCCAAAGTCCGATTTCCAGGTCCACCTAGGTTTCGGTTTAGTCTTACTCCTCGGGTTAGGGTTACGCGTAAGGGTTAGGGTTATGCCTAGGCTTAGGGTTGAGAAAACGACAAAGGCAGGAAGTCCAGGGACGCTGACCACGTGAAAGGCAGGCCAAGTTGAGCATGGAACAGCCAAAGCCTTGCTCGCTCTTCTTCTTTCTGCTTTTAAGTCACCACAGCCCAAAATGTGATTTCCATCTCCGTCTAGTGTTAGGTTTGCACCCAGGGTTCGGTTTAGGGTTATGCCTGGGGTTAGGGTTGAGGAAACCTCAATGCCAGGATCTCCGGAGTCACCTGAGCATGCGAAAGGCAGGCCAAGGTGGGCACAGCAAAGGCCAAACCTTGCTCCTTCTTCTTTTTTCTTGGAATTCACCATAGCCTGATTTCCGGCTCCGCCTAGGGTCAGGGTTACGCCTAGGGTTCGCGTTATGCCTAGGGTTAGGGTTGACAAAACCACAAAGCCAGGAGCTCCAGGGACACTGACCATGTGGAAGGAAGGCCTAGGTGAGGGCAGCACAGCCCAAACCTTACTCCCTCTTCTTCTTCTTTCTGCTTAGAACTCGCCACAGCCCAATGCCTGATTTCTGGCTCAAATTAGGGTTAGGCTTCGGGTTACGCCTAGGGTTAGGGATGAGAAAACCAAAAAGCCAGGAGCTCCAGGGACACTGACCATGTGAAATGCATGCCAAGTTGAGCACGGCACAGCCCAAACCTTGCTCCCTCGTCTTCTTTCTGCTTGGAACTCACCATAGTCCAAAGCCCGATTTCCAGCTCCACCTAGGCTTAGGTTTACTCTTACGCCTAGGGTTAGGGTTAGGGTTACGCCTAGGGTTAGGGTTGAGGAATCCACAAAGGCAGGAGCTCCAGGGACACAGGCCATGTGAAAGGCGGGACAAGTTGAGCACAACACAGCCAAAACCTTGCTCGCTCTGCTTCTTTCAGCTTGGAACTCGCCACAGCCCGATTTCCGATTTGTTGCTCAAACTAGGGTTAGGTTTGGGGTTATGCCTAGGGTTAGGGTTGAGAAAACCACAAAGCCAGGAGCTCCAGGGACACTGACCATGCGACAGGCACGCCAAGATGAGCGCATCTATGGCCGAATCATGCTCCCTCGTCTTCTTTCTGCTTGGAACTCACCACAGACCAAAGCCCGATTTCCAGCTTCACCTAGGCTTAGGTTTACTCTTACGCCTAGGGTTCGTGTTAGGGTTATGCCTAGGGTTAGGGTTGAGGAATCCACAAAGGCAGGAGCTCCAGGGACACTGACCATGTGAAAGGCAGGACAAGTTGAGCACGACACAGCCCAAACCTTGCTCCCTCTAATTCTTCTTTCTGCTTGGAAGGCACCACAGCCCAAAGCCCGATTTCCAGCGCAATCTTAGGGTTAGAGTTATGCCTCGACTTAGGGTTTGGGTTACACCTAGGGTTAGGGTTGAGGAAACCACAAAACCAGGAGCTCCGGGGACACTGGCCATGCGAAAGGCAGACCAAGTTGAGAATGGCACAGGCCAAGGCTTGCTCCCTATTCTTCTTTCTCGTTTTAAGTCACCGCGGCCCAAAGCCCGATTTCCAGCTCCACCTAGGCTTAGGTTTAGTTTTACGCCTAGGGTTAGGGTTAGGGTTACACCTAGGGTTAGGGTTGAGGAATCCACAAAGGCAGGAGCTCCAGGGACACTTGCAATGTGAAAGGCAGGACAAGTTGAGCACGACACAGCCAAAACCTTGCTCCCTCTGCTTCTTTCAGCTCGGAACTCGCCACAGCCCAATTCCCGGTTTCTGGCTCGAACTAGGGTTAGGGTTCGGTTTATGCCTCGGGTTAGGGTTGAAAAAACCACAAAGGCAGGAGCTCCAGGGACACTGGCCATGCGACAGGTATGCCAAGATGAGCGCAGTACAGGCCAAACCTTGCTCGCTCTTCTTCTTTCTGCTTGGAACTCACCAAAGCCCAATGTCCGATTCCTGGTTAAAAATAGGGTTAGGTTTAGGGTTATGCCTAGGGTTAGGGTTGAGGAAACAACAAAGCCAGGAGCTCCCGGCACACTGACCATGTGAAAGGCAGGACAAGTTGAGTACGGTAAAGCCCAAACCTTGCTCCTTCTTCTTCCTTCTGCTTGGAACTCACCATAGTCCAAAGCCCGATTTCCAGCTCCACCTAGGCTTAGGTTTAGTTTTACGCCTAGGGTTAGGGTTAGGGTTACGCCTAGGGTTAGGGTTGAGGAATCCACAAAGGCAGGAGCTCCAGGGACACTTGCAATGTGAAAGGCAGGACAAGTTGAGCACGACACAGCCAAAACCTTGCTCCCTCTGCTTCTTTCAGCTCGGAACTCGCCACAGCCCAATTCCCGGTTTCTGGCTCGAACTAGGGTTAGGGTTCGGTTTATGCCTCGGGTTAGGGTTGAAAAAACCACAAAGGCAGGAGCTCCAGGGACACTGGCCATGCGACAGGTATGCCAAGATGAGCGCAGTACAGGCCAAACCTTGCTCGCTCTTCTTCTTTCTGCTTGGAACTCACCAAAGCCCAATGTCCGATTCCTGGTTAAAAATAGGGTTAGGTTTAGGGTTATGCCTAGGGTTAGGGTTGAGGAAACAACAAAGCCAGGAGCTCCCGGCACACTGACCATGTGAAAGGCAGGACAAGTTGAGTACGGTAAAGCCCAAACCTTGCTCCTTCTTCTTCCTTCTGCTTGGAACTCACCATAGTCCAAAGCCCGATTTCCAGCTCCACCTAGGCTTAGGTTTAGTTTTACGCCTAGGGTTAGGGTTAGGGTTACGCCTAGGGTTAGGGTTGAGGAATCCACAAAGGCAGGAGCTCCAGGGACACTTGCAATGTGAAAGGCATGTCAAGTTGAGCACGACACAGCCAAAACCTTGCTCGCTCTTCTTCTTTCTGCTTTTAAGTCACCACAGCCCAAAATGCGATTTCCATCTCCGTCTAGTGTTAGGTTTGCACCCAGGGTTCGGTTTAGGGTTATGCCTGGGGTTAGGGTTGAGGAAACCACAATGCCAGGATCTCCGGAGTCACCTGAGCATGCGAAAGGCAGGCCAAGGTGGGCACAGCAAAGGCCAAGCCTTGCTCCTTCTTCTTTTTTCTTGGAATTCACCATAGCCTGATTTCCGGCTCCGCCTAGGGTCAGGGTTACGCCTAGGGTTCGCGTTATGCCTAGGGTTAGGGTTGACAAAACCACAAAGCCAGGAGCTCCAGGGACACTGACCATGTGGAAGGAAGGCCTAGATGAGGGCAGCACAGCCCAAACCTTACTCCTTCTTCTTTCTGCTTGGAACTCGCCACAGCCCAATGCCTGATTTCTGGCTCAAATTAGGGTTAGGCTTCGGGTTACGCCTAGGGTTAGGGATGAGAAAACCAAAAAGCCAGGAGCTCCAGGGACAATGACCATGTGAAATGCATGCCAAGTTGAGCGCGGCACAGCCGAAACCTTGCTCCCTCGTCTTCTTTCTGCTTGGAACTCACCATAGTCCAAGTCCCGATTTCCAGCTCCACCTAGGCTTAGGTTTAGTTTTACGCCTAGGGTTCGGGTTAGGGTTACGCCTAGGGTTAGGGTTGAGGAATCCACAAAGGCAGGAGCTCCAGGGACACAGGCCATGTGAAAGGCGGGACAAGTTGAGCACGACACAGCCAAAACCTTGCTCGCTCTGCTTCTTTCAGCTTGGAACTCGCCACAGCCCGATTTCCGATTTGTTGCTCAAACTAGGGTTAGGTTTGGGGTTATGCCTAGGGTTAGGGTTGAGAAAACCACAAAGCCAGGAGCTCCAGGGACACTGACCATGCGACAGGCATGCCAAGATGAGCGCATCTTTGGCCGAACCTTGCTCCCTCGTCTTCTTTCTGCTTGGAACTCACCACAGCCCAAAGCCCGATTTCCAGCTCCACCTAGGCTTAGGTTTACTCTTACGCCTAGGGTTAGGGTTAGGGTTATGCCTAGGGTTAGGGTTGAGGAATCCACAAAGGCAGGAGCTCCAGGGACACTGGCCATGCGAAAGGCAGGACAAGTTGAGCGCAGTACAGGCCAAACCTTGCTCGCTCTTCTTCTTTCAGCTCAGAACTCGCCACAGCACAATGCCCGATTTCTGGCTTAAACTAGTTTTAGGGTTCGGTTTATGCCTCGGGTTAGGGTTGAAAAAACCACAAAGCCAGGAGCTCCAGGGACACTGGCCATGCGACAGGTATGCCAAGATGAGCGCAGTACAGGCCAAACCTTGCTCGCTCTTCTTCTTTCTGCTTGGAACTCCCCAAAGCCCAATGTCCGATTCCTGGTTAAAAATAGGGTTAGGTTTAGGGTTATGCCTAGGGTTAGGGTTGAGGAAACAACAAAGCCAGGAGCTCCAGGGACACTGACCATGTGGAAGGAAGGCCTAGGTGAGGGCAGCACAGCCCAAACCTTACTCCCTCTTCTTCTTCTTTCTGCTTTGAACTCGCCACAGCCCAATGCCTGATTTCTGGCTCAAATTAGGGTTAGGCTTCGGGTTACGCCTAGGGTTAGGGATGAGAAAACCAAAAAGCCAGGAGCTCCAGGGACACTGACCATGTGAAAGGCAGACCAAGTTGAGCATGGCACAGCCGAAACCTTGCTCCCTCGTCTTCTTTCTGCTTGGAACTCACCATAGTCCAAAGCCCGATTTCCAGCTCCACCTAGGCTTAGGTTTAGTTTTACGCCTAGGGTTAGGGTTAGGGTTACGCCTAGGGTTAGGGTTGAGGAATCCACAAAGGCAGGAGCTCCAGGGACACTTGCAATGTGAAAGGCATGTCAAGTTGAGCACAACACAGCCAAAACCTTGCTCGCTCTGCTTCTTTCAGCTCGGAACTCGCCACAGCCCAATTCCCGATTTCTGGCTCGAACTAGGGTTAGGGTTCGGGTTATGCCTCAGGTTAGGGTTGAGAAAACCACAAAGGCAGGAGCTCCAGGGACACTGACCATGCGAAAGGCAGGCCTAGGTGAGTGCAGCACAGCCAAAACCTTGCTCGCTCTTCTTCTTTCTCGTTTTAAGTCACCAACGTCCAAAGTCCGATTTCCAGGTCCACCTAGGTTTCGGTTTAGTCTTACTCCTCGGGTTAGGGTTACGCATAAGGGTTAGGGTTATGCCTAGGCTTAGGGTTGAGAAAACGACAAAGGCAGGAAGTCCAGGGACGCTGACCACGTGAAAGGCAGGCCAAGTTGAGCATGGCACAGCCAAAGCCTTGCTCGCTCTTCTTCTTTCTGCTTTTAAGTCACCACAGCCCAAAATGTGATTTCCATCTCCGTCTAGTGTTAGGTTTGCACCCAGGGTTCGGTTTAGGGTTATGCCTGGGGTTAGGGTTGAGGAAACCTCAATGCCAGGATCTCCGGAGTCACCTGAGCATGCGAAAGGCTGGCCAAGGTGGGCACAGCAAAGGCCAAACCTTGCTCCTTCTTCTTTTTTCTTGGAATTCACCATAGCCTGATTTCCGGCTCCGCCTAGGGTCAGGGTTACGCCTAGGGTTCGCGTTATGCCTAGGGTTAGGGTTGACAAAACCACAAAGCCAGGAGCTCCAGGGACACTGACCATGTGGAAGGAAGGCCTAGGTGAGGGCAGCACAGCCCAAACCTTACTCCCTCTTCTTCTTCTTTCTGCTTAGAACTCGCCACAGCCCAATGCCTGATTTCTGGCTCAAATTAGGGTTAGGCTTCGGGTTACGCCTAGGGTGAGGGATGAGAAAACCAAAAAGCCAGGAGCTCCAGGGACACTGACCATGTGAAATGCATGCCAAGTTGAGCACGGCACAGCCCAAACCTTGCTCCCTCGTCTTCTTTCTGCTTGGAACTCACCATAGTCCAAGTCCGATTTCCAGCTCCACCTGGGCTTAGGTTTACTCTTACGCCTAGGGTTAGGGTTAGGGTTACGCCTAGGGTTAGGGTTGAGGAATCCACAAAGGCAGGAGCTCCAGGGACACAGGCCATGTGAAAGGCGGGACAAGTTGAGCACAACACAGCCAAAACCTTGCTCGCTCTGCTTCTTTTACCTTGGAACTCGCCACAGCCCGATTTCCGATTTGTTGCTCAAACTAGGGTTAGGTTTGGGGTTATGCCTAGGGTTAGGGTTGAGAAAACCACAAAGCCAGGAGCTCCAGGGACACTGACCATGCGACAGGCATGCCAAGATGAGCGCATCTTTGGCCGAACCTTGCTCCCTCGTCTTCTTTCTGCTTGGAACTCACCACAGCCCAAAGCCCGATTTCCAGCTCCACCTAGGCTTAGGTTTACTCTTACGCCTAGGGTTAGGGTTAGGGTTATGCCTAGGGTTAGGGTTGAGGAATCCACAAAGGCAGGAGCTCCAGGGACACTGGCCATGCGAAAGGCAGGACAAGTTGAGCGCAGTACAGGCCAAACCTTGCTCGCTCTTCTTCTTTCAGCTCAGAACTCGCCACAGCACAATGCCCGATTTCTGGCTTAAACTAGTTTTAGGGTTCGGTTTATGCCTCGGGTTAGGGTTGAAAAAACCACAAAGCCAGGAGCTCCAGGGACACTGGCCATGCGACAGGTATGCCAAGATGAGCGCAGTACAGGCCAAACCTTGCTCGCTCTTCTTCTTTCTGCTTGGAACTCACCAAAGCCCAATGTCCGATTCCTGGTTAAAAATAGGGTTAGGTTTAGGGTTATGCCTAGGGTTAGGGTTGAGGAAACAACAAAGCCAGGAGCTCCAGGGACACTGACCATGTGGAAGGAAGGCCTAGGTGAGGGCTGCACAGCCCAAACCTTACTCCCTCTTCTTCTTCTTCCTGCTTTGAACTCGCCACAGCCCAATGCCTGATTTCTGGCTCAAATTAGGGTTAGGCTTCGGGTTACGCCTAGGGTTAGGGATGAGAAAACCAAAAAGCCAGGAGCTCCAGGGACACTGACCATGTGAAATGCATGCCAAGTTGAGCACGGCACAGCCCAAACCTTGCTCCCTCGTCTTCTTTCTGCTTGGAACTCACCATAGTCCATGTCCCGATTTCCAGCTCCACCTAGGCTTAGGTTTACTCTTACGCCTAGGGTTAGGGTTAGGGTTACGCCTAGGGTTAGGGTTGAGGAATCCACAAAGGCAGGAGCTCCAGGGACACAGGCCATGTGAAAGGCGGGACAAGTTGAGCACAACACAGCCAAAACCTTGCTCGCTCTGCTTCTTTCACCTTGGAACTCGCCACAGCACGATTTCCGATTTGTTGCTCAAACTAGGGTTAGGTTTGGGGTTATGCCTAGGGTTAGGGTTGAGAAAACCACAAAGCCAGGAGCTCCAGGGACACTGACCATGCGACAGGCACGCCAAGATGAGCGCATCTATGGCCGAATCATGCTCCCTTGTCTTCTTTCTGCTTGGAACTCACCACAGACCAAAGCCCGATTTCCAGCTTCACCTAGGCTTAGGTTTACTCTTACGCCTAGGGTTCGTGTTAGGGTTATGCCTAGGGTTAGGGTTGAGGAATCCACAAAGGCAGGAGCTCCAGGGACACTGACCATGTGAAAGGCAGGACAAGTTGAGCACGACACAGCCCAAACCTTGCTCCCTCTAATTCTTCTTTCTGCTTGGAAGGCACCACAGCCCAAAGCCCGATTTCCAGCGCAATCTTAGGGTTAGAGTTACGCCTCGACTTAGGGTTTGGGTTACACCTAGGGTTAGGGTTGAGGAAACCACAAAACCAGGAGCTCCGGAGACACTGGCCATGCGAAAGGCAGACCAAGTTGAGAATGGCACAGGCCAAGGCTTGCTTCCTATTCTTCTTTCTCGTTTTAAGTCACCGCGGCCCAAAGCCCGATTTCCAGCTCCACCTAGGCTTAGGTTTAGTTTTACGCCTAGGGTTAGGGTTAGGGTTACACCTAGGGTTAGGGTTGAGGAATCCACAAAGGCAGGAGCTCCAGGGACACTTGCAATGTGAAAGGCAGGACAAGTTGAGCACGACACAGCCAAAACCTTGCTCCCTCTGCTTCTTTCAGCTCGGAACTCGCCACAGCCCAATTCCCGGTTTCTGGCTCGAACTAGGGTTCGGGTTCGGTTTATGCCTCGGGTTAGGGTTGAAAAAACCACAAAGCCAGGAGCTCCAGGGACACTGGCCATGCGACAGGTATGCCAAGATGAGCGCAGTACAGGCCAAACCTTGCTCGCTCTTCTTCTTTCTGCTTGGAACTCACCAAAGCCCAATGTCCGATTCCTGGTTAAAAATAGGGTTAGGTTTAGGGTTATGCCTAGGGTTAGGGTTGAGGAAACAACAAAGCCAGGAGCTCCAGGGACACTGACCATGTGAAAGGCAGGACAAGTTGAGTACGGCAAAGCCAAAACCTTGCTCCTTCTTCTTCCTTCTGCTTGGAACTCACCATAGTCCAAAGCCCGATTTCCAGCTCCACCTAGGCTTAGGTTTAGTTTTACGCCTAGGGTTAGGGTTAGGGTTACGCCTAGGGTTAGGGTTGAGGAATCCACAAAGGCAGGAGCTCCAGGGACACTTGCAATGTGAAAGGCATGTCAAGTTGAGCACGACACAGCCAAAACCTTGCTTGCTCTTCTTCTTTCTGCTTTTAAGTCACCACAGCCCAAAATGCGATTTCCATCTCCGTCTAGTGTTAGGTTTGCACCCAGGGTTCGGTTTAGGGTTATGCCTGGGGTTAGGGTTGAGGAAACCACAATGCCAGGATCTCCGGAGTCACCTGAGCATGCGAAAGGCAGGCCAAGGTGGGCACAGCAAAGGCCAAACCTTGCTCCTTCTTCTTTTTTCTTGGAATTCACCATAGCCTGATTTCTGGCTCCGCCTAGGGTCAGGGTTACGCCTAGGGTTCGCGTTATGCCTAGGGTTAGGGTTGACAAAACCACAAAGCCAGGAGCTCCAGGGACACTGACCATGTGGAAGGAAGGCCTAGATGAGGGCAGCACAGCCCAAACCTTACTCCTTCTTCTTTCTGCTTGGAATTCGCCACAGCCCAATGCCTGATTTCTGGCTCAAATTAGGGTTAGGCTTCGGGTTACGCCTAGGGTTAGGGATGAGAAAACCAAAAAGCCAGGAGCTCCAGGGACACTGACCATGTGAAATGGATGCCAAGTTGAGCGCGGCACAGCCGAAACCTTGCTCCCTCGTCTTCTTTCTGCTTGGAACTCACCATAGTCCAAGTCCCGATTTCCAGCTCCACCTAGGCTTAGGTTTAGTTTTACGCCTAGGGTTCGGGTTAGGGTTACGCCTAGGGTTAGGGTTGAGGAATCCACAAAGGCAGGAGCTCCAGGGACACAGGCCATGTGAAAGGCGGGACAAGTTGAGCACGACACAGCCAAAACCTTGCTCGCTCTGCTTCTTTCAGCTTGGAACTCGCCACAGCCCGATTTCCGATTTGTTGCTCAAACTAGGGTTAGGTTTGGGGTTATGCCTAGGGTTAGGGTTGAGAAAACCACAAAGCCAGGAGCTCCAGGGACACTGACCATGCGACAGGCATGCCAAGATGAGCGCATCTTTGGCCGAACCTTGCTCCCTCGTCTTCTTTCTGCTTGGAACTCACCACAGCCCAAAGCCTGATTTCCAGCTCCACCTAGGCTTAGGTTTACTCTTACGCCTAGGGTTAGGGTTAGGGTTATGCCTAGGGTTAGGGTTGAGGAATCCACAAAGGCAGGAGCTCCAGGGACACTGGCCATGCGAAAGGCAGGACAAGTTGAGTGCAGTACAGGCCAAACCTTGCTCGCTCTTCTTCTTTCAGCTCAGAACTCGCCACAGCACAATGCCCGATTTCTGGCTTAAACTAGTTTTAGGGTTCGGTTTATGCCTCGGGTTAGGGTTGAAAAAACCACAAAGCCAGGAGCTCCAGGGACACTGGCCATGCGACAGGTATGCCAAGATGAGCACAGTACAGGCCAAACCTTGCTCGCTCTTCTTCTTTCTGCTTGGAACTCACCAAAGCCCAATGTCCGATTCCTGGTTAAAAATAGGGTTAGGTTTAGGGTTATGCCTAGGGTTAGGGTTGAGGAAACAACAAAGCCAGGAGCTCCAGGGACACTGACCATGTGGAAGGAAGGCCTAGGTGAGGGCAGCACAGCCCAAACCTTACTCCCTCTTCTTCTTCTTTCTGCTTTGAACTCGCCACAGCCCAATGCCTGATTTCTGGCTCAAATTAGGGTTAGGCTTCGGGTTACGCCTAGGGTTAGGGATGAGAAAACCAAAAAGCCAGGAGCTCCAGGGACACTGACCATGTGAAAGGCATGCCAAGTTGAGCATGGCACAGCCAAAACCTTGCTCCCTCGTCTTCTTTCTGCTTGGAACTCACCATAGTCCAAGTCCCGATTTCCAGCTCCACCTAGGCTTAGGTTTAGTTTTACGCCTAGGGTTAGGGTTAGGGTTACGCCTAGGGTTAGGGTTGAGGAATCCACAAAGGCAGGAGCTCCAGGGACACTTGCCATGCGAAAGGCATGCCAAGTTGAGCACAACACAGCCAAAACCTTGCTCAATCTGCTTCTTTCAGCTCGGAACTCGCCACAGCCCAATTCCCGATTTCTGGCTTGAACTAGGGTTAGGGTTCGGGTTATGCCTCACGTTAGGGTTGAGAAAACCACAAAGGCAGGAGCTCCAGGGACACTGACCATGCGAAAGGCAGGCCTAGGTGAGTGCAGCACAGCCAAAACCTTGCTCGCTCTTCTTCTTTCTCGTTTTAAGTCACCAACGTCCAAAGTCCGATTTCCAGGTCCACCTAGGTTTCGGTTTAGTCTTACTCCTCAGGTTAGGGTTATGCGTAAGGGTTAGGGTTATGCCTAGGCTTAGGGTTGAGAAAACGACAAAGGCAGGAAGTCCAGGGACGCTGACCATGTGAAAGGCATGCCAAGTTGAGCACGGCACAGCCGAAACCTTGCTCCCTCGTCTTCTTTCTGCTTGGAACTCACCATAGTCCAAGTCCCGATTTCCAGCTCCACCTAGGCTTAGGTTTAGTTTTACGCCTAGGGTTCGGGTTAGGGTTACGCCTAGGGTTAGGGTTGAGGAATCCACAAAGGCAGGAGCTCCAGGGACACAGGCCATGTGAAAGGCGGGACAAGTTGAGCACGACACAGCCAAAACCTTGCTCGCTCTGCTTCTTTCAGCTTGGGACTCCCCAAAGCCCGATTTCCGATTTGTTGCTCAAACTAGGGTTAGGTTTGGGGTTATGCCTAGGGTTAGGGTTGAGAAAACCACAAAGCCAGGAGCTCCAGGGACACTGACCATGCGACAGGCATGCCAAGATGAGCGCATCTTTGGCCGAACCTTGCTCCCTCGTCTTCTTTCTGCTTGGAACTCACCACAGCCCAAAGCCCGATTTCCAGCTCCACCTAGGCTTAGGTTTACTCTTACGCCTAGGGTTAGGGTTAGGGTTATGCCTAGGGTTAGGGTTGAGGAATCTACAAAGGCAGGAGCTCCAGGGACACTGGCCATGCGAAAGGCAGGACAAGTTGAGCGCAGTACAGGCCAAACCTTGCTCGCTCTTCTTCTTTCAGCTCAGAACTCGCCACAGCACAATGCCCGATTTCTGGCTTAAACTAGTTTTAGGGTTCGGTTTATGCCTCGGGTTAGGGTTGAAAAAACCACAAAGCCAGGAGCTCCAGGGACACTGGCCATGCGACAGGTATGCCAAGATGAGCGCAGTACAGGCCAAACCTTGCTCGCTCTTCTTCTTTCTGCTTGGAACTCACCAAAGCCCAATGTCCGATTCCTGGTTAAAAATAGGGTTAGGTTTAGGGTTATGCCTAGGGTTAGGGTTGAGGAAGCAACAAAGCCAGGAGCTCCAGGGACACTGACCATGTGGAAGGAAGGCCTAGGTGAGGGCAGCACAGCCCAAACCTTACTCCCTCTTCTTCTTCTTTCTGCTTTGAACTCGCCACAGCCCAATGCCTGATTTCTGGCTCAAATTAGGGTTAGGCTTCGGGTTACGCCTAGGGTTAGGGATGAGAAAACCAAAAAGCCAGGAGCTCCAGGGACACTGACCATGTGAAATGCATGCCAAGTTGAGCATGGCACAGCTGAAACCTTGCTCCCTCGTCTTCTTTCTGCTTGGAACTCACCATAGTCCAAAGCCCGATTTCCAGCTCCACCTAGGCTTAGGTTTAGTTTTACGCCTAGGGTTAGGGTTAGGGTTACGCCTAGGGTTAGGGTTGAGGAATCCACAAAGGCAGGAGCTCCAGGGACACTTGCCATGCGAAAGGCATGCCAAGTTGAGCACAACACAGCCAAAACCTTGCTCGCTCTGCTTCTTTCAGCTCGGAACTCGCCACAGCCCAATTCCCGATTTCTGGCTCGAACTAGGGTTAGGGTTCGGGTTATGCCTCAGGTTAGGGTTGAGAAAACCACAAAGGCAGGAGCTCCAGGGACACTGACCATGCGAAAGGCAGGCCTAGGTGAGTGCAGCACAGCCAAAACCTTGCTCGCTCTTCTTCTTTCTCGTTTTAAGTCACCAACGTCCAAAGTCCGATTTCCAGGTCCACCTAGGTTTCGGTTTAGTCTTACTCCTCGGGTTAGGGTTACGCATAAGGGTTAGGGTTATGCCTAGGCTTAGGGTTGAGAAAACGACAAAGGCAGGAAGTCCAGGGACGCTGACCACGTGAAAGGCAGGCCAAGTTGAGCATGGCACAGCCAAAGCCTTGCTCGCTCTTCTTCTTTCTGCTTTTAAGTCACCACAGCCCAAAATGTGATTTCCATCTCTGTCTAGTGTTAGGTTTGCACCCAGGGTTCGGTTTAGGGTTATGCCTGGGGTTAGGGTTGAGGAAACCTCAATGCCAGGATCTCCAGAGTCACCTGAGCATGCGAAAGGCAGGCCAAAATGGGCACAGCAAAGGCCAAACCTTGCTCCTTCTTCTTTTTTCTTGGAAATCACCATAGCCTGATTTCCGGCTCCGCCTAGGGTCAGGGTTATGCCTAGGGTTCGCGTTATGCCTAGGGTTAGGGTTGACAAAACCACAAAGCCAGGAGCTCCAGGGACACTGACCATGTGGAAGGAAGGCCTAGGTGAGGGCAGCACAGCCCAAACCTTACTCCCTCTTCTTCTTCTTTCTGCTTGGAACTCGCCACAGCCCAATGCCTGATTTCTGGCTCAAATTAGGGTTAGGCTTCGGGTTACGCCTAGGGTTAGGGATGAGAAAACCACAAAGCCAGGAGCTCCAGGGACACTGACCATGTGAAAGGCAGGACAAGTTGAGCATGACACAGCCCAAACCTTGCTCCCTCTAATTCTTCTTTCTGCTTGGAAGGCACCACAGCCCAAAGCCCGATTTCCAGCGCAATCTTAGGGTTAGAGTTACGCCTCGACTTAGGGTTTGGGTTACACCTAGGGTTAGGGTTGAGGAAACCACAAAACCAGGAGCTCTGGGGACATTGGCCATGCGAAAGGCAGACCAAGTTGAGAATGGCACAGGCCAAGGCTTGCTCCCTATTCTTCTTTCTCGTTTTAAGTCACCACGGCCCAAAGCCCGATTTCCAGCTCCACCTAGGCTTAGGTTTAGTTTTACGCCTAGGGTTAGGGTTAGGGTTACGCCTAGGGTTAGGGTTGAGGAATCCACCAAGGCAGGAGCTCCAGGGACACTTGCCATGTGAAAGGCATGCCAAGTTGAGCACGACACAGCCAAAACCTTGCTCCCTCTGCTTCTTTCAGCTCGGAACTCGCCACAGCCCAATTCCCGGTTTCTGGCTCGAACTAGGGTTAGGGTTCGGTTTATGCCTAGGGTTAGGGTTGAAAAAACCACAAAGCCAGGAGCTCCAGGGACACTGGCCATGCGACAGGTATGCCAAGATGAGCGCAGTACAGGCCAAACCTTGCTCGCTCTTCTTCTTTCTGCTTGGAACTCACCAAAGCCCAATGTCCGATTCCTGGTTAAAAATAGGGTTAGGTTTAGGGTTATGCCTAGGGTTAGGGTTGAGGAAACAACAAAGCCAGGAGCTCCCGGCACACTGACCATGTGAAAGGCAGGACAAGTTGAGTACGGTAAAGCCCAAACCTTGCTCCTTCTTCTTCCTTCTGCTTGGAACTCACCATAGTCCAAAGCCCAATTTCCAGCTCCACCTAGGCTTAGGTTTAGTTTTACGCCTAGGGTTAGGGTTAGGGTTACGCCTAGGGTTAGGGTTGAGGAATCCACAAAGGCAGGAGCTCCAGGGACACTTGCAATGTGAAAGGCATGTCAAGTTGAGCACGACACAGCCAAAACCTTGCTCGCTCTTCTTCTTTCTGCTTTTAAGTCACCACAGCCCAAAATGTGATTTCCATCTCCGTCTAGTGTTAGGTTTGCACCCAGGGTTCGGTTTAGGGTTATGCCTGGGGTTAGGGTTGAGGAAACCACAATGCCAGGATCTCCGGAGTCACCTGAGCATGCGAAAGGCAGGCCAAGGTGGGCACAGTAAAGGCCAAACCTTGCTCCTTCTTCTTTTTTCTTGGAATTCACCATAGCCTGATTTCCGGCTCCGCCTAGGGTCAGGGTTACGCCTAGGGTTCGCGTTATGCCTAGGGTTAGGGTTGACAAAACCACAAAGCCAGGAGCTCCAGGGACACTGACCATGTGGAAGGAAGGCCTAGGTGAGGGCAGCACAGCCCAAACCTTACTCCTTCTTCTTTCTGCTTGGAATTCGCCACAGCCCAATGCCTGATTTCTGGCTCAAATTAGGGTTAGGCTTCGGGTTACGCCTAGGGTTAGGGATGAGAAAACCAAAAAGCCAGGAGCTCCAGGGACACTGACCATGTGAAATGCATGCCAAGTTGAGCGCGGCACAGCCGAAACCTTGCTCCCTCGTCTTCTTTCTGCTTGGAACTCACCATAGTCCAAGTCCCGATTTCCAGCTCCACCTAGGCTTAGGTTTAGTTTTACGCCTAGGGTTCGGGTTAGGGTTACGCCTAGGGTTAGGGTTGAGGAATCCACAAAGGCAGGAGCTCCAGGGACACAGGCCATGTGAAAGGGGGGACAAGTTGAGCACGACACAGCCAAAACCTTGCTCGCTCTGCTTCTTTCAGCTTGGAACTCGCCACAGCCCGATTTCCGATTTGTTGCTCAAACTAGGGTTAGGTTTGGGGTTATGCCTAGGGTTAGGGTTGAGAAAACCACAAAGCCAGGAGCTCCAGGGACACTGACCATGCGACAGGCATGCCAAGATGAGCGCATCTTTGGCCGAACCTTGCTCCCTCGTCTTCTTTCTGCTTGGAACTCACCACAGCCCAAAGCCCGATTTCCAGCTCCACCTAGGCTTAGGTTTACTCTTACGCCTAGGGTTCGTGTTAGGGTTATGCCTAGGGTTAGGGTTGAGGAATCCACAAAGGCAGGAGCTCCAGGGACACTGGCCATGCGAAAGGCAGGACAAGTTGAGCGCAGTACAGGCCAAACCTTGCTCGCTCTTCTTCTTTCAGCTCAGAACTCGCCACAGCACAATGCCCGATTTCTGGCTTAAACTAGTTTTAGGGTTCGGTTTATGCCTCGGGTTAGGGTTGAAAAAACCACAAAGCCAGGAGCTCCAGGGACACTGGCCATGCGACAGGTATGCCAAGATGAGCACAGTACAGGCCAAACCTTGCTCGCTCTTCTTCTTTCTGCTTGGAACTCCCCAAAGCCCAATGTCCGATTCCTGGTTAAAAATAGGGTTAGGTTTAGGGTTATGCCTAGGGTTAGGGTTGAGGAAACAACAAAGCCAGGAGCTCCCGGCACACTGACCATGTGAAAGGCAGGACAAGTTGAGTACGGCAAAGCCCAAACCTTGCTCGCTCGTCTTCCTTCTGCTTGGAACTCACCATAGTCCAGAGCCCGATTTCCAGCTCCACCTAGGCTTAGGTTTAGTTTTACGCCTAGGGTTAGGGTTAGGGTTACGCCTAGGGTTAGGGTTGAGGAATCCACAAAGGCAGGAGCTCCAGGGACACTTGCCATGCGAAAGGCATGCCAAGTTGAGCACAACACAGCCAAAACCTTGCTCGCTCTGCTTCTTTCAGCTCGGAACTCGCCACAGCCCAATTCCCGATTTCTGGCTCGAACTAGGGTTAGGGTTCGGGTTATGCCTCAGGTTAGGGTTGAGAAAACCACAAAGGCAGGAGCTCCAGGGACACTGACCATGCGAAAGGCAGGCCTAGGTGAGTGCAGCACAGCCAAAACCTTGCTCGCTCTTCTTCTTTCTCGTTTTAAGTCACCAACGTCCAAAGTCCGATTTCCAGGTCCACCTAGGTTTCGGTTTAGTCTTACTCCTCGGGTTAGGGTTACGCGTAAGGGTTAGGGTTATGCCTAGGCTTAGGGTTGAGAAAACGACAAAGGCAGGAAGTCCAGGGACGCTGACCACGTGAAAGGCAGGCCAAGTTGAGCACGGCGCAGCCGAAGCCTTGCTCGCTCTTCTTCTTTCTGCTTTTAAGTCACCACAGCCCAAAATGCGATTTCCATCTCCGTCTAGTGTTAGGTTTGCACCCAGGGTTCGGTTTAGGGTTATGCCTGGGGTTAGGGTTGAGGAAACCACAATGCCAGGATCTCCGGAGTCACCTGAGCATGCGAAAGGCAGGCCAAGGTGGGCACAGCAAAGGCCAAACCTTGCTCCCTCTTCTTCTTCTTTCTGCTTGGAACTCGCCACAGCCCAATGCCTGATTTCTGGCTCAAATTAGGGTTAGGCTTCGGGTTACGCCTAGGGTTAGGGATGAGAAAACCAAAAAGCCAGGAGCTCCAGGGACACTGACCATGTGAAATGCATGCCAAGTTGAGCACGGCACAGCCCAAACCTTGCTCCCTCGTCTTCTTTCTGCTTGGAACTCACCATAGTCCAAGTCCCGATTTCCAGCTCCACCTAGGCTTAGGTTTACTCTTACGCCTAGGGTTAGGGTTAGGGTTACGCCTATGGTTAGGCTTGAGGAAACCACAAAGGCAGGAGCTCCAGGGACACAGGCCATGTGAAAGGCGGGACAAGTTGATCACGGCAGTGCCAAAACCTTGCTCGCTCTGCTTCTTTCAGCTTGGAACTCACCACAGCCCAAAGCCCGATTTCCATCTTTATCTAGTATTACGTTTACACCTAGGGTTAGTGTAACATAATGGTGGAGAATTGTGCGCAGAACGATCCCCGATCTCTAAGCGACTGATTTGTGTGAGTAAACCCTGGAAACTTTGGATTCCTCTTCTTGGTTTTGTTTTGCTATTCCATATCTAAACTATGGAGGAACCGTGGGGAGACTTTGGCTCTCAGAGCCGCATAAGGACATTTATCTTAAACTTGAAAAGATTGTTGAACAACGATTTGTAAATTTTAGCTTAATTCAAGCTCAAAAAGAACTGAAACACTTCCTGGCATGGTTGTTTGAGAACTTTTTCTATGTTTCTTGGGATTTAATTCTTACGAAGGGCTTTTGGAAAACCGTTTGGACACAGTTAACATTGGAGTCAAAATATATGCCGATGGAAGAATATTTTCGTGAATATTATTTAGTTACCGAGACTGTTGAGCAATGTCAGCTGTGTCTTGGTGAAGGGAAGCCTGGCGCAGGGACCGTGCGGCCCAGGCCACGTGCACCGAGCGTTCCGCGAGCAGCAGCAAGGCAGTTCCCGCGTACGGGCGGAGCCACACAAGCCGCAGTGTCAGCGGCAGAGCGAGGCGCGGCGGGAGCGGCGGGACCCGGCAGTGCCCGCCTGGCCCCGTGCAGCGCGTGGTGGAGCGAGTCCCGTGAATGCCCAACCGAGAGGGGCGGCACGCGGGCGGCGGCTGGCGGTAGAACAGAGCCGCGCCCAGCCGAGATGCGCGCTGGAGCAGGGCACGGGGGGGTCGTCGCTCGGGGGCCCGGCCGAGACGTGGGTACAGCGCCAGGCAGCAGCAGCGAAACTGCGACCAGAGGAGGCGACGCACGGAGAACTGAGCGGCGCGGCCCGGCCTGGCCCGCGCAGCCCCGAACGCAACCCCGGGAAGAGCGCGCAGGCACAAGCAGCCCCGACAATTCCAACACGGGAGCGACCGAAAGAGAGAGCAAAGACGCAGCGAGACAGACAACAGCAGCCACTCGGAAAAAATCATAGTAGCTAAGATCTTAGGGATACTAAAATGGTATAATGTTAAGCAAAATTATGGTTTTATAACAAGGTGTGACAACCAGCAAGACATATTCGTGCATAGAACTGCTATTAAAAAGAATAACCCTGAAAAATGCATCCCAAGCTTGGGAGATGGAGAGGTGGTGGAATTCAAAATTGTACTAGGTAGAAAAGGGTTACAAACATCGCAGGTCACTGGGCCTGATGGTGTTCCTGTAAAAGGCAGTATATATGCAAAAAATCGTAGTCATGTTAGACAATATCTCCATTGTAAGCCCCCCCTACAGGGTCCTTCTCCTAATCCCACCTTTCCCTTTTACCCTATGTCCTATTACCCCCAATGTATTCCCAATCCGTTTTTTCATCCATGGTTTCCCTCACAAAACCATGCTTTTGCCAATTGTTTCCCCAAAAATCCCTTTCCAATGCCGAGTGGGGGATGAAAAGGGGGAGGGAAGAAAAAAAGACCCAGCAAAAAAGAATTAAACCCTCTCCTGCCTCAGTTTCCCCACAAAGCATGCTCAGAGAGTTCTGTCTCCCTTCTATCAGCCCTAAGATGTTCCACAGAATCTGTTTGGACATTTAAAGACTCAGGAGGGTGGCTTGTTTTGTCTTGAAACTGTTCTTGTTATGTTTATCCAGTTGTTTTCATTCTCCTTTTATTAAAATAAAACGGGTGAGATGTTGGGGTCTCCTCTCCCTGCTGTGTAGCCCTGGGAGAGGGGCCCTGAGGGGACAGACACAGGGTTTCCCTGCCCCTGGTCAGCCTCGTTCCCCATTGGTTGATTTATGTTTCCCTGCGCGGGCAGAAGGACCTTTGGTCCGGTGACTGTAACAGTTCCTCGGCAGAGCTCCGGCCATGCGGCTGGAGAAATAAACATCTCTCTGAAACAGCTATCAAGAATCTGTCTGTCCATATATATTTCCTTTCCACGGGACTCCTGGTTTGGTATATGTATGTTGCAGGATCCCCACTGCAACAGGTTAGGTTTAGGGTTATGCCTGGGGTTAGGGTTGAGGAAACCACAATGCCAGGAGCTCCCGAGACACTTGACCATGCGAAAGGCAGGCCAAGGTGAGCACGGTAAAGGCCAAACCTTTCTCCAACTTCTTCTTTCTGCTTGGAAGGCACCAAAGCCCAAATCCCGATGTCCGGGTCCGCCTAGGGTCAGGGTTATGCCTAGGGTTAGGCTTACGCCTAGGTTTAGGGTTGTGAAATCCAGAAAGCCTGGGACCCTGGCCATGTGAAAGGCATTCCAAGGTGAGCACGGCACAGCAAAAACCTTGCTCCCTCTTCTTCTTTCTGCTTGGAACTCCCCATAGCCCAGTGCCTGATTTCTGACTCATACTAGGGTTAGGGTTAGGGTTACGCCTAGGGTTAGGGTTTAGAAAACTATAGTGTCTGGAGCTCCAGGGATACTGAGTATGTTAAAATCATGCGAAGGTGAACCCAATGCCTGATTTCTGTCTCAAACTAGGGTTAGGCTTACGCCTAGGGTTAGATTTGATAAAACCACAAAGTCAGGAGCTCTGGGGATATTGACCATGCCACTAGCATGCCAAGGTGTCACACGTATGAATTCAGAAATGGTTCTCTAATGGTCTCTTTTCGAGTTTCGTTTCATGAAGACCTTTATTTTCATATGGCTATTTTTGTTTTAAATGAGATTACAGGATGCTCTGTGCCCATCCACATGCTTATCATGCACTGTTGAGAAGAGACAATAAGATAAAGACTCATCTTTTAAAAACAAGGCTTTTCTGTAAAGAGTTCTCAGCCAGCTCTGACTTTTTGAGCAAAGTATTACATTTGGGTCTTTGTTTTTTTCTCTAACTTAGCATGCATTAGAAAATTTGAGTCAATGTAAGGGGTGCACAATAAACCTTTGAAGAGAATCAACCTTACCATACTTTGGTAAGATATTGATGATCTGATTCTGAAGCAAGACCTGCATGTCTTAATATATGTAGGAAGTTATAATGGCCCAAGCCTGCATAATTGGCTGATGACTATAAAAAGGTATATTTAAGGCAATTCCTTCTTTTGCAACTGCATTGACTATCGAAGATAAAGTTTGCAATTGTGTGGGTGAAGAAATCAGAATGAATATTTACTGTGTCTTCTGGTAAATGGTGTGCTCAAATCCAATTCCTTCATTGTCAGCTCTAGTTGTCAGGCTGAACATTCAAGAAGCAATGTCCTCTAATACAGCATTGCAGGTATGCTCGTCAGCATCCATCAAAGTACAATTTGAGATACAGCTGACAGGGAGTCAAAGAGTGCCTTTCTGCTACATCTGGAGCCTCCTTTACTTGGCACAGCTTCCTGGGAATCAGAGTCTGATATCCAAACTGATGTCTGATACAGATGGGAAAATGCTTCATGTTTGTTACTCCAGCAGAGAAAAGTTAACATCTGCCATGAATAAAACCAGAGCATTTGTTGTTTTGTTGGTGCTGCTGGTTTTGCCTCCTGTTGGCATTATCTGAGATAGCAAATTATAATGTCAACTGTTTTAATATTATATCTATCATCTACTGACTGCTGAATAGAAGCAGCTTGTTGCTGAAAAGAAAGTTGCAGATCCTTCATGGTCATATGGACAGTGGGAAGGGTGTCACCTTTCATAATCTTCCTGTGCTATTCATTTATCATGGCAAGAGATGAGTGTGACAATGCAATGATATGAGCTACCTCTTACATCTGAAGGTAGCATGTGGTGAACTAATTTGCTCTCAGGGAAAATTGTTCATGGCATATATTCCCTGTGGCATTTTCATGGTCACTGTATTCCAGTGCACAGTTGCCATGATTTAATTGTTGTAGTCCTTTCAAGGACTGCAATTGCAGTCAGCTGCATAAAATGCACTTAACAAGCACTCTTGATTGTACTGTATTGCCAGGTGTTAGGAATAGCTAATACATATATCCTTTGAGGCTGTAAAAAATCAGAAACTTTGCTTCTTGTTTAAGGAAACATATTAAGGTATTTACTGGGTAAGGAACATTACTGTACCTCATGATATTTTAATGCAAAAAAATGTTACCAAAACTAAAATGTAAAGACTAAACTATACGCCTTGTAGCTATCAAGTAAGTCAGGTTTGATAGTAGGCTGGAGTTGTGTTACTGTTTATGGAAGAAAAATCAGATTCAATAAAGTTTTCAAGAGGTAAGAAATACAAGCTTGCTTTGGAATAAGTCAGCTAGCCTTAATTTGGAAAAGTTCTGATTACATTACCAGTGAAGGATAAAACCCAAGCCCAGAACACTTTCTGCATCTCCAACCCTACTGAAACTGCAAAAAGAATTAACATCAATTATGTGTGATTACTTGTTCAAAACCTGGTATGCTTTTGGCAAGTCAAATATATTATAGTCTGTAACAAGCTCTACTGTAAAAAAAATGACAACTAGAGAAGCAAAAGAAGAATTCATTATTCAGCAAAACCCAAATTAAATTCAAGGTTGTAATCAGTTTCATCAAGTTTCTTCTAATCTAAACATAGAAAGATGCTTGTTAATGCTTTTTTTTTTTTTTTTGTCTGATTGCATTTTTCTTATTTTGAAGCTGGTATATAGATCAAACAGCTGAACTAGAGAGACTTCTTTGGGTACAGAAAAAATATTTTAAAACTGTCTCTATATTAAATTATTTTAATGTTGTTAAGCTGTACATTTCAAAAATATATATGTTTTCCTAATATGGCTTAGCTCTTTATGTAAATCAAACTTGTAGACATGTAAAAAACAGATTTGAAAAGTCACCTTTTCCATGAAAATGTAGAAGTCTTTTGGTTTCTTTCTATCAAAGTTTATCTTTGTGCTGTGCTTATATTTTTTTTCCTTTAGGTTGGAGTCTGTTAACAAATGCAGTGGGTTTCTTTTTTTCTTCCTTTTTTGTCTAATCCTTCAAGAATTAATTTTAGCAAGACCTGGCACAAGTATAACATCCTAGAAATATTTCTATTTTTACATTTTATTTGTATGGGACATGTATGATGATTTTTCTCTAGGCATCCGGTTTTCTGTATGTCTGTACATAGTAATGAGGGAAGCAATAGAGAATTAACTCACTACATGGTATGCATGTAAGCTATTAGATTCCTTTGTATTTTCCCAGTCTGATGATTCTTTTACCATAGAAGCAATTTTACTTTATCACTGCGAATTGTAGATGCCTTCTCTACTTCCTTGAACAAATTTTATTTGGTGTATGTTTTGCAGTTATAGTAAAAACGTGTTGCAATACAAGGTATTCTACATTCAGCTAATATGTTTAGAAAAAAGACACCATCACTTTTTTGGCTCGCGTATTCAGGGTCAATTTCTATGAATGACACATAGAAAAAAAAAAATCAAAAATCTTTTCATATCAGCCTGGCTGCCAAACACTGCACTTACATCTGGAGAAGTTACAAAGGCTCCCTCTCCTGTGTTCTGCAATTATTTAGCTTACTTCTTGGTACTGTTCTTCTACCATGCTGGCTTGTTTAGCTGAGTGCATAAAGTGCTGTTATAACATGGAAGAGTCCCTTCACATGATTCTATCAGAGGCATATTCAAGTATCAAAACCTACAACAGTTTGAAAAATGCAAGGTGTCAGGGCAAAAGTACTATAAAGATGAAAAAAAGAGCACTTTTTACCATGTTTTTTGTTTTTTCAAGTAAAGCTACCTCATCTAAAATACTGATAAATGAATAGCCTGCCTATTTTACCCATATTATTCCCTTTAATCAATTGTTCTCAGAAGAATGCTGCTACATAATTGCATTTTTTTCTATTTACTAGATTAAAGATAGTCTTTTCTGTCTGAAAACTATATTAGATACATACGTTCTGTGGGAAACTGAGTGTTTATGAAATAATGTTCACTTAAGCATCTGGTTTTGTGTAATTGGTGTCATTAAGCATTCTAAATTAGTTTACTACCCCAGTGAAACTCTACTAAAAAATATGCGTTATGAGTCATCCCCTTGCTTAAGTTTTCAATGTGAAAAACCCCCAAACTTTTAAAAGATAGGGGAGCCTTTACTGGGGGAAGAAAAGAGTCTGATTTGAGATTTTTTTTATAGTTTGGAAGTTAATTGTATTACATTATCAAGTTATTTTAGCTTTGAGTCTGTTCTGGAAGCCTAACAAGAAATAAAGAAGGCAGGAGGACAGTTAAAGATTTAACAGCAAACTATTGTCAAAAACTGTCCACTCATGTTGAAAATAACTACTTTGTTTTGAAGTTTGTGATCAATGCTATCCTATATATCTTGTAGTTGGTCCCACAACAAGTCTCTCTTCCACTGACATTATCTCTTAATTATAACAGAAAAAAGAAGATGGACTAACAGGCACATTTTAAGTGATTGAGTTCTTTTTCTTGGAAGTTTTATTCTAGATAAACGAAAGCTATTAGTTTCTTTCAGGAATAATTACACGTCACAGACAGAAGAATTTGTAGCAGTCTGTCACTAATCCTTTGTCTCTGAATCAATAAAAATGTCACTAGAATCTGTGTAATGAACTGCCATAGGAAGGGACACAGTCACAGGAAGAGAGAATTGAATTTGAGATTTCTGGCACTACATCTTGAGCTAACTGTATTTGTGTGGACAAATGATTACGCTTGTGACTTCCATGCTTTACCATGTCATGACAAAAAATACTACAGATCTATTTCTGTGCCCATGGTAGTAATTTCAATAGTACTTAGGTCCCCGTTTTACTGTCCTGACATGTCCAAAATAACTGGGAGGTATGCCAATCACTACTGCCATCCCAGCAAAGCCTAGGCAATGCTTGTGCAATGTTCCCTAACGCAGATACATTTTTCAGTTTGAAGATTGCTTCATTTTTATATCGAGGCTTTTGATACCGATGCTTAATGATCAGATTTATGTATTTTTTTCCCCTTGAATACATCTAGAAGAATCTCAGAATCTTAGGAGTTCTTACCAGGCTGCTATTTTGCTGTCCATGGGACAGTCTCCAGAGGATTCCTGTGCACATAGCCCAGCACCTGGAATTTAGCTGAATGCTAATTTAGTGATGATAAATTATGAGCTTCTGTTAGCCATTTGCCACCTTCTCTTGAAGGCCTATAGAAAGGATTTTGAGATGAAGCAAAAGCCTACACTGATGAACTAATAGTGTCATTTTTGCACTGGTGTGTTGTCTTGGTTTGAAAGACAGATGTCTGCTAAGGAAGGCAGTAGCCTCCCTTGGAATGGCAGATGCAACCCCCTTCCCTCCGAGTTATTATAATTTTGAAAATCAAGGGGCTTTTAGGCAAAGATGTGGGAAATAGGAATAACAGTTCTTTACTATTTTATATATATATATATAACCAGTCAAACAAAACAACAATAACTCTGGCAGTAACAGCAAACAATCACAAACCCAGTCCCAGCCTTCTCGGCTGTCAGGCCCTTTCCCCTCGGGTGCAGTTCCGCTCGCAGCCGGCAGGGGCGCTGGCGGCTCCCGGTGAGCAGGGCAGGTGCGATGGTTCCCCCGCGGCTGCAGGGGGCGCTCCGGAGCGAGCTCGGGGAGCACGTGGCACTGGTGCCCTGGGATCCCGGGGAAGGATGGAACAAAGGCTTCACAAACCCCTGGCTGGACCCTTGGGAGCAGCAGGCTGGAGCGGCAGGCTGGAGCGGCAGGGACGAGCACAAATCCCGGGTGGCAGATGGGCTGTATCCAAGCGGGGAAACCCCCGGCGATCTGAGCAGGCAGGGTGAGCACAGCTACAAGGTAGCGAAAGGCTCCACGCAGCAGCGGGGCAGGGCGGCCACAGCCTGGCTCCCAGCCAGGCAGGGAAGGCGGGCTTGGGATCTCGGAGCTCCTCCAGTAGTGAGAAAAAGCAGCCAAGGAAGCAGACTCCTTCCCTCTCTCGAACGAACCCAGAGAGTGACTGACTCCACACCCAAGTGAAACAAAAGAATAGCCAGGCGCACCCCATCCTCAATGGGTAGCTCTTTGTTTTTCCTTAAGTACAGAGCGATTTGTTGTCTTAGTAACAGTATGGAGGAAAATTCCTTTAACAGAAAAAAAACTAGAACTGTTAAAACCCCAACATGTGCTTTATCCATGGATCTGTCATTTCTCACTGAATAAAAAAGGTTGCAGTCCTCTAGAGAGTGGCAAACTGAACTGACAATTAACAACCAACTCTTGGCATATTTCCTGTAGGAGTCTCCAAAGCTGTGACTGATTTGGTGCACCTTGTCTGGGTAAAGAATAATCCTAATATAATACCTGGATTTCAGGTACTACTTCACCCGGTTGAACCAGGGCAGTGGATGGCCCCATTTGCGAAATAATTGTCTATTGAGGAGTATTCCAGAATATGCAGACAAAAGATGACTTCTTCACTGAGCTCCACCTGGCTGTTTCCCTGCCTGCAAGCTTAATCTCTGCCATTCTCTTCTTTGCTTTCCCTTGCACGAACATTCCCACAGGATGTGTTCATACACCAGTGGGTGACTGGCTGTGGTCTTGAGGACAGGGTAAATAAGAAGCATCTACAGAGAACATTTCACCACTGGGTTGCAGCAAGACACCTTATACAACCAGTACAGTTGCTCTCCCTGGGTGCTGTGCCAGGGACACTGCAAACCACTGATCGAAATTCTCCCCAGATATAATAGGTAATATTAATAGTTTACAATGCTAAGGAAGGCAGATACAAAAAAAAACCACAAACCAAACCAAAACTGTCCATGATAGGGAAAGACATCTGTTCTTCTTTGGTAGTAGCAGTTTCTCCCAGAACACCTAAGTATTCAAGTAAGTACAAAACTAGGTTTTCTTTGGTGGCTTCTGAGCTTCATTGGAGTGGTACTAAACTGAAAGAAAGCTGGATTTTTTGAAAGAGGAGAACCTAATATGAATAATGTCCTTCAGATAATCCAGTAGGCAAAGACTGAAACAAAGGTAATTATTTCATCAGGTAGTCTACTGTTACAGCGGGGATTACTGTAACAAGCATATATCAAACCAGGAGTCCCGTAGAAATGAAGTAAATATGGACAGATTCGCGGTAGATGTTTCAGAGATCTTTATTTTTCCAGCCGCATGGCTGGGGCTCTGCTCAGGAACTCTGCAGTCCATGGGACCCCAGGGTCCTTGGCCACACCGGGGAACACAAACCAACCAATGGGGAACGAGGCTGACCAGGGGCAGGGAAACCCCGTGCCTGTCCCCTCAGGGCTCCTCTCCCAGGGCTCCATGGCGGGGGGGAGACCCCAACATCTCACCCGTTTTATTTTAATAAAAGGAGAATGAAAACAACTGGATAAACATAACAAGAACAGTTTCAAGACAAAACAAGCCACCCTCCTGAGTCTTTAAATGTCCAAACAGATTCTGTGGAACATCTTAGGGCTGATAGAAGGGAGACAGAACTCTCCGGGCATGCTTTGTGGGGAAACTGAGGCAGGAGAGGGTTTAATTTCTTCCCTCCCCCTTTTCATCCCCCCCTCAGCATCAGAGAGGAATTGTAGGGAAATGGAATTGTATAGGGAAGCCATGGAGTGAAAAACGGATTAGGAATAAACTAGGGATGGGGTAAACTTATGAAGGGGTACATATTGGGTATAGAGTAAAAGGGGAAAGTAGGTTGTGAGTAGGGAAGTTGCAGGGATGGATATTGCTTATAATTTTGTGCATAATGGCTGCCTTTGACTGGAATACCTCCAGGCCCAGTAACATTTGCTGCTTGTAAACCCTTCTTTCCTTGCACTATATCAAATTGTACAACTTCCCCATCTCCTACACTTTGCAGGTAATTTTTAGGGTTATTCCTTTTAATGGCAGTTCTATGGATGAATAGATCTTCCCCTGTACCATCTCGTGTTATAAATCCATAGTTGTTTTTTACATTATACCATTTCACAGTTCCTGTGACTTTCGTGTCTACAACTCGTCCTATCATGTGCTTGCATGTTCGTCGTGGCTGCTGGTCCTGCGTGGCCGCCGCCTCGCTGACTCCGACGTCTTGGCCGGGCCCCCGCGTTGCAGCTGCTCCGCGCTCTCTGAGTGGCGCTGCTCCAGCGCGTGTCTGGGCTCTGCGTGGCCCCACGCTGCCATTGCCGCTGGCTCCGTGCCCTGTGAGCGGTTCCTCCCCGCAAACTCCACGCTGCTTTGAGAGCAGCCCCATTCCGGCTCGGCGCTGTGCTGCGCGGCTTCTCGTGTCGCTGTGGAAACCGCCGCTTCTCCCTCCACAGGGCTCTCCGAGCCGGTCGCTCAGAGCGGCGTGCCACGCCAATGCCCGGTTCCTGGCTGCTCGTGGCCCATGACACCCGCAGCGCCTGCAGCATCACTCCCTCACTCGCGGCTGCGTGGCTGGGGACCCCGAGACAGGGATGGGGTCCTCAATAAGGCGCGCGCTCCTGAGGGGGCCGGGCGCATCCAGTGAAGGCACCTCTGCCGGCACGGCTGCAGTCATGTGCTCCCGGGATGGCGGCCACACAGGCTCGGCCGTGGGATAAGTAGGATCTTCTGCTTTAGGGGAAATGGAACCATACAAATGCTCCTCAAGAGCTTCCCTGATTATAAGGTATGCACGGAAAGTTTCTCTTTGAACCCATACTTTATCCCAGATCTTGTCCCAGAAACACCCCTCACAAGATACAGGAGGTTCGATATCAAAAAGTAAGTCTCGAGAAATATAGGAGAACCTTTTGAAAAGCCAGATGAAAAAGTGTTCTAGATCTCCCGGTTGCATCACTTTTTTGTTTTGTTGTTCAAAGATTCCTTTTACTTCTAGATACATTTTTTTCTGTGGCTCAGAGAGCCCCATTTCCCACGATTCTTCCATAGTCCAGAGAGAATATCCAAACCAAGATGAGAAGAGAGAGGTCTAGAGTGGTTTTTACTCACGAATCTTCCTCAGGGATCGGTGTCTTGCCCGCATTCCTCCACCAGTTTGTTATAGAGGGGATTACTGTAACAAGCATATATCAAACCAGGAGTCCTGTAGAAATGAAGTATATATGGACAGATTTGTGGTAGATGTTTCAGAGGTCTTTATTTTTCCAGCCGCATGGCCGGGGCTCTGCTCAGGAACTCTGCAGTCACGGGACCCCAGGGTCCTTGGCCACACCGGGGAACACAAACCAACCAATGGGGAACGAGGCTGACCAGGGGCAGGGAAACCCCGTGCCTGTCCCCTCAGGGCCCCTCTCCCAGGGCTCCATGGCAGGGGGGGAGACCCCAACAGTCTACAGTAGGATGAACTGCTGAAATGAAAATGTACAGTGTTGTATATCAAACCCCCACAATTCTGTGTGGAAAACACTGAGCTGGATTTAAATTCATTCTTGAGAACTTAATGTGTCTCTGTGAGGAAACTTGAATGACTCTGGAAGGAATGTTACTAAAAATCAGTGCAAGTCATTGCTGATTGCAGTGTATTTCACATCATGTAGTCATTATGTCTCTCACATATCCATCTGTTGTTTGTTTAATGTGGCCTGTTGTGTTGGTGCTAAGAGATTAGCAGGTTAACTAAAATGTTGAGTTCTAGCAGAGCCCAGAGAAAAAAGTGGAAGCAGTGTGTCTGAATGTTAGAAGCCTATTATCAAAAATGTACAAATGCTGAAGGAAGCATTGATTGCATGTAGCTTGCAAAGTGTTTTGATTAGACAAAGACTACACAAGCATCCATCATCCACAAAAAGGATGCTGGGCAGCTAGACCTTTCATCTGCCATTTGCATCTACCTGCCAAACTTCCCCACCTATTCAGGGAAAACATAGAGTGCAGAGGCATTCTGCTGACAAATAACAGTAAGAGCCTTACACGTCCTTCCGTGGTGTGGGCTAGAATGGAGATCCAGGGAACTACAGGCCTGTCAGTCTGACTTCTTCATGGAGCAGATGATCATGAGTGGCATCGTGGCGCATACAGAACAACCAGGAACATCGGGCCCAGCCAGCACGGGTTTCCAAAAGGTCCTGCTTGACCAGCCTTATCTCCTATGATGAAGTGACCTGATTAGTGGATGAGGGAAAGGCTGTGGATGTCTGCCTGAACCTTAGTAAAGCCTTTGTTACTGTCTCCCACTGCATTGTCCTGGAGAAACTGGCTCCTCATGGCTTGGACAGGTGCACTCTTCGCTGGGTAAAACCTGGCTGGATGGCTGAGCCCAGGGAGTGCTGGTGAACAGAGTAACATCCAGCTGGGAGCCAGTCACTGGAGGTGTTCTTCTGCACTGAGTATTTGGGTCAGGCCTGTTTCACATATTTATCAATCATCTGGATGAGAGGATTGAGTGCAGCTTCAGTCAGTTTGCAGATGACACTAAGTTGGGTGGGAGCGTTGATCTCCTGGAGAGTAGGAAGAGTCTGCAGAGGGATCTGGACAGGCTGGATTGATGGGCCAAGGCCAATTGTATGCGGTTCTACTACAAGTGCCATGTCCTGCCCTTGGATCGCAACAACCCCCTGCAGTGCTAGAGGCTGGGGACAGAGTGGCTGGAAAGCTGCCATGTGGAAAAAGACCTGGGGGTGCTGGCTGAGCGTGAGCCAGTGTGTGCCCAAGCATGAGCCAGTGTGGCCAAGAAGGCCAATGGCATCCTGTCCTACATCAGCCATGGTGAGGCCTGCAGGACCAGGGCAGTGATTTTTATTCTGTATTCAGCACTGGTGAGGCCACACTGTGAGTCCTGTGTTCAGTTCTGAGCTCATCACTAGAAGAAAGACATTGAGGTGCTGGAGTGTGTCCAGAGAAGGGCAATGGAACTGGTGAAGAGTCTGGAGCGTAAGTCCTATGAGGAGCTGCTAATGGAGCTGGGGTTATTTAGTCTGGAGAAAAGGAGGAGAAAAGTCAGGGGAGACTTTATTGCTCCCTACAACTACCTGAAACAACTTACAAGCAATAAGATAAGAAGAAACAATCTCAAGTTGTATGAGGGGAGGTGTAGTTTGGATAGTACGAAAAATTTTTCGCTGAAAGGGTTGTCAAGCACTGGAACAGGCTGCCCAGGGAACTGGTGCAGTCACCATCTCTGGAGGTATTTAAGACATGTAGATGTGGCCCTTAGGGATATGGTTGTACTCAGTGAACTTAAAGGTCTTTTCCAACCTAAACAATTCTATGATACTATGATTCCGTGGTTTTGTTTTGTCCTCCCATAATTGATTTTTTGTATCTAAGGACAAAGAGAAGCCCTAAAATGAAGAAACTCCAAAATATCATCTGTAGTTGGCAACTGTAGGGAGCTCTGAGAGAAATGGAGAATGGACCTGGGCTATTGATGGAAGCAAAGAATAATGTGATACGCCCTCAGGAAACATAATTCATGTCTACTCTGCCTTATTTTCAGTAGCTTTTGTGAGGTAATTTTTTTCCTGATTTCTAGCCCTCTGCAAAATTGCCTTTTTCACATCTATGTGGTTCATTCAAGAAGCAGTGACCACTGACAGCTGTGATTTATCAAAGCATGAAAGTACTTTGATGCTATAAGCAGAATGTGAGCTAATTGATGTAAAATTTAAGAAGAAAATAGTCACTTAGGGACTGCAGGGAATGCACTTTATGAGAAGGTAGAATCACAGTTCTGCTTTGATTTAGGTCCCTGTCTTCACCAAATTTACCTTTGATTTTTTTGAAGTGAGGTCCTACAAAATTCTAGTTTGCCTTTTCTTAACTGATGATGTGCTTTTCTTGCTGCAGAATTTCAAAGACAAGGATATAATGCCCCCTTCACTTTTAACCAAACCAGCAAACCAAATCTTGGTTATTTCCATTCCTTCCTTGCAAAACATCTGGAAAGAAGTAATTGACATTATTGACCAATGCCTTATTTTGAAGATGTCTTCCAAGGGAATAGAAAGAGATTTGGGAACTTTTAGGAGTACAAGTTGCACATGAAATTTGTCGATGCAAATAATGTTTCTTTAGTAACAAATGGAAGCAACTGGAACATTCAATTTGTTTGCTGTTTATGAATTTGACAGTTATCCCTCCTATATTTTTCTCTGTTGTGATTAATCCTCCTTTTGTAGTGGCTCACATTTTCTGGTTCCCTGAACTGTGCTTTCCATTGCATAGTGATTTATATGAGGCCTTGAAAAGGTTGGGGAGGGTGGAAATTATACATCACCTGTCCTGCTTGACCTTGACTAGGGTTTGCATTTTCCAGACCAGCTGCTATTTGATTATATTCATCATGTTCTACGCTCTAATCCAGAAGAGAGACCTCTCTTTTAATTGTGTTAATAATGTGAATCGTGCAAAATTACCATTTTTATGCTCAGGGTATTTGTGATAAACACACATCCCACATCCTTCGCATCTCACGTTCATTTGGGAAAGGGAGGGACGAGCACTCACGGACTGAAGCTTCTATATTCCTGGGTGCCCAAAGAGGTTCCTTACTCCCCGAGCAGGATGAGAAAATGCCTTAGCACACTTTCCATTTGCTGCCTGTCATCTAATAAATACCACTATACTTCTTCAGTTCTTAACCAGATACATGCTGTCTAACAAGTCTAAATTTTTACTGAAATAATAAATAAAACCTTTGCTTTAGACTCCTATATCTGTATTGATACATTTATTTTAACATTAAAAAAAGGAAGGGTGAAGGTCTGAAAAACAGTAATGATAGTGGTTCGCAGATTAAGATATTAAATGATCTGTGAAGAATCTCTTTAAGTGAGAGATGGAGAGGAGATGAATAACAAGATATTACTGAAATAGTCTAGTTAAACCTCCTCCTTGATGAAAGTTCACTGCTCGCTCAGTCGGCAGACTCACTGTTCTATGCCTAGGAATGCCTCGAGCTGCCAGGAGAGACGGCACGGGTGATCCAGCAGCTCAGCGGCTCCGATACGCGGCAAGTGATAGCTGTTTGGCTATCGTCACAAGCAGAAGCAAAGAGGTAGAAATATAGCCCTGACTCCGTGCTTGTATTCCTGTTTTCTTTATTCCTTCCATCCCAGGAAGGACGAGAGAACCAGTCCACAGAAGGGGAAAGCAGGAGCAGGCGGGGCGGGCAGCTGCGATCGGCTCCTTTATTTGAGGGAGAGGAACGGGGAGAGCAGGGTGTGGAGCCCGGGTTACCAGCCAATTTCGGGGGAGTCAGTGCTACTTTCAAATTCTACCCGCGCTGGGAACAAAGGTGATTCAGAGCACATGACAGGGACAAGTCCGGACATGCCTGGGCAGTCCCGGGGCCGGACTGCACCTCGGGCAGGCAGCAGCAATTCCCCATTTTTTTGGGAAGGCAGCAACACCTCCGGGCATCACACCCTGCTGTCACTGATGTCCCGTGGTTTAGTCAGTTCTGGAATGGTGTTGGAAGTGTGTTGGTTTCTTTTTGCTGTGCTGAAACCATGTTCAGCTCTGTACTCAAAAAAAAAAAAAAAAAAAAAAAATTAGACAACTGAAATCTGTTCTTCTGTAAGCATCTCTATTTCTCTGCTAATCAGCTAATCAGTGTAATGTTGGCTAGCAAAGTAAGGAGACATGAAAGCTTAGATCTGCAATGTTACTTGGTAGTGATAGGCATAAAATAGAAATGATTTAGAGAAAACATTATGTATGTACAGCTAGAGAAGGGAGGGGTGACTAAGGCTGAGCAGATACAGGGATTTTCCTGTTCTTCCTGCAGACTTTGTGAGAGGAGACCTGGATCCAAAGAGGGATTCTGGCCTGATCTGTGAAATGTGACAGGTTGGGTCATACAGTCTAATCTATGATCTCTCCCTGTATACAGTGCCTATGCTAGAAATCAGTCTCAACAACTATAGATTTTATGTGTGGATCCAAGACACTTCCACACTTCCAAGTCATTTTCATGACTCCAACGTCACACTAAATCATTACATCGAAAATTAGATTCCGGGTAATTTTAGTGTTTGTTAGCATGCTTTTTCTTTCTTTATTGATCTGCAGCTCCACATTACATCTGAACTTACTGTGTATGACTATTTTGCACATCAGATGCTGTGTTCTCTCTGTTACCCCAAAACTATTTTTGTCTGGCTTCAGGTTTGCATTTCTTTAACCAATCATGGCTGAGTAGTTCATAACTGTGGACCCTCCAGTACCAAGTCTGTGCCCCACCTCTTATTGCCCCATGCCCATACTTCCCTGTGCCACATCTGGTGCCTCCATTTCTGAAAGCCTGTGCAGTCACCTCAGGCTTGTAGTTCTTGCCTTACGCCAAATGGCATTCCCGGGCTGCATAAAAAAGTGCATGGCTGCCAGGTTGAGCAGGGTGATTCTCTACTCTGTTCTCAGGAGACCCCACCTGGAGTGCTGCATCCAGCCCAAGAAAGACTTGGACCCATTAGAACAGTTCCAGAGGAAGGTTCCAAAGATAATCAGAGGGCTGCAATATCTCTCATGTGAGGAAAGGCTGAGAGAGTTGGAGAAGATTCTGGGGAGACCTTATTGTGATCTTCCACTATATGAAGCATGCTTATTAGAAAGATGAGACATTTTTTTACAGGGGTACATTTTGAATGGATACAAGGAAGAATTTTTTCAATGTGAGGGTGGTGAGACGATGGAAGAGGGTGAGACACTGCAACAGGTTGCCCAGAGAAGTTGTCGATGCCCCATCCCTGGAGGTGTTTAAGGCCAGGCTGGGTGGGGCTTTGAGCAACTTGATCTATTGGAAGGCATCCCTGCCCATGGCGGGAAGGTTGGAACTTTAAGGTCCCTCCCAACCTAAGTGTTTCTATGATTCTGTTATATTAGACATAAATATCTAATTCAATATCGGATAAATCTTTTTTACTTCTATGCATTTAGAGCTATGGTTGTACTCGGCACAGATAAACAAAAGTCAGACATTACATACTGACAACTGGCCAGCTAAAATTCCAGTTGCAGCTAAACCGTGTAAACCAAAGTTCACACAAATCAGACTGGATAAACCTCAGTTCTGAGGCTTTGAAAACTCTATACAAAGCTTATATCCTGTTACTAGCAGTGGCAATACCACTGCCAGAGTTACAGCTTTGCACAGCAATTAGGAGCTGTTCGGCAGCTTGTCTTAGAAGTCTTAAGGGAAAACTTAAGTTTGTGGAAGGTGACTCGTGAAATGTCCTAGTGTTTCCACAAGGTCTGTAGCTCCTCTGTGGCTTTTTACTCTGGAGTGGTTTCTGAGTATTTTCACAGGCATCAGTAGTGCAAGCAGTAAGAGTTATGACATTGTAAGTGGTTGATGAAATAAAATCCAGGCTTAAACATAGCTGAGATACTCTCACAGAGTTTTACCACCTCACTTCCCAACCTGAATCATACCCTGTCAGCTATGATTCAGGTTTAAAACCAGCCATATATGTGAGGTCAACAGCTCTATTTAAATTCTCCTGAAGTAACAAAAAACTGCTTTTCATGACAGGAGTGTTTTCTTCACTTAATAATAGTAGCAGTCAATTGTTGGGGTCCCTCCCCTGCCATGGAGCCCTGGGAGATGGGCCCTGGGGGGGGAGACACGGGGTTTCCGTGCCCCTGCTCAGATTCATTCCCCATTGGTTGGTTTGGGTTCCCTGATAACGCCAAGGACCCTGGGGTCCCGTGACTGCGGGATTCCTGAGCGGAGCCCCGGCCATGCGGCTGGAGAAATAAAGATCTCTGAAACGTCTACCACGAATCTGTCCATATATACTTCATTTCCACGGGACTCCTGGTTTGAAATATGCTTGTTGCAGTAATCCCCGCTGCAACAGTCAATTTATATCTAAAAGGCTATTTGTGTTTCTAGGTCTATTCCTGTTTATATTCCTTTATTTCTTTCTTGACAGGAATATCCTGTAGCTCCTATATGAAAGTGAACAGCCCACACAGTATTTCCATTTCTTAAACACTTGGTTTAGATTTATAATAGGGTATTTCCCTCTCTCTCTTCCCTGAACACTTTTCATTGTCTAAGGAGATGGTGAAGAGAGGGCTGGTATGCTAGGCTTTCCAGCAACTTTTCAGTCCTATTTGGAGAGATGTCAAAGTGGTTCTTTTTGGTTTTTTATGCCACTGGAAGTCCTACACTCACTGAGAAGTTGATTTTCTGCATTTTTAGAACATTGGGATCATGATAGTAAAGGGTTTGTTTGTCAAAAATTACTGCAGTCGCAGAAATTTATGAATAATTCTGTGCCATCTTTATCAAAAGCACCCTAACCCAAACTGTACGTTTGTCAGCAATTTTTCCCTTTTATACATGAAAAAAATTGAAGTGGAATGTGAAGCAGTTGCTAAATAGTGTACCTGGTAGAGAATGGGGAAGCTGATGGTGTTTGGGATATCGAGTCTGGGTGTTTCAGAACAATGTGCTGCTGAGAGCTGGAGAGGTGGGAACCAGGGGAACAACAGCATGATTATAGAGCAACTTTGGCCAACTGAGATTTTTGTTTTACCGCTGTTGTTTTGTTCCAGTTGATTGAGACATTGTGCAAATTTACATCCAAAATTCAAAACATGAGACAAAGGTCAATCTAAACCCAAATTTTATCTGTATGACTTGGAGTTTAAATAACAGTAAACAGAAAATTCAACAATAAAACTACCAGATTTCCAGGACAACAAGTAATGATCTTTTAGTTTTTAAACAGCAAATCCAGCATTTAAGTCCCACTCTATTAGTAAAAAGTTGTCAAAATTAAGCACAACAGATGATGTGACTCTAAATACCTAAACCATGCACAGTGAAAAAAAATAACTTACAGTAGTGTTGATATACCCACACTTGCGCAATCTTTTCCTTGTGTCTCTCAATCTGGTAGGTATTTTGTGTGGTAGCCTGGTTTCCCTAGTAATATGAAATATGCATCAGGATACTGCTTCAGATTCTTAGTCTCTTTAAAATGTCTTTCCCTTTGTTTTACAGTCAATGTGCAGAACAAAGCAGGCAGTCATTCAGAGGGCATTATGGACATTCCAGTTGTTCCTGTGGCTTCAGGCTTTGTTTTGTATTTAAACTATCTGTACTTCTTGGCTATTAGGTGCTGCTTAATAAGTCAAAGAAGCAAGTTTTAGGTCACATTACATAGTCCCAAAAATTCTATTGCTTGAGAATGATAGTGCAGTGTCACAGTCTGAAGGTGAAATGTATTTCGCCTTACTAACCAATTGAAGGGAAAAGAGAGGCTAAGACTATGACCAAGGCTGTCCATGGTTTACACACTTCAACCTTACTGTAGTAACCTTTGACCAGAAAACTGATGGGACTCTTGCCAAAAGATCTATGTCATTGCAAGTGCACATGGGCATAGCTAACATTGTTTGTAAATGGCTGGACAAAATATTTTGTAGTTCACAAAGTACAAAGTAGTTTGCAAAGTTTGCAATACAAAAGTAAGCAATCCTCCATCAAAGCCTCTGTTAACCTGTTTTTTCTTTTTTTTTTACACTGCTGTCACTGTCAAATTTTTTCAAAAAGCAATAGGTTTAAATGGCTCAGCATAATCCTTTCATAATTCTCAGGCACTCCTTTTTGCTCAAGAAGGAGAGGAAAGGGGAAATTAGGAATTGAGACTGAAAAGTCTGTTCCATGGAGATGCAGTATGGTCGCTCTATTCCCAAAACTTTTGAAAGGAATTTTTGACTAGCAGCTATGACATAAATTCTCAAGTTAGTGAGCAAGATAGCTTCTAATTTACTCTTGTCCTTGGGCACTGATTTTGATCAGTGAGTGCTGGTTTGAGAGCAAAAGAAAGATACAAGATTTTATTTTGAATATGATCTGATTTCAGGTGTGAAATGAGAACCCACTTCCTGTTTATGCATAGATGAAATTCTTCACATGTTAATGTCATGCTCTGCAAAGATTTAGCCATGAAATACTGTAAGCAACCAGTTCTATAGCCCTGATGTGTCTTCATGCATCACTCTTAATTGTGGGTTTGTTCTGAGAGATAATTCTCTAGATAGGTACATGTCTGTCCATATAGACCTGTTACACATTCTGTGGGTTAGATATTCCTCTCCTAACATGACTAAGTGGTGCAATAGAACATCAACTTTCAATGGAACATCACCTTTTAACTCCATTTGGACCTATCAAGTTTATGCTAAGATAGTGCAAAACTCTTCCTTTTTTTTTTTTTTTTTTTGCTATGAGTTACAAGACCTCCTTCAGTTAAAATTTTTTTTGTGTGGTGGATATAATGTTGGCTGTGTGTCCCATTTTTCTGGCCTTTGCAGGAGAACTGAAGAATCGTACACTTCTTTCTTTCTTTCCAGCTATTTGAATTGAGATGAAGATACCTTCTCTATGTCTCTAACTTCTGTACAAGCTGCAGAACTTTGATCAGAGGTTCTTGGAGACAAAGAGATTTTGTGCTACTAAAATGAAGGTTCTGTTCGTTTCCTTAGGCAGAGTTTTGGGCATTAAAGATGAGTTCATATTTTGACTCTATTTGCTATTTTGTCCATGGTACAGGGTATATATTGCATAAATATCAGTAGGCATACGAAAAAGTCGTAATTCAATTCTGTGTACATAACAAAAGTGTAACCAAACACTTGTTTAGAAATGTCAGTGGAAATAGAATAAGCTAAGGCATTCTCCAGAAGTTTATAATTCTTTGTCTTTGAAGTCTTTAGGTGAACAACTGAGAGAGATTTGGGCACTTCTGCTTTGAAACAGTAACATCCTAACCCAATAGAGGCAAACTCACAAAGTAGAAGCTGATGGAATCCAGCTCTGTGGCAATTTGTGACCTGTAGATACCAGTAAGCTTTATAGTTACCCAAAGTCTTAATATTTTGTAGGTTCTAGGTTGTGGCAGTCACATGTGCCCTTTGCCAAAGTTTCTCTTCATGCAGGTAGGGAGAAATGCTCAAAATTCACTTGAATTTCAGTGATATTTCCATAGAGTTTTTGTCACCAGGGCAATGTGCTTTAGCTAGTTTCCTTTGGCATGACTGTCATGGAGGTGGGCACCTTAGACATTTGGTAATGTCACCACCGCCCTTCAGAGAATCCACAGTAAAAACTGTTCAATGTAAGGTAAAGAAGGAATTATGTAGAGATGCTGTGTTTTAGCCTCAAAGTGAGATCGACTGGCAGAACAGGAACAGGTTTATTGCAACACTTGGAAAGGCAGAGAGGTGCCAGCTCTTAGTCAAGTGCAGCAAATACAGGACAGGAAGGTAAGGAAGGGAATTGGCAAACAGACAGAAGAGTGAAAGGCACAAGCCAAACAAAACAGCGAAGTGGGCTGGGCAAGTGTGTTCAGGCAGTATCCTTATGTCCTTATGTTCCAAAGTGGGATGATATCCAGTTGACAGAAGCTTTTTCTGGATGTTTTTGAAGAAATCTGCATCCATATGTAATGCCTGAGTCTTTTTACACTATACTGTCTGTATTATATGTTTTGGAGTAGTTTTGATCCAGACATGGCCTTATGTATTTCGGAGCTGCTTGGGATGTAGTTCTCTGGCTGTTGTGGCTCCTTGACCATTTTATAGGCTTCGTGTACAGCCAGTTTAGCCCCATCACGGAGATCAAACATCATCCACTGTTCCAAGTCTTTTGTCATTGGGGATCTTTCACTGTGTAACTAAAATTCATCCTGAACCCTAGGAAGTACATTTATGTCAGTGAATGCATACTGCCCCTTAAACATAATGGCTGAGTGCAGTGCAAATATGACTCCTTAGGCCTTACCATTCCTGGTTTATGATTATCATATTCCACCTTTGGCAGGCTGGGCTGCATTTTTTTGCTTGTCTAAAACTCTGTATGCATTGTGTTGGACCTGAAGTACATTTCTTGGTTGAATTAATCTGTTCTCTGCCTTTTGTGCCTCCTTCCTTCCTAACATTGGTAAGTACCTAAAGTGTACATCCTACATTTAGCACCCCTGGAACAGGTTAGAGGTGATTTGATTTTTTATGTTGTGTGTCCTGTCAAGGTGGCACGTGAATATGGATAAATATTTTCTGTCTCCTGACTTGGTGGTCCAGGTCTAACCAGTGCCTATCTGTTAGTCCAGATTTGTGTTACTCAATGGGTCTTGAAAAAGGAGTGAGGAGGATAATGGGAAACATCTGATTCATTCTCTGAAAGTGCCAGTTGTTCTCTGCTGACTATAGAGGGAGACAAAGTTCTAATTTAGGTGTTCTGGTTAAGTACCATTACTATGTGGGAAGGATTCAAGTCCTGGAATCCACTAGAACAAACATGGTTGTATGTATGTGACCACAAAGGAAGTAAAGAAGTAGACTGTGTATGTTTGCTTGTATGTCAGGTGTCATCTGACATTCCATAAATTTCACATAGCCTTAGGGAGAAAAAATCAGGGAAGTTTCTGAAGTTACACACTAAAAAAATGTCTCTTATTGTGCTATTTTGCAGCCTATCTGTCCATTTTTGAATCTGCAGCATCCACAGATGTCGCAGGCTTTAAGCTCCTCAGTGTTACAAACTAAGGAGATGGTTCTTTTTCATTATCACAGAATATATGTAACAGGAGATTTATTAAAACAAACTTTAAAAATGAAACAAAATCATAGAAACTATCAATTCATCACTCAAATGATGATCCAGAGCAAAGCAACTTTTAACATCCCCATCAATGAGTATCACAATTGAATCAAAAGTAAATTCATGGCAGAATGAAAGTAGGTAAAGATAGCTGAGATCTCTTATTTCTACTTACATAACATTTACAGCTGCTGTTAAAATAAGATTTTTACTGTGCCAAGGAGAGAGTCTTTCAGCAAAGCAAAATTCATTTTGTGTATGACCTTTAAAAGTCATCAGTTTCAGATGACCTCTTCACATACAATGCAGTAGCCCTTTTCAGGTGGTAATGAACTGTCTACTATAATACTTGCAGGTAAAGTAGCAGTTAAAGTTATAAATGTGGAGAAAATAAGCTCCCAGGTGTACGTCATTGGCTTCATCTTTAAAACACCATCAGACCTGCACAACAAACTAACTTAATACAGCCCCAGACTGAATTTATCAAGGAACCAGAAGCAGAATGCCTTGCATTTTTCATTTAAGTAAAATGTGTGGCAAAACCTAACTTGTAAATATGTCAAAGTGTGATAAATTCTTTTTACACTTGGCACTGACTAGAGAATAGATTTTAAATTTTAAAAGTGCTGTACTACAGCTGGTTACTTCCTGTCAATATTAATATTAGAGAACAGTAAACTAATCCAGTATTTACATGACTGGTACCAGATAAACTATAGCATCATTTCAATTAATGACAACATCAGTTTTTAAAATCCTCTCGAAAATGCTGAAGAAGGTATTTTGATATGTATCACTTTGAATAAAACGTTGCTAATACTCTATGACTTGCTTTCAAGATAAAATCTGTTCACTAGTGTAGAGAAACCATTTCTGCAATAGCAGAATGTTAAAATGAAAAGAGAAGATCTGTGAAAGTACTATGAGGGGGAAGACTTGTTTTTTAAAAATAAGAGGGTTGGGATTAGGGGCTTAAATTATTTACTGTGTTCCTGAGGGTTTAGAAAGATACAAGTTTACATTTTTCCAGGCTATAGGTATTTGAGGATAAACTGAAGTTGAATTGTTTCAGTTCATTATAATTGTTTTGGGGAGCACTGAGAATAGTCTACAGAAGAGTGCAGAAAATGTTATAAACTGCTGTTAGTCTAATTCCTGTAAAACTAAGAAATCTCTAGGTAGCTCTAGTTAAAGTTTGCTTAAAAATAGTTTTTTAAAAACCTTACTACATTATTTCTACAATGATTGCATTCACTTCATACTATTTTTTTAAAAGATATTAATTTTTATCTCATTTATTTTTTGCTTAAAGAAGTAGTTTAAAATATTACTTGCACATTAAACTGATAATGTGGTTAACATACATTGACGTTTTCTGTTTAGTTCATTTGAGACTTCTCATACCTGTAAATTCAAAATGATAAATCAGTTAATGAAATTGTTCAGTATCTTTGTGTGTGGTCCAATTTTTATCCTTCAAGTCTAAAAGGGTTTTGCTGATTATTTCACAAAGAGCAGTGAAGAAACTTGCCAAAAGTGGAAGTTTTGATAAGAAATCAACTGTTCATATTAAATAATTGAAGAGGAAAAATGGATGGGTGATAGCTGAAAATTGTTTAATAAATCAAATATGCTTGTCCTGGGAAACTAACTTGTTTGATATTTTCAGTCTCCAGTGTCTATGTTTAATGAAGTTGGGGTGCCTAGAAGAGCTTAATTTCCTGTCTAATCAGAATTCCTTAAATAGTCAATGGTTAGCCTGTACCTGAAGCAGGAGACCCTGTGAAAAGAAAAGCCCAACATTACATAGAAACAGAAAGTACTGATAAATTTATTTGGACAGTTATTCTTAACTATAATATTTCCTGAATATTTGTCTTTCCATCAGGAAGCATACTATCTTATTTTTTTGTTTCTTTCTTTCACTCTTGCTTTCCCAAAATATCATATCATAGGATTTTTGAAAAGCAAAAAAAAGTGTGTGTAGGAGGTGGTGGAGGTTGGAAGTGGCCTCAGGAGGTCACCTGATCCAATTCCCCTGCTCACGCAGGGTCACCCAGGCCTGGTTGCCTAGGACTGTGTCCAGACAGCTTTTGAATGACTCCATAAAATCCCTGGACAACCTGTGCCAGTCCTCGGTCATCCTCCCAGTAGCAAAGTCTTGAAGTTTGAGAGCACCTCCTATATTTCATTTTATGTCCTTTGCCTTTTGAACCTCTCATTGTTTCTGTAACAGCAATTTTAACCTCTTAATGAAACTTTATACTCATCAAAAACCCCTTGAAGCCCCTAACAAGTGTTTACAGAAGAGACTCAAATATTAATTTGTGGAACTTGGATAGAAGGTGGTGTTTACAGGACTACTTTATGCCTTGTTAGGCAAGGCTTTCTGAGCATCTTGACTGTGAACTCCATATTCAGCCTCTTGATTCTCCATTCCTGAAACCAGGATTGTATTGTTTGCTCTATTCTTAGATTGAATCAGGCAAGTCTGAGCCTGTGGAGAAGCTTTGTGTGAATTCAGCTGTTAAGAGTTCAGTAAAAAAAGTGTGGAATTAAAGTCCCTGTCATTAATGTTATCACTGGTATGGTGTCAAGGATAGAGAAAAGATGTCTTAATTTATCTCCTGCCCAGAGATTGAGTGTCACACAATGGTTTCCTATAACATTGGGCAGCTGTGTGGACATTAAAAATAAATTTATGTAATTGGAAAGTTTTGAGATTTTAGGAGTTCTCTAAGAAGTTTTAGTGTTAAACATATGTCTCCTGTTTCAGAATTAGACTCTGGTTATGTTTCAAATTTTTATTCAGGGCCCATACTATTTTAAGAACTACTGAAAATCCATCTTGGAAAAAAAAGAAACTCTTCAGGAATGACAGTAGTCCATATTCTCTTCTAAAGTTAATGTTAAAACCTTTTTTCTTCCATTTAATAAAAATCAAATGAATAATGAAAAAAGTAGCTTGAACATTTATTTTGATTTAAAGCAATTTGGAGCAGAATTGTGTTTATGTCCAACAAATATGCATAAAGATTATAAAAAAAGAATACAGTGTATCTGCATTATATGGTTTTGCTTGAAGAGATTGCTGTAATGTCAGTTTTTGTAGAAAACACAGCCAGCAGAAGCCTTCTAGATTGTAAATCTCCTGCTACAGTTAGTAACTGCAGATTATAATCTTCTTCATAAATATCACCTTTTTGAGACTAAATTTTATTTGAACTCAGACTTGACTGTCTTGTCTTGTTTTTTCTTGTCACTCTCCTACAGTGCTGTTTTTTTCTATTATTTCTATCCTAAAATTATACACTGCTAATTCGTACCCATACATTCTGAAGTCTTGTTCTTTATTTTAAACAGCTACTCTCCATTCATTATATATATTCCTAGATGTATTTTTAGAGACCAATCAGGTCTTCTGGAATTAGTACTTTTAAAATAGATACCACACTAATTGCCTTCTTATTTCATGCAAATCTTACAGGCTGGAGGCCCCTCTCAAGCCTGGACTACTAAGTGAGATTTTCTCTTTTTGCAGGTTGTTCTGTTTCCCTGGTCCTATACCCTGTAAGAGCTCAAGAGCATAGAGGCAGAGAAGATGAAGGTGGGAGTATTCAGAGCTTCCCTGATGGTAAGGGTTTCACAGTTACCTACCTATCACACCTATAATCCTATCGGTTTATGTTCAGTCTTTCAGGAAAGTGCATGCTTTTCTTTGCCTTTATTTTTCATTAGTATTTGAGGAAATATTTCGTTTATGCAAGCCTTGAGCTAATCTCACTCTCAACACCTGCATTAAAATGGGTTAGTTTCATAAAAGGGAACCAAGAATATCAACTTTGTCTGCTACAATTAGCTTCCAAAAGACATTAGAATACAGAATCAGACAAAGAACATCAAACTGAATCCTTAGGTATTTACTGTAATTCCAGTGTTGATTAAATTTCATTGACTTCTAAGGCATCCTTTCTTAGTTCTTTTCAAAGGCCATGATGTACTTTTCCCTGCTCCAAAAAAGGAGGGGACAGTTTTATTTGTTCCATTAGGTGTAAGTATTAGATGTTCTGCTGTTGATACTTTGATGCCAGGAGTTATAAATAGATAACTGCAATCCAGGGACACAGTCTTTTGCTAGCAAGAGCTGATCTACATGTCAGACTTAGGGAGAACAGATGGGCAGAACAAGCTCCGAGCCAAACTCCCTCTACTACCTTGCTAACCATTTTACAAATGGGATTACAGGTCCCTCATTGTGTCTGAGAAGAGTTTAGAAGAGGCTTAGATGGGGAATGTTCCCTATTCCCCATGTCTTCCCTGTGAAGCAAATAGATCATAAGTGTAACTGCATTCTCTGGATTCCTCATCTGCATAAAAAGAAAATGTCATCTGTTGTCATTTGTGAATGAAGTTGAATATAGTTTGAGGGCAGTGAAACTGATAAGCAAGAAAAATCAAGAGGGTATTGGAAATCACCTTCTCCTGGAGTTCTTGGTTCAAGAGGAAGTGTGAATAATATCAGCCCTCAAAAAGGAAGGAAGAGAACCAAAGAAACACTTATTTGCAAAGGTTCTTGCCCAGCAGCATATAGGACCTTAGTTAATAATGGCTGATCTCAAAAGAGAGTGGCTTAAGTTAACAAGACTGCTGTGATTGTATGGTAGACAGAGTTACATTGCATTAAATAACTGTAACTGAATTGGGCACAGTTACTTCTTATCTTTGTGAAAGCACAATTACTAGCACCCAAGAGGATTTGTGTCCATATCTGTGGGAAATTGGTTACGTGAGAAAGGGCACATAGACCCTTTGCAGTTTACTGAGCAAGATCTTGCAGAACACCGCACGCATCTTGTGTAACAATTGAAGTTGCAGAATATTACATGTATCTTGCTCAACAACTGAACTAGCATTGAGTTCTTATTGCTGAGCTATGGGTTTTATTGCAGAGTTAGCAAGGATAGTCTGTGGCAGCAAAACAATAGATGCCTGTGGTCAGGAAGGCCAGAGAAAAAGGAGAACTGCTGACCACAGAAGGGGAACTAAGGGAGGGGTTAGAGATCAGCTAAGTCGACGTGAACCACTTAGAATGCGCCTTTACGAATATGCATGAGCCTATTATTGATAGTATATAAGAAGCTTTGGTACGATCAATAAATGAATTCCTGCTGATCACTCATATTGAGCGTCCGGGTTTTCCCTCCATCGCGACACATATCCTTGGTCAAATCTCTGTTTATTGTCTTTTCTTTTTGTGTTTCTTCTAAACCAAAGGTCAGCTGTGCATCTCCATATTTATGTTCCAAAGGATCAGAAGTATGAAGAAAACTCTGAACTATCGAGTGACTTGAAAGACAGGTCTATGACAGTTCAACAAAGTCAGTAAGGACTGTGAAAATAAACAGCCTGCATTAATGCTTACCATTACTGAACTGCTGGCTCTTGGGCACCAAAGGATTAATCAGTTTTTATTCTCACAGAAGAAGCATCGATTAAGGTTGGGTTTGGATTTTTATTTTTTTTTCATAAGAGGCATTTTTAGTTTACTGCCAGCACTAGCAAAAATGCACAAATAGACAAATTGCACTGGGATGGTATCTGTAGCCTGTGAGGGGAGAGGCTGCTTGCAACGTACATTTTTATAACATGCTATAAAAGAAATGCGGTTTGCACTTGCTGACACTGAACTCCTTTATCACAGCCAACCAGGTATTACAAAGCAAGTCATAGAGTGTGCTTTTGTGTGTTACAGAGAATTTATATATACTTCCTCAGGTTTTATCTAATCTGGGAATTTAAATTGGTAGAATGTGTGGTTGGAACCACCCATAAACCCAGATTACAAACATCTAGGGCTTTCTTTTCATTTTTCTAGTCCCGTTGTGATGCCTTTTCCTGGTCTTAAAATCAAGTTATACACAGTTACAAGGGGAAAAGGGGTTTTACCTTGGTATTTATTTTAAGGATCCTTAGGTGCACACATCCAGATCATATGCATCAAGATGCACCCTGCCAAGCATGTCCCCAAAGATCGGGTATAACATTATAGGTTTTACTAATTAGCATATCTATCAAAGATTCCCCAATGAGAGGCTCAAGTGAGCCCCTCTCCCCAAGGAACCTTCCCCTGGATGGTTCTATCTATTTACAGAATGTAAATTGGGGTCTGGGGCACACTGATCCCTAGCTATGAAGCTTCTAAAATGTTTAGTGTCTCAGCTTGACAAACAAGTCCAAGAATGTAGGCAAAAAGCACTAAGAATACAGAAGTTGTAAAAAGGTATAACAGGGGTATAAAAGAAAAGGCAAAAAATCTTCATGGCATCAGTTGGTCCATTCAATGTATTCTGTATGTGAGATTTAGAAATACCGGCTTTTGACAAAAATACGATAGTAAATATTGTTGTCACAACTTTTCTCTTGGGGGTTTTCAGTGAAGAAGCTGTTACTTTAGGAGTGATAGTATGAAAGGAGTCTTCTTCTAACTTGTATGGATTTTATCATGTGTTTCTGTTTGCTTCTGGAGATGGGTAGATGTTTAATTTATTTTATGCTTCTATTTGCAGATCCTTATCATTTATCTTATCGTTTTGATTTATAGTGTTGTCATGATGTAATTCAGGAAGGCATAGCTGCTGTAAACAGTTTCAGGTGGCTGATTGACTGTGGGCAAAGGCATGCCATGTACAAAATGTTTCTCTTTGTGAAGATTTGAATAGCCATTTAAATATTACAAACTATGACCTGTGATTTCAATCACATGGACTGGTGAATAATATAGAATTGAGTATATAGATTTCCTATGAGTTGCCTCTGTTCTGCCACTGTATTTAATACAATTTCTATTTTAAGAGTGGCATTTTCTGTTGTTTAGTAGTCATTAATGTACTTTCTGCTAATGCTAATGGATTTTTTCATGGATATGCAAGTATGCATTACTCTATGGATTGGGACAAACCAACAAAGGTATATGAATCCCTGCATGAGATGGTCAGATAATGTTTTCCTCCCCAGAAATCACCTAACTGTGAAAATAATATAGTCAGTGCAAGTTTGGGGGTTTTTTGATTGTTGTTATCCAAACACCCCAACTAATGTGTGTGAGGAACAACCATCTAAAGTGAACACAGAGGCAAGACTTATGGTTGCTGGGCCAGAAAATTGTAGCATGAAAGGTCATGAGAAAGGTCAATTCAAGGCTTATGCAAAGAAAAAAGAAAGGGAAAAAAGACCAATTTTTTTTTTTAAGTCACCAGTATTTCATAGAAACTACATAAAGAGAATAAAATTTATTTACTTTTTGTTGATTTCTTCTGGTTGAGGTCTTAATTCCCATGGACTCTCTAAGTAGTTTAAACTTCCTAGTATCTCATTGCTCCGCAGGAATAAATTAAAACCTTTTGCTGTCTAAATGGAGATGGAGTTGTCCATGGGTCCTGTGATTCTGTGCTTCCTATTTGCTGGTGTGTTCTATGTGATAATAGCCTCCACACCTGCACACTTCTTTTGACCATATTCCCATTTCCAGTTAGAATAGGGGATCTTAACCTGTTCAGTAGTAGCAGTCTGTGTTGGTTTTACATGGCCTGATTCTTGGTAGTGGGGGGTGCCACAGAGGTGGCTTCTGTGAGAAGCTTCCACCATGTCTGGCAGAACCAATCCCTGATGGCTCTGAGGATGGACCTGCCTCTGGCCAAGGCTGGGCCAATTAGAAATGGTGGTAACACCTCTGTGATGACATAGTTAAGAAATCAAAGCAAAGTTGGTGGCACAGTTTTAATGCCAGACAGAGTAGGACTGAGAATGTGTGAGGAGAGCAACAGTGGAGACACCAAGGTCAGTGGAGAAGGAGAGGGAGGAGGTGCTCCAGGCTCCGGAGCTGAAATTCCTCTGCAGGCCATGGTGATGACCATGGTGAGGCAGCCCATGGGGGTCCACAGGGAATGCAGAGATCCACCCGCAGCACATGGGGGAGGTGCTGGAGCGGGTGGATGCCTGGAGGAGGCTGTGACCTTGTGGGACACCCATGGAGAGAGGGGCCCTGCTGGAGCAGCCTGTCCTTGGAGGACTGCCCTCTGTGGGAGAGTGACCCATGCTGCAGCAGTTTGGGGAGGACAGTTTGCCCGTGGGATGGACTCACATTGAGGCAGTTTTGGGAGGGCTGCTGGTCATGAGATAGAGCCACATCAGAGAAGTTCGTGGAGAACTGTCTCCCGTGGGAGGGACCCCATGGTGGAACAGGGGAATGACTCCTGTCCCTGAGCAGCAAGAGAAACCACAGGTGATGAACTGACCTGTAAACCCTACTCCCTGTCTCCCTTCACTGTTGGTGGGAAGGAGGAAGGGGTTGGTGAGGGGAAAGGTGTTTCTAAGAGCTTATTTTACTTCTCATTATCCTGCTCTGATTTTGTTAGTAGTAGATTCACTTAATATCTGTAAGTTGGGCCTGGTTTACCCTTGATGGTAATGGATAAGTGTTTTCTCCCAGTCCTCATCTCAACTCAGGAACCCTTCATTATATTTTCTCCCCTCTGTCTAGTTGTGGAGGGTAATGAGTGAGAGGCTTTCCTGGGTGGCGTTCGGCCAGCACCCAACCATGACAGTGTCTTACTCAGTGAAGGTGTCTGTTCCGTGCTCCAGTTCTTCTGATGTACTGTCTCTTTCAGCACATCGAAATATCCTCTGACTCACCCTTTTGTCATTTATGGACTAAACTGGGAGACACCTGAGGCTGTGTGGTCATTCTGGTCTGTTATTCAGCTTTCCTCTTGTGATTATCGTCTTCTTTATAGAGTCTGTGTGATAGTACCAACTAGACCCAACAAGTGTGGGATGGAGAGCTGACGGATGATGAAATGCATTAAAAACTGCATTAGCTGGTCATAATCTTACAGACGGAGAGTGGTGACTGCTTTAAACAGGGAAATTCAAAGATACTTGAACCCGTGTTTCATAATTTATCCTGAAGTGTGGTTTGAGGATCAAAATTTTTGTTGATTACTTGCAGGGCATAACCAAGGTAATTTTAACAATAAATTCAGTGGGTCCAGAACCAACTCTTTAGTGAATAAATAGTTTTACTTTCAAAGTCTCAACACTGAAAATATTCTAATGTCAAAGACTTGTATTCCTATCTGCCATTAATATTCATTAAGAACTGAAAGAAACACATATTATGTTCCACTGGGATATGGCTTCTACTTTTTTTATTCATACTGAATTTTCTTTTAATATATTCTGAAAAGTCTTTGGTAACCTTTACGCTCTTTAGTTTTGTGCAAACTTCTACACTTCTTTCTCCACAGAAATCACTGTCTGCTTCTGAATGTATTTCTGTTGTTTTCTGTCATATTGCAGACCTCCTTTGCAGCTTGTTGAGACTGAGTGAATCTTCTGTTCATCTTGAATGAAAGCTGGTACAGAAAATTGGACACATTCACCAGGGTAATTGCATCTATTTGCAGTTCAGCTTTCAGTGGTTTTGTTGCAGTGAGAGAACTGCGATGTGGTGACATTGTTAAGCTTTTTGACACAAAGCTGGGTGAGACTCAAGTATGATGGATTCCATTAATTTCTCATTCATGGAAAAAAGAAGACCTGTAGAAAAGATACTTGTTTTCCCATTAATGTTATGTAGATTCACTGTCTTTCATTTCCATCTTCTGTGTTAGAATTTTACCTGTGATTATGGTGTACTTATATTTGCTTTGAGTAGTTGTAAATTATTCCCATGTTGGAATATTATTATATACTAAGAGGTATACTGACATGCCATCTTGACAACTATCATTAATATACTTGGTAAATGTGGCGCTCAAGATAATTTATAGGTTGGTAAGTGTTTTAATTACAGGGCAATACCTAGAAATTACAGGGTAAATTTCTGATTTTCTAGAATTATTTTTATTTAATCTTTGAAAATATTGGTTGCAATGTCTCTTAACTTGTTGCCTTTTCCTGGTCTTAAAATTAAGAGCCAGACACGGTTAAGGGAAAAAGGGGTTTTTACCTCGGTATTTATTTAAGGATCCTTAAGGTGCACCACTTCATCCAGGTGGAATGCGCTGAAATGCACCCACACAAGAGATCACGTATACAATTTATAGACCTTGCAGATTAGCATATCTATCAAAGATTCCCCAATGAGAAGCTTAAATGAATAGTGTGATATCCCCCCATTCCAAGGAATTCCCCCCTGGATGGGCCTATCTTACAGGATGCGTTCTAGAAAGGACCTTGGTTTCTCAGGATAGTGTGGGGCTTCCTGGCCTCCAACTGCGAGGCCTCCAGGACATTTGGTCTCCTGGCTTAGTGGATTATTAGGACTATGCTAAATTATCGGGCTTAAGGAATTACAAGTATGCATGCTAAAAGCACTGAGGATACATAAAAGCTATATAAAAGGGTATATAAAAGGTATATAAAAGGCAAAAAATCATCATGGCCTCAAACTGATCTTAATTTCTCAAATGATTCTGTAACAAACAGATTAATGCATGAATCATGAAGAAACCCCATTTTCATACTCTAGTCTCATGCAGTGCAGAAAAGGACATTACCATATTTCTGTGAAGATTTAAAGAAAAAGGGTATTTATGGTATTTACACCATCAGAAATAGATAAGCTTTTCAGGTTACTCTGATAGTGGCAGGTCATGTTTTGTAGGTGGAAAATTAGTTATTGAAAAATTTAAATCTTGAAATATAAAGCAGTGATGAAATCTTAAGTAAAGATCATATTTTCAGCAATATTTGCTGAAGTCAGTGACAGAAATTGCACAAGTTTTCAAGCAGATGGATAGCCTGAAATTTCAGGAGCAAATAAAAATGTATCACTTTTGACATAGAGCTCCAGCCCAGGCTTTGACTCGTATCTTTTAAATGATTGCTTTGGGAAGTCATGTAAAGGACTTAATGAAGATCTCAGGGTAGTGGTGGTACTCTGAAATTCTAAAATAGCAGAAGGAAAAAAAATCTACCTCCTCACAGCAAGGTATTTATTGTGGCAATAAGAGAAATTTTCATTAAACTGTTTGGAAGTCAATCAAGATGTTGATGTTAATACAGTATAGACTTTTTAGTACTGATTAAAGGAATGTTCAGTGACAAATGGCTCTTTAATCCACAAGCTGTTCAGAACTAGTGATAACACAGACAGCAATTGCAAGCCCTCACTACCAAACCTCAGACTTAGTCTCCTTCTGGCCCAATCAGTCTTGTACTGTGAGCTACATGACAGAAATTTGCCAGAGTATAATGAGAGCTCACAGCTTGTTGACTGCAGCGCTTTTGCAAGAGATGAGAGATTTGTCTTACTGTTCCTCAAGCTGCAGAGAAGGCTCCTCTGTGTGTTAAGAAGCATGAAGCAGCTGTATTACACAAAAGGCACATCCAAAGGCGTTCAAATACAGGAACAGGTCCAGGCTGTGAATCCCTAACACAGAAATAAGACCAGTCTAAGGGAGAGAAGGATTTCAGACATGCCTCTGTCTTTGTAAGTGTCTAGGTGTTAGGAGGATTTCTGAGACTTGCTTGATTTTTCACTCACCGAATAAAGAGCCAAAATGACTAAGTATGGGGTTTAAGGATTTAATTCCAAGTCATATGCTTAAAACTTAGGTATGACAGCACAGAAATTCCTTGTGAATTGAGGTCTGAGACTTTTCTTGCATCATTCAGAAAATTCCTAAGAACTGGTTATTCTTATAAGTTTCTGTAAAAAATAAGAATATTCAGTGCATGCTTAATGTTACGACTTAAGAACACCAATTGTTGTGGAAGAAAATACACATGAAAATATATTTGGCATGTTTATAAATTTTACATCCTAAAATAATTGATATATCTGGGATAATTCTGTAAGATGACTTGCCATTATTTTGCTGAGGGAAAAAAACTTTCAGAACATGAACCATGCCACAAATAACAAGGTTTAGCTGCGATTATGATGGCTGAGGCCTAAAAAGGCCATGAATCTCCTTACCTCCCAAAAGAGGGGTTTGGAGCTCAGTATGAGCTCTGTTACTGACATTTGGCAAAGAGAATGAGAGGTAAATTAAGAGATTCCAGTGAGCAATTATGAAACATGTTTATTTTATAGAAGTTAGGGATCTTTTGGGATGTGGGGTTATTTTTTGGTACACATTTCTGTTTGAAAAGGGAAGTGTGCTAAATAGGTGATGAAAGGCTGATAGTTAAATATGTACTATCACAGATGAAAGACTGAGTATGCTAGTTGTGTTTAAACGTTCTTGAAGTTCACTCTGTCTTAGCACCTTGCAACCCCAGCATCCTAAAACCATATCCTTGAGAAAGGAAAAAGTAATAGCCCTTTTTGGCCCCCTCCGCCCTGCCCAAGGAGCCAGGAGACCCTTGCTGGCCCTGCCCAGGGCCCCCTGTCCCAACTGTTACTGGTCATGCCAGTGCCCAGCTGTGTTCCCCCACCTCATGGCTGGATTTTCTGGATCTCACTGGACTTTCTATAAAATGACATCTGTGTATGAGAGGGGGTAGTACTCATTGCCTTTTATAAGATTTCAGCAGAGAATGAAGAATTATTTCTTTATTAAGCAAACATAAAAAAAAAAAATTAAACCAATTGGTATACACAGAAAAATGTAAAGCTCCCTGGTTATGACAAAACACAGTTATGTGGATTATGCACTTTTTCTAAGAACATATAAACTTTTGTTATTATGTCTTCTCATTACTGCATCAAAGAAAGAATACAGTAATTAAAGTAGGCAAAATAAATCATATTCAAATATACTACAGAAGATCAGTAAGTGAAATGAAGTTTCCCACTCTGTTATGTGGTGCCTTTATCACAGGGAATTAGTTAAATGAAAAAACTTAATCAGGAAGGAAGCAACACCAAGTTATTCTAGCTATGCAGGAGAATGTACATGAATCTCATTTTTCATCTCCTGGGAATGACTGCAGTCATCTTAAGTAATGAAATTTTTAGGTTAAAGGAGTGCCAGTGCAGGTCAAAAAAGTAGGACATGAAATTTTTGAAGCTATTCAGCTGTTATTATGGGGAGCTTGACAATGTGATTTACAGGAAATTTCAACATTAATTAAAAGAAGCTTATCTCTGTAGAAGATACCTGTATTATAGTGTGAAAATGTACAGAGTAATTCTGTGTATGTGTCCATGTTGTATGACTGAAGCACAGAGCTTGGCATGCTGTTCATAGGGATGTGGGGCTGTGTTTGAAGAGAGCTATGGGAACCTTAACAAAAATTCAGTTCCTCCACACACTGCATTAGGAGATCCAGCTTTAAAAGGATGCACTTCCTTGGAAGATATATGGATTATTTTGAGACTTGCATTGAAGAGGCTCTTTAGATAGGAAACCTCTTCTGTATGTGCTGTTACCTGGCAGTGAGGAGCTCATATGAAACTTGGGGGTGCTTTTGTTACAGTAGACATCAACACTACTCCTTCCTGCTTTGTTTTCTAGTTTGTATTTTTTTTTGTTTTGAAAGGGAACCTGCTTATCTGGTGTCTTCTGTCATATTTCTAAAATCAGTTTATCAAGCTCCAGTACCATTCTGTGGTACTGGGGCCTCCCTGTCCCAGTTAATTTGGGATTTTCCTGTTACTGCAAGATGCCTAGCAGAGCCAAATGAGAGGGTTGGATTGTTGTGCTTTCTGTCAAAGCCATCTGGGGTCTTGCTGAAAAGGGAATCGTTGCGTTAGAGGAGTTATTGGCTGTATTCGTGTTCTTGTGTGTATGTGCCTCTCCAAGTGTCAGAACGTTGTTTCATGTCCACGGGAGATATTATCTCCTTTGATTGCTAAGAAAACACCTACTTATCTTGTATAGCAGTGATTTTGCCTCAAAGGTGCAGGCAATACTTCTTGAAAAAGAATATCCTTCAAGTAAAAAAAACCAAGAAGTGAAAAAAATACTTACTGATATTTTATTCAATATGTTCACGATGCAGTTTCTATTAATTCTGAGTTGTCCAAACTAGTCAACATACAGCTGTTGCAAATTAACTTCCTTGTTAAAACAAAATGTTATGTGAAGCATTGAAGTAAATTGCATATGCATCAGATTAAGATCTTGTGCTGTCAAGAAAAATAAAATACAATATCAGAAATTATATGAGAGCCTGCTTTTCAGTTGTTTTGAGAAGGACACAAAGAAGTTAATCGTAGTAGTATCTGAGTTCTTAAGTATACTTTGCATATTTAACTTGTTTTCTTTGCTTTTCACCATCTATTGGTAAATGTGATTAGGTTTTTTGGGTTTTTTGTGAACAAGCAAAAGTTGCCTTGTTAGAACATGGTCTCTAACTAACAACTAGAATGGCTAACACCAAAAAGGAGAAATAGTGACTCATAATTTTTTTTTTTTTTTTATTCTTTGCATAGTGGAGAGCTAGTCTAATCACTTGTATTGATTTTGTTTAGTTTGCAATTACACATTTCTCTTAAGAAGCCTTCCTTAGCTGTTCTCTGGTCTGATTGATATGTTTTAAAAATGCTGTCAATAAACTGCTCTGGGGAATTCTACGTTATTTATTAAGAGCATTTACTGCAGCAGTTTACAAACCTATTTTTATTGTGAAGGCATAGGTCTCCTGAAGAGGCTGTGGAGTCTTCCTCCTTGGAGATCGTCAAAAGCCGTGTGGATGTGGTCCTCAGCAACTGGTTCTGTGTGGCCCTGTATGAGCAGGGAGTTTGGACCAGGTGACCTCCAGAGGTTCCTTCCAACCTCAGCCATTTTGTGATTCCATTATTCCATTCAGGCACCCCATGGTTGTTCTGCTTGATTTAGACAAGCAAATCAGCTATGCAGCCCACCAAACCAGGACAAAATTAATAAATGTAAACTATTTGGGAGCAAGTGATAAGATCTAAGTGCCTAAGGAAAAATTTGGAGTTAATTTCCTTAAATGATTGGCCTTGCATTGGCAGCTATCCCCTTTCTCTCTTGAGGGGGATAGTAGACTGACTTGTAACAATATGCCACAAGACAGCATCTTCTCTTGAAGCCGTTTGATATCAAGGTTCTCAGGAGTTAAACCCAGCTCCTAAATGTATTTTTGGTATAGACATGTAAGCATGAATGAAATGAAATGAATGAATGAAATGAAGATGTGTATTGTACCTGGAGAAAGGACTCTGCTTAAAGGCATTAAGTCTATTTTCTGATTGTCAGTTGATCTAATAAAAGCTATTATGTCTCTTGCCCCCTGTGTAGTTCAGTAGGTTTCAGGATCTCAACATAGTTTCATAGTATTTGTTGTCAGTGAAGATATTTTCGGCTTTGAGGATGGCCTAAATTTCACTTGACCTACAACTGAGATGTGCAGTATCCATACGGGTCCAAATCTATTGTGCTGCAAGGAGCTTCAAATCAGTATTGATTATATACTTATGAAGACAAAAGTTCTTTAAAAAGCAATATATTCAGCAATGTTTTGCATGATCCCATCCATTTTATCATAAAATTAGTATTGCCACCTTACAGTGTCACTGAATGTGCTATGATTTTATTATTTCAGTTAGCTAATAATCAGACTGAATAACGATAGAAGTAGCAGCACTGCATTTTTTCGTTAGTCTTGTTTTTCAACTGTGTTTTGCTGAACAATGAAATAATTGATCAATAAAGAACAATTGCTCTTTTTTCAACATCTTTGTCTAGCCTGTGTTTCTGTACTAGAAGTCTTGTAAGACTGCATGTAGTGAGCAATTGCCATATTTATTTCACATTTCTCAAGATTACCTCACAACTATTTTTATTGCCAGTGTTCTGGTCACAAGTATCTCAAAAATTATTATAGTACTTTGTTTCTTTGTCTTGTAATTCCCTTCAGAGGAGAAATACAAGATCTTTGAAATTAAACATGGTATAATCTTCATAAACTCAGCAATTAATATATTCTTCAGATGTTTAATTAAAATTAACCCCCTCAACAAACAAACAAAGAAACAAACAACCCCCCTAGAGGAGCACATTGCAAGGACAAGTGCTGGAGTAAAATCTGAAATGTTTTCATTGAACTACCAAGTTTTTCTTTTTGTTTCTCAGGAAAGAAGACTTTCCAAAATTCTGTGTTTTCACCTCTTCTGCAAGGAATTGCCTATTTTGATGTATGTTCCGGTTAAATGGCAAAAAACTTAGAAGATGGATACATCTTTTTTAAACTTTCATTGGATCATACCAAGGTGGAAGGTCTCTAGTGCAGCCTGCTGCTCAAGGGCAGGGAAAGCAGTGAGATTGGACCAGGCTGCTCAGGGCTTTATCTTGTGAATTTCCAAGGCTGGAGGCTGTACAACCTCTCTGGGCAACTTGCTACACTTCATGGCTGTCCTTGAGGTGGAAAAGATTTTCCTACATTCAATCTGAATCTCTCATTTTAATTTGTATCTCTGTCCCTTGTCCTACCAGCATACATGACAGAAGAGCCTGGCTCCATCTTCTTTTAAACTCCTCATAGGTATTCGGAAGCTGATTTTAGATTTTCTCTTCAACCTTTTCTTTTCCAGAAATGGCGAATTTAGTATATATTTTTAATAAAGACTTCATTTTCATTGCTTATATTTTATTATTATCACTTTTACTTCCGTAAATGTGTGCTGATAATATCATTTCACTGTCTCTTTAGAAGAATACTAATAGGAATATAAAATTAAAATGAAATAATTGCATTTTCCCTAGATGAGTTCATTTAATAATTTTTCTTCTGTCTGTTATGTAAGGCACAAACCCAAAAATTGCCTCCAGGTAATTTCTGTTTAAAAATTGACTCAGCTACATAAGAGCACCACACCTTTGACCAGGCAGCAAAATATGTCCTCTCATTAGAAAACCAGATCTTGGTTAACTTGCTAACCTCACTGCAGCTTTACTGTCTCAACAGACTACTGAGCAGCTGATGGATTCTTCAGTAAATACAGTGTCCTGTCTGAATTATTCCTTGTCTAAATCCAGTCTAAACCAATTTATCTAACAAGAATTAAGAGGTAGCTTGCCTGCAACAATGGAAGTAAACTGCAACAGGTGTGTTTGAGAGGCAGAGAATCAAGGTCTGTGGCTGGAGTCAAAAGGTGTGGGATAAAGCAGAGGCTATAGGACACAGCCATGCAATTGACAGATGAATAAAAAGCTGCTTCAACCAGCCTTGCTGTCAAGAATGACCTGGAGAGCTGTCTGTAGGACACAGGGATACTGAGTTGGTGCTGTCCTTGTTTTTAAAGGGGAAAACACATAATTTGTTTTTAATTAAATGCCACTAAAAGACTGAGACTCTCCAGAACTTATGTTATCATTATATCAGAGAATTAGGAGGGGAAAAAGTACGTGATTTCTAAACATGAACTCCTACATCTTTTTAAAACTAAGTCGTACACTTTTTATACCCGTCTGTTTGAAGACATGATTTTTAGCTACTGTTTTTCATTGCATCTCATTTCTATTCAAATTATCATAATATGTGAAATAATCAGCAGTGTGCAATCACTGCAGAAAACTTTTGCTATATCTGGAAATGTTTCAGGTTGTTTCTGTATTGCCATGTGGGTAGCACACTATGATCATTCTTACTATGTCACATTTAGAACTGTTTTATACTGACAGGCAAGACAGGTTTCATTCCATAATTATAATTTTTGTCAGTTTTCCTTTCATGAATGATGTGACACAGGGAAAGTTTCTGTAGCCAAAAAAGATTGTGATCTTTACTGAAACCAGTCATACTCTGGGAAATAAGAGATACAACAATTACATATAATAAACAGTTATAGTTCTGAATATAAAGACTGGCATAAAACTTACATCTAATGCTCCTGTCTTACCAAAGTTATTTTTGTATTTGTAGAAGAAACTGCATTGGTAATGGAAATTACAAGTAGGAATAAAAATTTTAAAATTAAACAGTAAAATTATGATGGAAGCTGCTTCACCTGTTGGTTTTTTTTTCCCCTCATTGAGTGGAATCCAAAATATGTGTGTGAGAAATGCCAAGCACATATGACTGTGGAACAGAAGCAAATTCCACTTACAGGCTATGATATGTAACAGAAAAATGTTTGTGGTAAGCTACAATCAGCAAAAGTATTGCTCCGTCACCCTGTCATGTTAACCTTACAGAAAGAACTGCCTTGAGGAAAGTGAAGAATGTTGGTTGGTGAGTGGCTCTTTTGATATTCCATCCTCCTCTGTGGCACACTGACTGAGCACACTGTTCTGATTCAGATGTTAATTTATGGAAATGGATAATACAGTGTATCTGATTGCTTAATTATGCATCCTGGGGATTCACTCAGAATCCTTATAATACCTCTTGATGACCTTTCAAAGGCAGAACTCATAATTTGCAACTTTTATTGGGATTTAATCAACTGGACAATACTTCTCACATCTTTTTCTGATGAGGGAAGCGACCCCTGTCTCTGACACCTTTGTCATGTACCATAATCACTAATTGCTAATGCAAAAAGAAGTCATTCTTGTGTAGCATCAGTGAATCCAAGAGCCAACAGAGTTAGCCCACCTTACTCTTCAATGCTGAAAAAGATGCTACAAAGGTTTGGTATTGAGGGGCTTGCAATGTGCTGCCAAAAATGTGGTATAAAGGCCAAATGAAACTAGCAGTGAGTACAGGAAGCTGTACATTACACAGTGTAATGTGGGGATCTGTTAATCCATTGCTTTTCCTATTTCACATGTTCCCCCTGTTCCCTCCCTAGCCCTGGCCACTCCCTCAGTTTCTCCCTATTTGTTCCTGTACCCCAACCCTGCCCGGGGACCACCCTTGGGCCCCTGACAAAACCACCCTGCACCCAGACCACGTTGTCTCTCTACCTCTGAATATCGTGGGGACAAGATGTGATTAAAGCCATCTCAAACCCTCATGAGAGACCCTTCTCTACCTTCTTTACCATCCGCTGCGTTTTAACGCTGCTGGCTGCCAAAGCCAGGTCGCGAGGCTGTCGGAAATGGACTCCAGGATGTGATCAATCGCACGGCCCTAGGAAACCCTCGCTGAGCTCTCAGGGAGCAGCAGCCTGCTAGGCAGAGTCCAGCGGCTACAACAGACGAAATGAAACTAGCAGTGAGTACAGGAAGCTGTACATTGCATGGTGTAATAAACGGCATGAAGAAAGTGAATTTGTAATTCCCATTTGGACTGTTTCATTATATAAAAACAAGGTGTTTCTAGTGGTATTAAAACAACTTACTGAAAATTGAAGAAAGGGCTCTTTACTGTACCAACTGCAATTAACATGCATAGTTGACTGCCAAGAGGTGTGAATGAAGAAAAAATATGACAGACTAAAAAAACTAACCAATGTTTCATATGTATCATATGAATATCTTGAGTTTTAATGGTAAATATGAAACTGTTTGAAAGGATAGAAATCCTTATGTCATCCTCCAGGGTATAACAGCAAGTCTCTATATTTGAATCTAGGAGAAATCCTCCCTTGGGTTTAAACTACCCACTATGGAGTTTTTTCTTTTATTTCAGAAAACCTGAGCCTCTCTATTGCTTTCAGTCTGTAATCTGAATGGTGCTCATCACCAGGGGATGCCTAACTAATAACGACTAACTAGTTAATTGATAATAGTAATAAAGGTGACACTCTTGGCTGCCACTCCAAAACAGCAAAATAAATAACCCATGCAGAAATTACATGTCTAGCTTACATTCTGTATTTGGAAACACTGAGGCAAATCGATGCTGTTGAAATCAAAACATCCTTTACAGTTTCAGTATTCCATTACGCTCCCACAAGATTCTTAATATAAACACCTTAAGTGAAGAATGTAATATGTCATAGTACTAAGTAAAGATGAATATAAGAAGGGAAATAACTTCTGTTGACCAATAGAGGGACTTCCAATACTAATAGTCTGGTAGAATTTCAGAGTTTATATAACTCACTTCCAAGAATTAAAACTTTCACACACTGTCAATTTTTTTTTTTTTTTACTGACATGGTAGAGCAGTTTATGGTTTCAGTTTTTTTCTTTCAGTAGAGATGTTAAGGAAATAAATGACCTTGTTAGAGCTAAAAATGTAGGAGAGGTAACATTCCACCAAATGAGTTGACAGGACGTATAGGAAGGGAACAAAAGCTTTTGATGGCATGGTGTTGATAGGCCATACGTGGCAGTCTGTTTCTGCAAAGAGTTGGCATAAAATGCATTTGAACACACACAAAAAAATGTTTGGCTGCAGACAGTACTTTAAATTCTTGCCACCTTCTACATATGCTGTACAATGGACATGCTGCTCTATCATGTATTGAGTGCATCTGAAATGGGCTGGGAAAAATGTAATCTTTGCAAGAGTGGACAGCAAGACAGAGTTTTCTTTTTAAATTGCTTCAATTCAGATCTTGGATATTCTATTGATGAGTAGCTCTGGATTTATATTTTAAAGCTATTATTGGCTACTGGATTTTATGAAACTTACGGAAATTTAACAGTAGTAAATTACATGATGAAAAGTAAGTAAATGAGCAAATATTCATTTTTCTTCCTTTGTTTTAATTTCCTTGTCTGGACTGTCTTCTCAAATGGAACTGGTAGTGGATAACGCTATGAAGGAGGATCTACATATCCTAGATTTTTTTTAAAAATACCAGCTCACAACTGATTAAGTTTAAAATGAAAAAGTATGTTTACTTAATTAATGATCTAATCTAAATGACGAGAGACACTATCAGAGCATGCAAATGCACTTAGTCACAAAATATGCAAAATGCAAATAGAGTCACAGACTTTAGTGGAGTGGAAGAGTGACTAGACGCTGTTCCCCCTCAAAGAAGAGAGATTAATAGCACCTACTGTCTCAAACCTGTGTCTAGGATGACTTTGTACTGATTAGTCTGAGGCTACTTTGCTGCACCCAGTAGCTGAGTAGTCAGGTGAGATTTTGACCTAATTTATCAGTTACCTCTACAATTGTTTATTTTCATGTTTGAAAGATTTTTATAGCACACCAGCGGTCTGAATAATAGTGAACCATCAAGTCTTTTGTTTACAAATACATTTGTCTGAAACATTTTGCATGACAGGTTTCAGATTGTGACAATTACACTGGGTCAGAGAAAAGAACATTAAGTCATGCCAGTGCTTGTAATGAAGAATGCTCTGACTTGATGGAAGCACCCTGATTGAACATGTCATGTATTTCATATGAGAGCTAAAGAAAAAAAAAGGTCCTTAAAATGTCATCTCTTACCACAATTTTGAGCCAAAACCGCATGGTAGTTATTTCTCAATACTGTTTCATTTTATATAAACTGTGGCAGGCATGAAGATGATTACCTGAAAGGTGGCAGGTAATCACTCACTGTGCTAAGGCTGCCCAGTGCCAGAACTGGTACGTGGGTCCCTCCTGTTCTTCTGGGCCTTTTGCTACTGTTCCTGCCTTCTCGTTAGAGCAGAGATTCACTGTTGTGCTGGGCATTCTCACTGCTAATGACTTTGCCTAATGTTTCTCTTGTCTTTGTAACACTTCCTTTTAGCTGGTTTCCATTTACCAGGTTCACTGGAGGGGCTCTTGTGTCAAGATCCAGTAGATATGCCTCAAATATTTCCAGTCTCGCTTTCTGATGCAAAAAACCTTCTGTTTGGTAATTACTTATTTTCCCTTATTGAAGGACTAAGCCTTTCTATCCAGCACCCAGATCTTCTCATAGCAATTTGTAGTTAATTTTAGATGTTGATTTAGTATCTAATGTTAGATCTCCAGCTCTCATAACTGCTTCATTTCAGTGACATTATGTTTTAAAGTTTATTTTAAATAAAAGAGCAGATATTTTGTGTATCTTTGCTTTCAGCTTCTCTTGTCTAAAATGTCACTTCCTATTGAGCACTTCCTTTCATCTTATGTGTTTCTGTTGAGACGGATAAATTCCTATGGTTACTTGTTCTTTTGCTTTCTTCTTGAAATGTGGTTTTCTTGGAGCAACTGATTCTGAATAGTGCCTGCTCCACAGTTTTTATGTTGTGACAGTGGTACTATCCTGCTTATGGCAACACCAAACACCAGTTAAGAATATATTTTACCAACCTTAGGGGGTGTTGTGGATTGTTGCACAGTATTTCATATTTCTGTAAAAGGCCTTGAACAAACAGAAATCTTTAGATGGAATTTTAAAGAGTACTGTTTAGTCTTTTTGTTCCTTTTTTTTTGTTCTTTTTGGCATTCTAGTAGTCCAGTGGTGTTCCAATTCAAGATTTTCCTTTTGCAGAATTTTGATTTATGAGGTGCTGTATTTCTTCGCTTATCCCTTTGATTTTGGATATCTCTGTGGATATGCAGCCATAGGTGTGGCAGCTGAAGTTGTCATTGCTGATTGCTGTACAGTGTTCTTCACACCAGCCTTCACTGCTTTTGACAGTGCCTTGGATCTGCTCTTTTAGTTTGCTCTAGATTTTGCTTGAAGGGTCACATAGTAATGAGATTATTTTGGCTGCTACTGATATGTATGTCCTAGGGTGTGCTTACATTTAAGGCAAGTGATCTGAGTCTTGCATTAATAGAGAGATGCCTGGGCTGTTTTGCTGTTCTATCTGTTCTTGCTATCTGGCAAGTCTCTGGGGTTTTTTTATGTGTTATTTTGAAGGCAAAAAGTTGCCAAAGCAAAACTGGAAACTCAGCACAATTAGTGCATAGTTTCTGTGATTGTGGTTTCCTACTGTTCTTTCCACCTGCCACTTCTGATTTAACATTAAAGCCACGCATTAGAAGGAGAAAGCCATGCTCTGCTATGACCAGTGACACCTTAGAACAATTGCAGTACCCATCATTGCTCGCAGTGCTCTGTTCACAGTTCCCAGATCCCTTCTGTCTGAGCATAATCCCATGACTGACAACTCTAGGGAGCCAGTCCTGTTTGATAGGTGTTCCATTGATGAGCCATCTTCGTGTGTTCTGTTAACATGGCTGCTGTGGTTTGACTAAGACATATTTCTTCTTCAGCTTGAAACACTTGGCCACTTATTCTCTCTAATCTTAAGGTGCAAAGTTCATGTTTTTAATACACTGCAATAATAACATGTCATTTAATATCCAAAATATTTCTGCTTCATAGTAATAGGAAAGCAAACACCAAACCCATCAAAATCAATAGATATATTTTCTGCAGCATCAGCAGGCTTTGGATCATGCCAAATAAACACATTCATTTTACCAAACTCTTTAGCTTTGAGTTGTTAACACCCTGGTGCCAATCATGAAATGTCTTTAAAAATGGGTGGTACCACAGCCAGGCATAAGAAACAGGAAAAGTAGCTGGGGCTCAGCACCATGATCAGAGGTGATACCATTGTTGCACACATAACAGTTGTCTTGCTGGTGACATCCAGCCTGTGAGCAGTGGGGTTGTTAATGCTTCTAGGGCTCTTGTTAGCCCTGGTTCAGGTGGGTGGTTTGCTGAGGACTGTTGTTTAGTGGGAGGCTTTTGTAGCATCAGGGCATCTCACCATATAGCAAACAGTGATTTGCTAATCACCATTAATGGTGATTCACTTCAAAATACCTGATACTGACAGGACATTTATTCTTCAAACAAATGCTCTGCATGAAGCATGCAATGATCTACACTTTGCATGCCTGCTGCTAATACAAACTTATTTAAATGAATACATGTGCTGTATGTACAAGTTATCTCATACTTTATTAGTTGTATATGAAATCATTGACTTTGTAGATTGTTTGGGATATTATGCCAAGACCAAAGGCACAGTAGAAATGAGCTGTTCCTTCTGCACATGACATTCCCTAAGGCAGAGGCTGCTAAATTGCAATATAGATCTTAAAACTTAACCTCAAATTTTTCTATAAGAAAAAGTAAAAGATGGTTTTGGCCAAATAATTTCTCCTAACTCTGTGCACTGATAGGTCAGATCTGCTACAGGATTTGCTTAGATCACTAGTAATTCATAAGTAAGAGGTACCTGAAACAGAAAAGTGATGAAAGCTAGAATGTGCTGGCAATTCCTAACTCCATGTTGAAAATCATATTGCTGCTTACCTAAAAACTAATCTTGGTCCCACTCTGATGCCTTTTTTTGTGTGATTAAACAAAGAAGTAAGTACAAACAAGCAGAGGCCAATGGCACAGTAGATTAAAAAAACCCAAAATCATTATGTTTTCAGCTTGGTTATGGTATAAGACAACTAAGTAATTAATTTTGTTTTCATATCAGAGGCATGACTGGCTGTTCTACTGCAAAAAATTGTGATTTTTTACTAGTTTCTTCTCTAGGAATACAATTAAGAACTACCCATTATAATCAAATCACATACTGTATACAATTTTTTTTTTTTTTTTGTTACTAATTGAGTTATATTAAGCATAGCATTGGATGAACTTTCTTACAAAGAAGATTTATACTTTTCTTCAGGCAATGTTTCATTCTCCTCTCATGTTCACTTGAAAGCCTGTCATCTGAAATCATTCTGTGCTTCAGGTTCTAGGAATCAGATGAAAGTAAAGAATGCTTTCATGCCCCAAAGATTTTAATCCCGTACTATTCTGACTCAGTTATTTTAAATGAAGTCTTATAATTTCACTGTTAGAGAAGTTACATAAAAATTTTATAAAGGAGAACAAAATTAGTTTTCTATTTTTTTAAAATTTTCTTTTTGTGAACAATGTAAGTGGTTGCCTTTGCAGAATGAGTATTTCCAGGAAATGAAATCTCTGTACAGTGAACTTCAAAGCAATGCTGAGTGTATTTATTTATATCTGTAAGAACAGTCATCTTCACAAACATCCTACCATGTAGCATCATTAAATTGACAGCTTCCACTAAACAGTAGCCAGCTGAATGCCACCGTAAGAGACTGCATTAATCAGAATGTATAATTTTAATAATTGTCTAGTAGATATGGAGGAAGGAGCTCACACAGTCTCTGTGCCACACTGCTGGACTGTCTCTGCTTGCTCAGTTTAACAGCTGGGGCTGATTGCTCTGCACAGCAGTGGATAACCAAAGTTCTGGATTTCATCACTCAATGTAGTACTGGCAGGAAGATCAGTAACATGAAACAGTGAAATTTGCCGACACCTGCTACAGATATCATTTCTATTTCCTTTCTCTGTGTCTCCAGACTTCAGATTTTTATGTCTTTATTTAATTTTAGTTATGGATTAACTTGGATGCCCTTTGTATATGTATCATATTCCGCTAGAACCTTCTAGGTGTATGGAACTTGAGTAAAAATGTGAAGGGCAGCACAATAAGGAACTCATAAAGAAGTAAATGCCAAGTAGTAAAGATATTAATAAGGGAAAATGCCAGGTGGTAAGCATAAAAAAATCCTCCTGAGTTTAAGAACTCTACCATCAAGTAAGAAAAACCCTATACAACAACAGGACAGTAGAAATTCCTTCCAACTTGATGTTGAATAAAAAGCTTGTGATACAGCCTAAAAACCTTGAAATATTGCACTGAATATCTATGACATCTTTTTAAGGTTGATAGTCTGAACTTTCATAAAGGTGGACAATAGGGAATTCTGTTTGAACACAAGGGCATCAGAGAGTATTGGTGAGACAATAGAGAGTGATGGAATATTTACTAACTATTAATCACTTTAAAGAGATTCAGAGGTACTGGAATTAATTTTGTATCATGCTGTTTAAAAAGAAAAAAAAAGCCACAGTAAAAATAAACCCTTTTAAATAAAAGAGTGTAATGGTAATAATTTAATAAAACTCCTGAAGTTTTCTATGTTGATTATTATCAGACACCTTTTTGGGATTACCTAAAAACTTTTTTCCAGATTTTGTGCAAAATGACCTTTCAGAAGGTTACAAGGCAAAAGCTGTAGTGAAAGATAAAGAATTTAATTCCTTCTAAAGAGAGATGCTGAACAGTTTTTCTTTCAGAGTACAAAACAGTAAATTTGAAATGGATTGTGTAAGGGGAGCTAGAGAAATGGTTTCATCTTTTGTGATAGAGCTGACTCTGATACTGAACTAGGTTTAATGGGAAACAAGTTGCATTAGCAACAAAGCCAGTAATATAGGTAAGTGATAGGTAAGTGATAAAAGAGTTTCCTGACTAGAATGCATTAAATAAAGGAACGAAAACTGAAATATTTTAATGGTATGAGATACAAAGTGAATCGATTAATATTAAGGATAGACTAAACAGAAGATGAACATGTCATCGAAAGGACTATTTTATGAATTTCATTACCCATATAAAGTGCAGTATCTTGAGAAGAAACAGAAATTATCTTAAATGTTAAAATGGGATGGGGTTGAGACTTGTATCTTTTTCTTATCTTACTACAATTATTTCATAAAAAGTTCATTTCAATGCCAAATGCCCTATTTAGTAAGAATTTCTTAGTGTTAAGCTTGACAGTGTTTAATGATTGCTATCATGCTTTATATTTACTGTATAGATATTTCTATTACAATATCCTCAAATCAACAAACCTTTGTCTTGTCTAGAATTGTTAAATTAGTCTTATTTTTTTAATAAAGCAACTTCCAGTCTTTTATTTAGGCTTGAAATTCTACCAGTTCAATTTTTATGTTGTACCAGATATGTATAACTAAGCAATCATGCTATGTTTCATTATATAGAACTTTTATTACATCTTGTGCCAGCTGATTTAAAATTGCATTACATGATGTCCACACACAGCTTATTGCTTTGTTTTTGATTTCAATATCTATAAGCAGTGCTATGATCAATGAAGTGCATGTTTCATAGTATCATCTTCACACCCTACTAAACCCTTTCTCTGGTAGCATATGACCTTTTTGCTACATGCATTTGGGACAGGAAAATGGCGTGGGACACAGGTTTCAGGTAGAAATATCTGATTAGCAAGTCTGATGATGGCCTCATTCCCCTTCATGGAGACATTTTTGAGACCTTTCAATTTGGCAGGAAATTTTCAGTGAGGAAAATTTGCTGTCTCTACCACATGCAGCATAAGCAGGCTGGGTGCACAGATGCTTATTCTGCAAGGCAGTTCCCTTAGACTTGCAATAGTCAATAATGGTTTAAAAAAAACACACAAAGAGTGAAGAAGAAAGGGAGGAAAAGAAAAAAGATCAAACTTCTGAATTTTTTTTGTTCATTAATGAATAAGAAACACAGCAGAGCTTGTGTGAATACAAATGACTATGGTCGCCTTCTTTTTGTGACCGCATTTTTCATCATATCTGTCATTTTTTCTCAAAGCACCGTTGCAGTTGACTAATCTGCACTGCTGGGATTGTGAGATACAAATAAGTACACAGGGTATAAAAGGATCATTCAAACATTTTATCTCAAGGTTGACTGATTGCATTTTGGGAAGTCCTTTATGATGTGGTGAAATTAAATTGAAGCACATTTTCTGTAACTTGTTGTTCTTGCTCTTGCCTTGCTGTCTGTGGAAAAGGCCTCTCTGTGTGCTCTACTAAGAGATGATCCCATTATTTATAGTTCTTGATCACTGCTAATGTGGAAAGGAGTTTTCCACCTATTTGTTTGATATCATATAAGAAAAATGTATTAATGACTCCATGCCCTAAGTGAATTTAAGTGCATCACCTTTAATGTGTTCAGAACCACTGTGCTAGAGATCTCGTGCTGTCTGCTCTACCAGGCACTGGGCAGAAAGACTTAAGCTTTCATGCTGGCTTACCCTTGGTCTTGGGAAACTTAAGTCTTTCACACTGCAGAACCCCAAACTTGGGGAATTATATTTTACCTAGGTCACAGGATGCTTATGTGGAGCTTTGAAGCTCTAATATGCCAGGAAAATTTTACAGAGTCTATTCTTACATTTCACATTCTTACTGTTTTGAAAGAATGGCATTGTTCTTGTAGTTTTTGAGTAATACACCCAAGCCCATTGACAAGCTCTGTGACTGAGGATGGGATAATCTTTTTATATGTACAGCAGATCTATAAGGCTTGTATTGATCTTTTTTCTTCCTTGTAATTTTACATTATGAATGGCAGTTGTGTTCTGGGAAAGTTCCTGTCACTTTCATTAAGATAGATTATCTGGTATTCTGCAGTGGAGAGGTTTAGAATTTACCTTGTGTGCATAGAAAAAACTTTTTATTTTGGCCAGGAGTTTAAATGCAAGGTGCAGTAATAAAAAAAGCAGAGTATATGGGAAAGTTTCAGCAAGTAGCTTTTTAGATTGAATAGTAGATCTGAAAAGAAGATGGTGCTAGTGACTCTCTGTTCCACCTTTTCACAGAGCTTTTAAAATCTATTTTATGCAGGTGAAATTTCAATTTTGGCTGTGATTTGCCAATATACTTCAGTAAGCCATAGCCACTAGGTCCAATCTGCTGTGCTCTGGGCATATGACCCCATCCATACATGAAGAAAACTTTTAATCATATGGTCATTAATCTCCTTGAATTTATTAGCCTTGGATGTGGAGCTGATCTGTCATAGCTTTACCATTTTACGTATGCTTTTGGACACACTGAGGTCTGTATAGCTAAAGCAGGAGGGGTGGAACCAGTAACTGACTCTAGAACTGAATGTATCCAGCTGGCAGTAAAAGGACTGAATTGTGATCCTCTTGTGTTTCTTTCATTTGGTGATTTTCTAATGTGACTGTTTGGTGCCGGAGATAAGAGACTCGAATCCCTTTAGATTAAAGATACCCAGAACCCAGTCTCTTGCATCCTGGGTGAATGCTATGACTAAAAGTCTGTCATGAAAAAGCTTACTCATAAAGACTACTCAGGCTCACCAACTTATGGATATTCTTATATATGCCTTGCCCTGGAGATTGCATCTCATCATGGTCCAGCCAGTGCTCTTACTACTGCCTGTTCAGGATCAATACTCTGTTAATATTTGCTTCTGTCCTTACTGACTACTCCCATCTAGTATGGATTATCTTGTTGGGCTCTCTCTGTAGTTAATGTAGAAGGAGGGTTTTCTCCATATGTGCAGAGTTGCTGCAGTGGGTTTCTGTGCTCTGTTACCCTTCAGGTACAGTTCATTTCTCAGTGCTATCTGTAGAGGAAGCTTTAACATCATCAGGATCAAATGAATCTTTGTGAAAACCTTCACTGCTTACCTTAGGTATTATAAAGAGTGGTCTTGTCTTTTAAGTATGTATTGGTAGAAGGTGGCTCTGGATTTCAAGTGGAAGAGGTATCTAATGTGCAACCAGGACTCAGGTTTTTGTGTTCCTGGGTCTCAGAACAAATCAAACACATTCTTGGTTTTGGGCTTTTTTTTAATATTAAGGCACTTTTTTTGTGGGTCATCCTTAGACCCACCAAGTTCTCCTGCTGTCAGGCTTCTTATACACTCAAAGCCTCATTTTTTAGATCTGCCTTTTAGAGATGAATGCCTAGTTTTTTGTTACGGACTTTAAAATGATTGTGTGAAAGGTATATTCCCAATTCCTGCCTTAGGCAAAGCATACTTAGAAATTATTGACTTTCTTACCAATACAGAAAAGATCATATACAGATTAGGAAAACGATGTTCTTAGTTGCCTATTGAAATCCTCTTCTCTGATTCCTTTGCTATGTCCTTAGGTGTGTCTCAATTTTACCCATTTTAGTTGTTTTTGTTTATGCCAGATGAGTTTCTCAATACTTCAGATCTATAGTTTATCTTACAATCTCTGGAACTGCAAATTGCAGTATATTTTAAATCTAAGGTTCTTGGGATCTTCTGTTCTTGTTGAGGGGAAAAAAATAGCAGATAACTGGTAGGAATGAGAAGTGAAGTCTGGGAACTCATAACAAGCCATTTTATTCTAAAGATTAAGGATAATTTAATATACTTGATTCTTACATGGACTTGGCTGTGCAGTATGTCAAGTGATTACAGCATTAAGACAAGAGATAACAGGGTGAGGTATAACACGTTGAATAGAGATTTTTTTTTGCCAAAGCAGGGCTGTTTACCAAATTATTGGTAACACCTTATCACACTAAAACAGACATAGCCTTCTTACATTTAGTTTTGAGAGGCTTCTAAAATTCAATATGTGTACAGCACCTTTAAATAGTATTGAAACAGCTTGTCTACAGAAAAGATAAATAGCATTGAACATTAGTGTCTTTCACACACCTTCACTTTTTGAAAAAAAAAACAGTTGCTTTTTTTTTTTTTTTGTCATGCAAAGGGATGTACTTTGTAGAATTCCTGAAACCCCTGCCATTCCTGTGAATTCCCAATTTATTTTTAACTTTTAGTAGCTCCCTACTACTTCAGTATAGCTTTGGAAATGAACAGTCATATAATTAAGTTTAGACGCATAGTAAGTTAAACAGTTCCAGACCCATGTTCTCTTTCTGAAACCAGTTAGTGTGGTCTTGACCACAACTATACAACTAAACTCTAAGATCTTCCCAAACTGCTCTGCTTCAGGAAAAGCATTGCCAGCAGGTCAAAGCAGGTGATCCTTCCTCTCTACTCAGCACAGGTGAGGCCACATCTGGAGTGGTGGGTGTAGTCCTTGGCTCACCAACGTAGTAGACATGAACGTACTGGAACAAGTCCAGCAAAGGGCTACGAAGATGATGGAGGGGTGGGGTGCATCTTCCATTCAGGATTGCTTAGACTTCATCTTAGAGAAGGCTTGGGGGGTATCAGGAAGTAAAGGTGAAAGAGCCAGACTCTTCTCAGTGGTGTGCCCAGTGGCAGGACCTGGGGCAGTAAGGACAAATTGTAATAGGAAATTCTGTATGCGTTTAGGAAATAAGCTTTTACAGTGAGTTTAGTCAAACACTGGAACAGGTTGCACAGAGAGATTGTGGGACCTTGTTCTTTAGATATGCTCAAAACATGTCCGGACACAGCCCTGACCAACTTACTTGAACTGTCCCTGCTCTGAGTCAGGTGGTGGAACTAGAAGATGTCCAGAGGTCACTTTCCACCTCAACAGTTCTATGAAAACAGAGTGGCTGCTTCCAGATTTCCTAGTGGGAATTGTCTCAGGTCTGAGCTAACCCATGAATCTCACCCAGGAATATATTGGCAAAAGTATTTGTCCTGAGCCAAATCAGAGCGGGGATCGTTCTAATCTGGAGAGATGTTGAAAGAAAATACAGAAAATGTGCAGGTGTCTTTGTGATACTAAAACCTTTCAGGCACTTGACATTGTATCATAGGATCAGAATGGTTTTGGTTGGAAGGTACATTAAAGATCATCCAGTTCTACCCCCTCTGCCATGGACAGGGACACCTTCCTCTAGACAAAAGCTCAGAGCTTCATCCAGTCTGTCCTTAAACACTTCCAGGGATGGGGTATCTACAACTTCTCTGGGCAGCCTGTTCCAGTCCCTTACCACACTCTAAAGAACTTTTTCCTAATACCAAATCCTAATACCAAATCTAAACCTACTCTCTTTCAGTTTCAAGCCATTCCCCCTTTTTCCTATCACTATATGCTCTTATAAAAAGTCCCTCTCCCTTTTTTGTGGACTCCTTTCAGCTACTGGAAGGCTGCAATTAGGTCACCCCTAAGCCTTCTCTTTTCCAAGCGAAACAAAGCTCAAAATTAAGCTAAACTAATTGCCACTTTATCTGCCTCAGGTGAGATTGATATGTTACATTTTTATTATTTTCTTCTTTTTAATATGAAGAAGTAAACAATTTGCAGTACACAGCAGCTGAGGATTTTAGTTAACAAATTTCTTGCTGATACGTGGCCCTGGTAACATCCTCAAGCACTTTTGCTGGCTTTACGTGCCACTTTGTAACCCTAGGCTTTGGCCTTTAGTACAGTTCTAGGTACACTGTGGTGTTTTGACATGTTATGTAAGTATTCTTGGTGCCTCATGAAATAAACATCACGGGAAATGTAGGTGCAATCAAAATAAGGTGTTTAGATGCAATGACAACAAAGATGCAAATGTTCTAAACCTGGCAGTTTCATGCCATTATCATTAAGGGAAAGACCTTCTGCATGCCTTCCTCTGTCACTATCAGATTTTTGAGTGTTGCTTTTCATTTCTGTAGAATGCTAATGCATATTGGGTGATGTCAGTAAAATAGATATATATTAAATAATCCCCATCTGGAGAGGAGAAGCAAAAACCACAACCCAGGTGATTATTTTAGGCCTATATGCACATGCAAGAAAGAAGAGCAAAACAGCCACATGACCTGTTCTCTCACCAAAATAACCCAAACAAACCACAAAACCTACCAGGAGATGAAGTCCTAATCCTCAGTTCAGGTTGCCCACAAATGCCTCTTAGGAGGTAGATGCCTCAGGGTACTAGGACTGAAAAATCTCTCCTTAATATGGAGAGATTGCTAGAGCAGCTCTCCTATGAAGACAGGCTGAGAGTTGGAGAAGAGAAAGTTCTGGGGAGACCTCATTACTCAGGATTTAAAGAGGGCTTATAAGAAAGGTGGAGAGTGACTTTTGACAAGGGCATGCAGTGACAGGACAAGGGGGATGGCTTTGAACTGAGAGTAGGTTTAAATTATATATTAGGATGAAATTCTTCCCTGTGACGGTGGTCATAGGGAAGGCATTGGAACAGGTTGCCCAGACACATTGTGGATGCCTTATCCCTGGAAGTCTCTTAGACCAGTTGAATGGGGCTTTGGGCATCCTGGTCTAGGGAAATATGCCACTGTCCATGGCAGGGGGGTTGGAACCAGATGATCTTTAAGGTCCCTTCCAGCCGAAGCCATTCTATTATGATTTTCTTTTATTCATTTAGTCATGTGATTTCATGATTTTTACATTTTTTCCTGATGACTGGCAGAAGCATGGCCCAAGCATGAGCAGAGTGCAGATAGAAACATTTTTGAGATTTTTACTTTTTTTTTTTATTTCTTTGTGACTCTAAGAGCAAGGTAAAGCCTGTTCCAATGTATTTCTGTCTCTGTTAGATGGGTTTCTCCTTAACAGAGGAAGCCACCTCCTTTCATGTCAAGGAGAGGTTGTCATAGCCTGAAGCAGCCATTCTGTGTGTGGAAAGAAAATGTGCTATGCCTCAATCCTCTTTCATGAATGCAAATTTGAAAATTCGCAGGTCTTTACAGAACCCACAGAAATACCTTGTCAGCTTCTGTTGGTTGTAGAAAATATGTCTCCAGCAACAGCCTCTGAGGCAATTCACCTTTCTGCTCCCTGCCATAGCACTCTGGTGATAGAGTCATAGGCCAGTTCACTAATTGCATTAGTTTTGTATAAAACCCATGAAATAGCCTCAGACATGTCAAATGTGTGGTGCAGAGTGATTGTATACAGATGAAGATATTCTGAGAGGGCTCTGCCCACAGGATGTATAAAGTAGCTGACATTTTTGTTGTAACTGAGAACTCCAACATCTATTCATTGAGGATAAAGGTATTAACCCGGTATTAAATAGATAATCTAATCTTTCAGTTACAGTGTCTTGCCTGATCAATAGGATTTTCAAGTTCAGCTGTTTGGTGTCTACCTGTCTGTTCATTTTTGTAACTGAGAAGCAAGAGGAGAAATTTATCTTTACTTGTGCTACTTTTTTCCAGCCTAAGCCTACAGTGACTAATTTGCTCTTGAAAGTAGCATTAAAAAAAAGTGGCATCTTGGTCTATGATTTCAATCTAGTTTTCAATCAGTATGAATGCCTGAATATACATGTACATTTTGCCCTGTATATGATGTGATTTACCTGCGTCATCACAGAATAATATTCTGTGATGCCTGTTGTTGTTCCTGTGGGTAATAAAAATAATCTGAAGGTATCATTACTTGAAATTTGTAAAGCACAGAAAGGGTCGGTTTTGTTTATTTGGTTGTTGTATGGGTTTTTTTTTTTGTTTTTTTATTAAATCATGGACAAATTAATATAACTGAGGAAACTTAAATCACCGCATAATATTTTCTCCTCTGGCATACTAGGAATATATTTAAAATGCCAGACATACTTATATTTGCATACACGAACTTAGTATTTCTCTCTAAGTGATACTCCTATAAAGAGTGCTAAACATTTAATACTTTAACCACATTCTCTCATTGCTTCAGATAATGGGTAACTATAATGTCTGGTTCAAGTCACAATACATTGTCAATATTTTATGGGTTTTTTTAGGTAATAATTGTATTAATGTTGTGTCTTGACCAAAGTTAATTCTTAGTGAATTCTTTGATCTTCAGTGTTTGCATGTGTGTTTTTTCTTCATTTGAAATAAGTGACATCAATTTGAACAAATTTGGACAAATTGGTGTTCTAGTACTTTTTTTCAGAAGTCAGCATCCTTTTAAAAATAATTTATGGACAGTAGTTTTTTACATATAAAAATAGTCACATGGCATTTAAATTATCGTTATCAGAACAAAATACCTAGTGCCTTGATGAGCTTGTATAAGGTAAATTGCTGGGAAAGAATCCAGTAGAGAAAATAATAATTAGAGTGAAAGAAACAGCCAGAAGACTTGGCAGAATTTATCTTGGCATGAGCTGTTAAGGAAATGAATGGTTTTTTGCAAATTAGGTAGGAAACTTGGGGAAGCTGCTACATCTGGATGGCCTGGGAACATATGCAGCCCCGCAGATTTCATCCTTATGCCTTCAGACAGAGAAGTGGCCCCTGTCCTTTTGACTGCAGACCCTGCCACCTGGATTTCTGTCATCTCAAGGTGTGGGTGTTATAGTGGGTTTGCATGGTGCCAGGCCTGAGAGCAAGCAGAGGTGAAAACAGTGCAGAATGGCCTACCTGCTTCACAAGCTGGACTGAAAGCTGGGGTACTTCAGCCAGGGAGTCACTGCCGTGGTTTCACCCCATCCAGCAACCCAGCTCCACACAGCCGCTCACTCACTCCCGCACCAGCAGCATCAGGGGGAGAACTGGAAAGGTAAAAAGTAGAAAACTCACAGATTTAAATAAAAACAGTTTAGTAGGGAGAGCAAAAGCCAGGCACACAAGCAAAGCAAGCAAAAAATTAGTTCACTGCTTCCCAAGGGCAGGCAGGTGTTCAGCCATCTCCAGGAGAGCAGGGCCCCATCATGTGCAGCGGTTCCTTGGGAAGACAAGTGTCATCACTCCAAATGTGTCCCCCTTCTCCCTTCCCACCACTTTATATGCTAAGCATGATGGTTTGGAATATCCCTCTGGTCAGTCTGGGTCACCTGTCCTGGCTGTGTCTCCTCCCAACCTCCCATTCACCCCCAGCCCTCTCACCATCACGGCAGCATGGAAAGCAGAAAAGGCTCTGCCTCTGTGCAAGCCCTGCTCAGCAATAACCAAAACATCTCTATATTATCAACCCTGTGTTCAGCACAAATCCAAAACACAACCCAATACCAGCCACTAGGAAGACAACTAATTCTACCCTAGCCAAAACCAGCAGTCACCCTCTGCAAAGCTATTTGATAGCTCCTCCTCAGTCTTTTTACAGACCCTTTCCTGATCCTTCACAGCTTGCACAGGCTAATTTTCCTTGCCAAATTCATAAGATTGCTGAATAGAACTTTCTAATAGAAGCTGGCTGCAACCTTCACTACAGGCTAATATTTCCATGTAATGATGGAGAAGTGGATCCTGTTTGTGTGATTCAAATAGTAATGCTGGAATTGAGGAGACACAAGAAGTGTTTCTATATCATTAAACAAAACTGAAAGGAGACAAAGTGCTCTAAATAGAGAAGAGGAGGATGACAGTTACTGTTCTGTCTATTTACTGCATCTCTTCTACTCATACTTTCTCTCTTTTTTCTCCTTTCTCATTTCTTGTGTCACTAACTTTTCCTATTTTTAATTAGTAGCTAGCAGCACAGATTTCAGAGACAGCATTAAAAAGGAAGTTATCAGGCTGGGTTTTATGCTGCATCAACAGAGAAACTGCAGAACGAAATACAGTCCCAGGTGAAAGTTACTGCTGCAAAGGCAGGTTTGCCTCAAGACTGCCACACTTAGAAGCAGAATTTCTTTTGGATCGCAGACATGAAAAAGCATTTCCCAGCTACTAAGCCAGTAAGCATAACGGGAAACAATGTAAAACCACTTGTGCTGATCCTTTTGTTTTTCTTTTGAGGCAGATTTCTTTCACACTCTGATAGAATTTATATACTGGGTCATATTTGCCTGGCATTTTCTAGTGTCCTAGATCAATCAGACTAAAGGACTCATTCCCTGAGAGCAGCCAGCCAAACTAAAGGGAGGCCAGCATGACACTTGGCTGACACCAATTTGGGAAAAAAAAAAAAGAAAACTTTAGGCCAGCGAATGTCTCAAAATATCTATTGCTATATAATATAATACATACTTTTGTGCATACTAACTTCTGTATATGCTAACTATTTTTGTTAGGAAATTTCAAGGGCTTTGCCAAAATCTTTTCTGTCTTAGTCTAAGGTCTTGTACTCAACTCTGCAATCCTTCTAAGAAGAGAAGATTCAAAGTCATAAAAATACCTTTGGCAAGCAAGAGCATAATGACCACCACTCATAGGATCAGTGTTATTCAGGATAACTTTGCTGTGTAATACACCATGCTGCCTTCCCTGCAGTTCAGGAAGTTGCTGCTGTCTGCTCTTCATTTCAGAACAGGATTATTCTTACTTATCTCATAGATTTTTGATTCCTGAGAAAGTAGACTTTATTTTTATAGAAATAATTTAAAATAAATCTTAGGATTTAGACTTGTACTGATCTCAACTGTTCTCTTTTTTCTCACAGCAGTTAAATATATTTCTGTCCTAAATGCAGGGAATTACACTTACCCATCTTGGTGCAGAATTTTTAAATACTTAGTTAAAAGCTATTCATCAGATATGCTTTTATTTCATAAAAACAGATAAGTAGCAAAGAGCCTAAATAAAATTCTGTCTTAGGCTGTGCTTTCTTGAGGACTTTGTTGCCTTGTAAGTATAAACTGAAAGCCTTCTTTCTGGCTCTTTTTGCTAATTTACTAGCTCCAGACTGCATATTAAGTCAGTAAAGACAACTTGCAGCCAGCAGGCCTAGGAAAGAAGGATTGTTGCATGGATACTTTGGGTAAAAAATACTTTAGACTGAAGTTTATGTTGTTCAAGATACTTGTTACCATAAACACAGACAAGGAGATGGGGATATAATTCTAAGAGAGAAACTCTGAGATCCTGAATGTGGGATAGAAGTATCAATACTAATACCTTCCAGATCCTCGTCTGACTTTGGCACCCCACAGACTCCAGAGGCAGCCTTGTTGTCAGGACGTCTCAGTCATGTGCTTTTACATGACTGCAGAATTCTCATGTTTTGGGACAGCTTTGAGACTGAGGCTTATCACTGTGTAGGCAGGGCCAGGAGTTGGTCTGAATGGTCCTGATGGGTCCTTTCCAACTCAGCATATTCTGTGATTTTCTAAGTGTTGATTGAGAATTGTTTCTTTGCTATGAGCTAAGCACACTCCAACTCATGCTCAGGTCAAATCTTTGATTGTCCATCTTGTGTATATAGAAGCTACTTTTGTGTTTGTATTTAGTACGAGCTTCAAAGTATGCCAGGTCAAGAAGGATGTTCAGATAAGCCCATTGCTTTCCTATGACCCTGGGCACATGCAGTATAGGTGGACCAAGCATGTTGATGTTGATAACATTCATGTTGAACCTCTCACAACCTACACAGCACCTTGCAATGCTTACGAAACTTGACACTGCAACACATCATAAACAGAAGGCTGCTCCCCTAGGCCTGAACTGCTAAGTATTATGTCACTTGAAACACGAGAACTGAGTCTGCTGCAGTGGCTGTTGACTAGTGTGAAGCACAGTTATGTGTCTTTTCCCATCTTTTGCAGAAGAGCACCCTGAGGATATAAAGACTTGGAAAAGCTTTTCTGTCCAGTCATCTATGAGATAATTTTTTAATGTTGCTAGAGTTGTCTTTTTCCATTTCTGCATCTACATGTTGGATGCTATGTTAATAGAGTGGTACTTTGAATTATATTAAATTTTCAAATTTAATATATCTATTCTAGCCTCTTGTTCTATTCCTGCCCTTGCAATTTATCATAAGTGAGTATGCTCACTTGCTCTCTTGCTCTCTGCTAATAAAAACTGAGATTTCCAGTTTTCCGTTACTTGAAATGTTTTGTCTGACTCCTTTCCCCCTTTTTTGATGTGCTCCGCTAACACTGATGACTAAGGCAGCTTTTGAAAGAGAGCTGTCCCCATTCTCTGCAGCATGCTACATTTTTTTTACTCTTATTTTTTTTTTTAAAGAACTGTGTCATAGATTTTTAATTCCTTCCCAGGTAGCCCTTGCTTGTGTCTTTTTCAAATTCCTGTGGATTGTTTTTATTAATTTCTGTGCCCGTAGTTTGTCCATCTATGGGAGAGAGTGGAAAGGAGACTGCCATTAAAGTTTTCAAGCCTGTGGGAGGGAAATTTATCATTAACTGGATCATATATTGTAATTACCAGTATCCACCAGGTTGTCAGTGGTCACTAAGCTCAGTAATCAGTGTCATAATCTTTGCTGCTGCTGTTGCCCTTCTTGGGAGTTCGTGATGGTTAGGTGTGAGGTCCTGAACATTGTGTTGCCAGCTAATTTGCAGCTGAGAGATCTCAGTACTCTTAACTTGACTTGAGGAATGGCCAAAGGTTTGGTACAGCAGCTGAGATTTGTTGGAGACAAGCAGAGTTCCAACACATTTAACCTATCAGGAAGGGAGTTAAGGGATAGGTACTGATGGAAAGGTGCTTTCTGAAACACAATAATATCACTGACCCTGTAGTGGACATTGGCAAAGTTTTGTCCTTTGTTGTGATATGGTAAAAAGAGCACAACATGTCTACCACATGCCAGCTATATCTTTGTTTTCTTACTGTCCTGTCCTGTATGTCCCCTTTCTAGCCCTATCTCATTCTGCACTTACTACAATATTCCTTTTCCACCACTGCAGTATGATTGCACATGTGAGTCAATGTCTCAGCAAGCCTTTGTGTTGCTGGTACTCTGGTGAACCCTATCTTGGGCAGCCACAGAAGATATTTCCCCATTAGACTGATGCCATGAAGATTTTTGCCTTTTCTTTTATACCCCTGTTATACCTTTTTACAACTTCTGTATTCCTAGTGCTTTTTGCCTACATTCTTGGACTTGTTTGTCAAGCTAAGAAACTAAACATTTTAGAAGCTTCGTAGCTAGGGATCAGTGTGCCCCAGACCCCAAGGTCCTCTCCAGAACACATTCTGTAAACCAAGATAGAACCATCCAGGGGAAGGTTCCTTGGGGAGGGGGGTTCACTTGAGCCTCTCATTGGGGAATCTTATGCTAATTAATAAAACCTATAATGTTATACCCAATGTTGGGGGGGGGAAAGAAGAGAGACGCAGAGACACAGGGAAAGACTCGGTGGGGTGCATCTCGATGCATATGACCTGGACGTGTACACCTAAGGATCCTTAAAAATAAATACCAAGGTAAAATCCCTTTTCCCCTTCTAACCGTGTATGCCTCTTGATTTTAAGACCAGGAAAAGGCATCAAGACAAGTGGTTCCATCAAAGCTGGAACAAGTAGAACCTTATTTCTTATTGATTTGTTTCTTACATTAACCTTATGAACTTTCTATTGTCCAGTGTAAAATCATATTGTAACATCTCCCTCACATGGGATTCTTACAGGGTGTCTTTCCTTTGCTCAAATCTGTAAAGAATTCTAGCTTTCTGCCAGTCACACGGTAATGTGAGGGCAGGAATGAGTGGGAATTAAAAGTTGTGCATGTATGTGTGCTGGGGGAGTGGGAGGGATAGAGAGGTTATGCATTCCTAAAGGCTGTTTTGCAATTAATTTGCAATTAATTTGATTAGGGAAAAAGGATATCTAGAGGCTTTATGAACCCCCAGAAGATCTGACTGAAAAAATATTAGATCAGTATCAGTCGGAAGATACAGGTCTTGATAATAGCTGAGCTGGGATGTTTCGGGACTTGTGCAGGTCATATGGATATGAGTAAGTCTGTACTGGAAATGTAAATGAACACAAAGGAATCAGGACAACAGTTTCTGTCTAAAATAGGGCAACTGTCATTATGTTACTTGCAAACCAAAGAGTCTGCTGAAATGCCTACTTGGCTTTGAAATATATTTTCACAGGGAATTCAGAAGTCTGCGCAGAAATAAAGAGAGAAACCACCTGAAGGAAGAAAAGCAAAGAAAATAATCTGAGATGAAAGCATCCATCCCCTTCTTACAACTTTTGTCACAAAAAAGGTGACTGGTGGTTCACAGAAAAGGCATGAAACTCCTTACAGTGTTGTTCGAAATATATTCCAGGTGATTAATGTTGTCTATCATGAGTTTATTTCTTGCATCTCTTGAAATATGAATAATCCTGAAAAAAAATCCGCATCAGAAGGTGTATTCATTTCTACTCAGAACTATACTTTGCCAGACATTTGGGTTCTTGATGTTGAAGAAAAACAAGAATTGACTTCTTAGATACGTCTTTTAAGGGTGACATATTTTTTAAGACATCTCAAACTTCCCAAATTTTGAAAAGTGGAGGGAGAAAGTGCCCTAAAATGTCCTCTTACTGTCTGCATTCCTATAATTACTGTATCACTTTCTTCTTTTGGTTTGGCTTGTTTCAAACTCCACTGCAAAGAAGGCTATTTGGTGTGAACTCTCTCTTCTTATTGTTAGCACAATGATGAAGAGGTTGACAGATTCTCTTCTCTTGCCTGAAGCTGCTAGCTAGTCAGCCTGGCTGATGCTCCTTCTGTAATTTTTTTCTTGTCATATGTTCTTGTTTCCTTTGGTTTTCACTTCTTTGCTACGTGACAGTCACACAGATGAAAAGCAGCCAAAGGAAAAGAGTAAAAAATCCAATTCACTCAGTAGCCATAAATAATACACCTTCAAGAAGAAAATCATGAAATTGGTGGGAAGTCCACCATACAAGAAATTAATAAAAGGTTTGGGAGTATCTTATTCAAAACAGTAGTCAAGACCAAGTCATGTGATCATGAAGGCAGAAAATACCAATGAAATAGGGACTTATTCAAAAGGGGCTTTTTCTATTACACAGTGTGATGACTTTGGCTCTCAAGACACCCAAGTTCCCAACTTTGTTCAGGAAGAAATAGCAAGTACTATTACAATATCTGACAAATATAAAAATCACAATCAATAGTAATTGGTATACATAGTGAGTTATAAGGAATAAATGGGCAAGGGAATCTAAACATATCAGGAACCACTTCCTGTAAGTTACCATTGTGAAGGCAATAGCAGTGTCAAAGTATAAATTTTAATATAATTAAACTGTATCTGGAATGAAAGAAATACCACTCAAGGATACCCTAAGATTTGAACAGCCAAACTATGATGAAAAGCAATAATATTTAACAACTTTTAATTTTCATATTTTAAAAGAGGGGGATATACTCATGTATCAGAATAACAAAGTGCTCTCCAGTCCAATTAAAAAGCTCATAAGAGAGCAATAATGGAAGCAATATTTAAGATCAGAAACCCAAGATAGCTTTGCCCAGAAGCCTTTTAAGATTCAGTAGAGCTCTTTTTAGACCTGAGAGTCCTGGAAAACAGCAGCTATAAAATGAACCAATAGTGTTTCCTGGAATGTAAGAAGGCCAAGAGCATCTCCAGGTGCCTTTGACTATTGGCAAGATCTAATCAGATGGGTTGAGGGCAGCCATCCTTCTGCTCAGTTCAGCGCATGTGAAATCTGGAGTGCTGTGTCTGGTTTGGGGTACATGAAAGGCAAACTGAAGTGGGTCTGTGAAGGGCCACCAGGAGATAATGGTGTGCAATGAGAGGCTGAAAGAAATGTTTTTGTTCAGCCTTAAAAAGGCTAAAGGGAGATCCAGTTCCTGCCTTTAGCTGTTTATTGGGAGGTTATGGAGAAGGTGCAGCCAGACTTCTCAGAGCTACACAGAGAAGAATGGGAAGTTCAGCACAGGGAGTTCCAGTGTGATGTAAGAAAAAAATTATTTCTATGAGAGTGGTCCAACATTGAAAAAGTTGTCTGGACAGGGAGTGGGATGTCCATCCTTGAAGATACACAAAACTGGACATGTCTCTGAACAACCTGTTCAAACTAGAACTTCATTGGGCAAATGAGCTTTGGATGTCTCTTCAAACCAGTGTGATTCCATGATTTTATGGTTAAAAGTTACTAATTAAAAAAAAAAAAAAAGAGAGAGATTATCAGAGGTATTCTAGAATTATAGAAGAACCCTCCAGTTAGGAATTAATCTGGTTTCATGTTGTTTACCTGTAAAGGTATCTTTTCAGCTTTATACCGGCTAGCGCTTGTATTTCAATGCCTTAGAAAGCCTCGAGCAGCCTTGAGAGGTAGCACGGGCGATCTAGCACTTTAGTAGCTCTAAAATCGGTACCTGAATCAGCTGCAGAGCAAATACCATCAGCAGAAGCAAAGAGGGAGAAATATAGCTCCCTGCTCGCTCAATTCCCTGCAGTTAGAAGCCTTCAAATGAGACAGACGACCAGAGATGTTTACAGGAAGGTAGCTGAGCTGAGAGAGGGCCTTTGCCTCCCCTCGACCATCTTTTTATTCGGAGAAGGGGCAAGGGGATGACTGGGGGCGGACCCGGGGTGAGCGGCCAATCAGACACTGCTGAAGAGTCTGAGTTACATTTGGCTTTGCCCGCGCTTGGAACAAAGGAACTCGGAGCACATGTCTTTGGGAGGGGGGATGGGAAGCTCAAAACAGGCAGCAACATTTACCCAGTTACAGATTGGTTAGTTAGCCACACAGGAATCCCAGGCAAAAAGTAATAGCTGTAAATGGATGCAGTGAACCAGCAGCAGATCATGTGAGTGTCAGAAACAATGAAGACTTGAAAACCAAGCCTTGAAGATCTGTGAGATCTGATGTCTAATAAAAGTAGGTCTCATGGGTGCTTTAACATGTATTTTTTCTTTTTATACCATTAAAAAAAAAAAAAACCCAGAAACATGAAATCTCTGAAATCTCTTCCACCTTGTCAAATATATTTGAAATTTCTGGTCCATTCATGGCTCCTTTCATGATCAACTAGAAAGCAAATACATAGACAGTGTCTTATTTGTGTAGGAAACCAGGCTAAAAATAAAAGGATGAAAATCTAATTAAGACCAGGCAACTTGATATTACGGAAAGAAGACTTGGCAAGGAAACATGATTTTGTTCATTCATATCATTAAAACTGAGATTCATAAAACTAAAAGCAAAGAATGAAAGTATTTAGGTGCTTTATTAGTCACTTATAACACCTTGACTGCCAAAAATATAATTATGAAGTATCAGTAAAGAGATTTTTAAAGGGATTAGGAACTGCCTTGTTGAATAGAACTGGAAAATGAGCTGTCAGTGGGGAGTCACAGCTGCATAGAAGCTCAGCTAGTAGGGTTCCTTAGTATTAGCCTGCTTCAGTCAGTGACTGAAGGTGAATATAAAATCACTGATAACAAACTAAGGTAATTCAAATAAAAGCAGGGCATGCATTTTCACCATTAGGAAGTATAGTCCCCCTGTGGAACAAACTAAGGGAAGCAGCAATGTTTTAATACCATGATGTCTTCAAATCAAAGGAAAAATGACTCGGCTAGGGTGCTTTTGTGTTAAGGCTGTTGACTTAGTTCAGATAGGGTGAGTGAGTAGTATTCTATAATCTTTTCCCTGTAAGAGTTAAAATCAGATGATTTAATGGTTCTTTCTATGGAAACCCTAGTCTTTGAAAATGGAAAAAAGTCATTGATGAGACCAAAAAGATAAAAACTGAAAGAGAAAAAATATTAGGGAAACAAAGAAGACCTGTGATTAAAACCCAAGATAACTATTGCCTAATTTTGCATTAGTAATACATATATTCTTAAAATGCATCTTCAGCTAGGACTGGACTTGCTGGATATTATAAAAAGGTTCTTGACCCAGAGCCTGGTTGGGCACTGGAACAGGCTCCCCAGGAAAGTGGTCACAGCACCAAGCCTGACAGAGCTCAAGAAGTGTTTGGACAATGCTCTCAGGCCCATGGTGTAACTCTTGGGGTGTCCTGTGCAGGGCCAGGAGTTGGACTTGATGATCCTTGTGGGTCACTCCCAACTCAGAGGATTCTGTGTTTCTGTGAACTGGAAACTTGAAGAAATGCATTTGAAAACTCATTCTTAGGTTTGGCTTTCAAAGACAGAAAATTTAGGCAGCCAAGAAATCCCATCATATTGTCATTTATTATACACTAGCATTATGTAATAGTTCAGGCTTTCAGTAGGTTCCTGACAAATATTTCAAGGGCTTCCAGTAGCAAAGAAAGTTGTTAAGGTACCTTTCAAAATAAAATGACTAAAAATTACAGTGTGTTGCTAATGTCTGTCTGGATATACACATACTCTCCCTCACCCCCACCCCTTCCTTACTAGAAATCCTGAAAAACTCAAGCAATGAAAATAGAAATGTATTCTTTGGATTGTGTAATAGGGGTTCCAAGCAGAAGCATACACTGAAACTTCTGCATGCAGATTACAAGCTTATTGCTCCTCTGTGCATGCTTATGGCCATTAGTAGCTTCACACCCTTGTAAATGCATTATTTTCAGAAACAACTGTTGAAAGTTTAAAGAACTTTCTCACAGTCTTGTTTTGTTCATTGTAATACTAATTGTAAGTCTGGTTAAGCTTTTCGCAGCTGTTTAACTTCCTATTTGTTGGTAGGAGTCCAGTTTTCTTCTTTGAAAAAAGACTACAAAATCCTAAACATTTGTTTAACCTTGTGTGATGCATTTTTACTTATTAAAAGCTGTGTTTCAACCTAGACTGCTAATTCTATATCCAGTGTTCAGTGACTAGCCTCATACACATGCTTGGTCTTTTCATAAGCAGTCTTACGTCCAAGTGTCCAGAGTACCAGCCTGCTTTGAGTGTGCCTGTCAACCTGCCCATCAAACTGGGGCCACGGAGCTGAAGTGTCTGAAACTACACATCCTGTAGGATGACAGTGGCAGAGCTTCTTATATCCCTATGAAAACTTGTCTCTCCTGGTTTTATTCTAGTTTTGTGCCTCTTCTTTAGCTGTTTCCTTTTACCTTCTCTTGCTATCAAATCTTGTATGCTAGCAGCATATGTACTTATGTCTCCTCCTTCTCCTGAGTCTTTCACTGTCTTGCCAAATTATGCTGTGAACCAGAAGTCAGCTACATAATTTTTTGCAAGAATAATCCCCATCTGAAGCATGTACTTCTGTAAACCTTATCAGAAATCTTGGCTCTTTACTGTGCACTTCTTTAAATTGTTATGCTTTCCTTTAGGGATGTTGAATGGACTCTGTAAGAACTTTTGTGTATGTTCCAGTGAAAATGGATGTAAGAAAAATGGGCTTAAACAAAAACTATTGCCAAGATCAATTTTCACATTTTTATTTATTTGCATGTAGACAAGTATGTGTGGAAATTTTTGATGTTGCAGTCTGGTTTAACTGTAATTAAGTCTTAGTTGTACAAGACATTTGAACTCTGGCAGAATCCTACCAGAAAGGTGTCACTGCTCCAGTTTTGCCGTAGTAAGTTTTCTAAATCTAACTTGGATCCAGAGCTGGGATCCCATTATTTTCTGGAGCATACCTTCATATAGTCTCTCTACCCAGACTCCTCTTTTCAGTTTCTGCTTCCTGGCTGAACAGTGATTATCTCCATCAAATCCACCAGTCTGTTCATACCAGGACAGGCTCCCACTTCCTCCAGGTTCAGTGGGACTTGGAAGTACAAGCAATGAGCTGATATATGCAAGGGAAGTGTTACAAAACTTCCCTGCGAGGCCTACATTTCAGTGGGAATGGTTGTATCTTGGTCTATTTTGCACCACACTCAGAATTGTCAGTGTTTGGTATATAATGTCTTTCAAAAACACTGAAGCTGTATGCAGCAAACAGTGCTAGAGCAAAGTAACTCAGTGCTTTCTTATGGGTCTGTGAAGTGAAATGGTTGATGTTGAAGACCCAGTGACCCTTCTATCTGCATCTAATGGCTCTATTACTTGCACTTATACACTTAATTATACCTAAATTTCATTCAGATGTGGTTTTGGTACAAATAGAATGCAGAATGTCAGGGTTTTTTTCCATTTTCTGGTAGTGCCAGCTGTACTTGCAAACATTTTTTCAGACGCTTAGATGAAATTCCTTTACTCAAGCAGCAGTATTTCTGAATAAACACTTCCCTGAGTTGCTTTAAAATCATTGCTGTAAGATCATTCTCAGGTTCATCTATTGGGATGGGACTGTTAGAGTCTAAGTAGAAGGCTTCAGGCTGTGATCTTTGCAAGGAAATTTAACATGGAATGCATTGACAGGAATAAATAAGTACTGGAACAACAACAACAAAAAGAAGTCAAGATACTTGTAGTGCAAATGAGCCATAAACCAAATGTAAATGCTAAAGGTGTGGTCAGGACATTTACCTGACTGCAGTATGGACAAGCCAAGTAAACAATAATAGAGTGTTTGGTACCTGGAATTGAGATGTGTGTTTTATAAAAGGAGAGTTGTAGAGGTCAACCTTCAGACTCAAACCACTGAATACTGAAATCTTAGGATGTTGCTGCTTTTAAAATTACCTGAATAACCTGAGGACTGTATATAGAGTTATTTTTGTGGCTAAAGAGGCCAAAAGATCATGGTAAGTGAGAAAGGCAGACTTCAGAAGGAAACCATCACAAATTGTTGCAACTTCCTTCTAGCACACCTTTGCCTGTGTTCTTTGCCTTTAACATTTGTCATCATTCATGTCATCAAGCCTTCTACTTCCACATTTCCCATTTTACATACTTTTCTATTAAGTTTTGACTGTAATATTTTAGTTTTCATGGAACATTTATTTCTGTAGGGTGTTCTCCAACTCCATAGTTCAGCTCTAAGTGTATTCATCATTACTTGTATCAAGCATTTTTGCCCATCATTTGATGATGTACAGGTGCACAGCAGAATGTTATTTTGGGATGAAGCTGCAATTTAAAAAAAAAAAGTAGATTCTGTACACATTTATGTCTATCCACTAAATAACTTGGTGTCCACATTCTCAAATCTTCTCCCCTTTAACTAGAGGAATCAAAATCTCTTTCCTAGACCTTGTTACCTAAATACCAGGTATTTACCTTGCAGATTTCTCTAGTTAATACATTTCTGCTATAGGAATTCTTAAGCATCTTCATCTTTATGTGTCACTAGTGGAAGCATTAGGAAATATATCTTTCCCATTACACTTTATAAGTAGATCAGGGTTCCCAGACTCCTGCCATTTCTTTCACATGCAGTACTCTATGAGAATCTTAAGTACATTATGCTAAACTGTATTTCATCTTTTCAAGTGAAATGATGCTCCATTTGTTCAAATGCTGCACATGCAATCAGTCACGGTGTGAACACCCCTGCTGTAACAACACATGAGCAGAGCTAAGCCCAGCTGCATGGTCCCTCCCTCGACAGCACTCAGATAATAACTGAAGTGATCAGTCAACAGTGCTGGGAAAGTGCCTTAGAAATGTAATCCATCTAACTGTGCTGCCTTCAGCATCTTCAGAACAGGTCCTTGGTGCCACAAAAAGACACAGGAGAATCTCATATTACTGACTAACTATATAGCAAGGAAGCATGTAAAATTCAGAGTTACTAAGTTTAACACATGGCATAAAACCACAACAGCACATGACAAATGAGAATGCCAACACTTCAGAAAAGAAAGCACTTCAGAAAGAAACTCTAGAGTCACGATGAGTTCAGTGGAAAGACCAACATGATGTTGAGTGTTTGATTGATCAGACGATAAAAGAGAAGGGTAGGAGTTCTCAGGAGAAGAAAAGGCAACAAATCAAATATGCTATGAAACTATTTATTTGAGGATATGCCCATTAAATGCAGTTCTAACCTCAAAATGGATACAGTAGGACTTGGAAAGACTTAGAGAAGGTGAAGGGAAATATGAGTGGAGGTTGAGAGGAAAAATAGATAAAATTTGGAAAAGAGACAACTGAATGGGAAAAAGATGTTAATTGTCATGAGAGTTATGGAGATGATAACAAGGGACCAATTTTCATTTTCTCCTTAGAAATAAGTAGAGGGAAAATAAGACATTACAAGGTAGTATTTTAGCTACACAAAACCCAACAATTTTCTAAAGAATATTGTTAAAAGTGGACCTCACACACTCATGAGTGGAATGAGTCATGGAAAGATGTATGGAAAGATTCTCATAGTCTTTCCCTAAATATCCACTGTAGTCAATACTGAAAACATGGTACAGGGCTGAAAAATAAAATATTTTATTTTTTGCTTTGTTAGTGATATCTCAAAGCACAGACACAGTCTGTAGGTGTAAAAAGACCACAACTTCTAAGCTATTAAGAAGAATACAGTGGGGAGGTTGTGCCTCTCCCTTTGCTTCCTGGAGTAACTGGATCACAAATTAGCTCACAGTAGATGCCTGTCTTGCTGAAGTAAAAGAAGCTGCTGACAGGATCAAAACATTTGTGCAGGTACAAATGATGAGAAACAGCATTTCTTTCCCATGTTGTTTTCAATGTCTTGTCAAAACCTAAAAAGTAATTATCACAGGGGCACTTCTGATTGCCTTGCTTGTGTTTTACATCACTGGTTATAGCTGACCAAGAACTGAAAGGGAGTGGACATTGCATGCTAACAATGACAGCCCCCTAAGGGGAAAAGAGAACTTAAAGTGAACTAGATAAGAGAGAGTGCATGCGCAAGGGCTGCCTGGCAGCAGGGCACTGGGGAACAAAAGCACTCAGTGTGGGAATCAATGCTCTCTTTAGAAATCTGTAGGGAAACATTGTGCTTTTCTCCAGGCGCACAACTGTACTGCATTGCTGGTGATGTGAACAGCTGCCTTCCTCCGGTATTGGTACTTTTGGTGATATTAGAGCACTGTTGTGGTGCACTGCATTTATACTTTCTCTGCCTTTGGATGTGCTGTTTTATTTTTTCACTGCCAGAAGTTCACAGTTCTTACTTTAATTCTCATTCTGAGCACAACAGCTGAGTTGCTAAGGTGTGGAAAAGCATTACCCAGAATTAATATGATTGCATTTGTACTATCCCCAACCATCTTCTTGTCAGCCCTTATAAACTTAAGTTATACTTATTTTGGACTGACCTTTTCTCTAATTGGACAGGAGAGCACAGGGGAATATCTAAGTGCTAGGATAATGCCTTAATACGGTAAGGGGGGAAAAAAGGGTCAGTCTTCCATAAGAAGTGTCATTTCTTGGGGGAGACATATAACCGAGACCCTGTCCCTCTTGCAGCAACACGGTTTCTGCTTTTGTGTCCAATTTAAGATCTTTTAAGAAATGCATGTATTTCTCTATCAAAACATTGTTGAGGCTAACATTGTTGTGCTAAAATATTGGCTATTGTTACTTTGGGTTAATTTAAAAACTGTCAGCATAAACTGTGCTAGTGGTCACATTCCTTTATGAAGATTGGAATTGCTGGATTAGACCAGGACTAGCAGGGTGATTTCACTCCCACTAATGATCTGCAGCAAATACTGCATAAAAACATGCCAGAAACCCCAGTCTGCAAATGTAAAGCGGTCTTCACTCTAATCCTTGTTAATTAGACTTTGTTTTTAGAGCTTGAATTGCAGGATTTTATATTCTCTCCTTTTTTTTAATTAACTGATTCTTTTCCTATGAAGCCTCAACTCTGCCTTGTGGCCTATTCAAATGCACAACCATGTCTGTCCTAAGATTCATGCAGATCAATAGGGTTCAGAAGCAGGGCACGTTGCCCATTTGTACAGTTCTCAGTACAGGATGGCAGGCACTGATTCAAATCAATGATTTCTGTTGGAGCTGCAGTTCTTGCTGGATGTGCCTCTGCTGGAGGTGTTTTGACGCTTGCTTAGGAGTTATTTGTCCCTGCCAGGCACTTATGCTGCTAAAGCAAGGGTTTTACCCAATATGTTTTATAAAATTGAGGGAGCTTAATGTACTTTGCTGTGGGGTGAGCAAACAGGTCACGGTCATACTGAGGAAAAGGCAATGTTTATCCTTCGACCCTGGAGAGAACTCAGGGTGATTCACACCACATGCTAACAGCCAAACTGACTAGGAGGTGTTTGCTTCCGCCCCACAGCTTGCAGTTACCTGTGGCAGAGGAACACAAGGTTGCTGCTGCAGAAGCAGCTTTTTGTTACCATAAGTATTATCGAGGGGGCTCAACAGGGGATGTTGCTTTCACCTTGACTCTTCATGTTAATGAAAAAAATCTGTGTAAAATTTTAGTAGCACTTGTAAGAGCAGAGCTCTGGGATGTGTTTCAGCATTGCAGCCCATTAGTCCTGCAGGAAAATCACACAACCTTTACATTCCTGCTTCATATCCAACATCCAGGAAAAGTAGTATCACAGTTACAGCTAGTTGCTGGAGTCAGTCTGTTTAATTAATGCCACTTTCCTTGTCAGTATTTCTAATGCAAAAAAAAACCAACAAAAAAGCCCCCCAAAACTTAAAGCAAAATAAGGGGTCTCAGCAACTTTCTGAAAGGATTTCCTACCAAAACATGGATAAAGAGCAAGTCACAGGAGACCTATAGCCCATAGGCACAACTCAGGTTCAAAGAGATCAGCATGACACCTTGCTACTCAGATCTTGTCCTAGTTGCCTGCTGACTTTTTTCATGTGTTTACAAAGTACATTTTGCTTTGTGTAGACCTGAGTATGAAATTCCAAATTTTAATGCAGCTTGTGTTTTTGATTATCAGCATTAGTTGCCAAAGAAACAACTTGGGCATTGCATAATCCTATTACTTTCAGCAACTACGATCAGACAGGAGATGATTAGAATCACAGATCAAAACCTAGTACACAGAAAGAATTTAATTGGGTGCTTTTACTCTCTGTACAGGGATTTCTGTCACAGAGATCTTTTTTTCAAAATAATTCATGCCTCATTCCTCATGACATATGGCGAATGTCAAGACAATCTAAGTGCCTGGATTTTAGAAGACGTGCAGTAGCTACACAGTGTAAGTACAGCAGAAATATTGATGTAGCACTCTAAATCTGACTGCATATTTACAGGCATCTCTCCTTGTCATGGTTAAATAAGAGGCGTAAAGTTTTCAAAAAGCAGCGTCCTCACAATGTTTGCCCTGTTTAAAGTAGAGGTGCTAAAGAGAGACAAGAGAGTCAGGAAAGAGTAGAATATTACGTAACATTTGCTAAAGACAAAAAATAGGTGCTATTCCTGTGGAATTATATATATTGAGTTGTTAAAAGTGTAAGTGTCCTTCTGGAAACTTATGCTGGTACTTCACCAGAGACAATTCTTGCCTGTTTCAAACAGTAACATACATTATAGTCCCCTTTTTCTTTATACTGAGATAAACTGTAGCATTCTTCTGAGACACTGAAATGTAGAAGCATCCGGGACACTTTCCTTGTCTATTGAACTGGCTGCATTTGTTCAAGTCTGACATGACAAAAATGTTAGTAAAAAGAGAGTTCTTGCCTTGAATGACTTTTGTTCAAGTGTAGAATAAGAAGCTGTTTGATAACCTTGTTTCTGTTTGCAACAAAAGAAAAATAAAATCAGATCTTTATGATCAGATACTCAGATTTTTAAAATTTTTTTTTAATTTCTGCTGATTGAAGACTTCACTGGGTCATTTTTCTACTTTTTTAAACAAATATAGTAGACATCTAAATGGATAATGTTGCTCAAAATCTTGGATTTATGATCAGTGCACTCTCCATTAGGCTACCTAAGGTGAAATTCAAGGCAGAGTACAGACCTGTCTAGCCAAATTTAGATGTTCTCTCTGCTTCTGTGCTCCAAAAGATAGGCAAAGCTGGGTGTGAAACAAAGAAATGATTCTATTCAGAAGTATTAACTTTTCTCCAAGTGCAGGGAAGGAGGATAGACTTCTAATCAGAAGGATAAGGAGCTCAGACTGGTTCTAGTATCCTACCTAGAAAAGCTTTCAGCAGATTACCATGTTATCATGGTGAGTAAGAATATTGCATTGTAGTATCCGAAGTATTTGTCACAGGTTCACTCACAATCCCAACAGCAGAAATTTTCTGACTATAGCTGAGCTACAAGTTGTCTTTCACATTGTCTTTCACATTGTCTTTCACATCTTGCCATCACATTCATTTAGAAAAATCATGATGAATATTGAATTAGAAATTAGAGCAAGAGCTTTTATTCTTGTTCTTCTAATTTCTCAATTACAGGAACAATTTATAACTCATTTAATGTTACCCTTATTTGATTAAACTGCAGCCTTTCTTGACCTAACAGCATTTAAGGCATCAGGTTAGAATGTTGAATATCAGTGGCTGTGCTTGATGTGATTTGAGACTTCTCTAAATATTGGAGAAGTCTCAAATAGGTTTATTTTCCATTTAGGGGCAAAATGAAATAGCCATGACATGGAAATTTTTTTCATACCATTTGAAATGTGATTGCTTCAACTACAAGGTGGCCTTAAACATGATGATTTAAACATGATAAAAAACCCATTTGCCTGTGTGAAAGTTTAAGGGGTAAAGAGTAGAATTTAAAAAAAAATATTTGTGTAAAAATTAAAATTTTTAACACTAGAGTAAAACATTTATTAAATTTCATGTTGAGACGACTACTGTTTAAAATTTCCACATGGATTATATTTTCAGAGATGTTTCTCATTCCAGTACTCACCATTTCCTTCCATTATTAGTATTTTGGTTTAGAACTTCCATAGTTCAGGGATGATTTTGTATAAACTTCTGAAATAAAAAAATGTTGTACTTTTCCAACTCCATCATCAGCTAAAATCATCTTTGTCTACAAAAAGAATTGACTCAGTTTGCCATGGTTTGTCACAGCTAAAAGGCAAGATAATGCATAAAGACCAATGAGAGAGATAATGATGAGAGGGATTATAAATCAGGATACTGAGAAAGACAAGCCTCTCCTAGGCTTTGAGATACATGAGCCATTTTCAAAGCTGAGCTCCTGCCTGCCACCTTCAAATGCTGGTTCCCAAGTATTTAAAGTCTTGGAGTATTTGTTTATTTCTCCTGACACTTGTTTTATCTTCACTGGCTCATTCTTTTTCCTTTCCAATGTTCAAAATAAACTCAGTGATACAAATCATTGTAACAAAGTTATGCACAAAGCAAAAGAATTGACAATTCAATGCTTTGGGCGTCATGTGCCATTTATTCCAGCAGTTTATGTTCAGTGCCAGAATAGTTTGGGGAAAAGGGGATGCACAATACAGCCTTGCTTGTAAGAAATGTATCCATAACCAAGAGATAGAATTGTATTTATCCAAGCTGTTATTTATAGCATGGATTTTTGTGTCTCTAAAAAAATGATGAATGATTCAATAAAGCATGAAATGCAACAGTTCAAAATAATGCTGCGAATTAAATAGTGCTAAAATAAAATCTTACTTCCCTTCTTATTCTTTATTCTTCAGATATGTTTGAACCAAAATAAAATTTCTTGTGGATTTTTTAGGAGGGTTTTCTTGATGAACTGTGGGTTTAGAAGAAGGGCAATAAATGGAAAGTTCTCCCAACCCCAGGCACTCACGGAAGCACCTTGATATTAGTTAATAGATCCTCTCAACTCCACTGACATTAATAGGAGCATGGTATTCCCCTCCACACCCCTCCCTGACAATTGTCCCCTTTTTTTGCCATAATGCATATGGCATAGGCCTTGGTACTTACTTACCTGTTCTTTTCTTCACAATTAGCATTTCATTTTTTCTGCACTGGTCTGTTCAAATGTCTATGGAGATTCTCCTTCTATTTTTAATTCAGCTACACAAATGGAATCTGATGGTGATTGGAAATTTTATTTTCTGTATTAAGTACGTAACTTTAATAAGAGAGTTTTGCTTTGTTTTGTTTTGTTTTCAAAACTGTGAAAACACACTATCTGAGGATGCAGTATGAAAGTACTTCTTAATATGTAACTTGTAAAACCTTAAGGAAGGCCTTTGTGCTAAGACACACAACCAGGAACCACTGTTTATAACTTCACTTTTCATTAAAAAAACCCTCAAAGCAAATTTGCTTTTATCAGACAAAGCAGTTCTATTTTTTCTTCTTCCTTTTTTTTTTTTTAGTGTGGATATTTCTTGCCTTTTTTGTGACCGTATTAAATGTAAAGACAGGTTCTGTATTTAATTGTAAATGAGCTGTGTTATGCAAACTAAAAGGACAACTTAAATGCACAGAAGACTGCAGGTTGATAAGCTCTTACCTATTTTCCTAGAGATTTTGTAGCTTCATTATAATTCTTGAATTCTTGCAGTTTGTGACACATAATCTGCACCTGTCAGACACAATATAATTTCATGCTGCAGTGTTTTGTTTTGGTTTTTCTCTCCAGTGGAAGTCCCTGTGTTTATTTGATGCACTGTTGGGAGAGTATGAAGGGACGCAGCTGCTATTTGTATTCTGAAGTTTTGTGTAGGTACAGCTTGTAACTCTAATGACTGATATCTCTGGAGGAGTTGAAAATCATGACAGTCCAACCTAGGTACCTTGCAACTTCTACTTTTTAAGGCACGTTCATATGAAGTTCCTCTGGGATCTCTGGTATTGGTCAGCCTTCAGTCATCCATTCAGTGAATCAAAATAAAAATGGGCTGCAACTGTGGAAACTTGCCCATGTTTGGAAAATATAAAAAAGGGTTTTTTTCTGCCCTTCCCATCATGTAACTGTAACGACCTAAAAGGAACCATTACTGCCTCCACAGTACTGGCTTATTTTGATAAGCTGCAATTTTTTGGGTGGTGTCTTCAGGCAGAAAAGGTGAATCAACTGACTTAATACTGCACTTAGTATCTGTTCTGCTGTAGAAGGTACATGGGCAGGTTTGACTCTAGAAATCAGGAGAGGGCATTTATTCATTTGACTGTGTTAACAGAAGCCTAATATCACATCAGACTTCCCTGACTTCCCCAGTTTCTCTAAAACCTATTAAATGTCTGATTTTTTTATGGTAACAGAAGTTAAATCCACACATTGGGATGAAAGTCTGCTACATTTTATTTTTCTTATTACAACACATGGTTAAAAAACTCTGAAATCCTTCAGTAAAAGCAAGAAAAAAAGTAAAAGAAGCAGGAGTCATTGAAATAGTGCTGGAAGCACTGCTTTAAAAAAAAAATCAACACACAAAATAGTAAACAGCAGGGACTAGAACAGATAGTCCTGTGGTAACAGAGGAGATTATGTAATGAATTCCAGGGAGTAGAAAACTCTAGGACATAGTTAGAATTTAATAATGTAGATATATTAACTGGACCTTTATAAAGTACATATTCATACACTTCTGCAGAACAGAAATATACTCAATCATATGTCTTTGTTTTAATAGTTTTAGTTAAAAAATATAAAAATGCATTGAAATCAGTGCAAGCAAAAAAGAGTTTTAAAGCAGTAGATTCTATTTACAGCTTCAGCTGCTATTGCAGCAGAAATTTTGCTTAATTTACTCTTTTACTCTGAAGGAAATATCTGATTTATTCTATCCATGTCCTACCAATTGAATCCAACCAGCATCTGTAAAGAGCAGTGAAATATTCTGTGTATATGTAATTGGATGAGTCTGGCAAACCTGCCTTTTCAAATAATGGTCATATTAATTATTGAAAAGGATAAAGTTTCCACTTTAATCTTTTGCTTTCAGCAGTTTGTAATTTCATGAAGTGTTGCCAGTATGAACAGAAAAGGTGCGTTGCAGGTATTTACCCTTGCTCTGCTCAAGTTCATGTTGGGAAGCTTCAACTAAAAATGTTGTGCTTCCATGTATGCCTCTACAAAACAAAAAGAAAAACAAAAACAACAACAACAAAATTTAACTGTTAGAAATATTCTTTAAACCCTTTCCTTATTGCCTTCAGTCATAAAATATCTCCAGATGGCAGACCATTCCTCATACCTGTACTCCTCAAAATCATTTTTTCTCTACGTTCATGCTCCTCATGGCAGCACCACCCAGCCACATCTCTATCTTTTTATTTCCTGGTGATATTGTCCATTCTATTTTTTGTGTGCGCCTCTCCTCCTTCTGCTCTGTGATTACAAAAGAGTAAGTCGTAATGCAGATAAAATATGTTCCATACCAAAGTTTCCAGTTAAATGGAGTGTGTCTTCAAGGAAATAATGATATACTGTTCTTGAAAGAATCTTCCAATCTTGTCCCATTCAATTGCTAAAATATTATTTTGATGTTTAAGTTCCTAATTAACACAATGCATTATATTTTATAGGTTACAATCTTTCAGTTACCATATTTTAAACACAAGCAGCTCACTCAAATATATTCATAGATGTAAACATTTTCTGGGAGATTCTAGCTGTAACTTTTCTTCTCTGTAGTTAATGAAAGTTTTCTAGTTTTACTTGAAATAGAATGTGCTAGAATGTCATAGCAGATGGGTGGGAAACCTCAGGACTTCCAAAGCAAAACCCACAAAAAGCCTTAGTTACTGATTACTTTCTTCCTGTGTTCCAAGCCTTTTCTCCTGGTGATTCAATATTTTATATTCACATAAATACTTGAAAAGAAAAGCAGAAGTAACCAGCCTCTGAATGCTAAGGTTACAAAAAAATGTTACCAGTTCAAAGCAAATTATTAAAACTCTTTATATCAGGGGCTTACTTGCAGCATTCTTGATAAGATAAAATGTGTTTAGTTCCCCATTTTCTGTTTTGTTTCTAACTGTCTAGTTCTTAAATCCTTAGATAAATGTTACTGGCCAGATGAATGAATGACTAAAAAGGGCTTTGACTTGACATGGTGCAGCAATCCTTATGGTTAAACTGCTATTATATGTATTTTATGAAAATGCATATTAAACTTTTAATATTTAAATCCTAAGATGAACTCCCAAAACATTGTTAATAAGGAACTGTGTTCAGGTGCTGGTACATACAACTAGACAGTATATGAAAAGATTTTGGCTATGCAGAAGTGTAACTGTTGCCATAAAACTTCTTGCTGGTGTTCAAACCTTTCACACTAGGGAAGGGAGAAATTAAGACTGAATAAGGAATGTCTTCCAAAACTGGGTTTGTAAATCTGAATTGAGGTGAGCACACCTGAGAGTCTCTTAGATACTATAAGACAAGACACCGACATGCAAAGAACAGTTAATGTGTTTCTTAAACACAAATCTCAAAATACAGAATAAAATTCCTTTGCAAAATGTTTACAGATTACCCATAGATATAGATTTGTATGAAAGAAATAAAGTGGTTAAGCTAAGTCCTGGTTCTGTTAATTTTAATTACTCAGTGGAAACTGTATTAAACCCACAGTCTTGTTACTTGGGTACAGTTTAAACTTGGCTAAATATTATGAGGTGCTTCTTCACAAAGTTTAAATAATTTACAACTGATAAATCTGAAGTTATCTTTCCTTTACATTAAATATTTTCTGGCCTCCAGATTTCTAAAACGTCCTTAGGTAACACATTCATAAAATATACAACAAAAAACCCCTTCTAAGTAAAAAACTGTTTGCATCTGATAGTAGATTTGCAATTGTTGTAACAGTGCAGAAGATAAATCTGCATTCTGGGTAGCCTTGCAAGATGTTGCTGGAGGTAAAATCCAAGTATATTCTTTCCTGAAGCTTCAGATGCTGTCCCTGCTGCAGGGAGGGCACGCCTGCTGCAGGGGCAGACAGAGACTGTCCACAGCACCACATATGTGAGTGACCGTGAGCATGTGCACATATGCACAGCACAAGGGGTCTGGAACATTGCCTTGTACTTAGCCATCCCTAAAACAACAGATTTTGTGTCAAAAGTTCTCTAATGTGATACTCTTCATAGAATGGAGAAGAAAATATGTGATACTGATGGAAAGGGATTTTTATGATCTAATTTTCTTCATCTAAAACTGGTATAAAAAGAGGAAAAGGTATCCTTAAGTGCTCTTAGTTATAGAAGTTATTTCCCTCTCCTCAATAGTTCACAATACAAAGTAATTGTGAAAATAAGTGAATAAAACTAAGGATCAGATCTCCACCTCTGCCCTTCTCTTTCAAGTTCCTCAAAATTTAAGGCCAAAACTTTTTAGCTGTTTGAAATGAGTGGGTTGTCTCTCCATCTTTTCTCTTCCAAAATAAATTATTCCAATTTCCTTGCAAGAGCTAGAAAAGAAAATGTTTCTACTTAGTGTGGAGACTTGAAGGGCGTATTTGCTATATTACAAAATACCAAGCGGAGTCAGTTCAAGACTTCCCAGGAGCAGTGCTGCATTCAAATTCTGCCCAGAGAAGAATAAAACAAAATCAGTCAGGAGCATTCAGTTAGGCAGATGTGGAGTCAGGGAGGAGGAGTCAGGGGTAGGTCGATGGGAAAGACCCTGGAATGGATCACTCTAGTTTCAAGGGGTTTAGCATGGGAGAAAGGTTGAGTGTCAAATTATTGAGGCAACTGATACTGGCCAATGGGGTCTTTCCTTTCACAGATTTTTGCCAAAAACTGGGGAGAGTCATCTTTTTCTGGAGAAGGAAGAAGGGAGAAAGCAAGGTCACAACAGGTATCTACCACTTGCTGCAGTCAGCGTGTGAGACAGGCAAGAGCAAGTCCATCACGGGCCATCCTCTGTATCTTCCTGGTCTTGTCTGCAAGAGCACTGCTTTGGAAAAGCTCTGCTTTCTTTACACCCCAACCTTTGCCTGCTTTCCACCTGAGTGCAGAAAAAACCCAAACCCTGATATTGTCCCTGTTAATTGCTTAAATACTAATGATTTGAAATATTTGGAAAATTATTATAAATCAAGAAACCCAGTTTCTTCAGGTTCAAGATAGGAGTTATATGGTCATTGTGCTTATAATATCCCCAGCCTTTACTCATTCATTTTCTGTCCCTACAAGTATGTTACTTATGTGTTTTAGTAGAAAAGCAAATCACAAAGATGAAATTCCCAGATTACCGGTCTCATTTGGAGTTAATACAAATTAATTCTAACTATTAATTTTGCAGTAGAAGAGTTAATTTTATCCACTTACTTGCTATGAGAAATTGGAGAAAGACCCCTTTTAAAACTGCAGAGATCTGTACATGGGACATTTGGCAACAGCCTGCTTGCAGAAGCTTTTTTAAACAGTCAGCATTCTAATAGATGCCTTGAGCTTAATCATATACAGTCTATTTTTTCCTTTATTTCATTTTGCTTTGTACCAGTGAGACAGAATATTAGCATATTGCTACACCAAGCACATTCAAAGTATATCATCTATCAAATTAAGAAAAATATAATTAATTGAAGTAAGAGTTTGGTTGCGTGAGTTTGAAATAAGTTATAATGTCTATAAAGATCTGAGCCATTTCCCCCATGTTTTTAAAGAGACTAAGTTTTCAAAGAAATTAATCTGATGTTTCAAAAGGTAAATTGAGCATTTCTAAACTGTAAGTCAAAAATGGACAATGTCCACAGAGAAACAAAAAGGGATTGTGTCTTTTTGTTTCCAGACCATAATTTGGTAAATCTCTATTGATTTTAATTCCTCTGTCTCTTCACTTTGTGTGACGCCAAGTGCCTCTTTATGTAACTGCCACAAGAAACACAACGAGCATGGTACCACCGTGTGAGAGTCTGTTTACTCAATATGTTCCTCTCTGAGTGAACTACTCAGCAATTAAACAGTCCCTTTAATCAGTGTAAAAAAAGTTCTGTTTTTAAATAGACTTCAGTATGAAATGTGTTGTTCTTCTTTTCCCTACAAACCGTCTGGAATACAACAGTAGTTTTCTCTGCTGCCTCTCCTGGTTTCTTTGAGACGGGGAAAATATTCTGCCACAAATATATAACTTATTTTAATTAAAACCAAGCCAGCTGAGACTGGTGCCACCTTTTTCAAAGCTGTTAAACAGTTAGAACATATCAAGATATTTGTGTACAGTAGGGGCTACTTGTTCTGCTGAATAAGAAACCACACTCCAAATTTTGCTTTCACTCAGGCTATTGTGCTTAGAGAAAAAACCCTAAACCATAAAACATTTCTGCATAAAATGATACTTTATTCCCAAAATATGGGCTCAGAGCCTTTGCTTCCTGAGCAATATTCCTTGCAAAAATAATAAGAAAAATATTCTTGGTCCATTTATAAAAACTTTTTTGACAAAATTTAGTGTTTTCAGATTCTCCTCTTTCTTCACTAGTTCGGCTTGGGAATAGTTCAGGTGGCAAGTCCTCGTTTCTTCCCAATCCTTCCTTAACAAAAAAATCTGTGGAGTTATGTCAGCACAGAACTGAAGTAAGACAGCAGTAAATTAGACCCAGTGGAAATGTATGTTTAGACATCTGAGCTGAAGATCACAGGGAAAGGAACATTGAGCAGCCATTGAATTCACCAAAGAAGGAACAAAATAAAACCTCCTAAGTCAGATCACACGACTATGGGACTTCACTAATTGCTCATAACAAGTGTACAAAGGAAGCACTTGAAAGGAATTTCTTTGTATCAAATATTCTCACAGTAGCTTATAAAGAAAATGGAGCAGAGGATCACCGACACTATGTCATGAATATTGTCTTTCAAGATCATAAGTTTGATCAGTTCTTTTTTTCTCCCTGCTCTTCCCTGAAAATGTTTTTCTCTTGCACTAAGTTGATTTTCTCTTGGACGAAACTTTTTTACACAGACTTGATACTTAGGAGGAAAGGGAATTGCATGTTGTGAAGAGCTAAGAGCATGTATGTCTGTTATTTTAAGAGGTATTCATAGAAAACTGAACAAATATATCTGGCAACATGATTTCACGCATGATAAAGAAATCATGCCACAGTAATTTTTTTTTAATAGTAAAAATGTTTTGGTGTGTAATCTTTTGGATGTTTGCTTTTTGTTGCTTGTTTTTCCTTATTTTTCCTCCTCTGGCACTTGTTCTTTGCTTTCTCAACCTCCCATGAGATCGGCTGGAATAGCCACCACAGAGCAGTATGGAATGTGTGATATGAAAACTCAGCTCTAATCTCTAGCATTCCATGCCACTCATAAGGATGCTATACCAAATTTCTTATGTTCTAAGTCACTGGTATTAAAAAAAAATTGTATATTCATTCTCTTCTGCACTTCCTGTGTGTTTCTCTTTCTGGCTGATGATCTGAACAACTCTCTGAGCTGTACTGGCTCTGTGAACTAGGTCTTAGTTGGCAATAATGGACACTTAACAACTATGGTGTATTTTTGTACCTATATCAGTCATATAAATTTAGCCTCCCAATGAATTGCACTGAAGATGTTTATGAAGTTCTTGGTATTAGCAAGAAAACTGAAAGGGGTTCAGAACTTCTTGGTCCATAGACTTGATTTGTATCATGTTGACAAAGCAGATCTCAGCAAAACTCTCTCTTGGTGTCTACAACGCAGTAGGCAAAGGTATAAACTAGGGTTCAGGCCAGGTCCCAGACCCTGTGACCAAGCAATTATGATCAATAGACATAGCACTGTGAAGACAGGGATCTTTATCACTCACTCCAGCAACTCAGTTGTAATCTAGCATCAGATTTGGAGCAACATGGCTTTCTGACTCTAAATGAATCTTACTGAGAATAGTATTGTCAAGACATAAGAAAGAATTTGACCAAAAGTCGTACAAGAAAAGAAAAAGTGAAAATGATTAGCAGATCATAGCTATGATAAAAAAATTGTTCTGGCACAAAAAGTTCTAAGACATGAAGTTAAAAAAAAACCAACAAAACTGCAGAAAATCTGCGGAGGCTGCAGTTCTGCAGTATCACAGCACAGCCTTTTCTGAAAAGAAACAGAGGGTGATCCTTCCCCATCTGATTGGCAGCTCTCTGCCCAGCAAATCCTCATCTATCATCTTACCAGCAGTGGTCAGTGTATTAATGCTTAGCCTTGCAGCTGCTTAGCCTTAACTATCTCCTCTGTCTGTTGGCTGACACTCAGTTGCTTTGTTGTGTACATATTCTTGTGCAGTGTCTCTGCTCATGATAAAAGAGGCCAAAGCATAAGTAATCAGAAGGGGGGGAGGGGGGGGGGGTTATAGCTGGATTTACAATGAAGATGCTTAAATGCCAGTTAATATGCAAAACAATTATTTTATATCTTCACTGGTCATCTCTATTAGTACCAGTCCAATGACTATGTCATAGCTTTACTTAAAAAGTGTGATTAAATTAATTCCACGAAGTGATAAATTCATTAATATATTGTGGGAACTTAGTGAAAGGTCCCACATCTTTACCAATTAGGAAAACTTCAGCAACACTGCTGTTAATATTATCAGTTGAAATTTGGCAGTAGATAAGGTTCAGTTTTCCAACAAATGGCCAAAGTGCTTGGAAAACATTTATGATCACAGTGATGGCATTGTGTTGATAGTGTCCTAGTAAAGCACTTTCCTGTTTGCAATGTCAGGTTTTCTCAGACCACTTGGTGCAGATTGCTGGTCAGATCACTACTTAGTGAGCAGCACAATATCCTTAAACTGCCTGGTGCTTGCAGAACAGATAGTAAATTCTCATTAAAATGCTAAATGCTGTGTCATTCACCATGCCAGTCACAAAAAAGAAAATCACTGAAAAGCAAACTTGTTGCATCTTTCAAATACAAAATCATAGTAAATGAAAGGTCTCAAAGAGGCACTATAGAATGCCCCAGAAAAGTACTTCTGTTTTGTCAAAAATGGCTTTTGGGATGGGTTTAATGGAAACGGTAGATCCATCAGTTCACTGTTGTATGTATGGACCGTGTAAGGTGGAGTAAAATATTTTCATAATAAACTTTCTTAGCACACAGTTAAAGGAAGCACAAGAAAAGGTTCCTGTCCTGGAAGATAAGCGATGTACAGGGAGGAGGTTCAAGCTAGAAATGAGTGTATGAGGGGGTTGAAGGAGGAGGGTGGGGACATTCAGAGTTACCACATATTTTTTCCCAAGTAACTGTTAATGAAACCCTGCTTTTCTGGAGATGGCTGAACACCTGCCTGCCAATGGGAAGCGGTGAATGAATTCCTTGTTTTACTTTGCTTATGAACGTGGCTTTTGCTTTGCTTACTAAATTGTCTTTGTCTCTACCCATATGTTTTCTTACTTTTACTCTTCTGATTCTCTCCCCTGTCCTGCCATGGGGGTGAGTGAGTAAGTGAGTGACTGTGGGGCTGAGTTGCCAGCTGGGATTAAACTATGAAAGTCCTTAAACCTCCGCCGGCATTAGTGAAGATGGTCAAATACTATTACGGAGCACGACAAATTCCCAGCGCAAACATTCAACAGTTTATGCCGTTAACCATCTTCCATCTCTGATGGAATGACAGCTGTAGTCCAGTGGACAGCAAACTGCAGTGTCATCTACTGTGCTGGAGACTTTTGAGACTATGAAACAGATGTTACAGGGCAAGGCTAAGCACCGCTGATGTTTTTTCCAAAATAAACAAATCTGGGGGTTAGGATCTAATCACAAGTGATTGCAGCTCTTCACTGTTACATGTTAAATCAAAGTTCACAGTAGCTGAGGGATGCACATGTCACCCACTTTCTCAAACTGAAATCTGTCCCATCGTAGTAGGATAATGACTGGGATATATAATTTCTGCCAGTAGATCTTTGCTGCCAAAGATCTCTACAACCTTTTGAAGCTGAAGGTGATCCACAGAAAGCTGGTGTTAAGGCATGATTCATGTGTTTTTTAAAGCTGTGAAGATTCAAGGGATATGAACAGAACAAAAGCAAGATCTGTGAGTGTCAGATAAAATATGTTCCATACCAAAGTTTCCAGTTAAACGGAGTGTTTCCAGTTAAGTGGAGGACTCTGGCCCCTTGACTATACCATGACTACTTGTCAGGATTTATGGGAGAAAGCTTCACTTCATTCAGCTATCCAGATGAACTTGCAGATTGTTCACATCACAGAGGCAGTGCCGTGTCTGTGGCTTTCTCACATGGTCCTCAGTAAGGCTCCACTGTTCCGCTGGTATGACTGCAGTGAGGAAATCTCCTTCTCACATTTAGGCATGGTGCCATGCATCCCTACACCCTTTACTGTGGGTGGTGTCATGTTTGACCTACAGAGACTCTAAGATGACCTAAAAAACACAGACTGAGTGGTCCCTGCTGGAAAAGGTCGTCCTGGTGCAGGCTGCACCCCTCATTGCTGGCTGCTTTTTCTGCACAATTAAGCATCTCAACCTGCCCCTCAGCATGATGCAAACAGTGATCCTGTCTGTGTCTCTCCCAGCCATGTGCACTGGCAATACAGTGTAGAAATCTCTGAAATAGACAAACTCTGCCAGTCTGGCAGCATCCCTTCTCACTACCTCTTTTGATGATGAAACCATGCAGAGAGTAGCAAAAGCTGGTGTAGCTTTTGAGCCATTAAATCACCATGTCTGGAATTAAAAGGGCATCTGACTTCAAAGAAATGTTAATGTGCACTGTGTGGTTGTCACCATTTTTCTCCATGATTATAATACTTAGACAAATGAACACATTCACATCAAGCCTTCCAGCCAGTTCCATGTGACCTATTTTTCTGGCCTTAGTGATGTTAAAATGTGTAGCACAATATGATCCCGAGCAGTTCTGAGGCAGTGTTCCTCTGGGGCTGAGCTACACTGGTCCAAGCATCTGATGCTTATCTCAGAAAAATGATTGCTCAGAGCTGTTTTCTTATTTTAAAATGTGTGAACAGCTGAGAGGTCAGCCAATGAATTGTTAACCAGACATGCTAAAAGCAAATCTTCAGCTGTGTGGCATTAGCTCTGCAACACAGGACACTGCAGCTAAGGGATGATCTGCTGTGCCAGAGAATATGAACTGGTACTGTCAAAGCCAATGAGCAGAGCTGACTGACATCGTGCAGCACAGAGTGCAGCAAGGCAAGGCAGGAGACTCCCTCTCATGCATGTAGCTATTTTGATGACAGTACCAGTACCAGTCGTATATCTCACCAAATTATCCATAAAGGAGAATCCTCATATGATTAACTAGTGGAAGACTAGCAATAGCATTTTCTGCATTTGCCATATAGATGAGTTTTGGAGGTTATGAAATTGATCATCTTCGTTTCCCTGTGAACAGAATATGCAATAGAAAGGCTGATGTAAAATAATCCAGTGAAGTTTGTTTGTTGTAAATCTGTGAAGAGGGCAGTTGGAGATACTGACTGGGGAGACTGAAATCCTTTGGTCAAAAAACTTGAAATATTTCAGTTTTCCATGAGGATTTTCTCAGGAAAGCTGAAATCTGCTCTATTCTTGTCTTTAGAGAGAGGTGGAGTATGTAGCAATTGCTACAATGTTTTTTAATCACATTTCTCAGTTATTAACTTTTTGAAATATTGCAGTTCAATATTCTGCCCAAAAATCATATATGGAAAATCGACATAAATTTAAAATTCCAGAAAAATATTTTCATGGAAGATAAAATTATTTTTGGACCATTCCAGCACAATATTTTTAATAATCTTTGGTTTTCCAGGCATTAGTCTTTCACAGATAATTTCTGTTCAACGAAGGAAACAGTGTAGGTGTTCTGTTAAGACAAAAAAAACCCAAACCAGATTCTTATCCAGTGATGCCCATTATTTCCTGGCCCATGAACAGCAATATTGATTTAATAAACTTCATACCATATTATACTTTGTTTTTTCTTTCTCAGCCAAAATTTTAAATTTTTAATCTCCTGAGGTAACAGAATGAGAGTCTCTTGGGCAGCAAATTGTGCACATAGCTTGGTTGAAGTTTAATCCAAGATGATAATCCTCAACAGTGAATGTCTAGGATTTTCTTGGTAGCTTAAATTAAATGCGAAGTTTCTGGCTCAGTACATGGAACCGTTTTTGAGGAATCAAACATTCCTGGCTGCCAGTCTTGGCATAGCTTTTTCCAGCTGTCCTAAACCTACTTTCTGCTCTATGAAAGAACATATTAGATTAAATTAAAATGCCTGCTTAGGAGGAATACCTGACTTTCTTTTCTTGGGGGGACATATTTATAATGTATTTTGAAAACAAAACCAGCCTTGTTGAGGGTAACTATTAATGGCATTGCAGCAGCCGTTCTATTTACAGCACAGATAGCTCAAATATATTTCAGAAGAGACTCGAATGCTACCCCAAAGTAGATATTATGGATTTAGTCTCAATGGTAGCAAGTTCCTGAGCATCCATCTAAAATTATATCAGTACGATCTTTTGTGAATTCGCATTGCTTGTTACATCATATAATTGGGAATAACTGACAATGCAAAGTCATTTTTGGTTCTCTCTGACTTTGGTTTTGTTTAAATAAATTTATAGTGTCGAGAAGAGGGGAAACACCATGCAGAATAACTCCAAACTTTTCCAAAGTAAATGCCTTTCAGAGGAGGATTTGATAGCTCTGAGTTCCCAGCTCGTAATAAAACCAGTTATATGATTTATCATTTGGAGATTATAATACTCATAAACTTTAATAATCTCAATAAAGAGGAAAGGTTGCCTGAGCATGCATGTGCCCAAATAATCATCTAGTCTTGATCTGACACAGGAGAGGACTGCCAGCACATACCAGAATATTGTCTCAGGTTAAAGAAAACCCAAACCAAACCAGGTAAAAAATTCTAGGCAGAATTATGCTGCATATTCTGATGAAACTTCTCATGGGTTTCTGTTTCAAGAACGAAAAATAAGATAGGCTGATCAATTATATATTGTTATTGTTTATACAACCAAAATGCTAAATAAGCTTGACACTTTTTGTCTTGGTTTGGGTTTTTTTGGTTAGTTTGCTTGGTTTTATTTGTAAGAAGACAATTAATTTTTAATATTCTGGTACCATTACACCAGTTTCCCAAGAGAAAATAATTAAGAAGCAAAAATGCTGTAAATATCAAACCAGAAATTTATAATATTTTTACATATATATTACTCAAGAGATAAAAATGGATTATATTTACAGGAAAGTGAAGATAAATTCTCATATGGTTAAAAACATAATTTCATGTAGACAGTGTTTCCCAGCAATTATTCTTGAAATTTGCAATAATATATGAGGAACTATAGATGTGATATAATGTCTCCACAGGCATTATAGGAGATGTAATGCATCGACTGCCAACCACAACCCTTATTTATAACTTGTTGAAATAATAAATTGCTGTTTCACTCTGACAAAGGGCTGTGCTCTCATTGCACATTGTTTATATAGATGTAGCCTGGTGCAGACTATAAATTAGAAGATTGATTCTAAAGCTCATGGGAATTAATTCTGGATTTAACTTCCAAGTTTGAGGAGAGGAAGAACCAACCTGCATATATTAAAATTGAGGATGTTAAATTTATGTTGGGGTTATGTGATCAGCTAAGGTGGAAACTGACCTGAGAAAACTCCTCTCCTCTCTGTTCCAAACTATGTTGCTCTTAGACCTTTATTCTGTGCCTAATATATTGTTTGCTGGTAGCCAGGCTGAAATGCTCCAGAAGACAAATGTACACAGAAAAAATAGCATCATGCTGTCTGGCTCTGCATGCCGAAGAGTTAGAGAGGAATAGATGGTCCCCATTTTATAAAAAATACACAGCTTGTTTCTACTGTCTATAAAGGATTTTTAAAGAAATAGCCCATAATTAGCTGACTAACATATTTACCTGCTTTTGGCACATCAAACATAAGACACTGCTTGATAAATACATACAGATCGCACTAATTAAGTACAAAAATGCCTTACTTGAAGTCTATTTGAACAGTTTGTATATTTAAAGTCAATAACATTGACTTTGCAGTCATACTGATGTTGAAACATTTTGTCCCATTCACCTTATAAGTTCATAATCAGATATACACAGCTACCCTGTAATGTTGGAAAAAAGGGAAAATATATATCAGAAGTGTGTGGATTCAAGTCTGGTTGATTCTGTTGTTTCTGTAGCTCCAAAAGTAAAAAAAAATCCACATTGTGCCAGACTTTCAAACTCAAGACTTTTTAAGGACCCACAATTTTGAATTCATCCAGGTGATCAGATTTTGAGTCATTGGGGTCCGGTGGTCACAGCCTAAGTTGCTGAATGCCATCTACTACCTATTCATGTTTCAGAGAGCCTGTTCCTTTCTAGGGCTTTCATGGTCTTTGTGGTGAGTGCAGGGTGCAGTAGTGTAATAAATAGTGCATTTAATGCTATTGTCACTGTAGCAAATGTTCATCAATGGGACCACTTTTTGCTCACGGATTTTTTATTGTGGAAAACTATTTTGCCTTGAACAAGATCTTTCCCTTTTGGCCACCGACTGCTTGCCCTGTTCTTTACATTTTCATCTGTGTATGTTTATGTTGTCTTCTCTTGTCTCTGTAAGAAAACTGGAACTGGTCTTAAGAGAGTAAAAGGCTTCTCTAAACTGTAAGAGGGATTTGGCTATGAAATATCTGTTAGTTCTATGTTTAAACTATCCATTGTTTGAAAATGTTAATCTTCATGAATTCCTCTTGTTTATTTGCTAAATGAAAGTGGTCTCCATCATCTTATAACAGTTCCCTACTTCTCCAGTAAAATGTGACAATTTAGAAATCATAGCAACCTCTCTAATTTTAGGGCAGAAGATATCCATTGTTAGAAATTTGTCTAAAAACCTACAGATGCTTGATTACAGCTTCCAGGGAGACTCATCTTGTTAAATTGTAAGTGTCTTAGCATTTGGTAAAATTTACTGGCTCTAATAATATCAGACATTTCCAAAATTTATTTTTGCATGTTAAGAGTGTGCAGCTTTCTGTGAAATGTGGGAAGCATTTTCAGAAATTATTGAGAGTAATGCAATCCCTCAAAAAACTTCCATACCTTTTATTTTTTCAAGTGCTTTTAATACATTTCTGACAAAATTCAGCATTAAGTGTAAAATTTGAAAACCTATAACAGTAAAAAAAAAAAATCACTATATCTGATCAATTTACTTGGCTTAGATTAAGATAAAAATTGTAATAATTTGTAAAAAGGCTAAAAGTTATAATGGGCCAGTAAGTATTCAGGCAAAAGTGTAGTGAGCATCAATAATAAAAGCTGAAATTGTCAGGTTTTTAAGCCCAGGAAATAACATTTTGAAACTCAAAACATTTTCAATGTAAAAATGAAGCTAGGCTCTGCTTTTATTAACCCAGCCCTGATTTATGCTACCTATTTGTGTGTCAGTATAACTTTTTTGTCCTAAGGAGACTCAAATCTGTATTTATGGAGAGATGATGTGAAGTTATTGGTATTGGAGCACGTGACTGCTGTGTACCATAGCAACACTCTTTTTCCATGCTCTGTGTACTGAAGGTCAATATTAGATATGTCATTACCTCACACACTGTTTGGAACAGGTCTGCTTACTTGTGAAACACGACTGAAATATCACTCCTCTGCATAGTAACTGATTTTCACAGTCTGTTCTTCAAGAGTAAATCAAAATTACTGACAGTGATCATTTATGCATGAACATTGTAGACAAACTGCATTATGCAGCTGACTGCTTAGTTGGTATACACTGTAAATCAAAGGTGATTTGACAGTACATGAAAGATTATTTTGGAAACTAATTACAAATTAACAAATCATAAATATGGATATGCACACTGCTGTGAAAAATGTCTTTGTTTATATTGGGGCTAGAAAGATTCCCAGTCCTTACTGAATTTTTCAAAATTCTTACTGTATACTGACTTCAGTGATTGGCTTGGGTCTTCCAAATTAACTTCTTCAATTAAATAAACCAAACAACATCTCACATTCTCTGAAAGTGCTTCTTCCACTTTCATTGGGCACACATTATCCCTTGTATTTGTGTAGTAAAATAACTTTCTTGAATCATTTAATACCAGTCTCTCTTTTAGCTGCTTTACTCAATCACGATTCAGAATGAATAACTGAGTGCCTTATCAAAAGTACTTCCCTATTAGAATTTATTCTCTTCCTAGTAACTCGGATCAAATATTAATTCTTTTGGAGACTGAAAATCCACTCAGTGCATTTAAAAGCATAGTAAGCTATAGATATTTAGATAGCTGGAGATCAAACAGAGTTTAAAGATAGCACAACTAAATATTTTAAAATTTTGAATTTGACTTCAAAGTCATCAGGTGTTTCTCCTGAGACATGATTTGGGGCTTTTTGGGGTGTTTTCATCCCCAATGGATGCTCATAGGTTTTATTTAATATAAATGCTCCCTGCTTTTGCTGCTTTCATTGCTTCAGCCCTGAAAGTTTTTTATGAAACTCCATGCAAAGCTCAGCATATTTCTTTAACTGCAGAGATTTTAATTGTATCTTTTGTATCTGCCAAGAATGATTCAGCTGAAGTATATTTCTTGGTTACTGGCTGGTATCAGTACATGCAGCTTTAGGTTGACAGGATTAATTTTGTCTGAATTTTCTGTCTCAGACTGTGTAACAGGCAAGGTGAACAGTTGAGAATTTAAGACCCCTGAGTCAGTGAATATAGATGCCAAGTGGCATGTCCTGATTGGATTTTATCCTAGACTAATATAAATATTTAAGATTGGTGGTAAACTTTTCTGGGGCTATTTATCTCTTTATATGAGCAATAAGGGGAGACTAATTGACAGCCTGAGAATAGGCACCGCATTTTCCCTGTAGAGCATTCTCCACCATTTTAGGACAAATATGCATTTTCATTATTCCCCAAGTATTTTCTTAATTGGTGCATTTTTCATCTGGACAGAATTTCTGAAGGAAGGAACAGCACTTTCCTCCCAATTTTTTTCTTCAAATAATTTCAGGGAGATTTTAACTGTGCTCTTCCTCAGTTTCTTAAGTATAAAGATCTTTATTCCTTAAGCTTTATGAGTTTTATTAGTGAGGGAGAAATTCTCACAGTATGGAAAATTGAGGGAAAAAATAAATTCCTAAAATAAAAGGATGTGAGAGATCAATTATTCTTCACGGGCAGTCTTCATCAGCCATGTATAAAGAGGCAATACTACTCTGGTAAGAAAGTCTTGGTGTCACTATACACAAATGATGTTGATGAAAGGACTAAGAATTACTTTTATGGTGCTGAGAATTAATTATGTGTGATATGAATATGGAAGGAGGATCACATGAAAGAGTATCAGTATTGTCGCATGGAGAACATAACTTACTCTACACAACAATTCAAGAAAAATTATATTACAGTACTTTCAGAGCCGTATCTTCGAACATAATAACCTATGACTAAAGTGAAACTAGTGACACTTACATGACAGTTCAATTAGACTGAAAATCTATTTGCTGTTACATTCATGCTATCAGAAACAGTAAAGAAGTGGCCATTAAAGATTTTACAACAAAGTTCTAGCAAATATAAAATGGTGATGAAAAGAATTAATTTTCTCATAATAAGCATAAGAATTAATTCTATTAGGACAGAAGGAAAGATTCTCAGTAATCATACGAAATCACTACATTTTTATTCTGAATATAACTTCACGTAAATACCACGAAGAACTTATCTGACTTGATTGAATTCTAAATCAACTTCAAGAGATAGTCTGTAAACTCCAAATGTAATGGTATTTTCTTCTATTCCTCATTAATAGTTTTGCATGAAAAGGTGCGGACACTTCACAGTTAAAATACATGCCTTGTAAATCATTACCTCATTTTAGCACCGTAGGGCTGTCCCAGTGAGGGATTCATGCATCCATACAGGTAACACCCAGGAGAAGGGGTGATTTGGTCCCTATGCAGAGGAATCAGAGCAGTCACATTGTTGAGCAGCAAGCAGAAAAGCATCTACAGGTAACCAAAAGGGTGAGGCACACTTGGTATTTATGTTAATCACTTTGGGCTGGCAAAAGACATTTCTGCTGCTTTGGTATGACCCAGAAAAAAGGCTTTTTGAAGAAGGTTTGCTTCAGGATTAGGAACCACAGGATTAAGATTACAGAACTACAGATTTTTAAGATTAGATTTTAGTCACGAAGTTTTAATGGTCTAGATTCTACCACACAGCATGACAAAATTGACTTCAAGAGTGCTAAGTGCCATTTATGGCTGAGGTCATTAGAAGCTAATCAAGTCATGGTAGGAAAGAGAGACAGATCTACAAAAGAGAATTAGAGAAAGGATCAAGGAAGAGCTTTGTTTGGTGGTGACCCAGTGTCAAAGACTAAAAAGATTTTTCAGCTGGGGAAGATGAGTTAGAGTTCAGAATGGTCTACAGATTTGACCTGAGACTGGAAAGACTGACAGGTCATGATAGTTCTGACATTTTATGGTCTACCAGGCCAAGGTTGTGACTGAGATCAGGAATAGGATTTAATCAAACAGTAAACAACAGGAACAAATGCAGTACTACAAGGATTGTGTCTTCCTGAGAAAATAAAATATAAAATAAAATAATTAAATTAAATTAAATTAAAAACAAACAAACAAACAAAAAAACAACAAACCAACCAAAAAAGCAACCAAGTCTGTCTTAAACCTGGGTAGAAACAGATACATGAACCAGTTAGGATTATGTTGAGGTATAACTCATGAGGGACTAGTGGAGACACATTTGGAGTAAGTCTAATAAGAATTCCCAAACTGTGGTTAAGAGTTAGTGTTGGTGTGGATGTTGGCACTGGGTTTGGCCAGTGAGCCAGCTGGAGCTGATAAATCTAAGTTATGTTTGTTCTGATAGCTACAGATCACGGTTGGGATGAGGCAGAGACCACTGGCATGAAGGCTGTGGATCTCTCATCAGTGCTTGGACTTGCTTCAGTTGCTAAACTAGCATTATTGAAAGAGTTGATGAAGATGCTAACCTCATGTTAGGACTTGAGCCCTTAAGGGACAGCTGAGCAAGGTTTACTGCTGTTTTTCAAATTCCCAGGTCTTTTGGTACCATCAAGAATGAAAGCTCTAAAATCAGTTAGTCACTCATTGATGTGAGTGCACTGCAGACTTTAGGCATTGTGGGTTTATTGGGTTTTCTTTGAATGATAATGAAATAATGCTTCCCTCAGATTGTATACAAAACTTGGTAATTAAATTGAATAAAATAATTCTGTGCAATTCAGTGAAAACCCACTACAGAAGTTCACAAATATTCAGCCCATTTTTATAAGCTATTAATTTAGAAAATATCATAAAATGTAGCACATAGAAGTTGAAATAATTTTCCTAAACAAGTAGAAACATCTGGTTTTTGTGCCCTGTCTTTACTGTTTTTTGGTTTTTGTTTTTAAATTGGTGATCCTCTGTCTGGGTTTCTTAGAAGGTTTATAACTGCTATGTCCTTATTGTGATGATGAACAGAAAGGGGAACACATTTGTAATAATACATCTTCGGCTCATCCCTTGTTGATACCGTCTATTTTAAAGCCTTGAAAATTCATTATATTAAGCTACTCCTCATGTCAGTGACCTTTACCTTCTATATCTGCAGGTTTATCAACTCCTTTACCAATATGTATTAAAAAATTAATTTCATATATTCTGTGTATTTTTCTTTCAAAAAATAAGCTAAATCTTTTTCTCATTTTCTAATGTCATTTGGGGGAAAATTGCAGAGAGCACTAAAATTCAAAACCATTCAGTACCGTATAGAAAAATCCATCAGCCTTTTCTGTCACACCTAGCACTCCAAACAGCAGAGACTGAAAAATTCCAACAAAAGTAGATATAAATTGGCATAGTTGAAGAATAAAGGGAGAACGATGCTTAAATCGTATCGGTGTATGTGTCGTTTATCTGGCCAGCTCTCCAGACTCGGTCCCTTAACACCGGGTGCCTGAGCAGGGACTCGAGTGATTTTATTCACTTAAATGCGGTCCGCATAAATGCAGTTTGTTTTAAATGCAGATGTCCTGTGTCCTAATGATTGCATCAACATCACACAATTGTTATTAACCCCTTCACAGTTCCTGCTCTGGGAGCGAACATGGAAGCAGCTAGCACAAGAAGAAGCTAGCAAACACCAAGGTGATATGCAAGACCCACTGTAAGCGATCCAAGCCGACGTGCTAACTGGGAGCAGGGCTTATGGAGAGACGGTGACACAGCTGACCATGCCCACAATCATTCATCAGTTGTCACAGACTCTTGCCCATAAAGCCTTGTTGTCAGTACCCGAAAAGAAGAAGTCTCCTCCGTTTGCAGCAGTACGACAGGGGCTGTTGGAGCAATATGGTCAGTTCATTGACCGTCTGTCAGCAGCCTTGAAGGATGCAACTGAGCTCTCTGAAGAACTCCAGGAGCAAATGTTCTGGACCCTTGCCTTTAAAAATGCTAATAGGCAAACTAAGACAATTCTTGCCACACTGCCCCAAGGAGCAGGAGTAGATGAGGTGCTTGTGCGTGCTACCCATGCGGAGCAGTCGTCTCAAACAGCTGCATTTACCACAACGCTGCAGAATGTCCTGCAAAAGCAGGGACAAGTCATCACCGCAGCGCTGATGGGAGGGGTGCAAAATAAAAAGGGGGTGAGGGCCGCTGGCCCACCTCCTGGTCCCCGGACAGGCAGAGTAGCCTGTTTCCAGTGAGGTGAAGAGAGGCCTGTGTAACCTTCGGGAGACAGACGACCCTTTTAGAGATTGGCTTAAGGGTCTGGGTATCACCGGATGGCTCCGTACCTTGGTAGTAGAAGGCTGCCAATTGCTATTTGTAGTTATATTAGGCTTAATAGTATTTGGGTGCATTTTTTCCTGTGTCAAAGCAGGGCTGCAAAAGATTATCGATCAGGCCTGGGTTGCCCAAAAAGAAAATGGGGGATGTGTAGAGGGATTCCTTGTGGAACAGGGGCATATGATACCCCTGGAAAGATTGGACAACCCAGGATTGCTGAGGAAAAGCCCCTGAACAGGCCCCTGGCTGCAGGCAGGCCTGGAAAGCACCTGGCTGCAGGCAGCCCTGAGAGTCCTTGGCAAAGTTATACACTGGTCAGCTCCCCCACTGATTAGAGGCTGTCTAGAGGGACTGGGCGTGAATCTTTGCAAAAGTAGATATAAATTGGCATAGTTGAAGAATAAAGGGAGAATGATGCTTAAATCGTATCGGTGTATGTGTCGTTTATCCAGCCAGCTCTCCGGACTTGGTCTCTTAACAAAAAAAAAAAAAAAAAAAAAAAAAAAAAAAAAAAAAAAAAAAAGGGAAAAACAATTAGAGAGAAAATCTGGAAAGGAGAAAAGGAACACCTTTTGTATTAGTAATCCACGAATCAAATCATAGGCCATCTCTTCCAATTAATATTGTAAGGTTTCAAAGGCCATAGGCTACTTCTAGTCTTGATTTAATTATATTAATATCTTCACTGGGAGACACAAAGATGGTTTGATAAAAATAGCTGACAACTTCTTTAATTTTGCTCCAGAGAAATAACAGTCTGAAGTAAACACTGACCTAAATGTTAATTGACTAATTCTCCTGAATTTTTAAGAAAGCAAATCTTGGAGCACAGATGACAGAATTAATGAGAGTGTAATTCAAGGTATATGGTCCTTTTATTTCTTTTCAGCCTTACATAACTTCAGGTGAGACACAGTTTTTCATTTAGCATGTCACAATATTGTCGGATGTCACACTCAGGCTATCACTGTAATTTTAATGATGGAGATGATGATGAAATAAACATAGAACTCAATGCTTTAGAAGGCATGATCTACTCAGAGATCTTTTGAATTTTACTGGTATCACCCTGTCGTTTACAATTTTGTTGGAAAAAATTAGAGATGGTCATGGGATTATCTGAGGGAGGCAAGAGAGGGTATATCATATATATTGTATGGCTGAGGTAGGAGTGTTACCTTAAGATTCGGTTGAAAGCTCATTTAATGCTGCATACAATAGCAATGTCCACAAAAAATCACTCAGCATGATACTGTGGTGTACAATGCCATTATACTGCTAATGTAAAGTGATATTGCTGTGAAATTTAAAAAGGGATTGAGATCAAAAGGAGATGCTCCCTTCAGCTAAAGTTTGAACATGAGTATATGAGTAGTGTAAATAGCTCTGAGACGCAGGTATCTAGTCAAAGCTCACAGTAAGTCCATAAGTGCTGGTGTATCACACATATTTGACATCAATAATGATTGCCTGAATAGTGAGCTCAAATGAAGTAATTAAACAGGAGGAGCATTGATTTTGTTTAAAGATTAGGCCAAATACTTTGAGAGGGATTCCTGTCTTTTGATGCTCCCCCTAGAGATGAATATTTCAGAGGTAATTACCCAAACCTCTTTTGTAGTAAGGGGAGAGAAATAAGCACTTATAGATTAGAATTAATCTGATTTTTCAAACAAGATTAAGTGTACCCTACCCACACATTTCCAAGATGACTGCAGACAACTGACCTAGGGGATAAGATAAAACCTTCCTTAAGTGTTCAGGGCAGCTTATAAGTGCACCAGACATCTGGACACTTCTAGATCAACAATGGAAAAAATTGTTCAGGCTTATAGAGACATCAGTATAAGATACAACTTCAAACATTTTCTAGTAAGCATAAGGGGAAACATGAATAAACAGTGTATTAAAGGGTGGACAGAAAAACTCTGAAAGTGCAGAATACAACTGAGGATGCTAGAGCTTATTTCACGGTTCTGCAAATACACAGTTAAGATAGAATCTGGCTTGATGCAATACAGGCTTAAAAGTATGATCTCACCAGCCTTAGGATTTAGAGAAAGTAGGAATTTGATAAACTAAATTGCAGGAAGAAGTAAAATATTTTCTTCTGCTAAACCACAAGAAATTCATGTTACCCAAGGCAGGTTTCTAGTATGTAGTAGAGGGTTGTATCTCAGCTAATTGTCTATATGTCCTTTACTGTAAATACTTAAAAAGTGGAATGTCTGTGGTAATATTAATTTCATCCTTAAGTAGACTTGTAAAACAGACCATTTGCTACCATGGAAGACAGCTGTAATCTGATTTTGTCAGATGTCTATACTTAACCTATGAAGTGAATAGCAGTCAGAGGTAATGCAAGAAAAATACATCAATATAAAAAGTGCCTTTAATTTGTTAATTTTGTTCAAGATCTCTATTCTTATAGGTGAAATATAACTAAATACATATATAAGAAAGTTTTTCTGTGTTCTGTGGGGACATTATTGCTAAGACTGTGAAATTGAACTCCTTTTGCTTATTCCTTACAATCTTGAAGTCACTCCTTAAGATGTAAGCTTGGATCTCATCTTCACAAATGAGAAATTCGTGGAATTGCATAGATGTGAAAGGACTTTTCCCCATTATTTCTCATTGTTATAGCTATCAGTTTGTTCATAGAACACAATGTTAAATTTCATATAAAGACAGTGTTGTAGTAAAGACTAAAATTCAAAAAGTTCCTTACAGTAGGAGATAAACCAAATTCCAACATTACCACAAATTTCTGCTGACTCAATACAGATCTGAATTCCATTTTCTCTACCACAACTCTCCATTATTTAGTACTGTTTCCTGTCTGTTTGGTAGTTATTATTCAGGAAGAGTCATTTGCTTCTTGACGATTTTTGCGGTGTAAGGTAAGTAGACAAACAGTAAAGCTTAGAGAATATGGAACAGATGAATTAAGATGTAATATTAAACCTTTAATATTAGTGCTTTGAAAAACATTAATTTCTTCAGAGGCAGCATTAATTTCTTCACTGCAAGAATAGGTCTCTGAGTGATCTTTAATGAGGGATAAGTATGAGTCTCACAGAGAAGTGCCCCAGTCAGGTATTCATATATACTGAGAAGATTGCTCCTGATTCTTCTTTCCTCCAGGCTGAACAGTCCCAACTCTCCCAGCTTTTCTTCATATGAAAGATGTTTCAGTCCCTTCATCATCTTTGGGGTGCTTTGCTGGACTTGCTCCCACATGTCCTTTTCTCTCACAGAGTGGGAATCCCAGAGCTGGACTCAGCTTTCAAGCTGTCTCTTACCACTGCTGAGAAGATGGGAAGGATAGCTTTCTTTGGTTTGTTAAAATCACTCTTGTGAGGAGGTGATGAAAGGTGGCAGAAACTCTCTCTTTTGTAGGAGGAGTACAAGAAAGCAACCCAAAGCTATTTGGTCAGGAAAGTGAAACAACGTGGATAAACATCCCTTAAGATATATCCTCCATGGTGCCACATACATGTGATGAGCACTGCAGTAAAGGGAACCTCTGTCACTTTAAATAGTGTAGGTAGAAATTACAGATCCTCACAGTGACTGAGCAAACAGGATTATTTTCACAGGGCATTTAGCATTCTTGGCAGATTCCTAGCTGTTACTCCCCTCTAGCTATGACTGCACACCTGCAGATTTGAGATCTTAATTTCCTAGAGTGATAAACAGAAGAAATTCTGGAGGCTTTAATCCAAATATACCAGTTTGTTTATAGTGGTATAGTGCAGGAAATACATTTCTATTTCATTTTGATTGTATTGCAGGTTATGATTTTTCTTCTGGCTTTTATTCCATAGCACACATTTCACCTGCACCTTCTTAGACAAACCCTGAGAGCTGATGTGTTTGTGATGGGTGAGTGGCCTCTAAAGTTCCCCAGAATGAGTCCATTAATTTTTCTCTCAGTTTTAATCCACTAATTATTTGCTTATTTAAGTCCATGTTATTTCTTGTATGTACAAATTGTAATTTCATTATGGAATTACACCATTTTTCTTTAAGATAAATTAGCTACAGTATTCTAGCTCTCTTCAAAGCACTGCAGATCTTTTTGTATTAAAAAGATGTTATTTACTATGCCGTATCTTAACTCTAACTTTTGAACAAGAGGTTGAAATACTCTGTTCCTCTAACATGTAAACTCTTCATACAGCTTGCATATTTTACTCATTTTTTATTTATATATAGTATTTATTTTGAGCTCAGAATTAGGACATATACATATCTACATATATGTGTATATATATAAACATATATAACCACAATATGTCAGAATTCAGTTAAAATATATTCTTCTTTCCCTAATATAGTTTTCCTTTCAAAGTTTGCCACTGTAAAACTGTAGTGCATCTGATTTCTGCAAAAATCAGTAGAACTCAGGTAAGTATAAAACTTTGCTCAGATGAGCAAACAGCCAAAATAAAAGGGGAAATGATGATCATCCCTGATTTTTAAAGGTCTTATAGAATCAGAACAATTATTTTTATGATTAATACATTTATGCATCTGTTTATTTGTCTGCCTTAAACACAAATGAAGTTTGGAATGCAGTCATATTCTTTTGACTCAAATTTTTTTTTCTATAGTATATTATTTTCTAACTAAAGCATAAGCAGTGTTTTAATACAGATTAAAAAAGGAGATAGTAACATTTATGTATAACATAGCAAATTAAAATAACCTCTGAAAATTATGATTAATATGAGTGAATTTAGAACAAAGACCAGTGTCACTATATACGGTATTTCAAAATTACCAGAAATACACAGCTGTAAGACTAATGGCAGTGAATCAGTAAATTCAGCATGGCTGAATGAGCAAATCTGATAATAGTTAGTTTTTATGTAAAGGTGCTGTGAATGGCATCTAAGCCTAACTTCCTTCTAGTTATGAGAAGCAAGTATTTTTGACAAATAATTTCAGGTGGAAAAAATAGTGGAGAAGCACAAGCTTATGATGACTGTTGATGAGTTTAGTCTAATGATAAGAGAGATGGACAAAATAAACAAAATGGTAGAGAAGATAGGAGGGTGTGTAGCATAATCACAATAAATTCAGCATAGCCTTATGTACAATTTGTAGGAATAATACATGTAATACATGTAGGAGTAATACCATGATTGGAAGTAGAAAAAAAGAAATAAAGCAATTCACCATCTGCTGAAACACTGTAGTATTGCAGTGATCTGCAGCCTTTCCTGCAGACAGAGACACAAACACAGGACACCAAATTCCAGTTTGTATGAATGTGTTTGCAGACTAATATGACTGAATTCTGTTTGCTTTGACTATACACAAGAGCTTGTCAGTTTTAAAATCACAAACAAGGGATTATCCTGCAAGAAATCATGGTACAGGTTTGCTAAAGAAAAATCCTTACCAATCTTACAGCCTGAATTCTAAAACACAATAGTCTGTCTTAAAAATAAGAGCATTTCTTTTTTTTTTGTGTCCCTAGAGAAATTAAAACAACTGAGCCAAATATTTGTTTTATCTTTTTCACTTTAGCTTGTGTCTTAAAAGAAAAATGCCTGCCTAGCTACTCATTTGCAGAGACAGTTTCAGTGTAGTGCCCTGTAATTAATGGGTTCAAAACTCATCAGAGACGTAAAAGACTTTAATGACACATTAAAGAGCAAGTAGAATGTAGGAAAGGTACAATAATCATCCTTAGATGGGTTTATACTCATTTCAAGAGAGAATTTTAATAGATGGATTAGCTTAATTGATAAAGATGTGATCCTTTTTGCACATTTTGGGTATAACTTAAGGAGAGGAATCTTGGAAACATACCTGTTAATCAACTCTGTTAGGCATTTATGAGTAATCTTAATCAACTCTGTTAGGCATTTATGAGTAATCTGCCTTGTCTGTCTCTAAGGACTACATTTAGAAAGTGAGTTTCTGCTCCTTATTTAAAGCATTGTAGCAGCATGTTAACTGAAGCACTCTAATCACTCATGCTTGAGGGTTTGTGACACTAAATGACAAATGGGAACCATGCAAAGCAATGAAGCAAAGATGAGAGGATCTGCCAAATTTGTGACAACATGTGATTATGCACACACCACTCTGGCTTATAGATCCTGAAATGATTTCGGTAACATCTGGCAGTGAAGTGGACTAGATCTATCAATTTATTCTATTGGAGAAATTTGCTAGATTCAGTGGCATACATAGCAATTAAGATTTATTTTCAGCATTTTAAAAAATCAATTTTCTCTTAGTAATTCTGGCTATGGTTCACTAATTTATATTGCTTTCTTAGTTCTTTGCTGCTATGCTGACACTTAGGGCCAGAGTTTCCTCTCCATTCAAGTGGAATACCACTTACTCTTGTGAGTAGCTTGATAGTTCGCATTTGAGCTAATTGCTAGTAAATCTTTATAATTCAGCACATGGAATTATTTATTTTTTGGCAGATTTGCACGTATGTTGTGTGTTACCTACTGTGATAACTTGCAAGACTAAGTGCAAGTCTGTCTGACCCTAAAAAAATTGTTCCAAAGTTCAACTAATGAATGGACTTATTGGTGACAAACTTAAACGCAAAAAAATTCCATTCTCTAAACAAGTAGGGTTTTCAAAGCATTATAGGGAACAGTAGTTTGGCAGAAGACTGTGTTTGCTAAAAGTATGCTAACATAATAACTTAGTTTTGGGTATCTCATATTTTATATATTATCAGGGAAAGCATAAGGGAGAGATTGTTCAGTTTTTTCATTCCTGAAAAAAAACAATTCATCAACTACTTGGTTTTAATATCTGAAGTGACAATCAAGTGACAAAATACCACAAATAAGAAGTCCAACTAGTTCTGGCCCAAGGAATCTGTCTTTCATATCTCATGCTTGATATTACCTTAGAGACACTCTTCAGCCTGCCCACACTACAATCCATCTCTACTCCATTCTGTCACTTCAGTAATTATCACTGCGTACAAACGTAATAATGCAGGAGAAGAGGCCTTTTCTCCAAGGAATTTTTATAAGGACACCATAAGTCACATAAGGAAATCATAAGGTTTTTTTGAGACTAAGCTGGATGTAAGGGTGATTGCCACCTCAGTGTAGTGTGCTCAGCTGTGTCTTTTGTCTGTATCACGTGGTAAAGAAATGCAGTCAACTGCTTCTCCCTTCTTCCTCTAGTTAATTAGTGTTTGCATAGGAAAATGAGATAGTATTCACACAGAAAATGGCAATTTTCCATATAAATTGCCCTGACATAGACATATACAGAAATATTAAGACTGAACACCTCATTTTCTCCCTTTTGTTTTCTAAAAATATAGGGATGCTATATGCAGGGTTGTAACTAGAGTTCTTAAAATGATGTTTTTATCTATTAGGCGGCATTTGCCAGCCCTTTTTGTGAAAAGGCCAATCACAGCATCCATTCATGCTTCGAGAAGCAAATATTGTGTCAGTGATCTGAGCTAAAGAGCAAAACCAGCTCAAATGAAGCTTCCTTATATGAGTACTTCCCCCTTCTCTCTTCATTTTCCTGGTAGTGACCCATCTCTCTAACATAAATGGCTTAGTGCTAGTTCACCATATACTTTTGATGTCTGGCTTTGTGTCTCAAAGTTTTATGGTTTTCTAAGACATCAGGAAGGCTGCAGCACGGGGTGAACACAGCGGGGTACCGGCACAGCAAGAAGCAACTTAAATAAGGCGATGTTGTCTTACTGCTCCCCTGGACTCACACAACTCATGGCAGAAGACAGCATTGCTCTGCAGAAACAGCAGCTATTAGTGAATGCAAATGTCAGGGAGATGTTTCTGCTTCTGAAACCAGCTGTGCCACAGCTCTGTTTGTGTCCACACAGCTGCCCAAAAGGCAGACTGATTGGCGTGGTCCCTTGTTCAGTCTTGCCAAGAGATGGCTCCAGCTTGAGCCAAAGTGAAACTCCAGGTCTTATTGAGTGTTTAACAGCCCTGAAGACTCAGCAGTAGCTCTTGGGCCAGTGTCTCGCCCCTGTTTAATTTGCTTTTAAGGACACGGTAATTTTGTCCTGTTATGAGTAAACACATCTAAATAGTCACTTACAGAGCACTAATAATCTGAATAAATGAGCATTTTTCAGTCTTGGTTTTTTGGGGGTCTTTTCATCTGCTTTAAACTGGGCTATAAATGTTATGCACATGCAATTCCATCAAATATGTAAGGCCTAGGAGTTCAGTATACTCACATCTCACAATAAATTCAGGAAAATCATCCAACCAGGATTCTTGCTTTTTCTGAAGCATAGTACCATTGGTGCAAGGCTCTAAAATGCTGTACCTGAAGAATACATAAACCTAGGCTGGGTTATAGGCAATACCTCCTTACAAGATATTTGTTCTTACAAAAATGAAAACCAACTTTTCTGTAAAAATTCAGGTTCTCTTCCAGATGGTGACAGGTTTGTGATACCATGGAATTTCATAATAATCTCCTTATGCTGCCTGGGTAATATAGCTATTACCCTGATTTGACATGTGTCAAAATATCCCTATAGTCTCTGTCATGCTGCTTAATACACCTCAGATGATAAGCTTCCTTAGGTCTTCAACAGTGTGAGTGGAGAATATTAAATAAGCATAATGTCAGCTCCTAGTTCTATAAAGGTTAAAGTATGACATTTTTAATAGGCTGGTGATATATCATCACAGTTAAAATCTATTGCTGCTTGAACTTGTTTAATAATAATGGTAACACTATAACTTGTATGTACATAAGGTTTTAAGAATATAAAACTTCTCAAAATGTTGTACAATTAATGTTTTTAGAAGCCACATTTCCCCAAGATCAGAATTTGACCATTCACTAGGGTTTAGCTTTTTAATTGCGACATTAGCACCAAACTCACTATTTTAGGAAGCAAAATACCAATATTAACTGCAAATAAGTTATAGTGCTTTTTAATATAAGAAAAGGTCAAATATAGGAATTTTCAAAGCATATCAAGTTTGAGGTAAAAGCCTTAAAATCTGTCATCATTGCAGACTTGGAATCCACAATCATAAAGGAAGGCACAACATATCTGACTGGTGTCAGCAATCCCCAAAAAGATTTGCCTTCTGTAGTAAGAGACATTTTCATGCAAATAAAATTCAGGAAAATGTCAATTTCCAGAAATGCAACAAAACCCCCAGTGTTTTCATAAATTGAAACAAGACCTTGGTTGTTGGGATTATTCCTCATAAAATTTTTTTGAAACTTGTTTTGGGGATTGCTGCAAACAAGAATAAACAGCACTTCTATCAGTAAAATCATCTTGTCCTATATATACAAAGTTATCTTTAGATATCTCCTCCTTGTAGGCTTCAGAAGTGATTTATCTTTCCAGAACTCATTGAACATGATAGATTGGGACCATGGTATTATGGTCTAACAGCTGGACTCTCTGCATGAAACAATTACTGCCAGTGAGGAAAGATGTGAGCAATTGGGTACAAGCCTAATGGAGACAGAAAGGAACATTTTCAACCCAGAGGTAATAATAAAGGGCTATGATTTAATTATTTCTAAACTGAGTAAAGCTAATAAATCTTCCAAATCTAAACTAGACTTGATTAAAAATGAACTACTGAGAAAAAAGATATTTAAATGTTGAGTTTTTGATTCAAAGTTTTTCCAGAGAGAAGACACTTCATATTAAAATGAATGCCAAAAGTATTTAGAGTTCTTTTTCATTATCCTTCAAATTAATAATATTTTTTCCTGTCAAGAAGTGAACTTTTGTGTTCTCTTCTGGTACAAAGAGCAAAATCTGTTTTGAAATTCTGTCCTATCATCTACCCCAATAAAAAAGTATTGTCAAAATAATGAAAGACTCCAAGATTCTCAATATAGTATTTAATAATTTTGTCAGAATTTTGCATGCACATCCTCATGACCTCACAGTCTTGTGAATGGATTTGTACAGCTAATGCCATAAAAAAACTACCACTTTTTTGATACTAGAAAAAAAAATAACAGACAAACCAGGAATTTAAACAATAAAGTCCAGGGCCTTATTCCCTATTCAGGTTGCTTTTAAAGAAGATATATTGCATGAGCTATACAAGATAATATTCCAATTAAAATATTTCAAGGTAATGATAACAACAATAACAACAATGACAAAAATTCTGTCCTCCACATTTTTAATACTTAAAAATTCATGTAGTAATAGCATCAGAAATGTTCTTGTATTGACAACAGACTAGAAAAGTTTGTGACAAAAAATAAAGCTATTTGAAAGAATTGTCCTGCATAATTTCCTTGATGCATAAAACTGATTTGCTGCAAAATTTTGATGCAAAAATCTGTTTGTCTTGTGAGATGGAAGGTACAGAAGCTATTGTATGTTATTACTGTTTGGTGATAAAAATAAAAAAGTTAAAAACCTAGAAAAATTTGAAAGATAGTTTTATAATCTTATGATACAACTATTGATATTAAAATGAAAGTGACCCTTGGATTTTCAACTGGCACACAAAATGACTTTTGCTTCTTGGATGAGCAGTGGGTCTTAGAAAATATTTTGCGGCGCTTCAGACATGAGACAACAGCACCAGCAAACAGTACTTTCAGGGTCTGCAACAGTAATCTATTCAGTAATGCATTTTTCTAGAAAAAACCTTTGAGTTTTATTCTAAGGCAGATGAAACTGTCAATTAGTCCAAGCAAATATTTCTAAAAAATGATTTAACCAAAGTAAAATAAGAATAAGAACTTTTAAAGTTATACATTTCTGTACAGATGTAATAAAAAGCAAGCAAAAGAAGGAGAGAGAAAAAAAAATCAAACTTGCTCTTTGGGGACTTTTTGTTGTTCTTTTCAAAAGCAGGAGTCCTGAATTCAGTTCCCTCTTCTGTGTGCTTAAATTTCAGTCTAGATCGCCTCCCTTCCAGGAGCCACTCCAAGTCTTTGACATTGAATTCTTCTATCTGTTAGGAGTCTTTTTAGCTATCGATTTTTTAACCCTCTAAAAGCCAGCAAAATTATTTTCCCTTTATCTGAATGATGAAAAATAAACCACGAGCAGGTTTATTATTGTATCACACTGAATGGGAGAGTACGCCAGTTTTGGACCCTCACTAGAAAGATGTACAAACTGGCAAGAGGCAAGTAGAGGATGGCTGCGGGACTAACACATAGGTTGCATGAGGAGAGGCTGGGCATGCCAGGTTTTTCCTTCAGAAGAGAACACTAAGAGTGGATCTGTCTCCCATGTTTCATTACTTAGTGGGCGGGGATACAGCAGATGGAGCCAGACTCTTCCCAGAGATGCAGGGTGAAAGGACAAAGTGCTAGTCACAAGTTGCAGCAAGAGAAATTGCAGCTGGGTACAAGGAGGAATCCACTGTGAAAGTGACAGTCCTGGAAGAAGTTGTCCAGAGAGACTGTGGTGTACCCATCCCTGAAATCTCAGAAATTAGTTTATGTAACTTGCTCAGTAGCACATGCTCTTAAATGTTTCTCTCTGATGCAAAGGGATGAGGACTTCTGAGACAGAAAAACAATCAGTATGTGCAAGGAATGGAAGACCTTTGTACCTGTCACTTTTTCCTGTCTCATGTTCCTCTGTTCAGTAGTTCATTCATGGTTTTATTTAGTTCAGTACAAGCAACAGGCATTCACAGAGCCAGTAAAACCTAGTATCTTCCTGCCAAAATTTCAAACTGTATAGTACCAGATTAAGTGTTTCTAATGAATTTTAAAAATGTTGAAAATAAGAAACTGTGAAAACAAGTAAATGCTAATAGGCAAAAAAATTTTATTAAAATACACACAGCATAGAACCCCAGTACAGCTACTAGAGGTTTCTGGCTGTTTCTGTGCGTGGGATAACTAATCAGCAGTCAGGAAAAGTGGGGATGAAATGTTTAGTAACATTTTGTAGGTGTCTAGCATGGTAGTTTATTTGTCATATTGCTGATAGTAATCCTGGAGATACAGTTTACTCAGCAATTAATTATGTATCACATCTTTACAAATAAATGTTTTTGACTGTGATTTAAGTATGTGAACTGAGTAGCTTTTCTTTGTGAAAGATACTAGACAATTTCTGGATATCTTCATGTACTGACCCACCTTTATGGACAGAGCTAGACAAGTCAGAATGTTTAGGTGCAGCAGTGTGACTTTGATTTTTCCTTCAAAAATACAATTTTTCTTTTGTGAGATACACGGACTAAACAAACAGAAGTAGGTCAGCTAATGCACACTAGTAAAATAGGAAACTCCAAGTATTTTTCATTGAGATCAAGAGCTGTCATGTATAAACCAACTAGATTAAGACTATGAGAAAATCACCTTAATGCTGAGAAACTATTTACATTTATAAGGATTTATTTACAGTTATAAGGATCACATAAAAATATCATAGAGAACTAGATGACACAATATCCATCCTCCATCACCATCACTACAGAATCCAGTATAGTAAGAAAAAAGGTTGATAAAAGGTGAACCAACCTTATTGTGGCCCATATTCAAGTTTCTAATTAAAAACAAGTGCAGAACACTTTTTTATGGATCACTGAAGAACTGAAAATCAAGATAATCACTGTGAAGAACTTTCACTTCATTTTAATTTCAGAGAAATTCCATTCACTAAACATGGTAGAAAGTATTTTCATTGACATAGAATAACCATATAAAATTGTGTAAATTAGCTGAGAATTAGTTCACTGATTCATAAAATGTCAACAAACTTTCTATGAAATTTTTCTCTTACAAGAATGGAAGTATTTCTGAAATTCTTATAAAATATATTTCATATTATTAGATTTCAGAGGAAGAAAACTGATAATTGAGTTTTTCTGAAGTTAAAAAAATATCATTTCAATAATATTTGTTAAAATAAAATGTGCCAAAACAGTGAAGGGAAAACACATTCCATTAAAAAAAAACCCCAAACAATCTGAAGAAAGCTTATGCTTTTCATAACAAACCTCCACCTCTCCAACATACAGTTTAAAAAAAATTGGAAAAAATGCAATTTGTTCTAATTTTTTATTTGACTCTAATTGGGAAAAAATAAAGTTATCTACTGAAAAATTAATTTAAAAGATGCCAAAACTGATATTACTTTCACTTACATTCTTCATACTGAAATGTGACATTTTGATGTTCTCTTCTCTGAGCTTTGCCTGACCATGTAGGCTCAGCAACACAGCCATATCACTAATTTTGGCATGTCTGTCAATTCTGTCCAGTGACTTTTCTTAACCAGTACTGAAACATAATGATAAATAGGAGCACACATAACCTTTCTATTGTTTTATTTTGTGACAGAAACAATAGGTATTACAATTCAGCTACTTTCCCTGATAAGTTATCATTGTGCAAAAAACCCCAAACATCCTAACAAACCATAATTTTATTAAAATTAAACTGGGAATCTATAATAATCTTATACTTGTCTAATGCTGAGGAATTAAGTAATTATTTATCTATTCAAAAGAAATGTAGAGAATTGAGAAACAATAGAAAAGAGCTAACAATAAATACTAAGCTAATAAAATATAAAAATGACCAAAATTTGCCCCATTCATGGGATATATGATTATGTGATGCAGATTGTTCTGGTTTGTTTTTAAAAGAAAAATTCAAAACAGATAATAATGAAGTGGTCATGTTTTATTAAGATGGAATACCTCTACTTTTTTTGTTGATATATCTGATAAAACCAGGACACACCCACCATATTTGGTACCATATCAAGCTAACACTTCCAGTTAGTTCTTTCTGTTCATTAGTAGCATACATTCTTTGATATGAGTTGAAATATTTATATACTCAGTCACTGCCCAAAAGGGGGGCTGTGCTATACTGCATTGCTCTGTGGAGTGTGGGCAATATTTCATTGGGGTTTTTTTCTGTCAGAAAACTATGTTTGCAAGACTGATGTACTTTATACTAATCTTTTAAGGCCTCAGAAGTAGGACTTGTCAGACTCATTGTCTATGTTTTCCTTGTCCTGAATTTTATTTTACTTTGTTTATCAGTTGGAGAAGTTTTATAATGAAATTTGTTATTTACTAATTTTTTTCCTTTTGCATAATTTTTATAAGTAATTTTAAATTTAATCCTAGTAAGAAGTAGCTTCTTTTTTTTTTTTTGTGTAGAATGAATCAGTGTGACGTTGCAGAAAAGAGGATAGGGATGAGATGAGGAAGATACATGTGGGGTAGGCATAGCATGGCATCCTAACAGTTGAGCATGGGAGGATCCTGCACCCCTAAGCCAGTGAACACCTCATCAGTGGTCAGTTGCAGAATTGTCAGCTTAGGGAGATGAGCAAAACCAGCTATAAGGGTAAGAGAGAACACAGAGCATGTATCCAGAATAACTCACACTCTGTATAAAGCGAATTGACATTTAATGTAGCATTTTAGAGCAGTGCTGAATAACCACTCAGGAAGTAAACAAAAGTATGCAAGTGGACCCTACAGTATGGAGAAGGAAACCATCAGCATCGAAGTCATGCTCCTCCTGGTAAAATATTGAGAATGCTGTAATGCCCCCAGACACCCTGGTCTGAAACCAACAACCAGGGGATGTGAGGTGGTTTAACAGTAGAGCAAGATGAAGCCCGAGTGAAACAATTTTAATTGCATTCTTATTATTAAATCTTTTCCTTTAGGGGAATTCTTTTACTAATTTCTTTTCTTTCCCTTTCCTTTCCTTTTTCTTAAATCAGTTCTTGACTAATAATATTTCTTTGCTTTGACTGTGGAGTTTTCTCTACATTCAGCAATAAATTCCAGCTTTGCATGTAATGTGGGCTTTCTTTTATCTTTAGCAGCATTTTGAATACATTAAAGGACAAACGAACTTTGTGGTCTCAGGGTTGAATGGATCCAGTTACAAACGCAGCAAACATCAGAAAAACCCCTTCACTGTTCCACAGTGACTTGAAAAAGAGTTTTCTAGCAAAACAAAAGTTCTATGCCATCACTTGAGAAAAAGTCTGTAACTGAGCTCTTAGCAAATCTAAAACTTAACTAGTTAAAAAAAAAATAACGATGCCCATATTGCCCCCAAAATCTCCACCAAACAAACCTGAGACAAGCCAAAACTGTCTGGTCAGAGCTCATTAATTCTGTATTTTGGGGGAGAAGTGACAGCAGCAATATATGTCTAGTTATATTTATCCTTATATAACTGAAGTAGTAAATAATGTTCTTATGTTTGAAATAACTCACAGTGACAAAGATGTAGGCCAAGATTCTCCTCACATACTTATATGTGTCAATCAGATGTCGGGCTATTTAAATAAGTGAAGTTACACCTGTGCAAACTCACTATAATTGCAAGGAGGTAACATTTCCCAGGTTATGATGATAGAAGGATGTTATGTGAAAATGACACAATTAATTTTCTCCTTGTCTCTCTGGTACAGCTGAGGGAAAGGTGGTGACAGCTCAGAGGTGGGAGAAGATGGGACAAGGGGAGGGAGGAGGAATGGCCAAATGTCCGTCAGCTGGTGACTCCGCTGTCAGGCAGCAACATTTGTGCTGGAGTAGCACAAATAAGTGGGCAAAGTCGAGGGAGCAGGATTTGAAGGCCATGTTGGGAAGAACGTGGTAAAGCACACTGTTTTAAGTAACCCAATTAAGAGGGAAGAAGTTGTTTCAAGATTTTTATGACAGATGTCTGGCAGCTAGGAAAGGTCTAGGCCAAAAGGGACAGCTGGCTGAATCCAAACACTTGTCTAAATAGACAGCAGGGGTACCCAGACAAACACACAAGGCTGTTCTAATGTATTTTAAAAACACTCTTTGAAAGTGTTCAAGGCAGTGGTCAAGGCCAGGTTGAATGGGACCCTGAGCAACCTGATGTAACATATGGTCTCCCTACCTATGGCAGCAGGAGTTGGAACTAGATGATCTTTAACGTAGGTCCCTTTCAAACCAAACCATTCTATGATTCTACACAAGTAATCCAGCCCAGTTTCCTGGAGAGAGTGAGTCTTGGCTCCTTCCAGCATGTGCTGGTGTGGCTGAGCGACTGCAGCAGCCGCGGCCAGGCCAGAGACCGAGCTGTGAGGAAAGGCTCCATCTCTGCCTATCATTTTGTATTTTAAGGACAGAAACTCATGTTTTTGAAAAGCACAGGGCCAGATTCACATCCCAGCTGAAGCTACTGTATTTTGGTGAGGGTACAATGATGGTTTGTGCTCTCCAGAGAAAATGTTTTGCAATGACGCAGCTAAAAGGGCAATAAAGCATCAGTAAAATAGTCAGAAGGGTTGGAATTCCCCCCTGAGGTGCCATAGAGATAAAGAGTGGGGTCCATCCTCTAATCATTTTTCATGCCAGTGTTTGCCTGCAGAAGTTAACAAATTTAAGAGTAGGAAAGCTAATGTGGGCTAAAATAAATTAATAAAATCATGTTCCAATCATAGAGATTTCCATACAGCCTAAGCAGAAGTTGAGGTACTCAAGCCTTTTGACTATAATTTCTTATCTTGAACAATCATTACAGGAAAAATAATGCAGGGGAATGATTCTATAATGTATCACTAATTAAACTGTGATCTAAACTAATGAGACTAATTTTGCAATGGCTTATTTTTGAAATTTGAATATATCTGATGAGGTCATTTTTAAAAGTGTAAGTTTTGAAAAGATAAATATTTTTATTCTTCTAAGAATACTTTTTTTCCTGAAACCAAAAGGAACTTTTACCTTCTTTAACTTTTCCCATTTTCTGAGGGGCTGAAAAATACAAAGCATTGATATAAGCTTTTTTCAGTCATTTCAGACAGAGAGGTGGATAAACAGAAAGTGGGAGCTGCTTCTATCAAAATAAGACAAGCATCTTTGCACAAAAAATACTAATTTAGTCAAATAATTGGATAAATCAAAATTCACATTCCTTTGAAAATCTGTTTTGTTGAAAGCTTTGAGGGAATATTTAAAATTTATTTAATGAAGACTGAATTACTTCATTTATGCTCACTACCCAGCCATACCAATTACTATTTTAATCTATAGTTTATGTCTGATTGCTTTGAGTACAAACTTAACACTGAAACTTACCCATTATCTTCTTCTGAGTAGTTCAATAATTGAGCCTAGTTTTTAATGAATTAGTATCTCAGAGATTCTCTTTCATACTTCTTTTTCTCCAGCTTTTGTTAAAGTACTTTTCTCAGCTTGCTTAGTTTGCTTAAAATACAAAACATTACAGGAAGCCACACAGCAAAAAATGCTATATGGGTAAAATGCTGTAAAATTACATGATGAATGCTTATTTTAGTTCAATTCCTATGGGAACAAGGTGCACAGATAACCAGCACACTTTATATGCTCTCCAACAAATGAAAAAGAAAGCAAGCTCCTACTTATTGTAACAGAAGTAGAAGCAGGTTTATTGTAGGCACACCTGTTTTATTTTCCTTTTACTACTGAAATTGCTGTACATAGAGTTCCTGACTGGTTAGAAGAGAATCCGTAAGGGTTTCAAGGAAACTGGATAGAAATATTGAAAAAAAAATCCTTTGCTTCTTACAAAATTTATGTTTTGCTAAAAACATATTGCCTAAATTGAATAAATAGTGCATTCTTTCAAACAACAACTTCTTATGGACCTGAAGTCCTTTACAGTTGCAAGTGAAGATTGCACATATAGGTATTACACAGCTGTGAAACATGCAGTATATTTCCAGGGAATTTTAGGTGTTATTTTTTTACAAGTGAAATTTCAGGGATATATTTAAATCTGTGCATTTATGCAAATTCAGATTTTTAATCCAAAGCATCCATCTTAAAGAAACCTAGAAACTAGTGTCTGAAATCTGCTCTGGTAAGTGCACATTCTGTTTTACATTCATGCTGGGTTGGCAGGACTTGATCCCTCATACAGTGCCAGAGTGACAGAGACTTTTGGCAATAAAGAGAAAATATCCTTCTCTTTTAAAAAGCTGTCTGATGATCACACAGGAATTCAAGAATATATGAAGAAAATCCCATGAAATCTATGTTAGTTCTACTTCCAAATTATCCTTATGTTTTATGTTTGCAGCTTTCTATTTCAAAATAAGGAAGATTTAGATTTACATGTCTAACATTCATTATACTTAGATAGAAATGCACATTTATATGGATCTATTGGTCCAGTAGTTGAGTAATACATTGGTAAGTTCTTATTCTCGGTACAGTTACTGGAAAGGAAAATTATCAGAAATCAGATACTCTTAGCTTGTGCTGCATAAGAGAAGTTTTTAACTGGATAGGAAGATGTAATTTTTAGCCACCATAGGATTAGGACTGAATTACTTCTCTCTGCCTTTTTACGTGCAACCATACCTGGCACACTGTTTCCCTGCAGAAATGAGAGTAGTCAAGAACACACTGAATCTTAAGCTTTCTGGACTGCTGTTTTCCTTCTCAGGCAGGAATGTCATTGCTTTTAAGCATAGATGTAGCCCTGACCTGCCTGCCTTGCTGTTCTCTGGTAGCATGAGAAACAATTTTCTTGCACCTCCAGAGTGTCATTCACTATCAGTGATCCATATGCCTGACATGCATTTGGATTGAACACAGACAGACAGATGATAGTGGGTAAAGAATAAGGGATCAGGACAATTTATTTGAAAGCTGATGTATTTAAATCATGCATCTACAAGTCAAGGTTCATGGCTGGACTGCAATGGCCAGTTCCAGTGGACACTGTAAAATGGGTGCTGAAAAAGGAAGAGTATGAGCCAAAATCTGAGAGAATTTTACTTCCTGTGACTGCTCTTTTGAATAAAAAAAGGCTAGTAAAATGTATAAAAGTATCTGACAGCTGAGTATTTTCCAATACTGTGGTAAAAAAATCAGATGTTCCTGGACTGTTCTAACGTAAGAGCCTTAAAAATCATCTCATAGGAAAAGAGTTAGTAGGAAAGGACAATCAGCTTGACTTGTTCTGTACAAGCTGCAAAGAAGGATCACTGTTATTATTACAAAATACACCTCCTTTCAACTGTTGAATCTAAATAATATGCAGACTACATAACAGCAAAAAGCCTAATTGCCTTTATGAGGACTCTTTCAAGACAAAGGAAAAAATATTAACCTTCTACAAAACTCTTGTCATCCTACCAAGTATTTTATTTTTTCTTGGTGACTAATTAACCAAAGCTACCATGTTGTCAAATGCACTGTATGTAGCGTCTAGATATATCAACACCAAAAAAGGGACAAAATACAAAGAAGTATAATTAGGAATTATCAAATTTCAGTAATCCACATGACCTCTATGCTTGTTGTATAAAGGAATAATAAAATTAGCTTCTATTTAATCATGTGAAAAAAGAATATAAAATTATTATTTGTGTTTTGTTTCACTCTGATTTACCTGTATAGTTATGTAACAAACATTAAGGAATTTGTGAAGCATGCTTTACAGACCACTTCTGCTTAAGAAAAAAATTTACTGTAAAAGATCTTCAGTGTAAGCTAAGTTGATAGAGATAAATCAGCCATCAGGAAACCAGTAAGTCCTGATTAACCTTCAGCAGGAGTCAGAGGGGAAGCTGCTTGTCTAAGTTACTGAGTAATCATAGTTGTAAAAGGTTAGATGGTCCAGTTGCTTTTAATCAGTGCTCTAAATCTGCTTCTGAGGACCTGATTAGTGAACATGTTCCTTTGCCCAAGACTTAAACCAAAGCCTTTGGAAACTCTTGCAGTAAGGAGACAGTTAATCAATTAGAAAGGGCAAAGAATGATCAAAGCAAGAAAAGAAAGTCGATAATGGAGCAAATATCACAATTCATTTCACAAGAGCAATGCAGTGGATAGCTGTTTTAATATTAATTGTATCAGAAAAGTGTTCCTAGTAGAGCCAGGGAATATGTAGCCTATTGAACATTCAGGAGAACATTGTTCATTTTATAAAAGGCATTATAGATTGGAGTAACCTTTACTATAAGGTAGTTGTACCTGATAAACTAAACAATTTCTTTAATCTTGCCTCTTATGTATTTACAACCTTAAAATTTAACACTTTGAAGTACTTTAGAGGATCACCTGGAAAGCAAGGAATTCCCAAGTCCCAGTACCTGCATGATTAATAGCTGGCATTAAAAACCTCAATCCAACCTTTTAAAATTTCTAGAACCCACGAATTAAGCTTTAAAATTCAAAAATAGATGTAAATGCATCGGTAAAATACTTTTTAAGAACTTTGGTATTTTTTCATGGCAGGGTGTTTAATGTTGACCATTCAATGCTGATTTGTGTGGCAAAGCAATGTTATCGCTAACAAAAGTGAAGTAAGAGCTCAAATCCATGGATGGGCCAGAGCCTTCTTGTTCTACCCATTGAGTTTTATTTCCATTAGGTATTGTTTTATTTTGCAAACAAATTGTATTTATTTTGTGTTACGATAGCACTGTAGAGTAACTGTAATTCTATAACTTGTCAAAGAAATATATTTTCATTCTTGTAAACCAAACTTTACTGTGTATTGGGAATTTTTTTTTTAGCATTTATTATTATTGTTCTAGGATATTTTAACCAATAGGAAATAGGAAGAAGGATTATCTAGTTGCATATTCTCAACTGTTTGTACTTCTCTTGGCTTGAGATAGTAAAACATAACTTTGTTTCCTTGGTGTCAGTGCAGGAGCATGGAGTGAATATGGGAAAGATAATATTTAGCTTTATAGTCTGTGTTTTAAAACAGTGACTAGTAGTTTTGATGGCAGTAACCATTTGTGAAGGTAAAACATCACAAGAAGGTCTGGATTCAAAGGAATGTGTTTAGATCTTTCAGGAGATTTCCATTATGTATCTCAAACTTAGAAGTAAAGAAAACTGAATCATCAGCCAGTTCTCAAAGTTTTTGTGCAAATGGTTAAGTTTTTCAAAACTGCCAAAATTACTTTGGAGCCCAACTCAGCTCATGATATCAAAAGCATTTAAGTCAGTTTGAACTCTATTGAACCTTCCCATCTATAATACTGTATTTCTCTATTACTGCTAGGGCAGCCTAGGATAGAAGTCCTTGTCTCTATACAGACAGAATTCTTTTATCAGCTGTGCCTGTTCATATTAATAAAAGTTGATCTTCTAGCTTTGTTTTTGTGTTTTTTCTAACAACTTCTATTTCCTAACGTTCTTGCCCACTAACAATTTTTTTTTAAAATATGCAGACTTCACTTACTGAATATCACAAGAACTTGCAGTATTTTGATTGGAATGTATGAAACATTCACTTTGTACTTATTTATGAGTTTTGACTAGAATCAGCATGTTAGACTACTCACTTTTACAAAATGTGGAAACACAATGATGAAATATGAATTCTAGGATTTCTGAGGAAAAATAAAACTGGGAAGCTGCATTTTTTTCATTCCCATTACCAGCTAGAGAAAACAGAACCTCAAATGTTCACCTTAAAATCATAGAATCATAGAATGGTTTGGGTTGGAAGGGACCTCAAAGATCATCCAGTTCAAAGCCCTCCACTGTTGGGGTCCCTCCCCCTGCCATGGAGCCCTGGGAGAGGGGCCCTGAGGGGACAGACACGGGGTTTCCCTTCCCCTGGTCAGCCTCATTCCCCATTGGTTGTTTTGTGTTCCCCTGCGCGGGCAAAGGACCCTTGGTCCCATGACTGTAACAGTTCCTCGGCAGAGCTCCGGCCATGTGGCTGGAGAAATAAACATCTCTCTGAAACATCTATCAAGAATCCGTATATATATATATTTCCTTTCCACGGGACTCCTGGTTTGATATATGCGTGTTACAGTATCCCCGCTGTAACGCTCCACCATGGGCAGGGACACTTTCCACTGGACCAGGTTACTCAGAGACCTGTTGGGGAAGATGAAACAGGAAAGCCTTATAAATATGATTGCCTGACAAAAGATTTTGGGAATATGAAAACTATAAGCGACATCAAAATGAAGGCCACCTTTGAGATACCAAGTCTTAGTTACTGAACAACTGGAAAACAATGGTATGGCCGACTGAAGGTAATCCCCTCTTGATTGAACAATACCCTCTGCTTGCAGGCAGGTCCAAGGGTCAGAGCAGACCCTACTAGCTCAGCAGAAGGGGTCCAAAGAGTAGTTTTTAGGAGTTAAGATGTAACACTCTATGGTAATATAACAATTCTTATAGGCTGTATGTAAATGCTATAGGATTTGTATCTTGTATTAGATTGGTTAGTGAAAATTAGAATATTCAGTACAGAAGTTGATTTATTGTATTGTAACGAGGACTTCTCTACCTACTCTACTTACTCCCTTACCCGCTTACTCTCTTACTTACCTCCTCTTCGCTCACTCTTACTCCACTCTTACCTACTTGCTCTTACTTTTACACTCTTGCTCTCTTGGGCCTGCTCCGAGCTGCGGCTGGCAGCTCTAAGCAGTGCCCCTGTACCCATGCCCTTTGCAATAAACCGCATGTTCCAAGATCTGACTTCAGAGATCTCTCGTCTCCGTCCGTCCCGACCATCCAACCCACCCAAAGCTCCTACAGAGACCCCTCCAGCCTGGTCTTGAATACATCCAGGGATAGAGAGTACACAACTTCTCTAGACAAACCTGCTTCTGTTATAGTAAAGAATTTCCTCCTAACATCTAATCTAAACCTGCCCTGCTTCAGCTTGAGACCATTCCCCCTTGAACTAACACTACATGCCCTTGTGAAAAGTCCCTGCAGCCTTTTGGTAAGCCCCCTTTAGGTAGTGGGAGGCTGCTCTAAGGTTTCCCCAATGTCTTCTCTTCTCCAGGATGAACAGCCCCGAGTCTCTCAGCCTGTCTTCATATGAGCGGTGCTCCAGCTCCCTGATCATCTTGGTGGCTCTCATCTGGATTCATTCCAACAGGTCAATGACCTTAACAGCTCTATGACCTATAATGTTCTGGAAGGACCTCAGTGACAGTTAGTGAAAGAGAAGGTGAATATGAAAAGGAGTTGAATCAGAACTTGTTGATTTTGCCTTTGAAATTAGACAGGTGCATTTTCCATTTCAGTGAAATTTTTGTGTATATCTAAGGCTCCACTATATAATATATAGTATAGTAAAGCTCCATCTTAGCTGTCATGACCAGGACAACCCTGTTGTGGATATTGTTCTAAGAACAAAGAGCTAAAGTATGTTACAGCCTTCAGAAGCAGCTTGATGCTTCACTATAAGAAAGAAGGAGCAATCAAAATCCACAACTGTTGGGGAATCCATTTAGTGCAGATAGCTCAGTGTACCAGCTAAGTGTGAGCTGCAGACAGCTCTGGAGGGCAGGAGCCCAAGGCAAGAAGGCTGTGAATTAGTGCCAAGCTCTGCAAAGCAGAGGGCTCGGGGAGCTGTGCCTAGCCAGGTGACCAGACACTCAGAGACACAGCAGGAGCAGAGGACTCAGCTGCCAGACCCCAGATTTTCACACACTTAGACTGGGAGGGTATAAAAACTTAGGGTCCTTTGTTCAGTGTCACTTCTCAAGGGTACTCACCTTGAGCTGTCATTTTTGTTATTGCATCATCATTCAATTATTTTAAGGATCAAGAGGTCTGACACTCTGCTTTGAGTAATCCAAGGCTGAGCTGGTAAGCAAACCTGTTCTGTCTGTGTGAGAGTGGGGTGGGCAGGGAGTCAAGCGGGAATCCGTCCGTCACTGGAGCCACCCCCGCCGAGGTGCCTCTGTCCCAGCTCAGGTGATGTGAGTGTGACTGCCAGAGTGGCTCCTGGATGTTCAGACAGGAAAGCTTCCTTAACACAACCACAACTTGACCTGTTTTACAATCATTATCATTAAAAGTGTTGACCCAGGGCTACTGGAAATATCTGCCAACCTATAAAAATACAGGTTGTTCATTGCTGACTTCAGTCATTACAAGCCCAAGGCAAAGGCTATGGAGATGTCGCATTGCCAGAGATCTTTTGCCCAGCTATATCAAAATTGCATTTGAAGATGTATACTCTGTGTTACAGAAATAAAGGTTCTCTACCAAAACACTGACAAAATCAGCACATTTTTACAAGTAAGTGCTGATTAGTCTGCCTCACTGCTCAATGACTGATGGGGATGACTCACAGTGAAAAGACATTTCTCATCATGTTAAGCACATGCAGAGTTAGGTTTATTCACAATGCAGCATTTGGCTCTGGATAGACTGAGCTCTCTCTTCTGCACAGACCAGTGCATCATGCTGAGTTAATTAGGGGTTTAGGAGATCTTCTCGTTGTGATGTGTTTAGTGCATTGTGATTACTTGCTGGCCAAAGGAATTAGAGGCAATAAATTCATAAGCATGGAAAATTTAATTTGGTTTCAAATAGTATCAGACAACAATAGCTCTAATATTAACAACTGTTAATACTTTTAATGTTTTAATATGTTCCAAATAAATAATTTTATATTATTGGGCATTAGTGATTTAATATTTCCATCTGAACCACATGTATGTTGGGAGAAGCTTGGAAAACAAATTTTAATAGTTCCAATAGGTAGATCAAAAGATAAAGTAATCATTTGCTGAAATAAAAGCAGCAAAATTATTACTTCGGTTATTAATGGTTCTTTAAATATACCTTATTTTTTAACTGGGAAATGATACTGAAAAAGTTTGTTCACATTCTTTTTAGAGAATCACAAAGGTTCTATTGATGCTTAAAATAAGTCACCTTTACTACATGAAAGCTGAAATTGGAGCTATACTTTTATGCTTCTGGGGAGATTATGCTTATAAGGGACTAAATATTTCAAAATTTTTTAGCTACCCTGAATACCTAACTTTTAGTGTTGCAAAATAGTGTTGACTATGTCAAGAAAAGACAGAAATATGGACATATTGACATGGACACATTTGCTTTAAGTATTACTACATTTGTTTTTGTCATGCAGTAAGGCTTAACATTTGGTGTTAATTATTTACTGTACTAGGAAATACTCACAGGGTTGCGAGACCTTTGAGAGTTTGTCTGAATTATCAGATTTTGTTTACAATGGCATTTTCCACCAATTCTAATTATTTTTTAAATAGCTTGTGTGTCCTGCTTTGTGGGTTTTTTTGATGGTAGTGGGCAGGAATGGCATATAGCAGCTCAACATTACCATCCTACTGGGTGGGAAATTTGTTGGCTTTTGCCTTCCAGGAGGTGGACTGTTTGCTGCAAATGACTGGGAATATTGCCCACAAAGCTAAGCAGCTTCAGATATTTTATATAACATTTGCTTTTCAGATTTAAAAAAAAAAAAAAAGTTAAAAATCCTACTTTAAAATCACCACAGAAACCTCTTCCTATTGCAGTGGCTGATGTTTCACATGAAGTCTGGGACAGTCTTCTGTCAGGATTAAGCTGAAACCTAGACCAAAACTAAAGCCCAGATTTTATGCTTCACTCTTAGAATCACAAGAGACTCCACCAGCCCAATACCATATATTACAGCTGGTGGTGGGGGCTGAGGCTGTGACCCAGGAAGAGATGACCGGTCCGGGGAGATGGTCCCGAAAGGAATCGCCTTCCCAAGGTCCGGTATCTTCCTCTCAGCTGCTGGCAGAGGAGCCCTTGCAGAGGCTGTCAGCTCTTTAGTGATATCAGCTCGTGGTTTCAGCTCAGCTCTGCAAGGCAGCCCCTAGGCCAAACCAGACCAGAGAGAGAGACGAGAAGGCCCGTGTGGCTGGTTCCGCATGAAGGTAGCTTTATAATGGGTCCCCTCCGGCGAAGGGAAGAGCCACGGACGACCTCTCTCTACAGAGGCGAATTGGTCTTCTTTTATAGGGATACAGGGGATCAGCAAGGGGACCAATGGATTACAGAGGGTCTGGGACAGACCAATGGGTTACAGAGCGATCTGCATAGTGTCTCCCAAAGGACTGTGGGTCTACCTTTCCTCGCCATGACCCAAAGTAGTTGCCTTTCCAGGGAGTCCTGCTGGGCGATTGCAAAATCTTTTATCTCAGCAGACATCCCTCCAGGGCAGTGGCTGGGCATATCCCACAACCAAAGATACACTAAGGCTGCTATTCTAACCTTTGGATGGAACAAGCAGCTGCGGCAAACACTGTGGGGAGCAGCGAGCTCCTGCACTGTGCAGTGGAACATGACAGGAACGCCCTGGGAGACAGGCGGTGTCTGGGACCTGCTCACCTGCTCTTAGCCAGTGAGTACCTGCAGCTGGCACCCTGAGCGTCCCGCAGCTTGTGTGGCAGTGCCAGTCAGAGGGGCCACTGGTGCTTGGGTGATGTCTGGCTGATGGGACCATCAGATGCTGGGTGAGTACTTCAGGCAGAAGAAATACAGGAAGAAACCTGCATGGTCACCAAACTATCACTGGATGTCCCTGGGCGCACACATACGAAAGAACAGAGTTCTGCTACGTCTGTCACCATGTCCAAAGTGTGTACTGAGAGCACATTTGATCCAGAGGACAATTCAAGGCATTTTCCTTTTGAAGTGTATATTTCTGTTCAGAGGCCTGGCAAAGTCACTCTCGGTCACAAAAGGCTGAGCAGAAAGACCTAGGTGAGGAATACCAGGCTATGAGAAAACTGGGGTCATTCAGCCTGGAGAAGGCTCCAAGGAAACCTTATTTTGGGCTTTCAGTACTTAAAGGAGGCCTCCAAGAAAGATAGGGACAGACTTTTTAGCAAGGCCTGTAGCAATAGGGGTAATAGTTTTAAACTGAAAGAGGGTTGATTTAGATTAGATGTAGAGATGAACTTTTTTACAATGAGGGTGGTGAAATTCTGGCATGGGTTGCGCAGAGAGGTGGTGGATGCCATATACCTGGAAACATTCCAGATCAGGCTGGACAGGGCTCTGAACAACCTGGTCTAGCTGAAGGTATCCCTCCTCATTCCAGGGGGGTTAGACTAGATGACCTTTAAAGCTCCCTTTTAACCTAAGTTATTCTATGATCTATAACAATAGGTTTAACAGCTAAAGACAAAAGCAGCTAGCTTCCTTTAAAGACCTGGAAAATATGGATACTGTAAAAACCCACTGATGAAAACCTTATTTCATTTCAGTTAGTAACTGTTACCAGTTTCATACTATTCCACTCTATAAAAATAAACCTGTCAATAAATCACCAAGTTACTGTCAAACTACACCTGTTTGACGAAGCACCTGTTTGTGCTTTTGTTACTACAAACACATATAATATCTGGCAGACTGGTCTTGAACACCTGCATTTAATTCAATGCCATTGTTCATTGAATTTTATTTTGGACTCATGAAGTGTGGACTGATCATGTAATTAACTCGTATTTATCTGGTTGTTAGTTCTGATGAGGACCTAGAGTTAAATCAACATGAGCGATTTCTATGAATAATCAAGTATTAATATTGAAACAGTTACATCCATTCAGGGCAGAAGGAATGAGGAGAAGACACAGAACGGTCTACATAAAATTTTAGTTGTTAGAAACATATGAACCAGGTAGACCTGAGGGGTGATGAAATCCAAGCCCCATCCTATTGCCAGCAACTCAGTCACACAATGTTTTTAATAAATGGCTCTTCTGCTCTTCAGTACATGAGAAGTGCACCCATTTTGCTGCTATAAATTTGTTTGCATCTGATTTTTTTTCACTTTCAAGAACAGAAAACATTCAATAAACTTACAAAATACAAATGACTACATTGGTCCACACAGGGTTTGCCAGGATTTTAGAACAGTTTAACTGACTAACATCGCTGCATTTCTGTTTGTTTTGGGTTTTGGTTTGGGGAGGGGGGTTTGCTTGTTTGTTTGGGTTTTTTTTGCTTGTGCTTTTAGTCTAGAACTAGATATTCATAATTTTAAACTACCTACTATACATTTGCAATTGGGATGGAGCATATCATTTCACATTCTTACTGGATGTTTTTTGTAGATAAACCCATTTTTTTTAAGAGAGTGACATTGATAAATTCATGAGCTGATAAAAAACAGTTTTAGCTTATTGTTCCATTCAGTCAAATACTTGTTCACTGGCTTTCTCTTGGAACAAATTTCCTAATTTAAGTCATAGCAGCAGTGATATTGCCTAAATAATGTAGAAAAAACCATTAGAGATACCTCTTTCTTCTTCCCCTAAACTGTTTTTTGTTGTTAAATCATTATTCCTCAGTTGCTATGTCCTCTTGTACAATTACCTGATTAATCTTGATTGTGACTGATCAAGGATTATTTTTAATAAAATTGATTATGTTTTACTAAAAAACTGTAGATTTATTTGATCTTTTTACAGCACCATAACTTCTAATTGACTCTTAGTGGTGAAGAGCTCTGGTAACACTTATTATCTGAATGAATAACTGCTAGGCTTTACTTGGATTAATCTTAATGATGATTTATTGCATACTCATGGTATTATGCACTTGGCTACACACAGTCTTTGATTTCTCAAGGTAAATTGCAGTTTTAAAGTCGAGTACAGCATATTTTCACTAATAAATTCATTAAATACTGGGATATTAATAATATTGTTCTTTATTCACTTATATATGATTTAAAAATTTTGTCTTAAAATACTGGTTGCTATTTTTTCCTACATAACATGCTTGCTTTAAATTTTATTTTACTAGTCCAAAATTTAATGCTATTTGGGAGACTACAGCCCTCTCCTGAGAACTCTCAAGAAAATATCCAAATGCTGAATGACATAATACCAAAAATATGGTACATATTTGAAATTTCAAGGACATGGTGGTTGATGTGTTCTAGATATTTTGCTTCGCTACTGCTCAGCACCTTGTGAAAAAGATGGATGGAAATTCACTGAGATCTAAAGACTGTCATGGTATTTAACAACAAAACTGGCAAACCCTAAAAGTAGAAGGAGTTGCATCATTATCTTAGTAATAAATAGGAAACCAGATCTTACAGAGTCATAACAGAGCAGTTGTGCAGAATTCATTAAAATATAATTGCTAAATACTCTTAAATTCCCCCTCCCCCCCCCACCTTAATGCCAAATTACAAGAATTGTATTCATAATATAAAGAGTATAACTTAAATTTTACGTATTCTTTTGTGGTCAATGTGATGTGATAATGGTCTGACAAAAAAAACATTAAAAAGTCTCTGAAAACTGTGTTTTCATTCCTCAATGGCATGAATATCAACCCAAACTTCCTTAAATACCAGCAGAAGTCTTGTGATACTTGACGATCATTAGAGTATTAGTGATTTATGAAATCCCTGGTGAGTGAAAATAGCTTTGCCTTGTTCAGTCTAGGCAGATGATGAAGATGACTGAGGAGCGGCAAAAAAGTCAATGACTTTCCTTGGATTCTGGAATGGATTGTGGCTGGTGATGTTATTAGATTTAGGCAGTTAAAATAACTTTTCAATATACTGAGCAGAACAAAAGGGGATTGTGTTAATATCAAATCTGACTACTGCTAGCAAAAGTTCAAACGTATTAGCATTCATATGTGTCCTGTCATCTTGGCTTTTCTTCATCTGCGGTTTTGTGAGGGACGCTCCGAGTGGAGAAAGAATAGTCTAATTTATTTATTTATTTATTTATTTATGTATCCAAATCGAGTGCAGGCAGTAACGTGTATATGGCCACCTTCCAGAGTTGTGAACAGAACATAGGCTATAGTTTTGAAAGGAACTTTGTGATAAAAGTACCTAAGGAATTTAACTACTTTCAAAACCAGAACTAGAATGTTAAAGTCTTAATCAATGGGAATGATAGTTACACAGTTTCTATATTTAAGATATTTTAGGTTTTTTTCTTAAGTCATCCGGAAGCCAAAATCCCAATGTTAGGGGATTTTAACATTCTCAGACATTCATTTTTTTGACAAGATGATATGTGTATACCTATATGAGAATAGGACCTCAGCCAGGAGATGCTTGGTTTCTATGTACTTCTATGCAGTATCACTGAACCCTGCAACAAAGAGATTGCTGGATGCTCTTCTTCAGCTTCTGGTTTTGCTCTACTGTGATTTCACCCAAAACCTCAAAATTCTTTTCTTTGCTATTTTTACATGATCCTTCAGAAAGGGAAAGATTTCTTTCTTAGAAGATGAAGTAAAAATATGGAGATGTTGTGAATCACAAAACACAGAGGAAATATTTCCTTTTATCACAGTAAAAGCAGCCAAATGGTTGGGTCATCTGAGTCAGTCATAATAAAAGTTCTTTTTCTCAGTCTATACTTAGCTATACTTTAGCATTCTCAGTGTCATGGATCTTACTAGCGTAAGAGCTTATAAAGCCCTCATACAGCTGCATGTTCACCAACTTTTTACACAGGTCCATGTTAAAAAAAAATAAGCCAAGAAATCCTTTTGTTAGGACTGCATCTCTCCCAATAGTGAAGGATGCAGCTGGAGAAGAGTGTGCCAAGAAATCAGTGTGGGGCAGGGTGTGCATAACAGCAGTGTTCAGGGATGCCCCCCATGGACACACACTTTCCAGACAGTCCTCCTGTCTTGAACTCCCCACCCTCACTTTCCTGTGCCTTTATACTTGTGTCTCCAAATATTTCTGTAGTTCATGGTCAAGCACCCTTTGCTTGGCTTCATACTACTCCATGACCCTCTCTTTCTCCCCAAGGAGTCCAGTTTCCCCAGGAGAATCCCAGGAGCAGCCTGATTGAAATCACTCTTAAGCTCCAAATCCTTCTGTATTAGATTTCCTTTCCTGTATGCCACTGCCATCTTTCTCCTCTTGCCTTTCAGTGGACAAACCCCCTCCCCCCCCCCCAAACAGACCTGTGGTGCTCCTACATTTGTAGGACATAAGAGAATATATTCCAGGAAAGCTCAGGAACAGCACTAAGCTCACAAATCGTATCTTAAAAATCAGCTGTTGACACCAAATCACCAGGATAGCTGTCCCTATTCATCTTTAAACTGGAAAATAAAAGCTGATTTCTAACTGTAGGAACAGTATTCCAGGAGAGTCTTTGAGGAGCAGAACCACGACAGTTACCAAAAGTCATTCTGTCACAGATTTACCTGCTGGAGATGAGAATACCATACAGTGGTGTAGGAGATGCCTTTCACTCCAGCATTACATCCTGTTCTTCATCCTTTGAGTTCCTATATTCTGTAAGGCAAATCCTGTGTCTTCTAACTGTCTCTAACACTCCAAGTACAATTTAGTATGCTATAAACAGGAGTGATATTCACCTGTGGGCCACATTAAATACAGTGTAAGCTTCTCAACAGGATGTTTTTATCAACTCTTGTCCCCCTTTTCTTTACAGTAATATAGTTGAATGATAAGCAAGGAAAAAGAAAGTCTGTGCTTTATGTTGCTAGAGGCAGAATAAAGAGCTATTTCTTCACATAGGTTTGATGGAACTGCTTTGAAATTAACCATAATAAGCAATGCAAGTATCATCTGGTGTTCTGAGTGCGCTGTCAAATAATGGATGTTCTACAGGGTATCTGTAAAAGAAAAGGACAGCATAAAATGTTAACTAGAAAATGGCATAGATAAAGCTCAAAATAATAATTAAAAAACACTCACTATTGAAAACAAACTAGACAAATGATAAAAGTAAATGATAAAATAAAAATACTCCATGGGAAGCTAGCTGTAAAAAGCCTTTTAAATAATGGATATCACAGAAGTTTCAATTTTGACAAGAAAGTTGATTCTTTTAGAGACTGGTGGAATAAACAAAAAATAATATCCCAAATAAATTCAAAGAACAGGAGAGAATAAAACTATACTTTTCGGCTTCGTCTTTTATAATGACATCTATTGTTTTACCACTAAATTAAAAGGCACATCTCTTCACTGAAAGATGTGCTTTCCAGACCTGCATTTTCTTTTCTTCCCTAATGGCCAAGAAGCAGACCTGCTTTAGTCCTCTCTGATTAGCAGACTCTCACAGCAAAGCCTTTATGTGGCTGAACTATCAGCTTTTGCCTTAAGAAAAGGGAATCTAGAGAAGCATACTTTGAGACAAGTGGATATTTTTCCAAGCTTGAAGGTGAACTTGTATGTTCCTCATTCTCTTCTCCCTTAATTATCATTTACATTTATCTCTGTAGTGGTTTGGTCCAAAATACTCATTACTTATTTACCTTCTGTGAGATAAGAATTAGGAGAAAACAAAGCAGGCACAAAACTTAAAAGAATATAAAGAAGTTTATTAACAGACCTAAAAGAAAGGGGGGAAAAAAAATCAGATCACACCTTCAGAACACTTCTCCTCCCCCCACCTTTCTCCCTTCTCCCACTGACAATGTAAAAAGACAACCCTTGAGATTTTCAGTCAGTTTAGCACTTCCATAATAACCTTATTCAGTTCTCTTAGGAAGAGGAGTCTCTCTTGCTCATGCTATGGACACATCTCCACAAAGTTCTCTCATGGCTTCAGTATCACGAGACAGCCGCCTGGGTTGGTTCTCTGCTTGCATGTGAGTCCCTTCCCCCGACTTACAGCTTTTCCCACAACTGCTTTCGAGAGTCCAATCTTGAGCTACTGGGGTACCATTTTAAGGTTGAGCTGTTCAGAAACAAAGGTTCTCTTTACCCGTCTCTAGCAGCATCTTCATCTGTAGGAATAGAGGCCCTCCCCCTTCCCTGGGAGCAAAAAGGGTCCTCATCATCATCTCTAGGACTATCTCTGGGAGCATGTCTAGGAACAGAGGTCTTTTCCTTCCGATTGGAGCAAGTCCCTGTTCAAACTTCTCATCAAATTACAGCTGCTTCAGCATCTGCTTATTTCAGCACAGGTACTTTTGCTCACAAGTGCAGTTTGAATGCTCCACCCCCCCCATGCTTTAATAAAATTACAACAGGTACCTAATATATCATAGTCCATCACCACCATAGCTTTACAACAGAATTTCAGCTTCTAAGCATCTCTTCCTTCTCCTCCCTCAGGTTTTCAGCTCTTCTTTCTTTACTTAATGTCTGCAGGCTTCATCTGTTCTGGAGGAAGCTTACAGCACTAAAAGGGTTAATGTCACCCAGTCCCACAGCTGGATTTTTGCTTATCGCTGTTGGTCACATGACCTTTGCCGGACAGCAGGGCAGCTTCAGCTGAATCTTCGGCCGCACTGGGAGGGTGAGGGGGGAGGGGAGCCAGGCCACGCTGTCTGCACATAACAGGGCTGTGGGGGGGCCACAGGTGGAACAGGGCTGCATGGCTCCAGGATGGCTGTGTCCCGGCCTGGCCTGGGCCGAGCAGGGCCCAGCCCGGACCCAGCCCGGACTGAGCAGAGCCCGGCCCGGGCCCACTGGGCCCTGCACAGGCCCAGCCCAGTTACCTGTCTCAAAGCCGAAAGGAAGAGAGAGCTTTCCCAGGGTTTGTCTATTCTTAAATGTGGACCACAGAGGCGGTTGAAATGTTTAAGTGGCTTAAAAAATTGTCAGTATTCAAACTAGCCAGTTGATAGGTTCTGTCAGGTAATAGAGGAAGCTGTAAGCACCTCTTTGCAAGAAAATCACTTCCGGAACTATGCTTGCTAACCCATGACAATCTCTTAAAGAAAGTCCTCAGCTTCAATGCTGACATGAGATTAATGCAATAATCAGTCCATTTTTTACCGTACCACTGCAAATATACCTTTTTAAAACAGTTATAGTGGCCCATCGTGGCCCATTACTTCTTCATAGGGGCTAAACTCAGCACCTTAAACCATGAAATTTACTTTCTTATGGTCAACTATGTGCTTGGGGAAAAAATTAACAATGAATGTACCAATACATTGACTTACAATATAGTGCCAAACCAGTTAATATTTTGTCCTGTGTTAATACATAATGAGAAATTCAGTAACAGCAATGTTTTTCTGGTTATTTTGCTATCTGCTCTCCTCCTACTGACTGCGAGCTCCTGAAAAATTATGTAATCCACTGTCTAATTTGGCTTATACTGAATTCTCTGACATGTACAACTCTGTTCAAGGGTTTTTCTTTATTATATTTTCTTATATTCTTTCATTTCTACTTACAAACATTGTTCAGCCTCAGTGCTATTAAGAAAAAAAAGCTCTGCTATATGTCATACTAAAGCACTTCTCTCAAAGGTTAGTTTTGTATCCCCCAACAGTATCACTTGGGGTTCACTGTTCTTGTTTCACCTCAATGTCACTTGTTATTGAAGTCTTGGCTTGGTTTCCAAAACTGAATCCGTAAAACCATAAACCATAGTTTTAGTTTCCCTTTCTTCTCTTCTGCTTGAAAACACATTTCATTTAGTAACCATATAATTGCTGGTGATGTTTTTCACAACACTATATTACATCAACAATGGCTTGTGTCATATCTGAATCGTGCAGTTCTTCACAACATTGCCTATTAAATTATCAATACTTTTTAAATCTTTTTCTGTGAAAGCTTTATCTCTATGTTATTCATTGCTAACAGTCTCTTGGTATCAATTATTGTTAGGGGGTGTCAAAAAAGTAAACATTAAAAACATAGGATATAGTGACAAATTTCTTGAGCCAACGATCTCTTTGGTTAAAGAGATGTGGTAAATCAAAGTCACAGGCTTTATTCAGGAGTAAAAACAGAACAATTTTCACAAAAAGAAGATGTGCTTTGTGGGAGAAAACTCAAGAAGTGGAAGAAAGCATGCAAAAGGTATGAGGCTGAGCACGACACAGTGAAATATCTAGAACAAACCAAAGATATTTGAGTCATGCTGTTTTCCCTACCAAAAGAATAGCCTGGGAAACATAGAAGTTCAGTATCATCCTTTTTACTGGCTTGTTCACCCAAAGGATGAAAACTAGTTATGTCAATCACTTCAGGAGCTCAAGAGGAAAAAGTATGTGCCATAAATCAAGATCTTTCAAACTCTTAGATGAACTCTGAGTAATAATTTTATGCAATGAATTGTGTTTGTAATTTGGTTTTGGAACAGCTCAGGAATAACATTCCAAACCACATTTTTGCAGAATTTTATGAGTAACATTAATGTTGTATAAGAAATATAACCTGGAATAATCAGGTTAATACAGAAGTCAAAGAATATTTCAATCTTTCTTACATGTTTGGGAAATACATTTCAATGTGTTTCAGAGATCCAGAGGCCCTTACAGGTTCATATGATGATCTCCTGAAGTGACATGTACCCTATGCATACTGAGCCTTTGAACTCTTTTTTAATAGCTTTTCCTGCACAATCTCTAGTTTTCCAGCATCCTCTTCAAAATCATTTAAGAAGGCTCTCTTGGAAGCAATCTATTATATTGATTTTATCAACACTGTGTGAAATAAGGCTATCTCCCTAATTACTTCCACCCCATTTTTATATGCAGAGTCACATTAATTACAGGTTTGCTCCAGAAATTCCATAATTTCGAAATTTTTTCTTTTTATTTCAGAAGAACAGCCTTCTCTCCTTTTTCAATGCCTAAGGTCAAGATTTTCTCTCAGGTAACCTTAGCCTTTTAAAATTTCCTTTTCTTGCTTAAGTCATCTCAGTTCCTTCTCCTGTGAATGAACAGAGATGGTTTCCTACAGAAGTTGTTTCATCCAGTGCTAACACTGACTGTCTAGAGACTCTTCTGACTGAAAAACCTGCATTTGAGGCAGTTAATGTTAGATAAGATTACTTACTTCCAGGGAAAACTAGAACAGTTTGCCTCATTCATTTGCCTCTATTCAAATGAATTTGTTTGAATGAGTCCAACTTTCCAGTCTCACAGACCAGTAGAGGCAGAGCAGTACATTCAGCCACAAAAACACTCACATAGACCTGAGCAGCACAGGCTGCCTGGTACTTCTCATCTGAATAGGTGGAAGTCACTATTGGCAGACCCTTATTCACTGGAGTCCATCAATCAGAAACCTAAGTGTTCTCATTTTTGTTATTGTCTTCTTATCTCTGATTAGGCTTTGTGTACCTTGATGTTCAATTTATTAGTTTTTCAGTCTTTTGACTTTTCTTCTTGATTTGAATAGCTGTTTGCCAGATACCCACAAAACCCTTACATCCTCACAGATCCTTACACTTCAGTTATCCACCTGTCCTTTACTTTACATACGTACTTATAATCCTGTTATGATAAGAAAAAAATCCCACTTTTTCAGCATCTTTCATCTGAGAATCTCAAAACATTTGATGAAAAATAATGAACGAATAACAGAACTAAGACATATAAAAAATCCTGTGATGCAGACATCTTGTATCTGAAAGGTGAAGAAAAAGAAGCCCAGTTTTATCTTGCCTGAATTCAGCTAAGGGCAAAAGAGTACAAATGGTTTGAATTTGGCATAAGAGGTCACATTTATGAGGATTTCCCAGGTGTCTAAACCCCATTATATGCCTTTGTATCTAAACATAGTTAATTGTGCCATATTCCTGAAAGACATGATATAAAAATAAGTCTCCGATAAAATATGCTGTAACTAAAACTTGTACTAGAAAAATCTCAGGTTTTACTTCCCTCCCCCCACCCCCCTGCCCTTTCATGGATTGGATTAATTGCCTGGACTTTGAAAAAATGGGTGTGGAAGTTTCTTTCTACAAAACAGAATTAATTCCCAAGATGTTAAAGATCATTATGAAAGGAGAGCATTGACTCTTCTAAAACCAGCAATTATTCACAAAGAAGTCTGTGAACCTGAAATCTGCCATTTTATGAAAATTAGGAAATGCTCTCTCCAAATCACAAAGATGAAGCTGACAGCCTGGCAGCTAAAGGGCAGAGTGATTTATTCTTGTGTAAAAAATAACTCACATCTGTCACGCTTGCATACCTGGAAATCTATATCATTGCTGGCATATATTAACTGTTTAAATTTCTTTTTATGTCTCAGGTAGGTAAACAAGAGAAATAATGAGAGTAGAAGAAAACATAAGTATATAGCACTTAGTTGAGCACTTAGTAGTACAAAGTTTCAATGCAAAATCACTGTGTGGTAGTGAATATAAATTATATTCAAGTTGAAAAAACTAGCTTGAAAATACTTTTGAGCAAATAGCTTCATATGTCAAGTCTGAAAAGTACTCAGAACTGGATTCATTACCCAGTGAAGTAAAATTATATCCTCTTGGTGAGCACCAAATAGAGGAGGGGAGGAGGAGTTGTGGGAATGGTTACGGATAAAGTCAAAGCTCACATAAAACAGCAGAAGAGTAGAGCACAACTCAAATCTGCTTTGCAATTCAGTGCCAATAATGTTCTGGTATGTTTTGCATATCTTCATATATCCCTGAGATAGCTGAAAAAGAAAGTAAATATGCAATGGAAAAAAATATTTCTGAAACAGCCAAAGAGCCTGCAGTATATGGAAGGCAAGATCTGTGTGGTTGCCAGTGAGTTTGGTTTTCACCCACCTCTACAAGAAATTCAGTGGTGTCTTCAGATTTATTGATGCATAGCCACCAGTAATTTGCTTTTCTACTTTTACTATAGAAATTATGGTGTTATCTTTATGGTAGAGGTAGTGTTAGAAGCCTTAAATCTCTTGAGCTCCAGCATGTATTGTAATCTCTTTGATGTGTGTGCACATCTTTTGCCTGACTGCTGAGAGTATTTCCTTGAGCTGATCATGAAGGATAGGTGTAAGCCAGCAATTATTTAAACATGAAAAAGTGAACAAACTATAGCAATACTTGTGGACTACTAAAATGTGCAATGTGTAAAATAGTGACAGCAAGAGATAATACAGATCCTTTTAAGCAAACCCCAGTGAACGAGAAAGGTTTGTTTCCAAGTATGAAGCATCAAAATTTTTTCTCTAAAAATTGCCAAGTAATGGTAGATTAGCATAGCTCCCCAAAGGTTTTCTGCCTTAATATCAAATCAGGGATGGGACTTCCTGCTAGTTTATGTGGCCCTCAGATTTCAAGATCATAACTGCTAACTATAACCATTTGATTACTAAAGGAAGAAAGGACAATTTTAAATAAGTAAAAAATCAGTAGTTCAATAAAAATTAGTTAACGGAAAGTCAGTTGAAAAAGAAGATGTTCAAATGACATCTGAACATGGTCCTGGGCAACTGACTCTGCGTGTTCCTGGTGGAGCAGGGGTGTTGGACCAAGTGACCTCAGGAGGTCCCTTCCAATCACATTCTGTGATTTTGCAGTCCTGCGAACCACAATAAACCAGCATTATCTTGATGGATAAATCAAAAATAAACAAATGGATGAAAGTGAGCATGGCTCCAATTTCCTCTGAAGGTTCTCAAGGTGTTTTAGAAGCAGCTTATTAATATCAGCAGGAGATGACAGATGTAGAAATACATCATCAATTATCTTCTCCCTATCCTTTCTGTTCCTGTTGTATTTTGGAAGATCTGTTCAAGCCATGCAAACTTTGTGCTCTCTTGGCAATTTAAAAGAGGACAAAAAGAGAACTGTTAAAACTTCCTTCTGAACATCTTGTTCAATAGACAGTTATTTAGAGTTCCTTGCAAATGTGCTTACTAGAAACTTCAGTAAAATATAATCTAAAAATTGATCTCCATTGTCTTACTTAAAAATCTATTTCATAAAACACACACATCCTCATACACATAACAACAGCATCCATTGAAATGTACAAATAAACAAGCTGTAAAAGAATTATTAATATAACATTTATTCTTTCACTTTTTTGTTTACTTGTGTCCTCAAGTCAGTGAATTACCTCTAGCAGTATGCTTCTTTTATATTTAAAATAGCAAGCAATAAAAATTAGACAAAAATGATAAAAGTTTTGTAGGCCTGCAAAAGATTTTCTCCCTCAAAGCTTGAGTATGTTATCTAAAATAGATGCATACAGTTTAGCTTCACATTCTGTTCAAATGCAAATTCATAAGTAGATGTATTTAGAGAGCTGAGATTCTTGACTGATAATTCACAATAAGAATTTGTTCTCTGTAAGTCTGATGCATATAATGCACATACTTGCTGAGCTAAAACGCCCTGTCATTTATCAAAAGAATATCTTTAGAAGACCAGTAAAAGAATTTCTAATCAACACAAGTCAATATACCATCTGATTTCCTCCTTTTCTCTTTGCCTATGTCCTAAGCACAGCTCTTTGCTGCTTAAGACTCTGTGAAGAGTGTATTGAGTGACTTTAATATCCTTCTTTCATCTATAGGTTCTCTAAAATATTTTAATATCCATGTATGCAGTGCCTTTGATTTAGTCTTTTCTGTCATCATGTAATACTACCTCATGCCCCACTACTACTAAGTGGGGCATGGGATGTTTCAGAATAGTGGGAAATTTTTAACCAGAACCTAGAGGCTGTAAAAAATTATAGATAATTAAGAATCCTATCCAAGGAGGTAGACAAGTCAGCAATTGACTGAGCAAGAGAAGGCAGTAAGGAGTCTCTGTCTCTGCCTGGAAGGAGGGTCATGCTAGCCTAGCTGGGCTGTGCTCACCACTGCTTGGTAACAAAGGGTGAGATTATGTTTTCACATAGTTCTTCAACATCTTGACAACATAAACAAAATTACAATAGAGAAGTTATAACAGGGGAATTAGAAAATTTACAAGACTACAAAAAGAAAATATGTAGACGAGGAAGAGGGAGATGTAAAGAGCTGGAATGGGAAACACAAGATTAGGAAGAACGCAAAAAGAAAAGAGCACATGTAAAAAAAGCACATGCAAACATTAGGATAGAGAAGGGAAAGTGGAAAAGAAGGCTGAACGACAGCAAATACTCTTTGTTGCTTTTTGTATTTATAATGTTTAAGACTTTTCCTACTCCCCTCCTAGCATGTTCTTCACCAAAATATAAATTGAAAAGAAGCCATCTAGTGTCTCTTGGTCCTTTTTATTTAAAAAAGGCTTAACTTTTACAGCAGTCAATACTTAAATCATGGAGTAAGTAGCAGGAGAATAGTTTGGTTGGAGAAAATTTTCATTCTTGGTGTCCCACATTTGCCTTAACAGTTAACAATTTTTCAGTATTTCAGACCGTGTCTTTTTAATTTAAAAGGCTCACGGTTCCTCTTTCTCTAGAGAAACAAAGGTCTAGAAGACTTTCATCAATCAAATCCAGTTACATAAATAAATTCCTTTTTATTTATTTGGAAATTATAAGTAGTTTAATATACATGAGAGGAAAGCAACATGCTCAATTCTAAACCCACATTAATTAAGTGCACACCAACATATCATTGTTACCATATCAATATCTGTTTATGCAGAATCCCAGACCTGAAAAAGAGAAGATTATTTTTCAGATATAATTATGCATTATTTATGATAATATTTTAAATTCTTTTGTCTTAGCTGTGCTTGTAATAGTTACTCTATATTCTTTAATTTCAGCCCTCTGACATTTACTTTGATTTTTTTAAAAGTATTTAATTAATCTTCAATTCAGGAGAGAATTGTGCATCACACAATTTCCAGAATAGTGTCTGTTTTCTTCTGTGCTGCTTCATAAAGCAAATTGCTCCCTATAATCTGTAAAACAATAAACAAAATTATTATATCTTAGCCCATTCATACTCTACTGCCCTCCTTAATACTATTTTGTAAATCAAGCAGTGAAGGAAATTTCCAAGGTAATGACAAGGAAATAGGAGACAATTATTTTGAAGAGATTAAAAAAAAGGAGACAATAAATAAAGGTTAAATGAAATGAGAATTGTATTTATGGTATGACTTAATTTTAAGTTAACTCACTTTAACCTTAATTTAAAAAATACACATGAAAACAAATACTGGTTTAAAACTATGTATTAATTGTGGAGAAGAGCATTCATAATCTGTACAGGTAAGCTAACTGTGCTGGTAACATTTTTTGATATCATTGGTATAGCATGAGGTTTGAGAAAGGGCTAAAATGGATAAATATCCCAGAAAACAAAAAAACAAAAACAAAACCAAAAACCCCCAAGACAAAACAGAGTTTAGAGTTTTCCTGTGAAATATTTTTTAATACCTAAATTTCTGATTATCCTATTTTGTCTATTTAAATGATAGAATTACCTTCCATTTACTTCATTTGTTCGGTGTCACCTACACTGGCAGGAAGACCACCCTCTGACAGTAAAGGCCAAGAGGCAGTCCCTCACTCTGACATTTTTATGTCAGCTCATCTTCCGCAGGGGCCCTTGCACACATCTCACACACATCCTTGCATAGACTTGTTTTTGGGGTCTTACTAGACTATGAATGGGCAAAATTGTAATAGTGTACAAAAATGTAATAAATGAAAATATGACCTTGAACTGCCGATAAGAAAAATATGTGCATGAGAACTGACATGTGAGCTCCAGCATGTCAGAGGAAAACTGCCCATTCATTCCTGCTGGGGGAGACTGAGGAGAAACCTTACACATGAGAATACTTTGATGGTTTTCAGATCCTCAGCACTGTGTCCTTCAACATTCTAGTAAGGCTGCTGCTGTGTGAAGGCCTAGGACAGACAAAGCAGAGTTGCTGTCTAGGACAGGACATGAATCACCCATAGCCTTTGCTGAGACCCATTGCTCTGAAGCTCATAAATCTGGAGTCTTCAGACAACTTCAGCTCTGCTCATTCCAGTTTTGGAACAAGGTGCAAATACATAGATTGCTCTAGCTTGGTTGGCTAATGGTCCTGAATGCAAAGCAGATATGCATGCTGATTCTTTTAGACATTATCTGTATTTTTTCTAAACACAAAGTGATACAGATTTGTTTTGAAGCATTGACCTAATGTACTGGAGAAATTGCACTAGAGTTTATGTTCTCTGCCTGTCTACATTTCTACTGGTTTCAAGGGAACACAACATTTCGATGTTGAACATACTGCTTTCTGTGTTTTAGTTGTAAGTGTTGCTGATTCTCACCCTAGGGTTGTCAAGATTTCAGTGATGGGAAAGTGATCCCTGTAAATAAAATTTTTAAATTAGTTTGTAGAATTTACTGACATCTTTGCCTGAAATATGTCAGTTGTTATTATTGCCACGTCTAAATTCAGACCCAAACATATTTATCTTAGATATTTTAAAGATGACTTTGGGAGCCCGAAAGAGGAACCATAATCCTTTTCTTATAATCAGAAATAATAAACTCACCCTTTCTATTCAGCAGTTTGACTTATTCTTTGATTTTAAAGCAAATAGTATATTCTAGCCAGAGGGAAACCTTATGAATTTTTACCAGCAAAATTACACTTCTGCATCTCACTATTCCCCTAACAACTTTAACACGTATAACAAGAAAACATTTTTCAGCCCCTCTACCATTTCAGGTTTAAAATTGTGTTAGAATTAAATTATTTACATAGAAAGAAAGAAAGTTATAGACATCATATTTACTTGATAATTAAGACTGATTCTAACTTCATGTTTTCCAATCCTGTCCATCCCCATGATTGTGGAGCACAAGCTTAGCTGTCAATGTGCTACAGCCTAAACACAGCACAGTGTTTAAGGGGTCAGCTGAGGGGGACATTTTACTGCTCAAGGTAGGGGGCCATGGGAGAAATATACTGAAGTGCCGGAATGCCTTCAAATTGAAAATTCTAGTTCTTACACTGTCTATATCTTCACAAAAGGGAGGGCAAAAATAGCTTAACTAGAACTTTTAATTTAAATTCCTTGTAAGAAAATGTGTCCAACTTATCCTTCTGAGAAGTCAAATCACAGAACAGAGAAAAAATATGGAGAAACTTTTTCTCTAGAAGGGATGACTTTACTTTGGTAAAGTAATACCAAAACTTGCATCCGTGTAAAAAGTTGGAATGTATTTCTTTATTAGTTAATAACAGCAGTTCGGAAAATTGATTTTAGTAAGTTTTGAAATAATTCTGAGGACTAAAGAGATGCAGATGTGAGTCTCAACAAGGTTGTAAGACATAGGTTTTGATAATTTATATTATTCACAAGTGGAATAGCACAGAAAAGTTTATTCTTATAGTTAGTTCATATGAATTATAGAAGAAAAAGATTATTTTGTAAACCTGTTATTATAAAAAATGTCTTGATTACACCAATAAACACTGTTTTAACAGTCTTGTGTACTCCTTGGTGAGGTATGAAAAGTAGTGGTATTTCCTTCCTTGGTTCTTTTGGGATAGACGGACTCTAAATGCATTTTAAATGCATGATCTATATGAAAATCCAAACCCCATAATTTTAGGTATATAAATGGCATGTAATGAAGGCCATATTGAATTTGTTGGAGTTTCTCTTCAGAGGTCTCTGCTAACTGTATAAAAAAGATGCTGAGAGTCCAGAGCACAGGCAGGACTCTGAAGAAGTGTTTGATGCCTCTCTGTGCAAGTTTAAGGAGAATGACAGCTCTAGATATGCCTAGTTACAGCTGTCTAGGTGCTCACCACTCCTATCTTTTCCTAAATTGCCTCACAGAACTTTTTGAATGTCTGTGATAAAACCACAGACTTGTAGAAGAAAACTTTGATATTCTCTGTTCCCAGTGAGACCAAACTCACTGCAGTCTTGTTGCTTGTGCTATGCAGAAGGTGAGACAAGATTCGCACAATGGCCCCTGCAGGCCATGTAATGAATGTAGTAGCATTAAAATGTAAAACATTTCTTCATTTTATGTTCTGCTGAGGCTACAAAGTTTGTAACAGGCAGTTCTGAGCTAACAATCATTCTTTTTAATAAGCATGGTGTATTTGAACCAAACTCATTATTTTGCCCTAGGTTCTGCTGCTTATGTTCTAGTTTCAGAAAAGATTAGCACATGTGTTGGTTTATTGCTACTTCTTCCTAAATCTATTTTTCCTACTTCCTCATTCAAACCTGTCCTGCTCAGAAGTTGGCTTGCATTAAAATATATTGGTATGACCCATGCTGTATGAGGTTTCAATTATGCAAAAATAGATCATCATCTTCTTTTAATGGTTCAAATTATTCTATAAAGTCCATCTTTCTGTTTGGTATCCAGAAATTTCTAGAACCTTCCCAAGGACCTTGTTATAAATACTATAGCAGTAAAGTCTAGTTCAAGATTGATTACATTATTGAAAGACATACCAGATGGTAGCTACTCTAAACTGACAGGAAATAATTTGAAGGTCTTTTTTTATTTGTAATAAGTAACACCATTACTCTGTTGAAATCAATCTAATTATTTGTTTTTTGTTGTTTCAGACTTACTAGAAATAATGGATAGAACATATTTCTTGATTTTGTAAGAGTATTTTTAGAAATTAAAAAGGAAAATATTGTGATAACATGTTAGGACTGTCTATTTCAAAGCATTCCTGTAAGCCATAAGTGCATTTGTTAAAGATCTGGTATAACTGTAAGAATCTGATTTGTGGATTTGATTGGATTTGAAGTGGAAAAATATTGTGACCTTGTAAGCAAAACACTCTGAAGAAGACCACATTTGAGTATAACCGCTGTATTGCCAACATCGGTCAAAATAAATGTTTTAGGTAAACTTTAGGAAGTCTAGTCCTTGCTATGTCTTCCTCTGATTTTTGAGATGAACTTGCCTGAGGGATTGCTATGAAAGGTAAGACATGCAGGAAATTTCATCAACACATAGCAAATTTTTCATTGGGAAGGTTTTGCTGAAAACTATTCATGCCAGCACTGGCTCTGAAAACATACAGAAGGCAATAAATAGTCCTAAAGAAAGAAACTCTTGAACTGCAAATAAGCTTCCTCACAAATTGGCAAAGAATGAGCACTAGCTGATTTTTAAATTCCAGGGCTTTCCTACTTGGTCCTGAACAGTGAATCCTTATGTGCTTGCTTTGGCAGTGAAGGAGAAGCAGTGCCTTGCATTTCTGTGTTGGTCTATGCTGGCCTGGCCATGACTCTGCTCTACCTTCACAGAACAACGTCGCTTCCTTATCAGCAGCCAGTGTTAATTATCAAACACTGTCCACTTCCCTGAGTAATAAATGTGATCAAACCTGGAAAGTGTAACTGCTTTGAGAACACAGCCAGTTTTCTCCTTAACTATTATCTGCTTGTATTTTATCACCACAATCTTGTGCACTTCATGTGAACAGCCAAAATTACCACAATCTCTGCCTTGCTGTCTATGGTGAGACTGGGTATTCTCTATTTTAGTCTATTTTTTAGCTTATGGGTACAGTCCTCCTCTTTGAATTTTAGCATTCTCATTTTATTGGTCACTGCTTTTTGCTTGCTTGCTTGTGATTTTTGAGGTGGAAAGAAAGAGGATTCTGTCCCATACAACACGTTTGGTTTTTTTAACTCTTGGAAAAACCTTCTTCCTTATGTCTTTACCTTGATAATGCTTCAGCTTAGAGCTCTAGCAAACACTTTCTACATGATGAGTTGTTGTGTTTCTTGTGACTAATTCTTTGACAGTCTTTTTCTTGTTTTTGTTTTCTTGTTAGTATTGAAACGTTTTGCCTAGTCTTCCCAGTCATTTCTCTGCTTGCTTTCCAGCTTGCTTCCTCCCTTTCTCCCCTCTTTTTTCCTGCCATCCTTTCTGCCTTTCTTCCTCCCACCCTTCCCTCTCTTCAGTCCTCCTCAGCCTGCCTCCTTTTTTCCTTTTTTAATTACTTGACCTCATAGTGACTCATGGCAAGAAATCAACAGTACAACATGATTCTTGCATGTGGTCATTATGCAGTTTGCAGCTAATGTCCAGCTTCAGCATATGATCATAAATATTGAATCTCAACAAATCTCAGGACAGTTTTGTCACCTGCTAAACTGTTATTTCATGTAGCATTAGGTTGAATTCTCTCATTTTTGTTTTTAGACAAAACAATCCATTTGCTCATGTCCAAATGACTATATTTTGCTCATAAACGCTGTTTCAGCAGCATGCAGGGGGGACTTGGAAACTTGTAGAAAGTACATTTTCTCAGCTATTCAACCTGAATATGCAAACGGTAAAGTCACTTGAGAGCATTTTCTCAGCCAATTCCAAGGAAAGCATGACAGCTATCTGCAAGAGAGTCATCGACAAGTAACAAAGAAGGGCCACAAATATTCACACCCTGACAAACCATGCAAATGTCCTTTCAATAACGCTGCTGCTGAAAGTGAGAAGACTAATGATCAACAAGTTACTTAAATTAACTCTTAATAGATAGTGTTTATAATAACAACCGTGTCACAGGAACATTTTCCTTCATTTTGGTTAAACAAATTTATAAATAAATGTGTAAATAACAAATAAATAAATGTGTAGATGAAATAAATGGTAGGAGTAAAAAAGGTCAAGGTTTTGATAATATAATTTAAGGTTTTAGAGAAACGGTTTAAAATTTATTAGGGCTTTTAGCCCAATTTAGTTGGGTTTTTTTTTTTTTTGTTTTCTTATTTCAATGTGATAAAAGACCCGCTCATTAGCTAAACTGCTTTATGAGATCATATGTACAATCATAGTATACTCCAAATACTCCAGGTGAAAGGGAAGCACATGCCCATGAAACTTCTTTAAAGCAGAACAAATTGCACACACTTGTTTCTTACCCTGTGCCACTGGTGCCGGTTGCAACCTTCTATGCCTCAATTCATGTGGAAGAAATGTATTTATTTTTTCACTGGATTATTGGTTGCAGGATTGGTGAGGTGAACTGGCACAAAGAGATACCCAGTGAGTACCAGATAAGCTCCTTCAGGAAAAATAAAACCCTACAGGACTGGCTATACAAGAGAAAAGCACAGTAAGGGAGCAAAGAAGAGAGATGTCTTTTTCTGTCCAGTCATTAGTTGCTAAATTGCCTCAGACATCTTTCTTAACTTCAACGTCAGGCTTAATCAGGCACAGTTTACCTTACAATGTCACCATGTAAGGTGAAAGGGAAGGGCGATAGCTTTACTGAATGGAAAAGATAAACTGGTGGTTTATAAAATATTTAGAGAACATCATTTGAATTTTATCTTATGATGTAGAAAAAACACCCAACATCTTAGATTCTCAGATTTATTTTCTGCAATTGGGAAAAATAAATCTAGCATTTTCTTGTTGAGGAAAAAACAGCCATAACATTATTGGTGTCCAGGGTAAGGCAATCTCAAATGTGTAAATGAAAACATATTCACCTTTTCTGAAGAAAGTCCAAACTTCCAGCATTTTTTTTTTTAATGTCCATCAATAACATTACATATATTTCACAAACAGAGGATTAGTCCAGCTAGCTGGTACTTTTTATTGCAATTTACCTTAAATTTAGGGAAAAAACCCACAAACCATCATATATGTGTTTTATCATTTGTCCTGAAAAACCAAAAAAAATCTTTTAAAAAGCAAATTTACAGTGTGTTGGAGGAATTGTTCTGCTCTGTGGAAGAAAGACAAGGCATCCATCTGTCAGGTTTTGCCAGTGTGAGTTGTTATTTGAGAAGCTGATTAATAAACTGTGCATGTTTCTGTGTTTCTATGCATGTTTCTACTTCAAAGAAGTAGATACAACTGTGAATAAGGGATAAATCAATGTGAAACGATTTTAAATTTTCTGATCTCTATTCACATTTCACCTGTCTTATGCAGGAAAGCAGATGTACCCTACTGAACTGAAGACCTCTTAAACCCTTTTTCTGGAGGTTGGTAGTCCATCCTTGCATTCCGTTTTACTTTTTCACAATTACATTCCCATTTACGTCTCTACTTTTTGGATATTTGCTAAAATTTGAATAAAACCCAAGAAAATGTTAATTCAAGAATCTAGTTTGGAAGTTTTTAAATGCTAATGTGATTAAATGGCAATATGATTACAAGAAACACTTGAAGAAAAATACAACAATGTAGGATTGATTAGAGCGGTTTCAAAAATAAGTGTGTTTTTCAAAGAACCATACAAATGAAAACCTTGGAATGAAAAACACATCCCATAATAACACAAGCACAATAGCTGTAGAGGTAATGTGTCCACTGTCACAAATAGCTCCCTGACATTATCTTAGAAACTATTGTTGAAAAGGAGATTATTCATTTTTTCATGCTGCTTCTGAGGTCTCCCAGTGTACTCTTTCAAAGATAGTTCTCATTACACAGACAGTTGCTGTTTTGAACAGGGGATTTGAATTTATGGCCTTCTGAATTTTTATCTGAAGAAAAACCAAACCTCAGGCATGGACCACTTTATCGACATTGTTTAATAATTTCCAATTGCTTGGTTAATGTGCAGTAACAGAATGAATTACATGTGCCATCAAGGACTAGGCTCCTGATGATGTCTGCAGGCACGTTGGGTTTTGTAATCATTTTGTAGAGTATTTCCAGATGCTTTACGAAGTGCAAGCAGTCCACTGACCACAGGCTGAATGATTTTTTACTTACTGGGCCCACTTACAATTTTCCTTTATTTATTTTCAATCCTTTTTCAGTCTTAGAAATCTTACCACTATTTATTAACTACTGATAGATGACAGATTTATTAACTACTGATAGATGACAAATAGTAAAGGCATGTTACAAGGAGTACTGTGCTTGCATTCTAGACTGTCAGTAGATGTCTTTATTTTAATGCCATAATCTGTATGTACTTAGAGAATTGCTTTAAATAAACTACCTTACTATTAAATCTTAGTTCTAAGGAATTTATTCTATTTTGTCTATAATTTGTTGAAGGAAACTGGGTTCCCAGACATTTTTTTATCCCTTTCTAAAACAGGCAGGCAAAATTAATTTCTTTGTGGGATAACTGTGATGGGTGTGCATATCTTTCTCCTCTGGCTCCATTAGCGTAGAAAGAGCCTAAAACTAGACTTACTGCTCTGGTGGACTTAAACATGATGGCTGATTTTAGAATTGTTTCTCTTAACAAAATCGCATAAAGGATTTTTGCCAGAGCCAAGGCATAGGCTGAATATCTGATGAGAAATTTTCCTATCATTATAACAACATTACATCATGTTATATACACCTAAAGAGTGTTTCTGTCAACTTAGATGTATCCTTCTATGTGAATTTTTGACATTTATGACTATTTCCCCTCATCTCTCCTATCTCCTGCTCTGTAACTCAGCCCAGTAGGGTCCTACACATAAACAGAATGTACTTCTCACAAAGACTGAGAACACTCAGTAAGAAAGAAGTATGAAGATTTTTTTTTTTGATTGATTGGGGGGTTTTTTTGAGCCAGTAACACTAGATGTTTATTTCCCACTACAAGGCAAATACAGTAAATATCAAATTAAATTGAATTTTTTGTAGTGCATTAAAAGCAGTTTGCAAATTTTGCTTTATTCTAAAACCACTTAGTAAAGACATTATTTCTAAGTGCATCTCAAAGTAATACTGTGTAAATAAGAGAGACCACGATTTAGGAACACATTTGGGAGGAGAGGTACTTAAGGTTTAAAACTCTTTACAGACACTAATGATCTCGGAGAAATTATATGTCTAAAAAGAATTAAGTCCCAAAGTAATCTAATGGTCATGGTTTAAAGCATTTCTCTGTACAATAAAAAACTATCTTACTTTTGAACAACACTTCATGATAGAGGTGTCTGTAGCATGTTTTAAAGAGACACAGTTTTCTGGATATTCTCCTTCTCTAAGCAATATACAGGGAGAAAAAACTATCTTATTTCTATCAAAATATAACATTAATTGCTCAAATTGCTGACTGCAATTAAGACAAAGCATGTTTAATGAATAATGACTATCGATATGAGTAGGTGCCAATGAGTGTGAGCAGAGTGATGCCAGACACATTAAGTGTGCTCATTTCTACAGTTTCCTGTACATAGTTCTGCCACATAGGGAGACACATGGACAAACTTCCTGTATCTAAAATTACAGACCTGCCTTGTTAAGAGCAACAAGATATACACCACCTAGTTCAGACTGAGGGAGAGGGAGAGTTGATGAGCTGCTTTCATGACAACCATATCCAAAAAGCCCTGGCAGTCTTTTGTAAGGCTGGATGTTTTCTGGCACAGCCACTGGTGTTGTTGGCTCACATCTCCTTTGCAATGGGCATTTGGGTCCAACTACTGGCCCATTGTGCTACCCACAATGGTCTGTCTGCTACTGTCTTTCTAATGTAATTTCTGGTGAAAATACCAGTGCGTTTTTGTTCAAGCATTAAAAAAGCATCACTGGGAGTTGAAAATCAGTGATAGCAGGCTATCCCAACATTCACATTGTGGCCCTGGCTCCCCCACTGGGCTGTCAACAAATGAGAGGCAGAAGAGATCTGTGACCTTAGGCGTATGCTGCAGCAGACAGTGCTACTGCTTTACATGTATCTTGTTTCAGGGTTTTATTTGGACTTGCTGAATGAGATTATGAAACGTAGAGAACAAAACAAAAGAATCATCACCATCTAATTATGGCATTTGTTACTCTTGCTGTTTTTATCCAATATTGGGAAAAAGCCTTGATAAAATGGCCTCCTTTAAAAAGATATTTCATAAGTGATAACATTTTACACTCCTTTCTTTTTGTTTATATTTGACTTCATTCTCAGGACTCAAACTGTGAAACCCCTCAGGTCGTGGTACTTTTCAAAACAAGACAAATTTTGAAATAGATCTCAGGGCATTCTAGTCTATGAGGAACTTTATTAGGCTGTTCTGGCATAAGTAGAATTTGCCTAGTGCCCATAAGCATCTGCACTTTGTGTCTTGTAAAAGTATTCATTGCATGTTTATGTTACTGCTATTTAAAAATTTAGGAGTCTGGACTAGGAATTGTGAAACTACAGTATGAAATGCTTAAAATGAAGTTTTCCAAAGTGATATTATTATTTTGAAAGCTATTCTTTTTTAATTGCACCAGTCAATGTATACTTTTATGTATGTTCATGATTTGGATGCAGAAATCTCTGAATGCTGGATTACTTTCTGTAAATGTGGAGCATAACTTAGTATAAAGTCTTTGACTCCTGTCCCCTGTTTCTAAACAACTGATATTACATTGTTGATGTCAAGAGGAATTTACCAGGTGCCTCAATGGCAACAAGACAAACTCACAGAAGAGACAAATAGGAGTTGCTATACGCATCACTGAATTCAGACTTGTATTTCAAGTTCCTGTATTTTATTGAAGTAAGTCTTCACACAGAAGATCGGTCAATGCCTGAAAATACTAAAGCAGGTTTTTCAAAAATATTAATCTTTAATTTATTTATCTTTCATTCATTCTAAGACATACTTCTTGAATCTGACAGAAAGGGAAATTAAATGAAAATTGAATAACTGTGCTCAGTTCATAACTCTCAAGGGAAAGCTTCAATCTCTTTTGCTCCATCACTTCTCATGGGATGTTGCTTGGTCAAGCAGAAACAGCTTTCAAAGTCTCTTTTTAAATGATTTTTAGTGTTAAAGCCCCCTAAAAATGATAAAGGCATTCAATAAAATTATCACTGGTTTTCAGCTGGTCAAAAGATAGCCCAATAAACGGAAAGCATGTTTAAGTTGGAAGGGACCTACAAAAGCGATCTAGTCCAACAGCATGACTGCTTTAGGGCTGACCAAAATTATATCCTGTTTTTAAATGCCTCCTACCCACTAACACATTTGGGGCACCCATCACCTCTCTACAAAGCCTGTTCTAGTGTTTGACCACCCTCTCTGTAAAGAAATGCTAATGTCCAGTCTGAACCTCCTCTGGTGCAGCTTTCAACCATTTCCCACATGTCCTATCAGTGGACCCAATGGAAAAGAGCTCAGCACCCACCTCTCCACTTCCCCTCCTGAGGAGGCTGTAGACACTGATGAGGTCACCTTTCAGTCTCTTTTTCTCCAAACTAGACAAGCTCCATGTCCTTTGCTGTTCCTCATAGGACATGACTTCCAGTGAAGAAAGCAGCTATTGATTCCTGAGTAAAGATCTGCACTACATTATTGTTCCTCTACACTACTCTGTTATTCTTGGTTGGCATATTCCCTTCCTCAACGTATTATCTATAAAGATCCATTAACATATAATAGGCCAACCACCGGCAAGAGTAAATGATGTCTCTTTTGTCTTAAAATTGTTTGAGATAATTTCTATAGAATATTTGGTCTTTATTATCAAAACATTGTAGAGCGGTACAACTCAGTGAAAGTTTAGACTAATTTTCTTCATAAGAGTATTTATAAACTTCTGGAAGTTTATCTTACAGAACTCCTCCCCAGTTCTTACTGTTCTTATGGCTCCTAACTCCTCACAGGAGCTCTTCCCTTCCCAGTCAAGCTTGGTCACCATTGCATTAAGCACAATTTGTCTCAGGTGTTTTCAAAGAAACTCAAGAGATATTTAATGGGCTGCTCAGCGTACTATGGTCATATACTATGATCAGTATTTTGCCATCAACTAATCAGGCATAAGCACCATGTGTGTGCTGTGAATTCAGGCACTGAAAATGCAGTTTGAAACTTAATTTTGAAAAATTCAAACATTTGACCTTAAAACATGGTCCTTCTGAGTATCTTTGTCCATGAAAGTAAAGGCTTACAGAAAGAAACGAAGAAAGTTTCATGATTTTAGAATCATTAAGGTTGGAAAACACCTCCAAGATAACAGAATCCAGCCTTTCACCAAACACTACCATGTCAACTAAACCCTGGCCCAAAGTGCCACATTCAGTCAGTTTTTGAACAGTTCCAAGGGACGGTGACTCCACTACTACCCTGGGCAGCCCATTCCAATGCTTGACAACACTTTCAGTGAAGAAATTCTTCCTAATGTCCAACCTGAACCTCCCCTGGTGCAACTTGAGGCTAGTTACTCTTATCCTGTCACTGATTGCCTGGGAGAAGTGGTCACCCCCCACCTTGCTACAATTTCTGTTGTCCACTTGAAATTGAACAGTCATGTATGGGTAATCTATTTATTTTTAAAACAACTGTAATCTCAGATAAGTTATCTGAATTGCTTCCCAGAACCAGTGATATACAAACGGAGTTGACTAAAAGTTTAGTATCAGGTGGCAGAGATTGTGGATTACAATGCTTTATAATATGTGTGGTTCAGGCTGTTTGAATCAGCAGATCCTAAAAATTTTAAGAAAACCAACATCAAGTACAAGGATAATATTTTAAAGCTGTTTACATTTCCTCCATCTTCTTTTTTGGTCTGTTTTATTAAGAGTTTGTTTTTATATTTTTCAATGGCCTTCTGTGTACAGTTGCAATGTACACTTTACAGAATGTTTTTATAAACCAGTTGTGGCATTTTTGCATGTTTCTCTATTTCCCAATAGTCTTCACATTTTGAAAGAGTTGCTATCAAAGTAAAGCAATGCAGCTTGCTTAGTATCTCCTGTACCTTTTATGCTGAAACAAGTTCTTTTTATGTTATGAGGCAAGTAGCTCTTTGCAAAGGGAACCATATTTTTTGATTTATTTTCTTGTGCGAGTTCCAGACATGCCAGTGAGTGGACCTGTGCCATTTTTATCACCCCTGTCTGACAAACTCAGGCAAATGACAATCAAAACTCATGATTTTTCCACCATTCACATGAGAGAACCTCATTTGTTAGAAGCATCCTGCTGGATTCTCCTGGGACTGCCTGGGACAGAATTATCACACTGTAATGGGTTGACCTTGACTGGATGCCAGGTGCCCACCAAGCAACTCTATCACTCCCCCTTCTCACCTGGACAGGTAAAGGAGCGCGTGTGGTTCGGTGGAGGGTACGCTGCTTTTTACCCTGAAGGCATCCCTGGCAAGAGATCGCTCAGGTATAGCACGCTAGAAAGCAAACTCTTTCACCCATGTGGCTGAAGGCGCGGACACTCACACACACTCAAGCTGGATAGCGCAGCGTTACCAGAGATAAAGGAGTCAGGAGGGGTGCCCTGTATGGCATTCCAAGGGTGGTTTATTGCATCCTTGCCCCGAAGGAGATCAGGGACAAAAGAGACCCAAAACAATGGCAGACCCAGGGGTTTTATACGGGAGCGGGGCAAGCACCAGGGACCAATGATCTGAGGGCACAGGGGCGGTACAAAGGCGGGACTAGGGAATAGGAGCCAATAGGGAGAGGGGAAGGGTGGAGTGAACAGCGAGCCAACCAGACGGACCAAATCTGCATAGCACCACAAAGCCTGATGGGAGAGGCTTTTCCTTTCTCATGCTTAGCCAGGGGGTGCTTTTAAACCTCGGAATCAGCCCACCAATGGGCCTCTGTTGTTTCGGGGCTCCCTGGTCCCTCGGCCATCATAGTTGCTGACTCAGTCACATCTACAGGCAGGGGAGAGTAAAAAGGATGGAAAACAACTTGTAATTTGAAATAAGGCAGTTTGTTAAAGCAAAAGTGAAATGTTGCTCAAGCAAAAAAAAAAAAAAGATTTTATTCTCTACTTCCCCATCAGCAAGTGATGCCCAGCCACTTCCTGGGAAGCAGGGCTTCAGTAGGTGTAGTGGTTGCTCCAGAAGGTAAACATTTTAAATTATGAATGCCCCCCTTCCTCATCCTTTTCTTACCTTCTATATCTGAGCCGACATCATAAGGGATGGAATATTCCTTTGGTCAGTTTGGGTCAGCTGGCCTGGCTGCATCCCCTTCCAAGACCTTGCCCACCCCCAGCCTACTGACAGGGAACAGAATGTTGGAGAGACAGCACTGATGCTGTGCTAGTGCTGCCCAGCAGTTGACAAAACACACAAAACAGTGGTGTGTTACCAGCACCTTTCTAGATACCAGTGCAGAGCACAGCACTGTGAGGGTTGCTATGGGAAAAATTAACTCCATCTCAGCCATACCCAATACACACTGACTCTGACGCAGCTTCAGAGGAATAGTCTTTATTAGCACAATGTCTTCACCCACAAGCATCAGTGATTTTTTTGAAGTTGTTACTTACTGCTACATAAGTAGCAATTTACATAAATGTCGCTCAGTCTAAAATTTTTAGTTCCTTCTATTTCCTTTCTTCCAGCAGAATAAAGAAAAAAAAACCCTTAACCGACATTAATATCTGGAAAAGATACAGTTTAAAACTTTTTGTTATTCAAGGTATGCGTATTACTTTAGTTCGTTATGAAAAGAGTGCCCATGGATGCATATACAGCCTTTTCCCTCTACCCTCCCCACTCAGCGGTAATCCAGAATATGTATAAAAAATGAACCAAATACATAGGATCATAGAATATCTTGAATTGTAAAGTACCCATCATCACCATCAAGTCCAATTACTGCTCCTTACAGGACTACCTAAATCTTAACTCTTATGACTAAGAACATGATCCAGATGCTCCTTGATCTCTGGCAGGTTTGGTGCCATGATCACTTCCTGGGAAGCCTGTTCTGGTGACAAACCACCCTCTCAATGAAGAACCTTTTCCTAATGTCCAGTGTGGACTTCCCTTGATGCAGCTTCATTCCATTTTCTCATGTTCTGTTGGTGGTCCCCAGAGAGGTATCAAGCACCACCCTCTCTACTGCCTCCCTTGAGCGAGTTCTAGACTGTGACCCTTCACCCTTCTCTTCCCCAAGATGTACAAACCAAGTGACTTCAGCTGCTCCTCATAAGTCTTGCCCTCAGGGCCTTTCACCATCTTGATCGCTTTTCTCTGTACACTCTGCTAGTTTGATGTCCTTTTTATGTTGAGGCACCCAAAACTCCACACAGTAGCCAGTGTGAGGCCACACCAGTGCAGACTAAGACAATCTCCCTCAAATGGCTCATGTTGCTGTGCCTGATGCATCTCAGGACACTGTGGGCCCTTTTGACTGCCAGCGCACTGCTGACTCATATTCAACTTGCCAAGTCCCCCAAATCTTTCCTGCAGGGCTGCTTTCCAACTTCTGAAAGTCCACAGCCCCTCCCCATCTAGTATCATCATCAAATATACTTAAAGTACATTCTGTTCCTGTATCCAGATAATTTATAAAAACACTAGAAGGGCACTGGCCCTAAAATTGAGCCACCAACCCCATTCGCTGTAGCTCTTTGAGCCCAACCCATCAGCTAATTGATCACCCAATGTATTATGGACTTCTCTACAAGGGTGCTGCACGCATCCTGAAAGATAAAGTGAGAGACAATATCAAAATCTTTGCTGAAATAAAACCCCCCACATCTGCTGTCTTCCCTTGGTCAACTAGATGGTTAACCTTGTCATGTAAGGAAATTGAGTTCGTTGACCAGGACTTTCCCCTCAGGAACCCATGTTGGCTATGACAAAAGAATGCATTTGTTGTAACTGCTAGATTTTGCTTAGCAGGCTGTAGCTCCCTGAGAGCTCAGCAAGGGTTTCCTAGGGCAATGCGACCCGTCGCATCCCACAGTCCTTTTCGGACGACCTCACGATCTTGCTCTGGCAGCCAGCAGCATTACAACTAGTGATGATGAAGGAAGTGAGAAGGGTCACTCATGAGGATTTGAGATAGCTTTAATCACATCTTGTCCCCTTGATCTCCAGAGGTAGAGAGACCTCGTGGTCTGGGCACGGGGGGGTTTTGTCAGGGGCCCAGGGGCAGTCCCTGGGCTGGGTTGGAGTACAGGAACCAATAGGGAGAGTTCAAGGGAGTGGCCAAGGCTAAGGGAAGGGGAGAACAGGAGGGTAAACATGGCATCACAAAAACAGTCGTTTAACAGGCTACCGCATGCATTTTTTTCTTTTGTCTCTCATTTTCAAGAACTCCCAGAACAACTCTCTCCATAATTTTACCAAGCACTGAAGTGAGACTGACAGGACTGAAATTACGTGGGTCCTCCTTACTCTTCCTGAAAATTAGGACATTTCTTAGCTTCCAGTTGACTGGGACCTCTCTAGGCACTCACAAACATTGAAAAATAATGGAGAGGGCCTGCGATAACATCAGCCAGCTATTTCAGTTCTCTGGGATGAATCCCATCAAACCCCATATACTTATGTGCATGTAGCTGGAGCAGCAAGTACTGAACACGTTTAATGTCAGCTGGAAGTTTGTCATTCCCTCAGCCGTGATCTTGAAACACAGAGCTAAGGGCTCACAGGCATTAAAGACAAAACTTGAGATGGTATACTGGGGAAAAACACTTTGTGTTGGGTTACACTTCTATGGAACTTGGTCTCATATTGTTGGAATTACTGAGTATTTTAGCTCACACGTGTAGGTATGTAAGCACATATGTGTATGCATGTGCATGTATCAGTCACACATATATGTCTTAAACACACAGAGATACAGAATCACAGAACCGTTATATCATTGAATCATTGAATGATAGAATCACAGAATGGTTTGGCTCTGAAGGGATCTTAAGAAACCTCTTCCCTCAGTATTTGCATATACATCTTTAAGTATATGTACATGCATGACAGAAACTGAAGGATTTCCCTTTCTCAGCCTTGCACTTTGTTGAGATTTAGCCCAAGAATATTATCTGTAGCCTTAGGGTTGGAGTTGGGTGCTGCAAAGTGGCTGAAAAGGAAAGGAAAAGCTACATAAAAAAATTATCCCGTGATAATTTTTTTCATCTGGGATAGGCCTGACTGGGACCATATGACCATATTTTTTTGGTTTTAGTCCATACAAAAATTTGATTTTAAGATAAGTCTTAGCAATTCAAAAGAGAAGAGAGCCAAAACCAAGTATACCATTTAGACTGGAGCTACAGAGTCTGCTAAAGGAGAGTAGGTTGCCCACAGTACTTTCTCTGAGACCTATTTAATCTAGGCCAGGTCAGGGGGTCCTTGGCTGAGGGTCAGGATGTATGTAGGGTTATGGTTAGGGTGAGGATAGAGAAGGCAAAAATAGCTGAGGTGCATCTGTAGTGGGGCTGTAGAGGGCCTGTCAAAGGAAGGCTTAGCTTGTAAAAATAATTTCTCTTGAAAACTTTTTCAAATGGATCCTTGGCAAATGCTGAGTGCAGGTTTAAGGTTTAAAACCTGTGACATACATAAGGGTCCTTGGCAATGGCAGTGGTTAGGATCATGCCTGGAGTGTTTATCTTTAGTGTCTGGGAGAGAAAAAGATCAGACCTCCATTTGGGTGTAAAGTCACTGAGAAAGGCTTACGTTGCTGAAAGACCTCCTTTGCCTCAAAAATAGGTTATATCTTTGGCAAAGAATCCCCTCGTATGGGAGGGTTTCAGAACAACCAAGTAACTTCAAAATTATAATTCTTTAAAGGAATGATCTTACTTTGTTTTATTCCAATTACTGTGTTGATTTATATCTAATATTACATTATTTCAATATGTATATGAGTTTATGCAGAAATAATTCCGTGTTTACAAAAAATCTTATTTTTATTTTGTTTCAAATAAGGTGTTTAAAACTCACCAGGACATACATTACTACTTCTATGGTCTGGGCAACTGGATGACTGTTTTTTTCTTTTTCTCTGTCCCTTGTTCTTATTCTAAGGGTGGCATGTAGGAATTAAGGTCTAGAATACTGCTTTGTGCTATACTTATTCTAGCTTGACTGAGGAACATAAATAATTCACCTCCAACAAATCACTTAAATATATTTGCAGGTTAGAATGATTTGTCTCCTTACTGGTTGGTTTTGGAAAGTGTGTTTTCCTGTCCACAAAAGCCGCAATGTTTTCCCTCTCATGGGGTAGACTTGAGCACTAAAAAATCCTACTGATAGACCAGACTCTGGAACTATATTTTCCTTTATTCAGAAAAGAAGATTCTAGAGCTGGATTGAAAATTACGTGCATCTCAAAGAATGAATGGAAAGGAATGAGCATGTTAATCAGCAAAATCCCAAACAACTCAAATTTATTTTTGTTTTTGAGAGAGGAAAACCAGAAATTTAAGTTTTTCTTCTACTACAGTTTACCAAGCACATTTCAGTGCAGCAGGGAACATTACTGCAAGCCAACAAGCAAGTCTGACTTTTCTAAATGTGAGTGACTGGCATTAGGAAAGCTGTGTATACAGTCTATTCACCTTTTACAGTAAGTCAAGCCATTCCTTTTATTATCCATAACTACCTAATAGTATTTCTGGTGGAGAAGCTTTTGATACAGCTCAAAATATAAGCAATAACAATTACTACATTTGAGATATGAGACCATGAACATTTTAACTGTCTACCATATAGCAAGAAGGAGAAAAGACAGAACTGAATTTCCACAAGATTCAGTCTCATTATTTTTCTTCTCTCCATGTTGTCATAACTTTATTTAATTCTTCTTCTCCAAAAGGTTAAAAGAGAGAAATATTTGCACTTTGGCATTTCTTTTCTAGCACATTTAGGAGTCTGACTTTGTTTTTTATGTTTCTTTGTAGACTGGGTTCCTGAACTGGCCTTCCAAGATGATTTGTACCTCACAGGATGCCAAATGTTACTGACTAAACAGGTGTGGCCGAAATAGTTCTACCCCAAGGTGACACTGCACTGCCTCACACCAGATAACATGAAACATTACAGAGGGAATTCTGACTCTTGGTCATTTAAATTATTTGGGTTGTTCAGGGATATATGGATAAATGGATGGACTAAGAAGATTGAAATGCCATCATATTTCTTGTGTAATGATAGGACAAATGACCTTATTATGACTTGGGTGAGTAACTGTAAGAGGAGATCCTTGAAGTCACTCATCCCAACTTTAACCAAATAGGCCTCCCTGGTAACAAGTGATTTATTCTCTCTTGAGCACTGTGGGAAAAACACTGTCGCAGCTGCTAGAGTGGAGAGACATCTGTCTTTGGTCAAAGGAACCTTGTCATGCTCACCTTAACCAGCTGCAACACAGGCTGACATGGACAGTAGGTCTGTTAAACAAGAGTGTTTGCGTAAACGAGCAAGGAAGAGAAGGATGGAAAGGACTGGGTAAAAGCTAGATTGGATTATTTACTTGCCTGTTTGAGAAGACTAATGCTGTGATTATAAATGCCCAAGGCACTGAGGCATTTCTGCTGAAATAATCTTAAATTATTAATTGTTTTCCTCTTAGAATTTATTCTGAATTTCTTTCTAACTCTTCTTAAACACTAAAACTATCTTTATTTCCAAGCCTGGAACAATAACCTTGTAAAGATACTACTCTTAGGGGAACTCAGATAAAGTCACTTGTTCTTCCATGTTAATGAGTAGACTTCTGTTCTTTTTATGATTTCAGAACATCACTTCTGTAATCAAAAACAGTGCCTTATGCCATCAACAAGTCATAGCAGAAAGTTACTTTTTATTGTCCTGCTTTTCAGAAAGGAAAAAAGTCTCCTGGAGATTGAATAAATTTTCACAGAGATGCCATAATGAATTATACTTGCTGATTAAAACTTCGGAGGCAGTTTTGTCATCCAGCATTTGCACATAAGCTAAATCTTAATTAGAAATTTTACTGAATTAGCGTATATCAATGCTACAACTGGAGAATATTTAAACAGAGCAGAGAATTCAATGTAATCAGGAAGCAATTCAGAGAGTTTTTACCCAGAAGATCCTACATATCTCAAGAAGGGCAGGAAGCTCAATTAGGCACCCTCTGAAGCCAGTGAACAAATTCCCTTTGACCTCATTGACTGCTGCAGACAGCTGAAGGGTGAACACCACAGCACTGGGTTTTGGTGACTTAATGAACAAATCAGTCATCAAGAAATGTGTTTGTGAGTGATTCTGTTCATCGTAGCTACTGGTATCTACTGGTATACTGGTATATATTTTCGGAGCATAAGTAGTAGTTAAGGATTTAACAGTTTAACATACTTTAAGTAAAAAGGTCCATATTTCTCAAGCAGGGGTTTTTTAACCAACTCATAGATATTTGTAGCTATAATTCCAACAGACATTTAAGGTAATTTTCATGCAGTTGTACATGGCTCATTGTATTTGAAATGTGGGTTTACAGAAAGTGACAGATCATTAAACCAAGTCTATTTCCAGGCATATCCTCAGTTTCATGCACAATCACTGTAATTTCTCAAGACTTCTGTCTTCTGATCAGAATGCCCCTTCTGCTTGTACACTTTAATTTGCCCTTGCTAACTTAATCCACCCATGTGATGGAACACACACTGAAAATTACATTTCTTTGGAAATGAACTCTACAGATATTTTGATAATAAGGAACATTTTTGTGAATTTCATTGTTTAAGAGTAGTAAGACTACAGCTGCTCTTTGTAGATGCTTACTCAACAACTTGCACTAGAACTGATGAGGGTTTCCAGTATTCAAGAGTCAGAATGCTGCAAGATACCATGATTTAGAATTCTTAAAGAATGTACCACATCCACCACTGTCACAACAGCTAGGTTTCCAATTGCCTGATAAATTAACTCAAAAACCACCCCAGGTGTCTCAAATAAAATACTTACACTTTAAACATATCACTGAGTTTTGTATAGGCTTAGGCAGGTGGACCACTCAGAAGTCAGTGCAGCTTCAGTGTCTATAGATGAAAATTTCAGATCTCTCCAGAGGGCTTGACATTAAGAATTCCAGTTAACAACCTTGAATAACATAGACACTAATCAAAATTTTATCCTAATATTCCTTTGATGAACTGCATATATCTGAACTTACAATCTTTGTGCCCTCTAGGAAGAAAATTGTTTGAACTTGCAACACGTCTCATCACATCTTCAATTCTGAAAGAGAACCTCAGAACTTTGCTCTAGGAGTGTCTATCCACTGACTAATGACCATGTGGTTTGACTTTTCCGGATATAAATACCCATGATGTTGAGAGCTAAATTCAGGAGCAAATCGCCCCTATTTTGCCAATAGAAAGAAGGTGAATTTAGAGATTTTCTTTTTTTAAAATAGATAAAAGTAGACCTAACCCTACAGTATAGCAAGGATTTCTGAGACATAAGATAGCACAAGAATAAGATATCTTACCCCAGATTCTACCATACAATAAACAAACTGGACAGTTGGACTCAATGATTTTAAGGGTCTTTTCCAACAAAAATGATTCCATGGGTCTATGAAATAAATAAATAAAAATCTAGTAACTAATTGAAATTTACATATTAGTGGGTGTGTCTAGAACAAAAGTAAATTTGGAGTTTGGAAACTCATTCGTTGGCAAGACTTGCCAGTATCTATGAGTAGCCTACTTTAACCTTTTTTAGGATAGTTCTGGTACCTAAATATATTTTGTTTCATTTTCCAGGACACATGAAACAAACCTGTGCAATTGAAATAATGAAATTCCTTGTTCTACAAGATGCTTAACTGAAGTCAATATATATTGTTTACATTGAATAAAAAAATATCCTAAGATAACAGCAGGGTAGATTTCCTGTCATTTACCTTATTCAAATCAAAAGGAAGTTCTGTGGAGATGGAGACATACTTGGATTGCTTGTGTTACCACAGTATACATCATACTGAACAGTGACATCCAGCTGTTTTACTTCCTATAGATGTTCAGCTGCTCTTTTCACCATACACATGGAAACCCCAGAAGTTTGGCAGAGTTTCTGGAGAGTTTATAAAGAAATTCAAAGAGGACCGTCAAAAGCAACTCACAAGTTACCACCCTTATGTTTTTGGTAATAAAAAAAGCAAATACCTTGTTTTATATAGGTATGATAATAGGCATAACATTTTCCAGTAATTTTATTTGCTAAACCTGAAAAGCATATAAACTCTCAATTGCAAATACTGTAGTTCCTTCTCTGTCTCTGTTTGAATAATGTGGAAACCTGTTTGCATATATTCATCTTTTTATATTCATGAATCCTTTATTAATTCAGCCACAAAATGACTGGATAATTTGGAAAACATTACATGACATATGAAGAGCTTTCAGGATATGGAAACACAGTGTTGCTTAAGGGCATTCAGGGAATTTATTTGGTTTTTTTCTGAGTCATGAAAATGTACTGTTTTAGTAAGTGGGAGCTAATGCCTTTGATCTGAGAATATATGCTTAGAAATTCACTGCCTGATGAGATGGAATGTTCGGTAATCGACACCACAAAAATGTAATACCTTTAGAAAGAATATGCTAGCAAATTCTCAACAGCTCCTTTGGATCTTTCTTCCTGTACAATTTGGAACAATATTTGTTTATGCTGTTCCTGTTGCTGGTGTCTTCCTTTGTGCAACTGCTTTTCAATACAAAAGCACTACTGGCCTTAAGAAGCAACACATAGTAAAAGCTTTAATTACTTAATATTGTCTGACAAATACTTGGCATTCTCACACTTTCTGTGGGAAGTGCTTCTGTGCACTTAAATCAGTGAATCCATATGAACAAGACAATAGCAATCTCTACTAGAGGGAGGAGCAAACAAGGAAAGTTTATGAGCTGTTTTGACATTTATTTGCACGAAAGTGCATTGTCCACAGAATGGTAGAAGATGACAGAACCAACTTTTCTTTAACTTCTCATGTAGGTTCCTTCCACAGAGGTTATTTTCTTTTGTGTGTAAATCCAAATGCATGGGTCTCCTTATATATTTTAGTTAAAAGCAAACACATGAAGCTCTGTTTGGAATTAGTTGCAGTTGCAAACTCAGTATCTGTGAGTCTCTGGCCTCAAAATAAAACTCATTACTGGCCTAAAGTTAAACCCATTACTTGCTGCCATTTCAGCAAGCACAGGGATGCAGTAGGTAAGTCTGTGCCTCTGTAGACCTTTTTGTTATAAAGAGCCTTCCACTGAATGAGCCATTTTGCTGCACTTTGGTGCTTCTGTTTCACTTCTGTGAAACCCTTTTTTGTTTCTGTGTCTCCAACAGTTGTCTGCTTTTCCTTTCTCATTTCAGCTGATAAACATTTTCAGTACAGACTTTTCATTACCTCACAGCTCAATCCCTGGCATATCTGCATCTATTACCGACTGTACCTGGATGGGACCTCTCCAGAAACCACAGGAGCTGGTGCTGTTTTCAGCAGGCTTTGAACTGCTGGGATGGGATGCAACATTACTTTTGGTTTGACTTAAGAACTCAATCAGACAATTCAGATCTTGCCTCAGTGTCACGATTTTCTTTCATGTTACCTCCAAGATGGCACACAGCTAGCATGGAAATCGCGCAGACTTACATATAGCATCTAAAATATTGTGAAATAATTCATCAGCCCTATTTAATGCTGGCTTAAGAATCATAAGAATAAATTTGTTTTTAAAAATGAATAATTTGATTAAGCATTGACCTTTTACTGGCTGCTAGATTATTTCTGTGAGGTGGATTATTGCTCCTTTTTCTCGTTTGAATCCCACAGTCCAGTAATCCCACCCATTGTGCCAGCTTTTAGTTAGAATGTTCCAGTGGAAGAGAGACATGCCAGTAACCATTAGTGTTACATTATTAAAGTGTACATATAAAATTATAGGTCATATTTTTGTTTCAGTCAAAAAAATACCTTTATTTTATGGATTTTCTGATTGCTAAATTGCAAAATGGGTATATTTTAATTTAAAGTATGGGGGTTTTTTCCAATTTATATATAATAAAATTTGTGTTTCCCCTTTTCTTGAAAATAAAACTGTTTGCTAAGGAAGGGAAATGTTTCTTTTTCTCTTTTGAAGAAATGTATTGCAACATTATGATAAATGCATATATTCTTGCTATTTTGCTGTGTTGAAAAGATTAAGGTACTTGAGACCTAATAATGTAAGATTTTACTGAATAATGAAGGGTATACTCTGCAGGTGAACTCAAGTAGTTAATTTTAAGTATATTGTGCTTTCCATTGCTTTTGTTTCGCAGCATGAAAACCAGAAAGCGAGCAAAGTAATTTGATAGAACAAAACAACGGTAGTGGTTTGTACGTCCATAAACACTTTAGCAATGACTGGGGGAATTTCTAACACAAAATATACTATCAAATTAGTTTTCTGAGAAGAAACTTGATCCTTTTTTGAATTATGTGCTTCTCTTTAAAAACAGAATTTTAATAAAACACATTTATGCAATGCTATGTCTCATTCATCTGATTAGAAACAGGGGCATTGTCTTTCAGGCTCATATTTCAGTGGGCTGCATCTTGATATCCATAACTATTATTCTGATTCGAAGCCTCTGGAAACAAGAGAGAAGTTTAATACTTGCACATCTGATCTCATATAAGATAGAAGTCAAAAAGTCATCAAGTTTGATGACCTTCTGTCATGACACATCTTTGAGGGTGAACAAAAACACAGAAGGACCCCTGTATATGTGAGGCAGGTTTATTAAAAAACAATGTAATTTGAGCAGGAAGGAAGTATGCGACCATTTTGGTTCTTTTCTTTAAAAAATAAAAATGACGAAAATATCTCAGGAAAGGTAAGAAAGAGAAGTAAAGGACATGAGTAGACAGTGGAAAGATATCACCACCCATGGATCCAGCTATAACACTTGGTCTTCACAGTTTCAATGTCCATGGTCAGACTGATGGTCGTAGTTTTGATTCATTGGGGGTGGGGACGGGTGCAGCAGAGTTCTGTGGGTTATAGACCTTCAGGCTTATGTGAGAATGCTCCAGAGGGGTTTTACACTGTCTCATACAACCCTGTGGAAATGAGCTGGGGGAGGACTCAGGGGGCTTTGATGGTTTGTGGCCCCTTCTAATGACATCACATGACAGCTGTTTGACGCTCCTTCTCGTGACTGTGTAGTTGTGCCTTATAGCAAGGGATGAAAGAGTAATAAATAAATGAGTCATCTAATAGATGGAAACAGGAACAAAATTATTATTTCTAAGTGAATTAACTGAAGGAGAGGAGAGAAATATTAGTTCGGATACTTTGATGCAGACAATAGGCAGAAGTAGGACAGTAAAATCTATCTATTCTAAATGGAGCTTGGCAGGGCATGAACACAGACTTGATGAGGAGTGTTTGTAGTGAGTTTTTTGTTTTTCCCCTGTATCTTCTGTTACTAACCCCAGAGTCTTTATAAAGATGCTTTGCAGAATATGAGTAATTCTCTAGGGGCCATGCAGCTGTTAAATATTGCATGCATTGACAGTAAAGTGGGTTTCCACAGACTGAATGCAGCTTGAGCTAACTAGAATCCAGTCCACAGAAATAATAAAAAAAATTCTGCTTTGGAGTGAAACCTTTGCATTTTGTGTCTAGTGCAAGTTGTGAAATCTTATTGTGAAAAGAAAAGAAAAAATTATATTTTTATCTACACTGACAAAAATTGCAGATGATTCTAGGTTGATCTATCTATTAGGTCTAAGGTGATAACCTAAGGGGTACAAAAATCAAGGAAAGGTGACAGAAGAGGTAAAACGGTGCAATTAAGTTAGTGAATTTCTGCAGGTCATTTAAACTTGGCTGTATTGGTATTTTTCAACCACAAAAATTCCCGCATACCCACATTTAAGTTATTCTTTATATTCACCAAATCTTTATATTGCATTCTGATTTTCTGTTTACTTTCAATTTAATCTAGGGAATGCTCAGATTTGTGCTGTGAAAAATACTTGAACCAGACAAAACACATTTCCTTTACAGATGCAGGAGTTTAATTATGGAAATATTATAGAATAGTGGCTAGATTCAATCACTTGCAGCTTCATCTGTATGTCTCACTTGAGGTGACATTTTTGTGACAGCTGTCTATTCCTCTGCTTGTAAGTATAATAATTTAATTAAAGTTTATGCCATGAGTCTATTAATAACATCATACCAAATACTAGGAATTTTGCCCAAACATGTACTGCAAGTCAGATTCTTCAGCTATTTTGGCATTTAAACAAACAGACAAACAATCAACCTATCAAAAAGAGTTTTCAAAATCTTTAGGTGTATGCATAATACACCTAAATTGAATGCACAGAAGCTTAAAACTTGTGACTGCATCCTGAATTCATGTTAATAAATTACAGTGCTATTGCATTTATGATAATGTAAAATTAATTGTTCCAGGATTTGTTGTCCCTTTCCACTGTTTTTACAGTATGCTATACAGGCTAAAACAAGTGTAGTAATTGAGCAGATTACGTGTGTAGATACCCCTCACATTATTGTATTGACATAAAATCATAGAATGCTTTGGATGGCTTTAGGATCATCTAGTTACACACACATAGACAGACACACACACCATGGGCAAGGATACCTTCTGCTAGATCAGGCTGCTCAAAGCCTCATCCAGCTTGGCTTTGAACACTCCCAGGGGCAACCTGTACCAGTGCCTCATCACTCTCACAGTAAATAATTTCTTCCAAATATCTAATCTAAACCTGTCCTCTTTCAGTTTGAAGCCATTCCCCTCTTATTCTCTCCCTATGGGCCCTTGGAAAAAGTCCCTCTCCAGCTTTCTCACAGGCCGCCTTTAGGCACTGGAAGATGCCATGAGGTCACTCTGAAGCCTTCTCTTCTCCCAGATGAACAACCCCAGCTCTCTCAGCTTGTATTTATGGGACAAACATTTGTCAATAAAATATAGCACAGTGCTCAACTCATTAATCTGAATTTATTTGCTATTTTATGCATTTCTGTTACTGTCAAATTTGCCTGAAAACCTACATCATAGAGGAAACTTAAATAGAAAAAAAATTACCTATTTTCTTTCTGTGAAATTAAGAAATTAATAGTTTTCATTATATTAAATAATTAATCGCAAACCTCAAATAGTTAACTCAAGAGAAATTCAGATTTTGAATTATTTTCTCACCTGTAACATACTGGGTTTTATTTGAAATAGAGGCCAGGCTAAATATCTAGAGATCAGTGCTTAGGTGATTCACATTCGGTTTCTAGATGAGTTAGAAATATTCCATTAATTGTCAAAAAGCAATCCTAACTTTAATCAGACTTAAGTGGAAAGAGTAGTTGATAATTAAAGAAAAAAAATTAGTTGCTTTTTTCCAGCACAGAATTTGTTCATATTTGAACAAATTATTACCTATGTGTAGTATAAGGTTCAGTAGAAAGCTCCTGCCTGCTTGCTTACTGTTTTTAAAGGATTTGCAACACAAGATTGCAGACTATTTTTCCTGGAAAAACTTTCTCAGGAACTTCATGTCTAAAGGATACGAACCATAGCAAATCCAAAGAGACTGTATTGTGTCACCCAAAACTGCCCCCAGGACTTGAGCTGCCTCAGTGCAGAGCACAGCAGGACAATCCCCTCCCTTGCCCAGCTGGACATGCTGTGCCTGATACCCCCAGGACAGGGCTGGCCCTCCTGGCTCCAGGGCACTGCTGACTCATGTTCAAACTTGCCATTGACCAGGACCCCCAGGTCCCTTTCCATGGCACTGCTTTCCAGCATCTCATACCCCAGTCTGTCTGTACAGCCAGGGCTGGCCCATGCCAGGTGCAGAATCCAGCACTTGTTGAACTTCCTGTTCAGTGATTGCCCAGCCCTCTAATCTGTTGAGGTCTCTCTGCAGGGCCCCCCTGCCCTAGTGGGAGTCAACAGCTCCTCACAGTTCTGTATTGTCTGCAAATTTGCTTAGTATCACTTCCAGTCCTGTGTCCAAGTAATTTATGAAGATGTTGAGGTGCACAGGGCCTAAGTTACTTTGTTACACATTGTAGAATGAATATATTTTTATGGAAATAAATTTTATTTTCAACAAAAATATAAATAAATACAAAATATGATCTTATAATCATGCCAGTTATTAAACTTTTTCCATGATACTGCTAAGGTACTTTTCACTTAGAAAAAAGTATAATAATTGGTTTGAATAGCTCATGAACACTAATACAGCCTCTCCCAAAATCAGATTATCTGCTCACCAGATTCAATACTGTCCTCTAAACCAGACATACGTTTGTTCATTTTACTTCAATTATTAAGCCTCATTTAAGTAAGGCTACATTGAAGTGATGCAAATCAAAACTCTAATCTGACCTATTTTCTAGATGTATCTCTATTGATGAAATAATACCTTCACATGCCTCGGGACAAAGCAAATCACACATGCAGACATTCCTGAATTTCTGTTTTCTACGAAGAGATTCTAGGTTACCATTTTTAACTAGGTGCCAACACTCCACAGTAGCCAAAATAGGCATGTTAATGTACTCTCGTTCATGCATACCAGCTCTTAAACGAGGTTAGTTATCCTATTGAGTGAGTGAATCAACTGAGTTTTTAAATGTGAGACATTTCAGCAAACAGGTTCTCCAGAGTATTTGCAACAGTCTGACTTCATTTAACTATGCAGCCTTCAGACCCAGTCCAATACTCTTTTTCTGTCTGTATTATTGAAGAATCTTGAGCATTTCATAAATTAATGAGTCAAGATTAAAGACTAGAGAGTAAACCGAAGCAAATAAGGGATTATTAATATTTAAATGTCTGAATGTTCAGGGGCCAGAGAGGAAAAGCACCAAGCTGACTGAATGTTTCCTACATATTTATACATTCTAAGTAAAATGTATCTCTTATATTTTAGCTGTTTTTCCTTTGAACCATTCATGATATGTGAATTCTTTGTGACTTGTAAGTGAAGATAAATTTCAGTTACTATTTCTACTAAATCTTTCTTTTTCTGCTAAATGATTTTTTTTCCTTTTCATTATCTTCTCTGAAGATCATGAATTCCTGATTAGTCCTAACTGGAACTACCTTTTTCTGGCAAAAGTATTGTAAGAATAGAATAATAAGTCAGCTAATGAGTGCTGTAATGAGAGTAAAGGTGATGGGCCTAATGGAAGCTGAGCAGATGTAGAAAGCTGTTGAAGTCAGACACTGCTGGATAATTCCTTGCAGACTATGGATGTTTACAAGATGCATCAGATACCAATCAGGTGTAACAGATGACATAATTGTATTCTTCTTCTATGGCACAAGAACATTAGGCCAATATATATCACCATAATACAAATCCATTCTGTGATGGGATTTTATTGCTCTATGTATTCAACTTTGCAATGGAATATATATTTCATCATTTTATGCATAATTAAGTATTACCTGATACAATTTTTTTTTATCTGGCATATTGAAAGTAAAGAACATCACAAATATTATTTACATTAAAATATATTTATCATCTTACCATAGAATTGTTTAGGTTGAAAAAGATATTTAAGATCTTCAAGTCTGTCTTCAAAGCTAATACTGCTATGTTCACCACTAAACCATATTCCTAAGTACCACATATACACATCTTTTAAATACTTCAGGGGATGGTGACTGCACCGTTCCCCTGGGCACCCTGTTCCAATGCTTGACAATCCTTTTGGTGAAGAAATTTGTCCTAATATCCAGTCTAAACCTCCCCTGGAACGACTTAAGGCCATTTCCTCTTGTCCTCCTGCTTGTTACCTGGGAGATTAGACAAGTACCCACCTGGTTACAATCTCCTTTCAGGTAGTTGTAGAGGTAGCCCTGAGCCTCCTTTTCTCCAGGCTAAAAAACCTCAGGTTCCTCAGCAGCTGCTCACAGGATTTGTGCTCCAGACCCTTCACCAGCTCCATTGCCCTTCTCTGGACATGCCCCAGCCCCTCAATGTCTTTCTTGTAGTGAGGGGCCCAAAACTGGATGCAGGATTTGAGATGCATCCTCATCAGTGCTGAGTACAGGGGGACAATCACTGCCTTGGTCCTGCTGGCCACACTATTGTTGAAGCAGGCCAGGATGCCATTGGCCTTCTTGGCCAGCTGAGCTCACTGCTGGCTCATGTTCCACAGGCTGTCAGCCTCGTTGAACCTCATACAATTGGCCTCAGCCCATTGATCCAGCCTCTCCAGACCCCTCTTCAGAGCCTTCCTACTCTTCAGCAGAACAACATTCCCGCCCAACTTAATGTCATCTGTGAACTGACTGAGGGGACACTCGATCTCCTTATCTAGATCACTGAAGTATTGAACAGAACTGGCCCCAACACTGAGCCCTGGAGAATCCCACTAGTGACCTCTGCCAGCTGGTTGTGAGTTCTTTAACTCCCATTCTCTGGGCCCAGCCATACAGCCAGTTATTCACTCCACAAAGAGTGCACCTGTACAAAGCCATGAGCAGCCAGTATCTCCAGGAGAATGCTGTATGAAACATTGTCAAAGGCTTTAATGAAGTCCAGGTAGACAATGTACACGCCTTTCTATTAAAAAATGCCCTAGGGTATATTACCGTGTCCCGCAGCCGTAGGGAGGAAGAGAGAAGATCCAGCAGGCAGGAATTGTACAGCAAGATTGATTTACTTAATTATTTTACAAAATCTTTGATACACTTTTTTCTTCATAGTCTAATTGGACAAAGGATCAGCCACTCCCTGGGGTGGTTGGCTAGAATCCTAAAACATCCATTGTCAAAATATTTTTCTACTGTACTATAAACAAGACTTTTCAAGGCTGCAGGTGTTTCATTGTTTACAGAACTCTGCTACTATCTCTGTGAGAGAGAAAAAGTATCTCACGGGCTTAGAAAATAGCAAGAAAATCCATGCTAGCAGCATTTTTGTATCCACACCTTTCCTTCATCCTCTAAGTGGGTCACTTTGTCATAGAAGGAGATCAGGCTGGTCAAGCAGGACCTGCCTTTCATAAACCCATGTTGGTTGGAACTGATGTCCTGGTGGTCCTGCATGTGCCACATGATGGCACATGAGATAATCTCCATAATCTTCCCCAGCAGCAGATCTGTTACAGTGTGGATACTGCAGCACATGTATCAATCAACGAGACCCGTGGAAAAGAAATATATATGGACTGTTTCTTGATAGATGTTTCAGAGATGTTTATTTCCCCAGCCGCATGGCTGAGGATCTGCTGAGGAACTGCTCAATCACAGGACCCGAGGGTCCTTGCCCGTGCAGGGGAACACAAAACAACCAGTGGGGAACGAGGCTGACCAGGGGCAGGGAAACCCTGTGCCTCCCCCCCGGGCCCCTCTCCCAGGACCACATGGCAGGGGGAGGGCCCCAACATTTCACCCATTTATTTTTAACAAAAGGAGATTTAAAACTTAACATTGAAAACAACTGGATAAACATGAGATAACAAGGACAGTTTCAAAACAAAACTAGCCACCCTCCTGAGTCTTTAAATGTCCAAACAGATTCTCTGGAACATCTTAAGGCTGACAGAAGGGAGACAGGACTCTCTGAGCATGCTTTGTGGGGAAACTGAGGCAGGAGAGGGTTTCTTCCATTTGTACCTGTTGGAACTCTAATTTCTTCCCTCCTCCTCTTCATCCCCCACTCAGCATTGGAAAGGGATTTTTGGGGAAACAATTGGTTAAGGCATGGTTTTGTGAGGGAAACCATGGGTGGAAAAACGGATTGGAAATACACTGGGGGTAACAGGATATAGGGTAAAAGGGAAAGGTGGGATTAGGAAATGGAGACTGTAGGGGGGGCTTATAATGGAGATATTGTCTAACATGACTACGATTTTTAGCATATATACTGCCTTTTACAGAAACACCATCAGGCCCAGTGACCTCTGCTGCTTGTAACCCTTTTCTACCTTTCACAATTTTGAACTCCACCACCTCCCCATCTCCCAAGCCTGGGATGCATTTTTCAGGGTTATTCTTTTTAATATCAGTTCTATGAACAAATATGTCTTCTTGGTTGTCACATCTTGTTATAAAACCATAATTTTGTTTAACATTTTACCGTCTTACTATTCCTAAAACCTTAGCTATGGTGATTTTTTTCCTTTTTCCGAGTGGCTGCTGTTTTCTGTCTCGCTGCGTTTTTTGCTTTCTCTTTTGCTTTCGCTCACTCCCGTGTTGAAATTGCCAGGGTTGTCAATGCTGCCGGGGCCATTGGGGCTGCTCATGCCTGTGTGCTCTTCCTGGGGTTGCATTCGGGGCCACGTGGGCCGGGCCGGGCCACTCAGCTCCCTGTGCTCCGTCTCCTGTGCTCTCAGCTGTGCTGCCACTGCCTGGCGCCACGCCCATGTCTCGGCTGGGCCCCCGAGCGACAACCCCCCCTGCGCCCTGCTCCAGTGCGCATTTTGGCTAGGTGCGGCTCCACCCTGCTGCCACCGCCACTGGCCGCCACCCACACACCGCTCCTCTCAAGGGGCTCGCTCCACCACGCGCTGCACAGGGCTGGGTGGGCACTGCCGGGTTGCACCGCTCCCACCATGCCTGGCTCTGCTGCCGACACTGCAGCTAGCGTCGCTCCGCCCGCGCATGGGAACTGCCTCGCTGCCGCTTGCAGAGGGCTTGGTCTACGTGGCCAAGGCCGCACAGTCCCCGAGGCAGGCTTCCCTTCGCTAGGACACAGCTGACATTGTTCAACAGTCTCAGTAATTAAATAATATTCACCAAAATATTCTTCCATTGGCTTATATTTTGACTCAGAAATTAACTGTGTCCAAATGGTCTTGCAAAAGTCTTTGGTAAGAATTAAATTCCAAGAAACATAGAAAAAGTTCTTCAACAACCATGCCAGGAGGTGTTTCAGTTCCTTTTGAGCTTGAATTAAGCTAAAATTTACAAATTGTTGTTCAAGAATCTTTTCAAGTTTAAGATAAATGTCCATATGCGGCTCTGAGAGCCAAGAATCTTTCCACGGTTCCTCCATAATTTAGAGATGGAACAGCGAAACAAAAACAAGAAGAGAAATCCAGAGTTTACTCACAAATCAGTCGCTGTTCTTAGGGATCAGGGATCGTTCTGCTCGCATTTCCCCACCATTTGTTACAGCGCGGATACTGCAACACGCGTATCAAACAACGAGGCCCGTGGAAAAGAAATATATATGGACCGATTCCTGATAGCTGTTTCAGAGAGATGTTTATTTCCCCAGCCACATGGCTGAGGATCTGCCGAGGAACTGCGGCAATCACGGGACCCAAGGGTCCTTGTCCACGCAGGGGAACACAAAACAACCAATGGGGAACGAGGCTGACCAGGGGCAGGGAAACTCCATGTCTTGCCCCCGGGCCCCTCTCCCAGGACCACATGGCAGGGGGAGGGCCCCAACACAGATCTGTTCCCCAGATTCTCCTTCCAGGCCTTCAATTATCCAGCATTTATAATGAAATTTTTATGAGATTGCTAACAATTTATTTTGAAATAGAAAATGATTGCTTACTAGTAACTGAAATAATTTATGATTTACAGAGAAATAGTTAATAACTCAGACTTTATATGTGTTTGCTTTTACATTTTTCCCCTTATATATGATAATAATGTTCGATCACACAGAGGCATAGTTGAGAATGTTTTTATCTGAGATGTAACTATTACAAAATATGAACGTCTATTCTATCTTTTTTTTAATCTTGCATTTGTTTTGTTCCTCCATTATAACAATTTCACCCCAGCCTAGTTTGGCTGATTTCAAGGGATAAAATTATTCTTTGAAAGAGGAATCAAGACAACTACTTTTCTGCTGCAATCTCAATGAGAAGCAAGCTATATCCAGTTTTCTCTTTCTCTGTATTCACAAGAGATGCACCCCAACAGGAATGTATTTGAGAGTGATACAGGGTGCCAAGAGCCCAATATTGACATTGTATACATTTCAGAAGGTTTTGCTACAGTTGGCCTGGACTAGTCCTATGGTCCTGTTTACAGTTTCCTATTGAAAGTTTTAAATTATACTTTAAATATTCAGAGTCAGATCTATTCCCCATCAATCTTTACCTCAATAGAGTTCCAAGACTGTTGATGGCTGTTTTCATGGCTTTGCTGCAAAGAAACAGTAGAAAACTTGTAGATACAAGGGAAAATGCAGTCTTATATCCTACCTCAATTTATGAGCTCAGTTGTTAATCTTGATTACTTCTAGTGACTTAAGTTTCATTGCATTCTTGAATATGACAAAAATATTTTGCCTCTCTTTTTATGAATTGTTAATACATTTATCATAGAACATGTGTCCACATGTGAAATTCCATTATTTAGAGTCATCCTATTTTTGTGCCCGTTGTTTTGCTCTGAGTTTTGTTTTGGAGCGAACCAGTTTGTTCCCTCTAAGACAGGTCAAGGACTGATTCTGTAGAAGGTTAGTAAAGGAACAGTTCACAACAGAAATTGTTATAGAGGTATAACTGAATCCCTTTGTCCTGCAAGTCCTAATGCTGGGCAAATCAAATATATTTCTAAAAATGATTTTTTTAGTAAGACAAATGAACATATGAAACATAACAGACAAAAGATCTTAATCAGAAATACTTACTACACAGTATAAAACTAAAAGGACTACTAGTAGATTACAGCATAACATAAAACAGTGCACTGTATCAAGGTACCTATATTAAAGCTAGCAAAAGAAAGAATATTGATTAGGAGTTGAAGGTAACTTACCACCAAAATGAAGATAATGTACACAGATTCCTTCATTTACCCCTGGAGAGTGACTGTGAAATAGGCATCCCTATTCACAGGAGAAACTCCACACATTTCCAGAAAAATTTATGGAAGATTTCTGCTTTGTAGAAGTTTGGTGTGACTTTTATAGTTATAAAGTGAATGGCTGTCAGTCAAAAATTCAGCTTATGTTGTCAAATCTCATTTCAAAAGTAAGATGTTTATTGGCAGTTGGGAGATGCCAGACCAGTTTAACCCCATGGTGCCAAAATAACTAGCTGCACTACAGGTTGTACTGCTTGAGTTATTTGATCAGTTAACAAACAATAGCTTTTGGGATGCCCTGCTACTCTGAGTCTTTGTGCCCTTTGACAGTACACGTATGGCCCCTGGCTGGAATCCCTACTCTGCTAGAGTGACTTAAGTCACCTTCAATAAGTTGTTTCCTTTTCCTGTGTGATAGACTCATAGCAATTTCTCACCTCACAATGACTTCAAGAGGATAAATTTGAAGGTGGATGGACGGGTCTTCTGTCCATGTAATAGGTAGTGACCTCTAGTTTTCCATCACACAAGACACAGATTCATGAAAGGGGCCAACTTCTAGGACCAGGTGTCTGCAGAAGAGCTCCCCAGACCTCCAGGGACAGATCTGTCACAGAAGCCTCATCAAGGTAACAGATGCTGTCTTGACGTGCCACTGCCATAGCAGGGACCCATGCCTCCCTCTTTAGCTGCTGTCTCACTGCCCAGCCACCATGTCATTTCCAGCTGGTGAGGAACAGTGCTGTGACAACAGGAATGAGAAAGCACATTAATGCCACTCTCCTGGTGATTGCAAACATGTCAAATGGCTCAGTGGGTAGATACTGTGACGCTGAGGGCAACTATAAATGGACTGATCTTCATCGTTAGATTTAACTACATCAGGACACCTATATTTGTAGCATTTGGACTGCATTCCAGGTGCTCAGAAAGAGGCCCTTAATTAAGCCAATAAATGAGAATTTGAATGATTAATTAGTTCACCTAATGCCTTACTGATATTAATAATTCATTCTTAAGTACTCTCCTGGTTAAAAGCTAGGGACTTGGTAATGAGTAACATATCAACCTGAGAACATTATTAGGCTCAGAAATAGTGACTAACATGATGGAGAATACCTCTTACCCTATGTAGGAATTAATTCAATAGGTATTTACTTTTGTTGTTGTTGGGGATTCACATGCACTGGCTGTCAGGATGCATACCCTCATCCCAACCAAGAGAATACGATGTCTATATGTTCTGCAGGAAAAGGAGGAGGACGTGAAGGCAAAAAGTGTTGGGGTCTCCTCCCCCCGCCGTGTAGCCCTGGGAGAGGGGCCCTGAGGGGACAGACATGGGGTTTCCCTGCCCCTGCTCAGCCTCGTTCCCATTGGTTGGTTTGTGTTCCCTGCGCGGGCAGAAGGACCCTTGGTCAGGTGGCTGGAACAGTTCCTTGGCAGATCCCGGCCATGCGGCTGGAGAAATAAACAACTCTGAAACATCTATCAAGAATCTGTCTGTCCATATATATTTCCTTTCCACGGGACTCCTGGTTTGGTATATGTATGTTGCAGTATCCCCACTGCAACAAAAAAGGGTGTTACTGACAGATCAATGCCATGGCCCATTACACTGCAAGAACACCGTGAGTCACTTGCCCAAAGAAGTCAATCAAGTAACCTAAGACGTAGAGGATGCTTTGCCTCAAGCAAGTGGCTTGTTTTAAATCTTTAGTTTTTCCTCCTGGTTCCTATGTGGAAAATAACTTAATACAGGGATCTCTAATACAGGGCCAAAAAAGAAAGTAAAAAATAAAAGTATAAATTCCTGCAGCCTATATTTTTTTGTCACACTGAGGGAACTGCCTCATACAGCTATTGCTGTTCAATAGGTGGCTTTAAAAGTTTAGAAATTTTAAGAGAAAATGCTGGCTAGAAAACTCTTACAGCTTTATTTCTTGGGCTTTTTTACCTCAACCCCACACCCCTTCCCCCAAAACCATCCCTCCCCACCCAGTCTGGCTTTTAGGTTTTTTCAACTTTACAGAATGTTTTTGCAGAGTAATTTGTATTTTTCAGGACAATGGCTTGGGGGTTATGAATTGTAAAGTGGATACTTAGATACACACTGGAATTGAAAAGCATGATTCTCTATGCCAAAGCCAGAAAGGAAAGCTGAAGAATGGAGAAGTTCAGCCTTGCATTATCTCCTTTCTCTTGCCCTTCTTTTTCCTCCCTTGCCCTGCCTGTCCGTATATTCTAGCTTTTGCATTCACTGCAGAGTGGAGTTTTTTCATTTTATGATAAAACCTCAACAAATAGGCTACAATGACGTAAGTGCACACATTATATAATCTTACATTTTCAAGAATGGTGATGAGTAGTTTTCTCCCACTCATTGTACCAAATTTAGAACGTGACTATTATATAGAAAAAATGACTTTATTTGTAGCCATTCCCACATCTACAAATTACACCCTTTTGATTGTCTGCATATTTTCTGTTTATTTCTCTCAGAGACTGAACTGGCAGGTGGCATGATTACATGGATGTTGTCTGTCTTCTGACAGCTGATTTGAGATTCATATGCATTCAATAAAATATCTGGGAAAGCAACCTGGTTTTGGCTGAAGTAAAATTAATTTTCTTAGTAGTAGCTGCTACAGTGTTGTAGCTTGGATTTCGAATGAAGATAATGTTGATAAGACACTGATGTCTTCATTGTTGCTGAGCAGGGGTTACCCAAAGTCAAGGACTTTTCAGCTTCTCATGCTGTCCCACCATTGGAAAGGTTGGGGATGCCCAAGAAGCTGTGAGCGGACACAGCCAGGACAGCTGACTCCAACAGACCAAAGGGATGTTCCATACCATATGGCAGTATGTTCAGCATATAAACCAAGAGGAAAACTGCCTGGGGGGCCACTGCCAGGTTGAACGTCAGTCAGTGGGTGGTGAGTAATTGCTTTCCACTAGCAACACTTGTTTTTCTTGGGTTTTAGTTCTCTATCTTTTTGTTATTTTCCTTTTCATGATTGTTGTTGTTATTATTATTATTATCATTTCAATTATTAAACTGTTCAATCTCGACTCACAGGTTTTCTCACTTTTATCCTTCCAATTCTCTCCCCCATCCCATGGAGGAGGAGTGAGCAAGAGGCGGTGAGGGGCTTATAAATGTGCTATAAATGAAACATAATACAATACGGACAAGATAGAATAACCTACACTTTTCATAAAAGCTCAGTTTTTAGAAAACTTAGATTGTTATAATTCTAAAAGGTATATTAATGTCATGGCAAATTATAGGTGAAAACCCACTTTGACAAAATTGCAAAATATTCTGCAGTTTATCTCAGCCACATCTCTGGGGTTTTTGTGGTGTGACATATGAGAATATCTGGCAAAATTTCTCAAACAGAATTATATTAAGATGTATTGTGAGGCAATTAGTGTTAGAGGTTGATAGTCCTTCCTTTTCGAAAATAAAAAGGCCTTTCAGAGACTTAATGGTTTTTACATAACCGTTTTTAATACAACTTTTGGTGAGTTTTTTGGCACTCTAACAATCACCCATAATCGTAAAGATTCTGGTATTAGTTCCAACAGACTATCTCTTATATTTTCCATTTATCAGGAGAATTGGAGAACTATTTTTTATTTGTTATGATAGAGTCTTCAGCAAAATTTTAATAACATATTAGATGTATAACTAGATGGACATAACCAGTTCAGTCTTCGCTGCATTAACTAAAATAGTGTCCAAAATATCTGAAAAACAAAGTATGAGAAAGAAGTGCAGGCACCAGTTTTGGAGGACTGTACTGTTGCATTATATTCTCTGAAAAATGTGAAATTAACATTTGCTCCTAAGTGTAGTGGATAACTCACCACTTAGACCAGAGTAAAACTTCAGTACGTTCAGTGCTCTTTGCACTGGAAAAGTAAATTTTTACATCAGCAAACAGACAAATATAGACGGTCAAAATCAATTTTGCATGTAAGTCAGATATATTTCAATAGAGATGCCAATACAACTCCATTTGAGCAGTTGCAACAACTGTGAATTCTTGACTGAATAAATCCAAGTAGAGCTTCTCTTGTTTTAATCAACATATTTCACACATTATTTTTCAGCCAATTAAGTTACCTATTTTTAATTATGAAACATTTTCTGATGCACATTCATAACTCACATAACTCACACTATTCTTAGAAAGAAGTGGGATGCATTCATGGTTTCTTTGCTTTGGTTTTTGTACAGTTTATGATACACAGGGAATTGGAAGTCTGGTTAGTCCTTAAATTAACTACTAAAAAAGAATACTATTAAGATATTTTTAAGTGTTAACCAATTTACCCTTTAATATCTACAAGGTTCTCTCCCTGCTTTCTGTTTCTCTTTTTTTTTCTTTTTTCCTATCCTTTGATTTTTTCTTCTAGTCTGATGTTATTGGCTCCAGTAAAATGGTGAAACCTACGTATTTCTAACTTCTCCACTAAGGATATAAAATATCTGCAAACTTTGGGAACCACAGCTTCATTTTACAATGCCTTTAATTTGCATTCACTTATTTCCATCTGTTTTCTCTAATGACCTTAAATTAGCTTCTGTAACAGTTCAAATTAGTTTATTTATAGTGATGGAGCATATAATTTTTTTTTTCTGTTGGGTAATATGAATTATAACCCACATGAGACATATTTTTACTGTTTTGTTAAAAATTTATTCCCTGACACACTAGATAGTAAATACTTGTCTTCGCATTTGGAAATGTAGCAGACAATTAACTTGGAACCCATGCTACATATAGAAATGATGATAATTTATATAATTCAAACACTGTGGAAGCCACATATGTGTTTGCAGACAGAACTGGTTGCACAGGTTATCTCCTGATGCTGTGGCTAGTGCTGTGAGTCATTTCCCTTCACTTTTCCACCAATACCATTGGAGAAGGCTGCCACATTTGTTAAGCCCAATCTACCACTATTGAAGCCATGTTGGCTATCACCAATCATATTCATATTTTCAGTATGCCTCAGCATATTTTTGAGAAGGTTCTGCTCTGTATTCTTACTGAACACAGACTTGGCCACCCAACAGTATCAGGGCAATTCAGTTATGGAATACTGAAACTTGACTTTCACTTAGGTTTCTTCTAATTAAACAAACAAAATTACAGCTTAGACACAATACATAGAAAGGAATGTGAACGTGGCAGCATATTTACCGCAAAAAGTGAACATACTGCCCCAACAGCAAAACCTTACACAATAAAACTTAAGTACTTCCAAACTTTATTATGGTACTTAGACAAACTCTGAAGGATATAATATAGCAACATCTTCTGCCATTTTCTTCTGGTGAAAAACATTTGCATTTCTAGCCCCTTTACATAACCTATTGGGCCATTGTGAAAAGGAAAAAAGTGCAGGGTGGTCTGGGACTTTTATCTTCTGTAGAGAGATTGAAATGCATTTTAAATAGTCTTAATATATTTTATTCCTTTTATTAGGAAGTTGAGGTCATGATTTTTTTTTCCAGGGAAGAAGAATTTAGGACTCCACCAAAAGAGTGCCAGCATGAGTTTTTCCATGGCATACACAGGGCTTTGAGTCAAGGAACTGTTCTTGCTTAGCTGGACTTCCAGAGATGCAGCACAATAAAAAGACAAAAAAAAACAATAGAAGAATTATGAAGAATCTTTCAGTTTAATTTATTACTGTATTAATATGTATATTTTATGTTAATATTTTTCATCTTATCTACATTTGAAGCCTTTTGAGAGAGAAATTGCCTTGGACTGCTGCAGGATAATCAAGTAAATAAGCATAACACAGAGATGTTTCTATATACTTTTCTACCACTCACGTAAGTAGTATTCAAGTCTATCACAGTGATAACATTATTCTAATCAGATCACATCTGTTGTGAGAAGGAATAAACTGAAATACATTTGCAGCCTGTGAGGGGACATTTCTAGCACCAGAGACATTCGTCCAGTTCTCTTTTTATTTTTGTATGCAATTTTTTTTGTCTAGAGTAGGCAAAAAATTCATTTTTCACACATGCTACTCAATTATTTATACTCAAAACAGCAGTAATCCTTGTCACTCTGGGTTGTTTACTGCTGTTTCTTTGCTATCAAAAATTCAGTGATAACTACTTTACGAACAAAAATCAAAACATTAAAGCCCAGTTATAATAGATGAAGCACTTACGGAGATAAACAAAACAACCAATTTAGATAAATTTAGTGCCTGTTTCTTGTAAACAGTGAAATGAATACTACTAAGATTTAGGGGTTTTTTTCCAGGGAATATTGTCTTCATCTAAAACTTCAACACTTTATAAACTCTGTTATTTTAAGACCTAAGTGAAACACAGCAGAGGTTGAAGTAAAAAGCAATGATCACATTGGCTCAACTACAGGCTCTTAAAAGACACATGAGTTTAGTTGGAATACATTTCAGCAATATTTAACAGACATATTATTTCTTATTTATGTGTCATTTAATGCCAGAAATTTTCCATGTGTGCATATTACAGCTAACAGACTTATAGAAAGCATTAACTCTTTTACAAAAAGAAGAGAGGTCAAGGCTCTGTGCTGTTGGTACTGCTGATGGTAGTATTTAGATTCAAAAACCGTTTTGAATTGGAAGGGACCTTAAAGATCATCAGGTTCCAACCCCCCTGCCATGGGCAAGGACACCTTCCACTAAACCAGGTTGCTCCAAGCCCCATCAAACCTGATCTTGAGCACTTCTAGGGATGGGAAATTCCTTGTCTGTCCTGGGCTGGGGAGCCCAGAACTGGACACAGCACTCCAGATGTTGCTGTAAAAGAGCTAAACCAGTTATTTCTTGATGTTTGTTCACATAGTTGGATATAGAAAGAGGAAATATACAAGTATCAATAATAAAACAAATAATGAACAAGGAAAACTTGATTGATCTACTGAGAGAGAAATAGAAATATTTTTGACAAATTAACAGAACTTCTTTTCTTATTAAAACTGAATTGTGTCCCAGATATAAAAGAGTACAAAAAATAATGGGAAAATTCAGATGGGAGGGATCCTGCAGGTCATTTCAAAGCAAGGTTGGCTTCAAAACTAGATCAGTTTGCCATGGTGCTCATGTAGTTCAGTTCTGGAAGCATCCTGGAGTTGTTATCCCAAGGCTTCTGTTAGAAACCTGTTTCAGGACTTCACCATTCTCATGGTGGAAAGCTGCATTCCTATGCCTGGCTGCAATTTTCCTTCCTGCAAGTTGTGACCTCTTGTTGTAATGTGTGCGCAGTATCTTACCACATCCTCTCACCCTGCACCTTGGTTCTTGCTGCTGTATAATCTCCCTACATACAGTGGAAAATGGTTGAGAGAGGTTTGTTTGCAGCAGGAGGTCCTGGTCTATGACCAGCCCAGTCAGAAAGGCACTCAAGACTCTGTGAAGTATCATTTAAACTGCTATTTTGGAGTTAAAGAGAGAATAGTATAGTATTATTTTTCTCTGTTTTTGAATTTCGAGTTCTTTTACTCAGAGTTTGGATTATCATGCAGGAGACGCCAGGCTTTTCTTCTTTACTGATGTGTATTATTTTTTGTCTTTAGCACAGCTGCACAGGGTGTGCTTTCTAGTTGGCAGGGTGGAAAATGGCCATGAGTTCTCAATTCCAAAGTTTTTTAAGGTCTAAGTTAACCAATTATGAAATGCTAAGTAATATGTTTTTACTTCCAACCCAATTACTAACTTTTCATGTCCCACAGTGTGGAACTTTTAACCCAGTGACAGAATACTCAGATTTGTGAAGAAGAAGGAGAAAGAAGAAGACATAAATCCACACCCCAAATCCTGCATATTGTAACCTATTATTACCTATATCCCCCAAACCTAATATTCTATGTTTCTACATATTTCACCTAGTGATATACTTTAATTACACAGCAACAACCTCAGTGTTATCACACAGTTTAGGAAGCTTTTCCCAGGGTTTTGGATCTAATACAGTGTACTTCTGAGGATCACTGCCTCTCAGCACTGAAAGGCTGAAATTCTCAAAACCCAGGGTTCCAACAGTATAAATAATCTGACATTCCTTTTGATAATGGGTATCTAAAGGATACCCTGAATTTGTTCTATAACTGCTCAGTGTACCAACCCATTGTCAAGATAAGGTTTTGATCTTTCAGAAATGTTGTGCATGAAAAAAAAGACTAAGTTTGGGGGTTTCACACTTATTTTCTCATTCTGAGGGTTTGGGTCTCATTTTTTAAATTCAGTGAGTCAGTATTTTTCATAAATAAAAAATCTTTTTATTTATTTTCTTCAGGCAAGAAAGCTTTATGGTCTGAAGAGAGTAAAGGTAAACTGACATGTTTTTATATTTATCATAGCACTAATATTAGAAAATGTCCAATAATTTTGTCATTAAAACTCTACTAAGAAAGAAATATAAACTATTTCAGGGACTTCTTGTTTTGTCATTATATGTCCCTACTATTTACTCTCTTTATCTTAATGGATGTAGAACATTAAAAGTTGTTAAACAAGTGAAACTCCACCTTGGCTTTAGTTAGGTTTTTAAGACTCTCTCAACACCTAGGATTTCACAAGGAATTTCTGGAAGCTTAAGTTCATTCATTTTGTGTCTGTTGATTTTTCTTTTTCTTCTTCTATTTTTACCATTCAATATTAATGTACAAAGTGCAAAATAAAGTGATCAGTTACCCACAGGAGATTTGTGACCCTTTGGGATTTAAGGTGCTTGACAATCCATAAACTCTACCCCAGAATTACTTCACTGAAATCTTTTTCATGAAAGGTGGATACTGTATAAAATCAAACTGGGAGTGAAAATTTTCTCTTGCCCAGTACAGTTTGTTGTAAGATTATCTCTTTTACAGCCAATAACTGAGCAGCTCCACTGCTCAGTTTTCACAAATACATTATGATTTAAATTATTTACCATTCATGTTTCAGCTGTCCTAGGTGTGTCCCCTCCAGCTCCTTGTGCAGCCCAAAACTGTTCACTGCTGAGGTGGGGGTGAGGAACAGAAAAGTCCTTGATGCCATGTAAGCACTGCTCAGCAGTAACTAAAGCATCCCTGTGTTATTAGCACTTTTTTCAGAACAAATCCAAAACACAGCCCCATACAGCATACAAGAAAATTAACTCTATCCCAGCCAAAACCAGCACAAGATACCATTGAGAATCTGACCACCAGAGAGCAAGATATGAGTGTGCAGCCAGGAAGCCTGTGAGGTTCATGTTGGCTCTACATTTCCTTAACTTTTTATCAATTCACTTTGTAGGAAAACATTTTGCAAGGGTTGTTAAAGATTACAGAGAGGAGCGCAATGGGATTTAAATGCACGTAGACACCTAAATCCAATTAACCTTTATTTCAAGTGCCTTTAGATTTTCCTGAAAATTCTAACCCAAGAAAATACTCCAACTAGAAATAATACAGCAACACATACAAACTTTGACAGCAAAAAATAAAATTAAAGTAGAAAACTTCTTTTTATCATGCAAAATATAATGGCTTAAAGTTTACATTTTTACTTTAACCTTTTCTGTAGAAAAATGTGTTAGTTTTGTGTCTACTGCTGTCCCTGTCTTTTTCTTCTTCTTCTTCTTCTTCTATGCTGCAGTTATTATCAATCATCCAGAATCTTTGCTCATGTTGAAATACTTACATAGCTTTTACATATTGAACATATGAACCTAAATGCCTATTTCTTTTCTGATATGGTCTTCCTATTGCTGTGAATTATAGAGTAGCCACCCATGACATCAGTCTGCAACCTAGCACTGCAAACCTGTACAAACTGTATTCCTAATAGCATGACTCCTCCCTGGGTTTCAAAAAAATAGAAGGTCAGGAAACTAAAACTAGGTTTGACTTGACTTTTAGCCATCACCAGGCAGAACAGTCCCAGCTCTCTCAGCCTTCACTCATAGGAGAAATGCCCTATTCCTCTATTCATCCTCATGGACCTTCACTGGGCTCTCTCCAGAATGTCCATGTGTCTCTCTTGCACTGAGGAGCACAGAACTGGAAACAGAGCTGCAGGTGTGTCCTCACCAGTGCTGAAGAGAGGGGAAAGGTCACCTCCCTTGACCTGCTGGTAGCACTGCTCCCAACACAGTCCAGGTTGCTGTTGGCCTTTCTTGTCACCAGTGAGCATCCCTGGGTCATGTTCAAACTGGTGTTTATCAGGACCCCAGGGCCTGCTTTGCCAAGCTGCTTTCCAGCCCATCAGAACCCTTCATGTGCTCATGCATGAGGTCATTCTTCCCTAAAGAGCAGGACTTCTCAAGCCTGGAAAGCAAGTTTGCACTGTTCCATTTCAAATCTTGACACTCCCTGCTCATTTTGAAATTCATCATGTACTGGGTGATAGATTTGATCAAGATATTGAAACCAATCAACTATTTGTACTGGTAAGCCTCATGCATGTTCCAGGACAGATAAAAGAATTTTTATATATCCTTTGGTTTCATAGAATCATTGAATACCAGGTTGGAAGAGACCTCTAATATCATCTGGTCCAACCCTTCTTGGCAAAAGCACAGTCTAGCTGTCCAGATGAATCATAAAATTTTCCAACTCTGGAGAATCCACTGCTTTCCCGGGGAGATTATTCCATTTTTCCTGTGGAAACTATTTTTCCTCCTGTGTCCAATCAGGAACTCCCCAGAAGTAACCTGTACCCATTGCTCCTTGTCTTTTCCACATGACTCTTTGTGAACAGGGAGTCTCCATCTTCTTTGTAACCATCTTCTAAATACCTTTAAATACTGGAACACAGTGATAGATATCCTCTAAGCCTTCTTTTCTCAAGGCTGAACAAACACAGTTCTCTCAGTCTTTCCTCAAATGTCAAGCTTGCCAGTCTTTTTATCCTCTCTATGTCTGTTTTCTGAACCCTCTCCAGCCTGTTTACATCTGTTTTGTGGTGGGAATGTAGCTGAAATAATGAATCAGAATAAAATTCAGTAGACCTATGGATATTATTTAAAGGAACAGAACTAGTCTACCAATTTCTCCCCTTTTAAAGTCAGAGTAGCTCTAATGTCACCTGATACATTCAAACTAACCACAAATGGACACAGAAATCTGGTATAAACTGCACTTATGTATGTAAGTCTATCTATGTACACACACACAAGGTAGTGTGTACTTTCTACCTTGCTGTGCCTAAAACAGTTATAGATCATAATGCTAAAGTGAGTCTGTTGGAACTAATTCTGTTTACCGAAAGATTCAGAGTTCCAAAGAACTTATACAAACATACCAGCATTGTATGCATCAATTTTTTATCATTTTACAAGTGTTTACCATCTGCCCATCAGTAGAAATTTCTATATTAGCTTCCTTGTCATTAATGACAATATTGGACAGAATCAAGATTAAAGCAGTCCTCTTGGAAATCTCCGTTTTGAGACTGATGTAACTGTACCATTTGCAGTATTATTGGAAATCATGTAATCTATTCTTAAATATAGCATATAGTGCCAATTCATTGTCATAATGCCATGTTTTACTAAGCCAGTGCTTTTCAAATGTCTGACTATTTTAATTTCTTTTTTCAGAAAAACTAATAATTGCCAACCACATAGTCAAATCTGTCAAGGTTTATTTCCCATACAATCTCTTCCATCCTTTAGTTATTTATTAATTTCCTGTTCTGTCTAGGGCTGATACTACACCCTGCATCCTCATTTGCTGAGTATTGACAGTAGCTCACTACAGTACCAATCTCTTCATGTCTCTGGAGCTGAAAGTTGGCATCAGCAGAAAGGAAATAATCTGAGTCAACTCTTTTACTATACAAAAAATGTTTATCCGCTTCTGCTTGCAAATTGTCTCCTACGTACTTCTGTAGTATTCATGTGGTGGCTTCTGCATGGTTCTGTTTCTGTAAAGTAATGTAGGATATGAATGAGATGCTTCTGCCTGCAGTATTTCTATTGTCCCAAGCTGATGAAGTGATGATAACAATATCAACTTTCAAATGCTAAAATAAGATTATACATTCAGAATCAAAGCCATGTGATATATATTTGCAATAGTATTCTGCTGCAGTCTGTAGAACTCATATGGAAATTAGTAATTCGATTTTGTTCTGAGCTCCTAGTATTTCAGACAGCAGGGCTGACTTTTGCAGTAGATTACAGATATTCACAGGAATTCATTCTGTAGAGTAATAAGTTTCCTACAGGATTGTTGGTACTATGAAGGATTCAACATAATGGATAATTTACAGAGCGGATGAATTTAACCTTTATGAGGAGGTGACTTTTTTGACCTCTTTCTTCATAGTCTCTCAGCTAATGAAGGGAAGTTGTGCTACATCTGGTAACCTTATGAGGAAGTTCAGTGGTTTGAGATCCATGCCCTTTTATTCAATTCAGTCTCTCTCAAACACAAAGATGCTGCCTGTAACAAGTGGGATTTTTTTGTCCTTTTGTGCAGGCATTTTGCAGCTCCTCAATCTTTCTGCATCTTCATTCTTTCAACTGAAGAATGACCTAGCCCTACCTGAGAAAAGATAGTTAACTACCTGTTGCTGCCCAACTACCAATGTATTAATATACTATAATTCTAAATAAAGGTAAACAATAAGTAAAAAAAAGACTAATAGGAAATGTACACAGATGGCTTTATATAATTCATACACCCATCTCAATTTTTTTCACCTATTGTTACAAAAAAATCATTTCTCTCTCATAGCAGTAAGAATTTATAGGAAATTTTAATATTTCAGCAATTACAAGTCACATTTTCATTTATAGAAAAACAATTTAATGTTGGTCAAAGCATGCTTTGTTTTAGTCTGTGTCTTTCAATATCATTTGATAAGAATTTGAGAATCAGATTTTGTGTTATTCATGATCTTTATTTGATTTTTTTTGCTATGATAAGAGATACTCTAATGTCAGTGCTTTCTATGCGCACAGCATTATTTATGGATATCTTCTTAATGTTCCTTATTCTGTGTTAGTGATTGATTTGATCACTCTTTTTTCAGTGTATATAATGAAATTAGTTTAATAGCTAAAAAAATAGTCTTTGAGACACTGAACGTGAACAGATGGGAAAAGTATATAAATTAATTTATAATATCATTTAATTTAGGGAGACATTAAAAATTGCTTGTATTCTAATGAGTCCTTCAAATAAAATAGGGCTTGTTACCTCATTGATGTTCTGAGAACATTAAAGAACCACTTCGTAAGGGTCATGTTAATTGCTGGAGCAATTTTGGTGTTATCAGCAGTGCCGGCCATCAGACACAGCTGATCGTGTCTCAGAGTGCATCTGATCCTTCCCTGATCACCATAATACAGATAGGACACAGTGACACCAGCATAATCCTCCTGAGTCTGGTGTAACTTTGGTCTCCTTTGGTCTGACCTAAGTCTCAACTTCTCCTTGATGGAAATGAACAGAGCCTTAACATTTTGCAGGCATATGACAAGGGGAGCATCAGGCAGTATTGTGAGAGGTAGGTTGCATCTCACACCTTTCTTGTTCCTCTGATTTTTGGCTTGGGTAGATTATTGCAAATGACTATTTGCTTACTAAGTACTGAAACAAGAAACCTGCTGAAAAGTAAACTTATTAAAATATTAGTTTTATATTATGTCATGAAATCTAATAGCCATGTTCCTCACTGTTAATTGCTCTTCATTTCTTAGATAATATAACTGAAAAAATGACCCATTTCAGCTGAGTAGAGCTCTTTAACTTTGTTGGTGCACAACTGATGACAGCTGACAGTAGTTTTACTTTGGTTTCAGCACAGATGCTCCTCATTTATGTAGCTGAATGGGAAATCAGAATTAGGCCCTCAGGAGTATTTCTTCATTGAACAACCTCCTCGTTGCAAAACTGCCTGTCAGAGAGGGTGGGGGAAGTCATATGAAGACACAGTCTGGTATGAAAACCTATCTGAAAAATAATCAAAGTGCGTGTATTTTTATATGTGGAAAATATGTATTTATAAGTATCTTCAATATACCTTGGGAGAACATACTGTTTCTCTGCTGGGGTGAGAAGGATGGGGTCAAAGTAAAGTAGCATTGAAATTCAGTTAGTGCTGCAATCACTAAACTCTGGTTAAGCTAGGCTTCTTATGTCCATTTCAGTTACAGACTGACAATAAGGAGGAAAGAAATGGCTAGCAGACCCAGACTGTTTGCTGTAAAACTGGAAATCTAGATTCAAGAATTCTTATTTAAACTTTCTCACTTTTCCCTGGCTTGTCAGGGGTAAAAAATAGTGATGAAGGCTAAAAAAAATCAATTCAGCTGTAGGAAGTGTGACAGGGTAGACAGACATGTACCTGTTAGTTACCTATTATGTGACTGGTAACACCTATAGCATAAAAGTGGTATTCCTACTGCTAGCTTGATTTTTTTCTTTCATCCCAGCATCACCATTCACGAATAAAAGCTTTTATTTCCCTAAGAAAACCCTGTGTTAACTGCTTAAATGATACAATTACATAGTCAGTGGCACATATTTTCTGTTTGATGCTATGAAAACATCACGCATGTCCCAGATGCCATAGCTGGACGTCTCTTTTCCTCATGCCTCATACTGTAACTCACATGAGGAAGACACCAGTGGCATTACGTTTTTATTATATTCTTCCAGAATTTACTGATCTTGCAGTTCTATTGCACCCCAAAGTGTTTTGCTTGATTATTCTGGGCATGATGTATCATTCCACTCTCAGACACAGAGAGACTATGATTTTCAGAAGCAGTAACAGTACCATAGCAACATTTTAAGACAAGATTTTAGTTTTCCTCTGAACTTTGATTATTGCCTTTGTGATTTTCTCTTTAGTATTTCAACCTCTTTAGCCACAAGTTGCCTCTTTCTCAGTCCAAACTTAATCAAGACTGATTAAAGCTTCTGATCTCACTTAAGCTCTGTGTGCCTCTGTCCCCTTTCCCTGTCCTTGGTGTACCCTATCCTGAATGGAGACCTCACCTCTGCAGGAAGCGCACTGCCACTGAGGGAAGTGCAGGAGTTGCTGTGTCCCTTGCCTCTCGCCCTGCACCTGGTAACATCTTCCACTTCTCTCCCCTGTGCTACCACTTGTACCTGTTGTTTTTCAGCTTGGCACTCTTTGCCTTCAACGAGCTTCATCCTTTCCTGCACATCACTGTACCATGCCAGCAACTTCTTTCTCTCCTGCTTTTACAGCTGTCTTCCATCCAGCTTCCTGGCTTATGGCATGCCATCACAAACATTTTATGTTCTCCCTTGGGGCCTGCATTGATGTTGCCCCTGCTGACATCTCTCTCATTCTCTATGCACATGCTCTGTACTCTGACTGCTATCATCTCAGTGCTACTTTCATCACTTTTTGTTTATTTCTACCACAGATGTCTTATACACTTGATGACTTACTTGAATGGGTCCTTTATTCCAGCCTGGACAAATAGTGTCTCCAGGGGTGCTCACCAGACTGCCTCCTGTCTTATTGCATTTCTCCTGGTCCTTTAGTCTCACAGCCCATTTGACTCTGCTTTCTTGGTCTTTTGATACCATCTAACAACACTGAAAAGTAAAACCCTCTTGGTGGGATTTTTTTTTTTTACAGGGGAAATACCAGCCATATGCATGCTGTTATGTACAAAAAGTAACAAATTAAAGCAAATCTAGTGTTTCAGTATAACAAGAGACTGAATGAAAATGTTAACACTTCCCTGTGTATCAAATTTGAGAGATATCGGGTCCTAATTAAGATAACTTAAAAGATTTTTAATATTGTTCAAAATACCACGTGATATCTTCAGAGTTTAAAGGAGACTTAAATGTTTATTTTCATTTTTCATACCTAACCTATAAGCTTTAAAGTCAATATGGAAAAATACCAGCAAATGAGATTTGGTTTTTTTATTTAGAATCTCTGCGAGTGTTGGGACACTTGAAGACTGTGCAGGCACCAAAGGAAGAGTGACAATGTGTGTGAAGAGATTTCTGGTAAAGTGTGAATCTATTCATCGTGATACTGGAGCCTGTTTTCCCATGAAAATTAAAATGGGATGGAAATTTATTATGAGGATTATATAAAATTGCAGGATTATTTTAAATTTCTGATATAAATGGAGTGGATGATTACTAGAGACAACACAGATACACGACAACATCAAAGACCTTGGGGTATTATTGTAGTGGAGTTACAATATTAATCAGGCCAGAGCACTATAAGTTTATTAATTATACTGTTATAATATTGTGTCATAATCTTATTATGTGATTATGTGATTGCTCCTAGCTCCTTTGTTTAATAAACTAAGAATATCTTTATCAAAATCAAATTCAATGTAAGTATTTCAATCTTCAAAAATAACAAGGCAAAATAAGATTTTATCAAGCATCAGTATGGATAATCAATGTCACTTTTCTTCTATTAATCTGCTGATAAACTTTCCAAGTCTATCACATTGAAAGTGAATCTTGATATAGTTGTATTTCATTCTTTATATCTAAACAATATACCTAATTTTGGAAGAGAAAGCTTACAGTACGTTAGGAAAGCATAGGGATCTAAACCAGCAAATGGATTAGATAACTGAATAGAAATCCATATTTACATGACAAATTCTTTCTAAATTAATGTTATCTTCTACATGAACTGCATCATGAATTAGGAAAGTAAAAGTTTTAGTTAATGACTGCAAAGTGAATTAAATATGGAATGTTATTTTTTCTTCAAGTTCTGAATACTGTTTCATTTAACTATGTCGGTACTACTAAATTATACATAGCCAGGGAATTTTGCTTATGGAATTTCTGCATCTTACCTGACAAATTTTTTAATGGCGCCTAGCATAGCCTAGCCCGGAGAATGATACAGGAACTATCAAAGGCTCAACAATGATGTGAGGACAACAGAATGCCATACTGGCTCAGAATTATTAATGACACACGATATTCTGTTTAAAAAAAAGTCAAAATGAGATGGAACAAGAAGGCAAGCCTGAATGATATTTTTAGACAATTTGTTTCATAATTTCCCTAGCATCCACAATCTTTATATTAAAAGTATTGGAAGGTTTATATTTCTGTCTGTTTAGAGACCTATTAGTCATTAAATTTCTGATCTTTTTGAATCTGTGGATACTATTTACCTTCACAACCTCCTGTGCCAGTGAATTCTGGAAATTCAATGTACAGTGAGTGAAACAGTAGCTTTTAAACCTCATTTAAGCTAGTATGCTCCCAGCTTCAATGAGTGCTCTCTAGTTTTATAATTTAAGGGCTGTGATCTAGTTATATATTCATACTCACTCTTCAGGATTTTTTAAATCTCAATTGTACACTCTTCAGAATTCTCTGGTCTCTCTTCATAAGACAGTAATTCCTTCCATCTTCTATTTTAGCTGCTCTTTTGTGTTCCCTTCCTTATGTCTTTGTATGTCCTTACCAATCAACAGCTGGGACTTGGTCACCTTAATCTGAAGGATAAGAGGATTTAATGGGCTATTTCAATCAGGAATGGTCTTGAGACAAAAAATGGATTCCACATATTGTAGGAGAAAAAAAAAAAAGTAACATTGAGCATGTGGGCCAGGAGGCAGCCACAGCACACAGTGACACATCTCCCAGTCTAGCTGAGAGTGAGACTGAAGGGAACACTGGAGAAAGTACAACCTTGACCTGGTCATCAGCTCTTGGAGATCACAGTTTGAAAGACATCACTTTCACTATGTCATAAGCACAAAATATTTTCAAAACCTCAGAGCACCAGCAGCATAGAAAGAATAGACATTCCAGCAAGAGCCAAAACACAGGGGGCAAGAATTTTGACCACCATGAGAAAATCATTGCCATAGAGACCTCAGATTGAGTGATTTCCAGTCTTTGCAAGTAAGATGGGAAACTGATTCCAGAAATGGTGCTCCTGTGAGCATTTTTTCTGGAAACAATTCCCTTTTTGACTGAATTCCACTCAGCATGCATGCACAGGGATTTCCTGGGGGCTGTTTCCAAATATAGTTAGAATTGCCTTCTGTTGTTTTGTCATATAGCCTTTTCTTTTTGTTTTTTCCCTAACCAGATGATATTATTTACTGTGGACTAATAAACAACATCTGATTTATCACTGGAGACTCCTACATAGGACATCTAATTGAATTTCCATTCTTTTTGTCACTGGTGTTGTAACAGGACATGCTGGTTTTTTGGTTTATTCAGTTTCATGAGATTTCACTTTTCAGCACTTTACTGGGATGTAATATAGCTTAAAAGAATAATTTGTTTTTAAAACATTAATTGCTATTAAAAATAAGCTAATATTTATGTTGCTGCTTAAATACAGTCCTCTTCACACAGTTGGAAAAAAGGTATCAATGATAGTGTAACTTTGAGAAACTTTCAAACCATTTATTGTTTTGGCATTATGCTGTATTAAATTTCTTCCAGAAAATTGCATAAATCCTGAGATATGGTCTTCCTAATTTTTAAGAAAAATACTGCTGCAAAATATATGATATACACTGTGGCCTGAACTAGTTTACCTGCTACCGCCTCCCTGTATATTTTCTCCTTCCTGTAATCACACCTCTCTCTTCCCAATTTTTTTTCAACATAAGACTTTGACTGATACAATTCAAGTGTGCAGCAAAGAAGGGGGTTTTGAGGGCAATGAGATGTGATTAAAATGCCTTTGCTGGAGCTTTGGAGGGTAGAAAACCGAATTCAAGTTAGAACAGCTTTTATTAATATTATTATTATTATTGCTACTATTACTACTATTATTACTACTACTATGACCACTACTACTACTACTACTACTACTATTTTATTATGCTAAGAACCACCCAGTACTTGACTGGCATAAAGAGCAGGTCATCTGTTAATTTCATTTAAAGTTATGTTTTTCTGCTGACTTTCAGTCTGTTGGCCAATTTGTCTGGCATTGACATTGTTCTGTTCATTGAAGGGGTGTATGGTGCATATTTCTTGCCATAAAACCAGCAATGTGTTTTCATTTTGAAGTAAAATCAGAGATAAATTGTCATAAGTCTTATAATTTAATTGATACATGTGTTCCTCAGCAAGGATTTAGCAATTATTGATAAACTGAGCCTCTGAAAATTCAGAAAATTTTTTTATAATCAGATCCCAACTTTATGAAAAGAATGTGTCATGTTAAATGTAATGCTGAGTACATTTCAAACCTATCATTTTCTTGAAGGTAAGTATTTTTAAACCAAATACCAAACTCTATTTAATTCGTCCACTCATTAAAAAACTCTTTTTTTGTAATTTTTTTCCAAATTATAAATACTGTTTATTTCACAAATCTGTAGTCTGTGTGTGCAAGTTTACATGTGATATACCTACATATGAAATATATAGATATGAGTATTTATAGATTTCTAGTATTTTTCTCTTCAGAAATAATTTTACTGAGACCAACTTGAGCTTATTGTGTTTGGCAAAAGCTCTTCTCATTTGAATAGTCATTCCGTTCCAAACATCACTCTGAAAAAGAGACTATTAACAGATCGTGTTGTAAATTAATGCATTACATTTTCAAAATTATAATTGCATGGATTTGAAACAGACTTCAGAGAACCATATTTTCATGTCACACAATATAGCAATTAATGGAAGCAACGGGGGACAATGGGTTCATTTTTTGCTGTTATGTAGATTTAAGGACAAAGGGATTATTTGTATAAATTTATTTTATCTGCTTCCATGCTTAGGCCATGAGTGGGGGCCAGAGCTGCAATCACTGGCCCAGGGATGTAGCTAAAGCAAGAATAATGTCTCTGCAGTGTTTGTCACATGGACTGCTCTTTGTCCTGCTCACTGCTTGCTCTATGACCACTGCAACACTATCCAGCAGCTTCTAGAAAGGCATTCTTAAAGTTTTGATTTTTTTTCCCTTTTTTAACACACTGGCTAAAGTAGCAAATTTGTTATACATTAACTTATATTTTATAAGAATTATTCATGCAGGCAAATGATGTGTTTTTCTACTTTTGTTTCATATTTCAGTTTTAAGGGTGCATTGACCCACAGAAATTTGAAGTTTTTCATTAAAAAGTTCATGTTAAAATAGTAATTTCAAAATTTCTGGTATTTAGAATTTAATGCAGGGGGAACAGTTATCAAGCAAAATTCTGAAGGACATTAGGGCATAGAACATAGCAGAGAAGGACTACTTGTAAATTAACCTTAATTCAGACAAACTGATGCTAAACTCTGAAAATGTTCCTAAAGGATTATGTTAGTACTCCTGAGACTACTGTAGTGATCTCTAAGAAGTTAGCTCATATGGACACTAAGAGATTGACATTGTTCAGGCTTTCCTTGCTCATGAAAAATATATTCTAAGCCTAATTTGTTATGGATCATAGAAACCTAAGGCTCAGAGTATAGCTCAGACTGAAAGCCAGCAAATGCTTACTCTAAGACTCTTGCCACACCCAAAAGAGTTTTTTCACTGCTCTGTTTATGGCCAAAGAGGATCTGATGAACTGCACACATCATTTCCTTATGCGTGACTTTACTAAGCATGATTGTCAAGGTATTGTTATATGAATGTTATGTTTGCATGAACTAGTAAGTAGTTAGCTCAGAAGGAGTCAATGGTTTCCTTAAACGTAGATATTGGGAGCGATGTTAGTGCTATTTATTGCCTAGACAGAGACATTAGCACTTCTCAGCTTGGGGAGGGGAAGTCAGCAATCCTACAGGCACAATGTTACAAACTGACATTCTGAAAAAGTGATGAAGCACCAGAGAGCTGTGGAGCAGCAAGGATAAATGTCTGAGCGTTAATGCAGCATGTACAAAGAAGATGGGCATACAAAGACTGATGCATCCCACTGTCCAGATTTCCCTCAAGAAAAGCAATATCCAACCTGTGGATCTTGCCCTACAAATGGATTTCAGCAAGTAAATCTTATCAGCATGGTTACAGTTTGTTATCTAAATGAAACACAAAGACAACCTAAAGTGTACCTACTGCTTTATATATATCTGCCTCTAAACGCTGCAGTGCTTTATCTTGGTTGATTCTAGGGTTTCTAAAGATTAATTATCTACTTCTATTTTAATGCTGTCTGATGCAGAAGTCATTTTAAAGAACCAGAAATCCATGCCTGGGGTTGAAGTGATTCATGATACACTTTCACAGTGCTAAATGTTCCATCAAAAATTACACAAGGTACCAAATGACTTGGGAATATCCTCCTTTTCTTTTTATGGCATGGCAGCTTTGCTATTGACATGGCAAAAAAGTTTCTTCCAGTGGGAAATTCTACCCAAAATATATCAGGAATGATACAAGACTGAAAATGAGCCTAAATTTCAAGCATCATTGCTGGTCAGCTCTTATGGTTGTCACTCATGAAATTGCAGAAGGATCTAACTGCAGTTAACAGTGAAGTGGATTTCTCTCACAGGGTTTCATCCCCATCTGGAGGCTTATGCACTCATCTAAAATGATCTACTGGACTTAAGCCGCCCTAATCCTGAGCTGTCTTCATGGATGGAATACCTGCTTGGTTAACGGCATTGTCCCTCTACCTGTTTTTTTTTAGCACTAATTCTAAGGAAAAAAAAAGTTAGTTAGTTTGTTTTCATCCATGGCATTAAGAACTGTAAAAAAGTAGCTATTATTTATAAAAGAGTACAGTTTTTTCTGTCTGGTGCCTTTAGTAAAGAATTTAATGGTACAAGAGTTAGAGTAGTTATAACTAAATGCTTCTGTAATTCATGTTGTGAAGGCATTTGTTAGTGAGAGTCCCTGATGACTTCTCTACTTTTAAAAAGCAAAAATGTTATTTTGGTAATTGGTAGTTCTATTATATCTTGCACTGTACTTGTTTACAGGCAAAAAGCAAGCCCTCACATGGAAAAGCTTCACATCTGTGTATTTGTCCTTTCCATACTGAGCACTATGTGCAAGATATGGAGCATGGAGCTGTTAAAAAAATTTCTGACAAATTAACTATGTTAAAAAATCTTGGTTCATTGAACTAAGCATGTTTACTCTGAAACACTGTGAGTTCCAGAAACTCTTACAAAAAATAAGAGCAGGTTTGGAGGAAACCCTTTGACTGAATCCCAGAAAGACTGTCTGGGATGAAATGAGTTGGAAGCTGTAGATCCCAGAACTGCTTCCTTGTGGATCTTTTTTTAACATGGATGAGGGATTCTTCTACAGTTATCTGCTTAACGGAAAGACACAATTCAGTTTCTTTCCCAGTACATCTATTTTTGAAAATACTGCCAGCAACAAACTGCAGAGGTCATCAGTTAATCAAAGCAATTGACTGGATTCCAATTTGGAAAAGTTAGAACAATGTGGCTCCAGTTTAACCATCCCTTAGCCTTCAGACTTGTGAAGCACAAATTCTTCAGTGCTGATCTGAACATGCCTCTGAACTGATAGTGTTTCCCATCTTTCTGTGTACAAATCTTCCTTTTATTTCATTTTATAAACATTTTGAATGTATTGATGTATTAACTCACTGGTCAAATATAATCCCTAATTTCTCCATAGAAATTACAGAGATAACACATCTTTTCTTGCTGTTAAAATTATAAATATATCAGTGATCCAGCTAATCATGGGTCAAATCCTTCAGTAACTCTTAGGCAACAGCTGCAAAGAGGACTCAGTTTCACGATGCTAAAAGGGGTGACTGGGATTTTACTAGAGGAACGATCACTCCAGTATCTTCTGGAGAAATACATATATCAGTTTTGACAAAATCAAGATCATCTCTTGGGGTATGAATTCAAGTCAGGGAGATCTAGGAAGCACCATAGAAGATTGTTAGCATACATGACAAATGTGGTCAGAACAGGTTGTATTGTGCAAAACACAGCATCAATCTTCTGCATCTTTAGTAATAAAAGTATATATGAAGTGCTTTTCAGTTTTTGATGGTTTTGTAAGTCTTTCTGAGTCCTCAGAGATTTTTTTTTTTTTCCTCATTATCTGCTCAATACCTCTTCAAAATATTTGATTTTCTTATTGTCTCCTTTGGGGAATTTCTAAAGTATAAGTGCAATGCCTGTGCCTAAAATGGGGCCATTAAACAGTTCCTGACTGAGAGACATGTGCCATTGTGGCAGATGAGCCTTGCCTGGCAACAGGATCCCCACCCAGCCACTCTCACACTCCTCAACACAATAATGAGAGAAATTAAGATGAAAAAGTTCATGTGTCAAGATGAAGACAGGATGAGCACTTACCAGTTACCATCACAGGCAAAACAAACTCAGCTGGGTAAAGATTTATTTAATTTATTGTCTTTTTTTTTTTTTTTTTTTTTTTTTAGATAGAGTGGGATAGTGGGAAACAAATGCAAAACTAAAAACACCCTCTCACCTTTTCTCACTTCCTCCTCACAGTGTTCCCCTGCTCCAGTGTGGGGTCCTTCCCACAGGACAGTCCTACAAGAACTGCTCAAGCATGGGTTCTTCTCACAAGGCTGCAGCTCTTCCAGAACTGCTCTGGTGTGGGTCCATTGCACAGGTACAGGTCCCTCAGGAGTAGATTGCTTAGGGTGGGCTCTCCATGGGCTGAAGTTTCCTTCAGGGTTACATCCACCTGCTCAGATATGGGATCCTCCATGGGCTGCAGGGGCACAGCTGCCTCATCTGATTTGTACCACGGGCTTCAGGGGAATCTCTGCTCCTGCACTTTCTTCCCCTCCTTCTGCATTGACCTTGGTGTCTGCAGAGCTGTTTCTCTCACATTTTCTTACAACCTTATGAATTCACTTTACATCCCTGTCCATTCCTGTTTGATTCTTATGTCACTCAACGTATTTTTATCTATTGATATTTTCTAGTGCAGCTGCTGTTGGAGTGCGGTTGTGTAAGTTGCTGCTTTCATCTGGGAAGGCTCAGATAAAAATAATTTTAGTTATTAAGATTCAATGGAAAATATTCTTTAAAAAAAAGGCTTTTTGGGATCAGACGTAGGTGATATTTTACACTAGATTACTCAGTATAAATACCCACTGTTCTTTTAAGCCAAGTTTATGTGTAGAGCACCACTGACAAATTTCTCTTGACATACATCAGTCACTTACAAAACAAACAGAATAAATATAGTACCCTTTGTCTGCTCACTTAGAAATTGTTCTCTTCTCTTGTTTCTTGTAGGATGAATTATCTCCTGATTTAATTCTATGAAATCAAAAGTATGCCCCTACAATAGCATGCTTTTAGTTTATCACTGCCATGAGGCTTTTCTGGACTCCATAACTACTCAAGCACAGTAGTTGATTGAAAAGAATTTGGATTTATGTTGCAGAGAAATGCATGTGGATCTCCAGGATAGCTTTCATGCTGTCTTAAAATGGAAAAAAAATGTCTTGTGTCTATATAAAGCCTTCCATCCAATATAGTAAATACAAATGTGGAAGCACTCATAGCCTCTAGCACATATATTTTGTTAAGAATAATGGGGAATCAGTTTTCAGCAGGTGAATAGAACAGAGATCTGAAGTTTGCCTTCCATGGATAACTGCCACTCAGAGTACCTCCACTGAGTTAAATCAGCTAAAAATGAGACAGTAGTTGATACTAAGTCTTTATAACAGGCTAGAAGAAAAGTGCACGGTTTTGAACTGGTGGCCTTAAGGAAAAGTTCTGAGGTCCAAGCTGTGTTCACTATTAAATGGAAGGAAAGTTGAGCTGAGGCAATGAGAACATCAAGCACTGCAAGGACTCTTAGATCCCAGATGGTCAAAGTCTTGTTTCTTATTTTTGTTTTGTAATTACTAAGAGCTTCCAATGGGATTATCTTTTTGCGCAGCAACTCTTCCCACTGGTGTAAACAGTACTGCTTACATCATATGAAATAGAACACTTGCATAAGTCTTTCTAGAATTAGAGATGACATCCATTTAGTAGTTTATAACAGGATTATTTTCCTGCAGTATGCTCAAGTGTAATAAGTGAAATACTCAGCAAAGGAGCTGTGGTTTCTGTAGCATATAAATTAAAGAGATACAAAATTAAGAAGGAGGATAAAGATATTGTAAACTGAATTAGTTGAGTGCATGAAGACATTGTTTTTAGCAGATATACCATTGAAAGGAGAATGGGATGGCCATTTGGATGAGGACAAGGATCTGGGGTGAGAATTCAGATAAGAGTAGCATTGACAGATCTGAAATAGGGGCTGGGACAACATCAAAGCAAGTATTGCCTCAATCCAAAGGTACCATAAACTATAAGACCACCTTCCACTTCTGAAAAAGAAAAAAACAAACCAAAAAGAAAACTCACAAGTCTTTTAAGCCTGGAGCAGTCATTTCTTTTTGTCAGTCTTTGAAATGCCGTCAAAAATTGCTGCCTGTTGAACTGCACCAACAGATGTGAATGGTATGGAAGTCTAAAGCCAGTCTTCTCAGAAGATGCTGCTGAAAGACTTGGAGGTGTTAGTATTCCCTCCAAAGAAAAGGAAGATCTGGAGAAGGCTCAATAGTGGGTAACTGAGGAGTAAATATTTTCTAGGAGCCTAAGTATTTTAAGTTGATCAATTTGTTTTTATTATAACTATTTAAGGTGTATTAGATTTTTGAAAGGCACAGACATTTTGCTAGTTAATAGAAAACTATAGTGTCTATTGGCTAGTATAAATTGAGTAATAAATTTGATGATCTGTCAAGACGTTAACCAAAAAGTTGTCTTGACAACTTAGCAGCCAACAAGACGTAACGGGGTAAGGTCATTGGACTCTGCATGCCTAGCATAAGCCTCAAAAATAAGGAAAGATTGTGTGATGTAATATAAGTGCAGTCACATGGAATCAGTTACCTATGGTACTTTGTGATAATTGCCAAGTTTTATACCCAAAATAGTTACCTAAAGGATGCATGGGAGAAAAAAAGGCATATTAAAGGTTGGTATTTTTTAATTTTTCTTCCACTGAGACATCGTACTACCTGTCAATTATATTTCTAGCCAGCTGAGTTTTTGAGTGAAACTGCATGTGAATTTTGTTACTATTATTGACTTTGATTTTCCTCTTGTTCAGTTTTGACTATGAAAATTGACAGATCAACAACAAGGTTTTTACATTTCAAGTAACAAATATAAAAAATTAATCTGGAATTGAATTTGCTTCACCTTTTCCTCAGCAGTCTTATGACAATGGCAATGGCTATTTTAAGGTAGAACATCAGATCTGAATTTGGATTTATAAAACAAATGGAAAAAGTAGAGAGAAATAATTCTGTATTAGAAGGGCTTGAAATAGAGTGAGCAAAATTGTTCTGTCTTTCAGTTGAATATCTAGGTTTTGTACCTGTTAGTTTTTCCTTTTAATTCATTTATTCATTTATTTTATTTATCTTTCTGGAATCTTGTTCAAGCATCTCTTTTCATATAAAACAAATCCTGCTTGTTAATATCCTATCATGTAAGATACTGAGTCAATATGTAATGTAAAATTACATACTGAGTCAGCTCTACATTATGAGCACGTGTGTATGTGTGTGTACCATTCTTACACATTAATTGTTTTTGTACACGTGCAAACTAATAAATTGTATAAATATTTGTCTCACAAATGAAGTCCTTGATGCACATATCTTCTTTAAGGTTATAAATATTTTATTGATTTTTAAGTACATACAGAAAATAATAGCAGCAGGAAAGGGTATTTTGTATTAAAGCTTTAAAATACTATATAACACAGAAATTAATAAGAATCGGTGTCTTAGAAATGTTTGCAAACCTGTTCTGTCTTCACCTCATTTTTTTCCACCAGAAAATTATAATTTAAAGTACAACTGCAGAGTTTATTTATATACAGATATCATTAATGATACTTTAAAATTATGAATAAATCCAGGATATTACATCAATTAATTTCACTAACTACTTTTTTTCCCCCCCAGAGCACTGGGTATTAATGAAAGTATGTAAACATCATAGATTTTTTAGCTTCATATATTACAGGTGTCAAGAGCAGTTAAAAATGTCTTAAGAGAGCCCGGAGCAATAAAAATCTGAACTACTCACTCGGTTGGTGATATGTAGTTCCATGAATTACAGCATCCCAACTGTCAGAGTTTAACCTCAAACATCAACTAAGTACCGTGCAGCCACTCCCTTCCTCCCTCTGGTGAGATGGGGAGGAACAATGGTAAAACCTGTGGGTTGAATGTCCTGGTTTATCACCCCAAGACACTGAGATAAGAAAGTTTAATCATTGAAATAAAGAAAAACATAAGAATAGCACTAGTTTGTATGGAATATCCCTTTGGCCAGTTTGTGTCAGCTCTCCCAGCCATGTTCCCTTCCAGTTTTTTGCCTCACAGGCAGAACATGGGGAACTAAAAACTCCTTGATTTTGAGGGTAAGCACTGCTTAATAACTAAAACATCAATGTGTTATCAACATTATTCTCAAATTAAATTCAAAACACAGAGCTGTACTAGCTTGTAGGAAGACAATTCACTCTATATCAGCTGAAAACAGGACACCAACACTTCCAAATTTTCCCAAAACTTTATGAAAAGCATATTCTTTAAAGAAGAATCACCTGGCCATGCAGAGGGTAAGAGAAGAAGCCATTTCTGTCAATAAATCAAATTTCTTAAATACTTTGCTGGTTGGGGCCAAGAGGAAAGGAACATATTCACAGGACCAATTGATGTTAAATATATAGCTATAATGCCAAAATTTAATCAAGTTTTTATTTGTTCTGGTGACAAAGATCTGAACTGTAATTAACACTCAAAATGTTTAGGGATTTTTTTGTTAAATTTATTTCAGTGTCAGTAGTTCAATAGAAGTACTTTATGAGAAATTAGCTGTTTATTGATTTGTTCTTACAAAATTGTTATTATATCTTATATTACACTGCTTGAGTTTTCAAGCCTTTGAACTTAATTCTTGCTTTTGTACTTATTCATGCCAGTAAGGCTAAATTATTTGAAAGAATGCTGAAAGCAAACAGCAGTGGTATAGTTCTACTGAAATTTTGAATATATGTGGATAGTCATGGGAAATTAAGAAGATGAGGTTTGCCCATTCTGGTTCCCTCTACACTTCTGAGTGTTGTCAAAGGGTTTTAGAGGAAGTTGGACTCCAGCTCTGAATTTTTTTTAAGATCACAGATGTCAAACTACACCAATATGAACACTTTCCTCTACACATAAATGACTGCCATTCACAAGCTTAAAGGCAAAACTTCACAGATGCTGGACTGTATAATTACCCAAATTTTATGAAAGAAAAAATATTATCCCACTATTTTTCAAGCTCTTCTTTCATGACATTGCAGAGAGTGCAATTCAATTAATTGCATTCGATCTTGATGCCTTTTCCTGGTCTTAAAATCAAGAGTCAAACATGGTTAGAAAGGGAAATGGGATTTTACCTTGGTATTTATTTTAAGGATCCTTAGGTGCACACATCCAGGTCAAATGCACCAAAATGCACACCACAATGCAGCCACCCAAAAGATCGGGTACAACATTATAGGTTTTACTAATTAGCATATCTATCAAAAATTCCCCAATGAGAGGCTCAAGTGAGCCCCCCTCCCCAAGGAGCCTTCCCCTGGATGGTTCTATCTTAGTTTACAGAATGTGTTCTGGAGAGGACCTTGGTGTCTGGGGCACACTGATCCCTAACTACGAAGCTTCTAAAATGTTTAGTCTCTCAGCTTGACAAACAAGTCCAAGAATGTAGGCAAAAAGCACTAAGAATACAGAAGTATATCTGGTCTCAACAGGATTCAAACCGACAGCCTCCTGACATCCCAGCCAACCAATGTCCCAACCAGCCAACATCTGAGCCACTCCTGTGCCTGTGTAGAGTGCAGCTTCTGGGCTCTTGTGGACTCCATGGAGGGTGTCCCCTCCTTTCCACAGTTTGCAGGGGAAAAGTTTAAGCTTTCCCCTTTCATAGGCTTCTCTGCCCCCAACCTTTCCAATCCCCTCAGAGATCTCCTTCCCTAGTGCTAGCACAATATCGGTAGTATCGATCCCCTTTTCACTCACCTCCCTTTCCGTGCTTCTGCCTTTCTGTGCTGGGTCCTAAAGTCCTGGTTACATCTAAAGGATAAAACAAATTTCTTTCAGTTTTTTGTGTGGTCTTTTTTGCTTTCTGGCAAGCTTATTGAACCTTTCTTTGAGAGCCTGATATAAACTACCAAAAAAACAGTGGGAAAAGTCCAGCTAAATATAAATTCTCTCTGAATTAGGCTCTTTTCAGAATCCTAATTGCAGTTCCATTTCAGTTCTGAACTGATGATTACAACTGATTGAAAAAAAGACTAGAAACCTCAAGTTTGAAAGATTTGAAATTTGTTTTGAAACAGAAATTACAATAATTCAATATCTCTGAGAATCCTACACTGCAGAGTGACTTAGTTTTTTTCTCCTTTTCTTCTGAACATGCCTTGAATTTACAATATTTAACACTGAAGAGCTTCAGGAAGATTTACCAGCTCATCACTGGACCAAATTTGCTACAGGTTACATGCTTTTTACATCGGCAGCAAAGCAACAGAAACATCCAGAATTTTTATCCAAGTACAAGTATCAGAGACCTTCTTTAATACATCAAAATCTCAGAGATCATGAAAAAAATAATAAATGAGCAAACTTTTTTTTTTTAATGGAACACCATTTTCATCTTAAAATGAAGTTTCTATCTTTCATTCCAAATAAACTCTACCTAAGTTCAAAAACCAGGCATCCCATGAACCTGAGTGCTATGGCTCATCTCTCTGAGTATGTTTTTTAAAATAGCCTCTAAAACACTTTTATTTGAGAGAATTTCAGTTTAAGCTACTTCTTAAGAGTATGTCACAACTATGCCTCTCATATAAATCCCTTCCTGATTTCCTGTGGAGAACCAGACCATTTAACACCATAAAGTATTTAAATCCTTAAATAATCAAAGCAAAGATGAGCTTGTTTCTTAGCCAGATGGTTATAACATCTCCTTAGCAGAAGAAACTCTTGGATTTGATATTATTAAAATAAATTTTTACGATAAATGGAAAAATATGGAGTGGCATTCACTGACACAGTTCAAGGCTACATATCTGAAGTGGCACCTAATGTAAGGTACCTGTGATGTAAAAATATACAAAGATCAACATCTCCCTATTCCGTTTTGCTTTGTTTTGATTTCTGTAAGCTTAGTCAACAGTTTAAGTTAGCAGATCTTGTGGCCCTCAATCATAACTTCCTTGCAAGTGTCACACAAGAAGCCAGAAGGACTGGCATCATTACTTCTGTGAATCAACATTTCAGATGACCATGTGCTAGAATGGGATACCAGGTATTTCTAAGGTCACAACATGACATGAAAGTTCACTTTTCTCCACTCTCAGATGTATGATTATTGCATACTGAAAAAGTAATTCTTGTCTCATACTCTTCACTTCAGACATGGTGAAAAATGTGCTTAACAAATATATAACCAACTCACAACATGCCTGTACGCAGTTCAATACAACTATAGTCATCAATCATTGTGCTTGAGGAATGCTTCATATGTGAGAAGATGGTTTTGTGTTTCACACCAAATCCTTCTCACATGACCCTAGGAATGAATCTTGTAATTTTCTAGTTCACAGTGCTATAATATGTAGAGATATTATTATTATTTTCTTTCTGTTTTATCTTTTGAGATTTTAAAATCTTAAAGTGGGAAAATAAGAATGGATAAACTGCTAACATGGAGTCAGTCTCTACCTTACAGATATTTCTGGGGCACAATCACATGGCACAAACGCTTGGGAAGATGTTTACATTAAGCTTTATTTTTATTGAGGAAAAAGAAGTGATCAGAAAATAAATCAGATAGTTGCTGAACTTCAAGTGATTGTGATTTTCTGCTGGAAGACCATATACAATCTAAATAAGCAAAATGTATTAAATCCCTAAACACATTTTAAGACATTAATTTTTGAAGAGTTAAAAACTTTTATGAACAAATGTAGTGGTTTGGTCCAAAATACTCATTACTGTTTATCTTCTGTGAGATAAGAATTAGGAGAAATGCAAAGCAAGCACCAAACTTGAAAGAATATAAAGAAGTTTATTAACAGACCTAAAAGAAGGAAAAAAAATTATACCACCTTCAGAACTCTCCTCCTCCCCCCACCTTCCTCCCTTATCTCACTGACAATGTAAAAAGACAACCCTTAAGATGTTCAGTCTGTTTACCACTTCCATAATAACCTTGTTCAGTCCATTCAGGAAGAGGAGTCTCTCTTGCCCATGCTATGAACACGTTATCACAACGAGACAGCTGCCCACTTCCAAATATTGTTCAGTCCATTTAGGAAGAGGAGTCTCTCTTCTCGCATGTGAGTCCCTTCCCACGACTTGCAGCTTTTCCCACAACTGCTTTCGAGGATCCACTCTTGAAGTTTTTGGGGCACAATTTTAAGGTTGAGCCGTTCAGAAACAAAAGTTCTCTTCACCCATCTCTGGGAGCATTTCATCTCTAAGAACAGAGGCCCTTCTCCTTCCCTGGGAGCAAAGGGTCCTCCTCATCTTCATCTTTAGGACTATCTCTGGGAGCATCTCTAGGAACTGTGGTTTTCTCCTTTCCCATTTGGAGCAAAAGTCCTCATCTGGTCCATCTCTCCCTGTCCAAACTTCTCATGAAATTACAGCTGCTTCAGCATCTGCCTATCTCAGCACAGGTGCTTTTGCTTATGAGTTGAACACTTCACCCCCCATATCTTCATGAAATTACAACAGGATACTCTGATATATCGTAGCTTCACAACAGACTTTCAGCTTTAAGCATCTCCTCTTTCTCTTCCCTCAGGTTTTCAGCTCTTCACAGCAATAAAAGGGTTAATATCACCTCGGCCTTGCAGCTGTGTGTCTTATCGAAGTGGAGGGGGGAGGAGCCGAGCTGCTCCGGCTGCCCATGGCAAGGCAGTGAGGGGGGTTCCACGGATGGAACAAGCCCATGGCTCCAGGATGGCCATGGCCTGGCCCGGCCTGGTCCAAGCAGGGCCTGGCTGGGCCTGCTGGCCCCCGCTCGGGCCCCGCAGCCACCTGTCCCAGCACCGGAAATGAGAGAGAGCTTGGGGGGGGAGTTTGTCTATTCTTAAGTGTGGATCACAGAGGCGGTCACAACTTTAAGTGGCTTAAAGAATTGTCCATATTCAAACTGGCCAGTTGATAGGTTCTATCAGGTCCCAGAGGAAACTGTAAGCACCCCTTAGCAAGGACATCTCTTCCGGGACTATGCTTGCTAACCTATGACAACAAATCAGAAGGGAAAAAATCTAAATAGAAGTAATGAGTACCTGTGAGAAATGCTTAAAAGATAAGCACAACTAAATCTTTACTGTGGGCTGAAATACAGGATGAGGTCCACACTCCATTCAGAGGGATCTGAAGGTAGCCATCATCCAAATTTGCCTACCTCTAACACTGTTAGATTTAAAAGACTGTCTCCAGCACAGGGGCTATGAGAGCCTGCACACTCTCTGATGACTGCATGCCAAAGAAACGAATCCAACAATTTATAGAAAAGATAGGGTTGAGAAATTGTTGGGTTCTAATCTGCCCTTGTTTCTGGCACTAAATGCTCAAGGACATGAAAGACTTGATGTTGCAGTGGGGATCCTGCAACACGCATATATCAAACCAGGAGTCCCGTGGAAAGGAAATATATATACGGACAGACAGATTCTTGCTAGCTGTTTCAGAGAGATGTTTATTTCTCCAGCCGCATGGCCGGAGCTCTGCCCAGGAACTGTTCCAGTCACGGGACCAAGGGTCCTTCTGCCCGCGCAGGGGACACAAACCAACCAATGGGAACGAGGCTGAGCAGGGGCAGGGAAGCCCCGTGTCTGTGCCCTCAGGGCCCCTCTCCCAGGACTACACGGCAGGGGAGGGACCCCAACAACTTGATTCCCAAAGCTGCATCCTTTTCAAAAGGTGCTCAAAAAAGCTCTGAGACATTATTTTGTTCATCTGTTCATTCCAGCAGTCTTCCTCAGAAGACTGCTATATATATGCATTTTAACACAAAGAAAAAAGTTTTACAGAATTCTTACCAGTTATAAAAATCTTCTTCCCTTTTGTTCAGCTTCAAAATTAGAAAAGCTCAGGTAATAGGAGTAGCTAGCTTCAAGAGAGTGCAACACCAAAAGACTCTTTAATTAAAATTACAAGCCACAGTACAGCTTAAGAGTTTGCTCAATGGATACTGGCTTGGAATCACAAATAGTCCCAGTTAGTATTTAGTTAGAAAAACAGCAGGCAGAAGTTCCTTGCTTATAAAGTACCCTGACTCATGTGAGTTTGTTATTTTCCTGTCTGTAAATACACAGAATTTCTGTTTATGCAATATGACCATTAACTTTCTGGATACTCACTGTATGTGAATGAGCCACACACATCTTTTTATACTGTCTTGTGTACACGTAATAGGTGCTGTCCTGTGAACCTGCTTGATTCTTTGAAAAAATTAGATGCCTTGTGGACAAGATAGGTCAGTGTCACTGACAATGTCAGCATAAGGCCAGGCCCAGAGCTGGAATATCACTGTAGCCAAGATAAGTGATTAGGAGAGATCTGACATGAACAGAGCAGAAATTTTGAATTAAACAGAAACAGAACTCTTTTGGCAGAGGAAGTTTTTTCATGAAGTTGTCGGCAACTGGAGTTTGCAAGCACCTCTGCTTAAACAGATAATTTCTTCTGCCATTTTATATTCTGAAGTACAGTGCCTACCAAGTTGCCTTTGGCAAATGTCCTCTTCATTAAAATCATTAGCTTGTATACTGGTGTGGTGGGCTGACCCTGGCTGAATGCCAGCTGCCCACCAAAGCCATCCTCTCACTTCTCAGCTGAACAGGGGAGAGAAAATATAACAAACAGCTTGTGGGTCGAGATAAGAGCAGGGAGAGAGATCACTCACCAGTGACTGTCATGGGTAAAACAAACAGAAATTGGGGAAGTTAGTTTAATTTATTACCGACCAAATAAGAGTAGGATAATGAAAATTAAACCCAAATCATAAAAACATCCACTCCGCTCCTCTCCGCTCCACTCCACTCCGCTTCCCTCCCCTCCCCGGCTCAAGTTTTTTCCCAAATTTTTCTACCTCCTCCTCCGCAAGTGGCACAGGGAGACAGAGTTGAGTTTGTGGTCAGCAAAATATTGTTCCTGTTGCTCTCTCCTCCTCAAGGGGAGGACTTTTCACACTCTTCCCCTGCTCCACAGTGGATTCCTTCCATGGGAGACAACCCTTCATGAACAGATAGCTCCAGCATGGGTCCATCACAGTCATAAGTCCCGTGAACAAACCTGCTCCAGCACAGGCTCTTCTCTCCACAGGTGCACAGGTACAGTGCAGGCTTTCCACGGAATCACAGCCTCCCTCAGGCATCCACTCGCTCCAGTGTGGGGTCCTCCATGGGCTGCAGAGGAATCTCAGCTCCAGTGCCTGGAGCACCTCCTCCCCCTCCTTCTCCACTGACCTTGAAGTTTCTCTCACACCCTTGATTCTCTCTCTGGATGAGGTTGCTGTTGTGCATTTTCCCCCCTCCTTCTTAGCTGTGTTATCCCAGTGGTGCTACCATCACGGCTTGGCCAGCAGCACATCCATCCTGGAGCCGTCTGGCATTGACTCTGTTGGACATACAGGAAGTTTCTGGCAGCGGCTCACAGAAACCACCTCTGTATTCCCCCACTAACAAAGCTTTGCTATGCAAAACCAATGCAACTGGATATAGTCTATGGAGCACAAATGTAGGGGCTTCATTGAAGCCAGGAAAGAAAATACCAGAATTGATTTGAGCTCCTGAATGACTTTTAGAATTAATGTACATTAGAGCGTAACCTGACCTATGCAGTTTTTAGCTGCAGCAGTAAAGATTTCAGTAAATGCACTCTCTGATGCAGCTGTTTTGTGTACTGTGTATGACTTTGGGCCTAGAGGACACAGAATATTCCTATTTATGTCATGGGACTGGAGTGTAGAAATCTTTAAAGACCTTAGATCAGCCTTCAGACTGAATTCTCCTTCCTTCTCCAATTCTGCTTAAACACACATATTATCTATATAATGCTTCAAAATACCCATTTAATGTCTGTGATCATCTAGAATCAAAAGTGAAGATTATTGATGTCAAAATATATGGGAACAAAATCACTAGGAAAAAGGGAAGAAGAGGATATTTTGGTCCTCTCCCCGTCACTGAACATGGCAAATAGAGGAATGAATTCCAATGAGACATTTTGTGACTGAATAGTTCACCCATTTAATCCTGGCTGCATCTGTTTCTTTTTCATGCCAACTGTACAGTTAAATATACCCTTGAAAATCAGTTTTCCATGTTGAAAAATATCCGTATAAATAAGGTTTGATTATCTCTACACTATTTGCCCAGCAAATCTTCAACCTTTAATGGACACCTCTCTGGTATTTGTCATGTCAGGTGAAAAATCAGAGTGAAAAAGATAGGATCAACTGCTCCTTGTACACTTTAATTGCTTTTAAAGTTTCCAGAAGAATCTGATTGAAGATGCTTTCAGACAGTGATGAACCTGGGCATGCCCTTCAGGCCTCTGTGGTCACAAACAGTAATTAGTTAAAATAATTAATCAGTAATCAGACAAAATGGCAAATCAAAACCCACATTGCTAAGGAGTTCTTTCCAACTTTCATCTCTTCTCCCTCTCCCACAAAAATCACTTTCTTAATGGTTTTAAGCTTCTTAGAACTTCCAGTGTTGGCTGCAGTTAAAGGGAATTAATAGATGATCTAGATTATCTTCTGAATTTCAGTCTTTTATTTTTACTTCCATGTTATGCTCTGAGCAACCTGGTTTTCTGAAGTTTTCCATACATACAAGTTGATGTCTTACCTATCTTCAGCTGAGTGGTGTGTGCCTAACACTTTTCACAACTAAGGGATCAGGGGAAAACTTCAGGAAACACAAAGGGACAGAGATGACTTAAGTTCAGCACTGTAAAAGAAGAAAAATATGCTGCTTTAGACAGCAGAAAGCCTAGATGATTTGAACCCAGACTTCCTCTTGCTCCAGTTCCCATTGAACCATAAATGCCTGCCCAGGGCAGAGAAATAAGGGGATATGAGGAGGCTGCATTTCAAAGTCATTCTATCCTTACAAAGAAAGAATAGCCACTGATTCAGACACTGATTATACGTGGCAGTTTTGTACTCTAAAAAAAAAAAAGAAATTCCCTACAGATTAGATGTAGTTACACGTATTTTTCATTTCCAGTAGGCAGGAAACTAGGTTGTCCTAGATCATCTGTCTTCCACTTTTTTCCATTCCTACCCAGAGCCTGGAAAAAGAAGCAAACAAACAAACAAATCGTCATGGGAATGCCAGCCTTGTCATAATTAATGAAATATCATTTTAAATGTCATCTAGCCAAACAGATCATGAACATTTCTAATCTATCTAAATGCTTACTCATAAATTGTAGCCCTAGGTAGAATATTGCCTTGCATTTAGGACAGCTAATATGCCACTGTCTATTGCAGCAGGGTCATCAGCACAAGAGAGGCATTCTTGAGTCTGTTTTATTTTAGTGTGTGCTGGAAATAACCCTAAAAGCATGTCTCCGTTTCAAGGATTTATTTTCAAACAGGTAGTAGTTTTGTAAACTTCTCTTTCCAACTTAAACCAATGAAAACTTTAGCTATAGTCACTTGTTTCCTGCTCTGTTTTGTTGAGAAAACAACAGATTTTCCCACTACAAATAGCAGGTATAATAGAAACAAAATTGTATCTTCAAGATGTCGGTAGCTAGAAAAGTCCCAACATTACACACATACTTATCTTCACTTGTATGTGTGGTTCAATTGAAACCTCTACTTTGTGCACCACTCAGTGTGTAATTGCATCTGCTCAGGGAGGATGTGGTATTTTGGGGGTGCTTCCCTGCCCGAAGAAACAAGGGGTTGTAAGAAGTAGCTGTATTTCTGGTCTGTCCACCTTCTGTGTCAGTGTTACATATTGTCTTGCGGAAAGTAGAAAGCATAGAATTAAAACATTATAGAACATGAATTTGCCCAGGAAATTACATTTTTACATTCTTTTCCTTTCTGCACTAGCTTTTCTAAATTGTGTCCTATGTTCAAAATACCAACAGGGAGCAGTAAGTAGACCTTTAATTTTCATGTCGAGTAATAGTATATGTTTTGCATTTGATATTACAAAAAGGGCTTAACTTTGTTTCCATTGAAACATGAAATAAACATCATTTGGTTTGGTGCTGTATCATAAATATTTCTCAATTTTCCAGTTCCTGAAGGTCTCTTTGATAGGACATCAGATAGTCTTTGCACCTAATATCATTAAATCTTATTAATTATCCAGTGATTACCTTCTGTTTCTATAACAGTCTACACATAAAGCTCATGTAATACTAGGGTATGTGGATCTCAGTATCATTTTATCCAGTCGAGGTCTGATTGGAATATGATTGTTGATGGGGGGATCTTTCCTCTGACTGAGTCAGGCTAGGTCAACAACAAAAGGCAAGCCACTGCAATAGACATAAGCATAAAGTTTTTAGTAGATTTGTGGTTTTTTCTTCAGGGAATTTCCCTTTTTGAAAAAAGGGCACACTTATATGAATTTTTTATGCTAAAAATAATGCTTCGTTTTCTTTGTCCATTTGTCTCTGAACAGAAAGTATTCTACTGTATTTTAAAAATGCCATTGTTGTTCTTCTGTTACACTGCACTTGAAGAATCTCTACTTAGAATATCTAAGAAACTAAACTTTATAAGTTAATTTTAAAAAGGAAGACTAATAATGGAAAAATCACCTGTTGCATTGTTTCACATTGTATTACATTGTAAAATGTAACATTTTAGAAGTTACATAAAGACTATCAAACAATACAAATTTTATAAAACTGAAATCATATATGGAATGGGTCAAATTCAACCCATATGGAGCTCTATTGACTTGAACAGGCTCACAGCATCCATTTCAATTGTGTGCTGTACAATAATTCAGATGCAATTGCTTGTGCATCAATTGTTTCTAAGAGCAACTGTACTCAAAACCTCAAAACCGCGGAGGATCACAATTTCATTATTCCCAGCTCCATTGCTTTCCATTGTTATGTTTTTTTGGGAGAGTAACTGGAGTTACATTTCAATGCTGTTAGGCATTAATTTAATCATTAAAGTGCATTTCTGCAAGATACAGTGATAAAACCTATGATGAGCGACTCCAGCTGCATTTTCTTAAAAACACAGCAGCAATTTTATAGTGGTTAGTGAACAGTCAGGCTGAAATAGACACATTAAATCACTGAAAAAGGTATGTGAGTTTTTTCCCAAGGAAAGGGTGACTTGGAACTAGACTATATCCTAAAGTCCAGATACTTAAAACTATTTGGGTTTAACTGCTCTCATGGGAGTTTGGATTTTAGACAGCCTTAAAAATTATCACACAAGAACCAAGGAACCACTGTGATGCTGAAATATTTCAGTTCCCTTTGAAGTCAGTAGAAATCAAGCAGGCATTAAACAACAGCCTGTACTTAGAAGGTTTGAACTGTAAGACAAGATCTTTTTTTTTTAAATTGCATAATTTAAGTAATTTGAATAAGAAGAATTATTTTTTAAAAAAATCAATTTAGGCATGAATCTTTACAAAGAGTACCTTAATATTCCCTCTTGCCAGAACAGGGAAGCACAATGCATTCAGAGCAAGACATTTTATTTGTCTCTAACTAATGTTTCCCACATCATTCCTCATTTTCATAATTTCTCGATTGCTTTTTGCAACATGGGGAAAACTAAATTAAGTCATAAACTAAGGGAATTTCTACAAAGGTACCAGTGTGACGCTGCTAAATGTTTCGGTAGCAAATATTTTGGAACTCTTGTCATCAAATGAAATCTTCTGCCTTAAATTCAGTGGTCAGATTCCTAAAAAGAATAGGGTAAAACTAAAAACATCCCTTTATATCAACCAAAAATATTGACAGAATCTAATAATTTGAAAAATTTAGAAAAAAAATAGAAATTTCTCAGGAGATACACCTATTCTAGACTAGAATGCAGTTCAGCCACTTATTTTTTTCCCTCTCTTTGGAGATTCAAGACAGGCCAGTGCTGTCTTTCACAAAGACCACAATTCACAATGCACACAAATTGGGTGGGTGTATCACTACCCAATATCCCAGGCTGAGAAAAAAAGTGAGCATCATTAAAAGTTGTTGGCTGGAGTGTTCATTTGGGAAACCCAATATCATACCTCAGGACATATATTGTATATATCTGCGTTTGTCAAGACTCCCCCTCATTTCTCTCTTCCCAAGAGGTTTTTTTCCCACTGTACCCAGCCCTCTTACAGACTTCAGTATGGAAGGCTAGACACAACTTATGTTTTTCCCACACAAAACATTTCTTGCAGACTGGAATTGGGATTTCTGGCGTAAGGAATGGATGTCCCCTGCCTCTACCTAGGGTCAAAAGCACCACTTAAAAAAAAAAAAATCCACAGCTAAAGATATTATAGGCAACTGAAACCTTAATATGTGATGACTCTAGGACTTCAAGTCATGGGTTGTGGTGGTTTTGTTCAGTACCAGGAAGGTAAGTGTTCACACCTACTAAAGGGAATATAACTAAACATAAGCAGAATTTAGATTATTTGTGTAGCAAACACCTTTGTAGCCCTTAAGATATCAGATATAGGCATTTTAAGACAGGGAGTTTCAAGGTTCTCAAAGGAAGTTTAAAGTTAATAGGAGGCTGAACACAATTCAGTGATCTCACTATCAGAGCCCTCAGTTTAGAAACAATTATTCAATACTTTCACTATTATAAATACAATTCAATATTCAATATTATTCTATATTATTCAGCATTTTCAAAATTATTCAATATTTTAAACTGGGGTAAGCCAAGTTAAATATATCATTTCCCTTCTAGGAGTAGTAAAATCAGTTGAGAAATCTATATATCCTCCATTTGAGCTTATTGTAAGATTGCCAGTTAAGCTAACAAAGTTTTTTCTAGAATGAAAAAAACGTTGCAGCATCTTCTGGTCATAAATACTAAATCAGTTCCCATGCAAACACTGCAGAAACCTTAGCTGACACTTTAGATCGAAATTGTTGACACACTTTGTGGATGGATCATATAAGAGCTTCACATGGTTTACCTGATTCATGTATTGACTTAAACAGGGCTACTGCTTTATTCTTAAAACATTAGGTTTGATAAGTAGGAGGATGTAGCTGCTATCATCGGCTCACTCTTAGGTATAGAAATCAAAATAATTCTAAGTAACTCAATAGATTCCATAGCCCTGCAAGGACCACCAATGTTCAGAACTGAACATGCATGGAAAGAACAAGAGAAGTGATAAGTTTTACTTAAATACTTAGCATCAATAAACATGAATATGTATTTGAAAACCATTGGCCTGTTTAATGATCTTTAAAATTAATTAGATACTCTCTTAAGGGAAAATGCAAATGGAGGCTGTACATTAGTAGTATAATGCAAATAACATTAATATGTTCTGTTGCTGGAAAAATTTTGACTGAAGGTAGTTTGATTACTACAATGTTGGCTCCTCTGTCTCATCTAATGAAACTAGTTATCATTAATTTCCTCATTGAACCTTAATTACAACCATTAAATGGTATGGGAATATTTTGTACTTGAAGATATTTCTGGGCCACTCTTTTGTGATTACTCTTTGCTCCTGTTAATGATAGGAATTCCTAGGCTCTACTCTAATAATACATGCAAGACATTTGAATTGGATTGAACTCCCAGTTACAGACACACTGCTGTCTATAATTTTCAAAGACAATACCATAGACCATAAAAATTTCATTACTCCTTCCCACCTCCCCTCTATGCTGGCAGTCAAACTCGTAGCATTTAATAACAATATCAAAGGGTGGCTTTTCCACCTAAAATTTCGATATGCTTTTATCAAATAGCAGTTCAGACTTATAACTGAGGATTGACAATAACCAAAATAGAGTAAGATTAGACTTCATCCCTTTAGGCTGATTCTATAAATGATTCTTGAACAACATCATATATTTGCAGTCCAGCATGATGTCATTTCATTTTGCACTTGGGACTGAAGGGATCATGCCTGGGATTCAGCATCACTAGTATACTTTTCTGTCTTTCAAGACATGAGCTTTCTTCAAGCTGAGATTTTGCTATAAATATTTAACCACTGGCTGGATTCAAGAAAAGGAAGATATAGTCATGTTGCCTTCAAGCAGCTGTAATCTTAACAACTTTTTGATGGGAGAAACAAAGCCAATAGTCCTGTTTTCTATCCCTATATTTGTCAGAAGACCAAAACGCTCACATTTATTGAAATACCCCTGATTTCAAGGTCAGAATTCTGGATCATTTAGTCAACCTTTCTGCTGACAATACTTATTCCTTCAGCTTACTCTTCCTTCAACTCAATTTATTGAGTTTATAAAATAAATAATTGCAAATTTAATTATTTATGCATAAATCTTGAAGTGCTGGAAATGAGAGGAAGAATGGCCATGGCTTTTTTTTTTTTTTTTTTTTTTTTTTTTTTTTTTTTTTTTTTGAATAGGTGTATTCAGAAGTTTAAGCAGCCCCAGAAAGAAAAAAGGAGTTTGGACCCATGTGTTAGCAAACAGAGGAAAGCTGATATACTGTGAAAGTTGGTGTGTTCATTTTTTTTCAAAGACATTTCTGAAGTCACTGAAACATGAGAACAATATGTGCAGAATAGAACTGAAAGAGAAAGGAAGAAGAACTCCCTCTTGGTGGTGTGGATGGTTTCTGCATGTTGGTCAGTCACTAGACTGCCTTGCTACAGGAGGACTTTTTCATGCAAGGTGATGCAAAGAAGCTTTCACATATTATTCAATAAAGATTTTTGGTGAAGCTGTAGAGATCACATATAGAGCCAAGAGACTGTGTACTTGCTTTCTTAATAACTTTGGGGATTTTGAGAAAAACCCTGAACTGTGATTCCAGTTTATTGGAGTGGTAAAGGAAAATATATGGTTAATGAATATTTCATATCAGAACATGAGAATTTTGGTAATGACATTTGAAGTGGGTTAATATAAATTATTTTTTATTCATATATTTAGATCTATGGCTCCTTTGTTTTCCCACCTCAGTGCTGTTATTTTTCACTTTACATTATTAGCAGTCCTTATGATACACCCTTATGATTAAAGAGTAGTGAATTACTACTCTTTCATTGTTTCAGGAAAGAAATTTTGAGTAAGAACTGGAACTAATGGCAACTGTCTAGATGGGATGATTGCATAAGTATCCATATCTTTAGCTTGACTATTGAATAGATGTCTACACAGAGAAATCACATAATGATAAGGACTAACTAATAAAGAAAGGAACTTACTGCTGCTCTTCTCACACCATCTTTTCCTATCTATTCTTGTCTGCATTCTATCTGCAAGTAATCGTGTTAATCTTCTCCATGTTTAAACTTTCAGAATCCATACCATCTTCAGAATAACAGCAAATTTTCTAAAATGTCATCACATGAAAAGCTTGTGACAGGTACGAAAAAAACCAGACATGCTGCAGTGTAATTTCAGCCATCATATTCAAGCCTTTTTCCTACACACACTGTATTTTTGTTGCAGTCTCCTCTTTCGCAATGGATTGGTAAATTAGGACCCTTTATCCAGACTGACCCTTTAGCTTCACCAAGTAAAGCAAGTGGAAGCAGAAATAAAAGTAATCTGAACAAATATATACCTTTGTTACAGACCTTGGCATCTAATGCAATTATCTGCACTCCTCTTACAGATCTGATGTTTCCAAGGGCAGTTCCACTTTCCCAAAATAGAAGTCTAACATATATCAGTCATCCTTAGTACATATCTATGCCTCCACTGCTTCTACTGGGACTCAGTTTTGACACCATTTCCATGCTTATTTTTGCAGTAGGATACTCTACTACATTAAGAGAAGAATATTTACTTGTTCTCATATTTCAATAATTATTTTTTTAAAAAATAAAGATAATACTCCAGTTGAAAAGTAAAGAGTGAGAAGTGGGCTATGCTACTTTGCATCTTCCCATTTTAATGCTTTTAAAAAATCTATTTATGCTATTTAACGAGCTCGGACCATTCCTTAATGGTCCTACAAAGCATTAGAAGATAACTTTAATATAACCTTATCTGTTGTTTTCACAGAAAATATATTCAGAGACATAAAACCAGATCATTTGAATAATGCTAGAAAGAAAGAAAATGGATTTTGTTCTGGGATTCAGTGACAGGCAGAGCCATGAGATACATCTCCATTTGAGTTAGTGATCTAGATTGCTTTTATAGCAAACAAGGAAAACATAATTGAGATGTCAAAAACTCCAACCCCAAAGCCAACTGATGACTCACACCCTAGCAGTCCTGCAAGCTCTTCTGAAATCACTACTTCATTTGTAGATGTCTTCAAGATAGACACCTAACATTTATGCTTTTTGTACTCTAGGGCTTTGTCAGAATAAAGCTGATATGATATACACTTTTAAAATTAAAGAGGTTCTTTTACTCAGCCATCTTTATTCTCTCTGAGCATTTTCTGGCATGTATTTTCTGTATGTAAATCAGTACTGTAAGGCAGAACTGATCATTTAACAGTGGTGACATATTTAGCTATTACAAATTAATCTCTGTGATGTTAAGGGGGGGAGAAAGGGTGAGTTTTCTGATTAAGGTCTTCTGGCCAGCTCAGAAATTTCAATTATTTTTTAAATAGTCTTTCTCCTCCTCTACCAGATGTGGAGGGATGTGAATAGAAAATCACAGTAAAAATAATTCTACTTGGAGTTATTTATATATTAAGAAAAATAAAAGCTGACATTTAAATCCCAGAGATAAGGATAATCATATTCATAAACCATTTTTTTTACACTGATCAAACAAATTTGTTCATTTACTTCCTTAGTTTTCCTCCTGGTAATACTCTGTTTCAGCTCTAAACACAACTAAAATTTGTGGGGAAAGCTATTCTTTGCCTAGTACTCTTCAGTTTAAAAATTGAGGCATTTTTCATGCTTGCTATACTTATTTAAAGAAACAAAAAAGTACTTATGAATGTTCACATGAAAAAGGACAGGAGTTCCAAGCAGGCATATATTTCTTTGTCCAGCAGCCAGGATTTCTTGAGTAACCTGGAAGGAAGCTGAATCCTGACCTGCAAGTTGCTTGTTCATATATTCAAAAGGGTAGTCCTGTTCTGAGAGTTTTATGTAGAAGACAAAATCATAAAAAAAAAAAAAAAGGAAATTGGGAATAAATGAATTCCCAATTTTTTCTGCGGAGAATTTTGAAAGTACAACAGAAAGGGCCAGACGTTGATACTCAAGTCGACTAAAACATTCATACCAACACTGCACAGGCTCAGCACTCATGATGACCTCTTCTCTATCTGTAATGGCCCAGCCTCAGAAAAAGCCCCGTATCTCCTTCCAGCAGCCAAGAGGAGACAACTGTCTGGGCTGTTGGCTGACTTGAAAGGCACACCTCTATCCCTATACTCAACATTAGAGAATGAACACTAGCATGCAATCATCTATCCTATTAAAATGTTAGATGTGCCTGGCTTGGTTTTACAGGGCAATAAACAGTTCCTCAGTGTTGTTTAGAAGTAGACCCTGGAAACTTCCAAACAGGTGACTTGGTCACGGTCATCTCACTTTGCAAGCTAGGAGCATAAGTAGACCACTTTGTCACAGGCTTATGTCCAGAGGACAGATCTTGGTACATTTAATCTCCTGTTACAGAAGTAGGCAATAATTCTGAACCCTGAGAATCCAATCAGATATTTGCTCATGTGGGGGAAATTCCACAGGTTTTCTCTTTAAGATCTTCAGAATTTAGTCAATGAAGGAGTAGTGGAACAGGAAGTAAAGCTGCCTGCTAAGCAGGAGAAAGAATCAACAAAAGGATTCCCATTTCTATATTTTGTTGAATGATCTTATTTTTAAAATTAATTAATTATTTCAGTAGCCATTTCTTCTGCTTACAAAAAACCAATCCATAGACAAAAAACCAATAACATAGACTTGAAATAAACTAGTGACTTGTAATCTACATGTTTGTTTTCTTTATTTCTGTGGACACATAATGACATTATAAGGATACTTTGCCTAAATTTTAGATCCTGTGTTTAGCTTCCTTGCCTTCCTCTGAGTAGTTTTGCCTTAGGGTATAATCCAAAAAGTACTTTGTGAACAATCTTTCTTAATGGACTTCTGACTATATCTATATAGTTCTGAACTCAAGAAAGTGTCTTAAATGTTTTCCATCCACAAAAAAGAAGAAGTCTCTAGTTCACTTGGACCTTAGATTAAGTTTTAACTTTAATCTTCTGGGAATATTTGAACAGCATGTAACACTGCATGAATGTTAAAATTATCTACCATTTTGGACCTGTGCAAGAATATTTTCAGATTATGTTGCACTCCTGTGAGTAATTTTATAGACAGTGCATTAAAATTCTTGCAAATAGCAATCTACTGTGTATCTTTTACCTGTTCTGCCCTTTTGTACTTCATTGCCCCTCTGGTGCTAAGTGGTTGCAAATAATTTCTGACCCCCTTTTCGTAACCGAAGTCTGAAGCTCTGCAGACAAAGAGAAAGTGCTAACAGATAACTCTGTTGTCAGAATTCATGTTTCCTGAGTGAAACTCACTAAATTACTTATTTCCAAACACATATTTCTGTTCCTGCAAAATTTATGCTGCCTTTGGAAAAGGGCTTTGGAAATGACCTTTTCCTCCCACCTATGCAGGCGCACACACATAGTCAGTTAGTCATTGCAATCTGGGGCTCAGTGCCCTGCAGCGATCACCATTGTGTCTGTATGTGTGTGTGTATAATTTTAAGGTGACTCCAGACATCCTGCTCCCACACATACTCAGACCCACCAAAACATGACCTAAGTAGGCAATACTTTAGCAGTTCCTCTGTCCTTCACTTGAATCAGTGAGCTGCTCTGGCTTCTGGCTCTGATCATCCCAGTGGGCAGCTTCTTGAAATGAACCTTAACATTACTTGTTGTCTTCTAACCCTCTTCTGCTGGGGCCTTCTCCAGGGGACTCCATGGTCCCTGTGTGGAGTAGATGAGTAGGGCAGGGAGTGAGTGACAGAAGACCATTTCACAAGAAATCACAAAAAGCTACTAGCTCTGTATGTTTGGGCTCCACACTTGAGCTAGGAGGTCTGGTGTGCAGCATGTACAGGGCTACAAGCATGATCCCCAGGTCAAAGAAGAATCGCAGAATCACAGAATGGATAAGATTGGAAGGAACCACAGTGGGATCATCCGTTTCACCCTACGTGCTCAATCAGGGTCATCCTAGAGAACACTGTACTGGATTGTGTCCAGATGGTTCTTGAATATCTCTCAACGTTGTCACTGGGCAAGCACAGCAATGGACACAGGTTGGTGAAAGACACACACACCATTTTACTGCAATGGTAAAGATCAGGCAGTGTGATGCTGCACAGGTTCCCGACTGCTGCTATGAATTACAGGCTGTAGACCTTGCTGCAGATTGCTGGCTTCCTTAGCTGAACCAGCAGTAGTTTTCCAGTCCTGGGTTGAGCCATGTGCCTTCCCTCTGCGTGCATCTCTGCTCACAAAGACCTTTTGTTTAGTTTATCAACAACACAAAATGATCAACACCAACAAAGACCTGAAATTGAAAGTGATTTGTCCTCAGTAATTCAGGCTCTTTTTGCTGTAACATCTCAAATATTTAATTTTAATTTTAATGAAGTTGCTTTGCTTGAAAAAGGTCAGTGCTGTCAACAAAGAAAAATGCTGAAGTTCAAAGTAGCTTGTTTGCTCAGAAGATTGAACTTTTGAATTGATGATATATATTAATAGCACTTAGTGTTCACAGTAAATACAGAGTAAGATGAAATTCACTAATCCATCCTATTTATTAGGATTCTGAAACAAATCATGGAGGATTTCAGATAAATGTCTGTGAGGGTTAGTGGATTGGGAGCATGTATCACCCATGTTTAATTGAATCATAAATATTACAGTTTAAGTTTCTGTATTATTCTACATTTCTAGGAACTAGAAATTAATTTCATGATTTATGTATTTACAGCTTTTTGGAGTAAGAGTTTTTATAAAATAGTTGCTATTAAATAGTTGCTATACTTGGAAGTTCAAAAAACAACTTTTCTTAGCTTAGGTTTTATAGAAATAGTGTCAGCAGACCCCTGTCCTGTGATTTCTGGATCTTTTAGCCACATGCCCGGATGGTTGGCTGTAGCTGTATCTTCATCTCACAGAATTTCTGCTCTCACTGTGGGCACCAACACTAATCATAGAAGGAGTTCTCAATGGGGATGGCAGTGCAGGGCACAGAGTAAAATAAGGTTAAAAGAACACATAAATCTCACAGGAGATGTTAGCAAACTGCTTCCACTATTACTAACTTACACGTCACTTGAACCACAGAAAGAAACTACAGTGAGGAGCTGAGTGAAAGGTTAAGTGGATTGACTTTCTATATAGAGAATGGGTGGCTATTATTCTAGTTACTTACAGAGGTCATGATACAAAGAGATCATTAGATGCTATATGTAGATAAGAAACCATTACATTTCATCTGCTTCCCCTTTAATGAAGCCAGTAACTTGTCTCTAATCAAACCATTGCTTATTTTGTGTTAAATAGATGGAAAAATGCTTAGCATAAGTTCAAGGTATTGGAAACAAAACTGAGAGACACTAAAGGCTCAAGATTCAAAAAACCCCTCAAAAAATTAATTTCTTTTAAAATTTTTAATTAAAAAATTAAAGATTAAAAAAAAAAGCATTTGAACAATGCTCTCAGGCACATGGTGTGATTCTTGGGGCTCCCCTGTGCAGGGCCAGGAGATCCTTATGGATCTCTTCCAACTCAGAACATTCTGTGTGATTCTTTGTATGAACTCTTTAAAAAGAACTGATTGGAAGAGTCATTCTTTGTCAAATATGGCATTATCTGTTTCCAAATAATTGACAGCACAGAAGGAATCATCTTTAATATTTGTGTATTCTAACAGGTGATGTTAGAAATATACATGAAGTATAATATAGTAGATACTTGATTCTGTGTGCTACAAACCACCAAATCACACTAGAGGACAGAATGTTGGTTTCTCAAACCTCTACCTGTGATGGGATGGGGGAAAAGAACTGCTTCTATTTTGTGACTTCAACCTGAGTGACATAAGCTTTAGTTTGCCTGCTGCAGGTGCTCAAACAGCCTTACAATATCTAAATATCACTGCGGTCCGTTTTCGAGTTCAGGAAAAGTTACAACCAACAGACAGAGTTTCAATCAATCTTCTCTTATAGATAAGGAATTTACTCAGAGCTATAAAACTAGTGGTAGCTCAGGACCAACAAAGGACGATTTCTTTGTATTTTCTCTGATGGTAGGAAAGAAAACAGTGCATGCCTTTGGTGTGCTAAATGTGACACTTTGTCCTGGGTTGCAGTGTATTCTATTACCATCCTCACGAGCTGCTGGAACCAGGTGGGGCAGTGTTTCCTTGCCTCTTCCCCCGGACTATCTTTCTGTTAATGGCCCGTAAATGCCATGCCACATGACTCAAGAGATAACTCTCTCCGGACTATCTTCTGTTAATAAGCCTGATCAATGCCTGGCCTCATGACTCATTATCCCATTGTGAGATGCTCCACCCAGAGGGAGGAACCAAGCATCCCATCATGGATATAATCTGAGATTCCGAACACCAGAGACAACCCTTTCCACTGGATTCCCAGAGGACAGGAGCTACACAGCCACCACTGGACCTTCTGAGGAAGAGCAGACCCTTTCTACAGGATCACTGCTCCGACAGAACTACATCCATCACTTCAGGAGGACTGCAGCCACCATTCTATCAGACTGCTACCACCACCCTGACTAACAGGGTGCCAGGTTGTATCCTGACTCTGTGAGTTTGAACCAGTGTTTTCTTTTATTTTTTCCCTTTTCTTTAATTTCCCCATTAAATTGTTATTCTGACTTGGTGCCTCCCACTGGTTTGTTTTCAAGCTAGTACACACTTTCATAGAGCTGGAACAAAGGATCCAACGTATACAACTTAAAATGGAACAAAACCTCATTTTAAAATATTGACTATATTCAAAACAGAAAAAGAGAAATTTGATTCTCAAGACAGGCTTCACAGCTATTTTTTCCTTCAATCACTCTATGAACATTTCCTCCAACTAACAAACTTAACCTGCAGTTATTCAGAACAAAGCTTATTCTGAGGCATTTTCCAGATTTTGAACATAAATGTACTCATCAAATGGTCATTCCTCTGATAAGTGCAGGAGAAGGAGAAAAACCTCCCACCAGAGTCAGATGTGTCAGCATGGTATCTTTTAAGACAGCTTCTCAGTATGATGCCTTTCCATCCTATACCTCATTCAGAATGGAAATCCTCTGCTGAAGAGCTGTGTTGCTTAAAGCTTCTTCCATAAAAGACTTCCACATGATTTTTTACCACCCTTGTTAATACTTTGTCTAGAAGAAATTATCTTAGGGTGGTTTCTAGAGGCTGATAAAATGTCATACACTGTCTCTTATGCCAATCGAAGGGTGAACTCCAGCCACCACCTTATTTTGTTTCTTTCAGAGTATAAAAGCACTTTAAATATTTTTAAAGTAATATTTTTATCATTTAAAAAATTCCCCATTTTAAATAGAGATTAATGTAAGGCAGTCCATATATGTCCATAATATGCACACCGTCAAACTAGGTGACCCTCTGGGCATTTTCTAGCTTCCAAAACCATTAACTCCAAGTATTCTCCAAAAATTCTAAAACTTCAACTTGCAGCATCAATGTAAAAAAATCTACTCCCCTTGGTATTTTGTTCTAGTGGTTTATACCACTAAAATGAACATCTTATTTTTTATTTGAATTTGTTTGTTTTTCATAGTCTTAGTACAGATTTTATCAATAAGTTATTGCCCTGGCAGTATTAAATATTTCTGCTATGTGAAATAAATTCTTTTCTTTAATCAAGTCACTTTTTCCTCTTGATAACCTGAATTGAAGCCTTCTGATCTCCCTTTTGAGCTCTCTCTTCTTTGACTGTTTTTTGCTTTGGATATTTTTGGGGTTTTTTGTGATCCTTTTAATGTACAAACTCTGGGAATGGTTACGGTGATCTAATACCAGGATTGATCAGTCCCACATCATTGTTTCCAGACTTAATGGCAAAGGTCCATAAAAATCTGTTGTTCATGATACCCTGCTCTATTTCCATTATTATTTTTTTCATGACTTATGTTCATGTGAAGGGAAAAAAATCATGAGGTGGTGTCTGATGTGCAATGCCAAAAAAAATCTGATAAGATGTATAAGAACATGAAATATACTAGCAAAGCAAAGTGAGTTTTTAGTTTATAGCCTAAATAGGTAGTTTTGGCATAGGATATACAGGAATCCCTTCTAGAATTGTACCTGATAAGTAGCAGTCATGAGAAATAGTTTTTACCCCCTAAGACTTGGAGGTATAGGAGATGCTACATTATTCCCTTAACAGTAACATGCCTCATTATAACACTACCCCAGGCTATACTATAATCTTTTAGGGAAAAAAGGACAAAATGCTGAGTCAAGCTCTTTTTTGTTGCCATAGGCAGCTCTTCTACTCTTCCACAACTGAGAACAGATGACAAATTTATCTGTGTGAACAAGAAAAACTAAAAAAGGTAATTCAAACTAATCTAGTACTTCTGTTGTAAATCTCCTTTGATGTTACCTGCACAGTCCTGCAACATCGATCCTCTTAAAAGTTGTGTCTCAGAATTTCATCTCTTCACTGAAGCCATTTGCCGAGTTTCTTTTTACATGGCAGTTTAGCCTTTAATTAAGAAAAAACCAAACCAACAGTGAAGGAATCTCAGAACATTGAATTTGCCATGCTGGATACTCACCTATCAAATCAAACATCCTATCCTACAGGATATGTAGTGAAAATAGAGGTTACCTTGTAGAAGTTACCATTATATGTGTTCTAAAGAGAGAATGAACAGTGCCCAGTATAATAAAATCCTACTTCAACTTGTTCTTTTGAAAGTCAGTTTTGAATACACTTAGATGCGTATGCCCTGAGCCTCAAATAAAAAAGAAAAAAGGCAACAAATATTTGTACCTCTTTGTATCTTAATCAGTTTGATAACTTCACAGATAATGAAGACAGCAAGGGCAGTTGTGATCTATCTAAAATGATTTCTTCTGTAAATTATTTTATAGTTAATTTTTTGGATTATTTCCCATTTCAAGCACAACATAACTCTCAGAAACATTTCAAAACAGAGAGGTTTTTTTGCCCTTAGTTGTTATATTTAGATACTTAATGAAAATGTCATTGCATTCTTTAACATAATTTGAACATTTCAAGTAAAAAGAAATGATAAAAACAACGTGATCTAAAGCAGCCTTACAAATAAATTTGTGGTGGGAAGAATAAGCAAGAACCGCTTGGCAGTTCCAGAAAAGTAAAACTCTCTGTTGAAAGGTTTCTCTAGCATGATTCTCAACATAAAAGAATATCAAGCCCCCCAAACAACAAAACCCCACCATGCCTCACATGAGTTCAAATACTCAATATTTGTAAAACTGTTAACACAGGCATTTTTCCCATTTAATCAGTGACTTCAATGATAGCCCTGCCATTATTCTTCCTGATGTCTCAACCTTTAGGCACAAGGGAAAAATAAAACTGTCCTCAAAGGGCTAGTGAAAATTTTCCTGGCCAGAAAGCTTCATTTCAGCTACTTTTGTCTTTTTACATTGAGTTTGGCACCAAGGAAAATTTATGGCATCCTCTGGCTCCTTTAATTAATTTTCCATGTCAACACTCAAAGTTAAAAATCCTATGATTTCAACATCCAATCTAGGGAACTATTTAGCCTATAAATTTTCTACTCATGTGAGAAGGCAAAATTTCATTAGGACTATTTTTTTCCACAATAATGTGAATCTAGACTGCTAGGACTGATAAAATATAATACCATGGGAGAGAGATACCCTGTGACTTCTAATCAACAGCATTTTCTCTGTAATTCAGTCAAAATGTCCCAATTTCTTTGCCTTTTTCATACTGAAGAAAGGCACAGCAAGAAATCACCAGAAATGCATATATACCATCACAGCAAGAAATCACTTTTGCATATACTGCAATTCTACTTGTTCGTATAGCATGTTAATGGTTCATGGAGCATTTTAATTTCTTTTAAAATATTTTTATGTTGGTAGCTGTTTCAATTGTATCTTAGGAACTAGTAAGGACAGTCATTCCCTAATAATATCCTCTGGTTTACATTAATGCTTATTGTTATTCTCAAACAAAAAGAAAACTCCAGAAAGTAAGTTCTAAAGTCATCTTTACTTCATGTCATTTCCATGGCGATCAAGTACTAAAAGACCATTTCTAGGACAAGTGTGTTTATGAATTAGGGTATGACCTAAGTGATCTGGTTTTGTCATTATGATGTCTCCAAGTAAGTGTCATATTTGTACAATCCCATAAAACTAGAAATATGCAAGTATAGATCTCAAGTTTTTTATGTAACTGATTTAAACACATATAATAACAGTGAATTTAATAATCTCTGTTCCTCAAGAGTATTTCATCAATAATTCAGTGGAGCTTTGATACCTGTTCCCAATACACATTTAAGTAGTTTTGATAAAATAGGTTATTTGTAATTGACAGATGTAGGTTTAAGCTTAAAATTAAAATAATATAGGCATTATTTTTATTGTTTTAATTTGGAGCTTTGTGTGTTATAAGATGCTTCTCTATATCCTTCATAGATGAAACAGAAAGTTGGGGGGGGGGGGGGGTGTTGTTGTTATTGGTGTTGTTTTCAGTCAATCTACAGGAATAATGTATTTTAGCATAGCAAAAGGAAAGAAAAAAAGGCTAATTTCCAATCTAGTAGGTCTTTTGAAATGTTGAAATAAATTTAATATAAATTGAATCCTTAGAGAATGTGGCAGGTGAGTGGTTTTATATTTTATGTTGCTTTATGAAGAAAGTTCATTCAAAATCAATAAATATAAAAGGAATGAGAAAATGTGTTGTTTTGTTCTTCTATTTTTCTCAATCATATTTCAGAAGAAACTCTTAAAGTTGCATATCCAGTTTTACAACAGAAAATAGGAGAAATAACAACTTTGTGGATAAAATACATTTCAGTCATGAAAATGTCCTTATCTTGAGGAAATAATTTACCATAATTTTATTTAGTTTAGCATAAATTTATTTATCTTAATAGATATAATCAATTTACTTCTGCCAGGAGGTTTCAAATAAAACCAGTATTTATGAATTCCTCAAATTCTCAAGCTGTTTATTGTCAAAAAATAATGGAGATGTATGGTGGTTGATTAGGGTCCTGGTCAATGGCAAGTTGAACATGAGTCAGCAGTGCCCTGGCAGCCAGGAGGGCCAACCCTGTCCTGGGGGGCATCAGGCAGAGCATCGCCAGCTGGGCAAGGGGGAGGATTGTCCCAGTCTGCTCTGCACTGGGGCGGCCTCTCCTCGAGTCCTGGGGGCAGTTTTGGGTGCCACAGTATAAGAAAGACACAAAGTTGTTAGAGAGTGTCCAAAGGAGGGCAATGAGGATGGTGAAGGGCCTTGAGGGGAAGCCATGTGAGGAGTGGCTGAGGTCACTTGGTCAGTTCAGCCTGGAGGGGACTGAGGGGAGACCTCATTGCAGTTACAGCTTCCTCATGAAGGGAAGAGGAGGGGCGTTCTCCTCTCTGTGGTGACCAGTGACAGAATCCAAAGGAATGGCCTGAAGTTGTGCCAGGGGAGGTTTAGGTCAGATATCAGGAAAAAGTTCTTCACCCAGAGGGTGGTTGGGCACTGGAACAGGCTCCCCAGGGAAGTGGTCACAGCACCAGGCCTGACAGAGCTCAAGAAGCATTTGGACAATGCTCTCAGGCACATGGTGTGACTCCTGGGGATAGTACTGTGCAGGGCCAGGAGTTGGACTTGATGATCCAACTCAGCTTATTCTGGGATTCTGTTGTAGCTGAATATTTATTAGTATAGTTGATTCAGTAAGTATTCTTATCTTCATCAAATGTTGCTCAACTTTTTACTCTGCCCAAGCCATGAATGCCCACTGAGCTGGCACAGCAGTTTAATCTAGCCAAATGAGTGTATCTCAGATAAGTTCCACTAAGAGAGGTACAACATTGATGTTAAACTCAAAATAATGAATCCCAGCATCCTCATGGGTGTTATTTTCTTTATATTTTCTTTCCTGAACCTGATGTAACCCAATCTTTTTTGCTTTACTTGCAAGAGTTTCAAACCAAATGGTACAAAGTCAGTGCAGGCTATATCTTGAGTTTCTGTGTATCTAGAGTTTCTGCCACAGTGTTATGACTGCAAGGTGAGAAGGCAAGGTAAGTATTGCACAACTTCCCTTCAAGTCTAAAGTTGGATCATTAGAAAAAAGATATACAAAAGAACAGATATATATTTTTTCTTAGTAAGTTCAGACATACAGAACATTGTTGCTCTGCAACAGGAATAAAAGTGTTTCAAACTTTAACGTTTCTTATTGCTAAAATCATGTAAACATTCTAGCCCTACAGAGCCTCTGACTTACTACTACTGCTGATTCCTTTGCTTTGTCAGGAAAACAGGGAATAAAAGACATTTGATTTAGGGAAAACAGCCCTTTTTTTTTCCATTTATTTTTTCTGAAAGCAATTTACTATATTTTTGTATATATATCTATAATATACCTAACTTATCTATATAGCTATGTAGATGCCTAGTATGCTGGAGTACCTTAATCATCAGGTTAGGCATTACATTTATATTGGTTCAGCATTAAAAGACATATAGTAGTAACCAAATATTTTTCAGCCCTAATCTGGAAAGAGTCTTAAAATGATTTATCTTCATAATCACCATTTAAATTATGAGATTCATCTCATGGAGCATTCAGTTATTGATTGCATCTCAACCAGTAGTCTGGATGTCTTCTTTTTGTCAGCACGAAGATTTGATTTTTCAGAGGCTCACATTGAACTCTCTGTATGTTATCAATGTCAGTATTTCTTCCAGCAGCTGTCTCTACTGATATTAAAGAAGCCTATCCTGGATCTATTTCTATTACACAAAAACCAGAATCCCTAGTTAGTTATGTCTTTCAATAGCTTGTTTACTTCCTGTTTCAATGAAAACTGTAATATAGGTAAAACCATCAAAAATAAAGTGTTTTCCCCTGCTAGATTCTACAAATCCTCCTGCTATGCACAGAACAAAATGCGTTGTTTGCTTCCAGTGATCCAAGATGTCTGTTTTATCCACTCTTTATTCAGGTTTTATGCAGGTTTGGAGTGTACAAATTAATCTAGAAAAGTAGTAATTTTAATTGGCTCATTGCAGGTCCATCCAATAGTACTACATCCCATGTATCAGATTTCTTCACTGCTCCTATCTTAAGAGTTTCCTGAGTGTTACTCCTAACCAGATGCAGATTATCATTATCTCATATATACTCATATACTTAAAAGGACTTTCCCAACTTGCTTCTGCCTCTCACTTCCCTTTTCTTCAATGCAAAACCTAAGTTCATTCTTTTCCAAGCCCATTCAATTGTCTTTTTTTCTCAGGCTTCCGTAGAGGAAAATACCTACTGGGCTTGCTTTTTTAGCAGGTCTTTGTCACTGGGAAGCAGGTCATCTAATCCAGACCTATTTGCCTACTAACATTTTATCCTGGGTTGCTAGACACATTTTCCAAAATACCTTGAGTCAAACCTGTGACAAATTCTCTAACCTAGAGCAGTCTACCACTGAAGAAGACTATTAATTTATAGATATCTTAAGGGGAAGACTGGTAGAAATATTATCCTTTGCTGTCTGTGGCAATTTTGATATTACCTAAGAAGAAGGAAAGCTACTGTTGCCTTTCAGCGAAAATGGGGTACACTTTTTACAGCAAACCTGCAGAAGAAAAAACATAATGAGAAAACCTTGACTTGAGAAGTTGGGAGAACTAATGTTTAGAACTGTAGTAAGTCAAGTAACTCAGATTTGCAGGTAAGGTTTAAAGTGAAATTATCAATTTGATTATGTTGAACTAACCTCTATTTCCAGACGTTCTTATTATTATGTTTTCCATCCCTGTCTTCATGTTCTTCCTGTTCTTTGATTTTTCTGCCTTGACTGTCCTCCCAGTTCAGCCCCACCTGGTTACTTCTCTGGAGAGAATCATTAGCTCAGTCAAAAGCTGTCAAATTTTGCATGAAATTATTATCATATTCTATAGTCTGAGATTGACAGGCGGTTGCCACCAGGAAAATGCAAGAGCAAGTTTCTACATTTGTGTTAAAGGGCACAGAGACACAGTCTGTAACGAAGCTGTGCTATGTGTCTGTGAATAAGGATCTGGCCTTGTGAGTCTACAAATGATATTTTCTCAATGTATAATTTACTCTGTTTTATAACAGCAAGTAAAGATTTAAATGAAATTACATGTACTGTAACTCTTCCCACACACCAAATACTATCTCTCTAATCCAGTACAGAGTAGATTTTTATAATATTCCTTTGTTAATCAATGCAGCAAGAGTGAACCAATCCCGAATGAATTTAAGTTATGTGAGATAAAGCTATATGGAAGTCTACATAGATACTACAAATTATGTATACTCCATAGCTCCCATATTTTTGTTATATGCACATAGACATAGACTTATTTTATCTTTTTAGTAATTGATGACATCTTGGTTAATTCACTTGTTGAAGCTATTTTTTTATCATAGTCAATGTCCAAATACTATGTATTCATGCAAGACTTATGGAATGGACATTAATTAATTTTTCAGGTATACCTTGTGGGTATGCAGTCAGTTGTGAAGAACTTTCTATCTTTATAAAAAATCATAGTGATATACCAGACAATGGAGATATAAAAAAAATAATCTTCTGTGTCCTGTACCTAATCCAAAACCATAGAAGTGTGGAAAGCAGACAAAGAAGGAACATTTTAACTTTAAAGAAATCCCTTGTGCCCTACAAGCTCCAATGACATGCTCATTCAAGTTAGTGTAATTAACATTGAAAACTCACTTCTTGTATTAATGTATGGATCTATTTAGTAGCTTTTCATTATCAGCCTCTTATGCTAGATTGAATATGTCATTGAATTTTTTGATAGGAATACAAGCTAAACCTCTGAAAGTGTGCCCTAGATTTCGTATTTTGAGTATAGACTTCAGTTGGTATTTCAAATATACCCAACCCAAAGTCTTTCACATAGTGATGATTTGTGAGAATTCTTTTAAATTTACATAGCAGGATTAGGATTTGAACTAAAGGCTGTTTTCATCTAGGTGATCTCACAAGCAGTTATCAGCTCTGTACTTAAATGCACTGAATTCCCAGCAAAAGATTTTTTGCTGTCATATATTCTAAAGTAATGATTTTTTCTTATTGCACCCTTTATTTTGAGGTAATTGAGCACTTCTGAAGGTATTATTTTTTACTGATAAGGAAGCTAGTCCATTATACTGTTGATTTTAATGAAAAATACATTCATTTCTGATTGATATTGTTCTCAGAGTGAAGGCCCTGTTCCAAACCATTGATTTGATTGATGTGAATTATCCATTTGTGTTGCCTGTCTCACTCCACTGACTACAGAGGGGGACTGCCTAACAATGTTCCTCTAACTGAGGTGTTTCAGATGGGTGGCTTAATTAGAGGAGTAAAGTCATATGACAGCGTTTTCTGCAGCACCTCTCTGTAGCTGATTAACGTTTGCTTTGAGTAGCACTTCCAGATCGACACAAAGGTTCGACCTTCATTTTGTTAAATGAACACATCAAGGGACTGCTATATTTCAAGCCTTAATAGTGAGGAATAGAAAGAGGTTAGGAAACACAAATTGAATTCCCTCTGCATAAATGGAATCAATGGAATTCAACTGAAGTACCCAAAGTTGCAGTTCTACTGCTTCCATTCATCTGTCATATCTCTGGAGGCTCCTATAAGCTCTAAGTGCCCTCACTTTTTCAAAATGCATGGATATGTTACTATTTTGCTTCTAGACATACACAGAAACATCAGGGTTGTTATGGTCAAGCGATCCAGGGCTTATCTTTGCCTATCTCAATTGAGGCCTTCCGCCAAGTAGCTGAAGCAGTAGTAGAAGACCTTGCTATGAAACTCAGCTCACAAGGCAACAGCAGCATTACGCTATTCCTTTTATGATTAAGTACTGTACAACCCTGAAGTCATAGATGGTCACAGCAGATAGAACATAGAAGAAGCAAGTAAAGAGAAATTTTTTTTACAGTAAATATGCGAATTAAGTGTTTTTATCGTAGTATTAATTTCAAAATAGCTGAAAGGCACAGGATAATGTTCAGTCAAGTTATAAAATGTCTTTGTTTGGTTTGGGTTTTTTTCTTTCTGAATAACAAGATAAAAAGAAAAAAACCCCCAAAACAACAACAGAAAACAATAAACCAACAAAATCCCAAACCTTCTGATTTACTTATCTTTTCTTTGTCATCCTTGCATTGTGTCATGTCTAATGCAGTATTCATTATGGAAAATGCACTTCTGGGAAGAGTTTTGTTATGTTTATCATAACATTTAGGTGATACAATTTGGATGCTGCATTAGTCCTTTGAGAATACTCATACGGTTTTACAGAAAGCTACTAGTACATCTTTTAATAAGAGATGACAAAAAATAAAAGAAAAAGAATAGGCAACTACTCCTGTGGTTTTTATAGTTAGAGACAAAGATTATACTAAGCTGTCTGATGTGTATCCTCTTTCCTTATCATTTTTTAGCCTTACAACAAGATGGCCATCAGAAGTTTGGAAGCAATGCCCATCCCTTCCCTGTTGTGGTGGAGTACATGGGGATTCACTACTAGACAGTGAGTTGCAAGAGGTTAGATAAGAACTGAGAAAGATTTGTAGTTAAAATAAAGAAATAGTGAGTATTGGCTGAGGTTTATCACATAGTACCATAGAATGATTTGGATAGGGAGGAGTCTTCAAAGATCATCTAGTCCAACCCCCTGCCATGGACAGGGACATCTTTCACTACATCAGGAAGCTCAAAGCTCCATCCAACCCGATCTTGAACACTTCCAGGGATGGGGAATCCACACCTTCTCTGGACAACCCATTCCAATGGCTTACTACCATTATTCTAAAGAACTGCTTCCTTATATCTCATCTCAATCTATCCTCTTCCAATTTAAAACCTGTGCCTTCTGTTCTGCTGCTACAGACCTTGATAAAAAGTCCCTCTTTATCTCTCTTGTAAGCCTCCTTTATATTTTGAAAGGATACAATATGGTCCCTCTGAAGCCTTTTCTTCTCAGGGCTGAACCACCCAAACTCCCTCAGCCTTTTGATACAGGAAGGGTGTTCCAGCTCTTTGACTATTTTCCCAGCCCATTTCCAACAGGTCCATGTCTTTCCTGTATTGAGGACCCTGGAGCTGGATGCAGCACTGCATGTGGGGTCTCACATGAGCAGAGTAGAGGGGCAGAATCATGTCCCTTGACCTGCCTCTTTTTCAGCAGCCCAGAATATTGCTGTCCTTCTGGGCTGCAAGTGCACATTGCTGGCTCATATCCAGTTTTCACCCAACAGTATCCTAAAGTCTTTCTCTTCAGGGCTGCTTTTAATCCATTCATCATCCAGTGATGAATTGATAGAGTGTGGGCAGTGTGGAAAAGGACTGGCTCAAAATCCATCAGAATAAGCACAGACCTTTTTTATGAAATTAAACTTAGATTTGGAATAAACTCACAGCTCTTGACTGCCTCAATCTCTTGACTGGTGTATTCATAATAATAATTCATAATAAGGGTTTAATAATTTTTATATTAATGCTGTTCTCAGGTGATCAAACTACAGCTGTATACAGAACCTTCCTATAAAGTCTCTACAGCTGATGATCCTAGAGCAAGACTTGAAACTTAAATAAGAATAAAGAATTACTTTTATCTGCTATCTTGATTAAAATACTTAGTAAACAAAATATTTTACTTTGACAGATTAACATAAAACTACAGCAAATCCTAATTCAGAGAATCTGCAGAATAATCAAAAGCTACAAAAACATCTGAAATTAAAAAGGAGTTGGAGGTTGTTTTTCTCTTTCCTCCATATGCTCTCAGTGAGCATGGATGTCAATTACAAAGGTAATTCTGTGATGTTTAAGGTTGAAAAGGTTTTTCTAATACATACTGCTCAAAGCATTATTCTCCAGAAAACAAATTCCTATGTACCCACTGTGTATAACTCAATCAAGCACTTCCTGACAAGGTGCAAAGAGACAGTGTTTTGATGTTTCCTCCCCTGGAATATATTTTTAACAGATTTTTCCCTATTTCTTGTGTGTAGATTTCTTAGGCTTGATGCTTTATCCTTTGTGAAATGTCCTGCCCTTTCTGAATTTCTTTAAATCCTATAGTTATTCAATAGAACTGAGATATTCTCTTTTAATCCTTTAATCTTTTATTGTCAATCACACCATTTGGCTTTGATGTGAAAAATACTCTTAAGTCACTTAAAACATGGTCCAATCATTATGTTAACTGACCATATTTTTATTTGTATGTATGAGGCATTTTTTGTTCTTTAGATGTGCTCAGTTTTCCTTTCCAAATTCTTACCTTTGCTAAGAATGTTATGAACTCCCTCACAATGCGAGACTTCTCCATTGCTCTGAAGTCTTTGTGACTAAAATGTGATATGTGAAATACATTTGTCTGTCAAAATAACAGCAGTCACTCAAACGTCTCAAGGGATATATAATTGGATACGTGGTACTTTCAACTTATGACACAGTTTCAACCACCCTAGGTGTGCACTGAACAATTTTTAGCCATTTTTTTTGTGTCCTAGATTGATGGTCTCAGTTCACTTCTTAGACCACATGTGAGACAGCATTGTGGTACACTTAGTGGTAGGTTCAGCTGAAAAGAATTGTGTTACCAATCATAGAAATAAGAATGTGTTGTTCACCACTATTTTAAAAAGTCACAATGGCTTCATATCTGGGGCACGATGTCTGGTTTTGGACTTCAGACCTCAATACAAGTATCTCCTTCTTGTGTAAAAGTCTGGTTGATAAAAAGCTCTCTTCCAACTGAAGGAAAACTTTTCATGTACATCATCTACAGAAAAACTCAAAAGAAGTAGCCACTAAGGGTTATAAAAATTAATGAGTATTATTTTAATACATACATAAGCTGATACTTAACAAATAGTTAACGGAAATAACTGTTGTTTTGTGGAAGTAAAAGGAGGATTCTACCCAGGAAAACTAATGGTTTATCTGAGACCCAGTGTAAGCACCTGAGAATGTTAGTGAAGCCCAAACCAAAGCAGTTTAAATCTTAAAGCACATACAGTGTCATTTTAATAAAATAACAAATAAAAAAAATTATTACCTTGTGCATTGAAGACACATATTATGCCTTCAAGGTCAAAATGGAAATTGTATGGTCCTTACATACTACCATAAGAATTCCTGGTACTTTAGCTAATCTCTTTTTCTTCTGAAAAGTGAAGAGATTTACTTATCTGACTGTACACCACTTTACTGTAGGACAGCCTTTTCCTACTGAATGTATAATAGATAGAAATAACCTCAGCTATCCTGAGGTATTCAAAAGTGAAACATCTGAATTTCAACTAGGCACCCTTGGATCCCTTTGTGCTCTGAAGCACAAATCATGCTGCGTGATCCAGACATGTAAGGTTGAGATGAAGCACCCTACAAGGGTGCCCTTTTTTCTCTGCTGCTGTAGTCTTCATTTTCTAAATTTTAAATATATAAATTAAGAAAGATGGATCCACTCTAACTTGGTTTTTTGCCATGTTTATACCTCATAAGTAGACTTTGCCTTATGTTGCTTATTCTGCAGTCAAATCAAAACAAGTGATAACAGCACTGAATTTTGTAAGACACCTGGTTGTGCTTAAACCACAACACTGGAATTTGTCATTTCCTATATGTCTGCAAGTTGCATCATTTCCTGTCCTCAAATTACTTTGTCTTCAGAGGAAAAAAAAAAAGTGCAAATATTATTAATGGTTGTATTTAGGTGTGGCAGTCTTTTAGCAGACCATAAGGACAACACTGCTAAGAAAGGGGTATAATATAGAGCAACTATCAGCCTCCTTTTTATGTTTTCCTTTTTTTTCTTTATCTTTCCCCTGTTCTCCCTACAGGTTTTTCATTCAAAGTGCCCCTTCATAAATATTTCTCAAATATTTCCTTATTCAAATCAAAAGCAATGCATATTTAACTCTCTAAAATCAGCATAAAATTGTTTTTACCTTACTGTTCCTTGTGTCCTGTCTTTGTTACTACTCTAACGATCTCTGAAACAATTGTCTAAAAAATAACCAGAGCGGAAGTAAAAAATTGTTTCTTTGACTATGTTTCAGTCCAAGATATAATGAGACAAAGTTGCATCATTTTCATGTTTATCTTACAATATTTAAAATGAACTTTGGCTTTCTCTTACCTGCCTCACAAAGCATTAAATGTGGCTGGTCTCTCAAATTTGCTTCCAGAGTGTTGCAGATTTTCTTTAAATTTCTCTCTTCTTATTTATTATCTATATTCTTCTTTGCCCACTCCACAGCTATGGGTAAAAACTCCCCAAAACCTCAGACATGCTACTAAGATTTTAATACAAGCAGAAGGTTGCTGTTTAGTTCATTATGACCAGTATAAATCTGAAAACAGGTAAATATGAATTATGTCTTTCTAAATTTCCTAGCAAGTTTGAAGGAAAAGGAAGCATGTTTCCCCATATTTGCTTATTACCAGTGTTTGTTAAATTTTGCACACAAAAATATCTACATAACATTTACTGCTTAGTAAGGACACATCTTAAAACATAGTCATAGAATATTTTGGAAATGCAAGCCACCATCTAATTGAATGCTTAACACTATCCTTGTAAAAAAAAACCATCACAGAAATTCTATTGTTTGAGCATATGTCTTCAACCTATTAGGGAAGTATTAAAGCCATACTATTACTACTGATTCAATGGAATTCTAAACCTATACTGCAGTAGTTTATTTTCTTGTTTATGTCCTCGCATTTATTGTCTTTCTTAGGTGGCAAGTATACACTGCAAGGTTGCTCTACACTGTTGAAATGTTGCCATTTCTAAAATGCATCTTTCACGAACCTGCAAATGGCACATTTTCATTAGTTTTTAAATAATGTTTATGCATAAAACTCTACTGAGATTTATCTGATTACCTGACAACTTCACATATTACCTCTCTATCTTCCTTTAATTTATACTTTCCTGCCATTTCTTATGTGTATTGGGAGACAGGTTATTTGTAAATACCATATTTATATTACCAGCCTCTTTCAGCACTGATAATTTTCACACAGAAATATTCTCACAGAACTCCCATGTTTACATGTCAGCTAATTCTAAAAGTGTGAGGAAGCTCTCAATTACTGCATTATGAAGACAAATATTTTACCCTTTTCGAAGATGTTGAAAAACAATAAAACAAAACAGAAAATCCTGCATGAATCTTAGTTGTCACTATTTGTATATTGTAGTACCCAGTGGCTTAAGAACCAATTAAGAAAAATGAGGTAAATATATGTATAAAAAATCCAAAGAAAACCAAAGATTTTAAAATCCAAACACCTGCATCTAGTGGTTCCTTCAGAAACAACTGTTACTTTATTTACTCAGAAAAGTAATCTAGACACCAGCTTTATATTTTAGTCCTCTACTGTAACCTAGGTATGACCATACCTTTTCAGAAGAATTTTAACTCTTTAAAATTAAATGCCAAATACAATTCCTTTTTAAGCAAAAATTGTTTAAAATAATTTTGCATAATCCAATTGCTAGTTTTATCCTAGTTTAATCCAGTGGTTTTATCCATTACCCACCTCTTAGGTGTGTTCTTTAACTCTATGTCAACTAAAACCAGCACACTTGCTCAAGTTAAAATTCTAATTACATTTACTTCACAAAACTGTGAAGTATGGGACATTTCTTAGAGTACTGTAAAGGGAAAACAGTGACTCTTTTCTCTACTGTGAGTTATACATTATGAATCCTTGATAGTGAAATCAGCAGAATATGAGCAGGGCTATTTACCAGCAACAAAAATGTGTTCTAGAATACAAACCAGAGAGATAAGACTAAGAAATGGAAGCCATAAAATTCAGTAATATTTTGAACTTGCTTTTCCCTGAAAATGTCTGCATATTGCATATACACAAATCAAGTGTATAAGATATTTTATTTGCTTTCAGAACACTAACAGTCAGTCTCTGCCAGATATTGTGATAAATCCTCTAGATTTTAGCTTTAACACAACATTCTCTTAAAATATTTAAAGTGAACTTGGAGGCTTAAACTCACATCAACCTATTCTACAATGAGTTTAGGCAGGAATGCAAAGAAACACTTGTTACTTATTCTACCATAGCTTCCCTGTGTGGAGAAATAACTAGCAGCTTTCTTAGCTGTTCAGTTCTTTGTATAGTAATTAAGACACTGATTTGCTATCTCTTTCTCTGCAAGTATATTTTAAATAAGCCAGTTAAAGATGCTTCAGCTGAAAGTGAAAAAAGCCTATAAATCATATTAAAAATACTTTCTATATGTAATTTTCTGTTTTTCTTCTCTCAAATGTAGACAATCTGCAAGTATTCTCTTGCACAGTCCAACCAGGAAGGTATGCAATTAGAAAAAATAAAGATTCAATAACCTCATACCAGCAAACACACAAGAATATTGTGCTGGCCAAAGATCCAAAACTTCAACAGAGAAAGTATTTGATGTATGAACAGAAAATATATGAAACAATGCAAATTAAGCTTGTCTAGCTCTCTCACTATTACTACTTAGCATGCTGGCCAAATTTTTACTGGTGCTGTAATGCCTGGAGGCAAGACAGTTTTTACACTGTATCAGTGTAATACTATTTACTTCAAGTCTACATGCAGCAACATACAGATGTTGCTTTTAAGGGTTATGAGTCTAATTGTCCTCCACAGCAATGGCACCAACAAAAACATATGCACATAATCTTCTCCTTTACATGAGCAGCAAGTGTTAAAAGAAGCAACCGGATTCAAGTAGAGGTTCTGACTCAGAGCCTTTAAGCTGTTGCAAAATAAAAAGGCAACAGATTTAGGAGCTTCGTTCCACCACCTTCCTCAGTAGCTTACAAAAAGACCAGGCACAGGAAATCAGTGTTAAGGCCAGCTGATGAAAGAGGTGTGCCTTCTGAACCTCTCCCTTTTCTGCTCTTCCTTTTGGGATAGAGGGAATCTTCAACATGTGTAATTTACCACTAATATCTGCCATTTCAAATGCCTTTCAGGATGCTAAAATGGCTAATGGCGCTCTTTTGACAGAATAATTCTTCCTGTGCCTTTTACTGGGCAGATGTTGGGGCACAGAATTAGGGCCAATTAAGTGTTCTGTGTAATCTCTGAGCAATTCACTGTTCACAAATCCACACTGTTTATAACTCTACAACATCTCAGAGATATCCAGTTTGTCTCTTTGAAAATTCTTGAGTTTAATGGATGAAAATTATCATACAAATGACAATAAATGTAGTTTTTCCAATAAATCAACCTGGCAAAAGGTAAATTTGCTCTAGTGAAACAGAAGACAAAAGTACATAGTGGTGTTAAAGTTCTGCTCAACCCTGAGAGTCTGGTGATAGCAGCTGAAATGCCCAGCTACTCTCTGCCAGGAGCAGAGCTTTAAATCTCTCAAGGGCTTTCATTTTCTTCAGCAGCCCTTCACAGACAAGTTCACCATTTTCTGGCAATTTACTACCTTCTCCTTATCAAGAACTAAGTTGGCAAAAGAAAGGGAATTAATCTAATATATAACTAAAAGAGTAATTTAGGCTAATCTTTTGAATAAATTGCAATTTTATTATTAGCAAAAGTACGTAGGTATTTTGATAGTGTTAAATGAGTGATTGAGGAGGCTGAATTTTGACTGGCTAAACTCTTTGTGCCTGCACACCCAGGATGTAACTGTTATTCTGGAAGGTATAAATCTTCCAGAAAGTGTGTTAATAAATGTATAACAATCTCACATGCCCTGCTGCTTTTCCTCTGCTTTCATAATAAATTAAGAAGCAATTAAATGAATTTTTTATTTAATCATAGCTGGAACAATAGGATCCTCTTCCCAAGGTGCAGACTGCTGTGGCAAAGTCTGAATGGAAGATCAGCCACGTAGTCTGAAAGGTTTCCTCTGAGACTTTTTTCAGTTGTGATGGTTTTGGCAATGTTTTGATTACAGTTGACTATCTGAGCATTTGTGGGATGAACCAGAAAGCAAACTGACAGGCAGATACACAGTGTGAATTTGGTCTTGAGAGAAATAAGAATTCCTTTCAGCACAAGACTGTTTGGAAAGACAGTCTTAATTTCTAAACAAGGGAACTTTGGGGTTTTCTTCTTTCTTCAAAAGTGTATGTTATAAGCTCCCTAACAGCTTCCCTATCCTTCCATGATAGAAAACTATGATAGAAAGGTTTTGTGCTTACACTTGCTAGCAGAAAACCCTCCTCTCTCCTCAGCGTCTCTGTCAGTCATTCTCTAAGAACCCAATTTGGTTAGCTGAAAGGGCATATAGTTTCTGATTGGATACCCTGCAAATAATCCACATGCTCCAAAAGCATCTTCAGCTTGGCTTAACATGGTTTAACATAGTGAAGCCATGGCACAACCTTAGCCAGGGTTTTAAAAAAATAATAAAATAATAAAAAAACCCCAACACTTCACAGAGTGAGAGTAGAAGATACCATCCTGAGATAAATAAAATTTTAAAAATTGTTCTTTTATTTTGAAGGTATCTAGAACAGATGCTAAACACACTGCTAAAGACAAAGGGCTGGCAACCATTCTACTCCGCTCTTAGATGATAGTTTCAGTGCAGTCACAAATATAAAACTCAGATATTAAACTGAATATTAATGAAAGCTGATAATTTTTTAGTCTTGAAATAGACCATTTCACAAAGCTGAATTTCTAATTTTTTGAATTTTGAAAGGTAAGAGAAATCTAATGAAGGCATAGAATTTGATTAAAATAAAATTTTCTAACGCGAAGCTATCCATTAAAGTTCCCTTTACACATGATGAAGAAAAACATAGCATGAACCATTGAATGGATTCACAGATAAGATGGAGAAGGAGTCTATTCTGTTTCCTGGGAATAATTGAGCAAAGGACCTTTGAATACTAAGAAACTGATAGAATAATTTATTGTGGATTAAATGCAAAACAGAGTGAATGGGGAAAAAAGAGTAAACTTCATCCACATAGTGATGATCCTGCAAACTCAGGGATGAAACCCTGTCATTGTAATTGGTAAATTTGTTGAAATGCTGTTCAGTGGTCAGTACTGGCCAGAATGCTAAGCTTTATTAGGAGAAGACTAGTGAAAAATAAAAACCTAAATCAAAAAACAAACCCAGCATTTTTACTGAATGTAACTGAAACAAAAAAATCTATTATATTCAATCTGAAAATTGCAGGTATTTTAGGTTATAACTGGAGGAAGGAACGAACAGAATTAACACCATTCCTCTGGAAAAGAAAAACTTGCTGGCTGCTCCTGCCACTACTTTTGCTTCCCATGTGGACATGCCCAGGAAAGCTGGAAGAATTGCACCTGAAAAGTTCCTCTCGGGTAGATATGACTCCTGTTCTGTGTAAGAGCAAGGTACCTGTTGCTGACACGATTTCACCTCTAGAGCATGTAAAAGAGCACAGACAAAAGACTAGCCTTAAGTTCATCGTGTGGGATACAAAGTAAGTGTATCGCAAGAACCAAATAGCAGTGAACATCAGAATATCATGTAGACATATTGCAGCAATAACTGTTTTTATATATGTGTGTGTGTACACAACAGAAAATTGAATCATTGTCAGGATTTCCAGGGTTTTCCCGGGATTAAAGTATCCGAGAAGTCCTTGAGACAGTTATTGCTGAATCAGTCTCATGTTTATTGAAGGGTGAGACAGAAGAGTCATTGCGAGCAGCATCTCTAATATCAAAGGCAGTAGTTACAGTAACAATAGCAAGAGCGGTAGGTCTGGCAGATGCAGTACAGGTGCCAGTCAGCAGCAAATCAGTGAGGTAGCAACAGCTTGCTGGAAGTGCAGCAGCCCCTAACTTTTTTCTACAATGCCTTATATAACTTTTTTAGCCAATAAGCAAATGCCACAAAGCTTGCTACACATTTGTACCAATCAACACTGTATGATTTTTCCCCAATGCGTACTTTCTTATCCAATAAACATATTGCTATTATAGCCTATTGCACAAGCTTATACTAATACATCTTAACTTTCTAAAGAAACTCTACTATAAAACTCATTATTGAACTCTAAATTCTTTACTCTTTTACTTATTACTATTATTTCTTGCATAAAGCATGTTTTTATTTGTTAAAATACATTCTACTCTTATAAAGCATATTTATTTCAAAACTACAAAACTGTGTTTGCGTTAAATTTGCAAAAGCTCATTATTCTAAGTCAGGCAGTCTTCGCCAAGGCCGGAAATTGAAACATGTATCCATTTCTATCTGCTCAAGCACAATGTCATTTGTGTATTCTGTCAGCATCTGCGGATTCTGTGTGAGTGAATTCTCTGTAACTTCATTTCCCACAAATCATATCATATATATTGCTGTTGTTTAAAGGCTTTATGTAAGTTACTCATTATCACGATTTTTGCCACATTATCAATACTGCATATTCATTGTCTCTTTCTTGTTCCACAGGATAGAATATGCTTAGATTGTTCCATGATGTGATTTGTATCAACACTTTTTATATGGAATGGCCCTCTCCACTCTGAATTTTCTGTTTCTTTGATATGTGAACCATCTGCACTTGAATTATCAATGTTGAGGGTTATCTACAGGCTTAACTGTGATTTGAAAATTTATAATGTAAATAAAATCACAATGGGTAGGTATAAAACAGGTGCTTGAATTACAGGTGAAAAACTATTTAACTTGGAAATTTTATGTGCTCATATATTGCCTATAAAATGTATTTTTCCAGTATTATATGTGATGTTATATGGTCCATTCTCTGACTAAATATGTTATGCATAAAATAAAGAAATTCTTATGATGCTAAAGCAATACACCCAGGATTCAAATGTCAGAATATAAGGCAAATATAGACAAATTCCATCAAAAAATATAGTCACCCAGAAGGAAGTAATTCAGATGAAGCTTCTGCATAGAAATAAAAACAACTGTAAATCATGTGGTATTGTTTTGCATTGCTCCTTTCAGCTTTAATCACCCACACCAATGATAGGTGGCAGATGAAGATGTAGTGAAGTGGAACTAAGTGGATTTAGCTCTCTCATTGATCCTGCTTGATACGGTCTGTCTGTCCAGGATTTCTCAAAGCCAAACAGCCCATTTACAGAAGTAATAATTTTGAATGTGCTGCATGGCTCCCAGAAATCCTAGGCAACTCTTCATTGCATGTACAAGCTGATCTGAAGATCTGCAGTATGTTTAATCTGTTCTTTTTCCAGTTGGTGTGAGTTCTCCGCAAATGTATAGTTGGCACTCTGTGCACACTGGTAGTCGCACAGTCCTTGTTTGGAAACAGGACACACACCCAAAATTCTGTTCAGGTTTACCCAGACTTAAAATCATCTTAAAGCATGTGCTTCCATGTCACGTGCTGCAATCTCTAGGCAAGGATCAAGGTACTTGTGTTCTGGGTGGCTGGCAAACATACAAGGTCATAAGAGGCAATATAATTTGTTTTGTTTCTTGCTGTCTTCAGCTACCTAATGGAAGGGCACGGGAAATGGAGCTGGACTTTTCCTGAAGGCACACAGTAACAGGAGAAAAGGGAAAAACCACAATTTTGAGCAAGGAAAATTCCTCTTAGATAAAAGGAAAGATTTTACCATGTGAACAGCAAAATACTGGAGCAGGCTGTCCAGAGGCATTGTGGAATTTACATCATTGGAGGTACTCAAAACTCAGCTGAGAAATGTCCTGAGCAACCTGACCCATTGAGCCTGCTTCAAGCAGGAAGTTGGATTCGATGACCTCCAGAGGCCCTTCTCATTTTACATAATTCTGTGAGTCTATAAACTGCCTGAAAGAGACTGAAATTGACTGCTGTTTCTAAGTCTGAAAGTCACACATTATCACCTTGTCATCTAGATAGTGTCTTTGCTATTGTTCACCATAAAATAAATGCAATACAAAGCAAGCTTTTGTTTATCCCTCTCCCTTCCAACAAGGCAATAACTTATTTCAGAGACTCACTTCATCCTGATAATCACCCCAGTGTTATATTCCTCTTCTTTCCTTTGTTATTTCCAAGCTCATCAAACCTGTGTCAGATTCCAGGGTGTTTATTCAAATAAAATCTGTTCCACTAGAATTACTGTGCTATGCAGTCCTTAAAATTTTACAGTTGATTTGGATTTAATTGATTATATTTGTATATATTAGCATTGAAAAAATGATTTTAATTAGAAGTTTTAGAAGATGAGTCCTTTTTTATTGATGCAGGTTTTTTAGAAAGGACAGGCAGGAGTGATGAGGAGGCAGTGTAGCCCTTTATGTCAGTGACCTGCTGGAGCACATGGAGCTCTGCCTGGGGATGGATGAAGAGTCAACTAAGAGCTTATAGATCTGTAGTAAAGAGAAGGCACGGACAGGGGACGTTATAGTGCAGATCTGCTACAAGCCACCTGACCAGGAAGAATGAGTGTATGGGGCCCTCTACAGACAGGTAGGGGCAGACCTGTATTCACAAGTTCTGGTCTTCATGGGGCACTTCAACCACCCCAACATCTGTTGGAGAGACAACACAGCAGGGCATAAACAGTCCTAGAGGGTCCTGGAATGTGTTGAGGGTAACTTCCCACAATTTGGCGGTGTTGGTAGATGAGAAGCTCAATATGAGCTGGCAATGTGCACTTGCAGCCAAAGAGCCAATCTTACACTTGGTTGCATCAAAAGCAGTGTGGCCATCAGGCCTGGGGATGTGATTCTGCACCTCTACTTTGCTCTCATGAGATCCCACCTGGAGCATTGCATCAAGCTCTAGGGTCTCCAACATATGAAGGACATGGACCTGCAGGAGTGAGTTCAGAGGAGAGACACAAGGATGATCACAGCAGGGCTGGAGCAGCTCTCGTGTGAAGACAGGCTGAGACAGCTGGGATTCCTCAGCCTGGAGAAGAACAGGCTTTGGGGAGATCTTAAAGCACCTTCCAGTACCTAAATGGGGCTACAAGAGAGGTGGAGAGGAACTTTTTACAAGAGCATATACTGACAGGGCAATGTGAAATGGCTTTAAACTGAAAGAGGGCTGGTTTAGATTAGATATTAGGAAAAAATTCTTTACTATGAGAGTGGTGAGACACTGGAACAGGTTGCCCAGAGAAGCTGTGGATGCCTCATCCCTGGAAGTGGTTAAAGCCAGGCTGGATGGAGCTCTAAGCAATGTAATCTTTATATAGGTGTTTGCCCATGGCAGAGGGGTTGAAGTAGGTGATCTTTAATGTCCCTTTCAACCCAAACCATTCTGTTTCTGATATGATATAGAACTGCTTGTTGGATTTTTTTTCCCAATAATTTTATTCGTTCAAAGTGATTATTACAAATACATTTATTTGTTTCAAATAGTAAGAATGCACATCTATTGAGTGTCTTAACAAATCTACAGTCAAACATTAGCAGAACTTAACTCACTGATTTGCCTTCAGAAACATACCTCCTGCACATTCCTTATGTAGTATAGAAACAGCTTGCCCCCTCAAAGTGTAATTGATCAGTAGGAAATAGATTCTAAGTGCATTTTTAGGCATACAGCTCCCAGTGAATTTTAGAAGAAAATGAAAGCTCTGTTTCTGATTAAATGAACAGCAACATACAGAGTTAGGATTTGAATGAAAATACATGGATCAGATAATTTAGAATGTATTCTCTCTGATTATTCTCCTTTTTCATTTCCTTAACACAAATGACAAATTTTTTGTTCAGTTAAATGTTAGTGATAACTGAACATAGAAAATACATACATTTGTACTCATGGTTCTGGTTTTCCATCTGTATGACATTTTGTGAACAAGGGTTGTTGATACTAGATTAGATTACTTTCCCAAGATATATACAATAGATTCAGAGGTTTTGATTCAGCTCATGACATTTGGGAAATTAGTCTTAGGTCAACATTGCTGGTTTAGCGAATATTCATGACAGTACTACTTTTTAAATTATCTTTCTTCTCAGAAAATATACCACACTAAAGAATGCCCAGAGATTCCTCTCTTGCTCACAGGGAATATTCTGCTGCTTTTTTTCAGATATAAACATTATATCTGCAAAAAAAATCAGTTTATACCAACACAGATAACAGCAGAGAACATTATTCAACTTGGGTCTGTGGTACTCTTGGGGTAAGTTTCTGCATAACAATCACATCCTGTTTCATTGCATTTTTTCCCCCAAATCTTTGCCACATATTCTCAGTGATCTATTTATCCTGAGATGAGCTCAGTTGGTTAGAGCATGGTGCTAATAACGCCAAGGTTGCAGGTTTGATCATTGAAGACTTGAACTCAATGATCCCTTCCAGTTTAGAATATTCTGTGGTTCTGTAATTATAACTTTCAAATTTCAAGTTACCAGTGAGGCAGTTACCAGTTGGTCTAGCATATACAATTGTTTCTAAGTGTGTCTGTAATAGGATCTATTTTGGATCCTGATATGGATTCTTTTTGCAAAGCTCCAGACAACTTTTTTTACACTTGAATTACTTGACTTAGCCAGAATATTAGAGGAGCAGGCTAGCATTTTCTAGGGATGTATACAATTTTTGTCAGTTTTGTACCACTGTCTCACAGTTACAGTTGTGTGGTAGCCAAAAAGTGCGTACAAGCAATATCTTCGAGTGCCACAGGACATCTAATCAAAAGAACCCAATAGCTATGGTTTTACTTTTGTTTTAGTCTAGTGCTGACGCTAAAATCTGTTTGGTCTTTTGTAGTGTATGTGTATCTAGCAGCTGCACCCTCCCAGTAAAAAGGGCTCCTCAGAAGTTGTCCAGTCATTTTATAGTTTTGGATCTGAAGTACCAGAAAATGTTCCAGCTGCAAATAATCATGCTGGAATTCTGTCTGGCAGATAGCTGCCATAAACTCAGTTTGTCAAATACCTTCTACTGTTACTTATACTGGACTAGAACATGCTCCCAGCCCTGCATGAAGTTTAACAGCTGCTGGGGCTGTGTTAATATGTCAGAGTATGTTGAGATATTTGGGCACAGGCTGTCACCCTGCCTACATTACAGGAGGAGCGCATTATGGCTTCGTGTATTGTCTGCAAAGGTGCCCCAAATGGGCAGCTGAGACTTGGCACTGAAACGCTCAGGCCCTCTTGCTTCAGCCATGGCCGTGTAATTTAGTGGCACTTTCCCACAAGGGCTGTATTTCTAGTTGAGGAGACTCCTTGCTGACTGGAATCAGAGAAGCAGAACAGAAGCACAAATGTTTACTGAAATAGCCAGTAAAATGCTGTTTGGATAGCAAATCCTTTTAGCTTACTAATAATAGTATGATGTGTTTTATTCTGAATTTATATAGCTAGAACTCTTAGGAACCAGAGCAACAGACCTGACTCCTAGTGTATACTAAAATAAATAAAGAAAAATATTGAAAGACAGCCACAAGCAAAAAAACCAAAACAAAACAAAAACAAACAACCAACCAAAAATCCTAACAAACAAAAAGCCCAAAACAAAAAGAAAATCATGGCCTCTGCTCCAGCCACTTACAATCCAAGGGCAAAGACAGTTACAATCTTAGGACAAAACAGAATATAGGGAAACTGGAAAAGAAGGTAACAGACAATAAATGCAAAAGTTTACAGGAGGTGATAAGAAGGGGGAAAAAAACCCTAATCATTTCTTAGATCCACCCAGGAACAAACACAACCAACTGCATATCATGATCTATGTAAGCAACATACCCTACCTCTTAGCAAAACTTACTAGGTTAAGGAAGAGGCTAAGGAACATCTTGTGCTTACTGGATAAATATTTCTAAGGATGCTTCATGTACAGTCAGCTTTGAATCAGGACAGAACCTTAACCTGTTTTCACTGTGCCTAAACATTATAGATATATAGATAGGGATATAGAAGATATATACATGAGAGGCCATAATCTCAGCAGCATAGACATCAAAAAGCAGATCGGATGAGGACTTAAAGAAAAAAAGTAGTAACTTTGCAGATATCTAGAATGATTAACAGAGGTCATAGAAGCTTGTTTGAAAGCATAACATGAGCTTGGGAGAGACTAGCATCAAATATTGACCAAGGGTATGAAATGATCACTTATGATAATGACTGGAAGGTTAATTTGTTCCAGGAATAAATTATGAAGGACCAGGAAAGTAAAGGCAAATAGTGTCTGGAAGATGAGAACTGCTGGAGGCATGTTTTGCCCCTTGCAACATGGGGCAAAAATGCAGAAGACAGGTGAAAAAGTTGTTAGGGTAACTGAGAGGGTAATTTAATTATTTAACCAACAGAGAGGTGATAAAAGAGACAAGAAAAAAAAGGAATAAAATATTGTTAGAAATTTTAATGATTTTGAATGAAATATTTCTTCTTTTTGGTCCTCCAATATGAAGAAGTCTGCAGATATTTACAAAATGCTGAAAAATTTTCGAGAATCATTTGGATAATGAGTATAATTCTCATTCTACATCAAAACAGTGCAAAGGTCTACACACAATTTAGCTTCACTCTAGCTAAAAAAGCAGAGCATTAACATGACTTAAGTGATGCATTGCCTTGTGCAAGTCCTCTGCAGAGGGTGAGATTCATCCTAAGGGAAGGTTAGGTAGTACACTGTGTATTTAAATGAATGGTTTAGTTCAAAAATTCCCAGAATAACAACACTATTGGCCATTCTGCGCAAAAATGTGAAAGTTTATTCATGAACTGGTCATCTGATAATGAAATACTGACAAGATTTGCATGTTCTTATAACCACCAAGTAATTTCGGCATAATGAATGAACATATGAACCTTCAGACCCCTAAGTCTGTTTCAAGGATGCATTTTATACACCTGTAGGACTTACACACAATGGTGAGATAGGATTACTCAGGTTTTGCAGTGGTGATTCCCAGTTTGCTGACTTTGATTTCTACAAGTTGCATGCAGTCCTTTAGACTGATACCTCTGTCTTGTTCACTGGATGCACCCTTGTACAGTCCCTGAGCATACCATCATATATGGGCAAAATAACAGAAAAATTGAAGTCTTAGCCTTTCTGGTGCCAATCCAGGATCTGTTTTCCCACTTACACCTCAATTATTGTTTCAGTTTTTCCATTAATCACATCGGTCTGGCAACAAAAAAAAAACACCCCAAAAACCAAAAAGAAAAACCCCAACAAACAAACAAAAAAATTTGGACAGAAAAATGCCCGTAGAAATATTCTGACTGCTCTTTTTTTCCCTACATTATCTTCTGTGTGATTTTCTTACTATTACATGAAAATGAGTGTTTTCTGGTGTTAGCTGCTGCCTGTTCTCATCTCCATTTCTTTGTCATCATTCTGTGCAAATCCACATTAAAGTTTCAGCTTGAATTTATAAGTCAGATTGTTTCTGACAAGTAAGTTCAAAATGTAAATTTCATTCTTTCAGTGTCAATATAATTTCTTTTTCTGTAAAAGAAAAAAAAAGGGAAAAATTAAAGTGTTATATTTTACCCTTTTCCCTTTTTCTTTTTTCAGACCAGGAAATAAATTAAGATGTAACAATTTACTTTCCCATTTTTCTTTTCACTTGAAAATATGAATGCTTTTTTATGTCAATCTAAGACTTCCAGAAGCCAGAATGGTACCAACATACTCATTTTCATGTCATGCCATCATGCCATAGCAATCTCTCCCTAATAATAAGTCTCCGATTAAGAACAGGTGGCTATGAGTAAAAAAACTATTGCAATTATCAACATTTTAGCTGTAAATGGAACATGGAGAGGGTGAATTTTACTCCTTGATATTGGGGGCTGAATTCTTTATTGTCAACCTAAGAATATACCTTGGTTTTTCCTATTACATGCCCTTTAGGGCCATGAAAGACAGTAATTAAATCCTCTTTTACCCTAGTCCCTCGTCACTTTTCATATGTAGTATGTTCCAGATTTGTAATCATCTTGGTGATCTTTTGCTACACTCAATCCACTTTATGATTAGTGGGCTGAAACTGGACATGGAATCCCAAATGCAGCTCAATAGGTGTTGACTAGTGGGGAATAGCCCCTTGTCTTAACCAGCTGCTTATGAATATGGCAGTGAAGTTTGGCCTTCATCACTGCAAGGGCACATTTCTAACTCACATGCTACTCCTTGTCCACCAGAAACCCCAAGGCCTTTTCCCAGTCCCTTAAGTTCCCAGTCTGCAGTGGTGTAGAGGACTGTCGCGTGTTTCCTCGGCACGTTCCTGCAGATGTTTATGCCATCTGAGCAGAAACATGGGCTCCAGTGTATCAAACATTCCCCCAGGCTGGTGCTACCCACAAAGCTGCAATTTCCAAACGCCTGGCACCCTCAGACACCCTGCTTCTGAAATGGCTCTGAGCATGCTCAGGTACATACTGGTACTTAAGGATTTTCAGGATAAGCAGGCTATATGCATATTTCCATAGGATGAAAGGCAATGCGGGGAATCTCTATGGAACAGAATTGACTTTGCCTGAGAAAATATTTATCGTTAGATGACCTGTTTGCTTTGTACAGCAACACAAATAAATGGATGATGGCCCAGCAGAAGAAAAGCACTGACCTCTCCTATTGCTGGAGTCCTAAAGATCTCACTATATTATCTCTGTGCCACATTTGCTGTTATTCCTCCTTCGCTTTTTACATAAATTTATAAAAACCACCATCCCTCACCACCAAAAAAACCCCCAAAACAACCGAGAAAAAAACCAAACAACCAACCAAACAATATCCCCCAAAATGACCCAACTTTGCCTTCCTCATTCCTCTCTGAAAGGCAATATCCCATGTAAAAATGTAGTTTCTGCTGACAGGTTGTGAATATGCACAAAATACAGAGGAGCTAATATGCTAGTCTAAGCATAGAGAACAGCTGTTTTCCTTACGTTGGATGAAAATTCTGTCTTCTGATGTCATAACTTCCATTTTCATGCAAAATTTCACTACAATAAATATTTTAAAAATTAAAATCTGCTTCACTGAAATAAATTAACCCAGAAACTAACCATCCATTGATAATACTATGGTATTATGAATGGTTGTGAATTCATTTATTACTCTATATTATCTATAGATCCAAGTGTATAATTAATTTGAAAAAATCATTTGACTTCTCCATTTTTTCTTGTATTATCTGCCCACATATTGAAGCCTATTCTACCTTTTACTTAATCAAAGTTTTTAGAATACTCTAAAAATATTCAAAGAGAATATTGTTCAGCTGTACTTTGAAATGTTGACTGTTAATTAGTTAATTTCCAATAAAACTGTCAGCTCTAACAGTAAACTTTATCAAGAACTTTTTGAAAATTTTAAAATGCTCTGATAAAACAAATTTAAACCAAAATTTAATTTAAATTTAAACCAAAATTTAATTAAAAATTAAATCTTCTGATAGTTTATCTCTGTTTTCCTAGGAATCTTCAGTACATGTGTGTCATCTATTCAGATTTTTTTCCTCTTTGGAAACTGGCTTCACAGTAATATTGAATAATTAAAATCATAAATTCTTACACATTTGCTATAAAATTAGTTCAATGAAGGAAAAGAAAAACATTCAGATATATGTTTGCATTTACAGGCTATGTGTTTTTGCTCTATGACAAAAACAAATTTCAAGGTTTTGTTATTCATAACCAATGCTTCAAGCTACACCTAAATTAATTAAATAATGTATGTGGTATTCTTCTAAGAAAGTTTAATGAGAAAGTCACTTTTTTACTTCATGTCAATCAGTCTAATATTTTATCTAGCGAGAGGAAATGAACCTGCTGTTTTAAGAAATCTTTTCATATTCCCTCTGCTGGACTTTTAATAGTTTTTAAATTGATATAAGCTACTCAAGGAGCTTGTAATAAGTCTTGCAAATTTCTAGCAGAGTGTATCTCTAATAAACCCAAATTTGCATCTTAAATCAAATTTTTTCCATACAGTTGTAAAATCTCCAAGGAAAATTTGTAGCACAATCTGTTCTAAATAAATTATGAGACACCTGGCTGTCTAATGAGGAAATTAAAGCACAAGACAAAAAATCTAGAATTTTGAAATTATTGAAATGGCAACTTCAGTGTCATAGGTGGCAGACAGTAAAAATATGTGTAAAGGAGATGAAACTCTAGAATGATTTGTTTTTCATTTATTTTAGGCTTATTAAAATAAGATAGCATTAAACAATATATTTAATAATTAAACCTGTTAGTAAATATCAGTTGGTGATTAAATGCTTCACTTTCCTTGATTCCTTTGTTTAATTCCAGGGAAATCCTGAGTCCCCATTTTTTTAAAAAATGCTATTACCTATTTTAAAAGTTCTTGTCCATTTGCACTTGCCACTAACTTTGTAAGACAAAGTGTTGGGAGCAAGGTGTTGCAGAGGTGGCCCCTGTGAGAAGAGACTTTGAGCTGCTCCATGCCAGGCACAGTCATTCCAGAGAACTCCTAAAGGACCCACCACTAACAAAAGCTCAGCCTGTCAGCAATTCTGGTGTCACCTCTGACAAAAGATATTTTCAAAAGTTTGCACAGGGCCTTGGAGAAAGAAGTGAGAGAAAGGTGAGAGGAACAGCAAGACACCAAGGTCAGTGCAGAAGGAGGGGGAGGAGGTGCTTCAGGTGCCAGAGCTGAGGCTCCCCTGCAGCCCGTGGTGAAGCCCATGGTGAGGCAGCTGTGCCCCTGCAGCCCATGGAGAACCGTAGGAATGCAGAGATCCACCCACAGCCCATGACAGATCTCACACAGGAGCACGTGAGTGTGCCCTGAAGGAAGCTGCAGCTCCTGAGAGCCCATGAAGGAGACGAAGTGTTGTAAACTCGCCCCATTCTCCATCCCTCTGGCAGTCAGAGATATGTAAGAAGTAGGAATATACCCTGTAGACAGAAAAAAACTTATTGGGCTTTTTGCTTCCTGTAAAGCTAGTTCAGATATGTTAAGGTTTCTGGCTATTTATGTAATTAGATAAAAATTTATATTTGAAGACTACCCAGAATCAACCCAAATTTTCTATTATAGTCAGCCAAGTACTAGAATCGGTCTCAAGCCATGTACTATTCATATTGGGGTAGAATTTTCTTTAATGTTTTTATATATACTATCAGTGGTGCTCAGGGAATTTGACTTATCTGAGCATTGGCTATTTTTTGGATGACTTTCATAGTACTTTTAAATGGTAGTCTATACTGAAATATAAAAATGACAAAGTAAAGGGCGGGTTGAATTTAATGATTTCCTGGGGCCCCATTCAGTCTGAATTATTCTATGGTTCTGAGATTTTGCAAAAGTGACGGAAAGAAAAGAACTCATAGATCATATCTCTGTAAAGCCTGCAAGTGATGCAGGTTGTCAAAAAGCATAAATTCTGAATGTGAAAGCCATCTGCAGAGGTTTGCAATAACTCCAATTCTTCATGGCTGAGGGTGAGGGGATTCTGCCACTCACTGTTGAAAAAGGTTGAGACAGATCTAGAGGAATCTCCTGAGTGATGACCTAATCTCTTTTTGTTCTTTTCTATTGATGGTACTTTAAGAATTTTTACTGTGGACAAGACAATGCCATCAATTTTTAAGCAGAGGTTCTCATTAATATAAATGGATTTTTCTACTTAGCAGGAGATAGGATCCTGAGTTTTTACTCTGCCTTTACTATCTTTTTTCTTCCTTTTTTTTTTCACCCTAAACAAAATGGAATTTTTTACCTTATATTCTACTTCCTTTGACTATTTTGCTTTACCCAATTACTTGATTCATGTCAAATCCTTCACCTTGATTTTTTAACCAGCCTTCCTGAAGCAGTAGTGCACTGAAATCTATACTTCTAATGGACTCTTCCTCTTACTTTTCCTTCCCTTCCAAGAATTAATTCTCTGTTGTATTCTCTACTCATTTCTTCAAAGGAATATGTAGTAGAAATACTTGATTTCCACTAATTATGGAATTGAACACTTGTCCAAGTTTCTGGAATGTACTTCACCTTAGATAAAATAAAGCCTTCCCTATTAGTAAACCTAAATATATTTACTTACATTATTATTTGCATATTTCAATTTATTTATACTCTATTTAGCAGGATGCCAAAATTAGATGGAAAATATCTAATCAATATAATGGAAAATAATTTTGAAATACTAGTCATAACTTTACTGCAGAAGTTATTTACCACAGCAGTAGAACACTAAAAACAAAGGATTTAGCAGAAATGAGAAAGTATGTCACATTATAGAATCTCTTCATATGCACTGTAAGCATAAAGATTATATTAGAAGCATGTTTTGACTTCTTAATGAAGCTTTACAAGAGTATTCAAGGCATTTGAATAAATGCTTAGGGTAAATACCTATTTGAACATTCAAAAATCTACTCATTGTCACACCAGCCTGTTCTTTGATTCTGCTCTCACCACTTCCATCTGTCCACATACTTACCTTATCCATTCTCTATCTTGGGCTGATCATCCATTTTTACCATATATTATTTCCTTGTTCAAGCATTTTCTTATAATTGTGTATACATTAGTGGAAAAATGGTTAGAGAATTTGACTTTCAGCTGACATTCAACCTATAACTACTATGTTTATGTAAACAAAGATTGTTCAGAGGCTTACAAATGGAGAACATAATCATTACATTTACTTCAGGGCAGATATCCCTTGCAACCAGGCAAACAGCTGTCAAAATGTCAGGTTCTGTTTCCAAAATAAAGGAGGTGCTAAGCTTTCTCATTTAAAAAGCTAAAGGAAGAACTTTGTATTCCACTTTAAAAATTTGCAGGACCTTGCTGTGCATTTGGAGGCTGGAGATCAGAAAAATACTGTTCTCAGAGTTGTAAGGATGACCTTCGTTGTATCTTTCCTCTGTCCCATGTGCCACAGTATAGGAATGATGGTGATCTCATACGTCAACAATCTGTAACTTTGTGGAGCAAGTCCCTCAGTGGAAGCATCACAGTGAGAGCCGTGCTTCAGCTATTCAGTGGCTGTCCTGTTCTTAACAGAAGTCTGCATTGACGTAAATGGGTATTTCTGACCACTAATCAATAAAAATATCTGACCTTCAGTCTTCTCTCTGTTTTCATAGTGTTTATTTTTTACTTTCTCCTGGCAGACCCATATTGGTTTGTCTGCTGCCACTGGCCTCCTGTTTCGAGGTGACATCACCAGCTCCCTTCATTATCTTTTTTTTTCATCCTGTATTAGTCCTTTGCAAATTGGTGTTATTTTTTCCAGAACTGATTAAAACTTTATTTAATCAGTTTAACAAGCTGTTAAACTATCACACATTTCAGGGTTTTTTTCTTCATTGTAAAATATTAGTACCTATTGTCAAAGTTGCAATATTGGTTTTTCAGTTTATTTGTTTCATTTATTAGTAACAAATTTTTATATAAGCTAGACACCAGTGTTTTATGAACAATACTTTAAGAAAGGATTCTTCATCTTAGTAGAAAAGTATTAATTAAGGGATGAAAAATTAAATAAAAATCATTGATCTGAAACAATTTCTTAATGGTGATTCAAAAAAAAAGTAGATTTAGTGAGTTCTCATCATTTTCATTACTATATTATGGTTTTCTTGAAAACCAAATAAAACATCATGGATTTTACTCATTGCCTGGTTCCCAAATCAGATCTGAAAATTGATTTTTACATTGGGCAGTAGTATGTCTGGACTTTCCAGGGAACAAGTGGAGTCATTGCATGTCACAGAGGATAGGGACATAACTTTCTATCCTGTCCTTGAGCAATAACTGTTAAAGAGTGGCAAGAACCCTAACAATCAACTCTCGCATTTGTAACTCCTGCTTGTTCAGTTCTTCCAACATGGCTGAAATTTGAGATTTGATCCTGGGAGCTATCAAAGAACTTCACTAGGCACCACCTCAGCTTCTAAGATTTTGTTTCTTCACTCATACAAAACAGGTCACATTATCAGCAGTTGGAGATGGGGATTCCACAGCAGTAAAATCTGGTAAGTACTACACACAGATTACATGAAGAGAGCTTATCTAAAATACTGTCAATATACAACTCAGAATTATTATATATGTATATATTGTTCTCACATTATTTAAAAGACATCATAAGTTATTTCAATAAATCCAAAATTTTAAAACAGCTGATCAAAGTCTTCAATTGAACCTGGTGATAAATAAAAAAATTACAAACTAATAGAAGACACTCTTTTAAACAGTTCTGTTCTTTTAGTTACCAGGCGAGACAAGACTATTTTCAGAATGCATTTAACTAGCTTATATGATGCTCACAAAAAACTGAAATTTAATTGGAATATTATTTTTCAAACAGTGAGTATAATTAATATCCATTAACGTTAATTATCTAAAATGTATTTAATGTTTGGAACTGCATAAGATATCTATCCTAGTAGAAGACAAAACTACTTCTTAGTGCCCATTTCTTTATACTGACTGCAAACAAAGACCGGAGTGATTCTCTTAAATGCTTAAATTTACTGTAGCAGTTTTCTCTCCTTTTGTAATAAATTGGCTTTATGAAGAAGAATATATTTCTCATACTTCTTACTTTTCAATCTTTACTCTTATTTACATCAACACTTTAAAACCTTGTAGGAAACAGTGACATGAATTACAGAGTTTTAGAAACACCAGTATGGATGGTGTTGAATGTCAGTTGAATTAAAGCTGAGATGACCATTTCAATTTCTATTTTCTTCATGATACACTGGCAAGCCTGCCCTACATATTGCACATCAATTAGAAACCAAGGTTAGCAAGATGGTCTCTTCCTTCTCTACACTACATTGAAAATAAAAGCCAGCTTCAAAATAAAACAATCCTCCAAAATATGAGTTTTTATGTTGATTTCTATTTAACAGAACTTCATAATGTCCTTTAATTGTCAGAAAGAAAGAATACATACCTCATTATGATGATTAAGTTATAAAACTTAATCATCATAAAATGAAAAAATGTTTAATTTCTTCTCATTATTTCATTGTATTACTTAGTTCTCCCCAATGCAATACTTCTGCTGAAGAAAAAAAGAGCATATTTATGGAATAGCAACACCGATTGATTCTATTTGCATCTGTCGATTTCTTGCAATGAATTCCACTCTTCATTTACAAATCTGTCTCTGTGGGAGATTTCTCATTACATGAAACACTCTAATATTGCTATGATGGAAGTTAAACACTAATTTGATAAGGTGTCATGATCAAAATAATTTTTTATATAAAAGTTAAAAATAAACCCAAATCTCTATAGACAAGAGTTTTTTTTGTTGAGACCTCTTAAAAATAAAGAAAAAAAGAAATTTATTTCTCAAGTGATTTCATCCTATTAGTGGGCTTTCATGCTAAAGTAACTATTTAAAATAGAAACTAAGACAAGATTTTTATATGTTGCTGACGATTAGGTGTCAGAAAAATTATTTTTTTTAAAGAGGAAACTCATTAAAGAATTGGAAAAGGTAAGAAGAAGACTCAGTATACATTATGGGGAAGATAAATTCATAATGGTCTGAAATCCAAAGGTGGTATCATACTCAGACTCCCATGCAATTAATGAAAAGAGTATTAGTCTAAAAGCCAGAGCAGAATCTACTGTTGTACATACAGTCAAAGGAACAAAAAGGGAGTTATCTGGAAATAGTGTTTCAGGGCAAGAGGTTTTATCAAACTGTACTATATTAGTGCTGACAGAGGCAGATTATTCATGTGATGCATCTGGTATCCTAATTGCTTTGTAAAGCATTGATTGACCTTAGGTGGTTAAGGTACACTAGAAGTGAAAGAAAACTGCAGAAGGAGGTTATGTGTAAAATCAACATATTTCTAGCTTTGTCTCCTAATTCAACCCATCTGAACTGGAAATGTAATTTTCTAATATTCCCTGTATTGGTGGAGGGAATTCAACTCTTTCCCTTCCTTGAACCTGTGGAGAACTGAGGCAAGTAACTTGCCTCCTAACTTAGATGCCTCAATACCTTTAAAGAAACGTGCCAGACATGATTATCTTCTATTTCTATTCTCTGCCTGCAGGGATACCACAAAATTACTCTAACTCTGATGAAAACTGAACAGACAGTTTTGACCAGTCCTTCAATGGCCATAAGAGCTGGGTAATACACAATTTACATATTGATAAAAAAAAAAAAAAAGGATGTGTATTTTTCCTTTGCCCAGATGATGACTTCAGTGGAACTAATGTGAACAGCAAAAGAACATGTAGAAATACAGTGCAGTCAGTGTTGAAACTGTACAGGTTTTTCAACTGCCATAATCCAGTTTGGCTTCCAAAACAAGTTTTCAACAAATAGATTTCTATTACTAGTATTATATTTAAGCCTTCAGTCAAAAATATTTTATATGTTAAAAAAAAGGAGCATTAATTTGCAGATATGAAACTTTTTTCCAGTATCAGATGTCATCATAGTCTGTGACAACGTCTCTGGTCTGGCACCAGTGAGGGGTTTTAAGAAAATTATATAAAAAACAGAATCATAAAACTCTTTGGCTTGGAAGGGAAATTTACAAATCATCTAGCTCAACCCCACAGCAATAAGAAGCAGGAGCATCTTCATCTAGACCAGCTTTCTCAAAGCCCTGCCCAGCCTGACCTTGAATGTTTCCAGGGACAGGGCAATCTAGGACTTCTCTGGACAATCTGTTCCAGGGTTTCAACAACATCATTGTAAAAACCTTCTTCCTCATATGAAGGCTGAATCCATGCTCTTCAAGTTTAAAACCATCTCCCCTTGTCCTATAATTACATGCCCTCGTAAAAATTTCCTGTTCAGCTTTCTTGTAGGCCCCTTTAAGTACTGAAAGGGCATAAAATATCTCCTTGAAGCCGGCTCTTCTCCAGGCTGAACAATCCCCAATTTTCCAAACCTGTTCTTGCAGGAGAGATGGTCCAATCCTCTGATCATCTTCATGATCCTCCTCTGATCCAACAGGTCTGTGTCTTCTATGTGCTGGTGTGGTGACCTAGTTGAGGGATTCCAGTACCTGAAGGGATGCTACAACAAAGATGGAGAAAGACTTTTTACAAGGGCATGTACTGACAGGACAAGGGGGAATGGCTTCAAAAGGAGAGTAGGTTTAGATTAGATAATAGGAAGAAATTCTGTACTGTAAGGGTGGTGAGGCATTGGAACAGGTTGCCCAGAGAAGCTGTGGTTGCCACCTCCCTGGAAGTGTTCAAGGTCAGGTTCAATGGGGACTTGAGTGACCTAGTCTGGTGAAAGATATCCCTATCCACAGCAGGGGGCTTGGAACTAGATGCTTCCAGTCCAGGCCATTCTATGATCATATGATTATATATAATTTTCTATAATATAATTCAATATATGTACCAATTTATGAAAAGTGGATAGTAGATCTGTCAAAAAGTAACCTGAAGTACGTGATAATAAATGAGGAAAATAAGGAGGAATCTAAAAACTATCATGGCCTCCGTATTTTATTTAATAATTCTATATAAAGAAATAAATATTACAGGTATGCATAGAGATTGGAAGACTGGATCACACTAAATCTACACAGGTTCTGTTTTAATGTACAACATTTTTTGTCTTTTTTTGGTAGATTACTGTATCTTTTCTTCCCACAAAGGTGTATAACTGAGCAACAGAGGGAAAACTGTTGATTTACAGGTTTTGGCAGGGACACCTTGGGTAGATGAAACTCATACAAGGAGATTGACTATTCCTTGAGACGTAATGTGAGAAATTCCTGGAGGACTATTCCCTGTTGAACAACTGCTGTCTGACTGTGAAGCACTGCAGCATGGATGTGAAGTCAGTCCTTACTATGAAGAGTACTGTTCCTAGAGATTTAGGGGTTCTGTAGAATACGTTACAGCAAACCAAATAAAAACTCTGCTGAAAGTTTCTGAACCGAAGTCAAGCTCAGAAAAAGTGATTTTGCAAGATTTTGTGAAATATGTGGAAGCGTGTCCATAGACTAATCAAAAACAGGCTGAAAATATGAGGGTTGAGGAAGCACTTTATCTGAAATGGTTCTTTGTGGCAGAGCAGGTGACTCCAGCCGCTCTGTCTCCTGAGAACAACTCAGACAACCAGCTGTGGTGGTCAGCAACCCAAGTTGTAATGTAACCCATGTAACTTCAGTCATGGTGAGAATCCGTGATTCCTTTGTTCTGCTGTTTCCATGTTTTCCCCTGGTTGGTTAATGTTTTTCCCTTCTTGCTTTATGTGTGAGGTTGTGTATATTCATTTCCCAAGTTTAATATGTATCATTTCTAGAAAGTCCTTTGTTCCTCAATGCCCCATTGGTTCCTTCCCTAAATCCCTCCTTTGTGTTATTTCCATTGGTTCCCTTGCCTCAACCCCACCTCCTGTCCAGTACCCCATTTGCTGTATCCCTTATCCCCGCCTTTCCTATCCCCGCTATAAAATCCCTGGACCCCTGTCAGATCCTCAGCTCTCCATCTCCTCCTCCCATTGTCTCACCTCAATAAACCTTCTGCGGAGAAATTACACGGAGAGTCCACTCTCTCTCCCTTCTTAGCCTCTGCCTGCGTGCCTTCACACCCTGCTTAGGGATGGCTCCCTTGGGTGAGGAGTGCAGCCCCATCTGCCTGCGCTTCTGTGTGTGTCTGTGCCTGCTGTAGTGCAGTCGGGCTGTGGCTACCCCTCCGGGCTCTCTTTGAGCTAGCACGCAAAAACCTGGCAGTTCTTCGTTCATTACTGTCAACATGGAATGCCTAAGGACCTTGATAAAGAACAGGGATTCTGATTATCCTGATTGCTTACTTCATTACACTTCTCCTGCGGCGGTGCAAGTGCCCAAAAGCTCATTCTCCATTTTTTTTTTTCCACTTTTTAAGGTTTTACATCTCTAAATGTTATGTCCGTGATTCTTTCTTTGTGGTCAGGCAAGAGAAATGTCGAATGACAAAACTGGGAATTAAAATAATAAACTGTTGCAAGGGAATTATATATAAATCATGACAGGCTACTTAAATATATAAAAATCCAAGAGGTCTGTCAGGAATTACTTGAGCCATTAAGGGATGAGTGGGAAGCTAGTGACAGATACTGTAGCTGACAGCCTGAAAGAATTCTTTGCTTCATTTTTCATGCAAATAAATGGACGGTCAAACCCCAGAGAGTAAGGAATGGTAAATTTTCCTGTGGAGTGAATTAAAAAGTGTAGAACAGGGAAAGATTAGAGGCTTCATGTCTGATAGTTCAAAGTGGTGTATTAAATATGGTTAAGGTATTGAGCATATGTACCTTATAGCTGTGAAAGATGATAGAAGTAGCAGGGGACCTAGGAAAGGTAGCATACATAATTTTGAAAGTGTGTAAACAGATATAGAATGTAGGAAGCAGAATTTCTCTTCCTCTTGGTCATTTTGAGCAAAGCTTATAAGGGACACCATCATTTGCTCTTACCAGAGGACAGAAACTAGCTTGCTGAGGAACAAAAACATTTGAAGATATTAAAGTCAAAAGTCTGAATAGGGATAGGGAAGGTCTCTCTGCCATCCAGAGCACCCCTCCAACTGTGGCCCCAAAAGACCTGCCTGTAGACTTCCTCCCTCCCTCTTCAGCTCAGTCACTACTGAGCCCTCACTGTTGCTGTGAAATTCTGTGCTTGACAGTTAGGAAACTCCCTAGAGCTGTGTGTGGCTGGAATATTTTCTCTTCTAGCCTAATGGAATAATATGGAAATACATGAAATGAAACAAAAAATGCTTAAGAGCAACAAATACCCTGAAGGGGACTAGGGAATTCTTGGAGGGATTGTGGGAATGTCGTTAACATGCACTCTGTAGTCCCACTGCAGGCTACATTTGGAGTTTGCACTGGGGACTGGAGACCTCTGAGAGCAGCTGCGCCTTCACCACCACTCTGCTGCTTCTCATGACAGTTTTTATTGGTCCCTCTGCATCTCATGATACCACTTTTGCCTACCCATTTGTCCCAGCTGTACCAGCTCAAAGGTGCTGCTTTAAAGGATCCTCTGTAGCATTCAGCTCTGTGACTCATTTCAGATGGGACATGAGACATGGTTAGGAAGTATGGAGATTGTTTTATCCTGTTTACTTTTTCCTACTTCATACTGTTTTCTTAGGCAAACTCTTATCAAAATTCTGGGGAATTTTTGTTGGAATACAGCCTTCTAAACAGAGCTATTTCAATCTAAAACACAGTTCTCTCTTACATGTTGTAGTCTTAGTGTAAGCTTGGGATGCTCCTGGGATGACATGTAATGTTATTGCCTAAAGGTCTCTCAGCCAATATGCATTTTTTACCCATTTCCTACTAAGGAAATATTTATATTGCTGCTTTGGTGTTTGCCGTAAAATTTCTTCCTTTTATTTTTCTCTTACATGTTTTGTTCTATATTTAATTATGTCAGTCACCTTGGCATGTGTCTTTAAGTACCACAAACATTTATCTGAATGTGTCATGGCCCATTATTAACATGGTTAGATTTATACTGAAAGTTACCTGGATAGACAATATTTATTTCAGCATCATTAAAGTAGGATGATAAAGTTGAGAAGAAAAAAACACAAGTCTCAGCATTGCAAACAATCACATCTGAGCTCCATTTTCAGCATATGAGTTGTCCAAATTCCTTCATAGCATCACATATCTGCTCAAACATCTGTTGAGCTTATTGCAGAACTACAGCTTTATTCTCTAACAATGTTGGTATTTATTTTAATTTTTGTTTGTTTCTTATGGCTTTTGAGAATATACTTCCAGTTTTCTATAAAACTGTCTTCTAATTCCATGTCACTGTAAAAAATGATGATTTTTCTAACCAAATGGGACACTTACTGCACCTTTTAAAATATTTTAATGTTATTACTGTAATTCATAACATGTTTAATAATGCAATTCTGGAAAAAACCTCTCTTGTTAAAAGTAATTGAAAACACACTGGGGACATTTAAAGGAATTGTCTTAATTAAAAGATCAGACATGACAGTGCATTTCTGTTCATTTATTTTAAACTCCCTGGATTATAAAAGTCTCTTGGTGTTCAGTCTGGTAATATTAACTTAACTCAAAACAAATGTACAGAATGCATATTTTGTCTTACTAAATGTACAGAATGCATATTTTGTATTACTAAAGAAAATAGTTTAATCTATAGAGAATATATGCAGCCTTGTCCTTATTTCCATACTTTTCAGGGTTACATGCCTATTCCTATTCTTTCACAGTTTTAGAACAGTGCACTGCCTTCTAGTAACTTACATTTTATACATTTTGCCTTCCTCCCTACATGAATTAAAGCAATTTGGGAAAAATATTTTAACAAAACCTTCAGCTAGCACAAACAACTGCTTAATAAATAAGCAAATGTAAACATGCTTATTTCATGCCTCAGTGATTTCATTATTCCAGTTACTTTTACTGAACAAACTGGGAGGGGCAAGTAAACCCAAAGTTTGCTCTGTGGAAAAACTGTAGACCAACTCGTCTTTCCTTTAACAGAACATCTCTCAGTTCAGTTCCATCCATGTCTAAAAGGTAAAACCAAACCATGCTATACCCATATGTTAGAGAGGTTGTTTATCAGGGTACAACCAGGAAATAACTGGCTGCTAGTAATATATCCTTCTGAGAGGAGTTATTTGTTTTTCTTCTAGGGGAAATCAGTGTTTTGGAGGAAAAAAGTATGCATTCCCCTTAAACAGAAACATAGGAATTTCAGTCTACTGGAAAGGGAAAGCTTTTTTTGCCCAAAGAGATTGTGGAGTCTCCATCACTGGAGATACTAAAAAAGGGACTGAACATGGTCCTGGACAACTGCCTTGAGCAGGAGGTTGGACAAGATAACCATCAGAGGTACCTTCCAACCTTGACCATTCTATGTTCCCATGAAATGTTTATGATCTGAAACTCTAATGGACTTTCATGTTTTATCATGGGTAATTCTTGAAATTACATTGTTTTTTAACCCTATGTGGGAACGATTTTTTTTTCTATCCAAACTATTTGTATGTGAGAAACTATTCTTTAAACAAAATTAATTAAAATATATTTCATATTAACTTCATTAGAAGAGAAAGAGAAAAAGAAATAAATCCCCCTGTCTGCTTTAAATGGATTTTTTTTCCTACATTTTTTTCTTATCAACTACAGTCTGAGTAAGATCACAGAATCACAGAATGGCCTGGGTTGGAAGGGACCATAAAGATCATTCAGTTCCAAGCCCCCTGATCTAGAAAAGAACACCTTTCATTAGACCAGGTTGCTCAGAGCCCCATCCAACCTGGCCTTGAACACTTCCAGGGATTGGGCATCCACAGATTCTCCAGACAACCTGTTTCAGTGCCTCACAACCCTTACAGCAAAGAATTCTTTCCTAATACCTAATCTAAACCTCCTCCCATTCAGTTTGAAGGCATTTACCCTTGTTCTGTCACTGCGTGCCCTTGTAAAAAGTCCCTCTGACAAGCACCAAATCACTGTCTGTTCAGTGTAGCCTGAATTATCAAATATGCTATTTAAAACCAATATCCAGTAGATGGGAAATCTACCAAAAAATAAAGTGAAATATAAACAAAGTGTGAACCCTGAAATACATTATATGGGATGAAACTGACAGGTTTATCTATAGCAGTTCTAATTGCTTTGTTTGAGAGAGCTGGAAATAATTCTTATATACCTGGTTTATAGGCAAGGGAATTTTTGAGTTTTTTGTCAGACAGTAAGAGATGAGCAACTGAAAATCCATGAAGATGAATCCCTGATGTGTAACTTGTAGTGAAGCTTTGTGTACCCAGTGGACTGAGAATGCCAGCTCCTTCAACTTTGGCTAAGTGGTGGAAATGAGGTAAGGGCCATCTTGTTCATTATCAGATCAATATGTCTTATGAATTCATCTACACTGGAAAGATATTAAATGTGCCCCTGTGTCACATGAGAAGAATACCCCTCTGCATTCTCAAATGTTGCTCTTGGTGATGATGTCATTAAGAAAAATGCATTTAAGAAAAAAATCCTTTTCTTATGGCAATTCTCCAAGACAACTTTTTAAATCAGTAGGAACAGCTGAAACTGAATGTCATGTTTCAGTTTTGCTACAAATATTCAAGATAAAGCAAGACTGGGGTGGGGAGGAATAAATGACAATGAAATTATGAAAATAGGGAGAACTTGTCATGCCGATTACTTTGATTCATTCCACCACAACAGCAGCAGAGATTATTTATAGATGCCTGTTGGAATCCATTTATGAATGCTTCTGAGTACTCATCTAAATCATAAACAACTTAATATGCTTCATAGGGTTCATTGCTTAAAATCTGAATACACTAACAAATCCTCAATTCCTTTTTGAAAATAGTCCTATTATTGCGATGTGCACATACCGAATGTCATTCTGAAGTTTTATATTAAACTTCTTTTTGTAGTATTTAAATGCTTCCCAGTAATGACTGTGACTAATATTGTCATAATATTAATCTTTTCTGTCATTCTCAGTAACGTGTATGAACAATATAGAATGTCTAAGGATAATTGCTGATGTTAGTCAAAAACATAATAAGTGCTTTGAAAGGATAACTTTTTCCGGAATTGTCAGAAACAATATATGTATATTTAGTTCTTTTAACAAGTTAGATAAAAAAGAACTGTCATAAATCTCATCTAAAGAAGGATGTTGATTTATTCCAGGAATAATCCAGTTATTAATCCTGCCTATCCAGTTAATAATTCCTGCCTTGTCAGTATAAAGAAGGTGATAAGGCAATAAAGTTGATCTGATGAAATACCAAGGTGTTGTCCTTTTGTATCTGATACTGTATTTCATGACATACAGTTATCTATATCCTGTGACTTCAGCAGCCATATGACATTACAGAATTACAAAATTCAGAATTACACATCAAACAAGGCTGTGCTCTGCCTCAATGCGTAGTTGCAAACCATTATGAGATTCAGTATTATATTTTGGTGTTTATAAATCAGACTCTCCTCAGATGTATCACCCAAATAAATCACAGATAATGGTCTAGACAACAAATTGTGAAAACCAAACTGACTGGAAGCAGTCTTTTCTTTATCACAGTGATACAGGCACAGCTGTCCAGGTGAAATTTGAGAGATTTAAAACAGTAGTTAAGCTGCATCCCATCTAGTTAAAACATATTATGCTCATGTGCACAAAGCACATAAAATGTCTAAAATACAAGCAGATGTTGTTATACTTTGGTATAGACAGAATAATGACCTGAGTAAATGTAGTGGGTTGAACCTGAGTTGATGGACAGTCTTTTAGACTAATGACGCTTCCCACAATTTACATATTTAAACCGCACGGAAAGGCGGGAATTGCCTTTTGTCCGAGCTCGCCTGCTGGAAGGTGGGGGGGCTCCGAGCCTCCAGGCCCCGCCGGGCCGGGGCCACTGCCCCTTCTCCCCTTTCCCAACGCTGCGGCACGGACCCTGGGTCACTGAGGGGGACTGTCCCAGAGCCGCAGGCAGCTAAAACCAGCCATGGACTGCCACAGCTAAACCCATCCAGCGCAACTTCTTGGGACTGGTGGGTCCCTTTCCTCTCCACACGCAGAACTGGCGGAGCCAACAGGACCCGGCAGAGCCTCCTTTCTGCAACCAGCACACTTCGTGCTGAACTGAAGAGGACGCCATGCAGCCAGCAGCACAGAGGGAGCGAGGCTTTCCCCACCATAAAGCCTGAACAAGAACACTCCTCAACATGGCGGCTTCAGAGTCAGAAAGGCAGAGAAAGTGAGTCATGTGAGATGAAGCTGAACATGGCGACGGAAGAAAAGAGGGCGGTGCCGCAATTCTGGCGCGTAGCTTAAAAAACCTTTTTGCATGCCGTGGTAAGAAACTGTGATATCACAAACTGTTTGTCTCTTTAATCCATTTGAAGTACATGGGGGGATGGAGAATCCACATGTTGCCTGTGAAGATTGTGAAGAGTGCCTATGCCAGGCTATATAGAAGCAGTGAGAGGCTTTTAGAGACTTGTGGCGAAGAAAGCCTTTGTGCTCAGGCCAAAATAACTTATCCTTAAAAAGATTAATAACCCCATGTGATGGCCCATGTTTTGCAGTGTGAAGCAACTGTGAGATTTTTCAGGGGAGAGATGTTTTACACACAGCAGATTGTTTGTTTCCGGGCGGGTCTGCTGTTGGTGGCAGTTTGGGAACCACGTGCAACTGAAGAAAACCCTTTTTTCCTCAAGCATAAGAGAGAGACTTTTCAAGAACTGCAACACTGACTAACATCCCATGTTCTGTTATCCTTTGTGCGAGTTGGGTAAAAGGAGAGAAGTGCTGGAAGGGGGGGGGGGGGGGATTTGCTTTAATTTCTTGTTATTTCTCTTTACTTTTAATTCTATTAGTAATAAAACTCTTTCATTGTACTGCAACTGTTTAAGGTTTGTGCCTGCTTTGCTTTCTCCTAATTCTTATCTCACAAAAAGAAAATAAGTAAGTAATGAATATTTTGAACCAAAACCACTACACTTAATTGGCGTTTCCGCCCAGTTTCGAACTCAACCCGCTACAGTAAAAGACTGAACTATGCTCTTATGTGGAGTGTTGGTTTTAACTTAGTAAGCTTAAATACTGAAGCTGATATCTCTTAAAAAAATTATCTATTACATTTGACATGGAAAAAACCTTCTAATTTATTAATATAAATTATATACTGAGATTCATTTTACAATATCTGATATGCCATGTATTTATAGGTTCTGAAACAACTTCACCCTTAACAGAAGAGGCTAAAGGAAAAACTTCACAGACATATGAAAAATACCACAGCTGCACAAAGATTCCATCTGTCATCAGTAATGATGACATTTTAGTGGCTGAACATTTTACTGTCACTCTAGCTATGTCCATTAAGTCACAATTCTTGGAACTACTAGTCATGAAGAGCAGAACACTTAAAACGGCTGCATGTTGTACTAGTATAGCATAAACACTGACATGAACCCAGGTGAAGAACAGGAAAACAGAAAAATACGACTATTAGCTATTACTGTATCCCGCAGCCATAGGGAGGAGAGAAGATCCAGCAGGCAGGAATTGTGCAGCAAGATTGATTTATTTAATTATTTTACAAACTCTTTTATAGACTTTTTTTTCATAGTCTAATTGGACAAAGGATCAGCCACCCCCTGGGGTGATTGGCTAGAATCCTAAAACATCCATTGTCAAAATATTTTTCTACTGTACCATAAGCATAGTTCTACAAAGTCACAGGTGTTCATAGTTTACAGAACTCTGCAAATATCTTTGTGAGAGGGAAAAGTATCTCACGGGCCTAGAAAGAAGCAGTAAAATTTCTTGCTAACAGCATTTTTGTATCCACAATTAGCAAGCCTGTAAAGTTCAGCAAATTAAAGTAGACCAAAAATGACAGATAAAATAGACAGGATTACCCAATGCAATCAACACCTTTTAAAATGCATATGAATGGATTTCAGTCTTTCAAAACATTGTCAAGACTTAATCAGGTAACAAAATGCCTGTTTACAATTTATTTCTTTATGAGTCTATGGAAGTAATGCAATTATGCCTTATGAACAAGTATGCAGTATTAATTTCATTTTTCAACATCCACAATACTGTATTATGATAAAAAAAGTCACCACGGACTTCATTGGTATCTTATAAAGACTTCTGACGTGTATGGATTTATACGTATATTTAATATTAAAAACATGCAAATCATACTTCATGGAGGCAAGTTAAAATATATATGGAAGTTACTGCATATCTAAATATGCAATAGTTTGCAAATATGACCAACGTGTACAATAGTCAGAAGCATATTAGTTGTTTTACGAGTTCCAAATCCTGTTAATATGGAAATTATTTGAATAAAATTTTAAAATTATAGATCCTGGCTCAGAGGGTTATTTTTTAAGGAAGAAATCCTCAGACTTTGATGATATAATTGTATAATCATGGTGCCATTTTGTGTCATTCTAAAAGTTTTTAAGTGTTAAATCTATTAAGGCATGTGTATCAGATTTCAAGTTCATAATTTTAACATCAAACCTATATAATGCTGACATAAATCTTCATTGCTTTGTGGAGGTGGATGGATTTTGCTGAATTTATTCAGAAGACAACACTGAAATTTAAACTGTGATTTCACTTCAATCCTATTGAGTAGGAAGATGTAAGACTTCAAAAACAATCTTCAGATTTTTTCCCTGTGTTTTAGAGTTTAATGTTTCACGAGGCTTCTGTACAAAAATTTTTACTTAGGACTCTTGGTTTTAGATTTTGTTTGGTTTTGAAATCTTTTTGGAAATTTTTGTGAGGGAATCCAGTATTTCCAACTTTCTGACTTCAAAAATGAATTCAAAGCATTTAAAAGACCAGTCATGCCTGAGAAAATCACAAACTTTGCCACTGAGAAAAATTGGGAGGTTACCTTTTCAAGTCTACCTTGCTAGCATTACCAGAAACATTCTGTTCTTAACTAATATTCCATGTAATAGTTTGATCCTAGTACCTGGAATTTTTGAAACTATGCAATAGGCTGCATTCACAGGGAAAAGCAGTGGGGTTTTTTTCAAAAACAGTCCAAATATTTTGGAAATCTTGAAACTTTTGGTATAAGTCATGAGGCTGTAAAACCAAAGTTATCATTGTAAAATATAAGCTTAAAATTCATCAAAAGTCTGTCAAGTCTGCATTAATATAGACTTCTTGAAATTCTTTAACATTATGTAAATGAACATACCTCGAAAATATGACATCCCTCTCTCTTGCTGCCACTATTCATCTCTGTTTCTCTGCACCCTTTGTTGAAGAACTGTGAAAAATCAACACTATTTAAGAAGAGCTATTTAATAAAGTTGTGTATTTTTATTTGTGCAGAATGAGGGCTGAGTGCTTCACCAGTGAAATAACTTTTATCAGAATTTTTTTACCATATTTTTTTTCCTAGGGGACTGATAAATATCTAAGCCATGCACATAAATGTGCCTACACAGGTAAAACACTGCGTAGTAAGCAAAGAATGTGCACACTACAGATGTACTAGGAGTGAAGAATAGCTACAATTTCTTAATTTAGGATTGAAAAAGGGCCAATAAAATTGTTTCTTTGTTGCAGAATTTCACAGTCCATTTACATCCAAACGGGAGGAGTACATGGTTATGAATAAGCCAAGAACAGAGGAATAGAAAATATGCACTACAATGAAGTAGGAATGAAATTTAGGGACTGAGAACGTACAGTTAGTCTTCTATTCACAGAAAGTGTAAACAAGCATGTCCAGCCACTGCCTTTTCAATATGAAAGAAAAAAAAATATGGCAGTGGCATTTGCATGAGGCACTGCAGGTTATGTTTCGCAGAGATAGGAAGATGCTATCAAGTCTTTTCTTGGAAGCAAAGTCACAGTTCTAGAGCCAGGGTACAAAAACACTTTTAGAAGAAGCTGGCATGAAAATAGCAAACAGACTTTTAGGAAGCCTGAAACAAAATGTGACTCCCCCTCATAGATCACTGCCATGCATTACGTACAATTAAGATTATAACATAACCACATAAGGAGCAGCAGGCATCCTGGAGAAAGAAACATGGCTGGATAACAGTTGCATCTTGGCTACAGCAATGAAGGGTCACATGTAGAGAGAAATAGATTTGAATCAGACTTGGGGCCACAAGTGGTATAATGTATTAATGTGATCCCGTTGGGGAATTCAAAGGAAGGCAGGTGGGATCATACAGCCAATTTCTCCCCTGAAGAGACAAATTCACATTTGGAATGAAAGCCTAGCCCAAAACAAGTTTTACTTTTTTAATCAGTGGCAAGCTTTATTGTAAATGTACAAAAACTTTACACAGTTTATCTATCTCTATTGTGCCCTATATGAAGCTAAATGAGCAAGCAGTGCTTAATGAAACTATTTGTATTATCTCAAGATTTGGCCAGAAACTACTTCTCCCTTTTCTGAGATTGGTAATGCCCATTTCCAATCACAGAAATTTTTAAAGATATTTAGAACTGCCTTGTGAGGCATGTTCTACAATAATACCTCAAAAATGTTTTTCAATGCTGAGTATTATTTTATGAAAATATTTTTTTTCCCCTGAAATGTAAAACACTTGAGAATTTTGAAACTCACAACTTGACTAAATAAACAATTAGATAGGATAGAAAAAAAGCCCACACTTTTCCAGACTGGACTTTGGGGGCTGGGTTATTTTTTTTTTAACTTATCATTGCAAGAAAACACTGGTCCTACAATAACAAAAAAGACCAAAGTCTGGACTTTGGGTAATCAGCCCTCTAAAAATATTTCTGTCTTCTTGTCTAATATGATCTAAATCTGAATGCAAAAAAGTTATATTCATGTTAATAAAATGAGGAGGGGCAGGTGTGGCTTCTGAAGGACTGCTATGCACCTGTAAAATCAATGGGTTTTTTTTCTAAAATTCACTTTAATTTTCCTTTTCTTTCTCTCCTTCTTTCATTCTTGTAAACATTTTCAAAGTTGCCATACAATCTTTTTTCTCATCTTACCTTCTCCAAGCCTCTTCAGTGCTACCTTCTCCAGGAGACAATATATTCATGGAAGTAATACTGAAGTACTGCAGTGTTCATGCTGACAGTCCTGTAAACTCCACGTGGGTGGAAATCTGCTACTGCCTAAAGCACCACTGACTTCATGGGACAACAAAGCTGTTATATGCTAAGCAAAACAGAAGTATTGCCAGTGTGTAACATTTCCCTAGGCTTTCTGAAAAATTAGGACAAAACCTGGTGTACGAGCTTCGTTTGTAATAAAAGAGGCTCATAAGCTTTCTTTTCTAGATCTATGTTAATGGAGGATAAGATGCATATAATCAACCCTGCATTTGTTTATTGTATGGCATTTCTAGCTCTGGGCTTGTATAAAATGATGTTGCTTTCCGTACTTTGAAGTTCTGAGAACTAAATAAAGCAAACTGTATGGTGGCTTAGTAACATAGAGATTTTTAAAAAGGTGTCATGTCATGGCAAAGAGTAACACATTTTTACTGTACTAATTTTTAATCAAATATGACAGGCTCTCTTACACCATTTGAAAATTTGAAGATAAAGCAGACTCAGACCCTTGCAAAAATATACTGCTGTTATAACAGTAAATTTAAAAAGCACCTGCTAGTACATATAGCTTTTTCTAGATGTTTTTACTCTGCTGTACTTATCAATTGTCTTTCAAGGGAAATATAACACATCTTCCCAGAATTTCTTTCTAGAATTGAATTTGGTATTAAATCTCATCTAATGAAACACTAGAACTTCAGTCATTTTCTTAAGACCTTAAAAGGGGTATCATTCTTTTAAAATGAGTACACAGAAATCATAATAAAGCATGAAAATAGCAAGAAAATTGCTAGGTTTAAAAAAAACAAAACAGCCAACCATTAGATAACATCACATTTTAGGCCACTTTCTGTGTTTCTGTGGTGCAGCAGAAACTTTTCTATACAAAGAACCTGTAAAAGAGCTTTAAACGGAACGGAACGGAAAGCTCCAGTTCAAACAGAATAGCTTAATAGCTTTCCTGGTTATAATTAAAAGAAGGTTTCCCGGCTCACTGTCCACAGTCCATGTAATTAGCACCTGAAATAACATTGCAGTACAATTGAACTGCATAACAAAACTTCTTCATCCTGATAATAAGCAAGGCTAAATGTCATTTCTTTAGCACAGAAAAATACCTTCAAATACCTCCCTAGAAACATTGAATCAAATCCAGAAAACCAATCATCAATAGAAGTATTTATTTTACATGTTCTTATTTCCATGTAAAACAAAAAACTTTTACATATTCCATAGGAATTTTAATAATCATACATACTAAAAAAAAAAGAGAAGTTAATATTAGAAAAATTAAAATAAACTGTGTTTTCAATAAACATTTTTTTTCCTCTCTGTGCTTTATTTAAGAATAAAAAAATGTTTTTCACACAAAACTGAAAAATGCTGGTGCTATGTGTGGCAGATAATCAGTTGTATTGTTTTTGCATGGCCTGGTTTTGTTAGCAGGGGGGCTGCAGGGGTGGCTTCTGTGAGAAGCTGCCAGGAGATCCCTCAGTGTCCAGCAGAGCCAATCCCTGGTGGCTCTGAGGATGGATATGCCCCTGGCCAAGGCTGGGTCAATCAGAAATGGTGGTAATGCCTCTGTGATAACACAGTTAAGAAGAAATCAAAACAAATGTGGTGGCACAGTTTTAATTGTGACTAGAGAAGAGCAGAGTGAGAACATGTGAGAAGAACAACTCTGCAGACACCAAGGTCAGTGCAGAAGGAGAGGGATGGGGCAGGGGTCCTCCAGGTTCCAGAGCCAAGATTGTCTTGCAGCCAGCCCATGGTGCAGCCCATGGTGAAGCAGCTGTGCCCCTGCAGCCCATGGGGATCTATGAGGGATGCAGAGATCCACCCGCAGCCCATGGGGGAGGTGCCCACACTGGAGCAGGTGGATACCTGGGAGGAGGCTGTGGTCCTGTGAGACACCTGTGGAGAGAGGGGCCCTGCTCCTCGCTCTCCACAGGGAGCAGCCTGTCCTTGGAGGACTGCACCCCAGAAAAGAGTGACCCATGCTGCAGCATTTGGGGGGTGGTGTTGCCTATGGGAGGGAATCACTTTGCAGCAGTAGCAGGGAGTTGCTGCTCATGAGATGGACTCACACTGGAGAAGTTCATGGAGAACTATCTCCTGTGGGAGGGACCCCATGGTGCAGCAGGGGAATGACTCCTCTCCCTGAGCAGTGGGAGAAGCCACAGGTGATGAACTGACCAAAGCTCACATTCCCATCTCCCTGCACGGCTGGGGGGTAGAAGGTAGAGTTGGAAGGAGGGAGGGATGGGGAGGAGGTGTTTTTAAGACCTTATTTTACTTCTCATTATCCTGCTCTGATTTTGTTACTACTAAATTCACTTTATATCTCTAAATTGAGCCTGTTTTGCCCATGATGGTATTTGACGAGTGATCTCTCCTGGTCCTTATCTCAACTCATTAATTCTTTGTTAAATTTTCTCTCCTCTGACCAGCTGCAGAGGGGAGTGAGTGAGTGGCTTTTGCAGGTGCCTGGCATCAGGCCAGCATCAGGCCACCATGACATCAGTGAATAAATTCGCTTTTCGTTTTACAATTTGAAGATGTTATATATTACACCATCCAGTTAGTTCATATTACTCTCTTATTTCAGGATTTGCCATTCTATGTTGACTTCTGTTAGACTCCTTTTAGACAGCCTCTAGTGGCATGAGTAACTTCCACTTTGGGGGGGGAAGTGTTTTCCCAAATACTAGAAATCTGGCCCTGAACCACTGCTGCTGTCTCATACCCATATCCATTTATTAACCTTTCATCTCTTTTTAGAATCTGGGTAAAAAAATATGACACTGGATCACTGTGATATTTCATTAAAGCTATCTCTTGCATGTTTCTATGACAATTAAAAAAAAAATAGGTAACATTTTGTCAAATAAAAGCAAAGTTTGATTTTTTTCTAGGATACTGTGGCTTTGCGTACACTCTTCAACATACATGCAAATAAATAGTCCTAAAAGTCTGACTAGCACTGTTTGTGCGTTGGTAAGGGTACCCATAGGATCTTCCCTCAATCAAAGTCAGTTCCTCAAAACGTTAAAGAATTAAATGCAAATTTCTAAATTGGGGTTTTTAAGCTTTAATACCTAAATGTTTACGTGAACTGTGGGACAGTGAGTAGGTTTCCCGGCACTATGAGATGTTTCGTTGTATGCATGGACTACAGACTATTTTTAAAAGATAGAAGTTTTCACGGAATAACCCGTTGGATTAAATTCCATTATTTCCTCAATTTCTATTCTTTCAATTGAGCCTCCTAATTGTGGTGGGGCATTCCCCTCCACCTGCTCCTTGGGCCTGCTCTATGACCTCAGGAATTCCCATTAGGCCTTGGCCTTGGCCTTTGTGTAATGAGTTGGGCAGTGAAGCATCCCTTGACAGTATCAGGAGCTCTTGCATGGCAAAGCTAGGGGTGGCACTATCCATACCAGGAGCCCCTGTCACCTGGCCAAGATGGGAAAACAAAGACAATTTGTCATGCTCTAGATCCTTGGAAAAATACTTACCTGAATTGCAGCCTGAGTGGAATTGTACCATTGTTACTGGGGTTTTGAAAAATTCCATAATTACTGACTTGTATTGTGGACAGGTTGGAAATTGAGTGATGACTAAAGTGAATCAGTTCATGACCCTATAAACAGCAGTCCTAACCAAGGCCTTTTGAGCTCTCCTGGCCCTCAGCAGTCTGCAACCAGCATCTACCTCTTAGTGGGACACATCTCTGACCTTGCAAACCCTCACATGTGATCATCAGAGGACCATCGCCGAGCTGGTGATGAGGCCTGGACCAATACCCCTCACTCCTAGAGGCTCCACCCTTGCCCACTGAGAAATGCAAAGGCATTCAACCTGAATATTGAACTCAAGGGAAATTTTTAACAGGTATATACCTTTGTAGGTATATATACATATATTTATAAATAACATCATGTCTGTCTGCATGACTGTGTGAATTATTTAAACACTTTCTAGCAATCACACTATGAACATTGCCATCTCAGACCTATAATTAAGTCACTGTTACAATTGTACTAAATCCTATTTAATCACTTGGTAAATGTTAAATTAGTTAATGATTAAGTGCTGCTAAATCCTGTAGATGTAAAATGTTGGCCAAGTCTGAGACTAAGATTGGATTTAGCCTCACCTAATTACCCTTATATGGTCCCTGTCAATCCCCCGAGATCCTGCCCCCTCAGATACCTCCCCTCTTGGAAATCCCCTAAAACCACAACGCCCCATTGGGGAATGTGACCCCTTTCCCTCCACTCCTCAAGACTATTGGTTTATGTGAATGTCTATCTCTGCCCATATCCCTCCCCTAGAGATCCCTATTGGTCCCCTGTCAAGCCATCCCCGTTGTAACGCCTCCCTTTATAAATTGTTGTTCAGATCTGACTGGGGCTTGTCCTCTGTGGAGACCCTCCGATAAGGTTGGATTACCTCCTGTGGCAAGCCTCTTCACTACTTTTTATCCTTTCCCTCATCTGGCCCTCTGACAGCTACTGTGCAGGTAACCCGGCCCCGAAAGTGTTCAAGGCCAGGCTGGATAGGGCTTTGAGCAACCTGGTCTAGTGGGAGGTTCCCTGCCCTGGGCAGGGGTTTGGAACTGATGATTTTTCAGGTCCCTTCCAGTTCAAACCATTCTACTATTTCCTGATTATTCGGTCAGTTAATTAAGGATTTTAATTTTGACGCCTTATTTAGCAAACTGATGCACAGCTAAACACTTTGTTAAAATTTATGCAATAGCTCTGTGACTGTGGTCACCTTCTGTTATGTCATGAAGTGCTCTGAAGAATTAGACAAGAATGCCAGCATTATGAACTGTATTAAAAACGGTATTATAAAAGCGTTATAAACTACTGTAAAAATTGGCTATTCTTAAAAAAAAAAAAGAAAAAAGACTCAGTCTACACTACTGTGAACTTTTTAAAATAGACAGTTTGCCTAAGGAAATCTGTGCTCTTACTTAATTCTCTAGAGATAGCTGTTGTATCTTTTTCTACCCTTCGTGCTATATTTTTTATGAGAACAGAATCAAAACTACAATGTCTCATCTGTTTGGGTTTTGCTGTGTTGTTTTGTTTTTCCACACTGCTAGATGGATCTGAGCTAGCTCTGACTGGAAACAAGAGTTTAAGCTATTTGTTGTTTATCACACACATTATTTGCAAGGTACACATCTATAGTTCAGATACAGAAGGTAGGCATGTCTCACATCTTGTCAAAATGCCACGCTTGCTGTCAATTACATGAGCTCTCATGCCTTTTGTGAAGGAACAGATCACATACCTGAAATCAGGACATCCTGATCCTGACAGCTCAGCTGGGGAACATTTATATTCATAGATTGCTGCTATCGCAGTATCCGCTTTGAAGACACACACGCACACACAGAAAAAGCTTTAAGACTAACCCACAGGCATGACCTGAGCCTTTTGATGACTTGTGCCTGCTTCTCAGCTAATGACCTGAACTGAAATAGCAATAAAATATTATTCATCCCAGGAATTAACAGCTCATAATTCTTTCTAAAAATGTTTTTTATGTTTAGCGTGCATGATTGATCAGATGTTTAGAGTATTGGCAAAACTGAGCATTCGGAAATCAGGACCCATTCCTTGAAATGTCGTGTATTAAGCTTATTTTAAACAAAATGCTCCTTTTTGTCACACAACAATTCAGGATATCTTAAGCTCTTCAATATTCCTCTTAAAGTCACAAGGAAAAGGGAAATCTGCTTTATCTTAATATTTTTAAAGGGGAGGCAAGGTTATTATATTATTGCATGATTGCAGGAGAGAGGGATTTTAATGACATTCTAAACACTGTGAGAAAAGAACTTGACAGTTATCAAAATAGATAGGCAGCACAAAAGTAGAGTGAAGAGGATGATATCTCTTTTCATTATTAGTAGAATCAGTTGATAAATCTCTCTACACCATAATCAGAGGAGGAAGCAGAAGGTGTGAATTCAAGCTAAGGAGGCAGTGCCAAGAAAAAAACTGCCCAAAATACAACTACAACGGACTAATCAGGATGTTATCCTGTCATGTAGGCACTGCAAAATCCTCCTAGAGAATCTAATATATGGTGTTCAGGGGCACATTTACCCGGGGGAAGGCAGCAGCTCTCTCTTTCCTTTCATTGGTGTCACTGTGCTGAGCTGACCCGTATGTCACCAGAAGGCAAAGGTGTTATAGCAGAGCCAGCCCTTCAAGCCTAACCCTGCTGCCATCACACACCATTGTCTGTGACACGCAAAGCCGAATGTGCTGGCAAAACAAGGTCATTCTCTCTCAAACCAGACATGGTGTCTTGGGATATCTCATGGGTACTTTAAAATAATTGTCTGCCCAGGAATGACTAGTCTTTTGTGAACATTCCTGTCCTTCAGAGGAAAGCAGGTAGAGGGAGAGGCCAAAGACAGTGCTCTCCAGCAGCTGTACAGGCACCCACAAGAGTATGAAGTTACTGCTCTTTGAAATGCATTCGAAAAATTAATGAACTGAACATTCATTATTGGACATATATTGTTAAGTAAAGGTTCCTACTAGCTAAATGGTCATTAGATAATGTTGGAAAAATAGGGAATGCCTGTAATTCTATAATAGTGTCCCCTATTTAAAACCGTGTGGGACACATGTTCTAAAATCACACATGGTGACAGCTTCCAGGTCAGCTGCAGGGGCAAGAGCATTTGGAGGCAGATGGGGAGGTGCTGTGCCGGTTGGGCACAGGGCTAGGATGGGTTCCACAGTGTTTCACTCCAATGCCCACCCATGACTAAGTCCTCAATAACAGTGTGGTTGCCATAGAGCAGAGAACCCTCTAGAGAATAATCTGGGAATGCCCTTTTGCAGCCATCAGGTGCCAAGGGAATTCCAACCAATCAGAACCTGGGAAATGGGTATTCTCTGCCCAGTTCCGTAAGTGATGGGGTCTGGGCTTACTGTGGGGATCCAGCAGAGAGCCCACAGGGAGTGAATGTGAATGTCCAAGGGTTCATGGCAGAGGATACCAGGAGCTGAGAAACCTGTGCTGACTCTACCAGCACCTCCCTGGGCTGCCCTGTTCCCCTGCAACATGACAGGGATGGGCTCTCTTCCCTCCTGAAGTGGGCACCTCCCCACTGTGGGACCTGGATGTTGAGTCCCTCAACAACATTAAAGATATCCATGACTAAATGTACTTTGGTACCTGGACCCATCTAATTTCTACACTGTCAGTTTCATCTCAGACTACGACAGATGCCAACATCAGAAGGTCTGGGACAAGCACTGCCACAGTGATGCCAACGTGCTTGTTCTTGCCATGCCAGCAGTTTCCTTGCTGGGCAGGAAGCATCCCATCCCATCCCATCCCATCCCATCGCATCCCATCCCGTCCCATCCTGTCCCATCCCATTATCATGCCATTTCCCATTTTTATGTTCTCCTTTCTAGCACACTTGGACCTCCCTTTCCCCACACCAGGCCCCTCAGAAACAAACAAAATGCCCTCTAAGTAATTTTCCCATTATTCCTAATTTTGCTACATCCGTACCAAAATTTGATACTTTTTATATTAGCAAAAAATAATCTTGTTTATATATATATATATATCTATATATATATCTGTATCTATCTATCTATCTATATATATATATCTCACTACTTTTTTGGCTATCTAAGTAGTATTAGCCCCACATGTCTATTACCCTGCAGGTCCCCAGTACTCCCCTTCAACTACTTGGCGAATACAACTGCTTCTCATAGAACTTTCCTGTAAAGAGTTTTGAAATTCAGGTATCCCTCACAGCACTATTCATAATTTCTGTCAGTTTCTTGCATGGTTATCTAGCATGTTTGGCAATTTCTCATGTCATTCCTCATTGTACTTTATGCCACATTCTGTTAGTTTAATCTTAGACCAGGGACTAATCAGGGGCTTAGGCCCCTGCAGCACTGTAACAGCACATTTTTCCTAGTTTTGGCATCAAAAAATAAACAGGAATTTAAATTACACTGGAAATTCCGAAAGACTGTCAGTGTAAAAAGATCTTGGGATGATTTATGTCTAGAATTTATATTTATCAAGGTATGGAATTATGTGTATTTGAGTCACCAACCTTGAAAAGTAAAACCAAACAAATATTTTATTTGCTGCACTTGAGGGAGTGTACAAAACAGACGTTTAAATGACAAATAGATACCTCAGTGCCTTTCTGGAAATTCATCTGTTTAGTTAAGATGCATTCTCTCATAGGTCCTGAATCTTACATCTTAGGCAGATTGTTTGCATCTCTAAACTAAAACTGCCTTTTTTTGATATTCTAAAGCAGTTTTTAAATATTCACTTTCATAATCAAATATAATTGTTGGCCTGCTGCCTTTTGCAAAAGCATTTACCATGTACTGCCCCTTCACTTTCTTTTTTCCAGTGTGGGCCGACTGACAGAGGTGAGTCGTTTGCTAGCAAAGGTTTTATACTGATGCCAAATAGTCTTTCATTTTAACGTTTCCCAAATTTTTCCCTTATCAACACCTTTTTCCACTCTGCCTGCCCTCGATTACTCTAAGCCTCAATCACTCATCTCTTTTACTGTATATTATTCTGTCTTACATATAGTTGGATATATTTTATTCGAATGGATAAAATAATGGATATTTTTGAAAGTTGCTGGTTAGTTTTTTCCAAGGTGTTGAGCTACAATTCTTCACACTCATTTGAAAGCCAGTTTCCCTACTAAAAAAAAAGCAAAATAAAGGGAGTCTGTGCTGTGTTTTTTAAATACTTCTATTCAATAAACTGAATGGGAAGGGACTAAATGACAGGGAGAGAAACTTGAAATTAGAGTAGAAACATGTTTTGACAAAGAATTGCCCAGCCTTGCCAGAGGAATGAGGCTTTCAAAAATGTAATGTAAGGCTCAAATTCTTCCACAGCCAGAGGACTATTTAACCATCAACACAGATATATTATTAAGTTGGGGACTTTGGCAAGTTACTTCACTAATAAAATGAGTTTCAGTCACTCTAAAGTCGTGTGAGCGCCAATAATGTTGTGCGAACTCTCATCCTGTCCAATAGATATTATTTCCTTACAACTCAAAACTTGAGTAGCAGTCACATAAAGTTGAGGACAACAGTACTTTGTTGCAGAATTTTATTTTTCATAGCTCTACCAGAAGTTTTAGTTTTGGGGGTTTTTGTTGTTTTGTTTGGGTTTTTTTTAATGCAAAATGTATTTCTAGATTTCTTTAAGACTTTTTAGTTGGTTGGTTGGTCAGGTTGGGGTTTTTTAATCTCACGTATGTTTTTACTGAGCTTACGTATGTACTTACTGAGCAGAACTAGACAGCAATGAAGAAATCAGAAAGACCTTTCTCAGTTTTACAAAGTCCTGCAGAGGCTGGTCTGGCTGTGGTCTTGAAAGCCTTAAGAGACTTTGTATTCAATTTTATTCCACTTTTTAAAGAAGTGAAATACAAAGTTTCTTGCTTATCTCAGAGTAGCACATGGGTCATACCCCGAGGTGGCTAACCAGTGGAATTGCTCAGGGGTCTATCCTGGACTCTATCTATGTAATGTCATCAGTGACCTAGCGATGGAGCAGGCAGTGGGCACTGGAGCGCACTCTGATCAGACTGGCAGAGGACACAGTCTGGGGAATGCAGATGATGCTTTTGAGGGCTGCCACACAGACCGCCCTGGAAAGGCTGGAGGAATGGGACAATGGAGATGGAAATTCGGCAGCAAAAAATGCCATGCACTGTGGCTGGGAAAGAAGAGCTGCTGTCCACAATACCGACTGCGGCCTGCCTGGGGAGCAGCTCTGCCAAGGAGGGCCTGGGATCTTGCTGGGCAGGAACTGAGCTGAGCCAGCAGGGAGCCCTGGCAGCAGGGATGGCCAGAAGCATTCTGGGCTGTGATAACAGAAGCATTGTCACTGGTTTCAGACTATGTCTATAATACCATATCCAATTTAAGTCCCATGGTACAGTACAAATATTGCTAAAAAGAGAAAATTCAGTACAGATATTGCTGTACTTGCTCTGTGAGAAGAAGCTGAGGGACTTCGACATATTCAGCCTGGAGAAGAGACAGCTCTGGGTAGGAGCGAACAGCAGGCCTGCAGCACCTACAAAATTATTAGGAAAATGGAGTCAGACCCTTTGGTGGATGGCAGCAAGCACAAATTATCATAGGAGAGTTTCTGACAGGACATAAGGAGAAACATTTTGTTCATGATGAAAGTCTGGCAGTGGAACAAGTTACTCAGAGCAGTTCTGTAGTCTCCATCCCTGGAATTTTTTAAAATATGACTGGATTATGTTTGAGCAACCTAGTCCGATTTCATAGTCAATCCTGTTTTGAGCAGAAGGCTGGACTAGAGACCTCCTGAGGTAATTTTCACCCTGAATTATCCTACGATTCTGTGATGTTCTTGTGAATAAAACAGAATCCCTTAAAACTGTCCAAAACAAAAATGAAAATGGTACAGGTGTAGTCAAAGTGCAGTTATGTGTTAATCATATGCACCTCTTGGAGAATATTTTATTTTACTTGTTCAGACAGTATTCTTGGCTGTCATCCTTTGTGGCTACATTAGAAATATCTTAAAATCCCATTTAATTTGCCATTTAAATGTGGGAAAAATACATGTAACCATCTTGGTACTTGTGCTTTCCTCTGCTGCCTTCCAGTGCTGAATTCATTGCTTATAAGAATTTTGGCTCAGTGTAGCTCAGAGGCCACCCACATAACCAGAGAGTGCTGTGAGCCTTATTGTGCCAATCTCGATGGTTAAATCAGGCATGAAAGGCATCAGCCTGAACTTCTGCAACGAGAAATGTTAAGTGAGACCCATTTATCTTTCTGGTTACTTAGCTCATTTCAATGAGCTTGATAAGCTTTTAATAGTCTCAGCATTAGACAAGAGAAGATTTGTAAGTGGAAGTTACCTCTACTTACAGAGGTAGCCAAATCAACAGTTGCATTCAGAAAAAAAAATAGAAAAGCTTTTAGGCATACCTCATTGAGTATTTGTCTTGGGGTAACTTTATGATGTGTATCCCATGTTGCTGCCCTATGCCCAGAAATTAACTCTGTGCCTTTCTATACCTCTAAACTGAGCCTGAGAGGGGGAAGGAAAAACTGAGCAAAACTTTTTCAAAGCAGTTTGCAGCTTGTTCAAGGTCACACAGAGATAGCAACTCTTTTTTCTCAGCTGCGGCAGGGGAGGGAGGAGGCACCCAGCTTGCTGCTTTCCAGTCAGCTTTTGGCCAGTTGTTCAGTTTCTTTTTCTCCAGAGAGAGGCTGAGAGTTGAACTTTGCTTTTCCTTCCCTGGAATTTCGGATTTTCTCCCTTTTCTACTGGATTGCTTCAACCTCAGAGCACATTAGGAGGACTTTCCACCGGGCTCTGAGGAGACCAAAGGGAGGACTCTTACACTTTTCCCAGGTTTTTTCTCCACAGTGAGAGATTTTATTATTTAGCATTATTTTCCTTTTCCCATGTGTTTGTTAAATAAATAGTTTTTATCTCCTTCACTTTCCTTCGAGGAAAATTTATTTTTTCCCGAACCTGGTGGGGGAGGGGTGGTTGTGCCTTCTCTCAGAGGATATATTTCTAAATTTGGCCAAACCAGAACAGTATTAACACTTCTTTCTATGTGGTTGCTTTCTGGGCTCCAAGTGTTTGTTGCCGGGTCATGTCCAGTTTTTCATCCACCAGAACCCCCAAGTCCTTCTCCACGGGGTCTCTCTTAATGAGCTCTTCTCCCAGTTTGCCCCAACCCAGGTGCAGCACCTTGCACCTGGACTTGTTGAACCTCATGAGGTTCTTGTGGGCCCACTTTTCAAATATGTCCAGGTCCCTCTGGATGATATCTCCTGTGAGCATGACTCAGCTTGTTGTCACTGGCAAACTTGCTGAGGGTGCACTTGATCTCAGTGTTTATGTCATTGATGAAGATAATAAACATCTAGGGAACACATGAAGATCGCAGGAGAGAGCCCTGAGAGACACCCGTCATCACCGGCCTCCACCTGGACACAAAACCATTGATCTCAACTCTCTGGCTCTGTCAATCCAGACAATTCCAAATAGTCCACCATTCTTATCCATGTCTCTCCAATTTAGAGATTTCTTTTTGCAAGCTATGAGGTCTTGAATAATGCCAGTTTCATCTTTACCATCCATAAAACCCCATTTATTAAAAAAAAAAAAAAAACAGATTAATTATTAGGTTTCAGTTAGGCCTTTTGCTTGTCAACCTAGTAAAAACATCTCAAGAAAATTAAAGATGAACTTTTTTCATGATGCTATTGCTTATGCCAGAGGGAGAGCATTTAACCAATAGAAAATTAATAGTGTACTTTTCAAGCAATTCAAACATAACTTCTTTCTTCCCTTCCCCCACATCAATTAAATATTTGTAACCAGACGTTACATCTGTCCATTCTTAATAGAATAAATATACACTCATATACACTCACATGGTAGCATCTTTTGCTACTTTATTTTCACCCTCCCTTGATTTTGAATATCTGGAGTATAACATAACTTTCTCAAACAATCAAATAGAAATTACTTTTTTAAGTACCAAGTGCTACATATTTTAGCAGGAAAGAAAGGTAAGTTTTTTTCAAGGCTAGTAAGACAAAAATATTTTTGAAATATTGAGTCTTAAAGGTACATGAAGAAAAATATCAATAGATAGGAAATGCAGTGGTTATGAAGCTAGAGGACGAACTGAACGGTGAAGGTTCCCTCAGGAAATATAAAGAGGCTTTTAAAACTTCTGTATGTAAATGGATTTCCTATCACATTCTTCAAAACTAAAAAAAAAAAAAGTGTTATTTAGCACAAATTAAGTAGACCTATACAGAAAAGCTATTTTCTGTCCACAGTGGAGTAAAGCAAGAAAACCAGATTGTATGAAACCCTCTGGGATAACCTGTTTTATACTTGTTTTCTGAAGGTCATCTGTGTGAGAAAAATCAGACTTTTTCAGTGACTGTTGAATCATTTTTCTGAGAATGAAAATCTGTCTCATAATGTAAATGACACCGTCTTTTTTTTTTTAATATAATCAGTTTGGCCAGTCAGAAATCGAATAGTATCACAAATTAGATTGCATATAAATTGCATTATTATGATCAGAGAGAAATAGCTGTTAATGTAAACCAAGCAGAAGGATTTTGACCCTCTTGCACTGAGCCTGAAATGCTCTGTAAATCCTTGCCTTACCCCTGGGACTCTCTTTATTCCTTTTCAATTTTCTAATGACAGTGTAAAAATAAAAGCTAACATATTACTTTTTTCTTCTCTTTATACCTATTTAAATATATATTTTTCATCTCAGTAGTAAAGTAGATGTGAAAAGACGTGTGTTCATATTTTAAGGCATGTCAATTCACGTGTTCATCTAATGCAAGAAGTATTTGACAACAAAGATAAGCATGGCTGGTAAACACCTTCAGTTTCAGAGTCTTTCCAGGCATAATGCAATCAAAACATGTTCAACTAAAATTTCAGATGAAAAATAAAGTCACCAGTAGCAGGTTTTCAAAGCTCTCATAAGCCAGCAAATGAAGGAAAGGTCAAGAAAGTCAATACTGAAAGCAAAATGTTTAGCTGATGCTGCTTCTTTATCTTAAAAATTTCTTACCTTGATGACATGTTGGCACATTAACACTCTTTTTCTTTTCTACATTAATTTAGGTTTTCGTCTGCCGTCAGTGATGACTAGAACAGTTATAAGCAAGAAACTTCAGCTCTCTCTCATCATAGAATCTGTGCTCCTAAATTGTAAAGCACAAGACCTAAGATGTTTTCTATTGAGTTCTTGGATCCAAATCTGTTCTTGGGTCCAAACAACCTCTGGAAAAACTTCATATCCTAAACTTTCTTATTTTCAGTTAAGATTTCTGGCGTACTTCAGGCAGCATGTCTCAGATGAAATTTTTACAACAAAATACTGCTAAAGAATCGGCAAATGATAAACAGAATGTTAATAGGTGAGATCTGTCCAGAATGAAGTATTTTTTCCTCTTGAGAGGAAGAAATGTGCGGCTTTGAACTGAGACTAAGTAATAAGTTCTTTGGTGTCTGTTTCTTCTGAATCCTCTCCTGAATTTTGACTGGTTTTCTAAAGCTGCAGAGATCACACCAAACTACACACAACTCTACCAGAGTCCATGGCAGAACTCACACTATCTTCTACAGATTCTGGCAACCCTATTCTTACTCATTTACATGGCCATTAGTTTTCCCACTGATGTTACCAGAGTCTGATTTTGGCCCTTTGACTCAACTCTCTGAGGTTATGTGTAACAAATATTTATTTTCTTTCTAATTAATTAAAAATAAGAAATAAAATAATGGTCCTGGTCTAGCATTTTTAGGTGTGCTGCAGAAAGACAAGAATGCTGTCCTTTTCTTCAGGAAATGTTATAGTGCTATGTCAAAAGTGTGTTGGTCTCCATTCACCAAGTGAAGGAGAGGCATTGAGGATATGCTATCACTGGGAAGCGTAACCATCTTTTCTACAATCACCTTTGTCAAGTTGAATTCCACCACACTGCTGGCAGAGTAATAAGAGGAGATTCTGTGCAAAAGGCAGAATGCCCGAAAGCAGGAGTATGTCAGATGAGCAAGGATTATTTGGTCTCAGAGGAAATCACATTAGCAACTGCCAGGATAGATATACTATTCTGAGTTAAATGAGCTGGGGTACTGAAAAGTTGTGCTTTAATTCAAGAAATACACAAGTGACCAGCCAGATCTTCTCCACTGGTATGTCTGTCTCCTCTCTTATCTCATTTTGTTGTGACTAGTTGGGGAAAACCATTGGCAGGGACAACTATTGAGTCATCCAGCTTTTTAAATTGAGTCTGGCTTCATCTAGGTTCAAGTGGTTTAACCTTAAACGGTTTTCTAACTAGACAGATATAAAACATACATTTAGACACTTTCATTCCATATCAACTGCAACACAGTCTGATTAATTTAAAAAACATACTGAAATGTTCTGAGATAAATTGAAGAAGCCTTCTTTCTTTTTCCTCTTTTTTTTTTTTTTTTTTTTTTCAAATAAAGTGTATATATCTACTTTTTCCAGGCACAGGCTTACTGCAGGACTGAAAGACTATGAAGAGGTTGAATTAGGGTGAATTACTCTCTATATTACCATTTTTGGTAACTGATAGTGACACAATAAATCCACTCACAATGCTGTGCAGTTTGGGCATTAACGTCAAGGCGACATTCAGCTCTGCACAGGATTTCTGTTAAAAGCATTTTCAGCCTGTGTTCCAAATGGAGAGAAGACACAGTATTCCTGCCCCCCACATCTGCTATTCCCCACATACTTTTAAAAGATCGGCATTCATGTCTTAACTTCTTCAGAAGTGAATTCTCTACTGAGAATCCCTCCCTGCAGGAACATGGCAGTTTCAGTCTCTTTCCTCTTTAGAGTAAATGGCTTCCACAAAACAATTCCCAGTTTGCTCTGAATTCAGCAGGTGTTGTAGGAGCTCAGGAAGGCAGTAATAGTGTTCAAAACTCAGCAGGAGTCTTGGAGTCTCATAGAGTCAAATAGAGTTTCAAAATGCAGCCCTTCCTCAGCTCCTGCTGAGAGCTGTGAAAGTCCACCTTTTGCTGAACTGGGAGCCATTACCCCATCTTTTGTTATCTCAAGCTTGGCTCAGAGGTGTTCCAGAAGTTAGCTTCACTTCAGCCACAGCACATTTCTTCTGGATAGACTTCTCCAGATAGAAATAGGACCAAGACTTGCAAAATACCGCATGCATTTGTCATGATCCGCTAATGCAAGCGGGGGTCGTGATGGTTCGTTTATCGATCTCAGAGTGTAAAAGGACACAAGAGATTTCAGTTTTAATCAAAACAATGCACCTTTATTAAGTGCCCACAACACAGTAATGCAATACAAGAGAGTAAGAGAGAGAGAGAGAGAGAAACAAAGTAGAGAAGGGGAAAAAGAGGGGCAATAGCTACCAACGGATGAGACGAAGTCCTCATGGTCTTCCGCCAATAGATTCGTCTTCCTTCCGTGGGGAGATCTCCGACTTGGTTATTTCAGAAAGTCCCTTTATAGTCCTTTTCAGAAGCGAGGGGCAACTGGCCAAGAGGTTGGGAAATCTACAGCCATTGTTATGGGGTTTGTTGCTTTGGGAAGCAGGTACAGGACAGACGTACAAGACAGGTGTACCGGAGAGGTGTACAGGGCGGGTCATTCCTTTCCGCTTCAGCGCAGTCCTTCCTGCCTGGGCAGCAAGAACGGCGCAGTCCATTGCGATCTGCACTAATTTTCCTCAGGAACGCGTACCAGTTCCCAGTGGGCACACCCATAGGCAACACTTGGCAGACAATCCCACCTCAGCCAGGCCAGGACTGCTGTGTTCAGTCTCTGTCTTCGGTGATGATCGTGAGGCAGATGAGGGATCTTTGGACCGTCTCTTACAGCATTGGTCTTTGTACTTGTTTTTAAAAATATAATTCTAAATTACACAGCTCTAAAGCCAGTAACTGACCCAAGTCTGAAGCATATTATAATTACATCGGAAATGGAGAGAAAAAAATTAAAAAACCCAAATCAAACCCAGAATTTTCTTTAAAATGGTTCTGTCATTCACAGCAGAATAAGACTTTTGGTGTTCATACACTCCAGTTGTAGCTTGAAGAAAATAGCTGCAAGTGTTTTAGTGGTGGATTTAATATAATATTCTAATTATAACAAAAAAAATCTATTTTTGAGAAAAGACCAAATCTCTCTTTGGAGAGAGGGAAATGGGTTTTCAAAATTAATTTTTTTCTTAAGCTAGCACTGTTGAGAGAAACTGTGTGGCACCACGGCAGCAGTTACTCACAGCCTTTTGTTAGCATGTGTCTAGCCTCACAAGGAAATGTTCATCTATATGTCTTTTAATGTCATTTTGAAGTAAAGAATAACAAGATGGAATCTCTTGTTCTAAAAGGCTCACTGCTACTTTAAATTGGTGTGATAGAATCCTGATCTTCTCATGAGCTGTATGCAAATTCACAAGAAAATTCACTTATATGAATAATCCATCTCCTGCTGATGTCACTTTGACAAGATTAGTAAATAGTATTTCACCAAAGTGTATCATATGTAAAGTTCAACAAGATCAGAGACATTGAAATGCTGAGTGTGATTTGTAAATCAAATCCAGATGGTATGGTGCAAATGTTTTTTTCCATCCTAAAACTCCATCATATCTTCTGTAATCTATCTGGCATAAGAACAAGTGTTTCACAATCAAATTTGATGCCATACATTTTAGACCAGACCAATCTCTGAGTGTTTCATATGAACCACTGTGTTTCACCATCTCCAGAGGTCTGTGGAATTTTACATCAACAGGCAACTTAGAGTGAAACACTGGAGAAGATGGTCTATGCCATTCTTAAAGACCTCTGTCATCTCCAGAAATGCATCTATCAGAAATAGTATCATTGATACAGTACTGAGACAGAATTAAGATCTAGATCAAGCATTAGAGAAACTTCTGAGAGGCATTCAGCTCTCCAGTTCTCTCTTTACACCTGTGGCAACTTCTTACACCTACAGTGACTGATGTAACAGGGCCTCCATGTGTGGTTTATAACTGCTGTGCAAAATATCTTCTGTCAAGTAAAAAAAAGTCTTATTTATTGCGCATGAGAGACAGGGACATGCAACCATGCCGTATAGTGACAGAACTTTAATAAACTCAAGGTCATCACTGAATTTTTTTACTGCACCTTAGAAACCTCTCTCCCAAGATTTTTGCTTCTCCAAGAGCTTCTGTACTTTGCTTTCTTCATTCAACAGAAGCTTATGTTTCCTAAGAACCATGTCCAGTACCTGGATGCTAGAAAACCCCTCTTGCTTTTACTTGTTAACAGCTGGATCTTTCAAGTCCTTCATCTTTGCCCAATCCATTCAAGTAGTTGCTCAGTGTGATTGTAGAGTACATAACAAATTGTATAACAGGAAGTTGTAAACTGGAACATTTTTCTTGCAAGATCATATTAACATCAAAAAAAGGAAAACGTACTTCTCAGTAGCTACCCAAATAAGATTTCCAGATTGCATCAGTAAGAATATCCCCTTCCAAGAACAGAAGGGAGTTTGGTTTTATGCCTTTATTATGTATCTTCTGCCAGCAACATCTAGGAAAATATTAAAAATTTACACACCAATTCTTATACAAAGGAGAGCATAATAGACCTATGTAAAAGGTAACACTAAACTGGGCTGATTGATTTCACAGTAAAATGACTTAATGCTACTCAAAATTTTTCTTTTAGAGCATAATAAATTTAACAACAATTCTAGCAAATTCAAAGAACATTGCTGATAAGACACAGTTGTTTTGATATAAGCTCCTCTTATGACAAAATATTGAGTAGAACAGCCATTGTGATAAAAAGTCTATTGTTCCATTAATACGTAGAAGATTAACATATATGGTTCAAGTAGAATTTGGATTTGGTTTGATCACTGTGCATCTATACGAAATTGTTTCTTATAGCCTTTACCCTGTAAAAGCAGAGATTTCAGCAGAGATTTATTTCAGGTATGTAAAAAGTTTCACAGAACATGGTGCAAGATCATGAACTAAATTACTAACAAAGATAAACTCATGTTAGGTTGTGAGAAAAATAAATTTTTAAAACACCTTTTAATTAAAATATGTTTTGTCAAGCAAATTTAGGAGGAACACCTAAATTTTCTCATTTATTGTTTATTTAATATAAAATAAAAAGAATCAAAGTTTGGGATTAACATACACTTAGAGATATTTTCAGCTTAGAGTGTTTTTATAAAAATAACACACTAGCAGTTATATTACTTCATATTGAAGTATTTCAAGCAGTTATTTTAATAAAAAGTCATTCTCACTTTATTCTTGTGGCAAGGTAATCCTGTTTCATACCTTAAACAGCCAGTGAAAAAGCTGTATTTAAAAAATGTTTGTTTACATTAATGTTTATGTTGTGTCTTTAATTAAACATTTTTCTTTAATGTTATTTGAAAATTTGTACTACTCTCTGGCCATGTTTCTGAAGAACAGATAAAAGGAGGACCATATTAAAAAAAGAAAATCAATTTGTATCTCACTGTGACTGTAACATCACTACTGCCTGAGAAGCAATAAAATGTTTCCGGTTTTTGTAAAAGAACTGCAGACTAGCACAAAGGTACTTCAAAGATTGAATTGAATATATGGTTTACTGAATTGACATACTTAGAGAAATCTTACTTGCTCTATCTTAATACCTAAAGTACAAATTCATGAAATTTAGTGGCCACTGTTAGCTCTTCATAAGACCTCTTTCCAGAACATTTACATCTACCTCACTGTACTGGTTTGGTCCAAAATACTCATTACTTATTTACCTTCTGTGAGATAAGAATTAGGAGAAGAGCAAATCAGGGACAAAACTTGAAAGAATATAAAGAAGTTTATTAATAGACCTAAAATAAGGAAAAAGAAAAGAAAAACAAATAAAATCATACCACACCTTCAGAACATTGCTTCTCCCCCCACCTTTCTCCCTTCTCCCACTAACAATGTAAAAAGACAACCCTTGAGATGTTCAGTCTGTTTACCACTTCCGTAATAACCTTGTTCAGTTCATTTAGGAAGAGGAGTCTCTCTTGCCCATGCTATGAACACATTATCACAACGAGACAGCCACCCGGGTTGGTTCTCTGCTCGCATCATGTGAGAGTCCCCCTCCCACAACTTGCAGCTTTTCCCACAACTGCTTTCGAGGGTCCAATCTTGAGCCACTGGGGTATAATTTTAAGGTTGAGCTGTTCTGAAACAAAAGTTCTTTTCTCCTGTCTCTGGGAGCATTTCATCTCTAAGAACAGAGGCCCTTCTCCTTCCCTGGGAGCAAAGGGTCCTCCTCATCTTCATTGTTAGGATTATCTCTGGGAGCATCTCTAGGAACTGAGGTCTTCTCCTTTCCATTTGGAGCAAAAGTCCTCATTGTTTCCATCTCTCCCTGTTCAAACTTCTCAACAAATTACAGCTGCGTCAGCATCTGCCTATCTCAGCACAGGTGCTTTTGCTCACAAGTACAAGTTGAACACTCCAACCCCCATGCCTTCATGAAATTACAACGGGATACTCTGATACATCATAGATCTACAACAGAACTTCAGCTTTAAGCATCCCCTCTTTCTCTTCCCTCAGGTTTTCAGCTCTTCATAGTACTGAAAGGGTTAATCTCACCCAGGCCTTGCAGCTGGAATTTCGCTTATCGCTGTTGGTCACATGATCTTTGCCGGACAGCAGGGCAGCTTTAGCTGAATCTTGGCTGCAGTGGAGGTGGGGGGGGCCGGGCCACGCTGTCTGCATGTAGCAGAGCTGTGGGGGTCCATGGGTGGAACAGGGCCCATCGGCTCCAGGATGGCTGTGTCCCGGCCTCTGCATGGGGCCCCACAGCTACCTATCCCAGTGCTGGGAACAAGACAGAGCTCTGCCTGGGGTTTGTCTATTCTTAAGCGTATCACAGAGGCGGTCAAATTTTTAAGTAGCTTAAAAAGTTGTCAATATTCAAACTAGCCAGTTAATAGGTTCTGTCAGGTCATAGAGGAAATTGTAAGCACCCCTTTGCAAGAACATCACTTCCGGGACTATGTTTGCTAACCCATGACACTCACCAATGTAAAGTCCACTTACCAACCAAAATTTACAAGAACAAGAATTGTTGAGTACAATTTCTGGGCTACAGAGATAAATTTTAAAAAGTAGGGGAGGTGTTCCAAGAACAGTAAAAACCTATGGATGTCCTCAAACCTCTTCTGAGAGACATTACAGGTATAGACTCAAAAATAATTTTCATATGTTAGCCCGGTAGGGGGAAACATTGTATTATAACACCACAGAGCTGCACACTAATGTTGTGCAAATTCAAAATCAGTGAAATTACTTTGTAAATACCTGTGTGCAACTGAAAATAAGAAGACCGTGCAACAACGAGTTTACCACAATCTGTTGATCAAAGAGAGTGAAGCCACAAAAAATCATTTTGCCTGGATTCATTAATTTCAGTGAAAATCTGACTCTACCAAGCCCTGCTTGTTTTTGTTGTTACTCCATCACCATAAGTGGCTTTGAAAAGCTGCTCCTCATCCTACTGTTCCTGCCTGGATCGTCCCTACCAGGTGTAGCCCCAGCATCATGCTAATGCTACCTGCCCATTCATACCCAAGTGCTTTTCAGGGAGTATCACAACTTCTAAAGAAACTACCTTCCAGAACAAAAATTAGAGAATGCTGCCAATCATATTTATATTTTCCATAGAGCAGAGCAGATTTTCAGGAAAAAGTTGCCAAGTGAAGGAACAGAAAAATTGTGTGCCAGCATCTAGGCTGATGCTGAAGGTGAGGGAGAAATGTAGATTCAAGTGACTTTACCTAGTGTCAGAGGAGGTCAAGGTATTATGACCTTTATCTACCATCAGCGACTCCCTATACTGTTGATATAAAGTCCTCTCTGATTTCATTTCCATCAGGATTTAAAAGCTACATGAAATGAGACATTCAGTTTTGTATTCTTTCCCCCACATTGAACTAACTTCTTCCACCCTCCAAAGAAAAAAACCCGAAAACCAACAAAACAACAAACCACCAGCAAAATCCATTACTTTATCCTAATGAAAAGGAGCAGTAAAAAATTCATTATCACCTCTGAATGAGGGGTTACTAGTCCCATGGAGGAGATGTAGTAGCTTTCTAGATGTAGTAGCTTTCTAGATGTAGTAGTTCGTAGAAACCAAATACTTGGGTAGGAATTATGGTCCCAATCAGAAAAAAAATATTGCCTGCACTAAATGTAAATCAATGAAATAGCAAAGCAGGAGTTGCGCTGCAGTGTTGTATACCAGAGTCAAAATGCTCCCCAGGCTAGTCCTGCCTCTGTATAGTACATGCACAATTCCGTCCTCACAGCTGTACTTAAAAATAATTCTAGCCAACAGTGGTTTACAACTTGTCCTACTTCACATTCAAGTATCTGTTCCACACTTATTATGAGCGGCACACGGAAATATTTTTGCTGGACCTAATGTGGAAAACTGAACTCATTAAAAAATAAGCAAAGGCCAGTAAGATGCATATAATGTCCCTTGAAAATGTGTTGTTATAGAGATCATGTACACCACCATGTTTACCACTAAAATATGTCCGCAGGGGCCACATCCAGATGGTTTTTAAACACATCCACGTGTCACAAGTAGGTGTTTTGAGGTCGCTTAAAGAATCACCAGCAAAGGTATCAATAGAAACAGGTTTAACAGTAGTGATTCCACTTTAGTAGTAGTGATTCTGCTTTCCTGGGCAGGCCATTCCAATGCCTGACCACTCTTTCAGTAAAGAAATTTTTCCTAATAACCATCTACACCTCCCTTGACACACCTTGAGACCATTTCCTCTCATCCCGTCATTTGTTACCAGGGAGAAAAAAACCCACCCCGTCTGACTGCAGCCTCCTTGCAGGCACATGTAGAAAGCAATAAGGTTCCCCCTCAGCCTCCTCTTCTCCAGGCTAAATAATCCCAGGTCCCCCAGCTGCTCCTCATAATATGTACATAATATATAATGTCTCCATAGATGTTAATTTACAAAGCTGCAGGCAAACAATGCAGAACTAAGCTTTTGAAAGCAAATTAAAAGCAGACATTTTGCTGTTTTCTGGAGATGATGTCACATCTTTAATTTCTGCAGTTCCAGTAAAATGCAAGCTTAGATAAATGTCAGTAAAATTTGGACAAGTGCCATGCAGTTTCTAATTAATTATTCTGGTTTGCATTAAAATACCTTAAGACTACTGAAGGTATATTTTGATCACTGTCTGTTCAGTATAATCTTTCTGCTTGTACATGAGGGGGCTGATCAGGGCTCAGAGACAGGGTCTGGCATCAGTCAGCAAGTGGTGAGCAATTGAATTGTTCATTCCTTGCTTTTTCTTGGTTGTTTTTTATTATTGTTATTACTACTACTACTACATTTGACTTTGTTTTAATTTTTTAACTGTTCTGTTCTCAACCTATAAGTTTTACCCTTTATTCTCCTCCCCATTCCACTGGAAGTATCTGTGTGAGCAAGCAGCTGTGTGGTGTGTGGTGCTTAGTAGACAGCTTGGCTTAAACCATGACAGTACTTTTATATATAGTATTAGATTTGATATAAAGTATAAGGTTGTAGCAATGAATTTTAAAATCCAAAATAGCACCTGGTTGTTTTTTTTCAAATAAGTGTAATAAACGAGCAATAAGGACAGACTTTTAATATCTCAACAAAAACAAACATTTCCCTTCCCTGGAGATAAAAGATAGGAACAGGGATTACAAAACTTCACCGTCTTTTCTGTGTGATTCCAGAAGTAAGAGAGTATCTGTTGCAGCTGGAAATATTTGATGGTGTGCCTTGTGATACCTAGCACCATGGAACACTAGAAGACTGTCTAATGACGTTATTGACCAATATACATTCTAAAACTCTATTGCCTACTAAGGAAAACAATTTGGGCTTTAATTATATCAATATACCCTATTCAGTGTGAAAAACAAACCCTAAAGAATTGTCTTTCTAGGCACACAACTATACTGACATTTACAAATGGAAATATTTTCACCTTTTAAGAATCATCCATCTCATGGGATTAGCACAATGGCCCCTAAGATCTGGAAAACCAAAAATCACAAGTAAAAATATGTTTTTTTCCATACATTGTCGGCTTACTTCAAAAAGCCACTCTTGAACTGTATTCCCAGAGCACTATCACTATTAAAAGCATTGACAATATTGATCAGAGGGTGTCTATACCTTCTGTCTGCAGATGACCACTGATGAGGCAGCCTTGAGCTGCACTGGGGGATGACAGGGCAGGGGGGCATACAAGCAGTAGACAAGAGCACAGCTCCCACAGTACAGCAAGGAGAGGCACATCTGGGATGAGATGGGATAGCTCACCTGGCTGCAGTGGATGGATACAAGGTCTTCAGAAAGGGCAGGATGAGAAAACAAGGATGGGATAGGGATTTCCATCTATGTAAAGGAGCATCTTGGGCTTATGGACCTCTTGTAGGGCACTAGCTGAGTAATAACTTGTGGGTCAGATCAGAGGAGAGGCCAGTGAGGGTGATGCCTTGGAGGGAGTATATTACTGACCACCTCATGGGTGTGGGGAAGCTCACAAAGACTTCTTGAAACAACTCAGCCTAGAGAAATGAAGGCTTTGAGGGTGTCCTGAGGGAGGCCTCAGTACCTACACAGAAGTCATGAGGAAGATGGAGCCAGAGTCTCCACTGAGCCTGTTGTATGTTCTAGAAGGATGGGTGACTATGAGCACAGCTTGGAATAAGATGTTCAGACCGAATATAAGAAAGCTTTTCCTCATGAAGACAGTCCATCAGCTGAGCAGGTTGTTCAGAGATGTTGTGTCTCTGTCTTGGAAGTCTGCAAGACCACATTGGATAAGGCCCTGCCCGAGCAACCTGCTTGACCTCATAGCTGACCTTGCCTTAAAAGGGAGGCTGGACTAGAAACCTCTTGGGTCACATTAACCCTAAGTTACTCTATGAGCCTGTGAAAATGGTCTGCTTCTACAGCTCCATCTACTTCACAATTGTGAAAGCAGTTGCACTAATGCTCAGTAGGAATATAACACGTACGATACTTGTTATACCCTTTCTGTATCACACTTGTCAATGTAGGAGACTAGAAAATAGAAAACAGAGCTGCTCCAAAGGCACAAATACTACAGAATTTATTATCAGTGAGACCAGAAGAGTCTTTTCAGGATAAAGAAGAAATTTGAAACATCCACTGTAGTCCAGAGCTCTAGGGTTTGCAGTTTTTACATCAAATGAACTGCTAGAAAGGTGTGTAAAGCTCGTTATGGAACCCAGAGGTACACAGATTTTACAGGCCAATATACTCCAGAAAAGAAAGCATTTGACCATTCATTCCAGCAACATGTAGCTGCTCAAATCTGATTCAAAGTTCAGCAGTCGAAACAGAAGAGCTTGATATTCATGTCTGATGTTAATTTGATTAACATCAGAGTTTTTGATTTTCATGGACACATTTAATTTCAGAACTTTTACCAGTCTAAAGGGAGGAACAGGAGATGAGGTAACATAATAAATTTAGTTCAACTTCCTGAAATGCAAAATGTTTATAAACAGTGTCAGTTTTCCACTTGAATCCAGATCTGTTTGACAGAGCTCAGAAAACCACTTGAACACAGAGGAAAGCCAAGTTAATGTTTAAGCATTTCAATTTGCGATACTTTAAAAAGAATGAGCATTAGGCACTTAGGACTATGACTTAAAATTAAATTTAATTAAGATTACATATTAGAAGCTATTTATTGACCGTAAACCATCAAACTAGTCAAGAAAGGTAAATATGGAAAAGTTCTCAAAGTTCTAGGAAAACACAGGGCCAGAATTATTGTTGGGAACAATAACAAAATTGATGACTTTTCACCAGGAACATTTTCTTTGTTATTTTTACTGAGATATCAGGTACCACAAACCCTAACCCCACTGCATTTCGTGCTTTGCCTAATGTGAAAAGACTCTTGATGTCCCAAAGATCTTACAGACTGAGAAAATGTGTGAACATGGACAGAAGAGGGAAGAGTGAAGGAGTGGGAAATGCAGTGCAATAACAAGCTAAGACTACTGGTCACCCATTGCCCCTAACAGACTTAATCCCTGATGGGAATTCCAAGCCTTTGCTTGTATATTAATTGCAAGATTTGACCCTAACTGGATGGGTTTTAAGATGGTACCCCAAAGGATTGAAAGCATAAACTCCTCCATATAGGAAACCTTGTAGTTGTTGATCATCCTGTGGTATTTTTGCAAAGCATCCCAGAGTACTCAGAATGCTGGTCTGAATGTTGTGTAGTGTTATGCCTTCTGATAAAGTACCAATGTGTTTACTGAAAGGCACTGAACCCTTTCACAGGAACAGAAAGATCAAAACCTTTTTTGGGAATTTAGAAACTGCAAAACAAATCAAAGTCATTGCCTTCTCTTTTTTTCTAGTTTCTTCACATTTGCCATTTATCTGCCTACAAAGAAAATGAAACTCAGAAATACAAAAAGAATTCTTCTGTTCCCATAGAGAGTTTCAAAAGAAAACTTGCTTTTAAAATGTAAATCAACCACTGTGTTAACATGAAGAGAAAAACAGGTAGAAGGAGGCAAACACCAAAAAAAAAAAAATGAGATGAAATAAGATAATATGAAATATCTCTTATTATAGCTAAAGTAGGATGCAAAGGGATCAGTAGATATGCAAATATGCAGTATAGAAATTCTTCAGCAGGCTCTGGTCCTCTGATGAATACAAAAATATGTCTAGTATTTCTGAAAAGAGTGTGAATAAATCAGATGTCACAAGTTATGCAAAAGTAATTTGTGAATCTGGGAACCTGTCAATTGATACGCAAATAATGTATGCAGTAAAACAATCCATCTATTATTTATGGCTGTAATTGAGGACAGAAACAGGGAAGAGAAGTTTATTCAGACCACAACACAAAGCAGTTCTGGGTAATGAACCTTAAAAGTAGATATGGTTGTGATTTTCAGAAATTAATGCAATAGAGGAATAACTACCATTAATTTTAACGAGTACTGAATGTTTTAATGATCCCAGACAGCTTTTAAAATCTTACATATCTTTTTCCTGTCATGTCTGATGGTTCTAAACAAGGCCACAGAGATAACTTTAAAAATTTGCAAATAGGTATCCTTGATGAAATTTTCTTCCTTTTTTTTCTCCAGCTTTTTTAAGACATCAGTGAGATGAGGTTTTTCAAGGTTTGAGTATTTAGGGAAAACTCAATTGTTTAAAAGCATGAACAGCAATGTCACAGAGGCAGTGAGGATCTCTGAAAAGAACAAGTGAAGGTGCTGCCTGTGGCAGCAAGAGAGACTTTGAGAAATGGCTGATATCAAGTAGCCACCACAAATGTAGGTGCCTTCAAGTCCATGGGCAGGTCAAGCCTTGTTTTAACATTACAGATGATTGAGAAAAATATATCTAAACATTCGGAGTACCCACAGAAAAGCTAAAAGTAATCTCAGTGCTCCATGGGTTAGAGCTGTACTTCACATGAATTAGCACATCTCCACTGAACCCAACAAATCTACCCCAGGACTTAAAGAATGCAGCTAAAATGTCTCAAAAACTCTCTGTAAGATAAGCCACCACAACAGGCACAGAGGGAAAACAGGAAGGTGTTGATTTTAGGCCTACCAGAGGTGACAGGTTTGAAATTAGCACACTGCCAAAATTCCACTGTGCAGACTGTGGGAATGCAGACAGCAAAAACAGGAAGATGTCAGACCTGGAGAAGCAGATCTGGATAACTATCCGGACAAAAATTCCCACCATGGCAAACTGTAGGAAAGGAAGCAGCTGCTTACAGACATGCCATCCCAAGTTGTGGGAACAACACATTATGTCTCTGGGTACCTGGGACTTGGACTGTATAAAAGTTGTACCTCCAGAAAACAGTCCAGAGACCCCCACCACTGAGAAGATCAGAAGAAGGGCCAGTGGATGCCTCAGGCACCCATGTGGTGGTGACTATAATCTTTTCCTCCCTCTCTCAATGTCTTCCTCTTTCTTCCCCCTATCTTATTTCTCTCGCTCTCTTACACATATTTACTGTTAAATAAAATCCTTACTATTTACTTTGGCATATGATCTCATTTGTACCTTAATTCAGGCAGAGGCATCTTTTAAAAATCAGACCCTAACACTATTTCAGAAGTAGGATCCTAAACCAGTTACCCAGACAAAACAAGCTCAGATGAAAATGAGAGTCAATGACTACAAAAGCTGTGGTATCCACAAGACACACAAATAGCCTGTGCTCGTAGCACAAGATGCACGGTTTAAGAAAGCAGCCCATATGTTCTCTTAAGGAACATTTACACTGCCTGTCTTTTGCCATCTAAACTTTGTGCCAAAGGCACCTCCCTCTGTGGTCAGCAGAGAGCCAGGAGCTCCTCCAGAGGCAATTCAGGTAGCATGAGAGGTCTTCTGCCCTAAACTGAGCTCTGAAAATGCATACTTCTCCTCTGTGTGGCTGCACACAGATGTTACTGCAACCATCCTCCTGCCGTGGATTCCCAAAATTAGATTCTGTGACTCCCTGCCTTTCTCCGCTGGAGAGCACAGATGTTATCAAAAGAAACCATTTCCCAGCACAATTTCTTTAAACTCGCCAGCTCTTCACCCTAAACCAGAGTGTTATTGCACAGTATTCAACTGAGAAGATTCCAGAGTCAGCAATCTCCTTTTGTCCTTCCTCACACAGATTTCAAGCCATATCAACAGATCTTTCCTATTTTTCTTTTACCACAAAAAAAGCCAAATCAGGCTAAATTCACAGGTTTCTTGAAGAAGGATGTGAGTTTTACATTTGAAATAAAAGGTAAAATAAAAAACTTAGAGAAGAGTAAATGGAAGGTATGTATGTGAGGAGTAAAGAAGAGGTAGACTATTAAAAGGTTTGCAGAAGTCTTAATGAGCATGTGAATCTACTGAGAAACGTTCAAACAGAATTGTTTGAAGTTAGTCCCAGTGCAGCTGGGGTGGGATATGGTAGTTGTCAGCAAATTCATGATTAGAATGTTACAAACTCCTTCAAATGACAAAGAGAGAAAGGGGACAATGAGATAATCCAAAATGCCATATTGCATTATCAGCTGATAATGTTGGCTGAAGATGAAAATAAAATAAATGGTCTGGCCCACTGAAAAATAAAGGCAAAAAGACTTGCAGTAACTCCTATTAAAAACTTGCTCAGGTGAAAAACTCTGTTTATTTTTCTCAAATATAGAAGAAGCTAATGTTTCTAAAGAGTCACTATTGATAGGATGGTCCTGTGCAGGGCCAGGAGTTGGACCCAATGATCTTTGTGGATCCTTTCCAACTCAGCATATTCTGTGATTCTGTGACAGTGGCACATATGGTAAACCCTTACCAATTTATTTATTAATTTCATGTGCAGCAAAAGGAATGTGATTGCCCATTTAAAATGACAATATTTTGGAGAATCAAAGCATCTGAGGGATACAGGTCCAAAAAAGTTTTTCTTTTCTTCTTTTTCTTCTCTTTCTTTCCTTCTTTTTCTTCTCCTTCTTCTTTCACTTCTTTCTCTTCTTTTTCTTCTTTTTCTCCTTTTTCTTATTTTCTTCTTCTTTTTCCTTTTTCTTTTATATTAGTGGCATTATCACAGTTCTCACTAAGATTACCAAGCTCTTAAAAATTATGCTCTCTCCAATTGTGCAGGGAAGAGGCAATTATTGGCTAAAAAATTTACCCTGAACACTCATACTTTATATAATAAATTGATTTGCTAATGAGATATTTTGCCAACACCCACGCTTTTTTTTTAATCCCTACTCAAAATTATTTTAGCTTTTGTTTCTGCTATATATAAAGCAAAATAGCTTTTTTTTTGAAACAGCCAAAGACATGAACTTGTAAATTTCAAATATTAGGCCTTAATTTCTTCTCTCATTGTGTAAATATAAAGTAGCTCAGAACAGAACTGGATAAACAGCTGATCCCTGTGGCAATGGATATATTTATGATAGTTTTCTAGTCAAAATCAGGAGAACTATGTGCTTATCTTTACTTTGAGCATTAGTTAAAAGAAATTCTTCATAGCAAGCCACCCAAGAAGCATCTTTCTGTTGCTCCTGATGGATCTCAAGGTCAGAATTATCAAGTAGGTTCTCTATTCACCCCTGTAAATTATTTCATATGTATAATTCTCGTTGCTCCTGTACAAAAACAACAACTTTCATGCATCTTTAAAGATTTTTTTCTGCTTTCATGTATTATATCAAAACTTCATACTCTCATTTTAGTAAGACACTGTTCCAAATTACTGCAAAGCACAATTTTGCATACTTGTGTAACACTGTATGCCAGACTTGACTTTAGACCTTGTAAGGGATGTTCAAAGTCAGTCTCTAAAGTATAGAAAAATTAATTTACTCACAATTTATATCTTTCGCTCTTGTATGATGGTCTGAATTTATGAAACTCAGTCACAGACCTTCCTGTATTTTTTACAGTAAGTATATTTGCAACACCAAAAGAAGCCATTCATACTGAAAGTGGGTGTGATAAGAGCAGTAAAAAGAGCAGTTTTTGCAAAGGAAAAACCCTCAGAGTCATTTATAACAGAAAAAGAAAGCACAAAACAAACAAACAAACTAAAAAACCCCAACTAAACATGTGGCTATATGGCTAGGTAAAATATTTTCTGGGAATTTTTCATTCAGAATTTCAATAATATAGTAACCTTCCATCATCAATAATTTGCAATAAAGTGGTCAGGTACCTGTATTAAAAGAAGTCTCAACTTGCACTTAGCATTTGTTATATTTCTTAGCATTCATCAGAGAATATTCCATCTGGGTAGAGCTGAGTAAACAGATGAGTAAACATTGTTTGAACAAATAATTCTGAACACATTTTTTCCTATTTTTAAAAAGTCACCCTTTGAATTCTGTGGGTCTTTCTTATTTTTAGTGCTTTCTTACTTTTAGTGCTTTAGATAAGGAAAGCTTTTTATATCAGAAACTTTCTGTCTCGTATTCCCCCGAAGAAAAATTGTGAATACTAATATTCACGTGACTGGTAAAGAAAATCGTAGATTCTCTGGAGCATTCCCTAAGTGTGTGAGTTTCAGGTTCACAACCCTAAACAGAATATTTGGCATAATGCCACCCTTGATCATCCTGCTGATGTACAGTACAAATTTGATCCAGTTTTCATTGCCTTTGCCTATTTTGTTTACTTTTTATCTATCTAATCTGCAGGCTTTGAAGCTTCATCAATGTCCTTCTCTGTGTGTGGTGACCTCAACTTGAAATACCAAACCAGAAGAGACAATATGGGCTGCCACAATAGGCCAGCATTATCCTCCTAGAAAGACAGCGTCACAGCTTTTTTTTTAAAACAATGTTTTAGTATGTTAGTAACTGAGGAAAAGTCCTAAATACCTTTCTCCCTCTCCTACAGTTTTTCATAATTCATAAACAAGAGACCACCTTTATGTGTTATCTCTTTTTGCTTTGCGGATGACTGCCTCTATACATCTTACATTCTTAAAGAGAACAGTTCTTTAAGAGTTCTCAAGAGTTCTCATAAAACCACTGAGCTTGCAAAGAGGCAACATCACTTTTCCTAAATTTCTGGAAAGAGTTTCTTTTGCAAATAAAAGCAGTCTTGATAGATTTTTCTGTCCTGCTGTTGTCTTAATTTCTTTGGAGAATTTGAAAAAAAACTCATCTCACCTAAAATAACCTTTAGCTATTGAAAAGTTACACTTATAACTAAACTCTGTGTGTGGTCTCTCAGCAACCAAGATATACTTTTTTGTGATAGCACTTGCCCACCAGGCAAACCTATTCTAAAGTGAGCATAGGAAATATGATTAAGTCTGACTAAGTTAGACAAGATGCTTAACCTTAGATGCTGAAGTTAATCTCACCAGTATCCCAATGATGCAATCAGGCAGAGCATGCTCAGTATTAAATATTGTCTTTTGAACTTTATGTGTCTTTGAAAACGAGAGAGACACAGATGAGTCCCAGAAGGAATTTCTAGAATCTGGACTCTGAGGCAGCACTGTCATGCTAAACACTTCTATGGCTTGGGAAAGCAGCACAAGAAGTCATCAAACTGGGTCTGACTAAAAACTACAAAGTAATACAGTGAAGGAAGCCGAAACTGAAGCCTGCTGCCTTCTGAAGAGGCCAGGAAAATCATGAAGGCAGGGCATCCACTGCCTTGATGATACTCATATATAATTAATTAGAAAGAGAATTAAATTGTGAATGCTACACTTTTCCTCACCCAAAGTGAATCTTTCTGCTGTCATTGCTACTGCAGTATGATTGGGTACTCCTTTTTTCTTGGTGAAATAAGCCCTATTTCTTTTCATTTTAAATTACCAAGCTCAAACTGAACTGTGATGACAATTTCAAAAATGTCTGTTTTGAAAACATTTCTTATTGTCATTTTAGAGGCATGCTGCTTAAAATCAGATGCATGCATTTATATAAAAGTTTATAAATAGAATATTTAAGTGCAAGTAGTTTCCTGGCTGAAAAGCCGGTGCAGTAGACACACAAGTGCTGTTTGATTGATAGTGCTTAGTAATGACTATAGATGCCAAATGGAGATTTTGACATGCAGCTCCTGCTACTGTACCACAGAAATGTAGATCAGGTTCTAGCACGCTGTGCTGAAAGATAATCTCCAAGAATCAGATGTTGTCTCTCCAAATTAGTTTATAATAGAATTGACTTATGAAAGCCAAACCAAAAAAAAAAACCAAACCAAAACAAAAAACCCAAACACTTGGCAATGCAAAAAACTGCATAAAATGATTAACAGCATCACTCACATTAGCTTGATTACATTCATTCTCCAGCTTTTTTTGGTGGTTGTTTTTGCTTTTCATTTCTGTTTCTCCACTGCAACCCCATCGTCTGTTCTATTCTGGCTTTACACTGGATGTTCTTAGCATCAATTTAAGTGCAACGGATATCACTCAAAAAGTAATTACAGTCTTGTGGTACCTGTCTTTCTGAAAAGTATATATTAGGAAAAGTTCAGAGAAGGGCAGGCAAGGCTTTTAGGAAGTTTAAGTAACAGATCTGATAAGAAATGATGAAGAGACTATTCATACAAAAATCAAGAGTACTTTACAAATATTTGAAGATATATATAACGAGATAGTAGAAGAAGTATTTAAGCTATTTGACAATTATAAGTTACATTAGGTTTTGATATGCAATAAATTAGATAATTTCCTATTTTTTAAAAATTTATATCTAAAAAATAGACAACAAAAATAGACAACAGAAGCATAGACTCTGAAGGTCTAGATGTCATCAGAGTAACTGTGTATTCTCTATATTGAATTTCTTCCATGTTTGAGACCCATAATAGACTGCTATCACATTAACTGTAAAATCCTGAAAAATACTTTCATAGCCCTATAAAAAAATCTTCGGCCTGTTGGTGATGGAATAAATTTCTCATTTTCTGGCTCTCTTTTTGTCCTTGATATCATGTACCTTTTTTTTTTCAAATCCTACAGCTTTTCAGCCTTAGATGTCACAGTTGACTCTCCTGATTTTGAAATGTACTCATCCATCAAATATAGAAAAACATAATAATTATAGAAATATAGTTCATTAATACTAAATTTTAAATATCTACATAAGTAGATTAGTATTAAATGTAAGATAAACATTAAGACTTTTAATTAAAGTGTGACTTTTCAGTTGGATATCACCATGCTTTAAGTTATTCTAAGAAAACATTAGTTGTGAAGCAAATGAAAAAATACTGCATTTCACATATTCTAAGAAAAAATTGCCTCATGACTTTTTAAATGTAGAAAAGATTGGTTATGCAAATGTAACATGGAAACCAGCAAGGAATTCTTTTGACCTCATCCTTTTTTGCAAAATCCTGTTTTCAAAGGCTGCAACACATTTCTGTTCTCATTGCAGAGCTTCCTTAAGCTGCTTGCGGAATGATAGATTAATATTAAAGGATTCTCCCTTGTAAATACTGAAAGCTAAAAATTGTGTAGTAAAACATGTAGGGATCATCTTCAGTATAAGTATTAGACTGAGTTTAGTATATTTGAGTGACTGCAATCTTTGTGTGTGCAAACTCCATCAGAAAAGGAAAAGAAAGGTGGAGAAATTTGGAAGCCAGGTAAGAAGATAAATTAATTCCATTTTGGTTATCAAAGCCAATTAAATTTAATTTGAGATAATTATAGGCAAAAACATTTAGCATGCTGCTAAACTGATTCATCAATTACAAGAAACATAAAACTGAGTTCAGAGAAAAAGTTAGTGCAGTAAATTAATAAAGTGAGTTCAAAGTAACAGTAACAAGTTGGAGCCCTGAGGACACCACCTGCCCTGCCTGTACTGTACATCCCTTGATATGGTCCTCTTACCCTTCACACAGCCCAGAACCCCATTTCATTCCCTGCACTGGTGCCCAAGCTGCCCTGCTCCTGGATGGGTGCTGGGATGTGCCCTAGTAGCCACCTGGGGGAGCATGCACTGCTCCCTGAAAATAAACACGGAGAGAACTGCAGTGTAAACCTCTAGAACCAAATAAACAGTGTGGAGTGGGAGCTAGGAGTTCATTCTCCCACCTTACAACTCTGCATGAACTTGCATCTGTTCCTTAACATCATTCACTGAGAGAAATATAAAAATGTGTGGCAGAACCACAGCCACTTGCTGCCAAATATGATGAAGAGCTTCTCATCATCTGTAAATCCTTATAATTTCAATCTACAGACATCATCACAGTAGAAACCAGCCCTTTGGTTCATTTTACTAAGAATTCTGGGAACAAATTAGATTAATGACCTTTTAAATACTTCCGTTGTTCCATAAGCCTTTGAATTTCTTCTGCTTTTAGAAGGAATGAATGTGGAAAAAGGCCCTAAATTCTATTTTTAAGAGAATACAGTATAATTTTAAAATTAAAAAAGAAATTTTATTGTTTCAAACAATAAAAACACAGCAGTGTCAGAAAACTTTATTATCAACTTGAGCTATAGAACTATTGTTCTTTATCAATAAAGCTTTCACGAGTCAACAACAGGGATTCATTAGTTGTTGGTATTCAAAGATGCCCATACTGTGGTAGTGCAACTTTTTTTTTATTACATCAACACTTGCATCAAACTGATGTTTATACTTAGAAGCTCTGTTATGTGTTTCTTTTCAGTTTTTTCATACCCTCTATTACAAAAAAGGACTTCTGCAGGATGAGTGTCAAGGCTGGACCAACTTAATTGAAAATCTGCTCACACTAGAAAGAGTGATAAATTTCCATCTACTACAATCACTTATTCCTGCGGGTGGACATTTGGGTGCTTTTCATCTAACCTGTTTTTAGATATCTACTGCAGAGATACCTACCTGTGACCTTCCCCCTCTATGATGCCTTCATAATTAGTAGAAAGAAATAGACACTCTAGGGCATGAATCATATGACCTACTTTAAGCATCTACTTTGGGAGGAGATGAATTGCACCCTAGAGGTGTCAATCTCTCCTTTGATTATAAAGAGTTTTAGATCACTAGCCACATGTACAAAGAGATGTCTAGATTTGGCCAGATGAATCTCACCCTCAGTGACATGACTGAATAGTGTCTGAGCAGACAAGTTTTCTCTGAAAGCAGCTCAGAACTGGCAGTAGCAGAACTGTAAACCACCAGTGACCTTGAGACATCCTGTAATTCTAGTTCAGTATAAAAAAAAGGAATGCTAGTACCTTTACTGAATTGATTGCATTTTGAACCTTTTCTGTCAGATTAAAAAGTGTATATGAGATTTATTGCATAGTATAATCTGCCTTTTTTCTTTGATCATACTTTCAAAAGAGTTGCGCTCATAAATCACATAGATGTTGTATTATGTACTGGTTTGATATAGTAACTATTTTTATTCATGTCAACTTATTTAAGTTTTTTTCCTTATAATGAGTGTTGAGAAGTTTTTTTTTATATTGTTTATGGTGTCTTGTGGCTCTACATGTCATTTCAGAGATTTCAAATTTTTCACTGCCTAATACTCTGTTGAATGCAAAATGCATTTCATTATGTACAATTGCAGTTTGCACTGAGTGCATATTACAACCAATTATTCCTCATTACAATGTAGCTGTCTACTTATGCCAGACCTCATTATTGTGTTTAAGAGTCAGAATTCCGGTACCCCAGAGTTTAAAATATTTGAATACAAAGTAAGAAACCCAGGGATCAACAATCTTTTGTTTATTTTTAGCATGCCATTTTCATTAGACTGACATTTTAAAATAATTTGACTCCAAGACCTTGACTTCCTCGCTCTTGGATAGTTGGATGCTAGTGCTGTGAAATGAAATATCGTGTTTACTGAAACTTGTGCAATTATCTTGGTGCATCAGGAAACTCATACATCTGATGGAGCCTTTTATAAATTAGAGAATAACAATAAAAATAATCCTGATTTTGTTTAAAAAATACATTTTGTCTTATACTTTATGACTACATAAAAATCTGCAGTAAAAAGTATCAAGTGAATTTACACTGAATTGTTCTTGAACTGTAGGGATCCAAATATCACCTGGGTGTTCATGTAACTACCAGATTAGGGAACCAGGTTCAAAACTCACTTTTGACCTCAGAGAGATTCTTGAGATCTCTGAGCATCCTCATTTTCAACACAGTTTCACAGAATCACAGAACAAGCTGAGTTGCAAGGGGCCCACAAGGATTATCAAGTCCAACTCCTGCCCCTGCACAACACTGTCCCCAAGAGTCACACCGTGTGCCTGAGATCATTGTCCAAATGCTTCTTGAGCTCTGTCAGGCTGGTACTGTGACCACTTTCCTGGGGACCCTGTTCCAGTGCCCAACCACCCTCTGTGTGAAGAACCTTTTTCTAAACTCTAACCTAAATCTCATCTGACACAACTTCCTCCTAAGGAACAAGAGGCTGGGGAGCAGCCCTGTGGAAAGGGACTTCGAGGTCCTGGTTGATGGCAAGCTGACTATGAGCCAGGAGTGCCCTGGCAGCCAGGAGGGCCAACAATGTCCTGGGCTATCTAAATTTCCAGCTATCTCGCTACATACTACTATGAAGTTTACTACAAATCAGATTTTGGGTTGGCTTTCTTGGTAATGTCGGTTTTGCTTGAATTTGTAGATGTAGAAATAGAAATAGCTTGTTTCAAGTGCTGTTGAGGACAGCATACAGCTAAATAAAACAGATCTATAGATACCAGCATATGAATTGGGCTGAAGATTTAATAATTATACAAAAAATTGAAATGTTAAATTTAGTAACCACCTATGTTTATATCTATGTGTGGCTGTTTACACACACATGTATGTACATGTGATATAGGTATATTATGGAAAGATATAAATTAGGAAAGAAATTCACATCTGTTGAGATCTAAAGCAAAGAATCTCAGTGCAGTCATTGTGCATTGATCACTTCACTTTGCTGGCATCTGGAGGAAAAAATGTTCCTCTACATTATTCATTGGTGGAAGGGAATAGAAGTTTACCCTGTGAATAAAGGCCCTGGATATAAAATATTAGCTCTTTACAAGTTGTTGCAACAAATTATTTCTCTCTACATCTCATACATGACATACTCTAGCAAAGTCAGAGTAAAAATGTCAAAAACCACAAGCTCCACCAAGCACAGGAGCTACATGGATCAAATGTAGCAACTGGAAAATGCTGGCACAAGGACTTGTAACTCTCTGAGGGTTGTTTTTTGTAATAGCTAAAGGGATATTTGAGAAACTGCCCCCTTCCCTCCTGCTCAGGACAGGAAAACTCTAAGGTGATGGGATGCAAAGTTTTTCCCACCCCGAGGTACCTCGGTAAAAAAGTAGCTAAAGGATGCATGAGTCGCTTGCCTCAATTTACTAAAGATAGTGCTTTCAAGTGCTGAAAGAAAAAGAAGCTGCAGAAGAGAAGAAAAATACACTGTCAATCACAGTGTACAGTCAAGAGAACATGCATGTTCAGTAGAACCCTTTGAAAGGAAAGCAAGGATGTAATTGTATATTGCATTACTGTCACTCAGTTGGATATCGTACACCTATGAGTTTTAACACATATCTGACTTCCTGATGTTTGTGGTGCCTTTTCTTCTCTGTTTATTTTCCTTTAAGTTTGTTCTTCCACAGCTGATTTAATTTTTATACACTGTCTTCTCATTGTATGTTTATTTGCCATTTGTTCCTAGTATTTCCTAGTTAATCTCTCAGACGTTCTGCATTAAGCTGTCTTCGGAAAGGATGGAGATGCTGCATCTCCCAGAAGCCAGTAAACAGAACATTAATAGTTGTCTCAGGCAATGCTGCATGTTCCATATTTTCACTCAGAATAACAATTTTACACTCGTTGCTCCACTTAAAGCTATATCACTGAGACAGATCTGTCATCTCTCCAGCAAAAAAAGCCCAAGCTTACACCAACAAGAAGATGCATAGCACCATTGTCCTTAATATTAATAAGTCTGGCATCTTGGGAACACACAAAGCACCTGTCTCTGGGCATACTGGTACACTCTGTGTACACACTTAGTGCACTGCTACTCTGGAATGCCAAGATGAGGCAATGGGGAGAGGAACCAGATAAAGCTCTGTGCAGAAAAGATTAAAGTAAAATTAAGGTGGGGGAGAGAGGGGGGAAATAAATAAAATAAAATAAAATAAAATAAAATAAAATAAAATAAAATAAGACAAAATAAAATATTGTTCCAGTAAGCTCCATAGTTCAGTTTCAGGAAAAAAAAAAACCAAAAACTCCATGGGGGTTCTTTTATTATGCTCATCTTGGTGGAGTCATTGCCCAAGTAATTCTTTCCTTTGGAGTTGGTTCTGTCTCCTTTTCTCAAAATGAGGAAAGTATTTTAGGTGAGCCGTAGTTCTGGCATTAAAAAAGGAGAAAAAGAATTACTCAGAACAACAAGATGTCTGAAAATCTATGCTGATATATTCTTAATTTCTATGACTAAACATTGTAGCATAGTTTTAATTTTTGTTTTATGATTTCACATCATGAAACAAAACCCATGTTTTCACTTTGTTTTGCTAACATTAATTCTATAATTTCTTTGTTTTATTTGGGCAAGTTCTTACCATTTTCACTATTTGGCGGAAGTCCATTATACTGCTAACAAAAATACCATACATTTTTAAACTGTTCATCAACAACTTCAGAAAAATCAAATTTGTTTTTAATAAAAGGATCTTTTGCTTTGTGAACAAGAATATAAAACTTATAAAGATGTGAACCAGTTGTCATGAAAGATTAGATATGGACTATCACTCTGTTACATAATTCTGAGGTTGGATTTTGCTACTGAAACATAGAGTTTGTATTTTCATATGTAAAAGTCCTTAAAAAAAAAATCACTTTTTTTTTATTCTTAGCCACAATAGGATCACATAGAGGGAGGGTATAGTTGTAAGAATGCATTCTGTGGATGTCAAAAAGGCTTTTCAACCACAGTATAAGTTCACTTGACTGACCTTTTTGTGCTGGTATGGCCATGGCAAGAACCATTATACTTCATGTACACTACCTTCCTCTCAGAAGTAAAATATTTTTCTTCAAAAAGAGTGGAGACACTTCCCCTCATGCCTTTATAGAGCAATCTATCAGGTCAGCTTCAGAGCATTTTCTGCATTTCTCTCTTCTATAAATTTGTGGTTAACTTTACTTCTCACTTTCACTGAATAAGACATACTCATAAGTATCTTCATGAGAAGATACTGTTGTTTTTACACTTACTCTTCTTGAGTAATTTTAATTCAAACTGTGTGAATTCAGATCTGTCACAGAATCATCTTAGAAACATAGAGTGGTTGGGATTGAAGGGTCATCTAGTCCAACTCCCCTGCAATAAGCAGGGACACTGTCAACTAAATTAGGTTGTTCAGAGCCCCATTCAACCATACTTCAAATGTTTCCCAGGGATGGGGCACCTACAACTTCTCTGATCAGTTATGAGGACCATGAACTTGATAGAAGCAACATAAAATATGGTATAACAAAAGAGTAAACTTCAGTCTCTTGAAAAAATCAAAATTCAATCTGAAAATTCCATTTTCTAATCACTGAATTTGGTAGCAAATTTGACAATTTTTATAAAATAGAGGCAATAAGTTAATATTTTTTTTCCTTAAAATACTTTCAATGCAAATAGAATGATTCAACAAATCTGTAAAACGATCTGTCTTAAAGATCCATATTCAAGAACAAAAGTCCTACAGGTACACCTTTACAACAATATCAGATAAAGAATACCCTAAAAAGACAGAGAGAGTGTATTTCTTATGCCAAAACTTTCAAAGGCGTTCAGTTTACATAAAATTGTTATCCATATAATTGATAATTTCCATGTGATCTTAAGACAGAAAGTTAATTTACAAACTGTGCATTCACAGGTCCCTTATCAACAAGTTCCTTTGTTCAGAACTTTTCCCATGGAAATAGCTTCAGCTGAATTTAAAAAATTATATATAGTTATTTCAAAACAGTTTGGGAAACAAAAAGAATGTGGAAAGTGTTACAGAATTGCAACTTTCAGTGTTGCAACCACCACAAAGAAGGCTCTTCTTACTCATATTTTAAAGAAATAAGTTTGACAACATTTATTATGGAAACTAAGGCATCTGATGTTCCAAAGAGATATTTCTAGTGCAATCACATATCTAGTTTAAAGAAAAGTTATCTTAATTCTCCAGTGCAAGGGAGCCATGTTAATCATTTCATAGAGTAGCCATTTATTAACACGATATTAAATATGTGTTTGAGCTCCTCACATCATGTCCATCAAAAATTATGCTAGATCTATCAGAAAACTAGAAACAGTGTACTGAATGTGTAACTCAAGATGCTATTTTTGTAGAGCTTTATCAGGGACTTGTTATCATAACAGGCAATTAGAATAAAAATGAGTTTCAGTAGTTTTTTCAGAGCACATTCACTGAATATAATAATCTACCTTTGCAACAGATGTGATAAATATAAACTCAGTAAAGCTCAGTGACCCTGCTTTTACTGTTTCCTTAAAATATGACTAAAAGCTCCATGATAAATTAGAAAAATGGTCTCTCTTCAGTGTTTTAAAAAAAGTGGAATAATCCTACAATATTACAAGTAAAATCATCCAGATTAGATTACATAAAATATAACTCTGAAAGGAACTGATATTTCAGAGAAGATGGAACTGTTCCAGTGTTTAATTTTAAAGAGCAGATATATGTTTCTTAAGTCAGTTTTACAGATAAGAGTGAAGGAAATGTGCATAGATAATACACCTGACATTTTATTTCTATTACTATAGATAAGATGCAGATAAATATTCTCTACAAATGAATTATGCAATGTTCCATAAATAGCTTTTATTAAAAATAGCCTGTCTGCTTAACAAAGAATTATAGCTGCACTACTACTACTAATACCAGTAAGAATTTACAGCAGGAAGAAGAAACCTAAGTTTAAGACAGCAGGCAAAATTGCCAGATAATTTAAATACAATATAATTAACCTAACTATGAGAAACCATGGTGATCTTAAAAAAAAAAAATACTTTGGAAGGTTTATGCAAGAACAGTTTAGAAGAGTCAAAAGAATGAGTAGGCAAGGCATGAAATACTCAAGGCTCAAGCTAAATTTCAGTAATAGGAAAAAAAGACCACATTCTAGTGGCTGAACACGTAAATTAGGCACACCTTGGATGACTAACCAAAGGAGGTGGATGAATACAAACTCAATTTAAGTATTTTAAATTTAAGGTTATGCTAGTATTTCATTCTAACAGTAGATATAAGAGATTTTCAGGGAAAGAACTAGATTTGAGTAATAGGCAGTATGAATTTTACCATGGAATTCATTATGTTAAGCAAAATTCATTAGATTAGGAAAATTATGCATGGATTAGAAAAATTTCCTATTGTATACATTGTTATACATTGTTATTTTAATTTTGACTGTTATTTCCTTTTAGCTTTCCTGCTAATCATTTGGTTTGATCATGTTCAGTTTTGTGGGGACCTATTAAATCTGAGTAATCTTCCACGTCACATGCAATATCATTTTACTACAATTAAATCCTATATTGAAATAATTATATCTTAAATTCCACATGTGCAAAATACAGAGGACAATTATGATACAAATTTTAAATATGAAAATGACTAAACTAATAAAGGATTTTTAATATTTCATAGTGCATTCTCTGACAGCCCATTTCATTCACCTGAATATCAATACTTGTACAACCAGCCCACAGAGGTGCTCTTAATTTCAATTGAAACTTTAAAACCTATTTGTCTTCACAGTTCACTTAATATAGATTTGCTTTTTTTAACACAGAAGTCTAGATTTCTCAGATTCATTTTAAATGCTAGTTAAGCTTAAAATTAAACTATGTTTTGATTTAGAAAGAAGAGGTTATGTTTCTGAACATTCTGAAAGATAATAAACTTTTGAAAACAAGAAAAAGGAAAAATAAACCAAGGAATTTGATTTTTGCTGGTTTGTTGTGGGGGTTTTGTTTGTTTTGTTTTTCTTAGCCATTGGATTTCCCTCTAGCTGTCCCAGGTTTCCCCAAGATCAAACCAACATGGAGTTCTGTTCGATATCACTCCAACCTCATAGTACTTTAACCTCCTTGACTCTGGGGCAGCTAAAGCTCTTGCACCTTCTCCTCAGTTTCTCAAATACAGAATTCTTGCTGTCTCCAAGATGATCTTTCAGGTCCCTTTCTTATAAAATGATGCAGCTCCAGTAGCAGACAACTATTGACATCCTTGTTCTTCATTCTTTGCTTATGAGTTACAAACAGTTGATTTAACAACTTGAACTTTTGCTCTTCCTGTGGGTTTCTCAAGATGAATGCTTCCAGTGTGACCAGTAATTACTACTTTGCTTTCAACTTTAATGAGCATAAAATTTGATGTCTGTGTGTACTTCTTTCCAAAATCATAGCTTCTGACTTACTTTGACAGTTTCACAGACTACAAATGATGCTTTAAAAAGAAATTTCTGTATTGAGAACAATTTTCCCAATTCTTCTTTGCACTGCCAGATAATTCTAGAAATTTATACTGTCAGGATTATGCATTTAAAATGTATCAGTGTCTTAAATACTACCTTTATCAGGTTTTGCTAGCTAAGTGATATTTCTTGAATAGAAATGTAAAAGCGCAAGCTCTTTTAAAAAAAACACAAACAAAAACCGCAACTTTTTTGTTGTACTGCAAACTATTTAGGATCGCATGAGTTGATAATAATACATATTAAAAGTGACTATATGTGTTTATCAATTTTGTTTATTACAATATTTGACCTAAAAAGCAACCCTAACTTTCAAATTAGAACCTTATGAATCTCAGAAAGTTGAGACTGGAACCAGAATAACTAGGGGAAAGAGCTAAAACGTGGCTGAGCATTATTTATTTTTGACTTCTCCATTGCCTTTTTTTTTAACTAACAGTAGAAAATCAGATATTAGTACAAGAAAACATTAAGTTACCGTAAAGGAGGCATCAAATCTCTTTTTTAATGAATAATTCATTAAAATAAAAGGACAGAGGGAGTCCTAGCTATCACATCTGTCCAAGAAGGTGCAGGACAAACAGCTCACCTTGCTACAGACACAAGAGCAAAGCAACATTCACTCTGCTGAGCATCTCAGGTGAGGATTCTCTAAAACCAGGCTTGTTTCCAGAGGGCACAGCATCGCTAATTTTAAAAAATCTCTTGAAAGAAAAATTTATCCTTTATATGCTAATTGATTCAGTAAAAAGATCAACTCAGTTATTAAAAGTAAGAATAAAAAAGGAAAACCAGAGGGCAGGGGTATCATAAGTGGCTTTATGAAAAGAAAGAGTAAATATAACTGTCAAGTAAAATGCTACCCATTCTCATTATAAAACATGTCTCTCAGCTACTCTGGCTTGAGGGAAGGCAGGCAATGAAAGGAAAGAAGATTAGTTTTTGTCACCTGACTTATCATGTCTGACAGACTAGTTTGTCAACAAAATATGTGAAACAGTAAACATTTTGAGGCTCATAAACAACATAGAAATGACTGCTGCAAACAATCTTTCACTCTGAGGGAGCTTGGAGTTTAATTTCTTCCTGTGCCCGTGTTTCTATTTTCATTCAGTATCAGCATTTAAGTTCACCTACACAATACCTGTTAGGACAAATAAATGAGTCCAGTTAGCCTTGGGCAGCCTTTCAAGTGTTAGTCAGTATATTGAAGTACACTTTTCATGGGTCTTGTAACATACAATATCCCATGGAGCTCAGCAGTTGTCCTATCCCACCAACTGTTGAAAGAATTCATCTCATGGTAGTAATGCTTTCATTATTTCTCTGGGATGTGGAAGATCAAAGCCTCCATCACTCTCTAGTGGCATGATGGCATGCACTTCAGGTGCTGGCTGGTATCACCACCAGTCTCTCACACTGCAGCTTCTCAGTTCTCCATTAAAAATTAAGAACGGAGGCAGGATTATAGTGTGAGATACCACCACTTGTATCAGTGGCAGACTGAGTTTCTCAGTGAAACTGTGCTACTAAATATCTAACTTTTATGCTTATACAATAGATCATTTCCAAAACAAGACAGAGAGTGCTTCTTGTATAAATAATATGCTGCTTAAATATAACTGACTTGATCCTACTTGTATCCTGAACTTGGCTCTCCCATACACTGGATGGGAAGCCAATAATAAGCACTCCAAATTATTGGAGTGCTACCCGTTGTCATTTGGACCATAAAAACCTAACCTGAACCTGAGAAATCTTTCTTTACTCGATTGCTGGTGGAACAGGTGGAACTGTCACTTTTGGAAGAAAATAAGTTTTCATTTATCATTCTGGAATTTTATCACAGAAACTAGATACTCAAAAAACACTTGATAAGCTTTCAGTGGAACATGGGGCAAAAGTTCAATATTTTTTTACTAGCATTTCTGTAAAAACAAGTGTTTAAAAGTTTCCTAAAATGTTTTAACACTCTTCATTCTTGCAGATGACAAGAGAAAAATTCCATGAGAGCTAATGTAGAAGAAAACTATTAAATAATGGACTTATTCCATGTAACCATCTTGCTCCCTATCCTTGGACTTGCCTTATATGACATGATAGAGATGGAAGAGTGACATGGGGCAGAGTTATGGCTGAATCTTCTAGGCATGATCTCTAACGTGATCAGCTGGGAGGGAAGGTACTCAGCACTGTAGGATAAAGTCTTTTGGAACATGAGATATTCAAAAGAAAGGTAGGACACAGATTATCTGGCAGCATTCCACTCTCATCAGTAGAGGTGTAACAACTGACTGAATAAAAATTTGACCCAGACACCTAGCACTAACTTTCCATTTCATGAACTTGAAACCAGATCTATGCATGACCCCATGCTGTGGGTAGGCTGGAGAGAGCATTCCAGGGATCTCAGTGGAGTATCTATCCTCCTTTCCTCTAAAAGTCCTAGGACCCTGCCTCTGCACTCCCACCCCCTATCTCCCCTTCCATACATTCCCTTCTCCCATAGTTGCTTTTGTTCCCAGGAATCTGGTGTCCTCACTTGTCACTGACTAGCCCTGCTTATCTCCCTTCACCAGGTTCATTGCTGGTGGGTGATGCTGACCACAGATATGGATGAGAGTCTTTCCTTTCATTACCACCAACATGCATGAGGAAACTCATACATGAACAGTATTTATGGTCTCAGATCCTTGAAACCGGAAATCAGATGAAAAATGTTGATTACAACATTTAACTCACAAGAAAAGTGAGTTGTAATCTATATGACACCTGAAAAATGACTAAAACTTTCTTTTCTTTCTGTCTTTAACAGAGGTTAAATAAAAGCCTTTGAAAGTGAATTATATAACAAAATCTTAATATCCATAAGCAATTCTTATGTATTAAAAAATGTAATTTTTTTTTGACTAGAACCAGTATTTCTGACTTTTATACCTCAAAGATTCTCAAAATAATATACCTGTCCTAGTAAAGTATCATTTGCTTTTGATAAAATGATTTTTTTTTATTACCAAGACATTTCCCACAAAGAAGAGCTGTAAAAATCTCTTGGACCATTAACTCCTGCCTAATTTTAATTAATTATTGTATTACAGTAGAGTAGATATGCAAAAGCACCTCAGTGCTCCATTGTATTGGGCAGTCAATTCATGCATTCAGAGAGCAGGAAACAACCCTCGTCAGGCAGAGATTCTGATCGGAACAACACAGAGGAACAGACGGTTAGAGATGAGGAACTTGTACAAAATCACAAAGCAAATATGCGCTGGACCAGCAACCTGAATCCCAAACCGAATTCCTCTTCCATGCCACTTGATTATATGTGTGAGAAAAATTTTAAGGACCCTTTTCTAGGCATAAAGTATTTTCATTACAAATAGATCACCAAATATTGGTCCAAAGGTAGGCACAGAGGATCTGAACAAAAATATAAAACTGTGGATGTCTTTTTTTTTTTAACCTATATATTTCGGAGCATGCAATTTGCCAATTGAGACAACAGGAAATGAGGCTGTAGTCATTACACTTTTATATAGTGTCTTTTTAAAAGGATGTATTATTTCAATAACTTTCAGAGAGGGATACACAGAAAACTTTGAACCGCTGTATTGTAAAATCAGACCCATCACAGGAGAGTAAGAAAAAAAGTGGTGTTCTATTAAGAGAAACCAAAATGCTGAGTGGATGTAATTTTCAAGGAAAAAATCATATATACCAAGTTCAAAGTTCTTGGATGAAAGATTTTTTTCAAGGAAATCGACTAATCGTGCTATCAAAAAGGTACCACATTTCTTATTCAGAAAACCAGAGACATTCATCATTTTCTTTAACATTACATCGATGTAAACTCCAAGAGGACCATCAATCTCTAGAGGAAAGGGCTCTCTTTTATCAGGTGGGAAATAATAAATATCATCACAAAAACAACAAGACAATTATATTTAACAGTCTGCTGACAATGAATGACAGAAATAGCAATAGAGGTTTTTATTTCAGAATGACCTATGGGTTCATTTTAGAAAGCATCTTTTCAAAAACCTGGTGTTTTTATCTCATCAATTTATAGCAGTAGTAGTAGTAGTAGGAATAATGAAGTTCTTGTTCCTTGTAATAGAAATACATCGAATCCATGTTCAATGAGGCATGGACACTGTATGTTTCCCCTTGGAGAATGGCAATTGAAGCAGTGAAGTGAAAACATCTATTGTTACTTTCTCATCACAGAGAGCATTTTCTGTGTGTATTTACAGCAGAACTTGTGAGTCCAAGATGACTGTTAATAACTCCTTTTTCTGCTTAGTGATTCTTAACTGGTAATGGTAAGGAACAAATTATTTGCTCTGGTAAGGGCCAGAGAGAGCGGTGATAACGAAAAATACAAAATATTATTTGACAAATAATATTCTTTGACAAAACCAATAATATTTAATTTGGAAAGAGAAATAAGAGGTCCGTTTCAGAAGTATTCAAAAGTGAAGAATTATAGGAAAAATTAGCATTATTCTATCTTTTTCTTCTTTTTTGATGTTATTGTTTGTTTGGTTGGTTCATTTTTTGTTTTTGGGGGAGTTTCTTGATGTTTTGGGTTGGTTTGTTTGTTTTCTTTAAGGATGCTACGTTATGTGTTGTGGTTTTGTGGGAAAACAGAGCACTGAAGATATATTTATTACGTTTCAAGAAGAGATATATTTTCAATTCCTTTATAAATATCTATATGTCTCAGAGCAGGGCCAGCTACATGATGGACAGCAGGAACTCACATCTCTAAAGATATTTCTAAATTCTATAAAGTTCAAAGGAAATTGAAAAGTACAAAATATGTAGCCCTTACATGAACTTATCAGAGAACCTTTACATTATTATAAAGTGAGCCTACAAGTAAGTTGAAGAGGGACTTCTTATGAGGGCAAGTAGTGATAGGACAGGGGTGAATGGCTTCAAACCGACAGAGGTCAGGTCTAGATTAGATATTAGGAAGAAACTCTTCACTTTGAGATTGGTGAGGCACTGGAACAGGTTGTCCAGAGAAGCTGTGGGTGCCCCATCCCTGGCAGAGTTCAAGATCAGTCTGAATGGAGCTTTGAGCAACCTGGTCTAGTGGAAGGTGTCCCTGCCCACAGCAGGGGGTTTGGAACTAGGTTGTATTTAAGGACCCTTATAACCCAAGCCATTCTATGATTCTGTCATTATTTTCCAGACCTTAATATCTGCTTTTTCAGATTACAGATTTTGTCAATAGTTTAATAGATTATTCGTTATTGCATTCATGTTATAGTTTCTATTGATTGCAAAACTTTTTGTCTGTTCTTCCTTCCTTCTGCATAATTTTGAGAAACTTTTCTTTTTTCCAACAAAATTAGAAGATATAGAATTTTACATAATAATTTCATTAATTATATGTATGCATATATGTTTTGTTAGGTATCTAATGGTATTTTTCCTTTACAGGCATTACATATTTTTCTCAGAAAGAGTATAATGAAAATTATATGAAAATAAAGTTTTAGTTAAACTGTTCAAGGTTCCTAATTTGAACATGCTATTTTTAAAACTGCAAACTCTAAATATATGTATTTTTTAAAAAAAAATTAGGTGTGAGAAAATTGTTAGACTGGGAACAGTTTATGAACAAAGTGGGAGAATGGCAAAATATCAGAATTCTTCTCCTCTCTGTTTTCCTTTAAGAAGAAAGGTAAGCAAGCAAATGCTGCAGCATTTCTCAACTGAGACCCTAAAATTGATGGGTTTGAAAGCCCCTGGGAACCATTTATCTTTCTGCAAAAAGAATATCTGAATACCAGCTTCAGAGCTGTTGTGAAGTTCAAAGTCTTTTGAGGCTTTTTACTGAGAGATATAAAACATTATTCACTGACCAATTTGCAAACATATGCTATTGCTTTAGACTATTTTTATTTTAAGTGACTGGAGCAGGTAAGCATATGTCTACTAAAATTAATGTTTCTCATATGACTCTCTTTCTTCTTTGTCAGACAGCTCTGCACCATAACATGAAGCAAAGCCTATTAAGATACAATGCCACTACATCTGACAAATGGAAACAACATTTTCCAAATTTCACTGTTCTTCTACATTCTAAAATTGAACCAAAAAAAGCTAATCTTACTTAAAACCTGAAAGAAGATATTACAAAATACCCTTAGAAAAGCCAGATTCACTTACATTTTTACTAGTCTAGAGTAGGGGCATGTTGGTATTTATTGATTATATTCTGTCTATTGATATATTCTATCTACACATCTATGTGTACAAACATATTTTCTCATTGTGTTGGATTATTTTATTCCTTTCCCCTTGTATTGCCTGAAGAGTAAGAAAATATTTCTATTTTGTATAGATGGTACAGACACCCTCTGTAAACTGGGTCATTTGCCATAAACCACTGAAAAACACTAAAATTAAAATGGTTCTGTGATCAGGGAGCCATCACGCTCAGAGCACAAAACAAGCTACAGAACCTGCCTTGGGGAATTTACAGAATTTATCCTAGAAGTAAGTTTGACAGAGATGAGTCTCCAGAGACTCATCTTCTAGCAGCAGGCTAATGTCAGAGAGACATTTCTTGTACTCCTGTTCCATTTCAACAGAAAACTTGTTTTCCTACTGGATTTCATTGCACTGTCACCCTGTAGACCTCCTGCACTGTTCTTTCATTCTCCTGCACAGCAACTGCAGCCATTGCCATCTCCTCCTCACCTCCCAGCACCTACCCAACACCACCAAACCATCACCCAGAGGACTTTACTTGGTTCCCATCAAGGGTATGGCTCACTAGGCAAGTTTGTTCACTTCATCAGAAGAGATTTACTGAAATGACTTTTTTTTCAGTCTTACTTATTTCTATAAATGCTATTTGAAAAATTTTTGTTGACTACATAGGAAAACAGGAAAAGCATTCATAGACTACTGTTTTACTGATGGTAATCTTAAGATGTTTTAACTAACTCCTCCTCGAAGATGCAGATACACTATCTGTCGAACTTGGAAATATTCCTAGTGTAGTTCTGGATTTTAATTTTTTAAAAAGCTATTATCTTTCTTTTAATATTGGGGGGAGGGGGAAAAAGATACACTCATTATTTTTAAAATACCATATATAACCATATGTGTATGACACGTCATATACATATATATATGTCTATATATAGACAGTAGGTCTTGAAAGAAGAGTATATTTCATTTAATGGATCAAAGGTCATATCAAACTACAAACATTTTACACTGTTCACTTCTAATGTTGTGTACATGTAGTTCCAGACCTCAGGCTACTACATACAATAAGAAAAGTTAATCAGGATTTTTTAAAAAAGGATATTTCTTTTGATATTCTATGTAATAAATTGTATAATTTCAGAAATTAATTGCATAGTAGTGGAAAATACTTCGCAGTTCTTCCTATGTATCTTCTTTTTCTTCTCCATTTTTTTACTTATCATACCTGATTTCATTTTTTTTCTGAAAGCCCTGGATGTTAGAAAATGTAAAAGCAGACGATGCTTCCTGGATATCACTTTACCAGGTTTATCTTCTCACCTCACCTTTCTAAATAGATTCTTTTCTTTGTAATATTGTTGTGCTCAGGACGAATAAAAAAAAAAGTAATTCACTATTTTTCATCATATTTTGAATAATATTGACTTTATTATTTAGTTGGTTGAAAAAGAGAAACTTCCTTTGTTAGTTACATTTCCCTGTAGACATGTTAGTTAAGCTTCTGGATTCACAAAATATTATGTGAAAATTTTTTAACTCATGATGGCTTTGAGTTTCCTTCAGCACAGTATGAAATTACTGTTTTAAAAATTGTTGCAGCCGTTCCTTTTAATCCAGAACTTCCTGGACAAGGTTTCCTAGACCTAAGTAAGTTACCAGGTGATTCCCTTATGACATGAATTTAGAGGCAGCACACAGAAAGTATGTGAGATTGCAGAAATAATGATTTTCTGCTCCAGCAGATCCTGCAGAGGCTCCAAATGTGAAGAGTCTGGGAAGGAAGAAGAGCCATATGAGCATCTTGTTCTTTCAAATTATTAAATGGTTAAACAGCTGTCATGTGAAAAAAGGAGTTTTCTTCAACCCTTAGTGTGGGGAGATTTACTTGACCCTTAGTGTTTGATTTGCCTGTCAGCACCCCAGGAAAGCCGAGACCCTGGTGCCCGGCCAGTCTGTCAGTGTCCCGTTATGGGGACCCTTCACTGAGCAGTCCTGCTGGATGGGAGGGCAGGACTGACTTGTTCACATCAATATATATTGATGTATACACATCAACAACATAAGGGAGACCTTTCAGGTGGTCTTCCACTGTATTTGAATATGTTTCTGCCAGTGACTGCCAGTGGCCATGAAGGACTCACACTATTAATTTTTATTTTGAATATAAAATTGTGGCAGATTAAGATTTGATACATGCTGGTGATAGTATCTGACTGCAAAAATGTATTTAAAGCAATACATGTGCACGCTCTAATCCCCAGTAAAAATATTCAGCTTGCACAGACTGTGATTCTTACCCAACAGGCATCCCTACAGGGGAGAAGACAGGTTCAGCCCATTGACTGATCCCAGCAGTTACAATGGAGCCTTCCCTAACTTTTCCCCATTCTCAACTTGGTTTTACACTATTGCTCTATGTTTAGGTAGAGCATGAGTGACTCTAGTCATGCCTATCTTTGTTACTGATTGGTGTAAAATTTTCTTGCTTTGCTTTTAAAGATACATTCAAAAAGAATTTAGAGTGCATGCCCAGTGAGGGGTGGTCATACCATGGAGATGAGTAACACTGGGATGGAAGTGTGCATTGATATTACAATTAGGCTACAATGAACCAAGTTCATGTGAGGAGAGAGATTTTGCCATAGTTGTTGGCTCAGCAGCAGGATATCTCCTGCCCTATCTGCCCTGGCTGACAGGTGTTATGTGGTTTATCAGCTGCAAAATACCATCAGGTTCCCTTCCTTTCAAGGATTTCAACAGAGACTGGCCACGGTGTCTCCACTCTGCTCCACCCTCCATTCCATCCGCTCAGTAGGTGTGTGTGTACAGGGAATCACTGTGGAATAGGTTTCAAGCATGCCAACTGCATTCCAGCCAAGGAGCAGCAACTGTGTTTTACCCTAAAATTCCTGTATCATTATAACTTCTGTTAGGATGTAAATATAACTCCTCAGTTTCCTCTGTTTTTTTTCCAGGTCATCTTCCCACAACAGCATTACTGAAAACTGTAATTTTTTCATCTCTTCCTTTCTATGGGAAGCAACACAGATTCCTCCTGATGGGTCTTGCAGGTCAAAGCTTGTATGGCAGGAACAAGTATGCCTAGTTTTTCCATGATCTGTCCTCCTAAGATTTTGAACCAACAGGATTCACATCTTCATGGCCAGGTCACTACTGTAAGACTAAAGGCGACTCCAGATAGCTGAAGTTTCATATGTCTCACCTTGGAGCCAGATTTACAGAGCCCTCTAAAGTTCACGATATTACTTCAGAACACTCTCACGCAAAACAAATTTTAAAGAGAAACTTTTTGCATACAGCAAATATTTTCAAAATCCTTTCCTCTGAAAGTGTTTATCACTTAAGATTCTTTATCAGAGAGGTATTTAAGAAGCATAAAGTTTACTCAGGTATGGTATTTTAACTTTGCTTTCAATAACAGTTGACTCTTCAATTTGCTCTGCTATAGTTCAGGGCTCATTAACATTTCCACTATAAGCCTTGATTACTCTGGCTAAGGATATCAGCTGTTACCAGCCACATATTTGAAAACAAAGCAGGTTTTCTACCTTGAATATATTTTAATTCATTATAAGAAAATTTTTAATGGTTGACTGGTGGAAAAACTACTTTATCCAAGAATAAGATGCAGTGATTCGGGTTTGTTCCTAATATAAAAGCTTTTTTTTTTTTAATAATTTCTAACTAAATAAAATTGGATTAGAGAATACTATAAGGAAAACACTCAGTGGCTCTTTAAATTCCTAAGAACGCAAAAAAGGCCAGAATAAAGGTTTATGTTCTGCAGGGTTCTGCCTCTGACAGGGGATGAGAGGAGATGTTATTGTGGAACTCTGTATCTCCATTTCACCCCTGATGGAAACCACTGCAAACGTTCAGTGTCAGAGATATGTAAGTAACTTCCTTGTGAAAAGACATACTTTAAAAATCCTCATAAATCTGCATCATTGATTTGTAGAGCATGGCAAAACCCTGAATTTGTGAATGCAAATTCATGCTTGACCAACCTGAAAGCCTTCTATGATGAGGTGAATAGATTGGAATATGAAGGGAGAGCAGTGCATGTTGATAACCTTGAGCCTGGTAAAGGCTTTGACACTGCTGCCAGTCATTTGCCACTGTCTCCCTTAACAATCATCATAAACAAAGTATGAGTTACATAAGTGGGCAGTGAAGTAGACTGAAAACTTTCTGAAAACCCAGGTCAAGAAGGTTGTGGTCACTGGTACAGAATGCTTCTGGGGGGAAGCCACAAGCAGCGTCCCAAGGGGTCGGTACTGGATCCAGTACTATGTGGTATCTTCATTAATGACCTGTGCTATGGAAAAGAATACACCCTAAGCAAGTTTGCAGATGATACAAAAATAGGAGGAGCACCAGATGATTGTGCTGCTTTTTAAAGTGACATGGACAGTCAGGAGGACTGGGAAGAGAACTCTCATGACATTCAACAAGGGCAAATGACAAGTCCTGCACCTGGGGAGAGATAAGCTTATGTGGCTATGCATGCAGGGGCTTGATCACTAGGAAAGCAGATGTGTGGAAGACCTTTCTGGATCCTGGTGGACAACTGGCCATAAGTGGCAAAAAAAGATCAACAGCCTTCTGGGCTGCATTAGGCAGAGCATTGCCAGCAGGTCAGGGGTGGGATCCGTCCCCTCAGCCCTAATGTGCTTGTATCTGGGGTGTCCCCAGCACAGTAAGTATATGCACACACAAGGGTGAGACCAGCATGAGCCCACAAAGACAATGAAGGGACTGGAGCATCTCTCACATGAGGAAAAGCTAAGGGAGTTGGGAATGTCCAGCTTCATGACAAAAAAGGGTCAGGGGGATCTTATCAATTTGTGTAACTACCTGATGGTAGAGAAGGAAATCAGAAAGGAAAAGGAAATCAGACTCTACTCATTGGTACCTGCTGGCAGGACAAGAAGCAACAGGGACAAATGAAAACACATTTGTGAAAATACATGGTCTGTGTGAGCAGAAGAAAAGTTTTTTTACTCTGAGGATGGTCAAACACAGGAAAAAGTAGTCTTGGGCTCTCTGTTTGGTTCGATACATCTGTAACAGCTGATATGTTTGGAGAAGGCTGAAAGGGATGTGTTGGTTAAGATGCACCAATAGCCGATATCCTCATAACCAGGAGGCTAGTTTGTCAGAATATCAGAGCCCTAAGTTAGGTTTATATAGCAAAGATTTGACTATCAGCATCTCAAATATTACATGAATGATCCCATCATCAAATGCATTTTTTTGTGTGTGGGGAAGCTTGCATACAGCATCTGTCCAGATGGAGCAGAAATCCCAATTTTGAGACCTCTCTTCATGATTTGAAGGCTCGATCTTCAAGATTTCTTTGATGCCCCACAGAAAGTTTGTGTAGCTTGTGGGACTGGACAATGAAAAGTAGCTGCCTAGGGAAGTTAGCTTCATGGGTCTTTAAAAACAGAACAACTTCATAGAGGTTATATTATGGATGATGTCTAAGCATCTAGGTACCTAGGAAGGCAGACACAGACTGAGAATCTGGGTCTGTATTCAGTGATGGATTATGACCTACAAAGATTTAGAGGTCATAATATTTGGAAGTGCCAGAATTTGCCAAAATTAGTTTTATTTTATTTTTTTTTTAATATAAAGCAATTTCAGCTATTTACAAAGGTCTGGACCAGCAATTTTAATCAGGCAGCTGGCCTTTGGCGTGATTTTGGGTATTAGCCCTTAGAGTGCATTAAAGCTGCATTTTAGATGGAGATTTTCTACTTTTTTTTTTTTTAACTTTTGTATCTCAGCATGCCACCTCTTTAATATTGCAGTGCTTAAAATTTAAAACTCCCAGTATAATTCCTTGCTGGTGTCTCCAAGTCAGCAAATTAGCAGCACAACACATGTTACAGAGGGAATAGCTCAGCAACAGAATCAAAGCCCCTCAACATTCTCCTTTTTTTTAGATTTATTCTGGCTTACTCTGCCGGATGTGAACCAAATGACACATCATAAACCTCAGAGACTCTTTTGTAGCTTCTGCTCAGACTGGAGAATTCCATCTGCTCTATTAAGGATCATTAACAACCAGGAAAGTATTCCAGGCAGTTTCTATAAAACCTAAAAGACAAAATTATTATATTATTATAATTAGTTGTTTTTTTCTCATTCAGCCAGAATAGCTTTAATCAGCAACTGGTAGAGGAAAACTCCACGGGACCCAAAGGCAGAGGCGCTCATTAAATTACATGGGGAGGATTCTGCACATTCAACTCATGGTGAAGGGTATATGCTGCTATAACAGTGAATTGTCTTTGGGACCAGCATATAAATTGTTTCACATTGCATTTTAAAGAAAAAAGCTTATCCTATGAGGGGAAAAGTAAAAAGAAGAAGACTGTGCAAATTATGTCTGAAAAACTAGTAAACATATCCACAGAGAATTCAGAATCATATATTATAATAAACATTTACATATCTAGCACCTGGATGTAGAAAGATTGTATTTACCTGTTCTGAATAATGTCTCTGCTTCCTCTCAACTGATATTCTCAAATGAGCTCCATACCACCTTCAAATTGCACACACTTAGGTCCTCACATAGAAGTTGCATACACTTTTTCAAAGTTAATATGATTCACATGGTATATTATTACCTGAACACAGTGTTGTCAGTATTTTATCATCACAAAACTGGAAGAGTTAATCTTTCAAAATCTAACACAGTATTTATGCTTCCTTCTATCATAAAGGACTTCAGCATATGGGAATCACTCCTATAGAATATATTAAGCCACTAAATCTCAATGAAAATGAGATACACGGCCAAGATCCTCCTTTATAATACCAGTAGGCAATTAAGTCTCTGAATATGCAAGATGATTCAGGAGGAAGCAAGGATACAGGATATTATATTGTTTATGCACACCAAATATTTTATGTTAGAAAAGTTATCAATTTATAATTTTATTTCTTTGCCAACCAAGCATGCAATTTTCTCCATGCTATCTTGTGAATAGCAGGTATCTCACTATTTTAAAAATATTTGAATCAATAGTATTTCAGACTAAAAGGGGCAGATTAATTAGTGTGACCAGTTCAATTACAGTCAACTGGTAAAACATATGATTTCAGTATGACTTTATTATTATTTATTAACTTTTAAAAGGCTGTAATTCAGTAAATCTCAGTGTTTTTATTGCGCCAGCAATTATATCCAAATCTGTGCAATAAGACATCTGATAAAAGTTAAAGAATGTATCTCCCTCATCCTCAAGAACTGCCAAGAACAGATTTGTAAGAATGACTTGTGAAGAGATCATAAACATATTACAATGCTCAAATTTCTCTTTTGGTTATATTGATAGATGCTGATTTCCTTTTCAGTCATAATGAGTTCATAAGAAAGATTTCCAGAGATGAAACCTTCAGGTTTCTAGGAAGAGTGTAATAACACTGGTGAATGCATTTTTGCTTTTGTTAACGTGAATGGTGAATAATCCATAATAGTTCGGGAGTTTTTCTTGTTGTTTATAGTTACCTAAGCATCTTTATCTGAACAAAAACCCAAACGCAAACAATCCACCAACTTAGAATGCTATTACATTGTCCTAGCGTTCTCAAATAGTAACACATGCAACCACTTGTTTACATTTCTATATCTATATCTGAAGAGTTGGCAGGTTTTCCATATATGCTGTCTGTTGTTATGAAATATAAACAATGAAATAAGACATCTGGCTTATAGGAAAGTTTTACTATATGAATTTCAGAACTCTAAATTTCAAAATTCACAAGTTTCAAAAGAATACAATAAATACAATTGGCAGACATTTAATTTAGATTTAGATTTCCTATTTTCCTATGCAAATTTCACAGAAATTTGGAAAATGTTCAAATGGAGACTACCTTCAAATTTAGTCCTGTTTATAATGAAATTAATTCCAGGTTTACATGATATGATAAGCTATGACCACAAATAGTGGGAAGATAGTAAGAGTCTAAAATACAAAGTACGTAAACCTTTAGAGCAGACAGCTAAAAATTAAGTAGAAAAATGGAAGTTCTTCATATAAGATTTAGAATCAAGGTATTCAAGGAGAGCTGTAACAGAAATAAAATGACTGAACTTCACAGAATTAAATGTGTCTTGCGGTGACTTTATGATGTGTATCCCCTATCTCTGCTCTATGCCCAGAAATCAATCCTGTGCCTTTCTGTGCCTTTAAACTGAGCCCGAGAAGAGGGAGAGAAAAAGCCAAGTGAACTTTTCAAAACAGTTGTTCAAGGACACAGACACACACTCCTCTGCTTCTGCAGCAGCAAGAGCGGAGGAAGCACCCTCTTTGCTCTTCAGGCAGCTTTCGGCTCCTTTTCTCTGGAGGGAGACGGAAAGTTGAACTTTTTTTTCCTGGGACTTCGGGGTTTTATTTCTCCTCTTCTGGACTGTTTCAACATCAGAACACACCAGGAGAATTTCCCACCGAGGCCCCGGAGGTGGGCCCACACCGTCCCAGCTCCGAGGAGGAGGAGAGAGACCATACCTACAGAAGGACTCTGAAATCTTCCCAGGTTTCTCTCCACAGCGAGAGGTTTTATTATTCATCATTATTATTCTTTTCCCATGTGTTTGCTAAATAAACAGGTTTTTTATCTCTTTCACTTTCCTCCAAGGAATTTTTTTTCCCGAACCTGGTGGGGGAGGGATGGTTGTAACCTGCCTTCTATCAGAGGATATTTTCCTCCACATTTGTCCAAACCGGCACACTGTTAACTCATATTTTTACCATTTTCTCTACTCAGTGGATTGATTCCATTCTCTCAAATATTTAAGCAGACAAGGGGTTCTTGTAAAAAAGCAATCAAGAGAGCCAAGAGACTAGAAGACATGCTTGACAGTTTTCCATCTCTAGTTCCCGAGACAAGGGATAACAACTGGTCAAGTTCTTTGGAGGTGATTATTTTTTATCAACATATTTCCTTTCCCTTGGTTAGCAAATCACATGCAGTCCACTTAAACCAGGCTTGATTGTCTTTGTATCCATTATTCATGGGTGTTCACTAAAATGTTCGATTAGTTCAGAGATGGCTTGTGGGCTTTGGATATTTGCTGTTAGTAAGATGAAGTATGCATTCAATCACATGCGATGGTTTCTGCTCTAAAAATGGAAAACTATTCTGTTATGAAAATCACATAATGCCACATTCCCAGAATGTCAAATTGATGACAGTTATTTGTACTAAAATATGTTTGAATTTCAGATTCACTATCTTTCCTAACCCAGAGAATTGACTAAAGGTAAATGAAAAATAAGTATTGATGATCTTAGAAAGTAAAAAAGTACAATTTCTGAAAAAGTGAGTAAATAATTTTTTTTAAGAAATCCATACAGAACTTTAAAATCTCTTAATTGCTATTTTCCAGGCTTGTGACTGATGTCAGTTTTAACTTAGCATTATCTTCCTATTTAAGCCATTAGGGATGTCCTATACAGACTTATGTGTGTCTCTATTGCATGCATTTATTAAACTAAAATAATACTCAGTAAGTATCAAAGTCACTTAAGTGATTGTTGATTTTTTTCCTGGAGGTGTTCATTCTGAGCCAAGGTTCAGAAATTTTTCAAAGATCAAGAAATAATCCATCCAGCCACAAAACAGACATAAATTCCAAACTGGAATTAGGACTGGTCAAAAAATACTAATAATTATCTAAGAATGAATAAACAGATTTATTTCCAAAATAGTACATAACAGGTGACCAGAACACTGGCACAAGCCTAGTAATAAATTAAGGCAACAGATAAATCTTATTTAATTTCAAAAAAAATCATTCATCATGGATTTATCACACAGATTTTTCACTTATTTTTTATTCTTTTAACAAAATAACTATTTATTAGCTAAAAAGCAGAACGTAACCACTGCATTTTTTAAAAATATTACTAAGAATAAACAGTAAATTATCAAAAGAAAGGTAGATAAAAGTATCTAGTTTGTTCTTTGTTCCAGTAACTACATGTTCAACAAAACATATTGATAAAAAGCAATTATGATTCCCTAACAATTAATGAAAAAAGCCTAATTTTGGTTTAATTAATTGTTTAGTCTGAATTAATTCTACTGCTGTTGAAAGAAGACTGATAATCACAGCTGCTTTAGATAGAATTGCATGAAAGGTAGTGGCTTCATTTCACATGAGCACTTAATAATCATGCAAAAATGCCCCAAACAAGGATTCTTAAAAAAACAGTGCATTCCCATAAACTTTAAAACTGAAAGCATTTGAAAACCCTTTGCTTAACTTCAGATGTATAAATATATTTAAGAAAATCATTAATGTTGTCCTTTGAAAGACCATAATAATTAGTTCATAAGACAGCTGTAAATGCAGTTTTTAGTGCAGCATTTCACCAATAAATGAATATTATTTGTATTCTACATTCCTTTCATACACACCAAGACACACTTGTGCATTATTCTTATGAATATTCATGCTCCTCAGAGACAACTGAATCCAAAGATTTCCATGAAGTTACTACATAAAATATGGCAAACAAATGAGCAATAGCCCTGACCCTTTGCACAGGACAGCAAGTCACAAACAAGGTAAAACCAGAACAAGACCAGGTAGCTCACAGCTGATATTTTTTTCAGTCTCCATTAAAAATAGTGTCTTCAACAGTGGTTTCAAAGCTAGTGTGCGGTATAATGGATTAAAAATAATGTGGGGCTTTTTTGTTTTTGAAAAAAAAACCATTCAAAGAGCCAGTGGTCCATATAAATAGCTCTATGGTCCTGGTTTAACGATACAGGGAACAGTGTAGTATAATACTAAGATTGATAACACTGAGATTGATTTTTTGTGATGGTGGAGAGACACAGTCTACATTTACTTGATACATAATTTATAACTCTCACTCCTTTAGCAAGTAAAATATAAAGTGAATAAGCCTGTTGGGCAATGTCAGCTTTTGATTTTCAGTCATGTTAAGGAGTGTATGGAGATCAGCTCTTCATTAATTAATTAGACTGAAATGTTTACTGTGGAAAAACTTAATTATACTTTAAGGAAATTTTTTTGTCACATTGAAGTGTAAAGAAAATTAGCAGCAGACACTGAATAGTATAAAGCATAAAACAATTCTAAGAAACAATATTTGACTAAAATTATTAAAACCTCACATACTGATTCAATTGAATGCCTGTTGGACATCCACAATATTAAGGAAGGAAAAAAGCTACAAGAAAGTTGTTCAGCACACATGCAAAACTTTATGAAGTCTTAATCTAAAACTATAATTGCCATTCAAATAAGAATTCTTTTCAAGAGGGAATAAGAACTTATACAGTTCACATAAACAAACTGCTTTGAATCAAATGGTCAACATTTGACCATATCCAGTCAGGTTTTGAATATCTCCAAGGGTGTGTTTCCATTTTTGCCCATTGCCTGTTGTCATGCCAGTGGGCACACCAAGAATGGGCTGGTTTCTGTTTCCTCCCCTCCTATCAGGTACTTACACACATCTATGAGATACCCTGACTCCACTTCAACAAGTCCCAGCTTTCAGACTTTGCTCATAGAGCAGACACTCCAGTCCTTTCATCACCTTTGTGGCTCTGTGCTGGACACACTTTAGGAAGTCTGTATGTTCCTTGTACCACAGAGCACAGAAGTGGACACAGCACTCCAGATGCGAAGGTGAAGGGGAGGGCTGTCTGTGCATGTGTAATTTCAGGTTTTTCACATAACAGTAGGAACTGTGTCACCATTAAAGGGCATATCAGCATGCTTTGTCCATGCTATATATGCACCAGTTTGTATAATTAGAGCTGACATTACTTTTCACTACAAAAATACACTTTGATTAAATTTTTTTGTCAATCTGTTAATGTCAATGTGTTATAACATGGTTCATATAGAGTGAACTCTCTTAAAATAGTACAAGACACTGTTACACAATAGTGCTTTGCATCCCTAATATATTACATACCCACTGATTTCACTGGCACCTTCATCAGTTCCACTAATTAGCTTGTTTCTATATATATTGACTCTTTTAATTGACTTTAGCAGAATTCTACAAACTCATTTGGTGTCTTAATAGACCATATATTGGTCTATTAAGAGTAGCTTAATAGCTCAGTAATTTATTCAACCTGTAAGGCATTGCTCTTTGACATTTTTGCCCATTATGCACTCCATATAGCAAATTCTCCTTGTAACAAACACTAATCAAACAGCAAAGGCATTGTGGCAGTATGATCCAAGTATTAAAGATTTATGTCAACAAGATTAACTTTTATAATCCTTGCTGGCATGGTATTTACACATTGTGTAGATTACACATTGTGTAGATTACTGGTTCTCGCTTCTACATCTGTAGATCTCTGAAGTTCCTTCACAATTAACTTTATTTCCCTTTGGCTTTAACTAATTGAAGGTAACTGCTCTATACAACTGTTGATGGCATCAAGCTGTGAAAACTCTCCCAGTCAAAAAAAGGGATGGTCTTTGTTTGTCCAGGATTTTTGTGATTTAACGGAATGATGCGATTGGTAGATATGAAGTAAACTCACAACTTCATTAAAGTACATTACGAAGTTGAAATGTACTGTCATAACAAAACACAAAAAAAAGAGCTACTTTCTTGAATTTACTGCAACACTTAGCTGCCAGAGCATCTATGAGTGATGACATCTCATTGCTAAAGATACAACAAGAAGACAAAGACCACTACAGAGGTGAATGAAAAGAATTTTAGAGACAAAAATTTTTGTTTAACCCCCCCACAAGTTTCCTTCCTTCAATACTAAGGATTAAACAAGGTAGGAGAAAGCACATTTTTCCCAACACAAGCATGTCGTATTATCCTATTCCATCTAATATTAGTTCCTTATGTTCTCTATCAAAGTTATCCACATCTAATCAAAGAAAAAATTACTATACTCCTGCTTATTAACATAGCAAAGCAGAAATATGAAAGATCAACTTTCTTTCATTTGCCACAGCCTAAAAGAATACATGTGTACTTTTGTAACAGTTATCTTGAAGAGTTATCTTTTTTTTAACCATTGCAACCTGATTGCTGGGTTACAATTTCATGATTCATTAATGACTTGTAATTGCTATGAAATGAATCTCTGTGATCTCCCATGTAGGTCAAGTTGTGTTTATTATCATCAATATTAAAAGCTATGCTCTAGTGTTACCCCTTGTTGGAAGGCCCTTCTTCATATTAAGGAACATGTAAATACAAGGGGTACCATACTGCCTTACAACAACTATCCTTCTGGCACAATAGTCCTCCCCTGTCAGGGGCAATAGGGGATATCACTCGGGGACAACCTTGCCAGCACTTAAGGTTTCTTCCTGTCTTATTCCTCCAACAGTCATTTTTAGATTCCTCACAAAACATTTTGATACCTGACTATTCTATATTGCTGGATGGAAATACTTTGTTCACATATTGGATTTTGAACTGAGCATCTTAACACTCTCTCTCCCTCCTCTCTCACTTTTTTCCATATTCCTTCTTCTACCTGTTTTGAATCCTTTACAATTTTTTCAAAATCTTTCGAACTTTAGACTTCAGAACTGGATGAAATAGCAGTTGCAGTGAGATAATCAAAAAAATGCATATCACTCATTTCTTCCTGGTGTTCCCCTGTTCTCCTAAAGCTCCTGTGCACTCTAGAAACATACAGAGATACCCTACTCATCTAGTAATCTATTACTACCTCTCGGCTATCCCTTTGCAATGAAATGACATGTCAGCCTTCCTTCATTGGTGGCCAAGTCTATTCTGCTTCTGAAACATTCATCTATGGTCAGTGGAATGCAGACTGAACTGGAATTGATATGTGAGGTGTACATGTTTATAGCATATTTATATGTTACTTCTCTCTAAAGGCTTTTTAAATTTATTTATACTCAGTAATTTTCTTCATCTTTGAAGTTAAATTGGTTAAAAGCAATTGTCTTTTACAAGCTAAACTGTCATGTTATTGTTCCAGAATCTGTTAATCCTGATTTCTGCTCTGCAGCACACTACCATGAGACAGCATAAAGGTATCTTGTCTTCAAGGCACAGACATCTTTGCATTTGTTCCATTGAATTTTCAGTTTTCTATAAAAGACAGGTACTTCCTAGAACTCTGCCCAGTTCAAAGAATGGATCTATCAGCTAGCTGATAACTCTTGGACTTACCGGTAATCAGTAGTTTTGTTAACAAAAGTTGAGGAGATGTGTACTGTTTTCTTAAATAAGCTGTCTTAAAAGTGGGACAAATGTGATAAAATGGATGAAAGGAAAGCTGAATCTCTAGATAAAATTACTTATGATTGGATATTTTATTATTTTATGGCACAATATTTCATTTCCTCCACCCATTTTCTACCATTTCCAAACTGCCCTTTTTCACTTTGCCAAAGAACCTTTCTGCATTCCACTTAGCACTAGTGACTTGTCCTTGACAGTTCTCTACACAGTTTCCCCTTTATTGCTGTTCCCATTACCAGGAAGGCAATAGAGCAGAAAATGCTCACAGGTGTTCAAAGTTCTGAAAAAAACAGAAGCAGCATATTTTGCAAGGGTTTAGGGTAGTCGTGCAAGAGCCTCTATTGGTATCTCCAGCTGCAGAAATTTTTCCCCCAGTACCTTACCATTGTCATGTAGAATTGTTCTGAAATAATTTTGTTGGGTGAAATAACCAGGACTGTTAATCTCCTTTCTTAATGATTTTCTTTGTGGTTTTAGGTGTGAGAAATATTGGAAAGTAAGCAGAATATGAAGAAGGGATGGTCAACCTCCAGATGCCAAAGGGGACTCTTCCTTTTCATAGTTCTTCAATGTCTCCCCCAGCTACAGAGTGGATAGAGGAGAGGATGGCAGAGGCAATGGCAGAATAAATTGCATTCGCTGGATGAGTGAGACATGTCATTGTACTTTCCCTTCTGTGACCAAGTGGGCATGCTATGGCTTGAATTTTAGCTTTGACACCAGACATGCTTCTTTTCTGCTGTTAAATTATGGTATCATACACTTTACTATTAGTACTGTGAAGCTCACTGCAGGCATAATGTTCTGTTTTGTTCTAGTGGAGAAGTGGGTAGGACTGAATCACTGGAAAGATTATTCATGGTAAATTTGCCCTTAGTGTCCCATAAAAGACATGAGTAGCAATGCAGGCTACTTACTCTGACAAAGTTTTAATCCACCTGCCTTCATGATCTACAAAGAAGTATACATCCCTAACCCCTTGATTTTTTGGTTAACAAAAGCAAGGAAATATTTTCTTGCTAATGATATCTATTACATATTCCTCACTTCTCTGAGGATAGTAAGATCTGACATAGCACCTCTGCAAATAGGAGCAATATAAACCAATATTTGGTAGTCTTACAGCACTATTAGGGCTTGTATATACTGCTTATCCCAGGTAATACTTCTTCTCATCAATCAACTGCTCTTCCTTTCTATCCCTTACGTGTTCTTTACAGCGTGCTTATATGATGCAGTGAAGGTCTTCCCTCTCAGGTGGACATAATTACACTGAGATAGGAAACATCTAACAATGTGCAGCAAGAGCAGCTCAAGTATCGAGGATGTAATTTCTGTCTAAGCTGATCCTTAGTTCTGTTTAGGTTCTATAGATAGTTTAAAAATGTTAAATGACATGCTGAACTTAAGCAGCATATACTTAAATCTGGTTTCTTTTTGTCACCAACTTCACAGTATCATAAGCCATAACAAATAAGGTACACAGGGATCAGAAAAGGGGCCAGAGGTAAGATTGCCTCCACAGGCCCCAAAACTCAACCCCTCCCACAGAACAGGAATTTCAGATACTGAAATACTGCACAGTCCATCTGGTAGAAGATCTCACATTAGTCTCACATTCACTGCAGGTACCAACTGCAATCCTCGTGGAAAGATTCTATAACTACTTAGTTTGTCTTCAGTTGTTTGTGCAGGGCGAGACTTACAATATTTCTCCTTATTAACAGAATTGAAATTGAAGAAATTGTTCATCTTTCAACATAGCCCAAAAACCAATTAAAATAAAATAACAGCTAAGATTTGGTCATTACAGAGAGTTTTTAATCCTGTCTTCAGAAAAAAATCCTTTTAAATTCTCACAGCAACAATTACTTTAATTTTGATGTCTGCACTACTACCTTTTTCAATAGCAGCTAATTCTTTTTTCTTTAAAAAAGTGATTAAAAGAAATGTCATGCACCCCGTCATAATAAATCCACAGAGATATCTTCCTGCCCACACTTCTTTGTTAACTTTTACCTTCATTATTCTATTGAAGATATAATACTAATGGATTTGAAATGACAGGGGACAGTGGACATTCCTAACATTCATAAGACAAATATTACATTTGCACTGAATAGAAAACATTCATACATTTTTATCCATTTTGCTCACAATTGCAATATTACTGTATGTGATGTGCAAGCAAGGCTATATATTAGCACATATTATCTATTTGTTATGAAAATGGTAAAAAGTTCTTGAAACAGTGCTAGAAGTGTATCATGTCCTTGTTTCTGCATGATGAGAATATATTTTTGAGAGTGTAACACACTATTGGTTTTGAAAGTTAAAAGTAAGAATCTTCTTATCTTTCTCTGAAAGTATTCATGTTGTACTGTCAGGAAAGATTACTGTCCAGAACTGAGCAGCTGTGTGATTTATTCTCTGCAGATACAGCATAATATCTGGCTATTAAAGAAAGACAGAGATTCTGCAGATGGAGCATTAACTTTGCTTTAAATATGTTTTGGCATTCCTTTTTCTTCTTCAAGCTTGTTTTTCTTGGAAAAAAATCAGAAACAGAGCTGAACACCCTCAGACTTTTCTCTCTCAGAAGAAACACTATTATAAAAAGAAAAGACTATTAGTAATTCAATTAAGGCCTTATTTAAAATAAATAAATTGGTTTAATCAGCAAAAAAATATTCCAGTTTATATGGTATGTCATGAAAGTTATTGTAGTGTATTATCATGCAAGGGTAGTTCATCTCTTGTATCAAATGAAATTAGCACCTTTTCTGGCAATGAAGTTCAGAACTAAAATATTTTAATGTATTCACTATGTGGCTTGAAACCATTCATAGAATCTAAATTACTTTAAAAGCTCCCAAATGTGAATAATCAGGTTTTTTTCCATTAGGCTTGTTTTACATTTTTCTTTAAAGATAGTAACAAAAAATGAATCATCCATCAATGTATCAGCCATGTTATATTACAGCCATATTACTGGAAAATATAATTTATAAGAAGTTGTAGTACTTCTAATTAAAATAAATTTTAATTTAACAGGTCATATTGCATACCTAATACCTTTTCAAAACAATCTAGACTACTTATTTAAATGGAATTTTTCTCTTCAAAACTGTGACAAGAGATTTGAGATTAAATTCTAGAGAATTATTTTCAGTACAATTTCTAAATTTCTGCACTTGGTAAATGTTCTCTACAAATGGATGCAGGGTTTCCCTGGCTCCTCACAGGTTTTAAAAGACAGAGAGAATATGAAATACTGAATACTGAACACTGAAGAGCTGCAGAAAGAATTAATGGATTTTTGGGAAAAGTGGAGTGAAAATCTTCACGATCCCAGTTAAATCTAATGCAACTGAAAAACGGCAGCAGAATGGAAAATGAATAAATGAGGTGTTTTCTCAAAGTGCCGCAGTAAGTCAAAAGAAGAGTCACTAGAACTCCATAACCCTGCACCTAAATCTAGGTGCTTAACTTATAACAAAGTTTGATCTTTATTCTTAAAAATATCTTCCTCCTTTGCACTAAAACTAACTTGAAAAAAAGACTAGGAGATACATGTTTAAATTATTGAGACTCTTTTTCTCAGATAAATAAAGCATGTAATTTGGGAAATAAATATTTACTAAAAGCTTTCACTATGCAGTCACACCTAAAATGACATAGCTCTTTGAGTTTCATTCTCTAGCTACAAAAAAACCATAGCTGTCATCATAAAATTCAAGTAGTTTGCAGAAGAAATACCTTTACACCTCGTTCAGCCATAACCTGAATATTATAAGCCGGTGACTGCTGATAAGCTCTAATGGTATCCAGGGTACTCTAAGTTCACTTTATTGCTCTGCATATGTTAATATTCAAGTGCAAATCTATCTACTATTTTAAACCTCTGATTCATCCTTTCTATTCTATCAGTTTCCAAGAAAACAAATTAAAACAAAAAACCCATGATTATTTCTAGTTTATTATGTTGCTTATGCAAACATGAAATGAGAAGTCGTGGAAAATTTTTTACCATCTATTCAGCAAGGTCTTACACTTTAAGAATTTAGATAGCCTGGACAACTATCAAGAATCTGAAGTGCTCATTATACCTGATCTTCAGGGGTTTTCATCACTATTGAAAGCTTTTCTATATTTTTGGTCTTCGAAACTTGTATGATTAGTCATGTTTCACTACATACTGTATTTTCATAAATACTTCATAAAGTCTTTGAACATGAAACAAGTTATTCTTTGTCATAAAATTTTATAACATTTGTCTCAGCTATTCTACAACAACAGAACCCCATAAAAACTTCAACTGTCAATACTCCTGTCCACACTCTAGGCTCTTTAACCCCAGAAAAGTGTAAGTGCATCTGTTTTACATTGTCACTTGCCCTTCAAATTCTTGTTGCTGTCCAACAAGCCCTACTAGCTCTCCAACTAATCAATATGCATCACTTACAGTGACCCCTCCCTTTGAGCTACCATACAGCGGGACCATACAGCGTCCCCACAGATGTTGCTAGTCCAACATGATCACCAGAAAGACACAAATCCCAACACAAGGGTAAAGCCATGATTCCAAGTGCTCTGCTCCTCTCAGAGTCCAGGAAGTCATGACAGGGACCAGATACAGATTTTACCCAGGCATCAATGTCAAAAACCTTGGCCTTGAAACATGCATATTATTGGACAAATTCATGAAATAAAAAACTCAAAACCTAGAGTTCAGCATCTCTGCTTTAGGTATCTCTAACCCCTGCTATGAAAATAATTTTTCTGGGGTGTTGTGCATTAAATTGAGCTGGTAGCTCAGCCCCACACATCTGCTTTCTCCTCACCATAGTGGGATGGGGGACTGAATCAGAAAGGCAAATGTGACAAAACCCGTGGGTCAAGACAAAGACAATGCAATAAGTGAAGCCAAAGCTCTGTGTGCATGCAAAGCAAAACAAGGAATTCATATGCTGCTTTCCCATGGGCAGGCAGGTGTTCAGCCAAGTCCAGGAAAGCAGGACTCTATCACATGATAGTGGGGACTCAGAAAACAAATGCCATTGCTCTAACTTCCCCCACCTTCCTCCCTCTTGTCTATGGGATATCCCTTTTATACTGAAGTTGCTGTAACAGGCGCACTGTAATGACGGAAAAATAGTGTCTCAAACCTGTTATAGCAAAGCACTTGGACCTATGCTTGACATTACTAAAGATACATGTAAGAACCTTACAGGTACAGCTACACATAAAAAAGTATGAAGTTCAACTCTAGCAAATATTTTTTCAACCTCTATATATCTGATATTTTTCATTATCTATACAGTTGAATATCTATGCCATCAGTGGTGCTATACTGCAACAGAAACAAATCAAAGGCTGTTTTATCAGTAAGCATAATACAAGACATATGTCTGATTATACTGTGAAAGATGCTCTGGTTTGCATCTAAATAATATACCTTTTTCTAAATTTGTCTCTAAAAAAGAGGCAGTTGAAACCATCAAACTATCTTTTGCTTTGTACTTTTAGTAATTTTCCTTTGGCAAGCTTAGACTGAATTTCAGGAGACTGTTCCTCAACCAAGAGTACATTTTTCATGCTTCATTTTAGCAGAGAAAAAAATTTAAAATCCCACAGCCAACCAACCAACCAACCAACCAACAAAAAGTGGGAAAAGATTGTGAGAAAAGATATTTAAAAAATTATATGTTGATTATTTTCTGTATCTTATGTACTCCTTTTAAGGGGGCTAATCTTTGTTTTCTTAATTTATCTGGTAAGTAGGAAGATACTGTTGCCTGTTCAATTTTACATGTTTATTCTCTAAGCTTATAGCAAAACCATGGGCTTACTATCTTTCAGAAGAATAAGTTAAGAGTAGCATTGCACACAAAATGAGATGCAGTTCAAATTCAACAAATCATTTGTTCAAAGGCTCCAGGATTGCACTGCATTGTGTTGAACTATCTTTATGTATATGCGTTTTACTCTGATCCTGGAAAATAAAATTTGTATGCGAATGTTATCAAATAGCAAAACTGGAATTTTACTGTTCATATTTTTTTAAAATTTCATTAGAATCTCATCTCTGTAATCCTTGTTAGTCCTCTGCTTGTAAAATTTTTAATTTTATCATTATTTTGGCTGTGAATATTCATCAAATTTTAATTAATGAAGGTTTTGAAGGACAATGACAAGTAAAATATAATGTGTGTATAAAAAGAAACCCAAAAATCTGCCAATTGCAAAGTCATCTGTCTTATATCTGGCACTATTTCTATTATTATTCACACTGTGTTTAATACCTCTGTTCTTGGCTATATCAAGAAATATGATTCCTGTCTCTGTTTGTGCTCCATTCTCATTTTCCTCTGAAAAGACATAAATAAAGCATCAGTTCAGCAAATCTGGTGTTCTTTTATCCTTTCTATCCCTTTCCAGCTACAATTTCAGTGGAGCAATTTTCATTTTATCTTCAGTCTCCTGTAAATATATTTGCAGAACAATTTACTATTAGCTGAAAAGCACTCTGCAATTCAATGATAAGTGTATTTTTGTGTCCCTGATTCTCCTTTTAGTATTTTTCTGAGCAGTTTCATGTCTACTTAGCAGACAGCTTGTAGTTTGAAAATCTTACATTAATATTTTATTCTGAGGTCGAAAAGCTCTGCTACCCTGGATTCGGGATTTGAACCCAACTCTTTCAATCTATAACTCTCAGGGGGAAGAACAGCAGTGTTATTGTTAAATAGAAAAAAAATCATATATAATTTTTAGATTTTTTAAGTATCACCTATTTGTAAGTGTTCATGTAGCTGTTATCATCTCAGTATTTATCTGCTTAGCAAGTATTTAAACAGAATAACATATCTAGCTGAATTTCTCTTCTTGTCTTTCTTCTGAAGGAGACACAGCTGGATGGCTACAACAGGAAGTTACAAAGGGAAAATAAGGAAAAGAAATAAATGTTGGTTTTATTATAGGACATGTTAAAATTTAAGTGATTCTTTTCTGCTGCATCAGTGGGCATCAATTCTTTGCCAAAAGGAAAGCTCTGTTCTCAGAAGATCATGAGCCTCCCAGGACTGGCTGACCTCTCCAGCTGTGCCAACAAATAGAGCTGATGGAAAGAGAAGTGATCTCTGAAGTTGTGAGGGACTGGTCCATGAAGAACTCAATCTTTGAACTGCATTTTACAGACATACACTTTTCCTTCTTTGCTACATTCTTTCCATTTTTGGAAGCAGCGCTATTTTTTGATCCCACAATTCAAGAATAGCTCTGAAGTATCATCCTATGTAGTCCAGGAATTCATATTTCAATGGGAAAAAAAAAAGGCAATTAAAAAAACTCAACCCAAACCAAAATTCAAACCCAACATTAAAATCCAACCCCAAAACATAACAAACACCAAACATGCCAAAGATACCACTGTGTCAACTTTTTAATGGATCCAATGTACCAGTTAAAGACATCTTAGGAATCTTATTCTTGTGATATAAACTTTGAATGTGGAGTTTTGAGAAGTTAAAAATTACAGCAGAAATATCTGCAATACAAAAAATAGTCTCTGTTTATCATGTTAAACTTTCCTCAGATGCCACAGTCACAACAATTTTAACGGTTTTTGCCTAAAGGTTTTTTAAGTTTCATTCTCTGTGTGTAAATTGGATTGGTCAAATGCAGGATGAACTAATATTATACATAAGAAATATCCTACTGTTATTTGCTAGCTCATATTAGTTGTTATTTATGACTAGTTATTTATTCATGAAAATATTCATAAATCCTTAAAGCATTACAAAATTAAGCATAAACAAGGGTGTGTCAAAAATATGCTCTAGCTATGTTTTGCTTTCCTTCACTTCTTGCCATTATTATTCTTTATTTTTTAAAAAGCTTCAGTCATCTAACTAAAGAAACAATATACTATTTGATTTATGAGACGTATCACGCTAACTGAGTAGTCAATGTAAATAGTTTGTAAAGAATACATAGCTGGAAAATTTTTGAGAAGTCATTCATTTTGCCTGTCTGAATAATGAATACATCAGCCAGAAAGAGAAGGTAGTTTTGCATAATCTTAATAAACAGGAACAAAAAAAGCAGACTTAAATACAGCCAAGAACTGGTTTCCAAAGAATTATTTAACCAGGAGCACAGGATACTTGAAAGATTGCAGCATATGGTAATTCACTGGTGCTCCCCTCAGTATTACATTTGTCCAAACATTATCAAAACTCTTAAGCATGTGCATATATACGTGCAAACACGTATGGATATATAAATTCAGATTACATTCATGGAATACATATATATTCAGCTTTTATTAGCTATTTTCATTTTATTTGTAATTTTTCTTTTTGCCTTTTCACATCTTCAGAGAATTTCTACCTAAGAGCCTACAAAGCTCTGGTTACAAACTATTGTTCATGCAGAACTGCAATAACAAAGTTCTTGAATATATGTGAGCATATTTTTACACCTCTATATTACAGACAGTGTAAGTCAGCAGTAAGGGCAGGCAGAATGCCATAAATTATTGATTATGATGATGAGCAGGAGCTGAGGCTCTTGTAAGCGAGGCTGAGTTACCTTCACTGTTTCTGTTTGTCTTCTGACAGGCATTAGAATGAAAACCACATAGCAGAGCATGGTTCATATTATTCCATCTGTATGCCTCCCACACAGCCAGTTTCAAGGGCTGTTGCATACAGTAAGGTATATGTTCCTTTCTCTGTCATGCCATTCATTTTTCTTCCACTGTTCTTGGTTATTATTCCTTATTTCTATGAATGCTTCTAAAATAGCCTTTTCCTATGAAAATTGTTAAAGAAACTATAAAAAAACAAACTACTGCAACCTATGGAAAAAGGCAAACTTGTCTATTCAAAGGCAATCTAAATTTCTGATTTCTTTGAAAGGTTTTCTTCAATTACTTTGAATTATTATCACCGTTCCAATTATTCTAGGAATATATATATTTCTAGAAATACAACTAAATAATATAAATGATTTTTAAAGTCCTTCAGGAGGCCTATCTTTTTTATTATTATCAACTTCTACTTAGATTTGCCTATTATTCAACCTAAATAGTGATATATCAGCAGCTCACCACTCTACTACATCAAATTTGCCATTTCCTGTTTTATTTTCCTCATCCCTTCAGTAAATTCTGAAATGTGGTGCTTCAAACCCCTGATAAATTTCCAATTCAGTGTCCCTGTCATTCTAATATTAATCTCATAGAGTGCTTATCTTTGAAAACATGAAAAAAAGATGAAAGAGAAAAAGACATTAGAATTCTTTTTAATATATTATGGTATGCCATACCAGCATAAGGCTTACAGTTTTACTGCTGTCCTTAGTGATGAAACAGAATCATGTCTTCGACTCTCCTTGTTTCCACAGTTATCTGCCTTAGGTATTTTGTTCAGTTTTATTTTTAAAAATGTTAAGCTTTCACTAATGATTTTTTCAATTTCTAACCCATTTCTGTCAGCTGCAACTGCAAGCTCTTAAAGGGTTCCTAGTTAAGACCTGCCAAACATTGGGCTCTTATTGGTTTGCTGTTATGTGACCTCAGTTCAGCAAAACACGAAGGTAATTACCAACATCCTGTATACACACAGACATCCTGACTGACTGAGACTACATTCATGTCTGCAATCAGAGACCGACACAAATCCAGCATGAAATTAGGTGTATTTGCAGAAATCTGCTAGAAAGAGCACTTCTTTTTCAAAGGAAAATGAAAATGTCAAGAATTCCACTCTCCTTTTTGTTTCTTTGGGAAAATTTTCACAGCAAAGTTAAAAACCTTGCAGATTCCTGTGTAAAACTTTGTGGTAGGATTAGTGCTTGAAACTGCTTATGCTTTTATAGATACTCTGTTCTTGACACACACGGGGCATTTTTTTACTCGAATCATTACAGAAAATTATACCTTTGGCTTTTTCTGCATCAATGGAATGCAGACTTTTCAGAAATTCAAAAATCCTTATATCTTTGGACAATTTATGGCAAGTAAAAGTAGCTAGTATGCAGAAATTGCTTTCCACTCATGTTGGTGTTGTTTAATGAATATGTGAGAAGGCTTCACTACTTGTTGCTTTTATTACTCATGTTGTGTTAGTACTGTGCAACTCCTAGCAGAAAAAAGGCCCTCCTATACCAAGAGTATATTCTAGAGCCACAGTGCACTTATGTCCCTTAAAGAGCCAAAAAAAGGAAACACAGATATCCACCTCCTTGAGCTTGCAGACTGGAAAACACTGACCTCTGCAGGCAGTTTGCATGTCCAAAGGAGGATCAATTACCTCTGGCATTACCACTAAATTTGCAGGTGAGAGAAGATTCCTGATGCTGTATGATTAAGCTTACTTCAGTCACAGAGATTCTCTACTGAGCCAGTTAAAACAAATGATAAATGAACAATTCAAAATGACATTAGTTTTCAGTCTGGAATTAGGGTTGCTGCCATCAATGGAATACTCATGTCACTCTACATGTGGGTTTTTCCATTTCTTCCACATTTTACATACAAAATTTTGTGATTAATTAGATTTCAATTCTTTGTGGCATTAGCACAGGATCAGGAAAGATCTTGAAGAAAAAATACATTTTGAATTTGTTCATCAAAGGAATTTGTCTCAATGTGGATAAGCAATTTAGGAATACAAAATCACAGAATCATGGGATGGTTGAGATTGGAAAGGGCCTCTAGAGGTCAGCTCGTCTAACCCTCCTGCCTGAGCAGGCCCACCTACAGCCAGTTCCACAGGACCATGATCAGATGGCTTTTGAATAACTTCCAAGGAAGGAGACTGAACAACCTCTCTGGGCAACCTGTGCCAGTGCTAGATCACCCTCACAGTAACAAAATGCTTCCTGATGTTCAGATGACAGCTGTGTTTCAACCTGTGCCCATTACTGGCGGTCTTGTCAGGAGGCACCACTGAAAACAGGCTGGCTCCATCCCCTCAGCTATTTATATGCATTAATGAGGTCCCCCTGAGCCTTCTCTTCTCCAGGCTGAACAGCCCCAGCTCTCCCACCCTTTCCTCATGGGACAGATGCTCACATCCTTTCATCATCTTTGCAGCCCTTCAATGGACTCTCTCCAGTATGTTTCTCTCTCATACTGGGGAGCCTGTAACTGGACGCGGCACTCCAGGTGTGGCCTCAACAGTGCTGAATAAAAGATAAGGATCAATTCTTGTTATCTGGTCACAATGTGTTGTCTAAGGCAGCCCAGTATACCCTTAGCCTTCCTTGTGGCAAGGGCACACTGCTGGTTCCACCAGGACTCACGACTCTGGAGCTCAGATAACCTTTTTTTTTCCCATACTTTAAAATAGGTCTTTGTTTTTAAATAATTTTTTAGGCTGATGTAATATATTTCAGTATATTAGCTTTAAATTACATTGGACTTCTTAAGCAGTTAAAAATTATATGGTATGATTTCTGAATAAACAAATGCTAAGGAGAGAAAGGGAGAAAGGAATTATTTTAAAAAAAAGTCAGAAAGACCTGTAACATCATGTGACCTAATTTGTGACATGGTCTAATCTTATAAAGTGACTGAATAAAAAGAAATTTAGCATATAATACTCTCGTCATGTTCAGCCTCCAGGCTGTCTTCTAGTATATGTTTTTTCATTAGATTAGGGATTCTACTCACTCGGAAGCAGCACTAGAGGAAATTCATTTTCATTAATAGATTTTGTGGCAAAGCTGTGCAAACTTTCCTATGCCAGATTTCAATTTCTTTTTCCTTTCTCACTTTCCAGCAAGCCAAAGTCCACTATTAAAATAGACAAGGGTGTATTTTCTCTCAGTACAGTGAATATTGACCAGTTATGTTCACAATGGCCACATATGATTCTCCTATTGGGGTAAAGAAAGTGGTGTCCTCATCTGAAAACATGGTTTTGGTTTTTGACCTTCAGCATCAGATTGTCTCTTGACAGTTTCTTAACTTCACCTATACAGCCAAATTTAAGGGTGTTTCTATAGCACATAGCATCAAACCAGGGCAGGGTGTCAGATCAAACAAAGCAACTGAAGTCTAAGCCAAACAGCACCAATAGCAAGTGTATTTCCCATTGATGCTAATACTTACATATATAGCAACACAAGATCTGAGAGTGATAAGTTTTGCATGTCAGGTTCTGAATTATGGCACCTGCCATAATTGGCATAACAAAAAATGCCTTTCTTATTTTCAATGTAAAGATGGCTCCACCTATGCTGTCAGTCATGGGCAGTAATGGGTTGCTACACAATTCTATACATGTTCAAGTAATGCCCTAAAATCAATCCTGTCCAGCCCCAAAGATGTGGGTTTTTTGAAATTATCAGTAATTGATCAGTTATAACTTACACATTTATCTTTAGGGCCTCTCATGTTAACCTGTTCTTGTACTTCCATGGGCACGCTCTCCTTAGACTTTCCCTTTTGCAGTCTCTAGTTATCCTTACACAGCTGTTGGGGTTTTAGTTTAGTCTTAGGTTTTCCTGTTAAGGGAATTTTCTCCCATGTGCATGTTGCTAGGGGACAAATAGCTGTACTTAAGAAAGACAAAAAGGGGAGTGGGGCGGGCCTGGCTACTTTTTTGTCTACACCTGGGTGTGGGGGCAGTTCGCTCTGAGCGTCCGGAGAGAGAAGCTGCAGAGAAAGGAGCTGCTGCTTCTTTCTTTTTGGCCGTTCTTTCTTCCTGCTGGAAGCAACGCCGGGACCCCAAAAGCCGCTTTCCCTGCCCTGCTGGAGACCGGGCTGTGGCTGCCCTGCTCCGCTGCTGCTTCGAGCTTTCGCTACGCTGTAGCCCTGCTCGCCCTGCCTGCCTGGGCCTCCGTGGTTTTTTCCCATCTGGATACATCTCGCCTGCCACCCGGGATTTGCGTTCGTCCCTGCCATTCCAGCCTGCTGTTCCTGAGAGCCCGGGATCAGCTGCCCAGGGGTTTGTGAAGCCTTTGTTCCATCCTTCCCGGGATCCCAGGGCACCAGAGCCGCGGGTTTCCCGAGCTCGCTCCGGAGCGCCCCCTGCAGCCGCGGGGGAACCATCGCACCTGCCCTGCTCACCGGGAGCCGCCAGCGCCCCTGCCGGCTGCGAGTGGAACTGCACCCGAGGGGAAAGGGCCTGACAGCCGAGAAGGCTGGCACTGGGTTTGTGATTGCTGTTACTGCCAGAGTTATTGTTGTTTTGTTTGACTGGTTATATACATATATATATAGAGTAAAGAACTGTTATTCCTATTTCCCACACCTTTGCCTAAAGGCCCTTGATTTCAAAATATAATAACTTGGAGGGAAAAGGGGTTATATCTGCCACTTCAAGGGGGGCCTCTGCCTTCCTTAGCAGACACCTGTCTTTCAAAACCGAGACAACAGCCTTGAAGAGATGAATTGCTGCAGACATAATTGATCTTTGATTAGCCTATCATTGCTCAAGGGTCAGTGAATAGTTCACCGCATAGACACAAGGGACTGTTAGGAGATACAGATATTCACAATACTTGGGTAAGCATGATGAGCTATAGGAATATGACTGGTATTTTACTAAAATTGCCTTCCTATGGAAGCAAGCTGCCATGGTTTGAAATCACGATTCAGAACAAAATGAGAAGCTGCTTGCCAGTGGCTGAGCATAACTAACCCATCCTGAGAAACAGGTTACAGGAAGATTCATTACTAGCACATCTCCATGCTGGCTTTGAATACAGACAAATCTAGTGCAGGCACATCTACTATTGAAACAACGTCATCATATCCTACACTTTTCCTCTTAAGCAACCTGGAGTCAGAAACAGTTCTCTGAATATCTTCCATACACTGCAGGTTCTTTAGATGCACTAAGAATCAATATCTCATCAGCAGGTATCTTTAGTTGTCTCATAATAAGTGCACTTGAATTGTTCAATATTGTTCCACCAATTGTTCTTCATGAATGGATTGTACAAGCTGAATTTTTGACCTAAAATTTTTAGTTGAATTTCTTTTACATGTATGAATATTTAGCTTTCACTGTGTATCTATTTTCCTCACAATGTTAATGGTGAACTATTCAACAAGGTGCATTTTCTCAATATTTCTTGGGCATTCATTAATAGACCTGATATTTACTTGAATAATCAATACACTGGAATATTCTGGATCTTATTTAGTACTTATTTGGTAAAAAAGTTAGGCTCATTGTACAAGGTGTTCAGCCCCGACAAAAGGTATACTTCCATGTGTACACTTCCATAGCACATGACAATGTGTCAATGACATGACGTACATAAGGAGACTAAGCACTTAACATCATAATGGGGACAGCTGTTTAGCTTCCATCCATATGCTCCACAATCCAAAAAGTCTAAACTGATCTTTTGGTGATTAAGCAGGGAATAATCACCATTGTATCACAGTCAACATCAGACCACAGTTCCAGGGTTCTTCTCTCGTGTTATTGCACAAAATAAAAGTCCATTAGGTGATTGCAGTGATCCTGACCAGAAAACCATTGTTCAAGGCTGATTTAGTGATCCACACAGAGTAAATCTCTAGCACCTTCATGTTGTGTTGAGATGCACAAATCCCATGGCTGCATGACAACCTCAGCTGTCTCCTCATAACAGAGGACCCTGGGGGCAGGTCCCACTTGGTACCAGCAATTATGCCACCTCCATAGTCTTGCCTTTATCTAAAAGTGCAGCAGGAAGTTCTCCTGTGAGTACCTTTTATGAATAGTTGGTTTTTTCCTAAGAAAATGATATATTAGCTCAAATGACCAAAAGGGAGGAACCTCCCCCCAAGGACAGGGTCTGCAGTGTGACATGGGAAAATCCACCTGGGGTCCGTCTGATGCTGCACGAACACAGATGCCCAGCATCTAAAGTGGCATAAGATTGACTTGCTTTTTGTATTCCTCTTCTTGTTCTGTGTCAGTAAAGCAGATGACTTATTAGCTTTTGTTATTGGGCCTTTGTTACTGAGAATCATTAGGAACCCTGCACCAGCATGCTCTATCTCTCTGTCTCGCTCTCTCTCTCCCTTCCTCCTTCACCTCCACCCCAGAAAAGAACAGTGACATGATGTCTAATCAGTGCAAATCACATAGGCACTAAAATTAGTAGGCAACATTTGTTTGTTTCATCAAGTTCTTGTATTAAGGCAGCACAAATACTATATTGAAGTGCCACAATACTTTTCAAGTACTCAGAATGAGTGAATTTTGAGTACCTTTCCCTCTTCTCTCTGCTCCTGAAAAACATTTCCAAGATGCAGGTTTCTTAGCAGCATGTGTAGCATGTAGGTGCATTATGCAAGGATCTGTCTAAAGGTTGGTGGAAGAATATACTTACAACCCAGCATCCAGGCTCTGCAAAGTTCTATATACGGTACTTCTTAGTTTAGCATAGAAAGTTTTTTCCATGGGATAATTAGACTGCTGATGTTACTCAGTTCGCAGTAGCACTTAAATAATTGTGGTGACATCTGCTAAGTGCATCTTGAGACAGTCCTTTATAATTAATTACTCATTTTCATGAATCATGCATCCACCCAAAGTGTATCTGTTACCAGCAAGATGGTGGTAATGGAAATTTAATATAATTTTTAAATTTCTTTAGTGCATTGCAGGGTTGAGATTTCATTCCATCTTTGGTAGATATTAAATGTGAGTTATTTCATTTATACACCCTGACAGCCTTGATTCCCTGGGCTGTATCTATAACTGCTAAATCATTGAATGTTCCGGCACTGGCAATAGGCTCAAGTTGACAGAGATGCACAGGCTGCAAAGCTGTAGCCCTTCTCTTCTTGAGCAAAGGATGCCTTCTGTGTTAAATTACTACTGAGCAAATGTGACAAAGGACAAGACTTATGGTACAGTCTGCCTGCATGCTTCTAACATGGTTTCAAATATCATGTTATTTTCATAGTACAATGTGCATATATTTTTTTGCCTATTTATATTTGTTTGGTTTCTTATTTTTAATAAGAATTCCTGCTAATCCATGGATGTATAAAACTTGTTTTATAATGAATATAATGTTTGTTTAATCATGCTATAAGGATGTTTTTTCAGATAGCGAAATGTTTTGCCAAAAATTATTATGAGTACACTATAACTGAGCAATAGTGTTCTATATATACATGGTTATCATATATAAACAAGGTCCTTAGATATATAAATCTTCAAAAAGCATTATTAGAAGTTTCTGCCTAAGGGGTATCAATAGGAGAAATGCCTGCTGTGGCTGACTGACTAATGGCTGTTTGGTGAGGGGACGTGGCTCTTTTTAATTGTTAAGTGGTATGTAGGTCTCCCATATTTCTTTCTTATCCTCCAGTCTACTTTTTTTCCTAAAGGTAGCCTTCCAGAGCTGCCATCTTTTTATTTTTTGTTTTGTTGGATGCAAGTGGGCTAACCAGAAAAAGTACTGTTCTGGGGTTTCTACTCCAGAACCCTTAGTTATTGAGAAGGAATCTGAAAGACTATTTTGCTTTCTTCATTTATAGACAGAGTGATTTCTGAACTGTAAATGTCATAGTATTTCAGGCTGACAAAGGCCAAGAAGCTACATTACAAATATAAAATAAAAAACTTTAAAGCAGTTGCAGTTCTTGCAATGTAACTGTAAATAAATATCTGTGCAATCAGTGGTATCTTATTTTGGTCTTCCTCTATCTAATGGGAGAATACAGAGCAAAATAGGCAGGTGTTTCTTTGAAGTTTGTAGCAATGTGACAGGGGCAATGGACACAAGCTGCAACAAGGGAAATTTTGACCAGACCTATTTCTACTTTCCACCCCCAGTGTCATTAAGCACTGTCACAGATGGTCCAGAAGTCTTGTGGGATCTCCAGCTTTGGGGAAAACCAAAGCTTAGCTGGATGAGGCTCTGACCAACCTGGTCTATCTGGACCCTCTTCAAGCAGGAGGTTTTACTAGATGGTACCCAGAGGTCCCTTATAAACTAAATTATCCAATGATTTTGTGAACTACTCCCTGTCCTTTTTCTTCACCATGAATAAGTTTGGGCTGTGATTCAGTCAGCTTTCCTAAAAGCTGACAACCCTGGAAAACATGTGAATGTTATGACAAGTCTTAAAATGTGTTATAGCTTTGTAAGGGCGTTGCCTTGGTACTTAATGTGGTAAAGTTGTCAGTAGTTTAAAAGTACAGTAGAAGTTATTTCTATTATTTTAAATAACATATCCTAAAAACCTCATTATAGATACTCTTTTACTCTATAACAACGAATGATATTTGTATAGATCTAGTGCAGATTCTCTGCTTCTGAAATTCTATTTTAAATGAAATCTAACAGTATGGAAATGTCACTCATTTTGGGGGTATATTACAGAACGCAGAAGATTTAATGCCATGCCTAGACAAGTTATAATTGAACTGTACAGAAATTTAACTTGGTTGCATGAAAAGGAATAGTAGCCATATTTTGCATTTCCCCTTCCTATAATACAATTTATGTTCATTCTCTTCTTATCATCAGTAGCTAATACAAGCTTATCATCAAATCATCAGCAACTTAATTTATACACATATTTTTCGGGTGTACATGAATGCAAGTTACATGGTGAATAAAATTTTAGTTATCTGGGCAGGTTGCACTGCCAACTGCTGTGCAAATTAAGTCACTGAAGCATTTTCCAGGCTCTTGTGCAAAAGTATTCAGTGCTTCAAATATTTATATTTTCTTCTTTTTTAATTAATTAATTAAGGCTGCTTTTTGTAAGATTTGCATTAGGTTTCCTTACTTGTTTCTTTTTTCAAATAGTGCATGACTAAACTGCAGAACTCATTCACAGGATCTCACCCAAAAGTATATATGCTGATAAGGAGATGGGACACTCATAGAAGATGGGATTCAGTCATATCTCTGAAGGCTGACGGGCCAGAGAAACCTTTGGATTGCAAATTCACTAAAACACAGCTTGTTCAAAGACAGGAAATTTTATTGAGTTCTAGGTATCACATAGTTCTTATACTCTTTCCCTAAATATCTGCTGCTGTTGAGATCTGAGGAAGGATATCAAGTATTTTGCATGGACTTTTGACCTACATGTACAGATCAAAGGCTGTAGCTAGAGAATACAGCTAGAGAATGTAGCCAGAGAAAGCCTGAACCACGGGAGTTCTACTTCAGTGCTGCAGATCCATACCCTAAATTTGTAGCCCTTGGATCCAATAAAACCAGTTATTTCTCTCAATTTTCCTTATAATAAATACATATTTCCATGAATAGTAGAACTAGTGATGTTTGATTTCCTTTAAAGTTGTACCTCCTTGTTAACTTTGAACTTAGAAAAAATACTGGCTGTCGTTGTGGCATTATAACACATCAGATCATTGATGTCTAACTGTCCTTCAGTTATGGCAGTAGTATGGTTTCTTTTCTTTATTCCATTGTTAATTTGTTCCTTCTCATTATTATTATGCTGTGGCAGTCCTTTTAATGTCCTCTGCCCTTGCTTCCTGTAATAATCTGCAGCAACAGCTCAGTGACACATCTCTAGCATTTTTTTCTTCCCTTTGACTGTTCACAACCATTACCGGGATATGATGACCTAAGAAATTTCAAACATTCTGAAACTATTCTACCCAAATAAAACAGAGATTGTGATCCCATCATGCTTAGACAAAATAATTCAATATTAAATGATAGCCATTTAAAACAGATTTGTATGTTCCATTTCATTGAATTGAATTATGCTTTTAAATGATTCTCAACATTTAGTAATTATGCATTTTTGACTAAATTAAACTAATACACATAAGCAATACTGGCAGTGAGTCTGTCACCATTTGTTTTCAGAATTAGCACACCACTGAGACAAATATAGGAGTACCCTAAATTTCAGCTATATGTTTGCTCTCATCAAAGACTCAGAAATGTTTAATTCTATGTCATGAAAAGCTGAACAACATACGGGAAAAGGAAAGAAAAAAGTATTAGTCCTATTTTCAATGTGCTCCCAGGCAGATTTGGCTCACAGGTTTTGGTTCTGCAGGGATGTGATTTCTGAAGTTTTTTCCTTCCTGAACCAAGATAATTCCATCAATTTATGAGAAGTTATACTTTATAAATGTAACTTATTTTACTCTTATATTGAAACCCAAATAAAAAAGATTGCCAGACATTTAAATGTCTTCTGAAATTACTGCTTTTGGCAGAATTACTATCTGTTTATCCTGGCAGCCATATTGATGAATAAATGCTCAGCTAGTTTTGTACATTCATGACATGGACATATACATTTGCATAGGTACACTAACAAGGTCAGCAGGCACTAAATGTATAAAAGACAAGAAAATATTATGAACAAAATCCTCTTTCAGTGATAATCTCCTTCAGTGCTAAGTACATGACCTTTAATAGCCAATTTTCCTCAGTTATACTATGTCTTTGCTTATTTTGTTTTATTCTTCATGGTCTCCTGCTGGTCCAAATGAGAGCTTCCCGGATATTTGAATCACTACAACACTGCATTTTAGGTACTTCCTTTAGTAAAGTGGAGTCATGAAAACAACAGCAGAAATTTTTCTTATTTTAGCCTGAGTCTATCTAACTCTGTGTGAGGAAGAACTTAGATCTCAAAGTAAGAACAACAATTTTGCTCAGAAGGATTTTGAGAACCTTTTGAGAGGTTGCAGTGCAGTTGTTGTACTACTAGTTATTTAAGACTCATGGATCCCAGCTAATGAATCCATTTGTGGCAGACCCACAGTGAGGCTCAGCTGGCAGCAATGTGTCTTCTCACCTCTCAGCTGCTCTCCTCTCACTGGAGAAGAAAACAGAGACGCTACTGCCTTCCTATGTGCTCTTACCAGCTGAGGTACAACCTTGTGTGGGACCTTAGTCAGCACAGTCAGGACTCATGCTCACCCCTTTCCTGTGATCCCTGAAGGAAGGAGATTTCAGAGGAAAAAGGGCACTGGCTGCCTCAGTAACCTGCCCCTACCCTTTCCCAGCCAAACTCCTTTCTCTTCCAGCTTGGCATTGATAGTACCACCTTTATTCACTGAATTTCCTCCTTCATCTCCATTGCCACAAAATGCAATAATCATTCTTCAGACCAAATTGTAAAAAATTTGCATCCGAGGCTGTTAGATGAGTGGTGTGAAGAGGCCGTGAGGTAGACAGCAGTTTCACACTCCAGGAATGAGTGAGGACCTCTCCACCCCAGATTTTTCCAGCACAGCTTTACTGCTGCCATCCTGACAGCAGCAGATCAGGTCAAGGCAGGGTATTCACTGAGCACTTCAAGGAACCTGAAAAGAAGAGACAAAGTCAAGCCTTCACTTCCCCAGGCCTTTTATTTCCTTTGCTCTTATTGGGTTTTTGCAGCCCTCCATCATCTTACCTTTGCAGTACTCAAGAACACACACAAAGATAAAAATTAATCTATTAAAAATGTATATAAACATGGAAAAAAATATTATATTGAGTGATCATCAGAAAAATGGCAGCAATATACTCTGTATCATACCATAGATGCTTACATTGAAGCAATTGTCTCTGTAGACTCAATGCAACTTCGATTATGTTTTTCATTCCTAGTCTATCATTTCAGATACATTTTCATATGTAGCCTCTGAGACTCATAACAAGCGGTGCTGAAAAAAAATTGTTAACAAATTGTGCAATTTTTAATTGATACTCTAGAATTTTAAACAATTTTGTATTAAATTCGTTGTTGGATGGTGATCACAGTCCAGCAGGGAAGATAAATTTCATAAGGTTTAAGAATCAAATTCTTTTTCAAGTCTGAAGTTAAATGGGACCACGTGTAACCTTGTTTTATGAATTAAATAATTCCAGAGCATGCAACTATATTTAACTATTATTGCAGTCACTGACATATTTGGGAACTATTTATTTCAGTAAGAAATAAAAAGTGCTTTGGCATAGTTCAGCTGATCAGGCCAGCAAGCTTGTGAAAAGCTGATGAAAACTGCTGTGATCTTGAAAAAGGAAAGTCGGGTAAGTAATTCCTTGCAATTCGTTCTGCCCTGAATTAATTACGTGGATAAGGAGAAGCTCTCTCTGACTGTCTCATTCCTTATTGTGAACTTGGTACCAAATGCAGTGGGTGAAGCCTGTTGTGGTTTCTGACCTGTCCCCCACAGATTTTTGAAACATGAGATGTTCTTCTGCTCAAAGAAGAAATTTAGATGAATTCTTTTCTTAGTACAAGGTTATTATGCAACCTGATTTGCTGTTTAGGATTTCTTATTCAGACTTCACTTTTTCTCATTCCTACCCGTTCACAAAACAGTGACGCATCTGATTAATCCTTGCTTCAACTAAAGTGCTGTAGTCATTTTGCCTATGCTTCCCGCCAAGATGAAAAGGAGGACTTCAATAAGTAATGAGACACAAATTTATCTATTTATCTCTAAAAACTGTCACCAAAAATAAGCAATATAGGCAGGTATACAATATGGCATTTAAGTATTACAGATGTATAGAAGAAAATTAGACTTGCTTCTAAAAGGATGAGCAAACTACCTATCAAACTTTCTTTTATGGAACACGAGAATGTCAGTCTTATGGTGTGATCTAAAATTTCATTTAATCCCCTTCAGTTGTTGTATTTGTCTTACTGTATTGCAAAAATTAAGAAAAATAAGATACATAAAAAACTTCAAAGGAAACTTATCGCTAATCCATAAAGGCATTTAATAAAAAATTCACGCTACCAATCTGAATTTAATGTGGCATCTTGACTTGCAGCAGTGATGTGAGCAGAAGTCAAAGGTAGGCAGAGAGTAGGATGGCAATGACAGTGGTCTGCAGGCAAGGAAAGGAAGGGGCAAAGCACACAGACTAGTGTGGGAGAAGTGAGGAAGCAGGAATAACAGGAAAAGAAACAACTGGTCTCAGATTTAGAGGCAGAAAGATTACAAATCCCTCATTAGGAACAAAGCATTCTTTTTAGCAAGCAGTTTTCCTATTTCTTTATACATATTTGCCGTTTTTGTGTATTTCTATTGCTTAAAATAAATGTTCATAGCTATTTCTTGTGTACTTTATTTTTAGAGAACTAGTGGCAGATAGGACTCTCCTTACACCCATATTTCTGAGTTGCTGCTGCAGGTTTGACTGTTCAGCTGTGAATTCTATGGTTTGAAAATTTTCTGCTTTGACACTGCTCTTTTAAAGAAAATCCCATTACTGCAAACGGAGATGCTTGCAAAAATTAGCCAAGGGCATTAAATGAAAGGAGCTGCTGTTTAATATTTTTCTATAAATAGCAAAGCATTTCTCTTCTCAAGAGACCAGCTGCTGTAGCTGTTTAAGAAATACACACCTATTAAACAAAAAGCTGAATAAATAAATACATATTATATAGATTATATAAATTATTACATATAAATATAAAAATGTAAATATATATAGGTGTATACATGTATTTGGAATATATTCAATTTATTCACTGAATTTGAAATATGTAATATATTTCAAGATTATATCTCAAGTATATTTTAAATATGAATGTATATATATATGTGTATAGTATATTCAAAATATATATATTTAAAATTTTGTATTTAAAAGATTGGACTGACATTACCACAAAAGAGTTTTTAACCTGTCACAGGAACTGGACTTGTTAGAGAGAAGGAATCCGCAGAGCACCTATTCAGAATCATTCTTCTAGGGCTACTTGGAATTAGAGTAGTTTCAGAATAGATACTTGCTCTACAGTTGGTCTTCCAGGAGAAACTGCTGCTTAACATTAGCTGCAATGCATGAATCTAAAAAGACAAATATTTTTATGCCACTAGTAGTGCACTGGCATTTTAGGAAGTAGGCTGACTTCAGCTGTTAGACAGACGTATCAATGACCGTGCTTGAAATGGTAAAGTTGCAATGTCAGTTATAAGAGCGACTCCCACAGGATTTCCTCAGCACTTTCCCTACTTGAAGAACACATTATCACTAATAGTGAGGTGGCATAAGGAATAAAACAAGTAGCCTAAGAGCACCATTTGTTGTGTTTCATAACTAGTATTAGCTGTCTACGTAACAGTAAATTGTTTACATTTCACTGGAACCTCCAGGACTATTTATCAGACATTCACTCAAATGCAGGGGCAGTTGTCCCCTAGGCAGCAGTGGGGTCCAATCCCACAGGAACTTCCTAACCCTCAGTAAAACCTTTCTGACTTTTGCTTCTCCCGTTGCGATGCATGGATGGCCCATGTCAGCACTGAGCCCAGCACTGCAAGACAAGACGTTCACACCGACAGAAGTACATTGCACTGCCTAGTGGGAATCCCCACCAGCTAAAGATGTCTGGACTGAAAGTTTCAGTGATATTTACTTGTTATTAGAATTATATCAATTTTTCAATTGAAATCCCTATTTTAGAGCTTTTAATGCCTGCTTCTGCCTTTCTTAGCATGACTGTGTGAGGTGAAATATCCGAGCTCATACTTTCTCCTTCTAAACCAGTATTGCATGTATGTACAACAGTTGCATGTAGCAGAAATTTCTGAAAGTAGATTCTATCCTGCCATCTACAGCTTCCTCAGAAGCCTATAGCTGTTAAAGGATGGATCAGAGGAGTTGTGGAAAGATACGTAAAAATCCCTGAATAAACCAGATTCAGCTCCAGCAAAATCCATGCTGCACAGCCACGTGGCACTCCTCCTGAGCAGGAGGTTAAAGCGAAACAGACTGATGTGAACCCTTCCTCAAAGCCAGGAAAAACCACACGCATTTAGAGTAGAATTATTTCCTGGCTTTGCGAAAGCCAGGAAAGGGCCCAGCATATTTGCAGCTGAACTTCAGACCTGTAATCTATATCACATCAGAAAACATTCCAGGTCTCTGCCTTTCTATACAAGTTAGTAGAAAACCATCTACTAGACCCTGGCAGATTTTTGGTCCAGGTCACATAACAGATCTTCAAAAGAATTCATGATTGTTTGAAAGAAGTGTGCCTCTGCCATTCGCCCTACAAATTTCAAGGCTAAACTTTTAATTGCTTGCTAACAGTTTCAGTGCCAGAGAATGGCACTTGGCACATTTAATTTACTAGTATCGATACAGACAGAGGGTCTATGAAGAGCATTGTCAGAAGCACAGCAGATTTGAGACATCATCTGAACTACTGTGATTCTTTGGGCTCATAGGGGTTGTAATACAGACTGCCAGTAATTATACATAAGAAAATGTGAAATATGGCTTGAAAGCATTCTACTGATTTATTTCAAAATCTATATTTATTGATTATAAACCAGAGAAACACAAGTCTAAAGTAAAACAAAGTAGAAGTCCAATAATTCTGCAGAAAATTTTATAGCATTGTAAGTACATATCCCATATATCATGCTCATATTTTTAAAGATAAGATTTTAATTGTGCTTTAGCCAATGAATTATTCTCACACAAAGCAATAACAAAAGCAGCAATAGGCTTACTAATACTTACCACTTTAATTTTTTACTAAAGGAAAATAAGGTCATTAGTGAGCTCAGAACATAGTCCCTCTGGCGTAAAATAAACTGGCTTAATATTTTTGGAGCTGCTCAAAGCATAGAGCCACTCTATTTTCCCCAAATTAAAGTATTTTCATTTCATTGTGCTGAAGAAATAATCCCTCAAGTATTTATAATGTATGGATATATAACAATTGGTAATTTTGTTTAATAGTGCGTAGAAAATAAGGATAATGGATTTTTGAAAAGTATGCTTAGGCAGCTTCAAGGACCTGAGGAGGCAGTATATACGCCTTTTCATTATATAACGCCAAAACGTTTGAATGGCTGCTTAAAATTAGCTTCCTGGTTTACACAAGATGCAATATGCAAAGACTTGGTCCACTGATCTTATCTCTCCATTTTAAAAGTTTGCTATCCATGTTGGTAGCTTAACTGTTTGTACATTACAGTCCTTTTTCATTAACAAGCACCTCAAAAAAACTCACTAACTGTGATGGTAGAGAAAAAAATCACAGAAAGGGCAGAACCAGAAGAGAGAATCTTGAAATGCTGGTGTCCCAGTTTGAGACAAATTTGGAGGAAAATATCCTCTGATAGAAGGCAGGTTACAACCATCCCTCCCCCACCAGGTTCGGGAAAAAAAAATTTCCTCGGAGGAAAGTGAAGCAAAAAAATCTGTTTATTTAACAAACACACGGGAACAGAATAAGGCCAAATAATAAAACCTCTCACTGTGGAGAGAACCTGGCAAAAGTCCTTCTGTAGGTGTGGTTGTTCTCTCTCCAGAGCTGGGATGCGGCCCCTCCAGGCTGTGGCGTGGGCCTCCCGGTGCTGGTGATCCGGAGCAGAGCAGAACAGTCCAAGGAAAGTTCTTGCCTCAGCTAGTGAGCTGGCTAAACAGCAAAGAAGTTTAACTCCCTGTCTCTCTCCTGAGAAAAAGCCGAAAAACTCAGAAAAAAAAGGAAGGGTGCTTCCTCCGCTCTTGCCACTGTAGAAGCACACAGAGCAGTAGCAGTGACCTCGGAGCACAAAACTGCTTTGAAAAGTTCATCTGGCTTTTTTTTCTTTCTCTCGCACCCAGTTTTAAAGACACAGAAAAGCACAGGAATCATGTCTGGGCATAGAGCGGCAATAGGGGATACACATCATAAAGTCACCCCAAGACAGCTGGCACAGAAGAAAAAGCAATGAAAATGTGGAATTAATTTAGAATTCAAATACAGGACTGGGAATGCATGTGAAATAAGGCCTGAAAAAACCCCAACCATTAATTTCTTCATGAAGGTGAGAGGAGTCACTGAAAGCAATTGCATAAATATATTTTCAAAAATAAATTGCTATCTCGGAGACATCTAACTACCTTCAATTAAGTCAGGAAGAACAAGTTATCAGGTAATGCCACAGAAGTTTGCAGATCATTGCATTCCTAAGAAGAATAAAGCTTCTGAAAGATCCTTCTTTAATTTCTTAAAGCAGAAAAAGTAAGAATATAAAATATTTAAATCAGATTTTTTGCGTTACTGAGTTTTGATGAATCTTAAGGCTCTACATGGGATCACATTTTAATGGGCCTCAATAGCCCAAGAGTGAAAGAGTGGCATTACAATAGGCTGATGTAAGCCCCTAAACCATAGTGGATCAGAAACCAGAGCAGTTCAGTCAGCCCAGATTGCATGTTCTGGCAAGGTAAAAGGGAGGATTGCACTGAAGAACAGAAAATCAGGCTCCCACACAGCCATTTACTCCAGTGAGTGCACAAAATACTAACATCTTAGCCTTTTTGGCCAGACACTAGTGCCAGAGTAGATGTGGAATAAAACACCATTTCAGTGTCCTGCTTTTAACTGGAACTGCTGTTAATGTTCGAACTAGAATGCCAAAGAAGCAAAGCTAAGTTTTTTGCAAAGAGAAAGCAGCACAGCCCAGAACAGCCACAGGCTGGATAAAGATGGCAGCAGCAATCAAGGAAGGCTCTGATCACCAGGAATGATTTTAGATGCATCAGCATCAACAGCACTTCTTCACAGAATTTGTTTGGGAAACTTTCAGGGTTGGATCTATCTCACCTAATTTTAGGCTTATACTTGCTAGATCACTGAGATGGTTCCCCAAGTTACCCAGGCAGTCAGTGCTGGAGAAATACCTTATCCTAAAAACATAATTCATTTGACTCCTTCTAAATTACTGTTCTATGAAAATACGAACTCCACCTTAGAAATTAATTTCTTCCCATCTTTGCCTCAGCTGCAAAAGCCCACATGAATCACTCAGATGTAGCTTAGGTAAATTGTACAACATTAGTTAAATGTATTCTAAGTCAGGAATCACAAGCACCTAAGAAAACAGAAACAAAAGACATATATAAAGAAAACAAAAATGCACTGAATAAAAAGAAATCAAATGAAAGAAATTTCAAGCCTAAAAATATATAAAGACAATACCATGACAAAGAAGAGATCAGAATCTTAATCTCTCTGTGAAAAGGCATTATCCAAGAAGAACTGTCCAATTTTTGCTGCAATTTTTGCATAGGTTTATTTATGCTGAATAAATAATTATACCCTGCTTCTGGATTATTATTCCTTTTATTACATTAGTTTTCTTCAGAAACCTGAAACAAGAAAGCCAGTCTGCACTGTTGATATCTAGACTAGACATGGATTCCAGCTTTGACAATGACAGGAAAGAAATCACAATAGTTAAGAACTTAAATATATTGCAAAAGAGGATGATTTTAAGTACACTGTTTGTGCCTGTATCAGCAAGTAGGAATCAGATTCATAAGGAAAATCTTGGTGCTTAGGACCCTACACTCACCTTATAATCCTCCCAAACTGCTCTTATGTAAAAGCGTTGTAACTGCTACATAGATTTTGAAGGAAAATATAAGTTTGGGCCAGCTGCTATAGACTACATCTGCTGGATCATTAATCCTGCATACTCTTTATATAATATTGACTCTGAAAGGTGCTGTCATACATTTAGCAGTGATCAGGCATTTGTGTTGATAATACATAGATGGTAGTACACATATACTCTGCAGGGTTCAAAAGTTAAGTGTAGGCTTCCATCTTTCATGAGCGATACCTTCATGATTGAAAGGTGATCTTGAATTACTAAGGCTATTTTCTGCTACCTGCTACAGAATAACTTAACTCTGAGATTCTAAGCAAACGGCTGGGGCTGTCCTCCCTGCCAGGCACCAGCAGGAAACCAAGTGAGTGTGCAAAGTGCGCTGGTGAAGGCTGTGAGCAAAGACGTGTGTGTGCAGCTGCCTGCCACTATCAAGAGCAGCTTGATTTTGTTAGTAACAACTCAATGATTCAAAGAGATTCTAATAAATTCTCGTTGTGATCTGTGTTTCCGCCTAGTTCAATCACTTGCCAGAGAAGGAAGTTTAAAATGGTCTGTCCAACCGACCTTTAGCTATCTTAGGGTAACTCTAGAGTCTCTGCAAACACGATGTATCAACCAAACACCAAATGTATCAACTTCTAAGGAGTTTCATACCTTTTAGACTTAACATGTCTTTTCTCCTTTGACTACCAAAATGGCTGGGATAGGCCTGGAATAAATACCAAGCTTTTAGAAGCTTAAGGATGAAACAGGAAAAAACCTTGCCAAAATATTATGTTATGTCAAAATAATATGTAAAACCCTTTCAGAGACATTGCTTTTCCTGCAGCAAAGATATGTGTACATCACACATGTAAGAATTATATCTGAAAATGACATTTTAGGGAGTTACTTATCATAGAAGATTTGGCATTTCCCTGCACACTGATAAAGAACAAAGGAAGAGTTTTGTTAAAGGCAAATCCCATTGTGAAACAGTTAATGCTCTAAAATTAAAAATCCTGAGCACCCCAAACTTTTTAGTTGTACATAATCCTCAACGAATGAACCAATTTAGAGAATAACATTTCCGTTACATTTTAAAGAAATGACTACATCTCTGGATTTTAAAATTCTTTTGACTAATAAGAGATACCATACAAGCATGAGCATAGTCAAAAACATCAAGTGAAACATTCACATCAGCTTATACTCACTCACCTTTGAATACTGAATATGCTTTGAACCTTCCAATTTTTTACACTGATGTGAAAATTTGCATCTCTTAGTAGTTCCAGTGGAACGTAACATTAAAAGGTACCATGAAATTGGATATCTTGACAACCTGTAAATCACGAACTATAACCTTCACTCTGTTTCTTCTCTTTTTGGTCTAATAATACACTTTTGAACTAAACAGCACTTGCATTTTACTACTCACTGGTTTTAACCTGCTATTTTAACTTTGTGCTGATTTTTTTCCATGATAAAAACAGTAACAGATTAGAGCAAGCTGGTGGACAGAGAAGGTAGAGAACAGCTAAAAGTTTTGAAGGGAGGAACTGTAAGATAGAGCTTGTGTTTTTCTTTCAATCCTATCAAGCTTGCTGTCAAATTCAGTCTTACTGTTTTAAACTGTCTATGTCATTCTATTTACTGTATCAACTATGGCAGAGAGGAGCTAAATTCAATGATGGATGGGTCTGTTGCAGTCCTAGGAATAGTTATAGAAAGCATTCAACTTTAAAAATAAGCATACAAAAAATGTGAAAGTACTCTCAGATGGGTGCAGTTTTTTCAATGTATTTAAGAGTTCTTCAGTTCCAAATATTTAAACAGAACCTCTCAAAACCATTTATAATTTTTTGTGCCCCAAGTACCAGAAAAAGAATTAATTTATAGTCTCAGAATTCTTAAAGTCTTTACGCTTCTCAGTCTGTTGTTTGTGATTTCCATTACTTGTTCTCCCCAAAGGTCACCTGTTTGCTGCTTGCTTTCGTGGAAATACAAATACAGTCTAACACAGAGTTACAATAACTATATCTCATCTTTCTTTCCTAATTCATTCTGTTTTCCTCTTCTTGGCATATTCTCTGGGCAGTTCATGTTTCCTCATGCATCAGCATTATTAAACTAAAAAATGCAAGTTTTTCACAGCAGTAATCTCACCTTTTGGTTTGTTTAGGTTTTTTTCCTTATCTTAAACCTTGTAGTATTCTGAACATTACTTTAGCCTTCCCAGTTCTAAGTGTGAGTAATAATCTCTTGATGGTACCTATCCCAACATGAGTAAAGGCATCCTGTTGCTGAGACACTGAGGTTAAAATGAATTTAAAGTGATGGTGCTTTATGATTACTCTTTTTAGGCTATTTTGGTGATTCAGTTATTGTTTCTGTTTCTCTATTTCTGTTTTTCTAAGATGATTTTCTCAACATGAAAATGTTTCTTTATATGAAACACTGAAATATTTGAGCTTGTTATCTTTTTTTAAAAAAAAAACCCTAATACTGTACTTAAAACGCTTCCTTATATAAAATATTATATTAATATCAGATCATTATATTCTCCTTATCTATTCAAATATTTGGTTACAATAGGCTTCAGAGTTTTAAAAGGCACACACGCTACTTAATGTGGTAAGAAATTATTTCGTTAGCTTTCTGAGGTATTTTACATAGGGAGGAGATGATGCCTCTAAGATTAATAATTTCACCTTTGCCTTAAGCATGTTAGAGCTAATTTTGTAGATAGTTTCTGCTGATCCATCCCCCAGTGTATCAGCACAGGTACTGGAAAGGTTAGTGCCTGCAATCACTTCACTTCAATACCTGATTCATATAGAATGTGTATGTTATGTGTGTTGCAATAGGAGTAGCAATATAAAGAAAACTCAGAACACTTGAATTGTTGGTTTGTTCTCCAGCAGGTAAAAAAGGACCTGCAAAAAGCCCCAAACATGTTAGTTAGTGGTGGGCAGTCATCTTTGTTTGCTTCAGGGCTGGATTACAGGTCAGGAATATAAAGGCTGTTTTTTCTATTCCCACTCCAGGTGTATAAAGCTGCCATAAACCCATCTGAATTTATGTTGAAGGATTATCTGGGAATAATCTGTACAAGATTCTTTGTGACTTTTATAGATCATGTGAAAAAGAAAAAAGGAGGTAAGGATAGTACCTATTTAAATTTAGTGGGTAATATGGGATAATCTGAGTTTTCCAGTCAAAGTATCATTTTAATGTCTATTAAAAGGTTTGAATACACTTCACAACTTTTTTTATCCCTGTTTAACCTTAGGGGAATTGCCATGTGTGTAATTTTCAAAAATGCATAGGCCTTTCATTACTAATGGATTTCTCATTCTAAATCAATTAAGTGCTGACTGAAAGTTCTGCCAAGAGTTTTCCTCCCAAGTCTGTCTGCCTTTTCTTTAAGTTTCAAGAGAAGCATTTTCCCATATGATGTTTTTTAAAACATGTCTATGTATAGGATTGGGATCTCCTATACACTACCTTAATACAAATAATTAAAATAAAATCTTAATATCCACATAGATTATAGTTATTTGTGGAACATGTCTGTTCTTAGAGCTGAATAAAAGTTTGGAACTCTGTTTACAAAGGATAAAATTAAACTCCTCCTATACTTTTAGTAGCAGACGTATTCATTCCCTTACAGTACACACTGTCCCAATAGGACTTTAAAAATTTAAATGATGAAACATTTTTGTAAAATTTATTAAATACCAGCACACTCTTCAAAACTGACATGCAAAAATTTCCAGTGAATATTCAGCACAAAAGTGGTCAATGGCTTCCATATTAACATCTTCCATCCCCCATGTATGTTCTCACTCATTACAGACCTCATTTGTTAAACACTACCTGTCCTTGAAAAAATAGTAAGATCATGTCTAAAGCAGACTGATCAAGCTACACATCCAAACAGCTACTTGAAATTTTTATCTGTTTTTGCCGAAATATTTCAACTGTCTTAACATCACCAGTTGGACATAAAAAAAAATGAATTCCAGTCAAGATACGAAGAATTAAAAGTTCTGAAATAGAAATCTTGCAGAATAAAACCATTGACAGGCGACACTTATTAATTAAAAACATTCATTAGCGTTGTGGTATGTATGGTGTTTTCTGCCCCTTGTGTTAGATATCACAACAATATGTTTTAAATATTGTCTCAGAATCACACTTGTTATCACAGAATACAAGTAGCTTTGAAGGAAGACTATCCTTAGGGAGACACTTCAGGTGAATTTCTTAATGTAACAAAGGAAAAATACCTGGATTCATTCTATTTATCTGTAATTGGCGCCCAGCCTTGGCTTGTGTGTGCATACTTGCAGAAGGCTGTCCCACCGGCAGGCATGTTGGGGATGCCCTATCCCTGGAAGTGTTCAAGGCCTAGGTGTGAGCCTTGGGAAACCTGAGGTGGTGGGTGGCATGCCCCCATGGCAGATGGGTTTGGAACTAAGATCTCTAAGATCTCTAAGAGCCCCTCAAACCCAAGCCATTCATATCCAGTGAGGACCCAGACCCTCATGCCCAAAAGATGGAAACTATTTCTACGAGCAAAGGACCCCAAGAACAGTTCTCATGCATGGGTGTCCCAAATTACATAAGAGAGTGTCTCGGTTTGAGACAAACCCCAACAGAGGGGAAGGGAGCAGAATGACAGCTCTGTGAGTTCTGAGGCTTTCTGGGAAGGAAAGAAAATGGAGCTTTTGATTCTTGCAGAGAACAGGTCCTATGAGGAGCATCTGAGGGAAATGGGGTGGTTTACCCTGGAGAAAAGGAGGCTCAGAGAGTTTGCTCTCTCCAGCTACCCGAAAGGAGGTTGTAGCAACATGGGGTCAGTCTCTTTTCCCAGGTAACAAGTGATAAGAAGTCCTCAAGTTGTGCCTTTCACAGAAAGGACTCTCAAGCACTGGATGCCCAGGCAAGTGGTTGAGTCTTCATCCCTGGAGGTATTTCAAAGACATGTGGGTCTGGCATTCAGGGAAGTGGTTTAATGGTGAACCTGGCAGTGTTAGATTTACAGTTGGATTCAATGATATGAAAGGTCTTTTCCAACCTAAATGATTCTATGTTTCTATTCTATGACCTCACATGCTGCATTGCAGTAGATGGGTTTTCTTTGATGAATGTTACCAACAGCAGGCAGGACTCCTGCTGAAGTTTTTCCTCAGATCTATGCACCTGCAGAACATATTTCATTATCCAGCATAGGGATATGCCTTAATATATTAGAAACTTAGCAAAAATGTGCAAAGCAAATCTATCGTACATACCCAGTGTGTGATTTGTGAACTCTCACAACCTGGTCAATTCAAAACAAATGTTTACTAGAACATGCAGACTCAGTTTACCACAGCAAGAGGTCTTTCCATGCCAGGCTGCATCACTTGATACCAGCAGCAGTGGGAGTGGTTTTGTTAAAAAAAAAAAAAAAAAAAAAAAAAAAAAAAAAAAAAAAAGCCACTGTGTTTATTTTGCTTTCTTCTTTTAGTGCGAGAGAAACATGTTTCACTCTTCTTTATCACAGTGTTCTAAAATAAAATTACTTAATTTAGCTTTAAAGAGAAACAACAAGCCTGTGGGATGAGATCAGATCTAGAAAATTTCCTCAAAGTTTGAAGTTTAGGAAAGTGAAGGGCAAGTGAAATATGTGCTTTGAGACTTCATTGCAGTTACTGCTTTCTGCAATGAAAAATCGATTTTCAGCAGACCTTTCTAAAACACACTATAAATTTTGAAAATGTAAGGAAATCCATGGATTTTACTTCTTTTATTTAATTTTCAAATCCCCAGAATTTATTTAAATATTTTGATTTTGATTGACTTATGGCATATCCCTGCACTTTGAGGGATCAAAATACGAAGGGATTGGATGGTTTTGTGCACACTGGGGAACCTGTGCACAGAAGGTCAGATATTACAGATGTTCCTTACTTGAATCTCTGTGTACCAGAGGGGAAAAGCAAACTACCTGCAAATCTTTTCACACACACAAATATTTATACTGGAGAGCAGACTGAAATAAGAGAAAAACAGAAATGGCTTTTAGCTAGGTGACCACAAGATTTTAACAATTCTAAATCCATCAAATGAGATAGATTTAAAAAGACTGCAGTCTACAGATAGAGAGGCCTAAAATTCTTGTCACTAATGGATACTGTGCTTATCATTAAGCATGCCCACTTGTAATAACACTGAGAAAAATGCTATTATGCTGCCAAAATGATGAAGTACTATCAGCAGCAGTAGAAGCAGAGGCAATATCCCATGTAAAAAGGAAAAAAAGAGAAAACACAACTCCCCTGGTGTTTTCTACTTCCTATCTCCCCTACAAAAAATGACTGGTTTTTAACAAGTATTCTGCCATGGCTACAGACTGCAAGGCTCAGAGATTGCACATTTAGTACCAGTTTTACCCATAGCCAAAAGTATAGTTATGATTCCACCTGCATATGTTAAGGTGCCATGCATTCACTACGAATGAAGAGGACAAAGTCCTTGGAGGGGCTACAATTCTCTTTGTCAACTACCCTGGCCAGGCCATGGGAGCTAGATGGGATAGTATGTCCACAGAAAATATCTGCTTAAATCACAGAAGCAATCTTGCTTGGGTTGATTACTCCACTATGCTAGCCAATATGATGGCAGCTCATAGTGTGTTTTTTAATATCCAGATTGTTTTAATTCTACATAGTTTAGTGGCCTATTTGTAAATTTCTGAAAGACACATCATTTTAGTTTATTCATATTAATACACTACTTCAGCAGAGGCGGAATGTGGAATATGGAATAATGACAACTGGTTGTTACATTTTAAATCTAAATTGTAATTCCCACTGAACTGTGATAATGTCATCAAATGAACACAGAAGCCCAAAAGTATTTTTCAAAAATAACACTGGAATTTCAAAAGAGGAGCCATCTGTTCATACTTTTTAACCATGAAAGCCTATTTCAAGATAAATAGAAGAGAAATTGTAAGAAGTGTTAATATTAAATTCATTACCTGTAACATTATACCTACACCCTGTTCCCAAACATAGCTCCTGGAAGGTTTTTTATGACCAATATTAGCACTTACTCAAAAGCCTAAAGTCTTGTACCTGGGAAAACATAACCCAGGAGCACAGCACAGGCTGGGGCCTACCTGGCTGTGGAGCAGCTCTGTGGAAAGAGACCTGGGAATCCTGGGGCTGACAAGCTCAGTGTAAGTGAGAGGTGCTGCTGTGGCACAGAGAACCAGCGGGGAGCTGGGCTGCATCAACAAGAGCATCATCACAGAGACACAGAAGTCATTGTCCCACTCAGCCCTTGTCAGGCCACACCTGGAACATGGTGCTCAGTTTAAGTTCACACTATGAAAAAAGATGTGGAGCTGTTGGAAAGGGTCCAGAAAAGGGCCAAAAAGGTGATCTGAGGACTGTAATTTTGTCAAGGAAGGTTGAACTAGATGATCCTCAAGGTCCCTTCCAAGATGGTATTCTATGCTTCTGTGAAAATAGTAAGAGCACAAATAAGACACAAGCTTTCACAACTCAAAACATAATTTGCAGATTCAAACAGACATACTATCAGTGGTGCACACAAAACTTGGCTTGCAAATTAGATACTCCTTTTGAAAATTTGGCCCACTTCAAAATCTATTCATAGGGTTCTAGCTTGATGAATTTTAGTAGATTGGTCTAATATTATTTGTTTCTCATATTGAAGAAAAATATCAGTTTCTCCCCCAAAACTTTTGATAAAAAGAGAGTTGCAGCTGATAACTGGCTTCAGATTTTAGTTTTTACTTCTTAGTGATTTCAGAGGATGGATCCTTTAACAAATGAGAACAGCTTCAAATACAAAGAAGTGGGTTAGGGAAACAAAACTTGACAATTTTAGTTGTAGTTTGCTTTAAAGTTCTTAGATTTAAGTGACCCTGAAATACAAGCAGGGAGAAAACTCATGAATCAGGTTACCATATGTTGGAACTACAGTTGAACTTCCATTCTGTGATACAACGGAGAAATATGCTTGACTACGATAGATGTCTTTACATTAGAGGAAAAGTTCGGGCCGTGGGTTTGGGTTTTGTTCTGCTTTGTTTTAACGAAAGCATCTGACCTTTCTATGTTTCTCAAAGACAGTCTTTGTGTCTTTATGGATACACTGAGGCTCCTGTTATGCTATAAATAACACACTTTTGAGAAAAAGTTTTTCTTAGTTTACAACGAAACAAATTTTTTTCTGAGCACATCAAATCACTTGGCATATGTTGATATCAATTTGTTCAGGCAAAATATTTACCTAGTAGGTTAATTATGAAAGCACTAATTTTTCTATATTTCTGTAAGGCAAACTGTTTCTGTCTGGAAAAGCTTTATAATTCTGACCTAGTGAGGCATTTCTGTCAGGAACTAAAAATTAACATACAAATTCACTGAACCACTAGCAAACTTTGATGTTTAAATTCTTTCTGCTATGAAATGGGATGATCTTTTATTTCATGAGTAATCTTTGATGTTGGCAGTTACACAAATAAATTAGGAAAATCCCAGTGACAGGAATAGTGTTGCTGAATTACCACCATATCGCATGAATAGTTTCTTAAAAGTGCAGATGATGGACTCACTACGAATAAATTTATGGTTCATGCAAATTCTTGCTAAATTAACCTGGACAGGTAGGTCGCCTAATCAGTACCCTATAGCTACTGCACAAATATATGGAGAAGTAGTTTTACAGACATGGTTTTTTAGGAAGTGACTTACCATTTCTTTGAAGTAATGATCTCTGTTTCATTCAGTGTGGTATCATATTTTTAAATTTATATATAACAAAATACAGGTTGCAGAAAATACAGTGCAGAGCAGCAAGATTGTTCAACATCTTTTTCTGTTGTGTGGTTAAAAGTCATAGCCCAACACCTTGACTTTGCCTCAAGCATTTTTAGTAAATTGTCTAATATTTATAAGCCTTAAGTAACAGAATCAATTAATCTCATGCTTCCTATGAAACACTGCAAAACTGGAGATGGCCTCTGGCCAAATGCTATACTGGTGAGAGGACAGAAAACAGGCCCCTCTGTTCCAGAATTTTCTTCCTAATCAAGGGAAGGGCACAGTTTTGGCTTTTAGGTCATCAATAAGTTTCAGAAAAGCTTATAGGTTTAGTAATCAAAGGTCTTTGCACTGAGATGATATTAAGCATGAACTGTTCTCACTCATGAGCTTCCCACACCAGGTTGTTCTTGTGGATCTTCCTTCCTACCACAGAGGCAAACAATAAGTGAATTTTAGGATCTTTTCACTTTCTCAGGAGAGAGCTGGAAGGAAAAAAATACACCTACATTAAAGTTTTAGTCTGGATTCACTTTTGAAGTGCATCTCCTGACTTACCATGCTTGGGCTGGCACTGTGGAGTGAACTCTCACTGCTTAAACTGCCTTTGGGTATTCTTCCAGGATAATGATGATGTGTTGCCTGGAAATAAATTGAAAGGCTGGAGTATTCATCTCAGGTGGCCAGACAAAAATTACTCTCCTTGAAACATGCATTGTGTAAGCATAAGGTCCTCACACCTGTTCTCTCTTTCTGCATCATATTTTTGAACCATACTAATTACATTACTGCTTGGGTAGTCATAGCTGATAAATTCAAGGGGTGATGGAATATTAGGGAATATTTTGGGTTGGCTGTTTGGTTTTTATTTTCAGCATTTCAAGTCTTTCATTTCCTGGGACATACTCAAATAATTTGTCTCAAGTTTTGATTTATGAGAACTTTACAAGCAATATACTGGCTTTGGAGATTCTCTGTTATATCTGCTGCCCTAGCAGCTCAGTCCCCTTACTAGGTAATTTTTAACATTGATTTTTTTTAATGGATGTGGTCTACAGCACAAGTCAAGGGGTAGCACACATAGGAGGGATGAGAAAGTTTCTTAATCAACTGCTATACACACCCAAAATAATACATTCCTCCTTCAGTTTTGAATGAATCCTATGACTTTACCTAGTGATTCATCCTATTTAACACTATTTTTTTACTCCTAAATTTTAAACAGCCTAAGCTAATTCCTCTTCCCTTTACATAATCTATTATTGATTTTTCCCATTGTCCCACAAATGTAAAGTCTCAGGCACTGCCTCAGACCAGATTAATTCCTGTACTAGTAAATGGAGTAAGTGTCTTGACCTAATTCTGTTAATTATGTCCTGAAGTTAGTTTTATTTCCCAATATTCCTAGTTTGTTTGTCCCAAAACACTACTCTAATAAAAACTAACCCTAATTATATGAGGGAAAATAGAGGAAACAGAGAAAACAAGCTGTTTGCCCACTGACACTTAAGAAGTCAATGACACTTTTCTAAGTGAGATTTCTTTGTTATTTTTAGCTCTCCTTGCATTGCACTGTTACTTCCTCAACTCTCCTTACACATCAGACAAAAATTCCAACTCAAATTTGATATTGTTTCATTACTCTGTATTCATACCTGAATTGTAGCCTCCTTTCTTGCTCTTCGTGGGAGCCTAGATCTGAACTTCACTTTGGCACTTTGAAATGCAGTTGGAGTCTCTGGATCTTCCTGAGCTATTCAGTAATCCACATTTTTTCTCGATTTCTATACTTTGTACTAAAATATAATATTAAAATACTCTACACTAAAAATAATATTAAAATAGGTCATTTTTAAGTTCAGATTTCTTTTCCTTGATGCTGCTTTTATTTGGTCATAATTAAACAGTGGTATCTTCAGGGCCAAAAATATACTTGAGCTTTTGAAAAACACTTTCTATATTCATCACAAAAATAATGCAGGTACAAGTATCACTGCATTCTTTTTAAATATTGCAATAGAAAACTAATGCAGTTCCTTAATTTATAGAACCTAAAATAGAATAGTTCACTTTCAAAGGAGAAAAAACAAAAATAAATAGGATAAAGAATGCTAGAAGCAAGTAAACAAACAAACAAAAAAGTCCTGTCAACACTTTTGCAAAAATACTTTTTCTGCTTACTATACAAATAGCAACCCATACAATCCTCTTTCATTCTTCAGTAGATAAATTCTAAGTAAAAATGAACCCTACTTATACTAATTATCTTTTGCCCAAATGATCCTCTTGCATAATAAATTAAAAATGTATTTTGCAATATAACCTTGGTGAGTGGAGAATTCTTCAGCTCTCTGATTTGTTTACAGTGTACAGCCTATCCATATACATATAACTGGATTGAATTTCAAATCCACCTAAAACCATAAATTCCAATTGGTATCAAAAATAGAAGAAGGCTAACAATTGGTAAAAAGCCACAAAGGTGAATGATGATTACAAGAAAAATTAGAAGAATTCAAAGTCATGACTGATCAATTAAAGTATGTATAAAACACGACAGAATAGTTATATGCAGATTATTTTAACTAAGTGATCGTCCCTGCTTAATAAAAACTAGATCTGAGCATATGGGGAAGAGGCTGTTGACCTGATCAGAATAGTAACAGCATTTTTACACAAAGTATGACATTTACAGCTGGACCTGCATCTCAGTGAACCTCATTGCAAACTCCTTTGGACACAGATGTTAATACGAATTTTGAGCAAACAGCTCACCCTTGACAGAAAGAGTAGCAACTGAATCAGTGGCTAGTCTTTTATATTGTCTTTCAGTACATTAAAACAAAACTGTTAAGAAAATCTGACGAAAATGAATAGAACAAGTCTCTTATTGAATATGCCACTTCATAAAGGAAATCACAGAAAGGTGTGTGCATGGGGAAACAAGTATCAGGATTATAGACACACTTCTTAGTATTAATCAAATTTAGAATTTCTGCTGTGATATGCACTTAAAATTGTATCTAATCCCTACCCCTACTACATAAATCCTACCTGGGATTTAGAAAACTCACATAATTTCACATTCCTCATACAGGGTATCTGTAGCATATTAGATACAGGTCTTGCACTTGAACTGGTAAAAGTCTGAGAACATAAACTCATTTAAAACACTCTAAATCTGAGTGGGCCTTTTCTTCCTGATAGTATATCAAAGTTATTTCTACTTCACATAGTTTTGGTTGAATAACTACCTTCATTGAGGTACTAAGGTCATTTGGGACATACTGGGCCTACAGTATTTTGATTGCATCTAAATCAGGTGCATTTTGTTTGCATGCAATTTATTTTGGTAGCTCCACATATATATCCCCAATTACCACTAGTACAAAACATTTTAGTGTCTTCAATTGGCATTTAGCTTTTTGGTCTTTACCTCACTTTAGAGAAAAAGCCTGTTCTCCATAATCAGAGCCTCCCCTTCACCTGCCAAATCCGTACTGAACTGGGTCATCCATGTCTGCCTTTGTGAATGTGGGTGTGAGACAGAGTGAACCACCTAGAAACTTCTTCAGAAATCCTGATCCAGCAGGGTTTTATTTCCTCTTCCCTTCCCCCTTTTTATATTTTATCTCCTCTATAGAGCTATAGGGTTTCATTCCTTATCCCTTTGAGCTTTCATGTCTACTCTATAAATTCAGAGCTACTCTAGGGAAGAAGCAGAAGACTGCTCCTTGGCCAAGGACACTTAAAATGGGTTCTTCAGATGACTCCTTATCAACAAAACAAATTTCTCACAGCTCATTCTCAGCCTCCTTTCCCTCTCAAATTTTCAGCAAGTCCTCTCAGCAAAGTTTGCCCACATTGTCTTCAAACTCCACCACTTTGTTGCATTACCCACAAGCAATTTGTTTTGGCTTAACAGAATACTCATCATATGCAGAGCCATGTAGTAGCCTAAATAGTGTCTTGGCAGCCTAATACAACAAAGACATACATTAATCCAGTTACAATTATACGATCACATGTATTCAAAATTATCCAATTATTGTTAATCCCCATTAATTTTATTCTTTCAGTTGTATGCTGACTTTCTGCAGTCTAACCCTGCCTTCTTATGTTATGCTTACCCTCCTCATGACCTTCAGGATACTAAAGTTGCCAGTGTGAGCCTCACTCCAGAAGAGGAAGGGTTTGCACTGGGTCACCAGTGACCTGAGTTCTTTGCTGGGAAGTTTGCTCTTGCTGTTCTCTCTGCTCTTGGGTCTTCTTAGGGTTATTTTGAAGAGGTCTATTTGATTGCCCTGCCTCTTCCTATTCCCATCAGGTTAGTCTCACAATGACCACTCACTTTTTCATTGCTACACTTCCTGAGACCATACATACAACTGCAGTCAGTGATAAACTAATGCAAAACCTACTGCAGTGGGGCAATAGTCTCCTATGACATTTTTCTCTTACACACCCACAGTTGCCCAAGACACCAGTGAAAAGTCCTGAAGTCAGTTGTTAAGTTTATTAGAAAGCCTGTGGTCAAGGGTGTATATAAAACACTGGTTGTTTTGTTTAGTTTCACTTAATACTTGCATTTAATTCCTCTTTAAAGAGAGGAAACTAGCTTAATCAGCACTCTGTCCAATCTATGACTATGACTGAATATGTTGAAATAAAATAAGGTTGAAAATAATTTGGTTGCTAAATGTCTTTGAAAAAAGTAATTTGGTATGAATATTTGGCATATTTTTTCCTTTATACTTCCTATACACAAGTATGACTGTAAACCTTAGGAGATTAAAAGCTACTGAAAAACTGGTTTAAAACAATTAGTATTTTGTTGTGCCAGTACACATAGCAAACTTTTGTACTGTTATAGAAAGATGAGAGAAAAGGGATATTACCACTGCAGTGAACATTTTCTTTTATTTCTTATTCTATTTCGCATGGGGACTATTAAGTATAGATTCTCCTAGCATTTTCCAGGCAATAAAACCAGCAATAAAATTCTTACTTACTTCCAACTGTCCACTTTTTTTTTTTAAACAAAGAATGTCTGTCTCAAATGAAACCCTTTGAAAATGAGATATAAATTGATTCAAAATAGTATAGGGATAGGATGGGATGGGATGGGATGGGATGGGATGGGATGGGATGGGATGGGATAGGATAGGGTAGGATCGGATAGGATAGGATCGGATAGGATATGAATGCAGCTACTTGAACAATTCAAGAACCTTGCTTCTGCTACTGAATTACTCACAAATGAAGCAACAAATCCATAAAAATCGTGTCCATCTGCAACAAAATTATTAATACATAAGGTTACGGAATTTTTGACAGAAGTTGGCCATGAATTATGTACTCATAAGTTCCTATATGATTTATTTATTTGTCATGCAAACCACATAACAATGCCTTGGTTCATTGATTATAACTTAACAGTACTTTAACTTACAATCAAGTTTACTTTCTTTGTGAAACACATTCTCTTTCTTAATTAAATGAGTCTTGGTTACTTGCATATATTTATTTGATAAGAGAGATTTTGGTCAAGTACTGTTGAAGAACAAACAAAGAATCTATGCAAAGTATGTGATATGATAAATAGGTCACAATGAGTCTTATACATTGGTTACCCAGTGCAATGAGCAGAAACCAGTGTGAAACAGAAAGCTGAAAAGACCATCACATCCTATCTCGGTGAGACAGGCACTTCCCAAGAAGGAGTGATTTCTATATTCTAGTGTCTCTTCCCAGAACTGGCAACTATTTTGGTGCCAAGCAATTTCTGGATAAAACCGAGTAATGACAGTAAGTTTCCAGAACTTATCTCTTCCCCCTCTCACAAGCTGAATATTTGTTTGTGCTTTCTTTGGCCGTGAAATACCATATTCCCTTTTGCATATTGGCAGAGCTTCCACAGAATGTCTTGGCACACTGCTGTCTGCAAAGAACCAGCATACACAAAATAGTCAAGTTTGCAGAACATCAGCTCCTCCGTTTGGTAATACACGGCAGATTTCAAGGACAGGCAAGAATGAGTATTTGAGCAGCAGCTGCAAGAATCAGTAAAATCCTACTTGGTTCCACAGTGCCATTTAGCCAATTGCTTGCCACTTGCTACTTTTCCTCGGCTGGTGATAAGCACTGGAAGTCAAGATTGATGTTTACAGTGTTATCAAAACTGTCTGATTTTGAACAATACATACTGATCAGTTCAATGCTCCTCTATAAACACCCACTGGAAATACATCTTTTAGATACCCAGTCACTCAGTCACCCATTTTTTATCATCTTTTGTAATAACTTGCTCAGGGCAGCAGTGACTAATTGCTCCCTTGAGTAGCCTGGGATGCTGAACTCCTGATTGATACAGTCAATACTCACTCCTGTGACAGTGACAGCCAAAATAGTACTGGCTTGCCCTAGCCAATTCGTAACTTTGGCAGGGTGCCCTGGTAACGTGTACCTATGCCTCAGTAAGCAGTGGGGAAAGACAGTTCAGAAAACTTTTTAAGAGTCTCTCCCACATGCTGCTCAAGCCGTCTGCTCCAAAGGATGAGATGCTTATTTCAATCACCCTTTCTCAGTGAACAGTTGTTTAAGGAAAGTTTCTGTTTATTTCTTTGAAATACAGCAGTCTCTTCCTTTCCTTTAATGTTACAGACAATTTTATGGTCTTGTTCCAGTTTGCTACTGCCATATGTACAGCTACAGATTTTTACCCTACTCAATGAACTGAGGAAATTTTTGGGACAACTTACAGGGTATTTGATGCACATTATAATTTTGGGAGAGTAAAGGAATGTTGGTCTTTTGAAGCAAAAGAACATATCTGTGAAATTTTAGTGATTTACCAGTGTATATTTTAAGAAGACTCAAACATTACTGCCCTCTGATAGGCTGTCCAGTTGTTGCTTTCTGTAATTTGCCCCTTACTCCTGAGTTTGACACAATAAAAGTGCCAAATGGAGAGTAGATTGAGAAGAGGATCTAAGGCTGATTTTCAGCATACTAGTGTCTTCCTTACTCCTCCTAAATTGGAAAATACTGGTGGCTAAATGGCAGCATCCTCATCAGGATAGGCAGCAGTTTCCTTGGGACATCTGGCATTTTTATGATGCCTTACCTATGATTTCCAAGTCAAAAGCTTCTTACTTGTTGTAGTGGCTTGACTCTGGATTCCAGGCACCCACCAAAGCCACTCTCTCGTTCCCCTTTGCAGCTGGATGGGGGAGAGAAAATTTAACAAGAGTTCTTCGGTTGAGATAAGGAACAGGAGAGATCACTCACCAAATAGTGTCACAGGCAAAACAGATGCCAATTAGAGAAATTAAATTTATTACTAACAAAATCAGAGCAGAATAATGAGAAGTAAAATAAGATCTTATAAACACCTTCCCTTCACTAATCCCTTCTTCCCAGCTCTACCTCCTCCCCTCCCTGCAGTGCAGGGAGATGGGAATGGGGGTTATGGTCAGTTTATCATCCGTTGTTTCTTCTCTCTCCCCAGGTCTGCAGGTGCCTGCCAGGAGCCTGCTCCAGCACAGGCCTCCTACAGGGTCACAGCCTCCTCTCAAGCATCCACCTGCTCTGGCATGGATCTCGTTCATGGGCTGTGGGTGGATCTCTGCATCCCTGTGATCCTCCATGGGCTGCAGGGACACAGCTTTCTCACCATGGGCTGCACCACGGGCTGCAGGGGAATCTCAGCTCTGGTGCCTGGAGCACCTCCTCCCCTCCTTCTGCACTGACCCTGGTGTCTGCAGAGCTGTTCCTCTCACATGTTCTCAGCCCGCTCTTCTCTGGCTGCAATTACAGCTGTGCAATAACTTTTTTCAATTCTTCTTAAATGTGTTATCCCAGAGGTGTTACCATCATTTCTAATAGGCCCAGCCTTGGCTGGGGGCACATCCATCCTGGAGCTGTCTGGCATTGGCTCTGCTGGACATGGAGGAAGCTTCTGGTAGTGGCTCACAGAAGCCACCCTTGTAGCCCCCCCACTACCAAAGCTTGGTCATAAAAACCCAATAGACTTTAAAAAGTATGCTTTGCTTCCCCGTATCTTTGATCCCTTCCCACAACACAAAATTAAATGCCAGAGCATTTATGTTGGTAGTAAAATATTAGGCATAATGAAGTTCACAGAACAATTAAATTTTACAAAAGGGCCTCCTTCCTGATTAATACAAGAAATATTAACATCTAAAAAATAAAACGGCATCCGCAAATTTTGGAGTTTGTGTTAAGACAAAAATTGACTTCAATAGCTTTGTGAAGGTTTTTGTGTAGACAGAACTCTGTTTCTAACGTCTGCATACCTACATTTCCTGGAAAACCAAATTATATTCTTTCATCTACCTCTCTGGAAAAAGCCCTTATCCTTGACATCTTAGTAAAATTATTTATTGATTTAGTGCTAATAGTCTTCTGTTTCCATTCTCTAAGCCAAGTATAATCTTTGTAGGTATGTGTGTGCTTGTATGTACAAATGCAAGCATATGTATGAAAACAGAAGGAAATAAAGACAGGTCTGTAATATGATACCTTCCAGATTCAGCAGTTTGCATCTGTTTTTTCATGAATGGTGGTTTTATTCAAATTTTTTGCACAATTTGCAATTTTCCTGTTGTGAGCCAAGTTAGATCTGAATGAAACTTCTTGGCAATTATCTAATGTAACATCCCAAAATAATGAGTTTGACTTAAAATCATCTTATTGAAAACATTCTGTATTGTCTTGAACTGCTCTCTCTTTGCATGATGACTTTCTTGGTATTTTGTAGATTTTTATGAAATTTTCAAATAATTGTCTTATTCCAAATTATAGGATTTAATGTTATCCAGAAAAACAAAAATCATCACTAAAATAGCTACTTGACATCTAGCCTCCATTTGCTTTATTTCAGAAATGGAAAAAGCAAAATCTTTTGCAGTAAAACTGAAAACATACAAAAAAGAAGCCAGGGAAAAATGCATATAAGCTTTCATCTAGTAACAAACTGGATGAGACATCAACTCCTAAAGAAGTGCATGGGTTTCTTAAGCTATTAAATCTGATCATCCCTTGAAATAAAGCATTAGATGAGTTTATCACAAATTGGCTTAGCTCAACTTAAGTACAAAACAATTAATTTTTTTCCTAATCCTCCCCCAAATTATATGTACCCACTTACATTCAGTACAGAAATACCATAGGGAAATATAATTCAGCGAAGGGCACTTGTTAATTCCAAAAAGAAATTAACATTAATAGTTCATTGGCTGTCTGATTCTGTTCAGTTTCTGGTGATTGCCAGAAATCATTTATGTAATTTTCAGTGTTAAGATAGGCTGCTCAGGAAGTCATATATTGTGTACAAGGCTTAATTATATCAACTGACAAGGATTTTTAAGTTTAAAAAGTACAGCTTGTAGGTAAAGAGAAATATTCTAGAAAATAAGTTCTTTTCCCATATATATTCCCATTATATACATATAATAATGGGAATAATTATTATATATAATAATAAGTACATTGTCATACAGCTATGCCATTTATTTTATATTTACACTGACTTGCATCTCCACTTTTTAATTCCTACTTATGTACCATATTTATGAAGAAGAACCATGAGAAGCAATGCTGGATGTGGTAACAAGTTTTTAGACACAGCAAAACTATTATCCATACTAGCAATTACCCGTCAGGATTGCTGCTGTAATTTGCTGGTTCCTGGCAATTCCCATGGAGCCAGGAGCAGTCCACCTCCAAAGAGAGGGCAGCTCATCTGTGTGGCTTTGCTTTCTTTGATTGTCTTTAGTCTTAAGCAGACTCACACCTCCCACAGGGTCTGCATGCATGTAAGTTTGGATGCTCATGTGAGGCTGTGGCCCAGTCTCATCTCTTCCAACATTTCACACTCTGGTGTGTTGTCATGCACTTTTCTACAGGCACGGAGCGAGATAAATGGCTTTTTATGCGCAGGATGGATTGGGGCAGATTGGCTTGAGTACAAACTCCAACTCTTTAGGAGAACGGCATTGACTCCTTGCTGCATGTCGAACTCCAGATCTCTGTGCCTGGTAAAGAAAACAACTCAGGCACAGGTGGAGGACTCTGAGCAGCCCTGGAGTGCAGAGGAAATCCCATAATCTCACAGAGCAAACTGCCCTCTTGTACACCCCTCCCCATCTTCTCCAGGGCTCTGGGACATGTGAAGATCAAACAGTAGACAGGGATGATGTCAGGTATTTTTTGACCAGGGAAACCTGGGAAGAGAGGAACTCATTCTAGGGTAAAATATAGCAGTGACAAGCAATATTTTGTATGGAGTTGGCCAAGCATCTTAAAGTTACTTTTAGTGTTGGGGTTTTTTTTCCCAGCAGTATGAGTAAAGCAGGAAAGAAACATGCATCATCCTTTTCTTGGAGGTAAATCCATACAAAATATTGCTTGTCACTTGTGCATGACAAAGGCAGAGGCTTCAAAAGGAAACAGAGATGTTTTTTCAAATTACATTTAGGTAAGAAAACAGAAAGGTATTTGCATAAAGCACATATTTTTAAATCAAATTATAGGAAAAGTTAAAAGCTTTCCCTTCTCTCCCGTTAAGAGTAGAAATATATGCCTACTAATAAAGTAGTATGTTAAGGACCAGGATGAACTTCTTTGCTTTAGGATAAGCTTCAACATTGCTACCACTGGACTGCAAGAAGCTCCCCCAAAACGGATAGTCAGGGCCACGGACCATGGTTAGGAACTTGGATGGAAACTAAAGATGCACGGAAGAGCAAAATCTCATGGTAATGTCTAGGATTGGGGACTTTTCCTGGCCAGGTGTTACACAATGCCAAGGGTACCCAAAATCCTCGAGCGATGTCAAACTACTCTTGGTTCTGATTCAGAGATCAGCGAGCGAGGGCCATGTGCTTTACTGCGCTGGGGGCCGTGGGCGGCTGTCCCTTACGACCCAACACGAGGCTCAAGTGCCCGCTACAGGCGCGGACAAGGCGAGGGGGGCTACTCTCGGAGTGGCAACGCCCTCATTCCCACAGGCCGCCACGTCGCCCACCTTCCCTCAGCAGCTCCCCTGCCCCGCCGGAGGGGCGCGGGAGGCCGGAGCCCCCGCCCGCCTTTGCCCCGCGGGGCGGCGCGGGCGGGCCGAGCGGAGCCGTGCGGTGTCGGGGAGGAGCGCGGCAGCGCTCGCAGGAGCACCCAGAGCTCGGCTGTCGGGATGCGGCCGCAGAGGGGAGGGGAGCGGGAGCGGCGGCACCTTCCCCCGGCGAAGAGCCAAGTTAAATAGCCAGCGCCACGCCACCGCCTTCCTCTCCCCTCCCGGCTCCGAGCCCTCGGCGAACACCCCCCGTCCCACCCCGCGCCGCCCGGGCCGCGGACGGCGGAGCTCAGCGCGGAGTCAGTCTGCCCCGCGGAGCCGGGACGCCGGCGCTGCCGGGAGAGGCGGGCGCTTGGGAGTCGGTGCCGGAGGCGCCGCGTCCCGCCGAGCCGCCCGTCTGAGAGGACTACGCCAGCTGCATGGGAGGAGATGAGCGTGGCGGGGAAGCAGCCTCCTCCAGCACCGCTCGAGCGGCCCGGCAGCCTCCTCGTCCCCACCTGGGCAAGTACCGCTCTCCCCTCGGCCCGTCCCGGTGCCAACTCCCGCGGCGGGGCGGGGGTGGGGAGGGTCCCGCCGGCGGCGCTGCCCGGAGGGCGGGAGGGAGGCGCCTGCGTGAGGGACCGGGAGCGGGGCGGTGCGGTGCGGGCTCGGGCTGCCGGCGGGGCTCTCGCAGCGACGCGGCGGCAGCTGCCGCGGCTCCCCGGGCGGGACCGCCGCCATCCCGGCTCCCTCCCGCAGCCGGGCGGCACCGGGGCCCGAGCGCGGCCGGGCGGGACGTGTCCCGGTTGATCCTGATCGGGATTTTCAACCCGCCGTGACAGCGTGAGGGTCGAATTTCCCGGGAACCGTGTTGAATCACTCAGTTTGAAACCCACCTGCAAGCCTGCGATGATTTAAAAAAAAAAAAAAAAAAAAAAAAAAATCAGCTGCTTGGATGTATTTAGCACCTCATGCACTTTTAAGAGAAGCCCGTGAGGGAGTTGGAAAATAACTTGCTACTTCATGGCAGTGTATTTGGCAAATCATTCATGAACGATGCCCTCTGACGGCGGTTCTCCGCTGTCCTGGTTTATATAAAATGTAGTAGGTCTGGCCTGCGGACCTTTTAAAATCATTACAGACTCTGTAATGTGTTATACCACTCTGTGGTATAACATGCCGCTCTTTTTGGCATGTAAAGTTGTTTTGTTGAAACGTCATCACAATCGTTTTCAGTCACCAGCTAAAAAATTATTCATTGTATTTATATAGATACCGGTGCTAAAATAAACAGCCCTTTAATTTTTTTTGCCCTGTTCTTTGAGCTATTTCGATGACCACAGCCTTGCAATTTTTAAAAGAAAAGCTGTGTTCATCTTCTGATGTTTTATCCACAGTGTTGTTTAGAAGGTGCCTCAGCTCCATGAAAGGTGACTTAGAGACACGTTCTCCCTCACACTGAATTTGTAACTACTTCAAGCTTCTGTAATCATAAAACTGAAAGTAATATTTGGAAATTCAAGTGTAGAAGAAAAGAATAGAGGACACCTGACATCATAAGCATGTATGACAGCTGCACATGAATCTGTGGAAACAATCTGTTGTCTTGTCTGAGACAGCTTTCATACCGTGTGTTTGCATCTGTCTTTCGACTGTGTGTGACGAGATGTATAAATTTAACCTTTGGGCTTTTAGAATTTCTATAATACAAAAACAAATAATGGAATTAAGCCTACCTTGGAATCCTCTGTGTTTTAAAGTTGTTTCACAGTTCTTGATTTGTAAGACCTGTTCATGAACTACAAAAAATAATCTGTGCAGCAATTATCTAAAAGGTTAACAGCTGAGTAGGTTGTATGGCAGTTCAGGATATTTCAGCATTAAAGGTGAGGGATAATCACTACCATTAGGTGAAACTTATGACTGGTATTCTTGTAGTTGTGTCAAATATGTATGTTTAAGACCAATAGGACATGCCATTTCTGCTGTTACTCATGGGACTTCTGCCTGGGACCAAACTAGACACTCATGAAAGGTGAACTGACCTTTAGGGCAAGAGCGATACAAACTAAAGGCACGTGACTACGGAATTTACCTTAACCCTAAATGAGAAATAGTGCTATGAACTTTGGAAAAGGCTTTGGCAAGCTGTTTCCAACAAACAGACAAATTTAGCCTCACTTTTCTGACTCTTTTAAATAGAAGTATACAATTGAAAGAAGGAATAAATTTATAGTCTTTAGTAAAAAAGCCATTTAGGCTCTTAAGTTCAACAGGGACATCTTATGGCAGACATTTATTTAAGTGAGCTCCTGATTGCTTGGCTCCTCAGATATGCCACATACTAAATTTCTGAAGAAAATTATCCTCAAAATGTATTGAAAAATAAGAACTTGATTTTTAATTAGCAGTGTTTGACTTGCATCTTCTGAGTTATTTAACAGTATTGGAACCTAGATTTGTTTACCTTCTTAAAAGAAAAATGTGTATTTTAATATCTGTGTATTGACTGTGTGCACATTTTTCTCAGAAATAAGATATAGTAACAGTAGTTAGTGTTTACTACTACTATTGCTTGCTGAGTCAAATTAATTGTTTGGGATTCTGGTAGCTAGACAGAATTAAGACTTAAAGATAGATGGGTTGTCTTTGTGTTTTTTTCTCTTCAGAAGGATAACAGTTAATACTACTCCCTGGAAAGTGACTCGGCATACTTTCAAATTAAAGACAGAATGCTAGATTCGAAATCCAATACTGATGTGTTTTGCATGCATGTATTCTTAACGTTAATTCTCTTTTAAGAATGTTTCTCGCAGTGTATCTATAAACTTTTTGAAGTGCAGTTGTTTACGTTATGTTTTATAGAACCAAAGTTTCAGACAGACCTTGTATCTAATGTTTTGCCACTCCTAGTGTAATTTTTGACACCTGTTTAATTCAGTATCAGACATGGATTCTTATTCATCTGATTTCAAAAAGCAGCATATATTTCCTTTACCTGTAGTGAGCTTTTTGTTCTAATTTCTCAAATAATCCTTTCTCCCCTATGCCCTTAGAAATACTCAAGGGGTCATAGCTCTTAGTAATTGTTACTATGTTACAGTGCTTGTGCCATGATCTTACATGGATTTTATGGTCTCATTTATCTATTATTCATTAGTTACTGTGGTTTTCATTGTGTTGCTAGAAGCTTGGAAAGGAATGATAGCCTAACAGGCACTTGTACTATTGATATACCAGGATTTTAAATGAAGAAATAAATGTACAGTTCATTGCTGTATATAAATAAACCTTTCCTGTGATTTTTTTATTTTAAATAGGGACCCTTCTCTTAAAGTTGTGCATATTACCTGTAGTAGATCCAGTTTTCTAGTAACTTCCATATGCAACCAGAAAAAAAGAAATATGTAGATGGGTTTTTTTTGCAGCAGTAACCCAAAAAAAAAAACCCCAAAAAACCAGCAACATGAAACTTGTTTGGATAGCACTCTTCTCTGCATTTACCCAAGTTGTGTACTCAGTAGGAAGGGCAAATGCTGCACAGGCAGATTTTCTGTTCCTTTCCTCCTCTTGATTTTCACTGTGTCTGTGTGATTTAGGCACTTGGTTAGAGATGCTAGTATAAATATCTACCTTTTTGGAAAGCAAGTCCTGGAGCATTGATGTTTCTTCAGCATTTGGCACCCACCAATACCGAACCTTCCTGCAAGTGAACACTAGGTGTCATGTTACCACAAACATCGGTGTCTTGTCTTCTCCCTATCTATCTTTTCAGGGTCAACGTTCGAGCTTGACATTTTTGTAAAATAGATGACCACCATTAATATTCCACGGCAATATTTTAATAATTTTGGAATCCATTCAGTCATACTGTATGTGACTGTCAGCAGCTTCAATTTTCCTGTAATTTTTAGGAAAAGTTATCAGTACTGAGGTGGCATGGATTTCAAGATTATTTCCACGATTTGTCTATGCCACAATATAAATCAAGAGGATATACTTACTAATTGAACCTTTTCTCACAGATAATAATTTTTTATTAATATTCCTTGCTGGTCAAAAAGCTGATTTCAGAAACTTTTGCTGTATACTGAACAGAATTTGTATTCTGACTTGGGGATGACAAACACAAGAGAACAGATGGTGGAGCTTCATGACAGGGAGAAGGTGTCCGTGTACTCGGTTGTGTGAAGCCTAATAATTACTTTCTAGTGTAAATTTTGTTGTCTTCCCACTTATTTGGGAAGATGGTTTTTTCCCCTAAAAATCTGTGAAATTAATAGTTTCAAGATCCTATTAAAGAACTTTACCAAGCAGTTACTAAATATCAGAGCGATCAAATTTTTCATCAAAGTTTTCATTTTTCTTCATTTGGCTTCCTTGCTTTCAGAAGCCAAATCTCAATATGGCTTTTACCTGTACAGATCTCCATGAAAACACTTATCAAAGTGATAAAAAATGTATTGAAGCTTATGGCTTTAGCTTTATCATCTTAATGGAAATAAGACTTGTGCTCACCTGCTGTTCAGAAAAAGAACAGCATTGGTATTCCTTTTACACCTCAGATCTGTGTTTCATATTGTAAGCAGTTTTTTTTCTGATGTTATAAACATTTTATAAGATGAATATAAATAGAATCACTTTGACTCGAGAGTTCAGAGACTGCTTAGAATATAAATGGTAGTAGAGCTCAGCAGAAAGGAACAGGGCATGACTACATTCCTACAAAACTGATACCTAATAGTGCTTGTCAGTGGCATCACAATAATAGAGACAACAAACACAAATCAGACTCATTCACGTTGAAAGGGACCTTGGGAGGTTCATGAGCGTAACCTTTCCCTGAATGCAGTGACCGTGTGGAATTCAGATTGAGTTGCTCAAGTCTTCTCCCAATGCATCTTTAAAACTTCCAATTATGGAGCCTGCTCAACTTCTCTGTGCAAGCTGCTCCCTGCTGCGTTGTTTTCATGGTGAATTGGGGGGGGGGCGGGGGAGGGGAGAGCTCCTCCCTCAAAGCCGCTACTTCCTTAGGTTCGAACAGCCCCAGTTTACCCAGCCACTCCTCAGGCAGGAAATGCTCCAGCCCCTGGCGCATTTCAGCAGGCTTTGATGGGACTTGCTCCCATTTGTCAGAGGGTTTCTTGTGTTGCAGGGCCCAAAACCTGGGTGCAGTGTAATGAGTGCCAAGAAAAGGGAGATGGCTACGTGGATTGCTCTCTGTTGTTGCTTATGCTGTCAGCCTTTGTAGCTGGCATCGTGCACTGGTGGCTCCTGCCCATCAGGACAGAAGGACCTCTGGTTCTTTTCAGTATATACTCTTCCCCACACCTCACAAATACCACCCACCCCCCTCACCCCCCCCACCATGTCTCAGGGGAAATCCGAAGTTTTTAAAAAGCAGATGGCTAGTGTAAGTGCCTCTTCTTGTTCTCCTTTAGTTGGGAGTGAATGCATAACTCCAGGGGAGTTTACCAGATTATTGCACTTGCTTTTTGGTGTGCTGCTTGACATCTTTTGGGTTTTTTTCCACCACCAAAAGCAAGACAAGTCTCATGCTGACTTTCATCTGAACTTAAGATTCATTTACTATGAAAACTGCATATTAAAGTTGTGGGAACAATTTAGTGGACTTACTCATGCTTCATATTACAGATGAAGCTGACAGTTAGAGCCAACTGAGGCCCAAGATTTTGTTTCACTCCAGACACTCTTTGTCAGTAATACTCTTAACTGCAGATATGATATAAATTTTATTGGTCTGTTTTGTTTGAAAAAGGGAAGCTGGTTCTACTATTCTGAGCTCTTCTGTACCTTCTTGTCAGAACTTTCTGTCTGAAGAACAGTGTGACTCCAGTGAGAGCTGTCAGGCTGGAACCTTTCTGCCACTCTTTATTTATGTATATCAACAGACAGATTTCTGTAATGAGATTTACAAACTCTCTAAAGGATATAACCTTGAAGAGCTGGAACCCTTTAGCACAATCTAATCAATATTATCTCATTTATCATCTCCTTGTGAAGTTCAGATTGTTATGGGGACAAAATGCATTTGTAGTATTTAGAAAAGTTCTGGGCAGGAAAATCAATGCAAAACATGAGGGTTTTTTGTACTGTGTTTAAAGAGGCATTGTACATGCTCATGCTGTATGATACTCTAAAATCATTAACCTTATAATGCTTCCCTCCACCATGCCAAACTTGCATGACTGTTTCATGCCTGTTGTTTTGGGATTTTTACCTTTGCAGAGTTTATTTGAGAATTCTAAGTCACTGGATGATTAAAAACTGAGGAGAAACCTTTTCCCTAAACAGGCAAGTTCTGTGTAATGCCATCTGCTGTGCAAATTGCATCTCGAGTAGCTTTTTTTCATGGGTGCTTAACATCCGCACCGTAAACACACTTCCCAGAGTCTGAGTGGCTGAATTCCATAGCACTTCCTTGATTGAAAACAGTACTTACCACGAGGTGCAGCAGAGAGGCTTAATTGATTTGTTGAGGATCACAGAAGCAGTCTTACCCAGTGCTGGAATCAAAACCTTTTGGTGTCAAATCTGTATCATCAGCTCTTGTTGATTTTTCCTTGCCACAAAACAATAGTTTGTTGGTTTTACCTTTTGATGGGAATTCTTTTATGCCCAGGTTTTGCAGGAGGCTTAATTACAATGGAATGAGTTAAATGGGGCTCAGAGTAGCTCAGCCTCTGTTGTGTGATGGTCTGTTCTTACACAGCCGGCGGAAAAGCAGTGTGATGGCTGCACTGTGCATGCTGGTGGACAGCTTTTCCACAGTAATACAACACTGGTTCTTACTAACCGATGTTAACATCTATCTATACCAGAGAAACTGTAAATAGTAACATGGTAAGTTTCAGAATACACTGTGAAGTGCATGAGCATTACTGTTCCTACTTCTACCAGTGGAAAAACTGAAGGAAAGAGTTTTCAGTTAAGTTTTTGAGTTGATTTTGGGCTTTTCTTTGTAAATTTGGATTGAAGAAATTGTCTTTCAGTACCTGACCTTTTGTGAACACCTGACAAAACTTCCCCATGTATTATGTAGCCAATAATTTTACAAGTTTTCTTTTGTATCTCAATTAGATTTATTTTTTCCCCCTCACTATATAATTCACTATCCTGCCCCATCCAGTAATGGATGTAGACTTTGGAGAAATCTCATTCATTTAACTTACTGGCTGCTGCTACTTGTATAAATAAGGACTAGTATGTTTAGGTTTACCATGAACGTGGATATATTATGTAGCTTATAGAATGGTAATATGTAACATGAAAAATAGAGAAGAACAAAAATACACGTTCAAAATAGTGCTAAACGAAATGGGAGATAGTAAGGAATGTTGTTTTGTTTCCTCTTTAGAAGCTGTGGTTTTCCTCTAGGTGTATGTACAAATAGTAAGTTTATTGGAGGAAAGTGTCCTTTGTCAAAGAAGAATTGATCTCATATTGGATAGCATGAGGACACATGCATATTTGAAAGCTGTTTGTCACAAGTGTGTTGCCATCTTCCTCTCCAGCAAACCTGTTAAATCAACAGGCAAAGACATAGATTTTTCATTTGTTTCACTGGCTGCAGCTAAGACATAGATACTGCAAGGAAATTCATGGGCACATCTTTCCATACAAATCCTATCTTACCAGAATTAAGTCCCATTTTTAGAAAGGCTTTAGGAATTACTCATAGATGTTATTGTGTTAATAATATGCTAGTGTCTTCTATACCAGTAAAATACTTTCTTCAAGCAGGCATTACAATCTAATTTTGTCATGTGTCTTTTCCTCTCTTTCTCAACCTATCCTGCTGTCTTAGGCGTTGTAAATGCAGCATTTAGACATTCTTCTGCCACCCTTCATGAGCCCTGACGGAACAGCAAAATAAGGATATGCAGTAATTTGTGCTGTGTGCTCATTTCTAGATATAGTTGAAGCATAATTAAGCATATGTTGCCAGTTCAGTGTGACAGTATGGTTTTGTGAGATAGCTATTGCTCTTTATAAAATCTCATCTTTTTCTAGTTTTGAAAGGATAGTTATCAGTTGCATCATCACACGGTTTTATGCAACTATTTATTGTACTTTTCATTAAGAGATGAATTATTTACTAAGGCATCTGGTGCATCATATGGTGCATATGCTGGGTGTGCTAAACAGAATGCTCTTTTTGAAAAATAAGGGAAAAAATACACCACACAAAAGGATTAGACTTCCTAGTGTGCTTTGAAGAGTAACTTTACTGTTCTAAAATCTCCAAGCCTGTTTTACAGGATTTTGTGATCATTAAAGGAATCTTTGATTCTAGTGGAACGTGTGTATACCTGTATGTGTCTGTATTCATAATATCTGAAACGTAGAGGGGTAAAATAGACATAACTCTGACAAAAACTGTATTATACATGGGCTAGCTGTATGATACTTCTTCCACTTCTGTGACTGATAATCACAGAAAAAATTATGGTAATACCATTTACAAAAATGCATAAGGCAAGAAATTTTTATTCTTACTATCTATAGAAATTATATGTCCTCCAAGGTTATCAAAAATTAAACAAAGACCTTCTCAGTCTTCAGATAACCTGTAGGCAATAGATATACTTCAGCCCACTGTATCTAACTCTACACAAACCTCCAATTTCCTTCATATATTTAAGACAAACATCACACTCATTTTACAATAGAAAATTACTGAAATGTACTGTAGATGAAATCATTGACTGACATTAGTTTAAGGCTGGTTTACCACTTAATTCCACAGTGTCATTTCCATAGTGTCAAGGGAAGGATGGTAGAAATTGTATACGGGCTGATTTATTCACTGTTTAGAGTTACACAGCTTTGCTCCCAATCAAGTGAAATTTGATATGTACCAAACTTTCTACTTACAAAGTTTCGGAAGATGAGACTTAAATCTATTCAGTGTACCTTCCATTTACAAAAAATGAGTTTCTTCATTGAAATTAGATATTCAGAGGTTTTAAAAGCTGTAGATTTTTTGTTAAACAGGACATCAAAAAAAGCATGGCATTGTCACAACTCTGTTTAAACAATCGAAGTTGAGGATGTAGCAGGATGTGTTGGTCTCAAAGGACTTTGAAAAGCCACATAGTCTTTTCCAAAAACATGCTTGATCCAGTGAGAAAGCTGTCCGCTTTAAGCATATTTAGCTTTGAAATATGTGGATACTCCTAAAGGTAGATGGTTTACGAAGATGGCCCAGGAAGCAAGTATGAAGTCTGAGTTGTCAAAATCACAAAATCACAGAATTAACTCGGTTGGAAAAGACCTCTGAGATCATGGAGTACAACCTAAGACCTAACACAACCTTGTCAACTATACCATGGCACTGAGTGCCACATCCAGTCTTTTTTTAAACACCTCTAGGAATGGTGCCTCCATCACTGGGCAGCCCATTCCAATGCCAAATCACCCTTTCTGTGAAGAGCTTCTTCCTAATGTCCAGTCTAAACTTCCCCTGGTGCAGCTTAAGACTGTATCCTCTTGTCTTTAAAATTCTACTACAACAACCTACTGGAGAGAGTAAATACACTGAAATAATTTAGATCTGATTTGCGTGCATAATCCCAAAGACCTCTCTGTTATTTATGTCAGAGTCAAATATAAATTGTAGCTTGAAGGAATGCTTCATTCTTCTTACTTTTACTACCTGTAATTGAACCTTTTCAATAAGAAAACAAAAATTAGACTTAGCAATCTTCTAGCAGTTGAAACCATCTGTGACTAAATCCTCAAGAATATTCCTTTCAAAATGTCAGGAAAGAGGAAAAAATGTGTAATATTTTAATGACAGTGAGGAAAAAATCCAAACCAACCAACAGTTGACAAGCTGACTTGATTTAGGGATTTTTTGTCATCTCTTCAGTTTTTAGTTTATTGTGACTAATAGTGCTTATGTGCTATTGTGCTTATTTACTCCTCTACTTCTGTACTTCACTAGCTTGTGCTCTTTCTTCATAATCTTTGCTGTAGATCTAATAAAAAAGAAATCTGGCTTTCTCATTAGCTGAACATGTATTGTAGTTGCGTAATTTCTCCAATTAAGAAAAAAAAGATTTTTTTTTTCCCTCCAACAGCCAGAAACATTATAGGGTAGTTATAAAAAGGAGAATGGATGTGAAAGGAGTGAGTAGGCAGACAGGTGTTACCTAGACCTCAGGAAGTACTGGGTTGTTTTTAATGGATTATTTGTGTCTTCATGTAGTAGAGAAAGTCCATACTTAAGTCTCTGCTATCTCTGTTTCTTCTTTACATCTTCTGGCAGTTTGACAGACTTTTATGAATGTCACTGAGCTTAACTCAGTGTCAGTTGGCTGTAGTTTCATAGAAAAAAATACCTAAATGTAGTAAACCTGCTTGAGTTGACTCTCTAATTCTCCTAATACCAGTGTCATTTTAATCTGACCAGGGTCAATCTAATTCTGTTTCATAAAAACCTCTTGCTTCATCAATTTATAGCATAAAATGAAGACTTCGTCTTTTAAAGTTTATAAAATTTCCCCTCTATTAGTCTGATATGTGATTCATTGCTAAGTGCCACAAAAAAGTACAAAGAGTGTTTAATGTATAATTTTAAGCAATTAATGTTAGGGTTGTCTGCTCTGGGAGAACTGTAAAAGTGGTTTTTTGTAAGGCAGACTATTCTACCTTAAAAAAATGGTGGCTTAGCCCAGAATATTTAGCAGAACTAAGAAATAAAACTAAAACAAATCCACCAACCTATTGCCATAGTTTATAGCACTGAGGTGTGAGGTGAACATAATGACGTTCTATAAATTCCTTTTGGATGAAATTTATAAGTGACAAAAAGTAGATTGTTTTGCAGAGCATCATTATTTTTCAAGTATTTCTGTGAAACTTTGGCAAATAGAGGCCAGCCAATAAGAGTATTATCAATATAAATTGAAAAACTCTTGTCCTAGGGAGAAGGGATCTTCTCCATTTAAATTAAGTAATTAAAACATTCTCCAAAATGAAAGATGAGGAAACATTATTTAGGTCTAAGAATACTATTTCTCTTTAACTGACTAGTCTGACAATAATGTCTGCTTTTATTTGTAGTGTTGATGTTTCATTAGGAGGGCTTCTGTTCACTGAGAATTAATTCTCTATCTTACATTTAATTGGATGTGACTTAAATAAACAATCAAAGCAGTATTCTGTGTTCTCTATATATAATCTGCAAGAAATACTGAAAAGTATTTTCTTGCTTAAATATAATGTAAAATGATAATCTTGAACATTATTGCACAGAATAAAAGTGCAGGAGGAGACTCTAGTTATAAATTGCAGTCCAAACAGTCTTTCATCAGCTTGCTTGATATTTACAGATCAGATATCTTGTGGAACTAATTCATGTTCTTATGTGAAATTAAGGTGCTTTCACTAATGAGTTCTACACATACTTTTTATTACTGTTTCAGTTAACTGGAACATAACACCTTGCCTTAGTTTTTCAAGACTTAGTAGTTTCCTAACTTTTCCACTGGTGGTACAGGGTAGCCTATGATTTAAAGGTGTAGCCCTACTTTGGGATCTGGGAGTTTTTGTTGGATGTCGAGTAACTGCTGTATAAGCAGAATAATATTATATTCAAATGGTACCCTTCTGTGGGTGGGAATTACTACCACCTACACTACAGGGATGCAGTCAGTAAGAGTACACTAAGGTGGCCGTGGCAGAATGCCAAACACTAGAATGCATTTGATTGTAACTGTTATGTTAGCATTTTCCCTTGCATAGTTTTGTCCTATGCTGATCAGCAGTCTTCCAGATCATATCCAAAATGTGACTTGGTACTGACCATTCCTGTGGGAGGCATGATTGTGGTCCATGTCTTCAGGGAGGGCAAAAGCATTTAGATTCACTCATACAAGTTGTGCCAGCTGACCTTCAGGCCCTCAGCTGCTTGCTGTAGCTGCCTGTTTGTCACTGTACTAACCTGATGTGCTCAGAAGTCTTTGAGACTTGCTGACCCTTTTACTCAGGGAAATTTACCACCAGTGAGCTGAGTAAAGGACAATTTTTTTTCAAAACAAACAAGTATTTAGACCATCTGTGATTTGCAGAATGAAGCATAAAATGATAATGGAAAATAGTCCATTCCAAAAAGTCTATTTCATCCCAGGACATGTGCATTAATATTTTACTTTGGATAGGGGCATGGCTTTCATGAGCTTCAAAATTATATCCTGTGCCGACAAGTAGCACATCTGAATACAGGTGGATTTGTGGAATAAGGCAGTGGGCCTGAACATTACCAATTCAGTTTGATTTCAGATTAGCTCTAGCCTGATCCTGTGGGGACTGTTAGTGATTGATCTGTCTAGGTTTGCCCCTGGAGCACCTCCAGCTCATTTGCTTTGAGACTATGCTATGATGGAGACCACAGCAAGAGAAGTGGGAATGACTGGGGGAGACTTGCTTTAAAAATCTGCTTCTGGTGGGAACTAATACAAGAAGCAGCAATTGCTACAGAAGCAATATTGTGGAGTTGGATCCTTTTAGAATGTCACAGAGGTTTCATCACGGCATGAAGGACAAGGTGATTATGAACAGTCAGTGTGGACTTCTCAAGGATAGATCATGACTGACTAATGCAGTTCTTGTGCTCAAGGCACGAGCTCTGGCATGCCCCAGGTCAGAGAGAGTCCAACTGCGTTCTTCTGCGCATCGCTGAAGCGACTTCGGCACCAGGAAAGGTGCTGCTGGCTGAGCTAGCTCGCTGGCTTCTCTGCAGAGGGAACACAGCAGGAGCCGATGGTACCGGCTCACGTTAGCTTGGAGACAAAGGAAGAGAGAGGCTGTTCTGGTCTGGCTCCTAACAGGTTTATTGTTAGAAGTTTCGCAACCTGAACGAGCTTGGAAGGGATGGAATGCGATGGGATCCTCCCCCGAGGCTTGTCCTCAGTTTTATAGGGAATTTGAAAACCCCGGTGAAAGGGGAAAACAACCAATGAGGTACAAGCCAGGGGGAGGATACAATTTAACAAGAACCACTGGGGTAAACCGAGAGGCGGGAGCTATAACAAAGAACCAGTGAACAACCAAGTAACCGGGAGTTTTCGGGAACCGGGGGAGGTGGCTTGGACCCGGGCACTGTCTGGGGGGGTGTGGCTTAGGCTTCTGAGCTGCCCATCGACCCGCCCTCTGAGTCTGCCTCTTCGGGAAACTCGATCCAGGGGATGGGCTGGGATTGATTGGCATCTCGCTGCCCCAGCCCCGCAGTGAGATGGGTCACAGCAACACCTGACCAACCTGGTTGTCTTTTGTAATAAAATGCTGGGATTTGTGTACAAGGAGAAAGTAGCAGATTTTGTTTACCTGTACTTTATTATGGCTTTTGAATCTGTCTTCCGTAGTATTCTTATAGCAAAGATACAGGTACATTGTGGTCTGGATGGGTGAACATGAAGTAAATGGCTGGACTCTGGAGGTAGTGGCTATGGGTCTACCTGTCACAGACCCTGCTTCGAGCAGAAGGCTGCACTGGAGATCTCCAGGGGTCCCTGCAGTGGATGATGTCATACCAGGATCCAGTGCCTCTCTGTGGTACTTCAAGAAGTGAAATTTATGTAAGATAATGTGAATGGAATTACAGAGTCAGTATCCAGTACTTTCTTTTCAGATAATGTACTAATTAGTATAATAACATTTGAATTTTGTAGGTGAAAAAAAAATAAGGTTGACTTAAAAGCTCTTGTTCCTTTGAAGATGCTGAATATAAAATTAATTAAGGCAAAAGGAGATCTAATACCTGGTCATAGTATGGGAAAGTCAAACTGTAAAATGGCCACTGTGTTACAATGGCACACTGTGTTACTAAAGAACAACTAGGAATATGTTTTCTAACAGGAAGATTTAACTTAATGGATATATAGCAATGGGATAGAGAAAGCATTTTTCTAGGAGACTTCTGAAAGCTAATGTTATAATTTTGATTTCTTCTTTTTATAATGTGAAATGTATGATGCTCTTCTACAACAATGGATTTATTAAAAGCTTGAAAATTCCAGCATTCAGTAATGGGTTTTATTTTCATATCATAGAATCATAGAATAGTTTGGAAGCCTTGCATTGAACACTTCCAGGAAAGGGCATCCACAACCTCTCTGAGACACCTCAGTGGTGTCTCACCACTCTCATAGTGAAGAATTTCTTTCTAATACCTAATCTAAATCTACCGTCTTTCAGTTGAAGTCCATTCCCCCCTTGTCCTGTCACTGCTAACCCTTGTCAAAAGTCTGGCTTTCTTGTAGGCCCCTTTAAGGGGGTAGGTTAGGGTGAGCTGTTCTAAGATTTCCCCAGAGTCTTCTCTGGGGATCCCAATGATCACATTCATGATTCTCCCCTGGACTCCCTCCAGCACGTCCACGTCCTTACGATGGGCGCCCCGGCACTGAATGCAGCACTTCGGGTGGGGTCTCACCAGGGCAGAGCAGAGAGGCAGAATCCCCTCCCTTGATATGCTGGCCATGCTGCTTTGGATGCAGCCCACTATTGGTTGAATTTCTGGATTTCTGGCCTGCAAGTACACATGGATGGATCATGTTGAGCTTCTCTTCAACAAACACGCTCAAGTCTTCTCAGGGCTGCGCTCAATCCATTCTCCACCCAGACTATATTTTTGCTTGGAATTGCCTCGGTCTAAGTGCAGGATCTTGCACTTGGCCTTGTTGAACTTGTGAGGTCTGCACGGGCCCACCTCTTAAGTCTGTCTGGATGACATCCCTTCTCTCCAGCTTGTTGACTTTACCACACAGCTTGGCGTTGTTGGCGAATGATGGCAAATTACCAATGTAAAGTAGGAAAAATTTATTAGAGATGTATTACTGGGTCAGACTACATTTCAAATTCAAACTTAGCTTTGCTTTTACAGTTTTAATTACTTAATGTCAGATCTTTTGAAATAGTAGCTGAGAATAAATGAATAGTAGCTGATAAAAATGTGTTGTGCTGTTCAGGATTTTCATTATAATAGAAGTACTCAGATCACGAACCGGCTGAATAGAAATTGGAATCTCAGCCAGGACAGAGAATCAACAAACCTGGTTTGTAACCATGGAGAAAAATTGTATGTATTTAAAAAGATTAAATACTAGCTAACTAAAACTTGCAGAGGTATAAAAAGAAAGAAGTGTACTGAGCAAAATATAAGGGAATATATCAGAAAAAAATGAAAAAGTGAAACATATTATTTATTTTCAGTAAAAGTTTTTTTCTTCCATGGCTGTGGTTGTCACCATTTTCTAGATGTAACCGAAATATTTTGTCTCAAACACTAAAACAGTAAGCAGTTCTCTTTTCTATATGAAATTCTGTATGGAAAGTCAAATAAATCACATCTGCAGTTATTTCAAAACTTATATTAACACTGTAGCTTAATTATTTCTTATTTAATTTTCATCCTTATAATCACTCTATGAGTTGTTACACTTTTGTGACAGTAACTTTAGATCCACTGTATCTCATTAATACAAATGCAATTTCTTTGGGGTGTGTTAACTTGAGTGAGAGGGCACAGTTTATAAATCAGTATGAACTTTTGTAATTAATTTGTCAGAATTGAGTTTGAGCCTTATTTTACGTTGTGCATGAGTGTGTATATTCATATTTTGGTTTTTTTCCTGCCTGCATTATTCCTTGGTATTTCTGGAGATTCACAGAACCAGACTGTACTTTGCACTTAAGAAGAATTTCAGAGAATGTGCTTTCATGTTCCATGAGACAGATTTCATTTGTGATGCATATGAAAGCTAAATACCTTAAAGAAAAGTATGGAAACAATTTATTTTCCATGCAGTTTAGTCCAGAGCAGTAGAAGAAAACAACATCAACAATTTCTGAAAAGTTACTTTTTCAAAAAATGTTGTACAATTCAGATTTTTGCCTGGTATTTTTCATAAATTCAAAAAGGAAAAGAAATATTTTTTTTCCAGTTTCAAATGATGATAATTAATGCTTAGTTTGTTTGTAGGTTTTCTTTTATTGGATGCAGATTTACAAAACTCGTTAGTTACATATAGTGAAATACATAGTGAAAAGTTATTTCTGCGATCATTATATTCCAATTACCTGTAAAATAACCCCCTCATGCTTTCTGTTTCACATGACTGTTTTAAATGTTCTTTAAAGTATTTCTCGTCTGTAAATCCAAATGAAGGAGGAAATTTGGAATGGTCTTAACTTTTTTAGGATAATTCTAATATGTTTTTCTGTAGCACGAAGAAAGATAGTGCTGTGTAGCTTTGGGTGGGGACACTGGGTTGTATTGATTCTAATTTTTAGACATTAGACCACAGACCCCAGCTGGCTGTGGGCAGCAGTGACAGTAGGTTTCCATCAGGCGTGGCGACCTGCTCATTTGAATGTTGCATCCTCATAAACTGGAGTGTAAAACTGAGGATAAATACTAATGTTGTTTCTTACCATTTAGCATTTCTCTAACTTTGCATAACAGCTAGTGAGTTTTCTAAACTTGCTGTTAGTGAGGTGAGCTCATATTCCAAAGCAGCATTTTCACTATCTAGTTTTGTGGAGTTTAAATTTACATTTAAAATGTTGATTGGAAGTGTTTGGAAAATGAAACAGTTTTGATTTACTCTCCATTCTCCCTTTTGGTCAAACATTTTGCAACCGTGTACTCTTCAGATTGTATCATCTTTTCTCCCTTAACGTGTAGTTTTGGCTTTGATTCCTGAGCTCACACTGAAATGCTAGATTTTTATCAGACATTTTGGCAAGACTAGCCAAAATAAACTATTCCTTGTGTTTATAAACTTAAGATAAATATTTATTTGTGTTAAAAAGCTCTAAACTGAAAACAGATTTTAAACCAGTGGAAGTAGATGATGAATACCAGTATTTATTAAATATCCCTTCTTCTGGGAACCTTTTCCTTGCATGCAAATCTTGAATCTCAGTGGCTCCGTATTTATCAGGATTAGATGAAACGCTTTTGTGTTGGGCACCAGAAAATGGAACTTTACATGGATGAGTATGTTGTTCCTGTATTTTAAGATGTTTGTTTGATCAGCATCGAAGAGTGCCTATTTACTGATGTCAAACAGCACCTTCCTCACTGTGTTGAAAGCAAATTTTAATATTACTTTCTAGATTCAATACACATTTTGACTCTTGTATTTGAAAATGTGTATATGTTCATAGTGTTCTGTTCTGAAGGAAGACTTTCAGACGTATTGTGGGAACTCAAAGCAAGCAAGTTTTGGTTTTTTCAGTTTGTTTTAGTTAATAAGTTTCTTTTGGTCAATTAATATTGTGCAGACAATGTCACAAGTCTTTTCTATTTTGGCTATTGCGTAGACCTACTTCTGCAATGTAATTTATAGTAATTGGATTATTGAATGACTATAATAGTTATCAAGAATTGAAGTAATAGATACAGGCAGAGCAATTTCATGCTTTTCAGATGAGATTATATTACATTTAGGATAAGTCACAAATGACTTGATGACCACCAATTTTAATTAACTTTAATGTCTAAGAAGAAGAAAGAACCTTGGTAAATTGTCAATCGTAACTTTGGTTGCCGTTTCACAGCTAGCATATTTCTATGCTCAAGATTCTATCTTTTATTTTTGACGTATTTCTTTTTCACGGTCTTTACAAAATGTTATTCTGGACTGTCCTTGAAAGTGAAGTGCATGACCTTCTGGACTGAGATCAATTCTTGTTAGCCTAAAATTACTTTTCTGTTTGGGAGAGGACTTGTGTTGAAGCTTCAGTGCATGTGTTTTGATGTTTTGTCTGTGAAAGTAATTTAATATGTAACTTGAAATGTCTGTAAGAAAATTTATCAGTGTCAGGGTTAAATATCATGCCTCATATTTCCTCTCCTAAGCCATGGAAACCTGCTCAAAGACGGTGCTTGCAAAGCAGGCAGTGTGGTGTTTGTCACTGCTGTAGTGCTTTTTACTGTCCTTGCTAATTTCATTCCCTCTAAGTTAACGTTTGCATGCTACTGAACTTGATTTTCACAGTTACAACTTTTAGACTTCTGTGTCATTTACTAAAGTCACTAAAGCTGGCAGGAAGCCTCCTCCCAGTGTGGCAGACGTCTGTGGAAACACTCATTTTAAGCATGGCCTGTCTCCGTACAGTAACAGCTGTACCATGCTGACAGAGGTTACCCTACAGGTACTGAAATGGTTTAATTTTCACAATTAGCTGGCCATTGTAAATAAAACTTGCTTTCAAGCTGAGAAACAAAGCAGAATGTAAAATCTAAATTACAGTATGGCATTTCACAAAGCCCTTGTGCCTTCAAAACTGAACCAATGCACTTTGATGGTGTGGTCGATTGTCTGAACCCTCAGAGCACCACTGGGCTATAGTGTCCCTGCTCAAGGCCCAGGAGTCCCGACACCCTTTCCCCCCAGACTGGGCCATGCTGGCACCAGCTTTCCTCACAACTTGTTTGGGTTTCCTGACTTGGCCTTGTCTTGCCCCTTTGCCTGGTGCTCAGTGTCTGTTGCCCAAACCACCTTTGCTGCCAGCTCACTGCCCGCTTGGGAGCACCCCTTGCTCCTTCTGCTCCTGGACACCGCTGTGCAGAGCTGGCTGTGACAGCCATGCCCCTGCCACTGCCACAGTAGTTGCCTGAGGCTGTGTTTAGTCCCGTACCTGATGGTTTTCCTCACGTAAGGTATAGAGTGGGATAAATGACAAGCAGGTGGCACTGTTTTTATGTGTATAGAAAAAAACATGCAAAAACCACAACTGAAGGGATTTTATTTTCTGCCTAAAACTGCATTATGTTTTGCAAAGTTATGAATTTTGAAACAGTAAGAAAAAACCTGAAGGTTTATAACAAAAAGCTGCATTAAATACACTGCCAGTCAAGTAATATTTCTGGAGGCTGTTTGCTGTAGCACTTTTCATGTTCTTTCTTACTAACTAAACAAAATAATGCAGACTGTAATAACAAGTAATTTTTGTAATGTAATCAAGCCATTTTAGTTTTGGAATGCGTTTCTTCTGGAATTTCTGGACAACCCATTACCATTTTGGCAAGGCAAATTTATTATTTCTGGCTTCTCTGATAAGTGTCATGTTTCAAGTGATAATGACTCTCTAACTTCACTTGGCACTTTGTTTAATGATCTGGTGAGTGCAATTTCTTCCTCTGGTAGGGCGGCTAATGTACCCTACTGCAGCTTGAAGCGTTGCCTCTTGTTCTGTCATTAAGAACAAATGAAATTAATTGATTCTGATTTTCTTTCAAATCTGTAATGGTACATTACAAAATAGTTGTTATCTCTACCACCAGAATTTTCTTTCTAATGTGTCTGTGCTGTCCAGTAACGGGTCTGATAAAATGACAATGGTAGTTGGAGATAAAGACTCAAATGAGGAATATTTCATCTATGCGTTTCCATGAAGAAGTGATTTTTTTAATGCAGATTTTCTGTGTTCTGGAGGAAGCTTGACCAAAATCCAAGAGAAAGCAACACATATGGGGGGTTTAAATAGAGGAAACTGGTATTCATTGAAATTTGCAAATAATACAGCATATCTCTTTTGATTATTTCAAGTTGTTTCCATACGCAGTAACACTTTAAATTGAAAATTCACGGGTTCATCATGAAATAGGTTGTGAGGTGTAAAATGCAGATGAGAAAGGTTGGGGCAAATACAGGGCAGTATTTGGTTCTCATTGGAGCCCAAAGTTAGATGAAGACAACACTAGAATGTATAATTTCACTATTTTTGCAGAAGATTAATTCTGAAACCTAGTAATGTCTGTGACAATATTGTCTTACCAACTCCTCTCCCACCAAGAAGATCAGTGATTACAGTACATGCTTCTATGTTATTTTCAAACTTCTTTTTTAAGACTGTCTGTGGTCCAGAGAACATCTGTATTTGCACTGGACTGACACATGTTCCTTACCACTGTGAGATGTAGCACATAAATCTCGAATCTGAGGCCACAGCTACTCAATGTGATTGCAGTGCTTGACTGTCAGCTAGCAGTCTAGAGGTCCCAAAAAACTCTCACTGGATAGTAAATGAATTCGTTATTATATTCTGTGTGGAGAAGCTATGTACTTCTCACTTTTAAGTTAATTAATATTTTGAAATCAGTTATGTGTAAGTATGGATAATGTTTCCTGTAATCGATAATACAACTTTATTTTTTATGCTGTGTATGCAAGTGTTTTTCATAACCTCCTGTGGTCAATGGAACTTGGTTGAGTAATCATTTGGAGCATTTATTGTATCTTCCTCTATCAGACTCATAAGCCTTTAATATTAAAATAAAGAGGAGAAAGTAGGAAACTAGCTATAATAGAGGAAAACTTGAAGCAACTCCTTAGGACTTCTGCAATAAATAACAAATTAAGGGATTATATCTCATTTTGAAGGCTACACTTTCTCTTAGCATGGCTCTGCAGTCATGGTGTGATTAAAAGCTGAAGGCTACAGCCAGTGCTGAGCATGTAAGGCACCTGTAGCACACATAAGTAAGTGTCAGTGGCTGGCTCTGTGTTGACACTAAATTGAGGATTTTGGGATTACTGTCCCATGTTGCATGTAAGAACAAGCAGCATTCTCTCCCAGCAAGGAATGTGGTTAAGTAGGTGCAGCTTTATTAAATGCATCTGTGAGAAGTCCTGTGACATTTCTCCAAGTGAAGATGAAAGACTCAGAAAGGATTCCAAGCTGGATGTTTTCATAGACCCTGACTCTCCCTTCTTCCAAACTATTTACTTTTTGTTATAGCATCACAGGATCCTAGTATCTATATTAAGATGAATGTTTTTGTCATTTTCCTGCTGTTCAGTATGAGGCAGTAGACATGATCTTTGCATTTGGTGGTGTAGAGAGACTTTGGTCAATTTCTGGGCTCTGGGAGTGAGCCAGCAGCCGTGCAGTTGCAGCTGGGTGGCTGGCTGGGCGTGGGGGCTTGGTTTGCAGCTGCCTGGCAAAGTCCAACATACTTGTCTCCTTCTTGTACTGATTACAGACTGTGGGGTCCCCAACCTTCAAGAGTTGAGTCATAGCAGGACACTTTTAGGCTCACCTTTCCTGTACTAAGTTTCTGTCAGACTTATCCGCAGTCTCTTTGTAAATCCAGGTGTCTCTGTGTCCTTTTTGAGACTACCAAGCATAATTTTAACTAGACTGTGACAGCTGTTCTAAGTGTGTTGTCCTTTTAAAACAAGAGTATTATGTGATGTTACTGAAACATCAGGAATTATTGTAGTAGTGTTCTTTTTATCTTTTTTCAAACCTACATTTGGCTGATTTATTAATTTAAAAAAGGTGTGTGTGCCTGTATTTTTGTGCTGGGAGTGCAGCTGGGGCATAATTATGGAAGTGGAAGGGGAAAGATGTGAACAAATCCTCCTACTTTTGGAAAGAATGTGGAGAAAATCAAACCGCCATTATGCAAAGCAAAAAATCACTTAGTATTACATTTCACTCTTCAGTTATTGTGGAATTTTCTACCTTGATGTGAAATGCAGTGGTACAATTTTGAAATACTGCCTTCTTTTAGCTGTGTCCTGAGAGCAAAACTGAAATTATGGAATTTTTCTTTCGTGTGAATAGTTGAGTACAGTGTCTATTGACTCCAAGAAGAATTGAAATTGCTTCTCTATGAGGGTATTACACATTGAGGTCTTCATATCAGAATGTTACCAATGAAAATGACAGGGTAAACGTTTCTTAGGATTTATTTCTCTATAAGAATGATGTATTTCAGGCACTAATCAGTTAGCCACTGTCATCTTAAGATGTCTGATTAATTTGAAATGTGAATCAGTCCTTCATTTTGAGTCTTAACTCAGATTAACTGCAAGTGTGAGGATATACACTTGAGTCTCTCACTTAAGCTTTTAAAGATCAAAGAGTTGCTGTCTAGCTTCAAAGTGTGTTACTAAAACTCTACATAAACAATTAAAGCTGACTCAGTATCTTTGGAGAGAGACTTCTTAACATATGTACTGCATAGTAGTTAACACAAAATCAGAAGGATAAAGGATGGTTGTGTGCTTATGTTTTGTAGTTATTTGGAGAATATTTGCAAGTAGTACTAACACAGGTAACAACTACATAAAGAGACAAAGGCTGATAAGTAAAAACCATTTCTTAGGAAAAAATAATTTCTTAGGCAACTGAAGCAAGAACTTTCTGAACCTTTTCTATTTGTTTTCTTTCCCCAGAGAGTTGCTGGGTAATTGCATATGCTGAAGGCTCTCTGAAAGAAGCAGGGCATGTTTTTGAGCTGTGTTTCTTGGGACCCATTTTCTTTCCATAATATGCATCTTAGCAGAATTCAGCTAGTTTTAACTGAGTAAATGTATATCCATAAATTAACTTTATTATTCATGTAGTGAAATAAGAATGGGTTGATACTCACATAGTCATTTGGGAACTGTGCTTTTTTGGGGGGTCAGAGGAAGTGAGACAAAAGAGAGTAATTTTGATGAAAATGATAACATCTGATAAAGTAACATTTATACAAGCTCTACATATAATTTCTATTTAAATGTCTTGAGTCACAATTATGGCACTTCATTATTTTCTGTCTTAGTCATATAATCCCAATTTCAATACAATTATAGCTGATTTAAGGTGATTTGCAATGAGCTGCTTCCATTTCACCATCAGTTACTTTTCTTTTGACAATGTTTGTTGAAAATATCCCTGGCCAACTACATCCTTGTATCTTTGCAGTACTCCTCACGTGCCATCAAAACTTTCTTTACTGATACCTCCCACTTTGGCCATGTACAGCTGCAGATTTTTCACCTGTCATTCAAGAAACTACCTTTTAGACTGTGGTGGCATTAAGTGTCTTGAGGGTGCTTCTGTGAGATGCAGGAGTTCATTGCCTCCATCAGAGGGAGGTCCTGTTCATGGCTGTATGAACAGACTGCATTCTCACTGTCTTTCTGTTATGCACAGACATTCATAGACAGTTACATTCCTAGGCATTGTTGGCATCCTTTAGGATTGGCCTCTCAGTAGCGATATTAACATGAAAGACTTTGAAAGAATTTTTGTTTTGAAGAAAATTAAAGACAGAATAAACCTTAAACATAATATCTTTTACTTAAGAAATCTATACTGGTAAAATTGAATTTGTTGCCTTCTGGAACTTGTGATCAAAATTAACGTGGAGAATAAATTTTCAGCTGCCATTTCAGACATCAGAAGAAATTGTGTGGTTAACCATTGTTGCCTTCCTCTCAAGATTTTGTATGCCTTACCAGAACATATGACTGAGATACAGTAGCCATGAACATCTGATTTGCAGAGATGAACAGTGGGAAAAATGTTTGCACGATCTTAATTCAAGTACAATTGAGTGAACTGATTTTGTAAAAGGAGCATCAAAACATGCAAGTCATTGTCTCATGTACAACTGAAAATTCCAGTATTCCTTGCATATAATTTCTGTCAAATCGTTTGAGTTTTTCACACTGAACAGTTATATCAGTCTTGCCAGTCTTATGTGTCTGAAAATCATTGAAAAGACCTTTAGAAATCCAATCTGGTAATAGTTGTGTAGGGGTTGTGAGTCTTTCCACTTAAAAGGAAGTGAGCATGTTGCCCCCTTGGTGAAGGTATAGCCTGGGTCCTTCGTAGACCCTAATCTAAACCTACCATCTGTTACAATCCGGTTTAGACCCAGGAAAGCAAAGCAAGCTAAGTCTCTCAGCATAAACCGGAAAGAACTTAGAAGGTTCAAAATATTCCCAGAAATGAAATTAAAATCAAACAAGGTGTTGGGGTTTTAGTTTAGTCTTAGGTTTTCCTGTTAAAGGAATTTTCTCCCATATGCATGTTGCTAGGGGACAAATAGCTGTACTTAAGAAAGACAAAAAGGGGAGTGGGGCGGGCCTGGCTACTCTTTTGTCTACACCTGGGTGTGGGGACAGTTCGCTCTGAGCGTCCGGAGAGAGAAGCTGCAGAGAAAGGAGCTGCTGCTGCTTTCTTTTTGGCCGTTCTTTCTTCCTGCTGGAAGCAACGCCGGGACCCCAAAAGCCGCTTTCCCTGCCCTGCTGGAGACCGAGCTGTGGCTGCCCTGCCCCGCTGCTGCTTCGAGCTTTCGCTACGCTGTAGCCCTGCTCGCCCTGCCTGCCTGGGCCTCCGTGGTTTTTTCCCATCTGGATACATCTCGCCTGCCACCCGGGATTTGCGTTCGTCCCTGCCATTCCAGCCTGCTGTTCCTGAGAGCCCGGGATCAGCTGCCCAGGGGTTTGTGAAGCCTTTGTTCCATCCTTCCCGGGATCCCAGGGCACCAGAGCCGCGGGTTTCCCGAGCTCGCTCCGGAGCACCCCCTGCAGCTGCGGGGGAACCATCGCACCTGCCCTGCTCACCGGGAGCCGCCAGCGATCCCTGCCGGCTGTGAGCGGAACTGCACCCGAGGGGAAATAGCCTGACAGCCGAGAAGGCTGGGACTGGGTTTGTGATTGCTGTTACTGCCATAGTTGTTGTTGTTTTGTTTGACTGGTTATATACATACATATATATATAGTAAAGAACTGTTATTCCTATTTCCCACATCTTTGCCTAAAGGCCCTTGATTTCAAAATATAATAACTTGGAGGGAAAAGGGGTTATATCTGCCACTTCAAGGGGGGCCTCTGCCTTCCTTAGCAGACACCTGTCTTTCAAAACCGAGACAGAACTTGGCGCCCAATGTGGGGCCTGAGGGCATTAAGAGATAGAGGTGAAAAAGGAATAACAGTTCCTGGATAACTTTATTTTGTGTGCTGGATATTGGAACCTTGTTAGGCAGCACTATGTGGTCTAGTTTACCCTGGTTTGGGTGGCATGTAGCCGTGGCTATATTCTTCCCCTTTGCAGCTCCTTACTTGAATATGGGTCCTCTGACTAAGGCTACTATTGCTGTTATCCAGCTTGCGTTATGGGTCGAGAAGGTGAGGAATTCATGGGTTTTTAACTTCCTCCGGAATGTGGGCACATGGATAAACAGCTATCACACACTGAGCACATGTTTTTGGGGTTATGTTAACAATGGTACCTTCTGTGAGGAAATGACACCAGGGGAAGTTTTCTCCCAACCCCTCAACCAGTTCTTTGGGCCCACCCCATCAATTTTCGAAGGGTTTAAATTCCCTCTGAATACTAACCATCTGCTGCTGATAGGCCTACTCTATTTAGCATTCAAGGATAAGTTGAGATTGGCTTGGATATCTACCCGGACACCAGCCCCAGAGACTAGAGATCCTGCCCCAGAACCTGACATGGCCCCAGAGAGTAGAGTTCCTACCCCAGAGCCTGATCCTGCCCCAGAGCCTGACACGGCCCCAGACACTAGAGATCCTACCCTAGAGCCAGAGCCTGCCACAGCCCCAGACACTAGAGATCCCGCCCCACAGACTGATACTGCCCAACAGTCCACCTCAGAAATGGACTACCCAAACTGGGTGAGGGTACTGGCAAAAGGGATGCAGGAGATGTGCCAAGAGATGGGTCAGGTGCGCCAGGGGATATGCCAGGAGATGGGTCAGGTGCGCCAGGAGATATGCCAGGAGATGGGCCAGGTGCGCAAGGAGATGTGCCAGGAGATGGGCCAGGTGCGCCAGGAGATATGCCAATTGCTAAGGGAATACACCTCCTCAGCTAGTGAAAAACCCTCTCCCTGCCCCAAAGAGGGTGAGTCCGATGGTGCAGCAGTGGAACCCACGGATGTTACAACCGTCCAGGCTTCAGCTGAACCACAAGGACAACCACAGCCAGCAGCAGTCGCCCCTGTGCAAAGGAGGAAGTATAAGACCAAATCAGTACGACCAGTTAATGATGATGGGCAACCAGGGCCCTCACAACCAGCAGGAGAGCCAGAGCCAGAAGTCATCACTGAGTCCCTGTCGCACGACAGTCTCCGTGCTATGCGAAACGACATTGTGCGAAGGGGGCGTGAGCCTTATACCACCTGGCTGCTTCGGGTTTGGGACCTTATGGGCACAAGTGTGCAACTGGATAGTGGTGAGGCAAGGTATCTGGGATCGTTGACCCAGGACCCAGGTGTGGACCAGATATTTGTGAGGGAGCCAGGGCCTCTCTCTCTCTGGGAGCGGCTCTTAATGAGTGTGAGAGAAAGGTTCATTCACAAAGAAAGAATGCAGGAGTATCATCATAGAATGCAGTGGAAGACACTCGAGCAAGGGATCCAACAGCTAAGAGAGGTGGCAATATTAGAGGTACTCTTTGGGAAGGATGGACAGCATGATAATGACCCCGATAAGGTCAGGTGCACAGGACAGATGATGTGGAACCTGGCAAGGCTAGGGCCATCGCAATACACCACCTTCATTGCAACGATTGATGCTGACAATACCCGAGAAACAGTGGGCTCTGTTGCCAACAGGCTCAGGCATTATGACAGCATGATCAATGGCCCGCTGAAAGCTCATGTCTCTGCTGTGGTCCAGGACCTCAAAGAGGAGATGAAGGAGAAGATGGAGGAGATGAGGGAGGAGATGAGGAGGGTCAGTGTGGCACCAGTGCGAGTCACAGGCCCCCAAGTCAGAGCCCGTCGTCCCCCTGCTAGAGAGAGAGGGTACACCCCATGAGCTGAGCTGTGGTTTTTCCTGTGTGAGCATGGGGAAGACATGAGAAGGTGGGATGGGAAACCCACCTCTGCCCTGGCCGCGCGGGTGCGTGAACTCAAGGAGGGAGGCACTAACCGAGGGGGTTCCGCTAAGGTGAAGGTAGCCTCAGCCTCCCGTGACCGAGCTGCCAGGTATTACAGAAGGGAGGATGATATGTCGGATCCCCTTGAAGGTACCTCGAGCATGTACGCCCAGGGAAAGAATGATAACCAGGGCTAGAGGGGCCCTGCCTCTAGCCAGGAAGAGGCACGGGAGAACCGAGTTTTCTGGACGGTGTGGATCCGATGGCCTGGCACATCAGAGCCACAAAAATATGATGCATTGGTTGATACTGGGGCACAGTGTACTTTAATGCCATCGGGACATGTGGGGGCAGAACCTGTATCCATCGCTGGGGTGACCGGGGGATCACAGCAGTTGACCCTTTTGGAAGCTGAGGTGAGCCTGACTGGGAAGGAGTGGCAAAAGCATCCGATTGTGACCGGCCCAGAGGCCCCGTGTATTCTGGGCATAGACTTCCTCCGGAATGGCTACTACAAAGACCCAAAAGGACTCAGGTGGGCATTTGGGATTGCTGCTGTGGAGGCAGAGGGCATTAGGCAATTGAACACCCTGCCTGGACTATCTGAGAATCCTTCTGCAGTTGGGCTCCTGAAAGTGGAAGAGCAACGAGTGCCAATTGCCACCTCGACAGTGCACCGCCGGCAGTATCGGACAAATCGAGATGCTGTGATCCCCATCCACAAGATGATCCGCGAGCTGGAGAGTCAAGGGGTGGTCAACAAGACCCACTCACCCTTCAACAGCCCCATCTGGCCTGTGCGCAAGTCTGACGGGGAATGGAGATTGACTGTGGACTATCGTGCCCTGAATGAAGTGACTCCACCGCTGAGCGCTGCCGTGCCGGACATGTTGGAGCTCCAGTACGAGCTGGAGTCCAAAGCAGCAAAGTGGTACGCCACTATTGACATTGCCAATGCATTCTTCTCCATTCCTCTGGCAGCAGAGTGCAGGCCTCAGTTTGCCTTCACCTGGAGGGGCGTGCAGTACACCTGGAACCGACTGCCCCAGGGGTGGAAGCACAGTCCCACCATCTGTCATGGACTGATCCAGACTGCACTAGAAAAGAGTGAGGCTCCAGAACATCTGCAGTACATTGATGACATCATTGTGTGGGGGAACACTGCAACCGAAGTGTTTGAGAAAGGAGAGAGAATAATTCAAATTCTCCTGCAAGCTGGTTTTGCCATCAAGAAGAGCAAGGTCAAGGGACCTGCCCGAGAGATCCAGTTCCTGGGAGTAAAGTGGCAAGATGGACGACGTCAGATTCCCACTGAGGTCATCAATAAGATCACAGCAATGTCTCCGCCGACCAACAAGAAGGAAACACAAGCTTTCCTAGGTGCTATAGGTTTCTGGAGGATGCACATTCCCGAGTACAGCCAGATCGTGAGTCCTCTCTACCTGGTTACCCGCAAGAAGAATGATTTCCACTGGGGCCCTGAACAGCAGCAAGCCTTCGCCCAGATCAAACAGGAAATTGCTCACGCCGTAGCCCTTGGCCCAGTCAGGACAGGACCAAAGGTGAAGAACGTGCTCTACTCTGCAGCCGGGAACAATGGTCTGTCCTGGAGCCTCTGGCAGAAGGTGCCTGGTGAGACTCGGGGCCGACCACTGGGATTCTGGAGCCGAAGCTACAGAGGGTCTGAAGCCAACTACACTCCCACCGAGAAGGAAATCCTGGCAGCTTATGAAGGAGTCCAGGCTGCCTCAGAAGTAATCGGCACAGAGGCACAACTCCTCCTGGCACCCCGACTACCGGTGCTGGGGTGGATGTTCAAAGGAAAAGTTCCCTTCACGCATCACGCCACCGACGCTACTTGGAGCAAATGGATTGCCCTCATCACGCAGCGCGCCCGAATTGGAAACCCAAGTCGCCCTGGGATCTTGGAAATAATTACAAACTGGCCGGAAGGTGAGACTTTTGGGTTATCTTCTGAAGAAGAAGAGGAGCAGGTGACACGTGCCGAAGAAGCCCCACCATATAACGAGCTACCAGAGAGTGAAAGACAATATGCCCTCTTCACTGATGGTTCCTGCCGAATTGTAGGCGCTAGCCGGAAATGGAAAGCCGCTGTATGGAGCCCCACACGACAAGTTGCACAGGCCACTGAAGGAGAAGGTGGATCGAGCCAATTTGCTGAGCTCAAAGCTGTCCAATTAGCTCTGGACATAGCTGAAAGAGAGAAGTGGCCAAAGCTCTACCTCTACACCGATTCATGGATGGTAGCCAATGCTCTGTGGGGTTGGCTGGAAAGGTGGAAGAAGGCAAACTGGCAGCGCAGAGGAAAATCAATCTGGGCTGCTGAAGAGTGGAAAGACATTGCCACTCGGGTAGAGAAGCTATCCGTGAAGGTCCGTCATGTAGATGCTCACATCCCCAAGAGCCGGGCTAATGAAGAACATCGTAACAACAAACAGGTAGATCAGGCTGCGAAAATAGAGGTGTCCCAGATAGACTTGGATTGGCAACATAAAGGAGAACTGTTCCTAGCTCGATGGGCCCATGATGCCTCAGGCCATCAGGGCAGAGATGCCACCTATAAGTGGGCACGAGACCGAGGGGTGGATCTAACCATGGACAGTATCTCCCAGGTTATCCATGACTGTGAGACATGCGCTGCGATCAAGCAGGCCAAGCGGGTGAAGCCTCTGTGGTATGGCGGGCGATGGTCCAAATACAAGTATGGGGAGGCCTGGCAGATTGATTACATCACACTGCCTCAAACCCGCCAAGGCAAGCGCTATGTGCTCACAATGGTAGAAGCCACCACTGGGTGGCTGGAGACCTACCCTGTGCCTCACGCTACTGCCCGGAACACCATCCTGGGCCTGGAAAAGCAAGTCCTTTGGAGGCATGGCACCCCTGAGAGAATCGAGTCTGACAATGGGACTCATTTCAAGAACAGCCTTATAAACACCTGGGCTAGAGAACATGGCATTGAGTGGGTGTACCACATCCCTTACCATGCACCAGCAGCTGGGAAGGTTGAGCGGTGTAATGGACTGCTTAAAACCACCTTGAAGGCACTGGGTGGGGGGACTTTCAAAAACTGGGAGATGCATTTAGCAAGAGCCACCTGGTTAGTTAACACTCGAGGTTCCACCAGCCGAGCAGGCCCTGCCCAATCCGAACCCCTACAAACAACAGATGGAGATAAGGTTCCAGTGGTGCACATGAGAGGTATGCTTGGAAAAACTGTTTGGGTAAAGTCTGCCTTGAGCAAAGACAAACCCATCCGTGGGGTTGTTTTTGCTCAGGGACCAGGTTGCACCTGGTGGGTGATGCAAAAGGATGGAGAGACCCGATGCTTACCTCAAGAGGACCTTGTTTTAGGGTGAACTACTCATGGCTCTGTACTTGTATCAATATCAGCATGTATATTTGTATATAATTTGGGTAATGCATAGATTTATATGGTTAAAAAAAAAAAAGTTAAGTTTCATGTAACATGTTAGTATGGGAAAAAATTCGGGGTGGGTAATGTTGGGGTTTTAGTTTAGTCTTAGGTTTTCCTGTTAAAGGAATTTTCTCCCATATGCATGTTGCTAGGGGACAAATAGCTGTACTTAAGAAAGACAAAAAGGGGAGTGGGGAGGGCCTGGCTACTCTTTTGTCTACACCTGGGTGTGGGGACAGTTCGCTCTGAGCGTCCGGAGAGAGAAGCTGCAGAGAAAGGAGCTGCTTCTTTCTTTTTGGCCGTTCTTTCTTCCTGCTGGAAGCAACGCCGGGACCCCAAAAGCCGCTTTCCCTGCCCTGCTGGAGACCGAGCTGTGGCTGCCCTGCCCCGCTGCTGCTTCGAGCTTTCGCTACGCTGTAGCCCTGCTCGCCCTGCCTGCCTGGGCCTCCGTTTTCCCATCTGGATACATCTCGCCTGCCACCCGGGATTTGCGTTCGTCCCTGCCATTCCAGCCTGCTGTTCCTGAGAGCCCGGGATCAGCTGCCCAGCGGTTTGTGAAGCCTTTGTTCCATCCTTCCCGGGATCCCAGGGCACCAGAGCCGCGGGTTTCCCGAGCTCGCTCCGGAGCGCCCCCTGCAGCCGCGGGGGAACCATCGCACCTGCCCTGCTCACCGGGAGCCGCCAGCGCCCCTGCCGGCTGCGAGCGGAACTGCACCCGAGGGGAAATAGCCTGACAGCCGAGAAGGCTGGGACTGGGTTTGTGATTGCTGTTACTGCCAGAGTTATTGTTGTTTTGTTTGACTGGTTATATACATATATATATATATAGTAAAGAACTGTTATTCCTTTTCCCACATCTTTGCCTAAAGGCCCTTGATTTCAAAATATAATAACTTGGAGGGAAAAGGGGTTATATCTGCCACTTCAAGGGGGGCCTCTGCCTTCCTTAGCAGACACCTGTCTTTCAAAACCGAGACACAAGGTTAGATGTTGTTGCCAAAAAATGGATGTATTTTATTTAATAGTAAAAGAGGCAAAGAGAAGGGAAAAGAAAGAGAGAAAGAAATGGAAAAAAGAAGTGTGCATGGGGGGTGGGGGAACAGGGAGAGGTGACAGGGGTTAGATGGCAGCATATCACCCATCTGAGGGTCCCAGCGACATCTCATTGCTCCCCTCCATCCGGTCTGCTGGTGGTGAGGGTCCCCCGTCGCCGCCGTGGCCACACTGCTACATGCTGCCACACGCCATGCCATGCTGCCACACCACACGCCACGCCACGCCGCCACACGCCAATGAGTGCAGAACTCCATGGATTAATATACACTTTGGGGCAGGTGGGAATGCCCACATGTCTCCTCTTGCAGAGGCTAGCTTGACACTGTCCCTTGCAACACTGAGGGTCAGTTGCATCATCTCTGGTGCAGGGTCTGGGGACCCCTTGGGGGGGGGCCCTGTGATGGGCCATGTCACCCCTTCTGATGTGGATAAGCTTACCACCCCCCCAGGTGAGGACCCCTCAGCTGGGCTCCTCTGCACAGTGGAGGATGGGCAGTCACTGCGCCTCTGACCAGAGGCTTTTCCAAGATACCCAGAGCCTCTCCTCCCTCCACCCCTTGGTTCTAGGGTCTGTGTGAGCCTGGCAGCTGATAGCCCTGGGGCTGTGGTCCTCATCTTGGAGGTGTTAAGCCTATGCTCAGTGAATGTCCCCAGCCCTGAGTTGTTACTTCATCTTATCTTCATCTTCGAGCAGTGTCAGGCCTCAGGGCCCTGTTCAGGGTGTGGGAGTCTTCTCTTCAGCTTTTGTAATACAGTTTTAAAAGTCCTTTAAGAAAATGTTTAAGTCACAAAATATAATATTTCAGTCTCTGACACCATCTTTCAGGTTAAAGCCATTACCCCCTGTCCTATCACTGCATACCCATGTAAAAGTCCCTCTCCAGCTTTTCTTGTGCGCTCCCTTCAGGATGTAGTTAGGTCTTTCTGGAGCCTTTGCTTTTACAGGCTGAACAATTGCAGCGTGCTCAGTGTGTCTTCAGAGAACTGTGAGTTAACTGCTTTATTCGTCACAAGTTTTTCCTTTCCAAAAATTTTTATGTAGAGCCATGTTGATGCTTGTACTAAAACCATGGTTATTTTGAATTTTGGGAAAGGCTTCAAAGTTAATCATACTTGTACCATCTTGTGCTTGCAACTCACTTGTGGTAGGTAGGTCCTTGTGGAACAGGGCAGAGAAAGCTCCTGTCTGACTGCTTGGTAGTCTGCAGTCATGCCCTTCCTTGCCTTCCTTGTCTGGGTATCTACAGAGCCAGAAAACAGTGCTCTGCCTCATGAGCCTGTTGTGTGCAGTGCTTTCAATACTCTAAAACAGTAAGATGTGTGAAAGGGGATGAAAAAGGACTTTACATGAGGGATTGCTGACGTATATTGCGTTAGGACTTTTTTACGTATTAGGAAGACAGTATCTTTCTTACCGACTTCTCTATCTTCTTCATCCTTTTAATTAGATTTTTTTTTATTAGTGAACTGTCCTTCTGGTTTTGCATAGACAGAAAAATAACCGCTCCAGGTACAAGTCTTAATAAACTTAAAATAGAATAATTTAAATTAATTTTTGATGGGTCAGTTTTACTTTTCCAAGAAGATGAAAAATATGAATATTTCAATTTCTGTAGTGCTGTGCTATTGTGGCTGTCACTCAGGCTTTTCCTGCTAATCCAATGAAAGACTTAATTTGTTATGATTATGTACAATACTTCTGGCAATCCTTTGAGGCCATATTATGACCAAAAGTAAATTAGTTATGAAAATATTCTTGTTATGTATTAATAGAAAGCATTTTGTTTCATTTAGAAACAAATAACAAATCTCTGTAGTGAAGAATGCTTTAAAGATACTGCCTTCTATATTTAGATTACTTTTTGAAAGAGAGTATCATAGTACTTTTTGGGAGAACAGAGGAATAAAGTCTTGGCAAAACTTGTTAATATGCATCTCAAGGCTTATGAGTTATACTCTAGATGCTTGTAATAAACAGCATTTTTGTATTGTTCAATAGTGATAAAGAAGTAAAGTGTACATGTTATACAAGAAAACATATATTCATGCTATTAATATTTTTCATAAATAAAAACTTCAGAAAATTTTAATAACAGTTGGCTTTTCACAAAACAGACCAATAAAAAGATGCATAGCCTAATTCATTACTTTTCTAGTCTTCCATCAATGCAGTTCTTGTGGAGATGAAAGAAGGGCACAGTGTATGAAATCATTCTCTGTTCCTAATAGACAGATGTCCTGGATGGGTGTTAAAGAAAAAAAAACAGAAAAAAAAAAATATGTAGAGACTTAACATGTTACAAAGAAAGGCTGAAACGTGTGATACTGCCTGTGAGAGATCTTATTTTTACTGGGTTAGTATTGTTCCTCATAAGGATGTTAAGTTCTGTTCATCCCAGTTAGCACACTGTATTGGGTTTGCATGGCCTGGTTTTTGGTAGCAGGGGGCCACAGCGGTGGCTTCTGTGAGAAGCTTCCAGAAGCTTCCACCATGTCCAGCAGAGCCAATCCCTGATGGTTCTGAAGACGGACAGGCTGCTGGCCAAGGCTGGGCCAATTAGAGATGGTGGAAGGGCCTCTGTGATATCATATTTAAGAAGAAATCAAAACGGAGGTTGTAGAGCAGTTCTCTGCCAGAGAAGAGCACAGTGAGAACACGTGAGCAGAACAACTCTGCAGACACCAAGGTCAGTGGAGAAGGAGGGGGAGCTGGTGCTTCAGGCGCTGGAGCTGAGATTCCTCTGTGACTCATGGTGAGGCAGCTGTGCCCCTGCAGCCCATGGAGATCCGTGGGGATGCAGAGCTCCACCTGCAGCCTGTAGAGGAGCCCCACACCAGAGCAGGTGGATGCCTGGAGAAGGCCGCGATCCTGTGGGACATTCATGGAGAGAGGGACCCTGCACCCAGGCTGAACCAGCCTGTCCATGAAGGATTGCACCCTATGGAAGAGTGACCCACTTCTGCAGCAGTTCGAGGGGTACCGTTGCCCATGGGATGGACTCACAGTGGAGAAGTTCATGGAGAACTGTTTTTGCTCAAAGTTGGACTCGATGCTCTTGGAGGTCTTTTCCAACCTTAGTGATTCTATAGTTCTATGATTAATACACACCAAAACTGCCTTACTACATATTCCATCAGGAATAACTTCTCATGGTATTTTTGGTGTAGAAACCAGTGCTTTTACATTTATTTCAGAACTACTCTGTTTCTACACCTACTTTAGTTCATGCTAGTAAGAAGGTCTTGAAGTTTTTTTGCAAGCTTTTAAAAACTAAGCTTTTTTCTCAAAAAAGCACTTCTTTTCTATCACAGGGAATGAATGACATGACAAACAACTGCATTCTGTCACTTCTTGTCAATTTTGTTTCTTTTTCTTCCTGGAAAACAAAGCCTTTGTCATTTCAGGAAGGGTTGTTGTCAGTTTTTCTTTCCTTATTGGTGAATTAAAATTAGCCAACACAGCTCCTGAGATACGTTGGATGAAAATATTAAACAATTTTGTTTCTTTTTCTTCCTGGAAAACAAAGCCTTTGTCATTTCAGGAAGGGTTGTTGTCAGTTTTTCTTTCCTTATTGGTGAATTAAAATTAGCCAACACAGCTCCTGAGATACGTTGGATGAAAATATTAAACAATTTTGTTTCTTTTTCTTCCTGGAAAACAAAGCCTTTGTCATTTCAGGAAGGGTTGTTGTCAGTTTTTCTTTCCTTATTGGTGAATTAAAATTAGCCAACACAGCTCCTGAGATACGTTGGATGAAAATATTAAACTATGAGCTAAAAAGATAAAGCATGGAGGGATTCTTGTTTGTTCTGTTCTGTTCTATATGACTAGTCTGTAGCTTTGAAAACTCAATGTCTCTAATGAAAAGAAATTTCAGGAGTATGCTTTTTTCACACAAGGCAGGTTTTTGGATTGGTTTTCTTTCTTTGGACAACTCCAAAAGCACTTATGTTAAATGGTATTTAAAGAGTAGTGTTTACTTTTATTTATGTAGTTTCTATTAAGCTTTCCTTTTTACAGAAGAAAGGGAAAGCATGTTCTGCAAAATTCTGCAACTTAAATAATTCCATTTTTTAAGTCTATGGTTTTATGAGAAAACCAATTTTTGCTAAGGTGCTCACAAACACCACTGAATTTGATTTCAGAATGGAAGTTTGGATGTACTGAGTTGTACTTAAACAATTTAAACATGCAAAATGATACTGTTTGAGGAACGTGGGACAAAAATTTTATTATTCAATCAGTTTTAAAAGAAAATGCTCCTTTTAAATTAATTTTAAGTCAGTTAAAACATAGCATTGGTGCACATTCTGCTCTGGCTTCTGTATATTTAGATTAAATGTTTCAAAAATTTTACATTTTTACCTGACAACTTAAAAGAATGACTACTACAAAAGTTAGTATTTTTTTTTCTTTTTTTTCACTCACAATATATGCATATTATTTTATTTACTTCCTAATGACCAGTGGTTCTCTTACTACAACATAAACTACAAAGTCAAAAACAAGATGGAACACCAAAGGTTCTGGTATTCACAAGTCATTATGTTTAATGTTAAGATTAGATATCTGAAACAGCTGATGCTTAGTACACTTAACATTGCAGATTTGGTGTAAAGCCAGTTTAACATCAGTATAAATCTTAGTATTGACTAGAATAACCATTGATTTTCAGAAAGCATGGCTTCTGGCTTTGTGAAAATAGCATCTTTCTAGACAAGGAAGTTTCAGATATGAAAACTTTAATTATTATCTGGAGGTATAAAAGGGTGGCAGACAACTGCTATTTGGTGGGATGCTGCATAAATGGAAAATAAAATAGACCAACGTAGATTTTGTCTAGTCAAATGTGAAGTTCAATGTGCAGGTGCCACAAACACTGATAATACCTGGAGATGGCACAGACTTGGGGATTATGGAACCCTAGGAACTGAAGGGATTGCTGCTAACAGGGAGGCACAGTGAGAAGCTATGAAGCATTAAAACTTTCAGTGTATTTTTGTGTAGCAACTGTCAGGAAGAATTAATTAATGCTTACTGCTATGAAATCTCCAGAGGCCTTTATAAAACCATTAATGTATCATTACATGTTATTTTTAAACACCCTTGTGACACTATCAAAATCTCTAAATATAATTGTTTGGGATTTTTTCCCAAGATTATATGGAACTAATATGCTCAATATGCAATCAAGCAAGTGATGTGCTTGAATTTTATTTGCTTTACATTTTACAATACCAGTTTAGCATGTCTAAAATTCACCATGACATAAAATGCAACTGGAGAAACAGTCTCACTTGAGTGTTGGGGAAAGAGCATGTGGATTCTGTTTAGTTTCCTGGATGATATGCATGTGGAAGAAACCTGCTAGTTTACATTTGTCATGTGGCCACTCCATCAATCAAACACAAAATTCAACATTTTCATTCTTCCTAAGAAAATACTTCACAATAGTGCTTTGCTTTTAGGTCTTCTGTTATTGACTTTTCAACACTTTTAAGATAGATCGTCACCTATATGCGACTGCAGAATATGATCCTAAGTAATTAAAACTAAGAAATGAATTCTCACATTGCTCTTCAGTTTTTTGCAAGTTTTTAAGTCAATCTGCAACTATTTTAGATTGCATTGTTAAGTTTAAATATGAGGTACTGAAATGTATGCACATGTCCCGATTTGAGACAAATTCAGAGGAAAGTCCGAAATGAGCATCCTCTGATAGAAGGCAGGTTACAGCCATCCCTCCCCCACCAGGTTCAGGAAAAAAAAAATTTTCCTCGGATGAAAGTGAAGGAAAAAAACCTATTTATTTAACAAACACATGGGAAAATAATAATAATGCTAAATAACAAAACCTCTTGCTGTGGAGAGAAACCTGGGAAGATTTTAGAGTCCTTTCTGTGGGTGTGGTCTCTCTCTCTCTCTCCTCTTCAGAGCTGGGCCAGCCTGGGCTCCTGTAGAGGGATTCCTTGTGGAACGGGGCATATGATAGCCCAGGAGAGTTTGGACAACCCAGGGCTGCTGCAGAAGAACCCCTGAAGGGGCCTCAGGCTGCAGATAGGCCAGAAAGACACCTGGCTGCAGGCAGCCTTGAACAGCCTTGGGAAAAGTTATATACTGGTTGGCTCCCCCGCTGCTTAGAGGCTGTCCCATGGGAATAGGGCATGAATGTTTGTAAAGTAGATATAAGTTGGTGTAAGAAAACAATAAACCGAAGCACGATGCTTGAATCGTATCGGTGTTCGTATCGTGACTCCCCCCCCCCCCCCCGCTAAAGGCTCCTTCTGGGCCTCGATGGAAAGTTCTGAACAATTCTAGAAGAGAAGAAGAAGAAACCAAAATCCCAGGGAGAAACAAAAGTTTAACTCTCTGTCTCTCTCCAGAGAAACAGAGCCGAAAGCTGGCCGAAAAGCAGCAAAAGGGTGCTTCCTCCACTTTTGCCGCTGCAGAAGCTATCTCTGTGTCCATGAACACAAAACTGCTTTGAAAAGTTCATCTGGCTTTTTTTTCCTTCTCTTTTTTCCTTCTCTTTTTTCCTTCTCTTTTTTCCTTCTCTTTTTTCCTTCTCTTTTTTTTTCCTTCCAGTTTTAAAGACACAGAAAGGCACAGGAATCATGTCTGGGCATAGAGTGGTGATAGGGGATATGCTTCATCAAGTCACCCCAAGACAGCACATTACACAAATCGTTCTAAAAATGAAAGTAGGTCAGAGGGAACTCTGTGCTTGAGTTAGAGTGACTTCTGATTAAAAGACTTTCTGCATCCAGATACATAATGAATGTTTATTCCTAGCTGTTTAATTGCTTGTATTACTTGAATTATACAGCAACATTTTCATGTTGCTTGTTCAGCACTAGTTTTGTTTAAATTTTGTGCTGTTACTTTTAAATTTTTTACATGTTGTTTCTTTATATGCAAAACTCATAAACATCTGGTCTTCACTACCAAGTGATACATTCACAGATTAGAATTTAAATTCTAGTATGGAAAGGAAAATTGGTCATAATATAGTCTTAGAAATAGTTATTTTTTAATCTTAGTGGCCTGTAAACGAAACCTTTTAAGAAGACAAAGGACAAAAGGATGGTGTAAGGATTCAGGATTTAGAAGTGTTGTAGAAAAAATAAAGAGGTGTCTCAGGAGCTTGTTGTAGACATTTGAATTGAAGACCATTGAAAGCCATTGGGGAGACATTCCAGTGAGTTCTTTCAGGCAGGCTGTGTCAGTTCTTGGAATCACTGAATCACTAGGATGGAAAGGCACTTTGGAAATTCTCCAGTCTTACCCCGTGTTCAGAGTGGACTCTCCAGGAGGAGGTTGCTCAGGGTCATGTCCAGTCAGGTTCTTGAATATCTGTAAGGCTGGATACTCCAGAGCTTCTTAACCTTTTCCAGTGCTTGACCCACCCTCACAGTAAATCTCTCGATGGTGCATCTCAGTATGGCCAAGAGTACAGCCAGAGCATTGTATGACTCTGCTTCTACTCCCCTTGATAAAGGAGAAGCCTTCTCCTTGCTATATTCAGTTGAAGTTCAAGTAGAGGCCTAAGGTGCGACTTGTCACACTGCTGCATACGTTTTTCCTCCTAGACAAAATAGTGACTTCTCTTCCATGTGTCATCTGAATCACTTGGCCTGAGTGAAGTGCTTTGTAAAGCCTCATGGGGATTACACATTGTTTTTTAGATTAGCTCAGGGTCTCATGCTTAATTTAATGTTCATAGAGTGGATTCAGTAATGTGAAACTAGTCAAATATTCTTGGTCATTGACAGAGAGTAACAGCTTTGCTCAGAAAGACCTTGTGAATAAGATAGGAAAATACATGATACTGCTTTGTGCTCATGGATGCAAACAGTGTCTTGTTGCTACTGCTCAGTCATAGCAGACCAGGGAGAGGCTGCACAGAAGTCCGAGTGGCTGAGTTTGTGGAGGAAAAAAAATAGGACTGTAAAGAATAAGGACAGAATGTTTATTCTTCAACAAGGAAAAAGGAGTTTGGAAATCTTTAATGTTACTTGGAAGTCAGAATGAAAGGAAACCAAAAAGCTTTAAACAGAATGTTTCCAACATGCTTGAGGGAAGGAACTGGGGTGCCAAGAACCTCAAAAAGAAAGAGGGCTGCAGTAACCAAACTATATAATTACAGCGGTGTATATGGAAGAGGAAAAACCAGAAACTTGCATGCTATTTTTAATGTTTTCAATTATTCTTCATATCTGTGGGGCCTTTTATAAAACCTTACCCTTCTCCTCAAGAGGAAGGATAATGCAAAATCTTTGACAGGACGGTGTTTCTGTGTATTTTATTTCACAACTTTCACACTTTTAGAAACCTTCCAAAAATACCAGTGTTCAAAGCTCCATTATTTTTAAAGAGCAGCTAATCACAAAGGCAAATTGTGTCAGACAAAGCATACCTGTTACGTACCTTCTTCTAAACCTGCAGCCTGAACCATCAGGAGGCTGAAGTACAGCTTAGAGTGAAACTCAACTAGCCTTGCTCATACAGCTATTGTGTCTGTGTTCAGAGTTTGAGGTATACAGAGTTTTTTTGGAAATCAGAATAAGCAAACCACTTTCACTTTTTTTTTTCGCCTCTCAGCATGGGAAAATCTTTGTGTTTAAAAGGATTGCAGTGGAGGTGGGCAACCTGTATGTTGCCTTTTAACTGTCAGTGTCATGTGGGACAGTTGTGAGTGAATGCAGTATTGAAGTATCTGAGAGAGCAGCCTCAAAGTGACACTGAACATGACCACAAGACAAATACGTTCTTGATCTGTTCTTGAGATTTGAATCTGAATCTCCGAGTATTGTCTGTCAGTGTTAAAAATGTGATTTCAGCATGACTTTAAAAGAACGAGATCACTGAAATTTAGAAAATTTTGTTGGTTGTTGAATGATATTGCCCCAGATAATTACAGTGTAATGTAAAATATGTTCTCACCAAGAAAATCTGTTTGGTATTTTCTCCCATGACTTTTATCCCAGGAGGAAATTTCATTGTATGCCTAAGCTCAGGATTCTTGAGTCTGTGTCCAGTCTCTTCAAGCAATCCTAATGAAAAATGCCTTATTCAAGATAAAAATTTTATTTTTATCTTCATTTCTCTTCTGAAAACAGTCAAATCTGCAGAGGGAAATGAAAATTAGTCTACTAATTGCCTGGGATTTCTAAATGTGATAATGAGGTACGGCAGTGTGCCATTCTTTCTTCTGGTCTTGGCTGCAGAGTAAGGCTGGGAGTACCTAACAGGGTATGTTTAATTCTGTATTATACTACCTAAAAGAAAGCCAGGGCTAATAAAAGAGAGAGTATACAGAGAGCAATAGTAGCAATAAATACATAGAATAAAAAGAATGTTGCAAAAAAAAAAGCTGTTACACTGTACTTTTCATTTCTAAACAAAGAATTTTTTTCTCTTGCATTGCACAGAACCCCTTAAAAGATGTTGAAGAAGATACATAAGAATAATACATATTTTAAAATAAATTCTAGATGAGAACTTAAATGTGTGAAAGTATCAAATTATATACCACACTAAATCCATAGAAAAGTTAATACTGCTGATTCCCTAGAATTCTCAAAAATTAGCTTAATCATACATAAAACTGAAAACAAAGAGGATGACTGCGCCAGATGCATCATTTTGTAATGAGTGAATAGAGTCCTTATTTAGTATGGCAGTTCTAAACAAGAGCAAAATATGCATGCTTTTGTATGACATGATTGTGAGTAGATACTGCAATGAAATTTCAATAATGAAATTGGTGACCTCAGGACATATTTATTTCCATCTGGAATATATTATGATAGATTAGTCCTAATGAAGTAGGATTTTAATTGGTACACCTGATTTCAGCCAACTGTACTAGGTGAAAAGATTTTCTCTAGTTTGAATTGGTTTGTTTGAACCAACGATTAAAAATCACTGCACTGCAAAGTGATTATTAACACACAACTCTACACACAGAAGAAGGATAGGGAAAATCTTGTCAGTAAGCAAAAAGATAGTAATTCAGTAAATAAGATTGTTATCACTGATTTTGAGAAAAGTAGTTATTTGAATTTTCATCTGGATTTCTGATAAAAATATGAGGATAAGCATGGTGGAAAGAAAGAAAAATGACAGGGAAAAGTGATAAGAGAAGTGACTGGGAAGACATAGAACTATCAGTTGTTAAGTAAAAAGGTGTACAAAAAATTGTTTAAATAATTTTTAGTTTGAGTCTGTGTGAGTGCATTTTGCACATCCATGTATTTAAGGTTCAGATTCTTACTTCCAACCAATTTAGAACTGTGTGTTTAATTTATAGACCAAAGGCTTCTGTTTCATTGGGGAACAAAATAGTGTAATTGAAGGTAGGAGAAGAAATTTTGAAGGCTGAAAATGATCAGGCTTTAGAGGTAGCATTTATTTGTAAATGTTGACATACTGGCAGTTTCCAGCATCTTGGAAGCTCAGAAAAGCCAGTGTGCACTCCACTTCTGAAGAATCTTTGGTGGAAAGGAAGGCAGTTTGCTGAAGAGATACTTGGCCTAGCTGAATCTGGTATTATAGTCCCCCAAAGCAATATAGATACATTGGTCTCCTTTAACCAATTACCTACTGAGAAATTAAGTATTCTACAGCCATTTTGGACCCACTGTAATATTATGCTGCTTCTCAGAGCCAACCTACCTTGAACAGCTCTCTCCTGTTTCACTGAGAACACAAGTATTGGCTTGTACTCATTCCAAGGCAGTATTTTTGGCTAGAATACCAAATATCTGTTTTGAAGGGGCTTGTATTCAAACTCATGCCTTGACTGCTGAAAATAGATATTTTGGAAATCTTTTCTCAGTTAAGCACTTACGTTACTCTCCATAATTATGAAATTAAAATGATTCTCTGGGATATATTCCAACAGAACAGTTAAAATCAAACAAATCCTACTGGACTGGCACGTACAGTTTTGACTGTTTTCTGATCTTTATGAAGATAATCACCAGAGTTTGCTTTTTGAGCGAGTTTGCTTTTTGAGCAAGTTTGCAGTAATAGCTTATCCTGTAGAGCTTTAAGTGGGCTTTGCTGTCACTGCACCTTAGTGATTTCTGTATATAGCAGGATTAGACACAAAGTGTTTTTCTGAATTGATTTCAAAACTGAAAAAACAAGAAATACAAAATATCTAGAAAAACCCATTTATCAAATTATTTAGTTTGTCACCTGCTCCTTACATTCCGACCATAGTGTGAGCTGCTTTGTTGTTTTCATGTAGACATCAAAATGCCTTGTCTGTATCAGATGGACACATCTTTTGTTGAGTTTACATTTTGGTGGGATTTACTGATGGTTTTAAAAGGAATAAAGAATGCATGTCTGCTTGGGTGTTGATGAAGATATGGACATACTTGTTTCATGGTTATATTTTAGTTTGTAGAATGTGGCACTATGTAAGACTGTCAATAGGTGTATATTGTCTTTTATGCTAGAGTTTGGATTTTTTAAAATGACTAGTTACTATGATTTTGGTCTTTAAAAAATTCTCTGTAATAATGGATACAATTTTTTTATTATTTCTAGCTAAAATATGAACAAATTGTTCCTTGTGATACTTTGGAATTTTTCCCCAGTTTTGCTTATTCCAAAGCAATGGAGATAATTCAAGATCATTAAACCATTTCTGTGTCTGCATTTGTGACATTATCTCTGGCTGGAGTGCCCCTGGGGCCAGAGCCAGGCTGGCGAACTCTCTTGGGAATGGTCCCATGGATGTGCTCACCCACCTGCTCTGGGGCTGGCCATTGCCAAGGCTGATTCTGGTTTTTGGTTAGATCTTGGTTGTAAACACCCATTCCAAGTTAACCTGGACAAGTGGGGCAGTATTCACTGGAATGGTAGATGACAGTAAGCACAGCTTAAACAAATCCAAATCCTTAGAAGTGCAGAGACTAAGCACCATCAGTTAGTGAGGACCCTGTGACCTTTTAAAGGAAAGACAAAAGCCTGTTTCCTGAGCTGTCTCAGGAAACTGCAGCATTCTGAAATTTTTCTAGATCCAGGAGACTAAAGGGTGGTTGATGGGTCTCAGACAGTGAGTGTCTCATTTTGTCTTTTTACACCTTATGACCTCTCAGTGCAGGGCGTTGGGGCCAGAGAACAAAGTTGTTCAGCTGGCGATGCCACTGTACCTGGATGTGGAGTATCCTCTTTTTCAAAGCCATGCGACTTTCGAGCCTTATATATGGCCTTGGAAAGTGCTGCCTTTTTACATATTTACTTTTATTTTTAACACTGGCTCAGTAATAAAAGTGTCATAAAAAAATCACCAAACAGAATGACAGGCAAGGTGAAAACTGTAAGCTAGCAACATTTTCAGGCAAGGTCCATTTAGTTTTTTTCTTTGTTTAGTATAATAGTGAGTGCAGAGGCAGTGTCTTGATATCTTGCCAAGTCACACACACCTTTCTTCTTGCTTGGGTACAAGATACAGCATCGTGCTACAGTGATAACTATTCCAGGGCATTCCACCTTGGTAGTCCGCACTGGGAAGTTGTCACCATGAAGCCTAGCATTGTTTGACCCAAAAGAGCTAGGACTGACTCAAAGCCTGCTCAGGCAGAATCACAGGTTAGCAAGAACCAGAGGAGTTGAGTGAGACCTCTGTGACTGGGATGGAAAGGGAAAGGTTAACAACAGTAATGACATGGGCTGTCAGGGGGGCTCCAGGCCAGAGAACAGTTCTGGCACATTAAATTCATGAGTCTACACATAGTTTTTGGACTGAAGCCATACTTGGGGCAGCAGCCAGCAACATAGATATGTTATGCACAGACCACAGACTTCTGCAGTGTCAGTCCAGCTTCGAATGAGAGCTGACTGCACTCTTCACCTTGCTAACTACTTGGCTGGGGAACTGGAGCAAGAGAGCATCTACTTGCTGAACAGAATCTGTTCACTGGGCAGTGGTGCGCTGCAGTCAGAAAGCTGTGAAGCCAAACATCATCTTGTTGGCAGAGCAAATTTCTCTGTAACATGTCCTGAGGGTGTGCTCATCACTGATTTAAATCTCTTGCTTCCTCCCAGGACAGGGGTTGAGGTGTGCAGCAGCTGCCCACCTCACCTCTGTTTGATGGCATCTCTGTGAAGAAAGAGGGCTGCTGAGAGTGTGAGCTGGTAATTTAATGTCAGCTGTTGCTTGTTCCAGCTAAAGCAGGAAAAGCATTGGGCAAGAGAACTAGATGTGGTCTGAATATGGAAGGACTAAGTTTTTCATCTATGGGTTGTAGATCACGTTTTTGCAGGTTGGGGGTTCAGGCCTTGCAAGAAAATAGTTGCTGGTGATGCAGTGAAGTAAGGAAGGATGATGGAGCAGAACTTAAGCTGGGACCAGGATCGACTGAGAGGAGAGCCTGGGAAACATGGCTCCAAGGTCATCAGCTCTGACTGTGCTGGATCATTCTTCAGGTCCCTCGGCCCAGCCACCCAGGACAGGTGGCATGTACTAACAGGGAGTGCTCTGTCTTGAGATATGCATATTTCTCTTGTACTTTCCTCAGCCACTCACAATAAAACTACACTGTGTCTAGCTTGTTTCTTGACTAATTAGTTCTTTGGGTAACTCTTTAAGATCGTGAAGACTAAAGGTATTTGTAGGATACTTTGAGAAGTCCTTATGAATATGCTTGCAAACTCTTTTCTGAGCCTTGTACTAGCAATAAAAAGACCATATTTCTGGGTTTCATAATCCCTGCAGCAGTATGATAAGGCTTTTTCTATCTTCTGGACTTAGAGTGTAGGTTTAAGATATTCAAAGGGCTTTTTGAACTGCCATTCTGTTCACAGAGCTGATAATTAAAGCAGAGGATAATAGGAAGGGGAGGAGTCCTATAGGATTAGATAACTGCCTATAGTTAGGTGGTATAAAATAGTGATGGGAGAATCATATGTTAGAATGGCATCTGAAATATATGTAAACATATGGTGCTAATTAGGAGTGGCATTATATTAAAAAGATTGAATATATATTGTTGTAATGGATGCTTCATTGTATTCATAGGTTTTCAGAAAACATATCTGTTCCTTTAATCATCTGTTCCTTTAATCTTGAAATGATAATGCCTCTGCCATATTTGTGCTGTGTTGCTTAGCTAACATGTAGACAAAGAAGACTTCTAAATGGTCCTTCAGAATGCAAGTTCCACTATTGGTTTGGGGTTTTTTGTTGGTTTTTTTTTATTATTATTTGAAGGAACAGGTTTAGAAGTCGATAGGGAATTGGTATTGTGCTTTGTTTTGTTCAGGGTACAGGAGTGGAATTTTTAATTTCTTTGAACTAAACAACTCTAAAAGAAATATATGGGCTTAATTAAGAGATATTATTAAATATTTTGTAAGGACTGCCTGAAAACGTCCACACTCAGACTAAAGGATGAGAATACCTCGGCCTTAACTGATAAAGGGACACTGAAGACGAACTTTTGCACAGCTATTTGGCAAACTGAATTCCCTTCTTGTCAAAATATGCACATCTTCCTTTATTTGAGAACTACGAAGTGACCCTTGCTTAAAAACTCCTCTTAAAATGAAGTGGAACATAGGGGTTGGAGTTTTCCTCAATAAAACATTAACTGCAAATGAAGCCAATATGTGCCAGTGCAATCTTCTAGCCTTATTCTCAGTTGCAGTTTTGAGGAATGCATTTGCTAAGTGAATATGTAACATGTGTAGCAGTCCAGATCTGCAGTGACTTTGGAACATTTGGCATACATTAATTAATAGGGACTGGGGTTTTGAAGAAAACTGGGAGATGTTAAAAATGCAACTGTATTCTGTTTTGACTAGTATTCTGTGTTTGTTGTGTTTGGGATTTTTTTAGCTTTGGGTCCTGCTATGTTTCTTCAGGGTAAATTGTCATGCTGACACTTGAAAATGCTTTGGTAAAAGCATTGTGTTCATTTTTATAATCTTTAAGCATGATATACTTTCTTAATATGTTGCAATTAGATTTTATATTCTCTGATGTGATTGTTTTCTAACAAGGCCATTTTATAAATAAGGAACATAATGTTTGTTAACATTTAATGTAAATGACAACATGCAAACAGTTATTGAGCTATACAGCATATTAGAGATTATAATTTCAATTTATTACCATTACTGCTTCACAGAAGGGCAGTGTTACTAATATTTCATGGATGATTGTTTTCTGGTGGGTTTTGGTCTTGGTATTTTGTTGGTTTTGTTTGGTTTTTTGTTTGTTTGTTTTATTTTTGTTTTTGTTTTAATAGCAGTTACTTCATAAAAATTTGGTAAAAATGGTAATTAACTCTGCAATTTATTAAGTTGTTAGTGCACACCTTTGACTTACAGTTTCTATTAAAAATGACAGATAATTACCTTTAGTATTTCCTGTTTTATTCTTGGGGCTGATGCAACTGTGTGTGTGGCTGAACTTTCTATGGCTATGAGGTAAAAGTATTGAGCAGGGAGGAAGAGATGCAAAGGGAATTTTGTGAGGATGCTACCCAAGGACAAGTGACAGCTCAGTTAAAAGCAACTGGCCTGTTTTCTGCCCCATGTGTACCTCCTGTCAGACACAGTCTTTGGTCACTGCTGTCTCCTGACCTGTTCTGGTGCATTTGCTGGGGAATACTAATAAGTACAGGCCAAACTGTGCCAAGGAGTAAGCTCACGTTTAATTAGTATGGGTGATTTCTGTCAATACCCCAGCCCAGCTTGTTTGTCAGAATGAATATGCTTTGGGAAAAGTCACAGGTTTTTCTTAGAGTTTGTCATCACGTTTAGCATGTACCTGACTCAGGTAATTTCAGCCTGTCCTTACTGTTCGTGCTAGAGCCCTGTTCTTTAAGATGACAGGCCTTCTGTAACTTACTGCATTTTTGTCACTTTAAATATACTTGTTGTTATTTGATTGCATGCTGAGAACACACATGCTCTTGAATTGCAACCAAATCTGTAATAATTGTTCAGGAAGGGGTTTTCTTTGGGCTTGTTCTCTGCAGCTCAAATTATGGATCTCTAATGGTGAACAAAGAAATACTCTTCAACATGAGAAAAATCTGATAGCTATAAACAACAAGGAAATAACTAGAGTATTGGTGGCTGATAATTATAAACTGGATATTTATTCCCTACATTGGTTTATAGGTCGATGTCGTTATTTTTTTTTTTCAGTGGATTTATATTTAAAAATGATTATATGCAAAAGAACAAACTCTCCCTGCAGGTTTAACCACTCCAACATCTTTTAAGATCAATATAACAGAGGATTTCAAAAGCAGTAACTGTAGAGTTCTTTTTTGGCATCATGATTTTTTCAGAAGGGTTTAGATTGTAAATCCCAGCAAAAAATTTTAAATGAATAAATTATATAAAAGATACATTAAATATTCGTAGAGAATATAGAAAGCATATGTTCCACCTCAAAATACCATAGGTACTATAATAAAAATCATGCTTACAGATTTAAAGAAACCATGGCTTCTAGCCTAAGCATAATTAAGTGATAACAGACAGAATAAACACCTACATAATGAAAAGGATCACAAAACTTATCAGGTTGGAAGGGGACATCTGAAGATCATCTACTCAAGCCCCTCTGCTCCAAAAAGGATCAACTGCAGCAGGTTGTTCAGGGCTATGTCTGGTTGAGTTTTGATATCTCCCAGAGTGGAGTCTCCACAGCCTCCCCGGGCAATTTGTTCTAGTGTTCAACTATCCTGTCAATAAAATAATTTCTTTGATGTTTAAATGCAGTTTTCTGTATTCAATTTGTGCTCATTGACTCTTGCCTGTTCTGGATCTATCTGGGCCAGTCTTCTTTATTGTCTCCTTCAGGTACTTATATACATTGAGCAGATGTGCCCAGAGCTTTATCTTCTCTGGGCTAAACAGTCCTGGCTCTCTGTCTCATTGTGTAGTTCACTTCACTTGCTCCAATATTTCCACATCACACCAGTGCTGTGGGGAGGGAAAGCATCACCTCCCTTGACCTGCAGGGAACAATCTCCCTCATGCAGCCCAGGCTGCTGCCAGCCTTCTTTACTTCAGTGGTGTATTGCCGGCTTATGGTCCTTGATCATGCCCAACATGATGTCCACCCAGAGCCCCAGATCTTTTTCTGCAAAGTTGCTTTCCAGTAGAAATTGCCCCAAGCCTGAATTGGTGTATGAGGTTATTCTTTCCCTGGACTGAGCACTTTCCTTTGGACTTCATTAAACTCTTGTTGACCTATTTCTCCAGCCCCTCAAGGTTCATCTGAATGAAATGCAAACATCTTTTGTATCACCCTTCCTGCTTGTTTTAAGTAGTCTGCAAACTTTCAAAAGGTGTTCTCTGTCGCATTACCAGGTCATAAATTGCAATGTTAAACAGTACTGGTCCCTGTAGCTACCTCCTGGATATGCCACTAGTGACTGGCCTACAGATGGAAATCGTTCTTCTTGCTCATCACTACCCTTTGAGCTCAGCCTCTGCTTTTCAGTCCACTTCACAGTCCACTGACCTAATCAGTGTTCTTTTCGAATCTTCCTTTTGCTGGTGGTATTTCAATATTTCAGCTTGTGCTTGTTGCCTCTTTTCTCTTCTGGATTTGTCTGAGTCAGTCTTCCTTGCTGCCCCATCAGTATTTATATGTGCTGAGAAGGTTCCATAAGTATTTTTTTTTCTGGGCTGGACAGATCTCTCAGCATCTCTTAATATCAGATGCCCTGTAGAAGCCCTTCTTGTTGCTCTGCACACCTCTCACTTGGATTTGGCTTCAGATGGGCTTTTGCCTTCCTAACCCCATCTCTGCACCTTTGGATACTGTATTTTTCTTCCTTCTAGATCACCTGTCCCTGCTTCTACCCACTGAATACTTCCTTCTTCTGTCTCAGTCCAGTCAGGGACACCTTATTTTCCCCTGCAGGAATTTTGCCACCTTTGACTTATTGCTTGTCAAAGTCAAGCATTCTGGAGCTTGGAGGATGTAATCCTTGAAAAATCAATTAGCTGTCCTGGGTTTTCCTTGCCATGACTATATCCTACAGAATTCTTCCAAGCTGATTCCTGAACAGGCTGAGGCTCATTGTTAGAAGTCCGCTTTCTGCTTTCTTCCCTCCTCTCAAGATCACAAACCCCCTATCTCATGGTCACTGCAGGGAAGGCTGTCTGTGGCCTGTGCATGCCCAACTGGAGCATGGTCTTTACAGAGAAGTTACAAATAGAGCCATAAAAAAAGTCTGTTTGAACTAAAGCTTACTAAAAGTCAATAAAAACAATAGGGGTCCATGTTTCATATTCATATCCGGTCATAAATTGCATCTCTGTGGAGATTTTACTTACTTCTACTTATGCAGAGATTTCATTAATTTTAGATTATATATTTTAATTGATGTAATCCATTGTGCCAGACACTGGTGAAAATAATACTGGTTTTGACAAAGGGTTGTTTCATTTTTTAAATGTCTGATAGATACTGTGAACTCTCTCATTTTGGTAGCCCAAATGCAATTCACAAGTCTTTTCTGTCACAAATTGTTTTGACACTGAAGAGGGGAATTTATGCCTTATACGAGAGAAGAATCTTTCTTTCACTTTACATACTTGTTTGTCCCTTAATAGTCAGTTATTTCACTGACCACTAATGTAAGATGTACAGACAGTTTTTTTCATTACATGACAACTAACATGTTTTGGGGGAAAAAGTCCTGGAGCTTTTCAACTGTGTTGGATTTAAGTTCTGTTGTTACTGTGACCAATTAAAACGAAAAGAATATTGAAGATCTTCTTTCAGGCTATTAATGTTCTGTGTTCCACACAGTATTTTTTAACTAATTTGAATCAAGTTTCTTCAAGTATGTTTAGGTTTATTCTTTGTTAAGGTAATGGTATTGTAGCCTTTTCCTTTCTGACGGTGTTGGTGCTGCTTGAAGAAATGTGCATTTCAGTAGGCAACTTTTCTTTAATGGAAGAAAGAACAGGTAGAAGGGTACTGTCTTCTGTGTCTATGCCTCATACGACCTGAAAAGTGAAAAGTAGTTTCAATCTTTTTTTCTTTTCCTTACCATTTTTTGTTTAAATAACAGACTACTTACAAGCATTAGAAACACAATTAACACAGATCATTTAATGGGATGAAAGAGTGTGTGGTAGGTGCTCTGCAACACATTAGATGATATTCTGTGGCACTATGTCATGCAGTTCAGTGTTGATGTGTGGTTCTTTTACACTGTCATATCTCTGGTGAGCATATCAAAAGAAAATGTGAGATACGAAAAACTAGATTTCTGTAGACATAGTTGCTGAATGTTTTTCTATTTGGTTGTTTCTTGAGTAAAATTATGAAGACAACACCCTCAGGCTTCACTTCACCTTTGAGATCTTACAGTCAACAGATTGAGGAGCATGGATGAAAATACGGCCAAACCATGTTTGTTCTATCAGACAGTGTATTCAAAAAGATTCAGTGGTGTTTTATTGGTCATATCTCAAGTAATAAACATGATTTAATAGGTGTTAATATATGGAAGTAAGTACTGTGAAACACTTTGAGAGTTGTACTTGGTAAGCTAAGAGTTTTTATCAAAAATGATTCTATGATTTCTATGATTTCTGCAAGAGTAGGTCCACATGAACTTTCTGTTGCTTGTGGAAAAGATTCTATCTTAATACAGACTTGGAACTCAGGATCTGCATGGCAAATTTCATTTCTTTTCAGTTGATGTCATTGCTTGTTATTCTGCACAGCTAATTCTTTTCACTCTTGCCCCTAAGCAGACCAGTTTGGCCTTTGTGTCTTGTATTGTAAAAGATAACGGGAATACACAGACTTAATTAACAATAAATTCTTCTAAAGGCAATGAAGGTCTATCCAGTAATCTCCACTGCAGCATTTTTGGTAGGAAGCGGTCTGTATGTATTAACTAATTTTAAATTTTCTTGCATCTTCTAGAATATTTGGTTAACTTTCAGAATATGGATGCTAATGTAGAGTGTCTTTTAAATCAGGTTCTTGACACACAGTGTATTAGCATTGTTTCTGCTATTTTTGGAGGTGACAAAATTTTGTATGAGCATTTAAATTTTCTGAGCTAGGTTTTTGTGCTGCTAAAATAACTAAGAACAGAAGTGAAACTTCTCAATTAAAACCTGACTTTATTTAGTTAAATGGAAACATCTTTTTAAGTCAGTTTCTCATGCTACTTCCTTCTTACAAAGGTTTGTCTGAATTCAGCTAATGGCTCTATACTACTGGTGATACTCAGATAAAGCACCAGGAATTAAATAAGATGTTCCTATATTACAAAATCTGAGCTCAGTAAGATGTCTTATCTAGCACTGCTGATGCTACATTTTGATACTTGGCATCATCTAATTTGTGTCTTTATAACTGTGAGGAGCTTGAGGCAACTGTTTAATGTATTCCAAAGTGAGTTCAGTATATATAAGCATCTTCATGATATCTTCTCTTGCTTCAAAAATCCTTTTGAAACAATGCATCAATGAATTAGATGTAGGATCTGCTTTAGATCATTCTTAAGAAGAGATGTAGAACTGTTTTGGAAGATCAGGTTTCAGTGTTTATTTCAAATATTTTAGCACTCAAATTTACTTACGAAAGTGACAAAATGATTTGAAGTGCCCTGGAAATACAGATGAAGTTCTTGTACCACCTATTTTCTAAACCGCTTTTCTCTAAACAGATTAAAACATTGGGCAGTTTCCACCCAAAAGGTAATAGGTGGGATTCATCCAAGAATACTCAAAGATCTGGCTGATGCCATTGTGAGGCTTCTCTCAATAATTTTTGAATGATCTTGGGAATCTGGAGAGGCCCCAGCTGGAAGCTGGCCAACCTTGTACCAGTTTTTAAGAAAGGCAAGAAATATGACCCTGGAAACTACAGGCCTCTCAGTTTTACTTCAGTGGCTGGTAAAATTATGAAGAAGAGTATTCTGGAAGATACTGAAACACTTTTACAGACAATGCAGTCAGTGGTCACAGCCAGCACGGATTCATGAGTGGAAAGTGTTGCTTGTCAAAGCTGTTGTCCTTACATGAAGGGTAACCCTTTTGCAGTTGATGAAGGGAAGTGAGTTGATGTAATCATATGGATTTAAAATTCCCTTCCTCAAGAGTTCCATGTAATATGGCGCATATAATAGTACATATAATATGGTAGTTGCCTATAATAGTGCATATAATATGGTAGAAAAGACATGGACTGACAAATAGAAAAGAAGCTACTACTGTGGTAGAGGAAAAATATATAAATTATGGGTGTTGTTTGTAACAACTGCCAAACAAAATGCTTGAATGTCATGCGGTTTCTGCCAGCCTGTCACCTCTCTATGCTATTGACAACATCCGCTACAGGAAGGTGAGATGGCCAGGGGATGCTTCTGGTCAGATGGGTCAGCCCGGTGCTCTCAAGGGTTTCTGTAGGGTTGTTGGACTTGGTTTTGATGTGGACTATGCAGCTTTCTCCATCCGTCATCTTGTAGAAGTTCACTGGGACAGAGGCTGTTCCCAATACACAACAGGTGTATTTGCCTCCTCTTCTGAGGGGTAAAATAGATCATCAGGCTGGACCTGAGCTGTTCCTGCCATTGGCCTTGGTGATGGAGGACGATCGTGGCTCCACTGAGTTCATTTAGGTTTTATCCCATCGTGTCTGTTAGCTTGTTGTGGGAATAGTGGGAAGGTCCCTGACAGCTTTTGCTCTTTATGCTCTCATGAAATGTCAGTACAGTAGTATTTATATTTAACCTGATTTAGGGTTTGTATGATACCACTAATGAGCATAACAAATCTTATTAGTATGGCAGAAATAGAATTTTCCCATCGTTACATTGTTTGTGTTCCTGAACAGAAGAGGTGTGTGATATTAAAAGGTATGTGAGAGTAATACAAATGCACATTATTGGCTTATGACAACCTTTGTATTCAACTTAAAATTTTGATTACACTGTTAAAATAATATTTACTTTCCCAGTAGGTTCTGAATTGATCTTTAGTAATGTTGTTTATTGAAAATATTTGCGGAATGTTACAGGCCTATTTCTGTGCTAAGCAGATTTTGTTGATGCACAAGGGTGATGTTTTTCTGATGGTATTAAAATTCTCAATTTAGCAGCCAGAAACCTAGGAAGTGAATTTGAAGTGCTGGTGCATTTGTTTTCAGAAGAAACCAATTAGTAAAAATATTGTATCCCACCCTGAGAGTGCTGCTGGCTATTTGACACTAGCCTTTCTCTCCGGGGTAGTTTAGTTGTCCAAAATGTTTAGATGATTATATGAACTGGTAGAGGACTACTGGGTTCAAACAGAAAAAAACTTGGATGCCTTAATTTGCTCCAATCTCAATCTTTACCACAGCATCCCACAGCCTAGCAGAAGGGGAAAGAAGTGTGCCTCTTTTGTCTTTAGAGGCATGCACATGGTGCTTGCAGGGGGTTCTGCGTTCATGCTAGAATGCCTTGTCCTGGGGCTGCCTCGTATTTCTGGAGAAGCAGTAGCATCTCTTGGATTTGAGTTATTTCTCTGTTTCCACAAAACATACCATGGAATAGAAATCCCAGGAGAATTACGCTATTCAGGAAATAATAGTATTGGAACCTCATATCTGCTTAACTCAATATAAACAGCTCGTATTCTGAATTCCATAGATGACTGCATGTGTTTAGGAATCTAAAGAAGCTAAATTTAAGTACCCAGAACGTGCTCGGTATGTGTTTTTTGCAGTCTTAAGGAAAAGTGATGTTTGCTTTGAGAGGTTTTGACTGAATAACTGCATCAATTAATTACTGTGATTAATGCAGTAATTGGTGTTGTTGATCTTGCAGGCTTTATGTAAAACTTTTTAGTAAACTAGACAATGCTAAAAAAACCCTTGAAATAGTTCTTAGAGGGGAAGGGTAACACATGTCATCTGCTACAATTGTTTTGCCTATCCATTTCCCTTACGATGTTCTAAAATCTCATCACATGAATATTGTTCTTTTTGGCAACAAGAGTTGGGCAGTGAATTAAAATGAGAGGATTTATCCAATTTATGTTTTCTGAGAAATGTAATTTCGTGTCTACTTTTTACAATGTTAGTGACTCAGAATTTTATTTCTGCATTCCAGTGAAGTCAGTAAAAATACACTAATACAAAAGAACAAAAATTATCTTTATTATATTTCTAATTATATATTAAAGTAGTGTGATTATGTCAGTTCTTAATCTGTTTTGTTCTTTACAATGAATTGGGATTAGTTTCAGTAGAATATCTGAATCTTACTTCTTAAGAATTTCAGCTAAATTGCTATAATTTAAAAATGTCTGTTCAGCAAGAAGGATGTGAAAGAATACTAATTTAATAAATCTGTTCTAAATATGTGTAGGGAAATTGGTGGGGATGCAAAAGATAAGAACAAGTAGAACTAATTGCCAGCTAACCTTTATTCCCTACTCCTTCAGAAAGTTTCTTGCCAAAGAAGAGATGACTGTAGGATCACCTCCCTCCTACTAGGCGTGGCAAAATGTCCTAGAATAACAAATATCAGAGTTTGTGCTATAAAGATTCCACTTTTATCTGGTGTTTCTATATTTAGCTACAAACCATTCTTTGCCATGTAAACAGTCTTTGCAGGAAAAGAGAACATCAAATAAGACTTATGAAAAATACTTTCCTCAAACTTGTTTGTACATGCTACATAGATAATCCTATATTAATTTGAATTACATAAAGTCAGCTCAGATTTGGAATTTTTATTCTCTCGTTAAATAGTGTTTTCAACAGAAATTATCATTTGGTCCTGAGTTTATAGGATGCAAATTATATTACAGTAATTAATTTTACCTGACTTTGTGACAAAGACCCTGACGTATGTGCCAGCATAGCAACACATGTGCTGAGTCTTTTGTTTATGCCTTGGCAGAAGTGTCCTCTCCCTCCCAAAAAGAGAAATTACAGCTGTGCTTTAGCTGCATCTGCTACAGCTACCAGTTAAACCGTGTGCTTTTATACTCTTTGGTAAACTTTTCTGCAAAGTTTCTAGTTAGAATTTTTAAATAAAAAGTCTGTTTATTTCAAACAATGGTTTTATTTATTAATTTGCTCCTTTTTACTTCAGAAAATCTACCAGTGAGTCCAGTGGAGAAGACTGCCTGAAGGCTTTGCAGTTTGTTATGTACAACCTTACTCTAGCTGCAGTGCAGAGCTGCATCTCTGCAGGGGATCTAAGGGGGAGACTTTGCAAGGTATCAGAAATTGGCAAAAGCTTCTGCTGTGTGAAGAGTGATCACCACAGAGACACAGCCTGTGTGGCTGGAGAAAATTGTTGTGGTAATTTGTTCAACTGTCCAGTAATTAAAACCATTTTCTGTCAGTTACTCTGCTGCTTGCCCTCGTGCTTTCGCATGGCACTGGTGTTAATCTCTTGCAAGACTGTGCAGCCTTACTGTGAGAGACACGTACCTTCCTTTTTTTGGTAACTTTGGCTACTAGACTTGGTGTAGAAGTTTCCAAACCTTTTAAAATAACTTATATATTCCTAGGTTCTGTAGCAGGCAGTTTCTAAAGGATCTAAATTCAGGTTCCTGAAAAACATCGGTTGTGTTGCTGTTGTACTTCTAGCCATTGGTGAAGATGAAGGAAAATGGTGATCTTGTAGCTGCCTCCAAGTATTTGAGGAGCAGTTACAAAGTTGATGGAGATGAAATCACCTTAGTACTACCAGGTATTATAATAGGGGTGCAAAATGCAGCTTGGGTTGTTGGGCTTAGGAGTACGGAAGAAAATTCCCTCTGGAGGATGGGGTACTGCAGCATGAGAGCAGGTTGTTTAAAGGCTGTGAAACCCCTTTCCAGGAATGATTTTCAAGACTTAGCTAGCCAAAGCAACACCTGAATTGATGACTTGATGCTGGATACTTTCCCACTTAAATTTCAACATCATGCAGGGCACCTCCAGAGGTTTTTATTGACACAGTCCTGTGTGTTAACTCTGGAGTGGATCAGCCAGACTCCAGCCATGTGTTCACTCAGTTCAACCTATTGCTCAGGGGCCTCCCATGGGAAGGAGTGGGCTGAGCATGGTCATTCTCCTTCTAAGCCATGTATTCCCAGATGCTCCTATATTAGGCCTGACTTATAGAGGCTTACAGTATTTCCAGTGGAAAATAAGTTCATTTCACTATTTTTAAAAATTTCTAGTGGGCTGGTCTGACTTTCCCTTGGTTGCTACTGCCTGAGTGGTAACAGGAATTTATGGGTAAGGCAATATTGGGCTTTTAGTTTCAGAAAGGCCACCTGTGGAATGCAATTACATGTGGACAGGGGTGAATAACTACCATTCTTAAATACAATTTGCTTTGTCTCTTGGTTACTGGCAATTTATATTTTGAGCAAAATAGCCTTTACTTGCTTAGAAAACTGCAAACACTGAAGAATTCATTTACCAAACCACTAACATGTATTCCTAAAGAGCAGAGAGGTAAAGAGAAGGCATCAGGAAGAGACTCATGGGTTTTTTATGGTTGAGTGTGTATGGGCAGGGCAGTCAAGTTATGGCTTCTGTTTACATCAACAAAATCCCAGAACTAGAATAGAAAACAATGAAAAAGTAAATCTAATTGGGTGAAAAAAAGGTCTTTAATAGGAAATTGGTTTTGGGGCATAGCAAGTTCTAAATAGTCTTGAAATCTCAAGGAACCATCTGTATGTGCTTTTATTGGATCCATATCTACTGGTGTGCAGTACTTTATTCTAATGTTGGGCAGGGGAACTGAGAGCAGGAAGGTCTCCTGTGCTACTGCAGAGGGTTGTGAGGTCATTTGATCATCTGGAGGAATACATTTCTAATAGTGAAAACATTTGCTTCTTAAAACAATGTACCTTTTTTCAGACATTCTGCCATTTCTTATCCAAATTCACAGACTGTGCACCCTCTCAGAGCCCACTTTTGACTTACCTATGTAATGGTGTATACCACTGACTGCTGAGCAATAACTCCTCTGAATAACAGATAAATATAGAAATGCTTGAGGCATTCAGTAAAATACATTTCATTTTATGCTGAAAGAAAAAACTTAATCTTTGGCAACTTGCACGGTTCTAACAGATAAAATTAAATTATATGAAAACCTGCTGTATTAAGAGCAGCCTTTAAAAATTAATTTCTCGAACAGTATTTTCATGTGGAAATATGATTCATTTAGCACCTGTTTATGTGTGTGATTGCTGATCTAGTAATTGATTGCTGATCTAGTAATTGATTGCTTGAATTGTAAGTTTATAAACATACATGTATTTTAGTTTCACAAGTATATTAGCTGGCTCTCTTGAATATTAAAAAAAATATTCAGACATATGGAACTAGATTTTTTGTTACTTTGCTTTTCTTTGCAGAGAAAACATAACTGCTTTAAAAGGGAAATGTGCATATTTGAATGATTGAGAACAATAATCTCTTAAAGAGATGATTTTCCTTTCCTTACAGACCTACCTCTCAGAGAATTAGTGAGATTTTGGCAGATTTTCTCAATGTAGAACTAGGTTTCTGATGAATCCCTTACTCCTAGTTCAAATGAGTACTCTTTTTTTTTTTTTTAATAAAATGGTACACTGGTCCTTTAATCAAATGACTAAAAAAATATGAGGGCCAAAATCCATACAGCGAACACTATTTATATTCAGCAGAGACAGTGCAGAGAAATTAAGTTCTGGATACTTCTGGATTTAAAGGAATACGTGGGTGTCCATCTTCACTTGAAATTTGCCATTCTACTTGTCAACTTCTGGTTACAAAATATGTATTTTGTAATTTTTCCCACATAAGTGGTTGAAAGCAAAAAAGGGTATTCTTATATTACTTTATTTCAAATAAATAGTAGAGATGTTCATCTCCCATTACTGATTTCTTTTTTCCAGGAGTCTTGCCTGTTGTCAGACCTTTCCAATAGGATTTTGGAATGAATTAGTGTTATTAGTAAGGAAATGTGATGTCCTGTCTCTTTGGCAAGAAATGTTTTATCACATTTGATGTGGCTGATTTACTCACAGATACCTGGCTAAAAGGTGAATTAGTTCAGAAGACACAGGTGGTAAAGAGGGTGTAGAAAGAGAACCTTGATTAGAGAAGTATTCCCACTTTAAGCGGTAAAACCAAAAAGTGAACCTGATGTGCAAATCTGGTTGTTACTGGAGATTCAAGTTAGAAGTAGTTGCTGGAAGTGCTCTGGGGTTTGTGTTGCAGGCAGAATAGCTGCCAAGCTTTGAACATTGGCTGAAAAAAATAGATCTGTACCCAGTGGCCAGGGGGTTGGTGTGCATCCAGCTAAGTAACAGCTATCTAACAGAGCTCCAGTGTTTAAAGTGGGTAGGATGGATTTTGGCCCAGCAGAACTGCTGAAAATCTGTGGTGTCATTTTCTGTGTTTGCACTGCCTGCACACCAGCTATTTGCAGTCCCACAGCTGGTGGTTCTAAACCAGGAGCCCTGTTCAGGTAGCAGGCTCACACCTATATCACAAGAAATATTTTCATTGTCTGTCATTGACTACAGGCTTGTCTTACCCTACTTAGCTTCCTGACAAGGCTTGTCAGAAATACTTTGCACTTTTTTTAGGCTTACCTGGGGCTCTGTTACAGCTTCTTCAACTGTAATAGCAGTTGCATAGTGACCAAGAAATTGTTCCCTTATCTGTTTTTAGTTTAGTATTACAGGATTGTGTACAGAAAAGCCATTTTTTTCCCACAGAATCTCATGCACTTCTATGACTGATAGTGTAATAAGTTGCACACTCCATGTAGGATGAGCTATGACCATAGGAGAAAGGTATAGCTCAGAGGACTGGAGGCGTAGAGTGACAGCAAAGGAATTAAGCTGCGAGCACAGAAGATGACACATATATCCCAGAGCTATAAACAGCTTAGAAATGTTCAATTACTGATCACAGAGGGATTGAATTCTTTGGAACAAAGTAAAATTGGTTTTAGGAATTCAAAAAAGAAAAACATCCAAGATATAAAACTATAATAAAGCGTACCATTATACTGAAGTTAAATGGTACGTGGAATTGCAGACCAAGGAAGAAAAAAGGAATTTTTTTCCGCCATCTCTAAGTGCTTAATGATCTCAGTTTTCTTCTGTTTGGGTTGGCTGTAGTTAATTTCTTGCTCTCTGGAAAAGGACAGCAGGAAATTTGGCTGTGCAATGAGACGCTTGAAAAAATTCCAAGCCAGCAGCTCAACCGTGGCTTAACTTCAGCAAAAACTGTGGAGGAATGAGCCTAGACATAAAAAATAACAAGAATCTGAGCATGAGAGTGTAGTTCCTAATTGTTTTATTTGGAACTAGGATGAAAGTGAGTTTTGCTGACCAGTTCCTTTAATTAAGCTAATTTACATCCTGGCCCTATAGAGACGTGCACTGAAATAACTGAAGAGGTTTCAAATTGGGTGATTGGAGAGCTGGTTTGGATTCTTACATTGCCTTTGCCACCAAACAAGGTTTAGTTAAATCTGGAAGTCTTGTTTACCTAAGTGTCCCATTGCAGTGCTTGGAAAGAATGCTTTTAAAATGAGTATGTATTCATGTGACTTTTTCACCATCCTGCATTTGCATAGGACACAACACTACCATGTTCTTTCCAAGTGTTGATTTTGTCTGCCTTGTGTGGTAACATTAAAATACTTAATTAATTTATGAAAGGTATGATTGTAATTTTAGGATGTATTCATAAATTGTAACTTAATTATCTATTAATAAAACCTTACGGAAAGACTTGTTAAAAAAAAAGTTCTCGCAATATTCCATCTAGTCTCTCCTTTTTTTCTCCAGATTCCTTTAGGCACATCTATCAAAGACTGGGAAACAAAATATTCTTAGAAAATGTGAAGGCATTTATGATGAAAGAAACCTGGTGGGAAAATGTTTCAGCTTTTCTTAAGGGTATTTTTTGGGCCAAGTCCTTGTAAAAGTCAGTGTGTTAGAGAAGCCCAAATAATTTGTGCAGCAGTTATGTATTTGCATGGCCGATCATTTTTAAATTTGCATCATGCATCATAGATCAACTGAGTTAAAAGTAGTGTTGGTTTTGTGTGCTGTTATATGGTCTAAACAGATTTCAAGTTGGATATAGTCATAATCTATTTTTTCTCAAAAATCAAGTGTTGGGGTACTAGAAAATGTTCTGACAAACAATTGCACTTGATATTGTGGAGTCACATTTGTCTTCACTAAATTCACTAAATTATAGATATGTATTCATATATGGCCATGGGTTTATGTAAATCTGGCAGGACTAGCCAGCATGGGCTTAATTTACAAGCATCTTCTGTGTTGCTACCTAAAGATATTAAGAGTAGGGCAAGTGTTTGTGATAATTCCTCTTATAAGGCAGGTGAACCTGGACTCAGATAGAAGGACTATGCAGTGACATGATGTGTAACAAGTAGTCAAAGGCATTGATAGGGTGTGCAGTGGAGACAGTGACAGCTTGTCAGGGCATGGGGGAGAAATGGAAAATATAGCAAGGAGGGAAAGAATTTGAGAAAAAGAGACAAAATGATAATCAGATATTTTAAAAAGTGGGAAAAGCTGTGGGTTTAGAACAGAGGTTATATGTACAGAGGTTATATGCCTTAGTAGCATCCTAGATAGTTGCTTTGCGTGCAATGCAGGCTATGCTTCGAAAATAAATAAGCAGTTTGTGTGAGATTATTTAAGTTTCATTTTGTAGCATTCTGTAGTTGAAGGATAACATATATGTACTCATGCCTGTGTCCCGTGTATCTCCTAACAGCTTCATGGTGTAATGTTGTGATGTTAGTTACTGTAGGATGTTTTATACCATAAAAGATATACAGGATTTTTTTAACTCGTTTGCAGTTTTGATCATGTCTGAGTATTTTTGCTTGATTTGTGTGTGGTAAGGACTGGAAAAGAGGTACAATCACATAAATTTCAAGTGAAGATGTATCAAGTGGCAATGGTTTGCTTACTGATATCTTGAAAGAGGGATGGAAATCCTTGCAGGCAATTTCTCCATGGTACAATTAGCATTTTTATTATGTCAGATATTGTGGAAAATGTTTGTTATGGAGTATGATACAAGGATCTTCCTTATGGGCATGCTAGTATCATCTGGTGTATTCATTATGAAATTACAGTATTGAGCCAGCTTAGGTATCTGCAGAAACATCTCTTTCTGCTCAATTTTTTTGCTTCATCTTGAGGTTTAATCTCAGCTTCACTCCTAGTGGACTTTATCGTAGCTATTAGCTCAGTGAGGGAATATAGTATTGCTTCTTGGTAATACAGATTGAATGCTAGTGTGAGTAAAATTCCTTGTACCATAAGTATTTTAAAGCTACATTTATTATACATGTTGCACACAGTGTGCTTTACAGTAATCAGAAAAGAGTAATGGAGCTGGTATGTTACTCAGAGTTAATGATATCATAAATATGCTTTTAGGAGGATAATACACATAATACGTGGGGCGCACAGTATGCAACCTGTCAATGCAAACTTTGGGGAGAATAAAATGACCATGTGAAATGTTTATTGTTTCAATGGAGCAAGTGGAAATGCAAACAGTATCCTCCAGGGCTGGAATATTTGCTGAGGAAGGAATGTAATCTGTGCTCTGAATATTCTCAGAATTCTGAATTTCTGAGAAAAAGAAGAAATAATCAGTCTTCCCTATTACTTAATTGCTACAAGCTGGATTTACTGTGGAGACTTTGTGAATTGTACTACAAATAGGAACAAAAATTATGTAATCATCTTACCTTTAGCTGAAAAACATTACACTGTATGCCATAAGCACAAACTGAAATGATAAAATTTAATTTTAGAGAATGGATGGACAGTTGAAAGGTGGTGAATTCTTATTCATTGGCTCTGTTGCACAGCAGTCCTAAATCAGTAATACACTAGCAAAACCTATCTATATTAAACAGCTTTGTTATTGACTCTGTTCTTCTTCTGATGTTGTCATGCAGAAGTTCAGAACCCTTTCACATAGAAAGTCATCTTTGACCTGCAGAGATACTTCGTCCACAAAGGGACTATTGTAGAAAATTGAATACCTCAAAAATTTTATATAGCGTACTAATAATGGCTTGTAAAATTATGTTCTTCACTGTGGAGGACACTTCTGAATGTTTGTATTTCTCTTGCATTACTGGTTGGGGTGGGGGTTTTTGTTTGTTTTTTGGGGGTTTTTTTTGGTTGGTTTGGTTGGTTGGTTTTGTTTGGGTTTTTTGGGGTTTTCTTTTGTTTGGTTGGGTTATTTTTGGGCTTTTTTTGTTTGGTTGGTTTTGTTTTTTTTTTTGTGGTTGCTTGTTTTTTGTTGTTCTTTTTTCTGTTCTTTGTTTGTTTGTTTGTGGTTTTTGGTTTGTTTGGGGTTTTTTTGTCCTTCCTCAAAGGAGTCTTTGAAACTGTTTTAGTTTAGTTAGCTTTCATGGAGTTTTATTTGGCATTTCCAGAATAATAATCAATATGAATTCAAATGTTTTCGATGGAACCATATTCGACTGAATAGTTGGGAGCACAGGGAGTAATTTTTATGATTTCTTCCAAATATTTTACTTTCTTGCTTAAGCTTTGTTGTGTCAATCCAATCAACATTTAATTCTGTCCGTCCCACAGCAATGAAACTGGCACTTTTTCCCACTGTCAGAAGGCTTTTGGATGTCATAAGCTTATATTTTTTGGAAGGAATTAGAAGTATAGTGACTACATGAGCTTTCTCAAGCCTTTGCCTTTGCAAAGTTTTCAACGAGAAGCAGACTTCTTGTCTTTTTTTGCAGTAATGCTCTAAGCTAAAGCCCTAGATGGAACACTTTCCTAAGACTAAAAAGTAATCTGATAAAACAGCCTGGAGAACAGACTGAGGATCAAGATGTGATACATAGGTCTCTGTGTGAGGTAACATAAGCAGTAGATGATATGAATATGTGTACAAGCAGATCTGTTTCTTACAGACTTTAACCTCTGCTGCACAGTTGCCACACATTTGATTGAATGAATCCCGTGAAAATTTTTTGTAGGAGTTGACATAACAATGCTGACAATTGAAGTTAGCTGTGCCTAAATTCAAGTCAGAAAATCATTTGTCTGGATGTCACAAAGAGCATCTCTGCAGTACTGTGGTGATGTTTTCAGGCTCAGCCAAGGTTGATGCAGATAAGCAGCCAGTTTCTTTATTGTGAGCTGCATAATAGAATGAAGCCTTTCATATAGTGCAGCTCACTTCTTAAATATTGTAGTAAAATTGATCTGTCAGGCTTTTCTAGCAGTCTTCCTGCAGAGAAGGCCAGAAGTCAAGGATGGGGAACTGATCTTTGTGTGGTCAGGATTTACAGTACCTCTAAGTACACTTCAAATGCAGGATAAGAAAATAGAAGTTAAGAATTCAAACAGAAGCAGGTTCTTACTGAGGTCGGCCAACCCCACCAGTCTGTTTCTGGTAGTGACGGTGCAAGATGCTAAACCATATTCACATTGGAAACTGTTTTCCTTTATTGTATCTAATTTCTCTTTTCAATGATAATACTAATAATGCAGATAATGCTGTCAGCCTGGAGAACCCTTGTGATGACAGATTTCCCAAGTTCACTACCTGCTGTCTAAATTAGGTATTTTTGTTTGGTTTAAAACTTACCTAGTTGATGCTGTGTTTTGGTGTTGCACAGAGCTTGGTGGAAATCACTTTGGTATTCACCTTAACCCACTGCTGTTTCAATCTTATAAAACTTGCTTGTATTCTCTGCAGGCTTTTACTTTTGAGAGTCCCAAATTCCTTTAATTATAGGAAGGGCAGCTGTTCCGCTGCTTGGCAGTACACTTTTAACTCTGCTGTGTCTTCCCTGAGATACAGAGGCTGGAACTACATGTAGAAATTATGCTATGCCCAGTGGATGCTCAGAATTTTATCATTGGAAGTCGAAGAGAGATTCCAGAATAAGACTGGTGTGGTTTGTTGTGTGCTGTTTGGTGTGGATGATCTTAAGTTTGGTATTCCGAAGTATTGTTTCTGTTACTGAGTAATACAACACTTCAGCTTAAGGAGTAGAGGCTGTTCTCACATGCATTCATTTCATAACAAGCCCAGAACTGGAGAAGGTGGTGCATCAGTTCATTACCAGCTCAATAGCCATGACTTCATGAAGGATTAATTGTAGAAAGTATTACATTTTTTTGGCAAAACTGACTTCATTAATTTTTCTTCAGAACTGATCCAGGAACTGCTTATAAGTAAGTCGTGCAACTATAGGAGTTACCGTATCTGTTATTTTCAATGTTTTTTGCAGAAAAAAATCAATGTAAAGGCAAATACACTTTTCATTGTTATGGTGTGGAATTATTACACTATAAATTAAAAGTTTATTTCAATTACAGTTTATGCGTTAAAAATTTTGAGGCAGTATACGTGTGAGGTTTTAGTTAAATTATTTTGGAGTGATGTATAGTTGAAAACACTTATTCAGAAAACTGATATTCAAGAAAGATATCAATGCTAAATATGTAAGTAAACATATGGGTTGTCTAGTTGTATTCATTAAGTTTATCAGACTAAATGTGTTTTGAAACTGTCAGACAAACTATTTCCTATTACAGTTGCAGCCTAATATATATAAAACTTTATTTACCATAGAATCATAAAATTGTTTGGATTGGAAAGGACCTTAAAGATCATTTAGTTCCAACCCCCTCTTCCATGGGCAGGGACACCTTCCAGTACACCAGGTTGTTCAACACCCCATCCAACCTGGCCTTGAACACTTCCAGGGATGGGGCAGACACAGCTTTTCTGGGTAACCTGCTCCAGCGCCTCAGCACCCTCACAGTGAAGAATTTCTTCCTAATATCTAGTCTAAACTTGACCCCTTTCAGTTTAAAGCTATTCCCCCCTCTCCAGTCACTTCACGCCCTTGTAAAATGTCCCTTTCCTACTCTCTTGTATGCCCCATTTGGGTAATGGAAAGCTGCTCTAAGGTCTTCCTGGAGCCTTCTCTTCTCCAGGTTGAACAACTCCAGCTTTCTCAGCTTGTCTTCATAGGAGAGGGGCTCCAGCCCTCTGACATTATTTTGGATTTATTATGGGGGAGTAGTTTTTGAGGTTTTTTGGTCTTTTTAAGGGCTTTAATGCATTATAGGAAATTAATCAGACTTTATATGAAGCAATGGTTTGGGTTTTGGGGAATTCCCCTTTCTGTTTCCAAAATATTCTAGCAGGGGAAACTTGTAATGGTTGTTTTCATATGCATTTATTAGCTTGAAGAGCTGAGGCTTTGTCTTGCAAAGAGAAGTGATGTAGGCTCAGGAGACAGCAGTTCCCAGTGAAAGCATAGCAATTTCAGTGTATTTGTACCTCTACCTACTATCTCCTTTTGTATCTTTGAGAAGCTATTTAATTTACACATCTCTGTCAGCATCCCTGTAATTTCATTATGCATATTCATATGCGATAAGCAGATGTGCTGTGACTATTTAAAATGTGTGCATATCCATATGTATGAGTGCCTACAGATATTTCTGCTTTTGGCTGAGCAGAGGAGAAAAATATATACTAAATTGTGTCTTTTAAGTACCTGTTGCAATCATTTAAGTAACCAAATTTTTGATAATTAGTGTTTAAAGTACTTAGAAATTTACTTCCATATTCTATCTTGTTAAAAAATAGTCTGAATTTATTTCTTGCCTTTCAAGTTAGCAAAGATTTTTACACATAGTGTCTTATGGTATTGTATTCCATGTAGACAGAAATATTCAGAGATTTTATGTTCAAGTTGCACAACATGTCACACACTACAGAATCACAGCATGGTTGGAAGGGACCACAGTGGGGTCATCTGGCAATGTGTTCCAGTGCTTGGTCACCCCCGCAGTAAAGAAGTTCTTCCTCATGTCCAGGTGAAACTTGCAGTTTCTGCCCTTTGCCTCTTGTCCTATTGCTTAGCACCACCGAGATGAGCCTGGAAACATCCTCTGATACCCTCTCTTCATTGGGAGGCTTTGATGAGGTCCCCTCTCAATTGTGTTTTCTCAAATCTTAACAGGCCCAACTCTTTCAGCCTTCCTTGTAAAAGATGTCTTTTCAGTTCAGAGTTTTTAGTCATCTTTCTTTAGTGAGAACGATTTAATCTGTAAATAAACATTTGTCAATAATAAGTCTCAGTGAATGAGTTTTCATTTTCCCAGAAAAAAATGGGAGTTGAAATTTGAAGAGTTTGAATTACTGATACAAAACTTCCAAAGAGAAGTTCTAAGGAGTAAGCTTACTTTGTTGTTGATCAAGGTGAGACTTTGATGCTACAGGAAAACCTGTCATTTTGCAGAATTGTCTTAATAATTTTTATGATCTTTGACTTCTCTGGACAATGCTTTTACACAAGCTTTTACAAGGAAAATCTTCTACCGTTGTTTATATGTCTATTTGATAAGCCACTTTCTGTCACTTCTTCCTGTTCTGCCCAGGAGGGTTCTGGAATCAGTGTCTAGTTTAAATCTGGACAAGATCTGAAAGATAGTAAAGTTTTCACTGGTTTAGTGAAGATTCGTAAGGGAGGGAGAATAAAGTTAATCATCTCTTGCTGGGAACGCAGGAAGAATTTAAGACTTTTTGTCATGCAGCTTGAGAGAAGCTGGCAGAGTAATTATGTATTTGTTTCGAACTGTCTCTTGAGTAGAATGATAGATGGTGAAATAAAGGTGAGAACTGGTAAGGTAAAGAAAAAGAATATGAGTTTATGGGAAGAAAATAATAAAGTGAGGTATTGAAGAGGGATCTGGTCTGCTTCTATAAAGATAAAATCCTATTTTGTGTTTAGGGACCTGTTGGTTGGGTCCAGGATCAACATGAACTGATTCATCCCACGGGATGCAGTTCCTGGAGGACAGAGGGATCCAGGACAGCTGGTTTCTTATCAGAGATTGCCAATAGCATGTATAGAATTAGCAGATGATGTTTCAGGTGTTATATCTACATATGAGAAGAGTTCTTGTTATCATCGTGTCAAAAGTGTGTGCGATCTGTACAAAAACTGCATCTGGGTTCTGGAAGAACACTGGAGAAATGCTTGAGAACCAGTGTGGACAGAGCAGTGCAATTACAGGCTTTTGTCAGCAAGTGGCTGACAAATGCACTATGGATGAGTGAATATCATCCCTTCTGTTTGCCAGCCTCTCAACATTGCAACTAAAAGAGAAGATTGTGTGTTATTGTAAGTGTCTTGGTTTGAAAGACAGGTGTCTGCTAAGGAAGGCAGAAGCCTCCCTTGGAATGGCAGATGTAACCCCTTTCCCTCTGAGTTATTATAATTTTGAAATCAAGGGCTTTTAGGCAAAGATGTGGGAAAATAGGAATAACAGTTCTTTACTATTATATATATAACCAGTCAAACAAAACAACAACAACTATGGCAGTAACAGCAAACACAAACCCAGTGCCAGCCTTCTCGGCTGTCAGGCCCTTTCCCCTCGGGTGCAGTTCCGCTCACAGCCGGCAGGGGCGCTGGCGGCTCCCGGTGAGCAGGGCAGGTGCGATGGTTCCCCCGCGGCTGCAGGGGGCGCTCCGGAGCGAGCTCGGGGAGCACGCGGCACCGGTGCCCTGGGATCCCGGGAAGGGATGGGACAAAGGCTTCACAAACCCCGGACAGCTGGTCCCGGTGTCCGGCCGGACTCTCGGGAACAGCAGGCTGGAGCGGCAGGCTGGAGCGGCAGGGACGAGCACAAATCCCGGAGGACAGAGGAGATGTATCCAAACGGGGAACCCCACGGAGGTCAGGGGTGCAGGTCGAGCATGGCTACAGTGTAGCGAAGGCTTGAAGCAGCAGCGGGGCAGGTCGGCCACAGGCTGGTTCCCAGCAGGGCAGGGAAAGTGGCTTTGGGATCCCGGCATTGTTTCCGGCAGAAAGAAAAATGGCCAAAAAACCAGCAGCTCCTTTCTTTGCAGCTTCTCTCTCCGGACGCCGAGAGCGAACTGACCCCACACCCAGGTGAAACAAAGGAGTAGCCAGGCCCACCCCATCGCCAGTGGGCAGCGTTTTTGTCTTCCTTAAGTACAGCCATTTGTCCCCTAGCAACATGCGTTTGGGAAAAAATTCCTTTAACAGAAAAAAAACTAGGACTAAACTAAAACCCCAACAGTAAGGTAAGTTATTAACTGAAAGAAAAGATGAAACTTTATGTTTAGAAACTACAGTGACAATTATATGGTCACTATATTACATGGCAAGTTTTTGGTTTGCTCTGTATAGTTTTAGAGTGTAATTTGTAGTTTCTCTTCTTAAAAAAATAATAAAGTTGGGGGCTGAAACTATATGATCTTCAAGATCCCTTCCAAGCCAAACCATTCTATGATATTTTATTAACTAAATTTAAATATTCATTATTAGGAAATACATGAAAAATCCTGGAGTAAAGCTTGTAGTCTCTCTTTTACTTTGTCAATCTAGTGTCCATGAATATGTATTTAATTTTCATCTCAATTTTTCTTCTTTAAGTTCAAAATAAAGACTAATGAATTATACTTGATTTATAATCCATGGGAAATAATTTCGAACTATTCTTTGTGTAATGTTTTGTTCTTTTTAAGAAATGTTGTTTTCAGTGTTGCCTACTGTTACATCTATTCCATGTCCTCACATACTGGTTCATTAAGATGTCGCTATGAAATGTTTCATGTGAAAAATGAAACTTCTGTCTATTAACAGATGTTGCTTCTTCAAGTTAATAACTTTTTAAAAATATTGGACTGTGATTGTATTTAGGTCAGAGATGATGGTGAAAGTAGAAATATGTATTTGTTCATTTGAAATCAGTTCTTGTTCACATGAGGTTAAACTGAAGAACTGTGAAAACAATTTTTCTTAGAATAAAAGCTTCAAGGAATCCCTGGAAGTCCTCAGTGGTGCACAGCGCTCTGCCCACCTCACAGATATTTGGTGAAATTGGTGAGAGGTTTCTGTTGTACTAGAGGCAGTTCTGTTCCTGCCAGGGATTATAAACACTGCAGGGAAATTGACAGTTACAGAAATATTTGTATTTGAATAGGTAGAAACACTGAACAGAAGAAAACTTTCTAGCCAGTGGATCTTTTCTACTGCTGCTACTTAAGCATTAAACAGTTTTGATAGGTTTATTTAGGTAAAGGCTTAATTCTGGCTGCTTAATTTTGCTTTTTTCATATCACTTGTTCTGATGAATATGCTGCCTTCAGATTGACTGGATCTTGCCTCTCGCATGTTCCCTCAACCTGAGCCATGTTTGAGCAATTGTCTTCTTTTCCTTTCCTCTCTTCTTGCAAACTATTTCCTTGTAATTTTCTTGTAATTTTCTTATCTTTATTTCAGTCCTCCTTGAACATAACTCATTAGGATTAAGCACAATTTTAAATCTTTATCATGCTCAGGTTTGAAATCACCTTGTGACATTGGTTTATTCTGTGATAGTACTACGTTAATGGGTCAGAGGAACTCTGTGCGGCATTTCTTCTCTTCCAGCCATGGAGATGCTAATATTTCTAGTCTTGACATTTGTAGTCTTTAACATAGTACCAAATCTTAACTATTTTATAGAGCAAGAGCAATTCTTGCTCTCCATATTTTAAACTTTTTTATTTTGTACTGATGGTGTCTCCTATCCATCTGCCATTATCAATTTTCTTTGATAAAACCTTATAATAAATTATAAATGCAGTCTTAGGTACATTTGGACAGAAGAGTGTCCTTTGGGGAATTCCCCAAGCACTCCCTGTAGTTTCATACCTTTTCCCTTGAGTAAACTGTGTCGTTGTTTTCTAGGACTTGTCTCCTGCTTTCTATTTTCTTGTTTTACTGACCATTAGGAAGGTTAGCTCTATCTAACTTCCCATCGATAAGGACAGGGTAGGTACCAAATTAAGTTGTACAAGGCAATTGTTGTTATAATGATAATGTGTTTTATCACATTTTGTATTTACACTGTCCTTTAATTACTGGTTATGTAAATTGTACTGTCTCCTTGTATGATCATTAAAGTCAGAGTAGGAGATCATCCTTGCCAATTACCTTCCTCTGGTAATGCAGGTGCTTTACATACACAGTAGTCTCTCCAAATCTTTATAAACGAAATAAATAATTGCTCTCAACAACCCAGCTGTGTTTGTACAAGCAGAGAGGAGTATAAAAGTTTATATATGCGATAGCATAATTTGTCTCACTTGTAATTATTTTATTATTTTAGTTTTTATAACTGAAACATCCCATAGCAATGCAAACTTGCATGTCAGAAGAGCTTTTAATTATACAGCCTTGCAAAAGTGCAGGTGGAGTACAGGTGGTTTAACAGATTTGGATACTCATTTCAAATTTCTCAGCATGGAGTACCAGTATCATCATTACAGTAAACTGACTGCGTAAATATACTAGAAAAATCTTAGGCCTTCTGTTTTTTTAACATGCTATTTATAAATATATATATATGTTTTTATATATATATTTATATATATGGGCACGCAAACATATGCATTTGTGTGCTTGTGTAAATATGGGTATAGACATGTATAGAAATATGAGTACAATAATCTGAATGCAATTGCCTTATTTTATTTCTTTTAGTTTACCTTACCCCCTCATAAAGTTACTATGAAAAAAACAGGCCTTATACTGATCTGGAGAAAAATACTCTCCAGAATCATGTCTTTAGGATATTAAGGAGATGCGTAAAGACCCACTGCAAGGCTCTGAAAGCCACATTCCATTACACTAAGTAGAAACAGAAACCTTGTTCATCAGCATTGCCCAGCTGTTTGACCCACTGCCAGTTCATCACCCTTAAGGGTCAGACTCACTGGAGTATGGAACAGGAAGATGAAGCACATGTAGGCAGAAAATTGAATAAACTTGATAGGAAACAAGCTTTTATCTATGAGTACAAGGCAGGGAGCATTAGCATAAAGCAGTCAGATTTGTGTCTACAGTGCATCTTGCTGTGTCTGCCTTGATGATGAATAGGTACTGTGAAAGTTAAAGTACTGGGAAAAAAAATTATTAATGCCTTTTTTAATTAACTCTTTGTGTGGCTACTTCAGCAGGCTACAGTATTGAACTAAGCTGTGAGTTTTGTTTACTGTCTGCTCAATATCTGATTCTTCTTCCCCGTTCAGAACACTGGTATCAAAGATGGAGCTGGGAAGGAGTTTGCATATTAAGATCAATTAGAATGCAGGAAAAATACAAAAATGAAATTGAAAAGTGGCACAAGTTAAAATCAAGGTCTCCACTTTGTGAAGGCAGGCCAATGATTTTTTGAAGTTACATTTAGCAAATGGGTATAAATATGTATTGCTATTATCTATACTCTGTGCCAGCAAGAAAGTCCCGCTTCCTTGTGCGAGCAGTATAGTTTTGTTGGCAAAGAACAGTTTCTAGTTTCATGAAAGGTTTTGAGTACAACACTTTAGGAAAGGCAGCCAAATGTCCCCTTAAGTCAAGGTGGGTTACTGTCTGGCAGTCTTGACAGAACAATAAAAACAATAAAACAAGCAGAAAAATAACCCTTTGTGCATGTAGATCCTAATTGTCTTGAGCATAATAAGATAGAACATTAACTTTGGACGAATAAGTGCTTCATCAATTATGAGGAGGTTCTTGTAATGAAGGCCATTTCTTCTATCATTTCTGTAGCAATAGGAGAGTAATTTACATTGATTCAGGGGCACAGGTAATGAGTCCTTAATACAAAGTACTAGATTCCTCTAAGAGAAGTTTGATTTTCATTCACTGGTGGTAAATAGCCAAGACTCTGGTGAACTTCCACCCATTAAAGTTCCTGTGCTATAGCCAAGTAATTTAGAGGTATATCATGGATTGATTTACTGAGGGACTCTTGCCTAAGAACATGATATGGCTGATGTATTATCAGGATTATTAGTGATCAAACAATAGTAGGTGGATATCCTTACAATAATATTTAAGAACTGTGTTGTAGATTATTGTGACAATGTGAGTGAAAGGTGAGTGTGATAATTCACATAAGGAAATCTGTAAGATGGAGTAGGAGTATTAAGAGAAAAATAACAGATAAGAGTACTTAAATACAACATGATGTCTATATTAAGTGAACTGTAAATCAAATTAAAGGCCAAAGCGTACTGAAGAGGTAAATTGATTGTGGTCATCTGCTTCAATTTTATTGGTAATCTGTAACTGAACTGAAGTATGGAGCAGAATCTGAGTGTGGAAGTATTTGAGGCCTTTTAGGTGAAGAATTAAATGATATTTCAGTTCAGCTCTAACTGCATATGGTGTTTTAAGAGTGTAGGGCTGATTCTGTACTGAATTAGGAATTGTGGCAAGACTCAAAACTTTCATGTTCAGAAGTACTTGCCTTGAAATTTTTAATGTGTTATCTTGCAGGCATTTTTATAGAACACTAATGTAGATGTTTAATTACTGGACAGGTAGATGTCTAATCACTGTATATACTGTGGTGTTTCTTTCATCTAATAGAACCTCTATGTAAGTATACTTAAGGAGAAGGGTGCTTAGGACAGAGTGCACTTTAAAAAAGTAATATCTAATAAGCCATTCCTGCCAAAAGTGAGCATTTAGTGAAGAACTGTCTCCAGTCGACAGTAAGCAATAATGAGAATTGCTGGTGATACTTCATTATGTTGGAGAATTATTTCCACAAGTTTCATGTTCTGGGGAATTATATCAATTTATTTACTTAGTTAGCAGAACTTAGAGATAAATTAAAAAAAAAAAAAAACAACCCAAATGTTGCTGAACCTGGACATTTTTATTTTAAAAACAAGGGAAAGACCATTTTTATATTTTGGCCAGTACTGTGATGGAAGAGAATCACAGAATTAACTAGGTTGCAGAAGACCTTGGAGATCATCAAGTCCAACCTATGACCTAACACCACCTTATTAGCTAAACCATGGCACTGAATGCCACATCCAGTCTCTTCTCAAACACCTTCAGGGATGGTGACTCCACCACCTTCCTGGGCAGCCCATTCCAATACCCAACCACTCTTTCTGTAAAGAATGTTTTTCTAATGTCTAGCCTAAACTTCCCCTGGTGCAGCTTAATACTGTGTCCTCTTGTCCTTTCGCTGGTTGTCTGGGACAAGAGACCAATCCCCACCTGGCTACAACCTCCTTTCAGGCAGTTGTAGAGAGTGAGAAAACTTCATGGGAGGAAAGCCCTGGTTATCAAACCCGATTTCCTTTTATGACAAGGTAAGCCACTTACTTGATCAAGGAAAGCCAGTTGATGGAATCTTTTTGGATTTCAGTAAAGCTTTCACTACTGTCTCTCACAGTATCCTCTGGACTAAATGTCCAGCACACATCTGGATAAACACATCATGTGGTGGGTGAGCAACTGGCTCATGGGTCAGACACAAAGGGTTATAGTGAATGGGGTGACATCAGACTGGGGACCTGTCACTAGTGGGGTCCCCCATGGCGCCATTTTCAGCCCTGTGCTTTTCAACGTCTTCATAAACAACTTGGATGCAGGACTGGAAGGAGTACTGGGAAAGTTTTCAGATTAAACAAAACTGAGGAGAGCTGTTGGCTCCCTCGAGGGCAGGGAGGCCCTGCAGAGAGACCTCAGCAACTTAGAGGACTGGACAATCACCACCTGTAGGAGGTTCAACAAGGGAAAGTGCCAGTTTCTGCAGCTGGGATGGGGCAACCCTGGATATACGAACAGGAATGAGATTCTAGAAAGCAGTACCACAGAAAGGAACCTGGGGGTCCTGGTCGGTGACAAGTTGAACATGAGCCAGCAGTGCCCTGGCAGCCAGGAGGGCCAAGACTGTCATGGGGGGCATCAGGCAGAGCATCACCAGCCAGGCAAGGGAGGGGATTGTCCTGCTCTGCTCTGCACTGGGGCGGCCTCACCTTGAATATTGTGTGCAGTTTTGGACACCACAAAGTAAGAAAAATACAAACTATTAGAGAGTGTCCAAAGGAGGGCAACAAAGATGGTGAAAGGCCTTGAGGGGAAGCCGTATGAGGAGCAGATGAAGTCACTTGGTCAGGTTGAACCTGGAGAAGAGGAAACTGAAGGGAGACATCATTGCATTTCATGAGGGGAAGAGAAGGGGCAGACATCAATCTCCTCTCTGGTGACCAGTGACAGGACCCAAGGGAATGGCCTGAAGTTGTGTCAGGGGAGGTTTAGCTTGGATATTAGAAAAAGGTTCTTTACCCAGAGGGTGGTTGGGCACTGGAATGGGCTCCCCAGGGAAGTGGTCTCAGCACCAAGCCTGACAGAGCTCAAGAAGCATTTGGACAAGACTCTCAGGCACATGGTGTGGCTCTTGGGGTGTCCTGTGCAGGACAGGCAGTTGGACTTGATGATCCTTGTGGGTCGTGTCCCTTCCAACTCAGCGTATTCTGTAATTTTGTGATTTGAACATGAAGCTATCTCTTGAATTGAAAATTCTTCACACCAAGCATGAAATAGAGGTGCCAGTTTTCTATTTCATATATTTTGATAAAATCCTGTGGGATTAAACAGGGAAAAAGAGTGCATCATTTCAGTCCAAATTAATTTGTTTGCAGTCCTAAAGTAGGAATCTAAATGTGCTTTCTCTAAAGCTAAACTAGTAATCCTATGTACCTTTGAAAGATGAATTGTCATCTATAAAAATAGCTGATCTGCCATTTCATCCCGTAGAAGGAAAATAGTCTCATTTTGTAGTGGTTACCATCTGGAGAATGCAGAATGCTTTCCTGACCTGCATGATTATACTCTTGTAATTTTTGCTTAAATTTTATTTCTTAAAGCAATCAAAGTTGTTTAAAACACAAAAAATTTACAGTTTTAAAATTTTATGTTAGATTCTGAGAACATCATATCTTACTCAATGAAGCTGATACATATTTTCAGAGATCATTATTGCAGTCAAGTTGTACAACTTGTTGGTGGTCCAGTCCAAGGCATTCCTCTCATTGAAAATAAAACCTAGAAAAACTTTTAAGCGATCTTCCATCAGTCTGATGTCAAAGCAAGAGTGTGCTAGAGTGAAACAAGAGGTGGAATATGCAAGTGGATGAGGAATGATACTTCTTTCTTTAGATCTGTTCAAGCTGTTGAAGAGATGCAATTGGCTATTTTGTCATGCAATTTCTAAATAATGCAGTCAAAATACTGCATTAAAGAAGTTCTTTATTTCTAGAACATTGAGAAACTAGAAGAGGCCGGGTAAATACACTTAGTTCAAATTCAGAGGAAGATTACAGCTTCTACAGCAAGTGACCAGGGTGGAGGAGAAGGGCATCTTGAACTGCTGCCTTCTGCTGGTGGGGAGAAACTCTGACTTCTTACCAAAGTGTTGATTGGGCTGTCCTAAGCTGTGCTGTGTGGTGTGAATAGGATAAGGACCTAATTTATGAAACATGTTTAGTGTGACTCATGGTTAAGACCTTCCTAACTTGCCTGCCACCTCTTCATTGCGCTGTGGCTGTTTTGTCTGCCTTAGAAGCATTTGAAAACTTTAAGACTTCAGCATAAGTGGGAATTACACAAAAACACACTTTGTATAAAGTGAAATAGTTCTTTATTCATCATATATTTAAAAGCAAAATTATAAGCTGCATGCAATTTGAATATTTATAGTTCATGCTCTTGCCTCTTTTGCCATAGTTGAGCAGTTGCCATGGTTCCCTTTATATTGTCTGCTTTGGAGGCAAACTTCATAACCATGCTAAATGGAACTGAGTTTCTGAAGTGTACTACACTTGTAGTGCCCTCATCTGCATCTTGAATTGATCTGTATTTTCCACGTCTCCCCTTAATAGCATGGAACCAGAGATTTGGACTCACAAGAAATATCAATATTAATACACAAAATTAATTTTCTTCATCTGTCTTACCAATAAAGAACAACAAATTAAATGTATTAAGTGTATAAAGAAGTAATTATTTAAAAAAAATAAAAAGAAATTCAGTTAAATGTAGGTAACGACATGTTCTCATATTCTGTAGGCATAATAGTTCAACTTTGTTTTGTGCAGGGCCTGCTCTTCTTTCTAAAAGGATGCAAATAAGGATAGAGAATTAATATAATTCTGTTTTGCAAGGATGAAAAGGCTGGGGCAATTTGTAAGATACCAACTTCAGGGAGAGACTTTGAAAACTTGCTTTTGTTGTTTTTGGCATCACAACTTCCAGAAGATTTAGCTGGCTTAAACCTGCATTTCTCTAGGGTTTCTGTTTCACTTCTCTGGTGTATCTTTATTTGAGAGCAACGTTTTCTGAAGCTCAGAGGGAAAAGAGGTCTCCCACAGCTAAGCATTTAGAAAGATCACATTCTGATCTAAATTTTTCTCTAATCCACTTTGGTTTCTTCAGGAAAGATATTCTGTTGGGGTTATGCATTTATTTATAAACATAAATATATGTAATTAAATATAGATATGTTTATATCTTAACACTAGGTGATCTTGTAAAAATTCAAGTCCTTTCTGGTTCATTCAGAAATGCCTTAACAGACATCTGCTATGTCAAATGACTCCATCTAGAATCAGCATTTAAATTTTTTTTTTAATTGAGTATTGCCTGGGACTTTACAAGCCTTTGCATATTCACCTTTGCAATATCTGCAATATTGATTTTTATGTGATAGGGATTTGCAATTTACTAAAAATCAGAGCCTAACCGGGGGGCAGCAGGGGAGGGGGGGATTGAGGGAGCCAGGGGGAGATGACACACAGAACTCAATAGGTACATTTTAGGTGTCTCCTGTAAAATGAGCATCAAAACAAACTGATCCGTTTATAGCAAATAAACCTAAAACCAAACAGCTCCCCCTTTCCCACCTCTGCAATGGCAAAATCTTAAGTCCAGCAAAATTCATACTAAAAGCAAGATTGTGACTCAGTAAGTATATTGCTGTTGACAGTAGTTGTATCAATTTTACTTACACAGCAAAAGTGAAATAAAAATTAAAAATCTAATATTTCTATAAATTTAAACGAGTGAACTACTAGTCACATGCAGGTTCCTTAGCCCTCAGTGTACAGCCAACATTTCTCCATGTTGTATCTTTCAAGGTTTTTGAAGACATATTGATTGGCTGGTGAAATGCAAGGCATTTTAAGATTGTTCTTTGAAGTTAAACTTCATGTTTGCATTACAGGGTTTTTCTTTTATGAGGCTCTGCAATACTCAGTTACCAGAAATAAAATTAAAGCTGCTTCTTGGTTCATTTGAGCATGCAAAGGGAGAGTCATTCAGAAGAACCTCTACATGTTTTATGCTGTTATTGAGAAACCAAATATAACTTTTAAAACTTTACAGTTAGATGTGCTTTTTATAAATTACTTGTGCAGAACCTGTATACAACTTCATTGTGTGTAGGAGATGCTCCCATACAAACTTGAGCTGCTCTCTTGACCTTGAAACGTGCTCATTTCCCCCATCCATCAGGCTGCTCTGCTTCTGAATTGATTCTCTTCTGTCAATGAGCTTCTCACTGATGCTAATTAGGATGTTAGAGCCTCACATTATTAGGTCTAAATTAGATAACTTGGTGAATCCAGCAAATGCTGAATAATGCATTTCTGTCTGGGTTATGTAGGTTTTTGGAGGCTGTATGAAGATGCATTGTGGGAGAGGTGTTTCATGGAGTGTACACGTCTGCATTCACACCTATGTCGAAAACAGGGATGTTAATTATGGTTTGTGGAGATGCCAAATAGAAAAAAAAAGAGCTGGTTTGTAAATAAATTATTTTAAAATAGTGCCTAGTATAGCACTGTGTCTTTTGCAAAGGGTAGTCACATCTGAAATGATAAAAGGATGAAATAATGTTCGAGAACAGCAGCATTGGTTGTTTCTTCTCTGTAACAGTAAATGTCTGAATACTGCCTTCCCTATTATTTTCTAGTGGAAGTTTTAACTCTTACTATGCAACCAGCTGTTTATCCCTGACTACACTTCTTTTTTTTTTTTTTTATCTCAAAGGTGTGAAGAGTGTGTGCATTTAAAATGAGTCATTTATTCCAGAGTAACTCTGTCTCATCATCAGTCTGAAGCATGATGAATGTCTGTTGGCTTATCTCTTTTCATAATATAACTCTGTTTACTTGGGGATAATAGTAGACCACAGTGAGCAAACTGCTGTGGAGGAGCTGTTAAACTGCACACTCCTATCTAGACATGTTTTCACATGCTGGGAATAACAGTGCTCAGGCTGTGACTGGGTAGGGACAATTTTAAAGTAGTTTTTTACTATTGAAATAAAATCGGTAGAGATGAAGGGGGTATCTAATGTAGAAGTACAGCATGAGACTTTACAATGAGTTTTAATGTTTAGTCCTTTGTTCCTGTGGAGCAAGACATTAAAAGACTATGGCTGAACTTTTCTCTGTTGCTTCCCTGGCCCCCTATTGCCATTTTCGCCCACTACTGTTTTGGTAGGAGTGCAGTAGTATGTTTAAATCATGCATTCTGATTCAGTAAGTTTTAATTTGGTAATATGAATGAATGAATGAATTAATTAATTAATTAATTAAAGGCTTTCCATCTCCTCATTCCAGTAATGACAAAGTTGATGTGGGAGAGGTAGTATAATTTAGGAGATGTTCTTGGTAATAATTTATTGATTATTTGTTGATATTTTTCTTTCTTCCAGCTTTAATGGCATTGCTGTAGTATGTTTTCCAGAACAGAGATTGTTATGTTTGCATTTCTGTGAACTGTAATGCAGTATAATCCTGAAATTTCTTCAGGCATTACTGTAAAACACAAACACAGACTGATCTTGCTTTTTGGCAGGCTGTACATTGAGCACACTATATTGGTTTTTTCTGTATGTGCAACATTATGTTACTGTGTTTATGTGTTATTAGTGCTGGTGCTGGATTTTTAACCTTGGATGGAAAAACACTTTAAAAATGCAAAGTTTGTGATACAATCCAATATAATTAGTGTTTCTCACCTTAACTGGAAGAATGCTGCATTAATTACACATGAGACCATTGAAAATACTGGTATCTGCAGTTAATAAGAAAAAAAATGTGGTATAGAGAGTCTGCCAGTATATACAGTGATATTCAGTCTGTCTATTGTATTGTGACATAGCACATAACTCTGCATTGCAGATTTAAGGGGTTTTTTTCCATTTTAGACTTATATTGAATACTGAATATGGTCTCTTATATCCTTAGTGATGTTTTTTTGTAGAAGAGTGATTTGGTTGGATTTAGTACACTTTACAAAGAAGTACACTATGCTCTTTTCACTCTATGCATAACTTTTTCTTGCAGTTCCTGTCTATATTGCTAACAAATTAACTTCTATGAAAATATATTTCTTAGTCTTTGAATCTGTTTATTTATTTACTTATGGAGGCACTCAAGCTCGGTGTATTTTACTAATTTAGTGAGCTCTTCCATATATATGACAATTCCTTTTCAATACAAAATGTAATTTTAAAACATGTAAATTATACCATCTAGTTGGGCTATCACTGCAGTGTAATTTGTGCAGAGTGGTGTCCTGCTGCAGAGCGGCACTGAAAGGAAAGCTCCGACTGTGGTGATTGCAGTAGTAGTTTCCCAACTTTGATCACTGGTCAGATGGGGGATCATGAAAGGGTATTGCCCTTTAAAGTGCTTTCAATTGAATGTTGGATTATACAAATACCATGAGGCTAATTAATGTTGATCCAAGAAAAATCTTAATGGGTAAGAGATTCCTTTGGTGTCAGTCTGTTCTGTTCCTGGGAACGTTCCTGAAATCCCAACTGGGGATTTACAGTATGAAAAGGCAGTAAAACAAGCACAGAAGGATGAGATGACAATGTCATGTGTCCAAATGATATGACTACTAATTATAATAATATTTTATTGAATAAGTTCATTAAAAATTCCTAATACAGCTTTTTAAAGAAAATGCAAATGGTTGTGGAAATACAGGCAGCCAGGCACAAGGGCTTTACAGAGCTGTCACCATGCATGGATGTGAGAGAGGGGAATCCAAGTGTTTCATTCTAGGAGGAGGAAGATGAAAGAAGAGAAGAGTGAGAGTGCTGATAATGATAGTGCTGCAGCAGTGTCAGTGAAATATTGACAGTTCCATTTTTTCCTGCTCTAAAGTCTTCATTATACTTTGTGGATGACTTTTTGACAGTTGAATCTTTTACAAATTGATCAAGTGACAGAAATATGAAATCCAATTATGTTCCACTTCATTATATACCAAGAGATCTTTCTGGACCATGTTATTTTTATTCTCAAATTTTTCTCATACTCAGATATTGTACTATGTTATTACTGTCTTTGTGTGCGTAAAGGTAAAGCAGAACTGAAAACTGCCACAATGTTCGTTGGATTTGTGTCTTCTTTTTTAAATGGTTTGTTATAAATATGGGAAACTACTTCTTGAAAATGCAGTTTTAAATTAAGCCATAATGCAAATTCTTCCAGACTAAATGCATTCTATGCAATAAACCATTCACTAATTTTTTTTGCTAACAGCTGTATTTATCTAATCTGCCTCTTCTGAATGTGTTTATCATACTTACTTGGCTAACCCAGCAAATACCATGTAAATTTAAAAACCAAAACCAAAAGGTGAATGTAGAAAGACAGATTGTAAGAATGTAGTCCAAAGCACTTGGCTCTTTTTTTCTTTCTTTTTTTCCTACATTTTACTGACCAGTGATGTATTTCAGATTATGCTTGACTGTGATGTTTGTTGATGAGAAAGACTTTTCCACTAAAGGGCTGGAGGCCTGTGAAGGTAATGGATGTTATCTGGGAACATCTGCACATAAACCCAGGCTGCCATGCCTTCTCTCCTTGTGCAGACTCTAAAAGCTGTAAATGGAGTGGTGATACATTTCCTTGGCTTACCTGCCATTGTTCCTTCCACAATTCGAGGAGAAAAGCCGGGCATTTCTAAGCCTAATGACTGCAGTAGCAGTCAGCAGCCAACTGAAGCACAGACAAGTTACAGCTTCCCTCAGTATTGCAGACAAGTGAGAGTTTTACATGAGATTTCAGGGAATTTGAGGAATGAGAAAGAGACTCATTCCTTGCTTTTTGGTCTTTCACAGCAAATTGTTTCTTTTGGCTTCAGGTAATGGACTCTTGCCAGCTCCTCGAGGAGATCCTGGAGATCTTGAATGGTGAATTTAAATGTTTTATATGCAGAATAGAAAACAACTAGTTTAAGGAGTTTTCATTTTCCTGCATTCATAGGATAATAGTGTTTGTGTAATTGAAATTATGAAGAAGAGTGACATTAGCATCCTTCCAATTGGATATTTCGTGTCTGCCCTGGAAAGAGAGGCAGTAAGGCAGTGGACACAGCTCATACAAATGCCTAACTTTTTTCATTTTACTGTCCTGCTCATTTCCAGGGTTTTTTAGTCAGTATTCACCAAAATGCATCTTTCAGGACAAACAACCTGTATGAAATGTACAGAATTGGCTATTCAATGTGATATTTGAGGAACATTTTTCCTGTTTGCATCTTCTACTTTGTGAAGCTCTGCAAATTTTTTTCTAACTATCCATAACTGAATCAAGAAATGAAATTTTTTTTTAATTAAGAATTTATGTCAGCATTTTTTAGATGACTGGAGAGATGTAATGATACAATTTTGGGAAACCGTACTGGTTAACATTAAATGAAAAGGTCGCCAAAGTCTATAAAAACTTAAACAACAAAGCCACACATTCAAGAGATCAGGAATATCCATGAATAAAAAAATTGATAACTTAGACCATCCATATTTTGGCAATACTTAAATAAATATACCTATCAAATTATTTATTATCATTTATTAATATAGTAACATTAAAAAGTTTCACGTTTTTCTTATTATTGAGAAAATTGAAGGTAAGTTTTATAGCTTTTTACTCAGTTTTCTAATTTAAAATTTTTTTTAACACTTACCACTATAAATTAATGGAGTGTTTTAGGCCTTACCTGTGCTGTGCAGAGACACTATGTAGTTATCTGCTGTCACTCATATTAAAGATTTATTATAAGTATGTTGCACTGGATTGCAATGTTGAGTTGGGCAATTGTTTTAACTTGCTTCTTCACAAAGTATCTTCTCTGCTTTACATATTCTTTGAAATATAGCTCTTTATATCCTTTATCAAACATCACACTATTAAATTATAACTCCCCAATGAAGGTTTTTTCTTCATTAATCTTTCAATTAAGTTTTGTTTCTTACAAGCCATCTTGGTAGCCTTTATTTTTAACCTAAATATTAGCCATGTGTGCCAGTTTTGAATCCATCGATCTAATTATCCCTTAGTCCTCCTTTGTTGCAGTGGTTGAGTCCACCACAGGAATGACCAAGGAGTCACAGAGCCCCAAAACAGTGGAGGCCTGTTGGTGGGCAGGCTCAGAGGTCTAAGACCACCCCCTTTTACCCCTCTTAAGTCCATGTTCTAGATAGTTCTCCTTTCCTTGATACCCCACTGGTTCCCGGTTCCCTTGTTCCACCTCTCGCCTTTCCCACTGGTCACTGTTCTGTCACCTGACGTCCTCTCCACCCCTTGGCCCCCAGAAGATTGGTCTTTGATGTTCTGCCCGCCCTGGTGCCACCCTGGATAAAACCCTGGACCCCTTAGTGTTCTGTGTTCTTTGTTCCTGGATCCCTTCAAGCGGGGACCCCAATAAACCCCTTGGAACTCCATACAAAGGACCCCTCGCACCTCTTTGCCCCGGGCGTTGCTGCAGGAGCTGTCTGGCTCTGTGTGTGTGTGAGTGGCTGCGAGTATTCCCCAACTATGGTGTGTCAGAGTGTGTCCGAGTGCGTCGTGTGGCACCCCCAGAGCAGCTCCCACAAGGATGCTATCGGGACGGATGTGATAATCTAAGGGCAACAGTGTGCTTTCAATAGTCATCTGGAATTTTCCTGCTGTTCCATGATTTGTTAACATCAGTGGCCTGAGGTGTTGTGAGCTGTACTCTATTGCTATCTGATGGTAACTGTCATAATTTTAAAAGCCTATCTTCATTCCGGTTTTATTTTACTTTCACAGATTTTTGCAACTTATAAAGTCTGATTTTTGCCAATTTCTAATGACTTTCCTGTATTATAGAATTTTTAATTTTTTCTGTATTTAGTAGCTACTTTGCCAAGATATGCTTTAATCTTACTTTCTTCCTTATGCTGTTCTTTTATAGTTCTTTTGGTCTCTTGACCTCTCACATCTGTGCTTGTTAGGCTGGTGATCTGCCATTTATTTGCATTTTGTCATTGATGTTCCTTTCAGCATCCTTTCCCTTTTCTATTCATCTATTCTCTCTGTTAGCTTTGTGAACAATCCATCAAGTGGGGTGCAAAATTACAGAGCAGGGGCTCTGAACACCCTGAAGTAGTTTAGTGCCAGTTAATTTGCTCTTGTATTTTTAGAAGGTATATTCTCTAGAATAAGGCTTGTTCTTCCATAAGTGTAGTTCACTTCTAAGGTTTGCTCATTTTTGTCTGTCCTTACCCTTTCAGTGTTGGTATGACTGACAAACTTCTAAACAATCCCTATTGACACACACCCCATTTCCATCCCTGGCTGGAGGTGTCCAGCTCCAGCTCTGCATGTGCCCCTGCCTCTCTCCACAGTCTGCTGGGGCTTGTGTCCAAAAGCCCACTTGAGATCCTGCAGGCAGAGTGAGGTGGAGGTCCCCATGCATGGCATACCCGGCTAAGCACTGGTGGCCTGTGCTAAGCTGTTGATTTCAGGAGTAGGACTGGATTTCAGTAGTGCTCTTGTTAAATCCTGGGTACATACTAAAGTGCTTTGCTGAGTTCAGTCTTGAGCAAGTTTTGAATCACTGACAGATCACGTATTTTGTTAGATCACTTATTTTTTACAGATAGCCCTATTTTCCCACTTGATGTAAGTACATACAATTTGTTGTATTTTTTAGGACAGTGACAGCTCTTCGTTTTAGCCATAATGTGTATCCTCATAAGAACTGAAATAATTATGGTGATTTTACAAATTTGCCTGTGTGTGAGTATAGAAAGATTTCTAGAAAGACTGTGAAACCTGACCTTACTATGGTTAGTGTTATTTAAAATTTATGATGCTCACTTTGGTTTTAAATTAATCCCCTAAAATGGTTTAAAATACATTTGTCGACACATACTCAATCCGACCTCCAGTCTGACCCACCCCAGGAAGCTACTGTTATGTTATAATTAAGCTACTGAAATAAATCCGTGACACTGCTTTGCAAAATTCAGATATTCATGCAGCATTTATGCTGTGTCTTTATATTCTTTTTGTGGGATGATGACCAAGGACTTGGGCAAGGGCTTAGGCTTTCTGTCTGCACCATACACTGCATTTTACATTATCTTTATGGATGGAGGTGCGCATAGTTGATGTTAAGAAAGGATGACTTGGCTGGAGGATGAGGTCCTGTGGAGACAGGATGGACCTGAGATAGAATGAAAAGCTGGGCATGAGCCAACAGTGTGCACTTGCAGCCCAGAAAGCCAACCACATCCTGCACTGCATCCAAAGCAGCGTGGCCTGGAGGGCAAGGGATGGGATTCTGTCCCTCTGCTCCACTCTGGTGAGACCCCACCTGGAGTGCTGCATCCAGCTCTGGGCTTCCCAACACAGGAAAGATGTAGACCTATTAGAGGAGGTCCAGAGTAGGGCCACACGGATGATCAGAGGACTGGAGCATCTCTCCTGTGAAGACAGGCTGAGGGAGTTGGGGTTGTTCAGCCTGGAGAGCAGTCTGGGCTCTGGGGAAACTTTAGTGTTGCCTTCCAGTATCTAAAGGGTGCTTACAAAAAAGAAGGAGAGCTGTTTTTATGTGGACATGTTGTGATAAGACAAGGGTTGATGGCTTTAAACTAAAAGAGATTTAGATTAGATGCTATGAATCTCTTTACTGTGAGGGTGATGAGGCACTAGAACAGGTTTCCTAGATGAGTTGTGGATTCCCCATCACTGGAAGTGTTTAAGGCCAGGCTGATGGGGCCTTGACCAGCCTGATCTACTGGGTGGCATACCTGCCCATGGCAGGGGTGTTGGAACTAGATGACCTTTAAGGTCTTTCTACAAAGCAAAGTATCAGCAGGAGTGTACCAGAATGACTCAAAACTTACTTCTTTATTCACCAGTAAATAATTGGGACATACTACCATATTTTGGCATAGGATACTGATGTTTTAAGTCCTGAGGAATGTGCAGTATCTTCTAGTAATGAAATAATTTCGTAATAATTTTTAGAATATTTTAAAATAGTTACAGTGAATTCTCTGTTGGTGATTGAGAGCATTTTATAATGGAAAGCGGTGTTTGCCTAGAAAATAACAAAAATGTGGAGGGCCAGATTGTATTGCTGGTCTTCCATGGTCTTACCTAATTTGAGAACAGGTTGCAGAGCACTGAATATTTTCAGTATTCTAAATTTCTATTCTTTCCAGTCTCATATGTAAGAATTGTTTTGGCACTATTGAAATTCATGATGGAAATCATGTAGTGTAGGAGAACACAATTTGTGTCTATGTATATGTTGCTTATTGCAGTCTTATTTTTCCCAGTCACACAAGCTTCTCTAAAATAATGAGCTTAAACTCACTAATTCCATTTAGATATGATCTTTACTTCCCTTTGGCTGTGTTGCTAGGGTGGATTTGCCATCTTAAGGAAGATTACTCTTCCTTAGAGTGGGGTCCCCCACTGCAGTGTCATCAATATCTTCCAGAAAGAATTATCTCAGTTTCTTCTCTGTGAAGAAGTGACAACCCCTGGTTGTAGGCTATGTTATTGCTTTAATAGGGATGATGTTCTTTTCTTTGTCTCGTTTTGCTTATTTTTTTCTCTCCAAACTACTCCTATCTCAAGATGTATGAAAACAAGCCAGTAGAAAGACATCAAACAAGCACACAGAAACATTGTTTTCTCTGGAAGAAACAAACAAAACCTGTAGAAAGATATCCATCTTGAGGCAGTCTGAGTACTGCAGAGTAAAAGCTAAGCATTATAGTGAGGAAAAATATAATTAAGAGTGTGTCTGCTTGTATTGTGAATTGGCTGTCCTGTTTTGGAATTCTGTGCCAATGATATGAATAACACAAACTGTAATAGGAAGACTTATTTCTGTATTCATGTGGGACAAATTTAAATATTTAGAAGAATGCTCACACTTTTATTTCTGCCTACATAATAATTTAGGATGCTTTTCACATGTAAACCTAATGTAATTCCCCAAAATAATGTTCCAATTTTAAAAAAAAAAAAGCTCTTTTTGTACATGGAATATGAATTATCCCTTATTTAACATGGAGAGGACTGAGTCAGAAATACCGGCATGTTGAAAGGCCTTTCTTAAGGGTACGTCAAAAAAGAAAATCTACCTTATGCAATAAAGACAGTGACATTTTGTGCTAATTGTAAAGAAAAAGAAACCCAAACAAGCAAGCAAACAAGACCAGAGGTAACTTATGTTGGGGTAAGGTAGGTAACTATTCAGACACCTGCAGAAATGCTGGAAAAGCAGGAGAGAAGATATTATTAGAGATTGTCAAGGTGGAAACTTGCTGCATTTCTGAGCATCAAACAAAGACATTTTTATTTAAGAGATAATTTATCTTTTGGGGAATGCTCGTTTTTATTTAGCACATCTGACTCCATTGTTTTTACCTCTTTATATATATTAAGTTAGGAAGTTGTACAAGCAAATTCAGGATCAAAATTAGAATTATATAATGCTATAATTTGCAATTCTTTAAAAACTCTGGAAACAGACACTTTAAATGTAGGTAGTCCTTTACAGCTAAAAATGTAAGCCACATTTATGGTAGCCACTGGCTATTTGTATGTATGGGTAACAGTTACATACACATTAAGTATGCCTACTTGCTAATTTTGATAGTTTTAAACATTAGATTTTTTGTGTGCACTAGGTTTGTATGTTTATGATGCTGGTGATGGCATGCATGACACAGCTGGGACAGCACTGAGTCTTCAAGTTTTCACTTGTACTTCACTGTCTTCAGCTAAAGTTTTTCAGGGATGTATTTCTGAATGATGAGGGTTATCACTGAATACATATGCTTGGAGAAAATGCGCTGCTGGTGGAACGAGCATAGTTCTAGTTGTTTAACTGGGCGTAATGACTGGGTTCACAGCTCATCTTCTACCCTGGGAAGATGTCCTTATAAAGTATGTGTGACTTGAACATGTCTGAAGAAAGTGAAAACTATTTGTTGTCCTCTTTATCTGATCTTCACAGTTCGGAATGTTCAGCCGTGACAAACCTAAGTTGGATGGATACTATGTGGAGAGAACATATGTTGAGCTAAGGAGGCCTGTGATTTATGAACAGGCTGTGAGATGTCATTGTTTTCTTCTTCACTTTTCCATTCATTGCTCTTTCTGCCCTTTTGTACCATTTCAAATGAAGACTGGTTTCCTCTTTGTTTAGTGCCTCTTTCTGTCTTACTCATTTCCTCTTGTTTGGTAGTGAGGCTGACCTTTGCCTATCATGAGATCATAATGCCAACTTATGATTTCCTCACAACTTATTTTCAAATTATGTTTTTGGAAGTTTTATTTTTGAGGGTTAATTTTTTAAAAAAAGCTTCCCTATAGTTTAGCTCTAATATATGGGAAGTATTTACCCAAAATTGCTATTGCAGCATTTGTCTTTTGTGTTACTGCTTCAGGACATATCTTGCATGAGAGACACCTTCAAAGGGTGGATAATCTCTGAGTTCTTTGGAGATCACTATGTTCACTGAAACCTCAGGGAGGTTACTATAAATATGTTCTTATCTTAGGGATTTCAGTAAAGTACGTAGAATTTGGTGTGATGAATTTGGGCTGTGTTATCTCTGTACCTCTGTACAGACAGAACAAGGGATTTTGGTCCATAATTAAGGTTCTAGTTATTATGTACAATGTACAATCAGTAAATCCACTTAGCAGGAGGATTAGTAATCCCTTTTCTACCTCTATAACTTTTAAAAGATTTGTTCATATTGCTTTTGACTGTAAAAGGCACTGAAGCTGTTCACAAACAATTAACTGTTCCAGTCCTAAGATATGTTGGACACATATAATGGAAAATGAAAAATTAATTTTGTAACTGCAATTCAGTAATTTCTTACTTAACTAAAAACTGCATTTTATAAGATACAGACTTAAGAAAATATTCCTGTTGTTGTTTTTATTGGTTTTTAAATATTTTTTAATAAACTTTTATAACTGTTGTTCCCACCCTTTATCAAATGCTCAATTATGCTGAAATCCCTTTTGAAAAAATGTAAAAATAAATGTCTGTCAGAAGCACAAGTAGTTAATCAGGTAGATGCCACTGACATGGATGCCCTGGAACCTGCAGTTTTATCCCTCATCTGTTTTAACCTTACTGCCTAATACTAAATAAGCTGTTCTAAGTTCTCCCTCAAGCCAGAGCTTCCAGAACCTGGTTTTTAAAGGGTGACAGAATATGCTTATACCACTGTGCTTATTTCCATGTGCTCTGTGCTCAGATTTTATGTAGAGACACTTGGTTGAAAAAATGAGAATGCACTTGCCTTTTTGTTCTAGCATGTTAGAGCAACTAGGCAATCTGAGTCTCCTTACAGGTTTATTTCAGAATTTTACCCTAAGTTAACTTGAACAGGTTTCTGTTATCTCACTCCCAAAACTCCTCGTTTATTCACTCCTGATGAAGTAGAGAAATGGTCTGTAGGAGTTATTGTGTCCCACCTACTCTTAACTGAGAAATATCTTATTCTTGACTGCTGTATCCTTCATTTTACGTTACACCCTGAAACATTTCTTAGTGTAAAAAAGACACTTCAGGCTGTTGTTTTGCTAGCTGGTGTATCCTCTTATGACCATAGACTTAGCAATTCCAGAGAGAGACAATTATCTATCATATCCATTATCTTCTGTATGGAGTGAGACAATTTTATGACCCTTGGATGGAAGCAAGAACATAACATGGAGGAATATCTGGTGTTCACTTACAGACTGACAGGCAATTTATGACCTTTGAAGTGGCTTTTACAAATAAAATTAGAACCAAGCATTTTTACAGTTATACTACATTTTGCATATTTTTGAGTAATTTCAAAAGAATTTTAAACAATTCTCTAATGTATACACTGCCTTCCTGTAAGAACATAACAATTGAAATCTAATGCCTAAAAAAATCCATAGGAGTACACAGAACTGATTTCAAATATGGAGTTCCAGTCTTCATATGCACTCAGAGGTCCTTACAGAAAGAGTTGAAGTGACTGACCTGGTCTAATCATAGCAGTATGGTGCTCTCACTGGACAAAATTTTCAATATGATAGACCAGTCTTCCCAACTCATCATGTTATAAAATTTTATCTTTTTTCACTATCCTAACAAGATCATATAAGGCTTAGATACTTTACCTTATGTATGTTCCATATATGTGTGTTTTTCTGTGGGGAAAAAGTAGAAGTACACCCACGTGTGAGTGTGTGTGTGTGTGTACTGGAAATATTATAATCTCTTACTGAAACTGCAGGACTAGTCATTCAGAATGGTCATTTCCTGTTTCCTGGAGGAGAATGGCAAGAGTTGATGCTTACTTTGACTTTATAGATACTGATATTTCAAAATTATATTGTAACCTAACCAAACTAGTTAGAAACTGCTTTGAGGCTTTAGCAGGGAAAGGAATTCTGTGAATGATGTAAGTAATATAAATGTAAAGTAATATAAATGACTGAAATTGGAAGTTAAAAATGTTAAAAAATCATATTTTTTTCCAAATGCAAAAGCTTCCTTCAATTCTTTATCAACTGCCTATTTTCGGATAAGAACTTGTATTTACCTCTAAGTTTTAATAAATTTTTGTAGTTTTTCCACATCTGATGACAATAATCTCAGTCACTTTTCTTTCCCTAACTCAATCACATGATGATGGGTGTTCAAGCCCCTTGGAGGAGAGAAGAAGGTAAAAAGCAGGATCCTGATTTCAGGGTTCTGGCAAGCAGACTTTGGGCTGTTAAGAGATCAGCTTGAAAGAATCCCATAGGATACATATAAGTCCTGGAGAAAAGAGGGGTCTAGGAGAGATCCCCTCATTGATTTTCAAGGATCACCTTCCCTAAGCTCAAGAATAGTCCATCCCAACAAGCAAAGACAGCAGGAGGTCTGCATGATGAACAAGGAACTTCTCACTGAACTCAAATACAAAAAGGAAGCTGACAAGAGGTGGAAGCAGGGACAGGTGACCAGGGAGGAATGTAGAGATACTGTATCATCATATAAAAATTGGGTTAGGAAAGCCAAAGCCCACCTGGAGTTGAATCTCATGGGGGCATGAAGGGTGACAGCAAAGGATTCTACAGGTACATCAGCAGGAAAGGGACACTACTGGGTTGGACAAAGAATCTGATGAAGGATATGGAAAAGACCAAGGTACTCAGTGCCTTCTTCATCTCTAATCATCTCATGCATCTGCAAACTGAGGTGTCCTATACCAGTGGGAAAATCTGGAGCAAGCAAGACTTTGACTTGTTGGAGGAGGATTGGGTTACGGAACACCAAAACAGACACAATGTACACGAGTGGGCGGGAGCTCATAGAAGGTATTCACAAGTGGTGAGGGAGCTGGCTGATGTTATTGCAAGGCCTCTCCTGATAATTTTTGAGACATCATGGCCATTGGAAATGGAGGAGAGCCTGTCTTTCAGAAGGGCAATAAATGTGGATCCTTGGCAAGATTCACCTGGAATCCACTTCCAAACATGTGATAGACAAGAAAGTGTTTGGAAGATTTATAATGGGGAAATACCATCTTACCAACATCATAGTCATCCATAATGAAGTCATTGGATTGGTGGATGGGGGGCTAAGAGTGGATGTTTATCTTGCATATAGCAATTTTTTTTTACACTGGCTCCCATCATATCCTCATAGACAACTTGAGGGACTATGGACTTGATGAATAGGAAGATGGAATTTAAAACTGGCCAGAGTCAAAAGACTTGTGAGCTGTGGCATGAAGTCCAAGTTGAGGATGGTCACTAGTGCTATAGTAAGGAAATCGATAATGGATCCAGTAGTGTTTACTATCTGATGACCTGGATGATGGGACAGAGAAAGCCCTCAGCAAGTTGGCAGATGGTACAAAACTGGGAGGACTGGCTGCTAATATCAGATGGCTGTGCTGCTTTTCAGAGGGACTGGCACTGGCTGGAGAATAGGCTGACATGAAGTTCAGGAAGGGGCAGTGCACAATCCTATACCTGGGAAGGAATAACTGCAGACACCTGTAGAGGCTGGAGGCTGACAGGGTGGACGGCAACCTTACAGAAAAGGACCTGCAGATCCTAGTGGACACCAAGTTGAACTGAGCCAGCAATGCAGCCTTGTGGCTAAAGATGGCAACTCTCTCAGCTGCATTAGTGAAAGCATTGCCAGCAGGTGGAGGGAGGTGATCCTGCCCCTCCACTCAGCACTGCATAGTAAGGCAGCGTCTGGAGTCCTGTGTGCAGTCCTGTGCTTCCCATTGCAGGAGAGATATGGGCATGCTGGAGTAAGTCCAGCAAAAGGCCAAAGAGGTCAAGGACATGGAACATCTGGCATATGAGAAGAAGCTGAGAGAGCTGTGACTGTAGAGTTAAAGAAGAGAAGGCTCAGAGCAGTCTTTCCAAGGTGGAAAAATTCCCAGCTGGCAGCTGGGAATGAAGACTGCGCCAGAGTGTTCTCAAAAGTGCCCACTGAAAAAGGCAATGAACACAAACTGGAACACAGGAAATTCCGCTGAACGAGGAATATTTTTTATTTTTCACAGTGACGGTAGTCAAACACTGGAAAAGGCCCCAAATTTGTTCATCCGTGATTTCCATCATTGGCAATACTCAAAACTTGATTGCATGTGATCCTGAGCAGAGCAGCCTGGTCTAGTGGGAGTTGTTCATGCCCATGGAGGGAGAGGATGGGACTAGGTGGTCTTTAAGGTCTATTCCAACGACTTAATATTCTATGATTTGCATGGGGAGTTGAATTAGATCATCTCCAGAAGCCCCTTCCATCTTTAGCTGCTCTGTATTTCTGTCCTAGTGTTTTCCTTAAAGTTTGAGATTTTTTTATTAAGTGTACAGTCTTAAATAAACAAAAAAACCTCACTTTGTGAGAACAGAAAAATTAATATGATTAGCATTTCCATGCTTATAATAATAATTAGATTTCAGAAAAAAAAGATCCACATTGCTTTTGTTTTATTAACTCATCATTAAAAAAAAAAAAAAACAAAACCCAAAACCCTAGCACAATCAGGAAAACAAGCAATAAAGAGGGCTGCTAATATGGATTTTCTGCATACCTTTAAGTAGATTATTTGGTATAATTGTGATTTGTCTTTTTGTGGGTTTTTTTTTCCTTTTTTCTCTTTCATAATTTTCTTTGGAACACCTGCATAGAAATCTATTCTGTAGTTCGGTTATAATGTTTTGAAAGGTGCCTGTACTGTCTGATTAGTGTTTCATTTTATGTTCAGTTTTCGCTGTCTTTTTTTTAAACACAATTACTAAAGCTTCATTTATGTGTGATTGTTTCCTCATTCTTTATTAAAAAATATTTTCATTGTGTCAACCTGAAGTATTTAGTATGTAATTTGGCCCTTGTTATTCTGAGATTTTCTTGGAAGTAGTTGAATTTAAAATGATACCACTTAGATATTTTTTAATATCATTTTAATTTCTAAATGATGAAGTGGCATAATTTGATAATGTACCCTTTGCTTGTTCAGAAACTTGAAGGAATTTTTAATGAATATGAAAACCAGCATAGTTTGGGGGGGTCCTGATAGCAGTTGACAAAATGGTTCTGGTGGATTTTATGTAAGTAAACTTTGCAGAATCCTGGAATATGTCCTTCTGAATGAATTTTTACAGTTGTGGTAATAACTATGCTATGAATGTTATGACTTGAAAAGCTGTCAACATTTGTGACAAATTTAACTAATTATTTTTACAATGAAAGCCTGACTTGACTGAGAATTATCAATTGACTTCAGCTTCACTGGGACTAAAATGAAATCAATCCCTAGGATTTTTTTTTAGCATTTGTGCTAGAATGCTGTTTCTCTTTTATAAGAAGAAAATAATAGCTGAGTTTCAGGTACAAGCAATAGAGAGAGATTATCTAAGATTACTCACAGGATTTTTAATGGCCCATTAACACCAGTAAGAATCATCTGAATACAGAAAATGTATATCCCTGTAGTACAAAAATCAAAGGAGGGTAATAAAGGCTAAAGTAAGCCTTTGACATTTATGTAATGAAGAGAACCTAAGCAGGAGCAGGGGAGGTGCCCTGTACTGCACCTTCTAATCAAAAAAATCCCTATCTGCAAAACAGAAAATCCTGATATAATGCATTATGTGCTATGGTATTGCCAAAAAAAAAAGGAAAAAAAAAAAAGAAGAAAAGAAAAGAAAAGGAAAAGAAAAGAAAAGAAAAAAGAAAAGAAAAGAAAAGAAAGGAAAAGAAAAGAAAAGAAAAGAAAAGAAAAGAAAAGAAAAGAAAAGAAAAGAAAAGAAAAGAAAAGAAAAGAAAAGAAAAGAAAAGAAAAGAAAAGAAAAGAAAAGAAAAGAAAAGAAAAGAAAAGAGAAAAAGCACAGGAAGTTTTCAGCAGTTGGAATAGTCTGAAACCAGTATGTCACAGAAAGACTGAAACTGTAATATTCTCACTTTTTCTTGCCTTAGCACTTCCATAGAACAGCACATAGTTTTCTTGTTTTCTGCTGTGCAGAATAGAGGTAATAGAAAGTATGGCAGTATGTAAAAGGGGTATAAAACACACATAAGTATAGGTGTGGCAGCAAAACTGGGATTAGGTAAGCAATGATCCATGATCCTTAAGCTGACTCATCCATCTGCGTGCTGGCACAGGATGAGTAGTAGAGTGCAAAGGCACAGTTTATATTAACTGTCATCCCAGAGAGCTGTGTGACAGTGGGAGAAGCAGTGGTAAACCTCAGGCAGGATCCTGTTTACCACCAGCTGTTTTATGGCTTCTTGTTTAGCTGCACTTTCAAATGTTGGATAGCCACAGCTTTTGTAAATTTTGTTCGATTTTTCACAAATATTTTTAATACCCTGACTAGAGTTAATATGTCAGATTATTTTACAGATTAGTAACCTAAGGTGATCATTCCTGCAAGAGATAGTGTTAGTGGGCAGCTACTCTTTTTCTTAAGCATACATAGAAATTACCTTTTTTTTTGAAATATTCATTTTCTTTCATTTTTATCTTTTTCCCTTTTATTACTGTTAATTATGCTTACTGTTTTCTGTCCTTATTTTAAGTCTTCTCTTCCTCTTCCCTAACTAAGCTTTGTTATACCAAGAACTATTCTGTCTTTTCACATCCATACCTCTACTCCTGCTTTCCTTCACAAAATGCCATCATGTCTCTTACCCTGCAAATTTGACTTTTATACTTGCATAAAACTGTGAAATGGTTGATAGTGTTTAAGCTCATGTACCTTTTCTGAACACAGGACTTTCATAAATATGCTTCAAATATACACAACGAAGGAATTTGTATTCTCAGTGTCTCATCACCAAAATACCAGTGCACTCATGGACATTACTTCCTATGGCCTTTCCGCTGTGAAATACTTCTAGGATAACCTGACAGTAGTTCTGCCATTGTACTGGTATGACTTCATGGTGCTGTTGATGTTGTCTGGAAAGCAACAATTAAAATATCTCTCTTCTCTTCCTTTAACTGTCAGGGCTCTTGTCTGTTTCTGTGTCTGTTTTAGTTCTTTGGTTCCGTGTTCCAAACTTAAAATAAATCCCCTCACTCCTGTTCTTTTCTCCTGCCATTTCTCATGTGATAGGAGTTTGCTTGTATTGTTCTGGTGAATACCTTTCTGGGACAGGATTATTGTAAGATTTCCTGAAGTCCTTGAGTTTCACATTCTGGTGTCTCTTTGCCATCTGACTTCTGTTTAGTGCTCTTCCCTGCTAAGCACTGACTGCTGCTTAACTTTGTGCAGAAGCTCTCTTTTCCTAACTCACTGCTGTTGCAGCCTATGCTCAGAGAAGCTGATGCTCCTCCCGTGGTTGCCTGCTCCTCTCACTCTCTTGCTGGCCCAGCAGAGGTGCTGCCCAGGCCTTTACTGTGCCATGCTGACCTATGAGTCCAGTCAGAGCCCGTTCAGCCACCTTTGCCATGGTCTGCAGTACAGATCATCTTTACCCCCAGCCTATGCTAATGAGACTTTCCATGGGGTGTCAGTCAAATGCTGTGGCAGTCCAGTGGTCTGTGGCATTAAGGGACAGATGACACCAGACAGATGGTTATGGATAAAAGTAAATTCTGCTGCACATTTATCACTGTGAAATACAGATTTTTGGCAAGATTTTATCAAAACCGTTGAAATGTCCAACTCTTTTGTCAAGCATCTTACTTTTGAATTCTTTTTACTCAGAAATGTTTGATTGTTTCCTACCTAGTTTCCTTTCCTAGTTTTATTTTCGTTCTGTGATACATGCATCCAGATGTGTAAATGCACCTCCATAGGCTTCAGTCATGGTTACAGGGCTTTTGTTTCAATCAGTTGCATGTGCTGGTTGTCAATCAGCAAATTACTGAAGCTGAGAAAGATATGAAACAAGTTTTATATGCAGCTGCTAAAATTAGCATCAGTTCCAGATTTTTTTTCTTAGTACTGATCTTCTTGTTTGTCTTGATGGTAATTAGACTAGACTGTATATGCTTTAAAAATACGAGTTTCTTTGAATTCTGGACAAATATTCATTCATCCTAGACCATGTATTGTTTTTAAAATGAGAGCTGAATCTGTATCTGCACTTACTATTTCTGATTACATTTTTTCTTGCTTTTGAAACGTCGTTTAGAATACATATTCTCCATCTTAAGAAATCTTTGTCTGAAGTCTGAATTCAGATAAATCTTTGAATTTTCAGTACTTAAATTACCTGCAGTTTTTCTTCAATTACTGGGTTTTGCAAAGACCCTTCAGTTGCTCCTAGGTTTCCTTTTTCTTCTATGCTATTTTCTTTGTATACTTCCAGTTTCTGAAGGATAACTGCTTAAGATCTTGAAACTGGTTATTTATTATTATTTTGCTGTTGTTTTGTTTGTTTTGTTTTTGTCTTCTGCAGAAAGCTTTAGTACTTTTTTCCTAGTTGGACCTAGTTCTTTTCCGCTTTATTCAGAAATTAAGCAGTTAGATATAGCTTTCTTCTTGGTTTTGGCAGAGTAACACAACAGTTTAATAGATAAAAAAAACCCCAACAATTTTATGCAAAAGCTTGAAAAAGAATGAATGTGGTGGACCTGTACCAGTCTGAAGGGGAAGGATAGCAAGAGCAGGATGAATCAAAATCTGCTATTAAAAAAAAGTGATGCCTTTATATTGCCCTTACTTGGTTATTCTAGGTTAAGAAAGTGGGTGAGGTTTTTTTCTTATGCTCTCAGGAATACAGGAATATTTATTAATCAGCTGAAGCCCCACCAGGGTAAGATACATGGTATCAGCAATAGAAATAATCACATTAATTTTCTGATAATCTGTTTTTTAAATAATCTCCGAAGGGAATGTTGTGGGTTTTTCCAACAATTGCTAAGTGGTTTAGTTTGAAGTGTGAAATTTATGCTTTCTTGTTTGACTGGTAGGAACCTTCCGTAAGCATAGGAGAATCTTTATATTCTGAGGTTTTATATTCTTAAGCCATTTACTTAAAGATACTATCTAAATAAAAATAAAAGTAGGCAATTTTTCTAATAGTTTGAGCCTTGGCAGTTTTCTGGGATAGAATTTCTATTTTAACATATTTAACCATGTGTCTCTATTAGCATTTGTTAGTTTTTAAGAAGGCAATTTTTATTCTGACATGACATTCTGAAAGTTTATTTTTCAAGTGTGCAGTACAGAATTCAAATATTTGTGTCTGATGTTTTGAGAGGTGCATGAGAATGACAACAATCAATCATATCTAATTAGCTCATGACACACTGAGCTTGCAGTAATTAAACAAGATATTAGTGCTTACTGATTAGGATCACAGATATTGTGAGCCAGCTATTAATCACTTTTCTTGCAAGGCTGATGTCATTAACAGATATGTACCCCTAAGGCTGTTTTGACTGTTGGGTTGGCTGTGATGTAAGCAGCAAAATAGACTGTTAGATTTTGTATATTGAGAGCATCTTTTCAAACTTCTGTTACCTTGAAAATTTAGTAAAAACTCTGTTCTGAGTTGTTAGAAAGTGATATTGCCATACTGCAGTAAAGATCTTCTAAAAACTTGTAATGGTAATAGACCTTTTACAACTGTGTGTATTGAAATGTCAGTCCATAATACTGTTATTAATAAATGCAGATGTAAAAAGAAAAAAAGAATTTTTTATGAAAATAGTAATATTGAAAGTGCATATTTCAGATGTAATCAATGTTTTTGGGAAAAATTCACTCAAATATTTCTTAAATATCTGGTTTTGACCATCTTTATTTCTGATGCTGATTCTTATCAAAGAGAGCATTTAAAATTTGCAGTACATTTTAATTCAGTACCTTTAGTCTTAATTGACTTACACGAGAATCAATGATGTCCATCAGATAATATTCCACTGGCTTTATGGTGAATGTAAATCACTTTTGTGAAAGGAGTTATCAGAAATTTGTGATTTTCTTCACTGAGAACGATTGTGAGCATTATGAAACTACGAAATGGAGTTACGGCTCTAATAAAAATGCATGACCTAATATCAGTCTTGAAAAATGGTATGACAAAAATAAGTACTCTTACTAGCTTCTTACTGAGGCTATAAAGCAGTTGTGGTTTTTTCTGTAATTTTCTGTGCATTTGGCTTGTGGGTGTGCTTGCTTTGAATAGGAGCTAAAAGAAGCTGTGTATGTTCCAAGTACATCATAACAATTAGGTAGCTATTAGGTTGATGCCTTTTCTTGGTCTTAAGAATCAAACACGGTTAGAAGGGAAAAAGGGGTTTTACCTCAGTATTTATTTTAAGGATCCTTAGGTGCACCACGTCCAGGTGGAATGTGCCAAAATGCACACCACAATGCACACCCGCAATAGATCAGGTATAACATTATAGGTTTTACTAATTAGCATATCTAGCAAAGATTCCCCAATGAGAGGCTCGCGTGATCCCCCCTCCCCGAGGAACCTTCCCCAGGATGGTCCTAGCTCAGTTTACAAAATGTGTTCTGGAGAGGACTTTGTTGTCTGGGGTTTCTAAGGTGTTTAGTCTCCTAACTTAACAAAATAAGTCCAAGAATGTAGGCTAAAAAGCACTAAGAATACAAAAAGCTGTGAAAAGGTATATAAAAAGGGTATAAAAGAAAAGGCAAAAAATCATCGTGGCATCAAGGTCAGTTTGATTGTATATTATTCTAGTTTAAAAGGTGGGGTTTTGTTGATTTTGTGATACTAAAAATAATTAAGTGTTAAAAATTAACATTGGCAGGTTCTTTCATTCCAACTGGAATGAAATTTAGACTTAACTTGGTTTTATCTTAATTTCAAATATTTCCCTTTAAGCCACTTTAAAATATTTCCCCTCAGACATGAGCAGCAGTGTAATGGCTGGACCACTGTGGGGGCCACAAGTTTAATCATCTGCAGCGGTGCTGGTGTTGGTGCTGTTTCCCAGCTGCAGTGCTTCTCTTTTGGGAAGGGACGCAGAAGCAGCTGCTGGTGGACTGCATGTGTGCCTGAATGTGGAGGGTGTGAAAGGGGGGTTGTGGCCCCTGCCATGACTGTAGGTGTGTCCTGGCCTTTGGACTCTGAGATGGGGTGAGCAGGACTGCTGGGCCTAATGGATGTAAGGGCATTGCTGCGTCCTTCTGTACATGGGAATTGGATGGTCGTAGTACTGGTGAGGTAGGGCAGTAGATAGAGCAGAAAATACTGATACTGCTCTCATCCAGATATTTTCTATATCATGTTCTGACATTTTTACCTATAGTGACAGTAAGCATGATGATTTTTTCCTGATTTTTTTTTAAATTAACATGTTTTTTACGCATTTATGTTTTAAAGCAAAGAATCAGTTTTGTTATTAACATTGTTACTGGTAGCAGTAGTATTTTAGTGTAAGGAAATAAATGTTTGTTTGCTATGCTGTTGCCATAGCCTCCATCTGGATGGGTGGGTAGACAACTGCTTGGATACTCAGTCTGGGGGTAGTGGTTAATGAGGTATCCTGTGTCTGGATTCCTGTGGCAAGTGGTGTTTTTCAGATATCTATCCTGTGACCCATCTTCTTTAACCTCTTTGTTAGTGACCTGGAAGAGAGCACAGAGGGCGTGGATTTCAGATTTGCTGATGACACTAAACTGGAGGGTGCAGTCAGTACACCACTGATAGACACCTAGGCAGGCTAACAAACAGACTGCCAGAAATTCAAGAAATTAATGAACTAAACTCATAAAATCCAACAAGTGCCACATCCTGCACCTGGGAACGAAGAGCCCCTGGCAGAGATACAGAGTGGGGCCTACCTGTGGAGAGCTCTTATGAAGAGTCTTGGGGAGTCCTGATGAGTAGTGAGTTGTACCTGAGCCAGCAGTGACACTGGCTCGGATACAAGGCTCAGATAAGTGAACATTATCCTGAGCTGTGTGAGGAGGAGCACAACCAGGAGATCAAGGGAAGGGGTTATCCCTCTCTACCCAGTGCTCATTAGACTGTATCTTGAATACTGTGTGCAGTTTGGATTCCCTCAGTACAAAAAAGACATTGATAACGTAGAGAAAGTTCATTGTGAAGCCACCAAGCTTACTGGGGCTGGAGGCACCTTTCCCTGTGAGGGAGCTGGGCTTGTTCAGCCTTGAGACAGCTTCATCAGGACCTAAACGCAGCCTTTCCATGTCAATGAGGAGATCAAGAAGATGGAACCAGGCTCTTTGTAATGGTGTCTGGGTGGACAGGAGACAGCAAGTGGAACTTGAAATGGGACACAATGAAAAGCCTTTCCTCATGAGGACAGTCAAGCAGTGGAGCTGGTTGCCCACCAGTGGGGAGCAGCCTCCATTCTTGGAGGCTTTCAGCTGATCTGGTCACAGAATTGCCTTGCTTTGAGGTTGGGCTTCAAACCTTTCCAGATCCCTTCCAACATGTGACGGTACAATGATGCTTTCTATCCTAATACAGGAGTCTGGAACTACTCTGAGATATGCAACAAATCCATACCATTTTGTTCTCCAGAACATTTTTCGAGATGCTTCTTCTGACTTGTTCACAGAACCCCTCACCCTCATAGTATCAGGGAACCATAACCTATCCTCCAAATAGTCTGTTTAAGGGCTTCATTATCATTATAGTCAGAATTTCTTAAAGGAAAGAGTATTGAGGTTAAGTATTTTTGTCTCTGCATTTGTGAAACAGTGTAATTAGATGTAAAAGTTGTAGTATTTTAAAGCTGAGAATAAGGACAACTCCATGTGTAATTACAGGAAAAAACATACTCTGTAAGGGAGCTCTATGTAATTGATTTCAGAAAGTTATAATTTATTTCTGTCTGCTTTTAGTTGTACTGAATGGTTCTTTGTGTGTTTGTGGTGCTAATGGAATCATTGATTCTCTGTGTTCCACAGATGTGTTACCACTCTTGCTATCTACTACCTTTACCCATTTGTCCCATGTTGGTCCATTGAAAAGTGTGTATTTGTGTTCTTACTCAAGGTCCCCTAAGCCTGGAATTATCTTTTCATCATTAAAGACATGGGTACATTTATTCTTAGGGTACAGTCATCTTTCAGATTAAGTGCTATGAAAATTATGATTATTTACAAAGTTTGTTGTAAATGTCACTCTTCCATCTGCAAGGCCCCTAAGTGATAAACTTCTTCAGGCCTTAATGGTTATTTTTCACCCATCCTATGGCAGTTGCAAGTTGTTCAGTCCAGGTGTCCTTGTAAAGCCAGTAAGGCTTTTGCCTGTATGAAGATACTCAGTCATAAAAAGTCACATAATTTTGAATATTAGCATGAAATAGATCTAAGAGAGATTTTCTTTTCTGGGATTTTGCCCTGTGAGAGGGTTAATACCGGTACCATTTGGGCAGATGTTTGTTCAGTTTTCTCTCAGAATCTATTAGCAATGGATGTCCATAATTTATCCAAGCAATCTGTTCAAGGACTTCCATTTCCTTGTAACCGGAATATGTTCAAAGGAGGAGATCTCTGAATTATTTTCTTTCCTGATTGCTCTATTTGTCTTTGTAATAGATTTTAAAGTACTTAAAACTGTCACTGTGTTCTCTTATATGCTGTCTTTAGACTAAACAGCTGAATTTGTCTTGAATTACTTACACATCCTATTTTACAGATCTCTGACCACTTCTAATTTTTTTGTTTTTCTCATGACCCTTTTCAGCTCATTACCTCTTTGATGCAGTGCAGCCATGAAACAACACTGACATAATACTGTATAAAAGGAAACAATATACTAAGATGTATTTAATGCAACACTGGTGATGGATTACTTCCTGGGCATTAAATTTTGCTCCCTCAACATTCAGTAGTGTTTAAGGAACCTTCTCTACTACCCAGCTATAGAACTGTACTTTTGTTTGCACTTTTAGATACTGTCTTGTAATATTGTGAAAAAGTAAATCAGTGGAAAAGAATGTGAAGAAAGCACGTGTTTGCCTTTATTGTAACAACAAAATATTGATGCCCATATTATTCTGCCAGTCCTCACTGCTACATATCTGTTTCCATTCTTTAAGAAATGGTGAAAAAAAGCTTTTCTTCTTCCATAAAGATGACTGTTCTTCCTATAGTGTAACACCTTGCGCTTTTTTTTTCCTTTATCTTTCATACCATATTAAATCTTTTTATGTTAGTCAAGGATATTTTAAATTTGAATTCTGTCATTCTCTGAGAATGTATCTTTCTCTTTTGATCATGATAGGAAATTTGGTGTAGAAAATGTCAAACCAGTTGTGAGAGAGAGAGTATGTTTGAGCCTGCTGTAACTTAGTGCTCAGGGCACTATGTGGGACTGCCTGAAGTTCTCCTTCTTCCTAATCTTAAGTGATGTAGGATAAAAATCAGTGACTCCAGTTCTTATGTGTCCTCAGCAAGTGTTGCAACCATAAGTATGCCACAGATACGTAATTTCAACAGAGATAATTTCATTTAAAAAAAAGAAGTTGGATTAGAGAATTTTATCACTCGACCTGTGAGGTGTAAATGTTGCTGATAAAATATTAGTCTGGAAATACAATGTAGCATTTCAGTGCCAAAAAAAAGTTCAGATATAGTGCTTAAAGAATTTTATTTATAAGTAAAGAAAGGTCATTTATGAATTAACTTCAGCAGATAAAAATTGAACTGCAGTGCCCTTGAAGCTATGGATATCTTTATTAAGGATGAAGATCAGCAAATGGTGTTTTCTGCTGGAGAACCAATGTAGCTCAGTGCAGAGGAATTTTTTTGCAAGCTATTTCAAAATAAAACTTACAGCAGTAAAGACAAGTATTTTATGCCAGTAAGACCGAAGTTTGTTGTAGAGATGCCTAGTTTGAAACAGAATTTGCAGCTGTGAGCTTTAGACTGCAGATACAGCACATTGAAAGAGTCGTGGCTCTTTTGAGTAGGGTCCTAAAACATTACTCTGAACAGGGAGTGCTTTAAAGCAAGTACACTGGCTAGGGACCTTCTTAAGTAGTCAACAATAAAACTGATAAAAGGATTCATCTGCCATTCTAGCTTCCTCTAGAGAGGAATGTTTTCTGTGGTATTGACAGGTTTTGAGCTGGTTTGAGAAAGTACGTTTCAGTGGTTTTTTTCTTTTTTTCAAAAACAGAGCAGTGTCTATGCTTTCTTAAAAGTCACAGCTACTGTGATGCTTATACTACTGATCTCCTTTTCTCTTCCTCCCACCACATAGTGAACATGTACATGGACACCCACACACTCCTCTTCCTGAAGCCAGTGTCTAGAAAACTGTCAGAGATATGAAAATCAACATTTAATCTCTTCTTCTGCCCAAGTGAATTTAAGTTTATATTCCCCTACCTCTCAATGTAACCCTATTGAGATATGACTCCCTATGAACTTTCTGCATGCTTTTCATTACAAAGCATATGACCTCTAGCAATACTGTATCATTTTGGGGAGTTATTTTAACTTTTCGGTTCTCAGTTTTTGATACCAGTTACCTAGAATGGCTACTGTATAGCCAGTGTTTAAATAAGAAATCGAGATGAACATAGCTAGTTAAAATGTGGGATGTAAGTATACATGCAAAGAGTAAGTTCTCATTTAAAGATTCTTGTTTGAAGAAACCTTTTGTCTTGACTGGGATTTGCCCGCTCAAGTTATGTATGCCATCTCTTTACCACAAAGAGAGAACAAGGGAATGTGCTGAACTCTGATTCAAAGCCATTTATAATGGTCTAAAAAAAGCTGACTTGTAAGGCTGAGAGAAATCCAGATTAATCTCATTGATTCTGAAAGCAAATAAGGTATTGCTGCACATCATCTTGGATCGTGTCAGGAGTTGGATGAAGTGTAATGTAGGTATTGGATTTTAATAGTAAGAGATGAGCTTCAGTGGGACTTCAGTTGAAATAGTGTGATGGAAAATGCTAAACTATTTAATAGGTCACTCTGCAAATTTCATTTGTTACCTGATCATCTGTTACAAATGAAAGTTCAGAGTTATTTTCTTTGTGTTTCTTCTAAACATATGTAACTATATCTAGCCAGAGAATTGTTCTGAGTGTAGGCTGTATAAAGAGTGCTCCAGAGCTTTGTTCTTCCAGTGTTTCTGTAAAGCATGCTCTGGTACACAGCAAAAGTAGCACAGTGGTCACCAGCCCAGGTGGGACAGTGATGCACAGCATCTGAACAACAGCAAAATTCAGGGACAGTGCTTTTTCAAGGCTGTAGTTCTACTGTTTGGAAATACTTCCTGCTGGCATCATGGCTTTTAGGCAGATGGTACTGGCATAGTTTTCATATGTTGTCATTCACAAAAATGTATTGATAAGATATTCACACATGCTGCAAATGTGAAAAGACTCAAAATCTTTGAAAAATAAAGAAATGCTAGATTCCAAACAAGTGAGAATGATTAAGGCTTTATACTTCATCTGAAAGTATAAAGCCTTTCTACATCACTGAACTTTATTTCCCTTAGACATACCCAGCAAACACTGAATAGATATGCCTGCCCACAATTAGACACTTATATTTGAGTTGTTATTTATATTTACCTTATAACTCAAAGTAGAGAGCTATGAGTCACTTGTTCTCTTTTAGATAGATGTATAAAAGAGATCAGATAGAGTCATGTTTTGGAGGTGTCTTTTGCTTCACCACTGCCTTGACAGTTTCTAAACAGCTTAGATGTGGGTTTCTTGTACAAAAACAGGCTGAGAGAATCGGGGTTTTCCAGTCTGGGAAAGAGAAGGCTCCAGGAAGACCTTAGAGCAGCCTGCCAGTATCTAAAGAGGGCCTTCAAGAAAGCTGAAGAGGGACTTGTACAAGGGTATGTGATGGGACAGGGCAGAACAGCTTTAAACTGAATGAGCATAGGTTTAAGTTACATATTAGAAAGAAATTTTTCAGTATGAAGGTAGTGAGGCACTGGAACAGGTTGCCCAAAGAAGTTGTGGATGTCCCATTCCTGGAAGCGTTCAAGGCCAGGTTGCAACCTGGTCTAGTGGAAGGTGTCCCTGCCTATGGCAGGGGTGTTGGAAGTAGATGATCTTTAAGGTCCCTGCCAGCCCAAGCTGTTCTGTGATTTCTGCACTGTAAATCTTTTGTGACATCCATTACAAACTGAAGATAGCTACATGTGGATGTCTGCTGACATGAACAATGTTTGTATTATAAACATGGAAGTCTGATCTTGCCTCCAGCTAGAAAAGGACCTGAGTATCCTAAAAAGCCTGTGTCAGCTTTATATGCTCAGAGGTCTTAGGATATCTCAGTGTCTTAAATGGCAGAAGTGACCTACATGGGGACAATTGTTTTGAGCCCAGGAATAGCTGAACTACATGAACAATTCACCTGAGCAACTGCTGTATATATAATTCCGAATAAATTTAATTGCTGTCTAGGCTGCATTTTCTATTTCTGCTGTAAGGGAGGTTTTGACTCAGTTGCTGCATAGAGCTACACCAAATGTAAATGCCTTAAGCTTAAGCTGATCCTGCTTTTAAAGACTGAAAGGTTTTATTGACAATCACCACAGACCTTTCTCCCTATTTCTGTAGAAATGGAAATGTTACGGAGCTAACGTTTCATGTTTAATTTTATTTTAAAATCCCTCGAGCTTTCATTCAGTACACAGGACATCTTTCTTTTTTAACTCCATTACTTTGTTATTTATACAGTCTACTATTTAAGAAAACATAAATGAACAACTTAATTTAAAATCTTCTTTTAAAAACAAATACTGCAGCTAAAACTTAAGTCATGCTTGATTTTTCTTCACTTGCATAAAGAGCACTGTTGTGATGATGCTGTTATATACATTATAAATTAATAAATACTACTTTTAAATGATCACTCATTTCAGAACAGGTGTTTTTGTCTTCTGTGCAGTGAATGTAAAGATCTGAAATTTCATTTGTCTGCATATCTTAACAAATAGCTGTAAACTTTCCTAATACCACAGTTTTCGTTTAAGGCAATATCTGACTGAATATTAGTGGAAAATTTAAGTAAATAAACAAGAAATTAAAATAAATTTTCTTTTCTACTACTCATGGAGAAAACATTGTTTATACCAAATACTTGACTATCCTAGAGTTTACTAGTTATTAGTCAAGTGATGATGTAACTTAAGAAATATATGTCCATCTTGACCTAAACAAAATAAATTCTGTAACAACTGTGTTTAATTATATATTTTACAATGTGAAAACATAGTTTTCTACTGTAACAGAACTCTGTATCTCAGCAACTTTTATGAAGAGTAAAGGTCTTTTTCTGCCAGAGTGGAAGGAACATCTTTAAGACAGGAACAATATTTCACTTCCCCACTTCTTGCTGAAAGTGGAAAATGTGTTGACATACATTTATACATACCTATCTGTTTCTAATACAGTTTCTTAAGTCTTTGTATAATTAAAATCAAATAGGACATCATTAATTGGCAGCACTCCTTTGTGGAACAGTACAATGGAGACATTTTTGTAATTTTTTTTTACTCTTTGCATATTAATGTCTACTTCAAAGACCACTTAGCCTGTATTTTCCAGTGCAAAAGAGGCTTTTAATGTCTAATCCATTTGAAGACTGAAAAGCAGACCAGTTTTCCGCTTTCTGTAAATAATGCTCATTTGTATGCTTTTTATGTATTGAATGAGATAGAGCTTGTTATTCACCATTATGAAATGTTCATATTCTTAAATTTTTTGTGTATGCCTTGCTTTTTTGCAGACTAAAACTGGTATTGCATTGTTGTATGATGAAGTATCTGAAAATGCTTATGACATCCGACTGAAGCTTACAAAAGAGGTATTAACAATTCAAAAACAAGATGTCGTCTGTGTTAGTGGAAGTGATCACAGTGCAAATGTAAGTGCTTCTATATCTCTGTGCTTTTGAATGTGCACTTAAATTTCTTCTGCAGAGGTCTCCTTATTGTATTGGAGTGCAAGAGATTTTAGAGGGTGATAGAAATACATGTAATTATCAGTTGTTGAGTCTTCTGTGCATACCTACATTCATGAATGTAAAACCTGCATTTTTGACCACTGCTATACATACTTTATTATGATATTTATAATCTTAACAGAAGCAAAAATGTCTATAAATACCAAAATTAAAACATTCTTCCACCAAATATTGGTAAGCCATTAAATTAAGAGAGAAAAGGAAAAAGTGTTTCCCAGTGAAAGCATTTGAAGAGTAAACTAATGCACCAAAGTTTTCTTTGTGTATCAGACAGGATGTCTGTTCAAGGGCATTGAGCTGACTGAGAGAACACTTGACAGGCACTTATTTCACTGTAATTCTCTTTCAGGCACAGATGGAGCTTGATCAGTGCCAGCATGTATGTGGTGCTTTTTTTTACCCAAAATTCAGGCTTTTTCAAAGCCTGTGGTGCCTCTAAGCTACAGGCTTAGAGGAATCTTCTGTGTGACCATTTGATAATGTCACAAGATAAACTAGTGACAGTTTGCATAAGCAATACAGAAAGGGTGTCTAGATTAAGTTATTTATTTCATTTCTTCGTATAAACAGTGTTCTTCTTGAATTTGGAATACCTATACTTAAATTTACTGAGTAAAATAAATTTCATTAGCTTTGCTGGTGTTTCTTAGAGTACAGAGTTCGTGTCAGCCTCCTCAGAGGGGCCCAAGGGAGAGTGTTTCTTCTCCTTGCTGTATTGCATGTTTCATGTAAACTTAAAATTAGGCATTTGAGGACATCAAGTGAATTTGTGATACTCTTCTAAGAATTAGAAGCAAAAGAAGTATATAATGGGTATTTTGCGTGTATATGTGAGTATGTTAGAGAGAGAGAGTCTGCATATATAGTAAGTGAATATTTCATTCCTGCTGCAGTATTTATATAAATTAATATCTCACATAAAATAATTTTAAATAGCTTTTAGCAGTTTGAAACATTATGTACTTTTCCATGGAATTCTGTGGAACATGACTTGCTCTTTAAAATGTTCAAAAAGGTTGATCGGTGACAGGCATGTCCACTTCTGGTTGGTTTGCTGAGATTAATATAAGCCTCATTCATCAGCTTTGCATATACTTTCTGCTTCACTGGGAAGCATGAAAAAACACAGCTTTTTTTTTTTTACCAGACATTGCTGGGAATGCTGATAAGTTGTATGCAAACTAGTTCTAAGAGTCATAGTAAAATATAATGAGACTTCAGTATATAGTGTCTGTACATATAATTATACATGATGGTGTTTAAATGCCTTGTGCATGAATCTCATAGAAAAATAGTCAAAATTCCATCCTACATAGTCCTAGGTTACTTCTTGATTGAACCAACACAAGCTAGTTGCATCTGAGAAGATACCATATCAAATCTGTATGTGTATTGATCAACACCCAAAAAAGAGCAAAAAAACCCCCCACCCAACACCCCCAAACTCCAACCTAAAGCAGTACAAAAACCCACCCCAAACCACCTAAGTCTGCCTCTTCCTTTTAGCATCAAGATTTGGGTTGATTTTGATGCCTTTTACTCCTACATTTTATAGGTACCCTAAATAGTATTTCCTGATAGAAGAGAGGGTAGGGAGACAAGCTTTGATACTTAAGGAATTGAATTTTGAAATAAATTCTGGAAAGTAATAGACCTTGCAGAGGAGGCATAGTTGGGATATGCAGCCACTGCATACAAAATGAGTCCAAGTTCCTTGGTTGTATTTCATCACCAGTTGTGATCACAGTAACGGGTAGACCCTAGAAAGAACTGATTCCCAGGACTACAGCAAAGAGAAACAGTTTTTCTTGGTTGTAGATGTAGTGTTAATGTGTAAAAGTAAGTGAATTTCAAGTATAATTCAAATGGTAATTTAGGTTGGAGTTGCAAAGTATTATGTGGCTCTATGTATGTGTCCTGGTTTGAGTCACCCCAAGACAGTATGACGCCCATTCAGAAGGGATTTCTCCTACCTCATACTACTGAGAAATAAGAGTGAGCAGTCCTGTCAAGCTGCCCATTCCTGGAAAACATTGTTAACATTATCTTTATTTTCCCTATGTTTTCTCACTGAAGACTCTGAAAACTAAATTTTAAGGGTTTGATCTGTTGTTTTTCTGTGTCCCTTAGAAGATCTCCCCAAGATCCCATTCTGAAAGTGTTACCTGCAATCCTCACAGGATTCTGTTGTCAAACTCTATCGAGAAAAATGGACTGGCTTCATATTCGCTTTTTCTGTATTATACTTTGAACCAAATAAAAACTCCTGGACACCAAGCATTTAATATGAAGGCAAATTGAATGTAACATGAAGATAAACACTGTCTTTTTTTACCATATACAAATTTCTAGTATATAAGAGCTCAAAAGCAGAATTAGAAATCAGGGTGAAATAGCTGGTAGCTCTCTAGCACTGATTTTGGTAAGTTTTACAATTACAGTTACATGACATAAATTCCAGATATAAATGCTTTATATTTCAAGTGGTTCAAGAAAATAATTTTCATCCCTGGTCTGTACGATTCAAAATATTAATAGAAAATTGTAGCCTGAAAGTCAATGCTATAGCAGTCATAAACGATCACATTGTCTTACTGATTTATTCTCCTTTCTCTGTACTTTTTCATTCTCAGCTACTCATAGTTAATATTTATTTTACACATGGCCATTCATCAAACTAGTTCATTTGTAACAAAAATAGAAATAACTTTTGCATTCTTTTTGTACTGACCTCAGATGCATGGGAGGAGAAAAAAAACTGGGTTGAGAGTGACTTTTCCTCTTAGCTGGGTTTTGTGAATGGAAAGAAAGTTCTGTTTCTACTTGTGGTAATACTTTTTTCTCCAGCCACTTACATGGGACAGCATTTGTGGGATGCATTTCCTTCCAGCCTCCCTTTTACTGACAGTTTCATTAATCCTGAGGAACACTAAGGACAGGATTTGCAGCTGTGCATATTTATCTCTGCTAGTCTGGTGTAATTCTGAATGCTACACTGAGGACTGACAAAGACATCAGTGATCACTAGAGCTACTGTGGTGAGTTGGACTTTCAGCAGTAGAGATTACTCCCAAGGATAAAAGACTCTTACTATAAAATACCTTTTGCTATCATCATCTAGGTCTATTCCTGTTTCATGTTTTGTCATCTGCCATTCGTTTAAGTTCCACTTTTAAGCATTGAGAAAGCTTCACCTTTGATGAGAAATTTTATACCTGGCTTTCTGTAATTAAATGACAGCTCAGCCCATTTCACTACTTCTTGCAATCTTGGACTTGGATGTAGAACAATGAGAGAAAAACATGGTTTTTGAAATTCAAGGTGTATATAGAAAAAATAATGTAAAATCAGCTGCTGTTTTTTTAGTATTCAATTTTTTCACAGTAGACAAGCTGCTTTTAAGGATCTGTAAAAATCCTTCTGGATTTGGAGCTGCTGGGGGAAGTAATATTTTGCAGTGTTTTTTATATAATATTACATTTATTTAAAATTTTTTCTATATAGCTATTTATAAAGATATAATTTATATTTACATGCTAAACATGCAATCTTTCCATCAAGGTGCATTTCAGATTTTCAGACTTGGCATATTCGAGTGTTCTAAGCAAGTCTTCATGACTTGCTGTTACGTTTGGGGTGTTCAGATTTTTAGGATAAAGGAATGTGTGGGTGAGAGAATGGGAAAGAATATATGGGTGCATCAGAATCACAGTGGTGGAGTTGCCCTCTATGTGAGGCAACACGAGGAATGTATCAGACTCTGTTTTGGGGCGGATGATGAGCAATGAGAGCTTACGAGTTAGGATAAAAGGGCAGAGTAGCAAGGCTGACACTGTTGTGGGTGTTTGCTACAGGCTCCTGGTCGGGAGCAGGGAGTGAATGAGGCTTTGTACAGGCAGCTCGGAGCAGCCTCATGGTCACAGGCCCTGGTTCTTGTGGGGGACTTCAACCACCCTGGCACTGCTGGAGAAGCAACAAGTGAAGCACAAACAGCCCAGGAGGATGCTGGAAAGCATTGATGGTAACTGTCTGACACAGATAGCAGAGGTTCCCACAAGGAATGGTGTGCTCCTCAACCTGTCACTAAAAAACCGGGAAGGCCTTGTTGGAGGTGTGAAAGTTGAGGACAGCTTTGGCTGCAGTGACCATGAGATTGTGCAGTTCAGTATAGAACAAGAAGCAGGGCAGCAAGTAAAATTGTAACCTTCAGCCTCCTCAGGGCTAAAGAGCTACCTTTAGCCTCTTCAGGGAATCTTCTTGGAAGAATCCCATGGCAACAGGCCTTTCAGGGAAGAGGGGTCCAAGAAAGTTGGTTAATATTGAAGGATCACTTCCTCCAGACTCAAGAACAAACCATCCCAGTGAGCAAGAAATTGAGCAAAGGGGGCAAGAGACCTGCATGGATAAAAAAGAAGTCCCGTCATTACTCAAGAGTAAGCAGGAAATGCAAAGGAGATGGAAGCAGAGTCAGACCACTTGGAATTAATACAGAGAGGTTGTCAGAGTAAGTAGAAATGAAATGAAGGCCAAGGTCCAGTTGGAATTAGATCTGGCCAAGGATATCAAGGACAACAAGATGGGCTTTTTCAAATACATCAATCACAAAAGGAAAACAAAGGATGATGAGGGCCTATTACTAAATGGAGAGGGGACTCTCAGAGGATACAGAGAAGGCAGAATTACCAAATGACACCTTGCACTTGCCACCTTGATCTTCACTGGTAAGACCAGAGCTCTGGAATCTCTGACCCAGGAGACCAGGAAAAAGGACTACTGGAAGACTTTCCCTTGGTCAAGGAGGATTTGGCATAGGCAAATCTGACATCCAGAAGTCCAGGGGCCCTGATGGGATGCATCCACACATGCTGAGAGGGCTGCCGGACAGCACAGCAAGGCTGCTCATGATCATCCCTGAAAGGCTGTGGCAATCAGGAGAGGTGCCTGAGGACTGGAAGAAAACAAATGTCACCCCAGTCTTCAAAAAGGGAAAGAGGGAGCGTCCAGGGAACTACCAGCCAGTCAGCCTCACCTCAATCCCTGGAAAGGTAATGGAATGCCTCATTCTGGAGGCCATCTCTATCTACCTGGATGACAAGCTGGTGACCAGGAATAGTCAGAATGGATTCACTAAAAATAAATCATGATTGACCAACGTGACAGCCCTCTATGATGAAACAGCTACCTGGATGGATAACAGCTGAACCTCAACTTCAGTAAGGCTTTTGACACTGTCTCTCGCAGTATCCTCATAGGCAGGTAACTGAGCACTGGAAGAGATTGCCCAGAGAGGTTGTGGAGTCTCCTTCACTGGAGATATTCAAGAACCGTCTGGACACAGTCTTGTGCAGTGTGCTCTGGGATGATGCAGCTTGAGCAGGGAGGTTGGACCAGATGACCCACTGTGGTTCTTTCTAACCTGACCCATTCTGTGATTCTCTCAATTGGTGCACACTCATAGAATCCAAGCACAAAAGTATTGACAGAAATGGTGAATTGAAAATAAATAAACAGTTTCCCCTATCTGCCATATATTTTTAACAGAAGATATTTTTCCCCAGCTTTAAAGTTTAACAATACTCACAGAAACAAATTAATTGTATGACACACAGGGAGAGATCAATTTTAGTTGAAGAAGAAACAGGAAAGGATTGAATTTTAAATTTTATACTTCATTAAGGTATTATTTTACTTTAACTCTTTCTCACTTTACCCACTAAAATTAATTTCTTACATACAGTACCTCATCCTTAATATGCTTTATTTGCCATCTATGTGTATTGCTTCATCCTTCTCCTGTTGTCAGTCCACAGTTTTACGCCTCTGCTCTTTTCATAAGCATTTTCTTTCTTTTATTCTTTATTTTATTTTTGTAAGAAAAAGAATAGAAAAGCATCTGGATTTTTTTCAAAATTGGTCCTTCTCATAGAGCTGAATTGTTTTTGAATTGGTCAGGGGTCAGGCAAAGAGGTTTCTAATGCAGGCTGATAGCATCTTGATTGGAAGAGGACTCCTCAGAGGCTTATTTGAGTCTAATAGAATCAGTATAACAAAAACCTTTGCATGCTGGATACTCAGTTGTCCAGCTTCACAAACTGTGTCTTAGAATGAAGCAAAGTAGGTGATTAAGGAAGAAAAATAGCAAGATTAGTTGTTTTGTTGATTAAAAAAATAGAAAGAGTGCCTGAAAATACTGTTTGAATCCCTGATGAGATTGCTATGGCTTTTTCTTTATAACTCAGACACTAATAAGGACACAGAAGAATGTTATTTTAGAAAACCTCTAGGGAACAGATCTGCAAAAAAATCTAGAAGATTTTTGGCTTTTTTTTTAACCCAAGAAAATTTATGTCTCACTAACTGCTAATATTGCAATATGCCCAATGCCTGTTCTACCATTGCTGGTGTGGTATTTTAGTCCAAAACTGTTTTTTTTAAAAAAGCTGAAGCATCAAGTGAATGATTAAGAGTGTTCCTTTTGAAACTAAGATCACTTGTATCGAGAAAATACATTATTTAACCGTTTGTTATTTGTTTTCCATGCCCTGGAAAGCTGACCTAGATATTTAGAAGATAGCTATCAAGTAATTCCTTAGGACCTTTATTATGACAGATCATATGCTTGTGTTGCTGTCACTCTGAGAACAGTTAGAAGTTTGCATCACAGAATAAATATGAGTATTTCTCAGCATGACAAAAAACCTTTATTATTAAAGATAAAAAGAATAAGTAGCTTGAATAAAAAGGCTGATAAATAGAACAGAAGAATGCAAAGGACACTATGAATATCCCTGAAAAACAATCTCATCCTGAAATGTGGAAAGAGTCCAACTAAGGGTGAGCACTCATACCAACAAGATAAAAGGCAGCATAACATTGATAAGCCACACATATACATAAATATATGTGTCCTTTAATTGAAATTTCAATAAATCTATTACACTTGAAGCTATGACAGAGTGTCAGGACTGGTAAATTGTAACTTAGACATTGTGAGAGGTCTTGTAGCAGTTTAAAACTTTCAACAGTTAGGAGCAAACTGTCTGACTGTGATGGAAGTGTGAGGCTTTCCAGTTTCCGTATGTGGGATATTGATGGGTTCAACCTCTGTTGTTCATCTTCACTATAGCCAACTTGTGAAATGCTGTGCAAAGTTGAATGCAGATGGAATTACTCAAAGAAAAGCTATATTCTGGCAGGATTTAGCTATAATTTGTTGTTATGGGATGCCTTCTAAATTGGAAGAAATCAGCTAAATTTTAGTGGGAAAAGTACTATCATATGTTGGCTCAGGGTCCTATATATGTTTTTAGTAACTCTGGAAATCCATATTTGTAAATGATCTGCATTGATGTAATTTGTATCTGAGAAGAGTCTGGGGTCTTCTCACTTCTCACCACTTGCCAAAAAAGCTCCTGTCCCAAACTGAATATTTTACAACTCAGTGGAGGAGAACCTGAGGATTATTCTGAAGTCATACTGAGACTGATTGTGTTTCATTCAGACACATTAATATGATTACCCTCCTCAGAGGAATAAAACACCATGGGGTTTGTCAGTCATCTTAACTGGAATAGATCCTATAGTAATTTATGTTGAAAGGGACCTCTTGAGATTATCTAATTTAACCCACTGTTGAAAGTGGTGATAGCTTCCAAGCTGCTGAGGCCTTTGTCCATTCATGTTTAGAATATCTCCAAGGATGGAGATGCTACCAGCTCTCTGGGCAGCTCTTAATGCCTAACTATGTGGAGTTCTTTCCTATTGTTATGCTCAGTTGGGATTTCCTTTGTTGCAAGTTGTGACTGTTGCCTCTAATGCTTTTTCTTTGTACAAATGTGAGAACAATTGCTTGGGGCTTTTTGTTTTGTTTTTGGTTTTTTTTTGTTGTATAATCCTCCCTTAGCTTGGCCAGCTTTGTAAATAAAATAAGTGACTTCATTTTAGTCCAAAAAACTCCACAAAAATGTACCAAAAAATCCACTTTCCCTTCAAAAAAGCCCCAAAATAACCCACAAAAAACCACACAAACAAACAAAAACCCACCAACTTTTATCTACATTAGTAAGATAATATAGCATTTATAATAAGATAATTTAAACTGATAAAAATGTTATTACATTTAATCTGCAGATGTCACAGGTCTTTGTTAGCAACATTAAAAGATTTGCTAGCACATTAAAAGATCTGCTTTGACTTTACATTAAAAGATTTGCTAGCACATTAAAATATCTGCTTTGACTTTACACAAAGCTGAACAGCAACTGGCATGCCTCTATCAATTTTTACTGCCTTCTTCCTGTCCTTTTCGGAAAAGGTGTGATCCTGTGTAGTGCAAGAAGTTAAGCTTCAAAACTCTCCCATTCAAGATAACCTTCTGATTTTTGTCTACCTGTTCCTCAGTATATCTTGCCTTCACTTCATGGAAAGGGAGAATGAGGCATCAAGTGTTACCATGGAGGACTAATTTGTGACTTTCCCTCTCTTCCTTGCAGTTTTCTTTACTCACTTTTACAGTATCTCACTAATTTTTTCCACTTTATGCGTTACACTGTCTTTTTAAACAATGCAACTATTTCTAAGAATATATAAGTCTATTAAAAATGATCCAACCTTGGAACTAAAGTTTATACAGGCAACTATGAACAAAAAGATTTTCCTGAAAACCAGACATTATAACCAGAAGTATAGCAAATCCTACTTGTAATAGAGTACTTTAATTCAGACCCACCCACAGTGTAGTTTTATAGAAAAGCCATTTCATTATTTTTCAATGCTTCAATTCTTTGTTTGTTTACCTGGTTAATTAGAAGATGCTTGTGGTTATAGTTCCCTGAGAGAACAGTATTATGGATTTGTGGAAATGCAGACGTGACATGTTCAGTCAGACTGTGACTGTGTGACATTTACATTTTCCTCATGCAGCACTCATTTTTTAAGATTTACGTCTATTCAGGACATACACAGGTAGTAACAGCAGTGATTAAGGAAGCAGCAGTCAAAACTCAGTGCTTTCTGGCTTCTAGTCAAGTATCCTTTGATCCTGACTGACACCTACTGGAAGAAGGAATCTCTGTTCCAGTCCTAGGTGTTGGCATTGCAGTTCTTCTGGTGTGCTGTGTGGTATATTATATATCTTCACATATTAGCATGAGGCTGGGTGGTTCTAGCCATGTCGTGTAGATGCCTATATTGCCAGACCTTGTGATTAACCATAATCCAGCACCGTCTCTTGTTAGCATCCTGCACATACCGCTTTCCTCAATATGATGTTTCATCTGAATTCCATCTGGAAATAATTTTGGCAAGAGCAGTTCCTACTGTACTTCTAAATCCTTATTTGTACAAGTAAAGTCAGCCAGCAGGTACACAGCAACCTGCAGTCACTGGGTAGGTGGAATTTTGCTGACAATGAGTGAGAAGTGAGGGTTGTATGAGTGGCAGTGGAAATCTCTATTTGACAAAGTGCTAAATATGTGTTGAGCAATTTGCTGAGGGAGCTCAAGGTCTGGGGAGGTGGAGGGTGTGAGCCAAGAAAATCCTCATCATGGGAACTCCCCATCTTGAGGAGAAAATTTCCCCAAGAATTTCAACATATCCTTGTTCACCACATCCTTTTTTGTTCTTTGGGGATATGTAACAACCAGCAGGATGTCTGCATTTCGTGATACATTTTACCGGGTGTCACATTCTTACAAGGTCTGTTTCTTCAGTCATTTCCTATCTCATAAAGTTCTTGTGGTATCTTCAAGAGTTGCTAAGAAAATTAACATATGGCTGATACGTTAAGTTCTAAGAAGCAAGCTAACTCCATCCCAAGTGAAGCCAGGACAAGCTATCTTTTTACCCTTTCAGGTATCAGGCTGTTTCTTCCCCTGCATCCTTGCAAGCCTGCAGGTTGCAGGCTTCTCTTTTAAGTCTTATTATTGCACTTTCTTGTTTTGTTTTTTCCTTTCCCCTGTATGTTTCCCAAGGGCCTGGGTGGCAAACTCTGCTTTTATTTTCTATTGCAAACCTGCTAGGTAGTATCTGTAGTTAATTTGGCATCTTACTTTCCACAAGTAAGGAGAACTTCGGAGACTACTCCTTCCAATAAATACCAGGTTCAACTGTAGAAGTAGGAATAAATTTTAAAAAAAAGAAAAATCTTGTAAACAATGCAGCAATGAACGATTTCGTTGTTTACATTTTTCTATGTTCCTATTTATCCACTTTTTATGTTTAAGGACTAGTCTTCTATCCATTAACGTAATAGTCTGTTGTGGTTTGAGTGTGGGAACCAGATACGCTCAGGTACCAAGGCACGTTTGGTCATGGCTATTTATTGAACACATATAATTTATACACGTTCCTTTTCTGGGTTAAGTAAAGGTGACCAGTCCCCTTGAGTCAAGACCAGTGATTTTTGTCTTAATTGGTAATTTTGATGATGTGTCATGATACTGAACCTGTGGATGTCCCTACATTCAATAGAATTTGTTGCCGTGGCCATTGTTATGAACGTTACTGGTATCGGTTGACCCATTTTCACCAATATCTGTCTGAAATAGTCTAAGGCACATAGCACCCCTCAATAACTGAAGAGCTTAGCCCAACTACTCTTAGCCCATGGACACGGACTCAGGGTAACAAGTGAAGTTGGTAACAGGAATTTAACCTTGTAATGCTGTTCTGTGGAATCAGAAGATGGAGAGGAAGTAACTGACACCATCACTTGGGGGCAGTGGTTAGCCTAGTTACCCCCAAGGCCATCCTTGGGAACACGAAGAGGTGTGACCTTTGCAGCTCTGCCCAGCTCGTAACTATGGTCCTACCCTAAAAGAGTCACTCCCACCGAATTTAATGCTGTCAGCATCCAGGTGGTGCAGCAGGAAAGATGCCCACACAGGAGAGAAGTCAGCACGGATTCTCCACTCAACCTCCTTGCTATGTGGCATGGGGACAGGGAAGTCCAGGAGGACACCGGTGAAGTCATCACAGCAGTCCTACTGATAAGTAGAAGGGAAAAGAACAAAATTAAAGCATTGGTGATCTGTCTCTTCCAACCTGTTCTAGCCATTGTGAATGGGCTTCTTTCTTAGAACAGTTTCTACAAAACCTGAAGAACATGGTCTATGTCAAGTGCTCCAGCCTTTTCTGCTATGTACTTCAGTCTGATGCTTGAAAATACCATATGTATTCATTAATATTTTCATGCAGACTGGAACAGAAAAGTAAGTTATTGTACATACAGAGTCTTTATTCAAAAATGTCTCTTTATATCAATGAGTTTGGAGTGCTTCAAGCCGAATCTCTTTCTGAAATCCCCATAGTACATTATTCAGATAGATAGATAGATAGATAGATATAATATTTTTTTATAATGAGAGATCCTTTCCCACAAGTGCCAGTCCTGGTGTTAGCAATCTGGTAATAATGACATATTGGGTAGGCATTGGAAGGTGGATATAAAATCTTCCTTAAACACAGCAACAGAAATAAGCCCTGTGATTGCCTTCTCCTGTTGCCCATTAAGCTCCAGTCATGTCACTTCATATGAACAAATACCAAGACATAAAAGATCTTTCCAGAGATAAAATTTTCTATTGAGTCATTGTTTTTTAACAGAATCTAGCAAGTCTTCTGTGTAGAGCTATCTCATACCTAAAAGATGGGTATTTGGCCATATAGTTCTCTCCATTACATTTGAAAGTGTCATTCAGTTTGCAACTAATAAAAGTATAGAATTTTTTTCAGCTTTATTACTTGTTTTAGCTGTGATAAGCAGGCACTGCACCTGTTATCAAGTAGTCTCTTCTCTATACAGTTGTTGACATAGTGTTTTTTTGAATGGTGTCTACTTCTTACATGGTTAAAATTTTATGTTGTATCTGCTTTTCAATATATTCCCTGTCTGGCATCACTCTTGGGAGTTCCTGAAATTTTCTGCCTCACCAGTTGACAGCTTGCAATGATAAAAGTTCTCAAAAAGATAGGAATATTTTTGTATTGGTGTCCTCCCAATTACAGTTTTATTAGTTACATTCTGTCTATTCAAATGCATCCTGAAGTTTTATGCGGGGTACTACTTTAATCTCCTAGAAACAGGGAACAAAGCAGGCCATGTGTGCCATGGTGGGTACATAATTGCTTCTGCTTGGTAGCACACCTGTAATGAGTGATTGTTATAGAGTACACATTGAATACTTTGGAACCCATGAGAATAAAGAGTTTTAAGAAACTGTAGATACTATTGAACAAAACAAAACAAAATGCTAGTTAAAAAGCAAAAAAAAAGGTTAATTTAAAAAAAATTAATTTCAGCTTTGCTGTTCTGATTGATAATTAGTAAGACTGTCTAAAGAGTTTTCCTTGCCTATAATGAAATAAAATTACACAGTCAACTATAACACTTTAATTTTATTTTTTTAAGACTGATATAGATGTCTGTCTCACTTTACTCTAAAACCATAAATAAATTTGTCTGGAAAGAAAAATTATATGTAGCCTTCAGGCAACTGAAAAATGAAATAAGTTGTTTGTCTGTTTGACTGAGACATACACACTGGGTTTTCAGCTGCATATGTGCATGACATTAATGTCACAAAAAGATAGGTTTGTTTTTTTCCCCACAAATATCGCAGTTCAGTTTTGGCAAGATGTTTCAGGATAGAATTTTCTTTCATAGTTGCTTGCAAAGCTACTATGGGTTTCTGTCCAAATTTCATAGTAATGAAATTTTGTCCTTGCATAACAAATTCAGGACTGATTCAGACCTGAAGTCTACTGAGATGACTGTTCTTTTTCTGACAGAAGCTGTTAATGTTTCCTTAGAAAAGTCAAACAGGGCAAAAAAGTGATGCTTTTCTTAATAGTTTTCCTTCTCCAAATTGTACACTACCTCCCTAATCAAAATACTCAGCTTTTAGCATTTTATTTTGCAATTTGAACCTCTTGAAAAGAAGAAAGTTTTTGCATTTTTTAAATGTAGCCCTTACTAGACTGGTAGGTAGGAAACATTTAAGTATGAGTTTAATATCTTCTTTTAATAGGAATAATTGAATCTCTGTAATAAGCTATGAACTATTAAAATAGGAATATCAAGATTATTACAATATTATGTGAATAGATTGCTTCATAGGGCTTACCTATCAACCATATGAAAATGCTTGTTTGTTCTAGTTGAGAGTGTAAGATGCCAATAAGTAGTACTCTATTTGCATTTTTTATAAAACGGCTAAAGCTATCCATGTAGCAGCTTTCTGTTTGTTGTCTGATCATGCTGAAGCAAACTAAACTGTCAAAATATTTATTCCACCATCTCCACATGATGATGGACTATATTAGGATAATATATTTTCAAGGTGTAAGTTTAGGTGGAGTAAAAGATTAAGTAAGAAACATTAAGAATTAAGTATGCAGCAGTTAGTGTCCTGGAAGACATCTCTTGGGAATGAGTCACTGAATTTTAGGGAAGTATTCTAATTCAGATCAGATCTGAACTTTTTCAGTGAGAGTGATAATTTTGATCAAAAGTTTTGATGCAGTTCCAAATGAAGAAAAAAAAAAACATGAAACAATTTGAATTAGCACAGATTTCAAAGAAACTGAATTACATCAGCTGAAATTCAATCATATAAACCTTTTGATATGTCAGGTACCATGTTCATAATGCAGTAGTTTTCCATTTTTAACATGGACTAGTGTAGTACAGTGTTTATGGGAACATAAGGAATTTTGAAAATGTACAAAACCATTCCTATTTTTTTTTTTTACCATATGGATTTTCTTATCCACCGAAAATGAAACTGAAATTCAGGATTTATTGTGTTTTGCTTTCCCCTGAGTCAATATGAACATATGTCTAGCATGATGAGTGTTACAAAAAGAAGAGCTATATATATTAAAATAACTTGTTAATATAAGATTATAGTCTTGACTACTGAAATAAAAATTTGTATTATCTGAATCAGTGAAATTTTAAAATACCCAAGCAGAAATTATTCATGTAGGAGTAATCTTATATACTATTTTTAATGTACAGAAAAAGAAGAAATAATTATATGTTCAGGAATTACTGTAAAGATGGCATTCTATCCACTACTGTTCATCATATTCCAAAAAAAGTTCCCATCAACTGTATAATTATTGTCAAAAGATGAAGTGCTATTATGTTGTCAGGCACCATGAGTTACACATTATTGAAATGTCAAATTCAGAATACTGTTAAATGCATGATAGGTTTCTCTAGAAAAATATTGATAAATGTTTATCTTCCTTATGCACTTAAATCTGAAATACAAAAATTAAACCTTTGAAGCAGACTATCACTAAAAGTCTTTCAGGATGTGCTGCAAAAAAAATACATATAGATCTGAAGATGTAGACTAGAAAACGTTTTTATTCTTGATTAAAAAATTAGAACAAATATCATGCATACATGATAGCTATGAAAATGCATGTCTCTGAGCTCTTCATATAATTTTCCCTTGTCAAAGTAAAAGTATGTACAAATTTCTGTTCAGAGAAAATACCACTTCAGAGATAGAAAAGCATACTAAAGTCTGAATATACAACTCCCAAGTTCTGCTCTCTGTGATAAGGAATTAATTGAGTGCCTATAAATCAATGCTGAATGATACTTCAGAACTGAACTTGATCGCTCAGATTCTAGACTACTTTTGAGAATTATTTTTTTAAAGTAAGTGAGAGCCTAGGAACATCTATGCTCATTCAGATATTGTAATTTCACCTAAATTTATTTTTTTTTTGCAATTTTTTAAAGCACAGAACTGTTACACTTCGTAGACAACCAGTTGGTGGCTTGGGCTTAAGCATAAAGGTATGGGTAACTCCTCTTTTCTTCTTTTAAATTTCAGTATCACCTCTTCAGTCTTGAGATCTCATGGTTAATATGTCTCTCTTACAGGGTGGTGCTGAGCACAAAGTGCCTGTCGTCATATCAAAAATATTTAAAGACCAAGCAGGTAACTTATGCTATTTACTTATATAGTACTGTAGTTATTAATAGTTTCAGGAATCATTTTTTACTTCAGTACGACAGTTATGTTATAAACAAAATATTTAAAGTTACTTGCAAAAACATAAGTCTGACACAGAAAATCTATTCATGTACTTTAATAATGCAGAGGATAGAAAAAATACAAACCAAGTATTTTTTTTTCCCACACAGTGACTCACTGCTATGTGGTATGACTAACTGTGCCTAGGTGCCTGCAGAGAGTGATTTCTAGTGTTTATTGTGGTGAAGATAAAACGACATCTAAATCAGTATAGTCTCTCCTGGTTAAGTATTACATTGACATTTATCTAGCAAAAGGAGCCTTTGGGAGACCTTTTCAGACCTGAGACCGAACTTGACACGGTTGAGAACTGGTCTGGAAAACAAAGGGTCTCTTCAGTGAAGAAAAGTAGAACCATTGCATATGGGTGGGAAGTGCCTTGCAACATGAACTAAGGGTCTTAGATGATCAAAAGCAAAGTCATATTCTTTTCTCTGGTGGACATGGACATGGGGATTAGTTTTTTATTTTCTTGAGGAATTCTTTTACATGTTTTAATATATGTTGTCTTTCAAAGCTTCTATGTGTATCCTGTTTTTCCTAGTGTAAATCTACCCATTTCATGTAACCTTTCCTTCAAAAAAACACGGACTGTGATTCTCAGTGTATGTCCTGCTCCTTAAAGGTCTCAAAGCCACTGACATGATCTTTTGAACTCATCAGGTTATTTTCCTGGTTTGCTGGAGTGGAGATTAAGCACATTTGCTTGACAGCATGTTTAGACTTGTGCTTTAGTAGGTCGCAGACAGTGCGACCTCTGCATTTTCTTCAGGGGGTCCTTTTTTTACTTGAAGTGAATACCTGTTTTCATCTGATACACAGTGAATATTGAATGGATTGTCTATGCCTGTATCCTACTGGAAACACTGTTTCAAGTTTCCTGTGTACAGTGCTTGCTCTTTTTATAACATTGTTTCTGCAGTGAGAAAGGGAAGGTGTTTTTATGTCAATTGTATTACTGCATACAGAACAGTAATATGTTCCTTAAATACACAGTATAATAAACAATACCAAGAAAATATGCAGGAAAATAATAATAAAATTAATATAAGCATTCAGGTCTAAGGGAAGTAATTCAAGAAATTAATCTCTGACAAGTAAAGCTATCTCCTGCCCTCTTAGGGCATAGTACTTTTAATCAAGGTTAGTAGTGAGTTTGCATATAGAATACTTACATTCAGAGTTTTGTACATTGTGAGTAGTTTTTCTTGATCTGTATTTATTTGTAGAGTAACAAGTGCAGCAACAATTTTATGGGGTCAGCTTTTTACCTCAAATTTGAAAATGTCTCCTCCAAACGTACTTAAGATCTTGTAATCTTTTGTCCGAGGAAACTCCAAAATCAGTAGTGGTTATAACCAGAGGCACTGTTGTATCAGAGCAAGCCCATATGAGATGTTCCTGGCTGGATCAGTGAATGGAATGAAGACATTGTCACACCTGTCGAGGTATGAAGGAAATAGTCTACATAGTATCAGCTGCCCCTGGTGTGAAAAAGAGACTCTCAGCCTTGCTTTAAGGATGTGTTCAGGCTGGTCCCAGTGTGCTCCTGAGGTCCCTTCTAGCCTGAGTGAGTCTGCAATTCATGTAGTGCTGCAGGTGCTAAAGACCAGAGATCTGAGATAGAAATGCTTTTTGTGATATGTGGCTTACAGCACTCCCTTCTGGTTACTGAATTTCTGTGCAACAGAAAATAGCATGGAGCTTTTTGTTTGCTTGTTTCTTCTAGGAAATGAGTATTTCTGAAAAGTATCAAAAGATTTTCAGAAAAATTTTGGAAGTACTAGACGTTCTTATACTGCATATCTTTTTTTTTTAGATATATGATCTCATAAATCTCAAACTGGTGCTGTTACTCAGTATAGGAGGAAGACAATAACAAAGGCTATTCACAGCGTTGCTTTTCTAGTATCATATATAACTGGAAATTAATATTAAGTAAGAGAATATGTTAATTTATCTCACAGGTGACATTGGGGCAATATTTCTGGTGTAAGATTCTAGTGTTTTAATGCAACAGAAAGCAATTTGGTAATATTATTTAAGGGAAAAGAAGAAGTGTTTTGCAAATATGTGCATTCTTTCTCCATTTATATAATATAAATATATATTAATACACAGACATTAATACCAAAATACAAATGTATTTACATATAAAAGAATATCTGAAAAAATATTTATGTTTAATAAAATGAGAGGAAATGTTAAACATGATGGAGAGATCAGACTCATACAGATTTATCTCAAGCTAAGTTTTGGACTGAACATCTGTATATTCAAAATGTGGATAAATCAGCAATGGACTTTTATTACATGAGGTGCTAATAACAGTGAAACTGATTTGCTGGCTTTAACATTGCCTCTTAGTTAAACAGTGAGATTTGTTGCTGATTCAATCAAATATACTGAATTTTAAAAAAACAAAAAAAAAGATTTATTGTGCAGTAACATTTGAAAATAAATAATTTACCTGATAAAAAAGCAGTTTCTTATCAGGGATTGTACTGGTTTCTGTACTTGAGTAAAATACCTGAACTTATGTAAATAAAATTCTCCTTAATGACTTAAGAACTAAAATGACTGATAATTTGTGATAATTTTCATGAAATTTAATGCCTTTTATATGTAAAATCTGTAAGATCACTGTAAAATCATGTTTCTAACCTTACTTTGTTTGGATATAGTACTATTTTTTAGTTCCAAAGGTAGAAGCATAACAGAATAAAGCAGTTGCTTCTTTTTCAGATCTCTATAATTTTTGTGCTATCTAAATAAAGTAATTAGTTGTCTATATTTGTACTATTTAATTTTTAAAAACATCAGATAAGTGATTTTTTTGGTACTGACTGAAGTATCAGGTGACAGCATTTGCGCTTAATCTTTTTTTTCATTTTTGAAAAAAGATGAACATTTCAATAGGATTTCATTTCATTATTCCACAGAAGCACTTCTGTAGCAGCAATGCTTATAAATATTCTTATAGTTTTGACCTCTCAGCTGTGATCACTGTGTTTATAAATTTCAAATTAAGTTATTCTAGATCACTCTTCAGTAAGACTTTCCTGAACAAGTTCACTGAAACATACACAGAAACTCAATTCAAGACCATAACTTTACATTTCTGAAATAAAAATTAACTGATCACTCAGTGCAGAAGACTAATGTCCAATGTATTAAAAATCACAGTAAAGAATATCCTGAGTTTTTCCTGAGCACATCCTCCACAACAGTATTAGAGCAAGTTTTGCTAATTCAAATGAATCATCATCAAGTTTGGCCTTTTAAATTTTTTCTATGGATTCTATCTTCCATTCTAACAAAGGTTACATTTTTTTCCCACCTCCAAAGCTTTTGCTGAAGTTAATTGCAGAGGGAAAAAAGTTCTGTGCCAGACAGAATGAGAAAAAGTAAATGCAAACAGTTATAAACTGTATAAAGAGTAAAGTGATACAATTAGCCACAGAGTAATTTTTATCCTATGGGAAATTATTTCACTTCCAAAGACAGGACTTTTTTCCTACCCATATACCAGATCATACAGCGTATTAGCAACATTGCTGATAATCTCCCTGATTATGAAAAGAATTATTGATGTTGAAGCTTCTCAGTAATATTCTATAAGCCTGTTTCAGGCTGGTTTGATTATTTTTTTTTCTTAATGTAATTTAATGCAGGATCGTTTTTCTTGTGTTTTCCTTTTGAAACTGGGTTAAGATGTAGTACCTTGTACTCTCTCACTGTACAACAGTTGGTGATTTACTGTTAGTTTCTAGGTGTGTAATATTTTTATATACGTGCTGTAATAGCATTAACAGTTTATTTAGGGCAAAGAGTGCTGTGGACTTACAGTCAAATAAATGTAGGGTCCTATCCTTAGAGATATGTAATGGAATGTCCTGAGTTTGGAAAGGAATCATATCAGTCAGGTTTACTTGTTGTACAGTGGATGCATCAGATAGATTGAAAATACTTCAGAGAATCTTCAGATGCTATATGTGGATAAAGTTTACAAGCTTTCATGTGTTTACATCTTTCTCTTTGTTATTCCCATTTTTGGTTACTAAAGATCCTTTATGAGTTTGTGGAATCTAGATGCTGTAGATTGTAAACATGAATGGATTTTGAAATTTAACCTCACCCTATGTACAAGTGATTTACTGTATATAGTATTGGAAATCCTGATTGTTTAAATATCAAACAATAAAGTACTGTTTTGCGTTGCAGAATTATCCAGTTAGCAATCACGTTTTCATCGTGATGCAACTTTTCATTTTGTGAGACCTTCTGCAATAATCTGACTAATGCTGTGAGTTCTGCTCATATATAATATGTGGAGTCAGACAAGCAGCAATGATGAAACAGAGCAGTGGGTTCAGCTCATGAGGCGTGATGAAAAAAGGTAAATAAAATTAAATAAAACCCGATGGAATAGGGTTAGTTTGCATTGTGCCAGTTTCAAAAAAAAATCCCCCTTAAGAGCCAAAATTCATTAAAATCTTAATTGGAATGCATTTTCCCACCTTCTTTCATAAAAGTTGACTTATAATTCACATTCTGCTGTGTTGAAAAATCTTCTGTTTTATGTTCAGTCCATTTCTGACTGGTTCTGTATACCCTGGCAGGATTGGAATGAACTCCAGACATTCAGCAATTGAAACATTCTTGGCGTAAAACCACGTGCTCTGCAAACACAGGCTGTGTCCAGATATCACATCCTGGCTGCCTGCATTCAGGACCATCTGGAGGACATGGCATCAATTTGATGAGGGCTTTTAACAGTTTCACTTACATGCCAAACAGAGATGGTTTGATGTGAAATTGTATGTGATACCTCCTCCATAGGTATATTTCTGGGGTTTTTTGTTGACTCCAGTTGTCCCCAAGGGTGGTACAACAAGGGTAACCCAGCCTAGTCTGAGCAAGCTGGTGGGCATGATGTGAGATTGCACCAAGCTGCACAGCATGGTTGTATCCACAGCTGATGTTCTTCATCCCTACAGCTGTACTCACCTTAGTTTCATCAGTCTTGGAGATTCATTCTACTGAGCTAGCAAGCTCAATATTAAGGATGAGTTAAGCACAAACAGAGGTATTCAGGTTTATGAGGAAACCAAAATGGATCAAAATTTTTTGTTATGCCTTGTGCTAATGAAGGTGAAGACTGAGTACAAGGCCGTATTTGAACATAAAGCCTCATTAGAATATAAGATAGTTGAAGCTGGGTGGTATTTCATTTTTGGACATTATTTCCTAATATCACTTAAAAATTTCTTCAATTTTTTTTTTTTAGCATTGATCTTATTTTCTATCTATCTTTTATTATCTTTGACAGTGTTATTTTTCTTTATTAGAAAGCTAGTGATATATGAAATTAGCATCTACTCATTGTTCTTTCTCTTGGACCTATGCCTCGATCTCTAAACTTATTTTCAGAAGGCATAGAAGAATATTCTTAACATTTGGTTTTCTTTTTAACTGTTGCCTTCTCAAGACTAGACAGGCCACGAAAGGCAGTACCTCTTAACATCTTAATGAATTGTTAAAGATCAGTCAACAAATAAAAGGAAGGTATTTTGATCTCTGCTTCAGGAAATTTTTTCTATTCAACCTAACAGGAATGTATTTAAGGTCCAATGTTTGTTACTGTATATTTAGTGAGAATAGCAGTCATTGGATACATGGGGAGAAACGTAGGTGGATGAATTCCTCAGCTGAGATTCTAGAACAATTTATAATACTGGGATTCATTTTGAAAGTTAAATGCTTTTAGTGGGTTGATGGTGGCTGGATGCCAGGCACTCACTAAAGCCTCTGAAACTGGGCAGGGGAGAGAAAATACAAGGAGGGGTTCATGGGTTGAGATAAGGACCGGGAGATATCACTCACCAAATACCATCCCAGGCTAAACAGACTAGAATTCGAGATATGAATTAAATTTATTGCTAACAAAATCAGAGCAGAATAATGAGAAGCAAAATAAAAACACCTTCCCCCCACCCCTCCCTTCTTCCCAGCTCTGACTCCTCTCCCAGCAGTGCAAGGAGACAGGGAATGGGGTTATGGTCAGTTCATCATCTGTTGTTTCTCGTACTGCTGAGGGAGAGGGGTCCTTCCCCTGCTCCATTGTGGAGTCCCTCCCACAGGAGATAGTTCTCAATGAATTTCTTCAATGTGATGGGCAGCAGTCCTCCCCAAACTGCTGCAGCATGGGTCCCTCTGCCAAGGTGCAGTCCTTCAAGGACAGGCTGCTCCAGTGTGGGCTCTTCTTGCCATGGACTTCCCATGGGTTCACAGCCTCCTCTAGTCATCCAGCTGGTTTGGCATAGGGCTGCAGTCTGCAGGAGGATCTGGATTTCTGCTCCACTATGGACCTCCATGGGCTGCAGGGGCACAGCTGCTTCACTATGGTCCTCACCATGGGCTGCAGAGGAATCTCAGCTCCAGTGCCTGGAGCATCTCCTCCCCCTCCTTCTGCGCTGACCTTGGTGTCTGCAGAGTTGTTCTCACCCTGCTCTACTCTGGCCACAATTGCAACTGTGCAATAACTTTATTTTTATTTCTTAAATGTGTTATCACAGAGGTGTTACCACCATTCCTGATTGGCTCAGCCTTGACAGCAGCATGTCCGTCTTTGGAGCAGCCAGGAATTGCCTCTGCCAGACATGGAGGAAGCTTCTGGCAGCTTCTTACAAAGCCACCCCTGCTACCAAAGCTTGGCCATGCAGACACAATACAATGCTGTAGCAAGACACTGATCTAAATATAAAGAATTCTTTGGGTAGAAGGATGCAGGGAGTTAATTTTTAAGTGTTTATTTAACTGACCAGGTATAAACTTAAAATCAAATTTAGTAATTTTTTAAAATATGGCAATGTTTTAATTATTTAACTGAAATGCATTTTTTATGCATTAAAATTATTCATAAGTATTTCCTGGACAGAAGACAATTTGGAATGAAATATTTGGAACTTTCACTTAGAAATTTTGTTGCAGATTTTTTGGGGGAATTTTTTTAGTAATATTTAAGAGCTTGATGAATCCAGAAGTCATTTTTCAGGGTAAACCAAAGCATTCTCATTTTAGGCCACTTTGAAATTTGTTTTTATTCTTTGGTTTGGCTGAAAAACATAAGCAGTGAATTAACTTTCCAACTCTAGATTTAGGCAGTTGGTTTTGTACTTTCCCAAAATGAAGTTTTATATATTTATGCATATATATGTATGTGTGTCTAAAAATGTGTATATTAAGTTCTTAATAATGAATAATGCTTTTCTGTTAAGTGTACAAAGAAATGGTATTCAAAGAGCATACTAATGATCAAATTCTTCCTCATGCTTGTGAAGAAGATCAACTTTCAATAAAAGATAATTATTTTTGTTTAATAACTTTAACATAAATGCAAAATGTGTATGAAAATTGTATTTCAGTTCTATAGGGTTTTATGATGAAAATTCTCATTGGAAGGTGCATTTTGAAGTTTATGAACAAAAAAAAGGTAGGTATAAAACATAAAAAATGTTATTTCAGCAGACCTATCATTCTGCAACCGTAAACTAAATAGAGGAAGGTGGGAAAAATACACTGTATCTTTTTACTTGTTATCTGTTCCAAGTAGCAGTTGAGTGAATTAACTGTGACCTTAGGATGCCACTGACATGTACAGTTTCTGTTCTTTCTTCCACTCACCTACCTCTGATTGACAATGTAGTTCCCTTATGAAATGCAGAAATCTAATGAAATAGCACTTAAAATTACCACTTGAATTTTTATCCCTACATTCCAGGTTAAAAAAAAAATGTTCATGACAATTATTCTGTGCAGAGAAATTGGAGAACTAGTATGCTTTCAGATAATGTGTTCAGGAGAGAACTGATGTCCCTGTGCAGGTGCATGGTATTTTGGACTTTGGATTTGGAGCAAGCTTTCACTACAGTGCTTCGGTGCTGAAACTGGAGAAGCAAGCAACTAGACAGATCATGTCATTCAGCTGTATCAAAGGTTTCCATTGCATTGAAACATGCTAATTAAACTCAGAGTAAAACTCATGCAGATTATTTTGGGGCTGAAGCAGTCAAGAATCATACAGAATATTTGATGGAAGGAGCAAATGAAAAGAACTTCTACTTGGTGATAATGTCACATGGAATTAAATTTGAGAAATTTAATAACATCCAAACCACTGCACATCCTTTGGCAATTTCAGAAAAATTATATTTTTCATCTCTTCACTATTCTTATCTTTCCCTTACTGATTTCTGAACTAAAGACTTTTTAGGCTATTTTAGGAACTACATCTTTTCTTTATAAGCTCAATTTAAGCTTGTATTTCTGCTGCTTTGGGCATCCCCTCTGAGTCTTCAAGTTTGTTTTTCAGGTATCACCATCACCTCTACATCATTTAAAACTTTGTCATAATATAATAGAAATTAATGGAAACTTAGTTGCACATTTAGGAAAAACTATTGAAGATGCCAGATTATAATTTATTTCCTTATATAATGTTACCTAATAATAACTTGTTTTATTCAGCTCAGAAAATCTTTTACATGTGATTTTAAGCATATGTCTATTAGTGCAAACCTTATACTTTAGAATATTGCAACTGTGTGATGAGATTCATCTTCCTTTACATTGTACTACATTCCTTTGTCAATTTATTAACAGTTTAGTACTTAATTAATTTTAAGATGCACACAAATATTTTTACCTGGAAAATATTGTAATAATTAATAAAATCTTAGAACTTTTAAGGTTGGAAAAGACCTCTAAGATCATCAAGCCCAACTGTTCAACTCTGGAAATATTATCAAGTTTAGATTGATTATACACATAGAGCTTCTAAAACTGCTTTCTAAAATTTCTAGAAATACTACATTTTTGCAATTTTAAATAGCTTTTCACTGACTTTTAAATGAGTCCTAGCTGTGCTTGACTAGTAAAACTTATTTTATGAACAAAATATAACTTATTCATAGTTATAACCTATTCATAGTTATAACTATTGCTTTTCTTAATTATTGCTACATACTTCTGAATTCTGTTCATGTAAAATATGTGAATATTTTTGTTTTTGTTTTCAGACTCAAGGACTGTGGTTAGGTAAATATCCCAAGTAATAAATGGCAATAGTAATATAACACTTTCAAATTTTCTGAAAATACATCTTAAAAAACTTTGCCTTGCTTTTATTATAGTGACATCTTAGTGGTCATGACTTTTCTTAAAAAGGTAAAATTTTAAAGTAATTACTTTAAGTAAATTATTTTAAAGTAATTACTTTAAAATTAAAGTAATTAATGCTCCAATTTTGTTTCTTTACTTTGATAATTGATGGTTTTCTATAAAGGCAAAGTCAAGTGATCAAGAACTGAATGTAAAATGGCAAGTATTTTTCTCTAGAATTTATCATGATAACTCTTCCTGTGCACTCTCTCTGCTGCAACATCAACGAGTTTGGAAACACTTACAAGAATCACATTGCCATTTGGTTTGGTTTAAGAATCTTCCATCAAGACACACAAATACCTGGAATTCTGAATTTTTCTCCTTTTGTTTCCTAAAGTAGGTCTGAAATCAATTTAATCACAGTGTATGCTGGTACTTTTTACACACAGGTTACAGACTAGAAATGTAACTCATGATAAAAACTTGTTTGCAATCAGAAAACCATTGGAAAGCCCTTAAATAATTTTTGCTTTGGTTACTGCTAAGAGTTGGGTGGGTAGAATTAGAACCAAACTATAATACTTTTTTTCAGCTGACCTCCAAAGCACATTTAATTAAAGAGAATGTCATGCCAAAGACTACTCCAGATTCTAGTCTTCTCAGTTTGGGTATATAAGCAGCCATTGTCCCCAGCTCAGAAAAAACTTGTCAAATTTTGGCTGTAACATAGGTTAGGCAATAGTACCAAAGTGTTATTTTGAAATTAGCCTCAGAAAACAGTTATAATAGCATCTGCCTTTTAAAAATTATGGCACAGACTAAACAGATTTTGGTTTTAAGGTTAAGGTCCCTTAATGCCCATTGGTATGCTCTTTGGATTCCTAACTGCCCTTATACATCTTACTCATTTTACTTTTTGGTATTCATAAAATATAACACAATTTTTAGTTGTTTTTAATAAAGGTAAGTTTGTTCCATTAATAGTTTGCAGTGAAAAGTACTAGAAATTTGCTGTTACAGTAATTTTCTTTTCAGATTGTATTCAATTCTAGGCATTGACAGAAAAATGCTTTTATCAGTAGAAGCTTCTAGTGAACAGTATGTTTTGAAAACCTGTCTTTTTTGCTGAGGTCATCTAAAAGGAGAAGGTGAAAGAGCAAAGCCAGTATCAAACACCTATCCTCATACCATATTCTGCTCTGTAATATTTTCCTGTTGAAAAACATGTCCTGCTATGTCCAGTCTTTGCCCACCCCTGTGTCCAGTACCTTTCTCTCTCACTCATTCTGTTTCTCAGATTGCATTGATTCTTACAACATGTTGAGCTTCAGTGCTTCAGGCTTGTCTGTGCTTAGATCTAGAAGTGACTTCTTCATGGGTAGATACAGGATTTTTAGGATCATGATGTTCTCTTAGTGCTTGCTCCACAGGCACTGAGGAAAAGTGGAGAGGGGACTCAGTTTGCCATCTGTCACTTGATTCAGTGTGGGAAACATGGCACATGAGAATAATGAAACAGGTGTTTGATTAAACACATTGTATTATTGAGTGATTTACAGCTTTTCCTTACATGATAAGTGAGACACAAATAAAGAGGAGAAAGGAAACTAAGGTAAGGAAGCTTTACGATGAAAAATAGAAATGTGGAAAGTTTCAGTTGTTTTTTTTTTTTTTTAACAAAGAAATTAAATTTAAACAAGTCCTATTAAGAGTATGTTCGGTGTTAAAAACTTCCCTAACAAGGTAGTTTTCAATAATTGAGTTAGTATAGTTGTGTTTTAAATCACAGATTAAAGGTCTTGCTTGAAGCAGGTGTATCTTTACAGTCATGAGTGTAGTTATGTCCAGTTCACGGAAGAGGAGGGAATAATACATCTGGATATGTTAGTCTTTTGCATCCTTAATACTAATTTTTCCAGTCTTTTTCTTTCATCTATTTTTTTAACTATTCCTTTAGATTTTCTTTATGCAATTAAATACTTTTGCATATATTTAATGTTAAGCTTGTGAGTTGAAAGGCCCATGAAGTCAGTGCAGCTCATTGTGTGCTTTAAGCAGCACTTCTTGTCATAAGACATAGTACCTTGTATGTTTCTCATGTGATTCAGGAATTCAAAAAAAATTTAATGAAAATATGTGTTGTAAACAATCTTGAAAAATATAGACATCAGGTTATCTACAGACTCAAATCGGCATAGAGATGTGCATCAATTACCCAGTTGTAAATAAGAATTTCCCAAGACTCTGTTCAGTAAATTTACCATTTCACTACCTAGCAAATTTTGGAAAAGTTGATACAGCCCTAGTGGATAGAAAAGTAAGCAGAGCAAAGCTAGAATTACTGATTCTTTTCCCTTCTCACTGAGTGCAAAAGAATTTTTAATAGTTCATGGCTCTGTCCAAGGTTTTTTTTTGTAAAGATTAGAATGATGGATCATGTACATTTGGGAAAGTTTTTCAAATCTAATATTCTCAAAAATTAGGTATCCATTTTTTTAATGATTATTTTCTTACCATTATTTCATCATAAGCCCTTTTAGGTTTCCCTCCTGCTTTCTTCCATTTAGTATTACTTTTGAATTTAATCAATGTACAGCATTTAATCAGCATTAAACCTTTTTAGAGATAATTAAGATGAAGAGTAAAGGTGATGTAGCACTATTTATTGTAACATGCCTCATTTTCTTTTACAGCCTGGTATGTCTCTGCTTATCAGTACTTTGTGCTTATTTTCTTTTTAGTCTTTTTTCTGTACACGTTCAATTCAGTTCTACTAAAATATTATTTCAAATAAAACTTCAAGAGGTAAATTGGATTCTGCAAAAGTTGTGTTTATTGTTTCGGTGAATAAGGTTATATGCTCCCTGGTAGCCCAAAGCTCTTTTTCAAGTATTTTGGTTTTAGTATTGCTGCATTTTTCACATAGTGCCTGATAACTTAGAGCAGCCTTTCATAAGCACCTTTGTACATGAGGATGTTACCAGGGGGAGAAAGAGTTTCACATAGCCCAGAAGATTTTACTTAATATTTTTGTCATGTAGAGAGAATGTGACTTCATGAAAATATCAATAGATGTCTTGTCTTCAGGTTTAAAATATGCCTTGGAGAAACAGGACTGACTTTTTGTATCCAAAGAGTTTTTCCAGTCACTTTATTTCTAATATACTTGTAAACTATATTGTAAATTCTGCATTGTAGTGACACACCCCCTACAATTTGATTTTTGGAAAATGTATTTTTTATTAGTCATCATTGATTTTAAATTCTAGACCATTGGCTAAACCCAAAGTGTTTCATCACAGGCATGCAAGCATACCCATGATGGCATCAGCTGGTATCCAGATTATTGGTTTAGTATGCAGCATAATGCACTTCTAGAGAAAATTCTCTGATTGTCCCAAAAGCTCTGCTTGTTTCAGTTTGTAGAGTGTTTGGTATTGACCAAATAATGCTCCTTCTCTCATTTACTTATGTGGACAGACTTGATTGCTTTTTGAGACCCTGCAAGCAGGATGTAATTGCTCTGTGCTCTTAAACTGTAAAATTTATTGGCTAATGCACATGAGGCGGCTGGGGATATTGCAGTATTCATCACCCCTGTGGAATGAGCAATGGGTCTTTGCTTGACCTGGCAGTCAACAGTCCCATGGGAAAGGTTCAGCTTCCACTGCTCCCTGGAAGGGAATTTTCTTCTGTGCTGCCGAGTTACAATCCTCCATTTACCCAGTCTTCTTCCTTGAGGTTTTATACCTTTTCATATCCCTGCTTTTCCTTCAAGCCTTGTGCTGTTAAATAGTGCTGTTTCAAGAATTTTACCTGTGTCTAGAATTTAGTCTTGCCTTTTTTGCATGAATACTAGTCTATATATTTTATTATAACATTTGGTACAACTGAGCAGTTTTCTCAGAAGACTTAGTGTTGCACAACTGTGCTGTTGTGTCATTATGCAGTGGATCACAGATAGATGAAGATCCAGGAGAGTGGTAGTACATTCCTACCTGCCCACAAATCTTCATCATGCACTCTTCCATCAGGATCTCCACTTTCACACAAACATTTTCTGGTTCATTATGCTTTGCTTTCTTGCCCTACATTTTTCTGTTTTCACCTCTTACAGAAAATTGTTCACATTTTTCACTATTAGTGTATGTATTACTGACATCTCAAATAGAAGTTTAGTATTGAGATGCCCAAGCTAATGTTCAGCACCTCTAGCAATATATGTACCCAGTACAGGCTACTTCAGATTACTTTGTGATGGTTTTGAACTGCTTTAATTCAGTTAAATTTCTGTACATAGATGTCTTTTCTAAACCAGCTATTACAAATTTCATGCATATTTTTAAATACAAAGTAGGATGAGAAGTGGAGTAAAGACCTTCAGTGCAACTGAAGTAGCATGATGTTTAAAATAAATAGTGAAATATTTCTTTAGGATTGAATAACAAACTATTATTTTTTATCCGCCAAGAGAGTGATGAAAAAATTATTTTTAAAAAAGTGCTGTTTTGTAACAAAGGTACATTTGCAGTAGCAACACCTGAATTGCAGAAATCCTGAATTCTCTATGCAGTTTTTCTTTCTTTTTTACTTCTATTTCCATTTCTCATAATACTGTCTCTGTTAACATTGATTGCATTCTTCTAAGCCTCAAGCTGTGACCTTAAAGATCATGTATAAGACTAATAAGCCTTCTTTAATACTATCAGTCTTTGCAGGATAATAACCTTACTTTTAATTAAGTGATACATTTCATGAGGTAAACATCCTCAAATTCCAACCAAAAAAAAAGTTTAAAATTTGAAAGTTAGAGAATAGACCTCAAAAATGTCATTGTTTGTATCTATTGAGAATTATCTGGAATCTCATAACGTTATTCCCATTAACTCTGTAAGGCAGGAAACATGCAAATTGCAGATTGGAATAATGTTATTCTTAGGGACAAAACTAACTCAAACTTCTTGTTAAAGAATTGTATTAAATTCCAGTCACAACCTCTTTGATTACAGCAGTCCCTGTAAATTTGTTCAGGGGGAAAGGAATTGCTAAAGAGTTTCAGAAACTCCTTTTTCCCTTTTGTGGAAGAACAATGAAAAGTGTGAATCACATTTTCCACATAATTTAATGAAATCCTTCATTAGTGAGAATTGACATTTGTAATCCATACTAAACAAGTTCTTTATGCATGGAAAGTAGCTCTCTTAATTTGTTCAAAATTGCTAGGAATCTATTATCTTTGTTGGATGAATACTGATTGCTGTGCCTTGTATTTTCACAACCAAATCAGTTTCAACTGAAGATTACAAACAGTGTGTTAAACCAATTGCTGGAAGAAAACATAGCATTTTTTTCAGTACGACTATCAATTAAAATCTACTCCTTCTGTAATCCCACAGCTGAACAGACAGGAATGTTATTTATAGGAGATGCAATAATACAGGTCAGTAAACATTTGCTTTTTTCAGCAGACATTTGTTTCATAGTTGCTTTTATTTCAGTAACTAACTTCACATTACAAATAATTTTCTCCCTATCATATCTGTTTTTAGGTTAATGGTATAAATGTAGAAAGTGCTACCCATGAAGAAGTGGTAAGTCATTCCACTTTGATTTTTTATTGGTGTACAGAATATTTTTTGTCCAAACTGTTCTGTCTCTAGCCTTGTTTCAAATGAATTTGCTCTTTTTTCCTATAAAGACAGTGCTATCATCAGGTTTGTCATATATTTGATTATTAAAATTTTTCCAGTTATTTAATTCCATTTTGAAATACAATTTACTACAGTGTTTGATCTAACCTGAAATAATTTATTGAATAGTGGTCAGGTTTTACTGATTTGTTTCATTTATCAGATTGACTGTATGAGGACAAAGCCAGTTCACATTCACTCAATTTGCAGTGCTTTTCCGGTGTGCAGTGCAAGGCCATATAGATAAAACATTGTTACCCCCTGTTGCCTGTTTATTAGCAGTTATCAGTTGATTCACTGACAACTGTATCTCAGAATAGCATCTGTAGCAACCATAAATGACATAGGCTTTGACAGTCTTATCAACAAGGCAGAAATTACATGGGCAAAGGAACTAAACTTGCATTTATTACTTGAAGGTGATCTCTCTAGGTCAAGATAAAGTGCAACTGCATGATCTTGCAGTCCTTTTCTTGGTGCTGGGTAATACCATCAAGCTGAATTTCTTACAATCTCAGTAAAGCATGGTCAGATCTATTGTGTATTGGTGAACTGCTCTCCTGCTGCTTGTATTGTTGCACACAAAACCCCCTAAACTTCCTGAAAGTTACTCCTCACAAAATGGTAAGTTACTTCCCTTGAGGATTGTTTGTAAAAACCAAGTGCTCCAGAACTGCCAATGTAACACAACAGAGGTGAGGAATGAGAGAGAAATGCATCCTTGCCCTGTACATGGGAATTCAGTAGATGCACTAAGCAAAATTTCCTGGAACAACAGTAAGTCATATGGCTGAAAGAAGCTCCAGAAGGAGAAGAGATCACAATGCACCTGGAGATAAATCTGCAAAGAGACTTTGCTACTAGCACAGCCTGTTACTATGATCAGAATAGGGTTAGAAAAATGTGTCAGGTAGTAAAGGAAGGAGCTGGTTCTGTGAGATGAGGTGGGCTGTTGCCAAAGCTCCTGAGAGAATTCAAGATTTATTATTTCTTATTTTATCAAAATTATGTCTTTGCTTTTTTGTCAAATAATGGTTGATATAAAGTCCTCTTTATTTGAATATGGTGGGTTTGCAGTTTGGAAGAAATGCTTTAAAAAAGGAGGTTTGGGCACCAGAAACACCACTGATGGAGGTATATAACATATTAAGCTTGTTACAACACATTAAGCTAGTAATATAGTAATATAGTGATTATGGGTGGATGTCCAGACAGCAGGATGTTAAGGATGGTGAACTCATCTAACTTTTAGAAAATCATACTTACATCTTCGCTCTCTGTAAAGGATGCCCTGTATTCTAAATGTCACTCAGGTTAGATGAAAGGTGCTCCAGCACTCCTGTTCAAAAAACACTCATCAATGAGGCTTGGGTATTCTTAATTCACTCTGGGTTCAAGTTTACACAACCTTGTTAACACAATGCAAAGTACTTAATGGGAGCCTGTCAAAGATTATTGAGTAATTCTTTTGGCTTGTTCTGTATGCATCTGGCACCATGGTCTCTTACATATTCAGTCATCTACTTCAAAGTGAGACTTCTGAAACATCATCCATCAATACAGTTTGAAGGCATTTCTTGCTGCTTGCATTCTGGGTGCAGGAGGCCTCTTTTGCAAACAGCTAACTTAAGGTTATGAATTATACTGTGTGATACAAGGGACTGTGTACTGGGTCTAGGCTGAGACTACATTAATTTTCTTTGTGGCAACCAGTATGCTGTTGTATTTTTGTTTGTGACTAAAACAACATTAGTAACACGCCAGTGTGTCTTTTATTGCTGAGCAGTGCTTGTAGGCCATCAAGGCTTTCTCTTTTCCTCACTTTTTCCTCCTCTCAATGAGTAGGCTGAGAATGGGCCAGAAGTTGGAAGGGGATACAGCCAGGAAAGCTGACCTGAGCTGACCAAAGGGATGTTCCATACCATATAACATCATGCTCAGCAGTAAAAATTGTGGGACGTGTTTTCTGGAGTAAGCAGCCATTGCTCAGAGGAGGGATGGGTATCAGGAGGTCGTGACTGATTTCCTTTGCATCACTTGTTTTGTTTTTTACCTCTGTCATTACTTAAGTTACTAAACTGTCTTTATCGTGAAACTGTCGTTCTTATGAAGGTTTTCTTGCTTTGTTCTTCCTATTCTCTCCCATCCTGCCAGTGGGGGGAATGGGAGTCCACCCACATACTGCTAAAAACGATGCTGCTAGCAAAGGTAGAGATTCTGAATTACTCCACTGGTCCAGCCATAGTGATAAGCCATTAAGGGGCAGAAGCAAATATATTTCTTGCTTTTTTTGATGTTGAGCTGATGGGGTTTTCCTGTTTGTTTGTCTTGTTGTGGTTTGATTAATTTATTTTTTAAATTGTAAATCTAACAAATGTTTTCAAGAATTTTGTTTCCGTTTTTTATTTTGTTTATTTCACAATGGCATTCCTTGCTGTTTAGACTTTTTCCCCTTTTTGTTCTTACTTTCTGCCATTTTAAAATGTCTGCTTGTTTACCCTTGCAGATTGTGAGGAGGTGCACTCAGTTGGCACAAACTCAGAAAACCTTTATTTTACAAAATTGAAGCTTGAGCGTAATTGTATGTCAATATTGCTCACAGGAGTTAAAGACTTAAAACCCATTGGGGTTAATACTTGGGAGAGAAGGCTACAAAATCTGAGAACTTTAGGAAAGGAGAAGAGTTTGTTCCGTCTGCTACCTTCCATTTTCCCTCCTGAGATGTTTATGTAGTTAGCTGGTCCTGATTGTACCAAATAGGTAGTTTTGTCTCTTGACCCTTTAACTTCAGCAGTGTTAAAACGTGATTACTTCTCTGCAAGCCAAACAATTAGCTACTCTGTCAGCAACAATTTAACAACAAACTGTGTCTCCCGTTTTTCACTTCTGATACTAGAATTTGCTTTCCTCCACAATTATTCAAGTTGCTTGTGAAAGACAACTATTTCAACAGCTGCTACTATCACATATTAGTTCTAGCTAAGGATATGGATAGAATAAATAATTCAGAATCTGTGCCAAGAAAGATTCTGCTTTTGCTGTAGGTAATACAATAGTGTGAAAAATTGAAAATAATTTATTTTCCTTGAAAATTAAGTTCATTTTTAGAAATATTCTACTGGTGTGGAGAGTGTGAATGCAGAAAATCTTAATTCAAAGATTAATATAGCATATCAGAGAGGAAATTTAGTTTTCTCTCTGTGATGGCTAATCGGGTTGTCTCTGTGCATAACACAAAAGGAGCAGTCAGATCTGAGTGGAGAGAAAGAGGGAAGCAAAGATAAAGAGTATTTTGGTTGAAGTTCACAAAGAAGGTGTACTACTTGGTGTTCTTTTGGCTGTGACTTCAATTTTCAAGGTATTCACAATAAACTGTGAAAGGAAATTAAACACAAGACGGCAGTTTTCTGATTCAACAGTATTTTTCAGGTTCATAGAATCACAGGATCATGACATGGCTGGGCTGGAAGGGACCTTGAAGATCATCTACTTCCAACACCCCTGCCATGGGCAGGGACACCTTCCAGTAGACCAGGTTGCTCAAAGCCCTGTCCAAACTGGCCTTTGAACACTTCAGGGATAGGCCATCCTCAGTTTCTCTGGCAACCTGCTCCAGTGCCTCACCACTTCACAGTAAAGAATTTCTTCCTAATATCTAATCCAAACCTCCCTCCTTGAGTTTAAAACTGTTCTCCTTTGTCCTATCACTACATTCTCTTGTAAAAAGTTCCACTTCAACTCTCTTTAAGGTCCAGAAGGTGCTCTAAGGTCTGCCCCTGAGTCTTCTTCAGGCTGAACAACCCCAGCTCCCTCAGCCTGTCATCATAGGAGAGGTGCTCCAGCCCTCTGAGCACCTTCATGGCCCATCTGATAATCACAAGGCTGAGAACACTTCTTGGCATTTTGTGGTGTGGTTCTGGGTACTTTTCTCTCCCTGTACTTAGTGAAAGAGGAAAATAAGATTCAGAAAGTTTTTTGCGAGTCCCTGAGGTGAGCACTGCCCTGTGCTGAATGAAATGCACTAGAAGTACCTGTTTGTTTCCACCATAAGCAAATCGTAGGTGATGTGATGGAAAATCATCACTGGTGTCTTTCAAGGGGAAATTGGACAAGTTTCTACATAATCTCATGTAGTCTGTTTTTAATGAATCTATGATTAGCTCAGATGTAAGTTTGTATGAAATGAATCCTATTTCAAGGATTATTAAACTGATTATTTCCATTAACTAGAAAATGCAGGAGAGGGAGTTTAGTTATACAAAATGGAAAACTAGGTGTTGCATGTTATTTTTTTCTTACTATATCTTATTCATGTATTTCATAGTAAATTAATATGTTTCACACGTTTGTAGTATTACACACAAATTTTAATCTCCTTGGAATTTTCCTCGCTGATCCAGGAAAGTACTTGGAAACATTTATTTATGAATAGTCTCACCTAAGGACATTGCTAAATAAACTAATTACTATCTATTAAAACAGAGAATCCATTCAGTGGGAATAATTTTAGATTTTCAGAATTTAAATAGTTTTTAGCCAATAGTTATTAATTGTTTTAAATCTTTAATACTTCAGACGCTTACTGTAATGCTATTTAATGTGGCATTGGCATTTCTGGCAGGCAGTGATGAACTTGTTCTTCACTAGGCTGATTGAGATACAAGGATTGAACCTGAAAATTGTTTATCTTCATTGAGATACTGAGATTTTATTTTCATTTGTCCTTTAATCTATCATCCATTTTGCATTAGCTATTTTGGAATTGAAGTTCTCTGCATGGTCTTCTGGAATTCAGTTCCAAATGGTGGAAAGAGATCGAATAGAAAAAAACTGGAAAATACATAGCTAGAATAGGCACATAATGCTTAACTACTCAAGAAATATATCAAAATGAATAAAATAATAAAAAAATAGAGCTAGAGTGATGGATTAATAAAATAAAATCATAAAAATAATTATAAAATATCTTGTCAGATGCTTGAGAAGTAGCAAAACTAAGTTCTTTTGATTTACAAATTTTACTCTGTAGTAATATCTTATAGTAATGTTAATTAGAAGATTTTATTGATTTATGCTGTTATTAAAATCATTAATCTTCAAAAAAATTAATATATGTATTTCCAGTGTTAAAATTGCAGTGTTATGTTCTGTTTGTTAAAACACTTGTTAATATTTGAATATGCAATTCAGTAGTACTTGAGGCAACAATAGTATGACATTTAGAGAAATTCTAAATAAAGGTTTTATTTGATATACACAGAAGGTTTAAAAACTTAAGATTACTGCTAGAGATAATCAACAGTACAGACCAAAGTTCAAGGAAATTTTTGTTTAGCTAGATTGCCCAGGTAGGAGCAACACTAACATGTATCGATACCCTTACAGACCTCCACATATTTCTGACCCAAGACTGACTCTTAACTTCAAGTTACTCCTTGAATTTCTGCAGTTTTAATGGGGGAAGTTTTTCAGCTTGAACGTGCTTTTTCACCCAGCAGAAAAGATGTTAAGAAGTCAAAATGAACAGTGTAATTCAAGTATGACAAGTATAAAATGAGAGTTTGACCACTTAAATGAAGGAAAAATGAATATTTTTCTACATAGACAAACAGCATGTTTCATTTCTTGGAGATCTATGTTAATGGTGCCAAGATGAAACTTCACAGTACTGTTACCAATTCTTTGCATGGTTTAATTGAATAGTTAGTTAGTTAGAATGTACTGCAAATTTTTTTGTTTTCTCAGCATAGAAGAAATATTCTCTTAAAATTGGAAGGGTAATTCTACCAGATCCAGAAGAACCAGTAACTGAGTTTTTCTCACATCATATGAAGATTGAGTGATTCCTTTGCATGTCAGGAAACCTTTCTTTCTTCAGCTGCCTGGCTCTCCCATTTTCTCAGTAATTTCCAGAGTTTGCTTTTAGATTATTTAGATTGCTTTTGTTTGTTTAGATTGTTTAGATTATAGTAATATATTTCTGTTGAAAGTTTAAAAGTGATATTAGAAATAATTTTCATCTAAATGATGTTGAGCTTCTTTATTCCCTATCCCTTGCTTCCACACTCATAAACTCTAGCAAAAGCAATCTGTTCCTACTATTCTTTTTTTTTAGACACACTGAAAGAAAAGGTGTATGCTACTAAAAAGCATTTTAAAAATGAACAGTTGACAAAAACTAAATAAAATTTAAGACACTTTCTGAAATAGTCTACATAGAGTACTGCAAAGTTTAGCTGCAGTTACATCTTACTGTACGAGTGGAAGTTAAAAATAAGTGTGTGGTATTGCACAGAAACTTATTAGCAGTGTTTTAAATCACCTCAATATCACACTGTTTCCAGGAATTGTCATATATTCAAGCAATGCAGTTGCAGTAGAGTAGAAATAAGAAAACAATCCCTAAAAGTTCTATTGAGCATGTAGAGACACGTGTGTAAATTTTTGTTAGAGTGTATGTTTTGTCACAGGAAACCTAAAGAAATACGAAATAGAATAATCAAACAAAGTAGTCATTGTGCTTCCAGAGGGGCGACAAGCAAATCCCAGGAACATGTCGGAGAGGAAGGAAAAGGAAGAGCAGTAGGGAAGCTTAGAACATCTGTTCCAGTGACTGAAAGGGCTTTTCCTGGTGCTTTCCCTGGTGCTTTCCCTGATCTCGTGCAAGCGATTGTTAAATTAAAATATATTTTTAAAAAGTAATAAAAACCCCAAACAACCAGAGTTCACTAATTTAGAGTTCAAGTTGTTTTCCTTTTCATGTATATAGTTTTAGAGAGCTTCATTAATCAAAACTTGTAAAGGAAATAAAATTAAGGTACATACTTTCACAGCCTTGACATTACCACTTCCCTTCTCCAAATCCTCTCCGTTCACGATGGCTGAAGAGAGAGGAAGGGGGAAAATGGTGGATATCTCTCTAGAGCAGCTTGGCAGGACTGTGTTTCAGCATAATTTAAGTGGATCCATCCTTATGGCTATCCAATGAATATTCCTTTATTTTTTCCAGTCTTTTTATGTGAAAGGCTTTTAATCTTTTGAAGAGAAAAGGTGTTTGTAAAGAACAAAGCCAAAACCTTTAGCATCTTGTACTTTTCTCACTCTAGCTAATTTCCAACTCTGACCTACATTGTCATTAGATCTTCAAAAAGAAATTTAGATGGTTTTACATAGCAATTTTTCTATGACTAGTTTTTGTGTAAGGAACTTCCACTAGTTTGTGATTACATGTATTGTCTTCCCAATACAGTGCTGTTACCATTTTCTTTAAATGGAGAATTTGGGGCATGGCGCAAGGGTATCTTGAGTGGCATCATGTTTTGATGTGCTCCAGACTAAGAGAATGTCTGTAATTACACAAAGACGTGTGAACAGAAACAACATGGGTAGAACCCATCACCCATAAATATTATTGACAGGGAGCTTGCTGAAATGATCTCAGACTGACCTCTTGCTTTCTTTATTATTGGGAGATTTACATTTGGAATCAGCCAAAGTAAACATATAGCTTTGGAACCATTTGTAGGTTACTTTCAAGCACAATGCGTTTTTGACACACAGCTGTTCAACAAACTTCATCATTTCTATAAATAAGTTTTCATTGACGAGCTCTTTACATATGAAAAATTAACGAAGTTTATGTTTAGTTAATGCATTTTAATATATTTATAGGACTACAGACCAAAGAAAAGATATCAAGCTTTTCAAGATTTTACTGTCTTAACTTTATCTTGGTAGTAGTTCTCAGAGTGTTCCTTTGTCATTGCCTCAGTCACTTCTAGAAGAATGCTTTAGTCATCTATTATGTGGACAGCAAATACCTGTTAATGCTGAATGTATATCTTCAGGACAGCTGCATGCATCAGACCTGAAGCAGGAACTGAGAGAAGTGAGCAAACTCTTTTATTGAGCACCATTTATTAACAAGTTTAGTGTAGTCACTTTCATTAACTTACTGTGTACTTCAGAAAATTTGCTGCTGCTATGTATGTGGGCAGAAACAAACATCAATAGCAAGAATGCTAATATGTGACATTTGCTGCACATAGTTTTATTTCAGTTTCCCTATAGAATTTTCCTGAGCTATTTTTGTGGAGAGTTAGTCACAGAATAACAGGAGTTATCATGACAGTGAGACAAATAATTAAAAAGTGTTTTTCACCTTGCTTGGATGAAAACTATCTAAATTTAATTTCATTTCTCCAGGTGCTAATTTGCCATAAGTATTCTGTAACCCAGCATTGCATAAAAATAAAGCTACATAAAATCATCAAATTTTAGTATAACTTTAAAACTTTGTGGAATGTACAATTCATCCTCATTGTTTCCAGATGCTCTAAGAAGTGTGATTATTTCCTCACTGAATGTATCTGGCATCATTCCTCACTAAGAAACAAGTTACAGAATACTTTTGTCTCCAGTGTCTTTCACATGCAAATGATAAAACTCACATGCTTTAAAACATGATTTTGCCATTTCAGTTTGTGTCCATTTGCACCTTTACTGTGTTTTTGTAGGAGATAACAAAATTTCAGAGAAAGATTTTTAAAAAATGGAGTAACGTAAGTATCTGTGTAAAATGTACCCTTCAAAATATTACACAACTCCTTAAATTTAATTGTGGAAATCAACTTTTTTTCAAGCTCTAAATATGTTAAGAAAGCATCCAAAATAAGTAGTTCATATTGCAGTACTACTATTTTACCTCCATCATTTCACAGGCACTTAATTCCCTGCATTAGAGAAGCAGAAAGCACACTGGCATTATGGGCATTTACAATGTGCAAATTCTTTGAGCACAAAAGCAATTGAAAAAACAAACAAACAAACAAAAAAACAGTGTCTTTTAACCCTTTAAAATTTTTATTTATTTCATTAATAAATGTTGAAAGACCTACAAAGGATTTATAAGAAATTACACCAGCCACTTAAGTCATAAATAGAGGCACACTTTATTTCATCTTCTCCTCCTCCAACCTGTACAAAACTGAGTACCATGGAGGTAGGTTAAATATGGAAACAAAAAACAGACTTGGAATAAAAACAAAAGGGTGTAAGCTATCTGTGGGTAAGTCAGCGGGGTGGGGGGGGATGTCTTTAAAAGGGCTGGTAAGAAAAGAAGTTACTTTGTAGCTTGAAGAACAATATTGTATTATGTCCCTTGTTATCCTTGATAATCATTATGAAGACCTATCCACTCCTGCTTCCTTTGATGCTTATATCCTCTGCCCAAACTAGTCTATCTCTTCATTTTTAGTCACTCTGCTTGGTTTCCACTCTGGCTAAGCTAACTTCTCTGAAGCAGTATCATCTCCATCTCATTTATCTCTCTTACACCTTCCTTTTCCTTTTGAAACAATGTTTTGTGCTTTTCATTAATTTACTGCCTTATATTATGTGACCCTCAGTGTTTCATCAGGGTATAAAGAACTTTGAAGTGCTGTACGCTCTAGCTCAGTGTTATGAACACAACATAGCTGCAAGCTAATAAAGAGTTAGTGTACACCCTGGTGATTCTGAATAGATTAATTAAATAAATGTTTGTGAAAGATTAGACTTAGGCTGTTTACATAAGTGAAACTCAGTTATTTTGTATTTTTTAAGATTTTTTTTTGAAATGGAAAGGGAAATATAAGTTATATAGAGGCCTTACAACCACATAAAATTAACCCATTAATAAAACGGGTGTATTTCTGATCACAAGAGAAATTAACTCCTTTGAGATCACAGTGTAAGTCATACATAAGTATTATTTCTCTTCAAAAAGTTATTGACTTAATGGGAGTGTGATCTAAATAAGTGAATGGGTCTTATAGGTATCACCAATATTACAGACTCATTTGTTTAGCTGCTGAATTGAGGATGAATAATAACACCTGCTCTTGTTCCTTATTGTAGAGAGCAGACAAAACACTCATAGAGCAGGGGTGCATTCATACACTTCAAATGGCAAATAAGCTAGCACATTGCATCAAAAGTAATCCAGAACTGGATTAGGAAATCAAAAGGGTGTTTGGTGTTGCTTTTTGTCTGATATAATATTAGACAGCAAAAAGCCTAATACAAAAAAAAGTCTAATATAGAAAGTATAGCCCTGTAATTAAACAGTTATGGCTCTAGATGTGATCAGTACTCTGAGGGAAGAGAAACTAAGTCAGAAGATTGTAACCTGACAATGGGATTTGAATGATATTCCCCTTATCAAATAGCACATTTTTTTCCAGTACAGAAAATTTTTAGTATTGAATAAAGGAATATACTTTATAGTGATCGGTGCTGAAGAAATATTAGCCTATACAGTAGCAAAATTACAAGGAATCATAGATTATGGTCCTGAGACAGTATGCAGAAGTTTCAGATACGAGACTTTGCCTAAAACAGATTTCCCTCTGATGTGTGCTGAATATTGCAGATGATCTGCTGGTTTGTGGTGATAGTAGCACTTTCATGCCTGGGGAATTAGGAAAACAAAAGCATTAGGGACAAACACAGAGGGGTACTCCTACTGTGAAATACTGCTGAACTTTATCCATAGGTATTCCTGTTATGGTTTTATGTTTATCTACATGCTGTAGGGAGTTTAGTAAAAGAGGAATGTTTTCTGTGTTCTAGGTGCCCCAGTTCTTTAAGTCTGAGAGGATGAACATATGAGTGATTATAAATAAATTCTATGGCTGATCCAAACTGCAGGGCAATCCATTGAACTGAGCAGTCCATAGGTGTTCTAGCTTGTACTTCAGCAGTGAATGTGTAGGCAACAAAAAAGCAGATCTTGGTGCTTCCTATATTTAGTCCTGTATTAAGTCTAGATGAGGCTAGAAGATGTAGAACAAAGGGATCATTGTGGAAAAGTTTGTTGTGAGAAAAGGAGGAAATTTATTCAAATTATTAACAGTTTCTAAATCAGAGAATGCAGCATATGACCTGCTGGGTTTGACACATTCAAAACCTTCTGGTTTTGTTTTTACACTCAGTAGCACAAGACAGCCTTCATTAAATATTGCCCGTCCTTCAGCTGATGTTATTTTCATCGTGATCTTACACCATTGCCATTAGATGATGTCAGTGGTTTTTGGCTGCTACCTCCCTCCTCAGAAACTTCAGGTCAAATAAAATCTGTTTCTGAGAACCCTGCAGGTATGTTACAAATACAAGCAAACAACAAAAGAAAAATGTAACAGTAATGGCTACAAGAAAAACTGCATTTAATCTTTTTAGCTCAATCTGTGCTCATTTGAGTTCACATAAACTCAACCACTTAACTAACATCTAGAAAGATGTTTAAATATATTTGAAGAATATGAACCTGCAGGGTTAGGCTGCTCCAATTTCTTTGCTTGGATAGGGCTTCATTTGGGACAGAAATGTTTGCAATTCCATGGATACTGATTCCACTTTACCATACGCTTTTCCAGTCATATGTAGTCAGATATGTGCATCAGTCTGTTGTGAGTTTTTTGATACCTGAGACAATTCTTTCTTTTTACAAGTAGTGCATAACAGTAGATAAGCAATAAAACTATTGCTGGTTATTTAATTTTCAGTTTTGTGGCTTTAAACTCTTTTCGTTTATAGCACATTGATCACAGTTGAGACTGACCTGCATTTCCAGAGAGAAGTCCCCATAATGCTCTGATATTCTTGGGATTTTTTTGAAAATGGCAAAGTTACTTTCTCAGGAATGGGTCTCCATGCTTCAGGTAATAGTTATCCTTAAGAGAATTTATTTAAACTTTCATTGCTTCAGGGAACAGCTGAGTTGACTCAAAATTTATTTTCTGATACACAGTATGTATCAGTGTCTTTCATATTCCAGATAGTTTTGCAAGCATTGTTGGCACAATGGTAATTACACACTGGAGTGTGTAATTAAATAGAAAATTAATGTACACAATAATGAAAAACAAAATTTAAATAATTTCTTTTTTTGTCCATAATGCCTGGTAATTATATCATACAGAAGCAGCATTATTTGTTTAAATTGATACTGAATCTATCTGTATTTATAGGCAGAAATTAGAGAAAAGCAAGAGTTGAGTAAACTAAGAGAAGTTGCAGTTTAGTTTAAATCTGTGAAAATTTCCATAAGCGGCATTGACTGTCATTTTTCCTAGCATATTTGTATAAATTGTTCAGACACAAATGCTTGCTTAGGATTAGCCAGCTAAGCATTTAGAAAGACATTATTTCTCATTGAATAGTGCAAAGCTAAGGAAGAGAAGAATCAAAAGAATTTATTTGAAACTACTCCATATTTGACCATTGGAAAAGAGACAAGTATCAAGAAATCATTGTTTCTTAAACTAACTTAACTCTGGTTCATGACCTTCCAATAATAATCCGACTTTAATTTTACAAACTTTTTTTAAAGCCATTTTTTTTCTACTGTCATTTTAAAGTCTACTTGTACTGCGAGGTGTCTGTTTATCACACATCTTCCTTGACTTCTCCTAGACATATAGGTACAATACCAGATTTTTCAGCCCTGTGAATATGCATTGAGCTGAAACTGCCAAGTTTCCTGAAGTCCTTCCAGGTATACTTTTGCCTAGGAGGCATTTTAAGTGTTACATGCTATCATTCTTTCTGAAGATTTAAAGACTTTTAAAAACTTTTAGTTCTCTAGATGTCTTTTTTTTTTTTTTTTTTCTTTTTTTTACTATTCTTTGTTATGGTCTAATTCTTCATATATTTTACCACATCTCGGTTGTTTGCCTGCTCTATTGCAGGCTTGTACATAACCTTCCACCCAGGTACTTGTCACGTCCAAGACTTGCACGTCGTGTGAATTTCAAGTGTTTTATTTGTGAAATGCTTGTACCTCAAGCTCAGGCATTCATCGGGTGATTCACATCCTTTTACTTCAGAATTTTTCCTTCAGACTTTTAGTCTGAGTTAGGTACTTAATCTTAAATATTCTTCAATAGATGCAAGATAAGATTCATTTCATCTAACTTCATATGTTTGAAGTGTAAGGTTATCATCCAGACTCTACATATTTAGAGATACCTATCTGTGGATGAGAATTTCTTTGTATCCTAAGATCTTTACTGTTTTCTAGAAAAGATATTAGCAAATCCTTTAGAGTTGAATCTTTATGTGACCAAAGTGAAATGATGTGACTTCTGCACGCAGAATAGATATTGGCTAAAAGGCCATACGGTCATCAAAAATATTCTCCTTTGCAATTTTAATTGCTATTACAGTTCTTAATAAGACAGAACCTGTTTCAAACAGCCAAAACCTTGTCTAAATCTCTGAGCAGTGTGAATATTGATGTTCAGGTATGTTTGAAGATTTAGAGCAATTCACAGTAAATACAAGCCACCAGAATTTAAAAAGAATGCACAGCATCTATGAATTGTGCCGTTGGCTCATCTGCTTAAAGGTATATAGCATTTCCCGTAATTGGGTGTTGACAGTAAAAATGAGACGACAAAGGTCATTAGGTTCTCCTAAAATATGAGTCATATTTTTCTGTGCAGACTCTCTACTGTAGTTAGCCAAGTGAGATATAGAATCTCCTATTTATATTTGTAACATTGTCTCTGTTCTGTTCTTGAGAAATGCATGTGAGAAAGATAAGCGTAATAAACCCTGAATTGATAAACACACTTAGAGAGATGCAAAACGTGCAAACTGGAGCCAGTATGAAAAGCAAGCATTTCAGATGAAGCCCTTCTTTCCTTTATGCAGATGAACATGAGTAAGTGCATGGATGCACACACACACACACACACACAGAGTTAGCTGCAGTAAATACATTTAATCAACCTTGTAAAAAACCACCAAAACCCACTCACTTCTGCAATCCTCGTTTTGTATTATTACTACAGTAAGGCAACATTGTAACACTGAATGTTACTCCAAAGACACGAGATTTGTCTTTTTCAGACTTAGTCGTCTTTTGCAGAAGCTTGAACATCACAGAACAGTGCACTATTTAGTGACCTTCTGACTGTTAAGACCTTCTTGTGAACACTGAAATTGATTTAGTTTTTGTTAGTATGTGAGGTTCAACGCTCTGACCTCTTCAGGCACTACCCGAAGAATACTAAGCAGCTTCAGGAGAGTATGATACAGTGTGAATGTTGTTTAAGGTAATACTGCTTGGAAATTCTAAGCCAAATCATTAATATTAGAGTTCTTTCCTTTTCAAAATACAATTTGAAATAAAAAATGAAATCTCATACTCTTCAACAGTTTCTAGTCTACTGTTTTGTTTTGTTCCAGCACTTTGTGGATTTAATTTCTCTTCATAAAATTTGACTAATGCCTTCCAAAAGTACATTAGGCAATATGTCTGTCATGCTGTCTCTTCTCATCGCTTGAAAAATATAAATCTTTGTGTGCAAACATTCTTAGCTTAATTAAGAGGAAACATAGTTTTTCTTCTGTTTGAAAGCATGTTTATACCAATTAAGAAATTAAAATTCTTTCTTTCATTCCAAAGTTAAAAATAAAGTACTTCACTTTTTTGGCTTATTTTAAAAGGCAATAGAAAATGAGTTCTCAGTATTAATTTTTTTGGTTTATGTTTCTTCCCGTTACATATATCAGGACAGTATCATTACTACATTTTAAATTTGTTGGTTTTGGATTTTCTATTTAATTTTGCAAAACACTGTGGTTTCCATACTGATTATAAACTAAACTTGGCATTTCTAATAGATTTACCATGCAAGGAAAAGTAAAATGGTATTACAGGTACAGCAGCATTGGGTAACAGGATCTTGTATTTTTTTGTCAACTGTGAATTCTCTCTGCCCTGATACTTTCTGACTTTTTTAATTTGGAAGGGAATATATTGGGTGTCCTATTTTGTAACAGTAGAGTGAGACTAGCAGAGCTGCCAATCATCTTCAGTGTTTATTGAGTAATAAATAATGTCTAAAATACTGCAGGAAATAAGGGGCAGAGGATTTCAGGAGACATAGTTTTCTTGCACCTTAGAATCTAAGACACATTGGTTTGCTTTACAACCCTATCATACTTTTTTTGACCTTAAAGAAGCATGCGAAGTTTGCAACACTGTTTTTCTTGGCTACCCTGTTTTGATTATCTTCAAATGGTTTAGTCAGAAATCAGTGATCATAATTGTCTCAGTTTTTGAGACAAAACTTCAGGAGGAAACACTCTGGAATGAGTGTTGCTCCCCTTTTCCTCCGTCAATGAGACAAATGGGTCACAAGGAGTGAAAGTGGGAAAAATAAACCAAACTGTTTATTAACACACAAAACAGGGTAGAAAAGGATAAAAAAACCCCTCAAAATACAACAAATTCCCAGAGAGGGAACAGACACCCAGGCTCGGACCAGCCGGAGCCACCCCGCAGGCCCACCGGGGCCACCCCCGCAGACCCCCAGACCAGCGAGGAGGGAAGGAAGGCAGTGAGGCAAGGGGAGGGAAGGGAAAAAAGAACAAGAAAAAAAACCAACAGAACCTTTTCCCAGCTAGCTGGAACACAAAAGAAACCCAAAAAACAGCACAGCGCTCCCGGCGCACTCCCTCCCGAGCCTCCCCGAGCCCCTGCCCAGGCCCTGGAGCCCCTGAGCCTTTGGGCTGAGCCGTTCAACCGCCCCCTCGGGTCCGTGGCTCCGGCCCCGCCCCCGGGTCCATCGTAGAGGCACAGCGTCCTTGGGCATTGAGCGCGCGGTTAAGGAATAAAGCGGCTTCATAACATCATCCCAGGACATTAATATTTTTCTCCACGGTGTTTTTTCCCACAATGAGACCTCAGGTTCTCTTCTAGTCAATCGTCCACAAAAGCACAACACTCAGATTTCTGGGCCTGAGTAGGTAGCACTAGCTGTTTTATTTTTCATAGTAAATAATTTAAAAGCAGATTGAGCTGGGGGGGATGGGGGTAGAAGAAAAAAGGGTTCTTAGTTTCCATCAGACATAAGCTTGATGTTTTCATGTAAGTGAATACATCAGTCTCTGGTGTAAGCATTATTTTAGGTACACAAGTGGAAAACTTAAAATGTTTGGGGTAATTCTGCATCTCATGATGTTGGCCAGTATGGCATTGTGCCAAAACAGTAGTCTGAAACAAAACAGCCACAAGCTTCCTCCAAATACATTAACCATTAAATGCATCTGTATTGATTAGTTTGCTGCAGTTAGTTACTTTTCTGCTTGATACACGAATACTCTGGTTGTGCTCAGATTAGAGGCCACAAGCTGTAGCATCTATTTCTGACAAACTGGATCAGGGATGCGGACCCTGTCTGTACAGGCCACATGCAAACCAAATGCAGTACCTGTTTCCTGAGAGTCATGGATATGAAACTGGGGAATACCTCTGCCCTGCAGTAGGAAATGAGTTCCATTAGAGATGTTATTTGTAGTTCTGCATTTAAAAAACCACTTTACGTAGTAGTGTGCTATGCCCCTAAGTGAATTCTGATGGTTTAAAACATGTCTATACACGTGCGTGTGTGTGTGCATGTTCCCTTTTGGTTAACAAATGCTTACAGACAATAAAGACACAAAACCCGAGACTATATTTGAAACACAAAAGTGTGCTTAATTTGTTACCCAAAGCAATCAAACCAAATACTTAAGATCAAGATGTGTACGATGTATTAATATATTTCCATGTGTCTTGCTGTTTGTATACACACTCTACTACCCTATGTCAGTTTTATAAAATCAGCTAGTGGAAGTTGTGTTCAGCTGGTATGTAATATCAGGTTGCCCGGCAAATTATTTATTAAGGTTGTTCCACTGTCTTGCCTACTCTTTTCTGTTGTTGGTGTGGCTTGATCCTCAAGCTATTCTACTTTAAGAAGTCAGAAATGTTTACACTGAGTTTATTATAGATCAACAGGAATGTTGATTTCATTGTAAGTAATGTGCTTTCCATGACTGATGGTTCTTTGGTTTAAAGTAGCTGTTATTTGTCACACTGACAGGTACACCTACTGCGAAACGCTGGCGATGAAGTTACCATCACAGTTCAATACCTCAGGGAAGCTCCATCATTTTTAAAGCTCCCATTAGGTAAGAGGAAATTAGTGAATTAGGAGTAATTTGTTTTCCTCTTTGCAGTATTCTTGTAACAAACTGACAGTGACAGAAATAGAAATTCAATCCTTGAGTGCTTTACAGGAAGAAATAGAAAATTATCTGTCTAGTTTACTATTTAACATATAACAGTCTAATGCATACTCCCTTGCTGCTTATTTATAATTTATTCGAAATAAAGCTGAAAAAAATCATTAAAACGCAGTACAATCATGTGTGATATCTGAAAGTTTTGCAATAGAAGCTTTGCCTGAATCCAATAAAAGAGTGTTTGCAAACATTTGAATCATACATTTACACTGAAAGGTACTTTGAGGACACTTACCAAACAAATGAGTAACATTAATGATGTATATTTCATAAATTACTTTGCTATTTTGATTGGTTGTGTCAGCAGAATTATGTCAAGACAACTGAGTTTAACAGTAGCAATACTAAAATGTGTATGAACAATACAGATGAGGGAAGCTTGGGGTTCTTTTGGTTAGTAGATAAAATATTCAGGTTGCACAGTTGTTATCAGTGTTGCAAGTAGAAAAGTGTTCATAATAAATCAGTTTATTTAATCAGATTAAAGAATTTTGCAGCAGTTTATTTTAGCAGATTATTTGCTTTCCAAAATAAGCAAAAAGTTTTGAAATGTGTCTCATTCTTTGGATTGATTTAGATTTTATTCATTTAAGTTGGGCTCAACTATGTACTTGTTTTTTCATAATTTCAACAGAATCATAGGTGTCATAGTCTAGATCTTGCTATTAGTAGAGTGTCAATCATTTAATCTAGATTCTTACACCTGTCAAAAGCCAATTTAGCAGGCCTCTACTAAGATGAACTATACATTTCATGCTAAAACCTTTCTTTCAGTTCTTCCTGCTTATCATTTGCATTTGAAAATATAAGGTCAGTGTTTCTTATAATGAATCTTAAGGTTTGGTCTTCCTACTTTTCCTACTAGATCATCAGAACTATAGACAGATGTCTCTAATGCCTTGGATAACTGTGCCAAAGCTTAAACATGATTTTGGCAAGCTAGCAGTATCTTACCAGTAGTGTCTGTGTTGTTGGATGTATTCATTTGTGACTATGACAGTCCTACTAGAAGTTCTGTCTCATCTTGTAGACTGACATCACGTACTTGAACTGTGTTGCTTGTCATTGGTTAACCTTAGCTAAGAGCCAAACTCCCACTCAGATGCTCTCTCCCAGTTCTCAAACAGAACGTGGCGGGAAGATAGAACAAAAAAGCTCTTAGGTCAAAAGAGATCACGTATTAATAACCATCATGGCCAAAGTAGAGGCAACATGGGCAAACTTAGATAAATTTACTCCCTATTAAAGATTCAGGCAATGAGAAATGGACAAATAAATTGTCCATTACCTTCCTCACAGGCCTCGAGGTTCATTTGACTTTTGTGTCACTCTTTTCCTTACTATTGTCTCTGCTCTTCTGCATTTTACCCTTTCTTAGATAGTTTCCCAGAGGTGCTGCCAGCTCAGCTGCAGGGCTCAGTGGAAATGTGGGAGCTGGTTGGAACTGTCTGTTTCTGGCACAGGGCAGCCCCAACCATCTCCCACTTTGGGAGACATCGCACCCCCCAAAACCTTGCCATTAGTACACGCTCTACATGAGCTGACTGCCACCTTCACAAGTAGTTCACGTAGGTCCAGGAATATTGGTGCCCTTTTTGTACATCATGGGGAGCTTGGCTTTCTCACCAGGAGACACTGCAGCATTCCTGTCTGGGAGGCTGAGATCATGGCACTGCTTCCATAAAGTGCTATTTCTGGAAGGAGAAAGCAGTGATCATCAGGGAGGCCATCTTCCATCTCAATGTGACCAGCTAGCACTATTTGGGGTCTGCCCCTGATTACTGTGGTTCAAAAAACCTTTTTGGAATAGGGAAGACAATGCTGTTTTAGACAAGCTACCAGACTATCAAGCAGCACAGCAGAGAAGCAGCGCTTCCAAAATGAGACATCTTGTATACAAACTGCTTATTTTGGGCAGCTTATTAGACTTCCTTTTTTTATGCAGAGCACGAGGAAATTTTTGGCAAGCATTACCCTGCCCAGTCCTGTTGGGGTCTCCTCCCCCTGCCATGGAGCCCTGGGAGAAGGGCCCTGAGGGGAGGCACGGGGTTTCCCTGCCCCTGGTCAGCCTCGTTCCCCATTGGTTGGTTTGTGTTCCCCTGGGCGGGCAAGGACCCTCAGCCAGACTGTAACAGTTCCTCGGCAGAGCTCCAGCCATGTGGCTGGAGAAATAAATATCTCTGAAACTTCTACCAAGAATCTGTCCATATATATTTCTTTTCCACGGGACTCCTGGTTTGATATACACGTGTTACAGTAATCCCCGCTATAACAAATGGTGGCGAATTGCCGGCAAGACACCGATCCCTAAGGACAGGAAATTCGTGAGTAAAAACCACTCTAGATCTCTCTCTTCTCACCTTGATTTGGATATTCTCTCTGGACTATGAAAGAATCGTGGGAAGTGGGGCTCTCTGATCCACAGAAAAAAATGTATCTAGAAGTTAAAGGAATCCTTGAACAACAAAACAAGAAAGTATTGGAACTGGGAGATCTAGAACATTTTTTTAACTGGCTTTTCAAAAATTTCTTCTATATTTCTTGAGACTTACTTTTTGATATTGAACCTCCTGGAACTGTGAAATGGTACAATGTAAAAAACAACTATGGATTTGTAACACAAGATGATACAGGGGAAGATTTATTTATCTATAGAACTGCCATTAAAAGGAATAACCCTAAAAATTACCTGCAAAGTGTAGGAGATGGGGAAGTTGTACAATTTGATATAGTGCAAGGAAAGAAGGGTTTTCAAGCAGCGAATGTTACTGGGCCTGGAGGTATTCCAGTCAAAGGCAGCCATTATGCACAAAATTATAAACAATATCCATCCCAGCAACTTCCCTACCCACAACCTACTTTCTCCTTTTACCCTATACCCAATATGTACCCCTTCATAAGTTTACCCTATCCCCAGTTTATTCCTAATCCGTTTTTCACCCCATGGCTTCCCTATACAATTCCATTTCCCTACAATTCCTCTCCGATGCCAAGGGGGGGATGAAAAGGGGGAGGGAAGAAATTAAACCCTCTCCTGCCTCAGTTTCCCCACAAAGCATGCCCGGAGAGTTCTGTCTCCCTTCTGTCAGCCCTAAGATGTTCCACAGAATCTGTTTGGACATTTAAAGACTCAGGAGGGTGGCTTGTTGTCTTGAAACTGTTCTTGTTACGTTTATCCAGTTGTTTTCATTCTCCTTTTATTAAAATAAAACGGGTGAGATGTTAGGGTCTCCCCCCCGCCATGGAGCCCTGGGAGAGGAGCCCTGAGGGGACAGGCACGGGGTTTCCCTGCCCCTGGTCAGCCTCGTTCCCATTGGTTGGTTTGTGTTTCCCTGTGCAGGCAAGGACCCTCAACCCAGACCGTGAGGGTTCCTCGGCAGAGCTCCGGCCATGCAGCTGGAGAAATAAACACCTCTGAAACATCTAGCAAGAATCTGTCCATATATATTTCTTTTCCACGGGACTCCTGGTTTGATATATGCGTGTTACAGTAATCCCCGCTGTAACACAGTCCCATGCATGATCTCAGCCTTATACCACCTGCTCAAAAAAAATAACTTGCTAGGTATGATCAGACATATAAGGAACTTAGGAAATAACCCTTCTCCTGAACTGAACCTGAACCTCTGCAAGAGCTCACATGCTCCTCTCCAGAATGTTCTGTGTAGCCATCCAATAGAGGCTGAAACCAAGGTCAGTGAGTCAAGTGATCTTTGGTAAGTGACTTGCTATAAATAATCATTCTTGTAGTGAGAAAAGAAGCAAATAAGCTGGTTAAAATTATGGAAAATAGTTCTGATTTAAGACAATAAATAAGCTGGAGTTACAGAGAATAGTAATGGAGTTACAGAGAATAGCACCCCATTTCAAGAAGAGCTTTTCACAAGTCCATGCACAAAAGGGAATTCCAGTCATGAAGTATCAATGACACATTTAAAAAGCTAAGTAGAAATTCCATTATGCAATAAAGAAATTTCCAAATCACACTGCAGACAGGATTTAAGTGCATACATGCATAATGCATGCATAATTCTGAAGTATCTTGGCCTCTCCTGGCATCCCAGAAGACTCAGGCACTTGGTCCCCTACCTTCCAGCATTTGGTCAGACCAGCTGCTGTGCTGGCAGTTTTAGTGCTGCAATCATACTGTCTCTTCCCATTAACCCATATCATCACTATGAGCACACCATCAGGAGTAGCATCTATCCCTCCCTTCCTTCTCATACGTCTCCCTTCCCTACACCATCTCATGTCATGCAAAAGAACAAGATGTGATAACATGGAAATATCTACCTACAGTTGTCACGACATTTTTCTGTTTCACTCCTTCATTATTGCCAACAAAAATACAGAATTTGGCATGGGTTTAGTTGTGGATACTGATTAAGTATCACTTAAGGATGAGACAAGGACTGTGTTTGGAGGAGGCCCTAATTAGGGGTGATATGCCAGTATTGATCCTTGTCTCTTTCACAGCTGTCCAGGACACTTACCACTTACTAGACTATTACAAGACTTTCCATAATAGTAAATTAAATTGTTCCAATATTCTTTGCCACAGTTATTTCTTTGATCAGCAGTTTTATAAAATATCGCAGAATGCTTGGCAGGATTTTGCATTGGGCAAATAGCTATTTCTCAAAAACCTATCAGGCCTGGATCAGAATTGTTATGGGCCAATAAAGTCTGCTTCATTGGGTTTCTTGGCTTCATGGCAAAGATGATTCCTCATCCCATGGCTGTGGGTTTCTCTAAGGTCTCTCTCACCTAGAGAGAGGATTTGTCTTTCTTGAAATCAAGAGGAGGAGTTTTGGATTTTTGAGCTGGGTCAAAAAGTTAAGATTTAATATGAGACTATTTTTTAGCCTGTTACAGAATAATTATGGCATCAGCTCTTGGGTATTGTCATTAAGGATTCTATGGATCTAAGTTCATTATCCATCTCAGTGTTAAGCTGGGCTTGTAGGACCTATTTAAATAAGATTCACTGCTGCTAGGAAAACTCCTCAGGACATTTTTTGGTAAAACAGACCCTTTTCAAAGTTTTTCTATTTGATACTTATACCAAATGATCAGAATATTCTGAATTTGCAAAGCTTACAGTGTAATTAAAATTCTTTAAGAGTGTTTCCTTTGATATTAATTTTGTGGTTGTTCTGGAATGAGCTTTTTGTCTTTTGGAGGTTGCCTATGCCATAATCAGCAAGGTCAACATATGAATTTTTATTTATATACAAGAGGTCTCCAGTATCATTCAGCAATGTCAATCATAAAACAAATTGTTATTAATAATAAAGTCTTGCTGACTGTTTGCTGTACATTGTTCTGCTGTTGTGCATTTTGAGGGTTGTTTATTATTTAGAGATTTAGTGTAATTCACTGACTGAAATAATCAACCTCCTGTTGATGGAACTGTTGAGCTGTCCAGAACTTTATTAGAGAATTTTGTAGGTCTAGAAAGTATAAGGCTTTTAAAGTTAAAAATAAAATCTAGGCTTTATTAAAATAAGTAGTAAAATACTTAATATTTTAGGTTTAAAAATTTTATTGATTCTGTCAAAAGTATTATAAAAGGATTTATTAGCAACTCCTACCTGTACCACTGCAAATGAGTTCTTGCTTTAGGTTTAATGTTAGCTAACATGGTGATTTCCTGAGTTGTTGCTGGCTCTCCAAAATCCACTGTGATCCTTACAAAGTTTATTTCCCTTACCCTGGAGTCTTACCTGGTTTTTTTGTGCTACCCTCAGGGGCATCTCAGTCTCCTTTGTGAACTGCAGACTCATATCCTTGCCATCTCTATGTCTCTGTGACCCCTTCTCATTTTGCAGGGTATATTGTGTGGTTTTTTTCCACTGAGCATACTCAGCTATTGCTGAGGTAAAAATCAGGCAGAGATCTTTTCCTCTCCCACGGGATCCTTCCTAACCCAACCTTCCCAAAAGAACAAGAATGCCAAAGCTGAGAATAAGCAAATTAAACATATGATGCCTGTCATAGGGTAGGTTTGCATTTCTCTTAGGCCGATTGTCTTAAGATTTGTGTGGGATCACACATCTAGGCAGTAACAATTGCTGGAAACATCACAACACAGCAAATGCCTCTTTTCATGGTATCAGTACCCCGCAGGAAGCTGTAGCTCAGCTGGTCAGAGCATGGTGCTAATAACACCAAGGTTGTGGATTTGATCCCTGTACAGGCCATTCACTTGACAGCTGGACTCAGAGATCCTTGTGGGTCCCTTCTAACTTGGAATATTTTATGATTTCTGTGATTATGGCTATGGAGCGGGGAGTAGCAGATGTTTTATTTAACATAAACACTTTGATAGTCTTTCTCGAAGTAATGTTCCAGAGTTTGGACTGGTACCTTACACTTGATTTGAAGTCTCATCTACTTAGGCAAGGGCTGCAGTAGCAGATAGTATATGATCATGTTGTGTTTTGTTCTAAGAACAGGAAGGAGCAGCTCTGATTGCTCTAGGGCTGTCGTGTGGGAAGGCAAACAGAGTTCCTTGGAGAGATGAGGGCACTGCACCTTCCATGCAAGTAAGCTGAGTATTTGCAATGGGAACATCTAAAATGCTGAATGAGGTCATGAAGGAGTAGTCCATGACTAAGTGAGGCAGAAACAGCAGGGAACGGACTAAAAGACTTGTGAACTTGTTTGCAGTCAAGTTCATGGACTTGGAGGTGGCATGGCCTGAGACAGGCTGTGTAGCTAGGAATACACAGAAAATTAAAGAAAGCTGCTGATAAGTAAACCTTCTGGGATGCTGTGGAAGGAGGGAAATTTCTTTCTTAACCTTTTATTCCTAGCTTTGCCATGAGATTGATGTAAGTTTTCTCTACTTAAAATTAATCAATTATTCGAATGTATTATTTTGTGTTATGGTAAAGCCTGGATTTAAAGATTTTTAAATACCTGAATTCATGTCTTTTGATATGCTCAAATTGCTGAATAGGTGGGATAATTCCGCTTTCAGAATCTGATTGATTGATGGACTTGTGATAGTTGTCTACTGCTGCAGACAGTCAGATTTCCCAGCAGGCAGACTCTTCAGTGGAGAATTTAATGCCAACTTCTTTGCTTCTTTTTTTTTCATTAAAATTTTCTTCTGTTCCATCAACTCACTGTAGTTGTCTATGACTAAGAACATAATTTTTTTGGCTACTGTACATATATAGGAGCTACAAAACATTATAGTTACTAGAGCAGGTGCTTGGTTTAGACCCATAGAAATAAAGCATAATGACTCCTTCTGCTGACATGACCTAGTATTGTACAGAAAGGACTCCAAACAAAAACATGCTGAAACTCCAGAACTGAGGCTATAATTCTGAGACCCCAGCATTGAACTGACAGGTCTGTAATGGAGAAAATGCACTTTTCTTGAATTAAGTTCCATTTTGCTAAATTTTCCAGGTGTTGATGTATGGAAAAGAAACATACAAAAATATATGACTAAGAATGGCTTTTTGACTACTGTGGTGTTAGACTTGACAGACTTATTAATGTGAGATGATTTACAGGCAATTTCAGGTGAATTCTTCAGACGGAAAAAAGAATTTTCAGTGATGATGAATATAATGCTGTGCAATTGATTTTGTGTGCATTATTGATAAGACCAAGTGCTGTCTGACAGTAATTGCATATTATTGGTGCTATTTGTTAACATTTTACATTTAAGCAGAAACTACACAGTGATGTGACTCTATGCTATTTCCATTATTATACACTGCAAAAGTATTAAGCTTTCCTGGAATCACTTTTAACTACTAAAGTAGGATCATGATGCATAACTGCTAAAAGAAGAGATATTTTGAAGAATATATCTGTCTAGTCTTAGCATATTGACATGGTATCAACAGTTCAGGGTGATTGTTTGCTTTCAATTTCTGAATTTGAGAAGGAGCATCTTACTTTAAAATAACTGGCATTTTAAGGAAAAAATACATCCATTAATAAAGTATATGTATGTCCAGTTAGTACTTGCCTTAGAGTTTTCTATTATCTTTGTTTATAAATACAGTCTATGGTTGTACTCTAAGGTGAGACTTCCAAGACTTGATAGAAAAATTGTTCTTTAAATTATTAAATGCATTTTGTGTAACTGAACTTGTTACTTGGTTTTGAATATCTCATTCTCAGTGAAAAAGGCTTAATTCTGCAAAAAATTAGTCATACAAATAGTTCCCATGAGCACAGCCCCTCTGAGATGACATCTAGATACCTTTTTTCTTTCTAGATATTAAGTATAGCACATGGATATTTTATTTCTAAAATACAACTAGTATTTCTGTCTTGGTTTGGTGAATTATATTAAAAAATCTTCCTGTGTTTTACAGATGGAATAGATTTTGTCTGATATATACATATATTTTTAACATTAGCAGTTATTTTTCTTGATCTGATTTCCAGGCTCCCCTGGACCATCCAGTGATCACAGCAGTGGAACTTCATCACCTCTCTTTGACAGTGGCTTACATTTAAATGGAAACTCAACTAACACGGTATGCAAATGAATAATAAAAGCATGGTGTAAGCTCTGTAAGTTCTTTTCCTTTTCTGAACTTCAAAATGATAGAGTAAGACTACCCTAGTTTTGTTCTTGTTGTTTGCTTTGATTGATTTTTAAGTGCTTATACTGTAAAATTCCGTACTTACAAAGTCGACAACACATGGCCCTGAACTGCTACGTTTTTACTCTGAGACAGCTGAGAAGCTTGGAAGAGTGAACACAGTAAGATTTAATCATTGTTTAGACATGAATTCATGTAATACTTTTGTCATACTTTGTTGTAGTATTGTACTGATTAATTTAATCCAGCTAGAGATGCTGAAATGCAGGTGGAATTAAGAAAATAATGTAAAGTTAAATTCTTGAAGCAAACTTTTTTAGTAGGAAAGATAGGGAGAAAAAGAGAAAGAAATGAAAGAGGAAAAAAATGTCACTTTCTTTAACCCAGAGGATATTCAGTTCTTTTTTCTGCAGTGAGCAACTGTGATTAAATTAATTGCAGCATTGTGGGGAAAGAAAAGAAGTTCCTTTCCCCAGGAAAAATGGTAGTCACCAAAGCCAAAGAAGACAGGATGTCTTAGTAGGCAAGAGTACTGTCCTTTCAGTAATGAAGATTGAAGATGTAAATACTAGCTGTACAAGGACGTGGACCTTCATGCTCAAAACCTGTTTGACACCCTACAAATCTCAGCTCTAGTTTTTCAGTTGGATATAAAATTACACAGAAAGTGAAACATTTGGAAGAAACATAAAGATTTCAGTTATAGGCTAGCTGTGTTGAAATTAGTTAGAATAGGAAGGAATTTGGGCCCAGCTAGAGTTAATTAAAATAGTTAAGAGAGCTGGACCTGAAATGGGTTTTAAGATGTTAGTAACTGATTACCAAATAACTGATGATCTGTCATTTGTACGTTTGCTTAGCTGTGCTTAGAACGAGGAATAGAAACATTGATAAGTTGGTGTAGGGAACAAGGACAATTACCAATTTCCTCCCTTGGTGGGTACCCGTTCAAAAGTCATGCAAGAGGAAACTTAAGAGGTCACTAAAGTAATTAGGATTGTTAAAGTTCAGAGAGGTGAAAAGGTCAAAATGAGGAAGATGAGTTACTTCATCTTTTTAAGACCACTGACCCAATTCAAGACCACCGACTCAATTCAGAACACACACTATGCATGCTTAATGACATTTAAGCTCATTTCCATACAAAGCGGAGAATGGGAGGTGTTAATGTTATGAATATGTATTTGTATTTTGGATATTCATAATTTTGGTAAATAAAAAGCTTTGGTTTTGCTTGGATTGGGGCCTTGCATCTTAGGGAGCTATCCCACGCAGTGCCTGGCCCCAAATAAAATATGCACTTTCTAACTCTAAACTGTTAGAGAGTTTTTGTCCGTCTCAGTTGGATATCGATATTAGATTGCTCTTCATATTTTGGTAAATCAAAAGAATACCCAGTGAATGAACAGAAGGCTTCTCTGTTTTTGCTTTCCTTCTTAGACAGTGATGTCAGTGTCTGATGCTTACTGTACTTCTCTCAAGCTTTGCATTCTCTGAGCACTATCTCTCTATACTACTCCTTAAAGCTTGTTTCCATCTGTTAAAAATATATTCATATATGATAATAAAAATGCATTATGTACAATAAATAAATAAATAGAAATATGCTTTTCTGTGCTGATACCTGTACCTTAGTGTTTGGTGTCCAAACTGGTCATAGATACAAAAGGTTTCATGTTTATTTGTTTGCAGTTATCCAGATGATTATTACCTTTAATTACTTGTACTGTTGTCTTACTAAACAATCCAAATCTGTCCTCAGGGTCCAGCATTCTGAAATGTCTGTCTGCCAGGTGCTCTGGAGGCAAAGAAAGTCCTTTCTGCAAAGAACTTACATTATGAGGAGAGGGCTATGGCCAGTGATTGCATTAGCACATTTTACTAAATTAATGCCTACTAAATGCTAGAATTAGTATGTCATGATAATTTTTAATAATCATTATGACTACTGTGTGAATTAGACACTTTGAACTTTTCATATTATACAAATATAAATAAGTGGCTGGAATTTTGTAGACTTGTAGCAGAGTAATTAAGAGTTAGTTGCCAAGAGAGCACACAAAAGACTGGGTATAAGCTTGAAATATAAGCACAAAAACACAAAGTAAAAAATGGTGTAATTGTAAGGTACTTGGTTGCTTTTATACAGCACTTAATTTTTCTGAAGCCTGACATAAAGTCACATGAAGACCCATGTATGCAACAGACACTATGACCTAGAAGTGGAATAAATCTCTTGATCTGAAAATCTATTATTCTCTCGCAGAGTATGAAAGCAAAGTAACTTTGAATTGACTTCCAGTTCACAGTGTATCATTTGGTTATGTAAATTCATAAAAAGATTAACGTAATAAATACAAAAAAATATCTCCCTTAGAGGTACACAGTGGTTACTCTCGTGAAAGTAATCATCACCATGTCTTCCATTTTTTGCTGAAGAGAAAGGTAAAATAGATGGACGCAGCCAGCTGCACTTTGTTTGGACTGCTGCTGTGCTGAGGACCTTTATGAAATGAGATAAACACACTGCAGATAATTTTTCCTCAATTATTAAAATATGAAGTGACTATTTCTTTTTCACCTCAGTGAAAAATAGTCCAGACTTCTTGTTTCTGATTATACCTCTCAGAAATCATAACAATAGAAGCTGGAAAAAAACTTTTAAATAACACCTTCCTACTTCACTACAGTAGAATTGTCAGGAAAATTTTTTAGACTGAGATGCTTGGTTAGATTTAGCTGTGTTTTTCTAATTCTGATTAGAGTTGATTGGGACTTTCACTATGACATTAATGAAGTAAATGAAAGCTATCTTTAAAAGTCTTATCTTTAATTAATCCCCACTGTCACTGCTAATCTTTTCAGCAGTTATTTCTTCTCGTATTTAACATTTGATCATCTTGATCATTTCTTCTACACAGAAATTTCCCAGTGAAGTTTAAGTCACATATGGGTTGAGTTTTGATCTGGTTTTTTGTTTGTTTTTTTTTTACTTAGAGTCTTAACAAAGCTGATGAAGGAATATAGCATTGGAAATACAAAGAAAGTCTTACTGGTTGCTAAATAGATGAATACTGAACAATATTTGCTGCTTTATGGCATCTAGTACTAGTTTAAAAAATGTCCACTTAAACCATTGAAAATTAATCTGAAATTCACACACCTTCAAAGAAGATGAGTTCAATTTTTTAAGTGGGGCTCAACTAAATCCAAGTCTGTTCTCACTGGAAAAGAAGTGAAAGACCAATACAGGTCAGAAAAAGCTTACGGCTACTTATCTTTGAGGAAAAAAGTGCAGCAGGATCACAATGGAACTAGTATGCCAAGTAGAAAACAGTAACTTGTATTTGTGAGGTATCTGGTTTCAGTTCTTAATTATGCATATTTTCCCCATACACAGCTCTTTCATGTGAATAGTTTGTTTTTTACAGTTCTTATGAATTTGCTCATTTTGAGTTTGCAGTAGCAGGGAACAGAAAAATGCTTCGGAAATATAGCCAAATTTGTTATTTTTTATTAATTATTCCTCATAGAAATTGATAATTTCCTTTATCCTATTCAGTTTTCTTTTTTTTTTTTTAATTACACTTAAGGTATTTTGAGTTCCTTTGCTTACTTGATGGATTATAAGGAGTGCTTCATCTGACTAGTCACCAGGAATCAGCTTTAGGGAGAGTTGGTTTGCTCTTTAGGTTGCACCAAGTGTTGAGTACCTTTTGTTTGCACAGATAGATAAAAGAGTTTTGAGGAGTGGTGTAATTTATTAATGAATGATCCTCTTCTGCTTGGCCTCTGATTCAGGAGTACAGTATGAGAGCTGCAGAGTAATTAAATTTGCATTTAATTCTTAGATAGAATAATCTCTTTTTTTCTCATATTACCTGTTCTTCTGCATGTGTTTACAAATGTGCACAAATGGACCACTTCAGGTCAGAACTAGGTTATAAAGAGAAGTTAGAAATTTGAAACTCTCTTGTATGAGCATACAAAATTATGGTCATTTCTCACCTGTTGCCAATCTGGTGAAGAGAAGGAGCTGCCATCTCTCATGTGTTTCAGCAGGGAGTATCGGAAGTCCTTGATTAGAGGGAAATATGCATGGTAACATGAGGATGAAGACTAGATGAGGAAGCTGAAGTGTTAGAGGAAATGAAAGCGTGCGGTTTTTTGGGGTTTTTTTTAACTAGAAAGATCCTTCTACTATTTTCCCAAGTTAGTGTTTGATTACTGTTCCAAATACGGGGTCCTGGTAATGATCAGTGTGAAAGCAGAGAAGCGTGTTGTGGTGATGTTTCTAAATTTGATGTTAGCATAGATGAACTCTGGCAGTTCAGGTACATGTGTAAGTGGTGTATAGAGAAAAATGATAATAAAATTGAGTAACAAGTTCTCCTGCTAAGTTGCAACCAGTGTCTTTCCACTAGCTCCAGCAAAAAATTGACACTTACTGAGTTCATAGAGAGAGAAGCAAGAGTCGAGGCTCAGATTTATCCTGAGGAGTGTGCAGACTGTGTGAAGTTCAAAGAGTTTCCCTAGCCCTGAGCTAATTTTTCTAAGCAAGGACAGCATGCCCCATTTGGGGATATAAACAGCTGCCAAAAGCTGTCTGTAACAGTTGAAGTTTGGGTACACTTGCATTTATAGTGTAAAACTACAACAATCTCAACATCGTATCTTTTCTTTTCCTTATATACATTTAATGTTGGATTTTGATTTCTGACTGCTATTGTAGTTTTTGAGGAGTCATAATTACTTTCTGCTTTTTGTGCTGAGATTTAATATAAGCTACTCTCACCCCTGTCCCCTATCCCCAAAGGAAGAACATATCTGGAAAGATGTTCCAGGCAAGGTTATTGAGGTTACTTGGAAACCAATTACGTACTAGCTCAAGGGAAACAAATTAATGAAAAAGGTGCAAGATTCTGTCAAATAGTCCATATGTATTCTCTAAAAATAACTTACTCAGGCTTGTACCCCATTGGTTCATAATAATCTATTGGCACCTAGTAGCACAGCTGTAATGAAATATTCATTAATATTTCCATTGTAAATCACCTCTAGAGAAACTTACATAATTGAAAGGGTTTTAATTTGTTTAATTTGAATAGTAATCCAATTGATAATCCAATTGATTTAAGTGCATAGCTATTGCAGTGAATAAGGTAGTGTGAGTCCCTAACATGTACTGTTAAACGGGCTCTCTATGTAAACTTCGTATATAGGTGCTCAGTGTCTGCAAACTCATACATTAATTAAAAAGAATTAAATGTCTTACAGAGCAATCATTACATTTCAAAAGCATGTATCTGATGCAGCATTGGAGTTAAAAAGTGGGGGGTTTTTGTGATAGGAAAGGAGGGGTTGTTTCACATGCTGTTTCACCTTCCTCCCATTTAATTAAGCATCTGTCAATTAAAATATTGTTGAATAGAGCTGTGTAATTAAAAGCTGCTGCTTTCACTGAATTTTGAAGACATCATATTACAAGTCCAAATTGCTACTTCACCTGAAAGAGCTTGTTTCCTCTATAGAAGCCTTTATCTATTGAATGATTCGGTGATGCATACTTTAACAGATAATTACTGTCTTCTTAAAACTGTCGCAGAATTGTGCACCTGCATCTAAGAATTCCATTAAAAGTAAGTAAATACAGACCCTCTCCTGAATTCATGCTGCATCAAAGGAATGCACAGGTATTTTGATATCATAATTAAATCCCTCTGACTTCTGAGACAAGTTGAAAGCTCCGACTCCTATTTACAGTAGATATCACCATAATTTGTTTTTTTGGCTGGGCATCACAAGAGTTTCACTCATGCCTCATTTGGTATTTGTTGTTCAACGATTAAAGTAAGCTGATGTGAGAGTCTTTTACTGCTAAATGGAGCAGTCATGTTTTCTTCTCCAAGCAACATAAAGCCCCTGCTTCTTGTCTGTCCCTGTAATAAGTATTAGCAAATGCTCAGCCTTACATAGGTCAGATCAGTTCATCGATATACAGAAAACTACCTATGTATATATATATATACATACATTTCAGTCACAGACCGGACTAAAAACTATAGAGAGAGCATATTCAATTCACTCTGAGCTGAATGTTGCTGGGCATTTTTGCAAGAAATTATGTAACTCTAATTCTCTTTCTTCAGAATAAGTGTAAGACAAATCTGTCTATTTGCAAAGCATATTATATTGAAGGGGGTTTTTTTTTTGAGTATGCTGAAACATTTTTAGTAATGGAGCTTTGACAAAACACACTCCGGTTGGCATCAAAAAGGTGCAAGAAAGCTGTTTTTTTATAATCTAAAAGATTTTAATGAAATCTACTGAAACGTAATGGCCAATGTTTTCAGTTATAGCTTAAGGCAATGAAGCTATGCCAAGGTATTTTAGCATTTCAGAGTTTAAGGCATGTCTGGAAGACACTCTTAGTCATATGATTTAGTTTTGGGTAGTCCTTTGAGGAGAAGGGATTTGGACTCGGTGATCCTTATGAATCCCTTTCAACTTGAGATACTCTGTGGTTTTATGTTTCTATAATTTAAACCGCAGAGTTGTTTAAATTTAAACCATCAAATCACGACAACAAGGAAAATATATCAATATATAAATATCAAATATATTAATGTTGCTACCATTTTCATATACATATTTTACAAAGAGATATTTTATATTCTTTTCAGAAATTCTCAGCAATGCTCACTAAAATGGAAACAGCAACAATTACCATGTGAAATAAATAACAGCATTATCATTATCATCTCTTTTTGAACCAGTATCAACAAAGACAGTAATCAAGATTAGTCATACCTCTTACATATGCTTGGTAGAAATACGTTTGTGGAAAAGGATCAAGGCTTTAATGATGCACTTTGAAATATTAAATCCTCTAAAGCAGAAAATGGATAAATTCCAAATTATCAGTAAAATGTTGTATTTTTTCCTAATGGATATCACACTTGATTCTTATTTCATAAAGTGGTACAATCATGGACTCATTTAGGTTAGAAAAGACCTCTAAGATCATCAAATCCAACCTGAGCTTAACTTAGAATGGCCAAGTCCAGCACCAAACCACATCTCTAAGTACCCTTGTCACGTATCTTTTAAATATCTCCAAGGATAGTGACTCAACCATTTCCCTGGGAAGCCTGTTCCAATGCTTGACAACCATTTCTGTGAAAAAATTTTCCCTAATGTCCAACCTAAATCTCTCCTGGTACAACTAAGACCATTTCTTCTTGTTCTATCACTTGTTATTTGAAGGAAGAGACCAACCCCTACCTGGATACAGCCTCTTTTCAGATAGTTGTAGAGAGCAATAAGGAGCCCCCAGAGCTGCCTTTTCTTCAGCCATTGGTGTTCTTGGCCACCTGGGCAGACCCTGGCTCATGTTCAGCCACTGTCAACCAGCACACCCCGGTCCTTTTCCACCTTTCCAGTGACTCCACCCCTGGCTTGTAGCACTGCAGGGGGTCATCATGACCCACATGGAGGACCTGGCACTTGGCCTTGTTGAACCTCATACAATGGAAAGAGTCTGTCCAGATCCCTCTGCAGATCCTTCTACCCTCCAGGAGATCAACACTCCCACCTTGCTTTGTGTCATCTGCAAACTGACTGAAGGTGCACTTGATCCCCTCCTCCAGACCACCGATAATGATGTTAAAGAGGACTGGCCCAAATACTGAGCGCTAGAGATTACAACATGTGACCAGCTGCCAGCTCCGTTCACCAGCACTCCCTGGGCCCAGCCATCAAGCCAGATTTTACCCAGTGATGTGTGCACCTGTCCAAGCCATGGGCTGCCAGCTTTTCCAAAAGAATGCTGTGGGGGGCAGTAACAAAGGCTTTACTGAAGTCCGGGTAGATAACATGCACAGACTTCCCCTCATCTAGTAGGTCTTGTCATAGAAGATCAGGCTGGTCAAGCAGGACCTGCCTTTCCTAAACCCATGCTGGCTGTGCCTGATCAGCTGGTTGTCCTGCATATGCCTCATGATGGCACTCATGATGGTTTCTGGTCAAAGACCCATCCAGCCTGGCCTTGGCTACTTACAAGGATGGGGCATCATTTGCCAAGTGAATTAACCCTGCTTCAGCCTTCCTGAAGCCCATGTTTAATGAAAAAGCTATACCAACCTAAAATAACACTGTCTGCTTTCAAGGTATGGCCCTAGCAGAAACTGGAAATTAAATTACTAGAGAGGGTTCAGAAAGACTTTCTTCTGATGACATGATATTTTTCTTGCATAAATTTAAAATCAATGACAGTTTAAAAGAAAGTAAGGTAAAATAACTGAGTTTCCCAAACTCTGCAAATTATATGTCACAAAAAGATGAAAAATTGACACTCCCAGACAGCTGGGATCTTTTCCCTTCCTTTCTGTGGTCTTAATGGAAACTTAATTATGGAGACACATCTGATTATGTCTCCCCATTAGTGGTAGACTTTCTGGACTTATTCTACTTCTTGGAAGACTTTTTAGTTGCACCATAGTGAGTTGTTTTATAGTTATTTAAGAAAGTGACAAAGCACTTGCCTGCAATGTCATTCATAGGTCAGTGATTGATCATGGGATACAGAGTCAGGCCCTCCTCCAGGTCAGCAGTATACAGCTGTCCCAGGTAGGTAGTGATTATGTGTCATTACAACTTGATTCTTGTTCACTGTTCTGTCAAAACCAAGATTTTTGTGTTCAATCCATTTCTTAATGGACAGGTGTTCCAAGCTAATTGGCATTAATTGGCAGCACTGTTGGTGACCTCTGCAGAAAACCGAAGGTATAAAATGAATGAGAGCATAAAGCCACAGTTGCAGAGATGGTCTCTATTTTAGTGCTTTGGAGGAATGGTGTGGAGAGTTTTCAAGATGAGTAGCACCAGCTGTTTAGTAGAGAAATGGCTTGAAGGTCAGTCAGCTCAGTATACTAGGTCAGACCAAAGAACTATCTAGCCAAAAAACTCATTCCCAGCAGATGCCCTCAAGAGAGTGCAAAAGCAGAGGAAATACGTGTAATTGTTTATAGGGAATAATTCCTGCACCTCCTGTGACTTCTGACATAGGTGCTTCCTGAACCAGTTTGTTATGTAGACTAACACATTCATTCTCTGTTTTTATCCTACTGTCTTTTACTTCTAATCAATACCCCTGCTTCTTATGTGAAAATGGGAAGTGAACCACTGTTTCTTAACCCCTTTCTCTTTTATTTTTTTACATACCTCAGTCATACTATTCCCTCAGCAGTTTCTTTTCCAGACTAATGAATCTTTGTTAACCTAATTGTTCAAAGACAATTCTGCTCTTTTCAACATCTAAATTTCAAGATGTAAATTTTGAGTGGTAATCACCTGTTCATATCCCATTACAGTATGGGGAAAGTTAATACTGTCTTTCTTCATGTGCACTGCTATACATTTATTTACTATATTTTTAGCAGTTCTTTTATCTCTCAATCATTCAGTAGAATGAGCTTCTTCCACAGCTCTTTCTCTTGGTTTTCTTTTCATCATTTTTTACTGCTTGTTATTCATAGGAAACTTGGTCAGTCTGGTGTTCACCATCTTTTCCAAATCATAAATCAATATCCTGAACAACCTTTGTAACTGTGGGAGTCCACGGATAGTAGCCTTCTGCTCTGTTTTCCTTGCTACAGTTTTGATAGTTATTAATTTGATAATTTCATCATATTCCAAAGCAAATCAGTTAAGAACATTTTATGAGGGATAAATGGTTTTCTGAAACCCAAATATGCCTTAACAATTGCTTCTCATCTATTAGCTAACAGTTTTGGACAACTCTAAAAGATTTGTGAGGCATGTCCTCTGTTAGCAGAAGTTGTACTCGGACTTGCTTCCTCCTCAGTTTCTTATTTTTATCCATGTGTTTTGAAGAGGATACATCAAGGAATCTCAGACTGAATTGTTAATAGATTATAGGTTCAATAGAACAACATGAGCTTCTGGTCCTATGATAGTGTTTTGTTTCTATGCAATGGTGTTATGTATGTATGCCCTGTTTTGTCCTTAAGATGAAGAGGGGTAATTCCAACTTTGTGCTCTACCATAAACTGGTTAGTAGAATACAGCTTCACAAGAAATACATATTTGAAACTTAGACTAGTCTGACCCCTTCATATCCTTTTGCTGTTCTTGGCCATTAGTGTTCAGATCATGCAGGAGGGTTTCTGCAGCTATAAGTAGTTTGGAACTGTGGGAAAAAAATAAATTACTCCTTCTAGTGTATTTTTCAAATATCAAAGCTTTGAAATTGTGTGGGGAAGACCCATTTGCTTTATGAGTTTATAGCAGTTTTAACAGTTTAGCATTCTGACGTGAATATTTCTATGCTTCAGTTTCATAGCTTTGGGGTTAATAGATTTTTGACCAACTGGTGTTGGCCATTTTTTCCCCTTCAATTCATTAACCTAATGAATGGCTGTGATGTACATTTTCTAAAATTCTAACTTTTACTTACATTGAGATACTTTTTCTTTACACTTATACCCTACTGAAGCATTTAATTGAAGTGTAAGGGACTCAAATGGAAACATTAAATTGCCTAAGTGATTAACTCATTAATTTTTTTTGCTGCCAAATGCTCTTAAGTTACCTAGAATATTACAGAATATTGTTCAACAACCTGATAAAAGAAGTACAACTAATAGTTCACAAGTAAAAGAGTTTTTTGTGTTTAAATTGTCTAGATGTTTTCTGCATCTTTAGAGTTTAGAGGGTTGGAACAATAGATGATGTTGCATGAATTTTTATGTTCCTTAATTTTCTCATTCTTTGTTTTACTGATTTTAGTTATTTTCAGTGATCATAATCAAGTATCTATGTTTGACTGCAATAAGCTACCTTCTGTTTTATTCCTAGGCATTTCAGTTTCCAGACAGACAATGTTAGATTATGTTGATCCTTTCCAACTTCAGATTGCATGGGGTTCTGTCAATTATTTTAGTTTGTGCAGAATTCTCTACTATGTGTCAGATTCTTCACTGTGATACTAATAAATTTATTCTAGATTTTGAAGACACCTTAGCCTTTTGTGTCTAATTTTATAAAAAAAAATTACTCTGTGGACTTGATTATGAAATATTCGTACTGCAAAAACACCAGGTGATCTCAATCAAATAAAAGCTGTATGGTTCTAGGGATAGCAAATCCCTGTTCCCAAAAAGATTGCTGTCTGAAAGTTTCCATAGTGTTACCAACTCCAGAAGTTTCATTACAAATTTTTCATTTACTAGGAAAGTGTACTTCAGTCACTGTCTCAGTCATACAGTCAGAATGTGAAACTCGCCATTTTGATTTATTTAAAGTAAATAGAAAGATCAGCCCTTGCTGACGGCAAGAAGGAGCTTTAGGAGGAAAAAATAATCCTAACTTCTTATGAGCAAGAAAAAGAAATAGACAATTCCCAGAATGCTTTTTATTTTGAGTAAATTTTATGGTTTTTGAACACTGGGGCATAACAGACTTGAAGTTGGGTCATTCTGTGGTTTCTTTGCTTTTGTAAATGCTACTCAGTGTATATTTACAGGTCATATAAAAATAACCAGCTATCAACTCTGTTCTCTACTGGAAAATTCTCTGCACAATGTGGGACAAAAAATTTTTGTTCAGAGACAGCACAATCACCTAACTTTGACCTAAATATATATGTCTGTGAATCTTTCTCAGCTGCCTTTGTGTAATTTTTATTTCTATCTTTACAAAAGAGTGAAATGCTCAACTGTCATGGAAATGCAGAGCTATAAATGCCAATAAAAATATTTCAATATATCATTTTCTTGCATTTTCTAAGAAACTCCTAGGTTGTTCTATTCAATGTTTAATAAGCATTTTTAAGCTCACAATGATTTCCAACATTTTCTAGTCCGTTTCCATAATCTAATTGATTTTTGCCTATAAACACTATTTTGAAATAATTTGCAAACAAGCCCAGTTACCATCATTTTTGGGCACACTTCTGTATTTTCAGTTATTGATGCAATTATGTAACCTCTGGATATTACTACACAGGCTAAAAAACTACATATTCTGCAAGTGTATATCAACTAAGAAGTATGTGTCTCTGCAGTTTTCTGAATATTTTAGTGGTAGTGGTCCTGTGCCAAATTTTAAAATTTCGTAAGTATTTTCTTTTAATCATATTTCATTCTTGGTGCTGTTGTGCACTATTTAGTTGCAGTATATGAGATGCTACACAAAATGGCAGGCTGAACAGTCTGTATATAAGCTCTAGGTTAGGTTTGAGCAGACCCTGTTACCAATAGCTATATATCCAGTCTAATTCCTCTAACTTAATTTGCATTTGCATACATTTGATTTAAGGGTATTTTCTTTTGTTATGTGAAATTAGTAGATTGTAAAATATTTATATTTTCACTAGACATCCTTTACTGCTTACACAGTTTCAACAATCTTGCCCTTCTAGTAGAGGCATTTGAAGAAAGACTTCAAAGATAAGATTTCAGAATTCATCCATCTGTAGTATGATAACACCAGAATCAGAATTTTAAATACACTGTTGAATGATATAATAGATAAAAGTCACAATGCACAAATAAATTTTCTAGAGTGGTATTTAATTAAGATATTATTTATGTCCTTTTCTCTGATGATTGAAGCATGTAGAAGATTTGTACAGAACAAATCAATTTAAACTACAACTGTATATTATATTGCACTTAGAAAAAATTTATGGCATTTATGACTAAAAACTGTTTCCTTTCTAATATCAGTTATCAATATTAAGAAAAATTTAGATACGTTTAATGTTAAAGTAATACTGAAATTGCATATAAAGTAATACCAAAAATTTCAAGGTAGGTAGCATATGAGTTTTCATTTCTCTAACAAATCCTGAGTTTCTTGAATACTTTTATTGTGATGATTATTCACTTCTGAGATGAATAGAGCCATAGATGCATATTCATGGATTTTGCACTATACTGTTTTATAAAATCTCCTAATGTTTTTCATTTATTCTGCACAGGCTCCATCATCACCTTCTTCACCCATAGCTAATGAACCAAAATATGAGAAGCGCTGGCTAGACACTTTATCAGTTCCTCTGTCGATGGCTCGAATCTCGAGGTACAAAACCGGAACAGATAAATTAAGGTTTGTGATCTAAGAGGGGAGGCACTGGGTTAGTTAGTTGTACATAGTGTTTTGCTGTGGATTGTTGGCTTTATAAGAATTGGGTGGAGATATGAAATTCTTATTAAAAACTATGCAGTTCATCTTTTCCTAAGATTAATGGCAGGCATGGTGATTACCAAAGATAAGATAAAGCTCTTACAAATATGTTTCTATAATCTGTTGTGTCTTGGAAATTCAGTTAGCATCAGCAGCTAGTACAAAGGTTGATCCTGGCGTTACTTGAATTAATTTTGAAGCTACTACATTTCCTTCTGTATCACTAATAGGATAGTCCTATATTCCCTAATTCTAATATTGTCAATTAACTCTCCTTTTTTATTATAAATGATAACACAGTGCACAATCATCATGCCTGTGCTATCATGTCATATAGATATATTTGTATCACTGTCATACAGAAACTCATACTGATGAGATTTTGGCAAAGTACATGGTACAAAATATTGTATTTTTGATCATATAATGTTTTTGCATCTCAGAGACATAACTATTGATTCATGAAGTAACTGTGGAATAGGATGTCAGAGGCTATTTTACTGGGCTTCAGGAAAGATGAAAGCAATAGTTTCAATAAATAATATGCTTGAGAAAAGTTTAACACATCCCAGCATACAAAAGCTTTTTCTGCAAACCATTCTGTGGTACAGCTGACTCAAATCTATCAGTAATTGTAGGCCAAGCAGTCCACAGTTCTCCATATATATCAGAACAGGAGTTCATTCACTGTCGTTATTTTCCATGGTCTTTATCAGTTGCCCTATGTTTATTTGCCTTTAGTACATATTAATGAGATAATTGGAATCTCTAGTGAAGCATCAAGGCACAGGTCACCTGCTAGCAGGAGGCACCAGTAATTCATGCGAATACCTTTCTTGATCTGTACCAGATTTTTTTACCTGTTTCCTAAAAATGACCTGAAAAGCATTATTTTTCTAGTAGGATAGATATGCTGCTTTAACTTATAGCAATTCATCTTCTAAGGCAGTTGGCAGCAGCCTTCCTGGACTTTTGCATCACAGGTGAATAATAATAAATTGTCAAGAAAAGTTCTTCCACAGACTTTGTTTGAACTCCTCTTTTACATAGTGTCTCATCACTTCCTTCACTGCTTTCTTTCTCCCTACTTCAACTGACAAGTTTATGCTGTCCAGCCTTGTCCAATCTATCACAGACCTCCAACCATTCAAGACTTAGAAGTTCTGTGAATTAAGTAAACAAATCTCAGTGTTCACGTTTAGGTGTCAACTTATCATCAGTGTTCTAGAATCCAAGGGATAAATGGAAGAGGACAGAACATTTAAAAACTCTGATTTCAGTTGTCACTCTGATAGTTTGAAGCACTTTCTCTCCTGTGCTGTGCACTTTACACATTAGATGGGGAAATCCCAAGGGATTCCAGTTCCCACAACAGTAGCTTGTGTATTTTGAGAATTCTGTGAAGTAAAACATCTTCAGACCCTTCACTGGGTCTGGCTAAGATGGAACTAATTTTTTTTATAGTACTCCATGTGGTGCTGTTTTTGGCTTGTGACTAAAGCAATGTTAATAGCACACCAGTATTTTGGTTGTTGCTGAGCAGGGCTCACATACCCTCAAGGCTTTCTCTTTTTCTTATTCTGCTCCTACATAGTGAATAGGCCCAGGGGTAGGCAAGAATTTGAGAGGAGGCACAAGCAGGGCCAGTGACTCAGACTGACCAAAGAGATATTCCATGCTGTGTAACATCTTTGCTCAGCAATAAAAACCGAGCAGAGAGGGCTTGGGGGGAGCTAGTCATCTCTCAGAGACTGACAGGACATCATTCTGCTTGTGAGAGATAGTGAGTGTTTGCCTTTGCATCATTTGTTTTGTTGTAATTTAGTTAGTTGGGTTTTTTCCCTCTTCCGTTTGCTTATTAAACTACTTTTATTTCTGTTTGTGAGGTTTTTTGCTCTTCTTATTCTCTCTGCTGTGCCTCTGGAGAGGGCTGGGGCAGCAAATGGCAGTGTGGATGCTTGGCTGCTGGCCCAAGATCAACCCATCACACATATATTTTCCTTGTAAGATTTGAGGAACTTAGTGGTTTCAGTTTTAGTCTTGGAGAGACATATTCTCTTGTGATGTATCTCGCTCCCATATATATTTAGTATATATATCACTCCTTAATTACTAGTGGGTTTCTTTATCACTGTTGTATACACTTGGAAGGAAGATGATATAATTCCATACAGCATTCCGCCATCCCATGATACTTTACTTCTAAAGTAAGTGCCCCTTGCTTGTTTTGGTGAACCAACAAAAACAGCTATATGAACATGAAAGGAATACTGCCTTGAGGTTAACTGTGGATGAGATGTTTCCCATATTCTTACTAAAGGTGTTTGTTTTTGCCTGAGGGACACCAGACTGCTCTTACCATGTACTCTGAAATGCATGTACATATTTTTCCTCTTATCCCACTTATATCCTTTTTTACATTTCCCCATGTTCATATATGCATAACATCCAACACTTGTCTTCAGTAATTGCTCTCTAAAATCAAATTATCTGCTTTGCTTGAAATAAAACTGTACTATGTACAGTATCTGTAAATCCAACTTCTCTAGATAAAAATCACACTTTCAACCGTATCTTCACATCTTTGTTCCCTTTTACATTGCAGCTATCAGTCTAAAGCCGTTAGAGTGAGTCCAAATTCATTCCCCTGAATGGATCACAGATCTTTCTGACCAATTTCCTAATTTTGCCATACCCTGAATATTTACTTGGAGTCTATTCGCATACATGGGTTGACAGCATGCCTGTTTTTCCCGTACTGCATGAGTCCACGAGTCTGTCATACTTGTAACTTTTTGTCTCCCTCATGTTCTTTTTCATAACTGTGGTTTTTTGCAATGCTTCATTATGTTTAATCCACTCAATTACTGCAGTTGGTCTTGCAAAGGTGCTCTGGCATCAGAATAGCCAGATTACTTTTTAAGTCAGTGTTGTTGAATTATTGGAACTATCATCTGTAATTTCACATACACAGCTGTGTGCCTTCTCCTCAGATAGACGGGCTGTATGAAACATCTTTTTCCCTTCTTCCTACTTGAATTAGATTCAAAGAGATCTGTACAATTCTTTGTCTCAAAAAATTACCTATAGTCCATAGGCTTTTGACATAACTTTTTAACTATGCGAAACATTATGGCTTTTGAAGGGTTATTAAAGATTGTCTATCCACTCAGAGGAAAAGCACACTCTCCTTTCATCAATCCTTCTTTTTCCTGATATAAAGACATCTTTTTCAGCTGTGGAATTCTTGCAGTTGGCTACAGCAGAACTTCCCATACTTTTGTTAGCATACTCTGATTTTTAAAAATATATAGTATTGTTTAGCCTCTGTATAGTACCTGTAAGTCCAACTACTCTTGCTGTTCTGATATGGTAAACTGTTATCTGCCAGTGTGGATAGTTCCTCTGACCTCATTCACTTTAGTTCTCCCTGATGTTCAAGATTGTTTCATATTTTTAGCATTCTTTTTCTGGTAGTGTAAGTAACATTCATACAACCTTAGATAAAGGAAAAACTTGTCTGTCCTAAGGTTGGGCAGAGTCAGATATTTTACTGAAGGCCCTATTTTTTTTGCTTTTCTTTTAAAAAAAGACAAAATATTGCAACGTATAGCATGTCAGCATCTTGCTCAATATTCGTTTTTTAATTAGAAATACCTTACATACCTAGAGTTGTCTGTTAGACTGTAGTATACGTCTTGTGTGCCTTAGATCAAATCTAGTCTAGTCTAATCAGATTAGGCTGTATTATTTCCTTTGTGCTTAAACTGTGTAATTTAAATTCTTCCATACTTCAGCTGAGTTTTCCGGTAACTTTGCCAAAAAAAAGGCATACTTTCAGCATACTCTTGTGTCATGAGATGGCCAAAATCACATGTATCTGTTTGATTCTTATTCTTTTTTCATTTGAAGAGAAAGGAGTTGACTTTGCCTTTTCATTTGAAATCATCATGACTTTTTATTGTATTTTTCCCAGGAAGTCTTTAGACTGTGACTTAATGACATAAGAATATTTTTTTCATATATTTTAAATTCTATTAACACCATATGTATTAACAGAAACAAGAGAGAATGGGATAGATATTTTTCTTCCTTATGAAGGAATGACTGAAAATACTGCACAATGGGAGTGTGAAATATGTTTATTAATACCACAAAACAAAAGCAAAAAAATTTCCTCAGAATATTTTAAAGGAACGATAAGAAACATAGTAGATGTCATTCCTCTTCTCAATGAAAGAGTAAACATTGTATTAACTACTGACATCACCTTGAATGAGTGTATTTCACATTGTTGATATGATTGGAGTCTATCTGAATATATTTATATATGCAACATGCTAATTGGCCTTTTTGATTACTTAGAAATTTCATAACTTTTTTATTTGATTGCCTTTATAATATAGCACTACTGCTTCTGTTATTCTACCGTTCTCGTCAATCCATCAAGGTAATTTTTCTCTGTAAGAAGTAAGGTAGTATAAATGTAGTGAGAATGTGTGAATACTGTGAATATTCTTAATTGCTAGTTGGCAACAGACACCTTTTTTGACTGTTGAGGATAGAATTGGTCAATAAATGAGATGTAAGTTAAACAGAGAAATAATGAGATCAGTATGTTTTTCTCACCCTAAGGAATTTGTGGTTCATATTATGGTTTGGGTTGGGTTTGGTTTTTTTTTTTTTTTTGACAGAAAAGTAAAGATAGGTAGTCTTTTAGAAGGTGGAGAACATAGTTCATTTGCTGTAGTCTTTCATCTTTGTTAGAGAATTGTTATTTGTAAAAATGCACATAACTATTTTTAGTCCTTACAGGAGATACTGGTAGTACTGTATAATAATTTTTATACAGTGTATGGACTGGAGCTTGGAGTGAAGATACAAGAGCTATAACATCTTGAACATTATGAGTTTAGAGACTGAAGAAAAAATGCTTATTTAGAATATGCAAGATTGAAGTGGTGAGTGGAATGGGAGTAGTTCAGGCCCAGTAGCTATGAGCCCATGCATCTATGATCCCAATTACAAAACAACTTAATTAGATTTAGGTGTTATTTTCTATTTCTTGGCATTCTGACCATTGCAATTACTACAGAGTATCATGTATTTTTAAATTTTTTTAATGCTTTCACTGGTTTCTCAACAGATACTTTCTGAAGAATTGTATTTTCCATTTAACATTTCAGCAAGTTAACAAAATGCCTTTAATTAGATAAATCAATTGAAAACTAAGAAATTAAATAAACTGTTTTGAAAAAGATCTAGGAATTAAGCATAATCTTGCTGAGTCACTATTACTGCAACCCTAGGGTATATTACCATGTCCCGCAGCCGTAGGGAGGAGGAGAGAGGATCCAGCAGGCAGGAATTGTGCAGCAAGATTGATTTTTTAAATTATTTTACAAACTCTTTCATAGACTTTTTTCTTCATAGTCTAATTGGACAAAGGATCAGCCACCCCTTGGGGTGATTGGCTAAAATCCTAAAACATCCATTGTCAAAATATTTTTCTACTGTACTATAAACAAGGCTTTTCAAGGCTGCAGGAGTTTGGTTGTTTACATAACTCTGCTACCTCTTCTGTGAGAGAGAAAGTATCTCACGGGCTTAGAAAATAGCAAGAAAATCCTTGCTAGCAGCATTTTTGTATCCATAAGTTACAAAACCTGATTGAGCACTTCCTCACAGTTTTCTGACATATCTGTTAGAAAATATCTGTAGAAGCATAAATGTCCGTGTTACCTCAGTTATCTTATTTGGTTGCTATAAGTGTAATGAAAATAAACCAGTTACAATACTGAAAGCAAAATGTTTCTCCAAAAAACACAAACATAAAATGAAATCCAAGTTTATGTTTAATGCTTTGATATCTTCTGAGCTACATCGTTTCTGTTAATAGTCCAGTTATATGTGGACTTTTAAACATTCTGTAAGATACGAGGTTCTATGACATTTACAATACAAAATCCCATTACTTTTACCATGACATTTCAAAGAGATTAAGTAATTCAGATGATTCTTTTTGGAGAATTTCCACTCAGATCTACCCATAGTCTATAAAATTTCAGTTTATGTAGAAATTCTAGCAAGAGGGCCATATAGTACTATAAACAAGTCACAAGAAAATGTTGTAACAAAAACAATAAAAACTAACTCAAACATTAAAAAGTCATACAAACAGGAAGCAATACTGGTTCAGAACCTGGGAGGATGCAAAGCTGATCAAATCAGTCTGTCTGTATCAGCATGGTAGTAAACTTAAGATAAAAGATGTGCTATCAAACATAGATCTAGATTTTTATAGAAATATCTATATGATAAAATAGCTATATAAGTCTAAGAGAGATGGTTTCACATGCCACAGATACTAAAAAAATAAAAAAAAAAATGTTTTGCTGAAATTCATAGACTCTAGTAAAGTAAAAATTCGGCTTTTCCCATTTCAGCCGGCACTGAAAATACTTTTTATCTTAGAAAAGTCTTTGGATTTAACAGCTCTATTGTAGCAAACTGCTTGAATGGAAAAATTTCCTTACTAATATTAATTAATAGTGTTTGTTTAAAAGTGTCAATGTCAAGAAGAGAACTTAAAGTCTACCAATGCTCATCTGTTATTCTGACTGCCATTCTCACAAAGATAGTGTTTTTTTTATTAAAAGGAATTAATGTTGTAAACAAACTCCAGAAGAGACTAGGAATGCAGGTCTAATCATTGTTCACCATGAAAGTGAGACAGAGACACTGAGTATGGAAAATGGTGCCTCATGCTCCTTAGCAGAAATGATTGAAGGAAACAAAGTTATAAATAGGGATACAAAACTGAAAATAAGAAATGTGAGGGCAGTGCAACACAAATTTCTAGTATCTAGGAAAGGCAAATATTCATTTCTGGTTCTAGTTGCAGTAGTCAGTAGCATAAATGCAGTAATAAAAGAGGTAGGAGCTTCCCTCTCTGTGTTTTAAAATGGTCTTGGGGCCTCAGGAAAAAAAAAACAAAACAACAAAACAAAAAAATCCAAACCAACAAACAAAATAAAAAGTCTACAGCAACTTTATAGCATCTTGAGACCTTTCAAACTTACTACTTGGTGTTAAATGGAAAGCTCCTCTTGTCAGCTAACAGGAATAGGTGCTTTGTTGTGTCTCTTTTCTGTGTTTTGAGGAAATGGCAGAGAGAATGTAGGATTTATTTTGTCGTGAATTCCAATGCCATCCTGGTGCTTGCTTTGATTGTTTCACTCAAAACAAAACCCTCAGCATTTATTTTGTTAAGCTTTTATTTTTAGTTTGGATATTTGTTTTTACATGCAGTCCTTGTACACTATGCTTTTCAGAACACAGCATAGTACATAGAACAATATCAATATATTATGGGATCTTCAGAGAGAAACTATTATAACTGAAAGCAAGAAATAATCATAGTAAAGCTGATTAAGATTCAGGGCAAAACCACTGTGTTACTACCATAGATTTCATGACTGGCATCTTTAAACTTTGAAAAGCCCAGGCTGTTTCTTATCCTGTGTCATTTACACTGAACTACTTTCTGGTAAAACCGCCTTCCTGCCCAAGTCAGCGCAGTGGGGACCAGTGCCCCAAAGGTCTCAGTCTCATGTGCCAGGTAATATGGCACATCACTGGCACATCAGAAGCGTTGGACCAGCTCCTGGGAAAAGATGTCCTGGTGTTAGTCTGCTGGAGCAAGGGAGCAGCTCTGCAGGAAGGGCTTGGTAATCTTGGCAGACACCCCACTGAGCAGGCGTCAGCTGCACACATGTTCACTGATGAAGTCCCATACAAGGAGCTGCATCAACAATAACATACTTAACACGTCAAGGGAAATGGTTATTCTCATCTATTCTCATCTATTCTCATCTATTTGTATTCCTGAGGCCACATCTGAGGTAGCTCCCTCTGTGGCCAGTTTTGTTCTTCCGGTAGAAAAGATTTGTATTTTAAGAAAGTTAGTGAGGAGCCTGGACTAGAGGACTTGCAGAATCCCCCACACCCTATTTGATTCTGTGCAAATATCCTGTTAATAAAGTGTTAGATCTCTAGATGAACACTGATTCTTATTACCTGTTTTGTAATTGATCAACGTATTTTAATAAGATAAAAAACAATAGGAATTTTAAGTGTAATCCACACTATCACCAGCACCATGTTTCAAATGATAAAATATTGGGTAATTTTTATAATAAAATTATTTTTTAATTTTGATTGCCTGTTTTGGTTGCATCAGTTGTTAACTGAGCAGTTCCATTCTGTGATCTTTCATCAGCCATTTGTGTAAAGTCATGCCATTGGGATAAGGCATTCACGTCTTTGTGTGTCTGCTGAAGCTGAGATAGTATCTAGGCACCCTGTGGTTCCATGGAGAGCATTGCTTAGCTCTCTTAAATGCTCTGGACTGTCCTCTTGCTGTGTAAGGATTCTAGCACCTTAGCTTTGATATTTGAGCTGGATATCTAAGCTGGGCATTGTGAATGGCTTCTCTTTGCAGCATTAAATTAAGTCTGTTTCCAGGCTCCACTGTGTATCAATGCATAAGGGCTGACAGATTCTCACTGTCTCACTAGGATGTTGAAAATATCATACCATAAGTCATTTCATTGCAGCACTGTTGGGATCTTTGTCAGAACCTTAGGTAAAAAGAACAATGTGCTTGGAAGGTGATTATTAGACTCAGTTTACTTGAAGACAATAAAATAATTTTTTTTTAATCCTTTCTTTCTGAAGAGGTGAAAGAGATTTACTGAAATGAAACTGACACAGAATTGTGCCATTGCCATCAGGTTTTAGTAGTTACCATGATTATTCAATCATGAAAGAAAAACAGGCAATCATCTGATACATATTTAAGTATTTAGGCCAAGCATGTTAATTTTTGCAAATAGCAAGTGTAATGCTTTACAACTCCTTTAAAAGCAAAGCATCTCATATTTATCTATTCAGATAATTTGTCTTATTTATATTGTGTATGATGGGTAGTTTATATTACCTTTTCTGGCAAATATATAGTGTTCAGTATTCATGTTCACCATCAAACTCCCTACAAATGACAAAGGTTAGGTTAATAACTTTTTCATTAAATCAGGAATGAATAACTGCCCATTAACCTCTATGTGCCATTTTGAATGTTGTCATGTATCATAAATTAAGCAGTAGAGGACTTCACCTTAGATCAGAGAACCCCAGGAAGACTCAGCAACTTCATAGAGCAGTATTCTTGATTCAGTAGTTGGCTTTCTTCTGGGTTAGTACCAGAAATGAAGCAATATAGTATATGAGTATAAATATCTAATTTACAGATGTAGAAGGTAGCGGTTATATTCTCCATGTTATGTACAAAAAACCCCATATGCACAATCATTAAGATAATTATAATTGTCTTTCACAATAGTATATAACTAAAATCTAATTCTCCTGGCAATCATAGGTATTTAAATAATCTGAGTAGCTTTTTGAAGTTTAGTTACTGGAACTATTGTGTGTCACTTTTTTTAAATTTAGACCAGTGTACTTCCATGCCACTACTTAATGAGCTTTTGTTGTTCTTATTGGAAAATATTAAGAGTTAAAAAAACATATCCCACCAGCATCCAGATGCAGGGGATTTCAGAGGTACATACACAGTGCCTAACTTACTGCAGATAGGAAAGGAAAGCATTGGCATTTGCAGAATAAAGTTGCTATAAACACGTAAAAGTTTCATTAAAAGTTAATAAAATGCAGTTGCGCACAAGCCTGTGCCAATGCTGTTTTGAGAAAACTATTTAAGGAAAACTTTTTAAAGAAGCTTCTAAGAACATTTTTCAAATTGCTATGTCATAAAAGAGCTTAAAATAAATATTGATTTGAAGGAAACATAGAAAAGTATAGGAATCCAAGAAATGAAAGCTAGGGAAGACAGTGCTTTGAATCTTCGTACATTCCTAGTAAATTAAGCCAAAATGCAATAAAGAAAATCAGCATTCTGGTTTTAAAAAAACCTGTGTTTTTTCTAAAAGACCTGGTGCACATTTCCTGAATACACTACCTTAAGTTCAATAATTATGAACATAATATGTATACCCAGGGGAAGTAAATGATCATCAGCACATGTGTATACTGGTACAGATAAAGTACTTACTGTATCTGTTGCCCTTGGTACTGCCCTATAATCCTTGGTTTTGTTGCCTTTCTATTGATTAGTAAATTAAACACTCAAAAACTTGTAAAAAGGCATAAAAATCATTTGAACACTGATAAATATTGGGCAGTTTCAGAAAACTGACGTATCTTCCTTTACGGATATATTTCTTCTTACTGCAGATCTAATGCATTTGAAGTGCTGGCACTCGATGGAGTTAGTACTGGGATACTTCAGTTTTATACAGCCCAGGAGAGTGCTGACTGGCTGAGAGCAATGTCAACTAACATCAGTGATTTGACACTTCAAAATGTATGTTACTTTCTGCATATTTTCTTGTTTATGCTATTGTAAAAGTATTTCTAGTTTTCAAAGGGTAAAAACCAATTCACATTTAAGATACAAGATATAAAATGCTTGTGTATGGGGAGGAAAAGGAGAAAGGAAAAAGCAGGGAGAGGTTGCCTAATCAAAAATATCAAGTTTTCAAGGCACGCAGTGTTAGCGTAGAAGAGAGAGCAGTAGAGAATCACATTACCTTTATCATTTTAAAGACTTTTAGGATAAAATATTTATCCATACTGGTCATTTCACAGAGATTTAGATGTGACAAAATATTTCATTTCTACATTTTTGTAATTAAACTGTGCTTGAAATTAGCATTTGTTGATTTTGAAACAAGCATGTGAAAATTCTGTAGCTAATGAAGTATGATTTACAGAGGCTTTCTGGGAGACAATGTTACATCTCTAAGTTGTCTAAGAGTTGATTTATTTAAGGTCACATTATTCCATCTCACGTCATTATTCCATAGTATAAAGATGCCTATGCTATTTTAAGTTATTCCTGTAAATTAATAAGTAACAATTGCCTTTGCAAGAAGAAGTATTAACTAATCCCTGGAGAAACAAAAAATTACTATTTGGATAGCACATTTATTATTCCAACAAAGAGCAGCTAAAAATATAATAGTTGATAAATAAATAATAAATTTAAATATAATAATTTATAATTACAGAATTGACCAAAAAGTTAAATAGGGAATCCAATAATGTACAATTTTGAAAATATATTTGTCTTTAAGAAATGGTAAAATTCACTGATGAAAATACAATAGCACAGCTGTCCCTGAAAGAATTGCCTGTGTAGGTTTTAATCTTTTTTTCTCTAGGTGTGTTGAGTCTGTAACTTCTTTCATAAATTTTAATTTAGTAGCCTGACTTTAATTTATGCTTTGTACTCTAAATAAACTGTTTCTTAGGTCTCAAGATTATATTATGTAGAATTTGTATTAAATTTCAACATAAATCTTTGGTTAAAACAGAATTAAAATTTAATTTATTTTTCTAGTCTTCAAAAGTTACCTGAATCACGTTTGATCATAATAGTTCATTTATTCCATTAATTCTTTTAAAATATTGAATTGCTTAACCAATCTCTTTGACAAAATGAAAGGTTTTTGCCTATGACTTATTCTTTATAAATACTCTGTATTTAGTGACTCACATCATGTACAGAGTATTATTATTTGATAATTCTAAGAAAGTGTATGGTAATATTTCTAGAGCAATTCCAGTTCATAGTTACTAAGCCTTTTTTTTCTTTATAGAGAAATTCACTGAATGAAAACCACTCCAAGGATATAAGTGAATAAGAATAAAAATAAATGCAGGCAGCTTTTATTAGTCATATGGTGCTAGTCTGTTTTTTTCCCAAGGACTGTGTGCAGTAACTATGTGTCCTGACATAGTCTCTTCACTGTGCTGCGACCTGTCAGCAGCAATATTTCATTACAAACTAAGTGCTTTCATTAGTCTTCTCCACTCTCTATTAACAGTGAATTTTGCCAACAAAGTAGTCCATCTGGTGTTCATATAATTGGCTGCTCCCAGGAGGGGTCTGAGAAACAACAGTCGTGATGAATATCCATGTTTCATGTCCGTAGTGAGTTACAAAGTAAACTCTATGCAGCTCATATGAGAAGCATGTAAACTTCTTTGCTTGGACAGTAGCTTTACAGTTTTTGTCAGGTGTGCAGCCTGTGGAACAACTGGAAAGGTGTGTCCAGAGAATTTTTGTAATTATTGATCATCAGAAGGGGAGATGCAGTAGTCAGTGAGAATCCCTTTTGTTGCAAACTGGTTTTAAAACAAGGATTGTGAGGCTGGAGTACAGCAGAAGGCTGGAGAGCTCACTGCCTCTGGGCAGCCAGAAAACAAACCACTGTCCACAATGCTTAGGGCAGGGACTTTGAATTAGGCTTCTTGAAAGTCCATTTGGAATGCTTTTTATTACCTTAGTCCTATCATTTGAAAAAAATTATTCTTTTCTTATCATACCTCTGACACTGACATTAGGGAATGGATCTGTAATTCCTTCAGAGCTTCTTTCTGTTTCTGCACTTCTCCTCTTCTGTGGAGTGTCTCCCCATTCTCCAGGAGTGAAGATAATCACTACTGATTCAAAAATTGTTTCAGAGAATTCCTTATCTGGTTATGGGTTATTTTCATGAGTACTTGCTGACTCTAAGTTCAGTTGCTTCTCCAAATATTTAAACTATTGATTTCCTATTCTGTCCTGTGCTATCATGTCTGTATGGAAATTTCTTACTAGATACATGGTCACAATGGATTTTCTTGCTAATAACTTTTGGCATAATGTCAGCATCCTTACCTGAGCTATTACTAGGTTTTTAAGCAATACTTAGCATTATTCATGTTTTACTTTCACATGTTTTTACATTTTCTTTTGCTGGTACTTGTTTCATGACTTTAGCAACTTTTCTTGCACTTTAGTCATTCTTACTTAAACTGTGCCTATTTGTGCTACTCTTATATACATTCTTGTCCTACATATTTGCATAATATTTTGAATAATTTATTTTAGAATTTTAGTTCTTAAAGAGCTCCTAATAGGGATATTTTTTGTACAGTGCACGCAATCTTTCCTGTATCACTTTACCCAGATATACTTCATTTTTTTTATTTTACCCTAGTACAGTCATGTTCAGCAGCTCTTTGTCAGATCTCCTGCTGATGCTAGGAGACAGTCCTAATGTAGATAGTGCAAAAATAGCTCTGCCATAATGTGACACTTCTGCTAATGTCAGACTACTCTTCTGAAGTACTGAAACATCTAACTTCTATACAAAGGCAAGCTCTCTGGAGATCAAGTGTATAGGAGGAGTCATCTTTCAACAGTGAAGATGTGAGAAGTTGTCACTGCATAGGAATGCTATCCCTGTATGATAGCATATTTACAGAGTGCTACTTGGTAGATGAGAAATAATGGTTCTGGTACCAGCCTGGAGTTAGTTCTTAAATGACAGAGGAGGCCAGGGAATGCTGCAATATGGAGAAAAATGTAAGGGTGTCTTTTCAGCCCTCATTGCTGATACATGCTTTGTGTGCTGAGCTCAGAAAATCTCCTAGTAACAGTCAGCTTTACAAGCAACATGCATTTACTTTTATTTCTGAGGACCCTTGCCCCAGATTATTCCTCTCTCTGTTCATATTCTGGTTTTCTGTTTTTTTCACATACTTTTCTACCTGCATGGAACTACCCTATCATCTTCCTTTGTGATTTAATCCCCATTTTAAATGTTCTCAAAGCTCTTTACATTTACCTTTGGCAGAAATAAATAGAGGTGAATGAGCACCTCACATTTATTTCTTCATACACCTCTTTTCTCACAGATGGAGGTGCAGTTGAAAAAACTGAGGGAAGAGGGATAACAGAAACTGGCAGTGAATTTTCCATGATGAAATAAGAAGCACAGGAAACAAGTTAATCTACATGTGCTTCTTACTGCTGCTGTTCTTAATTTCTTCAGATGAAGGGTTCTTTGCAGTCTGAAGTGACAATGCCATGATGGTGATAATTTTTTAGGAGAAAGGTCTTTGGGATAATTTATATTTCTCTCCCCATTTTTCACCATTCAGATTGACAACTATTAGATATGTGTGGCTTTTCTCATGGATCTTAATTATTTTCTTTGAAATATAGCATTGAACATAAATTTAGTCATAATCAGTAGAAGCACCTAAAGGTAATTCTGTCAGTTCATTTACATTATAGAGATTTGTTTCTTATATTTATAACTTTCTCAAGATTTTGTGTTTTTTCCTAGTGTACTCTAAAGATGTTACTTTAAAAAAAAATATTCATAAATAAATGAGTAGGTCATAAGCAGGTAAGAGAACAAGTTATGATGCACTTGTTCCACTTTAAACATTATTTATGATTTTTATAAATCATTCCAGCAGTTTCATTGTTCATTCATCCAGTTCATGGTAGAAACCTAAAATTTTATATTAAAGTAAAATAAATTATTAGTACAGATGACATTTATGCCCATGACAGCTTTCTTAATTGCAAATGTCATAGTCTGTAAACCTTCTCTTTTATTTCTTCAGGTAAACATTGCAGTCGTGTGAAATTTCTGTTGTAATAGAGATTTTTGAAATATGAGCTTTGAACATAAATAAAAAAAAGAAACGAAAGAAGATTGAGAAGGTCTTGCTTTCTTTACACCGCAGAATGTGGGGTACATGTAGATGGAAACAAAATCCTTGTATGTAGGAAGCAGTATACAAATTTGACTGCCTCAATGATTGTACAAACAGTTCTGTTCCCAGGGTGAGAATGCATAATATTTCTTCACTGCTGCTTTTTGTTCTTTTAAGTGCAAAAATTTCCAGTTCAAAGTATCACAGTTCAAACGGTAGAGGTTGTAAAGGGAAGTCAGTAAGGATAGGAACCACATCCCCTAAGCTTAGCCAAGCAATAAGCAGTCACATAGGATACGTATACAGCTAGGAAAAAAATAGGTGCCTGTCAAGAGCCTTCACTCTCACTGTTTTCTGGAAAGAGAATATAGGTATATCATATGTGAGATAAATCCCAGCCTGGGTGGTATTTAGATTTAGGTAAATGGTTTGGAATCATTTCTGTTCCTGCTCCGTATGTATCCATTTAGAACGGAGTATAGGAATTACAATCTGCTTAATGGTTCCTTTCCCAAGTTGCCTGCAGTCTTTGCAGACCCAGGTTTTTGTTTTAGTTCCCCTGCTGTCTCCAGCTCCCATTTCTATGCTGCAGTGCTGAGAGCTCATGCGCTGCCAGCAAGGTAAATGTATGCCATTTGTATTCCTGTCTGTCTGCACCAGCTGTGGAGGCATGTGAAGGGCACACATGGTGCCGGGTGAAGTGAGGAGTTTGTACTTCTCTCTCCTCAGCCCCATGACATTGGGATGTAATATGATATAGAAGCAGATCTTTCCTCTCCCCACAGATACATCGGGGCTGCAGCCATCCTGCTTTGAATAGGGAATTGCTGTCTGTGCAGCGAACAGCTGCAGAGTCCAAAGCGTTCTTCCCTATCGTCCTTACCAATGGGAAGCTGAGCTGGTTATGAGGATGCTCTTCGGAATACCATCATGGTGCAGTAAACCTGCATGGCCAGTCTGACACACATTTTTCCAGGCACATCTGAACCCATTTACTTGCACTGGCTTGTGCTATAGTAATCTTGTTATTGAGCATGGTTTTGGACTCTTGAAAAGAAATTATGTTTTCTCTGTGTGTAACATTGCTTTTATATAGTTACTTTGTGTATGTTTTTGTGTCTGAAGCACAGGAGAAAGGTTGGACCTGCATATGGGCAGGGTGTATCAGCATTTTTACTGACATTGAAGTATTCCAGGTGTATTTTCATTAAGACCTGCACAACTGCTCCAGCAGGATTAAGCCCACCCCCAAATCAGACTGGTGAGGTCTGCTTCCTTCTGCAATGCTGAGCATGTCATCAATTTGTTTTAACCAAGTTACAGAGGGAGGTTCTTGAGTTCTGGCTGATTTGTTACTGCTGGGGCCCCGAGGGCACCAAGAATCTCAGCCATCTCTTCTCCCAGCTGTCCTTCAGGCCAGCTCCGGCATAGTGCAGCCCTGCAGTCAGGGGCCGGGCTGAGGAAGGCACACCTGTGTGCATGACCTGTGAGGAGCCTTGCTGGGGCCCCGGTCTCCACTCAGCAGCTGAATTTCAGTTCCATCCCCGTCTTTGCTCCATGCCTGTGCTAAGCTGCAGGTGCCAGCACCTGCAGGCTGTGACCCACCTCTGTTGTGGTAGACCCTGCTCCTCCTCTAGGGTGGCAGGGAGCTGGTAGGGCCACTCCAAGAGCCTAGCAGGATCTCTCAACACACTGTCCAAGGTGACAGCCAGGCCTAGCAGATGCCCCAGGCTCCCAGCAGCTTGGCCACCTCACCCTCAGACCTTCAGTCACTCCCAGCTGTCTGACCCACCAGCACACCTGCACTGTTTGACTGCACAATTCAGTTCCAAAAGGTTGCAAAAGTAATTGTGTGAGGTAGAAGAGCCCTGATCGTCCATGATAGGTTAGGCCTGACAAGAGCTCCTACAGCCCTGAGCATTGCTTTCACCCTCTGTCCCTACAGTCTAGACTCTTGTTGTTATCCTACCCCTCCACACTGCTTTTTGTCTTAGGGCCATTTTGTTTATGATCATAGATACTTCACGTTGGGCAGGACAATGACTTGTTATTGTTATCTGTTAGGTGCAAGTGTGTGTGTGTATATAAATCCTAACACAAAGCCATACAGGTGTACTGGGTCTGGCTGGGATGGCGGTAGCTTTCCTCATAGCAGCAGGTGCTGTGTTTTGTATCTGTGGCTAGAACAGCATTAATAACACACCAGTGTATTGGTTGGTGCTGAACAGTGCTTGCACAGGATGAAGGCTTTGACTTTTTCTCACTCTGACACCCCTCACCCACCTCAGCAAAGGATGACCAAAGAATTAGGAAGGGACATGGTTGGGACAGCTGACTGAAAATGGGCAAAAAGATATTCCATACCACTGTGCTCAGCACTAGAAGTGACATAGTAGACAAAGGAGGTGTGGGTTTGTCTTCCAAGATGGCTGTTGCTTGGAGCCTGCTTGTGGGAGGCAGAGAGTGATTGCATTTATGTCATTTGTTTTTTCCTTGTTTCTTTCACTTAAGCTCTCTTTATTTTGACTCAGAATTTTTCTTGCTTTTGCTTTTCCTATTCTCTCACCCTTCCTGCTTGTTGAGGGAAGGGAGTGAGGAGCTATGTGGGTGCTCAGCTACTGGCCAGAGTCAACCCACAACAGTCAATGGCATCACCATTTTTACTGAGTTACATCCACAGATTCCATCTTACAAATCGGGTATGCCCAGGATACAAGAAATAGCCCTGGATTTCTTCTGCTCATTTCCTATGGCAGTTGTAGATTTCCCTGTGCCTAGGTGTAGAGTTTTGGTCTTCCATCACAAACCTTTCATTTCTAATAAAACAGGCTTTTTTGACAACAAGGTCCTTTGGAAGTACTCTAGGACAGTTTTCAGCTTACACCTAGCATATAGGGAAGTCTGGTTTTCCACTCTAATCTATTTCTTTCTAGATTCTTATCTACGCTTAACAATATTGCACTTTAAAGAAATGTTACACTTTAAAGAAGAGAATATATGTCAGTGTTGTCCCCCACTCATCTATGCAAACTATGACTGCCAGAAAAAAGTCAAAATGAACAAAACTCTTCATTATCTAAACAAAGAGGAAAAACTTTGTCTTGGAGGGTAAACTAAAAGGAAAGCCGATGCAATTTTCCTTTCATCTTTAAATACATCTTATAGTCTATTGTTATCATTACACAAGGACTTAATTGCAGAACTCATTTAAGAATCTGCTTAAGCAGTTGTTTAACTGGGACCTCAGTGAGATGTCTACAGTGTAGTATAATATTTTCACTCAGACTGGCAAAGTTAAATTCATAAATGCAAATCTTTATGAAGTATTTAAGGAAAAATATGATAAAAGGCTTTTGTCTTTCAAATACTTGTTTTTTTTAATTCACTGTAATAGCAAAAATCTAGTATTTAAGCACTGAATGGTATCATTTCTTAAAAATATAATTTGGAAGTATTAATATAGTATTCAATAACTAAGTCAATCAATGCTAATTGCACCACAGAAACTCTTCAGCATATTAATAACTCTGTGTGTTCTTCCATCTCTCTTTTATAGATGAAAATGGCAAATAAATGCTGTTCTCCCTCTGACCAGGTAAGATTTCCATTATATTATACATTTCTTTTAATTCTTGTGATTACATTGTTGGAAAATTTGTAGAGGTTGCATATACTCATCTAGTCAGTTTTAAAATTCTAAAGTTTTCTATGGTTTGAAATTCTGAAATTACCTACTCAATACAGGAGATTCTTAATATGCATAATAATACACAGTAATAAGTAGAATCATCCACTGTAAACCTAAAAAGTGGATTAGATGGAGCCATGAAATACATGGGAGGGGAACAATGGAACTCCCAACCAGGTCTTGGAAAGCACAGTCTACGTTTGCATGTAACACTGCAGCAGTGAGTCTGTTAACTCCCAGTTTACATCACATATGGTGCACACATAGCCAAGGGGTGTATTCCAGATGCAGTCTGTTTTGCATGTACCATGCTATGCAGAATGCATTTGTAGAAGGTATCTTTTCAGCTTTATACCGGCTAGTGCTTGTATTTCAATGCCTTAGAAAGCCTCGAGCAGCCTTGAGAGGTAGCACGGGCGATCTAGCACTTTAGTAGCTCTAAAATCGGTACCTGAATCAGCTGCAGAGCAAATACCATCAGCAGAAGCAAAGAGGGAGAAATATAGCTCCCTGCTCGCTCAATTCCCTGCAGTTAGAAGCCTTCAAATGAGACAGACGACCAGAGATGTTTACAGGAAGGTAGCTGAGCTGAGAGAGAGCCTTTGCCTCCCCTCGACCATCTTTTTATTCGGAGAAGGGGCAAGGGGATGACTGGGGGCGGACCCGGGGTGAGCGGCCAATCAGACACTGCTGAAGAGTCTGAGTTACATTTGGCTTTGCCCGCGCTTGGAACAAAAGAACTCGGAGCACATGTCTTTGGGAGGGGGGATGGGAAGCTCAAAACAGGCAGCAACAATTCCCTATTTTTTTTTCTTTAAAGCTGGGTTGTAACTCTTAGTAACTTAAAAGTGCATAGAACAGTAACAAAACAATAGTGCAAAATATAATTGTAATCTATCGTCCCTACAACTCGACAGTACCTAGGATGCCTTTAAACTAGTTCCCCAGTCAAAACTCAGGGGTTTAGTCAGGACATCTATGGTATGGAGTATCAGGACAAAGATTTACAAAATACAGTGCAAAAACCTGAGTGCAAAACAGTGCAACTTAACTTAAGGGATTAACATAAAGATCTGCAGTAGGGGGTTTACATGAAGGTGCAAAATCAGGATTCTTTTTACGGCGTCTCTTCCAGGAGGCAGTTTTAACCTCCTTAACTTTTGAGGAAGTGACATAAGGTTTTACCCACTTCCCTGGGATCCATCTCAGTCCTTGAGGGGTAGATACACTGGCATACCCACGTCCCCAAGTCACAAGTTTGTACGGTCCTTGGATTTTTTGAGTCTCTGGGTCCCGGATCAGGACTTCTGGATTTTCCTGCAGTTTCTGTCTCCTGGTGTTCTGGAAATGACGATAGATGGGAGGGTTTGGATCCTCAAAGGTGCCATTCAGGAAGTTTATGGTAAACAGTGCTTTGCTGAGTCTGAGGACAGGTGAGTTGAGTTTGGTGGTCCCTGATTGTTGTAGCAGCATTCGCTTGAGGGTTTGATGGGCACGTTCAACAATGCCTTGTCCAGTTGGGGAGTGAGGAATACCTGTAACATGTCGAAATCCCCACTGCTGGCGAAAGTTTTTAAACTCCTGGGAGGTGTAGGCAGGTCCATTATCAGTTTTTATCTCCTCAGGTATACCGAGCACAGCAAAAGCTTGGACAAGATGTTTTTCAACGTCCTTAGCCTTTTCACCTGCATGTGCAGAGGCATACATAGCACCAGAGAAGGTATCAATAGAAACATGAACGTATTTTAATCTCCCAAATTCAGGGAAATGTGTGACGTCCATTTGCCACACTTCACCGCTATTAATACCTCTGGGATTGACCCCCATGCCCAGTGATGGAAGCTGTAGCTTCTGGCAGTTGGGACATGTTGCCACTATTGCTTTTGCCTGTGTCCGCGACAGATGGAACATGCGGATAAGAGCGGGAATATTTTGATGGTACATGGCATGGCTCAATTTTGCTTGTTCAAAAACTTGGGGGAGCTTTGGTAAGTCGGCTGATAGAACTATGTCTGCTGGCATAGCCAGAGCATCAGCTCTACGATTACCTTCTGCAATAAATCCTGGCAGGTTTGTATGTGACCTCACATGCATGACAAAATAGGGATGCTCTCTGTGGGAAACCAGATAAATTAATTTTGAGAGTAAATCATAAATTTTCTTGTTTGAGATTTCTTTTAGGAGAGCATGCTCAGCTCTAACAGTTACTCCAGCTACATATGCTGAGTCTGTGACCAAATTAAGGGGTTCTTTGAACCTCTCAAATGCTCTAACAACAGCTGCTAATTCAGCTACTTGTGGTGATCCCTGGATTACCTCGATGTCAGATTCCCACTTTTGCGTCTTTGGATTTTTCCATGTGACCACGGACTTTTTACTTTTTCCTGAGGCATCAGTAAAAACGGTAATCGCATCGAGGGGTTTTCTACTTTGAATCTCTCGAGGGATGAAAGAGAATGGCAGATTAAACATGTCATGTTTTGGGTAATGATTTGAGATTTGGCCTGAGTAACTATCTAATGCAAATTGTAAATTTATATTATTTTGGAGCAGGTGATCTAATGCGTCAGTTGTTACAGGTAAGTAGATGCATGCAAAGTCACATCCTGCCAGGGTGCGGAGCCTTGCTCTACCCTTCATGATAATTTTTGCCATTAGTTCTTGTGGCTGTGTGATGGTTTTAGGAGGTTGGAGTGGAAGGAATACCCATTCAATTATGATGAGGGGTTCCTTCTGCTCTTTGTCCCACTGAAATATGAGGCCATGAAAGCGTGGTACCTTCCCTAGAATGACAAGCTTAAAGGGTAGGGAGGGCTGATACCTGTGTGCTTGTCTGGTGGAAATGAGCTCTTGTATCTTTTTGAGAGACTGCCTTGCCTCTTCTGTCAGGGATCTAGGGGATGCTGGACCGCCTTCCCCTTTTATTAGGTTTGCAATAGGAGCTACATCCTCTGTGGTGAGTCCTAACCAGGACCTTAAATACTTCAGTGTCCCACAGATCTGTTGCACTTCCTCTAATGTTTTTGGGTTATTATTAATGGTGACAGGTGTTGGGGTGATAGAGGTTTCTGTGATTTTGAGTCCGAGGTATTTCCAAGGGCTTGTTCTCTGCATTTTTTCAGGTTGTAATTCAAAGCCCTTGGCCTCTAGGGCCTCAACCACCATGTTAAGTGTCTGCTCGAGATACTGATTACTGGGAGCACACACCAGCACATCATCCATGTAATGTAGGATGATGGCTTTCTCTGCTTTGGCACGGATGGGAGATAGAATTTTAGCAATATACTCTTGGCAGAGAGTTGGGGAATTTTTCATACCTTGGGGAAGCACAAGCCAATGATAACGTTCCATGGGAGTTTCATGATTAAGAGATGGTACAGAAAATGCAAATCGGGGGGCATCTGCAGGGTGGAGTGGAATATGAAAGAAGCAATCTTTAATGTCAAGAACAGCTAAATGCCAATGTTGTGGGAGCATTGAAGGTGATGGCATACCTGGTTGAAGGGGTCCCATGTCTTCAATAACCTTATTAACTTCTCTAAGATCTTGGAGTAGCCTATATTTGTTCTTTCCCGGTTTTTGTATTACAAACACGGGTGTGTTCCATGGGCTGTTAGTTGGAACTATATTTCCTTTAGCCAATTGTTCAGCTACTAATGTTTTGAGTGCCTCTAAGTTTTCTTTTTTTAACGACCACTGGTTAACCCACACGGGTTCATCTGTTTTCCAAGTTAATTTATGTGGATGGCACTCTGCTTCAGTGGCCTGCAAGGGAAAATTTTGATGTCTAGGGGTGATATCAATTTTTGTTCCCCACTGAGACATGGCATCCCTTCCCCACAGGGTGAATTTGGTGTCTAGGACATACGGACGAAGTGTCGCTATTTGTCCTTCAGGACCTTCAATTTGGATGGTGTGTTTGGACTGCTTTGCAATTTGGGTACCTCCAATCCCTTGTATGATGCCCTGAGATTGCAATTCCCATTGCGTAGGCCACTTATCAAATGGAATGACAGACACATCAGCACCTGTGTCTAACATTCCCATGATACTGATTTTATGTGATTTGTAACGGAGCTTACATTCTATTACAGGTTTGTCATTTCCCAAAACCTCAGTCCAACAGATGGCTGGGATATGACCATCTGTGGGCAGGTATTTGGGCAGTGGAAAGGCCTGTGCAATGACTTGACCTTTAGGCATAAAGTACGGTGGATATATACATTGTACCATTAGGTTAGAACACCCGTTCTGATCCATTTTCATGAGTGTAGGTGTAACCTCTATCCCAGCAGGTGTTTCTCGAGTATCCCCAATAACAAAAAGGTATGTAAATTCTGGCATGTGGTCCACATTCTGGAATGAAATGGGTATTACAGTCTGTTTGTTGTTGTTGAAATGGTGTGCTTTATCACAGGTTACCTTAAACCTGAGTCCAGAAGTCCAAGTTGCTTTGTCTGCAGCCCTATTTATGTCTGAACGCGGAGCTGTTAGGACGCGTTGAGTCGCTAGTTTCCCTGCTGTTGACCTGGGGAAACAGTCTTTGGAGAGTTTTTATCAGCAGTTATAATTGCTCTGCAATTGCGAGCTACATGTCCCTTTTTCTGACAACGATAGCATACAAAGTTACCGCGCGATTGAGTTTCTCCTGTACCTGTAACATTCTCCACAATCTCCCCAACCATCCCCACTTTTTTCAAAAAGGGAGCAGCTGTGTTCAGCTGCACCTTCTTAGTACAGACTTCGAGGATGGATTCAACAGTAGGAGGAGGATACAGCGGGAGAGTGAGAATGACTTGTTTGCAAGCATCATTCGTATTAACTTGGAGAAGTTCGAGTAGGAGTGCTTGTTGGAGGTCAGGATTAGGGACCTGGGAAGAGACAGCTTCGTACAAACGGTTATAAAAGTGAATAATATTTTCATTTGGCAATTGCTTAATGGTGGTATAATGAGAATTAGGAGTTTGAGATGGTAATAATGTTAAGGCCTTTTCAGCAGCACGTGTGATTTCAGTAAGAACTGGACGAGGGATAAGCATTGCTTGTTTTTGAGGATTTGCCATATTATTGTCACCAGATAAAAGGTCTAATGTGATATAATTGTTTTCAAAATCCAGGTAATTATCTGGAGTTTGCCACAAAATTTTCAATAAATCAGATAAAATTATTTTCCATTGCTTTTTCCACACCATAAAATCACCAGGTGTGAGAAGAGTTTGCATTAATGTAAGTAAATCATGAGGTACAAGTAAGTGAGTTGCAAAAGTAGCACTTAAAAGGCTCTTAAAATAATTACTATGCATTCCAAACTCCTTAATTGCCTTGCACAAATCCTTAATATCAGAATAAGAAAGGGGTTTCCAGTCAGGGTTAGCTCCATTGCTAGTACAAGAGAGTGTAGTAGAAGCAGTTGGAGTTACTTCCTGGTAGCCATGGGTTCCCGGATTCAGAGGGGCAGTCACAGGACTGTGGGAACCTGGGGCGGGACAATGGGAAGCAGGGGCGGGGAGTGGAGGGGCAGGGGCGGGGAGTGGAGGCGGGGACACGGCCGGAGGAGGGGAGGGGTCGGGGGCGGGGTTGTGGGAGGCAGGGGCGGCACTTGAGCCATGGGCGGGAACAGAGGGAGGGGTGAAACACGACGCTGTGGGGACGGGGTTGGGGGCGGGGTCAGGGTGTGACGCAGGAGTGGGAGGGGATGGGGACAAGAAGGGATTTGTGGGATGGGGGAGAAAGGGATTGTGGGAGGTGTAGTTTGGAGAGGAAGGACCATTGCGTCCGCCATTACTGGAGACAAACAAACTGGGAGAAAAGCGGTTGGGGGGAGGGGTTTTTTCCCGGGCTGCGAGCACGTGGCAATGGCTGACCCTGGGAACAAAGAGATCAGGGGAGAAGGGGTTTTTACGCGCGCTTGAAACATGAGGGCTAGAAACTGGGGAAAAGGGAGTGGAGAAGAGGGGTTGGGAAGGTCCTGGGATGGGCTCCGGATTCCCATCCAAGGCAGGGTGCTGAGGAAACACGGGTGAGCCAGGAGGACGATAGCTCTCCTGTGCTGAGAAGCAGTCTGCTCTAGCTGTGTTTTCCAGCGTAGGGGAAGAGGGGTCCGGGACACAGGGGTTGGAAGAGGGTATGAGGGGATTAACAGGGGGGTTTTGCAGTGGCTTTTCATGTACTGCCTTTTTCTCCGGCAAAGTATAACTTAGTAACAGGAGAGGAAAGAATTTTGAAACTGTTTCATCTCCTGCACGCCTCAGAGAGGAGAGTTTTCTCCCCACCTTATCCCAAAATTCAGCAGATCTTATGTCTTCGGAGGTCAGATTAGGAAAGTACTGAAAAAGCCATTGTACAAAAGATTGAACTAGATTTTTAGGGTATTTATGCCCAGTTAAAGAAAGGTAACTTTGAACTTGGTGGTATATTTCTCTATGGTGTGCAGAAACTTCAGATCCCATTATGAATGCACACGAAACCTCAACCCCTTACTCACGAAAAAGGAGGAAAAAAAAAGAGAAAGTTTACACCGGCACCAGCTTAAGACAGGAGCCCCTAAACCAGCAGGGAAATACTCACCAGAATTCTGGATTTATCACAGGAAAGCAGGTCCGGAGAAAAAAAAAAACGCGAGAAGGGTCTTCTGCTCACCAGCCGTTCCCTCGCCACGTGGCGTGGGGGAGGGTACAGGCTGAGGCTCTGGGCTCGATGTTACACAAAAAGTAACACCTCGCCACACAGAGCTGGCACAGCAGGACGTGCAGAGCTAACTCCAGCAGACACACAGCTGCCGGGACACCCTGAAAGTCTCTCAGAACCGGAGTTCAGAGATAGCACGCTGGGCGCCAAATGTAGAAGGTATCTTTTCAGCTTTATACCGGCTAGTGCTTGTATTTCAATGCCTTAGAAAGCCTCGAGCAGCCTTGAGAGGTAGCACGGGCGATCTAGCACTTTAGTAGCTCTAAAATCGGTACCTGAATCAGCTGCAGAGCAAATACCATCAGCAGAAGCAAAGAGGGAGAAATATAGCTCCCTGCTCGCTCAATTCCCTGCAGTTAGAAGCCTTCAAATGAGACAGACGACCAGAGATGTTTACAGGAAGGTAGCTGAGCTGAGAGAGAGCCTTTGCCTCCCCTCGACCATCTTTTTATTCGGAGAAGGGGCAAGGGGATGACTGGGGGCGGACCCGGGGTGAGCGGCCAATCAGACACTGCTGAAGAGTCTGAGTTACATTTGGCTTTGCCCGCGCTTGGAACAAAAGAACTCGGAGCACATGTCTTTGGGAGGGGGGATGGGAAGCTCAAAACAGGCAGCAACATGCATTTGCCATGTGTGTTTTTCTGTGACTTTTGGAGCTCAGGACCCTGATGATACATTTCTTCTACTCCAATTAGACCAATGTCCTGAAGACCCAGATGAATTTACTGGACTGGGAAGTATTCTTACTTCTTGCAGCATTGCAAAGAGGGTTTTTTTGTTTACTTTGTAAAATATAATAGCATTTTCCAGGCTAATTTGTTAATTCTGGAAAGTACTTTGAAGTTTGTATTACAAAACTAATGGGTTTCACTTACATCTGTTTTCATTGCATCAGGCTGGAATTGAATCATTACTGAAGAACAGAGACTCCAGTCCCACCTCTTTTCAAAAATTCTAGGCTTGTAGATTATAAAGGTGAAAAATAGATGTCTTATAGTGTTTTGCTGCAGAAATTAAAATTTTTTACAGAAGTCAAAGATCGAGTCAAAAAATTCTTCATATCAGGATCAAATAAATATTTATTAGCTTGACATATTATATACTCTTTCACACATCACTAGTTTGTCATCTTATTTGTAAAATGTACTTGGACATGTATAGACTTTTCTCGAAGTTACTAAAAGTATTCAAGCATTAACAGTTTCTTAAAACAGGAAACTGTTTTCTTATATTTGCGTTAATCCTTTTAAAAAATATACCTCAAAATCCACCACAGACTTTAATTCTGTGTGTAGAACATAATCAAATTACCCCTAAAACTAAAATGAATGCCTATTCCATAAAGGAAGTGAGTATTTAGTGTTCACTGGAAGTCTCTTCCAACACCTTGCTAGTGGATGGACTGCGAGATGGGTGATGGGAGAGTCAAGTCCCTCCCACTGTAAGTAAAGATCAGATTTGTGAGCACTTCCGGAACCTGAACATACATAAGTCTATGGGACCTGATTAAATGCATCACAGAGTCCTGAGAGAATTGGCTGATGCAGTTGCCAGGCCACTCTCCATGGTATTTGGAAAGTCATAGAATTCAGGTGAAGCCCCTGGTGAGTGGTAGAAGAGAAATATTGCACTCATTTTTAAAACAGATAGAAAAGAGGACCCCAGGAACTACTGACCTGTCAGCCTCATCTCTGTTCCTGGGAAGATCATGGAACAGATCCTCCTAGAAGCTGTGATAAGGCACTTGAAGGGCAGAGAGGACTTAGGGAACAGAAAGCCAGCTTTGTCCTGTGCTGCATCAAAAGTATAGAGGCCAGGAGGTCAGGGCAGGTGATTCTGCCCCTCTGCTCTGCTCTTGTGAGACCCCTCCAGCTCTGCATCTAGCCCTGGAGCTCCCAAATTAAGAAGGATGTAGACCAGCTCTAACAGGTCCAGAGGAAGGCCACAAAGAGGATCAGAGGGATGGAACATCTCTGCTATGAGAAGAGACTGAGGAAGCTTTGGCTGTTCAGCCTGGAAAAGGGAATGCTCCAGGGTGACCTTTTTGCAGCCTTTCAGTACTTAAAGGGGGACTATAAAAATGATTGGGACAAACCTTTTAGCAGGATCTATTGTGATAGGACAATGGGTAATAATTTTAACCTGAAAGAGTACTGATTTAGATTAGCCATAAAGAAGAAGTTGGGCTTTTTTATATTAAGGGTGTTAAAGCACTGGCAAAGGTTGCCCAGAGGGGTGGTGGATGCCACATCCCTGGAAACATTCAAGGTCAGGTTAGTGGAGCTCTGAGCAATCCAATCTAGTTGAAGATGTGCCTGTTTTTGCAGTGGGGTTGACCTCCAAGGCATTTAAAGCTCCCTTCCAACCCAGAGTGTTCTGTAATTCTGTGATTTAATTACTCTCTTTGCCATGTCTTTTAATTATTAATTAAACCAATATGAAAAATAGGTGATTATGAATGCCAAGGGAAAAGGTGTTTGATTTGGATATCTTTTGTTGGATGTCTGCGAGTACTTTAGTAACTGTCTACCGCAAGTACTTTAGTAACTACTCAAAGATTTTTTCTTATCAGTTTGGGCACACATAATGAGTTCAGTTGAAAAAAGGACAACATACTCTTCCTCAATTCTTAAAAAATTTTGGGGAGAGTCATACAACTAGATATATATCATTAGATAAACAATTTGATTTCCTAAATAAACAGGCTAGTCTCCATAAACTGCCTAAATAATCAGTGCAGAAACTTACTCTGTTCCAGAGAGCTGTTCAAATGTGAAACTCGGTATCAGTGTTTTAACCATCCTTTATAGGAGCCACTTTTGCTGTCTTGACTTGTCTCTTAGCCTACCATCTAAAGTAGGTGCCTAAAGTAAGACAGTGCAAATCTATCCCACTTTTTCTATTCCAGGTATGAAAAGAAGAGACAATACATTTAGGACCTTAATTTCAGAAGCTGAAAGTTTAAGGTAGAACTGACAGCAACAAACTTGTTGTTGTTCTCTGCCAAAAAATAAAGGAGAAAAAAAAGTATAATGAATTTGGGCAGTTCAAGTAAACAAAATTAGAGAACATAAAAATATTAAAGGAGCAAATGTGAACAACTCAGACTTTATATGTCCTGTGAAAATTGGCTTTAAAAACAATCAAAATGGGAATTTCTCAGATAAATATATCACAAAGGCATCATATAAAACTTGGCAATGATAACTGAAAGCAGAAGAGGACTTGTTCTGTCCTAGATTAATGGAGCCTATTAGTGTCAGTTACATAATGTTTGTACAGACCTGAATAGCTCTTATTAATGCAATTGATTTAAAATTTAGAGAAAGGATAACCTTAAGAGATTGAAGGTCACTTGAAGGACTGCCTTGAAGTAAAATTGATGATAGCTGCAAATTTATCTTTCCTTTTGAGCATGGACATTCCTGAAGAATTAAACAGGTCCTTAGAGCTTCATTACTGTATTACCTGCTGTGAGTTTTCTTCATTGCTTTTAGAGTACAACTTTATAAAGGGAGAAGGTTGGATGTGAATAGGTTTCATTCAGATTCTGTTTATCACAGGCCATTAACAAACTAGGATTCAGGGTCATCAAGAACATAAAAAATTACTTCGTAAACCTGGCTTTTTTTTTTGTTATTCATATTGCTTCTGACTGGTTTCACTGCAAACGGAATCTGCAGACATGATGAATTCTGTATGTATTTAAATAAAGAATACGGCAAAGAAGTAAGATATTGGTTCTTGGGTCTAAACCAGCTGTATTTATGGGTCTCTTTGCCAAAAGATGGCAAACAAACATGGTGTGATTCTTGGCCTGTGCAGGGCTGTAATTTGGACTTTGATGATTCTTGGGGATCCCTTCCAACTCAGAATAGTCTATGATTCTCTGATTCTGTGACTTTGCCCTGCATCTGTGGTCCAAAGTTAGAGGTATTAGGCAAGGTAGTAGAAGTTGTAATTATTATTGGTATGTTTATACTGTTAAAATAAACAGTACCGGTTCATGAATTTAATTGGTATGGTCTGGCTACTTCCACACTGTTAACTTCCTTTTGCCCACCAAAGCTAAAATCCCAGACTGTGGAAATTGTTTGGCAAGTTCTAGTTATACCAGGACATGTCACGACAGCTCCAAGTCAAGGACTACAAGATTTTAAGAAATATTCAGGGTTATATGAATTTGAAAGGATTAAATAAGTAGCACTGCTGAAGCTTGGGTTCCAAGTGTCTATGTAACCTGTGTCAATGATGAAACACACAGCATCTATGCATCATAACTTTTGATTTTGCTTGATATAATTTATTATAATACTCTAGAGAATTGAAAGTACTAGATTCTTTGCTAGATTTGGGATTCAATTTTCCAAAAATACATACTGTTGGATTGATATTTATTTTTTATATCTAAATATTTGAAAAGGGCAAACATTATGATTGCTTATTGAATAAAGAAGGAGAAGTTGGACAATTAGAGACTAGTCAATTTGACTTCAATCTCCATAAACAAATTTGAAATAAATAAACAAAATACCTGTGTGGAGCAGAAAGATGACAAATGACTTCCCTGAATAATTTGTCAATAATAAATAGTGACAACCAATCTAATTTTCTCTTGTGATCATGCAATATATTGTATGGATGTGTGACAGGAGGTTGCCACAACATAGCTTGATTCCAGCAAGGCTTTTGACAACTTTCGACATTAAAATATTTTAAACAAGTATTACACAGATTTGGTTGTACAGATTTTGTTGGATAATCCAATATCAGGTATGGATGGTTCCCTTTGAAAACTGATATATTGACTAGAAGCACTGATGAGGTCTGATCTGGATCCAGTTCCCTTGAATTCTGCCTTTATGGTGCATTAGTGAAAGTAAGCCTACTAATTTTGCAGACATTAAACTTTAAAATACCATGTTAGACAGAGGATGATCTTGTCATATTGAAGTATGAGTCTGAAAAACAGGGTTGAAGCTGATTAGGACATGGTGTATATGCAAGAATAATTAAGTATATGTAAAAGACTGGGAAAAACTGAAGAGGTTGTTACTGGAAAATGCTTGATGGTTATCTGGGGGTGTAAATTCTTCTAGGAAGGTTTAATTCATCCACCACTGTCTTACTAGAACTCAGAGATGTCCCTAATTCAGAAGCCAGTCAGATAGAGATAATATGAAAAACAACAGGTTTGTTTTTATGAATTATTACTATGGTTTATTATTACAGTTTATGATTACATTAGCCTGTTGTAATCAGATACAGTGTTGACCAACAGAGACCCCAAAAACTTGCATTCTTTTGGTTTACCTTATATTCCTCTTTTCCACCTTTTCCCCCTCACAAATAAGGAATTCACCCACACTTTACTGCATCTCCATTGACCTTTATTTTTTCCAAATTTTACATGCTTATTTGGTTATTTCAGCCTGTGATACCAGCACAACTGTCTGTAAGTCAGTCCCCTTTTTCATTATCTTTTGACATTCTTCATCCATTATTTACTTTCTTTTAGCATATTTCTCCTTCTGGTTTACCCCCTTTTTGCTGTTTACCCCCTTGCTGGCTTCAGCTACCAGCCAACTCCTCCTTTCACATCGTGAGCAATGCCCAGCAGCATCTCACAGTTACCTTGTCAGTTTAACATCAGGCCAGGCTGGCTGCTTACCTGCATGCCAGAACAACCATGTCTGTTCAGTGGCTTTTGAGCAAGGCAGGTACTGTGGGCTGTACCTAAGTCAGCTACTGCAAGACATGCTAAGCGTTCCTGTTGCTGTAAGGCCTTGGCAGCAATACTACCTCTGATTTTGTGCACTATGTTTCCAAAAAGGTATTGACCAGAGGTTTCTGTGACCTTTGTGGACAGGTTGAAGAAAATACGGAGGCAGAGGTATGAAAGAAATGTTCAGTAAAGATAACTTTGTGCTCAGAGAATAACACACAAAAGAAAAAAAAGCAGCAAAGAATGATGCCACACAAGCTACATATCCTTGTTTGTGGATTTTTGCTCCATTTGTGAACTGAGTATGTTTTTTTAACTCTTCCAGTGTAAGGTAAAAATCACTTGAGTCTTTAGTGGATAGGGCAAAATAAAGCTTTAATTGTGATTACAGCAAGAGTGATTCACGTTTGACATGAGAAACAAAGTGCTAGAATAGCTTATTGAGAGAAAATAGGAAGCCTCCATTAGAAGAGGTGCTGCAAACATTAAGGATGCATTTTTTAGAAAGAAAATAGGTATCATGGAGAAGGTAGAATACTAAGTTTATCAGAAGCCTCTTTTCTACTCTGTGTTTGATAATTATAGGAACGTAATTCTAAATAAAAAACTTTTCAAATATTGAGGGTTTTCTCATTGTTCCTCATAGCAGAATGGCTGCTGAAAGCACACCATGAACATATTTGCCTGGCTTCATCCTGCAGCCTAAAAGAAACCCTGCACCTACTCTTGAAAGATCAGTTTATCTTCTTTTTTCTTTTCTCAAAATAGAGAAAAAAGTTTTTTAAAATATAACATAGCAATGAAATTACTTTATCCTAATGGTTAGTCTGAAAAAGTTAGATTCTTGAAGACTATAATTCTACAACTTACACCTGTAGAAAGGGAGCAGGACTAAATTCCTTTAAGCATAAAGAGGCCCCATAGAGATGGAATTGAGATCTTCCTTGGTAATTTTTTAAACTTTGTTTATATGGGAGGACAGTTTTTCAATTCCTAACAAAATTGTCTTGATTTGCTTCAGAGACTTCTTCTGGGACCTCAGATCCTCAATTGAAAAAACTTACTCTAACAGAAGAAGTACCACTTAAAAACACTTAAACTTTTTTAACCTCTAGTCAGCTAATATGCTGTGAGGTAAATATGCTCTGTGAGGTAAATAGCTATAGTTTGAAATGGTTTCTTCTTTATTTTCTACTTGTTATTATTGTTGTAATATTGCTAAAACACAAAGCAGACATATAAGACAAAAAAAAGAGAGTTGTGAAGGATGTGAGTTTTCCATTTTTATCTAGATTGGTTAGTTCCTGCTGCACAAGTAGTGCTAGTGATCTACTATACTATAAGAATGCATAACCAGTAAGGCAACTTACTGGTGGTAGCTGTCTTCATGAGAGGGTTTTGTGCTTTGGATCTCAGTTTGAACAAGAAGGCTATAATGAGTAAAGGTGAGAGACATCAGGTCCAACTTACCAGCCTCCTTGTTAAAACAAGCAAACAAAGAGTAAAAACTATTATCGCTACCCAAAAGGACTTGTAACCTATATTTTGCCCAGGCAGACAATGCCTGGGAAGACGTATTAATTCAGATACATACCTATCTTCATAGTTCCCTTCAGCATAGTGTGGATATGTTGCTATTTTTGGTGTTCAAACTGTGCCCAGCTTGGAGTTATAAATTTCATTCTTGAACTAAAGCACATAGAACACTTGAGTGTCATAATTTCTAAGTTCTCATATCGTTTGCTCTCTAGTAGCCATTTAGGCATAACTGAATGTAATTGATATACAGTGGAAACCATTAATGTAATGTATCAAAACTGACAGCATTCCAATTTTTTTTTATTTTTAGTTAAACTTTATGTATGTGTGGGGACTGCTTGCCCCCCCTCACACTCCTGCCCCAATTGCCCTACTCTTCAAAATAGGCCATCTACCACTTGTTTTGGAAAAGACCCAAAAAAATGACTTAAGGTACCTCAAGATATACTTCTCTTCGCATTCCTGATTTGTTATAGCTCCATTGTGCCTCATAGTATGACACTGGTTCTCTCAGGTCAAGCTGGTGTCTCTTGTAGATTCTTATCCCACTTTAATTACATAAGTGTATCTGTCTGTAGTGATGTGTCATACATAGAGATCTACTTGATTTTCTTTCTTCAGTTCCCCCCTGAGTGTTTTGCATCATTTACTTTTCATAAGTATTTAACTGAAAGTACTATATACAAAAGGTACTGACTGTTTTATTAAATTTAACATGTTATATTTCCAGTCGTTGCAGTATCTGGATACTTTATTGCTGTAGGAAAACAATAAGTCCAAATAAGAACTTTCATTTATCTGCTATGATTGGATTACATTTTGTTAGTGACTTGTTTTATCTCATTGTAGTGAGTGCCATTGCTCATTTTCTTCTTACAGGAGCTTTTGGAGAGTGTATTAGAGCATGTTAGAAACTTAATAATATATCAATGTTGTATGGGTAATTTTCAAACAGTAGGGAAAGCATTGCTGAGAAGGGACAGTTTGTAGTATTACACCTTGTGAGCACTCCTGGAAACTTCAAATGGCAGGTTTCAGTCAAAAAAATAGAATAGTTTTTATCACATGACTAACATTCCCACCCCTGTACAGAGATCCAGTTAAAATCTCAGTAACCCAGTAAACCACAGACAGCTTGTTACTGAGTACCAACACTTGTTTGCTTTTGTTCCGTACAGACTTTTGTTGAACTGAATAATTATTCTTTCTCCATTTCTGAGGTCTAAATGAACATTAAATAAACCAGTCAGTAAGAAAGATATGTAGAAAGAAAGTAAAAAACCCTAAAATAATATTTTACTATTTGCTAGTGCTTTAGCATTTCTGCCCCGTGTAACTCATTAATGTCTGTAAGCATAGCCATAGTTGAAAAGGAGCAAGCAGCTCAGCGATGCTCAGTATGTTCAGATTGGTGACTCACTAGATTTAAGTACCTGTTTCAAGAGCAATAAATTCCTCTTAATGTATGCAAAATGGAGCCTGGAATGTTTTTTGCTTTGTTATTTTTCAGTAACTACATTCATGATATTCTGCTACCACATTATGGCATTATTATTTATGGCATTCCTTTATAAATTTGCATTTACCTCAAAAATGAAGCATGCAGTTTTACTTCTTCATTTCATTTTTTCTTAGCAATAATTTATCTGAAAAATAAAGGCATGCATTGTAACACTGTTAAAGTTGTGTAATCACTGAATTTGATATCTAATTATTTGAAAACATAAATGAGATAAAGTGTATATGAAAAAAATGTATATGTATAAACTCTGAAACACAACAATTGTGACAAAGACTTTGTTAACAGTTGCAAGCATGAGCCTGGAGAAAGCTGTCTGATTTCAGATAAATCTAGTGATTTGTTTAGAGGTACTTCCTTAGAGGTACCTGTAATAGAAGTGTCAATATGTCCAGGTTTTGACACCTCTATAGATAATGTATTACGGGTTTTATAAACGGCTGAACTACTTTGGTACATGTAGGTTTTCTGCTGGCTCAAGTGAGAGTCTGCTTTGACCTGCATAGGTGGCTTTTAAAACAGGGATTATTTCAGATATTCAGACTACCTGCCCTACAAGTTTAAGTCTCTTCAAGGACTTCTGACACACAGGCATGATACTGTACACTTCCAGAATATGGAAATGGTCCAAAGGCAAATGTGAAGTAGATGATGCATCCTATTCTACTAAAACCACTCTTATGATCCACTGAAAAATAGGCCTTTAATTTTCAATTATTTTCTTTTACAGGTCATACATATGGGATGGGTAAATGAGAGACTTGAAGGAGCTGATTCATCTCAGCTCTACAAATTCAAGTTTCTGGCCCTGAAGGGTTCATCCTTCTACATTTTCAGCACTCCACCGGTAAAAAAACTAATATTTTTGTGGCAGTTTCATTGTAAATGAAAACCTGTTTGTTATGTCCGGGTTTCTTTTCCTTTATCAAGTGAAGTGGTCAGCTGAGATTTCAACATAAGTTAAAGCCACAGATGCCACTGAATTTCAATAAACTGTAGATATTTATCCTCTTTCAAGGTCCTCTGAAAAGCTTGCTGTATCTGGATAGTATAAAGAATTCTTTATGGGATGTAAGTGTTTTGTTTTTTGAAGTTGTCAAGGTCAGGTTTTATTTTGGTTTGTTAGGCCTAATATTTCTTACCTTATTTATTCTAAGGTCTTTTGTAGATGTAATGAGTTAGTAGTTACTCTGCTTTCTGAAAGACAAGATGCATCATGAAATAAACCATCCATACTATTGGATGATACCTGTGGATTTTTCACGCAAGCGAGGGATCGAGGTGTTACAGAGAATCCAGTGCTAAGTGTACAGTTCGAACAAATCTTGCTTTGATAATCTATATACCTCATAACAAGAATTCTGTTTCGCAACAGGTGACTTATCTAATATTTTTCTAAAAACTGATTTTAAAGGATTAAATGGAAATGAGCTGTAGAATTCTAAACTGTTTTAAAAAATGACCCATACTTACCACATGGTAATATTTAGTCCTTTCTTTTTTTTCTCTAGAGAACCTTTGCCTTAAACAAATCATTAAGATTAAAATGTGGACTTAGAATGCAATTTCAATTATACAATTTGCTTGCAGTTTTGCTCAGAAGATGCTCAGTCTCCTAATTTTGTCTGCTGATCCAAAGAAAATCTGATTCTTGATATGTGTACTCTCTGCAGTACCTTTGGGAAGTACATACTTTTAAAAAGTTATTTGTGAACCTCAATGAAGTGCAATAAGTAAAATTTCTGCCTCTCTTGATTGAAATTATTAATCCAATGATTCCAATTAACTTCAAACATTCTAAAACGGCCAATAGTATTCTTTTTAAAATGAGACAACACATCTGGGAAAAGCAGAGGTTTCCCCTCTCTAAAAATTGGGGGTTTAATATGTTAAGGCGAGGATTTAAATTTTATTAAATTACTACAATCCAATTAAAATGTAAAAACTAGGCAGAAATATTAAACAAATAAATAACACACCACATGAATTATTTTCATCAAAGTTTAATTATTGTTTTCAGACCTGTTTCTAAGACACATTTTTGATATTATTAAAATGATACATTCATATGATACTAATTTGGGATAAACTACTTTATTTACCATGTTCAGCACTCTACTAAGAGCAGACAAGTGGGGATGACCGGTAGTATAAGTTACTTGACAGAATCTATTATGCTCCTACAAATTTTTTTGTAGGAACCTTGGCTTTCAAAAAAATGAACAAAGGGGATCCGTTTGGTCAGTGTGTTGTGTCATCTTGATAATATGATGCACCAGTAAATGTGACAGAGTCTATAAATCATAAAACCTGTTGACCAGTTTTCTTGCTCTTTAATCATTCCACAGACATCTTTCAATAGGGGAAAAAACCCCAAAAACTAAACACCAAATTAGCAGTTTCCAGCAACCACCCATCTGGAGACTTCAAACCTGGATCTAAAGCCACACTTTGAAGCTGATTATCAGTCTCCTGAGGGCACCTCTAGGCCTGGCTGTTGTTGACCCCCTTCCCTGGGGCTCGCTCCCCGGTCCCACTGCTGCCCTGCAGTGCAGCGGGGCCAGTCTCCAGCTCCACAGCCCTGCCCTGCCCAGCCATGGTTCCAGTGAGCCAGGGCCACCCTGGGGCCCATGTCCTGGCCCAGCCTCAGCCTGTCCCTGCTCTCAGGGACATGCCTGGTGCCTGGAGCTGAGGCTTCCCCAGTCTCATGGCTGCCCTGCTGCTGGCTGGGGCATGTACTGGGCCTGGCTGCAGTGGAGGTCACTACTTCATAGCAGATCAGTGGCAGTGGTTTCTTACTTGGGGCTAAAGCAGTGCTAACACAGCTGTGTTTGGGCTGATGCTGAGCAGGGCTGGTGCAGCCTTTCTGCTCACTGCTCACCCTGCAAACATCCTGGGGCTGGGGCAGGCTACGGGGGACACAGCCAGAACAGTTGATTTAGATGGACCAAAAGGGATTTCACGTACCATGAAACATCACGCTCAGCAATAAAAAATGGGGATTTGGTCCTCAAAAGTAGCCATTGCTTGGAGACTGGCTGGGCATTGGCCTGCTTGGGGTGAGCAGCATGAAATCACCTTTGCATTAATTGATTTCTTCCCCTTTCCATCACCTACTAAACTGTCTTCTTCTTGCCCCATGCATTTTCTTAATTTTTCTCTTCCTATTGTGTCTCTTATCCCATGGCAGGGGCATGGGGAGGTGATGAGGGGCTGTGTGGGTGTTTGGCTGTGTGACAGGGTCAGCCCACTGCAGGGCCATGAGTTAGGACCCTGCCCTGCCAAACCCTGGAGAGCTCCCACGACACTGGTTCTGTGTCACGTGTCCCAGCTCTGTAGCTGGAAACACAGGTCCCCACATGAAACTGGGCATAGAGCTCCTTCACTCCTTTTAGAGATACTTGATGGTACTGCTCTTACCATTGCTCCGAGGTTTGGTTTTTTTACTGTCTTAAGTGGGAGAAAAAAAAAATGGACTGTTCAATCACAAAAATATAGATGTTTCAACTTGCATGATCTTTACAAGAGACAAGTTTAACATGTTTTATTTAAAAGATGTTGCTATTGCTATTTGTATTCTGAATCAACACAGCATATCAGTATATCAATATAGTGTGCACAAAGCAGATGACCTATAAGTTCTACACTTACCTTCAGCCATAACTTTACAACTGCTTGTAAAAGGATCTGGTACAATTTCCACTCCTTTTCTATTTCATTGTGTGTAAAAGATGACATGAATGTAAATACAGCTGGTAACTTTCCTAAGAATGGAAAACATAGTTATCTATGAGCAAAAATAAAGAAAATTGTGGAAAAATGTGGCAATTATACTATGAAAGAAATCACTATGACAAGTAATATTCTATTTATATACTATTTGTGCAATATCTCAGATGATTCCAGAATGGTGATTCCAGAAATGTAGAAGTTTCACCATAGAAGTAGATAGCAAGAATGGTGTGATTAACAGAGAATGGTTTTTCTGCATCCCTGAAGTGGCTTATTTAATTGTATTTAAGAAATTTACAGATTTCATTTACAGACTGCTGTATTGGAAGCGTGACCCATTTCTGAAAACTGCATATCTGAAAAACACCATTGAACCAATAGAAATTAATCTTGTGTCAATTTTAATATACAAGCAGTACTTTATTACATTCTAAAAGCATCTATAGAATTCCTGTCAATTTTCAGATATTGGAAAAATTCTAAATTCATATCCTAGAAGAAATTGAGGAAAAATTATTCTAAATTGTCATTCAAAATTGAACTATTTTTTATGTCTTTGAAAATTTCCAGGAAATAATTTAATGGGGTTTTTTTAATGGAATATGGGCTAGATGTAGGGGACATCTGTACTGTTTAATTTTTTTATGTTTTCCTTAGGGTTCATTACAGTTTTTACATTAAAGTCTTCACATAGCCATATCCTTAGATCTGCTGTGTAACCCTTAATTGCAAAACTATCTTTTTCCTTGTGATTAAATAAATAGCACTGAAGTGATTTAACGTGAAGGCAGCTAGACAATCACTGCATGTGCTGTTTATAATTTTAAGAAAAGAATGAATACAAGAATATTGTGAAAGTAACATAAATAGTTCCACCTTTGACAGACAGTATAGAGAAGCTTGTGCAATGTAATTAAGACATGCAGTGTTTTTAATGCTGCCATGTAAGTTCTAAATACATCTATTGGTAATTTACATTACACAGGATGTCAATGTAACATATTAGGAGAGAGGTGGCAATAAGTTGGAGGGCACAGACTTAACCCTGATCATTTTTGGTAAACTTTCTAATTCTACACACAAGTCTGTATTTATGTTGCTATAGGATTTGCTAGGATCTGTGTTTTAGTGTGTGTTTTGTACCATCCAGTTTGAGTTGTTTGGGGCATCTTTAGGCTTCTTATAATGCCATATCATAGTTACCTCAGGAACAGGTCTTGATTCTTGTTTTCCTTTTTAATATCTTACAATAATTTTTTAAATTATTCTTCGGGTTTTTTCCATTGAAGAGTGAAGAGACCAGTGAAATTAATTATGCTTTACCTAGAAGTATTTCATCTTCTCCTTAGACTTTTTTAGCACTTCTACGCAGATTGGATGCTTCTGCGTAATTCTCAGATAATGCAGCATTTGCTGTATTCCAGTAATAAATATTATAGATGCTTGGATTTTTTTCCATTACTTATTCAAATGTTTTTAATATTTTGGGGGGCTCTGGAGACTTCTAGAATCAGATTCTGTGTTCAGAGAAAGTCAAAGACTATGTTATGTTAATTTGATTTAAGTGAGTTTTGAAGTATGATTCTCTTTTACATGCACCCCATATTTCTTTCTTTAGTGGTGATCTCAGAGCAGGCATGAAAGTCTTTTACGCCTATTTTATACTTGCAGAATTCTCTTCTAGGGAGTAACTTTCTGAGTCAATTGTTCACTGCATTGTATGTGTCAGGATGAGTTTATTATTTTCTCTGTATTTTAAATCTTAACTTTCTAAAGAAAAGCCAATGATTAAAACACACATTTAAAGGTAAGTATAGTTGGAATATGAGTTTGAACTTATGCTGAGATCACCCGGTCTGTGTAAAGCTAAATTTTACTAGTTTGTTTATTTTCAGAATTCCACTGCAATGCCTGTTTTTAAACCATGAGGAAATTGCAGAAACTCATGCTAAAGTAAAAAGTACTTCTTCAACAGTAGGGACTTTTGCAACTCTACATACCTATTTCAGTCTCTCATTAGAGACTTAAAACTGTAATTGCAGGTTCCTATTTTTTGTAACTCTGTTTGGCTTTATTATCTTTTGATCAGCTCAGTGTTATCTGTGAGTTTATGAATGTCTTATTTTTACAATGTTTCTTAAAGGATTAATATAGCTAAATGTCTACAGAACCAAGTATGCCATACATAATGCATTGGGTTAGCTAAGGAGTTGGTCTGCCAATGATAAAAGTAACATTCAGCTTCTGTTGGTCATAAATTCATATACTAGACAAACATGATAATTTGTAAGTAGGAGCTTACTGAATGCTAATTGAAACTCTCATGTATTTTGCCACTATTTCTGACACTGTCAGAACTAAATTCAATGAATGCAAGTATGCCTCGTTAAGTCATCTATTCTAAATATATCTGTTTGAAACATTTTGTCAAATGCTTCCTAAAAAATAATAATACTGTCATGCTAAAATAGTCCCAAGAAATTGCAATGTATAGAATACCTGCAGGAACAATTCCAAGGGGAAATAATGAGAAAAACTATTTTATTGCCTAAGAAATATACTTGAGTATCTCATTTATCTTAGTTAGTTATTACCCAGTTATTAAATGTGTGCTGATGGATAACCTGCAATCAACTGGAACATTCTTTAAATCGAATGAAGGATATTGCAATTTTTGTGAACTTTTCTGATTATTTACAGCTTTTCTCCTTGACTAGGAGTATATGATTATTTGCAGGTTTTTTTAAAGTAAAGCAATCTATAACAATAACATTTTAAGCTTAGACATACTATGGTAGTTCTGATAAAACTATAAATAATGTCAGCTGTCTATTTAGATTCTAGTATTCCTTTGTAATATGTTTCTTTTGCCTCCTAAAAATTCCTCTCAACATGTCATTTGTGTTCTGAGCACCTTGCACACAGTGGTATTCACACTGTTTCACTCTGTAAGTATGGTAGCCTTTCTCTGATATACACAATAAAATAAAGCCTTGGCTTATATATGTGCCAGCAGTTGTCACCATCACTACCTGTCTCTGCTGAAAAAGTCCTATGAGGTTACACAGCATCAAAGAATGAAAGAGATGCATGGGATAATGGGAAGAAGTCTGAAGTATTCAGAGTGAATTTAATGGCACAGCAGTGTCACCACTGTCCATCACTAACAGTGCAAAGAACTCCAACAGTTAAAATTAATCTTCAGGAATCAAAACAAATGATATGAGCAAATGAAAGTCCTTTCATATCTCAACAGCTTTCAAGTCATAGCCCATGTCACTAAAGTCAGTTTCATAAACAGCAGATGAATCAGTGCTTATGCTTCTATGTCTAGCCACTTAGAGCAATAAAGGATTGTCCTGCTGTTAACTTAGATGGAAAAGATCCTTTCCCTTTGAGATATTCAAGACCAAATAATGAACTAGCCCCCATTCTACTCTATACCTTATTTTGCAAAAAGCATGAATATACCTTTGGAGGATCAACAGTAATGGGGCAAAACATGTATTATTTAATTACTTTATTTTCAAAAGAGCCACCAAAGTACAAAATATTTCCCTGGAAATAAGATTAAGCCAAGACCTGCAGTACTTACTCTATGTAAGCATGTTTAAAGATATATTTCTTTATGAATTAGCTTTATAAGTCCTCTGTTTCAGTTGTTTCAAAACTTACATTATTTCTTATTTGTACAATAATTAAAATGCAAAACTCAAATAAAATATTGAATGGACCTTACAAGAAGAAAAGTAGAAATGGAAACCTAAAAAATAGAAATATATATCTTTAAAAATTGCTACCTTTTATGAAGTGATGGGAGGACAAGTTAAAACCTAAAATTTCTTTAAATTTATTTTCTAAACCAGCTAACATTGGATTTCAATATGAAAAGGTTTAAGTAGTACTATATACTTCTATAATGTAATTTTAAAATTATCAGTGTGTAATGTTTTGAGCTTTAATTTGTGAGACATTGCTCGTAATAAAACGAAGTGTGTAACATGTTTTTACACATTCTAGTTGATGTATTGTATTAAAGTGATGCTTGCCATTTGACTGGTAAGATATAAAAACTGTGAAATGAAGAATCTTAGAACATGAGTCCCTCTATATCCTGAAAAAATGTGGTGCTAGAACTTCCTCTTCTAGAGTTCTTCAGTCCTGTTTCAGTAGGTGATTCATAATATCTAAATTTAATCATCTCAAAAACCTAATCTAACCTAAGAGAAACTGAGAGAAGGCTAGATTGTTAAGAATTAATTCGGATTCTTAAGATTAGGAAGAAACTAACACCAAGTTCACATTACTCCTCCAAAGGACTCTGAAGTAACATTTAATAACCAATAGAAGATGCATCAGAGGCCTGTAGGTGTTGTAGTGGTTTGGATTCTCCTCCTGTTGTTACAATTCTGTTTAACAGCTTAGAATTTAAAGAGACTTAAAAATTCAACTTTAAGATAAATTTAAAAACAACCAAAACATGCTGATATCTCCTTGCAAACCATCAGGAGAAATACTTTTTGTGCTACTGTGAACACAGAAAAAGAGTCTATTATTGAATTTCATCATTTTTTCTAGTTAAGTTTCATCCACATAAACCAGATTTTTGACAAGCAAATTTTTCTTTACTTACATAGTTTTAATTTTTTTTTCTGCTTTTTTCCTTTTGGGCAGGGGTTGGGAATAGGACAAAGCTGAATCAGCCCTAGAATTTTAAATTAGCCAAGTTACTATTAGAGTTACCTAAACACTTGTTTCCATATGCCAAAAGCCTCAGATTTACAATTTAGTCAAATCCTTCATGTATCTATGCAGCCATTCCTGTGCATTCCCCAAGTGCTAGGATTTTGCTCTAAAATATATAAGCAAAAATAATATGTATTCCCTTTGAATTTTTCTTGTGTATAAGTTGTTTTATTCTTTCTTGAACTACATAGGCTAGGTATTGTTTTTAAAAGTAAACAGATTATCACATTATACCTTGAAGTAGAATTTGGTAAAAACTTGAAACATCATTCTTGCTGTCAAATTTTAACAGCCTGTCATGTCAACAGGATTAAGTAATGAAATCAAAGAGAAACAAAAAATTGGTATTTTCATATTATTAAGACTACAGATGATATTATTCTTAATTTCAAATATTTCAGTCACATAGTCTTTTACAGTTTTTGGAATAAATATTGAATTATTCACACCCTAGTGCATGTAAACTCAAAACTGAATTTAGGAATACATCTTGATCTGTTGATTGTAAGATTTTTTTAAGATTGAGACATGAAGCTGAATGGCTCTGTGTTTGAGACTGTGTTCTCTGTGTTAGCATCTTGAGAAATAAATATGCTTGTGTAACTAGCCACAGAGATTACAAAGAGGTTTCCATCATACTGGGAAAAAAAACCCCAGTGAAATTATTTAACACCTTTTTAATTCCTGTTTCCTGTAAAAATTTAATGCTATTTGACAGTCTTTTCTAAATGCTGGGTATTAAATGAAGTGTTGTGCCTGTATTTAAAGCATCCAGCAGAATAATGATGGGTGAAGCCTTTTCAGTTTTTTTCATCTGAACATGATTTTTGAATAAAGAATGTGTTTATAATATTTATTTTTTTATATTATAGGTAAGCACACTAGACTGGGGACGAGCTGAAAAAATCTATAACCTCTGTGAGGTTCTATTTAAAATTCACAAGGTAGGTTTCCCAGCAGTTCCAATGATATTATTTAGTAAAGAATGTTTACCTTTTCCAGTTCATGATAAACTCAAGTTAATCTTAACTAGGAATAGCTAGCATTCAAATATTTCATCTGTTAAAAAACTATTTGCAGTCACTAGTCCATTAGCTGTGCAAGTGTAAGAGAATATGGAAAACAGGCTAAGCGCCAAGTGAGCAAGTTACTAAAATGCTTTCATATTGAAGGAAGGTTTCAGTGTTAGAGCTGGGTGTGTGAAGTGTCAGTGAGACACACTGCTGAGCATAATGATACTGGTTTTTTTCTTAGTGGGTCAGATTTTTGAGCCAACATGAAGAATAATGCTCTTGCTGTAGTTCTTGATTCATACAAAGATACTTGTATTTAATTTTAGTAATTAAAAAGAAAAAAATTTTGTCCTTTTTGTATCTTATGTATTGATTATTCTATCAAGTACTATAGTGAGTTTTTATTTACAAAGGGCAACATGTTGGGTTTGTGTCCCGCAGAATTCATTTTCTTCCCCCAACTAGACACAGTCATGTTTTCTGTCTAGCTTGGCCCAATCAAAGATTTGGGGCAAAATCTTAGCACTTTGTGTAAATAATTGACTTAAAGAATATATTTTCTAATAAATTGCATCAGATTAATTTTGTTCTACAACAACAAAAAAAACCCAACAACTTTTCAGGTGAGATAAGGCTACTAGATGAGAGCCTATTTGTCTAGGAGAGTAAAAATTAACATTTTCAGAAAAAAAAAATCCATCTTTTCAGATAAAATACTGTTTCAGTGAAAAACGAAAAGTCATCTTTAGTTCTCACCAGCTGCTGTCCTGTCCTCTGTTGTTTCTCCTTTAACCATGCAATGATGTTGTGGAAAAGGCAGGTTGTGGCTCTGTTACCTGTAACAGATCCTGCACTGGAGCAGAACTGCTTAAGGCTTTTTGTTTGGCATTGGTTGGGGGTTTTTTTGGTTTGGTTTGGTTTGGTTTTCAGTGTGTAGGGTTTTTTGTTGAGGTTTTTATTTGTTGGGGTTTTTTCCGATTGAACAGTTATTCAGGACATGGGAAGGAAACGTTTTGGCACTGCCATGCAAGGAAAACAGGAGTTCAGGACCAGAGCTCAGCTCCAGAATGCAAGGCACAGGAGCAGAGCCATATTCTTGTTGGCATGGCATTATTTTGGTGTGACCATGTCTCCAGCTGGGAACATATGGGCAAATTCAGGTCCTGCCCATCACTGAGACACCACCAAAAAGCAGACAGATCATTTATTTGGTCTCCTTAATATTTTTTATAATTTTACTTATAAATAAGTCAGGCACCAATGAAATATATACACATTAAGCCTTTTGAGAAGATTTTACTGCGGCTTGGGTTTTGTTTCTGTTTTTTTTTCCTTTAAATATTACTGCTGAAACTCAGTTCTTCCTTCAATATTATGATAATTTCAAGGATATTCTGTCCTTAAAGCAACTTCTGCTGGACTTTTTCATTAAGAAAAAGAAGTGGGGAAATAAACTACCCAAGATTCAACTCTTTAATGTTCTTGACATTTTAATAAATGAATGCTTAATTGCTAGTCTTCATGAATATGTTAACGAAAGTGCAAAAGCCCAAATTGAACTCTTTAACCTCTTCTCTGTCAATTCTTTTGTATAAATGACAATGAGGCAAACTGAACAAGTCAAAAAGAGATAGGAAAAAATTGTAAGAGATTAACGTTTCTGCACTACATATAATCGAGTTGTGTTGTAAAAGCTGCTGTTTGGGGAGGGTGTTCTTAAGGATTTTCAGAAGCTGGTTAGAACTAGTGCAAAACTGTGGTAGAGTATGTTATTGTACCTTCTCATGAAAGATGAATTATAAGGAGAGGTGCTCTTCTTAAGAGGTGCTCTTGTTACATACCTAATTGTAAGTTTCTCATCTATGTTTATGATGACACAAGAGTTAAACATGGAAAATGAGAATCCAATATGGAACTTAAATTTTAAAACAAAATGTTTGATGTATTTTAGATTTGGGTGTATGTATACATACATGTGAATACACAAATATGTGATTTAAAATTCATATATATAACATGCACTTGCATATTTGTGGTCATTTGGAGGTAACAAACAGATGATTTGAAATGCAATGTCTTTTATCGTGTGTGTTTATTCCTATAGCTTGTCTCATAATTCAAACTCTTACTGTAATCCTGTACATGTGTCTTAAAAACATTTTATTTTCTTTTATTGCCTAGTATTTTCACATACAAATTAAAAAATACTAATATAGTAGTCTACAAGCCAGGATATGCAGCAATGAGTCTTGAAGCAGATGTAATACCTGTCCCTCCATAGCTGCTGAACACCTGAATATATGCAGAAATTTTGTTCAATGTCCTTTTCAACAGTGCAAAGGAGTGTTGTAAAATAACTTTGAGCTTCATCAAGTTGGTTCTCTCCTCAAGTACCTGCAGGGCTAATTTTGACAACACAGTACTGTGAACCCTGGTGGCAATATGTGCTGCTCCCAAGATGCCCCATGAATCACTGCTAATTATTTTGGGCTTTCAGTCTTTTCTGCCTCATGATATCATAAAGAAAGGGGGATAGGGAAAGGTTCTCTCTGATAAATAGAAATATAAAAATATGTGTCATTTGGAAATTAAGGCTGTGCAAGTACTTAATGTGTAAGTATTAGCTTTTTTATTTTGTTTTCTTTTCCTCTATATTTATGTTAATCAATGAAGTCTTGAAACATTAGGGAAGTTTCTTGTATTAATTTGTTTACAATTACATTCTATTACAGTGATATTTTTTATAACGAAAGTTTAATGTGAAGTTTCTCTTCTTTATCTTGAAAGTGATTGCTTCCATGTCCTTGTAGTTACAGAATAGCATTGACAACTGTCAGAGGACATGCTCATGTTTTTATTTCCAGAATTAGCCCTGGGGTGCTTGATAAATTGCTGCATTCCTTGGGGTTTCGAATACTGGAACCCAAGTAGAATTGAGTAATTATTGTCTCCTGTAGAGCTGGTACACACCTCCTGCAATGTATTGAAACATTCAGGAATTTCCTTCTTTTTCACTGTAAACAATATATTGGTACAAACTCATTTTAGATTTTATATGTATTGCTTAGGTGATTTTGACAGTATTTTGGAACTGCAGTAGTAGCTTGGATTGCATGATAGGGGGTAAAGCAAATAAAAAGCAAAGAGAGAATCTGTCTTTGATAAAATTGTTTAACTCCTAGAACATTTCTTCAAGTTAATTGTTGACATAATGCCATAGTATATCCAAGTACCCATCACTTACAGAAGACAGTGTTGCTTCAACTGTGGTTTTGCCAGATGAAGAATCACATACTGAAACATGTCTTTCAGCTCTGGCTTGTTGATGATTGCTGGCTACAAGCAAACTTGTATTTAGGTATTCACCAGGACTTCGATCTTGAAGACCAGAGGCCGTATTGTTTCAGTGTTATGGTTGGACATGGCAAGAGTCATTATTTCAATGTAGAGCTTGGCAGTGAATTGGCAGTGTGGGAGAAATCATTTCAGAGAGCGATTTTCTTGGAAGTTCAACGCACAGGGGTAAGTAGTGAATAATTTAAATCATTTCATCTGTAAAATAAGTATAACGAGTTTAGATTGTTTGTATGCTTAATAATTGCATTAGATTGATGTCCTCCATGACTAAGGATCTGAGTACATTTAATACACAGAAGACTTCTGAAAGGTTCATCATCACATCAATATTTTTCTGTCAATGACTGTATAATAACAGTCAATGAGCATGTTATGACAGATTGATAATTTAAAGTAGTAATTTGTAAGTTCACCTTGATTATGAAAAACAGGAAATTATTACATTTTACCACTGGAAAATTCATAGGAGTTTATTTAGTCCAACTTGAACATTTTCTTCCAGAAAGCTAATTTTCCTCTCACATAAAGTAAATAGGTTATGTTTTACATCATGGTTCTGTTTTCAAAGAAGAAATATTTTGCTCTTATATTACTGGTGAATTGAGATTGTCCTTGTTAACATTGGAAGAGATTGAAGACAGCATAAAAGTGAAAAGAAGTTTGTAATAGTCTTGAATTCCCAGAATGAAATGGCAGATTATCACTTTCTGCTGGCTAGTAAATCTAGACCCATACTCTCAAGTGAACAGGACGAGTGGTATGGGAGTGTATGGATTGAGACTATAGGCCTTCTTCAATTAAAAATGTATTTACACAGTTTAGCACAAATGCAAATTTGATTTGGTATGCTCAGGTTTACTGTGCCCTCTGAACCTCCTAAAGGCATTTGAAATAGTGAGAACACTGGATCACAGCATTGTATTAACATGACTTGCAAGGAGCAGGAGTCCTATCACAGGTGTTGAATCAGCTTGTCTAAATTTACAAATCTCTGGGATTTTAACCAGGTTTCTGGGTTCTAACAAGGTGCTTGCTTAAAACCCTCCATTTGTCTCTTCAGACTGATGAAGGAATAAAAAAAGATTTTCTAACAGTAATGTTCCTAGTCCTGCACTTCTGAGAAGAAATGCAGCTCTTTAGGAAAAAATTGATTCTTCCTGAAAAATTTTGTGCATCAGGGAGGGATTAATAATGCATATTGAGCATGCATAAAGTATTTTCTCACATGAACCCTCCAAGAAATTATGATACAACTGTTTGACCAACCATTCAATCCTCATATTTATTATCCATATAGAAAGCAGATAACATAATTAAAATTAAGTATAACAAGGGTGGAGATTAGCTGGCTCTTTATCTGATTGGATTTCTGAATATTTATTGTTAAATCTCAAAACTTGTTTTTCTTTTCTATCCTTATGATCTTAAAATTAAGGAATGATTCTTTGCTTGTGGAATGATCTTTTGTCATTTGAATCAAACAGTCATCTAGACTCATTTCACAAAAAAAGACATTAAATTTCCTGCAGCTGTGGTATAACCTATGTGAAACCTCCAGGAGAGTCTTTCGAATAAAATCCTGATTACAGTGTTCAAGTTTTCCTATATCTTAATTTTCTCTCACACGGTTGGATACATCCAAATTTACTGTAAACCACTGTGTCAGTGGAGTTCAGAGTGCTGTGGTCATTCTCCAGCAGTGAAAAGTCTTTTGACTGCACTATGTATTTCTTCCTTCAAAACATAAATGCTGTTGCGAGTGCCTTTCTTTTCAGAATAATGTCAAGAGCGGCATGAATCAGCTGCAATTTAATATTACATAAAATAGAAAAAGAACTGGTGTTTCAGTATCCAGAAAATTAAAGGTTGTCACTGGTATGCCAGTCTGTAAAAGTTATTCTTTTGGAGAATTTAGGAAATTATTTTTTATTCATAAATGATTGGGCAAAATTCATGGCAGGTGTTGGATTGCATTGTGCCATTTCAGCCATTCTTATTTAAAAGGGGCTCTGTCCTGTTTACTGTTGAGTGTAGTTAGGAGCTTGCCTATAAGTTTTTGTTAACCTTATCCTGTACATACCCTTTGTATTTGGTGTTTCTGCAACTAGAGCTGTATTTCTGAGAAGATTCTGTCCTTATGCAGTTTACAAAAAGAAATGTTAAGTTGCAGTGGCCATTTGAATTTTATCTACCCGTGTTGTGTGATTTTTTTTTTTTTTTTTTACATTTCTTCTGAAAATGGTAGCAGCAGTAGATGACAGAAAGGATGCAATAAAGCAGGAAGAAACACCCCTCACAATATTGTTCCCCTTCCAGCTATCTTAGAGCCCTATTTCAAGCTGCAATTGTTTACAAAAAGAAGTTTACTGAGAAACTCTGAAATTCAGTGTTCCTGGTGAAATGAATCAATTTACAGACAATGATAACAAGCAAACAGATATTGGATCCATGTGCTAGAAATATATGGGATTTTTTTCCTAGAAGAACTATTGTAGTTGCTGATGGCATAACTTGGCTAGATGGGGGCAATAAAAGTGCAATGGAAGTAAAGCAGAAAGGCAACTGAAAGAGAGAAATGCTGTTAAAAAGTGTTTCCGTGAGTCTGGTAATAAAAGTCAGCATTGCAATGGTGGAAGATAGGCAATGAAAACTTCTCAATCATATATTGAAGTTAAATCATCTCCCACAAATCCCAGCAAGAATGTTTGTCTCACCTGAAACATCCTAAATAGTGCAAGATGAATAAATGATGCTCTGATTAGGTAATTTGTCTTCTGGTTTTGTTTTTTTTCCAAGATATTTATAGTGTAGAAATCTTCAAAAATAAGATGCTAGCACATTTTTCAGAGCTCTTACTAATTCTTTGACCCTTCAGGTTGGTCTTGTCAGTACTACAGGATTTTATTTCACATTTTTTCAATGTTGTCTTTTTTTAATTTCTTAATCAGTATTGTTCCCTTGCCTCAGACTATTTTTTCCAAAGGAAATTATACTGACTTATCTGAGTCCTGGATATGATTATTAAATTAATGCAGAAACATCTCAAAGGGATGATTTGGATCAGTTCTGTTCAACAGGAGGATGGAGGAGAATATTGGAACAGTATGTGGTAGTGGACAGAGGAAAGGGTGACAGTAATACATTTCACTGTCACCTGTAGAAAAATTGGACCAACAGTTTTGTCATCTTGAAACCTTGTACATGTAAGCTTTGATCCATGGCTGGAAAAGGACAGAAAAGAGGAGTCTGCTTTACAAATGAAAGAATTCTCAGAAAACTGAAAAAAACCATGCAGTGGGAAAGTCATCTACCAGTGTCTCTAAAGTACCTGCAGTTAATATATAGTGATAAGACATGGTTACATACTCTCCTCACTAGCAATTCTAACACAAAAGAAAGTTTTCCTTTCGTACTTCCAGCTGTGATGAAGATGCTGCAAGTTCTTTCCAATCCTCATACAGCTGAATAACCTACTCAATTGAAACCATTTGCATTGCTTGGACAAAAAATTTGTTTAATATGAGTTACTCCAAGAATTAAAATAGGCTGGATTCCATTCAGTTATAACAGAATAATCAAGAAGTTTTGCTGCCTTGTTATTTTCCATGCTTAAAGGTAAGTACTTCTAGTTAACTTTTTTCCATTTTTTTCTGTGATTCAGTGACTGACATCAACAGAGAAATAAACCCTTGAAATAAAATTATTATATATATTTTGTTCAAGTCAGGGATATGAATGTATAGAGAAATGTTAGCAGTACAATTCATGTTCCTGGAATGATACAGGGTCCTCATGTGACAAATATACACTACAAATAAAGTAAAAGTAAACAAAGCAAAAAACCAAAGTAAACAAATTAAGATTTATGAATGTTGCAAATTATTTCACTTAACACTATTGGAAATCCAAAACCATTTTATAATGAACATAAATGTATGATGCAATTATCCTCTGTTTCCCCTCTTCTTAAATCAGTTAACATAAATTCCATATTCTGTGGATGCTTTATATTTTTGTATGCATTTTTAACATGTCTTTATTTTCCTAGAACTTAACACCAAATCATTCTATAGTAAGATTCTTGATGCTGAATATGTGACTCAGAATCATTGTGACTCAGAATTGCTCTCAGACAGCTTATGTCTGTTCATGGATAAAGCAAAAATAATTATTGAGAGTAATTGTGCATGCACACCTGGAGCTTCATTTCTATAGGATTCCCACATTAAACTTTTAATTTTCTTTCTGCAAATATTGTGCTGCTAAAACACCATGATTAAAATTCCTAAAAATTTAAGTAATAAATAAGTGCAATTAATAATTTTGTTTTGTTTTACAAGCAACAACTATTTGCTTTTACATATTAGTTACTCCAGCCAGTCGCTGTTTTCATCTGTGAACTTGAGTCTTCCATGCTTAAAAAAGATGACAGACATGAGAGTGACACACCTTACATGATGCTTAGTTCATCATCTTCCTGTTCCACTTTAACATTTCCCCCCTATACACTGTGTGTTCTTCAGGCTGATCTGTATGAAATGCATAAGGAATCTGCAATCGTGTTATTGATGATTAAAACTAACCAAGCAACCAAAAAATCACATAATTGTTTTGAAGAAGTGGTTAACTCAATAACCTTTCCTCAGCTTTACATGTCTTTCCCTTTTTGCTTGTTGGACTATTTTTCATTAAGTGTCTGGTCCTGGCTACTTTTTGCTATCTTCTATCCATCTTTTTAATTTCCTTGTAATATCTTGTCATAGATTTTGCTCGTTCATCAGTTTGAATTAATTTCTAGCCTATTAATAAAATTTTCATCTGAGAAGGAGAAAGTTGCTTTCCATGAAACATATATTGTTTATTGTACAAATCCTTTCAGAATACTGTTGGCAGGTTTTGATTTTCACCTCTTGTTTTTCTAGTAAAGATTTATGGCTTTAAAGTTTTCTTTATAAAACTTGTCCATGTAATGCTTTCCCTCTCATCTTCTTTGACAGCTCAGGAAATAATCTATGCAACCTCCTCATTACAACTGCTTGCTGTTTTTTCTGGACTGTTACTTAATTTTAGATGCACACCTCTATTAAAAATCTTCCAAAAGGGTTCACTACAACTAATTTAACACATACAGAAGTGAATAAGTTCTTTCTAACTTACCTCAATAACCTTTCAAGGAAACCAGTATTTTTTCTCATAATTTCCTTTTAAAAGTATTCAGTTGACTTTATTGTATAAAATATCAGTGTAATAGTGACTGTATGCATATGTGCTACTTACTAACCAGTCACAAGCAATATGTGGTTTATAACATGAGAAGCAATGTTTATTATTAAATCACCTACTTGCTGCTTTGGTGTGTAAAATCACATAATGATGAAAGATCAAAAAGAAAAAGCTACACAAAATTGCACTGGCATTTTAAGACTTCATGTTTTCACCAAATTAAATGGATAAATAGCTCCCGTATCTTGAGCACCTCCAGAAAGAGCCAAAATTAATTTATGTGCTTGGGCATTTATTCTTTGTCCACCAGAGATAACTATAAATTCCTCATGATTTCAAAATTACAAGCCAGACGAAGAAAATGCCTTACATAAAAGTTCAAATGACTTCTAAATATATTATTTTTAAAAACTGAACTTCAATGCATATTTTAGCAACATGCCTTTATATTTGCTTAAAGTTGAGCGCTCAACAAACCACTAAGAATGTAAAGGGATGTGTTCAGGTCAGAGATATGTATTCCTTTCATTTCCTTGGGGGCCAACCTGCATGGAAGTGTAGAATTAGCCCCATCTCAAACTATTTTTTAGCGTGAAAGGTACAAGTTCAGTTGAAGATTTTGGTTTTAGAGAAGACTGAAGGGTTTGTGATACTCATATCTGGACAGCCTACAAGAAGTTCATTTCCTGTGTCTTCTTCCTGCAACATTACACAAAATGTGTTTTCTAGTCATTCTTTAGTGGCATTTTTAATTGATCTTACTACAACTCAAGCGAGATAGAATCAGAATGGATCTTAGAGACTGTGCCCCCACTGGAACTTGGTCAGAGATTAATTATCTTTCCACTTATCTATCACAGCTTACCTAACTCTTACAACTACCTGATTCCCGAGATGCTCAGAACTTTGGCTGTCTCAGTAAGTCTGCCATCAAAACAAACACAGTGTTTAATTCCCATCTTTGGGAATTAAATGGTGGTGTAGAAATAGTAGTCTGAATCACCCTTGGAGACTGAGCCAAAAGAAGTCCTCTTAAATAAAACCTAGCAGAAATTAGGCAATCAGAATAGGAAGTAATTGTCATTTCTGGTTTATGATTCTATTAATTCTTCATGGTGAACTGAGAGATTGAGTAAAACGTGATTGGTTGATCACAGTGTAAGCCTTGTGAGCTGCAAATAATATATTGAAATTGCAAAAATATTAAATAGAGTTAGCAGTGCTATCTCTTTTTTTAATTCTGTGATGATTGCAAAGCATATATGAAACAGAGTTATGTGTAGGAGTCCTTTTAAGAGTGGAAATGCCACCATATGCTAATTTCAGAACTAATTTCTGAGACAAACATTTAAGCAAAGGAAATATTCTCCTTACATTCAGGTGAGATATTAAATAGCATTTAGATTAGGTTAGATTTATAGCATCATTAAAAAGATACTCACCAGTTTGTTACAAGAAACATTCAGTTTAATTACACAATTAAGTTTTAGATTGTTTTCATTATGCACAGAAATCTTATTACAATTCTAATTTAACTGGTCACCTTTAGAAATGGTGTTAGATTCTAATTCATTTTCACACTGATGCAAAAAACCCACCATTCTCTAACACAAAGAAAGGTTCTGAGAACCATACAAATTAATAGTAAATACATTTTTAATAATTAATAATAATTCAACAATTCACATAAAAGATGAAAATCAAATGATGCATTTATTAGAATTTTTAAAACAGTGAGAGAATGTACCAATTTACAAGGCTATTGAACTCCAACTTGTTTCTGTATCCTTTATTTTAAACCTGATTAATATAAAATGCTGACCATTATTTCTAAAAATAGAAGATATTCTTAAAATTGCATTTATTTATATTGAAAGAGTACATCTAAATATATTATATATATTACATATATTTATTTTTAAATCCAAATATCTAGATAAAAATTATGTCACGGGAATCTAGTTTTGTTACTATTTTCCAGAGGGTCTTATAGACTTGAATAAGGAAGAAACCACAAGAGAGCCGGTGAGGGACTTTTTCAAGAGCACATAGTGATAGAACAAGTGGGAATGGCTTTAAATTGAAAGAGTGTGGGTTTAGATTACATGTTAGGAATAAATTCTATACATGGAAGGTGTTGAGGCACTGAACAGGTTGCCCAGAGAAGCTGTGGATGCCTCATCCCTGAAGGAGTTCAAGACCAGGTTGGACGGGGCTCTGAGCACCCCGGTCTAGTGGAAGGTGACCCTGCAATAGGCCCGCTCTGGAACCCTTTCAACCCAAACCATTCAGTGATTCTTTTAAATCTGTCAAGAATTTACTGTTAATAATTTACTGTCATGGAATTTCAAATTTATAGAGTAATATTACCTTAGAAATTTGATGCTGGATTTTGTTTTTAATTTTGGTGTTCCTTATTATTCTCCACCCACGATTTATAAGAATCAGGCAGAGAAACTAAGTCCCAGTCAAAGCATCATTTATTCAGAACTTAATTTTGTACTCAGGAATGTCTCTTGATATTTCTGATTAAATTCCTTTTTCAACTGTGACATTCCAGAATTTATAGATCACCAGAGATGAAAAATATTTATTATTATGTAATAATAAACTGTATCAAAATTAAGTTGTTGTCTTTGCTGAAGTAAGACAGTAGAGTTCTACTGGTTCTACTAAAACAAGCGGTTTTAGTAAACAGCTTGATTACTGTGATTGCCACTGGGAATCTGCCTCAGTTATGTGAAAATATGCTTGGGACAATCTACATGTAGGAAACTCTTAACATTTAAGTCACTGTTAATTCTTGCTTTTCTTTATGGAAAAATTAGTTGCTGCAAAATGATGTAGCCATTGCTCAGACACAGAGATGAGGAAGCACAATCTCTTTCTGACATAAGCCAAGCCTAAAGAACACGATTTGAATTTTCCCTGCTAGAAGATAATAATTTCTAAGCTGCTGCCCTTAGATTTTGTCCTACTGCATCCATTTTTCTCACTGCCTTTTCCTACAAACGATTTAAGCCATTGTCTGCCTGTTCAGCAGAGGGGGTAGCAAGTCATCTCTTCTGTCAGATTTGCTTTAGCTATAGGTTCATATTACAGAGAGAATGTCATGGCCAAAAGTAGGCATCCAGCTCTGCACTATCTGTTTTGCCAAGGAATAGCTGAACCTACAAGTTCACCTCCATCTTCCTATAGGAACACAACTCGCTGTAGAGTAAAATTCACTTGATCCCATATGTACATGTAACCCTAATATCTGCATGTTGGTTTAATGCCTAATATCAGTGATGCTGAAAGTTTCTGAAAAGACAGTCTGTCCAATGAGAGCTCTACTAAGCAAAGCATTTGTGCAGTTAGCTGTTATAATGTCATGAGCATTACAAATTAACAATTATTAATAGATCAGATAGTTATTTCAGTAGATGACCTAAAGGCAAAAGTTTCAAGTCTAGCAGTATCCTGAGAAGACCAGCTTTTAAAACATGGATGTATTAAACTTAGGAATTATTTCGTAAAGCCCCGAGCTAGTCCCACTTCTACTGAAATAAATAGAAGCTTTTTTTGAAATTCAGTGAAAATATAATGAGCCATCATTTGAGTCCTTTGAAAAATCTTACTTTAGTGCCAGAGTGTCTCTTGCATACAGATATACTGAACCACAAATGTGCACAAATATTTAAAAAAACCAACTATGATGTCTTCTTGAAATCACCAGATTACAGTACCATCTTTTATATGAGAATGCACTTTTATACTAATGCCAGCAAAGCATGTGAAAAAAGAGTCATTTTAGGATATTAAGATGTAATTCCTTTGGCTGCAGCAACAGCAAACAGACTTTGAAGGAATATACAACATTTTTAAACAGATCTGTTTTTTTCAATGAAGTAGTTCTATTTGTATCTATCCATAATTATCAAAGTTCTGTAACCTTTTAATTGTGACATGATGAATTCCTTAAAGGTATGGGAAAATGAGTGGATCTGCCACAGTTGTTTAAGTGAAGATGGTATTCATTTGATCACTCTCACTGAAATTATTTCACTGATCCTTTTTTACTGATGTCTGGAAGAGGAGTACACCTGAGCTTTGGGAGTCTGTTCTAGATGAAATTTCTGAAAACTCTTATGCTTTAGATGAATGATGGGTTTTATTGTTGTTTCATTTTCTCATATATAATCTGAATTCAGAGTGACAATGCTTTCGGTTTACTTTATAAACATGTTCTGAAAGTTTTGCTTTTAAAAAAAGATTATATATAAAATATTTTACTGTAAAATAACAGTGTTTTTTAAATATGAGAAAGCCAAAGCATCTGCATTTTTAATTCAATGATTTTGCAGTTTCAAAGAGTTTAAAAAGCATTTCTGTTTAGCACAAGTAATTCTGTGCAAAAATACTCTTGGAAGTTTTGCTGTGTTCAGAACTAAGGGGTTTAATTTTGCCTCCTAGTACTCTCTCTATATGTGGGCTGATATCTATTTCTCAATACAACTGTAATAACTCTGGTTACTCTTCATTCTCACATCCTGCTTGCATTTTTTTAATGCTAAAAGTGGACTTTTCATAAAGACTTTTTTTTTGACAGATCTGGTCCCATATTAAGGCTTTTACCAAACTCTATATTTTTGTAAATACATTGGATGCATTAAGATACCTTACTCCTGTCAGAAGCTTGTAAAAAGCTGCTGTATAAAGTCTTAATGCAAGAATTTGTGTTCCAAACCATCTGCTGTTGGTATGATTTTATCCCTCCCCGTCACTGTATCTTGAATGCTGGTGTGCATTATTTTATTTCTAATGCAGAATAAAATAACACATCATTTAGGTCCTTCTCTCTTTCAGGCATTTAAGTTCCTCTGACAAATACTATAAAATTTCTCCCAGTTTTTGCTGACACTGACAGAAAAACAAAACAAAAAAAAAAATTAAATGTAACATGGGGAGGGATTTGGTCTCAGAAATAAAAAGAAACAAGTAGAAGCAATATTTGGAGGATGCTAAAATTTTATCAGTTCAAATTGGCAATGCTAGAGTTTTCTACTCCAAAAATACATTCTTTGGATTCATAGCATAATTTGATGTTAATGTAAATACTTTTTCTAAGAAAAGGCAAATTTTTGAAAATATTTTAGCATTTTTTACATTGATGGCATATTATTTCCAGACAGAGGCATAGCACATACTTTAGCTTAAAGGGAGTAAGTGAATACAATATGCAATATGTGTACTGTATGGATATGGCTATTGCCTAAATGCTGTGATGTCTGGTTATAATTTCTCTTTAGAAAGTGTGTGTTAAATTCTATATCATGAGTATAGTGAGACATAATGTCTGTGTTCCCATTTATATGTAATAAAGCTTTACAGCCCATCTTAGAGTAAATGTATATCTACATCTACAAAGTAGTTAACAGCATAGCAGGGAGAATATGTAGTTCAAGCAGGAAAGCGTAAATGTATTACCAACTTCCCAATTGCTTCTTGGAAAATAAACAAGCAAAATCATGTGCATGCCCAATTTGTATTCACTTAGACTAGAAAATAGGTATTATTTCTGTATTTTGGCTGATTTAAAACACTACAATTCCTGCTCAGTAGAACATATCTGAGTCCAAAAGTAATGAATATATTGCATATTGGTGCTGTAGTTAAAGCAAAATGAGGAGTTTCCTTCATGCAAGACAATAATTAACTGCAAAGTAGTCAATCATCAGCTGAATTTTTGAAACTGTAAATCTTATGAGACATTAGGAGCAACAGCATGAGAGTTGTAAAAGTAATATCATTTAAAATGAATGTACACAATGTCATTTTTCTGTGTTGCACTTAGATGAGCAACATCAGTGAGTCTCACTTGGTCCTTAGAAAACTTATTTGCCATGAAAACTTAGGAAAAGGAGTACCGACTGAAAAGGTTGGTGCCCTGATTCTTAAAGAAATATGTTAAATGGTACTTTACTAAGAATCTTTGTTGATGATCTCAGAATGTGCTATTTCAACTGACAGTTATTGTTATTAATCTTGATTTTAAAGAATTTTACTGCAAAACAAAAGCAAATTGGACCCCTATTTCTTGGACAGAATACAATCCCACATCAGAGTAACATTAAGGACTCTATGTCTTCAAAAAAGAATCCAGAGGTACTACATTGGATGCCTGTGGCAGAACTTGGGCAAATTTAAGCCTTCCAGCTAAAGCATTGCAATAAACTCATATTCCAGTAACAACAAAAGTCTGTTGCAAAAAGTCCAGTGCTTATCATGATTTATTTAGAAGCATTTGGACTGCCCAGTCCCAGAAGAAGCCAATTGTACTTACCAGTTGTAGAAACCAATTGTAGCTTTAGCCTACATGGGAGACGCACATGTGTGGAGAAATCAGAAGGTCTCCCTCTGATCTGGAGGGTCTGCGTGCTTCCTTCTGCCATTGTACTATAGCTTAATGTGGACAAGGACCCCTACACAGAGAAGGAACCTGAAGGAGAGGAGGGTTCATCCTTATCCTTGCCTTTCCTTCCCCAGACATCTATGTCTGGGCTGCGGTGGTGCTTGCTACTCACCCAGTCTTTGTGCTTCAGCCTCATCACAGGCCAGTGACTACACATGAAGTGGTCCCTCTTTCTGTTTGTCCCTCAGGCTTTGTCTCTTACAGATATCTGAGGTATATTTGTGCTCTCCTCTCTGAGTGGAAATAAGTAAGTCCCAGTTGTTGTCTTTTCCTATGCATTCATTTTCCAGTTTTAGCGTTTACTCACCTCTTGTCTTGGATACCTAACACCTATTAACCAAGTTCAAAGGCCTTCTTGTTGTCTTAGCTGAGCTGTTTACAAACACATTCCCTCCCCTGAGAGAAAGAGTCATGGTAACTCATAATCATAAAAGTTGGGTTTGGAATTAATTGGCCTCTCATTGATCATATTTGTTAGAGAGAATCCTACATTAATCTTTGTTTTAGAGTACTGAAGCAAACTGCCCCTTGTCCTTGCCCTTTTGTAAAACTGATGAAAAAGTCCTGTGAGATCATCAAGTCCAACCAGACTGATCAGCACCCTGTTAACTAGACCATGGCACTAAGTGCTATGCCCAGTTGTTTCTTGACCACCAAATACAGTTCAAAGCTGAATTACTTCTGGGAAATCTCTGTCTATGGGAAAGAGAGTGAGAGTGTATGTGTAGTCATTGTAACTATTAAGCCCTCTCAGGGTCTTGGAGGACAGATGTCAGTGCCAGAGACAGACAAGTGTAATGCTTCTGACCAGTGTCAGGAGGACTGTCTGAGGTATTCTGTCATAAAGGAGTCAGAAATACTGTTCTTTTGCTATTTGAACAGAGATATTATCAACGTAATGATCTTTTCATGAGTTAAAAGTATATGCTTTGAGATACTGATACCTGAACAATTCCACAGGTAGAAGTTCTGTAATTGTCTTTTATTACAAATATAAGATTCTATGGATCATTACATTGCTCAGAAAACATTAGATGATTGATCTCGGTCATATACTACAATTTTCTTAGTTACTGCAGTGTGAGGCCTATTCTTCTCTCTGTTGTTTAAACTGTGACTTAGCAAGCTGGCTAATATGGAGTGGGGTTTTTTCGTTTTTTGGGGGTTTTTGGCTTTTTTTTTTTCCAAAATACACTTAAAGACAGCTGAACCTAGACCTCTGACGTTAAGTTTCCATGTAAACAATTATTGTAGATTGCCAAGGGTGATCGCAACTGCAAGTGTATAGGAAGTTTATTCCAAAGGCAAAAATGGAAAGGAATAATGCCCTGTCCTAGTGTTAATGAGTAGAGATGGGGGTCCTTTACCACAGAGCTTTCTGAGAACCTGTTCAAAGTAACTGAGGAGATGCCATGAGCAGGCTTTTAAATTTATACAAAAAATACAAACTAATTCTGTTGTAAAGAAAACTCTGTGAGCGTGTTTTGTAAGTACAAACCACGTATCTATTTGAAGTAACTGAAAATGAAGCATATTATGTTTGTCTCTAGTATTTATGAATAATTTCCAAACTGGTTCCATTATTTCCTAATATTGAATATTTGTAAAGTACTCCAAGCTAATTATTTGTGAATAGTTCATTTTAGTATTCACCATTTGTGGCTGAGCAATTATATGCTTACCCATTAGGGGAATCTAATTTTTATCAATTTTAAAAATTGCTTTGCTGAGTCAGAGCTCAACTAGTATAACCTTTTTAATTGGAAAATAATGGAGAATAAGTTATGACTGGGGCTTAATGCCACCTTTTAATTACTGAATGAAATATAAGGATATCTAAATGTCATTCTAATTGAAAATCAATCACTGCAATCTTTTTAAATGACAAATAATATGATCTTTGAACACCAATGAGCAAATTAATTTATTCAGAAATATTATACATCTCCATTATTGTGGAGAAGATTATAATACTAATTTGCACTTATGAATTGATATCACTCCTAGCCCTTTCAAAATCCTTTTAAAATGTCGTAACTGTAACTCAGAAATGCTTGTTTTAGTATAACTAACTATTTTTATTAATACTGGAGTAAGGAAACCTTTACAATCATGCTGAAGTTTTAGATTATACAAAAAATCTTTAAAAAACAATTAAAATAGCAGTTTTAATCTTAAGCAAGTTTATTAATGCTTTCAGTCTCTCCTCTACAGCATTCTTGTGTTTAAAAGTTGTATTTTTAATTAAAGGAAACTATCCAGATATAAACCTTTTGTGTAAACAAATGTCTAAGCATGAGGCAACATTGAGGTTTATGATGTATCAATGAGAGTGAAGCAATGCTTCCTTGGAAAAAACAAAAAAAAAATCAAAATTTCTTAAGGCACAAAGGTATAATCTTATAAATGGCTGGTAAGGTGTGGCAAGGAAAGCCTGGAAACAGGATCTGATCTCTACTCATGCTGAAGGCAATGGGCTTTTTGCTATTAACTGTTTATCCATGGTGAATGCCATGGGGCTGTTTCATGTTACAGCAAATCTTGTTCATGTCTTTTCAGAACCTGTCATATACCTGAGTTAGTGAGTCTTAAAAATGCCTGGAAAGAGTTAATTGACTTTTTACTGTAAATCTTATTCAGAAGTTTAAACAGAACTGCTGCATTTTGTTAATAAAACAGACGTTTTTCCTTTCTAATATGAAAGGTTATCATGGAATTGGTATATAGATTGCAGTGTCTAGCAAGTATCAGTGCTAACTAAGACGTGATAGCTATTAGATCTTACTATTAAATTACATTAACTAACATTAACATAGTGCTGTGCTGGCATGTCACCAGACCCAAATTAAAAAATGTTGTAAAACAGAAGGATTCTCTACAAAGTTTAAATCAGATGGAGAGGTCAAGCAGACAGAATGCTTTTTCATAATTAGATTGCAATGACTGAACATTTAGGCACTGTTGGCTGCACATTTGCTGGAAGTGATATCAGAAGTCATTTATAGCTCAGGTCTAAGCAGGCTTAAAAAGTATAGAGTAGTCAGGTTTGGTTTTGTTTGTTCTGGGTTGCATTTTGCAAGGGTTGGTTTTCATGAATATATTTATTTTGTAGAAGAGTGACTTGAAATATAAAAGAGCTCCAGTTAATGTCTAGTTGACAGATGTGATAAGGATTTACAGTCAGAAGTTTTTGATCATTTTCAAACATAGTAATATAAAGCAGTACCAGTGCTGTCAGTTGAGTGTCTTCCCACCCAAAACCACCTGCATAAAATATTATTTTAATAAGATTATTTACAGTGATGGTTGTCCTCTCAAAAATCATACCTTTTTTTTTCAGTCTAAAACATATATGTGCAGTTGGCAAGGGGATACCCTGTGTTTCACAGTCGACTTTGCTCTAGGATTTACCTGTTTTGACAGTAAAACAAAGGTAAGAGTAAAAGAAGAGGAAAACATAACTCTGTATTGTTTTACAGTTATTGAAGTTATCATTTATTGCATTTTTTTCATGTTTATGCCCAGTGTTTATTCTTCCAATGTACTGTAATATTTATTTAATTAGCCCTACTGAAATGTAGTCAATTTGGGACTTGAAAGGGGCAATTACAGTTGTATAGCATGTAAAGATACATTTTGGAGAAAGATACAAAAAAAGTAACTTCCTTTTCAAGTAATAAAAGCAAAGGAAAGTTATATTTAGCAGATAACTTGGTTTGTTATAATGAAAAAACTTCAAGATTTGTAAAAGATTACAAGTCATGAAAAAAAATGAAATGTCACCTGATTCTATTTGTTTTGAAGCTACAGATATAAAATAGGATTAATTATTCTTCCATCATAAGAAATTTAGGTCATGTCTGAAATAAACAGAATAAGGGCAAATGTTTTTCAAAGTCAGAATCTATAAGATTACATAGACATATCTTGCAAAACAGTGGCTATATAGAAAGTGCCTACAGGGAATGGTTAATGATACATGCCAACTTCCAAGCCCTGTCTATAATGCTATTATTTTCTATATAATTTAGTGGTTCTTTAATGCATATTATTCTAAGTGAATTTTAATATTTGTTTGACAGTAGAAGCAAACATATATACAAAAAATGTTCCTGCATTAATAGAACTGTGCAGTAGAAGGTCTGTCTTCTCAAATATATTTTAAAAATTCAGTCAGTCATTCTAAGTGAAGAGGAAACACACTGCATTTGGAAATACTGATGCAGGATCTAGCTTTTGCATGTTGGCATTTTGTGGGTTTGGGGCCAAAATGCCCCAAAATTTCAAATCTATTGAAATTTTTGTGCAGAGAAATAATGACCAAGATTGCATGAAAATTTAGACTAATTAAATTAAATTGTGCTATCCCACAAAGCAATATAAAATTTCAGGAAATACTTTTGTATACCCTTCTCTGACTGAGGTGATACTACATTCTGGAATCCTGCTTCTTGCATAATTTGCATGTAACCACAAATTAACTGTAGGAAGTAATCTCTCTAGCCTATAGAAAGGGTTTCTTTTAAGTGTGAAGACTGCATGTACTCCTACCTTTAAAATTATAAACTTACTCTATTAATAGGACTTTGTGTCACAGTGCCTACATTCAGAATTGATGACGAGGAGGATTTAGATGAATCTTTGTTGCTTACCTGAGGAGAAACACAGAATACCAGCAGATAGACTTATTCCATTGCTAAACGGTAAAAATTCTGGAGAGCTCACGTACATTAATTCTTCATCTATGTGAGAGATGGAGATGTTCTCTGCATCCTCAAGCCAGAGTGAGGCAATAATGGGTGACTTCTGCAGTTCATCTTCCTTCCCATAATTGTCACCTGGAGTTCACTGTGTTTTCCCCTATGCATAGCTATTTCAGAATATTTTCTACCAATGCAAAAAAGATTCTTTAAGTGGTCAAGCAATTAACAGTTCATTAGGGACATAGCAATTTTACTGAAAAATCTATTTTTTCTTGGACTTAATGAAAAAATTAAGGTCTTCTGTTATGCAAAGAATGCTCTTGCACCCCAGCAGGTATTCAAAGAGGATTATTAAAATAAAGGCCAGTCTCCCATCTGCTCTATGACTCAAAACCTCAGTCTCAAATTTTGGGCAACCAGCTCATGTACTCATTGAAAAACATTCTTTTTTACACTTGAAAAACAGTTTTTAAAGGGCCTTCTTATTACAAATTCTGAAATAAAAAGCACAAGAACTTTTGCTTTGGAGTGTGGGGGGTTGACCTGGCTTCCTCCTGAGCTGGGCAAATGAGAGGAAATACAACAAAAGGCTCGCAGGTCAAGATAAAGGCAGGAGGACATCACTCAGCAGTGACCATCATGGGCAAAACAGACTCCACTTGGGCAAATTAGTTTAATTTATTGCCAATCCAATCAAATGAGAATATGCTAATGAGAAATAAAAACCAGATCTTAAAACACCTTCCCCCCACCCGTCTCTGCTTCCCAATTTTCTCTACCTGCTCCTCTCCAGCAGCACAGGCACATTGGGAATGGGGGCTGTGGTCAGTTCACCACACATTGTCTCCGCCACTCCTTCCTCCTCAGGAGAACTCACACTCTTCTGTTCCAGTGTGGAGTCCCTCCCACAGGACACAGCCCTCCAGAATCCAACGAATCCTTCCCATGGGCTGCAGCTCTTCATGAACTGCTCCAGCCAGGGTCCTTCCCGCCAGGTGCAGTCCTTCAGGAACAGCACCTCCTCCCCATTCTTCACTGACCATGGTTTCTGCAGGGTTGTTTCTTTCCCATATTCTGACTTGTCTCTCCAGCACAAGAAAGATGTCTTTTAAAGAACTTTTCTAGAACAGTTTCTTTTCCTGCATGTTCTATTCCAGGCTCTTGATGGGCTTAACTCATTCAATCTTTTTGGGCCCATCACTGAGATACTTCTGTAGCCTGCATCTACTTTATATCTCATTGTAGAGATTCTTTTTTATCTTGTCGGCTTGGTTGGTTCATCTTCCCCATCCTGTGCTTCCAGCCGCTCCTCCAATATAAAGGGATCCCAAAGTGCATTTTCTTCCACCTTCCAGTGCTATCTACTTCTCATCTTTCCCAGTCGGTGTCAACTGTTGAGAGAGATGATGACTCCGGCAGTGTTTATTATTACTAAATTGTTCCTAAGTTCTTGATTCATCTCCACCTTAGGAGTTATATTACATAGCAAACATTCATCTATCCTGTTTAGAGCCAAACTTGTTTAAGCTTTGAACACTTTTCAGGTGGTCTAATTAGGCCCTCTGGAGCCAGTTAAAATCTGTTTGTGAATGTAAAGTTTAAGCACCATCACAGTGCTGTAGCATAGTTCAGTTTTTCTTCATCTGTTATGTCTCTCTAAGAAGTTGGTGACATTTATGTCTGCAGGGAACCAGGAGATATTTTTTATTTATAGGACATTAAACTATGAGTAGGGTTCCGAATACCACTGGTAGCGCAGGTCTACTTAAAAAAAATATTTTGAGGAGAGGCATGTTGGAAAATGGAACACAGCAAACTTTTTTCCATGTGTGCTTTTGAAATAACCTTCCAAATATTTAAATTGTGTTTCCTCAGCAGTGTCTGGGGACTGAACCACATTTCAACATGTGCAGAGAATTTTCATTAAGATTATAGGCATTAAAGGAAACATCAGCAGGAAGTCCAGGTGCAAGTTGTTACCTTGTGGGTTTTTTTAATTACACATTTTCAGGTGATCAATAGAAAATATTCAGATAAATACAGAAAATTATCTTGATTTCAAAAATAATTGCCCAATTTTTGTTTTTACAAAGTATCTACATAAATATTAAAGCATATTTGTCAATCTAGAATCTGCCAATGCTAGTAAGATGCCATGCATAAACCTGTGGGAGACCAGGAAGCTTAAAATCCTTATATAGTTTACAAACCATTATGTAATGTAGAACTGTCGTGGTTTGACACAGGCCCAACACCAGGCACCCACGAGAGTCACTTTCTCACCCTCCTGTGCCACAGCTGGGCAGAGGAGAGAAAGAAAAAAATGGAAATTGAGGAAGGCTTCATGAGTTGAGATAAGGACTGGGAGAAACACTTCAAGGGCAAAACAGGCTTAACTTAAAGTTACAAAGTTAATTGATTCCTAACAGAATCAGAGGAGGATATTGAGAATAACCCTTTAAAATAAGCCCTTAAAACACCTTTTCCCCCTAGCCCCTCCCTCCTTCCCACCGACAGCGCAGGGAGACAGGGCATGGGGGTTTGGTCAGTCCATCACCGAGATTCTCTTCCACTGCTCCGGGAGAGGAGTCTTTCCCTGTGAGGCCATGGGGTCCCTCCCATGGGAGACAGTTCTCCTGAACTTCCCCGGTATGGGTCCACTCTCACGAGCAGCAGCCCCACCACACCTGCTGAAACGTGAGTCCCTCCCACGGGCAAACAGTCCTCTCAAAACTGCTGCGCCGTGGCTCTCTCTTTCCAGAGGGTGCAGTCCTCCAAGGACAGGCTGCTCCCGCCTGGAAGCAAGGGCCCTCTCTCTCCACTGGCTCTTCCACTGGATCACAGCCTCCTCTGGGAATCCACCGGCTCCAACACGGGCACCTCCCCCACGAGCTGTGGGTGGATCTCTGCATCCCCCATGGACCCAGGGGCTGCAGGGGCACAGCTGCTTCACCATGGTCTGCACCATAGCCTGCAGAGGAACCTCGGCTCCAGCACCTGGAGCACCTCCTGCCCCTCCTTCTCCACTGACCTTGGTGTCTCCATGTTGTTTCCCTCACATGTTCTCACCTCCTCTTTTCTGACTAGAACAAAAACTGTGTGACTTTGTTTTAATTTTGTTTTAATTTTCTTCATAAATATGTCATCCCAGAGGCATTACCAGCCTCTCTCATTGGCCCAGTTTTGGCTAGCAGCATGTCCATCTTCAGTCATCAGGGATTGGCTCTGCTGGACATGGTGGAAGGTTCCAGGAGCTTCCTTCTTCCTCAGAGGAGCCACCTCTGCAGCCCCCTGCTACCAAAAACCAGGCCATGCAATTCATGTACAAGAACACATTTTGTGGTTTCTGAGACTGCATTCAATAATAGTATTTTTGCATTTCTATAGCTCATTTGAGAATTTCAAACCACATTTCACACATCAGTAAGTTCAGCTTTGCAATATCTGTGTAAGTCACAATTATCTACATTATGCAAATGAGCCAGCTGAAATATAAAAGATCAAGATATGGCATGGAATTGTGTTCATACTGAAACTGATACAAATATCCTCATGGGTCTTTATGGAATTAAGCTTTATGCCATCTTTATGTTATGTAGGCAATTGAAACATTTATATTTTAGAGAATTTCTAAATAATTAGTGAATATTAATATTGCCTCTTTTGCTTTCACAAAGGGTACAAAAATGTTAATTTTAATTACTCTGCAAAGAGCCTGTTATCATGCACTGCATTACTGCCCTAGTGCTTTATTTTAGACAAACATTGATTGTCATTCTATAGTTCTAGGTAAAAACATATAACAGAGTCCTTAATCAAATTTCTTTTTCTTTAGAATGTTCTGTGGAGATTTAAATTCTCTCAGCTCAAAGGCTCATCAGATGATGGGAAAACAAGAGTAAAGCTGCTTTTTCAAAATCTAGACACCAAACAAATTGAGACAAAGGTAAGCAACATCTTCTTCTTCAATTTAGTTAAACATGAAATAAAATTACCGTCAAGGCATTGGAAATCCCATTTTCTACTGGGCATACATATGGTTAGCACATCACAGTTTATCCTTTTTTGCCCGTTCTTCAGAAACTTCACAATAAACAGAAGTAATGTAATACCCATAGATTTATTACACTATTTCTACAAGCCTGTTATTAAGTTGTGTTATGATGGTATTTTACTCTTTCAGAAAGATCATTTCTGTGAAGTTATTCTGTCAACCTGTAGTAGATATAATGTCCAAAAACTGCATTTTAAAGAAATAAAGTAAAAATAAAACTATATAAATGTTAAGTACATTTTTAAGCTGCTATATAAGTGGACTTAAATTTTTAAACACATAAATGGTTACAGTTCCCTAAAAAAATGTGTAACATTTATTAGCTTAAAAAGAGAATATTCTTGCAAAAGGCCAAGCAGTTGCTGAAATTTATTGGTTCTACTGTGAACTAAGAGCACTTGGTTCTTTGCAGGATCTGGAATGTGGAGCCGTCCAGTCACTGCTATAGATGAGATATTAGTGGTGTCTCATTTTTCTTTTTTCTCTAGCATTTATCAAATAAAATTTTGCAACTTAGATTTAAGATTCCAAACTGAACTTCAGCAGTTTCTCATTCAGGGTTGTAGTCTTCTGGAAGTCTGGTTGCAATGCCGTAATCTGCACGGATTCTGCCCTTTGATCCCAAGCTTGCTGTTGAATTAAAAAATAAATAGATGATTTTTCAGTTATGTTGTTCTAAAAAGAAGGAGGAGAACTTTGGTGTGATATGACATAGAAAAGGAAGATAAGAGTGTGTTCAGATGTGTTTTGGTGGACAAAAAGTGAAAACAACCGAAAGGTATCTGAAGACCTATGAAAGTTTTCAAATATTCTTAGGTGAAGTTATACAGGTTAAAGTCACTTATAAAGTGATATTTTTCTATAGTTACCATACACAAAAGATATATTTTGCCTATCCTTCTAATGTTTCAAAAAAATTGTAAGGAGGAAGTCCAAAACCTTCCTTATTTGTCATAAAGTTACAACACATGCAATATATCTTTTTACATCTGTATTAGTAAATTACTCAGGATTTCATCAGCAAGCTTAACCTGAGCTGCCTCTTGGCTCTACTGTAAAAGATATTATAATATCTGTTACAAAAGGTACAATGTATAATAATTTGTCTAGTAGCAGGCCATTTCAAATTCATTTCTCACAGTAGTCCTTGGAGACAGAAGAGGACTACTGTCTTCATTTTATATGTGATCATCTGTTGCAGAGAGCTTACGTAACTTGTTTCAGGTTAGACAGGAAGATTGTACTAATGCAAAAACTATATGAGGTATCGCTGCATTAAATCATTAGATAATCCTTATGATGAGTCCTTATGATGATTTTGCAGCAAATTTTGTTCAGGAGACAAATTTGTTAAAACATTAAAAATTATTCTTTTATGTAGATCTAATGAAAACATCTTGTAATTGGCAAAATTCACGTGAATGTTTGTGAATCAAATACCTTGAAAGTATCAGATGGTAGCTGATATGTGATTGGTTCATACAGAATTCTGAATATCTATGTACCTAAATGTACATATGTGTTGTAAATGTTAGAAGATCCTAGAAAAAGCTCATTAAAGGTCAGAGAAAAGACTGATACTAAGTAACTGAGGATTTATCAGCATTTCACTGATTACACCTTTTACAACTGCCTCTGCAATGTACCCACTAGGATTCCACATTAAATGGGCCTGGGACACAGCTGTGCAGCCTCTCCACTTCAGATAACTGGTATATATAATCAAGTGTATGGCCACCACCTAAATGGTATGATTTCTTTGACTTGAGAGTTACAGGCTGGCTGGAAGCTGCCCAACACTAATATCCATAATACAGTCCAGTATTTGCTTCTGCTTATTGCACTGAAAGAGATTTTGGAGGCCAGATGGTGCTATACAGTGAAATGCAGCCAATAATGAGAAACAAAAATGTTATCAAATAATAGAAGTTTCATTTTTCCTGAGTAAATGAGCCACTATGCACAAAAGAAAGCTTGATGCAGATGACTTATGTTCCCTTCGCAGAAAACAGAGAGCTAAGGTTGCAAAAGAATTTTCCAGACTATGTCTAACTTTATATTTTAAGAATTCTTGGGGGTAAAATAATCACATTTGGGAATTCTACTTTTGTGTCTTGTTTACTAGCTAGATGTGATGTTTCTTCTCCTTCTATTTTGGCTTCTAAATTTTAAGTCAAGTACTTCTTCCTGTGCACTTCAGTTTTAGGTGAACAATACATTCCTCATTTAAGAAGTTTTCTGTTGAAAGGAGATAATAAGGCCAAGATTCCTGTCTGTTGTTTCTCCTTCAGGTTCTTTGTATTCCCTACAACTTCTTATAGTTTCCCACTTCAGTACTTCCCTGAACTTACCCTGCCTTTAGTATCGAGAAATTACAAGCAATCTTAATAATAGTCGATATTCTTTACCCAAATTTTCAAGGTTGCTCGAAAAAAAGAAAAAAAATAAGATGAATACTTTTAGGTTTGTATTGATGCTTTATTTCCCTTAGCTAAACTGTAGGTATATATCTGGAAGATAAGACTTTTTTCCCAAGCATATTTTAATTGAGCATTTCCATTTTCCTTTCATCTTACTTCGTCTCAAATATTTACTGAAGAAAGATAAGAAACCACTGCGGTCAATAGAGTATTGTGAGCCATATTGAAGCTTCAACTAGATGTTGCTGTTCTTGGCTGTTACAAGAAGATAACTTAAGAGCCCTGCATATTCTTCTCATCCATTATATGGCAACCAAGCCCTGTTATACTTGCCGAACCAAATTTAGAATTTTAGTTTCCATTTTGACTTTGATGTTGTCTGGAGCTAAAACCTGGACATCTTTATTTAGGTTTTTAACCTGAAAAAAAACCCAAAAAAACCCAAACCAAACCAACGCCCCCCCGCCCCAAAAAACAAAACAAAACCAAACAAAAAACACCACAACAACCAAAAAAATGCCAGTCTGATTGGAAAACATATCTTGAACAACTATTACAGTGGTAATAGTTGTGCTCTTGCCACCAAATAATATACACTGAGGCTTACCAGTGTCCTTAAAGAAGTCATGAAATGCACAGGGCACAATAATAAGAACTGTCAGCATCTCCTTTATTTGCTTTTTATGTGATACAGGCTCATGTCTTGTTCAAATAGTGATTCAACAGCTCTCAGAAGTTATCAATAAAATTGTGTTCATAGTAATAATGCAACAGGCCTGTCAAGCTCTTTATGATATGTAATAAATCCAACTCTCCTAGGTGGGTGGATGAAACAAGAACATATCTTTTTCTTCCTTGGCTGTGCACATACAGTGAAGGAGGTCAGTGCAGCGTGCTCATTTTTTATATTTTCAGTACCAGCAGGAAGGTTTGCAGTCTTATCTTCCCACTGCTTTAATCCAATCTTTTGTGTTCTTCTCTCAGTGTCTTCCTCTTAGTGCCTTTGTTGTACTTAATCTACTTATTACAGTACATACAGTAAACTGAAATAGCTTTGGTTATAGAAATATTAGACATGCACAGATTCTTCTTAAAAACTGACAATCTCAATTAACCAAAAAAGCAGCAAACTCAGATAAGGAAAGCAAACATAAGGGTGCTGTTAGATGGTATAGCGCAAATAAAAATGATCAGTTACTCATCTGCCTGACTGAGCACAGAGAGAAATGGTACTTTAAAAAAAAATACTGTCAGAGCAATGTATGTTTTAAAGTGTCATTGGTGTTATTTTCTAGGAAGAATTAATATTACATACCAAAGCTTAAGAGCCTAAATTTCCACCTATAAAACTGTATTCAAGATAGCAAAGTGACATATTGTGTCCCAGTCTTCAGACTATGCAACATCTACATTTTCCCAAGTCAGAAAGCCATCCCTATCTTTTACTAAATCCATACTTTCAAACTATCCCCCAGTACTTTTCACCCTTCCCTGTTGTAATCTACATGCCAGCAAATGCCTACCCCAGTTTCTCCTTAGATATGTGTGACTATATGCCAAATACTCTGTTTGGGCCAATTTTGTTTAGGACATACTATAAAGTTCTGTTACAGAAAAAGCAGAAGTCCAGTGCTTTGCTTTTTGCTTAAAAACAAGCATGTGGAGTGTGCCTCAATAAACAGCTGGTTAGCCAATAGATTTTTGAAAACAGTCTTCTCCTCAAACCAAAACTGTCTCAAGTGTCCCCACAATATATTAACCAGCTGCAGACTTTACACATAGTAGTATCACTTAAATTGAACATGCTTTTTACATTATGTTTGTTGTCATTGTGTCAGACTATTACTGTCTGGGATCATAGGGGAAAAAGAAAGTTAACTTGTGCACAGGAGATGAAATATGTTGTAAAAAGTCAAGCCAATCTGAGAACTGTTTAAGAATCATTCTGCCTTTTTTTGTGAATTAGGGTGTAGGAATTTCATACCCAGCCATGTTCGTTTCTGTCATTAGGGTGTGGTGTGACTTCACCTTATCTTCCACCCTCCCTCTGGCCTCTCATCATTCCTTCAGAGGCTGACAAAAGATGTGATCTCCTCACCCTACCCTCCACTAATTTGATACCACATCATCCTCAAACAGCCTTAACTTGTCAAATTCTTTAATAATGTTCAACAAGGCCAAATGCCGAGTCCTGCCCCTGGGTCACAACAACTCCAGGCAGTGCTACAGGCTAGGGACAGAGTGGCTGGAAAGCTGCCTGCTATGAAAGGCCCTGGGGATGCTGGTGACAGCAGCTGAACATGAGCCAGAGTGTGCCCAGGTGGCCAAGGTGGCCAATGGCATCCTGGCCTGTATCAAGCAATAGTGTGGCCAGAAGGACCAGGGCAGTGATTGTCCCCATGTACTAGGCAGTGGTGAGGTCATACCTCAAGTCCTGTGTCCAGTTCTGGGCCCTTCACTTTAAGAAGGGCAACAGATCTGGTGGTATATCAGGCAGGAATGTCATTTGAGGAGTGGCTGAAGGAGCTGGGGTTTTTTAGCCTGGAGAAAAGGAGTCCCAGGGAAGGCCTTACCACTTTTTACAACTGCCTGAAGTAAGTGACAGGATGAAAGGAAATGGCCTCAGCTTGTGCCAGGGGAGGTTTAGATTGGATATTAGGAAAAATTTCTTCACCAAAAGGGTTGCCAAGCATTGGAACAGGCTGCCCAGGGAAGTGGTTGAGCCAGCATCCCTGGAGGTTTGTCAAGTGTAGATGTGGCACTTAGCAGCATGGTTTAGTGGTAGACTTGGCAGTGCTGGGTTAATGGTTGGACTCAGTGATCTTCAAGATCTTTTCCAGCCTTAGTTATTCTGTGTTGCAATATTTGAATGTTCTTGCACATTGACTGATTTCATTTTCCAAACTGAGTACAGTATAAACAATAAATTAGCACAGAGTGAAAACTCTGACAGTTGACAGAGCGGCACTGCCAGTGAACAAGGTATGGATATACAGTTTTTATTCTTAACAATTTTAACTTTACAGTTTCCTGTAAAGATTCAATTTTCATGTTAAGGCCATTATTGTTTTCTAACTAGTCTGCTCTGTATTCATGTAAAATGTTTATAAGCCTGAATTGAATTCACCTTTTCTCTTCCTTTTTTTTTTTCTCTTACTTCTTTCAGGAACTTGAATTTCAGGATCTGACGGCAGTTTTACACTGTATTCACTCCTTTATAGCAGCAAAAGTGGCATCTGTGGATCCAGTATTCATAGACAGTCAGAGTATTGCAAGAAAATATATGTACAGTAACTGATACTAGATTATATGTTGTGACTATGGAAAATAAATTATTTTCTTAACGAAAGTAGTTATTTCATTCACAATATTGCAACTTGTGATTTTATAAGAAGCCTATAGTTGTGTTATCTGTAATGTTAAGAGTTTTCACAATCTGATATTTTGAATCTATGAGTTAAAAAATACTAAGTAAAACAGAATCAGTTTGTTATCTTCAGCATTAATCTAAAATTCTAAGTGAATATTCATTCAGTAATATTTGTAGAGTCATTTTGATTTCTGCTCTCATGATGATACATTCTCCCCCTTATTAGACAGTAATGTGGAGTAACATTTGAAAAGTGTATGTCCAAAATTTGGCCTCTAAGTCTGTTTTGAAAAGTGTTGGGCACACAGGCAATTTCTACAGTCTTCACCATAGAAAAGAAGTAATTATTGAAGACAACTATTTTTGGAATTGAACTTCATCTTTCTTCTATATATTTGAAAAATTGTAGTTCCATGGTTGTGTTCTTTCAAGGCCTGAGAGTTTAGCTCTGGAAAAACACTAAATACCCTATTTGAGATCCAGGAACATAGTTAAGCACATACCTCGCCCTGAGAATACTGAGAGTAAGTTGCCCCAGTGTATGCACAAGGTGATGTCAGGTGTGCATTTAGGTATCATGGTAGATAACTGTGAAGAGCTTTAGACTCTGTTAAGAAGCCTGACTATAGACACTTGGTTTTAGAAAACTTGCCATAGGGTTTTCTTATCTTTTAATAAAGCTTCCATGACCCATTCATTTCTTCGTTCATAGATTGACTTGACACCTATCCTTTGATGTAATGCTCTGTATGCTTGGGAACAGCTTTTGTTTGGAGGAAGACGCTTCCAATATAAGATGAACATAACAAAACATAAAGATTTTTCTGGGACATCTACGTTTAATTTTCCTGTAGCTTTAACCTTGACTTATATTCAAGCAAAGTGGATTTTGTCCTTGCTGAGGAAATAATATAGTTTTACTTTTTACATATGCCTAACGTTCCTTCTGAAATCATAATCTTAAACGCACACATAATTCTTCCTGCTATTGAAAAGTAATGATAAAAAAAAAGAAGACATTCTAGTCTTAGGGCATATTCCCTGTACGTCATACCAAATATTGCAGGTTTCTGTGATAGAAGTCTCAGTTTTTCTCACTTGCACTTTTGAGGCAGCATCAAGAAAATAAAACAATCAAAATCAAACAAGTAGACTATCTTAAGTAGATGCCATGTATAAGGAGTGAATTCATCAAAGTCCTCTCTAAATTTTAGGAGTCTTGTCAAGTGTCCTGCTAAAGTAAAAGCCTAAAGTTACTGTATCCTAATGAAAAGAGGTTGGTGCCTTTGAAAGGTCTCAAGTAAGGAGTGTTTTTACATAAACTCAGTGCTTAAGTTTAGTCAGCTAAGTTCTCTCCTTCAGGTCTCAAGCTGTCTTGGCAGACTGCAGTGAGGCCATAGGCACTTACTTCAAATGGATGCTTATCTGTCCATCTAAAGCATAGGCACAAATAAAATGCCTAATGCAGCTGAATTTGTCCTGCCAGGAGGATTACTCGTTTCTAAGTGTCATCCATAGAGAAATTAATTTGAACAGTGCAGACTATGCTTGTAATTCCAGTGTTGTTTAGGGTTCCAGTGTTGTTTGCGATGAGGCATAGTAGGAGTGCTAACTCCTGGTAAAACAATATTTAGAAAATGTGATAAATATTTTTATTATTTTTAAATAAATCTTTATAGCCAATAGAGTATTTTTAACATACATAATCTCAATTTTATATTTATTTTATTTCTAAAAAAATTCAAAACTTTTCTTTCTTGAACATGCATTAATTTAAAATGTTTCTTTTAATTCTCAGCTTTCTTTTTTATTTTCAGCTCATGGTATTTTCTGAGGTTTTAACATTCCATTAGAATATCTTTCTTACAATCAGTTCTCAATTCAGTTTATTAGCATGAACAATTAGAAATGTCACAGTTTCTGCAGGATGAAAAATTGCAGAACTAATTCAGTTTTGTTTTTCTAATATTTTTCCGTGGACAAAGTTCGATACTAACATGGTAGTTACAGTAGAAAACTGTACCAGCTAGTACTGAACTGGTACTACAGTCAGACATATAGACTTAAAGTTTTAAGAATCATGTGATTATAAACTAACATATCTCCCCAAATACTGTAATAAAACCTTAAAATAAATGAAGCCTAGTTTATTAAATAATCTTTCATTTCTACCAAAAAAAATCTGCTATTCAAAAAGAGCATTATTGGTTTTTTTTTTTCCAAAGCAGCTGGATAGTGCACATTTTCATTAGCACCTTCAAATCTCTTAAATTAAGTTGCTTATACTGATTTTAAGTTATTTTGTTGTTTATTTAATGGAATTTCTGAACTCTTTTAGTCTTCTGATGAGCTACTGGTTTTGTTATTAAAACTGTTTGTTGTAAGAAAACAGTAGTTTTCTTCTGTATGTCCAAATCAATCTCAAGGAATATTAGAGAAAAAATTCTTATAACTTCATCCTCTGAAATTTAGCATTGTATTTTAGAAATAATTCTCCAAACATATTTTTAATGAGGAACTTGCAGATCCTTATTGGCTCACTTGCTTTTTCCTTTCTTTCACATTCTGCAGCAGTCTCAAGGCAGGGAATAAAGGCCAGTTTTTTGAGGAAGTTGCCAGAGTCTGGGAAAAGCTAATGGATTGCTAATTACTCAGCTGTTATATAGGCTGTGTAGGACTTCCATAGCACCTTGCATTTCTTAGTCATATACCTCATATTTGAAAATGTTGCAATCCCAATTTTTTTCGGTTGCTTATGTTTCTTTGTCAAATTTTTAATCATCAGTACAGCATATTATTTTGTCATTGCCTTCAGAACGTGGATCATATATCATGCATATATTTTTCTCTGTTAAAGTTTTGAGTATTTGCACCACATTTCAGCTCACTAAACATCTCAAAATAGGAAAGTAGTAGGATTCACAAATAGATCTGCTGGTAGATACCTTCCACAGTCATCCCTTAGGAATCGCAGGCTGAGGCAGAGGACACCTGCTTTAGGCAGCTGGAATGTCAAATGAGAGATCGTAAAACAAATTTTAATATTCTTTGTTACATACTTGTGATATATTGAGCTTTAGTCTTACTACATCATTATGTATTTGTGTATTGTTTTCCTTTATTTTTTTTCTAGGGAGACAAAGGTGTACCAGAATTGAATATGTAGTAGGAAGAGAGAACCATTTGCTACAGCAGCACCATAAACAGCAGGCTGGGGAAGGAAGCATACAAACACAGTTATAAAATTGGGCACCATCACAAAATCAAGATAGCTGCTTCTGATTAGAAATGAGTAAAAACAGGATAGTCTCTGTAATTCCAAATTATCTTTATGCCTTTATTTAAACCCAAGACTTGGTTAAAAGACTAAAAATAATCCCATCTACAAATGTTATTTTGAGCAAATGTGTAGTACTGTTGATTTAAATCAGAACAAGGCTCATCATGACTTATAAATTAAGGAGTGGTACAGCCTGGACTTAGGCACTGGACTTGAATCATACTGATGATTAATTTCTGGCATTTCTGCTCTACCATGATTAAAATCTGCAGAAAAATCCTATTCACAATCAAGCTAAAGTCAGCTCAGCTCTCTTCTCAGTGCATAGCTTGGTTGTGCTACCCTGTTGAAAACACCAGAGCATTTAATAGAGGGAATGTGGCCAGGCTGTACCAGATGGCCTCAGGGATAAAAAACAGGCCCTGACAATTTTAGTTATAAATTTAGATGTTACCAGAGCGTTTCACTGACTTAATCTGACCTATAATATTTAGTTTTATTTTTGCCTGTAATCATAAAGCCCAGAACTATTATATTGAGTCTGTGCTGATCCAAAGCTCAAGTTGTGGAAATCTGACTGAATTCTTCTAAGGTTAAGATCTTAGAAAAAGTATTTCAAAATGATTCTCAACCTTGAGCCAGTAGGTCTGAAGCTTAAAAAGTAATTTTCTGGGGGAAGAAGAGTAAGCTCTGACAAATTTTGCAACCATTCATCTAAAAGCCTGTATTCTATCTGAACAACATTAATTCATAAGTAACTTCAGACAAGGCGTGCCTTTTCCACAAAACCTTTAATGGCTAGTCTGATCTTTGTAGCGGCCTAAGCAGAAATTAAAACTGCCTGAATTTCTTTTTCAGTACATCTTGATAAATGCTTCTATCAAAACACTGTCAGTATTTTATAGCACTTTCCTCCCCACCTGAGTATCTCCTCTGTCACAGTGCTCAAAGTGAGGTGTGTATAATGGCAATGCAATTTTTCTGCTTTTTACTTCTGTTGTTGATTTTCTTTTAACATAGTTTGCCTCTGTCCTCCAGTAAGCTTCTTCAGGGCAGAGAGCGTGAATGTTAGGAAGGAAGCACTTTTCTCCATGCTCTCATGAGAGGCAAAGTGGTGATTTCTGTCCCTCTTTCCAGTGCATGAGGAATGGAACAAAGCACTGCAAAAATGGAAGCAGGGGAGGGATGGACAGACAGACAGACACTGAAATCTTAAAAAACTCCTTCACTTAGGTATGCACACTAATAATACCTCTTGGAACTCATTTGACTCATTTTTGGAACTTCATCAGGAAATTCATCTTTCAGTGTAGTTCTCTTACTTTGAATTGCCATTCACTGAGTTATGGATGCTGAATAGTTAAAGACTGCAAAGAAAAAATGTAAAATATGTCATGTAATCATGTATTTTTTTCTTAACCTATGCTTCAAAAATGTTAGGTACTTTTGTGTTGAAGCATGTAGAGAAGCAATTATCTTATGTGAACTAAAAGACCTTGTAGTAAATTTATTAAGTGCAAAACGGATTTGTGTACCATGCAAGATGAAATCAAATAAGTATTCTAATCTGGTTCAACCAAAAAAAATTCTTAAGTAAAATACTCTCATGAAATTTGAAGTTATCAAATTCCATGGACATGAGCTAAAATCCACTGCTATTTTAAGTCCCAGTGACTTATACAGGACTTTGCCTGAAAAAAAGATACACGATTTTAACTAATAAACAGAGGAAGAAAAATACTTTTCTTTTCTAATATTCACTTGGTGCACAGCTGCCTACATGGTCACTTAAGGGATTTATTCCCCCTGAAAAAACTGCTGACTTTTCAGTAGGGAATCAAACTCAGAACTATTTGGGCTGAAAGCTGTAATCTTTTTTTTTGGAATGTTGCACTTATGCAGGTACTCCAACCTCTAGTTTAAATGGATCACAGACTTTTTTCATTGCAAAGACATGATATATTGTGCAAGTCTACACATCAGGAGCTGTGGGGGCAGAAGCATTTTAGCTGCATAGATCTCTAGGATTGCAAGACAACCAAGCAGGTAAAGGAAGTTAAATGTAAGAAGAACTTTATTTTTCTTTCCTCACTACCAATTATTCTTGAAACATTACTTCTTTTATATTTCTAGGCTAACTAGCTGACAGGTTTTTACAAGTCTCTAAATTCCCATCTATGATGGAAATATCATACTTGATGCTTATTAATGAATTAATGTAGCAATGAGGTGTCTGGTCTGTGTTAATCATCTGGTCTCAACCCCATAACCAGTGGATAGAAACCAGCAAATCCAAGGAGTGCTTTATTCCCTCTTGCAATAGATGCCTAAAACCAGTGGCTTAAATCATATTCTGAGAAGGCATCTTTCTCCATCAACAAGCTATTCTACCACACAGATTTTTGACAGCTCTGTTTTCTATAGATAGGTTTAATATCGTATTTATATACCAATGCAATAAAAAATAGCAATCATGAGCAATGTTGCAGGATTATGAGAATAAAATAAAACAATCCTGAAGTGAATGAAATTTAAATCAGAAGTTTGTCATCCCGTTTAACTGACAGAGGGTAGTGAAGAAAAAGTCTTAGCTTGTTTGTCCAGCTAGCAGTTACTACCTGGGGCTTAGTAGAAAAAATTTCTAAAATGAGGCAGTAGAAATTATATTAATTCATAGGTGAGTTCTATGTCTCAGGGGATGCACTGACTCTTGGAACACAGAGCTACTCATAAAAAAAATATTAAAGACATTCTACTGTGTCTTTAAGCACTTTGTTCAATTAACATTCAGAACTGAGCTAAATTACTACCCTACAACATCCATAAGCAGAGTACATAATCAGCTCACTGTTTTCTTTTTGCACAGAAGACAGACAAGTATTCCCTGGCTGAGTGAATATGAATATTTAATTGGCTTTAGGGAAAAAACTTTACGTGTTTTAAAGTAGAAGTCCTTTACTGAACCAGTGTGTTTTATTGCTGGATAGGACTGGAAAAAGCTGTTTCTTAAATTTTTCACACTATGAGTTGGAGAAGTGCTATGATTTGTATCTGTCTTGTACTCTAACTGTGTTCAATACAATGAAGAATCTTTAGAGTCAAGGCAAGAGTTTTCCTCATTTGCCTATAACTAAAAGCACAGTGGCTTCCACAAAAGCCCCAGCATTTACTAGCACTATCACATCATGGTTCTTGAGATATATTGATGCTTTCACAAAACTCAAAAGGGGAAATGTGTGCAGCCAGAGAGACGTACGAAACAGTGATATCCAAATGACTGCAGAGTTGAATGTCACAGACGTTTCTGGGCTTCAGTCCTTCATTCCAGTCAATGATGTTTTATCAGCATTTGTAGAATTATTATAGATTTATTTCTCCCCATCACTGACATAATCATAGCAGGATGAAAGGAAAAGTAATCAGATTCATAACCAAACTTACAGTTAATTTGCCCTTCACCTTCCTTTGGACCAAGGCACTGAGGAATTTCAGTTAACTTACTCCATACAGTAGGTAAAAAATGCTCTTTTGACAGCATCAGATTCTGGGTTCCTGGTCAGTTACACAGAGTTAATTTCTTCCCAGTCCTGCAAATAATCTCCCTGAGTTTATTTGCTTTTTGTTTTCTTTTGCACTTTAGAGTTATACTAATATCTCAAAATACTCTTAACATTCTTTCGTTTCATTACAATATGTCACCCTAATTCTATAAAGCCAAGTGTTTCTAATGCCTTTTGTTGCTACACTAACTATTTCTATTCCCTCAATATTTTTTAATTTCCTTCTAATTTCTTAATAAATTTTTTACTCAGTGTTTTATATCCTGTAGAGAAATACCTGCAATTGCAATCAGGAAATTATCCTAAAAAAGACAGTTCCTGAATGCTCATATGAAAAGGATGTAAACAAGTTTTCTCTGCTTTAATCATGAAGATCTTTTACTGATTTTCCTCTTGGGAAAACTTGCACCATACTTCAGTTTTGTCTGGTATGTCATAGTATGCACAGCAGTGTAGTAGGTTTTTGACATGCTAATTAGTATACAGACTTCCACAATATATGCCTTTCATCAGTAGTAAATCCATTTATATGGCATGTTTTCTTGTGATTTTACTTAATCTATCTTAGAGACACATAGGTTTCCTGGGGTTTTTTTTCTTTATTTAAATAGCATGCCCAGTCACCAAGTGGTTCTTTTCACTGAGAATTGCTTAGCTCCTCTGCCTTCAAAGAAAATGTTCTCTTAGTTTGATGTGACTGATATTTTGTTTTGTAACAATACAGGCAAGTAGGTAAGGTATAGGTGTTATTTTTCAAAATTATTTTCAATAAGCACAGTATATTCTCTACCATCCAAAGCTTCACTACTTTTCCAACAGGCTGAAAATGCCTGTGTGTTAGACTGTGTCTAAGAGTGGGTCCCATTTTTGCCTAATGTTTGCAAATCAATTGGTTCATTTTTGTAGTGTTTTTAATCTGCAATAACACTACCCTTAGATCTATCATACCATTTTATCAAGGTCATTTTTCTGAAAGATTATACACTGTTTTCATTTGTCATAGCTCTTTCAAAAAAATCAATCGAACTTTGTTCTTTTACAGTTACATTCTCATCTCATCTTTTACAGTTACATTCTCATCATACAGAATCTCTGTAGTTCTCCAACAATTTGCTTCATTGGTGTTATTTTTCTCTTCTTTTTTCTTTTTTTTTTTTTTTTTTGACAAAAAATGAGAAGTTACATTTGGAATTTTTAGTTGCATGCTCCATGCTACTTGGAATTTTTAGTTGCATGCTCCATGCTATTTTTCTTTTTCCCACATTCCTTTTTAATTCTGACATTCAAAACACACCCAGAATTTTGTCTCTGTGGAAAAGGTCCAGTCCAAAATCAAAAATTAAGAATTAAAACTGTGTGAAATAACCTCACAAGTACATATATAGGATATGTTACTGTACACTATTCTTTGACACCAGAATTTGGAAATTGCCAGAACTGTGTGCAGATCTACTTTAATTATCTGAACTGCAAATAAAATTGCAACTGAGGGAATGGATGTTTCATTAAACCTTGCAAAAACTAGGAACATTTCAATAGCATAAGGAAGAGGGAATATTTTGGTATCAGGCATGTAGGGGTTTTTTTATATTAAGATGTTTTGCAAACCATGTGGACCTAAGAACTACCAATTTGTGTCTAGCTAAGCTTTTTATCACCTGGAAAAGCCAGGCACCAGTAAAAACAACATAGGAAGGAATTTCCCAGACTAATTCGACTCCTCACAAACTTTCTTGTGTAGACAGACCTCTCATCTCTGTCATTTTAAAGCATCATATACCAGACTTTAAAAGCTGAACTCTAGTACCTGACACTATAACACAGCAGCATTCACTGTGTGCTAATTGCAATCTGCAATCCTACACGACTGTAGCATTTTCCATCAGAGATCTTCCATCTAACAAAGAACAAGCAGATTATGTATTTTAAACACCCACAAAAAAGATAACAGGGCTATTAACCAGTGTAAGGTAAAATCATAGAGTCACAGAGTCATCAAGGTTGGAAGAGATCCCCAAAATCATCAAGTCCAACCGCCCACCCAGCACTACCACTGTAACCACTAAACCACATCACCCAACACCAGGTCCCGACTCCTCTTATAAACACCTCCAGGGATGGTGACTCCACCAGCTCCCTGGGCAACCTATTCCAATAGCTGGTGACCCTAACAGTGAAATTTTTTTTTAATATCTAATCTGAATCTCACCTATCTCAGCTTAAAGTTATTTCCTCTTGTCCTCTCACTGCAGGCAGGGCAGAAGAGACTGACCCCCACCTCACTACAACCTCCTTTCAGGGAGTCGTAGAGAGCGACGAGGCCCCCCTGAGTCTCTGCTTCTTGAGACTAAACAAACCCAGCTCCCTCAGCTGCTCCTCACAAGATATGTTCTCTAGTCCTGTCAGGAGCCTTACTGCCCTTCTCTGGACATGCTCCAGTACCTCAATATCCTTTTTGAAGTGAGTGGAACAAAACTGAATGCAGTACTCAAGGTGTGGCCTCACCAATGCCAAGTACACGGGGACAATCGCTGCCCTGATGCTGCTGGCCACACTGTTGCTGATACAGGCCAGGATGCCATTGGCCCTTTGGCCATCTGGGCACACATTGGCTCATGCTGTTGACCAGCACCTCCAAGTCCCTTTCTGCTGAACAGCTCTCAAGCCACTCCTCCCCCAACAACTGCAGGGGGTTGTTGTGCCCCAATGCAGGACTTTTCACGTTATTGAACCTCCTGCAGTTGTCCTCAGCCCACTGATGGAGTCTGTTCAGGTCTCTCTGTAGAGCCTTCCTGCCCTCAATCAAATCAATGCTCCCTCCCACCCAACTTGACATCATCTGCAAATTTACTGAGGGTGCACTCAAGCCCCATGTCCAGGTCTTCAGTGAAGATGTTAAACAGGACCAGCCCCAATGCTGAGCCCTGGGGACAGCTGCCAACCGGATTGAGCTCCATTCACCACAGCCCTCTGGCCTGGCCAGCCAGCCACTTTTTACTCTTTGAAGAGCCTACCCATCCAAGCTGCCAGCAGCCCGTTTTTCTAAGAGGATGCTGTGGGAGATGGTGTCAAACACTTCACCGAAGTCTAGATAGACTAGACTATACATTCACAGCCTTTCCCTCATCAATTAAGCAGGTCACTTTGTCATAAGAGGATATCAGGTTGGTCAAGCAAGACTTTGCTTAGGTGTTGATAAAACTGTAGTACCTCTGTGAACTCTAGTTAGAACAGTGAGAATTCAAACTGTTACATGTCCTTGGGGGTTTCTTCACAGGCAGCTCAAGAAACAGGGTTCCATAATCTGCTTCCCCCTTGGTGAGCAGATCTTGCAGTGGGAAAATAGATCTAGCTGTTCTAGTATTATGTGTGATTATTTAATTACCCCATATGAAAATTTCTAAGTGTACAACAATCTACTCACACTAGGCACTCACTTTTAATTCCTAGACCTTCACAGTTGTCCACTGAGCATATTTCAGTTAATAACTGCAGGCAGCTGGGAGTGTGTGTATAAATGATTGCTGTGCCTCAGCCGATGAGTGGAAGTCATCATTAAGCTGTAATAGCTTGATTACCTATGGTTGCTTGTCTGTGAATCTATCCTGGGACTTCCCAGGTCAAATAGATTAGACCCACTAGAAGTGTGCTTCAGTGGTTGGTTTGAAATTAAATGGAAAATATAGGAAATTTTCTGCAAAATATTCTTAGGGTGGTTAGAGCAAGCAAGTAGTTGCATTAAGAGTAGAAGAAAACAAGCATAGTTGATGCACTTGAAAAATCTATTGAAAGCTATCTTTATGTTTTTAAACACTAAGGATTTCTAATCATATCAAAATGAGCCATTTATTTTGTACTCATGGCAACATAATTATGCAGTGTAGGAAAGTCATATTTTAAGCTGTAGTATTGTCACATTTTCAAATGTGAGAGGTCATTTAAAGCATCTGCCTGTTCAGCTGCATCATTGCTTAATGTTTCTCTCTTTAAATGCATGCCTGACTCATTTGTGTCTTTATCCAGAGCCATTGCCACTTACTCCTGCAAGCCCTACGTCCTGCACATTCCCTATGCTGCTGTGTCAGAAAGCAAAGAGCCATCATCTCTTATATGCATTTTGTCTCAGATTTTTGAGAGTGAAGAAGTCCTTGAATCAAAACTGAAACAAAAAAAATGGGAAAATATTCTTTTCCAACCTAAATGGTTTCTATGTTTCTTCAAAAAGCTATCTTAAAGGGAAAAAAACCCTTTCATTTAGCACAGTGTTCCTAAATATTTTCTACGTTCCCCCAAGCCTCCATGAGTTAGTCAAATGGGATTGCAAGCAGTTTAAAGGTGCTAGCAAGCAGGTATGACCTCAGCCCATCTTCTACACACACAGGGTGAAACGAAGGTATGATTCTCAACTGTTGTGAGGAAAAGGAAGATCAATATTTATAGAGAAACATATACTCATTTGATTTTTTTTCTTGTACTTTTTTTGGGTCGTCACTTGTTGGCTTTTTTCCCTTGTTGAATTGTTCTGCCTCCACAAACAAAAGTTTTTCTGATACCCTAACATGAATTATAAGCTGAATTTGGAAGGGTACTTACTGGGATGAATTAACAAAGTAGATTTCCGTGCATGCCAGCACAACTGTTGTGCATCTGGCAATACCTCCCAACCAGCAATCTGCCCAAGTCCAGACGGCAGAGACTTGAGGCTTTGGGATCCAGCACTTGGGGAATTCTCAGCCTGTCAGTTTTCCTGCCACCACACTTCATTTCAGAAAACAGGCCCTGGATTATGTGGATGTTTCCAAGTTCTTACTGTTTTATATAACAGTGGAGCTTTCGGGGTGACCAGTCAGAAACTGAGAAATACCCTTTTTTCATTAAAAATTCCCATACTGCAGAACAAGGCAGAAGCAAATTCACTGTTAGGAAGTACTGAAAATGAGAGGTGCCTGAATCTCTTCTATTTGTGTTTCCTGATCATCTTGGTTCCATATGATTCCATGATTTTAGCTGAGCGTCCTCAGCTTGTTCATTACTGTGATGATCACAGCACCCACCACTGTTGAAAATGGTGCCAGTTCATGCCGAAGACTTAGAGCTGGGCTAATTCACTGCCTAGAATTTGTGCAGTTGTCTCTTGTTAACCTTTGAGTATATAATTAGAGACCAGGCTACTGGAGTGACTTATCATTTAGTTTCAAACATTTAGTATTTATATATTTAACTTTTTTGTGAGAAAACAGTAGTTGTGATGCAATATGTGATTACAGTGAGAAAGGCAAAACATGTAAAAACCGTCTTGTAAATGAGATAGCTGCATTTACAAGGCTCTTGTCCGTAGAACACAAAGCTCTACAAAAGCACATATAAGTGCTTCTAACCACCTTTTACACATGGCTTACTACTGTTGAATCATTTTCTTTATGCCATAGCTGTGGCAGTGTTTGAAATAAAGAGCAGGACCACATGCTCTGCTCTATAAACAGTTAGTTACATCACTGATACTTAAAAATAATTTTAAATATTAATTCAGTGGTGGGGAAAAATATGTTTAAACTGTAAAGGCACTCTCTCAAGTGAAAAACTTGGGATGTGAACAGAAAACTAACAAAAAAAGCAAACTAATGATATCGACTGGAACAGCATGGAGCCAGATGCTCGGGAATATGCTGAGTCCTGAGAAGCTGTTATGCAGACCAGAGTAGGCAGCATACACAGTTACAAACGTGGAGAGCAGGAAAAGAGAATTATTCAACAATTCCTTGCACAGTGTGAGCAGAAATACTGCTCAATTGTTATGGAACAGTGGTCCTATCAGAGAAAGTGAAATCTTCAGTTTTTGGCTTTTGTTTTGGGCTAGTGAGTGATTTTGCAAGTGCAAGTACTTTATGTGTCTCTTCTTGAAGAGTGTGAATGTATAACTCACTGCCCTGTTCATCAGATTACAATATTAATTATGAATTTTGGAGAACATTATAAACATTCTCTCAGAGGATGCAGTTCCATTCTCCAAGAGGTCGAATCACTGCTGGTCACTGAAAATGTTCTCATCTCATTCCTCTGCCTTCACTGTTCTCACAGCAGGTGTCTGTTCACTAGACATATTTCTGCCATTTACTGTATTTTTTCACCAAGCATCCTTGAGTGGTAGGGTTTTTTTCATATCTGGTCTAGTGCCTCTGGAAATCAAATTTTGTGTTCTCTTAATCAATTTAATCAAAACTTCTTATTTGCAACCAATATTTTAGAATTCTTAAATCTCTCAAAGACAGATGGAGATAGGAGTTTAGCCCTGTTTGGAATTTTCTGATAGCTTACTATATTGACAATGCAAAATGTCAGTTATTTCAAATTTTTACACTGACATGACATTATCAGGTACATAAATGATTAATTATCCATGCTTATTGCATTCTCTTTATTCCATTACATGAAAAAATTTTTATATTTGTTATATAAGCCATGATTAGTTTTAAAAAGGGAATAGCAATTTATGATGTTAGATGCTCAGATCTGTATTTATCTTTGTGTCCACTGGAAATTAAATTTAAAAAAAGAGAAACATTTTGCAATAACATTTAGGGGGTTAATTTTAATTTAAGTATTTTGGCATATTTTGTAGTATATTAGTTGAGTATTAGTCCTGTTTTGATAGAAACATGACCAATGAACTTATGTTGATAGAGCTAACAATCTATATATCACTTATGATTTAAAATAGGGAATTTAAGGTTCTCAGAATGTTCTCAGGTTATACTTAGCTGTAAAAAATGGAGATGACTATTCTTTCTGAAAGTGCTAAGTGAAAAGAAGGGAAAGCTACTTTACTTTTTATTTGAGAAAGCTAGTTTTTATGTGTCCTTGAAATTTGTATGAAGAGCATTCCCACATGTACTTTTGTATCAATATTTCCAGGAATTACTGTCTTAAACACTGCAGTTTGTCCAGTGTGGGTGGCAAGCACCATCAGTAGCTGAGCCACACAGTACATCTGTGGGAATTTCCATCCCAAAATAATCAGTTTGAAATATGCAGCCATTGCTTCTCCTCCCCTCCATCATGCAATCTTGTTTGCAAAGTGAAAGGCAATTGACACTTCTTGGTGAAAACTTGCAAGAATATATGATGGAGGAGAAGTGTGGAGATTTTTAATGAAATCTGTGCTTTTCTCCAGTGTATGAGCATCACTGACAATGATGTCCAAAGCTGGTTCATATTCTGATCAGTAACCCTCAATGTGTCATTAGTCTGACTCCTGCCTACTGTTGTCCATGGAAAAAAAGGTGTAAATTTCAGAAATTCTTTTTAATGTTTTGGGGGTTTTTTCACCCAAAGAAGAAAAAGATATGTAGACACTATTGGAAATGTTTCAAACCACTTCCAGACATGCCTTTGAAAGTCAGTGGGCATTGGCAGAATTCCCTAAGAACTCAGGGCTCTAAGATTAAATAATCACTGGTGACATTAATACTCAGGTATTCCCCTCTTTCTGCCATTTGTTCTCATTTATACCCTGTAAATCTTTATTCAAAGGGAAAGATCATCTTCTCTTCAGTAATTGACATAAGTTTTGAATAATCAAGTATATTGCAGTCTATGGAACAGGGAAAAAAGTGATCTACAGCGGGTAATTAGCACAAGATTTTCAGTTCTAAAACTTTACACAACATGAACTCAGACATTCTTTTTGAAGAACATTTGAATTAGTATGGTCTGTTGCAGCCAGTAACTATACCTTATTAAATGTTTCCTGACAGTTCACTACCTCTGTCCTAAAAATGCATTAGTTCAGCAGTTCATAACAGCCAAACCTAAAGAGGTGCCAAAATTCTATACAGACACATAGAGACTGTCTGAATGTTGTTCATCTTCACCACATGGTAATTAAATGGTTGTCGAAGTTCTTTGGGGTTTTGCATGTTGCAGTTTTCTTTCCTTTTTGAAGGAAGGTTGTACTGAGGGCTAAAATGCAACAAAATGAGGCCATACATGTTATCATCTTAGTATAGGAAACTACTTGCAGGTAATCCCGTAACAATCAAAATAAAATGAACAAAAATTTTTCATACTCATACTGTTTCACATCTAAATGGTATTCATTATATATTTTACTACACATTTTATGTATTTCAGTTGGCAAATTAAAAAAGACATCTGAAACACAGCATTTTTTTGTGTGTGCAGCTTTGCTTTTGTTCTTTTTTTACTGGAAATGCAGCCTTGCAACATGTGCATGATTATAGATTTGCATAGTGTAAAATTACTGTAATTTTATCTGTTCAGGAAGTCAGAAAGGGATTTAATAAGTAGTAAAAATTAAACTAGGAAGTAATATTAAGGCAGAGTGTATATATTTTGCACTTTTAAATAACCTTTTATAACAAGAATCTATTATCGTACAGTATACCGTAATTCCACTTTCTAGTGATATTCTTGCTATTGTCACAGTATTGTCTTTAAATCTGGATATGAATAGTTTGTATATGTACACACTTAAAAAGTGATTTCTACAATGGAATATGTGCTCCCTGTCACTGTTATTAGCATCCAACTGGAAAAATATTCACCAATTATTTTTTTTATAAATTATGAATGTACAGTGTAAATTAGCAAATCAAATATTGTAGCAATGAAGAGATGCACTTTAAAAATGTAAAAGTGTGTATCTCCAAGAGTGTTATTTTGTATAGATGTTTTTGAATAAATAATTTATTGCTCATTAGTGGGGCTTTTTGTCATTTATGAAATAAATATAAGGTATTTGATAGCAGCTATTTGAGTTTTATATTTTTTCATCAGTGATTTTGGTGGGTTTCTTACTTTTAAAATTAAGATTTGTAATTAGAACAGTAAAGGACATAGTCAGATTTTCCTTTTCATTCAATAAATCATTGTTGGCTTGATTTCGTTGCTGTGAGGAAGCCAAAGTGTGATCCATGATCAGCCCACAGTCCTTTCCGTGATCAGACAATAAAAGGACGTTGCCACAGCATCTTCCTTCAGTCATCAATACCAGTTGGGCCATGGAAATCAAGGTATGGAGAGAGGGACACATAGCAAGCAACTGGAAGCACTTCCATTTTCCATAGTTTAAATGCAGCCAGTTGATATTTAGTGAAAGGCATAATGACCACAGTATGCATTTGCTTCTGTGAGAGACCAGTGCTGAAATCCTGAACTGAAAAGTATTAAACAGCAAAATGTCTGCAGCCTTGAAAGCCGGGCATAATTCAGATTTGTAATCTGAGATTTCTTCTAGATTTGTTCCTTGCTTTGCTAACAGAGAAAAAATATGGCATATTAGGGCCAAGTCACCTCTACCAGGCAGACGTTTGGGGAAAGAGACTTCAGGGAAGTTTTATAAACAAGATTTTTTTTCTTTTTTTAAAGTCTTCTAGTATATCTAGTAATACTGTCCCTGCCTGGCTCCGTGGGGTCCCGCGTGCCCCACAGAAGCACAGGTGGGTTCAGTGTTACAGTCGGTAGCAAAGAGTTGAGAAGGGCATTTGCGTGCGCTCCGGCAGGAGCATTTACTGCTTCTACACTTCCGAAGGTTGCAGAGGCAAATAAAAGCATGATCGCAAAGCTCACAGTTTTGTCCAGGGGCAGGGAAAAGGCGGGACTAGGGAACGGGGACCAATGGGGAAGCTCTGGGAGAGTGACCAGGGGTAGAGGCCAACAGCCAACCGGGGAATCCAAACTGGGACAGATTAACATAATGGTACAAGCATCCCGGGAGAAGCCCCCTTGGCCGCCACAATCTAGCTTGTAAGAAGAAAACATATATGTTCTGAAGGAAAAGTATAAATCCGGGATTTAAACCTAAAAGAAAAACAGTGTGTTCTTGTAATGGAGCTGGGCTTGCTATCTTAGATAATGACAATAGCAGTGTCATCAACGACAATCTATAAGTAGTTAACACATTTCAGTCACCCCTCCTCTTAGTCCTTGAATCCAGAGGTATCCTAGAATCACAAAAGTGAATCTGAAGTGAGACTTAGACAACTAAAGTGAAAGCACAGAATGGAAAAGCAGTCACAGAAAAAGCCCTTTGTCCATAGTGACTAAATCTTTGCACATCCTTAATACCCCAAATTTCCCACGTATTCTGATGTGCACTCCATGTAGGCAGAGGTCAGATGGGAAGAAGGCTGCTTGGTCCACAGAAAGTCTTGATGCTACAGTGCATTTTTAGAGTGCTGTTAGTCTCCTCAGAAGATGACATGGCACCTGCAATTTCTATGAAAATAGGTGGGCAAAGGCAGAGTCACACCATCACTTAACTGCCCGTTGATTACAGCACTGGGCCCAAGGGGAAAATATTCTTTTAGCAAGTGAGCTTCTAGAGCAGAAGAATTTTTAGATGCCTGCTTGTCTCTCTTCTCTGCTCAGGGCTACACCTGAGGAGAGGCAGCAGAGGACAGTGTGTGGCTGCATTGTGGGTGTCAGTTTGGCATTTTAGGTCCAGCAGTCCCTGCAGGGGTCAAGTTCAGTGTCCATCCTGGGGGGAGCAACAGGATCCTGGGCAGGAAGGACCAGACAGGCATTTGGGGGCTGTGTTAATTCTTAAGCATTAAATTCTCTTTGCATGTGCCCGAGCCCTTGAGTGCAATACCGTAACTGCCGTTATTATCTCAGGAGGCTGCTGTGAATGGCAGCACTTTTTGGCCGCCTGCTGAGGTTGTGCCACGAAGGAGGGGAGGAGGCAGATTTGCTGGAGAGGGAAAGTAAGCACTGATGAAGGTGCAAGATTTGGTAACCCAGCAGGCAGGTCAGTCATCTGGGGAGGTGTAATCCTGAGCTCTGGTCCCCGTTCCAAATAGCAATATGCAGAGATGTGAGGAAGGTCTCATTTATGTGCAGCTTAAAGTGCATTTTACTATGACATATTGGACTTTTTCACTTCCCTATGGTAGTAAATTATGCTTCTCATGGCAATAGATGTAATTGCTTTGCACTAAATTATATTAACTATTTCAGGTGGTTTGTTCTACTTCATGCTTGGAATGACACAGCTGAATTACTTTCTGCAGTATGTAGCACAGAAGAGAAGAAAATTTCTAGTTAATGGGGAAAAAAAAAGTGATGTGTTTTCAACTGCAGAAAAAATATTTAGTGGCAAATTTTAAAGTATTAGCATTTCTTCTTTTCTTATGATTTTTAATACTGGTTGGGGTTAGTTGTAAACTTAGTGATTTCGCAAATGAAAGGAACAGTTCTTCACAGTTCATTTTTATTAAACTAGGTTGTACTCAGTCTGCATTGCAGCCCATGAACTGGGGCTAGTAGCATTGCACCTGGCAGAGAAATGGGTTCATTTTTAAGTACCCAAAGAGAAGAGGTTGTTTTCCTTCTCTCTCTTCTGAGAGCTGGACTTTGTTGTTCATATGCAGCCCTGTTTAATGATTCAGGTGCAGCTTTTGTGCATCCAAAGGGGGAGTTTTACTTAATGGTGTCAAAAGTTCAGCAAGAAGAGCTTAAGAGTACTTGTTCTGCATCACTACCATCTGTCAAACTCCCATTGCATGAAATACTTACTGCCTGCCCAGCACAGAGGTTTTTAAAGCATATAAATCCCTCATTCTATACAAAATTGTGATGGAATTCAAGAGAATGGTTAAGTGACAATTAAAAGAGATCCACAACAGAAGAACTAAGGTAAGGACAAAGAATATTAAATCAAATAGGGAGGGAGGAGGAGAGGGAGGGAGGGAGAGATGAACGTAGAAAGGCAAATGGAGGATGGGGCATGGGAAAGGGCTGGAAACTGGAAATAGAATGTGGGATCAGAAAGAGGGGCATACATGACAACATTGAGAGATGTAAAGGTTGGAGAGCTAAGGGATGTAGGAAAGGTGTCCTTGCCTGGAAAATTGGCCAGTGCCTGTACCTTTGGTTGAGAATTAGAGGAGTGCTCTCAGACATTGATACTGAGCTGATGGAGGCATGTTACTGGGGTGAGGGGCAGGAAGTAGGATGGAAAAAACTCTGAATAGAGCTCGGTCAAAAGGCTTTGTCAGGTAAAACATTTCCTGGTAATGCAGATAAGTTAATACAGTTTGTTACAAGCATAAAATTACTCAAAATTAATAGAAAAAGATGAAAGCTGGAAGGAAGGACCTTAAGAGGCTATGGCCTCATATTTTAATGTCTTGCTCACAGTATTTAAATCTTACAATTTTTCAGAGTTTATTTGTTGTAATTTGTGCTCTTATCCAACTCACTTAGACATTAGGTGTACTCACTTTAACGAAAGGGTTAGACAGTTATGTCTCAAATCTTTGACCAAAGTGGGGAACATAGAAAGGTGAAACTTCAGGAGATAAATTTGATCAAGGTAAAATACAGCTGGAAAGAAAGGAGGAGAAACTAGTGATGAAAAGCAAAGTCAGAGCAGTCTGTTAAGGGCACAGACAGCTGAGCTGCCTGAACCTGTTGGCTTACACTCATGGGTCAGGTTAATGCTGACACATAAAGCAGGTTTAAATGACAGCCCACAACTTTATTTTTGCAAAAGTATTGTATCTAAGCATATCCAAAGAGTCTTGAATAACTGTTCTTTGCCAGTTTATTCTTACCTGTTTAATTCTCTGAGCATTTTGTTCTTGAAAACTACTGTACTTGATCAATACAAAATATTCTGAAATATAAAAAAATAATATTAGACATAGGATGTTACTAATAAAACTTTTAATTGAGCACCTTTCACATTTCTGTAAGAGAGCCCATGTAACTACAGCCCCTTGTTCCTGTGCCTCTTCAGCCTTCCAGCATTTTGTAAAACAGCATCTGGCCTCCAGATCTCAGATTCAAAGTCTTCAGTACCCAAAACTGAGCAAACCAGTCAATTCACTGTATAGGATTAGCCACAAAGTATTGGGCTCTTATGGGAACAGATAAGTTCTCTGTCTTCTACAACTTCTCCTTCTTGAGTACCCACATTGAATCTATATATCCCTGGCATTCTCAGGGCTAAAGGAGCATATGTACACCTATGCATGGCTGTACATACTGGAATATCTATAGCTTCACGCGCATCTCCTTCCTGTCTCTCAGAGAAACATTCCTGCATCTGCTGCCCTACAGCCAAGATGAGGCATCTGTTAAACCATTACCCAGACCTGCCACATGTACTATTTAAAAAAAAATGTTATGGCACAAGCAGTGGAGTGCAAAAGTCGTCACAAACTATGGTCTCTGTGGGGCTCTAGCCATCTGCTTGCTAATTATGTATACCACAGCCTGGCTGTTGCACAGAAAACAAACATTGCTGCTGGCAAGTTTGTTCTGCCATATAATTACTGCGACTGGCCCAGGCAGAATTCCAGGAAAGTTATGTCTTTTCCTGCCCATTTCTCTTGCCATTTTTGTGTGTTCCCCCTTTAAAGAATCCACCTGTTCTTTCTGCCACCTTGTACCTTGTTCTAACCTGCTTGCATCTGCCTTTCTCAGCCTCTGCTAGTCTCTCTCTCTCTGACAGTTAAAGTACATAACATTACCTAGGACATACTTGCTATGTGGCAAGAGCTTTGTTCATATTAAGCTAGTGTTGATATAGCAGTGGAGTATTTAGCACCTCTGTGCACATTCAGCTAATGTTGATATGTCAGTGATGTATTTAGCAACTTTTCTGCAACTTTTATTAAAGTCATCTTTGTAATAAGGCGGATATGTTCACTGCCTGGGCAAATGAAGCTGTTCTTTGCCTCAGATTAGATCTCAGAGGTGACAGTTAATTCAGAGCAATCAACAGTCCTTTGTACTCAAATCTCCATGAAATACCAGATCTGCACTCATCAGCACTTTTCTTTCCTCTCCTCTGCTTTTCCCTGTCTGAGAATAGTTCTCCCCTCTGCCCAAATAGTTGCTAACAGGGGACAGTCCACTGAGTTCATCTGTTACAGACAGGCTTGAGATAGAACAATCTGTGGGAATGAGCATTGGGGTAGTGCTCATTCCCACAGGTCACAGGCTGTTTGGGTTGGTGTTGCACTGCTGGCTAGTTATCCTGCACAGGCACACAAATGTGATGACTTTTAATTAATGAAAATTCAGGTACTTGGGTGCTATCACATGCAGCAACTGAAAAAAAAAGTGAGGATCTAAACCCCTCTGTGCCTCAGGGGGAAGGGAATATGGACATCATTCTTAGATTTATGTATATTAAAAAAAGCTACCTGGTGTCATAATGTTATTTTGTTTTAAATGATATATGAAGATTATAAAAGTCTGTATGAGTTACACACTCAACTTCAGACCCTACTTAATAATTTCTGCAGGGAGAGGAGTCATTTCTTATTCATGGTCCTTCAAGAGTATTGCATTATATTTGTAACATCCCAAAGCTTCTACTGGTCCTGTCGTCAGTGTGTTCTTATTTATGAATGAATACCCACAACAAATTGATTAATCATGTTCCCCTGTTAGAGCTCAGGGAAGTTCATTTCGTCCTTCAGAGTGGTCATCAGGAGAGCCTTGGGACTATTTGATCACACAGTGAAGAGTCTGATATACTTCTGTCTTCTGCAGTGGCCGCATTCAGTCACCTTGAAAAATTCATTAGAGACCACCCTTTATATACCAAGCTGTTTCTCTAGTGAAGACCTTTTTATTGCTCCAATACTAGTAAATTAAACTATATTAGGAAATGGTTGGGATTTGGGTTATGGTTACCCGTAAAATAAACTTGTGAAAATTTTCTCTGGTAGGTTTTTGCCCCAGGCCAGTCAACAGTGTGCTGAAATGCCCCTAGGCATGGCTGAAGAATTAGCACAGGCCAGATGGTGTTTTTTACAAGCTCATCTGGAGTTGGAGATCTCCACTAGTACGGATGAAATTTGTAGTGTTTCACACACCTTTAATTTACTCTACAGAAGCAGCTTTCCATTTCAGGGACCCTGGTATTCATATACAAGCTCCACCATATGGCATTGGTGCCTCATACCAGAGAAAGGCACCCATGTCTTCCATGCACTTATTTTGAATAAGAAGTTCTTTGATCTGTGATGACTTTGATGATAACTAGAAAAAAGAGCTGGGTATCAAAATCCTGCAGAATTGCACAGTATAATCATGGTATGGACTTACAGCCCTTATATTACAGTAATATAGATGTGTGATTTGAGGGCATTCAGAAGTGCAGTGAAATAAGGTTACAACTCTTTTTGGGAGCACCTGTTGCCAGGGTGCTACAGCTACAAAAGCCACTTCCCATGAAAGCACATTTCAATCAAGTGTTTATTCCTCATTGAGACAAATTTTATTATTTCTCATGGGAACTGTGATACTCTCAGAAGGCAAAAAATTCTGCTGCCAAATACTATTGATCTAAATAGTGCATAGATTTTGTTTTTCTGTTACTCAAGAAAGGGCTACCTTGCGCATCAGGGGTCAGCTGCATACCTGAAGAAATGAGCGGTACATTGCTAGGGAAAATGGACATAGATGATTTTCTAACTGTGGTACCTACAGTTGCAAAAATGTCCTGCTGGTTTACAGCAATGAGCTGATCTGCCAGACAAGACCTGATCCCAGATTACCCATAATTAAATGCCTACATACCATCACATACCGTGCAATAAGCTGGTGAGTAAAAAATCAGCCAGATGGGTGGTCATCGATGGGGGATGCCCAGGCAGAGCTCATCACTGCCTGCTGAAGAGCAGGGCTGGGAAGCTGGGCAGGAGCATGGACAGGGCAGCAGGTAAGTGTTGTATACCAGTCTGCAGGAGGAGTAATGAGAAGATGGGGAGGGGGGCACAAATTTGGTGTTCTTCCTGTCAGTTCTTGGGTTTGTGCTCCTCACACTGAGCTGGTGCGACAGTACTGGCTACTGTGACCCAAGGGAATTGCATGCAGAAGCCCTGAACTAAGGGATGCCCAGGGGGTCAGGACCCTGTGGAGAAGGATTTCCTTCTTCTCTTTCTTCTTCACTGCACACCCTTGTAACCCCTTTCAATTTTTAATTGTATTTTTTGCTATTTGCAAGCTATGTTTTATTTCAATGCCAGGGTTGTTTAATTCCAGTACAGCTCATCTTCTTATACGTTTTTCTGCAGAAATGAAAATTTGCTCCCTATGGGTTTGTTGTTTTTTTTTTTTTTAAAGTGTAAATGCTCAACCACTTACAATGCCAAAATTCAGCATTTTCTCACCAAACCAAGCACCTTCACTCCTTTAAGCCTCACATTGTTAAAGCTTACTCACAATCTGCAGATCTCAGAAGTGGATAGGATGAACTTTTAGTAGAGTTACCAATTCCAAATATTGACACCAGGTCTTTCTTTTTTTTAATTCTCCTTTTATATCTCAGGGACACACATTATTTTCTCTTGCCAGAGCATGAACCTGAAAGGTCTGTTGAGAATCAGTGATAAATGGTCCCTTTATATCTTTTTCTTTCTCCTGAGTCACAGCTTCTCCAGATTCTCTTATTATGTGTTTATTATCTCTACAATTTATTTCCAAAGACACTACTTTATATTTGGCTGTATTAAAATATTTTTGTTGGATTTGTCAGTCTATCATGTATCTATTATTAATTTTGCCTCAGTTCAGGTATGAAGACTTCAATGAAAAATGTCTTCTTTTGTTGTGTCTATGTAATATATCTGTGTGTGTGTTTGTGTGTGAGCGTATATATATTTTTTTTTGTGTATGTACATACAAATACACACACACACTCTTCTTCCCTGTTCCTTCACTTATTTAGTAACCTCAGCTTATTTTTCACAAGTTATTGATTCTTATTAATGCTCATTTACATATGATAGGTTTCATTCATGTTATTAGCTACTGTTTAATACTGCATGCTTATTTAAATTCTTATATGCGTTTTGCATCTGGATGTTTCAACATAGAAATAAGAAAGTTGTATCATCTCTTGTTTGTTCAGTCTGAGTTTTCTAAAACATGCTTTAGCTACAGAGTGCTTCAAACCCATCAGAGCATTAAAAACAACAGTTCAAGATTTTTGGAACCTTGACATGACGTCAAATAGCCAAGATGTTTTTATTACTCAGTCATAAGGCTCACTTGAACACTAAATATTCCAGAGAGTAGTGCTTTGTGACCTCTTAATATCACCACTCATGAAGAATGTTTCATTTAACTTCTCCAGATCATTTACTTTCCTGATTTGTGACAGTCTAATGGAAATTTGGAGATTAATTTGGAAGCATATTCATTTGCCTGAGTGAATGTGAACTTGGATGAAAGAGTTCAAGAGTAACTCATCAGATTTAAAATGTGGTTTTCAGTTAACAAAATATGTCTATAATGTAAGATGTGTCTAGAGAACAGTCCATTTAATGAGCTGGTGGCCATCTTGAGATCATCAAACATCACTGGCTGTTTGTTTCCCTTTACTACCTCTTTTTCCAAACTGATAACTCCAAAATGATTCCTTACTGTGTTAATATCTGCCACTGCCTTTATCTCTTAATTGATAAAAACAAATAATTAAAAATTAAATAATAAATTTGGAAAGTCAGTGCCGCGCCTGGGAAAATGCAATCTACCAGGCAGGTCACTAAAGCAGAACAGCAGAAAGCATTTAAGTGTGAGGAGGAATTCAAGCACTGCTTTCCAAGTTGTTGCAACATTTGTGTCTACGGAGGGGCTTCCACATCACAGTCTTGACATCTGTGATGCCTCATTTTGGGGATGGTATACAGCCTAAAAATCCCCAGACCTTTTGGTTTAGGACAGTGCAGAGAGAGAACAGTGCTCTTCAGAATGGACTGGACCAATGTTGTCCTACTGAGATACCGGATGTAGCACATGAGAACAGCTGAGAACACACAACTAACATAAAATGTGCTTCATGATATAGCATCACACTGATCTGCAGGGCGCGTTCTCCCTCCATTATGATTCCCTGCTCTTCTTCCTTTATAAATTCCCCCCCCTTTTCTTGAGCACAACTTTTTCTTTCCTTTCAAATGATGGGTACAAAATGCAAACGTCTTCACTGCCTGGATGTTCCCAGTAAGTCGGTCCAGGGAGGCAGGAGGTCAAAGACATTGGTCCAGTTCCTAGTGCTATCAAAAGAGCTCCTAAAGTGAGATATCCATGTGTCATGATTCCTTACCATGGAAATATTCACAGAATATTTCACTACAAAAGCAGGACAGAAACATCTGCCATCCTTTCAGTATGGCAATGAATCACTATCACTTCTTGCACTTCCCAGTTTTCCCTCTGGAATCTTAAATTCTTTTGTGGATTTGTCACTAACCATGTTGAGAGCCTCATTCACAGCAGGCAGAATACTAAAATTGGTCTGTCATAATTTTATCATGTGGTCATTGTTTTTATTTTGCTAAATCCATTTCTGTTTTCTCCTAAGTTACAAAAGATCATGTCCTGTTAGTATATGATCAGCTTTATGACTATGTGACATATGGTGTATCTACTGACCATAAATCCAAGAGATAAGCTTGGTCATACGAAACTGCAGTGGTCTCTGCAAGAAGGCCATGCTTTGGAAGAGGGAAGAAAGATCACCATTAAGCTTGCAATTAAAATTATCTGTCTGAAAGAGCCTGATTTTGGTCTGAAATCAGTGCTCTATGAAGATAAAAAAATCAGTGCTCTGTGAAGATAAAAGATTAATTTTCTGTCTCATTTTAAAAGAAAATGTTTTCGTGATTCAAGCCACTGAATTTCAGACCTTCTATAAACCTTAAAAATTGTACATCTGTTCCACAACTTTTCACATAAATCATAATTTTCTCATTAGTTAAGGCAGAGTTTTCAAACCGTGATATACAGGATTAGCATGAATTCAGACAAGAAATTGAGTGGACTCTTCTCTGTAGTTAAATTTATCTTTAGAAAATTTTGTTCTGCAAGTTGGGTTACTCCAAAACAACTGAACATCTGAGGGATTCTTCCTGTAACTAGAGTCTTAAATGCTTGCTTGCATGAGATAAAACCTCAACTTGGGTTTAAATCAACATTTTAACAAGACAGTCTCGTGTTCTAGAAATGTTACATTCCGTCCGCTTCTGAGAAAAATAATTTATCTGAGAACATTATTTCGACATCATACACTAAAATTAGTATTTAATGACCAAATCCCATTGATCTAACTCTGATCCAGCCTGTCCAGATCCCTCTGCAGAGCCTTTCTACTCTCCAGCAGATCAACACTCCCACCCAACTTGGTTTTGTCAGCAAACTGACTGAGGGTGTCTTCAATCCCCTTGTCCAAATAATTGATAAAGGACTGGCCCCAATACTGAACCCTGGGGAGCTGGCCACCAACTGGATGTGGCAGCATTCACCAAACCCCCCCCCCCCAAATAGTAGTTAATGCTGGAAGAAGCCTGTAAAAAGAGGATAAGAAAAATTCCAGCCATAGTCAATTTGTGATTCAGGGGTCCCTGTTGTAAATCTTTTACCTCATAGGCCTTAATATATTCTTATTTCATAAAATTGTGAAAACATTTATATGAACTTGTATGCAATTTTTTATCAGAAACCAGCAGTTTCATGGTATAACTTTGTGTTTTCTAAATAGCAGTACTTTTTTGTTTATTTTCAACCTTTGTGACGTTTAGTTCTCTACTGGAATAGACAGTGAATGATTGTTGCATATTAACCCTCCTCATCCCATTTCTGGCTTCAGAGACCTCTACAGGGTCTTGTCTATCTAAAGAGAGTAATAGCAAAAAACCCTCCCTTTCTAATAAAATAAAATTAATTCCAGAAAAAAAGTAGGTGCTTAAAGTAACTAGAAGCAATGGCATCATTGAAACCCAGCTAAACTGATCTTTCCCACTAAGCTACTTTTCTTTCACCCTTTTCTTGCCTTTTTTTACTTGTGACATTTTGCTCAACTTATTAAAATGAGGCTTAATGTTGTTGCTTCTATGTTGTTAAGCTGGAACTTCAGCAACATTGCTTCTGTTGAAGTATTTTGCAGTTATATGCACTTTCTTCCTCTTCTCTTGCAAGTGTTCTTAGAACTTTAAAAGCCAGAAGAGATTAGAAACTAATTTTTCTATTATAGACATCCATATTAACAGTGTCCTTCACGCTTTGCTAGACCCCAGGATGTCGCTAAATGCTACAAAACAGTGTAATCTGCTATCAAAATAGCCCTGCAGCAGCACGATTTGTGTTGGAGGTTCTTTCATTCTAATCCAGTGCTTGTAAGAACTCATGCTGCCTCAGAGAGCCTGGCAGAGCTGCAGGCTGTTACAGTGCAAATGTAAATTGTTTTGAGGTTATAGAATTGTGTCCATTTCCTGTATCAAACATCAGTTGAATTGCATAATGTTTTAGGTATGGTCTAACTTTTTCTGAACACCATAGTAGGTCTGTAGAAATTCATATATGTAGTAATCTGAAGTTCTGTTGCTTTGGGATATTTCCTTGAACAGAATTTATCTTTTTATCATCAACTCAAATATTTATTTTATAGGTATTTAACTTTTAAGAACATAGAGCATTGGTCTTCACGTGCAGATTTAAATCTTGGGAATATAGCAAATTGAACAAGTCAATTTAAAACTTAATAATGTTAATATGGTTATCTGTTAAGGTTCATTGCTTCTTTTCTCAAGAGTGTTGTTTAGCATAAGGACTGTTTTATACTGGTCCTGTTCTCCATGTTTAGACCATCCTTGAACTGTGCAGTTTCAGTGCTGGGCATGAAGGTCTGATATCCTTTCTACAGGAAGAATGGCTTAAGACAGACAGCTAACAGAAAATCTGGGACAAAGGGGGTACATTCAGCAGGATATTCATCAAAATTCTCTGCACTTAAAATGGCAATATGTGAATCATGGATTAAAAAAATTAAGGCTGTTCTTGAGCAACTAATTTTTACCCTCCTAATTCTCTTTCATCAGATTTCAATAACAGGATTCTGAATGAGCTCCAGTAAGAATAGGAATTCAGCTGTGCCTGTCTTTGTGGGTCCAGTGTAATTAAGACTTCACACATTTTTTAACTAAAACTGTTATTTGTGGCTCAGTGGGCAGTTAAATATTCATGCTCAGAAAAATACAAAATAAAAGTTGTCATTTAATGTTTTCATCACAGACCAGTTTTTTGGATGTAACTACTTAAGGCCCACTGTTGACAAATACTTCAACTGCAACCAATGAGCAAAGGTTGAGATCCTTATTCAAACAAACCTTGATGTAAGTATGGTCCTTTTGAACTAAATGGGGAAGCTTTGATTTTTGACTGTGAAACTGCAAAGAAAATCAAACTGGTTTTTCACTTTAGGAAAGTCTCTCATCTCTCAGAAATTAAACCTGTAGTACTTGTGAAGTATATGAAAGGATATAGTGAGAGCTCCTTGTTGTATTAGGTGCTCAGATTGGATCTGCTTTTCTCAATGCTTTGCTGTGCCTTAGAAGAAGTCAATCTTCTTTATACTTTCTTATGTAAGGAAACATCATCTTAAAATATTTACAATTTGGAACAGGCTTAAAGAGGTTTTGCAAATTTGACTTCTTGTCTGCAATCTTAAATCCTCCAGCCAAGGAACATAAACCTACTTTTCCAACAGAGGTTTGTTTCCCTTTGCTCTGTGCTTGCTTCTCATCCATGTCCACTCATCTTTGCAGTGAACAGGTTATGGATGATATTCCCAAACCTCTATAATAACATCCTGGAGTTTGTCCTCCAGTCAGTTCACATGCTCCTAGGTTTTCTTTCACCACCATATTCCACAGCCTCAAACTCCAGGATGCCTCCTGCTACCCATCCCCTACTTCCCTTATCCCATCCGGCAGAGATCAAAACACTGATCTTTGGCTCCACCTTGTGATGTCCCTGTCATGACCAGCAAAGATTAAATGAGGGAATCTTCAATACTGATTCCAGATCTGATCTTTATCTCTCTGCCTCTATAGGAAATAGGAAAAAAACCCCAGCCAAATAGATTCTTTAGGTCAAACTACTGACTTTAAAAGAATCAATAGGGCTGAAAGGTGTAACTAAAGAAAAATAGCTAGGCTCAGAGAAAAAGATAGGTAAAAAGTGCTGGAAGTTGGTGGGCAGCCTCGGGATTATCATCTGAATTCAAAATGGCCATTTTGGTAAAGCACAAATTATAGAATGCATAAAATAGGACACAAAGTTGGGTTTTTTTGTCAAATACAGAAACAAAAATAACTAGTGAAAAATAGTTTATCTTACTGCATAATGACAATTTTTCTTTTTCTTCTCATTTTCAGGAAAGTAATTCAGATATAAGAACTGACTATGCAGTTATCTTTTGGTTCCTAGCAGGAAAAAATAAACAAGTCAAGTATTAACGTCAGTTTCTGCTTTGTGGGAACATAACTGTGGCCAAAAAGATTTTGAAATAATTTGCACTGTTAAAGCTTGAGTGAGTACCAGTGCATAAAGCTGATAGCCTAAACTGGGCCCCTGGAAGGTACTTGGCTTTCATAATTCAGAACAGTTACTGCCACCGATAAAGTACAGAACTGTGGAAGATAATCTCCTCAGCAGACAAAAGGTCAGACAATAAAACTTTTGCTTGCCATTTTCCAGAAGAAATTCATCATATTAACTCATGAAATGCAAAAGGAAGGGGTGTTTGCACATTGAATTTCTATGGGCAATATAGTTTCTCTGAATTTTCAGACTTGATTAATTTTTTTTTTTTTAATTTTGGTAGGATATGGAACTAAAAATATTTCAAATCTTTCAATTTCCAATCAACATAGTGCATGTGTAAACTGATACCTATTGGAGAGTTTATATATTTGCACTGCTGTAAGAACTGCCAGAGTAGCAGTACTGAAATGGAGAATGCAGCTCACCTCAGCTGTGTGAGCATATTCACTGTGCTGCTTTGATACCACAAAAATCTATGGATAGGAGCATAGATTAGGGTCTGATTAGTGTTATTAGTTTGGCCATTTCATTATCTTATGTGTGATCACTAATTTACAATCAAATCAGTCTAATGCACAGAGAAGTTCAAAATGAATGGTGGTAAAATACTGATGTATTTCTCATATGTAGGCTAAGTGCTGCTGGTATCATGAGAACATATTATGTTGTAAAATAAAGTTATGTGTCTCATTGTGCTAGAAGCTTCTCAAAATGTAATAGAAAAGTAATGAGTAAGGAAGGGAAAAAGAAAATGTGAATTACTTTGAACTTCAAAAACGTAGTCAAACATGGCTGGAAATCTAATTTTAAAGTAAAATTTTCTCTAATGGGAAATTATTTATAGTCTGGCTTATAATTAGAAGATGCATATATATATTTTTTCAACAATTATCTCTTCTTACTTGTAGATGAAAATTTTCATTATTTTGGGATTTTCAGCAGCTATAGCCTTCACAGCTGTTTTCTTTTCTTTCCTTGAAATAGGGAAAGACACCATCTTTGGTAAGTAACAGTAAAAATACATGTTAATTTCTTATGTTGACTGTTAAGCTGAAAATACACTGGCACTGCAGACAGTATAGCAATATCAGTATAGCTCAATCTCTTCTGTGTGCAAAATACACTATCTGGCTTCTGTGAGAATTATTCCATGGATGTTTCCCTTTAAAATGCAGTTTCAGAAACTCAGTAAGTAAAACTTTGTATGTGTAGTGTATCTCTAGTGTATCTTGACTAGGAGTGGTTTTACTTTCTTAGTGACGTTCACATGTCAGATGACATGTTGACAAGCACGATTGCTGGGTTTCTTTCCCCATCTGCTAATCATTACCTTTGGTCATCCTGGGCTAGAGGCAGTTGCCATAGAATGTCCCACCTGGCACTCTCCTGCTGTCTCACAAGGGTGCTTCTCTCCCATGGGTCTGTTGGCTGCTGGCACTCTGTGGATTTTAGAGCATTTCAGATTGCAGTATTCCCTATGTTCAAAAAATGTAAGCTTGTAATTTTTACCATCATTTGCATCTGCTCAATTTAAATCAGTTCAATCAAATAAACTAGAAGTGTAGCAGATACTAGACTGAGTTTTAAAAGAAATCTGCAGAAGCTGATTTTACATGAAATTAGGGCAGAGATAGTAAAGAAACAGGATTTCAAACTACAATCTCTTATATAGCTGTATACATCATTCATAAGGCATGATGATATGATTCCCTAGGAAAGTTTTCACCTGAAGTTAGTGTAGAATCACAAATAAAATAAAATTATATACAAACATATTAAATTAAAACAAATTCCCAAGCTGTTACTTCTGACGAGAAATCTTTTTTGTACCATGACTGCAAAACAGGAGATCAAGTTTTCTTTCCAGAGTGAATTCTTTACTTTGAGCTTCCATACAAGTTGTTTGGAAAGATGTGGCCTAAAATGACCACATTATGTTGTATGTTAGTTAATAGAAAATGAATCCAAATATAATAGAATGGTTTAGGTTGGAAGAGGCCTTAATGATCATCTTGTTCCACACCCTCTGTCATGTGTAGGGATGCCATTCACAAGACCAGGTTGTTCAGGGCTTCTTCCAACCTGGCCTTCAACACTTCCAGAAACGAGGCATCCACAACTTCTCTGGACAACCTTGTTGCAGTGCCTCACCACCTTCACAGTAAAGGATTTCTTCATAATATCTAATCTAAACCTGCCCTCTCTCCATTTAAAACCATTGCCTCTCATCCTGTCCCATACCTGTCCATATAAGAAGTCCCTCTCCTTCTGTTTTTATAAGCTTCCCCTAGGCACAGGAAAGCACCAATATATATAAATATACATGGACTATAGATAAATAGAATAGATAAAATGTGATTCTTTTTATAGTAGGTGTTCTTTGTTCTGATGAGACAGTACAAGATAATGTTTATTACTCAAGAACCACATTTTTGAAGAGAGTATATTGGTACAAAAATCATACTTCTTAGAAGCAAAGGAAGACAGACAATGGAATTTAAGTATGGCAAGTAGATGTTCTCTTCAAGATCAGAGTCTGAATCAATATTACATGACAAGCCATACTTCAAGCATATTATATTTCTCAGAGCTAAGCCCCTTAAAAGTAATTTAAAAACATGCTATATTAAATTCTAAAAGATATACTTATTGTATGGCCTATGAAAATCCAACTTGTTTTTTAACATAGACTCAAAAAGGTTTTCAGAAGTACCAGAAATCTGAATGATAACATCAAATGAATGATCTGAATATTTTATTATGCACAGGTGAAAAAGAGGAATAACTACTGCTATACTTAGATACTGAAAACTTTAGTAGAGAATAATTTAGCCCAGGAAAGATTACTCCTCATCACACATTTCTCTTCCTTGAGCTGAGTGCCCTATTCAAAAAATAGATGATAGAAATAGCATAGTATGGACTACAGATAGAATATGCTCCCCTAAAATTACACTGTGCATAAATGACAAATGATTGTACATAAATGACTGTTATTATTTGTTACGATTCATTTTCTAAGAAAAAAATGGGCCATCCCACAAAATTCAGATAGAAATAAAACAGTTGGACCTTAAAAATTCTTTTATTATAAAACACGTACACAGAAGAGGAATAAACTAAACCACTATAGTAGTATACAAAATAGCACCGCTGAAGTATTATTATGTTCACATATATTCTTCCATCAAACATAGGTGAAGAAATGAGAATAGGGCTTTCATGCACTGGCTGCATCCCAGGTCTTAGTTTTCTTCTTTCTTTCATATGGACTTGAATTCTTCATGTGGCTCAGACCAGCTCATATTACCTGTGAGGGAGGCTCAGATTTGTCCTGTCAATCCAAGGACAGTTTCATGAAAAATACATATGAAGCCTAAGGAACACAGTTGCATCCAGAGAACATGTTTCAGTTGGACCTATTATGTTTGGTACTATACATGTCCATAACTGGATTTATACTTCAAGAAACAGCAAGGAAATCTAACTCTTTAAGTCTTATAAATTATGGAAGAATTTATTTACTGCCCTTACTTTACTTTTCAGAGAGGTCAGAAGCCACAACATTAATTTCAGGAATAAAATATGGAGATGGTTTTAAAGGGCAAAAAATTTCACCTTAATATTAGATATTTATATATTTTCTAACTGTAAATATTTTAATAAATATATTCTATATTAACATATTTATCTTTGTTTCTTTTTATTTTTTTCCCTGTTGAGAACAAATTGAAGATAACTGCATTACTAAGGCTATCCAGAAGGGTTCCAGTCTGGTCGATTATGCTGCACATTATGAAATTAAAAGGTAAAAAAAAAAAAAGAAGAATCTATTCAGTAAAAAACCTTTCATAACAGAAAAGTTAGTCAGTCTTCCTGTTCTTGAGAACCCATATAATCACAGATTCACTGCTCCCATTACCTTTGAGGAATCTGGTCTAGAGGAAGATGGCTCTGCCCATGGCAGGGGGGTTGGAACTAGGGGGTTTCTAAGTTCCTTCCAACCCAAATCATTCTATGATTATGTCACTGATTATATGATCCAATATGACCTTGTGCGTTATCACCATATAAGTTGCTCTCTTAAAATGTGAGACAAAAGAAGAAACCCAAAAAGAAATACTAATGTTTTTCTGAACTAAATAGCACAAAAAATTCCTTTAACATATGGCTCAAAAATTACAATTTTATGGACACAGTTTTGAAAGTTAATTATGTTTTTTCCAGTGCAGAGTGAGATGAGAACAGCTCCTATGGCATCAGGAACCAAACCCTATTGCCTTAAAGTGGACTGTTAAAGTGAATTTAATATTTCCTCTTCTGTCTACAACAGATGAAAAAAAAGATAAAGGAAAGGAAATAAAACGTTTATCTTGGACTGTGGTTAGGTAACAAATTAGGGAAAGCTCCTTTGTGTTTGAGGTTTAGTATGAGAGTGAGTTCTTTCAACCGTTTTCTGACTAGGTTTCTGTGCTACACAAAATTAAATTCTCTCCAAAATTTGGAACACATCAGCTAAGTTTTACAGGGCACAATCACCCCACTTTTGCTTAGACTTTCCTAAAGACTTATCCCTGTGATTTGAAAATAAGTCATGATTTGCAGAGCTCTGTGAGAGTTAACTGTTTATATAGACAGACCTTGTCAAGAACTGTTGCCTCTCTGTACGTAGAGACTGAGGTCACTTTCTGGTTATAGTGTTAGTATTTGGGTGATAACCCTAAGGCATTTAAAATTTAGAAGCATAAATCTCAAGCTTTCAGTGGCTCAGCTGCCTCATGTACTAGATGGAGATACTGATGTTTATCTGTCTCACAGGATATTGTGGCAATTTTTTGGTCAATATCTTAAAGATGATAAATGCTAAGAGATGCTAAAGGTAAATGTTTAACAATGATTGTTTCAATTAGGAATTGAAATTTTATTAGGAATAAATCTCAGACCACTTATTCAACCCGGACAAACCACCAGACTGTTAAGCTTCCTTTGAAATACTGTGTATGTAGATATATAGACTTTAAAGAGAATTGGTGCTCAGAAATGCTATTGGTCTTTGGTATTAAATGTTACGTGAAAGCAAAGCCTGCTTGCAGTAGTAAGTTGGGACCTCACTTTTGCGACTGTCCTGCACAAGATCTTCCACTTAGTGCCGCAGGCTCTGCTCACCCCAACAGTTTCTGTCTCATCCTAAAGGCTTCCCACAAACTGAACTCTTGTTGTGTGTGTCCAACAGAAGGGGAGTTTCTCTTTTAGAATTTTCCTTGCAGAACAAGGTCACAAAAGAGTCCTCATCTTTGCTTTCCCAATGTACTCTTCAATCAAAATATACCTTAAACTTTCAACCTATCCAGCACAGACAGCTTTATTGTTATGAAAAAGTTCTAAAAATGTATACATTGCAAAACCTTCTGTATTTATCTCAATTATAGAAAGGTCAAAGGAAACGGAATAGCAACCCCTACTTTGCTGCTGGCTTTCTCAAAATTTCCTGAACAGGACAGTCAAGATATTTCCCAAGCAGCTGAACGAATGGAAATGTCAATTCAGGTGCTGAGAGAAAAAGTTTGCCAGAAGCACAAGCGCTCATTGCATCTAACTGGTAAATATAGTGTATTGACATTGGCAAACCACCCTATTGATTTGCTGAATGCCGTCTTTTAGATTAAAGTTGGGTTAAATTCACTTTTATTTTACTTTTGCACTTTCTTTTGTTCTTGAAAGCACCTTGGATAGGTTTACATTTTTCTTTGCTGGAGTGTGGGTGGCGTTCCTGCAGTTGAGGAGAGCAGCATTGCACTGTTGGCATCCTGTGAACTCATGACTGTGTATTGCCCATAAATCAGCCTGCATATCCTCAGTGTTGCAAGCTTCTTGTTTACAGTGAAATATCTATCTTCCCCAGCAGCTTGGGTTTAGTGCTTGATCTTTTATCACACTATGGCACTGGCATTTTCAAACACACTTCCTCTCAACATATGCATATCCCTCTCTTAAAAAAACATGTTCTTATTTTCAAATCTAATTTTATAATGCGGTGCTCTTACACATTTATTTCCACTTTAACTGGGTTTTTTTTATGTTAGATGGGAAAAGAAAGAGGGATAGTCCAGAAAGTTCAGTGTTGTCTAAGTAAAGTAAAATACTTGCTGTTAATTAGAGATTAATTTCTCTGTCTGGTGTCTGGAAGGTTCAAAATAGCAGAGACATTGACTTTTTTCCCCCATAATTTAATTCTGTCACTTCCATGAAATCTTCTGTCTTATTATTATAACATTTTTTTCCAAGATATAGAAACATTAGAGTGCTGTAGACAAACATAAAGCTCCACAGTTATTCTACTATTTTATTCCCTTGCAGAAATATCTAGCTTACTAAACTAATGGGATGTTTGTAGAACTAAAAAAATACCTCTATCTATATGAGTATTTCTGTGCATATATTTATGTACCTACACATACACACACAGATACAATTATTTTTGTGCTGTGCGATTTCAAAAGAAATTGAATTTCTAAACTGCAGAAGAAGTGCACAAAGCTCTTGTTAATTTTCAGAGATGAAACAACATTAATGGAACATGAATAGGCGCTCTACAGTCTATGTGCCACAACAAAATAATTTTACATTAATTAAAGAACTAAATTGACTTTAAAGAAAACATGGGAGTTACTACCTTGGCAGCCCAGATAACTGGGGAGCTGGGCTCTGAGTATAATTTACACCTGAACTAACACAGAAGTAAAGCTCTATCCACAAATTTGGCATGATTAACTAGTATATAATGACAAGATTATGTAGCCAGTCTAACAACCTATTCTCTCTCTGTTCTTGCTACTACCTTGTACAGATTCTAACTGCTCAACAGAGCATTTTTTGAGCTGATTTGGCTCTTGAATCTTTGTTGTTCATTTTTCTGGCTTAATTTTTTGGACTGAACAATGAACTAAAGCAGTTTAATTCAGAGTTGAATGGGCAGAACAAATAGATATGTGATGTGCAGTGGGGAGACAAGGGCAATATATGTTATATGTTACCTCTACCCTCATCTTTAATCATGTGATGGTTGCAGTCACTTTGAATGTCAAGGGTTCTCTGAGTTCAGGAAGGATATTCATGGAATCATAGAATGATTTGGGTTGGAAGGAGCCTTAGAGACCCCATAGTTCCAACCCCCCTGCCATGGGAAGGGTCACTTTCCTTTAGACCAGGTTGCTCCTTTTTCATGCATGCATCCACCTCCAACTGGCCATACATATTTCAATACCTGCAGAGGTGAGAACAGGTCTCCCTTACACAATAGTATGGCTTTGTCCCTCGACATCAGATGCTCACTGGGAGCCCCATCTTGGATTGTATTAGAAATATATTTATAACATGCTCTCTACTGGTAGAAAGGGACTTGATTGTACCTAGCTTCCAAATTCCAGCTAATAATTCTGATCATCTTCCAATGAACAATGAATTCTATAGTCATCTGCAGGGTCTTTAAATTTGCATCTTTCCAGTCCCACATTTTTCCTCCTTGGCATATACTTTTGTTCTTGAACGGCATTTTTTATGCCTTTGTTGTAAGCACAGGGACCAGCCAAGCAAAGGACTACAATGCAGGGAAAGAAGGAAGCAGAGAGCAGGTCAGCCCCAGTTCTCAGCTATTGCTGGACCTCTTTCTTTTCATTCTCCATTCATCAGATAATAAAGCCAGCTCTTCCTCTAAGTCTCTGAGACAGCCTCTTGCAGCACTTCTCACTAAGTGCTCTTTCCTAGGAAGAGGGAGAATGCTGTAGATGCAGCTGACAATAATGCATTTTCTACTGGAGCAGCTGAATCTGATAGAGCAAATTGCTTGTCTGGGTTCTTCCTTTCAGATCATTTATCAGCTGATCTGCTCACTATGATTGCTAATATTTCTGGATGTCTGCCTTATATGTTGCCACCAAAATGTCCAAATAATTGCTTAGCTAATAAATATCGACTCATCACTGGCGCCTGCAATAACAGGTATGTATGATAAGAATTGTGTCTGGAAAAATCCTTCTTTCTCATTCTTTCAACTCAAGAAGCTGTGTGTTTACTTTTTCTGAGGAAATTGGTGGAGGGGGCCTGACATTAATCTGTTAACTTTGGAACCAACAGTAAATGAGGTGCTTGTGAAAGTTCCCAGAGGAAGAGCCCATCATTTAAACTTTGGTACACTAATTTTTGTAGACAGGCTTTCCCTCTGAAAGCTTCTAAGATTATGTGAGGAACTTTACATTTAGGGAGAGCTGATTCAGTAGATTCCTTCTTCTATATAAAAAGCAAACTTAATTCTAACCCAGCATTTATTTTTGATTGAATTGGATAAAATTATCTAAAGCAGGAAAACTATATTACTTCACAAGGAGAACTATTTTTGTATTTTCCCACATTCTTAGATTCCCTAGAATCTAAAAATTCTAGGTGTTCTATTTAATTTTAGATATCTGGTTGTATATGTTGAGTGGTTATTTTTTACTACTACTATCTACTTGTTGCCTAATCTATGTGACAATTGCTTCCTGCAAAACCCAACATAATAGATGTACCTGTCTTTTCAGAATCCTCCAATGCAATGAGAGTGTAAAACTGAGAATGAGAGCCCCTTTTAAGTACAAGGGTAAACAATATTTGTACTCAGCAGCCTCTGGATACATAGACCTAAGGTCACAAACTGAAAGGTGGACTGTAAGATTACAGTTGAAGTGCTACAGAGATGAAAATGGAAGGCCATTGTCATTGTACAGGTTAAGGTGCTTTGCAATGTGGTGAATAAAGGGCAGTAAAATTCTGCAGTTTTATTATTCAGCAAGTCTGGTTTTATGAGATGAATTTGTTTTGCTACGTCAAAGTTATTTGCAAGGAACATGCCTGATAGACTCTTTGCTGAAAGGACACAACCTGATATGCATCAGTGTTATAAATCTAACTGTGTGGGTATCCATAATTTCCCCCAGGCATGTTCAGAGTTCCTTGGAATCTGAACTAGCAGCTGGTACAATATCTGCACTGACAACTCCATCAGGGCTTGAATACATTGTCCAAGATTCATGCAGCTGAACATAGACACATGGCTGAAGCTCTTAATTTACAGGCATGGTTGTGTAGTCTTTCTCCCTAGATACGGAAAGAAGCACTCTGCTTTCTCTTCAGTGACTGATAATACTAGGATGTGTATAGGCATTTCAGTCTGGTGTCTAAAGCTGGGTAGGGTAAATATGATTCATTGAGTCTGGTTTGTAGCCACTCTTCTACTTTGTATATTTTTATGCTTCACCGCATCAGAATTTAAACCCACCACTCATATTTGGTGGTATTTTGGACTTTTTGCTCTAAATATCTGTAAAAGTTGCAAGGCAGCAAAAAACTCTCCAAAACCAAAGACTTTTGAACCAGTGAGTCAGATCTTAACTGATTCTAAAACTTTGTGAGCTCCTTGAAACACCTCTAGCTCTACTGAAATACATCAGCTTAAAATCCCATTATACAGTAATGTAAATAACATATTCTGTGATGTAAGCCACCTTTAAAGTCTTCAGACATTAAATGAAGTACCAGTCTGTGCTTTTCCTTGCTTTACAGCTTCCACTTTCAGGTAGAAAATATATCGGGACCTATGTTGCACTTGTACTTTTCCTCACTCAGTTTGAATATGTAGCTGTCCTGTAGATCAGTAAACGCTGCATTTCATAAGTGAAATTTAAAAATAAAATTTATAGTGGAATTAATTGTGGGCCTTCAAGAAAAATCTATTTAAATCTATTTAGAAGTGAGCAAGCAAATGCTTTACAGATGTTTTACTAAATCAGTTTGCATGTTTGAGACAAATCTGATCAATTACAAAGGATTTATTCCACAGCATTGAGATTGTTTTGTTTTAGTGTGCACTTCCTAGAACAGAGGTGTAGCAGAATAGCATAAACATGACCTTCTATGGAGAATAGCAACATAACATTCCCAGCAGAGTTAATATCCACTTCTAGTAGTAACAGATATTAACAGATTTTAGTTTTCTTTCTGCCTAAACAAGCAAAATAAAATTATATTATTTTAAAATTAAGAATAAGGAACAGAAGGAAAATCCAAAGAGCTGGTTTTTTCCCATTTTTTAATCCCAACTAGCTAGTATTGATCTGTGTATTTTTTTAATGTCTAGTACAATGCGAGAAATTCAAGGGTGAAGGAATTACAGGTACTAAAGAAATGGACTCTCACGGTGCAATTAGCGTCACCTAATCCTAGCCTTCGGAAGTAGTTATATGTCTACTGCAAGGCTGCATCTTTGTCTGTTCCTGCTAGTGAGAAATAGAATGGAATGACAGGATGGCACTCAGGTCTGTCTTTCTGGATTGATGGACAGGTTTTTAGATGACTGGCTTACTTTTTGTACACCTAACGTTGGGGGCATCTAGGAGGAACTTTATCTACAGCATTTCTATTTCACTGCCCTGTCATTAACCGTTCTCTCAGGTAAGGACCTGATGCTCAGTCTGAAGGTCCAGTACCAGCAGACTTAGGAGTAAGAGTATGGCTCCCGGATGTAGTGGGAAGAACGAGCAGTCCTGACTCAATCCACTGACTTCCACAAGGAGGAATTGAGATGTTTCCTTTAGGATTGCTACTTCACCTCAGTGAAAGCTAAGTGCTCAATTACTGGCAGGCTTATTCTCCAGAAGCGTCCCAAGTTTCCACAAGTTACACACGTGGTAGCTCAGCACAACGTAAAACATCACAAACTCCAATTATTAAGTTGCCATATGGCATTCATTCCTTGTATCTGAAACTAGGCAGAACATTAAAATAAGATTCAAAATAAGAAAGTCTGGATTGTGAACTGCTGTTTACAACTCCAGGTTGCTTCTCAGGCAGCCAAAACAAAATCCAAATGGTACAATATCAGTATTTCACAAGTAAATTAAAACTCCCTCTTCCTATAAACAAAATATATAGTAATCAAATTTGACCATTCTATAAATCTGTATGGTAGCAAAATCTCATTCTTTCAGCTGCCTTTTTAACTCAAGCAAGATTCCAAGACATTAACATGTTTGATGCAATAATAAAAAGGCATGTGGGAAGGGTTTTACTTAAGTAGCATTCCAGTAATTCTGCTAAAATACAAAAGCAATCAGGAGAAAAATCACTGGTTAAGCAGCTACATTAACATTTCATTATTTTTAATTGAGTGAAATAGCACTACACTATGTGCAGTATTTTATGCAATTTTAATAAAGGCAAATCAACTGTAACTAATTTGAATGCTTTATTAAAGCATACTTCAACCTTCAAGTGTGAATTATTGTGGATAATTAAGTATATTACTGTACCATATAGCTTGGCAAATTGAGCCTCTTCAGTGTGCTGGAGATCAATGAAGTATTAACATTATAATTGTTTATCATCCTGATAGACTTACAAATGTATGTTTTAACACTATGTATTTCTATCAACATTCCAGAAATATTTCTGGTTCTTTGTGGCTTACTTTACAGTTTTACTCAACTGAGTACATTGCAAAAAATTATTTCTTCTTTTTAATGTTGATATATATTTATTATGAATATATTTATTAGGAAATATATTGAACAGGACATATTAAAAAATGACCAAACAACAACAAACCCTAAAATTTCATCTTAGAAAAAATGCATTTAAAATATTCATGATAGAGAGAAAATTAATTGGGTCAAACCCAAGAATCCTTACTATACTAATAAATAGAAATTAGCAAGAATCATTTGCTGACCCTCAAATTAAGTATGACCTGATTCTTGTCACCCTCTTACTTTTACATGTTTGTCTATAGTTTTTTACTCCCCTTCTCCCTTCCAAGTTGGCTGGCTGTGGGATGACAAACTGGTATGTAATGGTGCCAAGGTGCGCCCAGGCAGGCGACATTCAGAGAAATGCAAGTTGTTGTGAGAAAAAAATACAGTGCAATTAGTGCTGGCAACTTAGCAGGATAGTTCAGTGCCTGGGCTTGTACACAGGCCCTCCCAAAGATGGACCCAAGAAATTGGTATAGCTTCTACCAGGGGGAGTCTTGCCCCTGTATTCAGCCATTGCTCCCACCTGCTCAGTCCTGGCTTCTTTGGTCTTGCTAAATGATTTCTTCTCTATGACTAGTGTCCATTTTTCTTTTAAGCTTTATTCACCTGTACTCCAGGTTTTCTTCATGTTTTCCTAAGTCTTGATTTCCTAGCTGTTGCCCTAAACAAACATCTTTTTAAAGATGTTAGCAAATGCACTTGGGACTACATCTGACTTTATGGGGAATGAGGACACTATCAGGAAGTCACCTTCACAGCAAGTATTTCAAAAATGTCAAAAGGTAACCAACTTAGGTTATAAACATGAGTAAAACAGTAATAATTCATTAGTAGTTTAAGTTTTCAGTATTTTCCTTTTGAGTAAAATTAATATGGGCATACATGAAGAAAAGTATTTGATGCCCTCTCAAAGATTGCCACATGAACATCTAATTACAATGGCATATTACTCTGTAGCTGATGATTATTTCATATTATTTTATTATTATATTTTTAATGCTCAGGTTTTATATTCAGAATATAAATAAAATATAAATATTATATATATAGTAGATTCAGAATATATTCAGAGGTTCAGGATTTTTTCTGGTTTTGCTGCTGTTGCTTTTGGGGGATTTTTTGTTTTGTTTTTCTTTTCATAGGGAACATCCTAGATGGGGAGCATCCAACACAGCTTTGGCTCGATGGCTTCCAGCAGCCTATGAAGATGGCCTCAGGCAACCTCGAGGATGGGATCCCAGCATCCGATACAATGGATTCCATCTGCCCTCGGTCAGGAAGTGGATCACAAGATCACTTGAAACTCTTTCACTGGGCTATTACCATATCTGCTACCATAGATCTCCATTTGCATCAGTGAATGAAGTATCTTGTGTAAAATACTTCAGATGTATCTGTGGAGCTTAGTTAAGAAGCCAGTGGCTTTGCTAAAGCATAAGTGCAACCACGTGGTGAGAGTTCCCCTGCCCCTGGCTGGGGTAAGCCCACGGAGCAGTGCCGGGGGGCACTGACTGCCTTGAGGGGCAGCCCAGTACTCCGTAAAGTGCTGTGGGGGAGAGCAGGCAGGGCAGGAGCTGGCCAAATGCCTGGCCTGGAAGGCACCAGACAGCAGGCAGCCAGCAGACACAGGGTGATGATTGCTCAGGTAGAGAAAAGGTGCAAGGTCAACCCAATTTTGAGCTTCCCATGATGAAATTGTAAAGATGAGGGAGGTCTACAAGGATGCATGCTGCAATGGTCACAAGTTGCTCCAGAGAAAATTTTGTCTTGAAAAAAGAAATTAATTTGTTGTGAGCACAATTAAATAGTGGAATAGGTTTTTGTTGGAATATGGATTCCAGCCTAGAGAACTTCTGGCTTATCCCTAATGGGAAATACCCAAGATCTGTCTTGATGGGGCTCTCAAGAACCAAACCCCTGCTTTCAATTTACAGTTGCACATTGTGGTCTCCAGAATTTCCTTTCAGCCTCGACTTTCTAGTGATTTTATGATTCTTTGCTTTAATAATGGTGCCTTTATTCAGGGAAGGAGGAGGGGGAAAAGAAGGTTGGGTGTTAACTAAATAAATATAAAGCACATAGACGTGCTAGCGCATGTGTAGGTGCGTGCAGGTATGCCATTCCTCATAGGGTAGCAAGCCTTAACTGAACAAGTATTGCTGTCAAATCGTAACTTCATTTTTTAGCTAGTCCAACTAACTGAGCTTAGAAAATATTGCAATATTTATGGATTTTAGCACCTCATATTCTTAAAAAATAGCAGACCCGCCATAGAGGGAAGTTTGAAAAGAGAATATTTGCACAGAGGGCTGGGTGAAAAATTCCCCAGTGCAGTGTGCAATGATTTGGGCTGGATTTATAATTTGTGATTTGTCATCATTGCTTTGAAACCTGACTTTTAATGGACTCAAAGTCTTTTCATTTTAACCATTGTATGTTTAATAAGGATAAGCAAGAGAATTTAGTGTTAATGTCAGCTGCAACTCATGCTATTAATTAAATAACATTGTCTCTAAGCTGCACAATTTAGCGCTCAGAGATGGAAACCTGACATTTACACAGGCAAATTTCCAGTACATAGTACAAACTACCTTTTTCTAGATTCATTAGGGTACATGTTTGTAAAGTAAAACACTCTTAAAAAAAGATTATATAACCATACCAAATCTGGTTATCAACATCTGACCATCAGCAAGGTTCTCTGCTTTGTTTCAGAGTAAGATAGGGTAAAAATAATGTAATAAAGTTTTTTCTCATTTACATAATTGTCCTTTTTTTTTGTACCTTTAGCTATCTAACTATATCCTTTTAAAAGTAACGTGAAAATAATGTGAAGATGATAGATAAGTGTGAGGATTGCTATAAAGCAATACTAGATCACAGTGTAACTGTGATAGTTAACAGGGATAAGACAATTTTACTAACTTCAAGAAAAAGTTTGTGCTTTGTGGCCACCAAAGCTGTTAAAATACTCATCTAAAGTCTTGAATTCCTGATGACCTGTATGTAGCTTGCTCTCAACTATTTCAGTATAAATCCTGATGTTCCTAACAAGCCCCATGTTGCCTGTTGCCCTTACCAATTCCATTTAATGGAACCTGCCTTATACATTCATTATATAGCCCTTATATTTATTACAGGCTCTGTAGTGTTTTATCTATTTTATGTGCTGCCCTTTCAGTTGCTTGACTTCCAAGGTAGCTGTTATATGCCAGGGAATATTTTGCATCATGAGGGAGGAATCTGTGAATAATGATACCCCTAACATTTCCACAAACTGAGTGCTGATTTTGCTCTGATGGTTTTGCTTGGTTATTAATATAGGCTGGACATGTAGCATCGATGTCTCCATGCGCTCATCCTCAGAGTATCTGTATCTCCATGCAGCTTGCACAGAAGCATGTCAGAAATATATTTTGGCTTCTCCCTGCCTGGGAAAAGGAAGCAGAACTTTCAGCTACCATGTGTTTGCAACCTAGCTCATGTCCTGGGCTGCATAATCTCCTTCATTTATGTATGGAGCAGCTCAGACCCTCTGTGTATCAACAGTGATTTGAGATTTCCCAGCAAATCTTTTTGTATAAGGAGGAAAAAACATAATAAATAGAAAGAAAACTTTTAGACAGTCTAAAAGAAATGTGAGGTTTTCAAAATTCAAAAAAGAACCCAGATCAAAGATACACTGCTTACTGGCAAACATAAAAAACTCAGCTGAAACATCTTTGAATATGCTTGTGGCACCTGGGTCTCAGCTCCTGAACAGAAAGAAGAGCCTGACAGAGGTTGGATTTTATACTGTTGTTGGATTTTTTGTTTTGGTTTGGTTTTAGGCAAAGCATTAGAAGCACTATACAACATAAAGTTGGGGAGGGGGGAAGATAGCTTTTATCACTGTTCCCCATAGTTTTTAGTGTTTTATCATTTTGTGAGAAGTAAAAACTGCTTGGCACTCGAGGTAAATTCGTTCTCTTCTCAGGTTCGTGAAGTGACAAGAAAAATTATTCATGCATCTAATGAGGCTGTTACTGAAGACAACCTGTATTCTGATATCATTATGGTATGGGGACAGTACATAGACCATGACATTGCATTCACACCCCAGAGCACAAGTAGAACCACCTTCCTAAGTGGGATGGAGTGCCAGATGACTTGTGAAAAACAAAATCCATGTTTTCCAATAAAGGTAAGGTTCTAACTTAAATTCTTCGAGAGAAATGCCAGGGTCTAAACAGGTGAGTAAAGCCAAGAAACATTGGAGCAGACAATGATAGAAAAATAGAAACCAGTACAACTATTAAATGAAACAGGTAGACATTTAATTTTTTTTTGTAGAGTTAATAAACCATAGTTAATGTATTTAATACATACATGAATTTTTTACCTGTTTATGTTGCTGGGAAACCTTACTGGTCCCTCCCAATGTTATTGCTCTCATGCTTCAAGGTTTTGAGTTCCAGTGGGGAAAATAGCAAAGTAAAATTTATATTTTCAGCCAGATAAAGTGAAAGGATCTTAACATTCCTCACTGAAAGCAAAAATACTTCTTCCAGCTAATGCAAACTTTTGAAGAGAGCTGTCTTTTCAATGTATGCATAAAAATGATCTTCAGGGAGCTGCTGAAACATACATACATCACATCTTTGCTTTGAGCAGATGGAAAACGTGTTCAAAGCTTGTTAGAGGGCTAGAAGAAACATAAATAGGTATAAATATACGATACTGTATTTTTGATCACTTAATTTAAAAGCATAGTCCTGCTTTCACTCAAAAAATTGAGTAGAAAAGTAAAACCATACTTTTGTTTCTCAAAGCACAGCCTGTACAACTCAGGCTACAGGAAAGCCCCATGCCCATCACAGCCCTTGGTGATGTTTAAGTTAGAGCAACCTAAATTGCTTTCCTTAGTGTTGGAGCTTGATTACTGACCAGCTTCTCTATGTACTGTCATGTAGGGCTTCTATCAGAATAGAAAACCTTTTTTGCCTCAGCAAACTGTAGTTGATAACCACTCCACAGTCTCCATAAGTGCCTCATTCCTCTTTCATTAAACATAGAGGAAAATGTTTGGTTAACTGTAAAGAGAACCAAATCAGGCTGTGTTAAAGGTGGCTCATCTTCCATATGGTGAGAGAATTTAAATTTAAAATACAGGGAAGGTTAAATGAAATTAATAACAGCCTGCAATTTCACCACAGAGAGGTAAATCTAGTCCCTGTCACCCTGGAGATATGGACTATTGAGAGCTTGCAAACTTATCTTGAGAGCATTCAGAAAGATCACAGGCTTCTTAAAGAAGACCATTCTTTCAGACATTGAGTGACTGAGAGCACTGAGTAACCTCAATCAGCCACAAAAGTGCTAATTATTAAGAGTATGCCATAGTTATGAAAAAAATATCTAGTTTGCTGTGTTTCCAATTTCCATCTGGGGCAAGATATTATTTTTTCCGTTTATGTTTTTAAGTAATAGCCTTAGAAACATTCCCATTACCAAAGTCTTACCAGGAGAGGCTAGGGCAGACATCTAGTCCCTGACCAGCAGTGCTTTGTATGATGGGAAAACGGATCCATCTGAAAGATATGCCACAATATATTGAGTCCTATTTTTAAAAAGACTGCTGTAGCTATAAAACTGCACAAGTCTTCAAAAGTCATTTGTGTTTACGATATATTCTTTGAAATAGCACTACTAGTATTGATTTTGAAGTGCAAAACCCCCATATATTTTTATTACTACATGGATATTTAGTTTGAGAGGAGACTCATACTGTTTCCCATAACTTGAATAAAATGTGGATCACGGGGACCATAGAGGTCTAATCAATGAACCCTGACTAATTCAAACCTCAAAATCCCATCTACTTAAAAAAGAGACATCTTAAGGGATCTTTAAGAATAGGACTCCAAGGCTAATATTATTCGTGTGGTAGAAGCATTCAGTGCAGAGGGATAAAAGGTGCACAGATTGTCATGGCATAGACTTGCAAGTGTCAAGTGCTCTAAATAAGGCACAGATTTTGGATGTCTGTCTTGGAGCTGTGACGTCATTCAGAGAGCATGCTTCAAGGCTGCTCTTGAAGGAAATTTTTGTGATCATGTATTAATCTATCACTGAGTATTTAACGTGTAGCTAAATCTAGCACTGGAAGCTGCTCCTGCTCAGCAGTGGAGCCCAGCACGTGGATGGGTCAAGCCTACCTTCGATGTAGCCATGACTGGCCATGGCAGGGGACATACAAAGAAATTCAGTCACAACCCTGTAAGCATTAGATAAGTTTCCCAGCTTGTGGACCTGTTACATGGTTACAGTCCCATGAATGTTTCAACTCCATTTTGCTATTAATCTGCTATTCACAGCTTTGATGGACAGATAGAAAGATGGTTGTTCTTTTGCTTTTATTATATGTTCAGTATTTTGTTGTTGGAATTGAAAAAAGGCCCAGTGGCTCCGGCAGGGGGAGAAATTGCAGTCCAAAACCAATGTGGTTGATAAGAGCAAGCTCCGTTTATTAGCAATCCAGAGGCACTTATATAGTATACAGCTTGTTAACTCTTAAGTGGCTTAAAACTTATCAAAGCATATTTCTGCTTCTACATAATTGGACTTACATTGGCAAGCTTCTACAGTTATGTTATGATTTAAAGAATTCAGAGTTCACCTCCCCTTCTCTGGGTCTTATCTACACAGCTGTAAATCTTCAAAACTCCCTCTTTGTTTCTCAGGCTTGGTTCTCACTTAGTTCTCACAGGGCTTTTTCTCATGCAGAGTTTTTCTCACACACAGGCCTTTTGCTTGCAGGCCTACTGCTTGTATAGTTCTTTTATTGATCCCATAATTCTATCAATGATCCATGTCCCTGATCCTCTAACCAAATCCCAACATTTTGTGACTGTTTTTATCAAAGACACAGAATAGAATCTGTATTTAGAAAAAAAAAATTAAAAAGAAAGGAGTGTTGCAGTAAATAGTGTGGTCAGAGGAACTAATTTTTGAACAGCAAAACAAAATGCTATTACCCTCTAGAACTAATCTTCTTTCAGAATTATTAACTAAGTTAATCTCCCCATATTAAATATTTGGAAAACCACCACAGTTAATTTTATACATTCATTTTGTATATGAAGAAACTGTGGCTGGTTTCCAAAGACAGTGGAATCAATAGCATATTATACAACAATGTAGACATAGAGGCTGAAGTTTGCACTCTTGCTGTGTTCCTACAAAAGCAGCACCCAAGGGAGAATCCACCCACAGAAAAGGACAACCGTGCCTGCAGCTGAACATCCTCTCTGGGAGTTTGAGCAGGGAGAGGAGGCTCCTGACTGCACAGGTTAGGGAATCTGTCTAGAAAATATTCAGAGTCAATGCAATTCAATGAAGGATTGTAAGCAGCAGTAGTGCATTAATATTAATAACAAGTGTAGGTAAATAATTCATAGGTTGCCACGAACCATTGTGATTTTCTATTCTGGACACTTTTATACTAAAGGCTATAGAATTTCTCTCAGCAATTCTCACACAGAGCCTGTAGCTTCTGGTAGAGCCTGAACATTTTTTTTTTTCCTGTATCTTTACAGGGTCCCCTAATGGGAAAAAACCCCCACCAAACCTACTAGCTTTAGTTTACACTTCTTTTATAACAGCCTGACATGCAGAACAGAGTTGTGGAGATTACTTGTCATTCCTCAGATTATTATTTCAGGTTAGGGTTGAGACATAAAGAAGCATTAGAAAGACTTTCATAGGAGAGCCACTGACTTTATTCAGTATTAATTACATTGCTGCCAATAAGTTAGACACGGCGCATACACCTAAGATAATGCAATCCAGAAAAGCTTTCAGTTACCTGAGATACAAAAAGGTGGAAAAGAAACAGACTCTCAGAAAAGTGAGGTGATTTGAAAAAGGCAATGTGTAACGTGACCGGTTACTGTCTCAGCTACAAATAGATCTGTCATGTGCACTCAATAACCAGCAAAGTGAGTCCCTGCCTTTCTCTTGTTTAAGAAGCAGCAGCTCGCTGTCAGATGGGGTCATGGACTCTTCTCCAAGTTGCATGTCTACAAATAAGCATTCATATTTTCCTTTTTTTCAAACTTTCACAGACCATAAGCTAGATGTTCTTTTAAATCTACAGAAAGAAACCTTTACAAGGTCATTTCCCGCAGAATAAATTCACAATAAAAAAGATTTTTCTTTAACTGAAATATCAGTTTAGAGATTGTGGTAGACTTAAACAATTATTGCCTTTCATTTTCCTACACATAGAAGAATTTCACCATAACCAGGTTTGACCATGCTTATATAATAACAATTTAAATCAACATGCAGCTATACAGGAAAAGTGTTGTCAACAATCGGGTTTTGTTGTTAATTTTTCCCCTCTAGAACTGTGTGACACAAAGAAAAAAGAATCATATAAATTTTATTCATTAGTTTTGGAAAAAAAATGTGATTCAGTACCCATTTCAGCAGAAAAGGGTCTCTTTTTTTCACTCAGATTATTTTTAATGTCTATTGAATAATAATGTAAGGAACCTCCAATTTACGCATTCAGCTGCTGGCTGCAAACTACTTATCCTGTGAAAAGGGAAAGGATGGCATTATGCAGCTCTGCCAGTCCCTTAATGTTCATTACTGCTGTTTTTCTCCACTGGGGACCAGAACAGATTGAATTGAAATTGCAGAGGCAGTTAACTAAAGATTATTCAGTATGAACTTCAGTATGAATATCAGTGTTGATATGTTTTGTTGTGAGCCTGGCTGTTTAACAGCTTAAAGGCACTTCCTACATTCTTTTCTCAGTGATACCTGAATTCTTCCAGGTTCTCCTGATAACTAGAAGCAGGACGCACTCAAACACACACAGGGCTGTGGCTGTCAAGTTCAGATATTTGTAGTATGAGATGAGTTGCCTGCTTACATTACCACCTGAAGGGAAAAAGAAGCCACACTAATAGCAAAAGACTTAATAGCAAATATTAAATAGAAAACATAAGACAGAGAAATTATTGATTTCAAAAATCAGTGAAAGAAATGACTTATTTCCTTCAAACATAACTTACTTTGATTTGCTAAAACCTAGGCAATGAAGAAATAATGGTAGAATTTCTTTGCCAAAGAAAATTGAAAACCAAATTAAACTATTTCTTAATGTAAATGATTTGTTGGTATCAATCCCTACTGACATGAGTTCTCAGTAGTAAGAAAATTTTACTTGGTGTAATAAATGAGGTAACAATGTTATTATATAAAGTTAATTAATTTTATTCCAAAGTATCTTTTTTACTGTTAACCCCAATTTAAAGACTGTTCCATCTTTGCAGACTGATCTCTGTATTACTAGAAAAATGAAGAAGAAATTACATCACATATGCAGAATTCACTGTCTTCTGCCAAAGAGTTTTGAAAAATGAAAAGCAAGCAGATAGAATACAAATAAGGGTTAGCTCAGGTGTCTGTACAAAATATTTATTTTCTCTTAGTCAGATTTTTGAACCTCATTATTTGACCTCGGTGTCTCAACTGTGTGGGGATCAAACCAATAAAGGAATGGGCAGTCTTTCATTTAATCAAGTCTATGTGCAGCCTTTGCTTTTTATAAAGATAGTCAGAATTCAGTACTTGTAAGACATCTGTTGCTGCAAAATAATGTGGCAGAAGACTTGTGGGAAACTGGCGGAAAGCAGAATGAATACTTACATCTGTCCTTTTTCGTTAGGAAACTGGATTAGAATTCAATATTGAATCAAAGCTTTTGCAGCATGCTGCTGCAGACACTGAAACTCCTCATTATGTTTTTATGCATACAGGTGAACCTGCTGCTTCACTTGCTGTTCAGTAGAACAGAATTTGACCAGATGTTCACATCTTCACTTTAAAACATTTTATGATGAATTTTGGTTGTAAAGCCAGACTGATTTAGATGTAGATGTATTACCTCAGTAGCTTATGATAGAGTAAAAGTTTTGGGGTTTATTTGTCTTTACTTAAAAAAAGGTTAGTCTCTTTCCTTAAACCTAAAGAAAAACAATCTATACAGATTTAGAATATGTCACCCCTGTAGATGAGGTCTGAACAATGAAAAACTGAGTGAATGTAAATATTTAGACAAGACTCAATTTAGCATCCACAGCTGTTCTCTTCACCTCAGAAAATACCCTTATTTTGTATGCAGGTGACCACCAATGATACATTATCTTCAGGGATGGATTGCCTACCCTTCTACCGCTCATCTCCTGCGTGCGGCACTGGTGATCATGATTTTCTCTTTGGAAATACATCAGTGCTAAATACAAGACAACAGATCAATGGCTTAACTTCTTTCCTTGATGCTTCTACAGTCTATGGCAGTACTCCTGCTGTTGAAAACAAACTGAGGAATTTAACAAGCAAAGAAGGCCTTCTTAGAGTAAACTTAAAGTATAATGATAACCATAGGGAATACCTGCCTTTTACAGACCAGATCCCATCCCCTTGTGCACAAGACTCAAGCACAAGTGGAGCTGAGAGGGTGGAATGCTTTCTGGCTGGGGACAGCCGCTCCAGCGAGGTCACGTCCCTGGCCACCATGCACACACTGTGGCTGAGGGAGCACAACCGCCTGGCCCGGGCCCTCAAACGCATCAATGGCCACTGGAGCGCCGAGACCGTCTACCAAGAGACACGGAAAATTGTTGGTGCTCTGCATCAGGTTGGCTGCTTGTTTGCTTACCTACACATTGCACTGAATATCTCATAAAGCTTTGAATATGCTTCTGTGAGCAGCTTTTGAGATCATGTTGCCTTTTTTTTCCCACCTATGTCTGGGCTTCAAATTTGGCATGTGTAAAGTTTGTTTTGTTTTCCACTTTCCTAAATGCAATGGCCTGGTGCTTAGTTTGTCCAGGTATCTTAGCGCTCTGATTTTCATGGCAGTTTCTACTCAGATACATATTTATGCAGGCTTCTGCGATGTCTGTTTTGTCTGTTAAAGAGGCCTTTTCAGATGCTTTTTTTTTTTTTTGGTAAAGGAAATTATTTTAAAGTAATGTTTCTGTATTTATACAATGTTCAAAATGTTTACTTTCTCACAGGTATTATATAAATAACAAATTCCCTGTGTAAAAATGCCTGTGAGGTTCTCAATGAAGTAGTAATGCACAAACTTCAGGGGCTGTTAATAGTTGACAGGAAATAATTGACAGGAAATAGCAGGAGAAATAAGTGTGGGAAAATACAGAAGAAAAGAGTCCATAAGGATGTTTATATGACATGTTTTCTGACTCTTAAAATTTTTTTTTTTTCAGTACCAAAGGAGCCTTTTTTGAAGATAAATTGGGGAAGGATGCAATAAAACTTCACTTTTCTGATAAAACATTTTCCTTTCTTCTGCCACAATTTTTAGACAGTGGAATACAAAGCATGTTTCCTTTAAGAAATCACCTGCATTGTCTAATGCATTGTTACTTGCACTCAAAGCCATATATCTTCAGAGAAGTAACACACTTCATTTAATTGTATTTAGTCAGTCCTTTTGAAATTTTTGGCTTTTTGTTTACTTTAACCAAGTCAGCTCCTCTGCCATAAATATGCCATTTGCATTAAAAGAATAGCATTGACAAGTCAGAATAGTTGTTAATACCTGTTAGAAGAAAAGTGCAAGTCCAAAAGCAGTCCTCTGTGCATTCATACACTTCTGATTTACATACACAAACATTATGGCCTGAAAGAAACCTCTTTGTGCAAGGCAATGCACTGCATGGATCAGTGCTGCTCATTATCTCTGCCGGTATCACAGATTAATGAGATTTTCCTATGGCTCATTAGAAATGTGTTTGAATTATATCTAGCTGGTTTAGAGACATTCATTCAAGACAGATAATTGGAGTATCTCTATTAATGGAAAGCTAACTGGCACACTAATGACAGCTCTGGTTGAATTTACCTTGAAATTTCCACTATCAAGTTTTGTTTCTGTTGCTAGATATTTCCAAAATTCTCTTTCTTTGGAAGGAATGATTTCAAGCATAATTCCTGCCTGTAGGTGTGTAATTATAGAGAATTGAACAAAAAGCCTTTTCTTCTTCCTAGAATAAAGAAGATGAAAAAAAATCTCTATTTAGACCGTACTTTTCTTCCTGGATTTTTTTTGGCACCATAAATCTCTAGTGACAAGTATTTGATAACAGAAACTTGACAAGGTTACCAAACACAGCAATTGCCTGTTGATATCCTGAACAAAACAGATTTTTTTTGGCTGCATTGTGCAGTTTCACTAAAAAGGAATAGTAACTCTCCTTTCTATTTTATGGGAATAACACATGCTTAACTTTATAAAGTATTAACACTGCAGTATGCAGTAGTAAAGATACATATTCTGATTTACCCCGTGTTTTGTGCAAAAAGACATTTTTTCCTTGTCATTTAATACCTGAAGGAAAAAAGTCCAATTATTCAACTGCTAGACTTAACATTACTATTTCATACATATGTAGTTTGCACACACCTGTGCTGTTCTTTGGAGACAGTTTCCCCTGATGTGCTATTTGGATTGTGAAAGATGGATGATTTGGCACTAGTCAGATGGAGCAGGAGTTTTGCAGATCAACCTGAATCCAATTCTCTTTCATTTATTACAGTAGCAGAGAACCATCTCTGAATGAACGCAGTTACTCCCACTTGATCCCAACTGTAGGTGACAACTGCCTTTAGTTTTCAGTGTACATAGAGGTGTTTATTTCACTTCCTTCTACATCTGCTTGTGCTCCCTGAGCATCTTGCATGGTTCAAGGTGTGGGTTGAAAGTGGGTAACTTCTGAAACTGAATTTACATTAACTACTTGGATGAAACTTGCTTGTAAAATTAGATGATCAGATAGCTCTTCTCAGAAATATGAAATTATAAAGGATAAATAAATAATATATATTATAAAATAATATGTCTTGCATAATTTCAGAACTCATATTTATAAAGTGTATAGTTTAGACTATTAACAGAACTATAATAATGTGTTCATTTTTTTTTTTATTAAAAATTGATCTCTCATACAATCACCTTTTACCCAAAAGTTTAGGACTTCAAAGTCATCTTCATCATCTGCAAATCCTTTAGTATTTACAGTGAGAACTCCAAACTAACCATGCATAGCACTTCAATGAATTAAACATCATTGCTATGTTTGATAGGTCTCTATTATTTCTGCAATCTTTTCCAAGTGCAGAAGCTTCATTTAATTGGCACTTCACTGTCTCAGTGAGGTACTATTCCTTCAAAGTTACAGCTGGCCAATGGCAATGACAAGATGCACTTTTGGCCTTACTTATCCTTATGATAGTTCACATATTTTATACTCTCTCTTCCAGCCTTTTTTTTTATTTTTCTTTTCCAACTATTGTGCCCTATTCACACTGACTTTGGGATATAGTGTAGAGGTTTTTGCAAGTCTCCTGAACCCTATGAAAAGTGATAAGAATTTCTGTATCTGTTGCATCTAATTGGTAATAACATTTAACATTAACAAAAAGTTCTCAAAAATAAAGTGAAATTATGTAACCTATTTCCAAACATCTAATGTGTGGCTGACTTCTGATGAAGGTGGCTCAGCCTGGAGAAAAATGCAGCCAGGATACTCAGTGGGTTCATAAGGATGCTTGGGAACCCCTGCTGTAGTTCTGCCTTCTGAATGAGAAGAGTGTTGCCGGTAACAGCAACAGCCTACCTGACTTGCAGTATTATAGTGTTCACAGGTCAGGATTCAGTTACTTTTTCTGTAAACAGTGCACATGGGATTCATGATATGATAGAAAATCTATACAAGGCCTTTTCTGACACTCAGATGCTGTTTCTATCTGGATACTTACCAAATGATTTTCTGAATTGCAAAGAAATTAGTGCTTTATTTTGTCTGATATGACTAAATGAATAACATTTAAATGATCTTATTCTCTCAGTTAATATATGGTTATATAGATTAAAAAGGTCATATAAAAACACTGAGCATGTGGGCCACTATTTAAAACTAATTTAATTTTCCACTAAATTATGCTGTTGGAACAATGACTGCCATGAGATAGTAGAAATATTGACGTTATTGATTAAAATTGTTTTCTTCATGAGGCTTCTGTAGACCCTGGATTTGATGCTATGAGGTGATGAATGTATCCTAAGAAAAGCTTGGATTACCACTAATATCATAAATGTCACAAAGAGTTGAGACCACCCAGTACCTTGCAGGGTCAGACTCATTATATCCATGTACATTCCTTATGCTACTGCAAACACTTGAAAGTTAACTTATTGTTAACAAATAGACTCAAAGTAAGCCATAAATGATGGAGCAATTCATTATAATAGTTTGTGATTTCTTTCCCATATAGTCACTTTATGTCTGATTTTATTGACATATTTTGCAACAAGCATGTTCCTTTGTTTCCACAGGAGAATCTCATTTATTGAAGGAACACTACTGAAAGAAAGTACTGTGCTTATTTATGAATGGAAATAAACCTTTTATATTATTCTCTGAGAGAGGGGACTGCATGCAAAAGAATTTTAACAAAAATAATTTTGATGCTTGTCAGCTGTTAACGTCTTCTTTAAAACTTATATATGTGTCAGCTATGAGAACTTGTAGTGAGCCTCTTCTTGACTTCACACAGACAAACTTGGGCACATCCAGAGACTACACAAATGCCAGATGCTATTTCTGATGTGATTCTTTGGCAGATTCCCGTTGTAGTATCACATTCTGCTGTATAAGTAACAACTTAGCCTGTATTGTCTAAAACTCACCTCTATTTGATGGAGCCTCATTTAGCCTGTGGAAGTTTCCATCAAACAAATGCCTCTCCTAGTGCAGGGTAGGCAGGCATACGACCAATTTTCACCCTTAGCCTTTTAATTTTCATGTCTTGAAATGGCCACCCCTCTTTCTCTATCAAGGAAATTAGAAATGAAGATGTCTCCCCTGGAGCATATGAAAAATCTGAGTTGCCCTTTCCTTCAGGGAGTCTGGCCTTCCTGAGCAGCTTAGCTTGGGATTTCATGAAAAAGAGCCAAAGAATTAGTCATAGATTTTTGTATCCATGACTAACCTACTCCTAAATAAAGTCTTTGACTGTAAAAACTATACATCTAAAATTAGAACTCCTATCTTTCAAAAACTTTGTGAATATAGAAAAAGATTAGCTTTTCAAATGACAGTGTCAGTATTAATTTCTTGCAATAATTTTATTTGTTTCATATGCTGCATTAAAGGAGCTGTAAAAGGGATTTTAACATATAGTCTTTTAAATATTTTGTTCACTGCATGACCTAACCTGAAAACCTAAACCTCTACCTTCTGGGAAAAGTGAGTGAATTGTGGAAAGATTTGCTTGTCTGCTCTGTGCCTAAAATAAAGATACAAGGTTTTATAAGGTCATTTTATGCCAGCTAGTTTTTCAATATGCACTATATCAAGTTCAAAGTACATTTGTCTGTATATTTATTGCATATTATATTGAATCTAGAAGGTATTTTATTGAGTTCATTATGCTTCATATTTATCGCATATTGCTTTATTGAGTTCAGCATAATCTTTAACCTATAATGCATTTTCATTTTATTTGGTACATTAGAACATTTTCCCCTCTTTCCTTTTGTCATATGCTTTTCCATGCCACTGCAATACTATTACATCATAAAAGCATTTGACAGAAGGTGTTTATCAGTCTTTTAATTTTTGAAGTATATTTTCTAGGAGTCTATAAATTGGCCTAAGTTTAGTATAAAATGCCTACAAGGGGATTTTGGGCACTGGTATTTTAAAGCCTCATCATTTCAAATAATAATAAAAGAGGATTTGTGTCACAAATATATGTCTGAAAATAGCATCTGTTCACATTAGCAAGCATTCTTGAAAGACATTATAGTGCTTCATGCTTTCATTGCCAATTTTAAGGCCATTATAATTTGCATTTTTAATATCAGCACAGCTCCTGTGAGCTGGATTACCCCTGTGGTTTGTAAATGAGCAGCACTGGTAATCCCTGCTCAGGAGGCTTTGGTCTAGCATCTATGGTAAGACCCAACAGGGCCTGACTGTTGCTCTGTTCTGAGCTGTACCATGGACTCTCTCCAGTCATCTGTCCCCTTACTGCAAAAATAAGACTGATATTGTTTTCCAGGTAATACTGCTCTTAGTTATGCCAAATGCTTGGGCATAGATGAGTGAAGAAAAAAGCATTTAGCAGCTGGGATTCATTATTATTCTTCTACAGAAAAGCTGAAATATGTTTCTTTTTCTTTTCTTTCAGATTATTACTTTAAGAGATTACATTCCCAAAATCATTGGTCCAGATGCTTTTAATCTGTATATTGGCCTTTATACAGGTTATGATCCCACAATGAATCCTACGGTTTCTAATGTATTTTCAACAGCTGCTTTTCGTTTTGGTCATGCAACAATCCAACCAATAGTAAGGCGATTGAATGCTCAGTATTTAGATGATCCTGAACTCCCAAATCTTCATTTGCATGAAGTTTTCTTTAGTCCTTGGAGGCTCATTAAAGAAGGTATGGTCTTATTTAAACTGGTTTTGTTGATTTTTGGTTTTTTTCTCCACAGAATATTGTAACTTTTTTCAAAGTTATTTATCCTGAATTAGGAATTGTCACATTTATCTAATTAAATCATTTATTTAAGTTGTTGAATGGATTCCAGAGTACTAAAAAGAACTCAAATGATAATTCTCACTTAAATAATTGACTGAATCAGAAAAATGTTACTCTCCAGATTAAAACAGTCTGGTAGATTGACAATAAAAGGATGAGTGATGATGAAGATGTTTCTTTTTTTTTGGGGGGGGGGGGGATGAATTTATTAACAGGTTGCAAGTTCTTTTACACCTGAAGAAGATGGAGTTTTTCATAGCACTATTACTTCTACTTTAAAAGAAAGGAAATTTTTACGTATGTTTGAATGTAAAAGCCTGTGTGGACAATGTTTTAAAAACATAGAAACATATATGTACGCACATTTGTTACGGAAGTTATAATGGTTTATATATATGATATAATACCATTATTTTTATGTTTAAAGGAGGCTTGGATCCTTTACTAAGGGGTCTTCTAGCACATCCAGCAAAACTGCAGGTACAAGATCAACTGCTGAATGAGGAGTTAACAGAAAAACTATTTGTGTTGTCCAATAATGGTTCACTTGATTTATCATCATTGAATTTACAACGTGGCCGTGACCATGGACTCCCAGGTCCATTGATTTTTCTTGATTTTTTTCTTCCAACTGGTAACTGAAGTATAATTGCTTATATTTGGGATGTAATCATAAGCTTTAAATAATAGCTTTGGTAATCAGAAAAGTAACTTAAATCTCTTTCAAAATGTAAGTTGTTAATATTTTTAACTTTGATGGAAAGAAAGTATTCTACAGCTTTTGAGATTAAAATAATCTGGTAAATCTAGAAGAACAGCACCAGTGATTGGATTTGGTTGTGCTCAGTGTAGGTACCTGAGGCTTGTTCTTGCTGGAACCAGCTCTGAGGAGTGGGGGTTTCTGCCTGAAGCAGCTACTTCCCATCAGCAGGCTGTCCCCAGCCTGTGGGATGGGTCAATTTAGGCACAGCCTCATCAGCTCCACCAACCACAGATGGTGTTAACAGATGTCTCCAGGAGCAGTGTAGATGGCTTAGTTAGGTACTTACCTCATTTTAAGAAATATTAAATGTTTGTTCCTGGTTTTTTGCACTACATTTTTTACTCCAGGCAGCCCAGGGTAAGACTGAACTAACAATCAAGGAACAATAGCCCATCTGGCCATGGATATACCTGCTTAGAGGAAGACCCCTGAAGCTTAGTTCAGATCCTGCCATAATTTCTCTGATCAATTTAACCAATAATAGTAGACTTTTTTATACATAACTGTCTATGAATATGATTGAGGTTGTCAAAATCCAGTGCTTATAAATTTATTAATTTCATATATCATGCCTAACAGACAAATCTAATCTTCCTTTAATCATATTTTCAGGTTATAATGAATGGAGAGAATTCTGTGGTTTATCAAAACTGGAAACTCACACTGACTTGAATACAGTAATAACCAATCACAATGTCACTGAAAAAATCATGGAATTGTACCATAATCCTAACAATATTGATGTTTGGCTTGGCGGTCTCGTAGAAGACTTTCTTCCAGGTGCTAGAACTGGTCCCCTGTTTGCATGTATAATTGGAAAGCAAATGAAAGCACTAAGGGATGGTGACCGGTGAGTTTATTCTGCAGTCAAATCATGTAGAAACCCGGTAGCAATGGAGATTTTACAGCCACTTAAATATGTGTCAAACAGATAATTCTTTACCCCTTGCACATTTTTGTCTTAGCTCCTTCAGTTTTTTGGGGTGAACTTTTAATTATTCTTTGGTTCATACATCGTCTCAATTCCAGATGACATGGGGGTTTTTTCTGTGGTACGGAGGTGTCCAGCTGTGCAGTCCTGCTGAAAATGCAAGGTGCCACCAGAAGTTCATTTTGGCAGGGGCCAGTAACTTCTGGGTGGATGGGTGTAGTACTGTGCAGGCTTTATTCCCCCTGAGTGCTGCACTGGGCTCAGGAGCTGGAAGAACCTCAATATTTTTCTTTGGTAACTGCAGCAAAGTCAGAAGGGATAGGCAAAAAGCTGTGATTCAGGCTTCATAGAGGGGATAATAAAAACCACATACCTGGCCTTATGGGAATTGGGACCACAGAGTGTTCCCAGAGTTGACTCACTGGACACAGCATAGTATGTCACTTTAACCAGCCCTGCACAGGTGCCACCAGGATCTTGTGCCAGTACAACCCTTCACACCAGAAAAGCAGGAGAAATACAGCTTCAGGTCACAATGGGGTAGAAGAAGCTGTCTATATCTTACTATATCTATGAAGCAATTATAAAACCAACCTTTTTTCATTTCTGTCATGTGCTTGTGGCAGTAATTTTGGATCTCATGAGACGACTAATTTTAAACTGCTCAGACCATGCTAGCAGGGGTGTTTTAAGTACATCTGGTCCTTACAATGACCTTTAAGCTCCTCTTATAAGTCACTGTTATGGAAAGAAACCATTATGGAAATAATCATCCAAGGAAGAATTTAAATCTGAACTTTAAAAAATGTTAATTAATTAGCTCACAAGAAAATGCAATGCTAATCATAACAGTGGTGTCTTACTTGCAGGAACTGTATAGAGAACAAACATTCTATTCAGCTGTGTTAAAAACATGGTTGAAAGTCATCTAAATTGTACAGGCATACTTGTCCCTATCAGGGGAAGGAGTACCTATGGAGGTGCTTTCAGCCTCCTTTCTATTATTCAGTGCCTTACAATGTTACTTAATTTTCAGCGTCTTATAATGCTACTAGCATGAAATAAATATAAGCATAATTTAATACATTATCTCCAAATTGAGAAAAAGACAGTTCTAATAACGACAGAATTCCCCAGGTTTCTGCCACAAAGTTTGTGGCAGCTAACTTAAAAGCGAAATGGTGTTCTGTCATTAATAACAAAGAAACCACCTAAGAGAAGTTAGCAGTATGTAACAACATGTTATGGTTGTCACAAAGTAAGAATGGAAAAGTCTAACCCTCATTGCAGTGTCTGGTCAGGTGGAGTGTTGGGTGTTATCTGTAACTGCACCAGTGACACCTACATGCACTAGATACCCTAATTGACAGGTCTGTAAGCAGGGATTTAAAAATAACTCTTCTAATGTATTCTTTAAGTTCAAAAATCAGGACTATCTGGAATTTTCATCTGACTGAACTCCTACTTCTGATAGCCCTAAAATCTTTAGTCAACAATCTGACAAAACAGTAAAGGTTTTCTTCTTCCTGTGTACGAAACTCGGGCACTGTCTTAACCCTGACCGCATGACCTGAAACAAATTGTTTCTGATCCATTAGCCTTCTTCCGTCTCTTCTTCCTCTGAATATTTTTGTGATCTCCGGATTTGAAATATTTGGGAAAAAATTATTTTCATTTTCATTCTTTGCATAGGGATTTGGTCACCTGATACAAAATTGAATGGAGCAAACCAAAGTGTTTGTTAGCATAAACACTTATCTGTTGGATAGATTAAAAAATCATTTTTCATTTAAGCCTGTAGATAAAACTGAATTTTGTGATGAAAGTAGAATAACTTTTAATGTGTGTGAAAGGGGAAATGAAAGGCGTAGGAGTACTGAGTGGAGAAAAGTCTTTGATGGCTTTGATTATGGGAAGGGGCCTGGAATGCTCAGGGAGGTTTCAGGATGCTCTGAGAAGTTTAGGAACCATGTGCAGGTGAGGTGGAGGAGGAAGGCTCCTTTCTTTTTTTCTCCTTCCAGCTCCTCCATCTCTCCTGCATTTCTTGTCACAGTGCTGCTGAGGTGTGGGACATTCACTCCACCCCTGGTTCTGTACATTGCGTCCTCCTTCAATATAGGCAAATTGGGACAGGTTTTTTAACAAATCAGGCTGCTGAAGGTAACTACTGGCCTAAAAATAAAGCCAGTTTTCAAAAATTTTGCATGCACTTACCTTATTTAGCAGGTATACTCCTGTTGTCAAATTTGCCCTGACAAGCCATGCTAGGGCACACTGGCAGTCTCCATCATCCCCAGAACACAAACAGAACTACCAGACTTCCCATTTGCATGGTACTTTTACAGGCAGCTCATAAAAACTTCAAATGCTGCACATGTGCCTGGTTTGCATAGATTTCCACAGTCAATATTGCTGCTCCTTTCTATCAGGCAAATGTAAACACAAACTCGCAAACTTCTCTAGAAACCCCCAGCCACGTGCCCCCTGTATTATGGATCATAAGTCCTGTGTTAAACCTGAAGTCAGTCTGTACTGTGTGATCACTCCCATGCTCTTCTGCTGACTGTCCTCAAGCATGTTACCACAAATCCTGCCTAGCATTTGGGAAAATCCTAACTGTCCTGAGCCTGAGTACCACAGGGAACTAAGCAGTTTAGCAGTGCTTATCACTTTTAGTGTACTAATAGAAATGTTCTATCAAACTCTCCAGAAGTATTTTTGCCATTAATGATGTCTTTGTATACAAAATGTTTTTTCTTTCTTTTTCTGCCCAGTGTGTTCTTTCCCTTTACCTTTAAATGTATATGTATATGTGCATGCATACATATATATTTTATATAATGTCACCATTTGATAGATACACCTTTGTAGCACAAACTGGTTCCTCTGCTCTGGCACCACACTCCTGAACTGACAAAAATAAGCAGCTCTTTTTTGTTCCAGATAGTCCCCTTAGCTTACTTTTTGTATGATCAAAAGCATAATTACTGTCTCATGTTTTTCTACTGTAATTAATCTGCATAGCTACAGGTTTCTTAGCAAATTAAGTATTCCTTATTAACCAGAGAAACATTCAACAATACCTGTTTTCCTTGCAACCATTCAGTAAGGGTAAGCAGAACTCAAAAGCTTTGGTATGGGGAAATCTATTATGTCTACTCCTCTAATTCTTCTGTAATTTATGCTTTAAACATTTTATGAGTGAACAGCACATACTAGTGTGCATAGGCATAAGGATCCAGTTCAGTCAAATATGTTTCAAGTTCTCCTCTCAGGACTGTAAGTTTTTTTGTGGACCTGTTTAATCAATGAAAAGCAATTCTGCTGGCTTTAACACATTACCTGAGTTGATCAGTACATTAGACTCACACTAGCCTTTTTTTGACTGGGTCTGTATGGTCATGGCATTTACTTTTATTATTGTTATATTCACCTGTTTTTGCTGTAATTCTTATTTTTGGTCTTCTATATGAGGTACTTTGAAAGTAAGAATAAACAGCTCTTTGAATTTGATCTTTTCAAAACAAGTTTCTATCAATCTTTCCAGATTTTGGTGGGAAAATGATAATGTTTTCACAGAAGCTCAGAAGCATGAACTCAAAAAACATTCATTGTCCCGCGTGATTTGTGACAACACAGGAATTTCTGAAGTGCCAGCAGACGCCTTTCAACTTGGAAAGTTTCCACAGGATTTTAAGCATTGTAACAATATACCTGGGATGAATTTAGAAGCTTGGCAAGAATTTTATCAGGAAGGTAATCTAGTAGTTACTAATCTTTTCTGAGGAAAGGGGAGAGTAAGGAGCAATACTGACTTTGGTTGTAGCAATCTTGAATTATGGGTCTGAATCAGACCTTTAGTATTTCTGTCATGTAGAAGTGGGATCATAGGACCATAGAACCTTTTGGCTTGGAAGGGATCTTTACAGTACATCTAGTCCAACCCACCTGCAATGACCAGGGACGTATTCAACTAGATCTGATTGCTCAGAGTCCTGTGCAACCTGAATGCAAATGTTTCCAGGGATGGGACATCCACCACCTCTCTGGGCAATTTGTGCCAGCGTTTCAGAGCTGTCATTTTAAAAAATTCGTTCCTTATATCTAATGTAAATCAACCCTCTTTTAGTTTAAAAACTTTACCTGTTGTCCTATTGCAACAGGGCCTAGTAAAAATTTTGCTCAAATCATACTTAAAAAACTTGTTTGAATTGACAGGCTGCAATAAGGTCTCCCTAGAGCCTTTTCTCCAGGCTGAACAATGCCAACTCTCTCAGCCTCTCTCTTCAAAGGAAAGGTTCTCCAGCGCTCTGATCATCTGTTTTATCCTACTCCGGACTTGATCCAACAAGTCCATGTCCTTCTTATGTTGTAATGCTAGTTTTATGAGGATTATAAGTCAAACCTGTGGTATTCCATATAAATTCTTTTCCAGAAATTAACAATTAAAATCTTGATCACCTTAAAAAATGTGAAAAATTTCACTGAAGTTAATATTTATGGCAATAATGGAGAATACCATCCATTTGTAAGTGTAAGGTGGTAATTTTTTAAAAGCCTGTAATACAGACTCTCTATTTGTAGATGAACTATGCGGAACACCAAAGAGTGTGGAAAATGGTGATTTTTTATACTGTTCAGAATCTGGAAAATCTACAGTGACTTATACATGTCACTATGGATTCCAATTACAAGGAGAAGAGCAATTAACCTGCACAAGTAAAGGATGGAACTTTGAGGCTCCAGTTTGTATAGGTATCTATTATTATTATTATTATTATTTATGAATTTTCTTACAGATAAAGTCCAGCATAGCTCATCAGATGTGAATTCACTCTTATGCTCTCTTGTAGTTAACCTCCTGGGGATATAGGTGTAACGACACAATAATGTGAAACTCTCCTTTCTCCAGAATTGCTATCTCAATCTCTACCCATTCTGATTCAGCAATCAAGTTGATGATAGGGAAATGGCAATAAAAATTGCCTAATTAAGCAAAAATCAAGTCTATTAACAGCTGGCAGGGGGGGGATGGGGGGGAAAGGGGGAGGAGGAAAGAGGAAAAGAGATAGCAAATCAGAATTATACATTGCTTCCTCCTACGTTCAACATAACAGCATCGCAGACGGTTGTCATTTTCCTGGCATTGTTTCAATGGATGCTCTAGATAAAAATTGAGCTCTGCACCACTAGGTCATGTGTCATCCTAATAAATTTAGTAAAAGTGAAAAAAAGATTCTATGAAGTGAATAAGTGAAATTAAGGAAATAAATAATCACTTTAGGACCAACCTCCTTCTCCCTAAGAGCTGTGACAAGATTTTCCAGAAGTTAATTACTTCTGCAGGTAAAAAAGTAGAGCAGGTGAAAAATCAGTAAAAAGATATTTTATTTCATGCACATTTTCACAGAAACCCATTTCTGTTATTTTAATCACTCTTTCATCTTCTGTTTCCTTTTTGCCTTTTACTGTTCAACAGAATAGGTTAGAAAGAGAATGTGGAAAATATTTCAAGACTTTCACTCTTCATGTTAAGAATGAATTCTCTCTGTTCACATATCAAATGTGTGTGTTTATAATGGGGGTGTGTACACATATACTCATATATATATATGTATGTATATATATATTCATGCTGCTCTGCTTTATAAGAACATGAGAGAAAACTAAACCCAAAAAGGCCCTATTTCAAAATAAATTATGGGTGGCAGTAAATGAATTTGAATGCAAGTACTGCAGCTCATCCACAATAAAGTCTGCTTATTGGTATTTCTGTGATAGCAGAATAGAAAGCTTTTCATTCTAATTGTATACCTGGTATGGAAAAAGTCAAATGAAATTTGCAGCTCTTTTCTTTATTCAAATCCTATTTATTCACTGCATTCCCCCCACATAAATTCCATATAAAGAAATAAAGCTGTTAAAAGAATTATAATAAAACCTTTTCAATAGATTAATGTTCTGGCAGTGAATGGAATAAGTAAGTTAAATGAGTGAATCATTCCTTGTCCTAGTTTCTTTTAATATGTTCAGTAATGTAAACAAAAGACTGTATATTTGCTATAGGAAGACAAGCTGCTGCATATATTAAATAAGAAATGTCTTTATTAAAGGAAAACCATCAAAGCCCACTTATGCAGATGCTACTTGAGTTTTACAGTAGAAAGCACTTTGTTCCATGCATGTCTGTGCAATATGTTCCCATTCTTTTAAATGTTCAGCAAATTAGGAATAAATCAAGCAATATAATGAGGAGGATAGAGCTTAGCATTTCTGCAGATGGTTTCAAAATTATATGCTGCTCTGGAAAAGACAGAGTGGCTTGCTGGCAAAAGCATAGGATTCTGAGAGCTGTTAATTCCCGCTTGCTAACTTGCGCTTTGACTGATATAATTTCTATTGATTCAGGAAGTTATTTAGTGCTAGAATATGCTATCTTCCTTTATATTAAGTCTGTCATACTCCTAATAGATAACTCTGATTACTTTGCTTTAGTAAACTACTGCTCTCTGAGTAGCAGAGCAGAGCTGGTCAGCTCTGACATGCACTATTTAGTGATGAAGAAGAGTTAGCTAGTTAGCAGATAGCATGACTATGGATCTACAGAAGCTGAAGCAGCATATTTGAATTGCAGCTCAGGCAAAGGCACAGGTTTTCTTTCCTGGACAATGATTAAGCCAGTGAACATTAACTCAAAATGTAGTTTTGAAGGGAGTAATACTTACTCAGAAATCTTCATCCTGAACAACAGATTCTTTTCCTGCTTCAAAGAAGTGTTATGAAAGTTATTTTTTCTTAAGGGTTCTGAAGTTTAAGATTTTTCCTTGCTGTGTTAGTCTTTTCACTGTCTTAGTTGATAACTATCTTTGAGCACAGCTACTGTTTCCTACTAAAATTAGAGAATCAGGCTTGATCCTATTTCCAATGATAGAATTCCCTGAGTGGTTTGAGTGACAATCCTAAACTAAGTCAGTAAATACAGGTCAGTTTTTAATACTGATTGAAAATAACTACTTATATTGACGTAGCAGATCAAACATTGTGATAGAGAAGGAAAGGGATAAAGCCAAGACACTGAAGACTTGGCTAGTGGTCCACGTATGGGTTTGCAGTGCTTCACAGGAGCATTGGTCAGAGACATTAAACAAGCTGTCAGATATACAGAACCAATGGGAAATTAACTAAAATAACACTGGACACTTAGTCAAATGACTTCAGTCATGCAAGTAAATATTACACAGAAAGAAGAAAGGTGCAGAAATAGGAAAAGACCGCTTCTTTTTCCCCCTTGTTGAGTACACTCTCCTGCACTGCTGTTTCCCATTTCATCACATAATCAGAAAGTGAGAGTGAAAGATCTTGAAAGGCCTCAAGAACAATATGTGTATGCACACTTTCTGATGGATAATTGTTCATCTGCTCAACATTCTGCCAGGATATTGTCATTTCACAGAATTGATATAGCATCTAGAAACAGCCATCCTTGCAGTGATATCACAAATTCTGGTTATAAATTTTGTAACCAAAGCTAATCTGAAAACTTGGCTCCTCAAAATCATGCTTTGAAGTCTACAGAACTGTATCTGCATTATTATTTTCACTATCTCAACAGAGCACAGGATGAAAACATTTATAGAGGAAATCAAAGTCTTAGGACATAAACATGTGCAAGAAGAGCTCTCAAGTTTAGGGTTTGCATTTTTGAAAATCCAGCCGATTGCCATTTGTAGCTTTTGATGGATTACAAAAGCAAATTTTTTTCTTCATCATTTCCAGCTTTAAAACAAACAAACAAAAAAATCAAGCAAAACAACCCTGCACTCTGTGCTTTAAACTGTAACAATACAGATTTTTATTATTATCTGTGTTTCATTGAAAGTGTACAATGCCTTTCATTTATGAATACTTGTAAAAAGAATGTTTATGAGAAATTAGTAGCCCCTTTGTAATTTGCAATTATTATTGATCTGTGTGTATTCATTTTGCAGACATCAATGAATGTGAAAATGAAATTAATCCACCATGCCCTCCTTCTGCTATATGCATTAACACTAAGGGCAGCTACAAATGCCTCCACACTGATCCCTACAAGATGGCAGAAAATGGAAGAATGTGTATTGGTAATGGTTGTGAACATACTGCCCATTAAAACTTTCTCTGATCCATTTTACAATGCTGTAAAAGTTCATCAAATTGGGTTTTATTGAAGAGTTGTTAACATATGTGAAAAACCTCTACACAACCGTGGGCATAAAGACACTGACAGGTTCTGTAAATGAAGGTGTTGAATAAATAATACTGTTACAGAAATAAGCTTTTCATTTCCATTCCTCTTGTATATAAACCACTAAGTATTTCCTGACAGTGCATATGAAGAGGGAATCAAATCTGTCTCCGTTTCTCCTAGTTAGTATCTAAATTCAGCCTCTAAATATCAACTAAGTCCCACCTGACACATCCCAAAACAAACAACCCTTTCAGAGCTAGCAGAAATTATGCATTTTCTTGCTTTTTTCAGCTTTTCAGCATGCATGGAAGCTGTATGGTAGAATTTTAGGGGGAGTATGAGTGCAGTTGCCCACTGAAGCTGAGCATTACCTGTTTTGGGGAAAGCTCCATGAAAACCTACAATCCAAACTCAAGTGAATGGATATTTGCTTAATCTAAGTGCTCAAGGGAAGCTCATAATGCTTAAACCACTCAGATCTTGCATATAGAGTGCTGTATGCCACACAATCATAAGCACACTGAATCTCACTGATGGCACATTTCTTGTTTCCTTTTTCAGAAAATACCTTGGTTATGATGTGGGATCACACTGTCCCTTACTACAAATTGCTTTAAGAAAACACAAGATGATAATTCCCCAGCAAAAAAATACCTAATTGCAAACAAACAGATATCTTCAATGATATGAGGTATATCCAGTCAGTTTTCCAACTCTGTTTCAAAGTCACATTGAGCATATCCCACAAGTGAGACCTCATTCCTCAAATGACACCTTAAGTGAGGCCCTGTGACTTCATCAAAGGCCTAGGAGTGAAGTACAGTGGGAGACTGCACTAACACAGCAGGTACACCAGTAGAAAAACCTCCCCAACAGGAGGTTGCCAGAATGGACCTACCTCTCTCTTGCTGTAGTAAAAGCAAATGCAAATCCTCAGGGCCTACTTTTTATGGGATTAGACTAAAAAGTTATGGTGGTAGCCATTCAGATTTTCATCTGAATCAGAAAATAGAAAAAAATCCACCTTTTTTTTAGGTGTTTCTTAACTTTATTATTTACAGTTTATTCTTTTATCCATTCAAACGTGGTTACATTTATTTATTCCTCTAAATCCAGAGACAAATACCTGCTTTAAATTTTAAATTAAATTTAAAGATTTAAATAAATTAGTTTAATTTAAATTAATTTAGTTTAATTTAAAGATGTTAATTCACTGGTGTTGAGTGCAACAACGATTACATGAGGACACTGCACTGGCACATGGCTGCTGTTGTAGTGGGTATGTGCTGTGGACTTCCTGATCAGGAAGAAGTAGATGGGTCTTCAAACAACGGGAAGATGCTTTCTGTTCACAGACCCTGGCCCTCATGGGGAACTTTACACATTGTAAGGACAATACAGCAGGGCACATGCAATCTAGAAGATTTTTGGAGAGCATTGACAGCTTCCTGACAAAAGTTGATCAAGGAGACAACAATGAAAGGTGCTCTGTGGGACCTGGTGCTTAAAAGTGGAATCACAGAACAGTTGAGGTTGGAAGGAACTCTGGAGTTCATCTTGCCCAATTCTTCTGTTCAAGCGTATCACCTAAAGCCAGTTGTTCAGGACAATGTCCAGACAGCTTTTGAATTATCTCCAAGTGTGTAGGCTCCACAACCTCGCTGGGCAAACAACACCAGTGCTCACTTACCCTCCCAGTAATAAAGTGTTTCCAGAAGACACTCATTGTATACCAGTTTGTGCCCATTGCCTCTTGTGCTGTCACTGGGTACCACAGGAAAGAGCCCAGCTCCATCGTCTTAGCACCTTTCCTTCAGATATTGATACAAATTGATAAACTCCCCTCTGAATCTTCTCTTCTCAAAGGCTAAGCTGCCCCTGTGCTCTCTGCCTCTCCTCATAGGAGAGATACTCTAGACTCCAATTGTCTTTGTGTCCCTTCTCAGGACTCTTTCCATTATGTCCATATCTCTGTTGCACCAAGGAGCTCAGATGGCCCACAAAACTCCAGATGATGCCTCACCCAGAAAAGAGGGGAAGGATCACCTCTGTTGACCTACTGGCAATACTTTGCTTAATGCATCCTTGTAGTGGTTTGGTCCAAAATACTCATTACTGTTTATCTGCTGTGAGATAAGAATTAGGAGAAATGCAAAGCAGGCACCAATCTTGAAAGAATATAAAGAAGTTTATTAACAGACCTAAAAGAAGGAAAAAAAAATCTACCACCTTCAGAACTCTCCTCCTTCCCCCACCTTCCTCCCTTCTCCCACTGACAATGTAAAAAGACAACCCTTAAGATGTTCAGTCTGTTTACCACTTCCATAATAACCTTGTTCAGTCCATTTAGAAAGAGAAGTCTCTTCTTGCTCATGCTATGAAAACATTATCGCAACGAGACAGCCACCCACTTCCAAATAACTTTGTTCAGTCCATTTAGGAAGAGGAGTCTCTCCGCCTGCGTGTGAGTCCCTTCCCCCGACTTGCAGCTTTTCCCGCAACTGCTTTCGAGGATCCACTCTTGAAGTTTTTTGGGGTACAATTTTAAGGTTGAGCTGTTCAGAAACAAAAACAGAGGCCCTTCTCCTTCCCTGGGAGCAAAGGGTCTTCATCATCTTCATCGTTAGGACTATCTCTGGGAGCATCTCTAGGAACTGAGGTTTTCTCCTTTCCCGTTTGGAGCAAAAGTCCTCATCTGGTTCATCTCTCCCTGTCCAAACTTCTCATGAAATTACAGCTGCGTCAGCATCTGCCTATCTCAGCGCAGGTGCTTCTGCTCACGAGTTGAACACTCCACTCCCCCCATATCTTCATGGAATTACAACGGGATACTCTGATATATCATAGCTTCACAACAGAATTTCAGCTTTAAGCATCTCCTCTCTCTCTTCCCTCAGGTTTTCAGCTCTTCACAGCAGTAAAAGGGTTAATCTCACCTCAGCCTTGCAGCTTTGCAGCTGGAATGTTGAATTTTTCTTATCGCAGTGGAGAGGGGGGAGAGCCGAGCCGCTCCGGCTGCCCACGGCAAGGCAGTGGGGGGGATTCCACAGCTGGAACAGGTCCATGGCTCCAGGATGGCCATGGCCCGGCCCGGCCTGGCCCGAGCAGGGCCTGGCCAGGCCCGCTGGCCCCCACTCGGGGCCCACAGCCACTTGTGCCAGCGCCGGAAACGAGAGAGAGCTTGGAGGGGGAGTTTGTCTATTCTTAAATGTGGATCACAGAGGCGGTCACAATTTTAAGTGGCTTAAAGAATTGTCCATATTCAAACTGGCCAGTTGATAGGTTCTGTAAGGTCACAGAGGAAACTGTAAGCACCCCTCAGCAAGGACATCCCTTCCGGGACTATGCTTGCTAACCTATGACAATCCTAGGACACCAACACCTGCCTTTGCAGGAAGAGTGCATTGCTGACTCATGTTCAGCCTGGTATCCACCAGGCCCCACAGGTCCTTTTCTGCCAAGCCGCTTTCCAGGAAGTCATTCGCTTGTGTGGATTGGTGCCTGGGGTTTTTCCTTCCCAGGTGCAGGAGTCTGCATTTCCCCTGATGAACTGTGAGGTGCCTGTCAGCCCATTTATCTCATCTGTACAGGCCCCTGGGCAATCTGCCCAAGCTGATCCTGCTTGAACAGGGAGATTTGACTAGGTGACCTCAAAAGGTCCCTTCCAACCTCAATGACTCTTTGATTCTGTGTTTAGGTAATGAGAAAAGGGACAGGTTTTAGCAGTGTTTTATATAGTTTCTCTGTAAACTGTGTGTAAACCTACATACTAGTGTACATCTCTCACTGTCATTTCTCCTACTTTTTGAATTGAGAAAAGAGTCAATTAGATACTTGATAGTGGATTGCTCACAAAAATATTTTTAGTATTAAGGGAAAGGAGAATGTTACAGGTAAGTGTATTCTAGTTTGTTTAATTTCCATATTAAAAAAAAAAGAAAATTTTACATAAAACAAGCCTTTTGTGTTTTTACGTCAGATAATAAGTTTTTAACAAGGTCATTGAGTGGCTTCATTTGTTGCTCTATTGTTTTTGCATTTTTAAGGACATCATTCATAAGGCCTAGCTAACTTCATCATACAGTTAGAATGAGGTTTTGAGACTTTGTAAAAAAAGGCAGTGCAACACTTTTCTAAACCAACATATTGATAATAATAGATGAGCAGCTGAAATTGAGCAGTAATAAGAATTTGGGAATCTGCAGTATAGAGTGATTTAAAATTATGAGATCACTTCATATTATTATGAGCATTTCAGTCTTCAAAACTAAAATGCTCTTTAAAATTTTGAAGAGTTCTAGTAATGCTAACTATTCAATACTGTAAATCTATGTAGCCTTCAATCCTGCTTTTATTGATGTAATTCATCAGTAGCCTCAAGGCTTTCTTTTCTAAGTTTGGATAAGGGCTTTGACTCAGATGGAAACTTGTATAGGATAACTTTATTCAGGAATTGAATTTGTTGAATTGCCTCAAATAAAGGTTGCTCATCCCTTACCACTCTGGCCCATAGTTTGTGACATTTTTTGTAGTAAAGAAAACAAACCAGACAAACCCCAAAGAAAAACAAAAACAAAAAAAACAACAAACAACAAAAACCCATAAAATTCCCTATTTTCCATCTGTGCATGCTCTCACCACATTAAAAAGATTGTCACAATTTAAATATCTTCACTGTTGACCCACAGTTATTTTACCTCTGCATGAAAAAATTTACTTTAAAGATTCCCCATAGTCTGTTGTAACCTTTGGATAAATGTTCTTACTTTTTTGCATATTTTTACTGCCACGTCAAAGCAACATAAATCCTGAAAATGACACTTCCTTAAACTTTGATGGAATTATAATATTGGACCAACTTTCTTTGCTGTGCTGCAGAATGCAGAATGCTGGAAGGAGTGACTCATCACAGCAGGTGCTTTAGTCTGCAAAGTCAATTGGTACTCTCAGCACTGCACCGTGCGGGCTTGAGAAAACCAGATGGTTTGAGATGGCAAGAAACAAGACTTTTGAGACTTTTATCAAAACTATAGGAAAAATATGGCTCATTTTGAGAAAAAATTACAAAAGGAGCTTTATATTCTGTGCTAGTCAGGTGCTTAAAAAATTGATTTTTTTATATGCTCCATTTTGTATTTTCCAGTGGATGGATTCATGTCGTTGTAAAGACTTAACTGAGAAACTGAGATAAATAGTGATCTATATTCAGGGGTAGGTAAAGAGAGTAGACTGAAGAAAAGAGTTCAGCACTTCAAATTAAACATGTACTAAACTGAAAACACAGTTTTATTCCACTAATGACTGGGATGTGTAAAAGCAAAACTAAGTATTGAATTAAAAGAGAATAGGAAATGGTTTTTAGCAGCATTGTTTAGCAGCTATGATATTCTTTTCTGACATATCCCCTTTAATTAGATTGTTTCAACAAAGAATATTAAAACTCTAATATGATTTCTGTGAGTGCTCATGGCAATCACTTTGTGCATTTCAGCATACATAAGAAAAGTTTTTCATATTTATAGTTAGTTAAAAGCATTCACAATTACAAAGCTAACTTACTGGCATAATAAATTTTTAAATTTGTACAACTTCTGGTGAAAAACTAAGAAGGAATTAACATTCTCATTTTACTATTATTCTTCATCCTGCCTCACAGCCCGCAAATGAAGTTGCTGTACCTCTCTTCAGAAGTCTATCAGTCATATGATTACACCCTTTGGATACTGGATTTCAAGAAAAAATGACAATCAGACCTCCCAGCCTGTAAGGTTATTTTTATTTTGGATGGTGCTACATGGCACTGGAAGCACACACATCTGCTGAGCTGATGGCCACCTGCCCACTCCCCAAACAGAAAACCAATTTTGCTAGCCTAGAGATGGCAGCTGAAGATGCATGGCATGCCCATCACTGCAGAGGAAAATCCCATCCCTCCAGGAAAGTTTTGTTGCTCTGACTGTGTGGCAGTTTGTACTTCATCATGTTTGCCTCAGAAAGACAGAACAGTAGAGTGAAAAAGGCAAAAGATACCGTGGCACTTGATGCAGTAGAATAGATTTGCTGTGATGGGCCGCATGCTGGAGCCCCAATCCTGGCATACAGCAAAGACAGCCAACCTCCAGGCAGACCCTGTTAGCCCAGGATTAACTCAGAGGCAAACACTTCAAGAGAAACTAAATCCAAACCGCAGGGCTTAACTCATGCTGAAAAGCCAGTGAGAAGGCAAAGGTTTGTGTACTGAGCATTTCCCCCAGTAGGTGTTTGCTCTCTGTTGCATGGTGCAGCCTAAGAGCTGTGATTTTAGACTCTGTGTCACTGTAGAGCGATGTCAACGTGCCTTCACAGCTCTTGGAAAGGGGTAGGCAGCCCTCCCTCCATCAGGATTATCAGGCTCTTCCCATTTTCCTTTTGGGTGTTTCATGCACCTACTTGCTTATCATACACAACCTACATGTTCTCTGTCTTTTTATCATAAAAATGTTGAGTGCTTATCCTTTTTTTCCACTCATGGTTTCTTGAGGTTTCTATATTAATTGTAGTTAATTATTATTTTGCTGATTTGATTGCAGAATGAAATTTGACCACAAGAGAAAGGATGAGCATCATCTTTTGAGGAACATAGGAAATTTTAATATTGGATGAGTCCCACGAAGGTACCAAGAGAGATTTCAGCCAATGCTCAAAATGAACTGCAGTTTTCCCAGTTATTTTTTCCCAGTACTAATCTGTCATTCAGCTTGTCTGAGCACTGCACATTACAAGCGCTCAGTTTCAAACCTTTGATAATTTTTGACATGACTGAAATAAGAGTCCTGTATTCCCTTTCCTTTTTGAGCTACTAAAATAAAGAATAATGGTTAGTACCCACTCTCTGTATAGCCAAATAACAGTAAACAAGCACAGGCTGAGGTTAGTGCCCCTCTAGATGAGCTATAAATCAAAGGTACTGATCCATTTGGGTCATTAAAATCCCATGATCCTTTGTGTGAATTGAGAGACTTAGAACTATGGATCAAAGTTTATTCCACAGTGCTTCAGGGATTTTTTGACATTTTTCACTAGGATGGCAAGTAACCAAGATGTCAGCTGGAAAGCATTTAAGAAACACTGATTTCTTTGACAAAGAAAAATACATCACCATTTGTAACTTTTTTTTTTTACCATTTTCCATTCTGTGAGAAAATTTTCAGGATTTTTCGCTATTCTATTATTAATTCTAGGAAAAATACAAAGCTCTCAGCTTCTCTAGGTCATTCTGCAGCTGGAACAGCTCGAGCAATACCCTTAGTTTTTTTAACTCTGCCATGTCAAAACTTGTACTAGGGACTCTGCTCTGCCACTAATGGTCTCTGAATACCAAGTGGGTAGACTGTTGACCACCCCAAAACTTTGTGAGCTTTGCAGGTGGAGTTGGCGGCAAGATAGTCAGGTTGTTGCTGGCTACAAAGAGCATGTTGACTATATCCCTGAAAAACTGCTGATGTTTACTTCTAGCCTACAAAGTCAAATGTGACTCTTCATTTTAACTAAAATATAAGGAATATGCGACAATGACAGGTTTTACCAGAAGGAATTTAAATTATTGTTTTGTTTTGGAATTATGCTATTCATAATTGACACTGATCGTGCCATAATCAAACCTCTCCTGATGGGAGAGAGTTTTTAAAGTCCTTGCTAGGAGTTCCAGAGACAAACAGGGACTCAGCATTTGCTGCTTCTTGATAGCTGCTTATTAAGTCTTATCAGAGAAAAAGAGTCACTAGTGCGATCCAGACATAGCACAAAGCAGGGAATGCAGGAGAAAGCCCAATTATCAAGATTACACGGCCTTTTTAAAGGTAAATCATCCAATGGTTACTAAAAACGTACATTATTTTTACTTTTCTACCAATTATTTAGTAACACAGCCAGGAACTGCAGAATTCTTTGCCCAATCATCCCAAACTACTTTTACTGCAGAATACGGAGTAGTAGAAGAAGAAGAAGAAGGTTTGGAGAACAACGACAATCCTCCATTTTGATGTTTTTTGCTTTGATCTATTTACTACATTAACAAACCCAAAACCTCTAAATTTTTCACCCTGTGACAATCTTACATAATAGTCTATGACCTAATTTACACTAGTGTAATTTCTAGTTTTTCTCTAAGAGTAGGCAATTTTTTCCAAGGGTGGAGGTCAAAAACAGTGCTGTTCAGGGGGGTGAAACCTCTCAAAACAGGCAGAGAAATATTCTCTGCACTCTGCGTTCCTACAATAATCAGCACTGACTCATTCTGACTATTTCTGAATTAATTTTCCCATTATATTCCTCTGACATATTATTCAAATAAACTCATGGAATGATGTTATTTCACAAGGAACAATTCCTCACACTGTAGAACTCTGCCATTTTCTTCAATGGGACAGAAATTCTTCCTTTGGGCTGTTCCCAAATAAAGACCTAACACTTTCTCTGACCTCTTTCTGAGCTGGTGATATCTGGCTACTATCTGATGTATATTACACTTTCAAAATAAAGGGAACCTGTCTGTTTAGTTGAGGTAAGTACCTTGAGAGTATTTACGTGAGCTTATTATAGAATGATCTTCTTGTGTTTTGTGGTATTTTTACACTTTTTCTTGGATTATTGCAAACTCTGGTGTCAATTCTCTTCATGCTAAACATAAACCCAAATAAATATATATACCTTCAGTGGAAGAAACCTGCTGGAGATGCTGGAGGTTCTCTGGGTTGGCAGGGCAGGGGAACTCAGACAGGGCATGTCCCACCTCCTGACCAGGAGCAGGGCAGCCAAGGACACGGTGGCAGCCCCAGCCCAGGCATTGGGCACCTTGCTGGGGATTGGGGATAGAGAAGGCTGAACCAGGAGATGAGCCTCCAAGTGGAGTTCATGTTTCACATCAACAGAGGACGTGGTCTGCCATGGGCATTGCTGTGCAGCATCTGTAGCAGAGAGCAGGAGGGAACAAGCAGGAGGGGGCTCAGCTTGAAAGCAGATCCCAAGCTAAAGCAATTTCAAAATGCATTCAAATGCTATAGCCCTACTTTTTTTTTTTTTTTTCTGGGAAAAATGTGGGGGTTTTTCTTACTTTATGCAATCTTCTTTATCTTTTCAGTCTGAGGTTTCTCCCTCTTAAAATAAAGACTGCTTGATATTTAACAGCTGAGACACCTCCTGTGAAAGCTGTTTCCAGCTGATGATAAATTGTGATGCATCTTAAATAGGTAGAAATTTTTGTTTAAGAGAGTGCTTTATTTAATTGACCTGTCACTACAAAAATCTCATAGACAAGACTGAAATTTATTTAACAAAATTAATAAGGCCTAATTTTATGTCTACAAGGTATTTCTTCTGCAGGCTCTGGAAACACTTTGAAGACTGCTAGGCCAATCTAAACTAGGAGTAGGACTCTTTATATATTTCTAAGTAATTACAGCAATCTTTCTTTACTAGAAAAGCTATGAATGAGGTTTTTCTATTTTTAGAAAAGGAAGCAACACAAATTCTTCAGTTTTAATGGCAAAGAGGTATTAGATTTTCAGTACACTGGAAATTTAGGAGCAGCAATAAATTTAATACTTTGAAAAGTATTACTGAGACATAATTACGTTTTTAGTAAGAATATGTATTGTGTCTTGTGGTGACTTTATGATGTTGTATCCCCTCTTGCTGCTCTATGCCCAGAAATTAATTTTGTGCCTTTCTGTGCCTTTAAACTGAGCCTGAGAGGGGGGAGAGGAAAAAACTGAGTGAACTTTTCAAAGCAGTTTGTTCAAGAACACAGACACGTACTCCTCTGCTTCTGCAGCAGCAAGAGGGGAGGAAGCACCCTGCTTGCTCTTCAAGCAGCTTTCAGCTCCTTTTCTCCGGAGGGAGACGGAAAGTTGTTTTCCTGGGACTTCGGGGTTTTATTTCCCTTCTTCTCTTCTGGACTGTTTCAACATCAAAATACATTGGGAGAATTTTCCACTAAGGCCCTGGAGGTGGGCCCACACTGACCCAGCTCCAAGGAGGAAGAGAGAGACCATACCTACAAAAGGACTCTGAAATCTTCCCAGGTTTCTCTCCACAGCAAGAGGTTTTATTATTCAGCATTATTATTCTTTTCCTGTGTGTTTGTTAAATAAACAGTTTTTACCTTTCACTTTCCTCCAAGGAAAATTTCTTTTTTCCCAAACCTGGTGAGGAGGGATGGTTGTAACCTGCCTTCTATCAGAGGATATTTTCCTCCAAATTTGTACAAACCGGCGCAGGAAGCTAGATGTTTTTTTTAAATATGTGAAATATAATCCTTTCACGGTGTTCCAGTTTGCCTATGTACGTAAGATTATTGAACACAGGGAAATCTGACTCTTTTCGCTGCATTTGACACCCAAACTGCTTTCCTGCCTCCAACAATATCAGATCTACCCTCATGTCACCACGACTGAACTAAATTCTTATATTCTTGCACTCATCCCCATTCTAGCATATTATTCATGATGATGCTATTCTGATATACGTGAGAAAAAGAACAAAAAAAAATTAGACATATCTGTATATATTTCAAAGAGTTTTCCAGTTTCTGCAGAAACTCAATTCTTTTACATAACACCTAAAACTTTGGTAATATTATTAAAAACAGGAAGAGTACTGTGACAGTAAGGTAATGCTAACTACAAGCCTGGATTTACTTCTCCTTTCCTGTCCTGAATCAATTGTCTTTATTTCACTTCTCTGCCCTCTTTCTCCTGAGTATGCTGTCTGCTGCATCCCTTCAAGTACAGTTCAACAGAGAAAAACTCCTTGTTTTAAAACTGACGTATTGCAAATCTCTAGGCACTTACAGGTAACTAATTTTTTTTAATAAAAATTGCTCTCCTAATTCGCCTTTCATACAAGACAGAAACTTACACAAAGTACTGGAATTTCCTGTGCTTATTCAAAAGTGAAGCTACATTTTCTCTTGATCATTTCTACAGAGAAACTTGGTTTATTTTCTTCAGACATAGGAGCCTAAGGGCTAGATCAAGTACAGCAAGCAAGCAGCTAAGTCTAGGCAATCCTGAAACCTCAGCTCTTGGCTGAAGGAAAATGCATTTCTGCACCCAAGATCTAAACCTTAGATTCTGCCCCTGACTTGAGTTTTCCTGAACAAATAGCTGGGATCTGCCTTTTCCTTTGCAAATAGACCCTTATCCCATAACAGCGTACAGTCTGGAGAAAACATTTCACAGGGACTCTACAGCTACATGCAACTCATCCCAGGAGATGGCACTAGTCAGGAGACCAGGCCTGATGCTGTTAGAGTTATGCCATGGTGTACTGGTATCCAGGGTTAGTAGTATAAGGAGGTCTTGATTTTGTATATGTTTTTATTTCTGGTTTTATTAATATATGAGATTAATTGCTCATGTAAAAATTTAAAAGTATCTTTTTATTGTTTTCCCATAAGCCTGCTATGCCTGATAGGCTTTGTTGCATTACACCCCCTTTGCAAAAAAAAAAAGTTCTGATAAGTGACACTTTATCGAATTAAATCTTTTGGTGGCCCTGCATGGAGTGCAGATTGCATCTCCATTAGGTGAGAGAAAAAGATCTGTGTAAAAACACCTGCACTGACATAATTTGCATGTTTGACCCACTTCTATGGTCCCCGTGTATAATAGCCAACCTGCTTCAGGAGAATTGTATAGATGATGAATTAACATTTTGTTGTCTGCATTCTCTGATAATGTTGTGTTGCACCCCTGCCCTAAATTCACACAGCATGGAGAGAAACACCCCTGCCAAGATCTTTTCTGTACTTAATAATTATTCTATGACTGTGGGTGCACACATGTGAACAGGATTTACACTCACCTTTTTATCTTTTTTGGTTTTTCTTTCTTTCTAAACTTGCCTTTTTCTTTTCAGTTTTTCTTTCTTTCCCCAAATTGCTACTGAGGGATCATTTTGATTTAAGAATCTTATCCTATCTTAAATGTCCATAATAAGTAAAGCAATGTTTACCATTTCTATGGGGGTTTTATTGCTTGCTTTACAATAAATTACTCTGAAAATAGGAATGACTGCGAAGGGTTAAAACTGATCTGTTTCCTTGTCTGTGCACATGTGGGTGTTTGCCTGTGTGTACACGTGCTCTTTGGCAAAATACTTGTCAATTAGTTGGAGGGAGATGAAAAACAGAGAAATTCGCAGGATTTTAGAAGAGTATTTTTAAAGCATCTTCTCTGCCCCACTTAACTGATATAAAAGAGTTGGAAACTCTTTTCAAGAGCTAAGGCTGAAACCTTAACTATCCAGACAGCCACCAGCACTGACATTCAGCTCTCAGAAGCTTCACAGTATTCCAGTTACTCTGTGTAACTTTTAATGTTTGAAAGCTGATTTAAAGAATATATTTCTTTTATTTCCAAATTTTGCTCTATCATTTCTTTAGGCTTTACTTGAAATGACCCAGAAGATATGTTTTGATTCATGCTGAATTGCTCATTTTATTGGCTGTGTGAGAAGTTCAGAGTTTTCCTTCTTTTGTTTTAAATAGGACATATTCTGTTAGCACATCAGGTCTGTTGAACATATTCAATGGATGGAGTTAATCTATTTAGTAAATAGAAGATTCAAAAAGTGCTGTGAAGATGAAAACATCTCAATCCACTCTATTGGCCGATCCAGCCAGTAAGGTCTAATGTCCCCAAAATCAAAGCACCATAGAAAACATTTCTGAAGTCCTACATCTGATCAAAGTTTTTCTTATAAGGAAGATATTTACTTGAACTCCAGCAATACTTTAACAGAAGTGTGGGCATATATACATAGCATGACCCAGTTTCCAAATCCAGGGTAAGGATTGTAGATTTTAGATAGGGGTGTAGAAAACAGATGCATTTGAAAGTTTGGAAGTGTTTATATAAAGTCCTCCAGATGCACTGGGACTTTCTTACATGGTTTTACCAATGATTTATTCATTCATGAGCAAATTACTGGGTTTTGGTTTTAATATACCTTTGAAAATAAGTGAAAAATTTGAATTGCTATCAGAGGCAACCTGTCACATGCTAATACAACAAAATTTAATCTCACCCAGGAACTTGACATCAAGTGAATTCTTCTTTCCTTCCACGTGAGGTACCACAGAAAGGAAGATTACAAATAAGCCTTGGAGACTTGGAGACAGAACACTGCATGCAAATTGGGGTGCAAAACTGCTTGCAGACTGTTCTCTGAGCTGAGTACTAAAATAAGCAGGGAGCTAGTGAAACTGTATGAGATTGGATGCATCTGGTGACATTGTGGGTTTTAGCACACACATGAAAGGGCAGATGACAGCTGTGCTCTGAATAAAGTAAGGAACATGGACTTTGGGATGCAGAAAATGTTTTTTTAAAACCCAAGGTGAGGAAAGGTGAGTGGGTGCAAGTTGCAGAAAAAGCTATTGTTACAGTGGATGCTGAGCAAGGTGCACAAAAATTGTGAGTGGAGCTCATAGGTCATGGCATACATTGATGCTAACAGTGAAAGTTCCTTTTCAGAAAAAATAAAATCAAAAGGTAAAAGACAGAGAGAAAAAGCAAGGGAAAACTCTCAGTGGCCAGTGGGAAGTGATGGACATCCCCAGTTAAGCAGCCACCCCAAGGCTCCTCTCGACTGCAGCAGGGTTTCCCCACAATACTCTCTTGCAGCTGAGACACAAGCTTCATGTTCAAACTCTTGTCGATGGTTCCTGACTATATGCGCTTACCTCTGACATGCTGACTGGGGCTGGTGCTGCATCCTCACTGCTACACTCAGTGAAAGTGTATTATTCGATCTTCAGTGTACCCCAAAGACCCAAAAGAGGTGAAAATAGGTCAATATTGAGTGTTTCCCCTGCCTGACATATCTGTTTCCTATGAGAACCCACCACAGCCACACTACCAACTTATTTGGTGCAAAGCCACGAGAATAGATCCGGGACAGGAAAATCCAGGCTCAAGGCCCTGGGAGATCCTGTCCAAGTGGCTGGGGAGATGGGCACCCCATGACTGCTGCGGGAAGATAGGCTGTACGTCTGCAAACAGGAGGCTCTCAGTACAAGGGAAGCTATGTCATCCAAAGCATTGTGGAACACACTGCATGCACACAGCAAATTAGCACCGGGCATTCGCCATTGTAGCCTCTGATGAGGCTGTAGAGTAAGAAAATTCTCTTCTGAGCTGTGAGTCATAAAACAATTTTGTTAGCGCAGCCATTTATCAGCCTCAGCTCTCTAAAATTAGATACTTGGGATCCAAATCAGCGAAACATTTTCTACATGTGCATGGATTTCAGGCAAAGCTTCAGATGCAAAATTTAAGTAGTCTTTTCCTTGTCTTTAGAACCATCATAAGCTTCCTACCATTAAAAACCTTAAAATGTCTTAGAAGACAATGGAAAAAGTCAGAAAAAAATTCATTAGTTGGGAACATTCAGTGTCCAGACACTTCTGAACTTCTTCTAACAAAGAGCTTGCATAGTTTCTTTCTTCTTACTTTAAACATTTTAGACTTTTAGTGTCCTTTATTGTGATTAAGGTCATAAGACAGAGTATGGTTACTTTAAACATTTTAGACTTTTAGTGTCCTTTATCATGATTAATATCATAAGACAGAGTATGTTAAAATTTAATATGTGTGCTCTTCCAGTGCTTCCAGTGAAGTAAATGAAGAGCAGTATAGTATTTGCACTGGAAAATCCAAGATGTGCTCTTAGTTTCTTTGTAAACAAAGATAAATAGCTCTATTGTTATCTAGCTCCAGACTAATCTTTAGTAAAAATAAAATAAAATAAAAATAAAACCCAACCAACCAAACACCCACACAAACTGACATACTGTCTCAAAATCAGACACTTTAATTTCATTTACATAAATGCTTTATTCTCAGCCACTAACATGTGCACTTGGAATATATCTTCCTTGCTCTCTATTCATCCCCACTGCCGCTTTTACATGCTAGCCGTTTAGAATCTTTAGAGATTCTGGGGTTTGGTAATCTTTGTCCAAAAAACAAATTAGAAACCTATAAGCAATACAGATTCATATGCTAAGAAATGCAGATTAAATTAATTGCATTTGTACCAATGTATGGCAGTATATCACATTGTCATTTTTTGCTGGTATTTATATCCTCAGTGATCTCTGCACATGACTCATGGTTAACACACTGTGTCTTGATTACACCTTTTTATGCAGGTTTGAAGGTGACTTTTTAGCTTTCTCATCTGCACAGCTACATACAAAAATGTCTGTGAATTTTTTTTACATTTTTTATAAATTTGACTGTGTTTTCAGAAAAGTAAGCTCATTTTTATTGCTGTTGGTTGAGTTAAACACAATCCCATTACATTCTAATAAAACTTGCACAGAATCACAAAATGGGTCAGGTTAGAATGGACCACAGTGGTAACAACAGGTAACAACCTCCCCTCTCAAGCAGGGCCATCCCAGAGCACACTGCACAGGATTGTGTCTAGATGGTTCTTGAATATCTCCAGTGAGGGAGACTCCACAGCCTCTCTGGGAAATCTGTTCCAGTGCTCAGTCACCCGCACAGGAAAGAAGTTCTTCCTCATGTGCAGGTGGAATTTCCTGTGCATCAGTTTCTGCCTGTTGCCTCTTGTCCTACTGCTTGGCACCAGCAAGAAGAGCCTGGTCTATCCTCCTGGCACCCTCGCTTCAGATACTGACAGACATTGATCATATCCCCTCTCAGTCATCTCTTCTGGAGCCTGAAAGGCCCAGATTCCTCAGCCTTTCCTCCTAAAAGAGATGTTCCAGTCCCTTAATCATCTTTGTAGCCCCTCATCAGACCTGCTCCAGATGCTCCATGTCTCTCTTGTGCTGAGGAGCCCCGAACTGGACACACCACTCCAGATGTGCCTCACCAGGGCTGAGTAGAAGGGCAGGATCACTCCCTGCAACCTGCTGGCAAAGCTCTTCCCAATGCACCCCAGGATACCTTTGGTCTTCTTGGCCTCAAGAACACACTGCTGGCTCATGGACAGCTTGTTGGCCACCAACAAGTATGTTGCCCCAGGTGCTTTTCCGTGGAGCTGCTCCCTGGAGCTGCTTCCCAGGAGATCAGCCCCCAGCCTGTACAGGTCCATGGGGTTATTCCTCCCCAGGGGAAGGACTCTGCACTTGCCTTTGTTGAATTTTACAGTTCTTCTCTGCTCATCTCTCCAACCCATTGAGGTCCTTCTGAAGGCCTGCACAGCCCTCTGGGATACCAGCCACTCCTCACAGATTTGTGTTCTCAGTGAACTTGCCTCTCAGGAGGCATCTGCACCTTCATCCGAGTGAGTGACAAATAAGTTTTGGTAAATTAAAAAAGCCTCAGTCCAGGACTGAACCTTGAGGGACACCATTAGTAACAGGCCTCCAACTAGACCCTTATCCATTGATTACACCCTCCAGTATCTGCTGTTCAGCCAGTTCTCAATTTACCTCAATGTCCACTTATCTGGTTCACACTTTCTGAGTTTACCTATGAGGATGTCATGAGAGATAGTGTTGAAAGTCTTGCTTTTTCTATTTTTGTTACTTCTCCTTTCTGAGCTTCTCTCAATATTTTCAAGAACCAGTAGAATATGTATTTTTTCATAGCAAATACTCATTTGAAATAAGGCATGAGAAAAAAAAATATATTGTAAATGACTTTTTATTTAATAACCATAGGAGACAGACAATCTGTAAATTAATTTAAAAAACATCTATAGCTTTGTTTGTTGAATGCAGCAATTAGAAAGTAACCAAAACCAGAGCGAATGCAAAATACCTTTCCTAAGGCTTATGAATTGTTACAAACATGAAAGCATGCATAAATCAGGAAAGGAGCCCCATACTCTGATGTTACCTAGACCAGAGGTATAGCAAGGACTTAGTCACAAAGACTGACAAAATATTTGAGTTGCCTCACTGCCAATAGATATTGAAAATATGTATAAAGTAGTCACACTGAGGTTTTTCCAACTTCACTGTGCCTTCACAGTTCTTCTTTTCTTTCTGTCTTCAAATTCACACTGCGTGTGAAAGGGATGGTTGAACAGTGCCCTGTTTCTGCATTGTAAGGCATACCAACAATGTACTGTGGTACAATGGATTTACTTTAAGGAGTTATAAGATAACAGGGAACTTCTAATGAGCTACATTTATCACTCAGAAGTGAAAAACTCACCCACACTACACAGGGAGAAAAAATATTAAACTCTTGCTACAATACTGAAAAAAAAGAAAACTCAATTGGTCTTGAACTCTTGTTTCTTGCAGTAAAAACTCACATTACATGTTCTATAGGGTCTATAGATTAAATGTAGAATCATGAAGAAACACTCAGTTTGTCACAATCCGCTAATGCAAGCGGGGGTCGTGATGGTTCGTTTATCGATCTCAGAGTGTAAAAGGACACAAGAGATTTCAGTTTTAATCAAAACAGTGCACCTTTATTAAGTGCCCACAACACAGTAATGCAATAAAAGAGAGTAAGAGAGAGAGAGAAACAAAGTAGAGAGGGGGAAAAAGAGGGGCAATAGCTACCAACGGATGAGACGAAGTCCTCGTGGTCTTCCGCCAATAGATTCGTCTTCTTTCCGTGGGGAGATCTCCGACTTGGTTATTTCAGAAAGTCCCTTTATAGTCCTTTTCAGAAGCGAGGGGCAACTGGCCAAGAGGTTGGGAAATCTACAGCCATTGTTATGGGGTCCGTTGCTTTGGGAAACAGGTACAGGACAGACGTACAAGACAGGTGTACTGGAGAGGTGTACAGGACAGGTCATTCCTTTCTGCTTCGGCGCAGTCCTTCCCGCCTGGGCAGCAAGAACGGCGCAGTCCATTGTGACCTGCACTAATTTTCCTCAGGAATGCGTACCAGTTCCCAGTGGGCACACCCGTAGGCAACACTTGGCAGACAATCCCACCTCAGCCAGGCCAGGACTGCTGTGTTCAGTCTCTGTCTTCGGCGATGATCATGAGGCAGATGAGGGATTTTCGGACTGTCTCTTACACCACCCCGTGACTCACGATTGTCGTCAAGCGAGCTCCATCAGCATGATTTTGTAGTGTCATTGTGAAGTCTTCAGGACTCGTCAATGTTGGTAGCATATCCCGGAAAAGGGTAGAGAACATAAGAAAGGAAGGAAAAGAAAAGAAAAGAAAAGAAAAGAAAAGAAAAGAAAAGAAAAGAAAAGAAAAGAAAAGAAAAGAAAAGAAAAGAAAAGAAAAGAAAAGAAAAGAAAAGAAAAGAAAAGAAAAGAAAAGAAAAAGAAGGAAACAAAAGAAAGAAGTAAATAATTTTTTAAATCAGAATACACATGTAATTTTTTTAATCAAAATACCTCTAATTTCTTATCACATCTTATTTTAATACTCGTGTAGTTCGTCTTGTGTCAACAACCTTGGGGATGTCCACAGTGGATGGGACATGGACATTTATTATAGATGTCAATTGTGTTAACCGTTTCATCATTCTCCAATTCATGATGTATAAGACTGCTGATAAAGCAAAACCAATCAAGATCAAAATCAAGAGAACAATGATGGGATGACACAATTTGTTCAGGACACCTGTAGCAGTGGGTGACCACCCAAAAATAGTATCCCACCACCTGTGTTCAGCATCTTTCTTTATCCTTTCTAGAACACGATGTATTTCTTTCACATTGTGATGAACAGTTACCAAGGCTTTCTGTCCATTTTTCTTGATCTTTTGCAAAATTTCAATTAAATCTTGGTGAAGCAACAATTGCTTTACCAAAGTAAGGTTCATTCCAATGGGGGTAGGCAATAATTGGTGAATCAGTGTGTAATTGGACTGTAAAAGGTGATAAGAAGTAACTGGGGCTAAATATGAAAAATCGCATCCTATGATTTTAGTAAAGTTACAAACACAAAAATTTGAATGATTTTTAGTATCTACTACTACATTTTCTACAAATATTTTATCACAAGCAGTTCTTAAGCATGCACATCCATTACCTATATAGACAAGCACTGTTTCAGGAATTTCGTTAGGATGAATTTCAAAATGACAGATATTTTGTTCTGTATCTAAACAAATGTCTTGAGCTCTAATTGCATTACTTTCACAGATAAATCCTTGTTGTTCTCGGACAATACAAGTTTCTAAATTAACAGTTTGCCACTTCTCACCAATTTGACGGGCCCATTCTCTATGCTCGAAAGGATAGAGAACAGCTCCATCATGGTTCAGCCCTAATGCAATGACAGGGAATATCAAATGCACTGAAGCATTACGTATGGTTAGAACAAAGGCTGTGGCTGTGTTTGTGAGGGGATCGTAGGTAAAATTTACTAAGTTCCACCAGGATTGGAATTCTCTTTCAAAATCAGTGGCACTGTCCCAGATGATTTTCCGAATTTCAGTAGGAAAAGTGCCTTCTTCGCCTTCTCTTATAATTGAGGCAGCAACTGACTGCATCCATAATTGAGCCTGGATGCAGCTGAGAGCCAAAGAAATGTTGTTTTGTGTAGCATCGAGTACGTCAATTATCAATTTGTGGTCATTCACATTTACCTTTTCCCAATTTGGTAATATGTTTGATAACAACCACTGATGGCTTCCCAAGGCTAATAGGGATGACTGTAGTGGTTGTTGTATTTTAGTCAAATCTCTAGTTGTGGCAGCCAATTTATTCATTAGTACTTCTGAATCAATACTATTTAAGATTCCCAATCCTGTTCCCATAACACCGGTTATGTCTCTTTGCGTTCGTTTCTTAGAAGGGTTCCGCTTTTGCAACCAGGTTGTCCACCCCTTGAAGGAAGTTTGCAGAAAAGGTGAACAAGCTGGCTGAACTTCTGAGACATTGTTTTGCATCAGCAATTTAACTTGTTTGAGGGACCATGCCGGATTCTTCATGTCCCTCGGAGTTCTTCTGTGAAAAGCAAACACAACAGAGTCTGCCACCAAAGGCAGAAAATTAGAATGATGGAATTATGCAGCGTGTATGTATCCGATGCTCTCTCCCTAGGGCATCAGAGGCTACCCATGCATATTTATTCAGAGGGCTTTTTAGCACTAGCGGTACTTCTCCTACAGTAGGAAGGTCTACCAAAACAGGTTGTCCAGGGTAGTGTGCAGGATTCTTAGGATCATTTGGTCCCTGTAGTGAGAGCGTTCCCAAGGCATTTAAAACACAATATCGGTTCTTTGTTGGAACAATTCCACACCTCTGGGCATCTTTCTTTGTCAGCGCAGAAATTTGTGCTCCAGCGTCAATCAGAAAAGTTACAGGTGCCCGTTTAGGGCCTGTAATAGCTGTGATCATTATATCTCCTGTTTTATATTTAGTGAGCATTCTCAGGTATATCCATGCTCCGTCTCTTCGCCCACTGACAAGAGACGGAGGGTCTAGTTTCCCTGGTTTTGAGGGAGAGGTCGTTTTGGCTCACTGCACAGACTTTGAGGGAGAGGTTGCTCTGACTCACTGCCCAGATTCTGAGGGAGGAGGGGTGCACTGGGTTGAAGTGACGGATTTGGTAGAATGGGTTTTTGGCAGTGCCAGTTAGACACTACCTTACTCAATTTGGGTAAGCCATCCATCATATCTTTGGGGACCCCCTTTTTGATGCCTAATAACCACCAATGCTGACGCTTAGGGATCTGTTTTACATTCTCTGGTTTTTCACTATGAGGAGCCCTAATGTACCTGACACCTTTTGTTTTGTCTGATTTTTCCTCTGGGATTTTTATAGGTCCATATTTCCTACTGTAATTAATCAGATCTTCTGCAACCTCACTCCATGTCCAAACTTTGTGATCACCGGCAGGTGAATTTGATTGTGAACCTGGCGGCTGAGAGGGGGTTGAGTATGGAGTAAACCCAGGATCAGTAGATCCAGTTTGGTCGCTCGGGTTTCCAAGGAATCTATCCAGCCTTTCTACGGGACCTACAGCTGCTATGGTTTTTTGAAGGACAATTGCTGTAGGTTTGAGTGATTCTGGAAGACCTCGGATTAAAGGGGTCATCAATTCAGGTTTCACAGGTAATTGCATGGGGGATTCATATCCAGGAGTTAATTTCCTTTCATGGATCATTTGCAGACAGGCGGCTTTGTGGACGCTTTCTAGAAGTTGATCGGGGGTACCAACTATAGCTAAAGGGTCTCCCCTTTCTAAAGGATTGAGTCCCTCGGCCCAGAAAGCTGCGTGCTGAGTCAGGGACCATGTGCCACGTTTGTCTCCTGTTGTCAAGAAAACTCCATGTCCCCAGTATCCACTGGCCTCCTGTTCAGTTAATTGAATTTGGTCTCCTCCAGTGAGGGACACTCGGAAAACATATTCCGTCTCAGATTCATGGGGGAGCCACCCATACTCCTTTTTTAACCTGGCCAATTCAACAGCAGTGTATGGTATTTGTTTAGTGGTGATATGCGGTTTAAGATCTTCATCATTGATATAATTATATTCTGTTTTAATCAGGAGTCTTATACGAGGGCAGCAGTTTTCCCCACAATTTTTTACTAGTATTAGTTCTTTCTGGGGGTATATTTGGTTAATGTGAGGAGTTTCCTTTTCCTCTGTCTCTTTTGGTGAGTCAGTATTCTGTGAATTCTTAAAATATTCCTCTTTTAAAGCAGTCTCTAGCAAATGATTTTTATTCTTCTCTTCATCTAATTGTTTCTGTAAAATCTCCACTAGGTTTTGAAGTGAATCTATGATTGCTTTCTCCTCAGTACATCGCTTTAAGCGATGATCTATAGCTGCCGCAAGGCATGCCCCTAAAACAGAGCAGATTATGGTTTTATTTCGGCCAAATTTAAATCTAGTCTCATGTTGTAAAGAACATACTCTATCAGTTACATTATCCAAATTAAACCAGTTATTTTGAGCCCATTCTTCCCCTCCCGGAGAGGGCCGGGCATTGTGTTTTGCTAGCAGAGCATAAAACGCGGCTTTAACTTTTGCACTAGGGTTTTCAGTCATTTTATAAAGGGATCAAAACCACCACGGGGAGGTAAAAGTTAATTACACACTGCGACACACACAGCTTCACTGTGTCTCCCTTCGCTTCCCTGGGTGGGTGAAGAGACCAAATCTGCTTGGGAGGTACTCCTTAAGTTACTTATGGTTGTCTCTTCACTACACCAAGCAGTCCAAATTCACACACACACCAAAAAACACAGTTCCCCCTTTTACACTAAGAGATCTTTTGCGAAAAATCTGAAGACAGAGCCCTCAACTGAGTATGGGGTGCTTTTCACCTAGGCGTGTGCAGTTTGCGGGAAATTCGAGTCACCCCCCTTGCTTTCTAGACACCGCTCACCCTTTTCGGGGTGTCGGGCTAGGTGCGGCTGGAGTGAAACGTCCTTCCCCTATTACAGACTACACACAACCTTGCAACCCCTTCTGTCTGTCAGATCCTGTCCGTGACGCCAGTTTAATGTCACGATCCGCTAATGCAAGCGGGGGTCGTGATGGTTCGTTTATCGATCTCAGAGTGTAAAAGGACACAAGAGATTTCAGTTTTAATCAGAACAGTGCACCTTTATTAAGTGCCCACAACACAGTAATGCAATAAAAGAGAGTAAGAGAGAGAGAGAAACAAAGTAGAGAGGGGGAAAAAGAGGGGCAATAGCTACCAACGGATGAGACGAAGTCCTCGTGGTCTTCCGCCAATAGATTCGTCTTCTTTCCGTGGGGAGATCTCCGACTTGGTTATTTCAGAAAGTCCCTTTATAGTCCTTTTCAGAAGCGAGGGGCAACTGGCCAAGAGGTTGGGAAATCTACAGCCATTGTTATGGGGTCCGTTGCTTTGGGAAACAGGTACAGGACAGACGTACAAGACAGGTGTACTGGAGAGGTGTACAGGACAGGTCATTCCTTTCTGCTTCGGCGCAGTCCTTCCCGCCTGGGCAGCAAGAACGGCGCAGTCCATTGTGACCTGCACTAATTTTCCTCAGGAATGCGTACCAGTTCCCAGTGGGCACACCCATAGGCAACACTTGGCAGACAATCCCACCTCAGCCAGGCCAGGACTGCTGTGTTCAGTCTCTGTCTTCGGCGATGATCGTGAGGCAGATGAGGGATTTTCGGACTGTCTCTTACACAGTTGAACTCCAAAAGTGTTGTTAGCTCTGCACAGCACAACATAGAGACAGTGTCTCACACCTCTGGATGTGTCATTGAGGAGCCAGCTTTGGGGTTCTTCCCCTCCAAAAGCTGCATAGGATGCTGTGGATATACCCATAGGCTTCTACAGATTAACGAGCTTGCCACAAGACTGACAAATTGACATGTACTTCACATGACCCCAGAAGGCACCAGTCAGCAGCAGGGCTGACATTGTTCATTATCAGCAACATGTATCACACAAACTACACATTCAGCAAATGTGCTGATGATGTCAAATTAGGAATGACACCAGATCAGGTGGTTTTATCTGTAGCAGGATAAACACCGTCAAACCTGTAAGAAGCTAACAAGCAGATGCAGCTTCAAGACTGCTGCAGACAAAACTGGTCAGTATAAAGAACCATTTTAACTTTGTACACAGGCTCCTGGACTAGCAAATGCATTAGGACTTGTCATTGATATTTCTCTAACAGTCATCCATGTGGGGTTTTGATCCATATCACTAAAAATTCTATATTGTCGGGGCTCTGAGCACCATTTCCAGCACCCAGTGTGATTTACTCCAAGATTGCTCCAAGACTGACTTCCAAGATTAAGATATTATCATGAAAACCACAAACACATGAATCATTCTGAATTAGAGCTGAATTTAAAAGGTATGCAGTGAGTATCTCCTAGGGCCACATATTGAGCACAAAAAGATAACACTGAAGACAATAAGCAAAGCTGTACTGGATTGTGTGGAAAAAAAGATACAAGCATATAGCTAAGCAAGTGAAGCATAAACACAAGGGACAAAAGTCACAGACAATCTTTAAAATGTTATCCCTACTTGAATTTGCAGTCTTAATAAATTGTTTTGTTGTTGTTCCTGCTGGTTTTATGTAGCAAATCTATTATTTTTCTTATTCTGGCCCGATTTCCTCTACCTTCCTGTTGCAGATCTTTAGGATAAGAGGATATAAAATTCTGCCAGAAGCAGGAAATTAGCTTCCATGAGTAAGACTATCCAGAACTATGAAGTTTTCTTAGAGATAGAAATAAGGGGAAGAGTTAGAAATCACTTCCACATTGCATTCCTGTCCTGGACTGAGTTGGTTCCACACAATTTTTTCTACCTCCCTCTCTCCTGCACTTGTATGTGAATCAGGAATGTCCCACAGTATTGATGCTGAAATCCATCTCAAGTTCACAACTACCTCCTGTCTCCACTTCCTCACCAGCCCTTCTAGCTTTGACAGTATCAACATTGCAGGGCATATATCCCTGGTATATTGATAAGAAAAACAGTAAATTTAAGGTTTAAAAAAATTTGCAGCCACTGGAAAGTCTGCTCTTGGTCTCAGTGAGACTGACATGTCCTCTTGAATAAGCAGTAAATGCTGGCCTGTTGATTCTAATAATCCTTTTCATAATTAATCCATCATCGTTTTCTTAAACATACTTTAAGTAGTAACAGAATTTCCAGTTCACTGTATCTCATGGGCACTGCGAACAGGCAGTCTTACACTGATAGTGTAAAGGTGTTTTAATACTTGTTTATTAATCCATCATAGTTTATCATTGATATTTGCAAAGCATTACCTTGGTAGAAAATAAGTCTAGATTGCCATGAATCACATAAAACAGGTTTCTGCCATGAACCAACCTTGGCCTTCTCTGCAAATATTTAATCAGCAGAGACATACAGATTTAGGCTGGCCTGGATTATAGCCACATGTCACTGGATTAGGGCCCAGGGCTGGGAATCCAATTTTCTGGCCAAAGTCAGCTTGAGTGAGAAATCACTAGTTTGTGACTCCTGACAGACTAATTGCTATGTATGGGGCTCCATAATAATTTGTCTATATTGATTCTGACTATGCTGTGTGAATTGCTAATCTAATACCCTGGAAATCCCTGTATTGTGCTCTATTTAGCTGTGTAAATGTGCTTGCCACTTATTGCAGAGCTCTTACAGTGGTGGTTGTTCTGCATGGTTTCAGGCAACAGTATTGGGGAGCAAGAATAAAGAGGGGTTCTAGAGATGATGCATCTGTGATCAGCCAGCTCTACCAAAATTTTCAGACAGCATTACAGATTAGTACTACAACTGCTTGTCTCAGTTATGTGACTTGTTTTCACTGGGTAGCAGATCTTCAGTAGCAGTGTGAAGTTTTGTAACTTGTAAGAAACGTCTTTGTATGATTACCTTTCTAATAGTTTTCTGTATGCAATTGCTATTGATTTGGGCAACATCCTGGGGTAGCTTCTATGGAAGACATTTGTAAATATTTTCATAAATCATGATATTTGCTTAAGTAGCCAGGAAAAGCAATCACCAGCATCATTTTCTACCATTCTCCATGGTATAGAGACAACTTTTCCTTCATCAAGAAGAAATACTGAGGGAAGAAGGAAATACAGATAATTAAGACAGCAGCAAAGATGGTAATTTGGAGTGTGGTTGTGAAAGGGTCTGTGAGAACTGTGAAAGCTTTAGACATAAACCAAAAATAGAAGGAATGAGGAGGTTTTCAACTAATTCCAGAGATTTCAGACACATGCCATATAAAGTCTGCCCTAACCAATGAGAGATAGTGATTTAGACTCCAGATGTTTTTGTGAATGAGCTTGATCATGTCACAGCAGTTGAAAATACTAAAGATAAAAAAGAGAGAGGGGAAGAAGGAGGAGTGCAGAAAGAAGAGGGTAGTATGATATAAAAAAAGTTTGCATTACACAAATTGTTTCAATATTGGAATAAAAAGCAGAAGTGGATTTTTTTTTAGATAAGTGAAAGGCACATGAAGTGGGAAAGAAAGAAAAGCAATTCACACAAGAAAAATTGCTAGCATTGTTGGAAATAAGTTGAGTCAGGGATGTTAAGCTATATGTCACTTCTGTTTAATTTTCAAAGCAAAACCTACCTGTCACTGTAATAATTTATTCAGCTCTGTAGTATCACAAAGTCATAAAATCATTCAGGCTGGAAGGGAATTCACACTGACTGTACTTCCACCTTCTGCTCCAAACAGAGTCTACACCAAGGTTGGACTAGGTTTCTGAGGTCTTTGGCCAGGTGGGTCAGTAAAATCTGCAAGGAATGGGGTTATGGAATCTCACTGGGTAACTTGTTCCTGTTTTGCATACCAACTTGTTTTTCTGCTCACCATGGACTTCAGCAGAGAGTCTGGCCCCATGCTCTCTGTAACTACCATGCAGGTGTCGCAAGGCTGTTGTCAGGTTTCCCCAAAGCCATCTCTGCTCCAAGCTGCACGATCCCATCTCCCTCAGCCTCTTCTCTTAGGGCAAGTGCTCCCACACCCAAAGCATGTTTGCTCCCTTCAATGAACTCATTCCAGCTTATCCTGGAGTCTCTTCTGGACATAGCAGACCAGAAGATGTTTAACAAGTGCTGAGTGAAGGAGAACAATTGCTTCCCCCTTAGCACAGCCCAGGATACTCTTGGCTTTTGCTGGTGCCAGGACTCACCGCTGGCTCGGGTTCAGCTCACTGCCCACAGATTTCATGAGAGTTTATTCTGCCTCCTCCTCCTCCTCCTCCTTCTCTTTGCTAATAAAGATATTATACAGAGGACAGTGTACTGAGGTGCTTCACCTGCTTCAGGCATTTAGGTGGAGCACAAAGCATTGACCACTACTGCATGGGCTCAACAACTGGACCAGTTTCTTACCCAGCTGGTAGTGTCCCAGTCTGGACAGAGATACATCTACTGTTAAATATGACAACGTTTAACAGGCCTCTCAGAGAAATGATGACAAGCTAGGAGCTCCTCATGCTGAGAAGAGTCTGGTAAATGCAATCACACAACTGAGTGTTGCAGGTGTTGAGGCAAATGTGAGCAAAGTAAATCTCTTCAGTGGTCCGGATGATTTCACGAGAGTTTTGGTTGCCTGCAGAAGGCCATAAATTGGCCTAAACCAAGGACCTTAATACTTCTAAGCACTTATTGGAAGCTGTCAGTCATTGCAGTCACTCCATGGGTCTTAGTCATAAAATGGCAACTGGCCAAATATGTCTGTTATTTTATAATTAGTTCCATTATTTTTCATGTCAACACTGAAATGCAAATTAATGCAAATGTTATTGCAAGTTCTGTTCCATTTTAAAACTAAATTAATATACCATGGATGGCATTGCATGTCTTGGGAGCCACTCTAACTGAACAAACAGGCTGTTAGGGAAAATGTTGCTGCATGCAGTCAAGATACTCTGCTGAGCTCTGCCCAAAAATGCACCTACATCTGACAAGTGGAACTGAAAGACAGCCCTGAAGCCAGCACAGACACTTCTTTCCTTCAAACCTTTGCCATTATAGCTGGAATTTCACTACATCACTCTAAATGAAAGAAGAGGGAAGTCTCTGTTCTTATATGCTCCATCTTAGACACCCTACTTCATAATTGCCTTCATTTGATATTATTAGAGCAACGTTTAAGGTTTCTGAATCAAAGCCTCTGTTACACTGCTAATCTGTAGCACTTATTGCAGGGTGAACATCCTGAAGACAGAAATGGTTTAACTATAGATCAGATGTACCTCTTCTGATAGGCACACTAGACACTGTAGGCTGGCTGGGAGCTCGGTATCGCTAATATGTTTCATTCCTCCTTTTTATAATTTAGATGTGTTTGTTCAAGTGGAAAAGCATTAAATACAGTAAAATGATCCCACTGGTTTTCTCTCAGCTTCAATCTTTGAAAACAAAATGAGGAAACCTTGTTTGGTTTTCCCTCTTTCTTTTGCATATGAAGTTAATATTCACCTAAATGAGAGCCTTGTCAAGTTGTTGAATTTATGACATCATTTTGAGTTAGTATTTTTATTGTTTTCCAAAAAAAAATTAAGGATCACAGCTTAGATATGTGGTACTTTATATCCGATGTAAATATGTATTTGAAAGAAAATTATTTCAACATGGCCCTGTCTGAAGGACTTTGACGTGCAGCAAGTGAAATGATGCATTTTTGGTGAAAATTTAAACTCTGTCTGTGGAGAAAATATGTTTTAAAATCAAAATTTATATTGCATTACTGAATTGAGGGACATAATTATGAATTTCCTCACATGATTTTTATCCTACAGATAAAAGCCTCTGAATACTCTGTACTTGCACTTAATTTGAAAACCTATGCAGTGCTGGCTGATTCATTCAGTCTTTCTCAGCTCTTCAAAGTCGCAGAAACAATTGTTGAGGACTTATACCTGCTCTTTCTAATAAGTAAAAATAAAAATGATGTATGAGATGGTGAATTTTTACCCTTGGGAAGATGGGATTTTCATATTTACTGTTGAAGTTCACTTGTATCCAACCTCATTAGTTATACTTTCAAAAGACTTTGTACTTTGTTTCATACTGTAACTTATGAGTCTAGGAGCCCTATTAAACCAAGCACTACTGATTTATACATAATTCAGATAAAAATATACATCATAAAGTACACATTAAGTAGGGAATATCCACACTAAGATATAAGTAATAGTGAAATTCAAACTGGGAAAATTCAACAGAATTTCACTTTTGCATCAAAATTCTAATATAGCACTATTCTGGACAGATATATTTAGGATAACTGCATATCCTTCAGTTTAATTACAACACTCATACTTCCATTAAGGCTAAAAATATAGAGAACAGATCAGTGTTATACTATAGAGTAGATAAGGTGCTTTATCAGAGGTAGGAACTACTTAAATTAACTAACCTTTATCTGTGCTATTAATTTTTGTCTTAATTAATGATATGCTAAAAATACTACATAGTTCTTTTATGGTAATGATGTTAATTTGTATTCAAGTGTCCTTCTGTAACAGAAGATATTCTTTGCTTTTTTCTAGCAGTTGTAGGAAAGCATACAAATGAAAATACAGTGACTTTATCTGAACACGTGGGAGAAATGACATCCCTGTATTTCTCAGGACTATATTTGGTCTGCTGACAATTACATTAAACTTGATTTATTAGTTCCATTAAATTGGGAGCCATCAATAGGTCAGATCCCTAAATGCAGTACTTTGGCATTGAGGACAGTGCAGCTAGGTTGACCTACCTTAACTATGGATCTGGCCCACAGTTCAGAAAACAGAATATTCCAGAGACTTCCATTTACTCAAGGTTATGAGTGGAACTCAAATTCACTTTTAAAAGACAAAATCTATTAGAAGATTAAAAATCTTTAGGCTGATTAGAAATATAAGAATTTTAAACAACAAGCCTGATGCGTACAAGCATTTGAAACTTAATAATGCTAAAATGCACTCAGTGGGATTTTTAAAAGCACCAAAAGCCAAGAATTCAGTATTCAAAACTATCATCTAAAAACCTATCCATAGCTTGAGCTATTTCCTTCTTTAGGTTTGGTCATTGAGATAAATTGCTTATATCAATATATTGAACATTTGAAAGAGTACTGGAGTGGTCAAGCTACTGTGAACCTGTGTCAGGGAAGGCATTTATGGTAGAGCTAAAGCAGACATACTCCCTGATATAACAATGGTACCACATCAGTTACACAACTGGGAAAGAGAATTCCCTTAGAAAATGATGGGAATTTTCTTTCTTTTTGAGCAGTCACTCAAAGTAATGGGTGTTTTGTTGTTATTGATTTTGGGTTGGGGTTTTTTTTGTTTTTTTTTTAGTATGTTATTATTCTTGACATATGTTGGTTATTGTACATAGATCTAAGACAATTAAAAGAAATATGACTGCAAATTCACTCTCAGAAACAAAAATCAATTATTTTTTAAAAAGATCTTGTGACTAGCCTGTGGTTTTTCATTGACACAAACACTTCATCAATGCTAAAGAGTTTTCTCAAATAACTTCAAGGAGATATCAGAACTGAAAATTTCTGCTACCATATTTGCATCTTAATGAACTTTCTGATAATGCAGGCTGCTGCTATCCCAGTGTCTGACTGGAAGTGGCATATTTTAAATTTTTTGCTCTTCTTTGTCCTGTAAAATACTTCAGAGAAGGAGCGGGATGCAGGAAACAGCAGCTAGGCTCAGAAAACAAAAACTGAGGGCAGAAAATACAGCTGACCTCCCAGCTTTTACATTAGAAGCTTAGATAGAAGTGCCTTCAGGGTTAGTCCCTCCTCTTGACCCCCAGCCTGCCTGTCCCCCATGAGAGAAGGTGCTCCAGGGATACCTGGCTGTCCAGACACCAAAGACAAGACCAAATCTTCCCTCTTCAGTGAAAGCACTGACAAGCTGACCTCAGCTCACTACTATAATCTTCTCTTTCAGTCCTGCACCTTTTGCAGACCAGACTCCCTTGCATTGTCCAGCCTTGCCATTCTGCTTGACAGACTTGCTGTCATTTGATAATTTTACTGAGGGTACCATGATAGTAGAGCTAGCCTCTGACTGCTTATCAGTCTAGCTACCAAATTACTATTTAGACAGTCTGCTTTTAGGCCATCCTATTACCGCTTTTAACCTCTTCTGTCCACATGCAGAAGACTGGAGCCAGAGGAGGCACATGCTTTAGCATCTTTCTCAAAGCAGTGCACAGAAGCACTGGACTTTACTTCACGTTCCCTGTGTCCATGAAGGCAAAATGGGTCACTCTCCTGCAATTGTCCCTGCTCTACTTCTCCCAGCATCTCCCAGAAGACTGAGAACTCAGGACTTTCCCCTGCGCTGTTTCCCTAATATTTTAAGAGATGGGACTGACAATTAATAGAAAAGTAGGATGAAAAAACACACTACAGGGTAGAAAACAAGTATAAGCTGACAATAAAAAACTTAAATGGTATTCTACCATTATATTTACTATAATGTGATGCTGCTGATACAGTCAGTTTTCTCTCTTTGCATCTCTTCCCTCATCTCCCCTTTTGGCATACTGCTTTCTTGGCTTAGGAAGCAGCCTGTGTTGCACAGTGAACTAGTGGTTCCTCCATGGCTAAAAGGGTTGGAATAACACATGCAATAATGTGGGAGCACTTGGTAAAATAAACTCCAGGCTAGTCTCAGAGGCTCAGGAAGCAGTTGTTGCTTCCAACAAAATGATTAGCAGATACTGCAGTATAAACACTACAGTGCAGCAAAAGGGTTTTTTTCCTGAAGTCTGACACTAAGAGGAAGAGAAAAGCAAGACTGGGCCTCCTTCAGTCAAAGGTACATGGGAAAATTACTTAGAGAAGTTCTTGTCCTGATGATTTCAGAAATCTGGCTACACCAGAGATAACTTTCATTTGAAACTAAGAGTGAAATTAGGGATTAAGAGACTGGAGCATGTCTCTTGCGAGGAACAGCTGAGGGAGCTGGGCTTCAAGAAGAGACTCCAGAAGAGACGACTGAGAGGGGACCTCATCAATGTCAGTATCTGAAGGCAGGGTGTCAAGATGATGGACCAGGCTCTTCTTGCTGGTGCCAAGCAACAGGACAGGAGGCAATGGGCAGAAACTGATGCACAGGAAGATCCACCTGAGCATGAGGAAGAACTTCTTTACTGTGCAGGTGACCGAGCACTGGAACAGATTGCCGAGAGAGGCTGTGGAGTCTCTGTCTCTGGGGATATTCAAGAACTGTCTGGACACAATCCTGTGCCATGTGCTCTAGGATGGCCCTGCTTGAGAGGGGAGGTGACCCTCTGTGGTCCTTTTCAACCTTACCTATTTTGTGATTCTATGATTCTTTGAAATGAAAAGTCAGACTGGGTGTTTTGGTGTGTCTGAAGACCCACCCTCTGCACACATGCTGCTGGTCAGTCCAGAAATCTGCTTGTCCCATGCACTCTGCAGCTTCCAAAAGCTCTTGTCTTCCATCACACGGACATCTGCCAAGCACAGATCTGGAAAGAGGCACCTGGAGCATTTGCCACCTGAAAAGAAACAGGAAAAGCATTTTAATTTCAAAACAGGTAGCACAGACACCATGCAATAAAAACATGAACTCTTCAAGATCCTTTTAGATAAGGGGGCTGGTGCCTCCAGGGAATAGCAGGGATAGGACAGCACCTGCCCTCCTCTGCATCAATCACTCTCCTGGGGTCCCCCCTGCCCCTGAGGTCAGCCCTAGTTTGCATCATAACTGGGTGGGTTTTGAGACTTCTTTGGAATATGAATTGCTTGTGACATATGCATTGAACTTGATTTTTGCCATCCCTCTGTGTTTGTTCTGCATAGAGAAAATTAATTCACATTGGTTCCCAATGAAGGAAGAAATCAGTATAAAACAAAGAAAAATTGAGATATTTATCCTTTGCAACAAATATATCCCACAGATATTTCTAAAACTTGATGTGGCCTAGCATATCATAGATTCATAGAATCATTCGAGGTGGAAAAGTCTTCTTAGATCATCGACTCCAACCATTAACCCCCTACTGCCAAACCCACCACTAAACCATGTCCCCAAGTGCCACATCTACATGCTTTTTAATTACCTCTGGGGATAGTGAATCAACCACTTCCCTGGGCAGTCTGTTCCTCTTCTTGGCACCCCATTCAGTAAAGAATTCTTTTACTAATATTCTATAATACACCAGCATATTGGTATTTAGAAAAGAATTTAACATGTCTTTCTTTTTTTTTAACAAACACTTGCTCACATAAGACCATGTGTAAATTGCAACGTTTACATGACCCCTCACAACAATTTTGAATTGTGAATCCATCTTTTGCACAGAGTGACTTGTATGTCAGTTATAGCTAAATGGTTTAAAATCAGGAGTCAGAGTGCAATGCATATTTTATGCTACAGCACCATCTACAGTAAGGATAAAATATCTTGTGCTACAGTTTCTATTTTATCAGATGGTAAATCACAGTGGACTTGAATTTACATTTGTCTGCAGATTTGGCAAGTTATTCCCAATTTGCAATACCAAAATTGCTTATTTTCTGATTAATGAATAATAATAACCTTTGCTTCCTTATCTGTTCTTTTTCTCAGGCTGCCTCACTTGTCGGTGTTTTATAGGTTAACTTGCGGACTTTTTAATTTTATAATAATTTTTTAGTCTGTGATAACTCTTTCTAATTCTATAAAACATAGGAAGTATTTAGATGACATCAGTCGTTACAAATAAAACAACAATCTGCAACTTAAATCCTGAGTTATGTCAAATGTTATGTTTCAAGCCCAGATCTCTGTGCTTCCTCCTTTTGTCACTACAGATAGGTATTTGCTGCCAGACAAATTATCTGGCAGCAAATACCTACCTGTAGTGACAAAAGGTCCTGGTCAGGCATCCTGGTCTAGTGGGCATCTAAATATGTGTCAGTTCACTCCCAAGTTCTCACTCAAAATAACTGATCAGCTTAATGTGAGCACAATCCCCAGCGACTTTTGCTTGTTCATTGTTCTAAGCAGGAGAATGGAAAAAGTAACATTTTTCTTCCATACCATTCAACTTTCTGGAAATATCCATAGAGGGCACTATCATACAAAAAATATCTTTCAGTCTGGTTGACCATATTTAGCCTCCGTCTCCTCAAATCCTTGTAAGTATACAACATCAGTGCATACCTCATTGTATATATTTAAATTTAGAATTTCTGTTAAGTGTGCACATTCTGCTGGACTTATCTGTAGTTTATTAGGACTTTTAAATTTCTCTTTTACTTGTAATATTTCCCTTTGTTTTTCTTTTCCTGTAAGTCTTACCTAAAGTATAGCTAATAATCTCTCTAAGTGTTGAATTTTTTTTTTCTTAGTGACCTCTACCAAATTGCTTTTCCCTCCAAAATGCTACAAATTGCAAAATTTTATTAGGTGACCAAAAGAAGCTTACTTTAAACCTTCAATTCTTTATTGCTTACCATCTAAGTAGTAGAAAAGCTAACATTTTCACAGATCGGAGCAGACACTGGAGCTCATGAGATAAAGTCCTCTTTTTTTATTGTTTTCTGTACAATTAACCCTTTAGTTCTATTCTGCAAAATAAAAAAATCACAGGTGAAAAAAAGAACATAGGACAAGTAGAGGCAGGAGGTATGGAGAATGCCAGGGGAGGTCTCTATAAACTTCTCCCTCATGTCCCACAGTAAAACACCTGCATCAAATTCTGAACAATTTCAGCAGATTATTTTTCTTCTGACAATTTAGCATAATCTTAGGTGAATCACCCCATACTTTCTCCCATGACACACAGGGGTTTGACCTAAGAATCAGGTGGAATTAGAATAACAATCTTATTTAAGAAAAGAGCTCTATGTATGGAAAGGCTCTGTAGTAAGTTGGAATAACAGCTTTTTGCAAGCAGGACTTCACAGTTAATAACTTTACCTCCTGAGTGTCAGAAGAGTATTGGCAGAGCTAATGAGAAGCTGTAAGAGCTGTACCAGTGGCCTAATGCAGATTCATAAGTGGAATAATTCCTGAAGGTATGTGTAATGTAACACACATGTGAAATGATAAAGCAGCTGCTCCACAGTTTGCTCCTTTTTCACAATAACCTTAGCAGAGGGCTCATGAATTGAGAAGCCAACTATCACTTCCTGTAAACTGTGAAGGGCAACAGAGCAGCTAAAAATTCTCAAATTGTCTATAACTTATAATTTCAGGTGATTGGATGTGGCAATTATTCCACTTCTTCTATTTTTTTAACAAGTGTTGAGTCAGTTTCAATACTTTTCTTGATAATAAAGTCTTCCCAAGAGTGCTATTTAATCTTTATATCTCTTCCAGATCTAAAAAAATGGTGTCTTTCAAAGAGTGAGAGGATTTTATTATACACAGCCTAGTTACTTAAAGGTTTGAGATAATTACAAAGCATTAGACAGTCTGGTCTGATTTCCCATGTCTGAAACACTTTTCATTTTTGTACAGTTACCCAACCCATCTTATGAATTATGACAAATCCCCAAAATTACATTTAGACAAAGTTTGAGCATAATTATCTGATATTTTTGTAGCTGAACATCAAATAAAACAGCGAGGACCCTAGACATGACCAGGTTTGGCCACTTGTCCATGCTAATCTCAGTATGGTACTGCCCTTTCTACACTCTAGGATTGCTCCCATGTTCTTACATATGGTGCCTCTGTTTCTTCCCCTGTCTGTAAATGGGGATGAGCTTTAAATACATTTAATGCCTCATTTGAGACATGATTGTGCCCCTGGCTTGGGAACTAATCATGATTCTATGAACGAGGGAGAGGAAGTATCCATGACTTTTGTCAGCCCCAGATATTAATGGTGCTGTGTCTTGTTTTATATACAAGTTCTTATATATAAATTCTTATATACGAATTCTTTATATACAAATTGTTTTATATACAAATTCTTTATATGCAAATTGTCTGGCTTCAGGTTTCACTTGCTACTTCTTGTTGCCTTTCTCTGCTGCGTGTTTCCTCCTCCTGTGGATATCAAGGTTCTGTCAAAAAATCATAGTTTTGCCTTTTTTTTCCATTAAATAAACTGGATTTTTAAATACTCACAAAGTATTTCCTTTAGTCTTTAATGTATTTTTTGTGACTCATTTTGCACGTCTCCAACTTCAGCTTCTTCAAATTTTTTTTAAGTACTGTATGTGCTTAGTATAGATGAAAGTAATTTCACTTATGCTACTCATTGTTCTTTTATTAAATTTTACCCCATCACATCAGCTATTTTTGAAACAATAGTATCTTGAAAGCTTCTGTTGAATTACTTTTCTTCAAGACTTCTCTGAGTTACAGTTTTCCAGAACAGAATACTTCCTTCATCAGGAACAGACTGCATATTGGGGTTTTTTAGCTTTAAAATCATGTCAAACCTTTAAAAAAAAAAAAGTAATTGTACAAAGTTTAATTCCAATATACTTTTCTTTCTGTTCCTCTAGCAGTAAGAAGTCTGAGCTCATAACGCCTCCAGAGAGACATGAAACTTGTGGCTTGTACTGAATGTGGAACTCAGAGTAAACTGGCTTCTGAAAGTCAAAGCCACTGGCTCTCTCTCAGTACCCTCTGGATCCTGGTCCTCTCCCAGATTCTTTCATGACATTGAAAATCTACCAGCATGCCAAGTTCTGTATCAGCTCCATAGGCTGGTGGTCCTCATGCTACACATACTGACCCGCTTGCCTACTAAATCCACCTGGTTCCTTTTGGTGAGTGAGGAGCTGGAATCTATGCATTGACTTCCTGGATTTGGAATAATGAATTTGCAGCAATTTGCAGCAAAATAAACTGAATTTACCACAATATGAAAGTGCTTGACAATCATTTTCATCACTGTTCATTGTTTTAATGACAAAACATTACCAGCCACAAATATGTGCACCCCTTTAACCTTTGAAATTCCAAAAGGCAATTGTTTCCAGACTTTGAACACAATCTCCAAGTGGCAAAGCTATATTCTTGCTTTGGTTTAGCAAATACAGAGGGTCCATGCACACATTCTGTTTCCATCTTCTTCCACATTATCTGTTACAGCACCATTCAAAATGCTTCTCACAGCTGTGAAATATTATATTTAGTTGAGGAAGATATTGATTTTCTCACCCTCTCCCAGCCTTTGCCAGTAGATTGTGTTCACTAGCAACCATATCACAGATTAGGCCAGCATGACAGTTTTGGACACAGATAGCCAGTTCAAGAGGCCTTTGGAAATTATATAAACATTAAGACATGCACAGAAACTTTTTTTCTAAGATTTAATTCAAAATTCAACAAGAAAAACAAATAGCCATTGCTGAGAAAGAGCACATTAGCTTTTCTAAATGTTTCCAGTGGCTTTCATGATGAAAAATATATATGCAGCATAGTTGCCTTCTCAAAAGGAGGTGATTGCTGTAACCGCTAGACTCTGCCTAGCAGGCTGCTGCTCCCTGAGAGCTCAGCGAGGGTTTCCTAGGGCCGTGCGATTGATCACATCCTGGAGTCCATTTCAGACAGCCCCGTGACCTGGCTCCGGCAGCCAGCAGCGTTACAACGCAGTGGTGGTAAAGAAGGTAGAGAAGGGTCTCTCATGAGGGTTTGAGATGGCTTTAATCACATCTTGTCCCTGCGATGTTCAGAGGTAGAGAGACAACGTGGTCTGGGTGTGGGATGGTTTTGTCAGGGGCCCAGGGGCGGTCCCTGGGTGGGGTTGGGGTACAGGAGCAAATAGGGAGAAACCGAGGGAGTGGCCAGGGCTAGGGAGGGAACAGGGGGAACATACAGAATCAGGGGGTTAACAGGGCACCACAGGTGATGATACGGGACAAGAAACCCTGGCAACATTGATTCTCCTTTGCCTTATATATTTTTTTTTCCTAATGGTATCATACTTCAGTTCAAAGATGAGTAATTACTTTTATCACCAAAAATTCATTTCAGTGATCAACATGCCAAAATAAATATATGAATATGTTCTTCCAGGAAAGCATTTAGGGTTCCCTAACCATGTAAGTTTTGGGGTTGGGGTATGGGGTTAAATGCATGTGTGTTTGTGTTCAGGGGTTGTACAAAGGAATTGCTTAAGTTATTTCATAACCATGCACTTAGAGACAAAAATTATGCAAAACACAGCTTTTGAGTTTTTCAACAGTCATGTTTCAGATGCTAAATAATAAATTGTGAGAACCTGAAATCACTGATGAATAAATCCTTTAATTCTTGTCTCAGGGGAGAAAGGCATATTCAATTTGTTTTCTCTTGGATATTTATATGATCATGTTGATTGTGAATGTGTCCTAAAGTTTTCTTTTTCCTTGGTGGCTTCTTGATTATTGATAAAACAGACAGATTGATATGATGGAGAGAAGAGGTTTCAAAGAGGAAAATAGGCATGGATGCTGCTGAAAAGTGACTTCAGCAGAAGAGATTGAAGGGGTCTGTGAGTGCCATGGATGAGCACTGACACCACAGCTGCAGAGACCAGACTCAGTTGTCCTACCACTTGGGATTCAGTTTTTCTACGGTAGAAAAACTAGTGAAGGGCAGCCTGCTAAATTTTGCTGAATGTTGTGATGAGCCAGGAAAACAGAGATGACTGACAGCTGGAGCTGTTCATCCTGAAGGAAGAGAAGGCTCCAGGGAGCCCTTAGAACACCTTGTAGTACATAAAGGGGGTTACAAGAAGGCTGGAAAGAGACTTTTCACAAGGACCTGTAGTGGTAGGACAAATGGGAATGACAAACTGAAGGAGGAGAGGGGAGGTTTAGATTAGATACTAGGATGAAGTTCTTTACTGTGAGAGTGGTGACCTGCTGAAACAGGTTGCCCAGGGAAGCAGTGGATGCTTTATCACTGGGAGTATTCAAGGCCTGGTAGGATGGAGTTTTGAGGAATTTGGTGTCAGAGACTGAAATATTATAATTTATGACTTAAACATTTTCATGAAGGACTTTTAAAACTGTATTACAAAAGCTGCAAAGAAGACTACCGAACCCTGAATGGGGCCCTGACTGAGGCCTTACACCGGTCACTGATGAAGATAAGATAAAGTAACAACTCAGGGCTGGGGACATTCACAAAGCACAAGCTTAACACCTCCAAGGTGGAGACCACAGCCCCAGGGCTATCAGCTGCCAGGCTTGAACAGACCCTTGCACCAAAGAGGGGGTGGGGGCAGGAAAGGCTTTGGGTATCTTGGAAAAGCCTCTGGTCAGAGGCGCAGTGACTGCCCATCCTCCACTGTGCAGAGGAGCCCAGCTGAGGGGTCCTCACAGGGCAGGGGGGGTAAGCTTATCCACATCAGAAGGGGGTGACATGGCCCATCAAAGGGGCCCCCCTCAAAGGGGTCCCCAGACCCTGCACCAGAGATGATGCAACAGACCCTCAGTGTTGCAAGGGACAGTGTCAAGCCAGCCCCTGCAAGAGAGATGTGGGCATTCCCACATGGCCCAAAGTGTATATTAATCCACGGGATTCTGTACTCTCTGGTGTGTGGTGTGGTGGCGTGTGGCAGTGTGTGGTGGCGTGACCACGGCAGCGAGAGGGGACCCTCACCACCAGCAGACCAGATGGACGGGAGCAACAAGACGTCATTGGGACCCTTGGATGGGTGATATGCTTCCACCTAACCCCTGTCACCTCTCCCTGTGCCCCCACCCCCCACACACACTTCTTTCTCTATTTCTTTCTTTCTTTTCTCTTTCCTTCTCTTTGCCTCTCTACTATTAAATAAAATACATCCATTTTTTGGCATCAACATCTAACCTCGTTTGGTTTTAATCTTGTTTCTGGGAATATTTTGAACCTTCTAAGTTCTTTCCGGTTTATGCACAGAGACTTAGCTTTCTTTGCTTTTTTGGGTTTAAACCGGATCGTAACACTTGGTCTAATGGAAAATGTCCCTGCCCATGACAGGTAGGTAGGAACTTGATGGTCTTTAAGGTCCTTTGCAACCCAAGCCATTCTGTGATTCTATTCTATGATTCAAAATGTACCTATGTGTAGGTACAAAAATGCTGTTAGCGAGGATTTTCTTGTTATTTTTCTAAGTCCGTGAGAGACTTTTCTCTCTCACAGAAGAGGTAGCAGGGAATGTAAACAACCAAGCCACCTGCAACCTTGGAAAGTCTTGTTTATGGTATAGTAGAAAATATTTTGATAATGGATGTTTTAGGATTTTGGCCAATCACCCCCAAGGGGTGGCTGGTCCTTTGTCCAATTAGACTGTGAAGAAAACAGTCTATAAAAGAGTTTGTAAAATAATTAAATAAATCAATCTTGCTGCACAATTCCTGCCTGTTGGATCTTCTCCTCCTCCTCCTCCTCCCTATGGCTGTGGGACACGGTGATATACCGTAGGAACCAGGCCTGCGGTAATACCTATGTATTACAGCTGGTGATGGAGGGTCAGAGGTTCTGACCCAGGAAGAGGTGACCGGTCCGGGGAGATGGTCCCAAAAGGAATCGCCTTCCTGAGGCCCAGTGTCTTCCCTCAGCTGCTGGCAGGAGGGCCCTTGCAGAAGCTATCAGCTCTTTAGTGATATCAGCTCGTGATTTCAGCTCAGCTCTGCAGGGCAGCCTCCAGGCCAAGCCAGACCAGAGAGAGAGACGAGAAGGCTCGTGTGGCTGGTTCCGCACGAAGGTAGCTTTATTGTGGGTCCCCTCCGGCGAAGGGGAGAGCCAGGGACGAGAACCCTCTCTGCCCAGGGGCCCCAGAGAGCTTGCTTTTATAGGGATACAGGGGATCAGTAAAGGCCAATGGGTTACAGAGGATCTGGGATGGGAACAGACCAACGGGTTACAGAATGATCTGCATAGTGTCTCCCAAAGGATTGTGGGTCTGCCTTTCCTCGCCATGACCAAAGTGGTTGCCTTTCCAGGGAGTCCTGCTGGGTGATTGCGAAATCTCTTATCTCAGCAGAGATCCCTCCAGGGCAAGGGCTGGGCATACCCCACACCTATGTACTTGAATTGAAGAAAGAGTGAATCATCATTTTCTATCAAGACCAGTAATAACTGTCTCACCCTAAATCCTAATAATTCATCTTCATAATAAAGTATTCCTTTGGTATATTTTAAGATATATCACAGCATTTGTGCCATAATATTTTATCTGATTAACCTGGATTCTCACCAAAAAAACTTTCAGTGTTTCCTGCACAGGCCCTAACTTCTTCTGAGTGGCAGAGTTGGATAGACTGCTAAGCTTGGTGTGACTTGAGGTCAAGAAGAGGAGGGTTCACTTTACCTTGCAAGATGTATAAATCTATTGCATTCCCAGTTAAGTGTTTATGCCTTATTTTATTCTGAAACTGTTTAGGTTTAGCTGACAGTCCATGCACATTTTTATGTCTTTGTTTGCAAGATAGATGGCTCATATATTCTGTTAAATCACTTTACCATGTAGGTACTTACGGACATCGATTCAGTTACGTTCTAGGCTTAGATTAGAGATTGATATCAGCTGTCTTAGCATTGCAGTTATCCTTAAGTTCATGTCGAGTTTGTTATCTACCATGATCAGACTAATTCCCTTTCTGAGTCAGTGATATCCAGAACATATTCCCCCATTTGTAAGTAGCATTATTAGTGTCTAGAATACAGCCTCAAATTTGCTGCATTAAAATACTTATTATACAAATGAGTCCAGGTGGCTGCAAAGTTTTAGGGTTTTTCTGGAAAAACTTACTTCTTTTACTATTATTTTTAACTCTGGCATTTTTTATATTATATACAGCTATGTCAGCATGGATTTGCATTTCCGGTAGTTTTCTTCAGGATAGTAAGAGGTCAATGACATATTCGTCATTAATCCTACTTGAAATGCACCAACTGGATAATGATTAACCATTAACTTATCTTTTAAGGAACTCTAAGGTAATCATTTTACTGTAGACTTGAAATATATATTATCAAAATTTTAATCAAAATACTGTGCAATGCTACATCAACTGACTTCTACTAGTTTAAGCATATTTTATCAAACCCCTTGTAAGTCAAATCTGTAATCATACAATGAAGATTTGCTTCAGCTGGGATGATCTATTAGCTATAAAAAACTGTTGAGTGGTATTAATAAGATTACAATTCTTTAATTCTTTCTGAAGCATCATGCATCAAAAATTTCATAAGAAAGCATAGATATAAAGAATATAAGAAGTGAAGGCTGTGTTAAGATCTGGCAACTCTTTTAGTCAATATTTTTCTACCTGCCTAATTTCATTAAAAGGCAATGTAAACAGGCATGATTTGAAGGATTATGGTTCAGAGAAACTGCAGAGACTGGCAGTGTAGAGTGGGGGTTATCCAGTCTGACTAAGTCAACATGAATTTCAGTTTTGCAAGGAGAATCCATTTTCATTCCTAGAAATCTTGTCAGAGCAGAATATTTGCAGAGTACTCGACCAGGATTTCTAGACAGCCCTCAGCACAGCAGGAGCTCTGAACATAATGTCTGTAGATCAGATATGTTCACTGTGAAACTTCAGACCATTATCACTGGATCAAAATGTTCACTCTTACAGATCTGATCCTGATCTACTGAACATGTGTCACATCAAAATGTCTGGGCATACTCTAGCTATTGTAGATTTAAAAAAAAGATAAATACATGTAGAATATGTCTTGTGCTTTTTGGACATGTTTGATACGTAGTACATAGCACACCCACAACTACTTCTGGGCAGAAAATTTAGCAGAACTTTGGTCATCTTGCTGTCAGCCACATGGTTTTAATATTCCTCTGTGGGCAGGAATTGTATAAAAACATTACCAGAAGATTTTGCTTGCAAATTCCTGGGAGGGAGTTGCAATACAATACACTCCAATGATCCTGAACAAAAGAAAAGATCTCGGAAGTTGTGGCCTGTCAATTAAAGAAAGCATACCTGAAGCCTTTAATTTCCATCAGCAAATTACCAGGCTCCTCATCCCCATTGAGCAGAAAGGTCATATTTTTGTTTTCACAGGAGAGACATGCGAATGAAATACTGATACAAAGGTAGAAAGTGGACCAGGGAGTTAATGTGACTAACTGAGATACCTAATTTTGGTGCAAAAAGATCTGAATACTGGATGCAAAGCACTATTGGGAAACACAATCTGCTCTTCTGAAAGTACATACTTAAAGTCTTTCTGCAGACAGCACAGAAATAGCTACAGCTTTGGAGGCTTATGGAGAGCTGTAAAGTAAAATTACACTAATTACTTACATGTTCTCTTCTTAATTGAAAATGCCTACATCCACTGACAACCTGAACAGATGGTGTCTTCTAAAAGATGTAGCCAAGTGGTCAGCACTTGGTATGAATCTCTTTTCTTTCACGGTCTCAGCCCACCCTTCCAAGGAGATGCCTTTACTGTCAGCTTTTGGTTGTTTTTGCTCTTTTTATAGTTGTGAAGCCAAAAATGCATGAGTGAAATATGGTGAGATGTGGATCTAGGCAAGACAGAACTCAGCTCTCACCCAGCAGAGAAATGTTGGGGTCCCTCCCCCCTGCCATTGTGGCCCTGGGAGAGGGGCCCTGGGGGGGAGGCACAGGGTTTCCCTGCCCCTGGTTAGCCTCGTTCCCCATTGGTTGGTTTGTGTTTCCCTGTGTGGCCAAGGACCCTCGGGTCCCGTGACTGGGAGAGTTCCTGAGGAGAGCCCTGGCCATGCGGCTGGAGAAATAAACATCTCTGAAACATCTACCAAGAATCTGTCCATATATATTTCCTTTCCACGGGACTCCTGGTTTGATATATGTGTGCTACAGCAACCCCCACTGTAGCAACTGGTGGTGGAATGCGGGCAAGACACTGATCCCTGAGGAAGATTCGTGAGTAAAAACCACTCTAGACCTCTCTCTTCTCATCTTGGTTTGGATATTCTCTCTGGACTATGGAAGAATCGTGGGAAATGGGGCTCTCTCAGCCACAGAAAAAAATGTATCTAGAAGTTAAAGGAATCCTTGAACAACAAAACAAAAAAGTATTGGAACCGGGAGATCTAGAACATTTTTTTAACTGGCTTTTCAAAAGGTTCTATATTTCTCGAGACTTACTTTTTGATATTACACCTCCTGCATCTTGTCAGGGGTGGTTTTGGGACGAGATCTGGGATAAGGTAAGGGATCAAACAGAACATGGACTAGCGGTAGAAGCTCTCCGTGCATCCCTTATAATCAGTGAAGCTCTTGAGGAGCATTTGTATGGTCCCATTACTCCTAAAGCAGAGGATCATACTTATCCCATGGCCGAGACTGCGTGGCCACCATCCCAGGGGCGCGTGACTGCAGCCGTGCCGGCGGAGGTGCCTGCTCTGGATGCGCCCGGCCCCCTCGGGAGCGCGCGCCTTATCGCGGACCCCATCCCTGTCTCGGGGTCCCCAGCCACGCGACCACGAGTGAGGGAGCGATGCCGCAGGTGCCGCGGGTGTCGTGGGCCACGAGCAGCCAGGAACCGGGCATTGGCGTGACAGGCCGCTCTGAGCGACTGGCTCAGAGAGCCCTGTGGAGGGAGAAGCGGCAGTTTCCACAGCGACACGAGAAGCCGCGCAGCGCAGCGCCGAAACGAAACGGGGCTGCTCTCAAAGCAGCGTGGAGTTGGCGGAGCGGAACCACTCACAGGGCACGGGGCTGTCGGCGATGGCAACGCGGGGCCGTGCAGAGCCCAGACACGCGCCAGAGCAGAGCCCCTCGGAGGGCGCGGAGCAGCCGCAATGCGGGGGCCTGGCCGAGACGTCGGAGTCAGCGAGGCAGCGGCCACGCAGGACCGGCACCCACGACAAACACGCAAGCACGTGATAGGAGGAGTTATAGCAACGAAAATAACAGGAACTGTGCAATGGTACAATGTAAAAAACACGAGATGATACAGGGGAAGATTTATTCATCCATAGAACTGCCATTAAAAGGAATAACCCTAAAAATTACCTGCAAAGTGTAGGAGATGGGGAAGTTGTACAGTTTGATATAGTGCAAGGAAAGAAGGGTTTTCAAGCAGTGAATGTTACTGGGCCTGGAGGTATTCCCATCAAAGGCAGCCGTTATGCAGAAAATTATAAACAATATCCATCCCAGCAATTTCCCTACCCACAGCCTACTTCCCCCTTTTACCCTATACCCAATATGAACCCTTTCCTAAGTTTACCCCATCCCCAGTTTATTCCTAATCCGTTTTTCACCCCATGGCTTCCCTATACAATTCCATTTCCCTACAATTCCTCTCCGATGCCAAGGGGGGGATGAAAAGGGGGAGGGAAGAAATTAAACCCTCTCCTGCTTCAGTTTCCCCACAAAGCATGCCCGGAGAGTTCTGTCTCCCTTCTGTCAGCCCTAAGATGTTCCACAGAATCTGTTTGGACATTTGAGGACTCAGGAGGGTGGCTTGTTTTGTCTTGAAACTGTTCTTGTTATGTTTATCCAGTTGTTTTCTTTCTCCTTTTATTAAAATAAAACGGGTGAGATGTTGGGGTCCCTCCCCCCTGCCATTGTGGCCCTGGGAGAGGGGCCCTGGGGGGGAGGCACAGGGTTTCTCTGCCCCTGGTCTGCCTCATTCCCCATTGGTTGGTTTGTGTTCCCGAGTGTGGCCAAGGACCCTCGGGTCCCGTGACTGGGAGAGTTCCTGAGGAGAGCCCCGGCCATGCGGCTGGAGAAATAAACATCTCTGAAACATCTACCAAGAATCTGTCCATATATATTTCCTTTTCACGGGACTCCTGGTTTGATATATGCGTGCTACAGCAACCCCCACTGTAGCGGGGAAAGACCTGGACATTTTGTCCCTGCTCTGCTACACTAACAGAGGTCTTTAATGCAAGAATGAAAAGAAAAATTATATTTGTGGGCGAGAAAAGAATTTTTTGATTATTGATATTGAATAAGTATTTATGCTGACATTGGCTAAGCTGTATGATACATTTGTGTCCACTGAAAATAAAAGCATTGAAGTCCATGTAGCAGATCAAAGCAGTGCTGCAGTGTTTGAAAGGTACCTGAGACAAACTGTCAAAGTTATTCCATTACTTTTATTCAATGTCTATTAGAAAGCTGGATGACTTTATTAAGAAAGTGAGATACCTTTCAATTAATTTATACTGCTGTTAGCAAAATCTTCTGGGGATTAGTCCTGAAATTGAATTATATGAAGAAATTCTATAAAGAATGCATATGAAAACTCAGCTGAATTTAGCATTTAATTACTGCTCATAACATGTTTCAAGGAGGTGACATCTCGTTGCTTGCTGTCGTAGCGCAAGGCTTTGGGTTCACTCTCATCACAGGTATAAATTCAAAGTTATTTCTGATTAGTAAAAGAGTTGATAAAACTCATAAGTCACAGCCACTCTTTTCTTCTCTACATCTTTTGGAATTGTTGGGGTTTTAGGAGTTCTCCTGGGTTTTTTTCTGTTAAAGGAGTTTTCTCCATACATGTTGCTAGGGGGACAAATTGCTGGGTATTTAAGAAAAACAAAAACCTAGCCATTGCAGTGGGGTGCATCTGATTACTCTTTTTCACTTGGGTTGGTAGGCAGTCAGTTCCCAGAGTTTGGACAGAGAGAGAGGCTGCATTTTCGGCTGCTTTCCTGCTACTGGAGAAACCCCAGGACCCCAAAGCCCACCTTCCCTGTCCTGCTGGGAGTCGGGCCGTGGCCGCCCTGTCCCCGCTGTTGCTTCGAGCCTTCGCTACATTGTAGCCCTGCTTGCCCTGCCTGCCCAGACCTCCAGGGGGTTCCCACTGCATCTCGTCTGCCACCTGGGATTTGTGCTTGTCCCTGCTGTTCCAGCCCGCTGTTCCAGCCTGCTGTTCCTGAGGGTCCAGCCGGACACCGAGATCAGCTGCCCAGGGGTTTGTAAAGCTTTTGTTCCATCCCTCCCCGGGATCCCAGGCCACCAGCGCCGTGTGCTCCCCGAGCTCGCTCCGGAGCGCCCCCTGCAGCCGCGGGGGAACCATCGCACCTGCCCTGCTCACCGGGAGCCGCCAGCGCCCCTGCCGGCTGCGAGCGGAACTGCACCCGAGGGGAAAGGGCCTGACAGCCGAGAAGGCTGGGACTGGGTTTGTGATTGTTTGCTATTACTGCCATAGTTATTGTTGTTTGTTTGACTTGTTATACACATATAGATATATAATAGTGAAGAACTGTTATTCCTGTTTCCCATATCTTTGCCTGAAAGCCCCTTGATTTCAAAATTATAATAACTTGGAGGGAAGGGGAGTTGCATCTGCCATTCCAAGAGAGGTTCCTGCCTTCCTTAGCAGACACCTGTCTTTCAAACCAAGACAGGAATACACTTAAGTTCCATATTTTGCACTTCTGATTCTCTTTATGTAAGAAACAGAGAGGAAAACAATCTTGTGATATAAGCAAGAGATCTGCCATGAGAACAAATCCCTAGGGAACCTTCAATAATGCCACACAGAGCATTAATCAAGCATATTCTTGGAAAAATACTTGAATATAACCACTTAAGTAATTGCCTGGTTTATTCAACCTACACACAAAAGGCCTGCAGTCTAAAATATTTTAGATAATGCTGGTTTGCTAAAAACCATCTCAAGTTACTTTGTAAAAGCAGTGATATTACGGTTGATGTCTGGCTGAACTAAGCAAAATGTCAAGCCGATTATGAGTCCTTTGGCTGAACTTTTTCATTAGAAAATGGTGATTCACTCATATTGAAACTCTGCAAAAGAATGTGCAGCTCTAGCTAGATGTTCTGTTCATGGGGAAAACAATGTCCAGAGCAGCACCTCTGCGCTGGGAAGCCTGATTCCGAAACAGCATCCAGAACACTCGTGTCTATGGCCACAGAAGCTGAAAGGCATTTATTCATAGACTAAAGCAAGGAAAATTGCTCCAATATTATTGTTTGAATCAAATCTGGATCAAAGCAGTTTCTTATTTTGCTGATGTTACAGAAATTACTGGTAATCAATAATTTGGGATCATTACCATCAATACAACAGATAATCACCTGTACTAGACACATAAAAAGTGTAAACAGATGCTATTCTATAAAAAAATTCCAAAACATTCTAATCCTGTCCCAACACACTCACACATGTGTACACTTCGTGGACTCTCTTTTTGTCCCTCTGAACTTACCTGTGCACCTCATATCCTGAGAATGATGGTTCCCCCTTTGCAAGCTATATATTTTCATCCCCCACTGGAGATGTGTGCTCTCCAGCACTACATGCACCCCTGCAGCTCCCTCCAACTTTCTGGGACTCGGACTGGTGCAAAATGCCCCTCAGAGTCCCACAGGCACACCAAGGTGTGAGTGCCCATGTGTGTGTCCCTCTCCTCAGACTGGACACAGATGGCTCGGGGTGATCCATTGGTTGCAACTTTGCAGGGCAGCTTCTGGCAGTATCACACCAGGCTTTGCTTCAAAAGATTTTATTACGCCCCTGTCTCCCAGGTAAAAAAAATTTCAAGGGGTCTTTTATACTTCTTTTCAAGCTGATCCTTTTTATGACTGAAAAGTCTCCAAGAAAATGACTGGTTACTGGTTAATCTGGCTGGTGATCATCTTTCCCCCAGCAGTACCAGTCTGTTCAAGCACTTGGGCTGGTTGGCTTTTGGAAGTTTGGGTTAGGATCTTGTTTTATCATTCCCTAGAAACAACTGATGATTTCATCTGCTTGGATCTTTTAAGAGATTGAATGGATTAGTTGCAAGCAGTAATCAAAATTTTGAAAAGGGATTTGAAACTCGGTACTTAATTTTTATATTCCTGAAATGAGATATCTTACTAAAACCTGTTATCAAAGATGTCCCAAAAGGGAAGAGAGACAAAGCGATATCTGATTGCTGCCTATTACAAGCTTAGAGGCAATACAGAAGCAGATTCTTCTCAGAGGTACTCAACAAAGGGACAAGAAGCAACAGTTTTAAATTTCATCAAGGGAAATTTCAAGATTTTATTTATCTATAGAACTCCCCATAAAAGTGGTTAAGCACAAGTTGCTAGAGGATTTAGGATATCTCCATCGTTGGAAATTTTTAGAAATTGACTGGACAAGGCCAGGAGTAACTAGAAGTAAGCTAGACAGAAATGTTGCTTAGGGAGGGATGTTCGATTACCTTTAGTCATCTCTTCCAACCTAAATAATGCTGTGGTTCAGCACTTCCACTTTCACATATGTTGGTGATTGAATCACGGACCCAGACTGGAAGGGAATCTGAATCATTTATTCAAAGGAATGAGCTGGTTTTATACACTTTTCTAAGGCAGAGTATTTCCTTATATAGTGTGACCTATCCCGTGTTGCCACATCAGCAACACACTATTTCAGTGAGCAATGATCAGCCAAATCAAGTGGACCAAAAGGTCCATTAGTTGGATGCTTCCACAGCCCAAAAGCCTTGAGCATTCAAAAGGCTGTGAAAAATGTATAAATCCATGCCTTACCATTGGCCACAGCCCTCCCTTCCCCTTATTTCTCATATTTGGTTGCCTTTCAAGAGAGTTCTATGTTCTTCGGTAGTCAATTGGTCCTTGTTACTCCTCCCCACCTACCCCTTCTCCCATTTGCTGTGATTCCTTCTCCCTGCCTTGGTAACACCCCCTGGCTGATGTTCCATTGGTTACTGTGTGTTTTCCATGCCCATATTGTGGAAGTACAAGACCCCCTGAAAGCCACGAAGCTTCGGCTTTCTCCGTGGATTTTTCTCCCTAATAAACCATCTACCCCCGCGAAGAAGTCCCTCCGCCTTTCTCCTTCCTCCTTCATGCCATCGGTGGGCAAGGCAAACCTGATCCAAAGCATCGCCTGCCCTCCTGCACCTCGATTTGGCTTCTGTCCGCCCCTTTGGAGCAGGCAGAGATTGCCCGGTGCCCGGGACAGTGTGCTAGTTGGCACGGCACTGCAGCAACACACTTTCTATATGTCCTTCTATGGGGTGGTCACCCGTCTGTCAGCTCCCAACAGGCTCCTCTTGGTAGGGGTCTGCTGTGTGACACCTCCAACCCCCAGGGTCCGGCAACAACAAGACTCTGTGCCGCCGTGTGCCTCTGCAGGCAGGTTTTACAGCTCACAACCCAGTTCTCTCTTATAATTCCCCATACACATACTTAGCACTCTCCTAAGGACAGATACGTGATTACTGACAACAAGTCTTCAGTCTAGTAGGACAATTAAAGAACTCCTGAAGAACACTGCATCTAAAGTAGTAAAATTCTCAGTGCATGAGCACTAAGTTGGCAGAGTTTGGACAAATAAATTCTCTTAAATTTTCTTAAACATCAAAACAGATAGATGCAATTGGTTTCAGGACCCTGAGAAGTATAGGAAGGTAAGCTTGACAGAAGAAAGAGTAAGACACTAGAAAATGTGTATATCGGTGCTAACTGCACCACTGTTGGGAAAGAGCTGTAATAATTTGGTAGCCAGTAGATTGTAAGAGTTAATTTTGGTGCAACTGGCCTAATAATGATATTGCGAACTTTAGACTCATAATAAAGTATTGATTCCATATAGAAGGTGTAATTCTTTAGCCCACTTTATTCACACAAGGTGCAGCCTGGTAACCCACTCTTGAGAACCAGTTGTGAAATTTGTGTGTAATGATGTAGAATGTGGGCAATAAAGGATGGTACAGGGAATTCATCAGCTGATCAGGTCAAACAGCTGGTTTGAACCCAGGATTATTTGGAAAAGTCTGACACAGCCTGCGCTATTGGCATACATAGAAAAGTTTTGACCATGGAACTCATCAAGTTTCAGCGTCCTTGCTAGCTAGCAAAACCATGTTCCTTTCTCTTCTACGGACATTCAAACCTACATTCTCCAGTTCCTTTGTCAAAGCCTAGGCAGTGACTGACAGTATAAGTAAAACTTGAGCTCTGTTGAAAATTGTTAGGAAACCATGAATGTCAGAGCCATGAAACCAGACTGAGATAAAACAAAGTGTAATACAGTCTCACCCTGTGATTTGGACACTTAGTTTGATGAGTGACGACAGACTTGTGCACACCTTCCCCAGATCAATATGCACTCTTTATGGTGTCTCAAAGTGAGTAAACACTCACTTGGAGATGAAAATAAAAACCAGAAACAATCTGGAGAACAAATACCCTGTTTAAGTACCTCCAGTCACCTCTCCCAAGGGAGTGTCCTAGCTTTTAATCTGCTCAGCAAAGTGGTTCACTACTCCCCTTTTTCAGATGATAGATACCATCTGTGGCTGCTTTGCTCTCTGTTGAACTCTGTGCCTACTCTGTGGTAAGTGGTGCAAAGATCACACCTAACAGACCCCTGCTTTCCCCAGTGTTTTATTCAGCTCTTTGTTTCAGCTCTGAATCACAACACAGATGAGGCAGGAACTAAAAAGGCTCCTTTATACATTTGCATGCCAGGGGAACTTTGCAATGCCAAATGTTGACACTACTTACAAGTATGTTCTGGAGTTTAGGTTTTTCAAATTGCTCTTCTTGACTGTGGATTTGAAGCTGAGAGGATTTTTTGAAAGAACTTTATGTCCAAAAGTTAGACATGAAACAAATTAGATGGGGAAAAAATTAAAATTTGGTGATCATCTTCAGGCTCTCAGAGGGAAAAAAAAGAGAAAAAAGAGAAGGAATCTGTTGCCTAAGCAGCATATTTCTTGAAGAAATGTATCTATAGGAAACAGAGGATGCTTGAGCATTTAAAAGTCATCAGCAACAACCAAAACCAGGAGCAGAAAAACTAGGAACCTCTCTCAGTAAAATCCCCTTCTCACAGGAGTTTAGCTAATTTTCTTGCTTTGTTTGCACTCTGTGCTGTAAAAAGTTCAGCAGAAAAAGCTCAAAAGAGAATTAGCCCTGACTTTTCTACCAGTTTCTTGGCTACAGGGTAGTAGAAATTGTGGAACAAACATCCTCAAGCTAATGTAAACCTAGAGCCTTTCCCTGATTTCTTGGCAACTGCACTACTGTGTGAAGTAAGCCTTCTCCTTTGTATCTCCTTCTACGTTAAGTGCCTGCTCCCAAATGAGCGTTAACCCTGTTGGGGTTCCTCCCCCCTGCCTTGGGGTCCTGGGAGAGGGGACCCTAGGATAGAGGCATGGCCTAGCCACGGGGTCTCCCTGCTCCCTGGTCACACGTACCCTAATCCTGTTTGCCTGCCTGGGAAGGACTCTGGTTGTCGAGTGATTCCCGAGTCTTTGGGCAGTCTCCCAGCCATGTGGCTGGAAAATAAAGAGCTCTGAAACTTCTGTCAAGAATTGGTCCCTATTTCTTTCCACGGGCCTCACTGTCTAATGCATGTTGCAGGAGACCCCACTGCAACAGATGGTAGGGAATGCAGGCAACATAACAATTCCCTGGAGACAGCGACTGTGAAACAATCAAGATTTTGAAGATCCTCAAAAATTTGTGAATAAAGAAACTCTCTGGATCTCTCTTCTTGCTTTTGTTTTGCTGTTCCATCTCTAAACTATGGAGGAACCATGGAAAGACTCACGGCTGTCCAAGACACAAAGGGATATTTATCTTAAACTTGAAAAGATTCTTAAACAGAGATATGTAAATTTTAGCTCAATTCAGGCTCAAAAAGAACTGAGACACTTCCGGGCATGGTTGTTTAAAAATTTTTTCTACGTTTTTTGAGACTTGATTCTTACCAAAGACTTTTGGAAGAATGTTTGGACACAGTTAATTTCTGAGTCAAAATATATGCTGATGGAAGAATATTTCCCTGAATATTATCTAATTACGGAGACTGTTGAACAATATCAGCTGTGTCTCTGCGAAGGGAAACGTCCCTTTCCTATCCCAGCAGTGGACAATGGAATCCACCGTGGGGCCATGTGGTCGAACGGCGCGTGCGTTACAGTGGGCTCCTCCACTACCTCAGAGACCACGCGGCCCCGGCTGCGCGCACCGAGTGCACTACGGGCAGTGACAAGGCAGTTCCTGCGCGTGGGCAGGCCAGCACGAGCTGCAGGGTCGGTAGCGGAGCCAGGCTCAGCGGGAGCAGCGCAATGGAGCGGACTTGGCAGTGCCCGCCTGGCCCCGTGCAGAGCATGGTGGTGAGAGTCCTGTAAACATCCAGACGAGAAAAGCTGCGCACGGGTGGCAGCCAGTGGCGATGGTGGCGGAGCAGAGCTGCACAAAGCCCAGACACGCACTGAAACAGAGCCACTTGCAGTGCGCAGGGAGGCCGCCACGCGGGGGCCCGGCCAAGACGCCGGCATGGCGCCAGGCAGCGGCAGCGCATCTGTTGCCAGAACTGGAGGCAGCAGCGGTGGCTGCGTGAGGGGAAATGAGCAGCGTGGCCCAGCCCAGCCTGCATGGTCCCAAATGCGACCCCGAGAACTCGGAACTCCACGGCAAGAGCACGCAGACACGGGAGGCCCCGGTGGCCCTGGCTGCCCCAATCCGGGAGCAAGCAAAAGCGAAAGTGAAAGCAGGAACACAGTGAGACAAAAAATGGCAGCGACACACAGAAAAGAAAAAATTATCATAGCTAAGGTTTTAGGAACAGTAAAATGGTATAATGTCAAACAAAATTATGGTTTTATAACGAGATGTGACAACAAGGAAGACATACTTGCTCATCATACTGCCATTATGAAGAATAATCCCAAAAAATATATCACAAACTTAGGAGACGGAGAAGTGGTAGAGTTCAAGATTATACAAGGAAGGAAAAGCCTGCAAGCAGCAAATGTTACTGGGCCTGGTGGTGTTTCTGTGAAAGGCAGTATATACACTGCAAATCGTAGTCATCCCAGACAATATCCCCATTACAAGCAACCCATATAGTCTCCCTTTCCCAATCCTACCTTTCCCTTTTATCCTATATCCTATTATCCCCAGTGTATTCCTAATCTGTTTTTTCACTCATGGTTTCCCTCACAAAACCATGCTTTTACCAATCCATTTCCCAAAAATTCCTTTCCAATGTCAAGTGGGGGATGACAAGAGGGGGAGAAAGAATTAACTATTGTTGTTTAGAGTTCCAACAGGTACAAATAGAAGAAACCCTCTCCTGCCTCAGTTTCCCCACAAGGCATGCTCAGAGAGTCCTGTCTCCCTTCTGCCAGCCCTAAGATGTCCCAGAGAAAAAATCTGTTTGGACATTTAGAAACTCAGGAGGGTGGCTTGTGTTCTTTTAAAATTGTTATCTTATGTTTATCCAGTTGTTTCCAATGTTAAGTTTTAAATCTCTTTTAGTTAAAACAAAAGGGTGAGGTGTTGGGGTTCCTCCCCCCTGCCATGGGGTCCTCGGAGAGGGGACCCTGGGATAGAGGCATGGCCTAGCCATGGGGTCTCCCTGCTCCCTGGTCACACGTACCCTAATCCTGTTCCCCATTGGTTATTTTGTTCCCCTGCCTGGGGAGGACCCTGGTTGTCGAGTGATTCCTGAGTCTCTGGGCAGCCCCCCGGCCATGTGGCTGGAAAATAAAGAGCTCTGAAAGTTCTATCAAGAATCGGTCCCTATTTCTTTCCACAGGCCTCACTGTCTATGGATGTTGCAGGAGACCCCACTGCAACACAACCCTTCTGGGACTATTTAAAAATCTCTGAAATCACAAACTAGAGACCTTTATGGTCAGGCAGGAAGCCTAGGACCAGGTTAGATTGCCTGAATTAGTTTATGAAAGCTTGCAGTCTTTTTAAGCACTGAAGGATCCAATTTGAATGTGTCACGTGGGCAGTGTGAATGACAGGTCTCTCTTACCTTAGAGCAGTGTTGGATTTCTACAATGTTTTGTTCCAGTGCAGAACAAGAAAAAGAATTTATTTCACCTACCTGAAGTCCTAATGTCCTCTTCAAGGACCAAATTTAGTTCTGCTAGAGCGCGTTTTGAATGTATTTTATTCTGATAGCATTCTGCTATACACAGACTCCTTTATTGCTACATGGATACCAGGATGGGGGGAAAAAAGTCACTTGTAGTAGTAAAACAGAATTTCCTTGTTCAACAGTACAAACCCCCTTCACTAGTATATATTTTAGAAGGTGTTTCATACTTTCCAATAAAGAAAACTTCATTTTACTTTTTTAAGACCTAGAGGTACTTCAGTGCTGCTTATAGTATTGGATGAGAGAATATATGTTGGGGCCCTCTCCCTGCCATGTGGTCCTGGAAGAGGGGCCCTGGGGGGGAGACACGGGGTTTCCCTGCCCCTGGTCAGCCTCATTCCCCATTGGTTGTTTTGTGTTCCCCTGCGTGGGCAAGGACCCTCGGGTCCCGTGATTGCAGCAGTTCCTCGGCAGATCCTCAGCCATCCATGCAGCTGGGGAAATAAACATCTCTGAAACATCTATCAAGAATCGGTCCATATATATTTCTTTTCCACGGACCTCGTTGTTTGATGCGCATGTTGCAGTATCCGTGCTGTAACAAATATATTTTTACTCTTCTCTTTAAAATGGTGTCTGAGGAAATAAACATGAAAACTTTTGTATTGGCTGTTACTAACACTGAAAATTATTCAAAAGTATTAGGAAATTCTAGAGTTAAATTTTCAGTGCTTGTGCTAAATCTTAAGTATCATTGTTATATTACAGCCTTTAACAACATAAGCATATAATATTTTTTCCACAGGATACTACGTCATTCAGTGCACAGGACAGACTGTAAAGCCTCTAGTGAATGAAACCGTTGTCTGTACAAACCCTGCCTTATGTTTGATTGAGGTTGGAACTTAAATAGAAAACAAAACAAAACAAAAAAAAAAATTGGGCACTTTAGGAGGAGAAAGGATGGTCTTGTTCATCAGTTGATTGAGTACAGGCTGGGTATATTTCAGCCTCTGCCAGATGTCCAGTTTGTCAGAAAAGCCTAATTTCAATGTTTTCTATGAAAATGAGAGTTGGATAAAGCAGAATTGCAGGAAATGCTGTGCAAAGTGACGCTTAAATATATTTATCCATTAGTCTTTAATATAAAGATGCATTATTTTATAATACCTTTACAAACACTTTAAACATTTATAAATTTTAAATATCTTAATAAATCAGGGACATAAATCATATATTTGTAGTTAGCTGGGCAAGTTGTTCCAAGTTTACAGAGCTGTCATATTAAGCCTAACTCAGAAGGTAAATCTATCCAAAGTAAAATTACTTTGTTATTTTTAATACTAATTACCTTCTATTAGAATAACTGTTTCATTTTTAATTTCAGCAGTATTAACTATGTATTGGTTTTGGCTCTGCCTGTGGAGTACATAGGAATATTTGCACATGTTGGGACATATTTCTTCCCCACAAGGTGGTGGTATTACTATGTTATATAGTATCTTTTCTTCAGAATGAACTGCGACCGTTGTATTTCCAAAAGGCATAGAATGTCATGCCATTTCGAGCCATGAGCAGAACAATTCAAGCTCATGTTTATTTAGTTAAAAGGTTAAATAACTCCAGCCACCTCAACTTTTAAGCTTAAAATATCTTTTTGTAGATTATCTAGATTTGCCTAGAGAGCAATTTTATTGTAAGAACCCAAGAACTGAGGAATCAGTTTCTCTGTGTGATGAGAGGTGTAGGATCACTTCAGTCAGACAGAAAACTGACGTTTCTGAGGGTGGTCAGCAGCTCACATCTCAGTGGTCTCTGGGGAGCTGCTGACCAGCACCCCAAGGTGTGATTAAGCTGGGCTATGGAATGCCAAATCCCTTTCTTTTATGTAATTGATTAAAACCCCATGTTCATCACTGAAGATTGAAAATTGCTAAGCACCTAGATAAATTAACAATTAAGTAAGTCTCAAAGTGGTATCTCCAGTTTCTTCCTTGCTGAAGGGACTTAGAAATATCACCTGGTTCAACAATTTAAGGGAAAGGGGTCCTTGATTAAATTATCTAGCATCCTGTACAATCCTATCTTGAAAACCTCCAGTGGTTGGGATTCTACCACACCCCTGGGGAGGGAATTCCAGCACTCAAAACACTGTCACTAATGTAAACATGTCATTGCTAAGGGAAAGGTGTTATATAGCTGTAAAAATTGACAGCTTTAGATCTCTCCTATTTCCTGAAACATAAAAACACAAAATCTGCTAAAAATTCATTGAAATGTTTGATTGTTCTGAAGCATCATATTCCTTCTTTAATCAGAGCAATATTTAAAGTAAGAGAATACATCAGATTTTAAGGTTTGCACTTCAGGGAAAATATGAGAACAAACAGTATTAGATTCTCCATAGTAAAATTTCTTTCAAAATCTTTAATACAGCCCAAAGCAGTTTTAATAAACAATATATAAGGGCAATTTCATAGGAAACAAACTTTTGAAAAGCCAATGGTAAACCAGCCAAAATCTGCCTTCATAATCATATACATAATTCACATTGGGGAATTGATGTTGTTAATTGCTCTTTTACAACCTGCTTCTTTGGCCACTGGCACATATAATAGCAGAATTTAACATCCACGTAAACAGAAGCAGACTTTGGTAGTGAGTGCTTTCTTCAGGAAGCTTGGTGGTCTGGGAACATTACTGATGGATCTGCATTTATATGAGAGAAATACATTTAAACTCAGCTCAGAGGGGGTATTTTTACTCCATATGAAACAGAATGATCATGAATAGCATTGCTTCAGAAAACAACCTACAAATGTAGGAAATCAACAAAAACTTCAGCAATAATTTGACTGCAGGTATCTAAGAGGAGACTCCTGTCAAAATTGCAGGTTCTACCTTAATCTAAGAAGTGACAAATGGAGACATTCTTTGTAAATAGGTTGTTTTACATTAAATTCCTTAGCAAACAAATGATTTTCACTTTTCCCTTGAACCATATTAAGGAGAAGTTAGATGAGAAATAATTACATGCTCAGGGTATGTTTTACTGAAGGTCTTTGAGAGCACCACAGAATTACTTTTTAAAGCATTTTCTCTGCAGATTTTTTTGTTTTGTTTTGTTTTTTCAACAAACAGTCTTGCTAAGAGATTTTATTTTGTAAATTGAGGGGCAGGGAAGGAATGAGAAATTTGCTATTTGAAAAAAGAAGTGAATTAATGATATGCCACTGAATATTGCTCCATTCTACTAATCAGTGTGTGAACATATTCACAGATGGGAAAAGAGTAAATAGGAAAAGTAATTTGACTAAATGGTAGCTAAACCAGCTATTTTTATGGTCTTTGCTTTTGTGTTTGGAAGATCACAGACTGTTGGCTGTATTTCTTACTTTGGCCTCTGAATCTGTAAATCTTGTGATTCATCTTTCCCTGTTTTTTTCTATTTTTTAATAATGTATGAAAGGTGGTTACTCACATTGCCTGCTGCATACTCATGCCAAGTGCACTTTCACATTAGGATGATGATAACATGTAAATCTCAGCTTCACAGTTTCTGTCAGCTGTCTGAGGATTTTCTCTGATGATACCTTTTTGGCCTGAGGTAGTGTGAAGAGTTGCACATCAAGAACTACTTGTGTTACTTACTTCTTATTCCATATACGCAACTTTGGGTATCATGGTGCAGGAATTCACCTTCAGGAACTCAGGTTCCCCTTCCATGAGGATTTTAGACCACCTAAATTGTTGAGATAGACTGCCCATTTCTGGCTCCTTCTTGCAATTTTCTACATCTGGCTACCTCAACTGAAGCAATGGCAAGATTTCCCATCCCACCTCAGGCTCACATCTGAGCTGCTTTTTGACAAGGAAAGAATTTGAGGCTTATATTCCTCCTTTAGCTGAGGCAGTAAATAAACCTAAGTGACCCTAATGTTATCCTTTCCCAGGTACACATTTTAATGATAGTTATAAAGATAGTTATGCAAAAGATGGGCATTTTGCTCTACCTATATAATTCAGTTCCAAGGTCTTCCTTTAAAAGCATGATACTTCTAGCGACAAGCATAAGCACTGAACATATAATCACTTATGTCTGGCACAAATTCTTAAACATACTTATGCCTGGAGTTTTCACAGAACCAGCTGCAATTTTTGACATCAGTGCTTGAGCAACGTGGGAGTCTGGTTCATAACATGACCTATAAAGAGGCCTTAATTATTCTTAGATAATTAATGTAACTCTAAAATGTTGCTGCCTGTTCCGAGATTCCCCTCCTCCTCCCCGAGACAAGGCAGGACTTGCCTCTCTCATGTGCTCTGAACCCCTTTATTCCAGGCATGGGCAAAACCTAATGTTACTCAAACTCTTTAACAGTGTCTGATTGGCCAGTCACCCCGGGTCTGCCCCCAGTCCTCCCCTTTCCCCTTCTCTGAATAAAAGAAAAGACCAAGAGGGGGCCTGCCCTCTTTTGGCTTTGCAAATCTTTCTGTGAACATCTGTGTACTTCTGTTTCTTTGAAAGCTTCTAATTGTGGGAATTAAGCAAGCTAAGAGCTATATTTCTCCCTCTTTGCTTCTGCTGGTGGTATTAGATTTGCAGCTACCATTTTGCCACTTTTAGAGCTACTGAAATGCTGGATCGCCCGTGCTACCTCTCCAGGCTGCCCGAGGCTTTCTAAGGCATTGAACTACGAGCCTAGCCGGTAAAAAGCTGTAAGTATACCTTCTAAACATACCACCACTAAAACATATTTTCATTAGGCAATATGCCTTCCTGGAGCCTTAACTCTGCACTTAAACTCGAGGGAGCAGAAAAAATTCTGTCATAATCCATCTTTGGCAATTTCTGTTGGCTAGTCTTCCCCTCTCAGTACACAGGAGTTTGGGACTACCATTTTGAATTATATAACCCTTCCCATGCTCTGAGGACTGTAATTCTTGATTCTGGATTGCATTTCAGGGAAAAGTGCTTAAAATATAGCTACTGCACTGCCTGTTTTCAAGTTTCATAAATTCTCTTTTGGCTCTAACCTAAATTGCCATTGAAGATCTATCCTTTAATATCCAGGAAGTCTATGAAACTGAGCATTTCAGATTGCTGAAAATGCAATGCTCAGAATAAAGGTGAACAAATACTTAATCCTGAATACACTGAAAACATTTTTATGTTTTTCTTCCAGCTGGAGATTAATTAAATTAATGCAAAATTTTTACAATAAAACCTGACACAGGGAACCAGGACAGATAATAGCATGTACAGAGTTGAAGTCATGCCTGTTTAAAGATTGCCTAAACTTCATGAGCCTTTTCATATTTACCCAGACCACTTTGAGGTTTTATGCTGAAATAATGTTTAACTTGGGGTTTTGACATGACACCAAGTGAAATTCTGTTTCAATTTTCAGTTCCATTCAAAGTCCAAAAAAAAAGTGGAAGGGGAAACTGTATCCTTATCTGCTGTAAACCAGCATCTCTGCACTACTTTCAATAAGGCTGTGTAAGCTTACAACTGAAGAGCTAATCCTGGTGAAGTAAAGCTGTGTGGTGAATTGAACCAAAGAAAATGTTCAAATGAGTAAGGCCAGCTGTACAGCACAGGCAGACTCTGCAGATGGGCGCTGGGCCAGGTTTCCCCATTAATTGCCTCCCCATGCTTCATTGAAGGAAGTTTGAAACCATTCCAAATCTCCTAAGCTCCCCAGCACCACCCCTCTGTTTTTACTCCAGCCGAGACTTCCAGACATTGCTCTCACTGGCAACAAAAATGGGAATACACACAAAGAAATTTAGAAAACAGTATGTTGCGTGAGCTCCAGAAACAGGGCTTAGTCATCAGTAACTCTAGTTCCTGGAGCAGCACTGTTATAGGGGCTGGTGATGAGGATCCAAGTAGAGGAAATGAGGTGGGAAGAAGGGCCTGGAAAAACAAGGCAGGGAAATCATATGGGGAAATTAGAGCTTGTCTGAACACGTTGAAAAGGAAGGGAGAAGAAGCAGCTCTGAAAGCATAAAGACTTATGGAAAAGTCTGAGTGGAAAAGCAAGAAAGTAAAGTCCAAAAGGAAGCATATGGGATAAAGTTTGTGAGTTAGGAGATGTCCACAAGACAGATCCTTGTCTGGAAAGGAACCTGAGCAGGACAGTGTGGTAAAGAATTGAAGAGTTCTTTTAGGACAAATCATCAGGAAAGGTTGAATGGATCAGGAGAATGTGGTGGGAGTCAGCAAAGAGACACTGGGGTTAGGGAGGTGAGAGCTGGAGTGGGAAGAAATTATATTGGATAAAACAGGATGAGTGTGAACGCCTGGCTGAGGATCTGGGAGAGCAGAGAGGCTTGACACAAACATGGTGGTGGAGACATCAGCAAAAAAGGTTTCCCATCTGGAAGAAATGGCCTAAGATGTCAGTATACAGTAAAGAAGTCTCCCTTAAAACTAAAACATAGTTCCTCATTTTTGAGCATCAAAGTTTCCAGTGGCAGCACATAACTTTGAAACCCAGAGTTATTTTTATGCTGAAATAATCAAAAATAGCACATATTGAAATGGTTCTGCCCATCAGCTATCAGTGCTGTCTAGTATTAGTGTTCTGACAATTCACATATTCCAAAATAGCACTACTGAATCCTATTGGCAAACAGTCTCAATTCCCTCTCACAGCCGTTGGAGAGATGATAGCAACTTATTACTACTATTGATTAATCTCTGAATTGAAGTGGAGCTTGAAGAAGAAATGAGAACAGTGAAATCCATGTTATGGAATTGATGAATGAATGAACGTGCACAAGCCAGAAGAGCTGTTTTGGAAAGATTAAATTTTTTTCTTTACTCCAAAGTAAAAAAAAAATAAAGAAAACACTTTGAGGCTTTGAAAAAAGTTCACAAAGCAAATTTCATAGTTTTGCTATCAGGAGGTCTTCTGCCTTATGTCTTTCAGAACAGAGGAGGCCTACAATGAATAAGACAAGGATGCAAGCAAAGGACAATTTCTGAAAAGATGCAGTATTATCCATGACATGGGCTGTCACCAAGTCCCTGTGCCATGCTGGGTTATCAACCCTGTCAGCCAGGGCATGAAGTCCATATTTCCCTTGTGCCTGGTTTAGAGGACTGAAACAAAGACTATTTGCTGCTCTCTTCTCACCTCAACTGTACTCTCCATGAAAAGTATTTATCTTCAGTACTTGAGCCTTCTATCAAAATTTTCAGCTTGGAGGGGCTGATGCCTTTAGCCAGCACTCTCTCTGCTTCCTGTAGTTATGACACTAGTTCTGTTACAGAACTGTGCATACTAATCACATGATAAATATAGAGAGGATAGTTTACTAAATGCTTTACCAAGTGTTATACAAAATCAACAGCTAGCAAACTAGGCTTCCTTTTTCCTTTCTTAGTCTCCAGAGCATACATGAAGCCTCAGACCTCTTAGCCTGGCCTGTGGGAGCTGGCAGAACATCCCCTGGGAAATTCCAGCTGACAGCTGTGAGAGAACAGCACAGGCTGGGCTCATTCCCTCCCGCTCGTCCTGGCCGAGTCCAAGCTGTCCTCCAAGCATGCAGCCTATAACTCTCTGTGAATGGGAAGTCCTCAACTGGTAAGACAGTTTTTATTCTCCCCACAATGCCAAAGGCAAGTCTTGAAACATGAATGAGTTTTTCATGTTCTCCAAGATATTCACTAGCACAAACTGCACAAACTGCAAACTTTGCTCCTTTGCCTTCTGTTCTAATTAAGTCAGACTTTGGGCCAAACATTGGAGCCAGTTGCAGTGATTCTATTTCACATCAAGGTACAATAGTGTAAGCACTATGACTCTGTATTTATAGTAGCCTAAATTCCCACTTCTTCTGTACCCTTCTGTGCAACTGCACTCTGCCTTGGTTACTTTTAATTGGACCTTTCCCTGGCAAGAGCAAATACAGCTTTTTGTCATCTATAGTCTTCAGCTTTTATAGCATTTAGGTTGTTCTGGTGAACTACCCTCCCAATCTCCTGTTATAAAGTTGGAATTTGGGAGAGACAGGGAGAAGAGGAGGAACACTGCATGACAGTGATTTTCCTTCTTTTAAGCAATTGTATTTAGCAGACTCCATGCTCTTTACGCTAGAACAAAAAAACAGAGGCTAGATGAAGAGGTTTGAAAAGCATGTGGATGTCATGTACTGGATTTATTACCACTTCATAAATTCCCACAAAGGTTTGATTTCCTTTGTTTTTAATTGCCAGCAGTGAAACAGTTCACAGTACACAGGAAACACAGCCCTAGCTTTTTGTTAGAGACAGTTGGAGGGGAGGGGGAAGAGAGGGGAAAGGCTCATGAGAAACATGAATGAGTAAGCTTTGCTGACTCTTCTAACTACAGGGCCTGACAAAGTGCCTATAAATACATTTCCCATGATGTTAATAGCTGAGCAGGACTTTTGTTGTATGATAAGTGGGAATCTGATCTTGTCAAACTTAGACAAGTGGGAGTAAATTGTAATTAACATCTCTAATAGAAAAATTAAAGAATTGATCTGTATTTTACAACATAACTTTGACATATATATCATAAACACTGCATTTGCTTTACTGACTGTGTTTTCAAGTTACCTCTTTAGTGTTTTTTGATATTTTACTGCATAGAATCTCCTAGCCTAACTAATTCAAATCACAAATATCAATCACAAATACTATTTTTGGTTAAGTACAGCTGTCCATTCATAGTATATCAAACAGACTTATTGATCATGTAAGGTTACATGATTGCAAATAATGATAAAAAAAGGGAAAATATATGTTTATCACAAGGTGTATCTGAAAGGAGTAAATTTTTCCTTTATTATCTTTCACCTTCCTCTAGGGATATTTATTTCCTGAAAAGCTGTTTCAGACAAAAATTGAAAAGAACTATTGTAGTAACATCTTGGAAAATGTTTTAGTGGGCATAAGCATAAATCAGTTTCCTTTCCACTAAAAACAAACAAAAAAAGCTAAACAAAGAGGTAAAAAACATGATAAAAGAAGTATTTCAACATGTTAAAATTTCAAGAGAGACAGAATTTCAATCTCATGTGTAGGTTACGGGGGTTCTGAGGTTCTGTCGGGACGGCCGGACGTAGACGGTGACGGATGGAGACGAGAGATCTCTATAGGCAGGTCTTGGGACACAGCCGGTTTATTGTAAAGGGCGTGGGTATTGGGGCACTGCTCAGAGCTGGTAGACTCAGCTCTGAGCAGGCCCAAGAGAGCAAGAGAGTGAACGGGTGAGAGAGAGAGAGAGAGAGAGTAGGAGCATGAGTGGAAGTGGAAGAGAGAGAATGAGAATGTGAATGAGAAGAAGAGAGAGAGTGAGAATGAGAATGTCTGAAGTCCTGGTTACAATACAATAAATCATCTTCTGTACTGAATATTCTAATTGTCACTAACCAATCTAATACAAGATACAAATCCTATAGCATTTACATACAGCCTGTAAGAGTTCTTATATTACCATAGAGTGTTACATCTTAACTTCTAAAAACTACTCTTTGGACCCCTTCTGCTGAGCTAGTAGGGTCTGCTCTGACCCTTGGACCTGTTTGCAAGCAGAGGGTATTGTTCCATCAAGAGGGGATTACTTCAGTCGGCCATACCATTGTTTTCTAGTTGTTCAGTAACTAAGACCGGGTATTTCAAAAGTGGCTTTCATTTCGATGTTGCCTGTAGTTTTCATATTCCCAAAATCTTTTGTCAGGCAATCATATTTCCAAGGCTTTCCTGTTTCATCTTCCCCAACATCTCCCCCTTTTCGACGGACAATTAAGATATTAGACATAGTCTTACTCGTTATTTTTTGCACACACTGAAGTATACAAGGTACTGCTACTAAAACTATAATTATTACTACTAGAATAATCAAGCCTATTTTACAGAGTTCCCTTAGCCAGGGTGCAAAGCTCCAACCATCAAACAAACTGTCTAGCCAAGACGAGTTATCTGTTGTAATTTGGTTAGCTAGGTCCCTTAGGTTTTGTAACTGTTTGTGAATGGAAACAGAATGATCGGATAAGTTCATACAGCATAATCCTTCAAAATCTTCACAGCCATGCCCATGTGCTAATAAAAGATAATCAATGGCAGCTCTATTTTGTAAAGTGGCATGTCTGACTGCCTCTTCATCAGTTAACAAATCACTGATCATAGTAGAGGTGGCATTTACCTCTTTGCTGAGCCAACATCCCAACTTGTTTAACTGTTTTAGTGCAATTGAGGAACTTAACTGAGGAAGAAAAATGCTCGCAACAATTGATTTTTCAGAGTTCCAAGGATGAAAGTCACTATCACAGTCGCTCTCATACTGATGTCCCCAGGAAGATCTAATTTTTCTGTTTTTCTTTTTGATTACTTCTTTGACACTGGGAGCAATAATTGTAAGTTGTCCCAGAGCACAAGGGCCACCATCTATTTTTGAAGGTATACCTTGCCAGGCTCTGTCTCCACAGATGAGCCAAATTCCTCTAGGGAATCGAATAGGAAGTTTGTTAAAATGATCTGCATGAGGTTCATCATATATAAGAAGCTTAGCTTGGTTGCACCAAGAAGTTACATTGCTATAAGCTGGGTGATATGGGGGTAACATTTAAATGAGGACCGTTTTCTCCTAGAAAGTGAAAGAAATAGCAGGTATCCATAGTTAACGAGCCTAGGATTTCTAGCTCTTGAAGGTCAGATTTATCAATTTTAGAATTATCAATATAAGTTTGGTGTTTATGGCTGGTAGTTGGAGAAATGTGATCATCGTATGGCCAGTACTTATCAAGAGTAACATTATCAAAACCTTCTGGTAAAGGTATTCCAACTAAACAAGTTGAAAAAGGTTTGTCAGGGCTTGTGTCAGATAGACAGATGGTATCGGAGCCTGCAGATTTGGCTAAAGCAACCCAGACATTTGTCTTTGGTTGGTTTACAGGTAAAGCTTCACTATAAAAACTAAAACATAAGAATAAAAGCAACATGCACGCGCGCAGATGAGAAAGCTCCATTATTTTCTTGAGCTGTTTTTGGCAGATCGCTTTCTTCTGGTGATTCTACGCACTTTAGGTTTGGGTGCTTGCTTCCTGGCTTCCACTTGCAGGGTCACTGACTGGTGTGGAACAGACAGTGGGCTTTGATGCGTGGTACAGCTTCACGTTCTTTGCTGGAATCCACTTGGTTCCTTCACCTGTGGAGAGACATGCAAATCCCTTTCCCCACATTATAAGATCATAAGGTCTTTCTATTTTTCCTGATGCTAAATTCTTAATTAAAACTGGAGGGTGCTCTTTCAGTTTTGCTTTTTTGTTGTTTAGGAAATGTCTATAGATGGGGGGTTCAGGCTCTTCTGCAGAGCTGTTCAAGAAATTAAAAACATACAAGGCTTTATTCAACCTTCTTTGAGGTGTAGCCTGGGCTTTTCCCCTTTTCTGTTGATTTAAAATGCATTTTAAAGTTTGATGTGTTCCTTTTAGGGTACTTTTTGGCAGTTGTTTAAGATACGGTGAGCAAATGCCACTGTATCTTACAGCACTTTTTAGTTCTTTAATTTGGAGAGTGGAGATGAGAGCCCACATTTTAGGACTGTCAGGCTGTTGGCTAGCTATCACAGGCTTAGTTAATAGACTAAGACTTTCATCTTTATAGATTTGGGGTTTTATTTCATGGCAATCTGTTAATTTAGAATAATCTCAGCACTTTGGAGGATTTTTTGATTCAGAAGGTAGTGCTGACAAACTTTCAGAACTCGTTTTCTCTTTCTGGGTTGCAAGATCCCCGCCGCTTGCCGGCGGGACTCTGGGGCTTATTGCAAACAAATCTGGCTGCTTTTCAGAGTTTACTTGTGTTAGTTTTAAAGCATCAGCTCCGGCAGAGGGGCTCTCCATCTCCCCTGCCACTGGAGCTGCATTATTGCTCTCGGTTCCCCCCCTGCTCGCAGCTTCTGAGGCAAGGCTGCGCTGCGCGGAGGGATACGGCTGTACGGTGTCGGGGGACCCCGGCGGGGGCGGCTGCGGCGCGGGGATGGGACCCGGCGGGGCTGATGATGGCATGGCAGAGTTCGGGAGTGGTGCAGCCGATCTCGGTGGCGGCGGGCGAGGAGGCGGGGTGGAGCTGCGCGGCGGAGTCGCGGGAGGATGCGCGGCTGGTCCCGGGAGCGGTGCTGAGGTTGGAGAAGTCTGAGCGGACTGATACCACTGGTCCGGGAGTTGCAGCAATGGCGCATGCGCGTGTTGCGTCATCAGGTCCGCGCGGTAGGCTGTAAGGGCAGCAGTCCGTGTGGCGGGCGGTTCGGGCGGAGCGAAAGATGGCAGGACTGCAGAACCAGGGGCTGGGGCTGCGGTCGCGGGAGGCAGGAGGGCTGGTGGCTGGACCGCGGCGTGCTGCTGCTGGAAGCTTGTAGGCTGGGCTGGGGTGGGTGGTGGTGCCGCGGGAGATGGGGCTGCAGTGCCGGGAGACGTAGCTGGAGCAGGGGCAGGAACGGAGGAGACTGCAGACCTCCGTGCAGGCAGCGCGGCACCGGCATCAAGTGGCTCGCGGAGCTGGGGCGCTCCCAGCGCAAGCGATGGTGTGCGGGGATCGGGGAACAGCACAGAAACGGCAGGAGAGACGGGAGTAGACACAGGCGGCTGCTGTGCCGCCACGGGGCCGGGGGACCGCTCGGGGCGTGCTGTGTGCGCTTGAACGGCAGGGTGGGGGGGGTAGGGTTCCTGCGGTAACGTGCACAGGGGGTGCCGGAGACAGCAGGACGGCCGTGGCCGGCGCTCTGGGCACCGGTGGTTCGGGAGCGGCAGGGGACTGTGAAGACGCAGCAGCGGCGGACGCAGATGGAACAATGGCTATCATCGGCGCCGTGTGGGGGGGGGGGGACCTGGGGGGCTGGAAGAAGGGTCGCCGCTTGGCTTTGGGGGGGGCCGGCTATAATGCCAGCCATGGCCATAACCGGCGCGGCTGGGGGAGGGGTAACACCCGTAGGTAGCAGGGGGGTAGGCGCTGGCCCCGCCGGGGTACCGCCGGGGGGCGGGGCCACCATGATGTCAGCAGCGGGGGGTGGGGTAGCAATGACAGCAGCGGGGGGGGTGGAGCCGCGGTGACGGAACCGGGGGGGGGGGCACGGAGGGGCAGGGGCAACGGGGGCCGTGGGGGATGGGGGCAGCGGGGGCCGCGGGGGATGGGGCAGCGGGGGCCGCGGGGGATGGGGCAGCGGGGACCGCGGGGGATGGGGCGGCGCGCGTCAGCCGGACCGCGGGTATCGGAGCCGCGGGGTCCGGCGGAGGGGCGGGGGCCATGCTCCGCTGCGGGCTCGCGACGGCAAGGGGCGGACTCGCAGCCGGAACCGGGCTCGGCGGGGTGACTGCTGCAGGCGGCATCACCGCAGCAAACAGCTCTACCAGCGCTCTGCAAGCTGGGAGCAGCTGTGCAGCTGCCATATCCCGGTAGGAGATATTATTAAAGAGCTTAACTCCAACTGTGTCCCAAAAGTCTCTTGTAAAGACGGCTGAACGGTCAGCATTTGGGAAATTAAGTCGGGTCCATTCTAAAAGATTTTTTAGCTCGTGTTTAGGCAACTGACTTGGACCAGAGCTTATAAGTAAATGCTTAAGTTGCTTATAGAGATCTCTGTCATGGGCAGAGTGGGTTTGTCCCATTTTTTTAGACCAGTATGATACTCACTTAGGTGATGTCGCAGGAGCAGCGTCCTTACTCAGATGTCTGTCGTGGGGGGCTGGCCAGGCACTCCACTCAGCACTCAGGACGCTGCTTTTCGGTCCTTTCCCAGAGCTCCGGTTTCAGGCGTCGCTTGGCAACGGCTTTCCGTGCTCAGGACCTCACGGGTGGGTCCGCACTGAGCTCCAGTGCGGGCGGTGCTGAGCACTACTCGCCTGTGCTCGGGGCGTGCGGCAGATTTCCCTCCGCAGAGCTCCGGTCAGTACTGCTTAGCAGCGTGTCCGTGCTCGAGGGGTGATACGGCAGACCTCCTCAAAGAGCTCCAGGTAGCCGCTGCGCAGCAGTGGCGGCCCGTGCTCGAGGACTGCCAGGCAATTGCCTCCAAGAGCTCCAGGTAAACCCCGTGCTCGAAGGCTGCCTCAGCAGAATTACAGAGCTCCAGCTATTACGATGCGCAGCATCGGTATGCCGTGCTCACGACAAGTTCTAGGTGGCTATAACTGGTCTTTTAGTTACCGTCCATGGAGAAAAGTCCTACAGATGGAGAAGGCTGAACCGGGCGTTCAATCACGTTGTGCGCCAGGCTGCAGGTGCTGGGTGTGGGTTCGGCAATCACGGTGGGCGCCAGACTGTAGGTTACGGGTGTGGGTTCGGCAATCACGGTGGGCGCCAGACTGTAGGTTACGGGGGTTCTGAGGTTCTGTCGGGACGGCCGGACGTAGACGGTGACGGATGGAGACGAGAGATCTCTATAGGCAGGTCTTGGGACACAGCCGGTTTATTGTAAAGGGCGTGGGTATTGGGGCACTGCTCAGAGCTGGTAGACTCAGCTCTGAGCAGGCCCAAGAGAGCAAGAGAGTGAACGGGTGAGAGAGAGAGAGAGAGAGAGTAGGAGCATGAGTGGAAGTGGAAGAGAGAGAATGAGAATGTGAATGAGAAGAAGAGAGAGAGTGAGAATGAGAATGTCTGAAGTCCTGGTTACAATACAATAAATCATCTTCTGTACTGAATATTCTAATTGTCACTAACCAATCTAATACAAGATACAAATCCTATAGCATTTACATACAGCCTGTAAGAGTTCTTATATTACCATAGAGTGTTACATCTTAACTTCTAAAAACTACTCTTTGGACCCCTTCTGCTGAGCTAGTAGGGTCTGCTCTGACCCTTGGACCTGTTTGCAAGCAGAGGGTATTGTTCCATCAAGAGGGGATTACTTCAGTCGGCCATACCATTGTTTTCTAGTTGTTCAGTAACTAAGACCAGGTATTTCAAAAGTGGCTTTCATTTCGATGTTGCCTGTAGTTTTCATATTCCCAAAATCTTTTGTCAGGCAATCATATTTCCAAGGCTTTCCTGTTTCATCTTCCCCAACACTCATGGATTTTTGTCTTGCAAAAATAGGAGCTGTCTTCAGCCACTGAGTTTTTTTAATTGCCTGGGATACAAAGTTTAGACACTGGATCTTCTGGCATCCCTAGTTATAGCTTATCAATTTCCTTCAGAAAAGGCCATAAAGTTTTGTTCACTTCAGGTGTTCATTGTGATTTACTGTGCCAACTCTATTGCACTAAGTATTTCACAGGTTTGCTCTTTTTGGTTGTACTTAACTAAATCAACTGTGATTATTTTGAGCTCAAGAAATTAATGTACTATTTTTTAGGAAGATGTTACCTGTAGTGCCTCCCAATCATACCAATATCTTCTGAAAATTACTCAGTGAAATCATGGTGCATTTCCTATTGTAACTGTTGATAATTTTTAAACTGAGTTTTTGCTCCATATTTGCTTAAGATCTGAGACATGTTTCTTCGCTGTTTTAAAGGAACAAAATTACAGACGTACTAATGTAATCTGATGTTCATAGTTTGAAACCAGGTGATCTGCAAAACAGGATGAGATTTCAATGCAGGTCTATAATATACCCCTCATACTTGCACTCTGGAGTTCCCATGGTATCTTGCCTGTGAAAGAGCCACAAAAAAAGCATTATGCATTTGTTCAGTGACATTTTCCATGTGTTTCAGTGGATAGTTTTCCATTCACTCCCCCATTCCCTTCATTATATGTCATCTGCCATGGTACCTGCATGATATGCATAACTACCTGCATTCCTATGCACAACTGCAATCAAATATTGCCTGCTGAGATACATTTTATAAATTGTTTGCTTCATACATCAAAGCTACAGTGCAGCACCACTTCCTCCAAGCCTTCGAAGCTCACTCTTATGAATCTAATGAGTAAAGTTTCTTCCTAGCTGTCTTCATCCATTTCCTCAAGGTGGTTGCCTCTGCAGGCAATCTTTTTACATGCCTAAATACATATTTGTACACACACATTCTTTCACCTAAAGGTCTCAGCCCTTCATTTTTTTTTCCATATGAAACAATTTTTGGGGTGACAGCAAATTGCAAAGTGCAAGCCTCCGGAGGCAATCACCATCCAAGCTACTGCTCATTACCTCTGTCTTTGAGGTAATACCTTACTGCAAACTACAGCAACTTCTTCCAAATGCTCATGGCCTCCATCATGCCTTCTCTTGTTCATAAAAATAGCTCTCCATATGAGATATTTGACCAGTAAAGGAACAATCACCTGAGTCTTTTTACACTAGCCAGAGAAAAGGATGTATAGAGAGTCACAAATCTGTCACTCAAGCCTTTAGGAGCAGTAATGAGAGTGGTGCCCGGCCAAATGTTCAGAGGTAAGGAAAAGTCAGGTACAGCCAGTGCATTAATTAGAACTTTACTGCCTTTAAGCTCAGCATCCTCATCCCGGGATAGCTTCTGGTGCTGCCTTCTGCTGGATCTGACAGCCAGCACACTGGCAACATGGTGTGAGAGGGGGAGCATGAGGTACAGCTCAGGAAGGAAAACTGTGTTCTTCTTGGAGTGCAGGTAAATATATTCAGCTTACATTCAAATAGTGATTCTGGAGTCTTCAATTACATGCATAGAAGCAGCATGATAGTCTGCAAACACACATGATAGAAAGTTTGGGAGTATGTTGAAATGAGAGAAGAAGCAGATTAAAAGATTGGTATACTGATTTTGGCTAGGATAGAGTTTGTCATAGTTTTCATGGTGCTATGTTTTGGATTTGTGCTGTAAACAGTGCTGAAGGATTTTTTTTTAGCTATTTCTGGGCAGTGCTTGTGCAGTGTCAAGGTCTTATCTGCTCTTACCCCACCAGTGAGGAGGCTGGGGGTGCACAAGAAGCTGGGAGGGGAAACAGACTGGACAGCTGACCCCTGTCACGACCTACCTCTGAGTCAGGACAACTGGGTTCTTCACTAAAGGATCTCTTGGAGGAGATTACAGCAAAAAAATGTTCAATAACTGCTTATAGCAACAACAACAGCTTTTATTTTTAACAGCTCTGGAATCGTAACTAGAAAAACCATAAGTGGAAAAAACATAACTGGAAAAAGTGGTCTATAGGCATTCTGGGATCTAAGATTACCCTAAAAGAGGAGATATAGAAGGAGAAAGACAGAAAAGGAGATAGAGAAATAAGAAACAAGATAGAGAGATATCACCAGCTGTGGCTCCAGTGGGGCATGAATGGTTGCAATCAGTCACAGCACACAGTCCCTGTCCATCAAGGGTGAGGGCCACCCCCCCCCCCCCCCAGGGGTGAGGGCCACCCCCCCCCCCCCTCCCCCCCCCCCAGCAAAAATTAAAGTTTTTACACTCTTGGTCTCTTCCAAAAGATGGCCCAGTATTTCCCCCAGTAGGAGTATCAGTGGACATATGTCATCTTTCCTTGGAAAGGTCTGGAATGGTTGAGAGAGGGGATCAGTGTACAGGCTGAAAGCCTGTGGGTTTCGGTTGTGCAGTGATGACTTTCTGCACAGGAAGGAGACCGGCACAGTAACAATGCTACCCTGACTACCTGCCCAAAATATGGGAAGCATGGACTCTAAGTGATTAGCACCAACTCACTCCCTTCAAAGCTCTTCCTAATACGTCACATAACATGTCACATTGCTAAAATAGGCATAGACACAGCTTCTAGCTACTTCTTATGCTGAAGTCATGCATTTTGAGTCCAGAAGACTAGATCTCTGTTTTTCTCAAAACACAGCAAAAAAACACACTGTGTCATTCAGTCCTCGGACCGCAATTAGAAACCCAATCTCCAGACCCAGTCATACATGATTGGGGATGTGCCCAAGTGACATGTCAGAGGCCTGGGTAGGTTGTTGCACTGACTGTGGGAGTCCCACTGCCAGCTGTCAGACATGGGATTAATAGTTGGGCATTCTTGAAGCTCAGAATAGCAATCAGTCATCATCCAGAGACTAGCGGAGCTTAAAAGGGCATGAAACCCTGAGACTGGATCCAGTCAAAACAAGCAATGTTTTTTCAGAGTGGTGAGTCAGAAAGTTGTAGAAGATATCTAGCAAAGCTATCTGAAGATGCTCTATCTTTCTCATTTTCTCACTTCTCCCTATTTCTTTGGAGCCACACAATGGAGAAGCTAGAAAGAGAAATCTTTCAAAAACATCCTTAAACCACATGTTCAGAAAAAATGCAACATTTACATTAAATACATAATGCAGGAAACTGCTCTGCAAGACAAGATATTCCTCACTTGATTATGATTGGAATGCAATAAATAGAAAGAACTAATAAAACAAATGACAACTGAAAACACATGCATTTAGGTCTTTGGCTCCAGAATAAATTAAGTGCAAACGTAGATTTTCCATATATCTGCCAGAATTTAGGTAACTTGTTATTTTAGCCTATTTAACAGGTTGCTTGTATGAAAAGTTTTTTCTAACAATGAAATACTTGCTGTGAAAGAGCTTTAAACATTTTGTTACTGACACAGTTAGAATGAAAGTGGGTTTTTTTCGGCTTTTCTGTGCCTGTACAGTTACAGTAAATGCCAACTGAGATAACAAATAGTTGCTGATGGCAAACACAGACCCTAAGGTCTATTACATCATTAGGTCTATTTAGATCTCTAAGACTTTAAGTGCTCATAAAGTCTGGTCTTCGTGGCTGATGTGATAGATGTATTTATTTAATTAAACTAAATTCTTTCAAAAGCCCCCAAATATTACCATTTAATGGTCCATGATCAAGAATAAGTAGCTGAATTCTATTCTTGGATAACACAAAGTGACTGCCAATATTTAAAGAAATGTTCTGGATTCAACCTTCAAGCAAATTTGATAACAACCTTGAACTCCAAAAGCTAAAGTTCAGATCATTCTGCTGTAACAAAGCTCCCTTGAGATTTGGTCAGATGCCTTTACATTACATATTTTCAAATGTACTTAGCCACTGAAATCAGTTGAATCCATTTCAATGAAAGCTGGGTGCTTTGTCAGTGTAGAATCTGGTCTCCTTGTTTTGCAGTTTCCGATTTGTAAAGAGGAAATTTCCAAACATCACCAGCTGTAATTTTCAACAATAAGTTTTCATGGGGCAAAAAAAATTCAGAAGTCTGCAGAACACAGGCAGACATAGGTATTCAGTAGTTTATATTCTGCAGTTATTCCAAATTTTCATAATTTTATTTGCAGAACAGCTCTAGATTATCACAAGACCCTAAAGAACCAGAAAACATTGATATTTTCAGCTTACTGTCATTCCACAGGACATGTCACCTTCCATCAAAACTGCCATTTATCTCCTCTACACACAATTCCTTTTTTACCGTTTAATTCTACCTCCATTATGAAAACACCAATTACCATAAATGGCTTAAGACTGCACAGCCAAGTGTAGCCCTGTAACTCTCTGCTTCTTCATAAGTTTTGACTATTCTATTATTAGGATTAGGATGGTATTCAGAAATCTCAGTCATGTTATATGAAGCCTCATAGCAGTAGTCAATCCCTGCTCTGAAAACCTTAGGCCCTCAATAGGTACAAGAGACAAAAAAAATACTGTTTTCCAAACATTAGAGATTGCCGGGCTCCCAGTAACACAACTTGATGCTTCTGCTCTGAGCAATTATCAGACACTGGAAGGCAGAAAGTGCATGGTAGTTGCTCAGAGCAGCTCTTTCCTCTTCAGGCAGTAAGTGGCAGCATTGCAGTAGCCTTTGCTTCCCTATCTTCTTTGTTGTTGCCTTCCAAGGTGGTCCTGCTTTTCTGCTCAAGCTCACAAAACTCCTTCTGCCATTTCTATATCCCTAAAATATTATACTGGAAAGCAATATATTATATTTAATATAAATAATTTTGTGTAAAGTTAAATTAAAAAGAAAATTTGCAGATGTGGGATCTTGAGAATGGAGACTGTGCATATGAAAAGCAACCCCTCCATTTCTATGCTCTTGGTCAGGAAGTATTTTTTATCCTTATCAAAATTTCTAAAAACTGAAAAAATTAAAACAAAGGGAAGCTGGAATATTTTATTTGTGTTTCTGAAGCAGAGGATGTAAATGAGATTCTATCTACAGACAGACATCATAGTGTATATCCTTATTCTTGAATATTTTACAGCCACTAAAAAATAAGCTTGCAAAATCAGCATCGGATCATTTCATGTTAATTGACTTGCCAGTGATACTGGATTGGATTTACCCTGTTCTAAAAGGGCTTTTTGGAATAACAACTGTGATTTTTTCCTGGCTCATTATCATCATCAGCCATAAGGAAACAGCAATCAGAAGGGAGGAGACAGATCTGCTGATGAAGCACAAGCCTGCCTCATATCTAACTCCCTCTTGAGCTGTGTTGGCTCTGCAGTGCTAAAAGGAACAACATACATCAGGAATTCAGTTCTGTCACTTGCATAAACATATAGTCCTAAATATGAATTACACCCTTTTCCGTGTCTGCTGAAGTGAGTGGCAATTTGCAGTTGTGGGGTAGGACTAAAGAGTGGATCTTTTCCTAAGAATCCATTTCAGGAAGAAACGGATTCTCAGGATAATTGATTTTTCTGGTTATATCTGTCTGTGGTGATTAGCTTGTATAGTCATTAGTTCTTGGGCTGTTTTCACACTTTCTGGCTGTGATGCTGGATGTTCCTGTCAAAGGTTGTCATTTTCTCTGGTGTGGCATTTATGTTACTGGCCTTTGCAGAGGAATGAAAACTGTATGCTCTGTCTCTTGTGGAAAATTGTCTTTATAAAGATCCAGTTTTCCCATAAGAACATGGCAAATTGTGTAAGGCAGCTTTTCATTAAAAACCTTGCTTATTAGCTGTCAAGGTTAAGAAGTGAATGAGAAAACTCCTTTATTTTTCAGGGCAAAATGGAGCATTTCCAGTGAAGAATCCTGGAAACATTTGCAAGAAAAGGAAAAGGAAAAGGAAAATTACTTCATAATATTTGCACCATGCCTATGTCCAAAAATCACAATTTTATGACATTTCTGAGTCCCCATTTTGAGTAATGTTATATTAACTGAGGCCTGATTTGGTGCCTGGGCATTTTTGACCATGTTTAGGAGAATCAGTCATAATAATATTTTAGTGAAAATTTTAAAAGGATTAATTAAAGCATAATACACTGCATATAGTCTGGCAATTATTTAAAATTCTCTTTCGGTGATATTTATGTTTTCCTGCAACACCAAGTACGAACACTTTTATTCAGCATGTTTTTAATATACTTTGGAATACTGAGAATAGAATTGCTTTATAAATTTAAACCATTACTATTAATTATTGCTACAGAATTTTTCCTTAATTGTCTTTCTGATCTTTAAAGAACATTAATGACAAAGTTTACACATTCTGAGTATGAGCTGGTTTTAATGAATGTCTTTCCCTGAGACTATATGACTTCTAAGATGAAAGCTCTCAAATGTTAATGCACTTGAGGTTTACAATGTCTAATGTTAATGTCACAGGACATAGGTCAGCAAAGTGAACTGGGAGTGATTGCTCATGGCAAACAATCTGCATGTTATTTTGCAGCAACAACACAGGGTAAGCTAAGTCCCAGGAGTTATGTCTACTGAGTTATGACGTGATTGCAGGACTTCATCTAGCATTAATGAGGCATCATTTCAACAAATGGGAAATTCTTGAAATAGGATATCACAGAACTAATTTCTGAAGAGCTCAAGGGAATAAATGTTGAGAGAAGGCTAACTGGATCTGGCCTTTAATGATGCACAGGGAAAAAGAGGAGAGAACTTCTCACATTTCATATTCCACTGTTAGGCTACAGAAACTGCCCTGTGTCCCCTTGAGAAATAAAGGACATTTTTCAGAATTTCTTTTTTCCCCTTTGTTTCCTTCTCCTCTCTTCTGTGTTATTCTGGAGGTCAAAATTTGAGATTACATGTTCACACACAGAACATCTTTAAGTGAAAGAAATCTTTAAGCTTGCTGTTTACATTCACAGCTATAAAGCACAAAAATCTTTTAATGTTACTGCACCTACTGCACTCTAAACTACATTTTGCCCACTGGTATCCAGCTACAAATGATAGGTTTCAGGCTGAGTTGCTATGTCAGCTAGATAGCGATTCACATGTACTTTTATTTTATGGTCTGGTTTATATTCTTCTTAGTTTTGTACTATTCTGTGATAGGGACAAAAACTGTACATGCAGTGGAGGAGGACTAGAAAAAAGAAATAGCTCTTTTAAATTTTATCTTTGAAAATGAATTTAATTTTGACTACATTATTTGTAACTAAGTCTGTAAATGTTTTGAGACCACTAGTTTCAAACGTTAAATTACTTTTTATTGCTACAAATTACAGCTTCAGAATATATAAAGGAAGCTGCCCTTATAATGGTAATGGTGGAATGTGCAAAACTTATATAATCCAATTAAATACCTGTTCCGCCTGCTAGCTTTTAAAAAAGTAAACACACAACTAGTTCTCCTAGAAGAGATGCATCTATTTGTCCCCATGCTCTCAGACTCAAAGAAGCAAGGGTTATGTCTATTTTCTACCCAGCATCCTATAGTCTTCCTGTGGGATAACTAAATCCTTACGCTACAAAGTGACAAAGTCACTTGTACTCAAATCTGTTCGTACAGGATTCCCTGGAGGAGAGTCAATGCGAGCGAATGGGGTTAATACCAGCAGAGAATTTGAACTATTTGTTGGTAAGCGGGAAAACAGCATAAACTACCATTGTCATAAATCTCTTTTGTAAGGTTTATAAGAAATTAGAGATATGTAAATAAGATACAGGAAATTAGTTTTCTTTCCAGGGAATTAGACTGTTTTATTACAGCATGCTTTGGTTATTTAATAACATCTGGAGAGGCTATTTCAATTGCTTTCAAGACAAAAATTAGATAAAAATCTTGGAACATACCATTTCATATAAGTGGAAATAATGCTGTGTATGAAGGAGGAAAATAAATAACAACTCACGTATTCATGTTATTAGGCAGTTCTCAACACACATTTTTATAGAAATTATGAAATTCTTTTTTATTTCTTACCTTATGTCAGTCATTCCTGACAAGTAATTTCTATATTGTTGTGTGCTGCTATAGAAGAGGAACATTTAAAACAATGCAGGTATTTTTGGGAACCACCAAAAGCTCTATCATCTAGCAGTAGATATGTTAAGTTAAAAACCTTCGAGGTACAATAGACCTCCAGATCTTTCTCCTGGGCACATAGAGGAGCCTTGGACAAACATTCTTCTTGATTCTGGTCAGGGAAGATGCGAAGGGTATTAAAAGCAACATGCTAACATCATTAGTCTTTAAATACAGATAGATATCACCCAAGTCTCTCCCTAAGGGCTGAAGAGATTGTTGATGGAGAGAAAGAAGTATATAAAGGCACATTCCTGACTTACGGATATTTGTGCCAGGATGACTTGAATTACACCCAAGACGAAAGGCACCTCAATGACTAATATGAACATTTACCTTGTAGACATCCTCATTATGGACAGTGAATCCAACCCACGGAGTTTTATTTTCTCAGAAGCAAAGTGGAACTGAGAGAAGGGATTCTAGGGTTTATTGATCAGCTTAGGTCCATCTTCAGAGAGCCAGACAGCCTGGCATCTGCAGCCAGGCACTTGGCCATAAGCAGCAGGCATTTGCCCTTATAGGCTATGTATGCAACCAGCTGTCAAGCAATAAGCCTAATCAATCTTTTTGCTTGATAGGGCACAGTGAGAAAAAGTCTAAAGAAGACTAAAAGTTGAAATCAGATGAGAAATCATTTCTTCTCAGCTTTCGTAATACTCATATAGAAGGGTAGATGGGAGATCTTAAAAACAAGGCCAGAAGCATTGCCCCATATTGGAGAAAATGAAACCCTTTTTATTGGAGAAGCCTGTTAGCTGGCATGTGAGCTCAGAGGAACCCAGGAAGACTGACAAGCCTGCCTCTAAGTTTGGCTTTTGTCTTGTAATCAGTAGGACGGTTCCAGGACACTTGCGTTCGCTCAGACCAGCAACAACAGTGAAAATGAAGTTGTCATCATTCAAGTCACGTATGGGTTTTACTACTGAGCCTTTTATATTCTATCTATAATAAAATAATTCAGTGTAACTGTTGGTCTTAAGGACCTGGGCACAAGTGAGTTATTTTAATTATTCTTATGGGACCTACTGCCAGTGAACTACTACATTTCTCTTCTGAATTTCCTTGTCTTGAAACTGAGCAACCATACTAATATCTGTTTACTCCTTAGTATTTATTATAAACTATGAATATTAAACCTATACATTTGAGATATATTCAGTAAATGGTAGATAAAGTAGCTTGCAGATGACTCTTCATGGAAAGAAAGGGAGAGAGAAAGAAAGAAATAAAGAAAGGGAGAGAGAAAGAAAGAAAGGGAGAGAGAAAGAAAGAAAGGGAGAGAGAAAGAAAGAAAGAAAGGGAGAGAGAAAGAAAGAAAGAAAGAAAGAAAGAAAGAAAGAAAGAAAGAAAGAAAGAAAGAAAGAAAGAAAGAAAGAGAAAGAAAGAAAGAAAGAAAGAAAGAAAGAAAGAAAAAGAAAAGAAGAAAAGAAAAGGAAAGAAAAAGAAAGGAAAAGAAAGAAAGGGAAGGAAAGGAAAGGGAAAGGAAAGGGAAAGGGAAAGGGAAAGAGAAACTGAGGATTTTACAGGTCTCATCTACATGCCAGATGAGCAGCAGTTAGAAGTAGTACCTGAGCTGAATGGGTCTGGAATGACTATATCCTTTAGCCAGCTGTGACTAAATACACGTATCCAGCAGAGTGAATTACAGTCATTTAATTTACATAGGAACAACAACAATTTTCTGTATGTTGATGTTGTAATTTCCTCTGCATCAGGTCACTCTTACTTATCTGATTATTTAGCTGATCGGCAACCTAAACCATCTGCACTCAATTAACAATGTCATTCCTTCTAAAAGCTGAGCTTGTGTTATTTGTAGGGATACTCATAAGCTTCTTGTTAGTTTGAAGAAATGCTGTGCTGACTTAACTAGCTATTCATGGGAAAGTAAGGCTTGGCACTCACTGTAGGTTCTATGGCTGCTATCACATATCCTGCATTGCTACTATGACAAGCATTTTGAAGCAGACATTATTAAAAACCCCTTGGCTGCTAACCCTTCACTGGGACACTGTAAAACAAAATGGCACAAAACACGTATAAATTATATGCTCACAATGGACAACCTTGGCAAGGGTCATTTCATTTAATTTTGGATACCTGCAAGGTACAGGTTTACATCCAAGATCATCACCCTTGGTTCCTTCTGCCATCGATGAAGGGAATGAGTCATGTCTATGACAGGATTCACCACAGCATAGACATTCACAGGGTGAATCCCATCAAACTGTAAAAGTGTTGATTCTCTTAATTTATGGTGATGAAATGAGCCTGACTAGTCTGAGCACAGATGTTCACATTATAGTTTTCTAAAGTGCAGTAGAAGGAATCCAGGCAGGTTTTGCTGCTCTTTGAGAATCTGAAAGGTCTGTCACCTGACATTTTGTTTTGCCATGATTCTAGCGTTTTAAATTTGGATTACAGCATGGATTTTCAGAAAGTCAGCATACTCTTGGAAAATATGCAAAAAGATGAAATATCTTAAATGGGCAACAGGAAGGGAAAGGAGCAGTGAAAGAGGGAGACATAACAAACTGTAATATAGAGATTAGGTTATATATTGCTCTTCTGGCTGACGAATGGCATCCTGGCACTTTTGCCACACTGCCTACCCTGTGTCCATCATCCTCAGCATTATCAAAGCACAGCAGAACACTCCCTCCTGTCTGCCTCTTGACTGCTGGCAGTGAGTGCTCTGAGTGACAGGTGCAAAGCTGCACGTCGCAAAATGTAAAGGAATTTGTGTCCCTATTTTTGCTCAGTTACTCTTTAGAGACTCCAATTTGCCTGTGGCTATATGTCTGGGGCTGATATATATGTCTCACAAACTAGTTATTTTTCTATTTCTTCCTCTGTCTCATTGATTTTTCAAAATTCATTCTAAGTAAAAAATTTCAACATTTCCTTTCCAACAGTAGTTACTATATATACCAGAAACACTCAGGAGTGAAATTTCAATGTTCATTTCTAGTTAGGTACAGTAAAAATTTCACATGCTAAAATTCATGTCAATATAATGATTCTTTTTCAATTAATCCTTTTTTTTTCTCTTTAAAATCCATTTTTCTTCCATTTTCTTATTCCAATTATCAAACACTGATGATATTATTTCCCTTCCTTTTACAGATATTCTGGTCTTTTTCATTTCATTCTGACACTTGGCATTTTCCAGGGAAATATGTCAGTGTATAAGAACTCTGTTCCAGAGCATTTCCTTAGAGAAGTTTAACAAAGCTCCTCTTCCCATAGGCAGTGATGCACACACTGCTCTGAGGAATGAATCTTGCTCCTGAAACAAATTGGCCCAAGAGGTGTCTCAGTAGTGTTCTAGCAATGTCTAGTTGCTAACTGCTAATTGTTATTCTGTTCCTCAGAGTCTATCCTATTCATTAAGGCAAAGCTTTCTAGGTGCCTTTCTGAGCAGTGATGAGCCAGCATCCAGCCTAAAGTAATCTACATTATTTGATCATGCAACTGTGCCCAGTGCAGGGCCTTCTCTCTGTGGACCTTTCTTTCTGTTACAACTGAAATCTTGAACCCTCTTTTTTTCCTGTGTATGAATTCTGTTTAGGTATGGGAGCTTTCCAAAACACCACTTATATGTAACAGTATCAAGACTACTTCATATTCTCTGTGTATATCACATTAAGTGAATTGAAGTTAAATATTCAAATAGATTAAAGCTTGACATGTATTCCTGTGCTGGCATAATAATCACATAGTCTAAATCAAATATTTCTGTCACAAAACAAGATACAATGACTGAGTAAATTCAGAGATGTACTTTACATAATTACCTTAATAAAGACTGTGTCAGTGCCATGTTTGTAAGGATGCTACATCAGTTATAACCAGCCAGATTTAAATATATGCATTGCAAGAGAAATGTACCATTCAACAGGCCAATAATTCACCAGTTAAGTTATTCTGCATTTCTTAGTGATTTTTTATGCTGAAAAACTCAAGTCATGCTGAGACACATGAGCCAACAATTATCTTATAACAGCCTGTACAGGAGCACCTTCCAGTAGTTCAGAGCTCACTCCTCAAGGAATGCACATGGCTAAAGGACTTCAATGCAGTAACTTCCAGGCAGGGTGATTAGTTATTTCCCTGTTCTTCCAGAAGAATGTAAGGAGAAAAAGTGGGAGAACAGCTGTTGGTTCCTGTACTTGACAAATAATTGAAAGCTTCCCTTTGCCTACATTATCACTCTACTCACGCTATGACTATTGCGGTCTAAGGATCTCCTGACTTTAAACAGGGATCTTAAAGGAAAGACAGCCCAGATAAGCAAATAAGTGAGACCTTTCTTTGGAAGGCATATAATTTTCCATTAAAAATCAGAGTATAATATTTGCTGGTGCTGAGTCTCCCTGGAGAACATATTTCTGCCCGACATGCCCATTTTGTCATTTTGAAAGTCTAAGCACAATGTCAATTTTTATAAACATGTTTTATTTTTTAATGCCTGTTTGAAGGAGTAAAAGAGGAGAGTTTCAAAAGTGTTAAATAGCTTTCAAATAACTAAGGGAGAAATGTAAGAACTAGCTGTGATAATTGCAGCGTCTTCAAACACAGTTCACATCCATTTACCAAACGTGCACATGCCTGTGTAGATTTTGGTTATCAGTGGACTATGAGGTTTCATGCTCAGTTATGCCAAGATATAAAGGAAGGTCTTAGCAGTGGCATGTGACCACCATACACACAGGGCCCAGACTCCCACTGCAACACGTTGGTATCTATGGCACATCCCTGCAGGCTCTCTCCTCGCCCTTGCAGGCAGAGCTTTGGTCACCATGCAGTAACACTCCTGCTCACATTTTTGTATTGTGTTACAATCACCATGCTGCTCATCTGTGTTCACATAGTGCTTCTACATATTATTTTACACTGGCACAGGGAAGGTTTGATTCACAAGTATCAGCCCTCAGCAAATCTTCATTTGAAGAACTGAAGTTTGAGCACCAGGCTTTGAGCCTTTATGTCTCATCTTACATGGGGTCAAAATCTCTTAAATGGGGTCTTAAATAGGGCCTTAAATGGGATAAAAAATCTCAATTTCTGGACCTATTTTACATCCAGTGTGAAAGCACATCTGGATACAATATTGCCCAAACAAAGTTTCTAGACCCACTGCCTCCACTTGCTCTCAAGCTGTTAGCCTGTGAAAAAGTTTTGTGACTAAATATAAACTGTAATTGATTTCTTCACAAAACTAATTCATGTCCAGGGAAACTTTTGCATTTGTTTATTTCTCTTACACTGCCTTTTTTAATTTACCAATCACCACATCTCCTAAACTAGAATTTCATTAAAATTCCTTTGAAATGTGACTACAAATATGTAAGCAAATTGAATATAGATAAAATTGAGGAGTTTAGTTTGTGACTTTTTTGGATGTTACAGCTAGAACATTTTAAATTCCTCACCCATATTTCAGATACAAATACTGAGATTCTTTTTTTTCCTCTTAGTATTTTGGACTTGAATTGAAAAATTTAGAGTCTGCTTTTCAGAAAGTGGAGGTTCTTTGCTTTAAAAAATGAATATTATTACAGTTCGGAAGCTTTTGAAGACATTCCTTTTATTGTTTATATATCTTATCCCACTTATCAATGAGGCAAATTAAATCTAATTTTGTATCTTACCCTATTTACTATAAATACATTTGCTTGCTGAGAAACATCCTGTGAGAACAAAGAAAATTCTCTGCTTGAGAACTCAAAGGATTAGGCCAATTGCAAAGTTTCCTTCCCTGAAAGAAAGTTTAGCCCAGGAGCACATAGCAGTTTGCCCCAGGCTTAACTAACTAGTAGAATTGAATCTCCTGCCAGACATCTTAAATGGGAGTTAAAGTTGTTTTGCCAGAAATTTCAGACATCTACATTTACTAGCTCAAAGGATACACTGAGATTCTTGCAAGGAGGTCAGTGTTACATAGGTGAAACATATACTGGATATAATGGGAGAGAAAGATTTTGTATAACTATGTTGGTGATCTGCAAAGTTACCAAACATGTTGTGTTATGGGGTGGAGAATGCCCCTGAGAAAATTCAGTAGTTTCCATACATTTCTCTAGGTTCGTTACTCATCCTCCCATATTTCTCTTTCCTTCCTCATTTCCGTCACAGCTGTACTTTAAATAATCAGGGCCTAATTTCTCTATCCCTTGCCCCAGTTTCACTGCAGTTTAATGGAGTTGGATTTTGTTTTATTTCTTTACTTTAGGTAATGATAATATTATACACAGGGACATGAAGACAGGACCTGTGAGAGTGACATAGAGTTTGGGAAAGATGTTCTGAGAGCAAAAGGAGGACGAAGACTATTCACACATGTCAAATGGCTAGACTGTGGAGAAACATTTTGTCCAGTTACATGTCTGAAGACCAAAGCCTCGGTATACAGAAGTTTTTTCCAGTGCACTGGCTGCAGATGAAATACCATCTAGAAAAGAGTGTTTACTGGTTTGAAAGAATTTTGTTCCAGATATGACATCTGTTGCAGGTAGAAATAATGTGAATTACAGTAATTTCAATACAAAAACCCCAAAAGTTTGTATCTATGGTGTACTGGATCATATTTAAGACATTTTCTTTCTATTTTGAGTGAGTAATGTCCTAAATTAAGAAAGAGAATGGATTAGTGTTTGGAACATGTTTAGGTCTATGGTTATCAATTCTTAGTCTACACTTCTGACTGCACACATGTAAGCAAAACTAGTGCAATTTATGTATATGAAGGTTGGCACAAATAACCTGTATATGTAGAGGTTTCTTCTCCTTGAAAAGAATCTGTACCTGAAGAAGGAACCCTTATTTCTCCTTATATTCCTGCAGTGCTAGTTACCTGTGACTTTTAAAGGTACACACTGCAAAGATTTTTGAGTCAGCATTCAGGCCTTATTCTATCTGTGAGAAGAGCTCATGGCTACTTGGATCTCTTCACGTGCAAGATCTATCCAGTCAGGAGACCCGGAGGCCCCATCCAGATGCAGCTTTGGATAAATCATAATGTGTAGATTAAACCAGCAGATTTCCTGCCGGTCACCAAAAGATGGGAGCAGAGAGCTCCTCCCTCTGCAAAGCACTAAGACACAGTGTTTACACAACATCCTTAATCATTTTTTTCAAATGTGTCACACAGAAGTTTTACAGTGCTGCTCATCCCAAAGCTTCTTCCTTTCACGGTAAGAAAAGGGGCTACTCTTGAGTCTAATCCAAGTTATTGTTCCAACTAAAGACAGACTGTGTTGCTGCATTTAGCCGAGCCCTGTTTATAAAACAGTTTTTAAATATTTTTTGTATTGTAACAGTAGATACAGTCCCATGTCTTCAAGCCTTCAAAAAGACCAATAGAATATATTTAGCTACAAGAAGAGCTTAGATAATTTTTGTTACATATGAGGTACCTTGACAATGCATAATATGTTCAGAGTTTGCATACTGTATATGTACGATATATAAAATGCATACTCAATCAAGATGAAAAGGGCATTGAATGAAATGCACATTGTAAAATGTTGCTAAATTATGACAAACAACTTGATTTTGAGTAGCATATGAAGTATATCACAGAACTTATTCCTAAACTAAATCAACAGGACCTTTAAAAAGTTTTCTATTTGACCCTCACTTTCTCAGGTTATTCAAAGAGGATACACACAAATGAAGTGTCACTGATTCAATGCACAAAGCATTAAAAGCCAAAAATAATATTAGAGGGAAAATGTACTTCACACACATTTTATACTGTCAAGCAACTCAGTTTTCTTTTATATCCTAGGGATTTTAGCATAAATTATTGTTTTAAAATTGACAGCTGTTAGCATTCAAACTGTTCAGTTCACTCTAATGAACTTCATTTGAGATTGAATTATATGAAATCATTCCCCAGTTGGCAAGCTATCCATTAGCAGTGACTTCTGCAGATTCTTTACAAAGGCAGGATACAGTAAATATACTCTTCACTATATCTACAAATCACATGCTAGAGTCAAGTAACCTTAGGATTGAAGAGAAACCATGGAATTATGGGAGTTGCACAATATAAAGAAAAATACTCCTTCTAATTCAGGCCTGAAACTGTTGTTTAGCATTGACAGACCAGCACACTCAAGCAAGGATAGACAATACTCTAAGTCTGCAAAAGTTTGTCCCACCATTAAGCCTCAGCTAGAAATAAATTGAAAGAAGATGGTTCCTAGGCATTAGGTTTGAAAACAATCATTTATTAAGTTATTTATTTTTAATTACATATGAAGTGTCACTTTGGCAAGTAAAAAGCAGTAATAATAATTTCAAAACTATGTAACTTTAGTGAAAGGTAATAATGATGCACATCACAGCTCCTATAAAGCTGCTCCGCTTTAGCACTTCTATCATGTATCTGCTCTTTAGATTCCTTTACAGATTAACTTCTATTCAGACAGAGGCTGCTACTCATAAATCCCTGTTCATTTTATAAGGGTATGACAAAATGATTAAAAATACTCTACAGGCTGAAGGGAAGGATATTCACAACAGTCAGTTTTATACACGCAATGAGGCTGACTGAGTTGAAAAGCCATTCTGCCTTGAGCTGTGTGTGAAACCAGTTCCTTTGGGGGGGACTGAGACCAAGACTGCTTCCTGTGCTCTCTGGCTGGAACAGCACAAGCTGGGGACAACCAGCTGGAAAGTAGAGAAAGTCCTGGGGGTCCTGGTGATATGAAGTTGACCATGAGCTAGTAAATGGACATCACAGGAAAGGCAAATAAGCCTCCTGAGCTATGCTAGGTAGAGTGCTGCCAGCAGGATGAGGAAAGTGATCCTTCTCCTCTTTTCAGCACTGGTGGGACCCATCTGGACTGTTTGGTACAGCTCTGACCCACTCAGAACCAGAGAGACATTGACATACTGGAGCAAATTCAGCCAAGGGCCATGAAGAGGATAAACATATGACATTTGAGGAAAGGCTGAGAAAGCTGGGACTGTTCAACCTAAAGAAAAGAAGGCTCAATACAACCTTATAAATGTATGCAAAGGCCTTCTTACTCCTGTCTGAATTTTTTTTTTGTTGTTTCTTGGAATGTAGGTTATATCACTGCTATAAATTTCAAATCAATAAATCACCTCTATGAGATCCTAATAACATTACTTAGTGGCAGTAGTTTTGAAGGAACTAAGGGTTCACATCACCCTCATGGTTTTTGTCAAAGGATGTATTTTAATCTGTTCACATACCAGCCCTACATTTCTGATGAAACAAGGTATTACGGTTCTAAGTACACATTCACAGAAAGGCCAGCAAGACAGAGCCAGATCTCTGTTCAGGGCTTTGTACTATGTTGCCCATATACAGAACTTGCTAATTCCATTCTGTGCATCTAATTTCTACACTTTACGAGTTTTTACTTTTCAGAAATTACCTTGCTATCAAGAAAAAAGTAAGCATAAGGTGTGAAAATAACCTGTACTACCAACTGAAATAAAAAAAGCCTTGAGCCATAAAACAGTTCATAGAGAACACATTTCAGGAAGCGTCTTGGCATGCAGTTTTGGAACAGTTTGAGTGCAATCACATGGCACATAAAGGACAACCAAGGGATCCGGCCCAGCAAGGGTTTAGGAAAGACAAGTCCTGCATGATCAATCTTATCTCCTTTTAAGACACGGTGACCCATCTAGTGGACGAGGGAAAGGCTGCAGATGTTGTATGCCCGGACTTCAGTAAAGCCTTTGTTACTGCTTCCCACAGCATTCTCCTGGAAAAGCTGGCAGCCCACAGCTTAGGCAGGTGCACTCTTTGCTGCATTAAAACTGGCTGGATGGCCAGGCCCAGAGAGTGCTGGCAGATGGAGCCATATCCAGTTGGTGGCTGGTCACTAGTGGGGTCAGTGTTGGGCCAGTCCTATTTAATACCTTTATCAATGATTTGGATGAGAAAATCAAGTGCACCCTAAGCAAGTTCACAGATGACACCAAGCTGGGCAAGAGTGTTGATCTGCTGGAGGGCAGGAAAGCTCTGCAAAGAGATCTGGACAGGCTGGATCAAGGGGCTGAGTCCATTTGTATGAGGTTCAACAAGGCCAGGTGCTGGGTCCTGCACTTGGGTCGCAACAATCCCCTGCAGTACTACAGGCTGGGGACAGAGTGGCTGGAAAGCTTCCTGGTGGGAAAGAACCTGGGGTGTTGGTGAGCCAGAGTGCGCCCAGGTGGCCAAGAAGGCCAATGGCATCCTGGCCTGTATCAACAATAGTGTGGCCAGTGGGACCAGGGCAGTGATTTTCCCCCCTGCACTCAGCACTGGTAAGGCCACATCTCAAATCCCGTGTTCAGTTCTGAGCCCCTCACTGCAAGAAGGACCTTGAGGGGCTGGAGTGAGTTCAGAGAAGGGCAACAGAGCTGGTGAAGGGTCTGGAGAATTAAGTCATATATGGAGCAACTGAGGGAGCTGGGGTTGTTTAGTCTGGAGAAAAGGAAGCTCAGGGGAGGCCTTACCACTCTCTACAACTGCCTGAAAGGAGACTGTAGCTAGGTGGGGGTCAGTCTCTTCTCCTAGGTAACATGCAACAGAACAAGAGGAAATGGCCTCAAGCTGTGTCAGGGGAGGTTCAGGTTGGACATCAGAAAGAGTTTCTTCACTGAAAGGGTGGGTAAGTATTGGAAAGGGCTGCCCAGGGATGTTGTGGAATCACCATGCCTGGAAGTATTCAAGAAATTACTGGATGTGGCATTCACTTTTATAGTTTACTTGGCACAGTAGTGCTTAGCCAGAGGTTGGACTTGACGATCTTGGAGGTCTTTTCCAACCTTAATGATTCTATTCTATTCAAATAATGTTACAATTGCTCAGAAGAATCACACATCAGGCCCCTTTTACAATTGTCCATCATACCAATTTTGCTGTCTCTACCCCAGACAGCACAGGCTAAGTATAGGTATCACAAACATATACAAAACCAGACGGCAGCCAGTATTCTGGCAAAGCTTCCAGCTCAGCTGTCATCCTGGCTGATTCTCAGTGAGCTCAAATATAATCCCTTGAAGATGTCATTCCCACAGGAAGCTGAGGATCAGTTCACACAGGATTTCGTGTTTGTTTGCATATGTGTATTCACTGTAGTTAATGTCATTTTACTGACTGCACTTAAAAATTGCCCTCCCCCCGAACCGTGTGAAATGAGATTATCCCTCAAACCATGAGACTGTTTCTGACAAAATACACATGAATCAAGATCCAGCAATTCTCCCACGTTCATGAGAACTACCGGTTTCAGAAAAGAAGCATCTAAATAATAAATCTTCACATCCTATTTTATCTTCATTATTCCTAACAGAAACAATGTATTGGCTACCTTTTTAGGTTTACGGTCCAGAATGACTGCAAAGTGATTATAAGCAAATCTTTTATGTCTCAGACAGAAATCAACTTTTTCCTTCAGAATCCTATGTTGTATCATGTTTCTAGGATAAATATGAAACTGTTTTGACTGAAACAAAATTACTGTCAGGATAAATGTGCAAACTAAAACAACAAAAAAGGACTCAATAATACTATTATCTACTGTGTAGTACTAAACCATCCAAGTCCAAATGAAGATTTGTGGTATATCTGTTACCAGCTTCTGACTGTCTGTGAAAAGACTAGAACTAATTTCAAGAAAGATCCTACTGCAACACCTTTCAGCCAGATGAATCTATTGAAGTAAATGGAGTCACATCAATCATTGAGAGAAAGATTGCAAGAGAATGAGGAAAAAACATCTTTTAGCTAAGAGCTCTCTAATAGGGAGTAGTTCCACAGCACAAAATGCAAGAATTACCTTTATTCGATACCCAGAGCAAAAGGAGGAAAAAAAATACTAGACAAAGTGTCAAAATTCTATTCTATAAACAAGCATCTGTCCACAAAGAATAGGTAATTATCATTGTGTGATAAATATATGAGGTCCCAACACTGACTAGAAAGGCATGGGTGTAAGAATATGTGGACAATAAACATGCATTCCTTGAAGCTGAATAATTCTTACAACTAAGAAAGAGAAAACCAAATGTTGTCTCTAGAATAATAAACAAGCAAAAATCCCCATCTTGGGTATATTCTGAAACATAAGACATCTGGTATCTTTCTGTTTCATAGTGTATCAGTCATATTTCAGTGTTTTATATACGCTAGAATAAAAGTAGAGCATCTTATGTGGCACAGCTTCCAACCTTAGCAAAGGCAGCCAACACTCACTCACTAGTTACAATGCATTAAATCTTTACACTGGTGGGACTGACCACCAGTTTACACTGTCTGGATGCCTGAGTATCCAGTACTGGTATTACAGGACAAATCTTTCCAAATCCTTTAGCAACACTGCTAATACAAATATTATCTTGTGCCAGCACACTGTCAGGAACGGTGATTCTGTCCACAGCAGTCTCAGAGAAGAAATAAAAAATGAGGAAAATGAGGTGTAAATATGAGATCATGAAAGACAAGTTGGAAAAGGGAAATAAGGATCTTAGTACTTCTGCTTAAATAGGGAGTGTGGAAACATCTCTTCTTTTCCTCTTAAACTTTCCCTCTCCCAGTCTTCAGTCTTTGGAAAGGTGTCTGGGGCACTCTTCTGGGAATTCTCTTTGTTTCTTCATCAAGTTTCTACCCAACAGGTAACTTCTTCTGAAAATGGCAAAATAGTGTTATACTTTAAGACGCATGGATTTTGTGGCACCCAGCTTTTGAGATCTAAATTCTGGGGCTTACCCAAATTTCCTTTCAACTGACAAGGCTAATAATGACATATGTTTCAGTATACTTAATTCTTCTGAGGAATACCTACAAAGTTGGTGGGAAAGAGCTTTGTAAGATCATATCCAAATTTCATAATGCTTTCTGTTTCATTTCTGTTACTTGGGGTTTTTTACATTTTAGTAAATACAAACAAATTTTTAACTTGTACTGGAAAAACAGATAAATATTCAGGCACAGTCTGAAGTAACAAATGTTTCCAGGGAAATTCACAAGGCAGTGGAAATGGAAAGAAAAATCCTACCTGGCAAAAAGCCAGCTAATTTTCTGCAATAGAAAAGCATACTAATTCCAGAACATAATATGAAAAAAGCTCTGATAAACATCCTGAATGCTTCATCCCCAGAAAAATGCCCTTCTGAATAATGACTGCTGTTGCTGTGTGATCATCTCCTTCTGCATATCCCTGTGAAGGACTAGAACTCCAGGGATTTTTTTGCCTTTGATGACTGATCTATCTTAGTGGCCGGTGGGCGTTTGCCCTTGCCTTCTGCAGAAGCTGGGTCAAGATCCAGAACAAACAATGGCAGACTGCTATCTGAACTTGTATGAACTTGGTGAAGAAGACCCTACCAAGTATAAGAGAAGGGGCAGTGAAATGAATTTAAGGGTAGTGTAGATTCTTTACCTGCAACATCAAGAAATACATTTTTGATTGATACTATAGGCCAGTTTTCTTCATATCAAAGCAGAAGCATTCAAATTAAGCTAGTATGTCCAACTTGGCAAACTTATCTGTTGTTTTAGTGAACAGGCCAAGGATTGACTAGACACTAGATCAGAGCTGGCAAAAATCCTCGTGGTTGTACTAGATTGATTTATGCTGACTGAGGATCTAATAATATATCATCGTCTAATAAAGTAAGGTATACAAGAGGCAATGTGTTAAAACTTTTGATGGTTTTCTTTGCACTGAATCTATATTACTAACAGAAGAATTCAGAATTAATTCTGGCAACACCTAAAAACATTTATTTGCAAAACTTTTGGAACCAAGCCAGTCTGGCAGCGAATATTCAGAATAGATTTGAAAAATATTCTCCATGCAAATCTTTTACTAAAAAAAAAAAGTCCACGAAATTATTACTCTGTAGACCAGAAGAAATGCAAGCCCATTTCAATAGGTGTAAACTCTATTTTAGCAATTAGACATTAAAGAAAATACTTTTCAGATTAGCATAATCCTAAATTCAAGGGATTGTTACTAATTACATCTATGTATCATTTCAGTGAGATTCTTTCTGATTTGAATTTAACACATCTAAAGCTGATCCCAAAATATTTTAGCTTTTAATCCATTATAAAAACATTGTATTGTTGCCTTTCCCTGGTCTTAAAATTAAGAGCCAGACACAGTTAAGGAAAAAAGGGGGTTTTACCTCGGTATTTATTTAAGGATCCTTAAGGTGCACCACTTCATCCAGGTGGAATGCGCCGAAATGCACCCACACAATAGATCATGTATACAATTTATAGACCTTGCAGATTAGCATATCTATCAAAGATTCCCCAATGAGAAGCTTAAATGAATAGTGTGATATCCCCCCATCCCAAGGAATTCCCCCCTGGATGGGCCTATCTTACAGGATGCGTTCTAGAAAGGACCTTGGTTTCTCAGGATAGCGTGGGGCTTCCTGGCCTCCAACTGCGAGGCCTCCAGGACATTTGGTCTCCTGGCTTAATGGATTATTAGGACTATGCTAAATTATCGGGCTTAAGGAATTACAAGTATGCATGCTAAAAGCACTGAGGATACATAAAAGCTATATAAAAGGGTATATAAAAGGTATATAAAAGAAAAGGCAAAAAATCATCATGTAATCAGTATAATGCCAGAGAAAGTAGGTGCTTCACACAGTTTGTCTTCTGATATTTCTAAGACATTTGCCACCGTCCAATTTAAGAAGGAACATGTTGTTATTGCAAATACACCAGTGTAATTTTGTTAATGTAAATAGTGTGCTCCCTTCATCTCTAGAATTTCTTAATTTTAAAATCCCAGTTGCAGTGATTCAACTAAAAATTTTGGAAATCAAACAGGTAAGAAGAAATATAGCACATGGTCAAGAATCAGAAAATATGCAGAAATCTTTGTTTCATGGTCCTTTAAGTCATTAAATTATCAGCAAATCTCTGTTGCTGGTTTTACAGTTTCCCCAGTTCTTAATTTGACTTCATATACTACACTTATGAATGATTTTTATATAGATTCTCCTCCCTGATTTTATGAGACAACTGCTCTTAAATGCATTTTCTTCAGTATGAGGGGGAAGACATAAAACTATTCTTTTCACAGATTGCAGGTTTTTTTCTAATTAGCTATTTACTGTATTCACATGTTGATTTATAACTAATGTAATAGACATGTAACTGTGCAAAAATGCCAAGGGTAGGAATAGTCAGAATTGTCCAGTTAGGATTGGCCCACTGTCAGGCTGATTTCTGCTTTTCTCCTGAACCAAACCTGTGATTCTCTGCTGTCGCGGGTTCGGTTTGTAACCGGGCGGAAACACCAATTTAGTGTAGTGGTTTGGTCCAAAATACTCATTACTGTTTATCTGCTGTGAGATAAGAATTAGGAGAAATGCAAAGCAGGCACCAATCTTGAAAGAATATAAAGAAGTTTATTAACAGACCTAAAAGAAGAAAAAAAAATTATACCACCTTCAGAACTCTCCTCCTCCCCCCACCTTCCTCCCTTCTCCCACTGACAATGTAAAAAGACAACCCTTAAGATGTTCAGTCTGTTTACCACTTCCATAATAACCTTGTTCAGTCCATTTAGAAAGAGAAGTCTCTTCTTGCTCATGCTATGAAAACATTATCACAACGAGACAGCCACCCACTTCCAAATGTTGTTCAGTCCATTTAGGAAGAGGAGTCTCTCTGCCTGCGTGTGAGTCCTTTCCCCCGACTTGCAGCTTTTCCCGCAACTGCTTTCGAGGGTCCACTCTTGAAGTTTTTTGGGGTACAATTTTAAGGTTGAGCTGTTCAGAAACAAAAACAGAGGCCCTTCTCCTTCCCTGGGAGCAAAGGGTCTTCATCATCTTCATCTTTAGGACTATCTCTGGGAGCATCTCTAGGAACTGAGGTTTTCTCCTTTCCCATTTGGAGCAAAAGTCCTCATCTGGTTCATCTCTCCCTGTCCAAACTTCTCATGAAATTACAGCTGCGTCAGCATCTGCCTATCTCAGCACAGGTGCTTTTGCTTACGAGTTGAACACTCCACCCCCCATATCTTCATGAAATTACAACAGGATACTCTGATATATCGTAGCTTCACAACAGAATTTCAGCTTTAAGCATCTCCTCTCTCTCTTCCCTCAGGTTTTCAGCTCTTCACAGCAGTAAAAGGGTTAATCTCACCTCAGCCTTGCAGCTTTGCAGCTGGAATGTTGAATTTTTCTTATCGCAGTGGAGAGGGGGGAGCCGAGCCGCTCCGGCTGCCCACGGCAAGGCAGTGGGGGGGGTTCCATGGCTGGAACAGGTCCATCGGCTCCAGGATGGCCGTGGCCCGGCCCGGCCTGGCCCAAGCAGGGCCTGGCCAGGCCCACTGGGCCCTGCTCGGGCCCTGCAGCCACCTGTGCCAGCGCCGGAAACGAGAGAGAGCTTGGAGGGGGAGTTTGCCTATTCTTAAATGTGGATCACAGAGGTGATCACAACTTTTAAGTGGCTTAGAGAATTGTCCATATTCAAACTGGCCAGCTGATAGGTTCTTTCAGTTCCCAGAGGAAACTGTAAGCACCCCTTAGCAAGGACGTCCCTTCCGGGACTATGCTTGCTAACCTATGACATTTGCCAAGATTAAAAGTCTGTCTTGGGAAGCAATTCTTACAAGTAATATAGCCCTTTATCCTTCATAATTCCTTAATGTTATCTCTGCTAGACCTGCATATAGAGAATGCATTTCAAAACCTAAAGTCACAAAAAGTAGCAGAAACCCAATATTTAAAATACATGGTTTGGCTCTTCAGCTGGTACAAACTTCACCTCACTGCAAATATTGATGCAAGAACCCGGTTACAATGCTCTTTGGTTCTCCAGTCCCCATATCCAAGAACATAGAAATGGATTTTTTAGCTTATTCTCCTGTCATTGGATCTGATACAGCACAGAGATGGGAAAGCCACCGCTTCACACAAGTGGAACATTCCTGAAGGCAGATGTTTGCACAAGCAAAACCACGTGGCATCCAATGAGGCTTATGCTAAAGTTCACATTAAACGGAATTGTGGAGCTTTATGTGGGGATCCTCCAAGTGTTACTCCTACTTATGTTGCTCCTGCGCACAGAGCTGACACAGCTGCTACTCTTCACAGAATAGCATTTTACCTATACAAGGTGTAGAGACCTCCTCTTGACTTGGGATGGACTATTCCTGGAGAAATGTTTCCTTGGCCACAAATGTTTGTGAATGCAACAGCATTCATGGCTGGACAACAACACGATAGCACCATAGTAAGCTTATCTGTATAAAGTTCCTGATAAATGATGGTAAAATAAGTGACTTACTAAATGAAAAGGAAAAAAAGTTAGGACATTAAAATTCCTGATAAAAAAAAACTTTAAAACATTGATTTCTGTGTGATTATCATTGGGTGACTCCTTTTGCATACTTATGATATTAAGCAGCTTATTGCCACACATTATAATTCTCACAGCTTTGAGATTGGTTTGTATGTCCTTAAAAAAGTTTCAAAAATATTTCTTGAAAACGTTATATTCACCAGAATGTGTGATTTTCAGCCTATTTTGGAAAGGAAGTACTCCCAATAATATCAGTGTGCATCAGTCTGTAAAGTTTTTGCAAATCATTCCAAATTATACCAGGAATCAACAGGAAATCATACTGTTACATTATATGATTTAGAATTTTGAGAAAAATAATGAATAGGGAAAAGTGCCTGATATGCATTAATAGCCATACAGTGTAATTAATTACTCAATGAATGCAAATGAGTACAACAGATTTTGGCAACTAAAATATTGTGAAATAGTTACAGGAACAGATAAACTCTCCAACATATATCCTCTCAGGCAGATATACTGGGAAATGCCCCTCAACAATCAGGCTCGTTTTGGTTTAAGGTATTCACGTGGACAATTAAAGCTTGCATACTCTCAGACTGAGGCCAAGCAAGGCTTTGCTGGAATCCTTCAGCTGCCAGATGAACAGAGCCCCAGAACTTTCAGAAATTTTTCTTGCATCCTCTTGCAATAAAATGACCGCCAAGGTTAACTGTCAGATACTTGTAAGGAGCAGTAAATCTCACAGTAAGAAAGGTATTTCCCACTGTTTAGTATATAAAAAAACCTCTTGTTGGCATATATGTGAGAGGGAAAGACAAACTGTGCTTTGAAGCCTGAGCCCTTTTTCAAGACTTAACATCCTGAGTCTTTGCACCAAAAAACATTTGCAAAGAATTAATATGTGAATGGGAGCTAGCAATTCAGCAGTCATTAGGGAGACAATTATAGACCGCAGTTTGAGGCTTTCCAGGGCACAGCCAGCTTTATATATTAAAAGAACAAATCTATTAGCTTAATTTCTCCTGGTTTGGCTATGAATATAGCTCACAATTATTAGTTTATAGTTTCATTTGGGTGGTTTCTCTGATTTTTCTAAATATCTAAATAAAATTCCTCCAGCAATGTTTTCTGGCACACACCATTCCTGTTCCTGTATATGGAACACTTCCAAACTGGATTGCTTATGATATTCTCTTCCTGAAAGCTATATTTCATCAGAAACACCTGTGACTTTTAAATTCTTTCAGCATCTTGGTATTTAGAGAGTAGGATCTGATACTTAAACTGTACAAGCAGCAATCCTGCTGGTCCTCTAGGAAAAGAATTTTAAAAAGTAACCAAAACTGCGGACGGTACCATTTTTAATCAAGATAAAAATGCAATTAAAATAGAAAGAGTCTTGAGGATTGCTCCACTGAGCTTACAGAAACAAGAGTACCTATATCTTTTTTTCTACACAACCCTTGTTTCCTCACCCAAGGAATGACATGCAATTTTTTCTCTTTTAGCTTGAGTGATAGAGCTTTCTGAAAACTTATTTTACTTGCCCTCATTTGGCAGAGAAATTCTCCAGATAAGGTTTTAATTTCTTTCTTAGAAGTAGTTTCAAATGTCATATAGCCTGTGATCACTACCCCAGATCAGAGAACATCCATTTTATCTGACCTTAGGTAATAATTATTATGGTGATGGACAATGCACATGTGAAGACTCATCTTCTTCTTACTTACTGCAACATGCTTTCAAAAAAATTCTAAATTTCAGATTGCACATGAGCTTTCATTCATATTCCTTTGTGTTGTCAGCTATAACTTATAGGTAAAAAAATAACTCCCTTCATCTCTGTTTTCACACATCTTTTAGAACATAGATGACAAAACAGAAAAAATATATGTGGATATTTTCACATCAATAGCACTTAACAACAGTGCTTATAAATAAAAGATCAGGAAGTAGGAAAATTAAAATTAAAAAGGCAAATGAAAAATTATAGAAGTGTAGCTGAGCTCTACACCATATAATAAGGAAACACAAACAATTCAACAGACTTACTCAACTTCTCACAGTATACAACCTCAAAATAAGAAATTATGTTTCCAAATTCATTCTTATGGCAAGTAGAACATCAGCTGTGATCTAGATCCTGTTTTCTTCCCTACCTGAAGTTGGAATAAGTATCTTGGGTATGAAATGAAATCATTCGCTCAATGAAATTGATCTAATCAATTATTAGAACCTTAAGATCAGTATTATATAATTGATATGGAAATCATTGTCTGGGAAACTATTTAGACCAAAAATAATCCTAAAGTTTTAAGGATCAACGCTGTAGAAGATAGACAACAAAATAGAATATTGTTTGTTGTGTTTTTGAAAATCTTTGATCCATTCTATAGAGCAGAATGAGCAGCCATGCAAACAACAGCCCAATGATTAAGGAAATCTCTTACAGGGTGAAAGCAGTATGGAGTACAAGAATGTGATACTGACAGTACTTAAACACCCTTGAAATTTCAGCATGCATTATACAGTAATTCTCTTATTCTATATGAATGATATGCAAGAAATTGAAATCCCATTGTGAGAGATAAAGATATATTTGTTGTATAAGCAAAAATTAATGACAGTTTAAGTACAAAAATTCAGTTTGATCACTCTTGCTACATTAAATACAATAAAGTCCAAAGCAGTAATATACATAATTAGTGCTTTGAAAGGAGATATTTCCCAGAACTGAAAAGAATTATGAGCCAAGTCACCTGGCAGAAAGAATTTAAGCAGAAAAATCATATGTCAATTAGAAATTAACTATGGATATTTTACTTCATGTCCAAAAGGTAATAAGCCTATAACCAACCAAACCAAACCAAAAAACAGTAAACAAAATAACAAGAGAGCTATAAAACTAGAGTGATATCTTGAAAATTCAAAAAACGAATACTAAAGAAACATTAATTAGAAGTTGGAAAATGGGAAGGAAAAGAATATAAAACATTAAAACACAACAAGAATAAGGACAATGAGAAAGAACACTTCAGTACATTAGGATTAAAGTTGCATAGGTCTATTATTCTATGGCAATGGTACATCCATAAAATGATAGAGAAGATGCAAAAGAAGATGGTGAATATTGATTGTACGTGGAAGGAATCACAGTAATGCTTCAGAATGGACAGGCATAATACCATCAGAATGACAGTTCTAAAAACATAGTGCCATTGTTTGTCTTGGAATTTTAAAATCAAGTAAGATTAATCATATTGATTTTTTCAGTGATTTATCCAATTAAAAATTATATTTTTAACTGCACCTTTCATATCGCCTCATCCACCACCTTCTCAATCCCTTTGTGTTATTTTTCTCCTGTGAGTACTTTAATTTTCTATAGAGATCATCTTCTGCTAGTGGTGTCTCAAGTGTCATTTTAAGTGTCTAAAACAAAAAGGTTTTGGCTACTTCTGTGTTAACAAATCAAGCACTGCCAGGGAACATTCCTGGGCACTGGAACTTGAATATGTTAAACCCTTAGAACATTCTCTGGCACCATTGTTCCTGGGTCAGCAAGTGCTCTATCAAACAATTTCCAGGTATGGCCTGAATGTTAATGCAGTCCAGGAACTGATCGCAAAGGATGTACCACCTGCTTTGGTGTCTAAGATGATAATGGATTCTCTTCTCTGCCCCTTGGCCTCAGTGCCAGAGGATAGTCCCAGGTGCATAGTTGCCTTTTAAATATGTAGCCTTTTGTGTCAGATCAAATAAAGACACATTCAAAATTAATGTCTCAGATTCTTAGCCAATTAATGTCCTTTCACATTTTTGGCCACGAGTTTTAACTGTTCCCAGAGCAAAGTCACTTTAGCTGACTATTTTCAAGCTGCAATTTGGGCTTAATTACCCTTGTACTATAAACCCCAGTTTTCTGTCCATTTTTCATATTGTGATCCTGATAATATAAGTTTCCTGTAGACAGTTTTATTTGGTATAACATGTCCCTTGTAAAAATAAATACGTTTAGGTCAGAGTAGGTCTTGAATCTTTCTCAGTCTTTTTAATGTCTGCTTTTTTTTTTTTTTCCACCTGGATTTTTAAGTTCTCAGCACTGCAAGAAAAATCTAGCAGCTTTCTAAAGGACAGTATGAAAAAACCTTGAAACCTTTAGTTTTGTATGTTGTCTTTCAAGCTTAGAATGGTCTAGGCAGCACTTTTTCCAGATGAAGTCTCACATTTCATAGGTATGAAATAAGCATTTAAAGAACTCATGGCAACTTACCTGAATAACATTTAAAGTATAATCTTTGTGAACATGATCTATGACTGTCTAAAATTGGTGCCTGATTTCCCTGTTTAGAGGATGGACACACCTCTGTAAACGAGAAAAGAGACAGCCATTCTGCCCAGCAGAAGCACCTTCTGCAGCTCCAGTGGCATAAATCAAGCCCACCTCCCTCTTCAGGCCCTGGGTAATTTAGAAGTCTACGTTTGCCTTTAAAAGTTCACAGAACAAGAATGCAACCTATCCCTGGCTTTTTCTTGATAAGACCAAGTATTCACTGAGCTTTTTTTTCTTTGACCTAACAGATTCATGATTACAGAATTTCAGCAGCAAAGAAGAAATTTTAATTCTTGTCTCAATTTTGTTCAAAAGAGAAATCTTTAAGCACACAAATATGGAGTAGCTGGATGGAAGCTCCTTGCCTTCATTCTCTTTTGAAGGCAAAATGCTGAGCACAGAAGTAAGCCAGAAGTAAGACCAGCCCCTCTGCAGATGAATGGAGTGGAAAATATCTGTAAAAGGTTCTTGGAAACTCCCAGGCTATGTTAGAATATGCCGAGTTAATATTGATGCCCAGAATTTTAGGACATCTTGAAGTTAAGACTTAAGATTCCTGTCTGAAACACAGATGATTTTAGGCATTCAAATTCTTACTTGGGAAGGAAGGGACCTTAGGACTACAGCTATAGTACTCAATTAAAAATGCCCAGGAACTGCTTTCGGCACTGAGGCAACCAGTTTGTGTCATTAATAATAAATGGTTTTACCCTGCTGAAGCAGGAAGGCTTCATCCAAACTGTAAACTGTATCTTTATAGCACTGTTTAATTTATTTCTATAGATGTTTTAGGTAACATGGATCTCATCCAGAATTAGCACAGTTCCATATCTGAAGCAGTCTTCAGCAAAGTACTGTATTTTATCAGCTGTTTTTCTTTTCTGTTTTCCTCCACAAATGCCTAGATTTTTCTGTGTGTGATTAGTGGAGTCTGTGCTCATTAACTGGTTCTAGGGTTGTATGATCACTGTTGTTAGAAAAAATAAGATTTACATTATCCACAGTGCATACTTTTTCCAGTTTTCCAAGAAGTAGTCATCTTAACACACCTACAGTCTTCTATTACCCTGGATCATCATTTGCAGCTATTAATGATATAAGACAAAGTTGGATATGGGGATTAAAACAAGTTATTTCCTTTGGAGACTTATGTTACTACTTCTGCTTAACATTATGTTTGCTCCAATGCTATTCATTTACTGTCTCCTAAACTGAAAAATCCAGATCTTCCTTCCATTCCAGCTCACAATTTTAGCAGAATTTCTATCTTCTCTAAACACTGTGTTTAGTTCTGTTTCATTTCTGCAGGATTTTAGTTAAGAGAGATTCCCATATGTTTTATGGGTTGTGAAGAGTGAACACATTTTACAAGATTCAAACATGACATTACTGAAGCCAAATAGCTTAGCTGTTTTCCAGTGTATTGGACCTTTTTATGAATAGTAAAATTATCCAGGGGATAGAAAATAGTCACAGAACTTTTCTTTGATATATAAGTCCTCAGGTTTTAGGTATGAACCAGCTTCCAACTGCTGAAGGAGAAAGAACTTCCCCATAGGCAGCTGTCTGTTACACCAAGCTGAAACATCTGCTTCCAACCACTGCTGGACAGAAAAACACACATAGTTCTCTGACAATAATTAACATCTTTTATTGTTTTCACCATTAGTAGCATTCTTCGCAAACATTTCCCACAATTACTCACAGTCCTAATATAGTGAATTTGCCAGTGTCATGCCCATGGTTTATTATCATCTTTTGTCAGGTATGCCTGTGCAAATGAATGCATATCGAAAAAAGATGGGAAACAAATAGGTTTATGCATCCAAGTCAGAAACTCAATTATAAGAAATCCATTCAGCCAACAGGGGAAAAAATAAATCCAGATAAACTGCACAAACTTTGCAAGTAAAGCAATAGTGCCTGACTTCTGGATTTCTCTGTCTGACTGCCAAATGAAAAAGTAGAGTCAAAGAGTAAAATATCCTGTCCTGTCAAAACTTACTGAGAATACACCAATGTTCAAACAGTAAAATTTTCGAGGAAAACTGGAATCCCACTGTATGTTTTCCTCAGAGAGGCAAAGCAGATTGGACTCATGCATGTGACTATTTACAATGACCTGCCAGGAGTCCACACCACCATGACCCAAAAATGAATGCATAAAGGATAGCAATGTTATAAAACAGGCAGTGAAGAAAGTCTGAAGGAAGGCAGAATTTAATAGGGAGCCAGTAAATTAGCTGTCAGGCTGGAGAAAACAAGACAGGAAAAGGAGTAGCTCAATGGGAGACAGAATGTTCAGGGGCTCATAATAGAACAGCTGGAACAGAAGAGCTTTCTCCTATGGTGGCTATTTCTTCCCATTTCTATTTTATTCTGGGACCTTGGGAGAAAAAACAGACTCAGTGTGTGACTTCCCTTTACTTTGTTCAGGAATTCACTGGAACATGAGGCTTCAGATTACATTAATGTCATCTAAGACAAATAAATTAGAAGTTACATCAGCAAAGATCCTTGCTGGTGAAGTGCTCTCTAACGACCTAGCAAGCCAGCCATGTTTTGTCCAAGTGTGAACATGCACAGCACTCACTTAGTTTTGAATATCCATTAAAACAGCGGTTTAAAAAAGAGCTCTCCCAACAGGAAACAGGCAAAATTGTCTAAAGCTTTGAACACGGGAAGAGCACATTTTGTTTCCAGTTCTGCCAGTGAACTGCTGTTCTTTCTCCATCTGTCAAGTTTCTCAGGTCATGCCTGACAGTAATGAAGTGTCATGTCAGATATAAATACACCATAAACTTGATAAAGAGGCTTGATAAAAAAATGCTATTAATTTTAATTAAGGGTGCTGAACTAACTAAATAGCCGCTGTTGCCATGGACTTTTGGTTTTTTCTTAATTAAAGAAACCCAATAGCTTCAATTACTTCCTATCCTTCTCCTTTTTCTTCTGTCTCTTTATTGCCTAATTAAACGTGGTGTGAATGCAATAGTAAAGAAATTACAGTAACATTGCATGCTGTTTAGAATAAAAAAAGTTTGGTTGGTAGATACCTCTGGAGGCTGTCTAGTCGAAGCCCTGTCTCAGGGCCAGCTACCTAGCCAGGTCAGGGTGTTCAGGGCCCTGTAAAGTTGAGCTTCTACTGTTTCAAGAATGAAGATCCCCATAGCCTTTCTTCTCCAGTGCTTAACCAATGTCACAATGAAATGTTTATCTCCATATCCAGCTGGAGCTGCTCTTGCTGTAGCTTGTGGCCGTTGCCTCCTTTCACTGACCCTCACAAAATCACAGAATACTTAGAGCTGGAAGTGACCTTTGGAGATTAACCTATATTATTTGTGTAGGGGTTGATTCCACCTATCAGAGGGATCCAGCCATTCAGGTACTTCTGAAAGGATCTCCTTTTTGACACCCTGCTGCCATCCAGTAGGGCCCAGGTGTTCCCAAGTTCCTGTATGACCTCTGTCATTCTGCTGCAGATGTCTGAGCTAGGCTGGGGCATTTCAAATGACACTCAGGAATCACTGTACTGATTGCTGATTAAGTAAATAATCCTCAAATATTCGTAAGTCACACTGAACCATATTTTCACTGTCTGTAGTGGAAGTTTCAGTGCTTCAAATGCCTGTAGATGCATCTAAGTATCTAATGCCCCCAAGCATCTAAGTGGAGGTGTCTTTTGTGCCATCAGTGTCTGGGCTACTCTAAAGTGGAGTGACAGAACTGGCACTGCAAACATTACCTGTGATAATCTGGCATCAGTGACAGTGGCTTTAGCCACCTTCTGCTAACAAAAGTGGTTCTAAAAATAGGCTTTCAACAGAATCATTGAGCAATATTAGAGATATTGTCTGGGAAAGAATACAATGCAATTCATCAGAAATGAATGTCAAGTTCTGTACATAAGAGCGATCAGCTGTATAATGACAGGCTGAATAATTATGATCTTTGGTACTATAGAAAGGGGTCTCTAAAATACAGTGAGTCATGAAAATGATTCCGTGTTAGGCTGCTACAAAAAAGCGGAACATACCATACTCAGAGAGATAAACAATAGTTTTTTTCTCAAAACACGTGACGTAACTTGTCAGTAGCACGACCTCAGGGGGAGCACCATGTCCATTTTTGGGCAGTGCAGATCAAGAAGAATGTGGGTCAGTCCAGACAAGCAACAGAAATGACTGAAGGTCTTAAAAACGTGGCCCATAAATGTTGAAGGAATTAGGACTGGGCAATCCATAGGGCTGAGAGAAGAAAACTTGGCATGACTTAATCTTTTGGCCACTATGATTTATTTCTCCCATGCATGTGTATCATGCAGCCAGTTCAGCCATCACTACTGCTTAGCTCACCCTCATGAGCTAGGCTTTTGGCAGCACAAGGCTCTCAGGAAATATGGAGCTACTGCCAAAGACTGAGGACTGTCCAATCTTGTAGCTTTTTTTCCTTATACTGTGCATCAGCTTGTGTTTGTACAAAGAGTGTTTACACCACATCAAGAGCTGAGTCAGAGGCAAGCTACACAAATCATTTTGTGATGAAGTTTGACATATTTCTGTTTCTTTAAAGGCAGAATCCAAATGTAACTATCAACTGAGAGTTAAGTAGTGCTGTGGGGTTGTGCACAAAAAAATGGAAAAGGAAAGGGAAGGGAAGGAGAAGGAAAGGGGAAGGGGAGGGGAGGGGGAGGGGACGGGAGGGAACGGAAGGGAAAGGGAAAAGGAAAAGGGAAGGGAAGGGGAAGGGAAGGGGAAGGGGAGGGGAGGGGCAGGGGGAGGAGAAAAGGGAAAGGGAAAGGGAAAGGGAAAGGGAAAGGGAAAGGGAAAGGGAAAGGGAAAGAAATCCATCGATTAAAACCTGATGCCAGGGATTAGCAAGGGCCAGCTGCTGCCTGAGGGCAATGAGGGTGAAGGTGATCCAGGGCAAGTCATGCCCTCACCAAGCAGGTACAGTCCTACAGGGCTGAGCAAGAAGGGCAGAAGCTTGGGCTGGTAGCAGGGTCTGTCAACAGCCCCAGATCCAGGTCCACAACTGATGCCAAGGATCCCATCAATGGCAAAAAAAGATGAAAATAGCAACAGACACATAACAGTTTGGGCAGGGACAGTGAGGCTGTGGCCAAGCTTAAATGGTGTCCTGGCCCTACAGGCAGGGCTGTGGAAGGCCAGGCAGGATTACCAAGGTCTATCAGTTCTCAAATGGCTCTGGAAGGTTTCAAAGGAATAAAAAAAATTACATATTCTTGATTTAACACACATTGGACTTATTTTAAGAGTAGCTGTACTTAAAAATAATTGATGCTACACAGCACTTTAAAGTCCAAAGGAAGATGGATTAAATTCAATAAATACAATTATTTGTTCACTACTATTGAATTCAAATATAGACATTTCTACCAACAGAAAAATGTATAATATATTTTCTAGTAAATATGGGCTGAAAGAAAGATTTTTAGTCTTGACTTATGCTTGGAGTTTAAGTTTACCAAAATTACATCTTGGGTTGATGGTGATGCCATGAAGATTTTTGCCTTTTCTTTTATACCCCTGTTATACCTTTTTACAACTTCTGTATTCCTAGTGCTTTTTGCCTACATTCTTGGACTTGTTTGTCAAGCTAAGAGACTAAACATTTTAGAAGCTTCGTAGCTAGGGATCAGTGTGCCCCAGACCCCAAGGTCCTCTCCAGAACATATTCTGTAAACCAAGAAAGAACCATCCAGGGGAAGGTTCCTTGGGGAGGGGGGCTCACTTGAGCCTCTCATTGGGGAGTCTTTGATAGATATGCTAATTAGTAAAACCTATAATGTTATACCCAATGTTGGGGGGGAGGAAGAGAGACAGAGACACAGAGATAGACTTGGCGGGGTGCATCTCGATGCATATGACCTGGACGTGTACACCTAAGGATTCTTAAAAATAAATACCAAGGTAAAATCCCTTTTCCCCTTCTAACCGTGTATGCCTCTTGATTTTAAGACCAGGAAAAGGCATCAGTTGCTGGCACCCCAGATGGGACTGATGCCTTTTCACTCACCTCTTTCCGTGCTTCTGCCTTTCCGTGCTGGGTCCTAAAGTCCTGGTCACAGTCTTAGATTGTTGCTCCGGCCCCTCTGTAATTTGCCAGCAAAGAGAGGGGCAAAGAGCGATGTGTTCCAACCCAAGACTGCAAGTTTCAAGGTCTTTAGGGTCCCTTAGTGGTCGCCAGCAACTGATGCCTTTTCCTGGTCTTAAGAAGCATACACGGTTAGAAGGGGAAAAGGGATTTTACCTTGGTATTTATTTTTAAGGATCCTTAGGTGTACACGTCCAGGTCATATGCATCGAGATGCACCCCGCCGAGTCTATCTCTGTGTCTCTGTGTCTCTCTTCTTTTCCCCCCCAACATTGGGTATAACATTATAGGTTTTACTAATTAGCATATCTATCAAAGACTCCCTAATGAGAGGCTCAAGTGAGCCCCCCCTCCCCAAGGAACCTTCCCCTGGATGGTTCTTTCTTGGTTTACAGAATATGTTCTGGAGAGGACCTTGGGGTCTGGGGCACACTGATCCCTAGCTACGAAGCTTCTAAAATGTTTAGTCTCTTAGCTTGACAAACAAGTCCAAGAATGTAGGCAAAAAGCACTAGGAATACAGAAGTTGTAAAAAGGTATAACAGGGGTATAAAAGAAAAGGCAAAAATCTTCATGGCATCAATGGCAGAACCAACCGTGCCAAAATCTTCCCTAATACTTATGTGGTTTTGGAAAAAAATCTCATGAAATCTCCTGAGAATTGTTTTTTGAGAATCTTGGCTGTATCTCAAATGGGAAACAGGCTCTTCCAGCTTTGGGATTTTACTGGAAACCATAAGCAAAGGAATAATGTTGAAGCTGGGAATTCAAATGTTTCCCTGCCCTTCTTGGCCAGAGATTAGATGAGCTGGATGTGACATACTAGTTTCAATCCATCTGTTCTTTCAGGCACTAACAGATACATAACTCGTTTCACTGACAGCAAACGCTCTGAATAATTTGTATTACTTGCATTCTGCAATATCCTTGGTGATCCGTTCTCCTTCCCCACTTCCCCCACAGACACAGACTTCACTATTCATCATGTGCTCCTCACCTCATTGTATTATGAGACAGCTGTGCTCTCATGGATTGCTTTAGACCGTTTGGCTGCAAAAGCTGGCTGGCAATCCTGTACAGCTGTAACCTTGGCCCGCTAACTTTCTAATGAAAGCCATGCCACAGTGGGTACCAAGGGGAAAACAAATACCCTTTTGTCCATGGAAAGTCTGGCAGGGAAGCAGAACCACTTTTGTTTCAATAACAAATTTCCTTTGACTGCAGCCCTCCCTTTGATTTTTTCACAGTTAGTCAAATTGACAGAATAGCCAAGGGTAGGAGGAGACCTACAGTACTTTGGGCTACAGCTGCCAATTATTTGAAACAAAAAATCTATGGACAATTAGTAATGAAACTGCTAAATCAATTCTTAGAGTGCTGCCTTAATGGGAAGTGGTTTCATTCCTCAAACTGGTTTCGTATGCACACACATTCAGTAGAAAAGCCTGGAGCAGCAAGGAATGTCTGGCATTTCTGCTGTCAGTGTGCATGTACATTGGAGTTCGCTATTTTTAGAAGCCCATCACATCCAAGTATGCATGAATTCTCACGTAACCTCATAGCATGAACAGCTCACAGGAGTCAGGGATGTGAGGCTGTATCAGATTAAGCACACAACTTGGTTGCTGCTGAGTGTTTTTCACACAAACATTTGCTGCATATTCCAGTCCAGGGGCAAATGATAATGTAAGATTAAAATGGAGAAGTAGGAAGGGCTATGGTAGCTGGGGTATAGCATATCTTTGCAGGGCAGAGTTAAATTCATTAACCTGGAGATGGCATGGGGAAAGCTCGATGTTCAGTGCATTTTAGACAGCCATATGTCTTTTGCATGTGGCTCTAAGAAAATGTTTCTTTCTTAGGGGAAATTTTCTGTCTGCTGGGTCTACTGTAGTTTTTTGACCCATGCCCAGAAATGAAGCCTTATTTCTTCTCTTTTGGCCAGACCATCTGACAAACAGCCTTTAAGTGCCTTCACAGTAGAAGTAAAACAGGGTCAGCTTTACAAAGAAAGCCCAGGGAAGGTCATCTTTTGAGAATGTCTGGTTTGAGACATAGTTGTTCATGTAAGAGAAAGGGGCAAATTTGAACTGGAACTTTCCAGAGCTTTTTCAATTTCCCTTTATTTCCAAAAAGAATAAGGATACTATTTATTACAATGCCAAAGCCCAGTAAACGTAAGGAAAACATTTAAGAAAATATCCCAGTGTTAGGAATAGAGGTTTTACTGGTTCAGCCACAGAACAATTTTACAAGCTTCCACTTAAAGAGGGCACTGTTTTAAAGATAGGGCAAGGATCTCTAAACTGAGTGGTTTTAGATCCCTGAAATTTTGCAAGCCAAGCAGAGGACAGTTTAAAGTCTCTGCTCTAGCACCAAAACATCCAAAATCACTTGACATGTAAATGATTAGGTGCACTGAAAAAATAAACAGGACAATATTCCACCAGGGTACTTCTTAAAAAACCTACATTTTTTTAGTAAAATAGGGCAGAAATAAATGTGAACCATGGTTCAAGTATTTTTGAATTTTTTTTCATTGAAGTGCTTAATCAACTCTCAGTATTTAATTTAATCACCAAAGCTTGGGCCTAAAGCCCTTTGCTGAGGGAAATCCAAGTTTAGAACATAAATACAACATTCCTGCATAATGCAGCTTTGATCTAATGAATAATAACATGGAAGGATTCTTGTTCTATTACTCCCACAACACAAATGAAATGGCCTTTGTGTTAACTTTCTCTTGTCTTGATTACATCTGTACGTCATTTAGGTCTAAGAGAGTAAGACAAAAGTAGTTATAATTCTGTTGGCTTAAGAGAAATCTCTGCTTTTGGACACAGATGTTTTAAAAGGGTTAAAAAAGTCAATTTTAATTGACTTTCCCCCCCCCCCGTTTTTATTTTAAGTTTCTTTTAAAAAACAGAATGAAGAAATGGAAAAAAAATGAGCTAATGAGATGACTAGTGCTACTTGTTGTTTCTTGTGAGCTTGTCCAGAGTTCATAATGTTAATTTCCTTAAGAGAGGAGATAAAGTCTTACATAAATAAAGATAGCATAGTGTCGTGCTACTGGAATTGTGCAGGCTTAAGTCAGCCTGTAAAAATGTTGTGTATGAATACACTGAATGAATGTCTTTCTAGTCCCTATGGTAACCAAAAGAACAATCAGTTGCTCTGAGGACAAGTGGAAAAGAAATCCTATGAGAAAAACAGACCCTTTCTGACTAGAGCAAGGAAAGGGCATGATCTCTGCAGCCTCCCAGAAGTAATGTACACTGTCATTATAACTTCAAGTATGCAAACAAAGATCCAAGTATCACAAAGAGGATGAAAAATAAAGAGCTGGCACGAGGTTCTGTGGTTTTATGATCAGGCTTGAGGTGCAGAGGTAATTTTCAGCCTGTAATTATTATTTCCTTGCTACTGCCAAGGCTTCCATAGACGAATCTCTCCTCTTTCAGGGTTTCTAATTGGATATCCTCTGAACAAAGTCCCACAGCTCATTTTGCTCAGCACCCAACATCAGTCATCTTTAGAGGAGCATCCAAGCCACTGCCAGGCATAAGTAGGATTTCCTTACTCCAGGGCAGAAGTACCTATTACCACGAGCATAAGATATCTGTAGCGTTCCCACCAGAACTCACTAAGCTGAGTTTCTTGTCACAGCATAATCTTATGCAAATTTTCATAGAGAAAAATATTAATTGTTCATAATGTTGAATATATAAGAGATTGGCTTGGTATACTGAAGATACGTAATCTTGTTTTTGCTATAGAGATCTCAGAGAGCAGGAAGGAAACAGTCCTGAGGAACACGAGAGAAAGGAAGAGAATCTGGAGCATGAATTTGCAGCAGAGAATTGGAGGAACTAGCTGGGGAAGATGAACACCTGGCAGAGTAATTGAAGTTCATAACATGATTTAACTTTTGAACATCAAATTTGTACCAAACATTTAAAATAATGTATGTAAAATACACTTTCTAAAAACGTATCTATGCACCAAAATATATAAAAATGTCACTAGAATACAACTGTGTTAAAAACTGTAACAGCGAACAGTTCATAGCCATGACTGATTTTAGTCATTGTCTAAATCACTAACAGAACATCCCACAATGCTCAAAGTAGCCAAACAGTGTTTTCTACCAAATGATTGCTTAAAAATATTTTCTTTCATCTCACTCTAAAGCTTGAAGAGTTCTCTTGGGCGGCATGCCAGAGACATGACTGCCTCTGAAAGGGATCCTTTATGTTGTGTCTCTGACCTAGGAAACAATGTCTCTAAATGCAAACTTAGAAATTCTTCGCCTCATCATTCTCAGCAGGCATTGTGTTTTGAAATCTCTCTCTCCCATTACTTGAAAAGGAAGAAGAAAAAATTCAACACATTTAGTGTACTACATAGAGAAAAACGTATTTTTCATTCCTGCACATTGCTTCCAGAATTTTAGCAATAAATGTAACTGAACCACCAAAGCTTCTGAGACCAGAGGGGAAGCACGATCTCCTCCTCCTGCCCTAGGTAAGGGAAACTGTTTTCTTGGCAGTTTTTGCATGGCACCTCCTAGGCAGAAATATGTGTACATTTGCTCGTTTTTGGAATTCCATATGGTTAAATTGGAATTCCACCGTATGTGGAATGATCTGGACAGAGTTCTAGGACACATGGAGCCCACTGGATGTGATGCACGGACTGATCTCTCAGAGCTGAAGTGTACATCTGCACTAGGTCTGGTCCATCCAAAACATGACCTTTCAGTGAACCATAAGCACAATACAGTTAATACAGCAGTCTCAATATACATCATGCATTACTGGTCTTCACTGTAGTAATTATCGTTAGTGGCTAATAAAAGACAAATCATACTCACAGGTCCCTGTAATCCTCAAATTCATGCATGTCCATCTGGTAAAGAAATCAGCGTATTGATAGTATGTACCAATTTACTTTACAAATCTAGAAATGATATTTTTCATCTCTTATATCTTATGAGGCAGAAATTTTTACCATTATTGTTGTCTGTCTTCTCCTGATGCAGGGAGCCCAAATCCCTCATGCTTTTTTACTGCATTTATTTACTTTCCAACACCCCTTCTCTCTCCCTGGAGAACATAAGTGTCAGAAAAGTGATGAGATGGTGTTAGCAGCAGCAGGAAGAAGATGGATGCAAGATCCAGGTTGGACAAAACTGCAAAGCAAGAACATTTGTACTCACCTTTTTATATCCTGTCCCCTTTGTCAAGACACATCTTTTGCTGCTCTTAGGCATATGCTTCAAACATCCCTAACAGTATGAGGTCAGTCAGTGTACCTTAAAAAAATCAGTGAAAGTGCCTAGGTCTGCAGAGTCCTGGGGAAAAGAATAGTGCCACTTCAATCACACGAGTGCATCATTAATCACATAGTGAAAAAGTTCTGGGTTTACAAAGTTGTGGTTTTTCTCCAGTCACACTGGATTTTATCATCCACCAAACTGTTGGTAGAGCATGACAAAAGAAGAGAAAGAACAAGACCTTTGGATTAACAGACCTCACTGTCAGTCAATGTGAGGACTGCAAATATTGATAACATCCTGGGCTGGGCATCCAATTCAGGTATCCAAGTGAAGAGCTGTTTTTCAGTCCTGCATGTGCTGAGGGAGAGCCTTAAGGAAGTTGTACAAAGGCAGACTGAAGATCATTGCTCTTCCCTGCCACACATTTCTTGGCCAAAAATAGGAGGGCAATTAATGAACACTATAAATAAAGAAAAATAAATACAAAAAGATGAAAAGAGGTTACAATAAAGCAGAAATTGGGAACTTGCATAAGTCAAAAAACAAGCAGCAGTCTAAATAGAGACAGGCTGACATCAGTTCAAGCTATGGGACTTAAAATAATTTAGGGCAGTCACCTTTAAAAAGAAGTCATAAAAATGCCTTGGTTATATCAACAACGTAAACCTTTCTACAGAGTAAAATATCTGTTGTTTGTGGCTTTTTTCCCGTTTTCTCTGTTTTTTTCTTGCATCTTGCATTTCCCTCAGGTCCTATCCCTCACAGATAAATTTTCCCCATGCTCAGAAAGGTATTATTTAGAATACTTAAACCCAGGTTTTTAAAAATTATATTGATAAGCAATGGTATTTTTCTGGGTCTTTTACAAAGGGTGACATTTAAAAATAATACTAAGTTAATGCAACACTAATTTTTGCACAGTTATTTTTACTGTATTATGTCTCAAAATAACAGCAAGGCAGTTAAAAGTATAGACACTGCTGAAGAGATAAAAATGCTTTAACTTTGCCATCTATAAAGATGAACAATCAAGAAAAACTAATGCATGAAAATGATGTTACCATAAAATGGCCCAGAATTGTTATGGTGAACACTTATTGCTGTTTAAATGCAGATAAAAATATTGTTTTAAAGTATTTTAAAAAAACTTTTTGTAAAATGCCTTGTCACAGAAAACATAAATGGTATTGGCTATGTGCCAGGTAGAAACAAGCTAAAATATCCATGGGGTCGTAATGATTTTCCAGAAACTCGTTGAAACAGTGAAGTGTGTCACAAGGAGGATTTTCCTGATGAAACAATGTACAAATAGCTTCAATAAAGTAAGCAAAGGAATTAATTCTGGGAGAAGGGATCTACTCCGAGTTATTGAGAAGTTGCTCTCTCCTCATGTATCACTGTTTGTTGAGCTTTTGATGGGATACCATTCCTTCTTGGGCCAGGGTAGAAGAGCAGAGGAGGCTGCTGTTCTGCTAAGTTCTTTACTTCATAGTCTCATAGCTTTCTTGAAGGCAGAGTTCAAGGGGGTTACATGATAAAGCCAAGCAGCAACAGCAAACAGCAGGCAAAAAACAGCTTCTTCTTCTAATTATAGTTTCCGCGATATATTTATTTTCTTACAGAAATGTGGATTATATTTGTTAATTGACCAGTAAGATTAACACGTGATTCTAGTTTTCCTTTTCTTAACCTATCTTGGTCTAATTCTAACAGTCTTAAGTCTTACACAAGTGCTACATAGGTATTACACAGATTTGCAAATACAGTTTCTATCAGCTCTTATTGTTCATGTGAACACTCTATCTAAAAAATGTGAACAGTACAGTTCTATCTATATTTTGTCTAAAGTAAAGAATTCTGTGAAAAGGTAACACTGCTGCAGTAAGAACTGTGTTTAAGGTCTCTGCTGCAGCTTTTTAATGTTTAAGGCATTTAGCATATATTTCTACTAAAAGTTAAAAATCCATTATTTCTATTTCACTTTGGTGTGACTTCATGTATCTCAGCTTATCCAAAGGTTTTAATTCAACCCCTGTGCCTTGGCTTTCCTCTGGGCCTGAGTCCAGAGAAGCTTTCACTCCAACAACTGTTAATTTAAGTCAATGGGTACTACAGCTCAAACCACCAGAGAAAAGTAAAACCTGGGACTGGTAACTTATTACCCCTGACATAGACCTTGGGCTGCCAGGAATATCCTCTGCCCCTTTTTGGCTCAGTACAGGACACTGTTCAACCCATCTCTCTATCTCACTGCCTTCTTACCCCTTTGCACACACTGAGGAAAATGTAGGTGCAGTGTGGAGACCGGTGGGCCTGTGGTACAAGGGACAGGGAGAGTCCACTGGTGGGACGGTCCCAAAAATTCCTAGTCTAGTACCAAAGATTCCTCCCCAAGTTAGGGTGACAAAAGAGGCTTTCCCTCAGATGCTCTGCTTTGCTATGTTAATGCACCCCAGTTCTGCTTCCCCGGTTGGCCCGTTGGCCTCCCTGCCCTTTGTTACCTTATATGTCCCATGCCCTAGAAGGTTCTTCACTCCAAGTTCCCCCCATTGGCCCTTGCCCCATCACCACTCCCCCAGAGTGTCCCCATTGGCTCTCATTCCCTAGTCCCGCCTTTGTACCACCCCTGTGCCCTCAGATCATTGGTCTCTGAGGCTTGATCCGCTCCCATATTTAAACCTGGACCCTCCAATGTTCTTTGTCTTCATCCCTCAAAGCGTTCATGCATGTGGCTGCAATAAACTGCTCCTGTGGAACCCCATATGAAGACCCTTCCTGCCTCTTTGTCATCGACCCAGTTTAAGGAGCTATCTGTGTGTGTGTGCGTGTACGCGTGTGTGTGTGTGGTGGTCTTGCCGAGCATCTTCGCCTTGGAGACATTTTCGGAAGGTCACGGCTCCTCACCATCCAGCACCTCAAACCCGGAGCATGACAGTGCAGCTAGCTAGTTTAGAAAGAAAATTTCTTCCAAGTTGTTGTGTTTCTCAAGTGAATGTCATATGAATCCATAATTGTGGAACCTCTTGAAACATTTCCAGCCTTACACAACATGTTTGTTTTAGGGCTCCGGTAACATCTGTAATGTGTGGGTCTGCTGAGATTTGGAACAGATGCATTATTTTCCTCAGCCACCTGGAAGAAAGTAAAATATTGAAAAAAGCTGGTTTACAAGGACTCCCTGGTGTCCACAAACTGGTCTGGTTAATAAAAGGGAAAATATTTCTGATTTTTTTCAGCTGCAAAACAAATAGTAAACATATAATTGCTGCTTTCTGTCAAGGACATAAAAATGTCAGGACGCTTGCAAGGCTTAAAATCAACACAGAGTAGCTTGCCTAGTGTTCTGGTTTGGGGCTGCATTAAGGATTTGTGAATGTACTTTTCAGACCTGTCCTCTAAACCTGAAAACTAAGAGAGAAGACCTCAAACCTGTATGCAATTCAGTGTAAACTAGGGCAGTTTTAGCAGGAGTTAGAAAAAATTAATAAGGTTTGGTTTAAGTTCTTAAATTCTTTTACTGGGGAAAATACACACTTGAAGTTTACACTTTTGAGAGCAAAAGATCTTTAAAAAAAGAAAAAGTGGCCAAGGTCAAATGGCAGCCCAAAGAATGGACTTTTCTCCAGACTGAGGAATGTTCAGCTTGTTGCAAATGCCCTTGAAATTAACTGGCAAACTATTTCCTATATACAAATACCACCAGCCATAACATTTGCTGAAATCCTCTTTTGCTTCACCTCAATATAATGAAATGTGGCAAAATCCTTTGTAATCCCCTTTCACTTCTTTGAGAGATAGGCTTCTGCCTGTCTTTAGGCTGAAAAGAGGAACTTTGTGTGCACAGCCCTGGGTTTTGGAGCAGACTGAATGGATGGACGTCATCTACCAACAGTGACTTTGTAGCTGGAGCAAAGCCTCAGGCAGGGATCAGGAACATCCGAGGAGACCCTGCTAAGCTGCAAGGCTCCGTCTGCTCCTCTGCTCATGTATGATCTCATGGCCTCAGAGGTGGTAGCGTCCATAACAAGAAATTCCCAAGTTGGCTCAAGATGGAGCTTCTATTATGTAGCCACTGGTTCTTAAAGGCAGTGCATCAAGAATCTTCCTGTATGCAGAGGCCATGGGCTGTTACAGACCAGTCTACAGAACCCAGATATTGACAGGAGAGATAAGCCTTTAATGCAACTTTATAAGCTTTAGTATCCAGGATTTCTCAGGTGGTCAAGGAGAAACTTTTTACTTTAAAAAAAGCGTTTTAAAACGTCCTCACAGGCTGACCAGAGTTTTCCCACATTCAGATATACAAGGTTTTGCCTGAATTATTTTCACACATTATCCTGAAAAGTCATCAGTGTTAGGTAAATGAAGTAAGGTGTTTCTTAACTACTGCTGGGAATAGGGAGGACATAGCATATACAGCAAAAAACACTTGTCGGAGACAAGAGGTTTTGTCTAAGATAAACACATTTCAGCAGCACATGCAAAGACCAGTTGTCTCACCAGACATCCTAAACTGCTGGCCTAAAAGTAATGTTTGGGTAGATAGTATCCTAAAAGAGAGAACTCTCTGGCCAGCTGTGTTTGCAGGCTTTACAATCCTGATTATACTTCTCCTTTACATTCTACAGCTCAGCTGCAAAACATACACACTGGAATTTCCAAACTAGGTTTCAGATCTATATATTTCATTGAAATTATTTCTTCCACTTTGTTGGAACTCTAAAATTTCGAAGAAAACAATCTGCATCTATTGCCAAGAGAATACCAAGTATAACTGGTTATCTTTTGTCTCCGCATTTCAGAGATTGAATGGCAATGATTAAAATACGATTTTGTAACAAATATTTATGCATCACTAACAAAATTCCTGCATTGTTCTTATGTGCTGGCCATTGCGTAAGACCAACTCTTTACCACAGTAAGTTCATCTCATCTTTGAAATATAAATTATGACATTTATATGGCAAAGTGCTGTGTAAAGAGAGAAGTTGGCACTTCTTGAAAAAAAATAAACCAAGTAAAATGTTTCTTTTCCAAGCTTCTCCTCTGCTAAGTGAGCTAGAATATAAGGACATTTAGTTATAATACTAAGAAAATGAAATATGGAATACATTCTTCTCCCTTCACCACCCCCAAAATCTAAATCTTCATTATCTAACAATTTACAATGAGCTACATCTGCAGAACTGCATAGCTGCATTTGAAAATCCCAAAGGCCTAGTGCAATTCCTAACAGATGTATCACTGCTTTCACACAAAGGGGAATACTGTGGCCCTCTAACCACAAGAAATACATCAAGTTATATCTCTGGTGATGGCTATAGCGTCTGGTGATGATATCATGCGCCAACTAGTTTTTTCAGCATCTTACATGGACCTAGAATTAGGCCTGTCTGTGAAGGTCGGCAGAGAATTGCACTACAGTTCACTTTTTACTGACTTTTCAGAAATGTTTTGGAACATTTCATTGAAATGATAATGCATTTATAGAGTTTATTATTTAATAAGCCATTTGTCATCCTTACATCATGGATATAATCCAGACATTAGGTTTACAGGCAATGTCTACCTATGTTAGACTCAAAATTGCTCTGCTGGTGCAGACATGCTTGATTTTTCCAGCTAAGCCCAATGTGGATACAAAGTGGGAGTGAGACGAGCAAACTTGGATGAAAATCTAATGGGAGTAGAAGGATTAAGATGAGCAGTTAAGGATACAAGGAGGGGGTAAAGAGCAAGCAACCAAGGTGGCAATGCAGTAGAGAAGGCAAACTGAAGGGTGCATCAGAGAAGTGACAGCAGGGCTAGATCCAAACAGGGATTGTCAGCTAATGTAGAAATTACATAGAGCTGTAGTCTTCAAGCAGCTCATGTAATTGCCAGTTATCCCAGGCATTATCTAGTCCATTGGTTTTTAGATATCTAAAAATTGCCACTCTTTAAAACTGATTGGCCTGTTTGTGCTAACCTTGGAAAGTGCTAGCTAGAAAGTGAGATGGGAATGTGCCGGTTCTTTCTAACAAAAACTCCCGTTTGCAGGTATGAAGCCTGGCATTGTTTCATTTACTGTCATACAGAGCTTCATCAGTCTGATCCCTTGGAGTCAGCTGCATGTCTGCATCACTGCCCTGGCCTACAATCAAGTGTTCTTGCATGCAGAAGAGCCTAGCCTGTGGATAAATTTGTTCTCAAGTCCGTGAATTTTCTCTGTCTTCCTTCCATGAACATTTAATATTAGACACCGCCTAGTTCTCAGCCTCTCAAGCATAATGAGCTGCATATGCAAAACTGCGTTGCTGCATCACTCCTCTGCCACTTTAGAAGCCATCAAATTACTGTCAAAGCACTAAAAAAATTAAAAGTCTCAGTAGATTTTTAAATTAAGTATTATCAAGTAGCTGAGAATTAGCACTAGCATGCCTTTTCCCACTTACATAAAAGAAAATGTCCCTTTGGGTTAGTGTGGGTTGTTCACAGTTAAGCATATTCTTTTATCATATAGCCCATTTTTAGTTTCTTAACTGTCATGGTGCATTATATTAATATCCAATATCATGTCTTCCTCTGACCATAATTTTAGTGGTAATTCTCAAAAAGTAGCTATCTTCAGACAGATTTCTACTCACTGGAAAAATACTATGTTGATTGTGTGTCTACCATTGTAGACAGTAAATTCTGTCAACAGCATCTAGATAACTACAAATGGTTATTCTTCCTACTGGGAGTATATATAAATACAAATTTACTTTTTATGTTAGGAAATCAAGCAGTTAATGGTCACTCAGAAAATTTGCCACAGGGTAACAAGATCACTGGTGATTATCATATAAATCTTTTAGTAAAAACATCCATGCAAACTAGATAAGGAATTCGAAGACAGAGAGTAATGGTATATCTAAGAAATACTTTGCTTGATTCTACCTATGCACAACTTTTTACAGGGAAATCTCTAGTTGAAATTCTTAAATGGAATTAAAGCTTCCTTCTTTTGGAGGAAGGGAATGAAAATATAATTCATGCTAAAAAGATATACCTATCTTCAGTCAGAAGAATTTGAATTCAGCTGTGAAATTAGCCCACCTCTCATCCTTCATTAGATACCTTTATGAAAGGGGCATCTCTACAACTTTATCGAGAAGTCTTGACGAAGAACTTGGAAGAAACAAACTTGTTGTTGAGGACGATTGAACACTGCATGGCTGCAGAAGCTGTAGTGTTTTGAGAAAGTAGAAGCACATCTTGTCTGATTCCATGTTTGCCTGGGAAAATTTAAGGAAAGGAAAGATGCCAACAGGATGTGAAGACAACATTTTCAGATGAATTTAGGATGAAGATTGTCTGAGAAGATCAGAAATTCTAATGGAAGGTGGAATTTAAGACTCATCCAACATCTCAGAAAATTAAACTGATGAAAACTTATTTCTATCTGCTAGCAGAGACAATATGCTTGTCTGTGCCTTGTCTGATGATGATTTCTAGTTCCCTGGGGTTCAGTGAAATTCTGGGATGTTCTATAATTGCTTTCAAACTATATTAACTGGCATTTTTCCTTCCGTTTAGTTTCAGATGGGTAATCTGATGTTCAAGTGATTTGAGGATTTATTTTTAAGGGCCTAGGCTGACAGGAATTAAATATGCACAAGTATGATCTCACTAATTCTTCACATGCCTAACTCCATCTACATGAGAGGAAGGAAGAAAGGACAGGGAACTCTAAATCTCCACTACAGAGCAGCTGGTAGGAAATGACAGGCCCTGCAAGGCCATTATCAGCCACTCCCAGCTCTGGAAAACTTCTGTCATAATCAGATCATCTAAGAGTCAGCTTCCACTTCTGGTTAAAAGTTCATGGAGGTGTTGTATATGGTAGATTTGTCTTCCTTTGATCAACCAAACTCTTACTCAAAATAAAGGCAAAGATCACCAAAATGAAAAACAAAGAGGGAAAGGAAATAACACATAAGAAGGAACAACAGTAAGCTTTCTATGAGACACAACAGGCCACCAGTGAGCTTTGGAGATTTTCAAAGTCTTTAAGAGGCCTCCATTATTATGTCTTTCTCACAGATGGGGGACTTAAATATTGAGAGCATAATTAATGCCTGAGCATGCCAAAAGCTAACTCAAGAACAAAACCAACCTGTTTCTTATCTTCAAGACCATCCTGCCTTCAATCAATTGTTCCAAATCTAGCCACACAATAGTTAAATGTTTTTCCCTCTGTCTACCTTGATCCAGAATATTTTTTATGATCAAGATGTCAAATAGTATCAATGTAGAATCCAACAACTCTGGAGACAGGAGGGTGAGCATCTCCATTAGCCAAGTCTCCTCTCCAATGTGTTTAAGAGGAAAACGTCCTCCTAAATTCCATTTAACTGATAAGGCTAACTCACAGCTTGACTGGTAGAGCTGAAAACCATTTTCTTCCTTTCTTATTCTAGTTTGGGCAACTAATTCTACCTCTGACATTTACTTTTTAAAAAACATTTTATTTTAATTCAATCATGTATATAAAACACATTTTTAAAAAAAAGGATATATTGTGCAGACTGTAGAGTACTCCCAAACAGTTCATTTCCACTTCTCAGTACACAGGTCTCTGTTGCCTTCAGGTCAGAGAAACAGAATGGTAATAGAAAATAGAAACTCCAGTTAATGAAAAGCAATGAATATATGGATAAATACGTAAAAAATAACTATTAGTATCAGATACTAGGAACAAGACTCCTAATCAGGATAATACTATGTGCTGGTTTTGGCTGAAGTAGAGTTAATTTTCTTCCCAGTGGGTGGTATGGGGCTGTGTTCTGGATCTGTGCTGAACACAGGGTTGATAATATAGAGATGTTTTGGTTATTGCTGAGCAGGGCTTGCACAGAGGCAGAGCCTTTTCTGCTTTCCATGCTGCCACACTGGCGAGGAGGCTGGGGCTGAACAGGAGGTTGGGAGGAGACACAGCCAGGACAGGTGATCCAGGCTGACCAGAGGGATATTCCAAACCATACAACATCATGCTCAGTATATCGAGTGGGGGGAGGAAGGAAGAAGAGGGAACGTTTGTCTTCTCAAGTCATCGTTGTGTGCGATGGGGCCCTGCCCTCCTGGAGATGGCAGAACACCTGCCTGACGTTGGGAACCAGTGAATTCATTCTTTGTTTTGCTTTGCTTTCCCTATTAAACTGTCTTTATCTCAACACATAAGTTTTCTAGCTTTTTTTGTATCTCTTACCCTTCTGACCCTCTCCCTGAACCCCCTGGAGGGGGAGTGAGTAAGAGGCTGAGTGGGGCTTGGTTGCTGGATGGGGCGAAACCATGACATCCTGTCATGATAAAATCATTAGCAAAGGAGTATACAATTTATACACAGTAATTGCAACTTATTACCTAAACCCACCTGCTTTAAATACTGCGGGTAGTTCTTACATGGTGGTATTCTTTTCACAAAGAACAGGACTTTCTAGATGATGAGGAGTGAATCAGCATTTACATAAAGCACGTATGATGCACTTAGATACGCTGCAACTCTTGAAAATGAACGATTTAATATATATTTATTTTTGTGCATCCTGAACTCACTTTTGGGTAAATTTTACCATGGACTGGACAAATTAATGTCTTCAGGTTGCTTCAGGGATTATTCCACACTCTGAGGAATTGAATAGGGTAGCTCAATGTTCAATGGCCATTTTTCTCCTCCCAAAATTGCATTCTATTTAAACCACCTCAAAAAATCCCTTCCTTCCATTTTTCCAAACATTTCTTTCAAAATAATTGTGAATTGTTGCCATGTTTGGACACTTCACGATGGTTGTTTGGCAAAAGGTCTGTCAACTCCCTTAGGAAACCAGTCCCCAAGGGATCATAAATGCTGGTTTTCTCTTACATCCATCCCCTTTGACAGAACACTTTAGCGAGGATTTTGGATCACTTGCTTAGGTACAGGGTCACCAGTGTCATGCAATAGAGAGTCATGTGGACTATAGAGGTCACTAGATAGGCATAAGAAATTATATGCAATATATTAGAAATAAATACACATAGAAATAAATACACATACACATACTTAGAAATAAATACACATAATCACTACAGTCACAGAAAATTTTAACTCATATTAATATATTTCATAATTAAAAGAAAATACATGTAATAAAGGAATACCATTTTCAGTGGACATTTCCTTCCTGCCTACAGCTGGAAATTCATGTATTCTGTATAGATATTTTAACTAATTGGCTCTCAAGTTTACAAGACAAAAGGGAAGGCAATCTCTGATTGCCAGAGGTTTTATTCAGGGCCCAAGAGAGAAAAGTATTCATGTAAGTCATGGTCCTGTGCATGCTTCCTTGGTGTGCTGTGCCAAGACTGATGTAACAAGCTTTGGGAATCTTCACTGAAGACCCGAATGTGCTGAGATCCGAGATAGCAGCCATCATCCTGACAGTCTGGCAAGCTGTCTAGAAGAATTCTCTGAATCTGCTGGGAGAGTTAAAGTATCCTCTGAAGAGTGAAGGATTTCCTGATATCTGGCCTAAATCACAAAAGTTAGTTTTTACATGGATTCCAATTTCCTTTGTAGCTAGCACTCACAAGGATGGACCTTGTGTAATAAAAACTACCTAGAAAACAAAATTTAAAAATATTTTCTAGGATAATATCACCAAGCTTTTTATTGGTGTCCTGTAAAAGGAATTCATTTAGTGAAATCTTGTCTTTAAATTGTAGTCACGTATTATCCCTGGCAATCTTATTAGGGAAGATTTCTAGAAACTGCTTCCCTAAGACCATACCTTATTAAGAACTTAAATTGTAAGTACTTAAATATTTTTCTATAATCCCATAGGAAAATTAAGGTGATGATTTTAAAACAGCTGAAATGAGCTGGCACAGTCACTGGCATCAGCTTTCTTCAGACCAGACTTAGTACTAGAATCTTGTTTACTTTGCAAGCACCTGTGAAAGTAATACTGTAACATTTTCCATGAAAGTCTGGGATTAACAGTCTAGTTTGTATTTAGTAATAAGCAGTCAACTAGTCAAGATTTGGTTTACAAAATAACTGTGTCATTGTTGTGGCGTTTCCATTTTCTTCGGTTCTGTCCCTTTTATATTTACTATTTAAAGTAGTAATTAATTTTAAAAATACCATTTAAGCAACTTTTCTATGCATAAATATTCTAATAGTCAAAATAATAAATATTATGGATTTTAAGATGGCCATAGTTAAATACTGCTAATGTGAATGCTTCTATAAGACAGGTGAGATGGTTTGCAGTGTTTCTAGTGGAGAAGAAAAATCATAACCAGTAATTCAGCACAGAACGGAGACATACTCCTTTCTAATAGCTTGTAAACAAGTGATGCCACAAAACCCACCAAGACTGGTACTTACTTGCAGTGTTAGTCTCAACAGAGACACCGAGGCTTGAATGAACTCAGGTCTTCATCTGTGTCTGAGTAATTTTCCAGAGCTGTGGTGGAGTTCAGAGGCGCTGGGAAGTTCTCACATCTGCCAACCATGGCTGTTCTGCAGGCCAAGGCATTTTATTTTCCAGTGGTGCAAATCCAGCACTAAAATATGCAAAATTCCTGACCACAGCTATAGCTTCATGTAGCCCAAACTCTTTAAACTTCTAATATAAACAGTTTCCCCAGCCATATTTTTCTGCTCTTTCATAAGTGTGGGCTATTCTTGTTTTAATCTAATTTAAATTGGAGACAGAACTAAGGTCTGCAATACAGGGAAGCTGAAAGGGAAAGGAGAGACAAGATTATCACTAGGAACACACAACCTGCACTATGTGTTACTACAATGTCAATCCTAACTTTCTATCAAAGCCTCTGTCTTGTACCTTTAAATAGTGCATCAAGAGTGAAGCAAACAGCAGCAGATACGGGGAATAAAAAAGCCAGAGACCATCACCAGCTTTTTTTTGTTTGTGAACATCTTCTCACCACAGAAGGGAAGCAGCAGCTCAGCCTTCATTTGTTTTTCCTTAGTTTCTTATTCTCTCAAGTGTGGTCAGTCATACTTGGCTAATTATTGCTACAAAGAATCTACAAGATGGATTCACCTGTAGCTGCATCAGGACATCTATACCAGATTAAATAACTTGAAAGCTTAACTAAATTACTTCCTATAAAGAAAATTAAAACAATTACTGATAAATCTGGCTTACTTTCTAGACTATTTATCTGCTTAGAGTAACATAATTAAATGCAAAATCATTCATGGAGGAATAAAGAATGTGACTCCTGCTAAAAAAATTCAGGCCTATAAAATAGCTAAAAGCGTCTCTAAGATCTGGCTGAACATGAATCCTTGGTGTCCTTTAGTTAGTCTTAAACTGCAAATGGCACCCATCTAAACCTTGTAGTTTTCAAATTAAAAAAAAAAGAAGGCTGAGCTATTTTAAAAGTGAAACTATGGGTTGGGATGAGCAGTTCAGTAGCAGAATACAAAACTATTGCAGGCTGAATTTTTTTTGTGAGAGTAAGTAACCTCCTATTACACTTTAAATTATGGTGGTGCAAAACATTTTAAAAATTTTCATCAAGACAGGAAGTCTTTTTAAGTCACTATTCAAACACAAGATAGTGTTTTCATGTAAGAAACTCTGGACGAATTGAGTTTTTTAGACAAGGCAACAGTGGCTTCTTGGCGCTTTAAAAGTCTGTTAATCTAAAGCAATAGGTAGGAGCTATGCCCCTTTTTACCACCTCCAATGTGCAAAATCCTTGAACTCAAAAATGTAAGGTGATGTTTTCTGATATATGTCTGCAGATCAAATAAAAAATACTAGCTGCTTGTGAGGTAGGATTTGGGGTAACAATAGCATTCCACCACAGAAAAAAAAAAAAAGAACATAAGATGAAGGTTTTAAAATCTACATTAACATTTGCCTGTAGCAGAAACAAGCTGTCCTTTTCTGACTGAAAGGCACCTATTGTTTGTTATTGCCTGAATTGATTGTTGATATGAAAGAAAACCAAAGTAATCTCACAGCAAAATTATATACTCTCAATATAAGAGAATAGCTTGGCAACATGTAAGTCTGTATGCATTCATGCCAAGACATTTCAGATTGAAGGAAACATTTATTACACTTCTACAATGTCTCCAGTCTGCTGCAATACCTTCAAGAGAGCTATTTCCACAGAGCCTAATTTAAAAAAAAAACCTTTTCCATGACAGCATTTGAGCTTTTAAATAAAAATGTAGATTGCTAAACAACTGATTTTCACCCAGAGGTAGAGAAAATCATTGATTAAAACAGCTTGAGTATTCCGTCAGCAGCTGGAATTGCTCTCTATACATGAAAGTTGTCACACTTACCTCTCAGGTGTAGCAAGAAGATGACTTTCTACAAAAAGGGTGACCTAGGAAAGAGCAAGCTCTCAGTTTGGTGTCTCCCAGCAGAGTTCCATGGAAGTGTGAAAACTGTGTTACTGAAATCCATAACTAACAGTGCCAAATCTGTCACCCAAGCCCAGGAACCCCAGTATTTCCCCAGTACCCCTTTGGGCAATGTTTTTAACTGGCTGACTCTGAGTCCTCCTCTGAAGCATTTCATTCAGGCCTCTCTTGTCCTTGTTCACCAGACAGGACCTGCCATTCTGGGTCAGGCTGATGATTTGCTCCAATAACCTTCAGTCCTGGGTTAATATTTAAGTCCCTTAGCTGTGAAAGCAGGCAGGACAGGAGAAAAAAAAATTTAAAACAAAGATCTTCATTGCAAGAGAGGCAATTCCTCGGAGTGGAGGTAGGGGACTAAAAGCATGCCTTACTATCACTAGTAGCTAGCTCAATAAATGGTGAAATTGCTTCCCAGTGCCTCAGGACTCTCTATTGCAGTCTAGTATATGTGTTGCTTTGGTATAATTAATCTGTTCATATATTCCTAGTGAATTTTTCCATCTGCCTGAAAAAATTCAGAGGCCTTGGCAAAATCTTTCCTTTTTTCTACCTGCCAAAACAAAGCAACAGTTTATTTCCTTTTCTCTGTACAATTCCTAATTACTTTATTTTCCCCCTCTGCACACCTTTTTCATGCTTATCTCTATGAAAAGAGACATGAAGCACTTTGCCATTTCAATTCTTGGAATGGCTGCACATCAGATTAACCACTTACAGCATCTCATAAAGATATAAGTAGATAATGAGATTTGTTTTGGCAACTCAGCACGACTTGTGAGAATGTAAAATTGTATCACTGAGGGAGGCATCAGAAAGACACAAACGTCTTTACCGAATGCAACAATTAAGTTTATTCCTTTCTTGCAGGAATTGCTGTTCTATTTCTGAATCTAAATAGATACTCAATTCAGAGCTTTTCAGCTAAACACAGCTAGCCAGATCTTCTTGTTACTTAGACATATCTGATCTGTACTGTGCTCCATCTGTTAGCAGGCTGTAATGCTTAAGCCCCATGAATGACCATTCATAACACCGCCAGCTGGATGGCAAATACATCAGGCCCAAAAGAAAAGGAGAAGTATGCTGGAGGTGCAGAGGCTTCCTTGCCATGTCATAGCAGGGTAAGTGGGGAAAAAAAGAAAAGTAAAGGAACTACGTAATGAAAGACAGGACTCGAGGAAATGGCATGAAGCTGAGTCAGGGAGGTTTAGGATGGGTATCAGAAAAAGGTTCTTCACCCAGAGGGTGGCTGGGCACTGGAACAGGCTCCCCAGGGAGCCTGACAGAGTTCAAGAAGTGTTTGGACAATGCCCTTGGGCACATGGTGTAACTCTTGGGAATGCAGGGCCAGGAATTAGGCTCAGTGATCCTTGTGGGTGCCTTCTAACTCAGCTGAGTATATGGTTCTATGAACTAAGCAGCCAGGACAATTGCAAAACAACAGTCTGATATTCTTAGTATGTCTGCTTTAAAATATGCTATTAAACAACAATGTTGCCTTTTCATGACTCAGTACAATCTCCTGATTAGGTACATCATAATGCAACAGCTGGTCAGGACAGTATTAGTATCTAGCAATTTATTAAAGCCTATTTTTTGGAACTTCAGCAAATAATCTAAAAAATACACTTACAAGAAGAAATCACTTGAAATTTACTTGGAAATGTGGCCCATTTTATTTTAACTGAAAAGCATTCATTATACAGTGCAAACAGCTCTTTGGTAAATTTACTGGTTAAAATAACAACAACAATGACTTTGTTTTAGGTAACATTAAAAAAAGAAAATAAATATGTACAATTTGCATCATATTACAGCAATATTCTCACAATGGATACTGAGGAAATGGTCATCTAGCCATTGGCCACTGTTTCAGAAATGTTAAAATCAACATTGATTCTAGAGACACTGCAATAAAACTGAACTAGTACAATCCATGACTGATTACATTTTAGACTGTGGATAAAGACCTGGTTTTCCTGATTTATAAGCAGATGGATGGTGGAAAATAACTCAATATTACACTTGTTACACTTGTTTAAGCATATCCAGACTCCTAAGCCCATTTTATTTACCATATGAATAAACAGTGAACAACGAAGAAAACCTCCCACTTTACTCTGGAGGCTGGAGAAAAGGAACAATCAGATATAAGGTACTATTTTACAATGTATAAATGGAAACTCTCTTCTCCTATAAGCGGAAATCTTGAGAAAGTTTATTTAAAGCAAAATTGAAAAGGAAGAATGCAAGTAGTAACCAGTTGGATGCACTACTGCCTTATTTAACTGTTTGGACAGTTAAGTTACATTTGGTTTAGCTCTGCAACCCTTCCTCTTTGAGGGATTTCTGCTATAGGTCAATGGGAGTTCCATCTGAGTTGGAATTACAGGACGAGACATGTGGTTTGGACTCTCAACAAAAGTCAACAAAATACCAGAGTATCAAAGAAATACAAGAATGACAATTTTCAGGAACCATATGATACTCAAACATGCTCGCCACACACAATTTCTAGAAGTATTAACAAAGAATATTACATAAAACATTGTATATAAAATCAATTAAAATATTCTCAAAAATATAAATTGCAATTCCATGTGTACCACACACCTTTAACACAGCACTCACATGTACATATTGCTTCCACCATAGCATGAAACAAAGTTTCTGTAGTAAGCTTTAAAGTTACAAAAAGTTTGAATGTGTGTCATGGTAATAGTTTATCAAATTAGAAATTATTAATGTTAGTAGAGAAATTATGTGCCAAAATATGATAGTGGATTTCATATTGCTGTGCTAGGTTAGTTATTAGATAGGTATTTGTTCTACCATGCAATAATTAAGTACTCAGTCTGTTTGCATAATCTGAAATATTTAACATATGAAGGTTTAATTTTGTGCAGATTTATTTGATACCCCAATCTCTGTCCCTTGATTTTGAATGCTTAAACTCAGAAGTCAGTGAATTATGCAACTAGCTCTGGTTCTAGCTAGTCCTGATTTAGGACTAAAGGACAGAGCAATAACCTCTAGCAAATTAAGTATTCAGGGAAACAATCAATTCTGAATAAGCACAAAAAAAGCTGTAAAATGAGGTATGATAGTTGTCCTTCACTCAATATAATTCCTGGTCAAAAATATGCAGTTTGCATTCTAAAAAGTACATAACTTTGAAATGCTAGTGTAGACATATATTCTATAATGTTCAACATTTAAATGGGAGATGAAGTCCACTGGCAGACCATTTTTAACATGAATGACAAAAATATTGAGGTAAAAATATATATTCATTAGATGAAACTGAAAAAAAAAAATAAAAATCAAATACCTTATCAGAAAAAGTAGTCAATCCACAATTAATCATGCTGCTTGATTTTGATTTTTCTTTTTTTCAACAGTGCCACAATATAATCAGGAACATATGTCTATTGGCGATATGTACAATGAATCAGTAGGAATCTTTGTATACAAAATGGCATGTGACATCTTTTCACATTTTCAAAACAGGGCCATACAATTACAAGAGCTGATCTGAGATCAAGAGAAGCATGCTTTAAAACTGACCTGGATGGTTATGTTACAAAGATTTAAAATAAATGAAACAAACAAACAAAAAAATGTTGTCAAGTAATTACGTATGTTTTGACAAAAAGGATTATGTTAATTTTTAAGATCAAATGCTACTCTGTCATGCATGTTTCCCTAGAATGAGGAACACTGTCAATTACATCTATAATACACATTCAGTTGCTTTTTCTTTCTTCCAATTACAGTTATTTATATTTCCTTACTAATTCTAGCTTTTTTTGCTTTGAAAATTTTGATTTATTTTGCTCCTTGAATTAAGGAAAGGATGTTGAAAGGCGTCAAGTAGCTTTGTTTATTTCTGTGCTGGTTCAGACCCAGCAGTGATAGTGTGATTTAACAGAATTTCCATGCATTGATGTTTGCAGAAACTGGCCTGCTGTGACATTGCTACAGGCACAGTGACCTTGTGTTTTCCTTTTCCTGGCATTTTACTAAATAACAGCAAAGAGCTAAGTATCAACACAGACTGGTACTAGAAAGGGATGGTAAACTTTTAATGTTGCTAAGTAAAGACAGGAAACAAAGTGTTTATTTCAAAGTAAATCCTAAACCCAGTCATTTTGGGTACCTAAAACTACCTGACAGTGTTCTTTTAAAGTAGCACCAGTTTGAGTTTCTCTAACCTGAGAAGTATAACACACAATTAACTTTGACCTGTTTGCTAATTTCCCTTTCGTTAAGTTTTGCATTGTGATTTACCTTCATGGGCAGAAAATAAAATGATACATTATGTTATACTGTTACAGCACCATTAGAATATTGTAAATCTTGGTTTCTTGCTGTTGTTAGGACTGTAGTTACCTGTTTTTGCCATCAGCAGGCACTGATATGATTTGAGGAGTATGCACCCTAAATTCTTAAAAAGGAGACTTATGGCTTCTTTTTATTAGTATTTTGTTGTAAGCAGACTGGACAGCAATCTCCTTTTCCCTTCACAGGTGCTTCGCAGTCAGCTGGCGGGCATGATTCTACAAAACAGGTAATCTGACCAACCTGTGCCAGGAAAAAAAATAACAGAACAAAAACATACTTAGCTACATATTCCAAACAAGAAATACATTTTTTATGTTATTGCAGAACATATTCTCATTCATTCTCTGTAAGAACCTGACTAATACTATAACCCCACATAGTTTGTTTCAATATCAACTTACTTTGAGAAGGTTAAGGCACTCTCTGTATTACCACATCTTTTTGATAAAGCAGCACATATGCTTTTGTCTAACATCAGGTGAGACTGGGGTACCAAGCACTAACATACTCTTTTTACTACCTTTTAAAAATTTTCTCTCTGATAGAAGAAAATTACAGTCTAGCACTAAGTCAGATGAACTTTTATTGATTTTTATGCATTTTTTTTGACTTCTTCATTAAGCGTCTCGCTTTGCAGTTAATTTCACCTGTATAGCTTTACATAAATGAAAATAGAAATATAATAAAAATAGATAATGGCTGGATTGAAAAACAATGTCCAGGGCAGGAATATCTGAATAATATAATTTTCTGTACAAAATAACTGAAGATCCATAAAAAGAAATTTGCAAGTATTACCCAGAAATTAGCAGGCACAAAACTGGAACTGCTGGTTTAGAAACAGAATTATAATTTCTATCTCAAAGTGAATTTCCACATACTTACTTTGCATTCACACAAAGTACAAGGGTCCCTTTTCCAGGTTTCATTGCTGGAATATGATTTACCCTCTTCATCAGTGCAATCAGAATTACTGAGGCGTGATTCAAGTTTTTTTATCTGAAAACATTTAAAAAAGTAAAGTAACTGAATCAAAGAAAGGTTTTTATTTGTGTAAAGTATTCTGTCTTTTCCCTTATGCTACATGCTATATAATCCTTGTTATACTTGTTTGGGTTTTTCTTCTCACTACTTAGTTTTTATAATGCTAAAAGATTAAAAACAGGTAAAACATATGGAGATAGTCTTTCAAAAGAGAGCTAACAGAAAATACATCTTTCCTACCATTGGAATATTCACCTAGAGCATACAAAGATTAAAAACCTACATGTTTCATATACAGAAAACCAAATTTAAACTGTCAAAAATGTTTTGGAAAGGAGGTGAGTTTTAAAATTTCTTTTAAACACCTTAATTTAAAATATTTACTTGAATTTTTTATTAACTTCTGTATAGTGTACATTTTAAAAATGGGATTCCACTATGGCTGAATAGAGTTTACCTGCAAACATTGTGAAGTCTTCTCTAAGTGATCTAGATTTTACCTATGTTTACAGCTGTAGTCTGGCATATTACTTCTTATGAAGTCTATATTTTAATCATTGCTTTACACAGATTGCATAAGTTTCAAATGGTAAAAAAGATTTTATTAAAACAACACACAAATTTTTAGAGAAGGATTAATTCTGTGTTTAGTATACAATGGTTACACAAGGCTTCAGGTTCAAAAGTCAAGCGGGTCCAGCTGTAGAATATTTCAGTATGATTTCAAAAGAACACAGAAATCAAGAATAATAACACACAATGTTCTATGTTGGTTTTTGTTTGAGATATTATGTGGTAGGTTTTGTCTGCAGGGGATGTCTAAATATTAAAAATGTAAGATGTTAGGAAAACATTATTAGTTAAATCTACAATTAGACTTGATAGACTAGAATTAGTTCATGATAGTATCTTACCTGATTTCTGAGGCTTGAAATAGTTTTTTGCATTTCCAAAACAAATTCTTTGAAGTCATTCACTGCGGGTACATTTCTGTTTTCATTAGATGCTGATGTGGCATTACGAAAATATTTACTCTGTTTCACAGAACTAAAACAAATGAATGCCAAGTCAGGATATTCATCTAACTCATTTTTATTTGGCTAGATATTCTAGGACACTTAACAAAAGTGTAAAAAAAGAGTAACCAACAAACGTAGGAACGGTATGAACCACAGCAGCACACAAGACCAGCTGGTGCTGAAGACAGACTCAGGACAGGTGAGCTCTAGATTACTGTGAATATCACTAGCAACAGAGAATTTCTTATACTTAGAAAATTATGTATTTCATGCAGGGCTACACACAAAGTTGTCACCAGTGACACTATAGAGCATCACCTTAAATTCATCCCTGAGCCTCCAATATGAAAGCAGACTAAAAGGAAAGAGTCTTAAAAAGTGTTCCTTCTGATATGAAATTCACATTTCACATTCTGAACCAGATTCTTCCTCTACAGGCTTGTTAGCAGAACATGTATTTTAAGAATATGACTTCAAGAAGGAGAAAGTTTGGTTTCATAAATAAATGAGAAGTACTTCTAGATATGCATATTTTTTACTAACATTTGACATCAATACTGCTTATAATACACAAAAGCTAAAGTCTTTTGTCTGCAGTACTTTCCAGTTGACATCTCATAACAGATATATAACACTAAATTGTGTTAATCAATTCAATCTATTGATGAGGAAGAGTAACAAAAGGAACTGTCCATAACTAACAATATATTATCTGGCACCACTTGAAAAAACATGCATTCAAAAGCATAGACAACAATAATTTTTAAGTCACTTATTACATTAAGATCCTTGAATCCATTACTATTTTGCAGATCCTTGAATCCATTAATAATTCCAGGCATTACTATTTTGTTAACATGTCATCTCCAGTGCTAAGAGATACCCAAAGAATGAACTGGCAAAAAATTCTCATATATCAGGGCTCAGGATTTATAATCTTTCTGCATAAATTAAAACAGCACTTACTGGCAGGGGTTCAAGCTACTGTTTCCCATAGTTTTTCATCTAAATTAGAGAAAAAGAACTCTAAACAATGTAACATGCTCAAGTTCTAGTAAAGCAGCTGCTATTGTATAACAAAAGATTTAATCTTCCTCACCTGTTCAAGTTATTGAAAATCAGAAGCTAAAAAAAAAAAGGAGGAAAAAACCCTTCTCACCACAAATGCAATTTAAATAGAACACTGAGCATGAGAGCTGATGAGAACATTCAATGACTGAAGTTGTTTTAGCTTTATGCTACAAATGAAGTATTGTACATCTACTATTTTGTATTCCTAATTAGTAATTGGACTGAAACACAGTAATTTCTGAAACACAGTCAAACAAGCTTGTCCTTAGATGTAAGCATTTATTTTTTTCTTGCTTTCATTTTTATTTAACACCTTTTACAGTTTTAGAACTATGGGACTAGCATCCTTAAAAAGTGAATTGCTGTTCTGTAAATTTTTCTAGCAGTTCACTTGCAAAGACAGACAAAACGTCCTTCTTCAAGGATTACCTGAAAGGAACCTACCTTTTCATATTATCTATAAGCCAGCTTATACTTAGCTGCTGTCTTCTCTTGTCTAAAATCCTAAACATGTAAAGGATCTTTCATTTCAGGACAGATTCCTCTCAAATAAATGAAATATAATCATGGTGTTTCTTCAGGTACTGTAGAAGATACCATCCAGAGTATTTGAAATTGCTGAAATACATTTAGCTCTTTATGTATCTGTCTAGATGCTTTCCTTGCTGGAGTGGGTAGACCGTACTTCGTCATCATCATCACTCAAACAGAGAGTTTTATTTGTTAAAAGAATGCATGCTAAATAGAAAGAGCTATAATTCAAATGTCTCAAATTTGTTCATCAAGAAATGGTCTGAGCAGAACTCGTTTCATGTCACTAATTCATACATAAGTTTTCATTCCCTGGAAAGGGCAGGGACCCTGTGCAGCTGACAATTTGTGACTGAAACTGTGATTTACTTCCTTGCTGTATTTTGAGGATTAGGTTGTTATAAACAGTATTATTAGTACTGCTGTTCTCCATTCCTGCTCTGAGTATTTTGGTACCAGAAGTAATCCTTACCATTACCACAAATTTTTATGCAAGTGAAATCAACACTTGGTATCCTCCTATTTCTACAGGAGAATCTAGAAGCTCCGAAAAGGAGCTATAGAAAAGGAAATAGAAATAATTTAGATTAATTTAGTTACTGCAGGCACTGTAGGAATGTGGCATTTCAAATCCCCAAATTACGCTTCATTAATGTTTTTTTTTTTTCACGAAAACTGCAGGAAGAACAAAAGTACTATACTTATACTACTCACAAAGAGTTCTAAACGAATTTGAGCTTGAAAAAAGTGGTTTATTTTTGTAGATATGTAGAAGTGTCAGAATAAAATACATCAATCATAAACTTGAGAAAGCAGACACTGGAAAAAAAGTGGTATGTGCTTACAAAGAAATCATTCAGTTCCATTCCATTTTGAAAGCAAATGGTTTTTTATAATTCTTAAAAAAAAATTCTCACCTTACTGTTTTGGCCGTTTTCATTTTCTTCAGGGGCTTGTCCTCCCGAAAGCTGTAGTCAAGAGAACGTCTCCCCCGAAAGTGATATGAAAATGCATTAAACTGTCCTCTGGTTCTACAGTCTGAAAATGGACAAGATATTACACATAGACAGTATATTTCAGCAGTTACAATATTAATATGATTTTGCAGTGTTTTCTGAATTTAAAGGCAAGTCATACATTCAGTCTGATCCCTCTGGAATTGGTTCATTCAATTCATTGGCAGATGAATATGTCTCAGTGATAGAACATTTAAGGAAATTAGATGCAGAGAATGTGATTACCTGCAGACCAGCTTTTTAGTATGAAACAAAGGAATAAATACTATTTTAACAAACCTATATAGTGCTACTTTAACTATTCTTTCCACTTCTGAAATTTTCACTCTCTTGGCTTTTAATTATTTTCTCCTTTTCAAAAGGGGCAACCACGTATGAAGAAAAACAAAGACAGAAAAACCACTCTGTGGGTTCCTCATCTATTCCAGGCATTATTATTTGTTATTTTTGGCGTCTGAAAGAGAATTTTTAATTAAATTCCAAATTTGCAGACATGCTTTATAGGTTGACAAGTCCTATTTCCAAATCTGAGGAATTTGAAGGTATCACCAGACACTAAAACTCTTTCCACCACAGAGTAAAAATCTCAAGCCTGAGACTGACCTAAAACAAAAATCTTCTCCTAAGATCCTAAGAGGACATCTTGACAGGACGAAGTATGTCTTTCTTCCAGTTCACTTTATTTAGCCTTCCAAACATAGTGAGCATTTGGACAGAGTCCCATTTAAAGAAGAAAATGAAAACAAAATAAAACTACAAACAGTACTTGATACAGGAGACAATGAGAAAATAGAAGTTCTGTCATTTCTCTTCACAGAAGCTTTAAAGCTAAAAGTTATAATGGGCTAAGATGAAGCAGGAACAAGCTGCATGATCAACTGCTAGAAGCAGAGCCTGCTAAAACAGAAGGGAAAGCCTAAATACAGGATGCCACACATTTCTCACTTAAGTCTGGTATTAACAGAATGAGCCATGAAAGCAACTGAACACAGGAAGGAGTCATTTTCCATAATGTTTCTCTTAATTTTCACCAAAACAAATTAAATCAGGAAGTCAATAACATTTATAAAGTGTTTTTCTGGAATTTAGATTGAAGTATCTTTAGATTGAAGTATCAACAAAAATTGCTGCAAAAGTTTCAAGTCTATAAACAATGCTGAAATGAGCAACTAGAGAAACAAATGTAAGGTTGCTCTGATTACATGAAATTAGGTATCTTGGACTACTTTTAATTGTGTTGGACTTTTACTTAAATTACAATATCACAATTTCCCTGTTAGGAAAGACTTAAGTTTGGCTTAATGGCTTAATATCATTTAGGACACAGAAAAAGAAAAGGATGACTGACCGAAAAAAATTTCTGAGATCAAAAACAATATCTACAGATCATTCTCAAACACAAGTTATCCACAATTCCCCTTCCCTTTTCTTTCCTTGTGGTTTGTCCCATTCTTTAATAAATGTATTACTTTCCTCCTATAATAAGAGCACCCACCAAAGAATTATGTGGCATTTACTGCCAGCATATTGTTCATTTTTCACATGTGTCCCGCTGTTTCCCACATAATCTCCTTGCTGTCCATTCAGAAAGTGAACTCTCAGATGGGAACAGATCGATGTGTCTGTAAGAAGCTCGGCATGAAGGCATTTTTGAACACCCTTAGATACTTCTATATTTAGTATGGTGAGAAAAAATATCACACTGAAGGGTTCCTGAAGAAAGAACTAATTTTGGTCAGAGGAATTTTTCTCTTAAAGCAATGTGTTGCTTAAAGTTTTCCTGAGTGTCACAAAACCTCTAGTTTCTCTTGGAAGCAATATGTGAAAGGTTTCTGCAATCCTCCTTTGTTCAATAACTGCTGTGGTCATCTTGCATAATAGAGGGGGTTTTTTGGTACAATAACACAATGGCCCATTGTTTTTTTTATTCCTAGGCTGTTTCTTAGAAACAAAGGTCTGAAATCTTGGGAAGGTTTCATCACCTTAGACTGGTAAATATGAGAACCATATGTTCAGTGACAGCTGTAAGTACACAGATCTGACTTCCTGTGGTTTTTTTTAAAACTCAAATGTGTCAACTTGCCAAATTAACAGCTCTTGTTCTTGGTTTCTGTTTCAGGTCCAACAGGGAGGAATGTCACGGCTGAGAGGTGCAGGACAAAATGCTTTAGCTTCCAGAAAGCCTAAATCTAAATCAAGAAATTTTTTGTCTCTTTTTTTTTTAAATTATTTTTAATGAAGAAAACTTTACCAGGAGCAGTAAATAAGAAAAATTAGCCTGAAATTCTGCTTTTTTTCAGCCTAACTGAAGTGTCCCAAAATTAACTATACCCATTCCAATTAATTTTCTGCAGAAAAGTGAATGTTTGAAAGCAACCTAAGAATTCTTTTTCTCTATGGACAGTTTTTCTTCCAGAAGTTAGCTATTGTTACACTGGAAGTGTCAAGCTGATCCATATACAAAATCCCGCAGCATCACAGAATCTTTTATGTTGGAAAAGACCCCTGATATCATCAGATTCAACCTTTGACCAAGCACCACCTTGTCAACTAGATCATGGCACTAAGTGCCACATCCAGCCATTTCTTGAACATTTCCAGGGATGATGACTCCACCTCCCTGGGCAGCCTGTTCCAATGTACAACAACCCTTTCCATAAAGGAATTGGTATTTCCATTTGTATATGGAAGCCATGTCCGTATCTTCTGAAAATCCCCTGTTTCTCACAAGGTTTTAAAAATGCAACTATAATGTAAATTGGATAATAAAATACCTGACAGAGAATTATTGAGCAATCTTAGTTCTCTATGAATCACTCCTCAAAAGTGAGTGGCCAAAAGGTCATGGAGAATTCATCTAATGGTAGATTAAAATAACTTGAAAGACTGAGGAAATGTGAAGCAAAGCACATATATCTATTTGATACTAGTTTGATTCTCTGAGATCTATTGTAGTGAATTAGGTTGCTCTTACTGTAAGCATTGGTATTAAGAACTTGTAGACATGCCAGTGGGAGCAGTAAAAGGGTGGAGAAACACTGAAAATGTCTAATGTAAAAAGATATTTTTGAGTAGATGTTTTCACAAAGCTGCTACTTAAAAATTGCACAACATAGGAAAATGTTCACACAAAATGAAGCCCTAACTCAAAATAGCTGGTTTTGTTATTGCCAAAATGGGCCACAACCCTTCAGGTTGCACTGCATCTATTCATTTGTTCTATTGAATAAGACTTTCTAACAAAAGATAAATTAAACAGCACCAAAAATGTAATGTGGTGGTCTAAAATCCAACAGTAATCTGCTCAGATCAGAACAGATATATTTTGTATAAAGATTACTTAAACATCTGAAAAGAAAAAGGTATAGAAGGTAGAAGATGAAGTAACAACCCAGACTGTCATCTGCCAGCTGATGTACCAGGGAATTTTAAGAATAAAGATGTTTCCTGTAGTTGATCTCAAAGCTCACAGACTGAGCTTCAAGATCTGTCTGCTGTCAGAATGAGAAGGTTCAGATGTTGTTGGGAAAGCAAATGTCCAATTTGTTAATATATAGCTAATGATAGGCAAAGGACATTAAAAACATATCATACTTTTGTGATCTGAATAGGTCTTGGATGGTCTGCAAGTAGATTCAGGAGAAACATTAGGTTCTTGACACCAAACCAAAGCAAATCCAACCCCTCCAGTGGAAAAATTAAATAGGACTAGTTGGAGGATTTTGAAAATCAAAATCATGCAGCTTTTGGAATATAAATCAATAAGAAAAAGTAATTTCAGACAGACTGAAAATCCATGGAAATTTTTAAAATAAAGACCCTAAGAACTGTTCTGCCCACTAGACTGTGGAATGAACAATGTCTTAGAAAAGCAGCAAAGTACACAGGAAAGAAGTAAATCCTCCAGCTGCCTTGACTTGTAGAAAACACTGAGATACTTCAATTAGGAGGATTTCCTACCCATGTTAATTTTACAGTCAATGAACACTTACATAAGTCAAGATTGCAGCCTGACTGTCCTCTAGAGATATCTCTTTATTGCCAGCAGTGGGACTTTGACAGATCTGGCAACTCATTCAGAAGTTTGAATTTAAAAAAAATGATTGAAGCCGATTGTTTCCCTGTTGCTTTTCACCAGGGATGGCAACTACTGGCATGAAACTCCGGGTAGCAAAGACAAAGCAATGTCATACATTAAGTCTCTTTATTTTATGTTTATGAATGTAGAATTGTATTTCATGGATCACAGATACCTGAGAAAGATAACATTTTTTTGGTTTGGATGAAATACAAATAAAAATATTGACTGTCTCAGTAAAATTTTTAATCATGCAAAAATACTGGGCTATATTAAATGTACTTCCATTCAAAGATAAAAAGGATGCAATCCTTAAAATTATAGACCCTGGAACTTTATTTTAGTAGCCTGGTGTAGGCTGAATTGTTATTAAGCTAACAGCCACCGTCTTTAAATGTAAATTTAGATGTAAAAAGATACATTTGAATGTAGAAAGCAAAAATATATGACCTGACCAAAGCAAACAAGTTATGTGTAAAGAGGAAACCTTTTCAGGCATAAATCACATCATTTTGGTATTTTGAGTACTTTGAAATTGTTCTTGGTGAACAATTTCCTTTGTCAAAAAAGAACTTCCAGTCTCACACAAAAAGTTCTGCTAACATTTTAAAATGTTATTTCTGCTGTATTCCACAGCCCAGTGCTGTTTAGTATTTTCATTGAAGATTAAAGGGCATAATGAGAAGTGCCTAATAGGACATTAATGTTGTCAGCAGAGAAGCAATAGACAGCATAATCATTCCTCTGGTCTTAAAATACAGGAGTTCATAAATACAGATCCAGTCTACTGAAAGACCATGTATAAAAGCATTCAGATTAAGAACATGTCTTAACTCTTCTAATGAAATTCAGTGGGATTTAAATATGTCTGATCATAATTTGTATAAGGTTGTATTCCTGAATTAAACAAACAAACAAACAGAACAATATCTGACAGAGGAGATATGCTGTTTGCTAACTGAGAAACAGTTAAAAGAAATCTTCCTAAATAATTTTACACTTATTAGGATGATTTGTATCTTATCTGAATCACTTCCTCCAAGGTCACTGTCTATTGTCCTCCTGGGTCCATGTGAAAACCTCATGGGTTTTGACATTCAGCTTACAAGAAAAACCTCCAAACCAAAACAAAACCAAGAAGTGTGAAACTTTCAAAGACTCACATTTGAGTAATCATGAAAGCGTACACTGATTACTTAAAAAAACCAAATTCAAGATACATTTTTTGCAGTAGAAAGCCTGAAATAAAGCACCAAAAGTGTCTTGTTTGGAAAATGTGAAGCTTGAGTGCTCTTTGACCAAATAAAGAGCTGCAGCAAATCCAGCAATAACCCATCATCTCTGACACGACAAAGAAAGGTAGAAAGTGAAGGAAAGCAGAAGAAAACTTGTGTACTTCAGTGAAACTCCTACTTTTTGCCATCATAAACTAGTAATTCTGTTGTATGATTTGCCAACTGAATTTAAAGTTAACCTGGTTTTGTTATTATAAAGAGGAATAATGCTTTGCTTTGTAAGAAGTAAATACTTGCTTTACTCAAAACACCTACAAGGCAGATTTTTGTAACTAAGAAATTTTTCTATTGTTCATATGGAAAAGTATTTTGACTTTTAACAAAACAGGAAGGACAACAAAACCAGACGTGTTTTTAACTGGGCTGAAACAGCTGAACACATGGGTAACTTACGAAACATACATAAAGTACAGAGAGCAGTATTCTGTACTCGAAATTTTAACTCAGGATAATTTTAATTATAAAATCATTAGAAGCATTTTGAACATGGAGAAGGGTTTTTTGTTTTAAATAATAACCAGTAACAAATTCAAATAAAAAAACCCTCACAACGTATTCAACTCAAAGTAAATGCTGTTCCTGAGTGTATGCCCCCACCTCAGAGGAGTGGTGGCCACAGAAGGAAAGAAATTTTTTACATCAGTTGCTTAAACTGAATTCCCACAGAAAACGTCACAGTCGTTCATCCATGCAAGAAAGCAGTTCAAGCCATGCGTACTTCGCTTTTTCTTCATTAACCCCTGCAAGGCTTCAGGAGTTCAGAAAAAGGGGATAGAGATAGGCTTTTTTTTTTTTTTTAACTGGTAATTATTTACCCTTTCTTTTGCTTGGCAGTTGTCTAACTGTACTGCATCCAGTGGTACTCTCTGGTAGCAACTTTCTTGAATGAAAATACAAGCTGGGTTGTTGAACACAAGAATACTAAAGACTTTCCAAAGATAACATCTGTTCTAAAAGGACCACGTGATAACATAACATTTCAAGAATCAACACGTAATTTCTCAGAACAGCCTTACTATTATTTCAAATCAATATAAAAAATGCATTTGTGAAACTGTCTGTCAAGCTTCATGAACCACAGCAAAGTGAAGTTATCTTGAACTGGCAGAATGTGCTTTATTTATGGTAAAGCATTTAAAGAGTAATAATTGATTTTCTCACAATGTTTCTGGCATATGTCAGAGAATTTTTTAAGGGATTCTGGAAGACTTTGTATTAAAATTACAATGTGTCAATCATATCTAGCTTTTTATAAGCTATTGTCATTAATTTGGGAATGGCAAAACTGGTAAACATTTAAAAAAACCCAAATAACCTACAAAAAACCCCACAAAGCTGTAAAAATTAGAGTAAGGCCTGAAAGATTTTGTATATGGGGGATATTGTACAAGATCCTATTGAAATTTAAAGTATTTATTTCTGCTAGTCTCACACAGATAACTGACATTTTGAACAGAGTCTTCCAAGAAAGAATTTTCTTAGAGAGTGATTTTTTTTTAGACTTGTTTACTGGACAAGACAATTAAGTAATCAGTTTAAAAGCTAAGTTATGCAGTAACTTTGAATAGTAAATCTCTGTCTACTTTTTTAATTGCTAATGATATCAGAGTGTGTTCTCACGGTACGATCACAGCACTTAAAATCCTTCCTTAGTATTTACTGTATCTGTAGCAGCCTGAAGAGATATCTTCCATCAGTTTAACTTTTACCTCCTGCTTTAAATTCTGAGCCGTATCACAAAAGAACTTTGTCATCGTGGACAATTACATCTTACCATAAGAGTTAAATAGCCAAGACACTAGTGGAAGATTGTGACTTCTCTCAAAAATGCAATCCACCAGTTCTTTATTCATGCATATCTTTCAACAGAATATTAAATAGCCTACTCAGCAGTAGTAAACTCAAGAGAATCAGCAGTAGAAAAGATGAAGAACACAGATCTGGATACCTTTCATCAGCAAATCTACAACATATTAGTATTGAAATATATCAGGGAAATATTAAGATTCTAATAATTATCAACCAATACTACCATTATCCTCTCAAATAAGAGCAAGGCTTTTCATACTAGTAATTTGTTTGACAGCAATTTCTCAATAGTCAGAGCTCAAGAGAAAAGTTCCCAAAATTTCTGAGTATACTTTTACAGCCTGGGCATGTCATTGAATTTTGTCCAAAGAAAATGGTAACAACATTGTCAGGGAGATCTCAATAAGGAGAGGTCATTGTGATGTTCTCTGAAGCATTTTGTTGTTGATGCTACTGAAAATCATTCTGCATGATCCAGAAGATTCTCTTGGGAATGGATTCTAACTATGTTACAGCTGCAGTGAATTCTGATGTGATGATGGCTGAAGAGAGGCCACACAGAAAATCTGTGAGACAGAAGCCAACATACAGGCCACCGAGCAGTGTCCTGTGCTTCATGCAGCTAAGTAAATCCTATTTCAGGAGAAAAATAGCTTATTTCTCAGGAAAAAAAATTACCCCATGCTCCTAACTTTTGAAGGAGATGGCAATGAACAAGAATATTTATCCACAAAAGAAAGAAAACAAGTAAACAATTATCTACACCATGCAATGCTCAAATCTATGCTATTTTTTACAGTGTTTATTTAATATAAAATATGGAATGATTTCCCACTTAACAGGGGCTATGCTTCAGATTAGAATTTGTAACATCTTAACAAAACCCAAAACCCAAAATACAGTAAAATATCTTCTTAAAATAAAATAGACGCTTAACAAACTGCACACACCTCATTGCCCCCAAATCCACCTCTGTACAGACCTTCACAGCAATCTTGCCACATCCTGAGGTCCAATTTAGGAATATCTTCACAGCTACTATATCCATGTGGGAATTCAGCCACCTTAAAGACATCATGTTGTACCCTGGTTATGTTGTCACCATTGTCACATAAAACTCTGGCAAGAGATGTCTGCTTGATCTGAGTGAGCTGAGCAGGTGTGAACACACCCGGGTTTTCATACCATAACCTGTAATCTCACAGAAAAGACAAGTTTGCTAGTGAAAAAAACAAGAGGCAGTTTCTCAAAGATATTTCAACACTGTGTTCAGAATGAAATGAATTATCTCATAAATCCTGTTCTCAACTTTGCATTGTATCAAGAGACTGATCCAAATGCAAAAATATAAGTTCCTGGTGTCACTTCAGCATTAGGTGGTGTCATGCTCACACTCTGAAAAGGAGGAAATCTTCAAGAAATTCTTTGATTTCTCTTCTAGTCTCATTTCAATGTCTTGGGCATCTCTGGACATGTAAAATGGCACCAGACTACCAAGTTAAGGGATCTTTTAACAAAGAAACTTAAACGACCATGATTTCTTTCTGTAGGCAACTTTCCGGTGGTTATGAAAATATTTTGATGGAATTGCTGAGATTAGAAGAATGGTTAATCTCTACCCAGTTTACTATCAAGATAAGTGAGATGATTTAATTTACTAATGATTTTTTTTTCTGTTAAACTATTTTTATGACTATACTGATTCAGGGACTTTCTAATACATGCTCAGTTAATCTATTATATTCAAGAAGGAAACACTATGGTTTCAAACAGTTCATTTGTCATACATAAAGGGCTAAAATTCTGTTATTAATAGAAAATATAAATAATACATTACTATAAAAAGCAAGCTTCACATGGAAAAGAAAATTTCTTAAGTTACTGTCCAGAATTTGAAAACATTTTACACCATTCTAACACATAAGAACTGCTCACTGTGACATTGCTTCTGTCTCCCAAAGCTGTATCAATACTGATATTTTTCCCCACATATTTTAAACAAAACAAAACAAAACAAAAAAATAGGAGGCTCTTTAAACTTTATGAGAAACCAAAACCAGTCTTAGAGTAACCTTAGAAGAATGGTCAACAAATTTAATTTTACCTATTTAGTGTATCATTTTCATAAAGTATTGGACAGTGGCCAGTGAATGTCCAATACTAGAATCAGATTCTCAAATTTCCATCTTGACATGAAGTTAGGCTCCCTTCAAATATCACTCCTTTTTCATGCACAGACACATTTGCTTGGCATGGTGTTACAAGCTTTGATCCTCTGCCCACCGAAAAGGCTTTTCAAAAAACTGAGAGTTGCTTTCATAATGCCTAATAATATTTTACTATTTGGTGGCATGTTGCTTCCAAATATTTGTGTTTCTTGGACAGCTGAATCCCATTTCCTAAATATTCAATGTTTGCCTATAGTTTCTAAATGTTGTTTCAGAAAATAAAAAAAAAACAAAACCAAAACAAAACAGGAAAAAGTGCTTCTGCTGAAAAAATGCAAACAGATACAAACAAAGAGCAGTATAGATTGTTGTGACACAAATAGGTACTTGTCACCAGTAAGTTGGGGCTCATACTGCATATATTTCTTCTCCTTTTACTCTCTCTGCCTCCAGGCACTAGAGTTGTATGCTTCACAGATTAATTTTTAAACATATTTTATGTAAAAAAGTTTGGGGGTTCTTTCAAAAAGCATACAAAAAGGTTTGGGTTATTGACTACAAAAATAAAAAAACCTTTATATAACTTAATTCAAGAAAATAACATTAAATAAAGTGAATCAAATCTAATTTCCTAATTCTTCCTCTGTTTTTCTTTCATTAGGATGAAATTAATCAGCCTAAGTCTTTGTACTCTCATGCCATAAAAAGGACAGGATTCTAGGCCACAAATTATGTTAAAATGAGGGAAACCTTGATTTTCAGATGCTGAACAAGTGCGCTGAAAGTGTGCAAAGGAGATCTGGCTGCTGTGACAAGAGAAATGATTATTGTCTTCTTTCAGGTACTCTAAAAACTGAAAATGAGAAATTGCTTACAATGTGCATATAAAATAATTTAAAAACAATTATCAAATTGTGTTCTTTGGATTAACCTGTTTGCTTTTAACACTTTTTTGGTGCACACATGGATTGTGTTGTAGCATGCATAGGGGCTAAATATACCGAGTGATACTATTCCAACCTATGCTTAAGTAACAACGACAATTTCTTTGCCAATAAAATAATTAAATAACAACAAGAGAAGTATCATGCACTTTTCAAAAAGGTAAGTGACTTGAATATCTGGCAGAAGGAAACTCAGCAAGTGTTGGCTGTTATGTTTTTGGGGGTCAGTATGACATTCACCATATAATAAAGAATCATGGCTTCTAACAATGTTTTAAATGTGTATTGAACATAAAATGGAGGTCTTTTTGAAAACATGACATTGCAACTGTGATTAAGCATCCTTAATTTAAAATTCATTTTGATTTCCATGCTATTTTAATGTACCTGTCTCCATCCCGAATACGCCTGAACTGTGTGCTTAACAGACACATCAAAGTTGGCCCCAGTCGACTCCCTGGAACTAAGTCTTCCACCATTAGAGCAGGAAATAGGTCTATGTTCAGTGGGGAGCCATACAACCTATAAATTGAAAAACACAAACACTGAATAACAAATATTTTATACTTACAAAATAATCAGTACATGGTGAAGCTAAGAGCAAGAGATACAAATACCTCCCAGGAGAAAATGCAGTGACAGCGCTACATCTTTTGTGAACAAGCTGTGGGTGTATACGCAAGAAATCCTGCAATGCAGGTTGTATACACCATGTGGATCTGCATGTCTACCCTGCAAGTTTTTTTCTCCTAGAAGCTTTCTTCTGATTTCTTGGAATTGTTTCCTTTTTATAGCTTTTCTTTCCTGTCCCTCTGTACACACTTTTTCCATTACTGTTGCTGTGACTAATTCTCTGTCCTTGATTTTGGGCAGATAAGCTAGGGATGGCAGGTAGATGTAGACCTAATTTCAAACACTGAATCTCTAAAGAAGAACTGATTACTGGTAGTTAAGGATGTCCACATGAAAGTACAGTGGACGATATTGACGTTTGTTTCACTGTACAGAATTAATGGAACTGAACAGCTAAATACTTGCATGAAGTTGGCATTTAATATGACCTTACACTGAAACAGCACTCATATTTAACAGCATTTACAAAACTAGGCATTTCAAATTAATAATTTCATTAACATATACAGTATATATTAACTTACTGTTCACAGAGATGTAGAAGTAGAGAAATTATCTGCACATGGAAATTGTTAACATCTATTTTGTGTTACTGATGGAAGTTTCCTAAAATATCCCTTTAAGTCTTTCTTAGCAAGTATCCTTTTCTAGATAAGACATTTAGCTGTGGTTTTTGCATGCACATTTAGATAATTGACTTTTTCTTCACCTCAGGCTCACCTGCTAAGTTTCTCCCTGATATCAGGATTCTTAATTTCATTTTTCAGATCTTCAAAAGTCTGAGCTGAAGAAAGATTACAGTAAACTCTAAAATCATGGTAGGGAGGAATTCCATGATCTCTGCCTCTCTGAATATTCATAGCTGCCAGATCTAAAGCCACAGTACGTGCCATGGAGAAGAGTCTTTCTGTTAATTCTGTATTGAGTAATTGTGACGGGACACGCATCTTACCAGCAACACCAAAAAATCCCCTTAGAAGCGGATCAATGCCTCCTTCATTTACAATCCGAAATGGAGAGAAGAATGCCTTATGAAGAGGTAGATGGCCTTGTGGAATAGGTTCAAAGTTTTCATCCAGTCGATACAGAAAAGGATTAATGAGTGTGTGACCAAACCTAAAAGCGGCAGTTGCAAACTCATTAGTTATGCCAGAATTAACACTGGGATCATAACCCTTATATTCGCCAAGCATCTTCATGCCTACCTCTCCAAAGATCTTAGGGAGCCAGTGGCTAAATGTTATGTGTTGCATTTCTGCACCAACAATTTTGCGTGTTTCATGATATATTGTGTCACCGTCCCAGTGTGGATTGAGTTTCAGTAGCTCTGTGGCAATTCTGTTGTGTTCTCTAAACCACAGTGTGTGGATGCTGGTAAGACCCAGCTGCTCGTTAGAGCGCTGATCACCAGCTAAAAAGCAGGGTATTGGGCTCTCATTTTCATCTCTCATACATTCTGTTGGTGGGCCAGTGGCAAATGGAAGAAGGGGCTTGCCAGATCTCTGTACAATGCCCTGCCTCAGAAGACCCCTTTGACTCGCCAAATCTCTGATTTCTAGTGCTTCATGGTCCGAACTGCCGTACACATTGGAGGCATCGATGTATGAAGTCAGCTGGTTGATCTGTTCTCGTGGGTACACAGAATTCATCAGGAGAGATGTCATGCCGCTTCCACAAACTGGACTGGAGCGTACGAAAAACATGCAGCGTGCACCATTTCGAACTCTGGGATCATTTGGTGGTATCATGATTGAAAAGCATGGAGGATCATTTGTACAAACAGAACTGCAATGTTGACCATCTGAAAACCTGGCCTCACTTAGCGCAGCCACGGTGAGGTCAAGGTCATGGTCAAGAAACTGACCCCACTGCATGAGCATGTGAGTGTACTGGTCATCAGGAGTTACGGTTTCTGTCCCGATCAGAGTAGTTGAAACCAAGCGAGGCATTGGAAGTGCGTAGCCATTAGAGAGTCTTCTGGGTTCAATTCCCCGAGGCAAATTAAATCCATTTTCATACACTGACTTTAACAGACGTTCAAAAGCTGTCAGAGAAGCACCCCACATGGGATGCTGAAGGTTGTTGCATGTTCCATCGTGTGTCCTGTACTTCTGGTGGAAGCACATGTCTGAGCAGTTGTTCACTCGTCGATGGGCTGTACAGCCTGAGAGATTGGCTATCAGATTCAAGTACTGTGGGGATACAAGGTCATTATAGTGATAACCTGAAACAGAAAAGAGAGAAAGAGAACAATCAGAGAATTTATACTCATGGTCCCCCCACAGATCACAAATGTATTAGAACTGCTATTTTATTTTTCATTTTATTTTACACTTCCCACCAGATTAAACATCCCTATTTTTAGAAAAGAAAAGTAATAATCATATATGTATATTTGAGCATTAGGTCATTTGAACAACTTTACCACCACTAGGTCAGGAGGAAACTTTCTAAAATGCCAATTCAAATGCAACTTTTACAAAATGATCACAAAAGGAGCTCATTACTTATTTGGTCACTTAGGAAAGCAGAGATATTTTCAGAAATAAAAGCCTCATATTGAGACAAATAGAACATTTTCCTCACGTTAGTAAAAACATTTTTAAAAATGTCCGTAACACTGAAATGGACATCAAGACTTTAACTTTTGAGACTTGCTCATTCACTAACATTACTATTTTGTTTTGCTTTATTTATTACAGTGAAAGTTGCAATTTTTAAGAAAAAAGAAAAAAAACAGTGAAAAAAGAAAATAACCACTGGCAATAGAGCCAAACGTGGAATGATCTCAAGGACAAATGTTGTGGAGTAATTCATATTCACATTACCCTGGACAAGTTTATATAGAAAAGTAGTGTTTGTGTAGCATTTGGCACAGATTTCCTCTGCAATCCACACCATTCACCTCTGGGACTAAAACATTTTCCTGCGTTTTTTTCTCAGTTCATAGAAAAATAATACATACAAAAAATATACTGTAATTCATTAGAATTATGTTTTTAGAGCCTCAAACTGCATGATCTCTGCTGCGGTATGATGGTGTGTGGAAGGACTGAAGACAATAAGGCCTCCCAGTACAGTGTTGGGTGACTGCAAATAGCAGAAGAGTCAGCCTGGGCCTTGTCCTTGCTGCCTATTAGGAATCACTGTAAAAGTGATTTTTACTTAGTAATATTTGGATTTAATTTCAAGGGGAAAAAATTCTGGCTACATCTACAATATCAACTTTTGTAGACCAACAGAAATGTGTCAGTAAAGTGAAATTTTTGTTGCTGAGTAAGACATGCCTACTCTATCCAGGAGTAGGTTTCCTTCAGAAAATCTTTACTTTGTACTCCTGGACTGAATGTGGGCCTGGACCCAATTTTTCATTTACGTTGAAAAGAATTCACATTGTTCAAGACCATATCACAAATCACACCAAAGCACAGTAAGTGGGGACAACTTCAAATAGGAGCTGCTGATCCAAAGCGGAAGGCACACCGTGAACAACTAACAGATAGAGTGTGGATGAATGAGGTTCCAGGATCCAGGAAAAAGGTCCAGGAGGTGGAGTATTTGGCAGCATAGATGTACGTTTAGCTAACTAGAAACCATCATGCACCATCACGGATCTTGACCTGGAAAGCTTGCTGTCAGGGATAAAACCAAACAAGCAGTATAAAGGCAAAAGGAAAAAAAGGAAATGAGCGAGTGTAGAGTGGTACTGTGTTCCCACAGGCTTGAGGGGTTCCCAGCATGATGGCAAACACTCAAGAATAAGAACTGAAAGCAGTTCTGCAACAGGTTGGTACCAGTTAATTGCGGACAGTTGAGAATGTTACTTTTAGTCCTGAGCTCCCAGTGTGCCTGCAAAGACAAGAGTCTTCATCTAAATTCAACACATAAACACATGTGTGCTAGGCACAACTGGCTCTCTGCCAATTTCCACAATGCAGGGCAATTGCAAACAAACTACCTAAAGCCCAGCATTATCTTTGCCTTGAAAGGAACTAGGTTGCTCACAGTTGCCCAGCTGGGTCATGACTTGTGCTCAGCCAGGGAAGCTGTTTTCTCAGCCTCAGGCTATGAGTACTCCACATGGTTTACAAGTCAAAGCAAAGATATCAGAGACTTAGTGCTTGCATTAGGCAAAGCTAACATGCTTATGTAGACATACAGAAAATTTTTGATGGAATATTCCATACTAGGAAAAAGAAAAACAAACCACAGAGCAAAACCTGTAAGCACCACTTGGTAATGCAGTAAAATAGACTCTTTGAGGATATTATTGATAGCATATTAAAATATCCTGGCTACCAGTTTAATTCTAGAACTACACCCAGAAAACTTCTTTATAATAACACTACTGTTTAAATGATCTTCATTCATTATGGAGTTCTTTGCTTATGACCATTATTCATTCAAATAAACATTTGTGGTTATCCTGGTTGCCACCCCCATTTCTGAAATCAAGTTGTGAGCAAAACTCAACAGTGAATCTTTTGGGTGGAATGACCTTCAGTACTAATTTAAAATAAAAGGCTCAGGGTCTCTCTTTAGAATTTCAAGTGGGATGTAATATCTCATTATGGATTAGATTTTGGCTTTCTGATGCCAGTTGCTACTCCTTAATTACCCCTCACACTGTAGGCGCTAACTTTGCCTCTGCTCTCTAAATGGCTGGGTGCTGAGCATTTCCAGTGCTTAGAAGTTAGCTAGCTCAATTCACATATTACCTTTTTCAAAGTGCAAGGAAGATGTTTCGTAGAGTCACAGAAATATTGATTATAAGGGACTTCTTATCCAGACCAAGCTCCTGCTTGAAGTGGAGCTGTTTCCAGCACTAGATAGCTGTATACCTGATCTAGTGAGCTTGAAAACCTTCAAAGTCTGAGACTCCTCCACCTTTCTGGATTAGTTGTTCGAGTGCTGCACTGGCCTTCTGGTGAGAAACTGCTTCCTAACATCTAATCTGAACCTCCAAAGCATCAACTTGTGGCCATTCCCCTTGTTGTACAGTCTGGCATGGCAGAGGAGAATGTGGCCCCATAGTCTTTCCTTGGGATATTCAAAGGTTTTACAAAACAAGAGACAAAAAGTCTCTGACTGAGAAATTGTCACATTTCTCAACTGTTTCCAGTGCAAAAGTGCTATATAACACCTTTCATTGGGTCTACATTCCAAAATAACATGAAATAAGGACAAAAATTACTATTAAAAATCAGAATATTGGGCAATTTAAATGAAAACAGATTTATTTTACTATTCAAGTTTCCCTAAAAGCTAGGTTTCTTTGGATTCTGTAGGTCTGAAAAGCAAGCTCTGGTTGCAAACATAATTTCTAATATCACAGAAAGTTGCCTGATTTTGTGTTTATTAACTAGTATCCATAGGGTTTAATGCTAGTTTTTGGGAAACTTTAGGTGTTTCAGTATTATGAATCCTAGCAAAAAGCAGCCAACCAGTTCTCACCCATCATATTTTATCTATTGCTAGTATTATATATTCATAGCATATATATTCAATATTCTTGCATATGCATCTAATCAGAGAACCAAATGAAACTGGGTTTCATTATAAAACATCAACCTTCAAAGAATTTTGAGTAAGTATTTGTGGTAAACAATTCATCACAAATTATCTACTCAGCTCTAATAATGAGTAACAAGCTTCTTTTACTAGCAAATGTGACAGTACTTCACAAAAGCTTGCCGTCTTTTGTCTTATAAATACTTGCTAGTTCATGGTCAGAGTTATAGTTTTCAGAAGTTACAATAAATACTCAATTATAAACATCAAAAAGAATATAATGAGTGAAAGTATTTCCTCTAGATTGTCAATGTAGTTCTTGGCTATGTCTCAAGTCTCCAAAGCTCTCCTAAAACGCTATTATTATTTCCAAATGCTTCAGTCCTATGTTTAAAGCCTATCCACGCATATATCTACACACATTAGCTGTATGTACTCCAGCTGGACTTCATGGGTTTGATTGGAATGCAATACCTAAAAGGCAGAAATTAAACCTCACACTTTTTTTTGCTAGTTATAAAAAGCAACAAGAACTGTATTTCTCATTACATCAGGTCAATGTTAAACAAAGTAATTAGCTTAGTCTGACACACATTTATAAAGCATCAAATAATTCTCTGAATACTATTGTGGTACATGCAGAGACCTTGGGTTGTAAGGTATATAAATCCTTCTTGTTATGTCATCTTTCCTCCTTGCCATGGCATGCTGATATTAAATGTTTTTTCTTAAAGAAACAGAAAGAAAACACTGCTTATTTTTAACACACAACAGAAAAGTCTGTTCTGCTATGAGACAATGGTCCTAATAAATTAACACACAGGGAATTAACAAACAGGATGTGTTATGCACTTCCATTATAGTGATTTTGACCAGCAGAAGAATTTGAATCTGAACTTTTTCCTAATATGCCAACATGAGAAAAAACACTCCACTTGGAGAGCTCAGAGTTATAATACAGAACAATGTGCAAACCAAGGACGGAATTTGGTAAAGTTTTGCAAAGTCAAATACTTCACTGATTTCAGTGTAATCGTTCTGCAGTTGGGACCAAGCCTTAAAAAATTAATGTCTCCTGAAGTATAATGACTTAAAAAGGTAAATACATGTCAAAACAGAAAAATAAGGAAAGAATACTGACTTGTTCCATTCAGGTCAACCATTAGACCATCTTGTACATGATCTTGAATAAGCTGTAATGTCCTTTCAAATATTTCCCCAGCTCTTGCTTGCTCAACAGTGTATGGGTCCCTTGGGTATCGAAATAAGGCTAGCAAATCATTTGGAGAACGAGGACGACTGATAGATAATTTGGAAAAAAATAGTAAGTGTACACAGGAGTTACAAAACAACAATACTACATAAATCATGTAAATGTTCAGCAATGTGATTAGTACATACCTTGGTTACTCATCTCAAAACGGAAGGCAAACCAAGAAGAAAAAAATTCAATAAAATAATAAAAAATGAAATATTTAGTAGTAATTAAATATTTAGTAGCAGTTTAATACACATTATCTCAGCGGAAGAACTGCTGCAGTGAATAGAGATCTCAGCAGGAGCGTATAAACAATAGGAATCCTTACATGTTAAACTGTTAGTATTTTCAGAACCAACCAGACACTAACAATGCCTTTTAAGTAATAAAATGGTTTCTTGTTTAATAAATCTCCCAGTACTTCTAGTATATACAAAATTAATTCTGACTTCTCAATGCAAAAAAAAAAAAAAAAGGAGATACCTGTCAAACAGATGTGTACGTGTTGAATTTATTGCTCTGTCTACAGTTGCAATTGCTTCCACAATTGATGTTTGTACAAAAGGATCTCCATTTCGGCTGACATTAGGAACTGGAGAAAAAGGAATTCACATGTTATTGCCTAAATGGCCACACGCAAAAAGATACTTCCATAAAATAGAGTCTAGACACGACATCATTTCAGTTCTACAAAGTAAACCCTTGTTCTTTAAGCATTAGTTCATCCAAATATAAAATTCTTAACCATTTTGGAATTCTAGCAAGGCACATTAAAGTAGAACAAAATTCATTTAAAACAGAAGTTAACCTAAGCTTAAAAGTCATCAAGCTTATGACTCAAAACCAAGATAAAGTGCATACAGTGTTTAGCTGTCCATTAATTAGACCTACAATTTCAAGTGTAAATGATAAAAAAAAAGTGAATTATTATTATCATTAAGGGTTTTTTTCTGGTGTGTATATTATGAGGTTTCAGGTGTTGGTATCAAGAGCCTGACCTATATCCACTGAAGTCAAAGCAGATTTCTCCTTTGATTTCAATGTAAGAATTTAAAGGGCTTACAGGAATATGCTGCAAGTGGTACATAATGAACATAATTTACATAATTGAATGAACATAAATTACCATTGTTCTTCTCCTGATCTTAGTATAATAAGCCACATAGATTAACTTAAAAGGGCAGTAAATATTTTTTAGATTTAGATCACTTCTTTGTTTCCTACTTTAAAATTATCTTTTTAAACTAGATTAAAAATCACATACTTAAACACTATTTAACAACTGTGCATTGCACTGAAAACTCAATAAAGTACAGGCCTTTTTATGCAGTGCTCAGTTGCAGCTGGATGTTTGTACAACGTATCTAGGACTAATAACCTTTCTTTCAGTCTGAATTAAGAATTACCGGATCTGGGGGCAACAGCTAACAATTTCCAGAGTGTGTTTAGATTGGAAAAGTCACACAGGAAGAAGGGTAAAGTAGGGAGAAAGTCCAAAGCAAATATACTGGAATAAAATCAGCAGATGTACAAAATCATCTGACATAAAAACTGTTGTGTACAAGCTTTTCATGACTTTTTTTTTTTCCTAGGCAACTTTTCATTATTCCTTCCTAAGTGGCAGCTTAAATTGTGTCTACATGACTTTCATAGTCTAGACCCACTTAATCAAACGTAACCATCTATGCCGTCAAATAAAACAGTCCCTGGAACTCTATAGCTGTAGATGGAGCCCCTTTCTGTGCCCTGAGGACAGTCTCAGGCTTTTGGCAATATATTCCCAGCATCCAAAATGAGCTGACCCTTTCCACAGTGCCTGAGGGCAATAGTCCCTAATCTCTCCTGATTACCAACTGTCCTTGACTGACAGCTTCATTTTCAATAGCAACCATACAGAAACACTATCAGATAAGCTACTTATTTTAGGAAGAAATGTCATTTACAGGTTTAAATTTTACATTTTAGTTGTTGCAGAATGTTTGTGTGCCTTGAATGACTTGAAGAGTGCAAAATTGCAGTCTGCAAAAATCCGGTGACTGGTTACCTTCCTTAGTGCTGTCTACATTAAATGTAAACTTGGTGTTTACTTGCAGGGCTATCTTTCTGATTAATGGTATACATGGGCTGAATTATAAACCTTGGTCAGATGTTAACTATACAGTACTTGATTGTTGTTTAGACTATTTAGTGCTAGCAGTTCTTTTTTTAGACTGATAAATATTAGAAGTTAGAGCTCCTTGTAAGAGTCTCCCACAATACTTTTTTTTGATTTGGGCAGGGAAGGGGAATGACTTTTACAAAACAACAGAAAAGGACAGAAGAAAATGACTAAAGAAAAGCATCTTTAAAATATTATCCAACACAGACAGCAAAACCTGTCCCCAGTTTCTATACACTGGCCTTTACTCGGTCTCAATCTTAGGAAAGTGTTTTGGTTTAGAAACATTCATAAAACATTGCCTTGTTTAAAACAAATGTTGACATGCAAATTTTTAGGCATTTCTGGCTATGGCATTACAAATACTATCCACACAGCAATTAACCAATACTTATAATCTGTCCAGTTGTCCTCCTTGTTCCTCTGAGAGCTTCAGTTTTTAAAGCAGGAGTAGCAAAACAGCATCTCATATCCCACTAGTTTGAAGGAGAAATTTCATTCACAGTTTCAGATGGACTGCAGATTAATTAAGTGTAGTTTTAATTTTAGGTTTATTTATGCTACAGTTTAGAAGAAATTAACCACATTACAATTAATTACTGCAAATCAGCAAGTATTGTAGTTTGCTGATTTCAGCAGATGAGAATGATCAATTTACACCTGTACTAAGTGAATGAAACTCATTTCCACTGGGTTTTTTTTCAACTCATGATTACATTTTTCGTGGCTCTTAGTGACTTGAGAACTAGCTAATCTTTCCTAAACAAAAACTTTTTTTTGCTATGCATCTCCAGAGTAGTCAGACTAACTGATTTGCATGGACTTTCTTTCCTTTACTGACTTCATACATGTAGATGGAAACTTATTACTGAATGATTCCCAGCCTTTCAATTTTTCTCCTGAATAATCTTTACAGATTAAAGAAATATTTTTCATTGAAGAAAGTATAGATTAATAGTCTACTAAAAGCAACCTAAGGCAGGTAACATCACAGTTTTATTGATACCATGTGATTGATACCATGGCAAACAATACATTAGAAAAATCACTGATACGTCTTTATCAATTTAGTAAACAAAATACAGAACATCCCAAGTAACACTGGGAAACAATATCCAATATATTGAAGAAATCTTCACACCAGTCTTCAAAATACTGAAGGAATCACGGTTGTATACTAATTTTTCAAAGATACAAAAATATCATCTTATATTCCCTAGTGAGAGACAGAAATCATACAGTTTTCTTTTATTTTCCATCAAAATTAAACTGAAAAATCAACAGTTTTAGTCAGTAAGTCAGAAAAGCACTATGGTCAATCTTCGTAGCAAAGTTATTTCCTTAGCCTCTTTTGCTGCTTTATTGCCACTTATTACATAGTAATAGTTGATAACTATTATTTGCCATTATTACTTTCAAATAATTAGGACAAGATGAAATATTCTCCTTTTCTTTCTGTTTTCTGTTTTAGCTTCTTAAGGTCTGTATTACTTTCCTGAACTGTTTTGCAATAGTTGCAGCCTAATTTTCAACAAAGTGCTATTAGTGTCCCTTTGAAGATGCCCAAAAAGTTTTTTGTCAAGTTATCCCTAAAAAGTAGACTGGATATTTGACTAGAAAATTCTAATAGCTCTAAATAATATCTCAAGAAGAGAGTTGAAAGATTAACTTGAGCCCAAATCATAGTTGGTTTTGGAGCTTAACTCCTAGAGATATTGCTATTATGACATTACCATCTTATATAGGGAAAAAAAAAAGAAAGAAAGAATCATGGGAGAAAAATAAAAATATGAATAAAATAACTAGTTTAGTATTTTGACAACTTTTTTTCATCTTACAGATTAGGCAATTGGAACAAAACTAATAACTTAACTCATACCTGCCAATCATGTATCTTACCATTTACACTAAGCACCATACTGACAGAGGAGTAGCCTATGGTATTGCGGGCAACACATTCATAGCGACCTTCATCGGCTGTTCCAACATCGCGAATGGTGAGGAATCCCTCTGGACTAACATGAAATTTTCCACTCTCAGTTACCTGTACTCCATCCTGCAGGAAAGCCCAAAGTTCACTTATTCAAAACACACTTGTTTTCATGCATGAATTTTTGTCATCTTTTTCTCTTCTGTTTTTAGTTTACATGTTACATTTCTATTTTGTATGCCAAGTTCACAGTCAGATAGAATAAGATAAGCTTACATAGAATGATCACAGGTACTGCTGAATTGTACAGTGTTATTTCTTTACTTCTAAAATTACTCATTCTTATAAATCAAAGTATTTTAATAGGCTTTCACCACATAAAATCTATGACCCAAAAATAAGATAGCACCTCTTGAGAACATATGTATTCTATTTTTCTCAAAACTAACCAATTGAAATAGATCTCAAGAGCTCTATGTGTATCAGGTCTCCATGTGCTATGCATTTAGAAGCTATTTAAAGTTCATTAAAGTACATTTCTAATATTCATTAATTGAAGAGAAGCATATAATCAGAAAAAATTAATATCAATATTAGCAACTCATTAATTCATTGGTAACTCTGCTAATACTCTATAGTTTGATATAGCAATTACTACACCAATTGAAATCAAAGAGGTTACCAGAAAGTTAACAAAGTCTGTCCGGGTTGGTCTCAACCTAACAGTGAAAAGTGGCTCCAATACAGCATTTCTTATTGTTTTATACCTATAATATCTTTAACAGCGTGAATATTAGTAGGATATTCACACAGACCTGTCACTAAATACACAGACCTTTTAAGGCATACATTATGAATTTTAGCTGGTCTGCATAATAATTTGTATAACTACATATGTATATTTATCTATATAAAATTCAGGTTTAGTATCTATATACATGCTCCATATTAAATACTTACTGATTGAACTTCAGGTAATGTTTTCAGACACCACAGGAAGCAACAAATTGACAACGTGCACTTTCAATAGTTCATTATGAAGAGATGGAAAGGCCACTGCCTTTCTGTAATGACTGAATATGTAGTACCTTATTCCATGTAATGACTGGCTCTGGCTCTCCTTGAGCACTGCATGGGATCTGAACGTTTGTGCCAACCTCCACTGTCATGTCACTGGGAACACTGGCAAATACAGGAGTCACTAAAAAAGCCAAATGATACACTGATGAAGTATGAAATACAACTTGTGCAAAAGACGATCAAAAAACAGGTCAGCACTCTGTTTTTATCAGTTACTGAACGCTTCTTAATCGATTATATGAGTCTATCTGCACGCTTCTATTTGCTTATAACTTTGTTTTAGAGATTAAATTCCTTTCTCCTTGAGGAAACTAGCTTCCCATGGTGTGGATGTATATTCTTTGCTGGATAAAAAACTGGCTAGATGGTCAGGTCCAGAGATGGTAGTGAATGGAGTTATACCCAGCTGGTGGCCTGTCACAAGCAGTATTCCCCAGGGCTCTGTATTGGGGCCAGCCCTGTTTAACATTTTCATCGATAACCTGGATGAGGGGATCAAGTGCACCCTAAGCAAGTTCACAGACAACACCACATTGGGTGGGAATGTTGATCTGCTGGTGAGTAGAAAGGCTCTGCAGAGGGAGCTGGACAGGCTGAATAGATGGGCTGAGGCCAATTGTATGAGGTTCAACAAGGCCAAGAGCCAGGAGCCCTGGGATCACAACAACCCCCTGCAGTGCTACAAGCTGGGGGCAGAGTGGCTGGAAAGCTGCCTGCTGGAAAAGGCCCTGGGGATGCTGGTGACAGCAGCTGAACATGAGCCAGCAGTGAGCCCAGCTGGCCAAGAATCCCAATGGCATCCTGGCCTGTATCAGCAATAGTGTGGCCAGCAGGACCAGGGCAGGGATCGTCCCCCTGTACTCAGCACTGGTGAGGCCACCCCTCAAGTCCTGTGTCCATTTCTGGACCCCTCACTACATAAAAGACATTGAGATGCTGGAGCGTGTCCAGAGAAGGGCTGGTAACAAGTGACAGGACAAGAGGAAATGCCCTTAAGTTGCACCAGAGGAGGTCTAGATTAGATATAAGGAAATATTTTTGCATAGAAAGGGTTGTCAAGCACTGGAATGGAAGTCCAGGGAAGTGGTAGAGTCACCATCCCTGTAAGTGTTCAAAAAATGTGTGGATATGACACTTAAAGACACGGGTTAATGGTGAACATGGCAGTAGTGCTACGTTGGCAGTAGGACTTGATGATCTTAAAGGTCCTTAACAATTCTATGACCTTATTCCTGATGTCGGCTTCAGGGTGATTTTAAAGTACTCTTAACTTCTAACATAATAGGCTACTAGTTGTCAAAACCACTTAAGTTCCATTAATTTAGAGCTCTGAAAAAAAATCTGTTAATAGCTGAATCTGTACAAAGTCATTAGAATGAATATTGCATTAACTTCTGTCACTTTTTTTAAGTTTTAATTTTTTTAAGTAGCAAAAACTGCAATTTCTTAGACGAAAAAAGAAAAACCTTCTACAACTCATTCAACTGAGTCTCTTAGCCTGACTTGCTGAGGCACTGAGTCTCAACAGAGCTCCTACCTTTGTGACACCTATGAGCCTCAACCCTTAAAACATCAAAAAATCACCTTCAGTTCTAAGGACAGAGTGCACTGTTACCTAAATCCAATGTGAATAAAATTAATGTATTTTTAAACTCTTATTTTCTTCAAATCCAGATTAATGACTGACACTCAGATATCATCATGAAAAGCACATACAAGATTATGATGACATCAAGAATTCTATTTCTGCTGGAACATATAGTGATATGTTATTGATGTCATGATACTGATATTCAGCTGGGAGTGGGAGAGTGGGAGGGCTGTGCTTTTACAGAGAAGTATTTGGCTCCACTGTAGACAAACCAAATCTGGCCCTACTGCTAATACACAAATGGCTGTCAAGGACCAGAAACCAGTTCAAACAAGGCATCCAGAGGCAGCTGTCCAGCACTGGGAGGTAAGAGAGTCTGGGTCTGTGGATGTGAGCTGCATCATGCTAGCAAACAGACCTGGACCATCCATCTGTATTCATTAACACTGATTTAACCACAGTGACCAATGACTAGACATTCCTCAGATGAACAGTCCTTTTGTTAGAAGCCCAGAAGAAAAAAATTTCTCATCTTGCACAATTGAAAACAGCATTGCAAATAATCTGTGGAGACCTCCAAATTAAGGCTGCATATTCAGCCTTCAATCTTGTATTTACTATCTTTTGATGACTGAATTTTGTAACCTGAGTTGCAAAAAAAAATATTTTATTAAACTTTACTCAGGTCCAGTAAAATTTAACACAGCTGGAAAGCTATAAAACTTTTTTAAACTGATACTTGTTTTATATAATTTTAATAAACATTTTATATAGGTTAAAAAAAACATCTTAACTTTGACAAATCAGTCTCCTAATACTACTCTTAACTAAGAAAAAAATCAATAGAATTTTTTTTCTGACAAACTTCTAAGCTCATTTGAGCCTTTTTCACTAATATACATTTTAAAATTAGGTCAGTAAAAAGAAATGCTTTGAATTACGTTTTATCTCCTTGAATTCAGTTAAACATCCAAGTACTTAAATAAATTATGAATGTTCATATGATTATAATTTATCCTAGAAGTACCTTACTTAGATTTAATTGAAGAAAACCATAAAAAAAAGAGTTTTGGGTTGGTTTTTTAGGACTTTTTTTTTGCCAGTTTTTTTTCAGTATAAGGAATGACTTTTCTTTGAGAAGTTCATTCTGCTTCTGTAAAATAAAGTGTTCTGTGTTTGGACATAAAACATTATGTTAATAACACTATTTAACTAACAGCATAGAGCCTTATTGGAACTAGACTTTTCACAAAATAAAATATTTTCCCAAGCATAGGAATACTGTCATCCTCAAAGCAAACCTCCACTTCTTACCAAAAAAACCACTATATCAGATAAACCTCCTTCCCAGAAGACTGTTCTAAAGGAATGATACCCTGTACAAATACTGGTAAGTATCCAGACATGTTATTTATTGGAAACCACCCAGGATCTAAAAAGGCATGGAAACAAGCACACATGGTACCGTGCATTTTAGTGTAAGCTTAAATACTTCTTTTTATTTTTTCTTCCCAGCAGCTGTACATGGAGAACATACCTCTAGGCTGTACAGTCAGGTATACAACGATTCGCTGAGATCCAATAATGTTGACAGCTTGGCATTCATACTGTCCCTGGTCATGCAGAGCAACCCTGGAAATCCTCAGGGTTCCAGAGGATAGAACTAAGTGTCTTCTGTCAACAGACAACTGGCCTCCTGAAACACACAACAGCATCATTTGCTCTTTACAGCAACAAAGTCCATTTGTGTCAGAAAAAGAGAAAACCAGGAAGTTTTAACTTCGATAAAACACTGGAAAAAATTAAAGTTTCTTAAAAAAAAAAACAAAGAAAACCCAAACCAAACAAACAAACCCCATAAAAAAACCATTTAAAAAACCCAGAAAAAAACCTAGAAAAAAAGTTTGAAACCTTCACTTCTAAGAAGATAAACATGAAAAGAAAACAAATTATACATATGCACACAATCATAATCCTGATATTTTCTCTGTTTGTAGTAGAAATAAGTATTTTCATTTAAGGAGCATGCTAAAGCATCCAAATGAGAAGGCATAAAAACACCAACATGTGTTACTGTTAATTACATATTATTGCCATGTGTGTAAGACACAATTCATCTCATGTGCCTAGGCCTAGAGAATCCACAGAAAAATACACATGGCCCTGAAATTAATGCAATATAAGAAAAATGAAGGCACATCAGTGTGTGTACCCTATCCTCCCTTTCTGGACATTTCATTTGACTGGAATAGTCTAAGTAGAGGGAGAAACAGGGACATTATCAGCATCAAAATTATCAGCAGTTTGTTAAGAATCTGCTTTATGTACCATGGTTTAGAATTTCCTAAGAGTTGTTCTGCCTGCTAGAGCTATTTCACTTGAATCAACCAGAAATTTTGCTTACTGATAAAACATCCACTACAGTATTTCTTCCTGCTGGATTTGGCTTAATGCCTTTAGAGCCAAAACTTGATAAAACAGTCAGCAGAGTGCACCCTATTTTGTCTGTCAATGTGCATTAAGTGACAGTGATGCTGGCACACTGGTGCCAGTTACAGGCTGGACTGTTCTGGTTTCTGAAGAGAGCACATCCCACCTTATTTCAGACCTCCAGTTAATGACAGCCATCTCCATTTCTTCTGCAGTACAACAGCAGTGATACATATTGCTACATGTAATTTGCCTCATATTTCTTAAACATTTATTATTGGGAATCTATTATGGACACATATATTTTAGTGACTCTTTTTTACTTAATAATGAAAAATGTGTGGGCAGCTGGCTTCTGTGGGACACCTTGCCTTTCTCAGCTAAAGCAGAAAATGAACCGTTCCCTTCAGAGACTGAAGAATCTAAACAAATACATGTGGTTCTTTTTAATAAAGGAGTGATTCCAATATGCCTGCTAAACTATCCTAATAGTTTAAAAGTAAGAATGGAACACACTTACCTCCTTTAGTCCAGGCAATAACAGGCTGGGGGTAACCTTTTGCTTCACAAGGAAAGTCAACAGTTTGTCCCTCAATCACTGTTTTGTCTTGTGGAGTGACAGTAAACTGAGGTAGAGCTACCAAAGAGAAAATAAAGCTGTTTAAAAAAAAACCAACTGAAAAATGCATGACTAAATTACATACTATTTCCTGTGTAAGTTGAAATAGTTCATACTGGTGGGAAGAGAGATGCTAATGGAATTCTTTTATATTGTGACTCCTAAAGAGAAGAGAGTTAGGGCAGCCACTTGTGCAAAAGGAACATCTCCCTCAAAACCTGGCCCTGATGTCAGTGAAGACATGGGATCTACTGTCACAGATCCAAAATAAAAGGTAAGACTTGTAGAATCAAACTAGAGTGTTCGCTGGATTAAAAATACTTTCTTCTCTTTGGCTCAGAACTTCCCAGCTAAATTGTGAAGAAAATGTAATGTAATCAAAACCTTCCTGAGCTGCTTGTTTTCTTCCATGAATGCAATGAGTGGAGTGTGGTCCAGATTCTGCAGCAACACTGTGCAATACCAATGTGAAAAGTGATTTGTTCAGCTCTCAAAACACAACTATCAATTGGTAAATAATAAATGAATGAACCACACAGACAAGTTGCTTTGTACAGCTGTAGAACTCATTAACAAGGCATTTGAAGTCTTGACAGTTTGCCAACTAAGGACTTTATCATGAGAACAGAAGCAAACTAAAATTTGAAGGTTACTCAAAGTATTTTGGAAATAAAAGTTCCAGCATGAAAGTGTTTGCAAAAAATATTATTTATATATACAGGAGACTTTTGATAGATGTTCTCAAACACTTTATAATCACACTAGTGACATGTAATACCAAAATTATTGCGATCACAAGTTCGAATACTTTGACTTTTGCTTTGCAGAAAAGCTGTGCTGATGCCTGTGCAGGCAGAATGATAATTTCTATCACACTCAGCAGAAAATGCTTCCATATTCACTGAAGTATCTACAAAAGAAAAGTAGCACAGATCTGTATTCAAAACTCCATTTCTAGTTCTCCAGGCACAAATTCTAATCTCTAGCATTGCTGCCTGTTACAGAAAATATTTAATTATTCAAAAATTTGACACTGCTTGTTTGTTCCTCCATGCAAACAAAACATAGGAAATGAACATTTGAAAAAATCAAACTTCTGACAATAATCAATGAAAATTTTCAGGGAAATAGTATATAATATCTTACTCTGTGTGAAATGTATAGCAACATCCCTATGGACTACAACAGTACAATTAAAACTCAGAAGAAAAGACAAACCCACACAATACCAAGTAATATGTGGCTCCTAGCCTAACATTATTTACCTTGGACTATGATGTAGGCAGTCGCATGGATGTTATCTACGCTGTTAGTTGCAAAACAGGTGTACTCGCCACTGTCCTCCTGCTTGACATTTTGTATATAAAGTCCTCCTGATGGAGTTATTGTGACTCGAGGGTCGTTTGGTAGAGGGGTTCTGTCGCCTTTGGTCCAGGTAATTCGTGGCTGAGGGTGCCCAGTTGCACTGCACTCCAAGGTAACACTCTCTCCAACCAGCACTTCGGTATTTTGTGGGTGAATCACAAAACTTGGCCGGGCTGTGAGAAAACAGCAATGCCTAAATGCAGCTTTTAGCTTGCACAGCTCTAATTTAGGCAAATATAGTCTATAACTGGGGACACCTAGGGGGGTTTTAATAGCTGTGTTCCAGCATGTTCCACCATGTTCTCGGTGCAAACTCTGCGTTGCTTTAAGTCTAATCTAACTGCAGACGTCAGTAGATAAAAACAAAAGCTCATAATTGCACTGATGTTTTTTCTCAACTCTCATTAAAATAATTTTCAAACTTTTTGCTCTCCTACACTGATCTTTATAAAGGTCTCTTCAGAGGCATGGATATTGAGACCCAGAAAACAAACAGGCTAAAAATTGCTGTAAGCGCACAACAGCCAAAACTGATTAAGTGACATTTTAAGTAACTTTTCTCAAGTACATGAGTAATTTGCAGTGACATTTTAAGTTTACCTGAGGCTGTGTGTCAAAACAAAATGTTCTCACAGCAAAGTCTGTGTTTTAAAAACATTACAGTCCTGGACGAGAATTTAGTCCTTGCAAACATGAGGCCTTGCCTAGACAGAGCTAAAAGGTTCTTGAGCAAGGATGGCTGCACAGAGTGTGCCGAAGCTTCCAAGAGTGGCCTGTTCAGCAGCTTGTGGTTTTCAGGTATCCAGAGAGAACATTATTGCATTGAGAAATGTTGCAATGTAACAATCTCTTTTCCTAACCCTTCTAAAGCCTACAATACAATTATCAAAATTGGATCTACAATAAACATTAATTAACCAGCTGAGTTGCATTTTTGTTCTAGGGATGTTAAAGCTTCATGATCTAGTTCTTAAGATGCTCAAGCCCAACAAATCTACATGTCAAGCACCCAAGTATTTTAATTTTAAACGATCTTATTATGAAAACAACTCTCCATCTGAATGCAAAATTCAGACTTAACATTCTTTACCTGGTGACTCAAAGTATCTAAGAGTAACTTCCTGAGTTTTCACTTCTCCAGCCACGTTTTTTGCCATGCACTGGTAAATGCCTTGGTCTGTTTCTTGAGTATTCTGAATCATCAATGTGCCATCATCTAGCAAGTTTAGACGGGAATCTTCTTTCATACTGAGCTCATTACTGAGAAGAAAAGGATCTGCTAGAGTTAAACCTTTAAATCACAAGTACAGAAAACTGCCAAAAAATAAAACCCAGGAAAATAAACAAATTACCCAAAATAACTTGCGGGGGGAAAAAAAGAGTTTTACTTTGTTATAAAATAATAGTAGTTTAAATTTTCTCCTAAAGAGAAGAAGAGGAAAAACAAAACATGACACAATTTTGCTTATGCATGCATTACATCTTCAAAAAGAAAAGTGAAAACAATTTTATGAGGAAAAGCTTACAGGGAAAAAAGTGAACAAAATACACATACTTGATCTTTAAAAGGCTGTTCTAGTTGGCAAAACGATTTAAACTTTTTCCACTGGAAGTATGTCATGCAAGTTCAACAGTCAAGATACTTTCTACTACGAGAGAGGTTAGTTGCTATAAAATCATCTTTATGCCAACCTCTGCCTGGATTAGGAGCACTAATGAACCTGATTCTAATTTGTACTGGTTTAAAATATAAGTTAAGATCATGTCTTCAGGCTACGTCATGGATGAGTTTCTGTGACGTTAACTAAGTCTTAAGGGGTTTTATTAAAGGAACTGTTTCTCAGTCCACCCCTCACTACATGATGAAGAAAGCACAGAGGAGGGATGAGATCACACCTCCTATGTACAAAACCCAGCCTACTGATCTATTCAACATACTCCTCATCAGGCTTATGGCTTTTGACTGAAATCTTGCCATATTCAACTACTTTGCAAACAGCTTTGCTCTCATTCATGCAGCCAGAAAACAAGCCAGAGTCAATAATCCCTCACCCCAAGCTCAAATTTCTTCTTAAAACTCATGTTTTAAGAAAACTCTGAATAAGTTTTCTTTGTGTATTATAAAAAGTACATGAGCCAGAGAAAATTTTAATGAAATAATTATACTATTCAAGTTCATGTTCTTGACATACTTCATAAATGCTGTACCTTTGCTGCACATGGGATTCTCACTGACATCAGCAGGAAGATACAGAACCAGGACTCTACACCATGCCATTTTATCAGCAACTAACAAACTAAAATGCTTTATATAAACTGTAAGGGAATTTATGTTCCAGGTCAGGTTCTCCATTTGTATAAGAACATTATTAAGCCAAAGTCTGATTTGCTGATGGCAAACTCACAGTTCATGTGTCCATTGTAAGTTCACACCAGTTTAAGGGGGAGATGTGCAGACACAAGGCTGGTTCAGCTGTGCTGTGCCCAGTGCTGCTGGAGGGAGTCAGGCTCTGCGCACAGCCTGAGCAGCCACTCTGGAGCAGGCTGGCCCTGGGCTGTTGAAAGATAGTCATCCTTTATAGAACCTTCCCCATGTTCTAAGTGGTGAGGAAAAGATATGTAGCAGGTTGCCCAGACAACTTGTTCTATCTCCATCCTTAGAGGCTTTTAAGACCTATCTGGATAAAGCAACCTGGTATAATCCTGCTTTGAGCAGAAGGCTGCAATGGAGACATCCTCCAACCTGAATTACACTACAATCTTTCGATATAAGGACTTGCCTGCCCTCCATGTACCTGTTTGAGGAGCCTGGAAACTGATGTCTCTCTTCTCCTGGGACAGAGCTACACATTGGAGGGAAGCGGCCTCTGAGAAGCTAGGGCTCCAGAACGTCATTCTCTGAAACTTTAATTCTATCCAGCTGGAGTCCTTAAAAAAAAGTAGCTTTTGCTCTGCCCCAAAACATATGAAAATGCTAAGTAATCCACAGACTGTACATGCAACATGTCCACAGTGGATTGCCTGGTACTTACATAAAAATGATTTAGTATTACAGGTGTGAGCAGCTTTGCAGGTATACTGCAGCTGAACATCTTACAAACAGTGTTAGAGTAATACTATTTTCTAGTTAGCAGCTCTTAAGTGTTTAGAATTACTAATAAAAAAGATATGGGACATTATTACTTCATATGCTTATTTTAATTATAGCATGTTTTTTCTGTAACTATTTCATATATTAGCATATACAGCACATGGACATGCACCCAAAATGCACACACACATAGGCAAATGTACTTACATCAAGTTTCTCTCTTCCTCTTTTATACTTACTTGTTTCGAAGCCATATAATTTCTGGTTTAGGATTGCCTTCAGCCCTGCAAGTGAAGTACACTGTATTCCCTGAGGTAACGTCCACATCCTGAGGCTCTGATGTAATTCTTGGCCTCTCTATATCAACAATAAAATGTACAAAGAACTCTTACTTATTTTAAAACTACTAAAAACTGGTAAATAAAAATATTACCATACATTTTGTAAAAAATATTTTTTCACAAATGTTTTGACTTAAAATATGAATATGCTTAGGATTAAATGCACTTTTCCCTGTGCAAAAGTGACTATGGGATTTCTGACCTCCTTCATTGTTCCTTAGGACCTTTTAGCAGACTAGAAATAGATTGCACAAATTTGTATCAGGTTCTAAAGTGGCTGTTTTATTTATTTGGACAGAGACTCAAATTGCCTATGAAGGAAAAACTTTAAAGCAGCAAGTACAAGTGCCATTTAAAATAACTTCCTCTAGATAAGTATCAGTGCATAACTTGCCTCACAGAATAATTTGTACAGCTTACTTCCTGCAGCTTCCATATTCAGGCTCCTTAGATATGCAAAGAGCTTCTAGGATGCCATGTGCATTATTCTTGCACCAAATTCCCTTTGTACCATCTTTCTCAAGAACCTTGTAGATGCTTGTGGTCATAGTTCTCGTGATCAGAGTTATATCCAACACATAACCAAAAGGAAAATTTACTTATTTTATACCTTGGCTTCCTTATGCAGGAGGACAGTCAAATGCCCATAGCTTGATGAGAAATCTACATTTTGATTTCAGAACACAAGTGGTGCTGGGCCAAGACCCGGGGTGCTCATGGGGCCAAGCTTTTGCACCTCGAGGGTGAAGGAATACAGGCAAACATAAAGATTACCAAGGTGCTTGTGCATTAATCCTCAGTGACAGAGGATTTCAGTGCCTGTGTAGGGCACTCCTTGTAATTATTACTGAGTAAAAAAATAATTCAGTGGCCCAACCCCAATTCCTACAACAGCAACAAATATTTTAAAGGCAAGAACTGTGTCATCAGGAGCAATTCAGTAAAGCTTCTTTCTTTTCTTTCCCTTGTATAGAAGGGAATAAAGGACACCAAATAATATTAATGCAACACCATAGATTCTAGCTGACAATCCTGTTATGATCAGAACTGAAATATAAAAGGGAAAAATAAACTCCTTCAGGATAATCACCTTTAATTCTTCAAGGGGAAATTTCAAACGGTTACTATTTGTTTCTTTAAAAACAGGCTGAAGGGTAAAAGCAATCAATTCTGTCAGAAGCACACAAAAACAGAGAAGGAACACAGAGAGATTTCTGGAAATAACCAATATTAACCAGAGGCGGTCAGTGTTTTCAAATAGAACAATAAATTCTAGCCCTCCAAAAATATACAGTTTAGGTACATGCAACCCATTAAAGAAGAAATCAGGAAGTGGCAAACTCACCACAGTTCAGTTCTTCTGGTGTTATCGTGGCCACTGATCTCCCCTGGATCCTCCGTGGATACTCACAGGTAGCTGCTGCTTGAGCATTACCCGACTCCGCGTACGTCTTGAGCAGCTCCGCCAGCCACAGGATTTCACAGTCGCAGTGAAGAGCGTTGGAATCCAAACGCCTGCACAAAACAAGGAGCAGCCACAGCTCTGTTAGTAAGCCTCAACCACTCTGCTAGGAACAGCACGGTTCTGTAAATGGAGCAACACCTCTATCTGTGAACACAGACAATAGCCAACATGCCATACTGGTGATGCTAACTTGCCTATAGGTATTCTGGTGTGTAATTATGTGTATTATTTTTACCACACAAAGAACAATCCATATATATTATTTAGTCTATAAAACAATGATTAAAAATAATCCCAATATAGGAAATAAACTTTAGTCAGTAACTAAAGAAAATAGATATGAAACAATGTTCTCAATCTATGCACATAAACAACTGGAGTACAGTTGAAAAAAAATATATTTAATATTTAAAACAATTACACCATAAAAGGCATTTGGAAGGAAGATAAATATTGCAAGAGGAGATACAGTCTAATTGGGTTATTTAAGATTTCATTAGTTCAATAATAATTCAATTTACTTACAGTCTTTTCATAGATTCTAAGTGACTAAATGTTCCAGGAATCAAATGAGCTATTCTGTTGTTATGCAAAAACCTGTTAAAAACACAGAAATATGCATGTAATAATTCAGATTTTGTGATGCACTCATTTCATTTACATTCTTCTGGACAGTTTTCAAGAGAAAGTAATCAAAGAAAATTTAAGAAAAAAAAATTGAACCTGTTCAGCAACTCATTGTCTGCAAGTTTTAAGTGGCCTCCAGGGTGTACTTGGGTGTGTCCATGTGGGGACAAAGAAGCCGTAAGTAACCACAAGGAAGGGAGTTCATAAACATTCAAATGAGAAATTAAAAAAAAGGATACTAAATAAATTGTCTGGTTCTTCATTCATAACATTTATTTTAGCCAAACATGAATCACAGATCTTTGGGAAATAGTTTTGCAAAAGAAAAATATACCACAGGCAATGCTCACTTCTGCATGCCTCTAAGGTCAGCTTCACCAAAGTGCTCTTGGAAAGACTATGTAGTAGTTACAGCAAAAAAACTGGATTAAAAACAATCTATGGCAATGATAAAAATATTATTTTTTAGTTTCAAATGCTTGATTTAATTCAAACAAGGAAGCAAGCTGCCTTCTGAATCTTACCCCAAGAAAAACAAACTTACAGCCTTTCAAGTTTTGGAAGATGAGTAAAGGATTCGGGTTCCAACGTTTCTATCTGATTAAAGTGCAGGTACCTGAAAATATGTTAAACAAAAAGAAAAATACTGAAACAATTTTCTTAATGAAGGTGAAATATTTTAAAGAATTTATTGTTTCCATACTGTTTACAGATCTAAATGGCCATAGTGATGTAGCAGCTTTTTTCTGTTACCATCTGAATCTCACACTTGAATCTGAGAAATAAAAGACATGACAAACAAAGAAGGGTTTGCAGATCACTACATTGCGTGTGTGTGTGTGTGTACATATATAAGCAAAAAAACCCAAACATTGCTTTGGAGATTTTGGAGATAATACTTTGAACACTATTTTGCCAAGTCTACTGTTCATTGTATGCATGCTTGAAAAAATTTATTGAAAGGAGAAAATTATTTTTTTTTATAAGAAAAATGTTACAGGTTATTTAGCAAACATTTACAGTTTCCAGTAGAATAACATTTTTTGTGGAAAAATGTTTTCATTTCAGTGAGTGAAAATTTCAAAAGATGCTGAGAAGTAACCTTCTCTAGTCCATGAACACTGGCATTTAAAGTTGTGAATGCTCTCAAAACCATATTTGTAGTATAAACCCAAGTTTGACTAATTTTACTTTAGACAAAGGGCTTCCCAGCAACTGGCGCTGTTTGATGCGCTGTTGATGCTTATGTAAGCTATCAGTATTACACAACAATAAATCTACACAGCTTTTAATCCTGTAAAACTGAGAAAGTTAGCGTAACAAGACAATTAGCCAGACTATTAATCTGTAACTGTTGTGAAAATGGACTGCAAAGGCAGGATCATTCCAGCAGCGACAATTTTGTGGAGATACTCCTTAACCTTGCAGATGAGGAAACAAGATGTAATAGATAACACTGGCACAAGGAAGTGTGAAAATTATTTATAGATTTGGATCCTGGTTATATCCAATGTATTCAAAACTCCGTAGGTTTCCTATTTGACCTCTGACAAACTCAGGAACCTCTGGAGAATGTGCATATACAGAAATCACTGTGGTCTGAAGAACGAAAAAGCCTGTCATTTGAAAACAGTGAGAACAACTCAGAGCTCAGTATCTCCTGAAAAATCAATCCCTCATCATAAAAAGGGCAAGGTCACAGGGATTCGTCTGTGCTGAGCCAAACGGCGGCTGCGCAGAGAGGAGAGAGGGAAGCAGCGGCGATTCTGGCCACGGCCTTGCAGGGAGCCCTGGAAGGCGCGCGCAGAGGGAAGGCAGGCACGTGCCTGGCAGCCTCCCAGGCCGAGCGCGAGCCAGCGAGCGATGCCAGGGAGCAGTGAATGGGGACCACAGAAAAAGCCAATAAATCAGCACAGGAGTGATCAAGCACATCAGAGTGTCAAGTCTGCCTACTGCCAATGCCACGCATGGCCACAGAGTATATCGAGCATAGAGTATGGTCTTGTTAGCATAAGGAATCAAGAACTGCATCACCATGCTGTGACTGCCAGTTTTTGTCTCCTCTTTGAAAATACAGGGTAATTTCTTCTAAATTAAAATGAGAGATCGCAAAGGCAGATATTTCCTGCACGGTTCATTAGATTTGCCAGCAGAGAGAAGAGAGACCTCAGTGAGGAAGGACTGCCAGGACAAAGACTAGGCATGGCCCAGCCATGAGGTGGGCAGGCACAGCTTGCCAAGAGCCAGGGCTCTGCTCGTCCACCTTCCAGCATCAGCAGCATTTGGGAGGGGGCAAGGCAAGGTGGGGATAACTGCAATGCAAAAGGACAAAGGGAAAAACCAGGCACAACTATATGGTTTGTTACTTCTGAAGCAGCTTTCATTTTGCAAAAAAAATTACATACGCTACTTCTTTTGCAGGCAGCAGTGGTTTTTTCCTTTTCAACATACTTAATTCTACTTGCAATTTTATGCTTCATGAGCACCTTGCAAACACATCTCTTTATATTCCCAATATATCAATCTCTTGTACTTCTTTGGCATTGACAAGGCAAGATTTGTAGGCACCTCTTAGAACAACAAATAATATTGGTAAAAGCAGACACATTGAGGCACACAACCCCTTCTTCAGGGCCACGAATCAGAGGTAAAATTAGAAAGAGAGAAAAAGAACACCTCTCTCAGATGGTTTAAGTAGTGTATACATAGCTAAACTCAAAGCAGCAGCCCAAAATGGCTGTTTAGTACTCAAGACTATTAAAATTGCAGATGTAATGAATACTTTATGTGCCTGAAAACTCATCTTGTTTTTCCAAACAAATTTTGAAAATATCTCTGTTATAAACCTTGCCTTGTTTACAGCGCACATCATCACAGATACAAATACAATAATTCAGATGCTGAAGAACATTGTAACAGTTAACTTTACCTCATAGGATATTACGCTGTTTAGCTCAAAAAATCAAATCATGAAATCCAGCTGAAAAATACTCTTAACTGCTTCATAGCAGTTGGGCTACACAAGCTAGTTGGGTTTTTCAGGTCTTAAATTATGACCTAAAAAATCCTGAGCAACTTATCATGCAATTTATGAATAGAACAAGGTGTTAAATATCTGGCCAAAATAATTACCAAGTGTAATTCAAAATAAATAGATGCAGACACCAGATTGTATTCTAAGTCTATAATAAAGAGAATAAAAAATTCTTGGCATTATGACCTACACTTTAATCCTGTTTTATCACTTGAGTTTATCACTTCTATTATTTTCTTCTATGTAGCATATTAATGTTATGTAAAAGTATATTTTAATATTTTAATTAATATGATAATTTCTTGAATTTAAAATTCACTTTAAAGGTAATCATATTCAGGAAATAATCTCACACCGGCATATCTTTATAGGCATCTTTTATGTTCAGAGTAAAGAACACTCTAAAAATAGTGGTATCATGTAATAAATTAGATATTAAAAAGACTTTCAGAATGAAAATTGAAAGAAAAAGCATGCAAGAGTGATTTTTAAATACCTACGTGTCTTTCTGTTTTAATTCTAAACTCACTATAAAGAATTAAACAGAAGGAAAGGAAATACTTATAGGGGAAACAAGTCCAAATGAAACACACCAAGAGGAAAATAAAGATTTTATCAAATAAGCATGGTATGGATTTTCTTTCTTATTATTAATCTTGTAGGACAAAAATTTACAGTAAAATTCAGTCCCAGTGGCATTTTTCACAGCACTAAATTTAGTATTGTATTTTATGTAGATTTGTATTTTTTGTGGGGGAGGACTTTTATCATATATGCCAACCGTTCTTTTTCTAATAGTATCATCACATCTTTGGGGAAGTACTTACTAACCCGTTAACTGAGCATAGTCTATGTTCTGAATATTCAAACAGCATGTTTGCCATTTGGGTTATTTGAAAGAGAATGAACAAACATATATTTTTCACATTTATCAGAGCTTTCCCTGCTCAGGGACAAGAAGTAGCAGCTTTAAACCACAAGGAAAAAGATTTAAATGTATGTTGTGGTAATGATATAAAATGTTGGAGCAGGATACTTAAGGAGATTATGGAATACTCTCTGAGGACTTTTAAAATAAGGCTAGATGAGTATCTGTTTCCAGTTTGTTGTCCCTAGCTGATCTTATTGTAGAATAATAAGGATATACTTCTCAAGGCCCCATCATACCTTTTGGGTTTGTTTGTTTATTAATTAATTCTCTTTCATTATTCCTTCCCATAGATAGTTTAACAGCAACTTTACACAGACTCCACTGTCTTACATGTGCATAACTGCTGACATACAGTTATGCAAAAATCAGGGACTTGTAGTATAAAATAAGACAAAAAATAGCAACATTTCAAAAATACTGAAAATTGAATTGAGAGAAATAAACTTAATATAACAAACTGCATCACTATAAGTTAGTTAATGCTTTTTGTCTATTAATTCCCCCTAAATATGTGTATATGTTCGTAAGCTACATCATAACTAATAACAGCTTATAAAGAGCAAAATTAGTATGTTAATATGAAAGTTAAAAGAAAATGCATAACTAGGAATAGGTAAACAGATTTAATAATTCCATTAGTGTTTGGGGGTCTCACTACTTAAATACTGGGGAGTACACTTTTTGTCCCTGATACATACAACTCATAAGCTGAGATCTCAAAAATATGCCAGATATTTGGAAGAAAAGCAATACACATCTGGAAATGGACTCCATTTAGAGTTAGATCTTAGGATTCAAACTCATGACCTCCCAGGCAGGGTATTTGCGACATTTCAGGTGGGATTCAGTTGTCAAGCACAGGCACACAGAGGCACAGAGCAGTTGTCTAAGCCCAAGCATACAGAGGCAGCCTTCCTTGCCTTTCGGGTGTTCTGTCTGCCTTCCGGCTGCTGCTCTGAAAAAATGTAAGTTTCCTGCAGCTTTCTGCTGCCTTTGCCAGACCCAAACATATGTCTTGCAGATTTAACAGTGTCTAAACTGGTACTAAGCGGCTACTTTTCATCAGCTGACTCTGTCCCTTCATGTCAACCACAGGTGAAAAGTTAGCTGATGAAATATGTATGGCTCAATGTGTTCAAGTATCTAAAACTGCCAGTTTTTCTTCAGAATTTACCCTAGCACAAACGGGTTTCAAGATCTGATTCAAAGATCTTATTCCCTTGGCAGAAATTTCCAAAGGAAAAGCTATTTTGACTACATCAGCAGCTAAGAATTCTGCCGCAGAGGTTTAAGGAGGAACCTGCCAGCTGCAGTAAATACTTGGGGGTTTTCGTCCCTTATACATGCAACAGGCCTCCTAAATCTAACTACATTTAGTTTTTTTAAAACAACAACAATCACCAGAAATGTGTTTGCTTTACTTTTTAGGTATGTTTTAAAAAAGCAACTATCAGTTGAATTCTGCTTCACTGGAGTAGAAGAAATTGCTATGAAACAAGTCTTTCCTTGAAATGTAGTCTACTTCTGAGAACTCTGCTGAACATTGAGAAGAGCATTTGGCTAACACAACCAGTAGCAAAATGTGTTTGATAACTTGAGGCCACAGAGACCCCAAATGCAGAAACATCGACTTAGTAGGCAATACTGTTTAAAACTGAAATCAGGACACTTGGGAACTTGTTTGCCAAGAGTAACTCTTGTCTTTTCAGCAGTTTTTCTCCAAAGATAGTGTGATTAAACAGACCCTGTAGAATCAGAACATATTTTTATGCTAAAGATGCATAAATGCCAAATCCCTTACAAACTAAAAATCTCAAAGAGTACTCTTCATTAAATTGATTTCTGTGCCTGCCACTGGCTTCATGTGCTCCCATTTTCCCTCCTGGCAAGCTCTCTGTTTAGGAGAGAAGAAGAAGAGCTCTAGAAAGCAGTGAGCTCTGCTGCAGGCAGTGGGGATGTACCTGCCCTCCACCCCCCGGGAGCTGCAGGTGCTGCCATGACACATGGGCAGGCAATGAGCAGTGACTGTCCCAGGCTCCATTTCCATACTTCCCAGCTAGAGATCAGACTCAAACCCTGAGTTTGAAATTTCATTTCATACTGAATAATGTTGATGTCTCAGAAGTTCGAGCTTAAGCTGATACAGTGTGATATCTCCATAGGCAGAGAGGCTTAACTGCCACATAGTGGAAAAGTGCACCCAGAAGGCGTTAATATTTCAAAGTGATTTATGTTTTTCAGTCATAACAGAGATCAACAGGAAAAAAGAACAAAAGAAAAAAGGACAAACGTTGCCACTTGCAGTATATAAGGCTTGTGGCATGAGGAAGAACATTACTTTGGAAACATCAGTAATTCAATAAATGGGCCTCAGTACTTGAAATATTGTAATTGCATGCAAGTAAGCCCTACCAGTTGGTGTAGTATGGTGCAGTAATAATTTCTAGAGTAAAAGGAAGAGGAAGAGAAAGGTGTTAAGGAAAATAATTACATATTTATATATATTTTATAATTGATACTTCTATATTATAGATAAACTCTTCCTTCAAAAGGTATCTGTTGCACTCTAAAATGAGCATGCATGATTTTGTACCCATATGAAGTGTCATTTTATTTCATATATACTCTATGTCTACTAATATCCATTAGAGGTTTATAGCAACAAGGAAAATGGTACATATAGAGAACTTGTAATACACTGATACCTTTCAAGAGTTTAAAAATTTATATTCAGCCCCCAATTTATACACTACAAAACTCATTGGTTGACTACTGTTATTTGGTAGTCAACCTGAAACAACTACACGTTGACAGTTTTTTCCTTTTTCTAAACATTACCACAATGAATGTAGAGCAATGCTTTCTGATCATAGAATCATACAATAGTTAAGGCTAGAAAAGAGGTTTAGGATTTTCAAGTTCAACCATCAACCTAGCACCACTATCATGTTCATCACTAAACCATGACTTCAAAGTCCAGTCCTTTCTTGAACACTTCCAGCAAGAGTGACTCCACTGCTTCCCTGGGCAGCCTGTTTCAATGCTTTACCACCCCTTCCATAAACAAATTTTTCCTAATATTCAATCTAAACCTCCCCAGGTGCAACTTGAGGCCATTTCCTCTTGTCCTGTCACTTGTTACCTGGGAGAAGAGACCACTCCCCAGCTCACTATCACCTCCTTTCAGGTAATGGCAGAGAGCAATAAGGTCTCCACTGAGCCTCTGTTTCTCTAGACTAAACAACACCAGCTCCCTCAGCTGCTCCTCACAGGATTTGTGCTCCAGCCCCTTGACCAGCTTCGCTGCCCCTCTCTGGACTCATGCCAGCACTTCAATGTCTCTCCTATAGTGATTATAAAACAAAATATAGTTGAACTTAATGGAATCAATACAACTGGGTTTTGTCATGCTTAGGACTGCATTCCTCATTCTTTTTCAGTAGAAATTATTCTTCATTATACAGGAAAAGAAGTTTGATTTTAATCAATCTTTCTGGAGGACATTACTGAAACATCTACACTGTAAATGACGAACTTCCTTACTTTTTAAACATCTATATATGGAAATGATTAACACATATAAATAATAGCAAGGTTTTTATTAAAAAATCTATTCTTGTTTCAAAGTATAACAAAACTGGGTTAAACTTCAAGATGCTAATTCAGCTTTAGTTACACTGCATAAAACAAAGTACTGCAGTCAAAGGAATTGTGATATTATAAAAACCTACAGAAATGAAAGCAGAATCTATCTCTAAGCAATACACATTAGTTTTCGACATTTCCCACAATAATTCTCATTTGTCAAAGCTATGTAACAATGTATAGGGACATCAGGAATGCAAATCACAAACAAAAGATAAACACAGAAATGAGGAATTTGACACAGAGATCAATTGTGGTTTTTTCACATGCAAATGATTACGGGGCTCTCTGCCCAGCCCAGGGAGTGCAAACATGCAGAGCATGCAGGTAGGATGTATGGATCAAGGCGTGCACTTTTCCTCTGCAGGGGAACCATGGAGATGACAGCACAGAAGAGAAAAGGCACTTACAGTTGTTCTAGAGAGGCAAGTCCTTTAAATGCTTGCCTGTCAATTGACTGGATTTCATTCTTGTACAAATAGCTGAAACAAGAAACAATCAGTAATATTAGTACACAAACAAGAGCTACATGAAGGTGGAAAAGAAGAATTAAGTTGACATGTGAAGACAGTTTTTCAACTACATATTAGAAAAAAAAATACAAATCAAAAACTAAAAGCATAAAAATATTCTGTCCTTGAAATTTCATCCCCGATGACTACTAGGAAAGACAAAAGTCTGAGGCCTTGAAGGCCCTGAGGCTAATACTCAGATGGTCCTGGGCTTCCCAGTGCTCATGGTATTACTTACTGGACTTTTGTCCCTTGTTTTCTTGATTGGTTTGCCAAAAGTCAAACTAAATTCAACTCAGTGGGACAGAATTGCATTAGAAGTGCCTTTACCAGAACACAGCAGGGATGCCACTGGCCTCTTGTTTTCTTTAAAATGTCTGAATACTGGTACAAATACTCAAATTATGATAGAGTGAGTCTTTTTCTGGACTTGGAGAACAAACAGTGAGAAATTTCTGTAACTCCGTCTGTGTCACCTTTTGAATATTTACCAAAAAATACAAGTTAGAGTATTGGTATTGCATCCATAAAGCAGCACTGTGTATTTGTTCTATCACTGTGTAGAAGGTGGACATTAGGTCCCCATTGATACTCTATAATATAAACAGAACAAACACGCAGAGTATCAGTATGATCACGTGTGTTGTCTACACCTTTTGAATAGAAAGAAACTAAATCAGGAAGGATCAGTGTATGTGATCATGTTCATCATGCTCTTAGCAGCAAGGATGGTTTAGGGAGGGGTATTGGAGAAAAATCACAGTTTAGCTGATGACTACAGTTTCTGCATGGAGGCAGCAAATGAAAATACTTGGGGGGTTCAGTGTCAGTCACTCTTCTTGTGTTAGGATAGGAACAGGTTTGCAGTTAAGAACTTTTTCACAATTATTTGACAAATGATTTGAAACTCAGTTAATCAGGCATGGGTTTCTATGAAAAGGGGATGAAGAGACTTTGTACCAGAAATGACTTCATTAGCAGGCATCTTATTAGTAGTGGTTTTGGGTTTTCTATTATTGCAGTTTTCAGTAACTTACTGGAAATATTGCAAACTCCTTTTGATGCAACAGAAAAAATACTGGCTCTGCTGGAGCTGGTGGAAGTTTTTACACTGATGTGACAATGGGCAGCATTTCACAATAGACCCCAACAAGGAAAGAGGTTGTAGGTATTTAATGTTCAACTAATGACAACTTTGGGGAACAGTAAGGAATAGTATCCTTCCTTTGAGTCTAAATTAACTTTTCCAATGCACTGCTTGCTGAGAATCCAACACATTAATATACAGACTCCGGTGTGCTTTATTAATGTAGATATGCATCTGAATAAAAAGCAGAGTTCCTCCACGAACAGGTAACATGGAAGTAAAAATTTGTGAGGTTTTTAAAATACTCAAAAAACAGAAAAAAAATACTGTTGTGAAATTACTGTAAAAACTTTAAAAATAATTTGGAAACAGTGAGTATAAATTCATTACACATTTTATATGTGGAATTGGTTTTTATTCTATTTGAAAAAAATTATTTCATGAGTATTAAAATATTTGTTTTGACTCAGATTTACTAATTCATTTGAGGATCACAGTCATTACAATGTTATGTCTCCTTAATATTCCTCTCTGTTTGATATTAAATTCCTATCTTGCTTTCCTGTGAGAATTTTAACTTTTCACTACTTAGAAAATTTCAAGGACTGAGCAGCTGAAATGTTATTTATCTTTCTTAATACAGTTAATTCCACTTGGCAGTGTGGAAATCCCTCTTATTTCTGAGTACTAAACTTCTGGTCAGACCAGAGAACCAAAGTGGGCTTAGACAGTTTTGATAACCACCCTCAGTTAATTATCTCCTGTGGGCATTTCAATAATTTTATACAAAAACTCTGAATTCATCCGATTTTTAAAAAAGTTTTACCACAATCATTCATATAACTGGTATTTACTCTCTGCAGACAAAAGAAGGCAGAGAGTGAAAATCAGAGGTGAATCAGACTCGGATAGTGACTGTAGTATTGCAGGCTTTTACCACCATACTGCAGGGAAGGGAAGCAGCCTTTAGGTGCTCTTACCAAGCCACTGCAGTGAGCCTTTACTTGGGATTCAGCTTTAAACCAGAGCTTTTTCCATTCTGACCAGAAAACCCTCAGCTGCAGGAAACTCAACCAACCTCAGTCCACCATATCCTCCCTTCACAGAGAAACCCCAGCAACCTCAGGGCTACATGGCCTATGACAAATGTGTTAACCAAACTTCCATTTAATTGTGTAGCTGTTTCACTGAGGATAGTAAAAGAAAAAAAATATAAATATTTGCCTAATGGAGAGAGACATGACAGAATACAAAGCACAAATAAGTACCACTCACAAAAAATATTCATCGCTCTAAAATGTTACAGTGCACATACAATGTTATACAAGTAAAACTTTGTAAATACTGCTAAATTTTAACATCAACATTCTCAAAATTTATCTCAGTTACATCATCAGAAAACAAATTTAGTACAATTAGGGAAAAAATAATTTGTCATTTAATTTACCTAAAAGCTCTCTTACAAAACTGAATATCAGAAGATGAATAAACAGTGGATTAAGATGAAAAACAGATATATTCTATTAAGACATTAAATTATTTCTGGACAGTTACTAATACCTATTTTTAGAAGTGTTTTTTTTTTTTAAAAAGAGCATTTTTTCCAGAAACACAAGCAAGGCTGCTAGAGATCAGAGGTACTGGTCATATACTTAGGAAATGAACCAATAGGTAACCAGTTACCAGAAAATTAGGGAAAAAAAGTAGCTTTCATTAAAAAACCTGCTAGATTCCCTATGAGGATATTATTGGGGGTTTCCTTTTTTCTTTTTTTAATGTACCAATTAAAAATCATGTGATTCAAGGAAAGTAAGATCCAAATATATTTGTTTGGAACTGGAGGGAAAAACAGGCAAAAAGTAACAGCAGTATCAGGCATTGTAGAGTTAAATCTCACACATAAATAAACATCCAAAGACAAGTTTACCTAGGAACATGAAGGAGACAGTGGAACCAGCAACATGAATTGCAAAGAAAAGAGATCTAGAATCACTGGAGGTGCCCAGAGGAGAAAGTAACATGACCAAGATAGCAAGAGCAGCAGAAGGCACAGAAGGAAATGTGACAATCTCATTCTGAAAGGGTGAGGTCAGAAACTCCGCATTTTGGCCAACCTATACCACATCATCTACCACTATTACTTCATTCACCAGACACAAAACAAAACTTGCATGCTTCCTGTTAGCATTTCTGGAACTGATACATTTCATACAGTCTTAATTACCATTTACAATATGCTTGTGGCAATACTTTCATGTCTGTTTCCTCATCTATCCATTTCATACCAAGTGAACATGCAAAGTTGTTGACACAGTTAATTTCATTCCCAATTCTATTTCTTTCACTTCCTTCATGCTATCTTCTAGCTCACTGCTCTGTAAATGTCTAATACCTTTTCTCTTTATCTAGAAAGGGTTTTTTTAATAGTTAATCTATGTTATATATTTTTCTTTATCTCCTCCTGGATTATTTCTTTTTTACCTTACCTTCATTTTTTCCACTTCTGATTCCAAATCCTCTAATATTCTACATGTTGAAATGGTAATAATGTGTCTACCCTCAATTCCCAACTCTTCTCTCTTGGAGAATAAACTGTTGACTTTTAGGCTTAGGAAGGATTATCCTACCAAGCTTCCACAAATTTACCTGCATCTATATTATAAGGTTGGGAAGCATACTAAAGAGCCTTATTGCCAAGACTACGGGATAGGAAATAAAGACAGATGGACAGAAAGGCAGAGAAGAAGAAAGAAAAAGGAAAAACAGTACCGTCTTAATTTCACAGCATAACAATGATTACATTTCTTTATTTAAACCTTTAGTATATTAATACAAAACCAAATTATTACCACAAACAGCACATGAAAATCACACAAAACTGCTTTTATAATTGTCAAAATTTCAATTACATGAAGAACACGATAATAAAAAATCCTAAAAAATGGTTAAAAAATTGTATGTATACAATTTTCTTTTATGATGTAAAGACCAACTTTAACAGTGATTAATATTTTTAATGCACAGAAAATTGAGAAAATATCTTTATTCTTTGTCAAAATGGGTTCTTCAGATAGCTAATTCTGATAACATATATTCCTCATAAAACTCTAAACTCAACTTCAGTAAGGAACAGTACAAAGAAGCATTTGAAAATCTTGATTTAGACCCTGCTGAAAAAATTTTTCAATTGGAAAAAGCAAAAAGCTGATCTTCAGCAGTCATACAGGAATGGATCTTAATATCTATCTCTCAGAGACTGGCTTTTAAAAAAAACCCAAATATGCTGTGTTATACTTTATATATTTTATATATAAATATATAATTGCAAATATTTTTACTTAATTTTATATAGGCATGTTAACTAATTGTTATAGATTTTATATTTATATATACTCACATTTTGCTAAATCAGGGCCACTGAGAAATGACAGGATTTTTAAAATTAGTCAGCAAATTATACATTTTCAGAAGCACAAGCAATCCAGTACAAGTTCTCATAAGAACACAAGTAACAGGATGGATCAATGATCTAGTTCTATGAAACATGACAATACAAGTTAGGTTTGCAAATATTCACAGGACCAGATGATACTCAACCTCAATTTTTCCATATGATTTGACTTTATAATAGTACATTCTGAGCAGTATTTCTCACTTTGTACACTCTCTCCCCCTTAATTTCTACTTTAGTGGATCCTATTGGAAAGAAATGTTCTGGTTTGCCCCCTTCATTTCACAGAATACAGTTAGCATTCAGTTACTCAGCTGAAACTTTCACTGCTGAACAGTATTGATTTGTTACATTTAAGCCTTCTGTATTGATAACCTGACCAGTACCAGAAATGTTGTAACTTTAAGGCTGTACAATTTAAACATTTCTATCACAGCCATTGAAACAGGCAAAAAAACCCTTAAAGTTTATTTCTGCAAAAACCCAATAGTTTTAAAGAGCTCTCTGCAGTTGAATAAATTACTACACTGAACATTAAATTTTCCAGAGAACAACAGGAAAGCAAAAAGATCTTCCTCTTAACAATACTGACAACCATTACTACACATATATGAAAACATCAGAGTTCAGTTATTTCTTTTCACTCTGTCATTGAACTGAACACACTGAGTAGTTGAGCTTTGTTTCAGGTTTACTACAGCTAGGCAAAAGCAAGCATGTGAAAATAAAGAACTAATAGGAATCAAGAAAAATCTTTGTACAGTTGCTGACTATGGAAAGAAGTTTAGCAAACCTCACTTAGTAAAACCTTATGCTACCAGAACCATCATACAAGCATATCTTGTAACAAATACAATTATCATGGACTTTAATCATTCATTGGCAACAGTCTGTTCAATATTCTTTTCCCTCCTATTTTGTGTAGGTTAAACAATTTCATTACTGAAAGACAATACACATAAAAATGAGAGCAGGAAATGTAATCAAGCACAACTTGGAAAAACAGGTAATGTGTCTACACAAATATATATGATTTTCTCACTTCTCCCACCTCCTTACAGCTCTTCAGGCTGCATGCTTGGAAACTACATGGAAAATTCACCTTCTGAATTGTTTCCAAAGCAATGAAATCTCAATGTGACCTTTTTTTTCTGTACAGTCATTCAGGCAACCATCAGTCAATACTCCAAGAGAATGGAGTGGAACTTTTTTAAATGACACCCCATAAGGTCGACTCCAGAAACTAGAGCTGAGAAACCATGACAACTTACTATGCAGCTTTAGTCTATTATACAGACAAAAATAACACTTTTGATGCCTTTTGTTTACTCATATAATTCATACTCTTGGTATGTTTGTTAAAAATGGAAAAAGTTAGGCTTAAAATATACAGGATGACTGAAGACCTAGAACTAACAGCAAATCATATACATGCTCTGGTATTTTGAGTTTGACTGAATTTTTCACTTATGAACTCAGTGAAAAATGGAGGGATAGCTAATAAGCTTACGTATGTTACAAGCTTCTGCAGACACAACCCTTGGACTAGCAACTTTTAAACCACTTTCCAAAACACAAAAAGAACCTGTGTGAAGATTTCACTGAACCATTGAAAAGATGGTTTCCTACACCTATCAATGTATCCCTTTTTAAATTATAAGTTGCATATAATAAACAGCAACTACTAATTCCTTTAAAATTTATTGCCTACAGATATCAGTCTTTTATTAGCAAATACTTAGAGAAACACAGTTGCCCCCACCCCATAAATTAATTTCACAGATTTTCAGCGCAGTTTATCTCCTGATATAGTGAGTCAGATAGTAATCACTATCTCACTTCCCACTGAAGAAGGTGTTACACAGTGATGAAGAACGTGACACTCATTTAACTTACAGATATTTCAGATTTTCAAGATCTTCGAATGCCCCGCTAGGAATTCTTTTGATTTGATTGTTGTTTAGAAGCCTACAAAAAGAAATAAACAACCATTTGTTTTAACATAAAGAAACACTAGGGGAAAAAAAGTGTAAAAGCAGGTGCAATATAGTAATAAATAGAAAATGCTTTTCTCCCAAGAGGAACTGTTAGAGAAAAAAAAGGTTATATGCTTACAGTTGCTCAACCACTACCCTGAAGGTGAAAACCTGAAAAAAATAGACAGAATTTTAAAAAAATAAGAAAAAATATTTTTAAAAATAGTATAAAAACAGAAACAAAGATAAACAAAAAGCCAAACCCAAACAAAAAAACAAAAAAAAACCCCACCCAGAAGTGGAATAATGTGGTTTTTTGCAGGTATCTGATATGTAGATGAAGGGGGGGAGCGGGGGGGAAATCTTCCACATCAAGTCTACAGGTCAGTTTGAAACTGATAAAAATTATATTGACAAAGATTTGTCACTAGCAGGTGCATTAAAGTGATTTTTTCCCAGCTGTTTCTTAGCAATATCTTGTGTACTGAGTCCTTTACATCGTACAGGAACACAACTGTCTGTATGCACAGATTTCCACTCATCCATCATAGACTAGTTTTACAAAGAGAAGGGAGCTCAAACTTAATGCAACCTGTTTTTATTTGGGACTTGTGGATATCAGATCAATGATTTGGACAGTTAAAACTTGAGCTGGATATCTAGCAGAAATTGTAACTCAAAACTGGGGATGAACTGCAAACAGAGGTATGATCAAAGGAGACTGGAAATAGGGACAGTTTGTAAGAATATCTTGGCAGCACAGATTTGGACAATATACTTTTGGGGGGAAAGTCCTATAATTTCTTCTGGTGTGAATATAGAGTACAGGATGTGTCAGTATGTTTGTCGTGATGTGCCTGCAGACAAATAGTGATCCAAAGCTCACTGATATCACTACTGTATTTCAGTTCATACACTACTTGTGTTCTGGGAAACAGTCACATTTGCAATCATAAGTTATGTACATTTAAAAGTCAAAATAACTTTCTATCTTAATTCCTCCTTGTGCCTGCTAATACATTAAAGAAGACAAACATGCATGTATTTGTTTTAAAAGTGATACCTGAAGATATGATAGAGGAGACACAAAGTTAAAATGATAATACTTATACTAATTGTATTATTGGTTGTAAAAGCTCTTTCTGAAAGACTTTTCTTCACAATCGTATATTATAACAAAGACCTCCATGAAAAGCAGCTCAGTAGGAACAAAACCTTCTGATTCCTGCCAGTCCTGGTAAGCACATTAGAATAGGAAGGTTCAAAACATTAGAGTTTGTCAAATATTTTATAACTGTAACACATTTGCACATCTGAGCTCTTGAACAGCTTTTTTGTAACTCCGTGGTTTATTGTGTGATATTCCACCAAAGCAATATAGTATGATGTCAAAAAAAAATTATACAGTAATGGTCTGCATTTTTCACTAAATTCAATTAAAGTATAGTAACACAATACTAGTATGAAAATAATTTTCTTTCTTATTTTGATAGACATACACCTGGTTTGCCTTCAAATATTTTGGTCCTCACTCCCACTTCTCTCACCTGTGTAAATGTTAGAGCTCAAACTACTTACCTGTGGAAAGTGAGCAAATATGACACATTATCAAATTAATCATATTAAGTCAAAAGGGAAAGGGTCTCAAGGTTGAAAAGAACTTACAGTGTGTTCAGGTTTTTAAGCCGTCTAAACTCTCCAGGCTGGATTTCTTTAATCCTATTAAATCTTAGGTCTCTGTGGAATAAAAAAAAAAAAAAAAAAGAACAAGAATCATGTTATTTAAAAAGCTGTATTTTTTCATATGAAAAACTGAACTAAGCACAAGTCTTTTGTGATGACTGACCAGCCTCTGTCCATAAATCACAGCTTTTGACCAAAGCAAGACAAATCCAAACAGTTTGACAAGTTTAAGAAGAGGATTCACCAAATCCAGCCTCAGTGGTCAGCAGAAGGCTGTATCTAAGTTAAACCTGTGGTCATGAAGTATATTCTCTTCCACAGTGAAGCAACTTGTAATGGGTTGTTGAGTATTTGACTAAATTGAATTGTCTCTGTATTTTAAAAGCTGTTTGTAAAGAATATCATAGAAAAAAATGCTTATTATAAATAAACAGATACAGAAACATTTGGATCAGAAAAAACTCAGGAAAAAGAAGAGACAGGTTTCAAGACTTTTAAGCTACTCAATTCTTTAGTTCTGAGTAAGGAGGCTTAAGTGCCCTATGTTATCTTGCTCTTAAAACATGTAAACCCAGCTGCCTGAAGCTAGACATTTCCTTATTTAATTTTACTGTCTCTTAGTTTTTCTATGTTTCTACCATCTTCAGTTTCCCATTAGCTTTATAGCTAAATGAGAACTTCTCCAAGAGGAAGGAAACTTTCTCAAGCTAAGTGTTACAGCGAGAGCAGGGACAGGGAGCAAGGTGGAAAATGGAGCAGGGATGTGGAGAAACACCATGGCTGTGCCAGTCTCACCTCTACCACCTCCTGTTCTCCCCTGGCTCCATGTCTGGCTATTGTATTACAGCAGCTCAAAATTGGTTTAACCAACTGGTCAGAACCAGCAATAAACCCATGCAAAAGAATCCCAAAAAAACAGGAAATAATTTTCTGCCTGATAATCAAAATGGACAGGTTTCCTGGGAGAGCACCCAGGTGAGATGGGGACTACAGCACCAGGGGAAAAGATGCAAGGCAATAGAGGACAGGTATGTCCTCTTCTCTAGCAACAGACCAAGGACACTGGGGCATTATAGTGTCTGGTAAGCAAAAAGAAGGGAAGCAAATGGAAAGTAAGTAAAATCTGAAAGACTGTGATGACATGTCTTAGAACACACACTTACCAATTGCTTTCAAAAAGTAGGATATCAACATGTCACAACTGCAATCTTTGAACCAAACCTGGTCTCAATCAAAACATAAATATGCTCTGCATTTTAATAAGTAATATGCTAACAAAAGTCCCTCTGCTATTTGGTATTTGGTCAAAGGAAACACAGAAAAGCAGACAAAACATCAGCTGCATCCTAATGCCATACAACCCAACTGGCTGAGGCTGTATTAATGAGAGGTATAGTTGTCTGAAGTCTTTTTATAAAGAGCATACTTAAACATCATTCCTCATGAATCCACCCATCAGGGCTTATTCAGCTCTGGAATAATGGCCTCAGAAGGACTTTTTCTACATAAGTGGTTTAGGATGTTGCCTATTGCTCATTGCAAGGAAAGGATTAGACATGTGGTTCTGTTTGCATTACACTCCACTGAAATACTTGATCAGTGACTGGAATAAATGAGCGATGCAAACTGCTATCTCTTATTTAGATTATTAATTAGTTAAACTAATTATATTTAGATTATATTATTAGTTAAACTGACTGTAGACATGCTGGACAGACCCCTTACTCAACACTCAGCAAATTGAAGATTTCCAGATTTAGAAGCACAAATTTTCAGAGCACTAACTTGTTCTTCACGAAAGCACCTTCTTTAGTTCTACCTTAACAGCATTATGTTTTGCTCATCACTCACATGTTTCATGTGTCATACATATATGTATGTCCCTGATGAGAAAGAGATGCTGGCTCTGAGTCACTGAACCTCAGGTCCCAAGATATTCTAAACAACCATGGAATGTCATATCCTGCACTGAAAGAAGATACAGCAGATCCCTCTGTAAGAATCCTTGGACATGACATACCACTTTACTTTTCTAGCTTTTTCTAGATTACCTGAAAGTTTATTGTGTTCCAAAACAGCATTTTAGTTTTGCTAAAAATAGTCAAAAGTGCAAAAAATTCAATATTCATGAATGGAATATTGGAAACTGAGTATTTTTCAAAAGCCTCAAACTACCATTACAAGTAGCAATATCAAGCTCCTAAAAAAATCTTTTCTAGATATAAAGTAATATGCATTCATCCATATGAAAAGCAAGCCTATTCCCTACAGTGACACAAAAACAATAAATAAAAATTTAACTTTCATGAACGCAAGGAAGGAGCCAGCCTGATGGGTCAGCAACAAAACGAACCCCCTTTTGATGTGTCCAATCTACTCTGCAGTAACTCATGAGGATAACTGGGGATTAGGAACACCAAACAAAGTAATTTATATTATTTTACTATTGCCACATATAATGCCATATATAGTGGCATTTATTTCAACTCCTAACACTATTGCCCTTCTCATCTGAAGCTGTTAAACCTAAAGAATATATCAAGTTTGAAATTCTACCCATTCATTTTCATTCTACATAAAGGTATGTGAAAAAGGAGCTGCAATAAAACACAGCACACAAGTTTTCTCTAGAGCACAGTACACTTGGTATCTGTAAGTAAAATTATAAAGAATATATATGTTTTGTTTAAAGTTACTACTACAATTTCATTAAAATTTGAGGAAAAAAAACCAATGTTAATCGTACTTAAGTGCAATATTATGATTTTGGTCCATTCTTTCAGAGGATTTTCTTCTTCAAAGGAAGTAGCATTTCTCAGTGTTCATTCAAAGTATTTTCATTAATTTTCAGCACAAAATCCCCCAAAATTAAGAGTCAAGTGGCTCACAAATAAAGAAGATAAAAGTTAAATCATAACTACAGTAGATTTCTAAAGAAGAAACTCTGTCAACCTGTCATAATCTCCCTATACAACAAGATAATACACAAGTGGATAAAGGAAATAGAATTTACATTGCATACATTAGTTTAAGGGGTGTGGTATTGGCCATTCATATAAACAATAGAGGAAATCTCTGTAAACCACGTGTTCAACTGCTAGGGGAAAAGATACGCAAGACTGGTTATTGAAGTGAAAGATTGCATCAAACAGAATTGGCAGAAATCAGACTCAGTACAAGAAGAAAAAAAAGAAAAAAAACCTCAGTCACCATTGTCATACCGTCATAGAAAAAAAAACCCAAAACATTCCACACTAATCAGAAGCACCATTTCTCAGGCTTGAAATGTCATGCCCCGTAGCATACAGACACTATATCCAGCTAATGATAACTGAATGATTTCAGGGAACAGAAGAGCTCAGAGGAAAAGCCCAACAGCAACCAGAAACATCCCCTTGGAGAGCAGGAATGAGGACTGTGTTAAGAATGAAAAATGAGTATGGGTAGCACAAGCAGCCCAGTATGGAGCAGATCTTCAAAGGCATTTGGTGTTACTAAAATAATGTGCGATCAATCAGCATGATGAGGTTTCTTGACCCTTTTTTTCTCACTAGTTCCGGCCCAACCATGCCACATGATTTTCATTCACAAAAGCCTGTTTCCTGCCCATTCATTTCTCTTTCACCTTTTTCATTGCTCCCCATTTTGCTCTTGCAAACTGACATATCCTGGCTGGATGCTGTGCTTTGGGGTTCAGCGAGCCTGACTCCCACTGACCAGCCAGAGTGCCCCAGGAGGTTAAAACAGCAGAATGAGGGAGGCCACCCAGTTGTTGACTGTCATTTTTCCCCCCTCCTAACCTCTAAACAGTAAATGAAACTGATGCCTTAGGTTTTAACTTTTATATTTTTCAAATCCTGTACTGCCTAGTGTGTAGCTCTGAAGTTTCTTGTTGCCTGTTAGCTACTGTCCTCTTATGCTAGTTAGACATAACAAGCCACTATAGGTTTGCTCTCCAAGGACACCTAGATTGTCCCAGGCCCCAAAATACATAAACTAAGGCCTCTGAAGAGGAGGGCAAACTTAGGATAGTTACATCATTAACTGGGGTTGTAATTGGAGAATTAATCCTGATACGCAAATAGACCAAACTCATAAAAGTGTGAAGAACTTGTGACCCAGGGTCCATCTTGAGTGTAGCCTTTTAACTCCCCAGGGCGTACCTTGAAGGCCCTTCAAATAAATACCTACCTTTATTCCCTTATTCTTGTCTAGCCTCTGTTTTTAGGCGGCCACCTCAGGCATTAAAAGAACCAATTAAAGAAATGCAAACACCTGTGATGATGGCATTGGATTTTAGGGTATATAACAACTTTTGCATAACAATCCAAAGCTAAATGTCATGCATTTGGTTTTAAAAATAAAGATCTAATACATTTAACTCCTATGTCAGATTGTCTCTTTTATTATGTGTTTCAAACTGAAAATATTTATTTCTTAAAATTGCAGCTAGACAACATAATTCAAGTTGAAAAATCCACTTCAGCCACACAGGCTTCCACAGAAGCTAAGCCCATCACTTTGAAGCATTATATCTTGCCTGAATAACACAAACAAAACGTGCCCATGATAGTCAGTAACCTGAATACTCTCAGGGTTATTTTCCTGGCTCCACTCAGGAGCTCTGCTCTGTGCTAATCCATGGAGCATGACCAGGAAATGTTCGGCAGAGCTCGAGGCTGCGTGGGCCAAGAACGTGCCAGCGAGCAGGCGGTCAATTTAGCAATTGGATGCCCTTGAGATTCACATTCCAGTGCCTTGGAATGGCCGTGGTCCCACAGCCCTACAAACAGCCATGGGTCAGGACATGTGCCAAGCAGGGTGTGCACACACATGCTTTGCAGGCTTCCTATGTGCCTGAAGAGCACATAGGAGCCTGAAGAGGGTTGTATGAAGATCTGTAAGACCCAGATGTATGGCAGATAAGTAAATACAGCATTTGTATATGTTTTCTTTTCTGTCACAAAGCAAATGAGAAATGTGCTGCAGATACTTTTTGTCTGGATGAAAATGAATCCTGTTCTTAATAAATTCTTTATTGGAACTAACTGCATCCATTTGTCTCCCCTCCTTAGACTGCACATTCTTAACTATTTCCAATTCAGTATTGAAAATTAACTTGTAACAATATTTTTATCTAATTAAACACAGTGAAAATTTTAAAATATATAAATATTAAAAAACATTACTGTCCCATAAGATCCAATGTTCCTTTGGTACCTCCTGGCACAGCAAGACACCCTCTTTAAAGCTTGCAGTGACAGTGTGGAGTAATGAAATATAGGGTTTCTCTGTTAACAAATCCTGATGGGGTATGGCAATATTAGGACATATGAATTCATTTCTAGTTCACAAAATAACACTTTAGAATAACTAAAGACCTTAATAAATATTTATAACATGACAGTCACACACAGTACACAGCAAACAGTACAACATTGACCTTAAACATCAAGCAATTTACAAGAAAAATACATTCAAGAAGTTTCACACGCCTCTGTTTGAAATACAGGAATCTCTTTGAGAGAAGGGATTGTTTTTACTTAGATCAAACCACGCACGAACGTAACTCTAACTTTTTATATCAAATGCCTGAAGTGCAGTTTTCCTTTATTTTTTTTTTTTTTCTAATTATTGCAAAGCAGCATACAAGGTGAAAGGTAAGAATTTTAATTTCAGTTACTTTCATAAAAGGTTAGAATTCATGTATTTTAATAACATTATTTCAGATCCCTTTTTGTATATGCTTGACTTCTAAAGATTCTATTGCTTCATCAAATTCAGAAAAATCATTAACTGTTCTAAATCAAATGGATTTAAAGTAGGGTTGTGAAGAACATACCATGTGCTCTAATCACGCGCCTCAAAAGGCGGCCACCTTTGGATCAGATTGTGGATACTCAACACCAAAACTGGTCACCCCCAGTCATCACTCCTATGATAGCCTATTGATCTCGGGTAATAAGCATTCACTAGTCAGCAGCTACTACAAAAGGTGTCATCCTAAGCAGGGCAAATGTGAAAATTCCTTATAAAGAACTACTGGAGTAGCAGCAGGGAAGACACCAGGGCTTGTCCTCTGCTTACTCCACCCCAGCCATGTACTTCTCATCTCTGCCTGAGGACTGCACACCCTGTGACTTATTAGGGCTTGGAGGATGTCCCCGAGATCCCTCCATTGCTAGAGAGAGTATATTAAAAATGGCTTTCATTTTTTCAATTTTAATCTGTGTCAGAAAAAAAAATCATCATGACACGATATTAAGATCTTTAATAAAGAAATTAAAACCAAAATTTAAAATGTTATGCTACTGCTTCTTCCATAGTCATCTTTCTCTATATATATACACACATATAATTAGCCAATTGAAACATGGATATAGAAACACTGTATTAAGTGATGATGTAATTAAAAACATTTATCTTGAGAGATATTGTATGTATGCAAAGCATAACGTCAGGGTATTCACAAAAAAACTCTCTGCGTGTCACAGAAATGAGGCAGTTAAAGAGATTTAAAAGCTAGTACCACAACTGCAAGGATTCTTGGTTATCCATTTCCATCTTCCTAGCTACAGGACAGAAATGAAAGCAAAATGTAACTCATTTTATTTAAGGCTCATTTGCTTGGGTGTAACAATCAAATTTACAAAATATAGTATAAGGAAAGAGCTTCTAACTTCATCTGCTTGAATCACCAACATAGCCCCAAAATCTTAGACTAAAGTAAGGGAGATGACTTAGTTTGCTTTGGACACTTTTTTCCCTATTATTAAAAAATGCTTGACAGGAAAATTCTAAAGGCAAAAGAAAGATTTTAAGCATAATGTGCAATTTCATCTTCTGTTTGCACCTCACCTGATATTGAAAAAGATAAATGCAAAAATAGACTTTTGATCCTATTTCCTTCTCACATTAAATAAATTTGTTATTATTTTCATTGTTGAGGCTGAGGAGGACACACAGCTGGTCTAACCAAGCATTCATTAGTTGTACTAACACCAACCAATTCTGCAACATGAAACTATGTCTTACTTAGTACTTTTTGGTTAGACCTACTATTTCATATCACCTGGACTTCACAACTTTAGAAGATCCCTTTAACAATTTGTTAATCTTCCAGCATGTAAGTTTTTCTAGTCCAAAAATGAAAATATCCTCTTAGTTTGCTTAATAACATTAGATGCAAACAGAACAACCTAAACACCAAGTTACACTTACACTTGTTATATTTGTTCTAGGCAAATATATTGACCAGCATATTGCTCCCAGGTATCATAGATTAAAAATCACATTCACACATTCATGCTAAGAAACACTACATGAAAAGGAGAGTCAGTGAAACAAAAATAATTTTTAAAACCCCCATACCCTATGAGTGTCTCCAAAGCCAGTATTTGTCAATACAGAATAAAGCAAACACATCAGATTTACCACTGGCAAACTAGAACAATGTATTTAAACTCAAGTTTAGAAGAGCTGCATTTTTATTAGCCTGTCATATTGAAAGCATCTAATTTCATACTTTAAATTGAAAATATTTGTGTATCTGTTAGTTTTAGACAAGACAAAGGCAATTTGGATGAAATCAACTTAGTTGTGTAATATACTGTTTCAAATGTCATGTTGAGGCATTGATGACTTTTATTATCAGTCTTCATTTAAAAGCAAAATACTAAAGCATTTACCGATGAAACCAAATCCTGATTTTTATTAGCAGTGAAGGTAAGTATCTCATTACCTTGTTTCAAGGGTTAACCAGTACTTCAGCATTGATTTAGGACATGAATGAACTTAAAATTTAGAGATATTTCCTCAGCTAAGCAAAATCACCACAGCAGCAAAATGGAAAGATCTGAAAGAACAATACTGTCTTAAGTATTTTTTAAATGGACAGGTTCTCAAATGTACAACCTCTGCTGCAAAGGTAGATGCTTTTAAAAGGTCCAGTGAAAACTATTTAAAGCTAAACCTTTTCCTCTATAAGTGATTGTAAAGTGTATGGTAATATGATATTCATTACTTTAATCTGACAAAGTAAAAGGAGGCAGTGGCAGAAATAATTTCTGGGCATAGAGCAGCGATAAGGGATACACATCATAAAGTCACCCCAGGACAGCAAGCTACTTTAAAATTATGGATTTCTCATTGTCATAACTTTCTGATATTAAGAGATATAAACAGTCTGGAAAAGATGTTTATGTGAAACACAGTGCACTCATTCATCTGCAAGGCTAGTTATGAAACGCTGATTGGCAACAAGAAGTGACAAAATGGAAAAATATAAATTCCTTCAGCTGTATGATATATACTGAATCTGGAAAAAAGGTGCAAACTAGCTAATCTCATTTTTCTTTAAAAAAAAAAAAAAGACAGGAGTGATTTAATAGATAAATACTAGATTTGTAGATCTATTAGATTTAATAGGTTAAACCAATAATTTAAGTTAGAGAATTACCATCACGGGTTTAGCACTTTTCCAATGTGTTCATAAGGTAGGAATTGTTATAACTGGATAACTTTACCATTGCTAAATCCAAAAGAACAAAATAAGACAAAATTTTTTCTAACCATTGCAGATTAATTACTACCCAGCAGAAATAACCTATACCTTGAACACCAAACTGCTATGTTTCTCAATACAGAACAAAAGATCTGCAAATGCCAGCAAGACTACATTGCTTATGTCTACTTTATTCTTATTCTTTTTTTATTCAAGGTCATCCCAGCAGGAAATGAAAAACAGCCATCAGCATAGTAAAAACATTCAAACAGAGCAGAGCATGAAAATTGCACAAAAGAGGTTATATAATCAAGTCAGTGGAGTAACTGGATGATGTCAATGGCACTTTAATGCTGCTTTAACTACTGCCCTGTAAAAAAATGTGTCACTTTGTTGAACAAACAAAGACACAGCCACCACTTAAAAAAAGTAAAACCAAACCCTACTTGCAGCTATAGCACTACTTACAGTAATCCTCTCTGTTAGCAGTGTAACATTTGCTAGAATACCAGAGGAACCAAGATTATTTTCTTTTTGCCTCCTTTTCAGATTTAGCCCTAGAGCTTCTTTTGCAAACAAAATTATATAATTCTCCTTTTTCTTGGCAATTCATTTTCTGGATTAATTCTTCTCGAGTTTTATTATTACATATAATATGTTGTTTTCTCTGATTTGTATTGCAATATTTTTATTATCTGCACATTAGCATGCAGCACATAAAAAAAGCCACTGCATTTTGAGATGAGAAATTAAAACATTCTTACATGGTGAGGGGGTATCATAGTCAATAATACTTAGTATACTGTAAATTCAGTAACAAAAGTAAATGGTAGGACCACAAAAATATTGAAATCTGTAGAACAGGATGCAGAACATTTGGCAGTACTCACCTTGATCATAACCATGCTTCAGAAAGTATAAATGAAGTGTAGATGAGCTATCAATTATCTAATTAAAATAATATTTGATTTGCACAAATATGTAAGATTTGTTGACAGGAACTTTATGCTTGCATGTCTTAAAAACTCTATTTTATCAGCTACAGCTTTGGTGAATGGAGAGCTTATGATATATCCTTCTCCAAGAGCTAAGGATTTGTTTTAACTAACAATAATTTTCCCATTACAGTTGAAAGGAAAACATTTAAATGTTAACTCAGTGAAATGCAATACAGTGTTGTCTTACTAAGTCTTTAGATCCCTTTGCTGCCCTTGTTGCCAATTTTTCCAACCAGCCATTAAAAGTGCCATTGAAAGGACTCAAGTGGGATTTGCTGGTCCAAAGTTTTAAGTCTGTAGGCTTAATTGTCAAAAATTATACATGGAAATTTTATCCTGGCATGGTTGTGGCTCTTTGTCTCATCCACTTTCAGAGTCTTCCAAAATCCATCCACTACAGAAATTATTTTGAAATTAGAAATTTTATTTTATAATGGTTTCTAATTCCCATGCTATCTTAAAAAAAAAAAAAAAACACCAAACAAAACCAAACCCACACAACCAAACCCTGCTCCTTTTAACAGCATGAATAGAATTCAAAGAGATGCAATTGCTGTTTCTGCAGTCTGAGAAATACCAAGAAAAGGCAAAATCTGTCTTTATTCCTCTCAGGGGGATCTATTGCTACAACCAAACAGTGAAAAGGCTGTTGACAGCACAGCCACATGTTTCATTACTGATTATTTTTCGCAGAAATAACCTTGGGGTGCCCAATAAAACAGAGCACAACAGTTGTGTCTGAGTGCTGTCCTAACACAAATCCGTGATAGTAAAGGTCTTGGATCAAGCTAATGTTTGGCACAGTCTGTGTATAGAGCTATGATACACCGAAATATTTTAGAGGATTAGTGACAGTTGGAGATGCAACTGTTTCTTGGTTTCCTTTTTAATATTTAAGAATATCCAGTTTCAACTGGACTTTGGAATAAAAACATTAAGTTTCTCTTCTATAGTAGGCTAAAGAAGACATCAAAATAGGAAGCTGACTAGTTTATGGCTTAGTGTGAACCACTGAAACAAATGCACTAGTTTTGTTTGCTTTTAAAGTTAGCAGTCCTGTGAATTACTACTGTGAAAAGCCCACAGAAATTCTGCTTTTATGCTACAGTCATAAATTAGTCTTTTGTTCCTCCCATGTACCATTCTGTAAAATAAATACTGTTTCTGCATTTCTCTGTCTCACAGGGATGCTTAATTCTAAACTCTATATCCATGAAATACCGATATTCTCAGAGGAAAGAACTGAAAGCCAGAAAGAAACATTATCATCCCTGACCTCTCACACAAGACAAGTCACACAATAATAGAGAAATTCCTGTCTTAAGGCAATTATTGCTGTCAGAGCTGAGCCATGCCTTTGAGAAATATATGAAACTGTGATTCAAGACCAAGCAAAACCTAATTACTTGCCTAGTCATTCTGGTAGTTAACTATATTCACTGTTGAAAATGGGATAGTCTCATCCTGCTTCCAACTTTCAGCTTGAGCATGTTTTTCAGTTTCTGCTCAGCAGAAACAAACAGCTTTAAGTGAGGAATAACACTGACCGTTTTTCTTAAAATAGTCCAAACACTGAAGTTCATGCATAATTTTTTTTTGCAGCAGTTCTTGAAAGATTTAAAAATAAATAAGTCAATCATAAAACTTCAAATAGGGGTGGGTAGGAAAAAATACTTACAACTCTGTTATTAGTCTGATTTTTTTCTATAGCAGATTAGTTGTTTCTCTCTTTACTGTCAGGAAAATGAATGCAAATAGTGTGTATATTCATAATTGAAAACCAACACAAAATAATCACGTGTGTTTTACCAGAGTGCCTTAAGCTTCCTTCTAACTCTGACACATCAGCACCTCTCCCACAGGAGCACCCAGCTGGGTACCCCTTATGCTGGGCAAGGATCCGTGCAGGGTTGAACTTTCTGCAACAAAGACCCTAGAGCTGAAAACAGGGGTGAGTGAGGGCTGTGAATGAAGGAACAAACTGGACAGGTAAACTAAAAAGTGTGGTTTCCCCACCACTGCAGTTTAAGGACTTCTTTCCTTGGGGCAAGCAGCCTCCTTGATGCAGTGCATGTGAGCTTGTATTATATTTATTATGCCAATAAATAACATGCAGCATCTAAAATGCCAGTGACCTTACTAAAGAATGCTCATTTTGTCTCCTTCAATTCAAAAAGAAGTTCCACAATACAGGATCAACATCAAGCCAAAGGATGTGGAAAAATTGAAGGAATTACTGCATCTAAAAATAACATCTAAATTTGACTCAAAAGCCTTTATTCATTGTAAATCTATGCGTCACTCTTCCCCCTACATAAGGGAGATTTTGTTGGAATATATTTCCAACTGTTTTGTACTTCCCACTTGTTTCCAATACAGAGATAAGTTCCAACAGACTTAGAGGAGTTGTTAGAATTTATATAGATAGTTGTTCTTGTAGAATGCTGAGGACATTTTACTATGAAAATGGAAATGCTATTGGCTTGCACAAAGAGTAACAACAAAAATTCAGGTACTCTATGACTTGGCTGCAGGCTGGATTCCTGGTTTCAGACAAAGCAACAGCTCTTCCTTCCACTTCACAGAAAGTCCCATGTCACCTCAATGAAAAAGCTGCAGCTCTTGGAATGGAATTTTCTGCTTCCTGAGGTTAATGACAGGCTGCAAGAGCAGATAAGTTAGCTACTTTCCGACTCTGCCTCCAGCTCCTCCTGCTCCTGGCAAAGCAAACTCAGAGGAACAAGGGCTCTTAGGACTCCTCGGATATTTATCCCTCCTCATGAGCGCAGACAGCCCCATGGCAGGCAACTGGGCGTTCCTGTCTCTTGGGAGAGGTTGTTTTCTCCCTGTGAAGAGCAAAGCAAGTGGCTACTAGAAGACATTCAACCTTAAAGTACCCAACCGAATGACATTCAGGGAAGGGAATGTCTGGGAACGGATTATTGCTTCCCTTTTCTTCTTAGGTCATGTCCATCCTCACACAAGTATCAAAATTATAAACAAAACACAGTTTTGGAGCTACTACTCATTTGGGAACAAGTTACCTTGCAGAATGCATCAAGAAAATAATAAAAGATTAATAATAAACATAATGCTTTATACATTTTTATTATATTCCATAACTTGACTCAATCAATACCCATCATGTCTTACCTCACATTGCAAAAGTACAACTGAACTAAGTAATACTAGCCTACAACTTCTTCCCCTGCACATTTCTTCTCTTCTTTCTCTACCTAAATTAAATTGATTGGCCATCTTAAAAAACAGCTTGGAAAACTGGATTGATGAAAATTATGGATGCATCTGAATTTCAAAGTAAATCTTACTAGTCTTGTGTGTTTGTCAGTATTTTTAAGTTCCAGTGGCCTCAGGAGATCACATCTATTTTGCATTGTCATGCACCCTCTTCCTAGCAGTTCTAATACTGGCAGCATTAAGCCAACAATCTATTAGAAAGCACTCTTTTAAATCTCTCTGTAATTATTCCGTCCTATTGACACAATACTGAAGATACCAGAAAAAAGTATGAAACATCTGTAGACAGAAAAATGTTTTTACACACTTCCATGTTGTTCATAATGGAAAAAAGGTCATTTCTAAAAAAATCAAAGATAATTCTACCCTTATTCAGTCTTCACAGTCAGTGCAATGCCATTTTAAAAGTTATAATTCAATCTGATTTTTCTATTTTGAACACTTTTCAACTTACATTCTTGCTTTTATTACCCCATACAAACTAGCTATAAATTCTATTTGGGCCACATGGAGAGCAGCCTTACTGCCCCAGTAACATGTAATAGCAAACGTGGATTCTCAAGAAGTCTTTCCTCAGTTCAAACATAAAGAACAACGCTTTCATACTTGTGTGTATGTAAAAAAAAGTTCAAACATTTGATTACTCTTGCCAAAGTAGAATGAAAATACCAGAATTATCTCTAAAATATTAAATTAAGTACACACCTGCCTTTAAGGAATATCAGATGGTTTAAAGTATCCACATAATAAATACCTAGCATCACGACTCAACAGAGGGGACATTAATTAAAAATTAATTTGTGTAAGTTCAAATTGCAGACATTTCTGAGGTAGGACATTTGCTCTGGCAGGTGGGTAGAGTAGCCCACAGAAGCACAGAGCAGGGGCTGGTGGCACTCGCATCCCTGGAAAGGAAGGAAAGTGGAAGGGGGCTTTTTCTCAAGAAGGGGCACTTAGAGTTCTCTGTGTGTCCAAACCTGCCCCTTCAAGCTGTATCACAGATTCAGCTTATTTTTATGGTTTTCTCTGAGGGCAGGTCCTGTTTGGTGAGGTCCCAGGGGCAGGTTAGCAGGTTTCCTCAGGAGCCAGCTCCTCCTCCTACCATCCGCCCAGGCCACCTTCTCTCAGATATCACAGGCCACCAAACCAGGGAAATTATTCCGAGTGAAACCAAATGTTCTTCCCTTGCCTATTTTTCGGCTAACTTTGAGAAATGATGAAGACCACGGGCAGGAATGAGCAACTACTGCTAGCACCCAGCAGCCAAAAGAAAGCCAAGTACCACTCACAGGGTGTTTCTGAGTTGGGTTTTTTTTTAGTTGCAAAGGGGTATCTCTGTTTTGTAAACTAAAAAAGAAAATTGGAACAAAACAAGTAGGTATATACTAGCATTAATATACTAAATAGACCAGCTACTTAAATACATTACTATTTTCATTTAATATGCAATCTCAATAGATAAAAAATATTGACTAGTATTTTCAGCCAAAATTTTTTTTAAAATCTTAAGTTTCAATAAGCAGATATATCTATCAATTAATTTTCAGCTTTGAATAAAAGATTTTTAGACTGTTTCTACTACTCAAAACCACATATCTGCATGTCTTGAAAATGTATAAATTAGTATAATTCCACTTGACTAAGACCACTGCCATATATGTCATATATTTGGCTTAAAAGACAGTGAAAAAATTATTTCCCAGAAATATTAATCACCAAATTTTAAGTTCAACTGAAAAGGAATCCTCTGGACCCACAGCTAAACTATCATTGCTGTAAGAGTGGTCAGAAGTACAAATATACCCTTCTGAGCCAAAGGCATACAAACGCCAATTCATGGCTGGGATTTCCACAAATACTTAAGACACTTCAAGAACTGAAGAGGCTGAAGACTTCGAGCCACAAACCCAGCACTTAGCACTTAAGTGCAAAACTTTCTACTGGTAAAATTTCCTCAGGCGTCAGATGTTGTGCTACTACAGTAGTCCTGTGGCCGAAATCTCTCCTGAGAGATTGTACACTTGCTCGTGTCTCTGGAGGGACAAGTCCTTCCCATGTCCAAACCATACAGCTAAAGATAAGCCTGAGCTGAATGAACATTTTATTTCCCACACACCGAAGCTTTGTCACTATGCAGTTAAAACCAACAGATTTACATAATGAAAGAGACACCAATCAAGAAAAAAACACAACAAAACACACGCCAAATTTTAAATCTGCAAAGGCATTCAACAAGATTTACAAATCCTGATGCTATCAGAAATTTCTTACATGTGGGTACAGATGGCAAAACCAATTTATTTTATGGGTCTACCACCATGTCCAACTATCTCCAAATTTCAAAGTTAAAAAAACTAAATAAATTAATTCCACTCTAATCACAAGCTTCTTTTAGAAGCAATTTTTTGTTTACACTGTCCAGAAGATTGAAAAATGAAATATTCTTTCAGAGAAATACGGATATTTTTAAAGTGAGGTCAGCCTGCAAAAGCCAGTAAGTATATAAAAGTTATTTAAAGAACCAACCAACCAAACAGGATACAAATTCTGTCACAATGTCTGACATGTGAGACAGGTAGTTGCTCTATTCTAGCACTACTACAAAGCAATCCTTGTGGATATTTGGAGGGAAAAAAAAGTAAATGAAAGATAATGAAAAACTCTCATACAAGGAATCTGTGTTCTATGTACAGTGGGAATTCAAAATTTTACCAATATTGAAAGGACAAAACTAGTTTGAATTCAACTTGATATTGTTAAATGGTGAGTGCTAAACCAGCTTGTTCTTACTTCTTTCTCTGATGAATAAGGGATTATAAACACGTGCCATGGAGTTATAAAACTGGCCTACATAATAGACCTGAGTGTGGTGGCTGTACACAAATTACTTGCCTACCTCTTATAACTGTTTTAATTGTTGCTTGCATTGCAACTTCATCAAAACCAGAAAATTTCCCCTGTACTATCTGAGGTGTTTGGCAATCCTAGAAATTTCTTCAAAACACAATTCTATCTTATACCTATTGATGGATATATATCTTTTATACAGATATAACCAGTATAAAGATTGACACTGAATGCTGGTTTGTTTTGTTGCTATTTTTTTTTTAATAAACGTTGCTTTCAGCCAATTAATTACTGTTCAGTTGGAAATCTCTAATGAATACTGGATTCCAGACTCTTTTTACATATTTCTTTTCTTTCCAAATCTTATATTCAATTATTCCCATGCAAGATGTATCCAAACTGTTGAAGTAAAATAGAGGATATCAAAAAGAAAACATCTACTCCAGAAAGTACACGAAGTTGACATTGTATAAAACATCTAAGAAAATACTCATATCACAATGGAGGATAAGAGGATTTTCTGGCTAAGTTTTCAAAACTGTGGTTTACTGACTCAAGAAAAATGTTTCAACATGTATCAGCATTTTAGAAATTTCAAGTGATTTAGATTATTGATAGAAAAGTCAGAAAAAAAATAGTATCTTCAGTTTTAAAAATTGGTTTCAATAAAGTATAGATTTTACCATACTAAGAAAGGTATTTACAGACCTTTAATAAATGTCTGGTAGCCATTATTTACACACTTGACAATTAAGTCTTCAATCTACAAATTAATATGCTTTAGCTATACATAAAAGTCTAACTAGCAAATTTTTTAATTGATTTTACCCCCTACATAGGTGCTATTGCATTTACTTAAGCATTTCCCAGAGCAATAAAACTAAATCAGGAAGTTAATGCCTTGAATCTGGCCAGAGCAACCCACCAACTCACAAAATCAAATTGCTCTCACTGCTCTTACAGCCCTGTTGCAGCTCTGCAGTTCTCTTTGCCTGATATAAGTATCTCCTTTTACTGGCACTTTAAATCAAATGCCTAGGCCCTTTTTACTGGAGACTTAGATCCTTACCAAAGTCAAAGATCTGAATTTTCTCATTCAGTTTATGTCTGTAAAAATTTCTTGGAGAGTTTATCAAAACGCCACCAAACCAAAACTCTTTTCTTGAACCCAAATTAGCTATTACCCCAAAGATTGACAAAATATCCCTTAAAAGGCATCCTGCTTTGATAGGCCATGTACTTTTATATACATATGTAACACCATCAGACTGCTGCTCTAGCTTTTTACTTTATCTTAGCAGACAATGTAATGTGGCATTTATTTGTATTTGAGTTTTGAATAGCCCACTAGAGTTATCTGTGCACCAGAACACACTTTGCCCCACATATTTTTCAAAATATTTTGGAAAATCTGGGAAAAAAAGCTCTTGCTTCTCATCCTTAAAACATTGCAAGGCATTAATTTAGACACACTTCAAAGATTTGAGTATTGGTGACTGATTTAATCTGATTATCATGATAATTTTCCATTAACTAGAAGCCACCACAAGACACTAAATAATGAAATTCTATATCAAAGTAGACAACCAAAATCCTGGAAAAGTGAAGTATTTGCTTGGTGGACCTTGGACAGAGGCTATAAGCCTCTGAATTTAACTGTTTTGAGAAGTCTGCACTGAATTTCATGCTGCCCCAGTCACGATGCTCACACTGCCTAGAGATAAGTCAAGCACAAAAGGACTTATTTATGCTGTATTTTTTCTCCAACAAAGGAAACCATCAGCAATATGGCTAATAAAATGCTATTAAATCTAGTCTGGCTAACACAACACGAAGAACTTGACGCTTAGCAGTCATCATCCTACTTACCAAAACCAGTCATTAGTTAAGGTAATGCTGTGTACCAAGTAATATTTTTCCTTTTTTAGACCAGCCAGGCAATGAGCAGTCTGTTGTAATAAGTGATTTAAGGGGAAAGAATGCTGAAAGAAAATATTTCCGAAAGATACAGGGAGTGGCAATTGGAAAGAGAATAAAAAATCTGAAAGTAAGAACAACAGATCACAACAAAAAGGGAGAAATGTCACAGGCAGTAAAATTAATTTGGAGTTAAAAACATTTGCTCATTGCTTTGCTTAGTAAAACTTAAAAACAACTCAGAAAAAAAACTAAGAGAGGACATACATTGCACAAAACTTCACACTTTCCATTCTACAAACTTTCACATGGTTTCAAGAAACCCTGCCAGGCACTGCACAAACTCTTTAATGTCCTAGTTTTTGCTTATCTTTTTAAATACAGATTAAACAAAAAGACATGAAGCTGAGAGACCATGTTAATCTCTCCTTCATGTATCTTTCTCAAAATTTTGAGAGTCTTTGTTATTTGTAATAGACATACAATTTTCTGTTTAAAAGAATCACTTGACTCTTATTAGCAGCAGTAATAATGCCATACCAAAAAGAAATCAAATTTGGCAGCCTGATAAGCAAAGGAAGGAAAAGGAAATATTTGAGTCATTCCGTTCCAGCTCCATCAGCTCTCATTGCACCATCTCTATGGATTGTCTTGAAACCCTGCCCACATTTGCAATAAGAAAGCATTTAAAGTTATTTTTGTTTTGGTTTGGGGTTTTTTTAATCAAATCCAAATGGAACAAATGATAAAGACAACTTAGCTCAGTTGTTTCCCTTTTACTGTATATATATACACACACAGATTATGTACAGCATGTGTATATATAAATACACAGACACACACATACACACACGTATTTAAAATACTAACTTCTTTTCATACATAAACTTCACCAGAAAGACAAGCAACTATAAATGTTTAGATTGTGTGATACAGATTTTAAATATCACCTTTATAAATGGATCTTTTTTGCAAGTGAAGTCTTATCCTATAAGGATGTAAACACTTTGGCTTGCTGGAAAGAGACTCAGCAAATGTCCATGTCCAGGAAAAATCAGAAGCCTGGGGATTACTCTTGTATACAAAGCTATGAGTAAGTTCTGCAAGATGAGATCTAGAGTGTACAAAATATTTGAACACAAAATACTGTAAACAAACTACAGTAAGATTTGAAAGTCTCAGAAACTTGAGTCCAAAAAGAAATAATTGAAAAAATACCATACTAAAATATGAATCAAGATGGATGAAAATTTAGTTTGCTTTTCAGATGTTAAAAATAGAATTGGAGTCTCAAAACATTAATCTAGCATTTTCATTTTACCCATTACACACAGTAAAATATTCCTGTAAAGGCCATTTCATAATTAAAAAAAAAAAAAAATGCAATTTTAAACATAATGCACTATTTCTCTTCTTCTTTTCTTATTTCCTGAATAGCTGTCTGCTATTTTTTCATGTCATAGTAGTAATATCGATTTCTTCTATTATGTTGGTTTCTTTCTGCCATCTCCTTCTATCTTCATGCCAAGATCTGTTCTTTACTGGCTGTATTTCCTAGTTTTCTTTTCTGCTAGACTTTCAACCTTTTAATTTAAATTTAGCTTACTTGCAAGGCAATCCATAAGTACAAGCGACAAGCCGAACATTTGTCGTAATACCTAAATGACAAAGTTTTCTGCTGGCTAATGACATCCCCATGTCATCTCCTAATGAGCACTGTCCTCACCTGGGAGAGAAGTAGGGGCTATTCAGAAAACAGAGGAGGTTAGAATATTTATTAATCATATTTTTCTCTTAGGCACATGTTTACCACAGTTTTAGGTGAGACAGTCCTCTCCCTGTGTTTCAGATCCAGACCCTCCCGATGATGTAAGGATAGGCATCTCCCTATTCTTTTTCCACCAGCTGCCTTTGGGAATTAGGCGAGAAAGAATATATTTACTCATGTCCAAGCATCATTTCCTACTCTTTCCAATGAGTAATCCTGTGTTTGTCTCTGCTATACAAAAATTTCTTATTCAGTGTCCCTCATGCCCCTAAATTCCCCAAAGTAATGCTGAAAATTCATTTAACTCATAATTTTTTAATTATGTTGTTGTTTGGGAAAGCTGAGTAACAGCAGAGGCACAGAAGCTCTCTGTTAAACAGAATCAGAGAGACAGAAAAATGTTTAAAACTGAGAGTTTGAACTGGGGATGTAGATAACACCACCAAGCAATCCACTGATCTGCATAAACCTTATAGCTTTCTAAAACATTTCAGTAGAACAAACAAAAAACTTGTGCTGACAACAGTCCAAACTCCCAAAGCTTTGGGAATTGGAAGAGAAACTTTTGAAACAGCTGTGAAGCAAATATTCCACACAGTCCAGATGAGCATATGAAGATATATTTGTAGTAAATGGAGAATTTTCATAGTTGGGAAAAGTCACCAGTAGAGTTTCACAGAGAGCTGTGCTGAGTTCTGCATTGTTCTGTTTATTCCTAAATGGAAGAGTGATGAACCACAGAATGAACAAAGTTTTGCTTATGATATTCATCTATTTTAACAAAGTCTGACTAGGAAGAACAACAAAAAGATCTGTCAACAGTCCATGAATGTCAATTAAAATGCAGACCTAATGCATGTATTAATACAAAATAATGTATATGTAGAAAACCAAACTTTACAAATAAAATGGCAGGCCTAGAAGTGATCATTACTACTTGCAGACAGGATCTTAAGCTACCCTTGATTGGTCCATAAAAAAAAAAAAAAACACAAAAAAACAACACTCTAAGAGGAGGAAATATCATGTTAGGAATTATTAGGAAAGTAACAGAAAATAAAAACAGACACCATCCTAATGCTGACCTATAAATGCCCAGTTAGCCCTCATACCAGATCTGTCCATACAAATACTGGGCAAAGTTACGATTCCCTCACCTCAAAACATAGCAGAGTGGGGAAGCAACAGTCCAGATGATGAGAGATTAAGAATACCAACCGTTCACTGAGAAGACTCCAACCTTAAAAAGAAAGGAATGGAGAAACTTAGGGTGAAAAATCATAAAATAATGGCTGGCATTGGAATGATAGAGAGGGATCAAGTACTCACTGTCTCTTCCAATAGAAGAAATGGGTGACACTAAGTGAAGCTAACCACTTTCAGGCTTCAAAGAGAACAGAGCAATTTCTACCATGTAGTTTGTGCAGTACTCCTTGTCACTGAAAGTTATGAGTGTATCTTAACAGCCAATTAGTTGAAAAAAGAGGTTAAACAATTTGTGGAGGAGTGATCCATCAAGATCTATGTAAAATACGGAAATATCTTTAGCCCCAAAAATCCATATCTGCAAATTATTATAGGTATAAACTACTATATGCTGCTCTATACTGTCTACTTGTTCACAAGCTGCCATTTCAGTCACCCTCAAAGAACAGATATGAGGTCAAACAGATATTTGGGTTTACTTATTAATGGTATCTTTCTGTAAATAAACACATATTTAGCATTTTAACACTCAAATGTTAAATATTTACTGCTCAAAAATACATCTTAGTAAAACAAGATGAAGACCAGAAATTGTATTTATTCACTGTAATATATGACAATGTATTCCTCCAATGACAGTGTGTTAAGTGTACAGTAAGCTCCTTGCAGGAAATGATGGGTATGATTTTGTTGCATATGTTTCCCAATTCTTCAGCAAAGAATTTGATGAGGGCTAACATACTGCCGAGATGACAAAAATATCTTCCCACCAGTGACTCCGGTGACTCGAAACGAAGGCTCGTTTGGGCCTTCTGTTGCAGCCCTCAGCAGCTTTGCCTCCCGTCTCCCAGTAAATGTCAAACACTATCAGTGCTGTGCCCTTCTGCCCCCTGCTAACAACCAAACACATTCTGCAAGCTCTGCAAATGTCTCCTTAACAACTTATGCCTTGGTCCCGGCTCATTCCATCAGCAGTACAACCAGACTGCCTGGGAATGGCTTTAGCAGGCTTTACATCCTCCACATCCTCCACAGCTGCTTTGCTGGGGAGAATTGGTATCTTTTGCAGTATCCACTCTATTTGTTGGAACACAGGATGGGGCTTAATAGAGAGAAAATACTCTCCTTTTAGCAACAATTTATGTATTTTGAAAGTTAATTTTTTTAAATTGTTTATGACTCCTTTGACTACTCTTTGCAAGTAGTTTTGTTGGGGAAGATGAAACAGGAAAGCCTTGGAAATATGATTGCCTGACAAAAGATTTTGGGAATATGAAAACTACAGGCAACATCGAAATGAAAGCCACTTCTGAAATACCAGGTCTTAGTTACTGAACAACTAGAAAACAATGGTATGGCCGACTGAAGTAATCCCCTCTTGATGGAACAATACCCTCTGCTTGCAAACAGGTCCAAGGGTCAGAGCAGACCCTACTAGCTCAGCAGAAGGGGTCCAAAGAGTAGTTTTTAGGAGTTAAGATGTAACACTCTATGGTAATATAAGAACTCTTATAGGCTGTATGTAAATGCTATAGGATTTGTATCTTGTATTAGATTGGTTAGTGACAATTAGAATATTCAGTGCAGAAGATGATTTATTGTATTGTAACCAGGACTTCAGACATTCTCATTCTCATTCTCATTCTCATTCTCACTTCTATTCATTCTCTCTTCTATTCATTCCTCTCTTCCACTTCTACTCTTGCTCCTACTCTCTCTCTCTCTCTCTCTCTCTCACCCGTTCACTCTCTTGCTCTCTTGGGCCTGCTCAGAGCTGAGTCTACCAGCTCTGAGCAGTGCCCCAATACCCACGCCCTTTACAATAAACCGGCTGTGTCCCAAGACCTGCCTATAGAGATCTCTCGTCTCCATCCGTCACCGTCTACGTCCGGCCGTCCCGACTGGACCCCCAGAACCCCCGTAACCTACAAGTTTCTTTCTGTTGAAAATTCTACAAAAGCATTCTCATCTGAAGAATACTTTAAACTTTGGTTTGGACAAATACCAACATCTACATACAGACATTTAATCTCCTTTTACTGTCAACAGACTAGTCAACACATTTATGCTGGAGAAGGAACAAATAAATTAATAAACTGCCCAATCAGCTACTTAATTCAGTTGTCTGACAAGGCAGGTGCCTGCTGGTGGTTAGATGTCCTAGACTATCTGAAACATCTGTTGAGGGCAAGCAGCTGTGGCACAGGCCCAGTTGGGACCTGGGTCCTTTTGGGGAAGATATTCTGAGGCTAGAAATTATTTTTTCAAATAAAGGTGTCCCTTTTTGAGTGACCTGAGTTCTGCTCCAGGCACTATGAACTGTACTGGCAGAGTTGCTACTCATTAGAAGGGAAGTTCACAAACCAAATACAGCTGTAAACTCCTGTGTATAGAGATGTAAATATAGGTGTTTTAATCTCCAATTGAATTCTTCACTTGTTCATAAAATTTCTATAAAGGAAGACATAAGATTATTTTTATTGAAATAATCTTGTGCTTTATCCACTGTTCTGTGTCATTCAAGCAAATCATCACTGGCATCAAATGCAGTTTGCTGCCCAGCCAGGAGTCTGTCAATATCTGTGTCAGTATTAAGTTATTTTCAAACCCTTCAAAGAAATCTTATATCTGTACTTCTTTTTTTAACATTAAGTATGTACAAATCTCTGCATCTTGAATTAAATCTTCTGGTGTCATATTTCTTGACTAATTCCTACATGCAAATTGATGTTCACCCATGAAGCAATCAAGTTTACTCACTGTCCACATTTGAGACTGCAATCCTTTGCCCTTCACAGTGATGAGGTGGATTTATTTTATTTTGTCTTAATTTTAATCTACTTGAATTTTTCTAAAAGGGTTTTAAAGATCTAATCAGACACGAGGACCTTTTATTTTTCAGATGAAAATGGGATGGCTGTTTGCTGGCTGAAAATGCATCATTTCAGATCACTGCAGATCTGCAGTGTGCAGTAAGATTTCTGCTATGACAGCCCAGAGACTCCTGCACTGACAGTCTCCATACATATCAGCCATTTCATTTTCCTAAATGCCTCTGCTAAGAGGTATAATGTTAGCACAAATCAACAATGAAATGCAAAATGTCATTACATTTCCATTACCCCTACCTCTTTAGTGATTCACATATTCTCCAAACAGATGTGTGATTTGTGTAATTTAGTGTTGTGGGTTTTTTAATTGTATTAAGACAGATGCTCTTGGGAAGCATCAATAATGGTTTTCACTGGCATTATGAACGTACATTAGATTCCACCAAAAGTTCTTATGGAGAGATGAAAAAAATGTAAGTACTTCTTACTCAGCTCTCTAGAAAGTCACCATAAAATCAAATGACTAACACTTCCCCCTTTCCCTCTGACATTTACACTACAAACCAGAAATTGAAATATATTGATAAATGAGTAAATAAAAAAGTACACACCCTAAACTATCCAATGTTGAGAATATGTTAGAATTATGTAACAAAAGCAGTAACGAGCAACACAGACTGTTCCCTTCAATTTCATTTCAGAGCCTATCTTCAAGAGCTATTCAGCTGGAATGGCTGCAATATAAGAAGTCCTATTAAGGTTTGATCACTTAAAATTATACTTGCATGTTGAAAAGGTGTTTTATTCATAGCAGACATCCAGGCGATCCAAAGTAATAATCACACATAGCAAATACAGAATGACTTATTTAAAAATAAATTCTTCTCCTCAATAATTTGCATGTCATTCTCAGTGCAAATCAAGTCCCCCTTTCTTTCATGACAAATATTTTTGTCAATTTTTACCTTTTCTGCTATTAACCGAACATTAGTTTCTTTTTCAGACCGTTAGACACAAATGCAGTGAATACAATTTTGTTTGTACAGCTAGAAAGAAAGAAGAGAGCAATGAGGTTCTGCCAAGAAAAACTGCGAACAAATTTCAGTATTGGTCTGAGTATGTGTAACTAGTCCTGTAGACAGGTTTGGATTTGGATTGCATTTAGATACAAATAGTAACATATTACATCAATATTCAGAGGTCTCCTGTCAGAATTACCTACACCACATACAAGAAATTGCTGTATAACACAGAAATCCCCTAAAAAATGTAAGACAGGATACAATTATGGGAAGAGGAGACAGCAAGAGGGCATACCCAGAATTTTAAATTCCTCAACTGTTTGAATGGTTTAATATAAATACGTTTCAGCAATTTCTGTGAATACAAGCACTCTATATTTCGTCAGAAATGAAATGAAATTTCCATGATTGTACTTATGGCATGAAGTAGCTTTTCAAACCACTTTGGACATGGGTCTCCATTTTTAAGGGAAGTCAGCACAGGACTGGGATGTTGGTCCTAATCCAACAAATTACCCAGGTAACAATCTCACGTTGGGTGAGACCACATGCTTATGAGCTCTTTCAAAATGGGCAGAATCCACCCTGCAGAAGCAATCTAAACCATGGTGTTGGGTCCCTTCCCCCTGCCATGGGGTCCTGGGAGAGGGGCCCTGGGGGGAGGCACGGGGTTTCCCTGCCCCTGGTCAGCCTCATTCCCCATTGGTTGGTTTGTGTTCCCTGTGTGGCCAAGGACCCTCGGGTCCCGTGACTGAGGGGTTCCTGAGCAGAGCCCCGGCCATGCGGCTGGAGAAATAAACATCTCTGAAACATCTATCAAGAATTGGTCCATATATATTTCTTTTCCACGGACCTCGTTGTCTGATACGCGTGTTGCAGTATCCACACTGTAACAAATGGTGGGGAAATGCTGGCAAGACACTGATCCCTAAGGACAGCGACTGTGATTGGTGAGTAAACTCTGGATTTCTCATCTTGTTTTTGTTTTGCTGTTCCATCTCTAAATTATGGAGGAATCGTGGAAAGACTCTTGGCTCTCAGAGCCGCATATGGACATTTATCTTAAACTTGAAAAGATTATTGAACAATGATTTGTAAATTTTAGCTTAATTCAAGCTCAAAAGGAACTGAAACATTTCCTTTCATGGTTGTTTAAGAACTTTTTCTATGTTTCTTGGGATTTGATTCTTACCAAAGACTTTTGGAAGACTGTTTGGACACAGTTAATTTCTGAGTCAAAATACATGCTGATGGAAGAATATTTTCGTGAAAATTATTTAATTACCGAGACTGTTTAGCAATGTCAGCTGTGTCCTGGAGAAGAGAAGCCTGCTTCGGGGACTGTGCGGCCTCGGCCACGTGGACCAAGCACTCTCCGAGCAGCAGCGAGGCAGTTCCCATGCGTGGGCGGAGCGACGCAAGCTGCAGTGTTGGCAGTGGAACCAGGAGCAGCGGGAGCGGCACGACCCGGCAATGTCCACCCGGCCCCGCGCCGCGCATGGTGGAGCGAGCCCCGTGAGAGGAGCGGCGCGTGGGTGGTGGCTGGTGGCGAAGCGGAGCCGCACCTAGCCGAGATGTGCGCTGGAGCAGGGCGCGGGAGGGTTGTCGCTCGGGGTCCTGGCCAATACGTGGGCACGGCCCCAGGCAGCGGCAGCGCAGCTGAGAGCAGAGGAGACGGAGCACAGGGAGCTGAGTGGCCCGGCCTGGCCCACGTGGCCCCAAATGTGACCCCAGGAAGAGCACGCAGGCACGAGCAGCCCTGATGGCCCCAGCAGCACTGACAACCCTGGCAGTTCCAACATGGGAGTGACCGAAAGAAAAAGAGAGAGCAAAAATGCAGCAAGACAGAAAACAGCAGCCACTCGGAAAAAGGAAAATCATCATAGCTAAGGTTTTAGGAATAGTAAAATGGTATAATGTTAAACAAAATTATGGTTTTATAACAAGATGTGACAACCAGGAAGACATAATCGTTCACAGAACTGCTATTAAAAAGAATAACCCTGAAAAATGCATCCCAAGTTTAGGAGATGGAGAAGTAGTAGAGTTCAAAATTGCGCAAGGTAGAAAAGGGTTGCAAGCAGCAGAGGTCACTGGGCCTGATGGTGTTTCTGTAAAAGGCAGTATATATGCTAAAAATCGTAGTCATGTTAGACAACATCTGCATTATAAACAGTCCCTACAGTCTCCATTTCCTAATCCCACCTTTCCCTTTTACTCTATATCCTCTTACCCTCAGTGTAGTCCCAATCCGTTTTTTCACCCATGGTTTCCCTCACAAAACCATGCCTTTGCCAATTGTTTCCCCAAAAATCCCTTTCCAATGCCGAGTGGGGGATGAAGAGGGGGAGGGAAGAAATTAACTATTGTTGTTTAGAGTTCCAACAGGTATAAATGGAAGAAACCCTCTCCTGCCTCAGTTTCCCCACAAAGCATGCTCAGAGAGTCCTGTCTCCCTTCTATCAGCCTTAAGATGTTCCAGAGAATCTGTTTGGACATTTAAAGACTCAGGAGGGTGGCTAGTTTTGTTTTGAAGCTGTTCTTGTTATCTCATGTTTATCCAGTTGTTTTCAATGTTAAGTTTTAAATCTCTTTTTGTTAAAAATAAATGGGTGAAGTGTTGGGGTCCCTTCCCCTGCCGTGGGGTCCTGGGAGAGGGGCCCTGGGGGGAGGCACGGGGTTTCCCTGCCCCTGGTCAGCCTCATTCCCCATTGGTTGGTTTGTGTTCCCCTGCACGGGCAAGGACCCTCGGGTCCTGTGATTGAGGGGTTCCTGAGCAGAGCCCCGGCCATGCGGCTGGAGAAATAAACATCTCTGAAACATCTATCAAGAATTGGTCCATATATATTTCTTTTCCATGGCCCTCGTTGTCTGATACACGTGTTGCAGTATCCCCACTGTAACACCACGGATCCCAGACTGCAGCAGGGAAGGGGGAAGTGCCAGAAAGTGGGAGAAGCAAGAGAGAGTGAGAAAATGTACAGCCAGAAGTAGCACTGGCAAGGTAAGCAACTAGTAATGTTATGTACAGTTTTCAAAAGAGCCTGAGTAGACATTTTTGATATGTGGGAGAAAACACTTGGCTGCACCATTGGTCTGGGCCCCATGCTGTTTTAATTCATGCAACAAATTATATGTGAAGTAGAGCAAAGTCAACTCAGCTTCCAAAATGGGGCATTTTTCAGAACCAGTACTCAGCAAAATACTTATAAATGAGGAAAAACTTGTGGTGATGCTTTCTTACAAAATTATGTTGCACAGTCAATCTATGTTGTAAGTAAGAAATAAAACAGATGAGAATGTGGAATTTACCAGTGCCAGTAAAAATGGACCCATCAGCAATACACTTTGCAGGATTTCCTAAATTTGTAGCTTAAAGGGGAAGGTGTTCGATTGAAATTAATTTACTATTTTTAATTATCTATCAACACCACTACTAAAGAAAATACATTTAATATACAGACTCCACTTGAAAGAGAGTGACAGTGAGAGTCAAACCAGAGATGAAATAACTGCTTACTTTCATGCTTAAAACAAACTGTTCTTGAGTATAGAAAGCCCACCAGTCTGTGGGTGATGGGCTACCTCTGTGAAGCTTAACACTGCAGTGTAGAACTACAGTTCAACATTGCAGGCAGGTTAAAAAAATGAGTGATAAACTGTCTGGTAATTCAGTGAGTACCTCAGATATGTAATAGTTATCCTGAAAGTACATCCTATAGCTAAAAGTAGGCAATTTATATAAAACAGGTAAGCTATTTATGTCTGGTACCGTCAAACTATTGATTACTAAATAAATTGTACCATTGTTCTTTGTCCCAAAGATTCCTATTGCCTGACAACCTTCTGACCCAGCTCCTTTCCATTCACAGCCATTCAGCAAAGCTGTAGCAGAAAGAGTAACTGAGTATTTACAGATGTAACTACTACCTATTTTATTTATAATAGATCCACAGTCAGTTGTCCAGAAAGGATAATACCCATTACTAGATGACAAGTGACCATCATTACAAGACCTTTCACCATTAGGTTTTGAAGAATGCTGGTCATCCGCAGGCATATTTTGAAAGTGGTCATTCTTTCTCAAGCTGAAAACATATTTTTAACTTCTTCTGCATTACTTCTGCAGCATGGTAGCTTACATTGTACCGGAATGACAATTCAGATTTGGGATACTAGACAATTTGATATATTAGTGGAGTTAGACGAGTATAATGCTTACATTGTTCACACACTCTGACTCACTGCAACATTATAAATACCCACCGTAAGGGGAGCTCCACCCTGGAGAGGTTTAATCTAATACTTTCTGCTGTTGTAGACCCTTCTACCTTTAAGATGAAACCAAGCCATTAAGACTTGACTCCACACTCTAAGGTTTTTTTTTTTTTACATTTAAGATGATTCACAAAACTAGCTTTACATGGTTTCCTGTAATCCCAAGGCAAAAAGTGTTCTGTAAATGTACTTTGTTTCAAATGTAAGAAACATTAACCACCCACTTCCTGTACTGTTCCCTAAAAGGTTTACAAGTACTGCAGGACTAATCCCATTCTGCCAAAAGCCTTCACTTCTTGCCAAAGAGGGACTCAGTTAATGTTAAATGACTGTACTCTTCATATTAAATAATACTTGGAAGCTGAAACAGACCAAGGCTTTATAGAACCCTTTTGAAAATATCTGACAAAGTCACAATTTATGACAGGAGGCCCCGCAGAAAATTCCCAGGGCCGAGCTCTGCTCAGCTTCCACGGCTGCGTGTGTGCAAGGAAAGGGCAGGGCTGGTGCCAAGAGCTTTCTGAGCCCAAGTAACATATAAGCAGGTCAATGGAACAAATCCGTTCCTCTTAGTAATCCACGAAACAAAATAGCGTGTGATGTTCATTTGGAACTTTGCCTTTATTGCAGAGAAATATGGCTGGAAAGGTAACTGTTTCAGTCAAATCAATATGAACTAAACATCAGTCATTGTCAATACTGAACTTTACACCAATGCAATCCCACCCAAAACAGCGACCAGAGGAACTGCCGGGCACTTCAACTGACACATTTGTGCCTGAACTAAAAAAAATGGTTATTAACTAATGTTCACAAGTCTCTGCAGGAATTTGAGCCGAGTTAGTTTTCAGAAAGCCCAGGGTCTGGGTCCCGGTTTGCTCGTATATCCCCAACATGTCTAAGAATTGAGCAAAAGTGCCACCTATGTCCCTGTCGATCCCCCTGCCGACTGAAAATGCTTTTAAGCAGGATACTAAGGAAGTACTGAAATCCTTCTAGGGACGACTAAGCCAGGACAAAACGCCCGCAAGCTAACCAGAACATCCACCTCTATGAGCTCCGCAGAACCAGGGGCACCGCTCCGACCCCCCCCCCCGACCCCGCGCCGCCAGAGCGGGCCAGGAGCAGGGGCACGGCCGGACCGCGGGGCCGAGCGGGCAGCAGGGCCGGGGGCAGCGAGCGCAGCCCCGGAGCAGTGCAGGGACACCCGGGCCCCTCGGGCAGAGCCACCGCCGCGGGTCCGGCCCCCTCCCCCGACCGCAGACAAAGAGCTGAGGCTCCGCCACCACCCACCCCAGTGCCTCTCTCCCCAGGTATCCATCCCCTCCTCCGCCTTCTCCTCTGCCCTCCCTTCCTCCCTCTCTCCGCCCCCCTCCCTGCCCCGGGCCGCCGCGGCAGCCCCCGCCGGGTACTCACAGGATGGTGGTCTGGGGGGACACGGCGGGGACGCTCTCCAGCATCAGATGCATGCAGCGCACCGTGGTGCGGAAGCAGAGGCAGCGGCTGGGGCACCACACGCTCCCGCGCTGCGGCGGCGGCGGCGGCTGCGCGGCGGCGGGGGGAAAGAGCCCCCCACTGCGGAGCAGCAGCAGCAGCAGGCAGAGGCTGGGGGCGGCCACCGCTTCGTGCCGGGCCATGCTGCCGGGCGGGGGGGCGAGGAGGAAGAGGAGAGGGGCTTCTGCAGATCCGCGTCGCGCCCGCTCCGCTCCCGGCCGCGGTTGCCGCTCGGGTCGGCGGCGGGGCGATCTCGTCCCCGGCGCGGGCTGGAGGAGGGGACGGCGGTGGGCCCGCCCCGGCCGGCGGAGGGATGGGCGCCCGCCCCGCGCGGGGCTCCGCGCCGCCCTGCGCACGCACCGCGGGGCAGTGCCGGGCACGGGCTGGGGCGGGGGGTCCGCCCGCACCCGGGGCTGCTGCTCCCCCGTGCTCGGAAGGGAAAGGGTGAAGGCACCCCCTGAGCGGGACGGCAGCTTGCACCTCGGGAGAGGAGAGAAGGAGGGCAACGAGGGGAGTGGAGAAGGGGAAAGAAGGGGTAAGGAGAGGAAGGGGGAACAAAAAGCAAAGAGAAAAGATGAGGAAAAAAAGATCAGGGAAAGAGAAACCTTTATGGGAAGAAGCAAGTCCAACAAGCCAATTTCCATTTCTGCCGTGGTTTGAAAAACCCACATACACGACCTTTGGACCGTCCCCTGTGAGTGCTGCAACTTTGACTGCTGAGCCAGGACAATCTGTTAGATTTGCCCTGAATGACTTTCTGCTGGCAGTTTTGGGTAGGTGAGTGCACAGGCAAGGAGGTATAAGAGGACCCACCAGAATGTCACTTAGAAGAATAATGGTTGCAGCCACAGTTCACATGATCTTAACACTTGCTCAAAACAAATCTTGCTTGAGAACAAAAGACTGGCTAGATTGCCTTTGAGATTTCTAACATTATCCCAAATACTTTGTCATTCTTATGTGATGTCAGTCCTAAGCAGACCCATACCTTTTCTCCAACCCTTTGCCTATCCCAGGTGAGCATTGGCACATCATTTCTATAGTGACAATAACAGTGATCACAACTAACCTATTATGTCTAACAACAACATATTCTCTTACAAATTATGGATGTCAGCACCCCCAGTTCCACCCCAGAAATAAGCCATGGCACTTCTGCAGCATTGCCTGTATCCCTTTTTCTTCAAGGAACAATGTAGATGCCATTCTTGCCTAAAACTTAACTATAGTAATTCATTAAACAGATTGCCCAGAGAGGTTGTGGAATCTCCCTCATGGAGATATTCAAGAATGTCTGGATGCAATCCTGTTCCATGTGCTCTAGAACGACCCTCCCTGAGCTGGGAGGTTGGGCCAGATTACTGATTGTGGTCCCTTCCAACCTCACCCATTCTGTGACTCTGTTATTCTGAATCTCACTGTGAAAACTTGGGTTTAGCCCATGAGTCTGGGCATGATTTTCGGACACTTCTTTTTCTTTTTTAATATTAAGTCAAATCAAGAAAATCAGAACCTGTAAGTGTGCTGTGATGCTGGAAATCAGTAACAGGCCCAGAACAAAAATACGCTGATTCATTATCTTTGACTATGTTTTTCATGAGTCACTCTGCCTCCTTTTCTAACGCAACACATGACTGCTTATATCTTAAAAAAGTAGTTAGCTAATGGAAGTATTGAAGTGGGGTTTGTGTTCTAATGAGTCCTGAATCCTTTAAAAGATCCTTCACCACCCCAGCGGTTAATTGGGAACCTGTGGGCTCAATCTGTGTCTGGAGATAAGGGAGGCTTACTGACATGCCATCAGTATGATTACTGAGTTTCTAGGGTGGTCAGAGACCTTACCAGTAAGGTAAGACTCTTACCAGTTAGATACACTTCTAAATTGGATGCATTTCTAAATACTGTTGCAGCGCTTGGCTTAGTCTTCTCTTTCAACATACCAAGTTGCTCAGAAACTCATATACATACACATCAGCTGCTTTACAGCAGAGGATACCAGTCTGAAGTAGAAGACAATTTACAGAATTAGCAGGTTAAAAAGTTCATCACCTCAATGTCAATTCAGCAAGCAGCTGCTATGTGTATCACCTCCTCTGCATTTGTAATCAGTGCTGGGATATATGCACGTCTTAATCTGAAAATGAAATTTGTTTCCTGGTCTACAAAACCTCAGGCACTTTTGACCTACACAGTGCAAATGCTGGCGCAAGTAAGTTTTTGTTGCGGAAATGCCACTCACATTAGAGCATCTTGGCAGCTGTAAATCTGTCATCCTGCAGGGCCTGTACTGGAAGCAGCAGAACATCTGAGGTTAGATAATTAAACACAGTAATACAGAGATATCACCAAATTGGGATATTTGTAGCATTTAGGAAAATACGATGACAGTTTACTTCAGGTAATTTTGGTGCTTTCTGATGATTTTTTTTTTTTTCCCCAGAAGTAAAGTACATAGTTAAAATTATGTTTTCTACAGGAAATTAAAGTTGTTCTGAAAAGATTTTAGCATTTGGGATCTTGATAGACTATTGTGCTATGTCTCAGAAGCCTCTGGGTTATTACACACATAATTCTGATAGTGAGAATAAAAGTGCATAGATATTCTCACTGTCCTTAGGCAATTTACTTGTAACATGTGCTATATCATTCATGCTATTTACTTTGTTACATGCAACTTCCAGGCTCTTGGTTAATATGTTATCGATGCCTCATAAGTCATTTAAGTTAGACTTTTTTCATGCTCTGTGGAATCCAGAAGAACGAGGTATTATGCTTATGGTTGGACTCAATGATCTTAAAGGTCTTTTCCTAAACAATTCTATGATTGTATGATTTTAATATTCACTGCATGCTATTCTAAATTGGTGTCAGGAAGGTTTCTGATAAATAAAACTTCCAAATGGTTTTGATATATGTTTCTATTCTCAGCCAGTTTTCATAGAAGAATTTTTATAAAATGTGCAGGGTCATTTTTGTTGACCCTGCATATAAATATCCATGGGAAATTTGTCTTCTGTTTCCAATTTTTCTAGTTGAAGAGTTGACCTAACAAAACAAAACAAAACAAAAATTATGCTGGAAATGAGATATCTTTCTTTCTGAATGCTAGCAGAAGTGATCACCTTATAGTTAGATATAGCATAAATCTCCATTTGCTTCTAAAAGTTTCCTATCTACCTCTCAAATTTTTGTCAAATACTGCCACTTGCTGGTTTTATTCCATACCAGTAATTTAATTTTATAGCTTTTGCTTTGCTGATGTACTAAAAAAACTTTTTAAAAGATCAAATAGTTAATACTTTTGTTTTTCTAAAAATTCAGGTATAAGAAATATATAAGTATATTTCTTACATAAGAAATATACTCAAATCCTCTTCAGTTTAGTTTATATCTCCATTCTATCTTTTCATATAAAATCAGGAATTTGAGACATTTCAACATATCTTCAGATACCTGACAATGAACATGCTTTGCATTGTCCTTAGCAGACACTGAAACATGGCCTAGTTTATTAATTAGAACTTTTTGGTCAATAATAACAATAACAGTTAAGAGGACCAGATTGACAAAATCGCTAATGAAGCACCATAGAAACTTGTATCTAAAGTGTTCTCATTATAATATACCAGCACATGGATCTAAAGATTAAACACATGTGATCTTTAATTTTTTAAAGGCAGAAACAGAACTCGAACTGGTTTTGAAAGCATATAATCTTACCCTTTATTTCTATTATATATGCAAAGGGAATGTCATGGGGTAGCTGGATGGCATGTCAGCAAGTGTGATAAATGCAATTATTAAAATTCATAAATGCTTGTTCATACATTTCTCAGCTATCCAAGAAACCTTAGACTATACTCAGATACATCGTTACTGAAACACCTTGTGCATCTTCATAGCCAGATCTGTCAGAGGCAATGTAACTTCTCTGACCATGGGCATTCGAGGGTTTATGATATCTGCTGGCACACCAAAGAAGATTGAGGATGTTGTCTCCACATACTCATAAATCCTTCCTCTCAGCTGGGATAGTGATGTTCTTGATATCTTTAAAAGCTGCTATTCTTCTTTCCTGAATATAACATGAAATTCTGGAGGAAATTATTCCGTCACTGGTTCAGTTACAAAAAATATTCCCTCCAAGTTCGAACAAGAGTGTGCCTAGCTCTGGTTTGTGCTGGGCAACTTTGCCTGGTGACTTGCAGACACCTGAACAAGCACTTAGTTTCTTTATAATAATAAATCTGTGTGACTGACAAAAAAAAGGAAAAGGTTGTTTTCCAAATTATCTTTGAATCTTCACTTCAACCAGACTACCTGGTGCTAGTGAATGTGTTCAAGGAAAGATGCTTTCTGTATCTTAAATCATCCAGTATAACTTACATTTGCCACATATTTCTGTTCTTTCAGCCAATGTGTTTTAATGTGTTCTCCCTTTCAAAGGGACAGTTTTTACATGCAGGAAATGGACCTTGCCTATCCCTTATCTTTTATTTAGGAAAATAAACCATAAGCTTGGTTTATTGCTAACTGTGCTATAAGGATCTATTAGACATAATTTCTTTGGTTTGATTCCACACAACTCTCACAGGTAACACAGTAGAGGTAAAACACTTACCAACCTCCACTGGCTAGTGAAGCCAGGCTTGAAAAGTAGATAGCACAAGAGGATAACCTGTTTTTATCCTTCTGGCTTTCTAAATTATATGCTAAGAAAAATACTGAATAAAAAAATAATATTAAGCCCTGCTTTGGCAAGCCACTTAAAATATAGAGAAACATGGCCAGCCAAAATACAGTGGAAGGGTTTGCCTGTGATGATAAAAGAAAATAAGAAAACTCCACTGAAGAGACTTCCCCAAAGGAAAATGTACTTGAACCAATGAGCTCCTGGTTTCCCACAGAGCAATTTTCCTTAATGTCAGCATAGCGGGAAATTGGGTGCTATTAGTTTAATCCCTTGACTACACTGAGGAAATACTTCACCCCGAAGAGATTCCAGGCTATGATTTGTTCTGCAGCTGTGCCTGGAGGCCTCAGAGGCTCAAAGCCACTAGCCACATGTTTTACAATCATAAATAAAGCCAAATGCCCTCTCTGAAAACAGATGAATGTACCCACTTCCCATCTGGATACTGTGTTGATCCTGGGTACCTTGAGCCCAGGGGCGTGGCTCTTGGGGTGCTGGGACAGTCTGGGAAGAGCAGAGCTGGTCCCTGGACAGAAGGAGCTGCTGTGAGGAAGCCCAGGGATCCTAGGAGGGCAAGCAGACCTGCTTTTAAACAAACTGCCTTTTCCAGCCTGGCTTCAGCCCATCTCCATCCCCACAGCCCTGCCCAGACATCCCAGGGCTGTGCTGGACACCGGTTCCCCCTGTGGGCCTGACCACAGGTCAAAATCCTGACCCAGCCATGGCTCATCCCAGTCCCCAGGGATGTGTTTGATGCCCTGGGCTGGCTGCCCTGTTCCTGGCTGGCAGGAGGGCCAGGCCCTAGCCATGGGCATACCAAATCCTAGGAAAGGTCCTGGAGGCAATGGTGAACAACTCTCCAGAGCAGCGTAGTTGTTTTCTGTTCTTAATTTTAAATGAATGAGCATCATCAGGAGAAACATAGGCAGCAGATCAAGGGAAGATGCTTTCCTCCACAGCTGGTGCACGTGAGGTCCTGCCTGGAAGGACACATCCTGTTCTGCCTTACCAGATCAAAGGGGATGACAAACAGCTAGAAAGAGGAACACCAAGATGCCCAAGGGCCCTGAATGCATGACCTGTAAGCATAGACTGAGGGATCGGCGCTTATTTCATCTGGTGAAGTTTAGTTAAGGTTGTGATCCAACAGCAACCTGTGACACTTGGAAGAGAAAGTACAAACATTGATAAAGCAAAGTGATTTTTTTGCAGTGGCAGATGATATAATAGCAGTGAATAGGTGTAATGGTTGTAAATTGTAGTTTGAGAAATTTAGGTTAGATATTGTGTAAAAATATTTTTTACTAGGATGGCAGTGTGGCACTGGCACAGGTTACATGGAAATGCTGGGAATCATCTTTCTGAGACATTCTCAAGATTTGATTAGACAAAGCCATGACTGCTATGAGAGATTGCTGGCAATAGTCCTTATCTCAGCAGGAGGCTGGCCAAGGGGTCTTCAGACATTCCCTCCAGCCATCATCTGTTTTTTTCATCACCTGACTTGCCCTTTGGCAATGACACCTCACTGTTAACAATAGCTGAGCCTGGGTGAACAGCTTGGGCAAGAAGCCTCACAAGCCTGAAGGGTGAATCATTAGCAACTTCACCAACGTGACACAATCTGGGACAGGAATGGTCTGCTCTATTCATTGTGACCTTAGCTTCCAGTGAAATGCAACAGTTTTTCTGGAGCAAAATCAATTTACCATAGTTTGATTGGAGTAGTAGTTTAACAAAAGTCTTTAGAAAACCAGAAGGAATGCAATACTTTACAGGACACTTAGAAGAATATGTATTTTTACAGATGGATGTTTGTGTTTAAAAATAATATACCAGAAAGACATAGTTTCTCAAACTTTCAGGTCAAATACCAAAGCACACCAAGAGGCAAGAGGGTGTGTTCAGCTAGATTGTCTGAGGTTGAGGCTATCAAGAGACCTTCCTTAATTCATCCAGGCTTTCCAGGCTGATCAAAGTCAATAGGACTGTTCAGCTAGGGTGGGCCAGCTCAGTCCTGTTCTCTCCCTCAGGGCACTTCCAATGTCCTCTAATTGCTCCCCGGATTTACTAATTGCCGTTTGATTTTCCTCCTTTAGTCACCTTTGATGTTCTGTTGTTCCTTACAGAGTCTCTGGCTAGAATTAAGTAATTTTAGAGAGTAGACAACCCTGTGAACGGGAATGCGGACAAGTAAGTACTAAAAAGAGAACAAAATAAAACAATGTTCTTTGCCGCAGGGAGCCAACGAGTTACAATATCAGTGAAATTGGGGGTCTTGATTTCTAACTCAGGTTATTGTATCATGACCAAAATATCATATTTGCAGCCATGCTCTTTTCCTATTGGCCCTTGAATTTATAGTGACCTGCCAAGAAAGCAAAACAGCCATTTCAGATGCAAGACTTAGATAAGAGTAAGCAAAACAGGGCGTCCTAAAGAAAGAAGTGGAGAAAAAAATCCACTACTAAAACCTGCAGTGATATGGGCACTTTTTACATGTAAATCAATGTAATGTACAATTCTCTTCAGTTGCACAGACAGTTATCATATTCTCCAGGATCCTTGCTGTACATGCTCCACTGGCCTCCACTCAGCAGTTTGTCTCATCTCATCCACAAAATACACATCTGGCTGTTTTGGTTCCTTTCTCTCTTTTTGCATAGCTTGGGGAAAACATAAATTATTCCCATCCAGTTCTGACTGAAAGTGGCAATATCTTTAAAATATTAGTTAAGGCTCTATTATTTATCCTTACCATTTGAAAGTTAGGTGGAAGAATTATAAAATATTAGCAATTTTTTTTTCCTGCTGATTGTTCTGGTTTTCTTTGTTTTTCTTTCATTGCCAATTCTCATTCTATTCTCACTCTCATTTTTCTAGCAGAACAACAGCCAAAAAAGATCTTAGGGAGTAATGAGGGTGAGACAGGTTTGTTGTTTGATTTTTAATTACTTTTTTTTATGTTTTATCAAAAAACCAAAATATTTGAAAACCCCAGTGCAATTAAGATGTCCTATTCTGTGGAGAAACAGACCAGAAGAGACCTTGGCCTCTTTAACAAGTATCTATTAAGAAGCTGACAGGCATTTTAGGACAAAATACTAGCCCTTAAATGGAAAAAAAAAAAAAATCCCTGTATCATTTATCAGACCAATGTGAACAACATACTTCTAACATTTATTTGTAACTTTTTTCAGAGGCACCAGAATTAAAAGGAAACAGCCCTTATTTCTCCATTTCAAGCTTCCTTTTTTCATTCTTCTTCAAGCTTTCCCTGCCCTTTCTCTTCAGTGCACAAGGGTTTTAGGACTTAGATTAAAAAACAGAACGTCAGCAGGTGCTTGAGTGATTCCTAGCTCCGTTTCTGTTTTTGAGTCATGGTGTTCATTTTATTTGACTGTTATAAATTTGTGTTATTGAAAAATACCAAGGAAGGTGAACCCTGTGGCACAGAAGCACAAGGGTTGCTCCTTTGTGTGAACGCAGGGACCTGGAGCAGTTAGTGTTTGAGAGACTTGGAGCAAGACAGCTGGAGTTACTTCTCAGAAAGGGTTTGAGGAGCCTCCTAGGACCAAGGGGCATAACTCAGAAAGCTGTTGGTTAGCTTGGAAGTAAGGACATGCTTGCAAGGAGCTCATGAGAAACCTGAAAAATCCTTTTATTTCTCTTCTAGGTGTTTAAAAAATAAAACTCCTACTTTTGTTAAAACCTGTCTTTTTCTGTTTAAAATATTTTTGCTCTTCTTTTGGAAGAGAATGCCTAGACAGATTCTCCTCAAAGCCAGCTCAGGACCTTGCCACACTCACATTTTGCAGTCCTGCTCCTTGGTCATACTTTCTCTTGACTGCAGTGAGATTTGGAGGAAGAGCACTTGGAACATTTAAAACAGGTCATTTAATAGATGAGTATTATAGTATATACTGTGAGTATATATGCTGCTATATGTTAGTTTATAGTATTATAGGTAGCATATATACGTTACCTTTTTATTTTACCTTTTTTATTTTACCTTTTATCTATGTTTTATCTAAATTTACCATTTTTATTTTACCTGTAACCTATGGATTGTTTTATTTAACAGTATTTAATCAGTATTTAACTGTGTAACAGATTCCTTAAGAAATAGTGGGTGAATTCAAATTGCAGTTCGAAAAATCAAGGTTTATCCAGGATTTTCAAAGCAAAGCATGTGAGAACAATGATTTCCCAAGGTGTTGATCATCTCTGTTCAGACAGCTGCTGATCATGTGTGGACAAGATGCACCATGGGATGGTTTTCACGATCCCTATCTACAAATGAGATCACCTCCTATGATAGTTGCAGTGCTAGCAGCCTCACCTGAGTCAGCACATCCAATGATAGGTGCAACCTTTGCCATGAATATTGCTATCATTTCTTGCTTATTTACCCACCTACCCTGAAAGATTCCCTTTTCATGCCAGTCAGCTCAAAATGGCTTAAAATTATACAGTCACAAAAGTTATGACTACAAAAACTTAGCAGTTCTGCTGATACTGCAGTATCTGTTTTCAGACATACCACATTCTGCTCTTAGTTTTAAGTATTTTGCATCAGCTGTCCTACAGTAAATGCAATTTCTTAAAAAGAAATTTCTCTCTCCTGGAATTAATTATTCTTCTAGACAGTATATTCCAGACCTTCCTCCTAGGATAGAAATTCAGCTTAAGTAATTTTCAGAAATTGTCCTCACATGTATTCTGATAACCACAGATAATGCAAATGAGAAAGAGTGGAATAACTGGAAGGGAATTTCAGAAGATAATTTTTTTTTAAAGGACCATATAACTAAGCAGGTGAGAATCAGAGAAACTGGCACCTGACAGAAATAAGTTTCTCCTGAATAGGCTTGAATTGGTTAAATTTGCTGCTATTACTGTTGCCATGCCATTTTCCTGGGAGGAGCAGCAAAACTAGGTTTTACTGTGAACCTTTCTTTTTGTAGTTTACTGAAAGTGCTAGTGAAATAAAGATAAAATTCCTTCTTGGTCCAAGAAGTATAGCATAGAAAGGCTCTCCATCTTTTCTTAGGAAACATAAAGTTTTGGGGTATCAGCATTTTTATCAGAGATTAACTCTACATATATGTCTGGGTACACAGACATGAGAGGTAAATAGGTATCATGTCATGTGTAGTCAGAAGAGCTGAAATATGTATTTTAGTAATAAAGAGTAGATATTACTCATATCTGAGCAAGACCTTACTTCTGTCTAGGCCTGAACATGTTGGTGGAGGTGTTAACAATGATGTGCTTAAATATGAATGTGGCACACACATCTTGGGCATCCCTCTGGGCAGAGTCTCAGGGCTCTAAGGCATGATTGTGGATTTTGTGAAGTGGGACACTCCACAATTTAAGATTATAGGCACATGTGCACACATTAGTCTTTCATGTTGATGTTACAAGAAAAAAATTACATCTTCAGTTTCATGCATACAGAGAATAACCTCTTTAGGAAAAATGTCTCAAGCGAGGACAATGTGGTCCATACAGAAAATTATGTCTGTCTGAAAATCTGTTTTCATTTTGTTAACATCTCCTTAATGCATAAATCCAGTAATGACTTGCACACTTCCGGTCTCTCATTATATAAGCCATGGTCAGTGAAGAACTGAATAAAAGCAATTCCATATGTTATAAGGATGAGTGAATAGCTCATTCTTTATAAGCCACATTATTTTCTAGCTGCATACTGCTCAGATACCATTGAATTTAACACATTTACTTATATTAATGAAGTAAGAAACCCATTTAAAAATAACCACAGCCAGCTCATAATCACCACAAAAATGGAAAAAACCATACTGCTTCTTGTATTGTTCCTATTACGAGTAATGGCTGGATATAAATTTATTTCTCATTTTCATACCAAATTACCACAGAAAAGGATCTAAACTGTAAGTGTTCTCTAAATCACAGTTTGAAGCAGTTAGTGCTGCTGCCACCCCAGTGAGGTCTTTGCTGCAGCTGCTGCTCTCCCAGAAGCTGCTGCAGGTATTGCTTCCTCTGGGACCACTCAGTGCCAACAGCCTCAGAGCTCCTGGTGAGGGAATAGAAGGACAAGCATCACCAGAAGACCCAGAAGCAAGGGAAACCCTCATGTGAGGCTACAAGATCTGACAAAGAAGATAACCTGGCTCAAGGTTCTGTCCTTCAGGGGGATACTCACTTTCTTTAAGCATCATATGGAAAGTGGCTTCTTGAGCAAAATAACAGGTCCCCACAAATCCAGGTCATGCAACATACAGAGTGTTTCAGGGCTGAAGAAAGAAACTTCACCAGTCACCCCCACAGCACAGTTGGTTCCTCCTCAGACATGTGCTCAATGTCAGTGTGTGCAGCCCTAACGTTTGGTGTGCAGTAGGAGACAGAATATCGGCATTTTTTCGGTGAAGCAGTTTGACTTTTCAGTGTTGAGAGTTTCTTATTTTCAGATCACAAAAGTAGGACACATCTAAAGCTGATTTAAGGTTAAAGCTTCTCTCAGCAGCAGCCTGAATCATGTAGCAAAAGTAGCAAAACCTTTGGACAGGGCAGAGTCCAGGGCATATGCAAAAAGAAGGAGTAAGTGCAAGTGCCAATAGGTGAATATCAGAAAAACAAAATTACTTCTGAAAAACATCCACGTGGCATGCCTTTGGCATCCTCTAGCTCCACCATACCCCGCATCCTTTTCCTTCTTGAAAGAGCTGTCCTTTATCCCATCATGAGTGCTCCTATCTTTTTTTGCTATTTGCTCCATTTTATATACCTGCATTTTTGACGGTCTGACTGTGCTGTTTCTTTTGCTTCTTACTGACCCTGTTTACTTGTTCTGCAGCTTCTTTTTTTCTGTTTTGATCCTTTCCCAGACAGTTTGGCTGATCATGCTTTTTGGAGGCATTTGCAAGAGGAGTGATTTTCAATGTACAGTCAGTGAATCTGGAGAATCCCCAAATTATTCCTAATCATGCATGAGAGGTAGTTAAGAAAATCAAGTCTACTAGGTTAAATATTCTGCTTAGAGATCAATTTCAATCCATTGAAAAAAGTGTCTGTAATGAAAACTCTTGCTCTAGACTTAGGTCTGGTTTTCTCCACAAAAAGTGTTTAATGAATAATTTATTGCACATGCTCCATTCCACATCGTCCCCATTGCTTTTTGAGGAAGTAAAACTCTCTATATAGTAGTGACAAGACAGAGCTCAAAGTTACTTGTGCATACAGTTTCTGCCATCGTTTTTGTCTTTTTGGTACTACCGAGGCACATAATCCCATTACTGATTTTAAATAACAAAACCAGAAATGACCAAAGATGAGAAGATTGATCAGCACAGAATTGATATATTGTACATAAAGAACTTGATGATATGATGGACTAAATAGAAAGGCAAGGTTAGAGACTGCTTGGAGATAATAGACATTTTTTTGATCTATTCCAAAACTTGGTCA